>NC_140412.1:204475279-206875279 GCF_965140295.1 Lepidochelys olivacea | reverse complement strand
GGGCATGCGATCTAGTAGCTTCCGCGAGCTGCCAGAAGAAAGCCTCATCTACCTCATCCCCCTGGTCCGGTGGTCTATAGCAGACTCCCACCACTACATCACTCCTGTTGCTCACACTTCTAAACTTAATCCAGAGACACTCAGGTTTTTCTGCAGTATCGTACTGGAGCTCTGAGCAGTCATACTGCTCCCTTACATACCGTGCTACTCCCCCATCTTTTCTGCCCTGCCTATCCTTCCTGAACAGTTTATAACCATCCATGACAGTACTCCAGTCATGTGAGTTATCCCACCAAGTCTCTGTTATTCCAATCACGTCATAATTCCTTGACATCACCAGGACCTCCAGTTCTCCCTGCTTGTTTCCAAGGCTTTGTGCATTCGTATATAAGCACTTGAGATAACCTGCTGATCGCCCCTCATTCTCAGTATGAGGCAGGAGCCCTCCCCTCACAGACATTCCTGCCTGTGCTTCCTCCCGGTATCCCGCTTTCCCACTTACCTCAGGGCTTTGGTCTCCTTCCCCTGGTGAACCTAGTTCTTGCAATACCCAGATCCATATGCCAACCAACTGGACC
The DNA here is from genome assembly GCF_965140295.1 of Lepidochelys olivacea. NCBI lineage: Eukaryota > Metazoa > Chordata > Testudines > Cheloniidae > Lepidochelys > Lepidochelys olivacea. Next base: position 206,874,701 of record NC_140412.1, on the reverse strand, counting down.
CAAGTAGTCAATCCCTTTTAGTATTTATTTGGCCAGCAGGGCTTGGCTAATTAGCAAGAGTTTTTGGACTATGTATTGTGATAATTGCAACATTTGCTTCTCAGCTATTTGTATCTGTTGTCTGACTGTGACTAAGAACAAGGTGATCTGTCTCCTCTTGCATCAGCCCCCGCACAATGAGGGAGCCAGTCATAATGCAAGGATTGTGTGGAGAGACATCCACATGTGCAAATTGGCTATGCTATCTTTGCCCCGGTGAAAGGGCGCAGAACACATAGGGCTTGACTGATCAGCAGTTTCTCACAGCTGTCAACACTCACTCATGTATGTGCTCACCTATGTGAGTAAGAGTTGCACCAGAGGGTTCCAAGGTGGGCATCAGTGTGGCTTGGATCATATCTCCATTCCCTAAAGTTGTTCACTTTTTAAGCCATGTCTACAATTTGTGTTTTGGTCTGTGGTTTCATTGTGTGTGAGCTGATCCCCTTGGTGCCATGGTCTGTCATGACTTCTTATTTAGAAACACACACACAAAGCTTGTGTGGGCATATCCTGTAGTGATACGTATTCAACACCCCTTTCTTCCTTAAAAGGATTCCCAATTGCTGCAATGCAACCTATCTGTCTGGCAGCTCAGACATTTTCCCACACACAGTAAAAGTGACTAGTACCAGGTTTCATTGGAACACTGATCTTCAAATGCAGCTTGTCAGATTAATAACTAAATAACCTAAAACAGAGCCTTCTTTCATAATTCCTACCACTCTGTCTTTAGCACCTACCTATGAGTCTGGTCTTTTTGTTTCTCTTTAATTAATTCTGAAAAATTCCGGCTGCTCAGTCTATCCTTTGTAATATAGCGGAACCAATCAGCAATCTTAAACCAGCTGGTTAGCTATATGCTGGCATGGCTCATTAGTGCAGTCATAAACTTGTTCATCAAAATATTCTGGGGATGTTTTTATTGCTTTATTATGTTTGTAAATCTCTTTGTTTGCACACACTGAACACTGATTGAGATGAATGATGAACTGCTAGTTATAATTTCCGGGATGTTTACTGAGCAGGTATAATAGCCTGGCTTATGACTCTCTCATGCTTTTAATCAGTTATTGCTGACATCATTCACTCTGCACCTATCACCTCTTTAATGAATAGACACCAAATCAACTATGTGTACAAGACCATGTCATATACAGTTTGAGCACTGGCAGTAATTATTGCTAATGAAATAATACAAGGAGCTGCTGATTTTCTGGCTCAGCATCATTTCTGCAGGCAATTGTCCAACCCTGTACTTGCCTGTACCAAAAGATACTGCTTATCTCATGTATTAGGATTCCAAACGTAAGCCCTATTTCAGTGTCTGCCTAAGAGCTCTCTATGTAGAAGCTTGCAGAAGAAAGTGAAAATAGTGGATGCTGCTTATCTATCTGCCAATGTCAATAAATAAATTAAAAAGCCATTTTCCTCAAAAACATGCCCCTTATCGAGACTGGCTTCTGACTGCTTTTCACTCTGCTGCTATTTGCCCCCCAGTCTGTGTCTTCTTTGTAAAAGATTATTCAGATTTCACAGCTGTGCCAAAGAGCTGCAGCATGCACCAAAAAGAGCACGTCTGCATTAATTCACACAGAAATGTAGGCGACAGTATCAAATAGACTGCTAGATGAGGTCTAGCCCAGTGGCCCACCAGCAGTTCATAATGTTCCCAGGAGGACGCAGGCTAGGTTTCTCAGGCTCCAAGCTGATTAAAACAAGGGTTAATGCTAAGGCCATATCGAGTCTCTAGTTGGGGGTTAGAAGGGTTAGTGGAAGAGGCTGACAGCTGCCTCACAACTGGAGGTAAAAGGGGCAGAGACAGCAGCTGCTAATTTGGGAATAGCAGAGAAAGATGGTAAAGAACAAGTTATAGCTGAATATGCTTATGTTTTTTCTTAAATTATGTGTGTGTGTGTGTGCGTGCAGTAAATTTATAGAAATGTCTAAATAGACATAGAAGACCAAAGCTAAACAGCAATATGCTGTGCATACTGCTCTCTTAAAGCACTGAAGCCGCATTTCAGTTCTGTATTATTTATTATTAGATAAGCACCAAAAGAGCGCTCAGTGTTGTACAAGACACAAAATACAGACATGCCCTATCCTAAAGACCTTGCAATGTAAGCAATATCTGACACAAAGCAGACAGGACCCACTGGGAATAACTAGTGTGTTTTTTAAATATGTAGTTTATGATTGGGATTTTCAAAGGAAGCTCTTTTGAAAATCTGAGCCTGTATCATGTTATTGTTGATTAATTCTTGTGAGCCACACAGATGTGCATCTCTGTGAGGGATTTAAATGAAAAGAGGTTGGCAGATCAGAATTAGAATGCAGCAAAGTCATTGCTGGTGGAAGGCACAGAGTGTTGGATGTATAGGGGTTTGACGTTGACATCCTGTAGCATCATTTTAAAAGTAGAGAATGTACCCCATCATGGACATAGGCATCAATCATCAGGTTAGAATCTGGTTCCAAACTTCTCCAAAGTTCAGGAGTGTTTAGATCCAAGGTTTCATTGGGCCCTTCTCTATTTAAAAGCATAGTGGACTTGCAGGTCCCATGAGATTTCACAGCAAAGAACCCACAGGGGACCACAAGGGTTTTCTGGGGCTGCAGTATGTTCCCATGGCCACTTCCAAATCCATAAAACTTCATTTTTGTAATTTAATGTATCTGGCAGAGAATAGACATGTTTTTAAAAGCTCTGTTGAAGTTAGAAAAATATCTATGGGGGAACCTTTCCACTATGTCCAAGATGGTGGACAAGAGAGAGTCTTTGGGAGCTTTAAAAGCTTATAAAGTAAGAGTCCCTTTGAGAATTGGCAAAGCTCAAACAGACCTTTAAAAATAAATAAATGAATGAAGCTTAGGGGACTTCAAGCAAGGTAATGTGACACCTGCAGTTTGCCCAACAAATACAGCATACTTTTCCAGTAACAGCCATGTGTCAAATTCTGCACTGATTTACTCCTCATGAAGCTCCACTGTAGTCAGTCAATAGGTCTGAATAAAAGGTAAAACAACGTAGAATTTGCCCCCCATGTGTTTTCCTAAAAACCATTAGTGCTACTTTTTAATTCTAAACCCCATAAAATAGTCACACTAAAAGGTACACTAAAGTAAATTACTAATAGAAGTGGTAAATTGGAGTCTTTGTGCCTATCTACCATAAACTTTTTGTTTCCAAAATGTATTTATTATTTACTGAACAGAGCAGATTTTTAGGGTCAGCTAATACGCACCCACAGTATTATGTCTAAACTAATATAAAGATTATGAAATGGCTCTTGAATTCTGGATACAATAAGAACTTTTTAATTGGCTTCCCAAGATGTCACTAATGCCCCCTAAATGCTCTGATCTGAATTTCATTTTTATGGCTAGATTCCATTTCATAATGTCAGTAGAGCAGTCCAGGTTAAGCATTTCAGGGAGATTATGCACATCTTTCAGTCAGGGGTGGGTTAAACTCATCCAGTCTTTGGCCTTAAGCCTTGCACACCCCAACATCTAATCCAGGCTTTAGTTACCCAGAAAATTCAGAAATGCACTACGTACCATATCTTCGCCCTTAATTCTTTTACCTGGGGTTTCAGCAGATTGCATAACAAAGAAGAGGAATAAAACCTGTTGCCAGCTCCCTCCGCTAACCCCTTGCTCTTTGGCTACTTTTCCCATGTCCTGTGAAGTGCCTCAGATTACTGAAAATGAAACATACCGCCATGCATGTCTTTTTTTTTTTTTTTTGTGGCAGGCAGATCAGTAGTTGCTCTATTAGGTTGCACCTGGAAAGGTCTATAAAACATTTCCTTCTCGATTGTGAGTAGATCAATCTTAACATAAGAATTCATGCCTATGTAATTATGCCAGTGTCAGCTTATTAGATACTTCCCAGAAAAATGGTTGGGAATGTTGATATAAACATAAGCGAAGTTTTATTGAATTTTAGTTAGAATTTAAAGTGTAGTAGCTGTCACTTAAAATAACAGATTGATGTTCTATTGTGTTGTCCTTCTGAAGATTTCAAAACTCTTTGCAAACAGCTAGGCTTTGCAACACCCCGTAGAGGGTCTCTGTTGTGGAAATGAAGCCTCCTTTGTAGTGCAATGCTGCAACTCTTTAATAGCACACAGCTAACACTCCCAAAGAATGTATGTCCAGAGGCAATGTCCTATGGATTTGAAACTTCAGGAGACTGTAGTTACTTGAGTTGGAATGATGGTGATATCAGCCAGGCACCCTCACTAGAGCTGATCAGAATTTTCCCCCCTACTTTAGAAAACTTTGGAAAACTTGTTTAATTTTTATCAATAATTGTTATCAAAATTTTCAGTGGAAAAATTGTATGCATTGTTGTTGTAGCCGTATTGATCCCAGAATATCGGAGAGACAAGGTGGGTGAAGTAATTTATTGGACCAACTTTTGTTGGTGAGAGAGACAAGCTTTCCAGCTTCTTCAGGTCTGGGACCTGAAGTTGGTCCAATAAAAGTCCATCAGAAGTTGGTCCAATCAAAGATATTACCTCGCTCACTTAGTGGAAAAATTGACCTTTAATAAACAAACAAACAAAAACCATTTTTTATTTTATTTTTTTTTTAATGAAATATTTAAAGAAAAACAGCCACTTTCCAAAAATGTTCATTTCCAGGAAAACCTAGTTTTCCATCAAAAAAAGATTTGCTGGAAAATTTTCTAGCAGCCCTAATGCTCGTATTTATGAATAGTTCTATGGGCTCTTTAATGGGTACAAGCAGTCAGTGTCTAGTGGACAACATAGGCGGAGAAGCTTTTTCTAATTTAATATATTTTCTTTTGCGTTTATTAAAAGCAGAAACATTGTTGTCTTCCTCTTTTGCTCAGTCTACACACCTCTCTGGCTTAAAAGATTGGTGGCGATTTCTCACAGGAGCAAACTTGAGGAAAGGAGAATGCTTGGTGGTGAAAACTGGCCTTGGCTAGTTTGACTGAGTATAGGTATCTTAGGGGTAAAGAGTGACTAAAAAGATTGAAAGTACCTGCCCTATCTCAGAATGAGTTATAAACTGTAGTCCTGAAGGGAGCTAAGCCCTAGTCAGGAAGTAGGGCCTCGATTTCCAAAGATTTTGGTGTTGCAGTGCCTCACTGATTTAGGAACCTAACTCTCATTTTCAAGAGGAATTTAGGCAGTTAGGAGCCAAAATCCCAAGTGCCTGAATCACTTTTGAAAATGAGATTTAGACTCCTAAATTATCTAAGTTTTGCAGTGCTGAGTTCAGCAGTGCACTCAGCACTTTACAAATCTCTACAAATTTACTTTACAAATCTGAGCTTCTCCATGGGAGGTGCCCTTTCTCCAAGGGAGAAACACATCCTGGACCTTGGGGTAAGAGTACTCTGCTGATGGAATGCTGTACAAGAGTGTCACATACTCTGAACTTGCTCTATTTTGGGACTGTGAATGTTGTTGAAAAACTAGGGACTCTTCGCAGTGAGAGAACCCTGCAGTCAGTTGAAATAAAATTCTTTCTAAGACCCACAATGGTGGCGTGCCTCAGTCTTTGAATCTTGAAGTCCACTGAACCCCAGCGAACTTGCTGTGGCTGTCACAGCTAGTCCCCCTATTTATCCTCATTTCATATCTTTGTGTTATGAACGAGACCCTTTCCTTCTGCTGGGTCATGCAGTGAACCTGTTGTGTTTATGAGGTGAAAGCGGCTGTGATGGCACACAATGAGCATACCAGCTTCACAGCAGGATGCAACAGGAAGCAAAGAGAGGTGGAAGGAGTGGGCCCTATAATTAGCAAATGCAAGAACATTTGAGTAAAAGATTGATAGAGGTCTGTTTTTTATTCAGTCACTGTAAATTAAGAGCCAAAGCACACTGTCCATTTGTTTGTGTGCTATTACTTTTGTGCAACTTTCAGCCATTTTCACTCGTGCAAACAAAAATGATAGAATTTATAAAAAGAAAAGGAGACTAACCAATTTATTTGAGCATGAGCTTTAGAATAAATAAAATAAATAAAAAAATAAATAAATTTAAAATAAATAAATTGGTTAGTCTCTAAGGTGCCACAAGTACTCCTTTTCTTTTTGCGAATACAGACTAACGCGGCTGTTACTCTGAAACATAGAATTTATAGGCACCAAAGCCCACTTTCATATGCAAAATGAGCAAAAGTGTATTATGTAAAAATGGATAAATGCCTTCATTGTATCCACAAGTGATTGTACCCAAACCTGCACTCATAAGCAACTTGAGTTTGTGCAAGTAGATGCCAGATTTAGTGCCTTTGAAAATTTCGTCATAAAAAAGTTTGCCAGTATGATTGGCCCCTTTTTAAGACAACTCACACAGATTTTTGTACATTCTAACATGCTTTCTTTCTTTTCCAGTGGGGGTGGTAAATCTATCCCTTAGGATAAACTGCATGCATGTCTGGAGGGAGGAAATTACTTAGAGAACTCATAAAAACAGAATGTAATTCTTTTTCGAGGCTGAGTCACAAAATGCAAAAAAATTTCCTTGCACCTTTCTGTATTTTTTATTTACAGTAACAAACAGTTAATTGATTTATTTGTGATCATTAATTACACTGATTGGACCATAGGGTTGCCAACTTTCTAATTGCACAAAACGGATCACCCTTGCCCCGCCCCCTGCCCTGCCTCTTCCCTGAGGCCCTGCTCCTGCCAGGCCCCTTCTCCGAGGCCCCACCCTCCACTCACTCCATCCCCCCTCCCTCTATCACTCACTCAACCCCACCCTCACTCACTCGCTCATTTTCACTGGGCTGGGACAGGGGGTTAGGGTGCAGGAGGGGGGGACGCAGAGGTGGACGTGGGCCGTACGGGCTGGTACTGAATACCGGCAAGAAGTGGCCGCTGGTACAGGCCCGTATGCAGCTGACGTTAAAGTGCTGCTGCTGCCCCTTTTGCCCCCCTGCCCTGGTCGGCGGCCCTGCCAGTAGGGATCCTATCGGCCGGACTGCCGACAGGTGTGGGGGGGCAAAAGGGGCAGCTGCCCTGGGAACTGGTGATTTAAAAGGGTGGCACAGGCTGGGCAGCGCAGAAGTGCTGGCTAAGGGAGGCTGACCCCCCGAGCCCTGCTTCTGCCGCCCAAGGCTCTGCCCCTTCCAGGGGCCCGGAGCCAGGCCCCCCGCACCGGTAAGTCTTTTGTGCTACTTTCATCCCTGGGGTGAGGGCTCTGGCTGGGAGTGCAGGCTCTGGGGTGAGACCAGACATGAGGGGTTCAGGGTGTGGGAGAGGACTGTGGGGTGGGGCCGGGGATGAGGGGTTTGGGGTGCAAGAGGGGGCTACAGTCTCGGGGGTGGAGCCTAGGGGTTTGGAATGTGGACTCTGAGAGGGAGTTTGGGTACGGGAGGGAGCTCAAGGCTGAGTCAGAAGGTTAGAGTGTGGCGGGGGGGTAATGGCTCCAGTGGGGGGTGCAGGCTCTGGGGTGGGGCCAGGGATGAGAGGTTTGGGGTGCAGGAGGGGGCTCTGGGCTGGGGCCGAGGGTTTCGGAGTGTGAAAGGGGGATCAGCACTGGAGATTGTGGTGCAGGAGGGGGTGCGGGCTTTGGGAGGGAGTTTGGGTGCGGGAGGGGGCTCAGGGCTGGGGCAGAGGGTTGCGGTAAGGGAGGGGAACAGGGAGTGGGCTCCGGGAGGCGCTTACCTCAGGGGCTCCCAGAAGCGGCAAAATGTCCCTTGGCTACTAGGCATAGGGGCAGCCAGTGTACAGTGCCCCTGCCCATAGGCGTCGCCCCTGCTACTCCCATTGGCTGGCATTCTTGGCCAATGGGAGCTACGGAACTGGTGCTTGGGGCGGGGGGGAGCACACAGAGTCCCCCTGGCCGTGCCTACTCCTTGGAGTTGAGGGACATGTCACTGCTTCCAAGGAGCCACGCAGAGCCAGGTAGGGAGCCTGCCAGCCCTGCTCCAACCAGACTTTTAATGGCCTGGTCAGCATTGCTGACCAGAGCCTCCAGGGTCCCTTTTCGATCCGGTGTTGCAGTTGAAAACTGGACATCTGGCAACCCTATTGGGCCATTGCTTTTTGCTTTCTTCTTTAGGCCTAATGCACACATCACTTCATTTGCCTTTTATGTTGTGATAGCCACTTTGTTACAAGATTTCCAAAGTTTGTCATCATTTAAATAGATCTCTCTCTCTCTCTCTCTCTCTCTCACACACACACACACACACACACACACACGGTACATAAATTGGATTGAAAAGAAGAAAGTTACAGGCAGATGATAGTTGCCCTCTGAAACAACAGGCAAATTAGCCAGCTGTGAAGGAAGCTGACATGTTGTACTAAAGCAGAAACACAATATAATAGGGAAATGCGGTTCTTTGTTCAGATCCGTTTCCTATTAACACTTAGAATGTTATGCTTGTGCATGCCATCCCTTGAGGACCGCTTGGTTGGCCTTACATGAATAACAATGGAGTATGTAAAATTGCTAGATGCATAAAACTACTGTGCAATCATCGAATGTTCTCTCTCTGTGTGTTTGTGTTTTTAAATCTGAAATCTGAGCTATTTATTGCATGAAACTTTGAGTTAAATACTATTGTATTGCCAGGGGCCAACTACTAACATTAATTTTAAAAGGTGAGAGAGCCCAAGTGAGAGTCTATGGCAATTGGAGCATGATATTTCAAAAAGCTGGCTATTAAGGAGGAACAAACCTTTTCAGTAACAAAGGGATAGGGCAGAAACAGAGGACATAATGCCAGGTAGGTGGCCTGGCTGCATGGGCTTCAGTGAGTAGTTATGAGTCTGATGCCAGATGAAGACATCTGTTTCTCTGCTCTGCAGATATTCAAGTAGCTACATGTATATGGTGCAGAACTGGTGGATGGTTCACCTTGAAGCATTGTTTCCTGTAAGTGGGGTTAAGTGGGAGATAAAAGACTCAAAACAGCAGCCTGTGTGTCAGATCCAATATGCCTTGGTCTAATTGGGGGATAGTTATTTTCTGGAGTCAGAGGAACAGATGTTGCCAGTTTTAGGGGGAATGCCCAAGCCAGAGACAGTTGGGCACAAAAAGAAAGAGCTGGGGGAGAAACAAGCAAACTTTGGAAGTTTAGAAAGATAATGACAAATGCACAAAGAGCCTTTTCCCCAAAAAAACATAAGTACTTATCCTATAGATACGTAGGGATCATCACTTCAGCCATTTGAAGGCATGCAGCCACACTTAATAGTTTGGGATAGAAAATAAATAACACCATATACGGTGAAACAACAAGGTAAGGAAATGGACCAAATGTAATGCTCTAAACTAGCATTGCTTCTCTTCAGTACTGCTCCATGAGATATTTACCCACCACAAGGGTCAGGGCCTCATTTTTATGCCTCGCTGAAGAGACAACACTTCTAGCTGCATGGTATCCTCTTATATCATACTGGGACATTGGTTCAAGACTGATTCAAATAGACAAGTGCCACCCGCTGCATTACCAGCACCATTTCCTACAGCACCTTGGTTTTCCTTGGAGGGCTCTCTGCTCAAGCCCAATCCAGCAGAGTGTGACCCTCCCGAGGAGCACCCAGACTGTGAGGCAACTCACCACCACCTGCCCCTAGTGTGAGGAAGTCTTGTTTGTGCTTGCTGTGGATCAGCTTCCTGAAGCCACCAGCCTCTGGCAACACACACACTATCTCAGACCTCTGCAGGCCTAGCTCTTTCTGTACTGGTTAGCAAAACCACACCCCAACCCCCGAGACCTCCCAGTGTTCCCTGCAGTGTCCAGCCCCTTATCCACTGAACACATAGAATTACCAGGCCTACTGTTCCCAGAGGAACAGCACACTGCAGCTTATTTGTTATACTTCAGAACACAGCTCTGCTGAACACACAGCACTTAGGTTTATTTGTAATGAAAACAAGAATAAGTTTATTGTCAAAGAACAGAGATTCAAGTGATAGTGAGGAAGGGTATTGGAAACAAATGGTTACATATAAAACAGAATCATATTGTGTCTTCTAGAGACTAAATTTATCTCACAAGTTCTCGTCCTGTCTACGGAAGCTTACCTCACCCAACGTTCTTGCCAGTGTTTTCAGCCAAGCCTGGGTGAGATCCCTTTTTCAGGAAGAAAACTCGCTGCCCATTTACTTCTTAGATGAAGGATGCCAGGGTGTCATTGTTGCCCCCAGATACACCAGAACAAACTTTTGATCGGCACCTCAAGGTAGGGCGTCCCCGCACCTCTGTTTACATCTTCCTGTTAGTTTTCGTCTGAAGTCCATATCAGCTCCTCATTAGCATTTGACTTAGAATGCTAATGGTTGCCGATTGTGAATCAGACAAATACATAGTTGATGTGTAAACTGATAGATAGGTAAACATCTCTTCTATGAAAGAGAGCCTGCTTTTCACCTTTGCTGGAGACCAGTCCCTATACACAGACCTTAAGAACATAATTTTCTTTGAATATACATAACTCATTACACAACATCCACACATGCATTTTGTAATGCTATTGCTGACCAGTGTAACACAAGTTTTTATTAGAGCTCACATGACACCCTTGTGAACCAGAAAGTAAATACCAGACCCAGCAGCATCCTGTAACACTTAGGCACCCCTTATGCCCTCTGCCAGTTGGCATCAGGAGGTCCCTGGATCACACACAGTTTATGAGATCTGACAAGCTCATAGCCCAAGAATGTGGTGGTACAGTGGTATTTGTTGAGTCTTCAGTAGAAATGTTGATAAGGACATGATTTTTCTGTGCATTAGACAGATGCAGGGTAGGCAGAGAGAGTAATTTGCAGACTCTTCTGCCTTGGAAAATGTGCATCCATATGATATATTCACTTCACAAAATCTCATTGCACTGTTCACCTCTATGTTGGTGAGGGCATGAGCTGAGAAAGGAAGGTATATAGAAACAATCTGAAGATTTAGAAAGTAGTCTTGTGGTCTGTAAATGCAAAGGAGAAATGTATCTTGGATTATAACCTTTACTGGTGCTTTTATTAGAACCCCTCCCGGAAGTACAGCTTGAATATGGCTACAGTCAGATGCAAGTACTCCACTTCAACCCTTTACTACAAAATATTGTGTCTGTGTTTTTATGTGTAATTTTTCTGAACCCTCACCACTTCTGCTTTTCTGCCCTGCGATTTGAATAGCTGAATCTGAAGAAGTTTGAACAAAGACTTGTAGGAGCCTTTTTTTTCCCTTAACTAATGTGATAATCAAGTGGTTTGTTGAGCTTTGGAATATAAGTCATTTCCAGTGTGCAGTGTTTGTTTTAAATCCTAAAGGGCACCCAAATATTCCTAAAAGATTAGTGAACAGGGCCTTGCAAATCTGTGTTAATGCTCTTCTTTGACAAAAATTGACAGTGTCATTGAGAAAGTGAGGTGGGGAAGATAAATACAATGGAAGAGCAAACAGCAAAAGAAAAGAGAATTTTAGTGATAACATATTCTCCCTAGATGTCATAGAACATGTACAAATAATGAGTGCACTGAAAGAAAGACAGAACCTGGTTAAGTATTGTGTCAGGAGAGTCTGTGATCTCAGGCTATTAAATACTGCAGTGCTCTTTCAGACTGTCATAATTCAAAAGTACAATGACAGTGTGGTAGCTGTGAGCCAGGCTGCAGCCTTGCCTGAAAGAAAAAAACAAGAAAAGATCAGAGTATGCTTTGAGATTAGAGGAGGTTAGCTCATATTCTTATGGAAGGTCCTAAAATACCTGCATGATCTCTTGTGTGGCCGAATGAATTTCAGTGATGGAAAAAATGGTGACACATTGCCCACGATCCAGCTTTGAAGATTGGGCAGTGTTATGTTAAAGCGTGATTGGAAAGCTCTGCTCAATACATTTTAATGGAACAACTTCCAGGAACATCAACCTCCCTTCCTTCCTCCCCAAAACAGTAATGAATCCAAATGGCTAATAAAACATAAGAACTAAAAGATGTTGTACATGAGCCATGTTTCTGGAGTGATTATATTTTTAAATGTCAGTTTCCCACAGCCATTAGCATACTACATTTACTAAGGTATCAGACTGACTAGCTAAAAGAGAGACATTTATGTTATTGACTTCTATGAGCATTTTGTTAAGAAGGGCTTCATTTGGCCAGTTGTTTGTGTGTAGTAAGTAGAGATCATGACTCCTCGGTACTTGAAAGAGTCAGCTGAGAGCTCTTCAGTGGAGAGTAAACTATTCTGTCCCCTATGAAACTCTTTTCTACAAAATCAATTCATCTGAGTGCAAACTGATATAGGCAACAGGCAGATATGTACAGTCCTAAAGCACTACCTACATTCTGAAACTGTCTTGTGAAATTAAAGGAAAGGTAAGTTAAAATTTAAAGTTGGAGGAATGTTCATATGTTCTCTGTGGCTTGTATTTTCTCCTGGATTGCATTCACTTCTATCCATGTAACCCAGGGTGTCAGGGTCACTGGCAGTTGCAAGTCTCCCTCAAGAGGTGTGTTGGTGATGCAAATAGCCCACAACCTGGGCTCCAATGCGGGACCATAAGAGCCAGCTCAGTCTGTAATGAGTTAGCGATGGCTGTGGGTAAAGGGGCTGAGACTAGAGCATACGTAGGATGTGGTGATACAGTGCATCCCCAGATATTCTCCACTGCTAGGGCTTCCATAGAGGTCCAGGTGCACTTTAAGCCTGCCCACCCCTGATGGAAACCATAATAGAGGGAGACAATGCTGCCCCAGAGTGGGTTGCAGTTTCCAGCCTGTTGCAATATTGGGGGACTGTCTAGCTTGCCATCTGTATGTGTTTGTGCATGTGGAGAGAGAGAGGGTGGGTGTGGCAAATTTAAACATTTAGGAAGCTGTTAGGTATGTGATTTGCAAAGTGGTGTATTTTAATTCTCTAACTATAAGGTTAATTGTCTCCCATTGTATGCACTTGAGCTAAACTGGAAGCTTTAGGAGTTGCTGTTCTCCAAATCATAGAATCATAGAATATCAGGGTTGGAAGAGACCTCAGGAGGTCATCTAGTCCAACCCCCTGCTCAAAGCAGGACCAATCCCCAACTAAATCATCCCAGCCAGGGCTTTGTCAAGCCTGACCTTAAAAACTTCTAAGGAAGGAGATTCCGCCACCCTCCTAGGTAACGCATTCCAGTGTTTCACCACCCTCCTAGTGAAAAAGTTTTTCCTAATATCCAACCTAAACCTCCCCCACTGCAACTTGAGACCATTACTCCTTGTTCTGTCATCTGCTACCACTGAGAACAGTCTAGATCCATCCTCTTTGGAACCCCCTTCCAGGTAGTTGGAGGCAGCTATCAAATCCCCCTTCATTCTTCTCTTCCGCAGACTAAACAATCCCAATTCCCTCAGCCTCTCCTCGTAAGTCATGTGTTCCAGTCCCCTAATCATTTTTGTTGCGCTCCGCGGGACGTTTTCCAATTTTTCCACATCCTTCTTGTAATGTGGGGCCCAAAACTGGACACACTACTCCAGATGAGGCCTCACCAATGTCGAATAGAGGGGAACGATCACGTCCCTCGATCTGCTGGTAATGCCCCTCCTTATACATCCCAAAATGCCATTGGCCTTCTTGTCAACAAGGGCACACTGTTGACTCATATCCAGCTTCTCGTCCACTGTAACCCCTAGGTCCTTTTCTGCAGAACTGCTGCCTAGCCATTTGGTCCCTAGTCTGTAGCGGTGCATGGGATTCTTCCGTCCTAAGTGCAGGACTCTGCACTTGTCCTTGTTGAACCTCATCAGATTTCTTTTGGCCCAATCCTCTAATTTGTCTAGGGCCCTCTGTATCCTATCCCTACCCTCCAGCGTATCTACTTCTCCTCCCAGTTTAGTGTCATCTGCAAACCTTTTCTGCCCTGCCTGTCCTTCCTGAACAGTTTATATCCATCCATGACAGTACTCCAGTCAAGTGAGTTATCCCACCAAGTCTCTGTTGTTCCAATCACATCATAATTCCTTGACTGTGCCAGGGCTTCCAGTTCTCCCTGCTTGTTTCCCAGGCTTCTCGCATTTGTGTATAGGTGCTTGAGATAACTCGCTGATCGTCCGTCTTTCTCAGTATGAGGCAGGAGCCCTCCCCTGTTGAGCACTCCTGCTCATGCTTCCTCCCGTTATCCCACTTCCCCACTTACCTCAGGGCTTTGGTCTCCTTCCCCCGGTGAACCTAGTTTAAAGCCCTCCTCACTAGGTTAATGCATGAAATGCATCAAATGCATGAAAGGAGCTAGAAACATTAACATTAAAATAAAAAAAGGTAATTTTTGGGTCAAACTAAATGATTTGATCCCAAACAAAACATTTTATTTAGATTTTAAGCATTTTTTAATAATTAAAAAACTTTAAATAAAATTAATGGAAATTTTGAAGCAAAAAGGAGTTTCAAAGAAAAAATCAGTAAGTTTTGTTTAGAAAAAGGCAAAATGAAACATTTAGATATTTTTTATATTGGGGGAGCTCTTTTCTGAGATGAACAATTCAGTAAAACCGACAAAAATTCATGAGACATTTGTGTCGCCAAATCTGTATAATGGGATTTAAGTATGTACTTAAGTGCTTTGTTGCATCAAGGCCTATGAGACAAGATGCCCGAGTGACTAGTATGGCTTGGAGCCATACCACCTCAGGCTGTGATTTGTCAGATTTTATAAAATAAATAGGATTGAGCCTGGTCTGTAGTTGGATGGGGAATCTCCAGTGTGTTCAAAGTGGTAATTCAGCAGGTGGCACTCTTTTTATTCTTCATTAGTACTAATCTGATACCTGCTATTAGTGGGCATTGCTCTGCTGGAGGTCACGTCTGTTGGATGAGATGTAGAGCCAAGCTCCTCTCTACCTGTGATCATTAAAAGATTGGTACATTTGTTCAAAATTAGTTCAGAATTTCAAATGATCTTGACAAACTGGAGAAATGTCTGAAATAAATAGGATTAAATTCAACAAGGACAAATGTAAAGTACTTTGCACAGAACAATCAGTTACACAAATACAAAATGGGAAATGACTTCCTAGGAAGGAGTACTGCAGAAAAGGATCTGGTCAAAAACTAAATATGAGCCAACAATGTAACACTGTTGCAAAAAAAGCAAACATCAGTCTGGGATGTATTAGCAGGAGTGTTGTAAGCAAGACATGAGAAATAATTCTTCCACTTTACTCAGCACTGATAAGGACTCAACTGGAGTAGTGTGTCCAGTTCTGGAAACCACACTTCGGAAAAGATGTGGATGAATTGGAGAAAGTCCAGAAGAGAGCAACAAAACTGATTAAAGGTCTAGAAATCATGACCTACGAGGAAAGATTGAAAAAAACTGGCTTTGTTTTGTCTGGAGAAGAGAAGACTAAGGAAGGGGACATGATAACAGTCTTTAAATAAGTAAAAGGTTGTTATAAAGAGAAGAGTGATAAATTGTTCTCTTTATTCTCTGCGGCCAGGACAAGCAGTAATGCGCTTAAATTGCTGCAAGGGAGATTTAGGTTAGACATTAGGAAAAACTTCCTAACTGTAAGGACAGTTAAACACTGGAACAAATTACCTAGGGCTGTCGTGGAATTTCCATCATTGGAGGTTTTTAAGAACAAGTTAGACAAATACCTGTGAGGGATGGTTTAGCTAATACTTAGTCCTGCCTCAGTGCAGGGGACTCGAGATCCTTTCCAGTTCTACATTTCTGTTATTCTAGTTGTAGTTATGTCTTGCTGTTTATTGTGACAATTTTTTTATGGCAAAACCACAGCTTTGTCATGCCCCAAAATGCAAAAATCACAGTTTTAGGTTAAATGATCCTCAAAATCATAGCACTTTTTTTTTTTCAAATATATCAAGTGTACAGTTTTTTTGTATTAAAAACGTAATACATTAATTCAAATGGGAAAAATCCAAAACACAAAATATTGATATAATTTTTACTAAAATAGTACTATGCTTGCTTTGATAAAATAAATTTATACAACTCTGATTTACATGGCTTTATAGAGCTAAACACATTTCATATAAAGTAACGTATTGCTGTGGAGAAGCACTTGCTGTAGGTGGGACTCAGAAAGATAACACTGCATTGGTAACACTTGGTTCCCGTTTGGAACATTGTTTTTTCAACCAAAAAAGCTAGAAATTAATTCTTTTTAAGTACAAGGTAAAATAATTCTGTAGTGGACTGTAGAGCAGCCATGCCTTTAAAAAAAAAATTGCCAAGCAGTCTGTATCCCTGTCAAACCATGAATGTGTGGCAAATGACCATCCTCAGCCCTGGTGTCCTGCCCAAAATCCCATTTGGGTAATTACACTGTGTCTACCAAAATTTCCTGTGTAGGCTTTGGTCCAAAACTGAGTCAAATGGAAGTGTGTCACCTACTGAATCACCAACACCACTTCCTGCAGCACCCTAGAATTTCCTTGGAGATCTCCCATCTAAGTGTTGGCCATGACCAAACCTGTTTGGCTTATGAGAGCAGACGAGATCACAAGCTGAGGCTGGTATGGCTGCTAATCATGCTGCTCATTGGGGATATTTAGTCAGATACATCTATGATGGGAGACTGTACTGCATTAAATGTCTCAAATGAGTTCAATATATTTTATTTGTGCATTACTTCGTGACCCTTTGTAAAAAAACATAATGCACAGAATGCACATTTTGGTAGTTTAAGACTTTGTATAATAACTTTTTGTGTTACAGGTATGTGATTGAACAAATGTAAAAAGTAGGAAAACAGCTTCTCTTAAGGTTTGATGTTTTAGGACTAAATTATTTTGATGTAACTCTTGAATATCTGCTTTTGATGTCTGTAAACAAACTAACTAGTAAATCTTCACTGGTATGTTGCTTAAGTTGATCATCAAGGGCACCAGGGCTAACTGTGATCAGCTAATGCATTTTTAAGAACAACTGTATTTGTCTACAGGTCAGGTCAGGCTATGCCTGCTACTGTAGTACCTTGGGTGGTACTACCTGCATCTCATCAAACCCACTGCTTTGTGGGTAGCTCGGGAGGGTGTAAGGCTAAGGGAGCAACCCCTGACAGAAAAGCCCCACTGTCTTGTGGGTAAATTTGGGAGAATGTAAGGCTATGAGAGTAAACTCAGACAGAAAATCTGGAGTGGAGCCCCAAAGGCGGTCAGATACTAATATTTTAGTATCTTTCTGGCAACTCCTACAGCAGATCAGGTACCAGATGTATTTGTTCTTCTCCTCTGGAATTTACTGGTGACACAGGGAAGGCTGTCCTGATGCCTGGGCAACTCAGGGCCTCCATATTATCTGCCCACGCTTGCGCCCTGGAGAGGTACTCTAGCTTTGCCTCGAGCGTCGACAGAACACGGGAGGCAGCAGTCACCAGTTCTAAGCTCTTACTCCATTGGCATAGAGTTGAGCACCAGAAGCTGTCTCCGATGGTGGGAGAGATCATCATATCTCACTCCTCAACCATCGCCTTCCATAAAACTGAGCAGCCCCCAGACAATAGGGTGTTGTCCTGCCACAGTCTGCCTGCTTCAATGGATTCTTGGAACTTAGATTTTTATACTTTGTCAAGTAGACTGTAACCAATGCATTAGGCAAATCAAGTAAAAGAAAGAAAGCGTCTTTAAAGATAGGGTGCTGGAACGTTTGCACCATGATATCTAGATTATCTGAGGAACTTCAACCGATCGATGCTGCACGTAAAACTGCCGTGATCAATGATGAGCTGAAATGACTCAATGTGGATATCACATCCCTCCAAGAAACAAGGCTAGCATCAAGCGGATCTCTCAGAGAAAAAGACTACACATTTTTCTGGCAGGGGAAAAGCGCAGAAGAAACACGAGAACATGGAGTGGGATTTGCCATCAAGAACTCACTTCTGGGGATGATTGAGCCACCTACAAATGGATCCGAGAAAATTTTGGCACTACACTCGTTCACATCTGATGTCCCAGTCAACGCTGTGAGTGTGTATGCCCCAACACTCTCCTTGTCTTCTGACATCAAGGACCAGTTCTACGAACAGTTGAACACCACCATCAGCAAGATTCCGAAACATAGATATGTTTTCCTGCTAGGGGACTTTAATGCAAGGGGGGAGCAGATCATGAAGCATGGACCAACTGTCTTGGTCAACACAGAGGTGGTAAAATGAATGGAAGTGGTCAGAAACTGCAAGAATTTTCCTATTATGATCTCTGTGTAACAAACTCATTCTTCCAGACAAAGTCGCAACACAAAGTGTCTTGGAAACATCCCAGATCTGGCCACCGGCACCAACTGGATCTTATCATCACAAGTCACTTATGTGAAAGCATCCAAGTAGCAGCTGATACAGGCAACATTAGAAATGTATGATGGGATCAAGAAAGCCTTGGGTCCAACTTCAAAGAAGATAGCCCCATTGAAATCAACAGGGGAAACAATCAACAACTGCACCAAGCACATAGATCGCTGGGTAGAACACTACTCTGAGCTTTACTCTCATGAAAATATTGCTATGGACACAGCCATAAATGCCATCAAAAGGCTGCCTGTTATGATCCAACTTGATGATGAACCAACTGTTGAGAAGCTTAGCCTTGCTGTAGATGGCCTCCCCAACAGAAAAGCTCCTGGAAAAGACTGCATACCTTCCAACTTCATAAAATGTGGAAAACCTATTCTACTGCAACATCTTCATGAGTTGCTCTGCCTGTGCCGGAAAGAAGGCAAAGTACTACAAGAAATGAGAGAACATCACTCTACAAAAATAAGGGTAACAAGAGTGACTGTAACAACTATAGTGGCATTTCCCTTCTTAGTATTATGGGAAAAGCCTTTGCCCAAGTTGTCCTGAACAGACTTCAGACCCTTGCAGACAGAATCTATCCTGAATCACAGTGTGGCTTCAGGTCTCAAAGGTCTACTATAGACATGATCTTCTCACTGAGACAACTACAAGAGAAATGGAAAGAACAAAAAAAGCCCCTCTACATAGCCTTTATCGATCTCACAAAGGCTCTTAAGCATGATTCGATCCTTCCATGAAAACATGTACGGCATGGTCCATTATGATGGCTCAGTGTCTGAGGCTTTCCAAATTCATAGAGGAGTTAAGCAAGGTTGTGTACTTGCCCCAACTCTGTTTGGGATCTTCTTCTCCCCATTACTGAAACAAGTTTTTGGTTCCTCAACTGAGGGAATCTACTTGCACACAAGATCTGATGGAAAGCTGTTTAATCTTGCAAGATTCAGATCTAAAACCAAGACTTGGGAGGCCCTTATCCAACACCTTCACTTTGCTGATGACTCAGCAGTGACAGCCCACCCAGAAGTTCATCTTCAAAGCCTAACGGACAGTTTTTCCAAAGTCTGTGAAGACTTTGGGCGTATTATAAGCCTAAAAAAGACTAACACAATGTGCCAAGGAGTTGAGGAAGCACCCTCCATCAAGATCAACTATGATTTGAAGTGGTGAATGAGTTCATATACCTGGGGTCCACTATCGCTGTCAACCTTTCACTTGAAACAGAACTCAACATCCGCATTGGAAAAGCCCCCACAACAATGTCTAGACCAGCAGTCTCTAGCCTTTTATGCCCAAGATCACTTTTTGAATTTAAGGGAAACCCAGGTTCTACCCTGCCCCTTCCCCGAAGTCCCGTCCTGCTCATTCCTCCCCGTTCATTGCTCGCTCTCCCCCACCCTTACTCACTTTCACCAGGCTGGGGCAGAGGGTTGGGGTTCAGGAGGAGTTGCAGGCTCTGGGCTGGGGCCAAGGGGTTTGCAGTGTGGGAGGGGGCTTCATTGAATTGAGACTGGGGCAAGGGATTGGGGTGCAGAAGGGGGTGAGGGGTGCAAGCTCTGGGAGGGAGTTCAGGTGCAGGAGGGGGCTCTGGGCTGGGCAGAGTGTTGGGATGCAGAAGGGGCTATGGGGTGCTGGCTCTGGGAGGGGGGTCAGGGCTGGGGCACGGGGTACATGGTGTAGGAAGAGGTTTAGGGTGCAGGAGGGGGTTCAGGGTCCTGACTCCGGGAGGGGGGTTGGGGTGCAGGCTCCTGGTGGGCGGCACTTATCTCAAGCGGCTCCCAGTCAGTGCTGCAGTGGGGCAGGAACCCTGCCTGCCCCAGCCCCATGCCGCTCCTGGAAGGGGCCAATGCACCCCTGCGGCCCCTGGCGGGGCATGTGGCTCCGTGCGCTGCCCCTTTCTGTGGACAATGCCCCCGCAGCACTCATTGGCCACAGTTCCCCTTACCCAGGCAATGAGAGCTGTGGGGGAGGTGCTTGCCACTTCAGGACATCCTGGCCACTTCAGGGAGCTGCATGGGGCCATGGCAGGCAGGGAGCTTGCCTTAGCGGCAGCCCTGCTACACCATCAGAGATCACGATCGATTGGGAGAGTCTCCAGAATCGACCAGTTGATCGCGATCTAGACTGAACAAGATGGTCTAGCAAAACAACAAACTGACAGAACACACAAAAATCTGTGTGTCTCACGCATGTGTTATCAGCACACTTTTGTTTGGGAACGAGACATGGACACTATACTCTCATCAGGAAAAGAGACTCAACAGCTTTCATATGCGTTGCCTTTATTAAATCTTTGGAATCTCCTGGAGGGACAGAGTCACCAACACTGAGGTGCTCAAGCGGGCCAGCATACCCAGCATGCAAACAGTCCTCAAACAGAGACACCTCCACTGGCTTGGGCATGTGCGCTGAATGAATGATAGGTGCATCCCAGAGGACATCCTCTACGGCGAACTGGCATCTGGAAAAAGACCTAAAGGATGCCCCAGATTGCGTTTCAAGGGTGTGTGCAAGCGAGACCTTCAAGAAATGGACATGGATGTGGACAAATGCAAAGATCACCCTCAAGACTAAAGCCTTTGGAAACAAGAGCTTAACAAAGGTCTCTGGAGTTATGAGAGGAAACTGTCCAGTTTAGCAGAGGAGAAAAGAGCTCTCAGAAGGCAGAACCCAAATGGTCGAAACATCACCTTTAAATGTGACTGATGAGGGAGAGATTGTCTCACAGGGGTGGGTATCTTCAGCCATGTGCATGGCTGCCATAAAACCAATTGAGTAAATTCTTCACCTCTCAGGTGCACATACCCATGGACTCTCGAGAGTGAAGGATGCCTACTGCTGCTATTTGTCTACAGTAGGTACTAACTGGTGTTTGAGAACATGTTAATTAACACATGTTAGCTAACATATTTGCAAAACACAACTTGTTTTCCTAGTCCAGAGAGGGCCCTCTGAGGCCTTGTCTAAACACACCCAAGTTATATGACATTAAATATACTGGTATAGTAAAAGTGGTATAACTGTCCTGGTGTGGATGCAGTTATATTGGTAAAAAGGTGGTTATACTTGTATAGTTTATTCCATTCTGAGAAGGGATATATATTCTACCCATAGAAGGCCCCTTTATCCCATTATAAATATGTCCATGCTAAGAGTTATAATGACATAACTAGTTTGGTTTAAAAAAATCAGACTCTTAGCTGATAGTTATACTGGTACAAAAACTCTCTGTAGTGCAGGCCTGAAATTTCTTCCCTTCCTCTTTGCTAGTAAGGGTATTTGCATGAAAATATAGGATCTTGGTTTCTTCAAGTTTCCTCTCATCTCTACATTTTTCTCCCCTTTTGAATTCCCTGTCTGAAGTCCTAATTCAGATGATTGCACTATTTTGAATGTATATAACAGAAATGGAAAATAAAAAGCATTAAAGAACTGCTGGCACCTGGTGGTAAATATTTGAAAAACATTTTTAGCAACAGTTTGGATTATAAATCATGTGTTTTCTGAAGATGTCTTTCCTCATTCATTATCACCAAGACCATTTTTGTGAAGGAAGATCTTTATCTTTTATTATTTCCTTTGCCACTTATGCCTGTTTCCCACCTGCAGCCAATCTTATTTGTGACATCCCAAACACAAGGTCTTAAAGGGGTCTCAGAGATGTACCAGGTCTTGTTATTTCCCAACAGTGGAATTTCATCAGAAGGACAACTAAGCATGTGGAGGAAAAAATCCAAGTTTCATGCAAACATGCTAATAATGAAGAATCAGGAATGAAAGCTATGGTGAAGCATATGCACAAAAGTCTTGAGGAGGGAATTACTTGGAAGGTCATTTTGTTTTTCTGCTTTTTATTTCACTGCTTATGAGAGACATGAGTTTTGTGGGAACTGAAAGGGGAGAGGGTGGGTAGTGGTTTGGTGGACTGGGCTTGGAGGTTCTCAAGTAGGAAAAGGACATGAATAAATCTTCAAAGGTTGGTATTTTTGATGGAATGTAGACTTGGATAGAATGGATAAAGGTGAGAAAGGGAAGTTTAAAGTTGATATGATGGGCAAGGGGGAGCAGTATGCATGAAGACGATAATTTTAGCAGTTGTGTTTTGGATGGATTAGGAAGTATGATGTATACGCAGAAGAACTCTTTGACAGTACGGGTCACTAAGGTGTATAGCATGAGTATATTCTGAGAGAGAGAGAGAGATTGTGTATTCTGCTGTGGCCCTGGTATGCCACTCAGGTGTGTTAAGAATGCCTCGGTAGCACTGAGCAGAGCACTACAGAGATTTTTTGCTGCTGCAGGCTGTGGAGTAGCCCACAGGCAGTTCTCAAGGGGTTTTCATGAATTAGGTATGTAGGGGTGGAAAAGTGCTGACCCATACGGCAGCCCAGATTCAGAAGGGTACACTGGTGTCTTAAAGCCACCTTTGCCCCCTCCTCTGCACAGCACAGAATCTAAGCTCCATTGTGGGTGTCTTCATAATATATACATATAACAAAAAGTACTTTAAGAGAACCTCTCTTATAACCCTTACAAGCTGAGCTCTTACAGTGTTTCAAAGCAGGCCTCCTTCCTGTGCACCTTGACAAGTGTGCAAGCTCCCTCCTCCCTCAACCATTTTATATCTTACAAACCTTTCTTGGCTGTCCACAAAAGATTCACAGGGGCTAACTAAATTAGCCAACATGAACGTGCAGCATGGCCTTCCTCAGCTGCATGTTTCATAAGCTTAGTGAGAAAACATGTGGAAAACATATTCTGTATGGGTGGAACAGGATTTTGAAAGACTCGTAGCTCCATCAAATCAAAATTAGTTTTCACCAGTGCCATCAGAACCACTTGTTTTTGTGAGCTATTTTCATGACAAAGTTCAACTTTCAACGCTCAAGATTTCTGAGTGTAGAGCAGTTTAAAATTAAAAGTTCACAATTTTTTTCTTAGAGTGTTTATTTTTCACAGTTCTACTCAAAAATGGCAGAACAACTGTAGCAAAATATTTCCAGAAATATTCACTGTATGGCAAAGACCAAGCATGGGAAAAAAATTTCCTAAAAGGTGAGAAAGACAAGGTGAGTGAGGTAATATCTTCTGTTGGATCAACTTCTGTTGGTGAAAGTGAGAACCAGAGAAGAGCTCTGTGGAGCTTGAATACTTGTCTCTTTCTCAACACAAGGTGGT
The DNA here is from genome assembly GCF_965140295.1 of Lepidochelys olivacea. Taxonomy (NCBI): domain Eukaryota; kingdom Metazoa; phylum Chordata; order Testudines; family Cheloniidae; genus Lepidochelys; species Lepidochelys olivacea. The sequence continues at coordinate 206,851,246 of NC_140412.1, read as the reverse complement.
CCAACAAAAGATGCTGCCTTATCCACCTTTTATTTCTCATATCCTGGAACCAACATGGCTATGACACTGCAGATCCTAAAAGGTGAACATTTTGGAAAAAAACTTTGAATAAAAATGAAGATGTAACCTTAACAATAATGGTTTCTGCCATTATTACAGTAATAATATTTCTGTTATCTCTTAAATCATTCTGGAGACTTTTCAGTTATTTCAAAGACTCCACCAGATAAAACTGTTGTTTAGCAGCTTCTGAGCATTTACAATCCTATTGCTTTTAATGCTCAGCATTTCTCAGAATCAGCTTCATGAAAATCTTGCCCAAGTAAGGAGTCAGCCCAAACTGAGTAATGACTTCATGATTTGACCCCCCCCCCACAAAACACAGAAGTGATAGTTAGGCTACCACGGTCATGGCTATCAGTGGCATATCATAACGTCTGAGGAGACTGAAGATACAGAATAAGCTAAATTGATAACCCAAGCACAATGAAAACAAACAAAACACAATGAAAACAAACCACACCAAAAGGAAAAATAAAAAAGACAATCAAGCAAACACTAAACAGTATAAATGGGCCTTAGAAGATTATGCTCTGAGGCTTGCCAAACTTGGGGCCTTTGGCAGGCCTCCAAGGATAACATATTCCAAAAGCAAAGGGCCCTCATCTGACACAGCCCTGCTGCAGTCCCCAGGCAGTTTTGCCCTAAGAACTGACAACAAGAACACCCCAGCCAATCTCAACACTCGCCATGGGATTATAGCGTCAGATTTCTGTAAAGTGAGATTAAACTAAACTTCTGTCTTGTGTGAATTTAGATGTAAATGAAAGGATTCTTGCTGTTGTTTAGCAAAAACAGTTTCCTTGGTTACACTGAATCATTTTTACTGTGTAATATGATGTAATCAGTTTGTTTAGCATTTAAATCTACTAAAACATATATAATTCTTTTTAAAATGTGTCTAATCTCTTCGATTTCACCCTAACTCAGCTCTGTCTTGATAGCTTGCATCAATACAAGATTTACAAACAGGTTGATGATCATGACAGAACCTGAATGTTGAAGGGAGTGAAAAATTTTGTCAGACTCAGGTACTTCACCTACATCATTGTCCGCACATGCAGCCCACCAAATAATTCACACACACATAGATGTATAGTGGAGTATAGCTGGATGTGAAGCTGCACCCAGGAGTGGATTTCCTGTGAAAGCAACATCAGACAGAATTAGCATCACAGATTGTGGCATCAACAAGCAGTCCGTTTTTACTGTGGCATTCCTGAAATCCCTTTCAGTGACCCCAAAAGTTTTGCAAGATGATAATGATCCTTGTTAAGTAGTGAATGTAATTAGAGTAGAATGGTATGCCAGTGCCAGGGAGGGCTTCTGAGTTCAATAGGCTACAGATGCAGATTTCCTCTGATGGGTGACAGCAGACATCTGAACAATTCCATTTTTTATATAAGTTGTGATCAGACTGTCTTTATTTTATTATTAAAAATGGACTAAAAGGGTGTTTTCAGAATTTCGTCAGTTGAGGGAAGTTCCAGGCTATCAATAGGCCAATGTATAAGAAATAGGCTCTGGTAGTATTCCCAAGTGTTTCAGTACCTGATCTCCTCAGGGAAAGGAGCTTTGGTAAAGGGTAGTAAGATCTACTTCTCCTGCATTGGCATTGATGTTTATAAATGTTCACTCTTTATAATCTATTAGCAACTGTGTGGAAGTGCAGCCTATATTGGGAAAGCTACCCAGTGATATTAGGAGAAAGAAATTTAGGCTCCGATTCTGCTAGGTATTTAAACATGTTCCTAGCTTGAGGTGAATTCAGTGGGTCTGCTCACATACCTAAAGTTAAGTATGTGCTTAATTACCTTGTTGAACTAGGGACATTATATTTTATTAGAAATATGTTACATAAACATTGAAAATACATGTTGTCAGGCATATCTTTAAAAATAGGCATAAAGACATTTTTATCTCTTTTGTGATGCTTGAAGAAGAAGTAGTAGTAGTAAAATGAGGTCCATATACATTGGCTCTCTGGGTTTCTGTCTTTTCAAAGAGAATCTGCCCAGTAGCCTGTATGTGCCTTCCCAATCATTCAATCCTAAAAATGTAAAACACTCGTATCAATATTAAAATGAACAATATTTTAAAAATATGGATACCACTTGCCATGCAAACTGTGGGAATTGGGGATATTCATCTTTTTCCCTCCCCCATGCCTACTTCCTGGGCAAAAGTGTTGGTGGGCTTCTAAATACGTAACTTAGTGCTAGTAGAATTCTTCTCATTTTGAGAAAAAGTCTCTGGTAAAATGCACAGATGGTTGTATAACTGCAAATCTCAGAAAATGTACCACGAATAGCAGTGCACAGGAATTAGGAGTCAGTTTTACCCCCATTTTATATAGTAAGGTGGAAGGTAGGTATTTTCCTTATTAAAATAAAATATGTTCTATCAGCTGACAGTTTTTGTTTGATCAGTCAGAGAGCTTAAATTCTTAGGCGTCAATTTGTGACATCCTTACTTACATTGGAGAGCACTGACTTCAGTGGGACAACTCCTGTAACTGCTCACCATTGCAAGTAAGGGGCTCACAATGTGACCCTTACTTGTGGCTTTATCTCAATGCTCTTGCCAAAAACCTTCTTGTTTCTCAGAAGCACAATACAATGGTAAAATAGACTAAAGGATGCTACAGCTAAGGTATCTAAACATGGGATGTTGACATAAATTAATTCTGAACTCTGCTGGGAAGCCGATGGATGGAGCCATGTAAAAATGATGTCACTAGGATTCGTGCAACTCCTTGTGTTAATAAGAATCATTAAATGAAAAAGAGATACTATTTGTGGGACCAATCCAGTGCCATTGTAATCAAGAAGAGTGCTGCCATTAACTTCAGTGGGTGCAGAATCAGGCACCTAAATTGTAATGTTCATGAACACTCATGGCACTATAAACATACTAAATTATTAATAATTGAAAAGTATTTATTTTTAAAAAATCCTTTGACATCTGAACTGTATCATATATTTTCTAAAAACTCTTTGTTAGTTGGAGGGTTGTGCTGTTATGGCTCCTGAAATACAAATCAGGTTCAGATTGCCCAGATTAGAATCCAGAAAACATTTGCTAATGGTTGATGATGGTCACTGATTCTCATGCAGGAAATAATGAATGGCCAGTTGAATTATCAACAAAGAAGACACTTCTTTAGAAGCAAGCAACCTTATATGCTATTACTAAGGATCAGATTTTGTCAGGGATATTTTTCGTAAAAATCAGAAGCAGGTCACGGGCAATAAAATAAAAAAATCACGAAAGCCCATGACCTGTCCATGATTTTTACTAAAAATATCCCTGACAAAATGGGGAGGGAGGAGGGTCCAGCACCCACAGCAGCTGGGCTGCTGTGGGGTCCAATCCCTGCCCTGGTGGCTGGGTAGCTTAGGAGGCTACGCTGCTGTGGGAAGGAGAGGGGGGTCCTGCCACAGCTGGACAACTGCAGGGAACCCAGCCACCCGTGGGGCAGTAGATGTCATGGATATCACAGAAGTCACAGATTCTATGATCTCCATGACATAATTGTAGCACTAGCTATTAGTAGACAGTAACTTGAATTTACAGTGCCAAAGTGAGAGAGATCTGAGCTCCAGAATTTGTCCCTCACCCCATTCCCCAACAGGAGTTAAGTCCCAGGGAGTTGCCTGATTTAAAAAAAAAATCACTGGAATATAAATTATTATTATTATTTTATTTTTCAGGCTGAAGGAATAAAACAGAAGGTTAAAGAAAATCTATAGGGAAAAAAATTCAGGGAAAGACTAAAATTAATTTTAGAGTCTGATATGAACAGTTATTCAATGCTCACTCCTACAGTATTACTGATCTCCTGTGCTTTGCTCCCCAGCTCAGACTTGCCTTATGGCATTATGGGTGTTACTTCAATTTTTGCTCTCCCAATGTGAGGTCAGTTTTCTTCTTGTCTGAAGTATATTGGGAGGGGATGCAGAATAGAGATGGGCAGGAAATGGTTTTCCCATCCTGCAAATATTTCCAAGAGTTTAAAAAAATTTCCTGCTGCAAATTGGGACAAAAAGTCAAAATTGCAAAAATATTTGTGATCCAAAAAACTCCAAGGTTTTTGCAGTTGTTTGGGTCCATCAAAATGTTTTAACTTATTTTGAAATTTTGATTTTGTCCTTTCCCCCCACCCCTAGCTGAAGCTTAGCTTAGGTTTTGAAATGGAATGTCATTTCAAATTGGAAAACTGTAATTTTTCATTTTGAAAATGTTGACATTAAACATTTTGAAAGTTCTGAAAAGTCTCCAAATCCAGTTCCTGTTTCACAAACAGTTTTAGTTTTGGAAGATTGGCTTTTTTTTTTAATTTAAAACTAAAATTGAAAAAAAAGATCATTGAAAAAACTCCCAACCAGCTTTCATGAGGAAACAGATCCTATTTCCCATTTTTTATGAATAACAAGATTGAGATATTTGAGATAACAGTGACAAAGCTTCCTAGAATGAGAATAGAAATAATTATGGTTCTCATTACAGACAAATGCACACTGGTGTAAATAAGTAACTCCATTGAAGCAAATGGAATTATGCTGATGCAAGCAAGGGAAGAATTAGGTCTCACTTTGCTGTTCAGAAACACTGATAATTACAAGGCATTTTTAAAATAGTGGGTTTTACCTTTGTCCTTTCTCCTCCCGCAGTTCTTGTGCAGTATGCTGGCTGGTTGCCACCTTTCTTGTCAGAGCTGATTACATTTCTTTGTTTTTTTATGTATAGTCTGTGAAGTGCTTTGGGATCCTTCAGGGTGAAAGGTGCTATAGAAATGTAAAATGTTACTATTTTGCATAAATTGCTTCATTATTTGTGGTTTAAAGCTGTAATAAAATAGCTAGCTACTCGGACTGGCTGACTCAATGATAGGTAATTGGATACAGAGTTCTTCACTTTCAGGTCATCAGCTCAAAGCTGGCCCCAGGCTATTTGGCCTATGTTTAATGAGTAGGTGATGTTTCATTCTATTTCCTAGTGGTTAAATGTCCACATCACAAAAAACTCTAGCACAGTTGTCATTAACAGGCTTAGCAATCTCACCTGAGAGGTTAAGGAGGAATGGGCTAGGAGACTTAACTACTCTCACATCCCTAGAGGTTGTCCCTTAAGGTCATGGTTGAGATTCATGATGAAATGCGGGGAAATTTCGCTGCCATTCATGCCTGTGTTGTACATATTTTCTGGACTATTAAAGAGCATCAGTCTCCAGGGCTATCAACCCTGCACCTTTCCCAATTACTATATTTACTTCATATTTGTGTGTGTGAGAGAGAGAGAGAGAGAGAGAGAGAGATGGTCCAGAACAGTTTCGTACAATATAGATATATTGAACGTTTGAGGGTGTTTCCTGCAAAGAATATTTCTTGCTATTTTATTTTAAAACAATGTAGGGAGTTTACAAAGAGACATGCTTTACCTCTCTTGGAGTTCAGTCTTGAAAAGTTCTGAGCACTTTGACCCTGATCCAGCAAAAGACTTTCAGAAGCACCTAAGTGACTTAGGAACCTAAGTCCTATTGAGAGTCAATAGGACTATCGCTCCTAAGTCACGTAGATGCTTTAGAAAATTCCACTTCCCCAGTAGAATTTTAAACTTGTGAGTAGTTCAGGTGAAGTCAATGGGTCCACTCATGCGTAAATTAAGCACATGCTTAAATCCTTGCTGGATTAGGGCCAGAGGCCTCTCCATCTTGTGAAATCGAGCCCTTAAATGTAGGCACTGGGGCAGACAATCCCTCAGACTCTGTCCACTGTAAAAACACAGGACACCCAAGTTGAACTGAATGCTAAATAACACCACATGGGTTTGCAGTGGTCTGTGACTGGAAAGGTTCACTGGAAGCAATTTGCAAAGAAATCCTTAGGAAACCACCTGGATGGTTATTTTAAATTAAAATAGGAAGAGATGCCACTTATTAAAAAAATAATTTTTCAATACTAGGTTTAAGGCTCTGTACATATGATAGTCATTAAACCTTATTTAACTCTAAAATTATCTGGCCTCCTTAATTCCACAGGGACTGTAAGGATCTAGGTTTAAAAATGAAACATAATGTCTGGATGACAAACATATCATCCTCGATGTGGAATAATTGTTATAGAATATTGTTCTCAATCGAGCCCATAAAAAAGCCAAGTAGTGTATACAAAATATATAATAAATACAGTTTTACACTATATTTAGGGCCTTATCTTTTGCCCGTTGCCAATGATTTCAACAGGCACAGGATCAGAGCCATTGAGATTGTGGGTATGCCCGTGCATATATGTGTTTAGAACAAATGATTTATCCAGCCACATTCTCAATCTATTTTCACACACTGTTCAAACAGTCTATGCAATTTCCTTATTATAATATTGCTGCTTTCGAGATAATCCTAGTGTGCCCTGAGATCTGAGCTCTCAAAATTCAGATGTTGTTCAGACTGGAACCTTTTAGCAGAAGCACTGAATTTGTCATTTTTTTTTGCACCAAACAGCTGTGGTGTGCCTCACCACCCTTTCCCTAAGGATGAAATACGCTGCAGGGAGGGTGTTGTAAGCATTCCGGAGCTAGCCAGCTAAGCTGGAATCATTACTGGACTGGCTTGTGTACTGCTTTGAAGAAGTCTCCCATTAGAATTAAAACATCCCACAACTCCCAACACAACAGGCCTATTCTTGAGTGTAGCTGACTGCTGAAAACATAAGGATAGTGGCAAGATGGGGGGAAGGGAGAAGAAAAAGAGGCTAATAGATAAAAAGGGGCAGCTCTTGTATGTGAGTGGAATTTCCTCTGAGTACAGGATATTCTTTATCATTGACTGGTCACAGGAAGGAAAATGGGAAAACTGTGTTTCCTGTAAGGGAAAAAAAAAAATCAATAGGCCTTGAAAATACCTGAGATGGAAAGAACCTTTTGCCTTCCCACCAACAAGTACAAATGTTTTTAAATTCTTTTGAAGCATGAACTTGGTATAAAAACAGTTTGCCTCTCGAAATGAGACTTTAAATGCACACGTACCCTATTTTTTTTAAAAGTGTCTTCATGTGCTGTCCAGGCCATACTGGTCTTATCTGTTCATTTTGAGAAGTCTCTAATTCATGAGAATCTGTTTGAATCAATGCTGTTTCTTTAAAAAAACACAAAACAAAACAAAAACTGATTTCAAGGAGCTCTTTCCTTCAGAGGCAATATTTCTGTATTAATGTATTAAGTATTAATGACTTAATGGACCACTTAGCATTATTATATTGTCACTGTCATATCCCTTTAACAGAAGAAGATAGCCATAGAGGGGAACATGGAGTCTGTGCTTGATTTGGGCAAACAGAATTTTCTCTTGCAGCTACTTTCTGCTTAGAGTAGATGGCAGAACTATGGGCCTTACTCCTGTGAATAATGCCATTGGAGCCAATGGGGCTAGTAATGAGTAAAGGCTGTAGGAGTGGATACATGTGCATGTGCAGAGAGATCTAGAACACCTCATTGATTAGTATAATAGTTTTTCTGTCTGCAAATATGTGCCCTAGTGGCAGCTCCTCTCTTACTAGACATGGACCTGAGCCTCTGAGTTTATGCCTGTGTCATACCTTTACTTCCTCTAAAGTTGGGGGTGTTCAGGGGCAGGGTTCTGCTTTGGGACCACGCTTGTTTATAGCAATCCCAATGGCATAACTGAAAGGCAGATGATGAGGTTAAGCTAGTAACCCAGCGCTGCAAGTGTAAAAAAACAAAATAAAAGGGGAGTGGGAGGCAAAGATGAGCTGTCGCAATTTCACAAGAAAATTAATATAGCTTTTTTTAAAAGGAGGAAGAAGAAAAGAAAAAGGATTGGGATTAAAAATAAAACAGCCAGAAAGGCCTGGAATTAAAAGAAAGCTTTTGGAATGATCTAACTTTTATTTTATTACATTAGAGAAGACAAAAAAAATCAATAGCTGGTAATTCAGACATAAATGAATTATATAGGCCACTGACACAATGGACTAAACTTTATAACAACCACATCTGATGCCGTCAAGCCACAGGCTTCGGTGGCGCCAGTAATAATTATGGCCGATCACCTCTAATTCAGTGCTGCCTTGCTTGATAAAGGTGTCACTCGGCATGGCTGCAGCATCAATATCGATTGGGGATGTCACACAGGAGGGCAGCCTGCTTTCCCACTTGAATGGGACAAACCACTGCTTTTTCCCCTTCTCACCCTGCCTGTGTCCTATACTGATATGTCCAGAAAATTAATCATTTAAATTCATGACTGAAACCAACCAAGCTGAAATTAGCAGCATTGACCCCTGGAAGTATATATCTTTAAGATCATTGATAGCCATAACAGCATCCTGGGAAAACTTCACTACTTAACAATAATCGCTATTGCTTTGCAGCATATGGGGCATTAAACGGCTGGAGTGATCAATCATTCAGCTACAAAGAGCCATTTACTGCCAAGATACTTCTAAGCAATAGAAAATATTTTGCTATAACATAAAACCATAATATGAACAAAATATCATTGGCTTTTGTATTTTCACCAGATTTTATGAAAGCTCTGGGTGTCTTTCCCAAGTCTTTTGTAATACTGAAATTTACCCTGAGCTGTCCAGTGAAGTGATAGGTATGGAAAAGGTGGATGTGGCTGGCAACCCAGATGTCAGTAAAGGCTTTTCTGTTTTATTTGTATAGGGTGGTGGTTGGATTTTCTGAGCTGCTTGTTGAAATTCTTCTCTTGACCTGTAGATAAAAAGGACCCATTCTGGTTATCCTCGCAATGCTCTAAGTGCAAGTCATGCTGATTTTTCTGTAGTTCCGTAACGTACGTTTTCACATTTGGCATATTCAAGGATAATAGATGTTATTGGAAATTTAATGTTACTTTTTAAAAACACAAGCATTGCATTTTACAATGGAGCTACGTTTTTACTCCACTGATCAAAAGTAATTGTGAAAGAACAGTAAAAGAAACCTCGGTGATGTTAAGCTACCCTGATAGACACATGGTGTATTTCAGCCCTTTGTAATATAGCTGCTAAAGTTGGAAACACTTGTGTCATAAAACTACAATATTTCACTTGAAAAGTTTCCTCTTTTTTAAGTAATCTTTACCAGTTCCAGTGTATTGTCCATTTAAGTATATGGAATATTTCTTAAGTTTGTAGAAAAATCTCTTTAAGTTCAAAACTAAATACATAGAGGTGCTGCAATGGTGTGATTGAATATGGTAGGGTTTGGTGGTGGTTGGTTGTTGGGTTTTTTTTGTTGCTTTTAGATAAGAGTCTGACATCCTCTGGAAAGAAAACACCTGCACATTTCAGCTCACTGACAGCCCAAGAAACTCAAAAGAGCCCCACAATTATCCTGCAAAAATGGGGGCCTAGTTTCAAGTTCTTGCCAGGTTTACACAGCTTGAAGTCAGTGGAGTTGCTCTGATTTAATTAATCAAATCTGTACAAGTGCAAACACCTATACTGAATATTTATTCTCCCTACATCCTAAAAGATCCCCCTCACCCTCAAAATTGTCTCTTTTACACTCCTAGTCTCCCTTTCTTCTTTGCCCTCCCTTCTCCTTTCCCAGTTGCTCTTTCTCCTTCTTGAGATCCTGAAACACATGGGCATTTTTGTGTGTGTAATATCTTCTGATCAAAACCAGTAAATCACTGACAGCCCAGTTCCCCGGGTTTTACTCTGATTTCGCAGGCAGCTGTTCTGGCCATTCTGAGACAGCACTGTTTCTTTCTCTGTTTACCCGTTTCCAATAGCAATTGCACCACCAAGTCTCAGTACGTCTGGAACTTGGCCTGGGGCTGTTTTGGTTACATTGAAGTTTTTGCTTCAGTTCTGCCAGATTTAAATGGTGACTTCACCAGCATTGAGCTAAAAAGGAGAGCAGGGAGGCGGGAGGTAGTGTAGAGAGAGAGAAGGCCAGAGCATTACATCATCATTTGGACTGGAATCAAATGGGAAGGATATGACTCACTCGGGCTAGTTAAGCTTTGGCTCAAGTTCTACATATACTCATTCCAGGGCTCTCATGTTCTGCACCTCAGCAGGGAATTCAGGCTCAGTGATGTCCATGAGGTTTGTTTTTAATTTTCTTTTCCTTTTCTGATTTCTATAGACTTTTCTACCGCCCCTCCTTCTTCCCTTTCTACTCCTCCTACATCTCGATCCCCCTTTCCTGCTCTCCTTTTCACTTTGCTAGAGTTTTTCTGGTGAGTGTAACCTGGACTTGTAGAGCAGAAGCTGATTTTAAAATGAACCAAACCCAAACAAGGAGCAGCAAACTCAAGAGAAGTCCCCCCACCCACCATCACTGTGTTGCTCTTAATCGGAGGAGACAGAGAGAGAGTTAAAATACAGGGACCAATCGCTTCGATGGTGATGTAATGCTGGAACTGCAGGGTTGTTAAGTAATGTGAGAGCAAGGGGGTCAGGGTTGCAAAGCATTTACCTGCTCCCAAGGGAGTTTAAGTTTATTATCAATTGCAGTGACTGTAACTGGCTTCAGACTGCAATCTCTAATTATTCACAGACTCTCCTTTTTTATCTTTTATTATTAAAAGTTAAACTATATTATGGTATTTTAAAAAATGTGATATTATCACAGCTGCAAATTATTTTCCACCAGGGTTTTGATATTTTTTAAAATGGTTTGAAACTGGGTGTCTATTTCACAAAAAGACCAAAAAAAAAAAAAAAAAAAAGGAAAGAGCAAGCGAGGATGGCTCTTTAAGTGTAACTGGTGAATTTCTAACTGTATGAAGAGAGCAGCTTAGCCACTGTCTAATAGAGCAAGTAAAAGGTCTTACAGTTAAAGTTACTCTCTAGAAAATAAATCATTTAAGGAGGCAATTTATGTAGCTCATCTCTTGGAGCCTTGGTGCTCCACACTAATGCCTGTTGACATCATTCTGACTCTGTTTGTCTTTTTTTTTTAAAACTAATGATCGCTACGGCCCCAATCCTGCAGAGTAAACCACATGGACATAAATTGCACCCATCCAGTACCACATGGGAGTCTGTGGGGTTTATGCCTACCCGTGGCTCTCTTTGAAGGATGAGGGCCTTCAGGTGCTTATATTTGTACTTCCCATTAACAGACTTGAAGACATTTTGTTTGAGACTAACCATGTATAGAAAAATGTGATATTTCCTCCGTAGATTCATGGTGTGCAGGTGCAAATACATTGCCATTCATGTGGGACAAGTAGGAATTAACATTAAGTAAATACCTATCTGTATGGGTGCACTTAGATGTGGGCTGAACAAGAGATCCCTGGTATCTGTAGGTATCCTCGAAGTACTCAGTCTCCTCACAGGAGCTCCGAATCAGGTTTCTGTGTCAAAAGTTGTCAGCCATTAAGATACCATTCCTGGAAGAGACCCCCCTCAGGGACTTTACATCACTGATGCTCACAAGGAGAGTGGCTTCCATTGGTTCAGCAGCAGACAGGGGACCCGATTCAGCAAAGCACATCAAAGTGCTTTGCTGAATAAAAATGGTCCTAAGCACACACTGAAGTGCTTTTCTGAACTGGGACCAGAGTAAGTAAAATATCAGATATTGTTCTCAGTTACAATCATGAAACCCCATTACTATATCTGAGGCCGAATTTAACTCCTGACCTTCTCCTGGGTCTCCAGAACCTATCTATAATTTTCCACACAGTAAACATGTAGCCACATTTTCATAAGTGCCCTGATTTTCAAGCTGGATAGTTAGCCTTGCTCATGGGCCAGACTTTTACAGTTTTAAAGGCCAGCCTGAGGCTACACTGAATATTTGGCCAACAGTGTGCCACATACAATTCAGATATGCCACATGGGTCACATTCTCCAGCCCTCCATTTAAGGTATGGGTCTTGCGGAGGGGACTTGTACTGCTTTGGGAGTTCCAATAGGAAATCTGTCTGACTTGTATTTTCTCCTAGAAGCCTTGGGAAGTGCACACTGCAATGTTTATTGTAGCTCCACCACTTTTGGGGGAGATGCAGTGTGTGATCCTCCCAAGGCCTGACCAGTTCTGGTAGATGGCATTGCCTTTCCCTCATCCTTCCTCTCCCTGCCCCTTTGAGAGGCTGGGGGTGGGGGAGGAACGGAAGAGAATGACTGTCAGGGCTTGTGCAGTGCCTGCTTCCTCCAGGCACACTGTGGCTTGTCTTGTGCAGAAGTACAAAGTAGAGGATGACTTGTATTATCCTCCCCCTCTTGTGCACAGATACAGGCCTTGCCACAATCCGTTTGCATCTATACAGATACCTATCCTGACACACATACTGTGTGCATGTTATTTCCCTTATCATAATGAAATGTATATAAAACATATTATACAGACCGGTCTAGCAGTCCAGTGGCAACACATTGCATTAAAGAGAGAGGGCTGGGGAGGGTGTTAGTTTGGCTCTCATGTATCTCAAACCATCATGTATCTCATACCAACAGGTATGTTAGCAACAAGAAGAAGGTCAGGGAAAATGTGGGACCCTTACTGAATGGGGGAGGCAATAGATGATGTGGAAAAGGCTGAAGTACTCAATGCTTTTTTTGTCTTGCTCTTCACAGACGAGGTCAGCTCCCAGACTGCTGCACTGGGCAGCACAGTATGGGGAGGAGGTGAGCAGCCCTCAGTGGTGAAAGAACAGGTTAAGGACTATTTAGAAAAGCTGGACATGCACAAGTCCATGGGTCCAGATCTAATGCACCCGAGGGTGCTGAGGGAGTTGGCTGATGTGATTGCAGAGCCATTGGCCATTATCTTTCAAAATTCATGACAATCGGGGGAGGTCCTGGATGATTGGAAAAAAGGCAAATATAGTGCCCATATTTTAAAAACAGAAGAAAGAGAACTCGGGGAACTACAGACTGGTGAGCCTCACTTCAGTCCCTGGCAAAATCATGGAGCAGGTCCTCAAGGAATCCATTTTTAAGCACTTGGAGGAGAGGAAGGTGCTCAGGAAAAGTCAACATGGATTCACCAAGGGCTAGCCATACCTGACCAACTTAATTGCCTTCTATGATGAGCTATCTGGCTCTGTGGATATGGGGAAAGCAGTGGATGTGATATATCTTGACTTTAGCAAAGCTTTTGTTACGGTCTCCCCCAGTATTCTTGCCAGTAAGTTAAAAAAGTATGGATTGGATGAATGGACTATAAGGTGGATAGAAAGCTGGCTAGATTGTTGGGCTCAACTGATAGTGATCAACAGCTTGATGTCTAGTTGGCAGCTGGTATCAAGCGGAGTGCCCCAGGGATCGGTCCTAGTACCGGTTTTGTTCAACACCTTTATCAGTGATCTGGATGATGGGATTAATTGCACCCTCTACAAGTTCACAGATGACACTAAGCTGGGGGGAGAGATATGATGGAGGGTAGGGATAGGGTCCAGAGTGACCTAGACAAATTGGAGGATTGGGCCAAAAGAAATCTGATGAGGTTCAACAAGGACAAGTGCAGAGTTCTGCACTTAGGAAGGGAGAATCCCATGCACAGCTACAGGCTGGGGACTGACTGGCTAAGCGGCAGTTCTGTAGAAAAGGACCTGGGGATTACAATGGACGAGAAGCTGGATATGAGTCAGCAATGTGCCCTCGTTGCCAAGAAGGCCAATGGCGTATTGGGCTGTATTAGTAGGAGCATTGCCAGCAGAGCGAGGGAAGTGATTATTCCCCTCTATTTGGCACTGGTGAGGCCACACCTGGGGTATTGTTTCCACTTTTGGTCCTCCCACTACAGAAAGGATGTGGACAAACTGGAGAGAGTCCAGCGGAGGGCAATGAAAATGATCAGGGGGTTGGGGCACATGACTTACAAGGAGAGGCTGAGGGAACTGGGCTTGTTTAGTCTGCAGAAGAGAAGAGTGAGAGGGGTTTTGATAGCAGCCTTCATCTACCTGAAGAGGGGTTCCAAAGAGGATGGAGCTTGGCTGTTCTCAGTGGTAGCAGATGACAGAACAAGGAGCAATGGTCTCAAGTTGCAGTGGGAGAGGTCTCGGTTGGATATTTGGAAACATTATTTCACTAGGAGGATGGTGAAGCACTGGAATGGGTTCCCTAGGGAGGTGGTGGAATCTCCAACCTTAGAGGTTTTTAAGGCCCGGCTTGACAAAGTCTTGGCTGGGATGATTTAGTTGGTTTTGGTCCTGCTTTGAGCAGGGGATTGGACTCTTCCAATCCTAATCTTCCATTATTCTATGATCAGGGGCTTGTAGTGCTGAGAAAGCAACGCACCACATCCTCTATTGGGCTGGGGGAGCATATCATATTGGTCTTAAGGAACACCCTATAACTGATTCATGTAGCCACATGGATGGCCTTCACAGGGAGCTGCATCCACCCCACACTGGGCTTGAAGCCAGGTGAAATGAGTAAAGGGGGAAATCCTGAAGACTGCCCCCACCAAAAAATACATTGTGTGTCAGATGTCTGTATTCCTGGTCACTTCTGCTACTAGAATAAACTTACTTTAGTGTAACACAATAGAAAAGGAGATTGAATCTCTCTCTCTCATGTATATCCCAACAATAAAAGCACATGACTGATGAGACAACTGCTCCCAAGAAAAATCAAACAATACTAGGTATGCTCAAAATGGAAAGGGTCCAGAGTGATAGGTGCTTTTGCAATGCAAATAGGTATAGGACAAAATATTTGAAAGTAGCTACTCTTTTTGCGTTCCTCCAGTTTTGGGTGCCCAGCTTGAAAGACCGTGGACCTGATTTTTAGATGTGCTGAGTACCTGCAACTCCACTTGATATCAATGGGAGCAGTGGGGATTAGCATTTCCGAAATTCAGGCCGAAGGTGTTTCAAGCTGGGAACCCAAAACGAATAGATACTTTTGAAAAATGTCAGCCATGGTTATTAGAGCTGTGCAAAACTTTTTCAAGGAAGCCTGAATTCACAAGGTTTCATGGCTCATTTTAAAAACACATTTCTTAGAAGTTGACGCCAGCTGCAAAGAGGATTCAGCCAGGCTTTCTCTCCCCACACAGGTGCTTTTCCCCACAGGCCCAGGGTCTCTTCCTTATCCGTAATTGTCTTCTGCACAAGGGGTGGGGCGGGGTCACGGGTCTGAAAAACCCCTGTGGCAAAGTGTTCTGGGATGGCTGGCTGGGCAGCTGTCCCCCTTCTTTAGTGTTTATGGAGCTAGCAAGTTCAACCCATTTCCAGTCCACAGAAGCCATGTTTAGGGGAACTGTCTGGCTGTTCAGCCACTTGGCAGCAGTGGTTCTCCAGACACTACTTTTAGTCATTCTGATAATGACTTCCCTGATCTTTATCTCCACTTGGTGCCCTAAGCAAGTGAGCCACATTAAAAGAGAATTCCAAGGACTACTGTGCCATGTTTAGTGTTTAAAATTAGAACTGGGCAAATAACTGGTTTTTCGGTTTGCTGGCAGTTCCAAAAAGAATCAGAATTTTTTTTGTCATTGAATATTGGTAAAACAAAACATTTCATTTAGAAAATGTCCCAACAAGATATTTTGATTTTTTTCTGAATATTTTAATGGGCCTTTTGTGTATGGGGGTTGAGGGGGAGGCATGAAATTGACATGGATTCGCTGAATGTTTTGATCAACCCAAATGTGCATTTTCTGCTGAAAAAAAGCTTTGGCTGAAAAATTCAAATTTAAATTGGTGCTAAATTGGGGGGCAGGCAGTAGTATTGTCTGCTGATGAGAATATTTTCTTTGAATTGAGGAACTAACTTGGTGTTATTTCCATACTGACTTGACTATCTTTAGTACCGCAAGAATTGAACTTAAGTGAGTGGACCAACCAACTTCTACTGTCCAATAGAACCCGTGAGAGGGTCAGTTACAAAGTTCATCAGCTCCCTGCTCTCCTCCATGGTTTGACTCCAGGTAAAGGGGATCCCACAGACTCTTAGTGAAGGGGGTTCTCTTGGAGAGCAAGTGGGAGCTGATTTTGCTGATTTTGCTTCAGAATGAGAAGATTTCACTGGATTTGTTTCAAGATTTCAGATTTGTGTAAATTCAGAATTCCACGTGAATATCAGGGGCTGCCATCATGATAGTTTTCTGCAAAATTAGTGTGTTTTTTGCACACACCTAGAAATTATGCACTATCAGCCTGATTTTCACCCAGGATCACCAGTGTGAATCAATGAAGTTATACCACTGCAAAACTGGTATGTAATCAAGAAGGGATTTGAGACCTATCCCTTATGGTAACATATTATATTTGGTGATACAATTATTTTCATAGTTACCATTATCTTTGTCTTCATAGGCATTTTTTTCTCCCCTTATCCCTTCTCTGCCAAAGTTATAGTCAAGTCTTTGTGCCATCTCCTGAAATGGGAATTGCTCTTCTATAATAACATTTTTAGGTGCATAATTTTAAAAAGCAGTCAAGAAAAATCAGACACAAAGTCTCTGGGAACTTTAAGCTGCTGCACCAGTCATTGAAAGGGGCAGAGTACACTCCTACCCACATTTGGCCAGATCATGTAGCTCTGGGTGTGTTGGAGTCAGAGCAATTCTCATTTTGGGTAAGGTAGTGATGATGGAAACATGAGCCTCACCTAGACCTTCATTCAAGGGAGCACACAGACCAGATTGGGTCCAGTGCCTACACTGGTGATAAAGGGACAGGGGAAGGCTTCTTATGTCCTTCCTCTCCTTACCTCCGCATGCTCCTTTGTTCACTCACACATGGCTGGGCGTAGTCCAGTCCCAATTGTTAAAATCACCTTCACTTGCCACGAAAACTACAGTTAGGATAATAGATTAAGTTACTTTAGTATTAAGAGTCTGCTGTGTCATTCTCTGCACTTAAATAATAGATGGACAAGATAAGTAGATAATTGATTCCTTGCATCTAACTCCTGTTTGCCATAATCCCTTTAAAACCATTGGTACTCATCATAATAATGGTAATCTCCATTAATTCATTTAGTGTTAATGTGGATCCAATTTGTAATCTCAAAACAGTAATTTTGCCATCACAGTTTAGTGTTTGTTAGTATCCACTTAACTATGTTTTCCCTCTCTACTGCAAAAGGACTTGCCCATGCTTTAGTTTTCCCACCTAGCTGAAGTGGTGATTCTCCTGATGGGAATTTGCTCCTGTATTCAGATTTATATTTCCCTTTATACCAAAGAAAGGTGGATCTCTGTGGAAATGCTCCAGCTGACTTTCTGCACCCTGTCATTTACTAATGCCTTCCACTTCAACACCAAACATCAGGGAGCACATGTCTTCCTGCTCACTACTCAGATGACATTCCTTTCTAGATTTCCTCAGAGACATAACCTCACTACAGTCTTTTATACTATTGTCTCAGAGGGTGGGCTGGTAGGAGACACAACCCTTTATCTTGGCTTGGAGACAAAATATCTGTTGCCTGCTAGCGCATTCTCCCATGTGTGCTCTGTTTATGGGTGGAGTGCACTGTCCCACTGCCCAAATAGTTTCCAGTTTGTCCAGCCGATTCTGGAGAGGGAAAAAAATGTCTTGACTTAGGACCTGATCCAAAGCCTGTTGGAGTGAATGGGAGTCTTTTCATTGACTTCAGTGAGCTTTTGATGAGCTTATAAAGCTCCTCTCTTTGTTTCCCTAAACACCTACATCTTTGCGACTCTTCCATCTGTTCTTCTGGACAGCAACTTTTGTATCAAAGATGACCCAAAAGATTAACACAAATTTTGGATCACTACCAATAGTTGGGCACCACCCTTCCCATAGGAGGTGTGACTACTCTTAAATGTGACATACAGAGTCTCTAATACATTGGTCCTTTTCTTCTTCACCTCCAAATAGATTGTAAAGCGTTGATTATCAAATAGTGCAGCCTAATGAAACGCAACACGTGGTCTGTTTTATTTAGTGGAATTCTTAGATTCAGACACAGCCAGTAAAATATCACTCACTCAATAGAACACTTTTGGTTCCAGACCCACTGCCATAATTATTTTAGAGCCTTGGTGTTTCATTATAGCCACAGCACGAGGTTCCAGTGTTAAAATGAATAACAGTGGTATGAAGACGCTGGTTACAACTCTGAAAGAAAGACGCAGCTTTCTGCACATCAGAATTACAACCAGGATATATCAGCAGATAAAATTACTTTTCAAAGTGGGTATTTTATTTATCTTAAATGGTACAATATGTGGAATACAATACATTTTATTTTTGTGTAGTACCTTTCATACAGCAGTATCACAAGGCGCTTCATGTGTCACAGCCATTTCTTCTATGCAGTCATACATACTAATGCTGTTCGGTACAATATTACCTACAAAAGACATTCATATACATAAGGTAGGGTTTCTGACTTTGAATCCAAGATAACTGTGATTATATCACATTCTTTACTAGGAGCTATTTCCTGCAGTTTGCAAAAGACAGTTTACCAGATGAAGAGAAAGATATTGGGTCACATTCTCTGCTGTGTACATGGGTGCTGCTCTGCAAAGGCCATTAGAGCTGTGCCCATTTATAGTAGAAGAAAATTTCGCCCATTTTCTCTTACCCTGTTGCTCCCTGGACACAGAAATCTCCATTTATCTGAAGACAGTTGATGTCTTTGAAACAGTTTGAATAAATGGGCTTCTACTGTAAAATATATAGAGAAATATGAGTGGTCAAGGGAGTGAAATAATTAAGACTAAATAAGGACTCAACCTACACATTTATTGGACAACCACAGTGTTATGAATTAAGATGTACTATTCTTCCCCCCCCCCGCGTCCCCCCCGTATTGTGCTGTGCTGATGTATATATGAGTCATATATGACCTCATTACAGCATCAGGTATTAAATCTTTGCTGAGAAGTGACAAAAGACATCCAGTATTATTGTGTGGAATATAAAGTGTGCAGTTCACAAAAGAGTGGATTAACAAGATTCTGCCTGGATATGTAAAGTGATGTGGGCCGAACCTTTTCCATCAAAATGTTTTTTGATTAAAAATTGGGTTTTTGACAAAATTTAAATGGTTGTGGAAAGCTTTCAACATTTTTTGGTCAGAAAACTGAAAATGTTTGCCAAAAATCAGTTATGAGAAGATGGAATGTGGTCCGTTTTGTGGGGGTTTGTTTTGTGACAAAAGTAAAAATTTTCTGCAGAAAATTGATGACAATGATAAATATTTTGTTTCTAAATCTAAATTTTCCATGGGGTGGGGAGTGGAAAATTTTTGACCACCTTTGATTGAAAGGACAATGAAGTGACAAAGCTAATGTTAGAGCATCTGTATCTTTTTGAATTCTGGAGGACTTTAGCATTTGGTCTCAACCTCTTCACCTTGCACCCAAGAAATATGGTTGGTGTTAGTATATTCAGTAGTGACATTTAGATATCCATGCACCACCTAACTGATCCTTTCATCTTCTCTAAATACTGGATCTTAAGCTTGAGAAGACCAACATTTTGCATTGTTATCAAGAGGCCCTGCTTTTGTGAGGTGATACTTTAAAGTGGAGATTCAATTGAATTGAGTGCAGAGGGACACTAGCCTGCTTTATCCAAGAGTCTTATATTGAGGACAGTGTATTGGATTTCAGAGGAATATCTGAATATATGGTGTACTGTAATTATCATATGGGACAAATGTTAAATACCCAAAATGAATTAACCGATTGGCTCAATGTGAATTAACAGACTCAGTCAAAATTCCCAAAAGAATTTTAAAAACCCCCTCTCTCCACTACAAAACGAGGTCCAACCCATTCAGGCAAAAACCTGATCCAGACCCTGGCAGATGAGCATGAATTTTGCTTTGGAGGCCTACAGAGTCTGGAATCAATTGTGGGCCTACAGAGTCTGTAATACATTGCTTCCTTTTTTCTTCCCCCATCTCCTCCAAACAGATTGTAGAGCTTTGATTGACAACTAGTGCAGCCCAATGAAACATTCCAAGTGAAAGTGACTGTAAGCCTTGTGAACCCCTACTGGAAACAGTTGCTATGAACGTGTGTGAACTAAATCTACAAAAAGAAAAGGAGGACTTGTGGCACCTTAGAGACTAACAAATTTATTTGAGCATAAGCTTTCGTGAGCTACAGCTCAGTTCATCGGATGCATTCAGTGGATGAATGTGCATCCGATGAAGTGAGCTGTAACTCACGAAAGCTTATGTTCAAATAAATTTGTTAGTCTCTAAGGTGCCACAAGTCCTCCTTTTCTTTTTGCGAATACAGACTAACATGGCTGCTACTCTGAAATAAATCTACAAAGTATCACACTGCTTCAGTGGAGGTAGGATAGCAAGGTGATTGGAGAACTAGGAGAGCAGACATCAGTATTGGGTGGGTAGCAAGGAGGGAGAGAGCAGCAATTGCAGAGCTGGTTGTCTGGGAAGAAGGGCATTAGAGATTGGTGGGATTGCAGATGGGGCTAGGGATGAAAAAGTAACTAACAAGACATGCATTTATCGCAATCATTTTGCTTTTATATGTTTTGTCTATTGTCTGCCTATCTGTCTTGTCTGTTTACAGGGCAAGGACCATGTGTTCGTATGTATCTGTATAGTGCCAAGCACAAATCGTCACTATTATAATGAAAATGATATATCATAATTTAAGGTGCTGCAGTGATGGTACTTGTTGACATTTACTATTCTAATAATATTCATTTAAATTGCAGTGAGCGATTGATGAAATGGTTAAAATAAATAGGAGAATATTGACAGATTTAAGGGGTTTATTTTCTCATCAGTGGGTTTGTGGGCAGGTGAGATATGGATGTAACTTTTATTAGGACGAATGGGAGTTTCGTGCATAAATCCTCAGTAGTAGTGAATTCCTGTTGGTGAAGAGAAAGCGAGACTATTTAATTTGCAAATGCCCTTTAATTATTTGAAATCCTTGTCCCAGTATAAAAGTCTCATCAGTACTCCTGGCAGACGGTCTCCATTACAATTTCCTGGGGAAAGTTTTCTAAGGTTTTTAACACTCCACTAGTGTTATCATTGGTGGGAGAACTAGAGTAGAAAAGGTTCAGGCAACTGTAGCATTTTTCCCACCATGATTTCGGACCCTGCACAGCGTAGCAGAGCTGAACTGACAGCAGCAATGGGGGAAACTTTTTGCTGAAAACCCTGGAGTAGGCAAGGCTGATAATATTTGAAACTGTTGAATGCAGGGCATCTCCCAGTTGAGACCTTTACATTGCATTGCAATTAGGGCTGTCAAGTGATTAAAAATATTAATTGTGATTAATCTAACTGTTAAACAATAATAGAATACCATTTATTTAAATATTTTTGGATGTTTTCTAAATTTTCAAATATATTGATTTCAATTACAACACAATGCAAAGTGTACAGTGCTCACTTTATATTTATTTTTATTACAAATATTTGCACTGTAGACAACAAAAGAAATAGTATTTTCATTTCACCTAATACAAGTACTGTAGTGCAATCTCTTTATCATGAAAGTTGAACTTACAAATATCGAATTATGTACAAAAAATAACTGCATTCAAAAATAAAACAATGTAAAACTTTAGAGCCTACAAGTCCACTCAGTCCTACTTCAGCCAATCGCTCAGACAAACAAGTTTGGTTACATTTGCAGGAGATAATGCTGCCCGCGTCTTGTTTACAGTGGCACCTGAAAGTGAGAACAGGCGTTTGCGTGGCACTGTTGTAACCGGCATCGCAAGATATTTACACGTGAGATGCGCTAAAGATTCATATGTCCCTTCATGCTTCATCCATCATTCCAGAGGACATGCTTCCATGCTGATGACAGGTTCTGCTCAATAACGATCCAACGCAGAGTGGACCGATGCATGGTCATTTTCATCATCTGAGTTAGATGCCATCAGCAGAAGGTTGATTTTTTTTCAATTTTTTTTTTTTTGGTGGTTCGGGTTCTGTAGTTTCTGCATCTGAGTGTTGCTCTTTTAAGACTTCTGAAAGCATGCTCCACACCTCATCCCTCTCAGATTTTGAACGGCACTTCAGATTCTTAAACCTTGGGTCAAGTGCTGTACCTATTTTTAGAAATGCTCGCATTGGTATCTTTGCATTTTGTCAAATCTGCAGTGACAGTGTTCGTAAATCAAACATGTGCTGGGTCATCATCAGAGACTGCTATAGCATGAAACATATGGCAGAATGCGGATAAAACAGAGCAGGGGACATACAATTCTACCCCAAGGAGTTCAATCAGTAATGTAATTAACACATTTTTTTAACAAGCGTCATCAGTTTGGAAGCATGTCCTCTGGAATGGTGGCCGAAGCATGAAGGGGTGTATGAATGTTTAGCATATCTGGCACATAAATATCTTGCAACGCCGGCTACAAAAGTGCTGTGTGAACGCCAGTTCTCACTTTCAGATGATGTAAATAAGAAGCAGGCAGCATTATCTCCTGTAAATGTAAACAAACTCATTTGTCTTAGTGATTGGCTCAACAAGAAGTAGAACTGAGTGGACTTGCAGGTGCTAAAGTTTTATATTGTTTTGTTTTTGAGTGCAGTTATGTAACAAAAAAAATCTACATTTGTAAGTTACACTTTCACGATAGATATTGCACTACAGTACTCGTATGAGGTGAATTGAAAAATACTATTTCTTTTGTTTATCATTTTTACAGTGCAAATATTTGTAATAAAAATAATATAAAGTGAGCAGTGTTGTATTCTGTGTTGAAATTGAAATCAATATATTTGAAAATGTAGAAAAACATCAAAAATATTTAATAAATTTCAATTTGTATTCTATCGTTTAACAGTGTGATTAATCACGATACATTTTTTTAATCACCATTCATTTTTTTCAGTTAATTGCGTGAGTTAACTGTGATTAATCAACAGCCCTAATTGCAATTAAATTCCTTTTACTGTTTAGTTGAGGGCATAATCTCCTCCATTCTCCAGCTTTCTATATGGCCATGAAAAATATCTTCTTTTATCTTCCCCACTTTTTTGGCCTAGAAAACCTCATCGCCAAAATTTGCCCACATCTATAACAATTCTAAGTTTGAATGGGATGACTGAGTCAAATCATGTTTTAATTTAGACTTGCTCTGGGCAATGTCAATGAAGTCAACTTTAAGGCCCCAATCCTGCAAACACTTACTTAAGGAAGTCCTTATCTTGAAACTTGCACATCAGTGTTTTCAGGATCGGGGCCTAATGGCCTTGGAAAAAGGTATATGGAAGAGACTCGGAGAATGCCTTTTCTCTCTAAGATTACAAATTCAAAGATATCCTTTCAGAGTATTCAGTGGAGAACACTTAATGTGTCCAGTCCTGCCAAGACTTCCACACAAGAGCTCCCGTTCACTTCAGTGGGACTCCCATGAATGGACTACGTGAAGGGTTGTACTTACTGTGTAGGTTTGCACTTTTACTTAGCATGAGATAGTTTAGAACTTTTCAGAGCTGAAGCATCTGTCCAAGACTTTATACTGTAACTAGTGATTTTGGTGCCTCAAAGGAGCCTGCTTTTCAGAAATGCTGTACACCGCCTTCTGAAAAACAGGTCTCTAAAAGGAGTCTCAAATTGGGCACCCATATTGCTAAACACTTCTCAATATCGGCCTCCTAGGGAAGAATCCTAGATTATTTTTCTTTTCTCTCTTTTTCTTGTGGGATGAATCATGAGTTAATGAAGAAATCCATGAAATTCCGTTTAAAAGTTGGGTTCTATTAGTCATAAAAATGTCCTTTGGGTGAGAAAAACAAAACACATTAAATATTAAATATAGCATTTAGAAGGGATTTTTAATGGACTTTTTTTCTCAAGAAAGATCACAACTGAAAAATATGTAAGCTTAAATCTTATAGGAAGTCTGGAAAAAACTATTGGATTTGCAGGTGTATATGCATTTCTTAGATAGGTCCCTTTTGTGAAAGCAGTTTGGATTAGCGTTCCCCAGCAGATGATGTGAGGATGCCATTTGGTTGTTTTTCTCTGCATTGATCCTTGACACATTATTTTTTTAAAATATTTTCAGATTGGCTGAAGCGTGCATTTATGTGATTGCACCTAATGTCAGACTTTCCCATTTTTCTTGATCTGGAAGGGGACATATCGTGTTCCAGGACGTCATAAAAACAAAATATTTAAAGTATGTTTCAAATAAGAAGAAGAAGAAATGCTTAACTTAATAAAGATGTGAGATTAATTTACAAAGGAAACACTGGCCACGGACCAACAGCAAGCCAAATATTTTGCCAGCAGTTTGCAGTTCAGTCATCCTTGCATATCCAACCTCCAGTGGTACCTCCCATTACTTTTAGAAGTGAGATCTGTCTGGTTTACTTTGTGTTGAATAAACTGATTTTGGTTTACTCAGTTTAAAAACAAAAATAGAGAGGGCCTGATTTTATTTCATTATTCCCAGGGGTAAAGCAGTCCTAGGTAATTACAACCACAGTGCTGTTTTCTCTGTCTTAATTAAAGAGGGGTTTTGCACATAGGATTTTGCACAACATAATAAAATAGTTTGTGGTTTGGCCAGCTCAGCTAAGTGTCACAGGAGCCTATACAATGAGAGAGGCCTTCTGAAAAGTAGGGCTGTGGGGATATCATGCAAGAGTGAGTGAGCAGAGCTGCTTGCCGGTATGCAGGTAGTTTGGAGTTCTTCATATTTAGTGTAAAGACACAATCATAAACCATCCAGTGAACAACATTTCATGTGAACCTGTGCGTCAGTGGCATGCTTCTCAGAAGCTATGAATATGGGTTTCAGGAAAATCTGTTAGCAATAACAGGTACTATAGAAATCACAACATTGGTCACACACCTGTGACCAATACTTCTTATTTCTGTAGACTTTTCCGGCAATGTTTGGTTTTTTTTAACTCTTGCAAATAAGCATGATTTATTTCCTAGCAAATCCTTTTCAAGAGAAAGCATCAAAGGGTTTTAAATAATGCACTTGGGCTGGACATGAACAAACTCCCAAACCAAGGCTAAGATGGTCAGTAATTAGGAAAGTCAAATTGGGTGCATTTTGCTGGTTAAATAAATCAAAAATTCCTCATGAAAAAGTAGCATAGTAAAAAGACTTTATCAAGCATAATTAAGAATAAGTGCCTTTCATCGCTACATTAAGTTCTCTGTTCTGCTGCTGTTTGTTTGTTTTACAATCAAACTTAAGATATTTACCTATGTTGCTTTAAATACCCCAACTGTCACCTATAGTTATTAAAATCATCACCCAGCTACTTGATTCCGAGGTATTGGAATATAACCGAGTTGTTCTTGTTCATTAATTGGATTGACACCTGCCTGTTCTTCAGCTGCTCTGAACTTGTAGGTTTGCTCAAATTTATATAATTGCAATTTTGCAAATCCTAGTGGGCCAGATCCTCAGCTGATGTAAATCAGCATCTGTCCATTGACTCCAACAGAGTTGATCTATACACAGTACTACCTGTAGTACTTTAAATCCAGTTAACATGATGAGCCAAATATTAAGCTCTGTCAGCTGTATTTGGTCTTTGTCACAATGTGCTTTGCCTGATCCATTCTAGTCAGCAAGTAAAGTTCACATGTAATCAGTACACTGCAAGGAGGGCTTCAAGATCTAATGCTCAAAGTACCCTAGATGTCCTGTTGGGTGATCAAAACAAGTTTCCCAGGTTGCTTTTTTAAACAGTGATGTGGCCCGTGGGTTTGGAGGAGCTGATACATTTTTCAGCCAGTGTGGGATTTTCTTTTTTTAACTTAAGGGGCTTGATTCACCCTGCATATACTGTGTCTGCCTCAGCTAACGTCCTTTTCGGATAGTGCCATCCACTTCTTGAGGCAGTCCTGGCTGCTTGAATGGCATGGTAGAAGGGTGACTATGTCCTGAATTAAACTGTGTAAATCTGAGTAACTCCAGTTTAAATCTGTCTGTCTCATAGACTGGATTATTAAAAGGGCTGATCATGGATTACAGAACCATTCACCTCCAGGTTCAAGTCCAGACCGCATAAAACTGACTTACCAATGGGTGCTTGGTAGCCTACAGGAAATAAATTGTTGGTCTCAATTAAGTTCCTAGTGCATTAGTAGGAGCATTGCCAGCAGATCGAGGGAAGTGATTATTCCCCTCTATTCGGCACTGGTGTGGCCACACCTGGAGTATTGCATCCACTTTTGGTCTCCCCACTACAGAAAGGATGTGGACAAACTGGAGAGAGTCCAGCGGAGAGCAACGAAAATGATTAGGAGGCTGGGGCACATGACTTACAAGGAGAGGCTGAGGGAACTGGGCTTGTTTAGTCTGCAGAAGAGAAGAGTGAGGAAGGATTTGATAGCAGCCTTCAACTACCTGAAGGGGGGTTCCAAAGAGGATGGAGCTTGGCTGTTCTCAGTGGTAGCAGATGACAGAACAAGGAGCAATGGTCTCAAGTTGCAGTGGGGGAGGTCTAGGTTAGATATTAGGAAACACTATTTCACTAGGAAGATGGTGAAGCACTGGAATGGGTTCCCTAGGGAGGTGGTGGAATCTCCATCATTAGAGGATTTTAAGGCCCGGCTTGACAAAGCCCTGGCTGGGATGATTTAGTTGGTTTTGGTCCTGCTTTGAGCAGGGGATTGGACTAGATGACTCCTGGGGTCTCTTCCAACTCTAATCTTCTATGATTCTATTATTCTAAGTGTCAGCAAGACACAATGACACAAACTGGTATCCCTGTGGCAATCTCAGCAGAGAGGCAAAAAATCTTGCCATGCAAACTACAGCGTCTCTGCTCAGATCCACGAGTACGATACTTTTTGGTGTTGAATGAGGAGGCATAGTCTCATCATGGGCTTGTGGCGGGCTTCCATGTGGAACAGATATTTACTATGTGTGTGTTTTACACGCATAGCTTTCAATGTACAAGAAAACAGTCACTTTTTATTTCCATTTGCATTCGCGACTTCTCATGAATATCTGAAATAGACGTTTATTGTGACCATAACCCTGCCACAAATTAAAATCAGATCCCAAGTCCCTTGTGAAAAGAAGCTCATTATCATGTATGGAGACTTCAGAAACGATACGAAATGACACTTAGCTCTAAACCCCAAACACCACATGTATCTAAGGCTTACGGTTAAGTTCACAGTGGAAATAAGACCAGGAGCTAAGCAAGGTTTTTTTCGATAGATGTATAGCCACAAGATAAAGAACAAACAGCTGGTTTTATGCTTCTGCCAAATGCAAAATATCATTCATATATTCTGCCCGCATTTTCTCCTTTTTAGCGACTGATTACCATTTCTAAGAGATAAACAGACTTCTTTGGCATTATACCAGGGATAAATTTGGCTCACTGGCCTTAAGCCTTGAAGTTTTCTTAAAATTTTCTGAATCAAACTTTTTGTGTGAATTGTTAGGTTGTAAGGTGACTCAAGAGCTAAATTCGCCCTTCCCAAGCTTCACAAACATCAAGAAACCATGCTGGTTGCTCAACCTGCAACCATACTTTACCAGTATTCTTTGTATTCATCACATTTGTTATGCCTTTACAACACAGTGGAGTGAGTACGCTATGTCTTCCAACACCTGGAAATCAGCCGTGCTCACTGCTATGCAGATTTCTGCTCTTCTCCAAACTGAGATCATGTCTTGGGAGAAGACTATTGTATGTAGTGCAGTCTCATAGATTTATTCCATTGCAGAATGGTGCCACCAAAATAAAGGTGTAAACAACACAACGGTCTTTCACCAGGATGTTGCTGCGTGTGCAGGTGGTTATTAAAAATTTCCCAAAAGGTTGACCATATGGATTGCGCTCCTCTACTCAAGATCCAATTTATTTTCAGTTATGCCAATCTTGAGGGAGGTGCCACTTTGTGTCCTTTTGTTAAGTTACATATTTATAGGCTATCTACATGTCTTAGCACATATGCACATAATTTAAAGAAAACGTATATTTTTGACTCTTTTACAAGTGAGAGATGGAAAAGGACATCCCCTCTCCCAAAAAAGCAAGCAAACAAAAAATCCTTTCTCCCCTCCCCAGCCAAACACCCCAACTCCGTCAAGCAAACATTGGAAAAATGAAATGGGCTCTGACTGTCCATATGCTCTTACTCTGTCAGGTCAGCAGGGGACACAAGTTATGTTGTAAAAGGCCTTCCACTGACAACTCCACAGTACCATTCTCCACCTTTTAAATTTGGAAATGCTTAACTCAGGTGCCTCAGCTGATTTCAACTATTTTGGTGGTTCTTCACATAAAAGCAATATTCTGGAACATGATATCAGAGCATCTGTCAGTCAGTGTTAGTTTAAGTTATGTTGCTGATCCTGGAAGGGCTGCCTTCAGAGGCAGGACTTCAATGAGTGATATGCCTCAGGACAGCATCACAAAGCCGATGTAGACTGAGGCCTTGTCTAAACACAAAAATTATACCACTATAACTATACCAGAAGAATTAGATTTATCTCTCCCACCCCACCGCTCACAAACATGGACACAGTTATACCAGTATAAATATACTTATATAGTATAAGCTTATTCATGTGTGGGGGATAAGCTTATACTGGTATAACTGTGTCCACACTAGAGGTTGTACTGTGTTTGTTTATCAATATGTACATACGTGTGTGTGTGTGTGTATATATATATCTATATAATCATCCCCTTATCCAAAATATCTATACTGGTACAAAAACTACTGTGTGTGGACCAGGCCTGAGAAATCAGACATTTCTATCCTTCCCATCTATAGACCTCAAACGTTGCACACCATCTCTTCAGGTAGAAATCCATATTTGTTTTAAAATTGATTGGCCTTTGAAAATAAAATGTGTTTAAATAATGGGAGGAAATTATTTTAGCTTGAACTAGCTTTGCAGACCTCCAAAATAGAGAGGTTTGCACAATCTCAGACAGTAATAGACTGTCCTGCACTCAGGAGTTTTCAAAGCCCAATCTGAATTGCTTCGAACACTGTAACGTATGTTATGTACATTACAAGGGAATTTTTTAGCCAAAGTATTGGGTTTCAGTAACAATATTCACAAGGGAAACAGGGAAAAACAGAAATATTGTAAAATTAATTTGGACTACTAAAAGGGAGACATTCAAGGGCCACCTGAGGAACCCTTCCAGGCAAGAACAGATGAGATAAAACAGTAGGAATAAAGTGGTGAATAGTGATGTAGTGAAGTGTGCTTTTGCATTATTTGTTTTTCATGACTGAGGTCTGGTCTTAAGCCTTTTATACTGAAATGGGAGACTGGACTTTATCTTCATCTTTAACATCAAATTCTGTCTTGGGAAAAGATTTTTTCTTTAAAATAAGATTTCTGGGCCAGAGAAGGGGAGGGGTGGGAGAAGAAAAAAAGAGGTGCAGATGTGAATTGCGAAGCCAGAAAAAACATTAACACAAATTAGAAAATATAGATTTAAAATAAGCTATACATTTTTATGGAATATATTCTATCATTAACCTGTGTAACTCACTACTTCAGAATGTTACTTAGGAAAGTATTTTAAATTTCAACCACAGATTAGATATTTATTAGTTTGATCCTGCTCTAATTAATGTTAATAGCAGCACTCACATTAACTTCAGTGGGAACAGGATTATACAGATATAAATGAGATACATTGTCCTCAATAGAGCTAGATTAGTTTACACTAGTTGAGAATCTGCCCCATTTATTTTTGCTGTTGTTTGTTTGTTGATCATTTTATATTGTTTTTTCAGGATGACTGGGTCACAGGTTGTGCTCTGTCTATTGAAATTTATATTTGCTTAATGAAGATATTACACATAAATGGGCATATTTTGTAAGCCATCAGGTATAATAGTATATAAAACTATTTAGGAGAGAAGTTCTAAACATACTTGTTAAAACATTCAATCTGAAATGCCTCTGATTTTACCATCTCTCATGAGCAGGGCTCTGAGTTACTATAGAGAATTCTTTCCCAGGTGTCTAGCTGGTAGGTCTTGCTAACATGTTCAGGGTCCAACTGATCTCCATATTTGGGGTTAGGAAGGCATTTTCCCCTAGGTCAGATTTAGAGACCGTGGACATTTTTCATCTTCCTCTGCCAGATGGAGCACAGGTCACTTGCAGGTTTAAACTAGTGTAAATGGCCGATTCTCTGTAACTTGAAGTCTTTAAATCATGAGTAACTCAGCCAGAGGTTGTGTGTCTATTACAGGAGTGAGTCAGCAAAGTTCTGTGGCCTACAATGTGCAGGAAGTCAGACTAGACAATCGTGATGGTCCCTTCTAACCTTAGAATCTATGAGTCTATGTTCTTGAGAACTGTTCAGGAGAGTACAGTGAACTCTTACTATGAAATCAAGAGGCTTTATAGTAATATTTTTTCCTTTTAATTTTTTAATCACATTTTCTCTCTCATTTGGTCTTCAAATCATTTGACGGCAGTAAACATCCACCTTGACTTGCACTGTTCATGCCATAAAACTGTACTTCGGATCCAGCAGGTTATATATTCCTCAGTATTATTGGTTTTTATTATGAGCATTGGCTTGGGTCGGTCATATGCATTCATTAAAAAACCCCTAAGATTTAAGATTTTCAAGTTATTTGGAACTTGATCTGCAACATGAAAGGCTTCTATAGCCACACTAAGAATGAAAAAAACCCCAACCCCACAACAGCCCTGAATTGCTGCAAATTTAACTCCATACTCCCACAATGGTAATGACTGAAAAGTAGTTTTGTCAATATTTATAAATCAATGCAAACCAGAAACTGGATGTTTTAATTTACCATGGTTTAAGTGTAACTGATACCCCTAAGTTTAGAGCTTTCAGCTTTGTAAAGTGCAATGTTATTGCAGGGCATGCATCCAATTTTTAAAACATTATATAGATTGGAGACAGATGAGCTTTCCAGAATTATTTTAGGCCTATTTTGATTAAATGCCCAAGATGCAATTTCCAATGGAAATTAATTGCATTGATGTGAAAACAAATGAACTCCAACCTCAAAATCAGCTGCAGCTTCATGTTCAATACAGTACTTAAAAGGGATGGAGCAGGCACCAAAAACACTGGTGTGAGTTATAACTTCAAATCAGCTTTCACCCATTCCCCTTGAACGCCGTTGGAAAAATAGACCCTAGCACTGATAGCACATATTTTTCAAGATAATCTTAATGTCAGTATCTAAAAGGCAATATTTCACATTATAGGCCTGATTCAAACATGGTTGAAATCAATGGGAGCCATTTTATTAGCTTCACTGGGCTTTAGATCATGCCCTGTGACACTTCATGGTGAGGCATTTCTGCTGTGTATGTCATCCAGCAATATACAAGGAGATGGGAGATTTTATTAGAAAAAGGGTAGGGGACTTGATTCTATCCCCTGAGGAGCACTTGGGCATTTTTGTTACCAAATTAGTTTAGGAATCAGATTAGCTCAGTCTTTCCAGTTGTGCTTTCGGCATCATCCTTAGGTCAAAAAGTAGCTTCAGGTACATATGTGCGCTCCCTCAATCAGTGAACAACTCCCATTGACATCAGTTGTATATGTGGACCGAGAAGACAAAGCATAGCCCTTTAAATAATGAAAGCAGTCAACATTTGCTCAAAGCTATCTGTGTTGAGCTACTTTTTGAGCCATTCTCTTTGGCTTTTTCCTGTTTTCTTAATGTTTTGCTCTCCATCCTGTCCCTCTCATCATTCCCACTAACACAGTTGTCACTAGGAACTTTTAACATGATGCAGTTGGCCCAAAGGTTCCTTCCAAGAATTCGTTTAATATTCATTTTGATCTTCATGAAATTTTTAAAGGAATCAGAAGAGGGGTTGGTGGTGGGATGTTACTGACCATAAACAGGTTCTTGGCAGCCTTACCTCCTGGATATAACTTGCTAAACAGGTTTCTGAGTAGAGAGAGAAGCCCTCCCTCCTCCATTCCCCCTCCTACCCCCCCTCCAGTTACTCACATTCCTTCCAAGGAAGAGGTTTTGAACAGGTGAAGGTCTGCAACACTTACGTAAAATGAAGAAGTTTGTTCCCTCTCACAGAGCATTGGATGTTTGAAATCATAAGAAGCTATAATAATGGCACAGAAGGGTCAGGGAAACTAAGAACAATATGAAATACATACTATCCAGAATATGGCATATATTGGTGCTAAGGCACAGGACTAGAAGCTAGGAAAGCTGGGTATGATCTGCCACAGACCTCAGATATCACCTTAGGCAAGTCACCAAAATTCTTTTTGTCTCATTTTCTATAAAATGGGAATCATGGAATTTTTAAATTTTCTAAATCACACGTCTTGAAGATGATAGGTTTTTAGCCCCATTTTCAGAACTTAGATCTGGTAATAATCTAAATATTGTTTGCAGGCACTATACAGAGGAAGTGGAGCAGGTTCAGTATAGATTGGAGAGAAGTTTGCACATTATAGAGACCATGATGTTTTCCTATCATGAGTGTTGTTTATCTGATTTTTGGCTTTTGCAAAAGGCCCCTTCACACTGCTTACCTATTTCCTAATTACAAGTGCATTAAATTTGTATACTCACAGCAAATCCCATGTACTCACATATCTTCTTCCTCCTCAGCTGCCATTATCTCTGTGAGGTGTTTCCACTCTAGTCTTATCACAAGGATGCTCCAGCTCTCACAATAGTATTATATCTGTTTATTATAGCTACTCTTTATTATTATTTGTATTACAGTAGCACCTTCAGGTCCCAAGAACTATTGGAGCCCCATTGTGGTAGGCTCTATACAAATACCGAGTGAGGCAGGATTCTGCCCTAAAGAGCTTACCGTCTAAGTAGATAAAATAGACAAAAAGTGGGAAGAGGGAAGAGTGTTCCCATTTTATAAATGGGGAACTGAAGCACAGAGATTTTAGGGGGATTTTCCATGGATGTCTGAAGCCAAGCTAGGAATTAAACCCATATCTCCTGAGTTCCAGTCCAGTGACTTAGCTCTAAACTGTCCTTCCAACCCATTTGGTGACAACATTCCTTATTTGAGGAGTATCTGAGAAAGAAAGGGGTAAAGAGCCCATAAGCCATCTGAAACACAAGCCCTTGGTTCTTCCAGTATAGCATAAGGGCACAGAAGAGGGTCAGCAAGTACATCCTGAGACACCCCAAGCAAGCAAACATTTCTGAAACACGGGGCATGAAACTCCTGCTGCAGCATCCATCATTCATTTGAGGACAGTAAAAACATGTGCTGTCATTTTTGACATTTTAATTGAAAAGAAAGCTTACACAGATTTCAACCTTAAGTAGTATGTTTATACAAGTGTATATAGAGAAATAATCTGTCAGTTCAGAGCAGGCTCGGTGCTACAAGATTTGGTTTAGTAACCGAACAATCCAACATTAGCTCACACACCTTGCCTTGTTCCATGCCTCAATAATTTTTAGTAGAAATACTTTGCCTAAAGGCACACAGTTATTAAAAAAGAGGCTGAGCTTGCTTAAATTATTAGCTCATGGTAACAAGCCTGCACTGGAGAAACTGTTGGTCCTTTGTTTTCACAATTTAGCTCTAATTCGCCATCTTATTTTCAGAGACAAACTTCTGCTTTGTTTGGGAAGCTTAAAAAAAAAACGAACAAAGACAGGACGAATAAATCACTTAAAAAAGAAGGCAGTTTTTTTCTTTTAGAATAAAAGTAGTTTTAAAACACCCAGTTATCCTTATATTTTTATTAACATTTACTGGCTTAATAATAAGAGTGAATAGAATCAGAAAAGTTAATTGATAAATTTGTTTTCCCAAATATCCAATTGGTTCTAAGTGCTCAGTGAAAAGCTCTGACCCTGTCAACCTGCTGAAGGTGGGGAGATCCTTTCTCTTCATCATTTTTCTCTTTTTGAGAGCAATAGTTGTTTTATGATGCAAAGTTATGAAAATATAATGTATATTTGTGCTGCTGTAAAGCACTCAAGAATATTTAACTGACTGGGTTGCGGGAGCGGCTGACCATTCTAACACCTGTATAGAGACAAGTTTACCAGAACAGCTAATACATGTTCCATTGTCACCGGTGGCTGGTGGTTAGGGTTCTTTCAGCTTTTTTATTCACTGAGCTCTAGATTTTTCAAGTGTCCACTAATTCTGCATGCCTAACATTTGGATGCCCTACCTGAGTAATCTGAATGTCTCAAGCTGAATGCCCCAAATTAGTGGACACATTTGAAATTTTTTTGCCTTAACTATTTTAAAAATTTGTTTTAAGGTAATAATGCTGTACAGGATATTCAGATATTAGTACGTGCGGTCAGTGCCTTCTCTTTTCTCTCTAGAGTATTAGTTGTGGTGGGACAAAATCACTTGTCTTCCTGCATGATCAAACTTTTGGTCTGGCTTGAGCTCAGAGCATGCAACAATACTTTAATCAAATAAAGGACACTTACTAGTGCTCTCAACATCCCTGGGATGTATTTTGTCATGTTTTGCTGCATTCTGGTTTTCTCTTTATACCATTTTTTTATTATAGTATAGGTTTTATCTGAGCCAGTTCTTCATTTTAATCTCTCCAGCGTGCCTTTAGCTGTTTTCCCTAGTTTTGCTCTACTCAGTTACATATGGAACAATGGCATAATTATGATTTGTGGAGTGCAAGCAGTATACAGAACTTAAAGGAAGACAGTCTCTGCTCTGAGGAGACTAAAATCTAAGAAACTATGCTAGCTTTCTTTCTTTCTTTTATTATTCTACTAATGGGTCAGGCAACAAGACCAAGTGAAATATTTAGAGAGAAAGAGAGATTGAAACCAGCAGTTTCTAAGACCCACAAGAGCCAAAAGGCAAATGTTAATAAGTTCTGGGAAGCTTTCAAGGACCTGCTGGTCCTTGTACTTATGCTGAATTCCCAGAGGTTTGTAGAACATGTGTTCAGGAAATATAGGTGATATTTGCACAATCTGAGTTTCTAAAGGCAAGATTTATTATTAACTAAACCCTTAACAGAGTTTGACCCAGTTTGACCCACACACAGGGGCTGTGTGTGCATTTGGAAGTGGACATTTGCCGCCCCCCACCCCCAAAAAAAAAATCTTCAAAGGGCCCCAAATTACTGTCATGCCAAAAGATGTACAAAGTTAATCATTGTTAAGCAGTGGAACAGTCACAGACTGAAGAGTCTTCATCCTTTATATGAATCATGGCACAAATCTGACACAAGTAGCCAAATTTTTCTTTTTTGATCTCAAGATTTTCCAGAGGTCTAACTAGCCCCTAGACTCCTGTTGTTGTTTTTTTAAATAGTAATATCCAGAAGGCCCCCAAAAATCACCCCCCTCCAATAATAGAATCCTCGACGAGACTCTAGTATGGCCCATTATATACTCTGTGGTAGCCTAATTTGTGGTGCCCTTCTTTCATCAGGGTAGGTGAAGAGCGCAGCACTCTTAGGGAATTTTGGAGGTGTTACTCCACAAATCAGCTGTTATAAGGAATGTAAGTATTCATCCACATCTTCTTCCTCTGTCTTCTCCCTGATCCTTGCCTGGCAGTACTTAAGCATGCCATCCCTATTATTAAATAAAAACACCCTACAATTCTGAGGGAGAGGAGTTGCTCCTTGTACTCAATTTCTTACATGTCAGAAAGTGAATTCCATCTCTCTGATAGCTATTGACCATTCCCTCATCATTTCACATGTTGACTGCTACAACTTCCTGCATTCTGGCCCCGATCACTATAACTGTGCTCCACTCAGGTCCATTTAAAGGGCCACTGCTAATCTTCCAGGCTTGCTGCTTTAACTACACGAACTACCTTTTTGGAGCCCCCTCCTCCACGGCTTCACCTCAAATTAAACAAGCTTCTTATCTTTACTTTTTAAGACCTTTTACAATTTAGCCTCATCTTAGCTAGCTGCTCTAGTAATGTATTGTGACATCGACCACCACTTTCACCTTGCCAGCCACCCCATCCACTAGTCGGTTTCTCCCCCAAACACCTGTGAGCTTTTTCCACACCACCTCTTATGTCTGGGAAAATCCCTGGTATTATCCATGCAGCCACAACCTTAAAATCTCCCCACGAGGGTTGCCTTTGCCACAATGCCTACAGAACTGTTCTAACTGATTATAGCTAGGCAGGTTCTGAGCTGGGACTTCCTTCCTTTTCCTACACCCTTGCTCTTTCACGCTTCCCCATTCCTGTCATTCCCCACCATACCTCTACCTCCACTTTAAAAAAAATGTAAAAAGACAAAAGCAACATCAAAAATGTAACTAACTAAGCTGTGCCAATTCTTCATTCTGTTACTTTTCTTATGTGTTATATCCCCATCCTGTGTCCTTCATCTGTCTTTTAGATTGTAAACACACTGGGGTAAAGACTGTCACTTATCTACATTTGTATAGTGCCCAACCAATTGGGATCTTTGAGCTGCTACCATAGTATAAGTATCTACTACTGGTGATAAAAAAAATATCACACGAGTATGAATTGTCTGTGAAATACAAACAGAGATCTCTGCTAGATTGGAAAAGATCCGCTTCTTTAGGTGCCAGTTTTCTTTTCCTAGAATACAATTCAGTTCTGCACTTAACTTGGCTAAACAAAGCTCTTCTTTCATAGAGAGTTCTGCTCTTTGATGATATTGGAACCATAACATTGTTAAACGACAGGTACTATAGGTCAGGTGAGGTTTATAAAATGGCAGGGGATTCCGAAAGAGTGTCTGGTACAATGCTTTTCTCCTATGAACATAGTGGGCTGAAAGTAGACAGAATCACAGTCTTAAAGTGTCCTGGCTTTTCAGGATGAAAGTCTCGAAAGCACCAGGCAACAATTAGGCAACTGGAAAAAGTATGTCAACATCAGTACGTTTCAGCAGTGGCACTGTAGGTCAAGCGATTGCCAGCCAACATGCAATAACCGGTCAGTGCCCATCTTAGGTACAATTCCTGGTGCAAATATTTCCCCTCTGCCTGAATCTAGAGGATTTATCCTTGTAGTTCGTGCTGCACTTTTCAGATACTTAAGCAATGTGGTAGCACTGCAGGCTTTCTGAGGTGCTTCACTTTGAGGGCAGTTCAAAATACAAATACATGGTAACGTGTGACTATGTGCAGGCAGCTGGTGTGCTGGGACTGCTGCTTATTAAACTGATAATTGTTTCATCCTTGTCTGATTCTTGTATCCACCTGTTGTGTCTCATCATATTATTAAGGACCGAGACGTGGGCAGTAATGCCTCATGGTCAGAGCAGTGGCGGTCAAGCCTATTGGGTTGGAGCCAGAGTCAAGAACCAGGAGTCAGAACAAAGGGTCAGAGCTGGAGTCAGGAGTGAGAGTCAGGAAGCAGAGTCAGAATCAAGGGCCAAATGCCAGAGCCAAGGGTCAAGTCAGAGCCAGGAATTGGAGCTGAGGGTTAGAACCAGGTTACCTGGAGTAAGGGAGGGCAGGAGCAGGGCTGAGATAGGGTCTGAGATAGGGCTGGAACAAAGCAGGAGTGGGATTGGAACAAGGCGGAAGCAGATGCGAACATAGCTGTGGGTGGGTGCCCTGCTGCTGTTGGTCTTAAGAGCGGGTCTGCTGATCCCCTCAGTCAGTTGGACAGTTTAGAGCATCAGGAGGCTCAGTTGGGGCCAGCTGTGCTCATCAGACTGTCTGGCTCTTAAGCTATCAGTTAAGCAGGCTAGCTGCAGGCTCTTGCTGCTGACAGTACCCCCTCCTCTGAGGGTGCCTTCCAAGAGTCCCAGGGTTGGGCTTGTCAGGATAGGCTTGCTGAAACTCCTGCAGTAGGTCTGGGGTATGAATATTTTCCACTGGTTCCCAGAATTGTCTGTCTGGATTATAACCCTCTCTGTCCACTAAGTTTCCCTCCAATGCGTCAAGAGCAAGGATTTGTTGAATCAAATACTCCTCCGGCTCCTGGATGGTGATAGGTGGGGGTGGACCACATTGGAATGTAAGACTTCAATGTAAGGCTTCAACCGAGAGACATGGAACACCTTGTGGATCCTTACAGACTCTGGCAACTGTACGCTGAATGCCACTGGATTGACCCATTCCAGAATCTTACATGGATGTAGATACTGGTGGTCTAATTTAGCTGATGGCTGCATTAACCTAAGGTACCAAGTGAACAGCCACACCTGGTCACCTACGGCAAGGTCAGCGTGGTGCTTATAAACCCCCTTAGTAGCTATCAGCTATTCCTTCCATTCTTGGTGTAGCTGACAGAGGTGGGAGGTTAAGTCTGAAGCAGTGGGTATCAAAGACTTTGTGAGGATGTCTGGATGAAAATGAGGATGAAACCCAAAGTTGGTGAAGGAGGGACTTTATTGGGTGGAAGTGTGTGTGCCATTATTATACACAAATTCAGCCTAGGGAAGCAGAGAAACCCCTTCATCTTGGTGATAGTTCAAAAGCAACAAAGATATTGCTCAAGCATAGGTGGCGCATGGGTCTTTTGTTTTGGGAGGCTATGCCCAGGAGTGCCAGAAACTCCCTAGAAGTGGCGGGGCCCGGACCGTGGCCCCCCACCCCAGCTGAGGCCCCACTCGTGCTCTGCCCCTCCCTCCATGGCCCTACCCATGCTTCAACCGAATGCCCCACCCGCCGCTCTCTCAGGGAGCAAGAAACAGCAGGGGAGCAGGTGCTTGTGGCAGGGGAAGCAGCAACAACTGCAGGAGGGAGGTGATTCCATCAGGGGACTATGGGAGGGAGCAGAGAACAGCAAGAGGGCAGGACATGACCAAACGAGGTGAAGGTAGGAAACTGCATGGGGAGGAGGATAGACAGGAAGAGGGACGAGAAGGCCTGTTGGCCCAGTGCAGGCTGACGTAGGAAGAGGAGGGACCTCTGAGGGAGAGCACGTGTGCCCAGATCCACACATCCGTGGACAGCAGGGGAAATGCTGCAGCTGCAGGGCGAGGGAAGGCAGATGGGCAGTGTATTCTTCGTATCAAACAAGTCAGCAAATTCTTGGTATTTAGCTGTTATTACAGAGGTGATAGGAGGGGACGCGGAGGGTGCCGAGATTCCTTGCGAACTAATGGCCTTGGGCTTGGATTCTCCAAGGAGGCAAACTGAGCCTCCCGGGAGTTTCTGGCCTATGGCTCAATTTTGGGAGACAAGACTGCTGACAGTGCAGGGACCTGCAACTTACTGCACCTGCCCACCAACAGATATCGGATCCTGTGTGGTGAGCCAGGGCATACCGAGGATAACTGGAAGGTGTTGGGCTCAGATGAGCCCAAACTGAAGGTTTTTCTATGACCAGGGAGAGTGGTGTCCTCCAAGGGGCAGGTACCTGGTTTCAATGAGAGGAGCAACCCGTTGATAGACTCTGCCAAATCTGGAGATCTTTCCCATTGGATGGGGATCATATGTGCTTGTTCAAAGTCCAAGTCCATGAAATTACCAGAGGCCTCTGAATCCAACAGCGCTTACAAAGTTGGAGAGGGAGTCAGAGATGTGTTGGGTTCGGGTTAGTTGTTGCTAGAATACCGGTGGGCAAATATCCTTATTGGGTACTGGGGTTTGGGGAACTCACTAGCCCACCTTCTGTAGGAGCTGGGACTTGGCATTTCCTGGCAGGGATTGTGAAGCACTGAGGTTCTCAGCAGTACTGTACAGGTATAAGCCCGCCATTCAGTGTCAATTTTTCTCAGCATCGGAAAGGCCGTGACAGGCTTGGTCAATTTGGATGAGCTCAGTCTGTGGGGGCAAAGCCAGTGATTGGTGAGTTGGAGCCAGGGAAACCGCTGGTACATGGGTGACTGACCCTTGCTCTTGGAGGTGCTCCTTTATACAGTTATCGATCTTCACGCACAGTTCCATTAGATCATCCACCCATGCCAGCTTGTCTTTGATTTCTTTGTTAAGGCTGAACTAGAAGTGGTAACACTGCGCAACCTCATTCCACTTAGTGTCTGCTACCAGGCATCGAAATTACACAGTGAATTTGACAACTGATTGGTGCCCCTGCCACAGTGCTTGGAGTACAGACTCTGCTGTGCGCATGTGATTTGGGTCATCAAAGATCACTGTCATGGCTTGCACAAAGTTTTCAGATTGACCCAGGAGCAGACCAGATTTCTCCAGGAGCTGGGAAGCCAAGGCCAGGGCCTCCTTGACTAGAAAGCTGATGGGCTTGGTCAGTGGGGAATGTTCTCAGTTGCAACAGAAACAGAAGCTGATACGGATTCAGGAATCTGTGGAATTTGCCACGGTTGCCATCAAAGTTATCTGGCAATGGAATCTTTGGTTCTCAGGGTGCCAGGGTGGCATGGCTTGCACCTGCAGTGCCATATTCTGTGCCTGCAGGGCAGCAACCTGAGCCTACAGGATGTATACCCACCATTTCCAACAGGGAGATATTTGTCTTGGTGGGATCAGTGCCCGCAGGGAACCGGGCCCCTTTTCCCTGATGGGGGTTACTTGGGGGGGGGTGCTTAAACTACTAGGGACCTGGACAGTCAGGCCTAGTGGTCAGAGCTGTGACGGTCAGGCCTAGTGCTCAGAGCCAGGGTCAGAAACCAGGGGTCTGAGCCAGGAATCAGAGCCAAAAGTCAGAACTGGAATCAGGACCTGAATACCAGAACCAAGGATTAAGTCAGAGTCCGAGCCAGGGAACTGAAGCCAAAAGTCAGAACTGGGTTATCTGCAGTAAAGGAAGGCAGATGCAGGGCTGGGTCCAAAGCAGGAGTGAGGCTGGGACAGGGCTGAAAGAAGGCAGGAACTGAAACTAACACAGCCATGGGTGTATGCTTTGAGCAACCACAGCCCTGGTGCTATTGCTGGTCTTAAGGGCAGGCCTGATGATCCCCTCAGCCAATCAGGCAGTTTCACCAATCAGGTGCCTCAGTTGGGACCAGGCTGTGCTCATTTGACTGCTGAGGGTTAAGTTAGTAGGTAAGTAGGCTAGCTGTGGGCCCTTACTCCTGATGCATATGCATAGACTGTAAGCCCTTTGGGGCAGTACCTGACACAGCGGGTCCCTGATCCCTAACTGGGGCTTCTAGGCATGGTTCAATACAAATAATAATAATAATGAACATTGGCTCTCATTTGAATTGAGGCTGTTAGGAGAAGCAGGATGGAATGTATCATGCTTAAGATCCTTTGATCTGGAGTTCTTCTGCAAACTAGAAACATGCTCCTGACTGCTTCAGTCCTGCTACATTTAAAGCCATGAGGGTCTAGGCCTATGTGGCTGAAAATAACCCCAGGGAACCTCAGCTAGAAATTTCTGTGAACTGAGGAAGCACGAGACTACAGTGAAGATAAATGGTCTTAACAAGTAAAACAAGTGGTAACCAGACAATAAAGAGAGCTGGTTCAAATGGGATTTTCAGCATAGCCCGCAGCATGCCTGGTATCAAGAAGAAGTGTTTGTGTTGCATTTGATACACTGTTGGAGTTATCTTTATTTTAGTCTATGCATATAGGTCCTGAGCATGAACCCATTGAAGCCATAGAGAAATTAAAAGTTGTAAAATGTCTCCACTGGGTTCACTTATGGCTAGGTTTCCAGAACAGTTGAGCACTCACAAGTTCCACTGAAGTCAAACAGCTGTGAGTGCTTAAAATCTTTGAAAATTAGGTCTCATTAGTGTCTAGACTGGTATGTTGCTTCCTCTATAGAGCAGTTCCCTATCTGCAGGTTGTTTGTCCAACAAACCTATTTACTAGAGTACAAAACGACTAATGCTCAGGGCCTAAAACCTTTGAGTCAGCAGCACTGACTGACAGGTCAGGGGGCTGTTCATCGTCTTCAGCATTTTATCAAGTGTACAAAGATGGGAGGTGAATGGAGGACAATGTGCACTTCCAGCATAAAAAATGATAATACCTGTCTGTCACAAGAGCATCACTTTTGTCTCCCTGATTTATTTGCTGCTACAGAAGGTTAAAAAGCAACAACAAAAAAAGAGCACTTTGTCCTCTTAAGAGAAGTGATAAATGGGATGGAATGTAAGAACCAGACAAATTAGTATTTCAGTCAATTTCAATCTGTAGAAAAGTGTGTGTGTGTTAATCAATGGCTTGTTTCCAGTGTGGAAGAAATAGAAATATCTGTGAGCACTGGCTAGTGTCAAACTCCCCTACTACAGAAATGAGTCTGGTGTGCATGTTATGTAGCATTTTTATTAGTGGCAAGAGTGCAGACTTTTTGACAAAGAGAGTCAGCCTTGAAACACAAAATCTCTGATTGTACTGCAGAGCTGGGAAAGATCGTTCTCAGGGAAAGGGCAAGCAGGAGCTTTAGTAGGGGGAAAAACCCTAGAAGTAGTGAGGTGTTGAAAAAAAAATCTTTCACCAAGTGCAAAGCATATGCAGACCCACAAAGCTAAGCAGCATGAAAGGTGAGACTGGATACAGCGAGGTAGCTTATTTGCTATTGCAATAAATACAAATAATTCCCTTTTGACTAAATCCCATATTCCCAGGCTCATTAAATCAATTTCAGAAATTTTTTTGGCTCTGGAACATATAAGCAGAATTCAAACCGTGCTGTCCCAGGAGGTTCACTAGCATAAATTGCATAGGTCAGGCCAAAATAAGTTTCTGTCAAACAGCCTAACACCTATGGTTATTATGAAGCTGGTGAGTTGTACAAAGGGCCTGTATATGAGATTGTCAGTATGAATACATGGTGGGGGGAGGTAAAAGCTATTGTCATGGAACTTGTTTCACTTCAGTCTCATTGAGAGTCAACTGATATTTTATTGAATAGGATCCTTCTGTGAGCTCACAGCAGTGAAAAAAGGGAAAAATCCTTTAGGTCATGGTAGTCTGTCTGTCCTTCTTCAAGATTGTACCCTAAGGCACATAAGCTCAGTGCATTGTCCAGTGGGATGGGGGTGGCTTCCACACTTCCTTTGGGAGATGACTGCAACCTAAAAAACCCAAATAAAGATCAAGTTTCTCCCAATATTCAGCTGCATTTTTCTCATTTTTAGATTTATCTCACTACTCTTAGTTACACGTCCCTGTACAGTCCCACCCTACGTAACTTCTCTCCATCCTTGATGCTTGATTCATGCTCACAGATGCTGGTAGCAGCTGCATTCCAGGCAATAGGGGAAATTCAGACCCTGGGGAGATAAGGCAACAGTTGCGTTTATTTCCTCTCACGGGGATAGGGAGATTTAAAGTGCAGCCTGCTCTCTCATAGGAGACCCACTGACAGTGGATAACCAGGGGGTGAGCTGACTTGTGCTGCTCCCAACTACCGCAGTTATGACCTCCAACTCCCTGACGAGAATAGCTCACTTTGGGGGCTGCAGTCGCTGGCGGTGGACCCCTCAGTGGAATGGGGGTGCTTATTTAGGGCTGAATAACACCCTGGAAGTGTAGAGGCTTCAAATATTTGTAGACTTTTCTCATCTTTGCCCCATACAAATTGCTTACCTAAGTCATAAATCAGTCCCTCCAGCTTCCTAATTATTTGCATTTCCTCTTAACGCCT
Organism: Lepidochelys olivacea; assembly: GCF_965140295.1. Classification (NCBI taxonomy): domain Eukaryota; kingdom Metazoa; phylum Chordata; order Testudines; family Cheloniidae; genus Lepidochelys; species Lepidochelys olivacea. The sequence goes on along the minus strand of NC_140412.1, from coordinate 206,807,865 downwards.
TCCAGTGCCTTTATCAATATCTATTTGCTAATGGATTGAACATGATGCTGCAGGTGCATTCTGGTCTGTGATGCTCTTTCTGTGACACCCAAAATTGAACTGTCCTATTTGTTGCCATGTTGCATGTCTTCTATCCTGGTTTTGGAAAATTAATATTACGTTTGCTTTTCTCCATTGCTTCTCTAGGACTTTTCAAAAAAAGCTGAATAACTGGTTTACTAACTCCCCTGACACCCAAGGCTCCATATGATCTAGACTGCCCGATTTTGTCTTCACATCATTCACTTTCCCTCCCTTTTCAAGGGAATCATGACTTCCCAAATGTTTTTCTTCTTAGAGGCAGTTATTAAAAAGTAGTTCAGTACCCCAGCTATCTTTGAATCCATTCATTTAATGATCCTTCTCATTTGTTAATAGGTCTGCTTTCCCTCTAATATTTATTTTCCCCTGGTATATTTGTAAAAAACCCTTCTAAATCTCTTTAATGCCTTTTGCTAACATTAACCCATTCTGCTTTTTTTCACTCCTTTTTTTTCCTTATAAACCCCTTAATCTGGCTCTGAGAATTAATCGTAATTCTCACTTTTCCATTTCCAGTGCCATGAGTGACATGCTGACCAGTAAAATCAGGACTGTTGCTTTGGAAGGAGGAAATGGAGTTTATTGCAGAAGATATATCTGTGTATATACAGTAGTGAAAAATGTTCAAATTAAAGTAATTTATAGGTGATAAGATTTCTATTAATTTATGCATGTTTAATAGACTATCATGCACTGTTTTGTGTCTGTGGGCAGAATTTATAACAATGCATTCACTATAGAATGTCTATATCATACTTGCCAGGAAGTAAAGCAAATTAGGGCATTCACTAAGAAATATCAAAGGAAATCAGACCTGGGTTTTACTTGCCGTTTCCTTAATACTTTCTGTTACATGGATCTACAGACAGTGGCACTAATACTCTGCCTTCTACTTCTATATAGTTGTCTACTGCTGTTTGTGATAGAAATGTCTGGGACTGTCGAGCTTGCTTTAGCCTCCACAGACAGTGACACCATTTTCTCCTTTCTCCTAGGCCTGTCCCAGGTTCTCTGTCTTCACTACTACACCTACACAACCGACAAAGACAGCCCATGCCTGCCTCTATGCCTGGCACCCTGCCCAATCCTACCATGCCTGGATCTTCTGCAGTACTAATGCCAGTAAGTTATTTTATTTTAATACTGTATCAGGCATTATCAGGGGCAAAGATCTACCTCACTGCACACAGTGAAAATGAAGTGATCCAAAATAGAGAATACAGAGTTTTGTGTCATTTTGCACTCCATTATGCCTGTTTTACACAGATGTAACTCAATTAACTCCAGTAGAGGGTCTCCTGATTTGAACCACTCCTGATTTGAACCACATTCTAGAATCACATATTCTTATTCTTTATTAGAGTTTTTTGGGTCCTGATATTGATCTTACTTACTGGTGTAAATCAACAGCGTCTTCACTAGAGGCAATGGAGTTACACAATTGTGAGATTAGAATTGGGCCCTTACTGGACAAAGCACATGCATGATGCCAATTTAATCTCAAAATAATTACTCACCTACTGTGAGGAGGTCAGTCAATAAGAAGTGAAAGTGATTTATTTTTCAGAACCAGTAATCAGTCATTTGCTGTAGATATGGACCGAATCCTACATGGTTGCCTTTGCCCTCAGCTCCCATTCTTCAGTTACCTGTCTTGCAAGATGCAGCCCCTACTTTTCATAGTATTTTAGCAGCCCTGTTAATATAAAAAGTTTTGGGAGACAAACGGCAGAAATTAATGAGGAAGGTTAGAAATAATGAAATAAAACACTCATACTTCACTGTGCTGAATGTGTTCATTTTGCAAGGCTGTCTGAGAGCTAATGTTTGTGCTGTTCCTAAAATAAAAGTATCCTCCTCCATCTCTGGGAAGGGAAGAGCATGCCATTTGTTTTGTGCATGGTGGAACAATGATGGGACTTTGGGCAATTCACCTGGCAGATTTGGGCTCTTGTCTGTGTTAAGTCTTCCAGAAATGAGAGTGTGGCAGTACTTGTCATGGGAGAACTCCCAAGGAGCCCTCAGTGGGGTGAATATTCCTTTAAAGTACAGCTTATTTTCAGGTTCAGGGGGTGCAAATTTGTTCCTACTTCACCCACAGGAGTGAATCCAGTCATCTGTTGTTAAATGGAATAAAACATTGAATCCTACCATATCTCTTTTCACTGAAAACATTAGAGAGAAGCAGTTTTAAATAGTAAATTCTCCTTGTTCCAACTGTCTTTTGAATTTGTCAGGGTACTATAGTGTAGTGAATTTAGCTTGCAAGAAGAGCTCTAAAGGGTTGGTAGGGTGTTTTTGTTTTGTTTTGTTTAGACTCCAAAGCTACACTAACATGACCTGGGATATATGAAAAACTCCCCTTGATGGAGCAGTCCCAGAGAAGAAAAAAGAACCCAATTCCTGTTCCATACACTCTAGATCATGGATTTTTATTTACGTTTTCAACAAGCTGAGCTGGGCTGCAGTGACAGCAGAAGCCACAACTTTATACAATGATGCTTTTAAAACCACTTAACTCAGAGTGTTGTTATACTAAAAGGGGGGAAATCATTACAAAAAAAGTTCAAACCTGGGTGGCTGATATGTTTGTTTTGAAAAGAAACTCTTTTTTTGAATGGCTTTTGAGAAAAGCAGCGTTTGTAGGACAAATTTGGAGAATAAGCAAATATAAGCAGTTCACAAAACAGTTTTTTGAGGGATGACTCAAAGAAATAAAGCTGGGTCCCTTTGAAAAGAAACTGAACATATGTCCTTGAAAATGTTTTTAGACTTTATTTTGTTGTCTAATTTGTTTTTCTTTTTTTCTTCCTTTTAAAGATGGAGAGACAAATGTCAATGAACTCCAGTATCATGGGGATGCAAGGCCCAAATCTCAATAACCCGTGTGCATCGCCCCAAGTCCCTCCAATGCATTCAGAAGCCAAAATGGTAAAAAGAAACAATTACAAATCCTTTTTTATATTGTTTTTACACAGCAGTTACCTGGAGCAGTAGGCAGGCATAGCTTACCTCATTCTTAGTCATGGATCATGTGATCTTTATCCATGCCTGCAACTGGCTGTCAGCATACATGCACTTTCAGATGTTACCAGTTTCCATTGACTCTGGGCGAGATTAATTTAAAGAGAGTGGACCATCTGATCCTTACCATGTTTAATAGGAATGTTGGTGCAGATGTGTGGAAAATCAGCAAATAGGCTAGCTGGTTCTGTGATGGTGTCTGCAGCTTGGGTTAAAAAATTGTAAGTAAACAAACACTAGAGTAAAGGGGTCTGGTGTGGTGGGCACGGGCATACTGTCTGATTTTTCTAGGTAGGCATGTGGCAAACAGGGGTGATGTCAGAGAACAGTGTTAGAGGCACAAACTGAACAATGCTTGGAAAATCAGGATTATATTTTTTTTTCTTGAGTGCAGCTGATGAGGTTAGAGCAACTGATAAAGTGATAATTTGGACAAAAATGATTTAGTATTTTAAATGAAATAGTTACTTCTAATTAGTGCTTAATCTAGGCTTGCTGCATCAGATATGAAAGTGAAAAAAAATTGCTTGAGCCCTGGCACCTCTTTCATTACAAATTAAGCACTGCTTCTAATGTTTCCTGAAGTTACTGTGATGTGTGTATTGTGCGCTTAAATCTCCCCTGTAGTGTGCAGAGGATTTATTTGTGTGAATGCCATTAGCATTGAGTTTGTAAGTCCCTGGGCCCCATACATCCACTTCCAGAGGAGCATACAGTAATAATACCCCATAGCTGTGCCCATCAACATATGCTTACATTATAATTGAAATATTAACATTTTGTTTCAGTCTTGTAATAATTGTTTGATGGCAGCTGTAAGTGTAAAGTCACAGGTTGACACATTAAATATGTGGATCCATTTCAAGATACTTTGTGCCTGGTTGTCCTTTCATCCCCATGTAAACCAGGAATGAGCTCATTGGAGTTAGTGGAGTTACACTAGTAGAAAAGTGTAACACATGAGCAAGGAGACTCAGGCCCCCAAAGTTGAATGTCTCATATAGCCTTAAACCACCACATGTTTATATTTCCTAGTTTGATTAGTAGATTTAGTGTCTGTTTGTAAAACAATTGTCATTCATCCCAAGGCAAAGGAAAAGGTGTACCTGTCAGTTGGTACAGTATGTGCAAGAAACCCTCTGTGTATACAGTTTAGGACCAGAAAACATACAAGGTTTTCCTGTCTCTATTTTCTTAGTCATGATAGATCACACATTCACCTCACTATTAGTTTGGGTTAGACTGTTAACCCAAGCTTTGTTAACACCCCATCTACAACCACACTCTGTAAACATGCAGCCAGTTGGCCAGAAGAACAGATGTAGCCAAAAATGCTAGCTACTTCAGCCAAGCAAAATCTGTGGTCTAGAGTTCTTTCTGTGCCACACAGTAACAGTGACATGCCAAATGGCAACAGCATCTGCAGCAGACCTTGTTAAATCTCTTTGGAATAGGCATGTGTTTTTTCAACCCAAGCAATGTTAAGCCAAACCAAATACTCCTTGGTTGAATAAATCCAAAACTGGCATCTGTTTTGGAGACTAAAGTTTCTGCCCACCCCCTTTCCTCTCCCCCCCTCCACCCCCGCTTTTTTTTTTTTTTTTTTTTTTTACTGAAATTGTGAGGCTACTTAAAACAAAATTAAATTATTGGTACATATGATGAGAATTCTGTGCTGTAATATCAGAAATTACACTTTAAAGCAGATCTCTTTAATCTGAAGCAACTTGTTTTGTCCCGAACTCTAATACATAAAGGTATTGCTCTGTGAAATCTTCCCCAGTCTGAGTTGATAACGGGTCCAAGACATTACAGAACAAAATACTGCCCAAAGAACTCTTGATGCCTCTTTCCCTTGCTTCTATGGGCTTTTCTGCCCCCTCTCTTAGAAAAGCAGCAGCACAGGTATGAACCAATAGAACAGAGGCACCAATTACAGACCCTAAACTTCCCTTTTTGAAAATTTACTCCTGTAAATATTTCACATTGTGTATTTATATTATATGTTGCAGTTAACATAAATAAAATGAATGCATGAGAAAATACACATATAACATAACATCCCTTTTCATTCACCCATTATGAATATAAATCTCCAGGAAAAAATAGAATAAAGGAAGAAACCATAGGAAATATTTAGAGAGAAACATTCATTATGACTTAGTTAATGAATTGACAATTTGCATTTTAACTTCATTCTTCACTGTCCTGTTCTTTGTTCTTATAAATAAACACTGCAATCTTCTTCCTATTCAAAGATCTGCAAATGTGAGGTGTTGAATACCTCCTGCAAGTTGAAGTCAGTGGAATGTGAGAGCACTTAGCATCCCCAAGGATCGAGCCCTATGTTAAGAATGAACTTCAGATTTCTTCACAGTTAATGCTGTTATCAATGATGCATCCAACTCCACATATGTGCCATTTTGCCATTTTGCACTCTGTGACTTATATACATAGCATATACTATACAAAAGTCACTGAAGCAGCCCATAGTAACTGGAGAAGTGCTAGCGACTGGGTCTGAGCCAACAGCTACTGAAGTCAATGGCAGTTGGATCAGCACTAATCTACATAGCTGACTGTTTACTCCCCAACACAAAGTGGCGGAATAGATTCCATGGTAGACTCCTCTTCAGATATGAGACATAGATGTAATCCAAATCCCTCTTGCCTTACATGGGACTAGCAGGATATGACCCATAGACTAGGCATAACGGTGTTTAGGTCTCTAAGTGGTTACCTTGTTCCTGTAGAATAAATGTTCATAAACAAATAGCATATATGGAGACTTTTCAGTATAGATGGCAAAATCCAAAGAACTTCACCATGATAACTTCTCCAGAGTCAGTTTGTTGTGAGAAATGGGAACGAGGGTATAATTTTTAAATCAGCTTTTTCTTCCTGCCATTTAAAGGATGCAAAATCCAGTGACCTAATGTTAGATTTTTTAAATTTTTCTTTAGATTAAAATATATTGCTTGAAATATTAATCTGCTGTACCTAATAAACCAGAATGGATTTAAGTTATAATCACAAAAATTTACAGTTTGTTTTATGATATATCTTTCCTTCAGCATATTACATGGTGATTTGTAACTGTCTCAGTTAATGAATGAATGTTTGAATCTCTACATCAGTATTACTTTCTTGCTAGATTCAGAGCTAAAACCCCCGTGATCCCCAGCAAGCACTGATGTTATACATTTTCCCCTCCTAATGAAGTAATATGTATCTTTAAAATTACTAGGTAAAAGTGAATAGAGTATGTCTAGCATGTGAACATGTGGTTAAATACACTAAAGGTATTATGAACCTTGAATTGCCTGCCCCGTCTTTACTATCACATTAGCTGCTCACGTACCATACCTGCAGCTAGTTGAGTTTGCAATTTTAGAAACAGTCGTATTCAAACCTTTGCTTAGCCCCAGTTCTGATATCTTGTGAACCACCAAGCTCAGAAATGAGTAGTACGCATTGTCCCATTGGAAGTCTGAAAATCAGATTTCTAAAAGTTTACAACTCCAACTTGATTTAGGTAGCTGCTATTGTAACACCGACAGACCCCGGTCGTCACTGGGTGGGATTGAACCTGGGACCTCTGAAGCTTAGTATAGGAGCCTCTGGCTCTTAGCTAAGGCTGTAGCAGACTCATCAATCAATAATGCAACTCATGCCCACATGGTGAGGCACTCTGTCCCCCCATGTGGGCATGAGTTACATTATCGCAAGAATTCTTAGAGCTGGAACTAACTCTATATATACCATATGAAAACTTGAAATGCAAACTTTCAAATGATGCAAAGCATAATCTCTGACTCTGTGACTTTACTGGAATATTTGCTGCATGCCAGAATTGGAGTAGAGGACGAAGAATGCCCTGATTTTAAAATGATTTTTTTCAGTATTTTTCATATTAAAACGTTTCAATGGTTTTACAAAACCAAAATAAAATATACTATTTGTGCCTCCCTTTCCTGGCAGAATCTGGGTTGGGGGGGGGAGAGGGGTTGAGAGCCTGAACTCTCACCCACGCCACAATTTCAAAGCTATATTTTATAGCGCTAGCTTGAGACCCACTATCCTGTTGACCCAGGCTGGGAAATTCACTCTCGTGGGTTGTATAGACATACCCTCAGTGGCCTTTTTTTCCCTAACAGTTTCGTATTATCTTTATGGAGTTCAGCACTAGTGTTAGTGCACTGTAAGCATTAGTAGGGCAAACAGTAATGATCTAAAAAGTTACATGATTTTTTTTATCCGATAAAAAAAGTACGTACATAATATATTAGAAAAGGAAACCCCAATAAGCCGATAATGAACATGTTCCTAATTATAATGACAATACTAACCATATTAACTGGGTCTGATATAATTTATCTAAGAAATCTCTGAGAACTTATGGGGAAGAGGAAGGACATAAATTGTGACACTCTTCAGACATGGAAAATATTACAAAGTTTCTGCATTTTAGAGCTGAGATTTCAAAGCCACCTAAGGCTTGAATATCCAGTTCCCAATGCAATTAATGGAAATGGAACTGGAACATCTAAATCCTCTATGTGGCTTTGAAAATCTTAGCCCAGTTGTAGATAAGTCCCCCTTTCCGGCAGTCTTGTGGTGGTCCGGATAGCTATGTGTTCAGTGTAGCTATCAGATCTGAATCTGTACAGTTTCTCCATAACTACAGAGTTTCAAATATGTTGAGAAAGATCAGCTGAGAAGGTAGGAGTCGTAGCTTCCATTTACTTACATATTGGCTTTCTGAGGGACCTATTAAGTTCTATGCTGCTTCAGATGTCATAAATAGTACCTGTTTCCTCATCCACAAGGAGTTATGATGGTCCAATTAAGCGAAGTGGAAAAAATGTTAATTTAACACTCTTTCTCTCATCTGATGTTTTCTGCACTTAATTCAGTTGGGTCATTGTAGCTACTCTTGAACATGGAAACAAGAACTCCTTATGATATCAGTAACATCTTGGGACATGGCTGGTCTCTGGAGATTGTTTGAAAAGGAAAGCACAGCAAAGGACAGATCCTGGTCTCAGTACTGTAATTTTTCCATGTTGACTTCAGGTGGGAGTTTGACATGGGGAGTACCTGCAGGAACAGATCTATTAAAGTTCTAGTTTTACTGTTAACATTCCATAGCACAGCAAAAATACTGAAGGAAATTGTTTAATAATAAATTAGTGGATTCCTATGCTTTCTAAGTTTGAACCCACCAGGACTAAAATCACCTTAATGGACCAATAAAAATTCTTTCATGGATGTAAACATTTCTAAACACTGGCACAGCGTCAGTGATTGGAAAGAAAAATGTTTTCTCTCTGCCAAGCCTTCAACAACAATTTTTCACATGCCCCCTCAGACTCTAGCAGAGAAATCTAAGCAAGACAAAACAGCAGTGTAAAATGATGTCTTGCTTTGTAGAAAGATCCTGACATAAACTATTACATGGTACATTTTCAAGGTAGTTCAAAGGTTAAGAAGTGTGCCACTTCTGCAGTTGTTTACATGAATTGCACATTTAATTCTCCACTGACTTTACTGAAAATATATCTCTTCTTATAATGACTTTTCATTTTAAGCTATGAAAAGCCAACTTTTCAATGCGGTATTGCTCTAGCATTTAAAAAGTTCTACAGGCAAAATTCAGTAGGTTTTCCTGTAGCGGGTATGTATGCTTTGCCTTGGAATATTTAACACCATGCGTAATATAAAACTATGGGTAAAGCTAGCCATATTTTATTTTGTGCACTGAAATGAGACCATATGCCCACCAGGCCTAAATGCTGCATTATTGAACTAAAGTCAGTAGAAACTAATTCTTCTTAAGCCCTCAGTAGCTTGACGAATGAAATTGCGGAGCCAGTTTAGTTAGTCATACAGGCTATGAATACATGTTGAATATTTAATCTCGCTTTTACCAGGTGTGCACAAAGTGTTGCCACAAGTTATAGTGATGCTTAGCATTTTTCTTTCTTGTGTCACTTTATCTGCAGTGATTTTATTGACTATTTGACTGGAAGAGCTTGGATTTTTATTATGTTGTTTGTCTTTATTCAGCTGGGTGTTGAAATGACCTCTGTCTCCTCCCCCCCCCCATCCTAACTACTCTCCCTCCCCTCTCTTATTCCCTCTCTCCACCCCATCTGTTTTCTCATAGGATTTACTGTCTTTGCAGATTTGTGTCTCTTTCTCTGTCTTCCTTCAGTGTCCACCCTGATTTTGTAACCATAGCAATAAATGAAATACAATCCCAATATTTGCGTGCTGTATCTAGCATCTAGCCAAACACATGAGCTGCTGGATCTTGTTTTTGTGTTTGTTGTAGGATTCTAAAGGCTTATGTCAGATGCATGTGTGTGTATAGACTGTGGTAGTCTGATTCAGAGCTGTCCCTTTCAGACAAAGTCCTGTTCATGTAAACTTATGTATGTGTCTATCTGTGTGTCTGTGGGAACTGGAGCAAATAAAAGCAAATCCTTGTGTCAGTGAAGCCAGGAAAAAAGGAAATTATAAAAAAATTGTTGTGTTATGGGGAAGTTCTGCGTCACAGAGATATACTTCAGTCTTTTGCTTGGAATTTGTACAGCTTTCACTTTCCAAGATTTTTGCAAGAGTCACTAATAATGGAAGTTGTTTTGCACTTTGGGCAGATCTGCCGAAGTCTGGCATTCACTTGGGATGTACAGTAAGTCTCCTCACAACATAAATCCTCTCAGAGGCAAGGGAAGATATTTAATACAACATGAACAGCTTCAGATTTTATCAGCCAAGGAAACTTATTGTACTGTAAACAAATCCTAATGTTAAACAGCAAGTTAGAAAACACTTTTCTTCACTATGTACAGGTTCTAGGCTTTCCCTTCTCGTCTCTCTCCCTATTATTATATGTACCATTTACATTTTCAAAGCTCTGCACAAATATTAACTAATTTTCATCTGGGGTAATTAAATATTGTTACAATGTTGTAGTTTGGGAACTGAGGTAGAGAGGTGAATTGAGTTGCCTAGGGGCAGACAACCTATTGGGAAAGAGATGAGATGGGGAAAAAAGGAGTTCCTGGCTTCCAACTCTGAGCTCTGTCTATCAGATCATTTGACTGGCTCTGGATAGAATTTACCTACAGTTAATATGTGCACAAGTCTTGTATTTTATCAGCAGAGTTGGGCTTAGGAGACGGTTTACACATCCAGTTCCAGAGTAGGTCTGGGGGTCAAAGCCAAATGGAGGTGGGGGCTTCAGTTTGGATTCAATAGCACTGAAATCTTCTAAACTGCTTTCATGAGATTTTGGCTCAAAGATACAAATGTTATAGATTAGTTCTTGTGAGATTTCGGTCATCTTCAATGATGAAAGTTTTGTGAGATCAGATTTCCTGATGCTGCGGGTTCCACTATTTTGGATTGAAATCTTATGAGAGCACCTATTTTCAGCCACATCCAAACCAATCCTGGAAAATAGTTTCTTTCCAGTTTTGAACGTAACACAAACTTGAAATTGCAGGGGGTGGGTGCAGAGGAGGAAGGTATTAGGATCCAAGGATTCAGACCCATTCCCCTGCAATATAAAAGTATTTAATATTTGAGGTTTCTCTAGAAATAACAAGTGTTTTAGTGTGCATATCCATCCGTGGCCATTTCTTTAGGCACTGAGAATGTAAATGGATGATTACTTAGTTAGATAATAGAAGTTGCAAATATCAGCCCCCATCCCACAATGAACTCTACCAAGGCTCAGAATGACACCCCTGTGGGGCTTATTGTAAGTTAAGGGTCACAGTTCATATACAGCTTAGAAGCTAAGTTTGAAGGGACATTCATACATTTCTACCCCTCTTTAGTTTGATTCTTTCAAATACGGACAGTGACACTTTCCAGAAGTGAGAGGATTACAGACTGTCCTCCAGATGTTCAGTAGGGCAGCTTTTCTCATTTATGTTCAGCCAGTTATCAAGGGAGGTAATTTGAAATGCCTTGGACAGACTAGGTCCCCCACCCTGGAAACACTAATGTAGCAAACTTTACTGTGCTACACTTGCTGTTTTTACTAGCAAAACATTGGCCTATTAAATGTTTATCTGAGATCTTAGCTTATGAAGTGCCATGGATAATGTTTTCAAATGTGTGTTTCAGGCAGACTGTGGTGTAGATAGTTACATCCTCTAGGATTCTGTATCCTACCTATAGTGTAATGTATTTCATTGCCGAGCTCTGGGGGAGTCAAAGCGTTGCTTAGAGAATTCTAGTGACATTGTGACCAACAACCACTCTCATCTTTATTAGGGGCATTTTATTAGCATGCAGGGGACTGTAGCTTTGGTAGGTCATGCCTCTGTTATGGTAAAGGCAACTACAATTTGCTTCATTTCATATAATTAGCTGGTGCCTTGGACTCCGGGAAAGTTGGCAGTATGTCTCTCAGATCGTTAGTGTCTGGGTGCCCCATGCCTTTCTAGTGCTGTAGGGGAAGGGTAAAGGGTATGTCTGGTGTACTTAGGAAGCTTGATTGAATGGCCCTAAGTCCTTTAAGAATAACAGTTGATTAAGTCAGTCTCCTTTTTTCCAATATGTGTATAATTTCTTTGTATATATAGTTTTATGCACACTATTGAAACCAATTCTAACACTGGAAAATGTTAGAAAATAAAGCTGTTCTTTTAAGATAGCTTTACTAGATGATTAGTTAGATACTATCAGTGGGGATATACTTTTGTTGATAATTAAGTTCCACTTCTTAGATCTTCATGCATCCAAGTTAAGGGATACTGTCAGGTATACTTTGGCCCCATATTTAAGTTGTGTTAAAAATGAGATGTCACAAACGGAGACAAATAGAAATGTTTGCATGAATTTTATTTTTCAATAGAGGGAAACAGTTTGGAAACAAAAAACAAAAATGACCACCATTTCCTGGTAACATTGCAACCCAAACTTTGCAACATTGTGCTGTCACTTCAGAGCTTACCTTGAAACTGACTAGATACAAAAGTGAAAGGGGCTAGTTTGTTTTCATTTTCCAAACAGAGTGAAAAAAGGAAACAAGCAGCATAAACAGTTTAAAATAGTCTTTTGATTCCTCTGATTTTGAGAATCTGAGGTGATGTTGGTGACATAGGGTAGGAATATTTTTAAAAAATATATGGTCCAGCTCCTCAGCTGCTGGAAAGTGGTTTAGCTTCATTGACTTCAATGGAGTTATGCTGATTTACATCAGCTGAGGACTGGCTCATGTTTTTAACCTCCCAAGGTTCCTGCAATTGACACAATTGACTGGGAAAGAATCCTGGAGCCTCTCAGCACAAAGAAAGATAGGATTCGCCCCCAGACACGCACACAGAGAAGTACAGAAACAATAAATACACAGTAACCTGGGTATGTCTTTACTATGGAGACCCACATACATGGGCTAGGCTAACCTGGGTGCTCAGCCCCAGCACCAAACACCTGGGTTAACTGTGCAGTGAAGACATCTTTGACTCTGTTCTAACTGGCTGTAACAAACTTTAGGAGGATGCAGTTTAACGTTTTGCTCTGTTTTTGGAGGCATCACTTTGCTTAGATGTCTTTTCTTTTCATGCATTGATATTTTACCATCATCTTCTATAAATATTATTTGACTGCACAATTTTCAGCATTATTTCATATATTTTATTATGTGATCTTTCAAAATAAATACATTTGTGCAATTCCAAATAGACAATCAAAAGATTTAAAAATTAATATGTAACTTGGGACAGTTTCAGAAAAGATTTGTCTCTTTTGTGTCTGGTATTTGTACTGGTGAATAATGATTCTGAGCCAAGAGTTGCCAGCTCTTTCTCTGAAAAGTTTGGATAATTCAAACTGTTACATCTAAGCTATATTATTCTGGAATGTTTAAATTAACCTAAAAGCCACCTCTCAATATATACACAAAGTTCATTCTTCATTCTGCATCTGGAAATACATATGTAATCTAGTGCTGCTTTTCAAGTTTGCAAGAAATATTGTGATATTTTTATTATGGTTCACACTCACACAAATATGAAAAATTTAGTAATGGCATGTCCTCAGTACTGCCCTCAAGTGCCAAGGTTGCACATGAAGCCTGGTGGGATCAAACAAATGTTTAAATATGTACTAAAGCCTAAAATAGTCTTTACTAGACCTGTACAAATTATTTTAAATTATATAAATATTTTTAATATGTCTGGCTTCTGACAGAACACTACTATATACCAAAGTATGACATTAGCTGCCCTGTGCCAACTTTTCACATTTTTTTCCAACATACTTAGCATCGTTATTGGTTCAGTCTAGAGCCCACTTTTTGTACTGTATGTGGTTCAGCAAAAATGTTTGTGGAGAAGATAGACCTAGATTCTCCTACTAATGGAGACACAGACTTCATTAGGACAAGGTTCAGAATGATCTTTATTCTTGCTGCCAACATAGTGCTAAGTACAGAGATAAGAATGTGAAGTCCCAATTTGCTTTCTGATCTGATAACCATGTACAGCAGTTCGGTAGGCTGGTATGATGCATCTGTGTGTGTGTGTGTGTGTGTGTGTGTGTGTGTGAGGGAGAAGAGAGTACATATTTGAGTTCCTGCGACAAACATCTTTATCTCATTTCATAAGTAGAGTGTACATTATCTTCTCGGATTCTCTTAAGTAGACTGTCCTGCTAAAGCCATGGTTTAATAAAGGGAGGTTATTAAAATGTGGGAATTCTCAAAGCTTCATTTTAACAGGAGGCAGAGTTTTGAGATTTTAAGAATGGATAAATTGAAGAGCTGTGTGTATTTCTTAAACCAAGTCTGTTGCTGCTCAAATGGCTGCTTTTATATTCTTCTTTTCCAGAATGATTCATTCCTTGTGTTTCTGCTACACATTCTTAATCTGTATAAACACACATAATCTCTGCCTTTTTATTTATCTGGGCAGTGCTTTTTTTTTTTTTTTTGTTAAGAAAGCATTTCAATCTCATGAAACACTTTAGAATGTTGAGGATCAATAACTGAAAAGCAACGGGTATTACCTAAAGCTCACTTATTAACATCTATCTGGAGTGACTTCCATTTACATCAACAATGGGAAATTTGTTCTGCTGCACCAATTTGTTCTGCTGAACTGTCTATCTTCTAAATGGTGTTAGTTGTGGGAAGTTTGATCTAAGTAGTGTTTGCATTAGGTAGCTGAATAAAGGATTCCCAGAGGGAGTTTAAGGATTATGCAAATAACTTGTGAATATATGCATCAGCTCACAGAGAATTCATAAGGGAGACTTTCTGCTCCTGTGATGAAACTAGAAGCTATGGAGACTTCCAAGAACACTGGGATCTGTCACTTCAGAAAATTGGGTAGACTCTTCCATTTTAAAACTTTAAAAATTAAATGTGTTTCTCTCTGATACCGAAAGGTTCAGGATGTCGTTATATTAATCTCAGTAGATTTAGGGATCACCTAATGTACCCCAAAGCCCCATGTAAAATGGCTTTGCACAGAGCTATGGCAATCCAGGGGAGAGGAAATGCAGAGGTAGACCACATGTGCAGCCCCACCTTGGTCACTACTGCAACCAGCTCAGGTATGGTGTATACTCCCTCAACTCTAGCATGTTATAGTCTGGTGAATCTGTGCAGTTTTCACTTCCACAACCCATTTCCTTGTCCCACCGATTCCTACAGTGAAACCAACCCTGGGACATGACACTACCTTACATAGAGGGTTGTGAACGCTTCAAAGCAGAAATAAGGCACTTCTGCTGCAATTGGGTCTTTTGGAGGACCCTATAGGTCAGGCTTAGATCCTACATCCCTTTAACCTGGGCCAGTTTAACGCATAGCCACAAGAGCTCCATGCTGGGATCCCCAGCTCCTGGAGTCATGTGATCACATCAGAATCTCAGCTTTCATTAAAAAAAAGTATATTTGTTTCTCTCATGGTTATGAAAGAAAGTTTGAGGTCATGACCTGAGTATAATCAGTGCACGGTTATCTTCCTGAATTTGCAGACAGCCTGAAACCATAGCTGTGAGAGTATGATCAGCCCAGTGCATCTCAATGGGATGTTAATTCCCAAACCAATTATTTAGTTTATATCAGTAGAGTGTTAACACTAACAGCTCAGGGGGTTGGGGGGTGGGGCGCTAACTGGCACCACCCCAGCAGAGGATTGCATGTGTGGCAGGAGAAGAGTGCTATGGGTCCGACCCTCCCACCCAAGCAGATGACCCCTGGCTGCCAAGGTAAGTATTGGAGGGTTCTCATGAGGCCACTTCTCCTCTCTGAGTGGAAGTATGACTTTAGCTGCCCTGTACATTAGAGTTCTAAAAATATGAGATGGAATTTTGTAGTTTCTTTATGAAGTAATTCTAAAAGGATATAGAGAGAGGGCCTGATTCTCATTTACGCTATGGCCCCTTTACACCGCTCTGGCAGTGGTAAGGCATGTACATTTTTACAATATTAGATTCAAAACTTGCACACAATATTGGAAGTTTGCTATTGTACGTTAGATTTCCTGGGTCTGATTCTCATTCACGCTGTTGCCACTTTTACACTGTTTTGTGTCTGAATATGTGGAAGAAAACTTGTACTGCATGGCTTCGTCCTCCTTCGTCCTCTCGTTACACCCACAATATGTAACATTAGCATGGCATTAGTGAATACTATACCTGCCCACTTTAATCCCCACATGCCATTCAGTGTGTCTCCCTTAATAAATTATGTACTTAAGAAGCAATAGCAATAGCTGAGATTCTTAAGGCAGGAAGAGTCACATTACCAGAAGTACCAGAAAGGCTGATTAAAATTAAATTGTAGCAGACAACAGTTGTGTTACAAAGGAGGGCTCTATTACAGCCAACTCACTTTCTTAGCTAACCTCTGACTTATTTATTTCTCCTGCATGGTGCAGTCTGCATACTCTTTCTAGTTGTAATGAGCATTAATTGATTAGTTGGATCTATGAAGAGCTTGAGCACTAGTAAGTACTATCCCAGTGGGTACACACTAAATAGTTTATGAGGTAATTAGTATTTTAATGCCCTTTCTAATGAGCCTTTTCAGTAATGAAATCTCATGAGAATGTTACTGGTTCAGATATATTTCTTCAAACACAACAGAAGGTAAGCTAATGCCGTTAAGAGATTTTAAACCTAGTTTATAAAACAGCTTCAGTAACTTATTTCTGAACACTTGCCTGATTCATTTTCCTTTATTAAAAACAAGTGCAATCTTTTATTTTTCCCCTCACTGCTGTGTAACTTGTACTCCCCTCTCCCCATGCTTTCTTACAATATACTGCAATTTCAAATACTTGAGATCATTTCTGAGGCTGTTAACTGATCTCTTTGACTCTTCTGTAAGTAAATAATACCATACTGTCTAAGTGTGTTGTTTCATATGTGTTCTCATCTCATCCTGGGGAAAAAAACTAACACCCAGTGCTTGGCTGCATAGTTACTTGGATTTATGGCTGGTGTCAGGTTTGAGAGAATGACCAACCTTTACAAAGCCTTTCAATGTCAAACCAACTCCTATATTCTGGAAGCTAGAAAATGGCACAGACTGTGGTCACACAGGCATCCTTAGCTAACCTCCCCTTTCAGAGTTGGGGGACTTAATGCTGTTGTATCCTGGATTTTCCCATAGCTTGAGGCGCAAGTACTCTGCCTGGCATTTTTATTTCTAATGCCTAAAATAAGCAGCTGTAGCAGAGCTTCAGAGGGCTTTTGCTAGGTAGAGCTTTTCATAGTATGTATCATTTCATATGTGACTATGGTAATAACACTGCTTTTTACCTTATAGAGGCAAGGCACAGTCAGAGATGCATGATTTAAACAATTTGTTATTCTGTACCCATAAATACACCCCAGATGTAAGGAATGAAGTATAATATTAGTAATAATAATTAACTTTTCTATAGCATCTTTCATCCAAAGAGCATAAAGCACCAGGCAGACCTTTGAAACTGATTTACAAACTCTGTCTAGAGATCACTTCTTCTAGCTCTGAAATGCAGCCTCCTCTTGGGTGGGAAGGCAGCAGCAGTTTAACAGCACATAATAATGCAACAAAACAATTCAGGCCAGAGAGTGAAGAATGGATGCTTTGGAAGCCTCTGTTTCACAAATCAATCCTAGTTGTTTGAAAATGACACATCCATTAAATGCTTTTGGAAAACTTAATTCTGAAATGGTTGTATAAAATCTTACCTAATGCTAGAATGAATAGATTTAATGAAAACAATACGGAAAACCCACAAATAGTCCTCATGATTTAAGATGTAATGGTCCCAGTTATTCCCTGTTGTAACTTCATGGGAGTATGTGGAATTTCCCCAAGGATGCATTTGGCCCTGTACTTATAACACTGTTGTTAAGATATTACTTTGCCTTTGTCTTCGTGTCTCTATTAGACACCTACCAGTTTATCTCACTGTATAGCTAACTTTTGGCATCTGTCTAGTTAAGGTTTTTTCTAAGGCACCTATCACTGTGACTCCATAGCATCTTAGTGCTAATCAATGACACTAAATAGATTGACTCTAAAATCACCAAACATGTTCCATTTCTAGCACTTATCAAAATGTTATGCAATTTGACTAAATATATTTGTGATCTCACAATATGGTGTGTGATGAGTAACACTCACAGGACCAAGACCTTCCAACACTGTCCAGGTAAAGATAGTCCGTCGTCTCCACACCCTGCAGCCTGCACTCAGAGATCCCAATAGTATTGGAGAAGTTAAAGATTCCTGATTCAACTGTTAACAAAACACCTTGGGCCCAGATTGCTCCCTGGAACTGTTTGTGGGGGCACCTTTGTGCATTGATCCTTTCCTTGGTCATGCAAAAAGAATCATCAGTTGCCTCTGCTACTCCCTTACCTCTCTGCAAGATCACAGATCCATTCAGAGGAAGGCGGGGAGGTGGAGGCATGTCCAGGCACTAGAGAAGGAAGTACAAGGGATGCACTATGCACATTCTCTAAGGTTATTTTGTATTATAGTCCAAACCCCTGACAACCAAAGAAAACCTCACAGAATATTTTGGTGGAAACTCTGTGATGGAAAATTTGCAGGGATTCCTCTTCTGCGGTCAGTTTTTTTCCACATAGAGGATATGATCTTGAGCTGTAAAACATCTCGACTTTGTTTAAGGTTCACAGCTCTGGGTTGCTTTGTTGTAGTGGCCTTTGAGCTTTGTTGGAGTCATTTTGAGCTTTCCTGGGGGCAGTTTTTGAACTTACCTGGAGCCAATTATGAGTGCTGTCAGTGTGAAGCCCAATGGCTGAAGTGCCCAAAGCAGTGGGCAAGTTTGTGGAGGTGATTGGGTAGCTGGTCGGTCAACCCCTATCAGAGGCAGTCTGGGGCAATGGTCTGAGCGCTCACAAGAATCAGGAGCAAGGAGCTCCAATCCAAGGGATTGGGTCAGTGGTTTAGGAAGGCGATGATGGGCAAGTCAGTAAGGGAAGGTCTGCAAGGCAGGATCAGGTGAGGCAACAGGGCAGAGTCAGGCGAGGTGGTGCGGTAGCAAGGTAAAGTTACACAAGGTAGCAAGAGAAGGTGGCTTCTTTGTGTTGAGGTCTTTATATAGTCCAGGTATCCAATGAGTGTGCTGTCTGTCCAGCCAATCAGCATAGCTGTTCGGGGGCCACAGGCTATGAGCACTCAGGCTGTTGCTTGTGTGCGATGGCTCAGTGTACGTTGTGGCACAGAGGCTGGGGGGCCTTCTAGAGAGCCACCACACCAGCGTTCAACACCAGGGTTCTGACACTCTGATCTTGCTTTTTAACTCAAGTGAAGCTACTTCTACATTTTGGAATGTCCTGGAACAGTTTCATTAAGTTTTTCAGAGAGTTGGCGTTTTTGTTTGAACTGCTTGAGTCATTGCCTGCTTTTGTTGAGACTTTTTAGGGTATGTTTGAAACCTCATGTATTAGTGGCATAGTGCTGAGTATACTCTGATGTTAATCCAAAGTTCATTGAAGTCAGTCGGAGCCTGTCCATTGACTTCAATGGGCTTTGGATCAGGCCCTTTATCTCTTTTCCATTTTTAAAAAAGAAAATTGTCTCTTGAAAAAATTCACCAGTGCTCAAGTTCTGTTGGCCTTCTGGTTGCCACTGGATGCAGGTTTTTTAATTAGATTGGGCTAAACGGTCCAGGGAAACCAAGTAACATCTGCATGATTAGCAAATTCTCTTTGCTCCTGAAAGAGCTTCTCTGGTTTGTTTCCTTTTGTTTGTTTTTATTTTATTCTTTTATTAAACTGGTGACTAACATTTATGGATACAGCAGTAAATCTTTAATATTACCTGTTCCTGGTAGCTTGCACATCATCTGTTGTTTTTTAACTATCCAAATAAGAGCCTTGCTGCTTACTTCAATGGGACTACTTGCATACAAAGTTAGGCTAGTGCTTGATTACCTTACTGAATCAAGACTTAAATTAGTAATTTAAACGACTGTGTTGGCAATTCTCACAAATCTGAGTGTTAAAGGTGAAATGTAGAATAAGGAAGAAAGATTAAGGATGGAGACAATAAAATCAGATAAAATCAGTCCAGGAGAAGTCAGAAATGGGCAGTTGAGTTATATTAGACAGGGAACTGCATATAGAAAATGCAGTTAGGGTGGGACTTACCCATTTTCTATTTAAAAGTCTAGGTATTGGGCACAGGACATGCATGCACTTCCTCAATTCCAACTTGCTGTATTTGGGAATATAGCCATATTTTAATGAGGTGTCACACCATCTTTAGGTATACCCCCAGTTTAGTAGATAAGCATCTCCTTCCCTCCTCTTCAATTGCATCTCACTCAAAAGGCTGTTACAATGCATTTTTCTGGATCAGAGAATGCTATTGGTATATAATTGAAATAAAGTAGCTGCATATCCCATTTGGTGTGGAAATAATGTAAAAATCAGAGATGTGGAGTGCATACTGATTGGTAGGATATGATCCTTCCTTTACAAGTGCCACCCCTTTGATTTGATAATGGCTTTGCTACTGTGCAAAGAAAAGACTCCTGGCCTGTATTTGTAGATGCAGCTGAATCCATTGGGATCCCAATGTGGGAGCCGCCCTGAGTACAATGTTCACATTAGTCTCTGCTCTGTTACACAGAATGCCAAAGCTTTATGCCAAAGCTAATTAATGGATTCCGACTCCCCCATGTTAGTCTATTACTAAATACAATGGCTGGTCACAAATTATAGTTTATCAGATGGCTGTGTGCACTAGGAAAACATTTGCTTAATACTAATAATTAGGCTGTTATAATAACAAGAGTTGTAGATTGCTTTGGAGCACTGAGACAAAATAACTGTAACACTTTATTATTGGCAAAACCTGTCACCTCTGTAATAATGGAAAAGTAAAACAAATCCAAATAATAGTGGTCATTATTGCAAATACTGAACAATCTTTAGGGATATGAATTTTCTTTATTGAGAGCCAAGGTATTAAGGTCTTCGTAAAGGGATATCTTTCTGACTGAGATTACGTTAATGAGGGAGTATATGCTGCTTGACCAAGTGGATGCTTTGTTACTAAAACCCGTAACAGTTAAGTTAGTAGAAAAATCACAACTGGCAGAGTAGTTCAGCAAATCACCAGGCAACCTGTGCTGCTGACACACTTTCGTTCTTGAGCAATGACTTCATACCTTTTGCTTTTGTATTCTTGAAGAGGAATCTGTAGCTCAGACAGCCTCTAGAAGCAGTGTGGTTAAATGAAACCTCAACAGTAAGCAACTCGTGTTACTGAAGCATGTCACTGTAATTTGGCACTAAGTCGAGCTCTGTGCCTGTGCTTTAGATTGGTGGGTACTGCTGCACACTTTTCTGTATTTTCTTTCTTTTCCTGTGTTGTCTAGAAGAATAAGTGAAAAAATAAGTATATGCATTTTAGTGGGTTTTACTCTCAGTTTTCTATGGTTCAGTTTCAGGAGCATGACTATTAGATGAATAAAGTTGCACACTTGTCAGAATAAAATTCCTGGTGGTCCATTATATCTGTTGTGTGGTTGATAGGTTGGCTTGTTTTAAAAGTCTGCATGAATTCAGTGTGAGTGAAAGCAAAGGACTAAGAGCATCTAATAGTTATAGTGTAGGCAAGAGCGGGTACAATGTGCCAAGGTGTATTTATCCTAACCTGCAACACCTTTTCTCTTCCAATTCTGGGCCTCACTTCAGCAGATTCATACACTCCAAGGTCAAAAGGGACCATTGTGATAATCTAGTCTGACCTACTGTATAACACAGGCCATGGAACTTCTCTAAAACAATCCCTAGAGCATCTCTTTCTTGATTTTAAAATTGTCAGTAGGACAATCCACCAAAATGTTCCAATGGTTAATTACTCTCACTGTTTAAAAAAATTCTGCCTTATTTCCCATCCAAATTTGACTAGCTTCAATTTCCAGCCATTGGGTCATGTTATACTTTTCTCTGCTAGATCGAAGAGCCCATCATTAAATATTTGTTCCCCATGTAGGTATTTACATACTGTAATCAAGTCACCTTTTACCCTTTTCTTTGTTAAGCTAAGTAGATTGAGCTCTTTGAGGCTATCACTGTAAGGCATTATTTCCAATCCTTTAATCGTTCTCATGGGTCTTGTCTGAATCCTTTCCAGTTTTTCAACATCCTTCTTGAACTGTGGACACCAGAACAGAGACACTACTCATGCTGAATTTGGTAGTGGTTTTACAGTGTCCTCAAAATTGCGTCTAGGATGAAAAAACTAATTTTTACTTTTAACCTAATCAGCATTTAGGAACATTTACACCTAGATCTCCAGGTTCATGATTTATGTTAATAATATGTTAGCCCCCTGACATGGCCATGACTTCTTAACTACATAGGTTATAAAGTGTGTCCTTCCCTGCCTGTTTATGCTGCTGACTTACCAAGAAGCACTTTTGTCCCATACATGCTATGTAACTAGCTGACATAAACAGAATGTATGCAGTAAAAGACTCTGAAATTTTAAGGTAGGGGTTGACTATATATATGAGAATATAATACTGGAGAGACAGAGGCCAAAACCACAGACTTTGGATCTGGACCAGAATTAACCCAAAGTTTGAGTCAGATTCAGGTTCCAGTTAGGGCCTTTCCCAAGATTTTAGTAGAAGATTTGTGCACATGATGAGAATCTATTAAAGCAGTTTGAAATTATCAGTATTTCAATTTTTCAACAAATGTTTTTGTCAATATTCAGTTTTCATCAGGGGCCAAAAAACCCTGAAAAATTCCATCAAAAATGAAAATTTTGATGTAGTATTGTTTTATCACAGATCTATCCTCTGTCAAAGGGACTGTAACCCTGCCCTTGTAGAAGGATGGACTCATTAAGAGCATAGGCATTAGGTATATATCTATGATGTACAGGTATATGATGGCAGGTTTCAGAGTAGCAGCCGTGTCAGTCTGTATCCGCAAAAGAAAAGGAGTACTTGTGGCACCTTGGAGACTAACAAATTTATTTGACCATAAGCTTTTGTGAGCTACAGCTCACTTCATCGGATGCATTCAGTGGAAAATACAGTGGGGACATTTATATACACAGAGAATATGAAACAATGAGTGTTACCATACACAGTGTAAGGAGAGTGATCAGGTAAGGTGAGCTATTACCAGCAGGAAAGAGGCCGGGGGGAGGGGAACCTTTTGTAGTGATAATCAAGGTGGGCCATTTCCAGCAGTTGACAAGAATGTCCGAGGAACAGTGCCGTGGGGGGGGGGGAATAAACATGGGAAAATAGTTTTACTTTGTGTAATGACACATCCACTCCCAGGCTTTATTCAAGCCTAAGTTAATTGTATCCAGTTTGCAAATTAATTCCAATTCAGCAGTCTCTCGTTGGAGTCTGTTTTTGATGTTTTTTTGTTGAAGAATTTTCACTTTTAGGTCCGTAATCAAGTGACCAAAGAGATTGAAGTGTTCTCCGACTGATTTTTGAATGTTATAATTCTTGACGTCTGATTTGTGTCCATTTATTCTTTTACATAGAGACTGTCCAGTTTGACCAATATACATGGCAGAGGGGCATTGCTGGCACATGATGGCATATATCACATTGGTAGATGTGCACGTGAACGAGCCTCTGATAGTGTGGCTGATGTGATTAGGCCCTATGATGGTGTCCCCTGAATAGATATGTGGACACAGTTGGTAACGGGCTTTGTTGCAAGGATAGGTTCCTGGGTTAGTGGTTCTGTTGTGTGGTGTGTGGTTGCTGGTGAGTATTTGTTTCAGGTTGGGGGGCTGTCTGTAGGCAAGAACTGGCCTGTCTCCCTAGATCTGTGAGAGTGATGAGTCGTCCTTTAGGATAGGTTGTAGATCCTTGATGATGCGTTGGAGAGGTTTTAGTTGGGGGCTGAAGGTGATGGCTTGTGGCGTTCTGTTATTATCTTTGTTGGGCCTGTCCTGTAGTAGGTGACTTCTGGGTACTCTTCTGGCTCTGTCAATCTGTTTCTTCACTTCAGCAGGTGAGTATTGTAGTTATAAGAATGCTTGATAGAGATCTTATAGGTGTTTATCTCTGTCTGAGGGGTTGGAGCAAATGCGGTTGTATCGTAGAGCTTGGCTGTAGATGATGGATCGTGTGGTGTGGTCTGGATGAAAGCTGGAGGCATGTAGGTAGGTATAGCGGTCAGTAGGTTTCTGGTACAGGGTGGTGTTTATGTGACCATCGCTTATTAGCACAGTGGGGGTGGGGGGGGAGAAAACCTGGATTTGTGCTGGAAATGGCCCAACTTGATTATCATACGCATTGTAAGGAGAGTGATCACTTTAGATAAGCTATTACCAGCAGGAGAGTGGGGTGGGGGGGGAGAGAAAACCTTTTGTAGTGGTAAACACCCATTTTTTCATGCTTTGTGTGTATAAAAAGATCTTCTACACTTTCCACAGTATGCATCTGATGAAGTGAGCTGTAGCTTATGAAAGCTTATGCTCAAATAAATTGGTTAGTCTCTAAGGTGCCACAAGTACTCCTTTTCTTTTTGCGAATACAGACTAACACGGCTGTTACTCTGAAACCTGTCCAGGAAGTGGATCTCTTGTGTGGACTGGTCCAGGCTGAGTTTGATGGTGGGATGGAAATTGTTGAAATCATGGTGGAATTCCTCAAGGGCTTCTTTTCCATGGGTCCAGATGATGAATATGTCATCAATGTAGCGCAAGTAGAGTAGGGGCATTAGGGGACAAGAGCAAAAACCAGTCGGAGAACACTTCAGTCTCTTTGGTCACTCGATTACAGACCTAAAAGTGGCAATTCTTCAACAAAAAAACTTCAAAAACAGACTCCAACGAGAGACTGCTGAATTGGAATTAATTTGCAAACTGGATACAGTTAACTTAGGCTTGAATAAAGCCTGGGAGTGGATGTGTCATTACACAAAGTAAAACTATTTTCCCATGTTTATTCCCCCACCCCCACCCCCCGGCACTGTTCCTCGGACATTCTTGTCAACTGCTGGAAATGGCCCACCTTGATTATCACTACAAAAGGTTCCCCTCCCCCCCGGCCTCTTTCCTGCTGGTAATTGCTCACCTTACCTGATCACTCTCGTTAGAGTATGTATGGTAACACCCATTGTTTCATGTTCTCTGTGTATATAAATGTCCCCACTGTATTTTCCACTGAATGCATCCGATGAAATGAGCTGTAGCTCACGAAAGCTTATGCTTAAATAAATTCGTTAGTCTCTAAGGTGCCACAAGGCCTCCTTTTCTTTTTGAGGTATATGATGGTTTTACCATAAATTGCCTAGGGCGGTTGTGGAATCTCCATCATTGGAGATTTTTAAAAGCAGCTTACACAAACACCTGTCAGGGCTGGTCTAGATAATACTTAGTCCTGCCATGAGTGCAGGGGACTGGATTAGATGACCTTTCAAGGTCCCTTCCAGTCCTACGATTGTATGATTCTATATAATCGAAAGTGGGTAATAGCCTCAAAGCATGCATTTTACCTTAAACCTGTTTTTATTTCAACCATCATCCGTAGTTCCAGCTCTGGATAAAAGTATCATAACATGGGCTTCAGCCTGCATCCATTGAAATCCATAGGAATTTTGCTATTTATTTCTGTGGACATGGGATCAGGCAGGCTCTGTATAGAACTTTTAAGGAAGAAATCCTGGCCCTGTTGAAGTCAACAGCAAAATTCCCATTGACTTCCCCCTAGATTTTACCATCTGTAACTCTGTACATGACTATCAATCATTAAACAATCAATTATTTGTATTTTTGAGAGTACTAATTAAAACAATACCTGTAATAGCTAAATTAGGTTATTAGTTAAGGCAATCTTCAAGGTTATTTTGTGTTTATTGGGTTACTAGGGGTACCTAATACATCAATATGAGTGGAAGTGTTTAATGCAATTGCCAGATTTTTAGAAAGATAAATAGTTTTACATGTCTCAGAAGTAGAATCCAATTGGCTAGGGAATTGGCTAAAGACTAAAATGTGACATCATTCTTGGCAACTGCTAAAAATAATCTTTTTTTTTAACATATGCTATATAAAAAGTGCACTATATGTCTTCTAAGAGTCAGATTTGTTTCTGAGAACAATGAAATGCTTTTTGATAGGGAATCAATTTTTAAAAGAAAATTTACTGAACAGTCCTGTGCGAATCTCCATAGCATTGCATGTCCATACTTAAATATCCGTTTTCATTTAAATGCAATTATTGCATGTGAAATCTGAATATATTACTAAAATTAAATGTAACTATTTAATAGATAAATAATAAGTATAAACATAGTAATCCTTCCATCAAATCCATACATGGTTAACAGACATATAATAATTGTCTTCTGGAATCTGATGACATACTTCAACTTTCAGCATTATGTTTTAGCTTATTTCCAACGAAAGATTAAAACCATGTGTATTCAGGTTCAGATAGATGTGTTGACTACAGCGCTGTTAAACGTGAAAAAAATATGTTTTTAATAATCCTGTAGTATTTAATTAGCATGCAATAACTGTCTTATTAAATCTAAATTAAATCCTTATTTGAGGCACGTAATTGAAAGTGCCACTGGGTAAAATCTAATCTGTTAGGGATGATTTGGAGCAACAATGCCAAGTTTTCTTTTCTGCAGTTTTCAGGGTCGTCCCAAACATTTGCTTAATCACCACAGTGGAATCTTGCAACAATCAGTTTTACTACAGCTGTGGCTTTTGAAATGATTTTAAGGTCAGAGTTGTCATCTTTTGAGAATTCATCTCGATGTAAAAGATGATTCTCAGTGTAGAAGACGAGGAATTCTTAAACCTTTACCAGATGCCAGAGCTTGTGTGGGAGATGAGTGAATACTCCCTTCTAGCCAGTGAGGAAGGGACAGTTTGCTGTGCGGGGCACGCAGTCAGGTGTCTCTAGGGGACCAAGCCAAATGAGAAAGGAAGAGTATTTCTCTATGGTAATTTATATTCTGAACTGATTTACACTCAGCATTGAGGCTACTTATGTGTAAGTCAGTGCAGAATTGGGCCATTTTTTACCATGAGGAATTTTGTAATGTTTATCACTGCTTTAAAAAAAAATCAGTGATAGTAAATACAACTTGAATTAGTTGTGAAGACAACTGAAGGCTTCTATGTAAATTATTGAACCAAATTTCTTGTAAAATTCTAAACACTGTTTTATGAGACTAATAGCTATTCAGACAGACCCTTGTAAAGATATGTTAATTTACAGGCTAAAAAAAATAAAGCAAAATTGTCCTCTCAAATCTTTCTTGTGAAGTTCAGTTCTGATCTCTCACCATATGGAGGTCTCCCCTTGACACCAAAGGGAGATCTGCACATTCCAGGAGAGCAGGATATCAGATTTGCCATCTAGATCTAAGAAGAGAATTTTCTCTTGTTGGTATATACCAAATAATTACTTAACTAATAACCTACTCCTGCTTTGTGGGACTGTTCTCCATGTGCATCAAGAAAAAGAATAGATCTGATGGGGCAGAGGACAATCCTGCAATCTTGACATAGACAAAACACTAATGGATCTGAGGAAGTTCAGTAAGTTGAGATTTGACTGCAAAGGACATGGTCGTTTTTGGACGTTGATGAAGCGTGGATAAAGAGGGAAATAGATGTGGGACACACAGAGATTTGCAGCATTGCTGCAGCAGAGCCTAGAGAGCAGAGATAAGCAGACAAGCTTTTGGCTGATGCCCTGGTCCTTGTTACCCACTGGCTCCCACCTCTGCTGCAGAGCGAATTCACTGGCCCCTAGTTCAGGGGGCTCCCCCTGCATA
Source organism: Lepidochelys olivacea (assembly GCF_965140295.1). Classification (NCBI taxonomy): domain Eukaryota; kingdom Metazoa; phylum Chordata; order Testudines; family Cheloniidae; genus Lepidochelys; species Lepidochelys olivacea. The sequence continues at coordinate 206,780,475 of NC_140412.1, read as the reverse complement.
TACTCCTCCATAATCTCATCCCAAATTGAAAATGTGTTTTCTTCATTTTTATTAATGGGCTGCAGGGATGAGAGGAGGAAGAAGCCTAGAGTGGGAAGGGAAAGGGTCATTGTGAACTGTGGGCAGAAGTGGGGGATGTATGGGGATTTACAGGTACAGCTCTCAATGGAGAAGGGGGCATAGGTGGGACATCAGAACTCCGCAGGGGGTCATCAGGGAGTAATACATATCAGTGTGATAACTATCCATAGGACAGGTTTCAGAGTAGCAGCCGTGTTAGTCTGTATCCGCAAAGAGAAAAGGAGGACTTGTGGCACCTTAGAGACTAACACATTTATTTGAGCATGAGCTTTCGTGAGCTATGAAGTGAGCTGTAGCTCACGAAAGCTTATGCTCAAATAAATTTGTTAGTCTCTAAGGTGCCACAAGTCCTCCTTTTCTTTTATCCATAGAACCTATCCAATGCCCATTAACATCAATGGATGTATGATTTGGGCCACATGTGAACACCTATCAGGCCTGTTGTGTACTTATAAATAAGTTGGGAATTTCCAACACAAAGTTTTAATTTACTCTAAAGGCTACTATACACCCATGCAGAACCATATACAGTGTCATCTATTAAAGCCACAAAAGTCGTCAAAAGACATGAAGATATGACCAATGGGATAGTGAAGTATGCACTCGAGCAACTGTAGCTGTAAGTTAACCAAATCGAGATGTAAATATTATATAGTGCTTGTCACCATAGTTATGTGTGTTAACAGCTCTGAGGGTCACAAAGAGGGATGCAGTAGCTGCTTTGTGAAATAGCATTTATTTCTAGAGGCCAGAGACTAGCTCTTCAATTGGTGTAAATCAGAGTAGCTCCACTGGCTTCGGTAACAACAATCTATAGAAATTGCTGAGGATCTGGCCCATAGCTTATATGTATATTTTAAGATGCATCTTTTAGATTTCCACTGCCATTTTTTTTAAATGAAAAATCTATGGAACCTAAGGACTGGGATATAAAAAACTAATTGAATGGTTATCAGTGAAAGCATTAAATGTATTTCATTATATCATTCTCTTCAAGGCTGGTCAATAAAATTAGGCTTATTAAAAAAGTCTCCCCCAAATTGCAAAAGGCAGAAATATTTGGCTTTCATTTTTAATCAAACAGGCTAAATATTCATGTTTATGTGCCTAAATGGAACTTTTGTATGCAGTCTTCCACCCTATCTGCATGAATAGTAGCATTGTAACAGGATGAGGTCACTGCAGAAGGGAAAGTGAGGTAAGAACACAGCTGAATCTACAGGCTTCTCTGCTACATGGTGCACCAGCTTGTTCTTAAAGCAACAGTGTTCTTTTTCTTGTGCGGGAGTCACTGTGGGCACTGCATTTATGGCTGAATGCCTCTCACAGGGCTCTATGGTCTGATGCACAGTATACACTTTCCTCAGCCCTTACAAACTGCACTTCGGAGACCTCTTTATATTTCTAATATAAGCGAAAATCCATATGGTTTATTGTGCATTTGAAAACTTAAAGTTATTGGGCCACATTCAGCTCTTAGTTACATAGTGTAAATCCTCAGCAGCCTACCCCAGTCTAAAGGAGAGCAGAATGTAGCCCATGAATGAGCCCCCCTTCGTTCTTTTAAAAAAGAATGACTCAACTTTATAAAGACTGATGATTTCCTATTGGCGTCACCTTTGTACCTAGTGGGAACTTTTACAAATATACAGTACAGCATAGCCCAGGGTGTCTCCAGTTTAAGCAGTGGATGGGTGACATAGCAAAGCTACATGGAAAAAGGAGTGCGAGATCTGTGAGATCCGTTTGTCAGTTCATATTTTACCTACTCTTCGCGCTAACTTTAAAGGATGTAGCAATGGGTTGCCAAGGGTACACTGGCAAGTAGCCTCTCCTCACCCACCATCATAATTAGAGCTGTGAGAACTTGGAAAAACCAGCTCAGTGAGCAAGTTCTTCTCTCCCTTTTTCCACCAGTCCCTCCAAGCTCACAAGCCTAGGGAGACTTTAAGCTACTGCTGTTTTAAACTGGGGAACGTCTGCCCCTGCCTCGCTGCTCAATGTAAATGCTAAATGGATAGTCTCATCCTCTTTGCTCTTCTTGGTTTGGCTATCCCACAGCAGCCCCAAAAGTGGCAAATTAATTCCTTTAGAATAGAAATGAGATTCTGCCTTTGCCTCCTTTCCCCTTTCCCACTCTGCCCAGCTGCAGAGCTCGAGTCCTGTCTTTGCTGCAGACTTGACAGAAATATCGTCTTGATATAGCCCCATCCCTTTGGTGCTTCCACAGCAGCTGCAGCATCCTGGAGCCACTTTAGGCTGACAGGACCTTTGCAGGACATAACCAGACCAGAGCACTCAACAGTGAATTTCTGCAAATGTCGGTTTGTGACCAAGCCTATACCAGGTTTTCTTTGCACATTTTCCCCCCCCCCCACCTCACAGCCAGTGACTTGAGCCACTTAAAAATGTTTTTAAAGTAAAATCATAAAGTTTTAGAAAGACTTTGTGGCTCATTAGGTGCCCTCACATTTGCCAGCACAGACAAACCAGGTAGGAGATTAGGAGGCAGACGCAAGGCACATGCAGAGTCACAAAGCACTCTCCCTGGGTTGAACTCTTTAATATGTGTATTTGCTTGTACCTGAGGCAAGACCTCATCTGTTCTAGGAGGCAGGATTTTGAACCATGCAAACATATTCTTTTTATATACAAAAAAAAGCTGCTACTCTTTGTTTTGTTTTTCCTTCCTCTTTCCCTGTAGGCTGAGCCATGTTTCCTTGGAAGCCAGGAACAGCCCAGGTTTTCCTATCCGCCCACGCCCCCAAGTTGCCCTGTTTTGAGCCAGCACTTTCTCGTGTGTAGTCTCCGATCCGTATGGAATCAGGGAATCTGACTGCAGGTCTATGAGTGGTGAGCTTCCAGACAGCTCAGCCACACCACTGCTAGCAAGCAGCCACTGATCTGCTCTGGCCTCGCTAGCAACTGCACTTCTCACCACCACTGCCCCAGACGTGAGTTCTGGGTTGTGGTAGGATGCAACAAGAATAGGTGGAAGAAGGGAAGACAAAGAACTGAGAGCATGGGAAAGAATGATGGAGAGAGTGGGAAAGATAAGAGGGTGAGAGCTGGAATGCTAACAGAAAAGGAAGAATAGATAGAAGTGGGGGGAGGAGGGAAGAGGAGGATTGAGCAGAGGAGAAAATAAGGAAGAGGGAAAGAGAAGACAAACGTATAGCCTATATAAGCTCAGGAGCTAGAACTACAAAGAAAGAGACTGGGACTGGGAGAAAACAGTAAAAGGACACAAAAGAGTAAATATAATTATTTCTTCTCCAGTGCAGCCTTTACCATAACATCTCCTAGATTTTATTCTGATAAAGAAGTGGGTTGCGGGGCAGAAGAAAGGAGGAGGCTGCTGGAGCGAGGACGGAAAGAGTGGGTACCCTTCTCTCTCCCCTCCACCAAGCTGCCAATCCCCCCAGTGCATATCTCTGTATCCCCCATCCAAATCATCCTCAGTTGCTCCAGTACCTCCTCTGTGGTAAGTGTTTTTTGAAATTTGGTCATATTAATATCTTCATTATATTTTCATTTTTTTCATCCAACCTTTTTATTGGGCAAGGGGTGGGGGAAACAGGCAGAGAAGAGAGGGAGGATTCAGAAGCTGGGGATACAGCACGAATGAGCCTTTCACATCCAGGTCAGTAGTTCAAATCTAGCCCACATCAGTAGTATCTGAGAGCCTATGTGCATTGCATTCCTTGGTGGTCTCATTCTAGTTCGTTGTGGAGGGGTGTCCAAATCACTGTTGGCCCTGATTGGCATCTTTGATGGCAATCTCAGAAGAGAAGCTGAAGAGTGAATGGGCACAAAGCCTAAGATACCCTCTCCTGGGTGGTCCCTCTAAAAGTGGGTTAAAGCAGGTTGGCAGGTTAGCAAGGAGTGGCTCACACTGTCAGTTCTTTACTAGTTCTGTAGGTAAACAGAAAAATTCAGACTGGAGGGTTGTCTCTCCAGCACTAATTTCACATGTAAGAAGGGGTTTTTTTCCCCTCTGCACCCATTTATTTTGACATCATCTTTTCCTTTTTAAAAAAATTAAACTTTTTTTGAAGCTAATGGATTAAAGATATGGGGCTAAATTCAGTATGGGTCACGCTGGGCAAGTGCAGTTTGGGGAATGCTGCTTATGGCAGAGGAATGGCTGAGATAGGACAACTAGGGAATGTGCTGATGCAGAACAGCTGCTGCCAAGAAGCCTCCTGTGGAGTTTAAAGCTGTCTTCATGTGGCAGTCATCCCAAGACAAGATTGCTTGCCTAAATACCCCCTTGGGTTGTAGTGGGCCATGCGTGTGCAGGGAGGTGTAGGTTACCCCTCCCTGTGTCTTGATCGGTGAATTTTTCCCCAACTCGTATGTTGGATATAAGTCAGAGTAGCATCGTGTCTTGGCCTGGCAGCTCTCTGGCATGGACTACGTTTGTTTCTCTTTACCCAAAAGCAACTTTTTAAAGACCAGCGCTCCCTGTGAATTCTGCTGGTGACTCTGTGATCCTAAGCAAATCTCATTCAAAAAAGAATACCACTGGTGTTTCCATACTTCTGACCACTTCCCCCTTTGACTTATTTCTGTATGTATGCATGACTGCTTGCCAGGAATTGTTACTTTTGAATGGGACCCAGTCAGTCCCCTAATGTCATCGTGGAGGGAAGAGTTCTTCACTGACCCACCTCCAGTCAGCCCAGGAAGAATTTTAAATGACCCACAGCCCAAAAGACACTGGGATCTCCCTGCCTGGTATGTCCATTGTGCAGATCATTGAGAAAAGGGAGTAAAAGGGGCCTATGGAACCAGAAACTCGCACGTTTGTGACGCAATTGGAGGAGAGTACTTTCCAGTGGTGATGGGTGGGGCTCCCTCACTGACTAGTTTTTGTGGTATTTGCTGTTTTTGTTCCATTGTATTTTTGTGAATCAGTCACCTTAGCTGCATGAATGTTTGGTGGCCTGAATTTTCAAAAGTAGCAATTTTAGATGCTTTAATTAGTGGATGCCCAATTAGAGGCGTCTTAAAGAGGCCTGATTTTTTCAGAAAGGCCTGAGCACCTGCCTTGTGAAAATCAGGCTCCTTTAAGATTGTCTCGTGTTGTGCACCCAACATCATTAATTACTTTTGAAAATTGAGTTTGATTTTTACACTCAAAAGGGCAGATCCTCCGTGTAAATTGTCACAGCTCCAGTGACTTCACAGCTACTCTACCTTTGAGAAAACTGTAAACCCAAGACCCTCTCTTGTATACTGAGCAGGGTGGCTGTGATCACATTTTTCAATTATTACAGTGGTCTTGCCATAGCAAAATATTGTCAAACTTATTTCTCATCATAGACCAGGTCACTGTGTGTTAGTTGTACATTTCCATTTGTAAGTTCCATTCACCTACCTTAAAAAAAATCCCCAAAAAAGCCATTCTTGCCAAATCCCTAGCTACATAGTAAAGATTGATTAAACATGTTTATGTGTAATTTAAAAATGGTTCTTTCAGGAAGCATATGGTTTTCTAAAGAGAAGTTTAAGAACCTGAGATTTTACATGGGTTTATTTATACTAGCAAAAAGGGCCTGGAGTACTAAGAAAAATCCCATGATATATGGGGTCCACCATGTGAATTGTCAGAGCTGTTTTATATAGTTTTACTCTATCAATATGGTCTTTCACAGCTCCTAATTAGTTTTGTTAGTTGACTTACAGAAAATCATATTTAAAGCAAGAAGTAAGTAATGCCACAGCAGTTAGACTATTAATGAAAAGCGCACAGTCAGAAGGCAATTGTTGCAACAAACTGGTTCAACCAAAAAGCAATCTTCATTTGCATCAGCATGATTAATTACATTGCTTTACCTTGTCACAGTACACTGCAACAGAAACAGTCAGGACTTTTTAGAGCTCTCAGTGTATATTTGTAACATATGTTAGCTCTCGTAGAAAACTCGCATTTAGATACTGTGTGTGTCTGTATAAAAATAACCTACCATTGAAGGGAAAACAAAATGAAAGGTAACTTTAGTAAATTATTATGTATATTTTTTTAATCAGGTTGGAAACAGAACTGACTGTAAATTGGCTTTGGTTGTTTATATCTGAAGATGTATCGAGGGATGTTAGGTGAAAAGACGTAATATTTCAAAGGCAACAATTCGGAGTAATAAATATGTAGTGCTTCAAACATTTCAGAGTACATGTACACAGAATCTCAAAATGGTACAGTATATGCATAATTGATTTACACAGTGTATATACATTCATATGGCTTAAACTATTTTGGGGGGGGGGAGATTTGGTGGGTTGTTTTTTGTTTGTTTGGAGGTTTTTTGAATATCAAATTTAGTATTTGCTAACAATGTTTCTATATAAATAGGTTTGCCTTAAATATATTCCCATTCCATTTTGGTTAATGGATTGCTTGCTTATATGTACAGGATCTAAAACAATTGTAGTGTATGTCATCACTTCTTGTCTGTACATGTGCAGCTCTGGAATAGGAGTTGTTCTGATTTTAAATATCAGGCCCCTTTTCAGTTACTGTATGCCTGTGGCATGCCATGGGTGTTTATTATTGGGGGAAGGAGAGGAAATCCTGCCAATCCACATCACTAATGTCAGTTTGTCAAATGACATTAGCAGCAAACTAGGATTTTGTTCCTAACCACATACAAATTGGTTCCAAACTGCTGGTTATGCCATGATGTCAGCTCCAATTCCTCATCCATTACTTGATGCGCAATAGGTGAATGCCAGTTACATCCCTTCCCAGGTTTTGTTTTTTGTCCTGTCATGCGATGTGTTTTGAAAAATGAAAATTCCTCCCTATTAACAATTAATTTCAGAGGTGATTTCTCAATACTGTTCATTACATTTCCCATTCAATCAGCTTTAAGGCTTTATTATAATATTCATTACCTACCGAGTAATTGACTATTAAATCAGATCCATTTTTTTCCAGTGGATTATCTGTACTACTAATATAATTACAAGAAAGTACAGACCACCATTCCAGTTTACTTTGTCATGATTCAGCATTTAACTTTTTGTTAATGAAGGATACTGCATCATTTTGGCAGCATGATATTAAAAATATACATTTTCAGATGCACAAATGGCATAGCAGCAAATCAGGTCATTGTCATGTATGCCTAATTTTCAGGTTAGATTTTATAGTACGAATATCTGGAAAAAGGGAAAACTGCTGGATTGGTGGTTCAGGAGTAATGACATGTATACATCCTTTACTTCTAAGCCATTGTCCGACCACACTGGAAGAAAGAAAGTATGCTAGGGATGTGGTTTCGTTAGGTCACAACTTCATTCATTTACAATATCTGAAAGTACCTGGAAATAAATTGTACAGTGCAGGTCATCACTGTTTCCTTAATAATTTCCCCATATCCCCAACCTGATTCCAGCCTTCCGGTTACTGGTACCCTGCCATCCTTCCCTCATATGAAAGTTAAAGGGGGCTAGAAAAGAAGGGGGGACAATTTCCCACTGTCCCAGATGTAGAAGCCCTAACCTGCCCCTTCCTCATCAGCCTAAAGCAGTGGTTTTCAACCTTTTTTCATTCGTAGACCCCTAAAAATTTTCAAGTGGAGATAGAGACCCCTTTGGAAATCTTAGACATAGTCTGCAAAACCCAGGTTGAAAGCCATCGCTCTAAAGGGTTGTTTTCCTTCAAAATTCTTTTCCAATCCATTTTATCCAATAATTGTATCCCTTACAGAATAAGAACGCGAACTGGACATCTGCCACAAGTTTTATGTATTAAGTGGAGACATTCTAACCTAACCCCCCTGTCCTGCCCCACTGGGTCCCAAATCTGCTATGAAAAATCTGGCAGTGAGGTAAAATTTCCTTCCCAGCTCCCAGGGAAAAAAGGGGTGAGTAGTGTGATGCCTACAGCAGACCATGAAGGGACTCCGTCCTTTTTCAGATTTCATGGGTGGGTGGGAGAGTGATGCCAGCTCTATCCAGGTGAAAGACAGTTTCTCTGGACATCACGGGGTATAAATAACCCCACAGCTGGCTAGCTAGAAGGGCAGTGCCCTGGAACTGGTCCAGCTGCTTCCCGGTCCTACCCACTCTGTGTGCGTAAACTTTCTCCCATCCTCTATTTCTGTTTACCAGTTGCTGGGGCAGCCCTTAAAGGGCAACAACCCCTTTTCTTTCAGCCAGCTAGACAAGGACCGCTGCATAGAATCCAGCCCAGGTCATTAATGGTCAACAAGCATTGCCATTAGATTGCTATTTGCTGCCTTTTTTAAAAAGAGTTTAGTAGTATCATTCCAGTTGACAGGTGCCTACATCACCTTGTTGGCAACCCTATCAATCTCAGTAGAGCAGTCAGAGGTTGAATGGACTTGGAAATGTAAGTCAGTTGAAGTGGGAATACTTAAAGTGACTTAACTGGGTTTTGGATTGAGCCTTTAATCATAATTCTAGAGGTATTTCTTCCAAGTCAGGGGTGGGGCATCATGAGGAAGCTTTTACTCATGCTATCTGTGTTGCACTTTTTACTGTGAGCCAGAGGACTTTGGTCTCCAGGTCTGTTAATCAGTCACTTTTCCCAAGCATTCTGTTCAAACTGATTCTTCAAAAGGCAGCATGTGGGTAATAGTAACTTGGAAGTTCGACGCTAATCAACAAAACAAAGGAATTAAAATCTATTTCTGTTTGTACATTTATTTGGTAGCTCTTCAGCATTAGTATAGACTTCGAAATCAAAATACTGTTGGTTACCTAGGTATTATAGGCATGTGACAGATCCCTCCCCGCCCTCTGAACAATGCAGATGTAATTAATTAACGTCTGCATTGCCAAAAATAGAATTTTGATGATAGTTATTTGGAACAATGGGCTGAAGGTTATTAACTATAATTTTGAATTGTTCTTTCTTAAGGCCCCAAAAGGCAAAAGCAGGAATGTATCCACAATAAATTGTTTGGGGGCAGAGGGTGATTGGGTCTGATCGAGTCATATAACTCATATATTGTGTAACTGGGAGAGAAGCCAAAAAACATTCCCTTTACAAGTGACTTTAAACTATGCATGAGGTGTGTATTTTCCTCTTTGTTTCATGGAAACATCTCTGGATTGGCAAAAGGCTTGAGTTAGAAAAGTTGGCCTACTGTGAAATGGGTGCCAGGCTTCAAGACCAGTGTAAATGGTCCATTAAGTACATTAGAATTATTTCCTTTGTGTTGGAATCCTGCGTTATTAAAACCAGATCACTCCCTCTGTTTCTAGGAACAGAAGGGACTAAGAGCCATCAGACCTCTCTTAGGGGACGCAGATGGTGGGAGCTGCAACTGCATGGTGTCTCTCCCCTTCCCCAGAAGTGCCCTAGAGAAACTTCTCTGCTGGAGCTCTGTGAGATCAGTGCTCCATGGTGCTTTGAGGGTGCGAAGAAGGGGACTGCCCTCTCCCTGTGACTCTGCTAATTTCTGTTGGGAAAATCAGTGAGTGAATGGTTCTTGAAGCAGTATTCTGTCCTGATGGGCATGTTCTGAGGCTGCTGTTGCGCAGTCACTGCCAGTGGCAGCATACTGCCTGGTAAGGGGGTGCTCAGAGCAGCTGCATGGAGGGAAATCCATTTGGTGGTCCCTTCTTTGCAAATCTTTGGGAATCACAAGCTTGGGTGTTCATACTCCCTGCCTCCCCCGGGGGGCTCCTCGTGCCTCCCCTTTGGGAGGAAGATTTGAAGGAAAGTCGAACCAGAGGGGGGAAAGTGTGCAAGTAAATGGGGCTTCTTGTGGGAACAAATAAAGCAAAACTTGCGCTTACTTCTTAATTGGCAAATGCCTGAAATCATATTTTGAGAATTTAATGCAAGCATTCCACACAGTTAGTCATACAGCAGTACTGTTATTCACAATGGATTCAGTGACCAACTCTGTGGTTCATGGTGTTTTAAAGCCCCATGTACATACAGACTTAAGAGGTAAGTCTTATTGGATTTCATTCAGCAAAGTAACCCAAACTCTTGGCAGGTGCTGTGACTTTATTCTGATGACCATTAGGCGGTGAAACTGTCAGAAAGTTGCTAAATAGATTCATAACAACTTTTTTCATATACTTTTTTTCACCCCTTTCCTTTGCTAAATTCATCAGAAATTCATCCAGTGACTGAAAGGTTTGATGAAACCATTACAAATTATTGGTTGTAATCATGAAACATAAACACCTCACATGATTAGACCTATAGGACTTTATTTATAGAACAATATAAGGTACAGTACGGTAAATGGGGCGGGGGTTCCTTCGCAAACTTTGTATGGTAAAGGTACAGATTGCCAGATGTTAGAAAGGGAGCGTAACTAGCCAAAAAAGGAGTTTAACTCTACTTGAGAGTGATTCTTGTTTGTCTGTTTTGAGATTATGGGGTATTTGAATTGCTTGTGGATTTTTATGAATTTTTATTTTGATACTTACATTAAGGAAAAAAACTATTCAGCATAGCATACCTGACATATTGTGGTTTCTATACTTACGTTATATTTGATTTCTTACTTTCTCACAAGCTTTCCTCTGTGTCTGAGCTTATTAGAGGTTTCAGAGTAGCAGCCGTGTTAGTCTGTATTCGCAAAAAGAAAAGGAGTACTTTAGAGACTAACAAATTTATTTGAGCGTAAGCTTTCATGAGCTACAGCTCACTTCATCGGATGCATTTGTTAGTCTCTAAGGTGCCACAAATACTCCTTTTCTTTGAGCTTATTACTCTACCCATTCATGTCTGCTGGGACTAGGTCTCATGCTCGATGACATGACAAAATGTCTAACTGGATACTAACATTTACTGACTCTCGTTGAACTCAGTGGGCCAGAATGGCCTCTCCGTTTATACAAATACAACCCCATTGACTTCATTGGAGATGCACTAGTGTAACGGAGAGGAGAATATGGCCCTCTGTGTGTAGTAAACACACCTATCATAGATGTGCAATGTGTTTTCAAGTTAATGCTATTTGTGTGTGGTGGTTGATGTTTATTGTTGTGGGAGCCTAAGTTTCTTTTATTTACTGGGTTTTGTAGATTTAAATTTATAATCATAATGTGGCTGTATGCATTTAATATATATTTATATATAAATAAATCCTGAATATTTAATATTACTGTGGTCTCCTTCTATAGACGTTTTCCCTTCTAATAAAATATTTTTTAAAGAATATCCAAAATGTTTAGCAGCTGAACAATGAATACTGCTTAGGAGAAAAGCTAAACAATTAATACTACTTAGGAGAAAAAACAAAACTAAAGTGCATTAGCTAGCAGTTGTTAAATATTTAGTAGTTTTGTCTTACTATTATTTGTCTTTTTCCACTGCCTTTGAGGGCAATGGCAAAACTCCCATTGACTGAAATGAGAATAAGATCAAGCATATTACATGGAATTCATACCGAGGTCTTACTTTTGTTTATTAAGAAAAAGGAATTTCAAACCAGGAGATAATAAAGTCTTTACCCTCCTGTGCAGGAGTAAATGCCCTTGTTGTTAAATTACTGTATATCATACTAACTTTTGTAAGTTTATTTTCTTTTGTACTTTACTGAAGCAATTGAAGATTGCAGATCTAAATGCTTATGCTTTTTCCACGTTTCAGTTGTCATCTGGGAATTTATATCTATACTTAGGATAGTAAGATTTAGTGGGGCCATTTATGTGCTTTTGGTGTTGTATAAATCAGATGTATCCACTATCTTAAGACTTGTGGCTTTTACCTTTTCTCTCATGGGTAAATATTTTATGCTATTTGTAACTATTCATATTCTCTGTTTATAAAATCCAGAAAATGGTATTAATGGAAACAGTAGCAATAGTACACTGATAGTGCCAGGTTTCCACAATTACAAAATTATTAAATGAGATGTGGCTTTCATTATTTTAGATCATTAAATCAATGAACTGAAAGGATCATTTGCATTTTAGGATTCCATTTACTGTTTTCAGATGTTAAAGGGCTGTCACTATAGAGCAAACAATGATAACAAACACTTGCTATCATCACAGACAGTTGTAAGCAATTGTTTTGTCAATCATTAAATAAAAAAACACCAGTATGTTACAGTAAATGCTTCATTTAACAACCATTACAATTTCATTGTTGTTTTCTGTTTTAAAAGAGGGTGAAGAGAGTCTTTTTTTTCCCCCTTCTTTCATCCCCAAGAGGCATTTCAGATATCTTGTGAATTTGGAGGACATCATCTGGATTGCCCCATTACTTCATTCAAAGTTGTTTTCAACTCTTCCTCTTCCCTGATAATTTTAAGACCATTCTGCATATCAGTATCTTTCTCTAATGCTTATGCCACTGTTATTCTGTGAATTGGCCAGGCTGTCCAGGGCTCTTTCTCACAGACTAGCTATACCTTGGGTCTAGATATTGCAGCATATGTAAGTCCGAATTTTTGTTAGAGCTGCACATAGACTTATGACAGAGACCCTTCTCACTCGTGGGAAGCAATAGGGGGTGTTGTCCCTCTCCAGCCCATGCCCATAGTCTCCCCAGCCACAGTTCCCAGCAGTGAGCAAAGTAGTTACTGAAAACAGTGCTCTTCTCACTCCACTAACAAGGGCATGGTGAGCTATTGCAGTCTCCTCAGCATAGCAGGCAGGCCTGCCTGCCCTTGTGCTGGCTGCCTCTTCCCTCCACTCTGAACCCCTCCCTGCCAAGCCTGACATTTCTTGTTTGTATCTTAAAACTAAAAAAAGAAAAATAGACTGTAAGATCGCAGGGGACAGGGACCTTCTTTGTTATATATGTCTGTACAGCACCTGCCAAATGGACCTGATGGGGTCCGTAGGCACTACTGGTATTAAATAATACAATTTTCTTAAAAACACTTCCACTCCAAAGGTCAGAGGCACGTGTGCACATTCATGGGAAGAACACTCCCTGACCAGGTAGTGATCTCTCAGAACATAAGAACGGCCATACTGGGTCAGACCAAAGGTCCATCTAGCCCAGTATCCTGTCTTCCGACAGTGGCCAGTTCCAAGTGCCCCAGAGGGAATGAACAGAACAGGTAATCATCAAGTGATCCATTCCCTGTCGCTCATTCCCAGCTTCTGGCAGACAGAGGCTAGGGACACCATCCCTGTCCATCCTGTCTAATAGCCATTGATGGACCTATCCTCCATGAATTTATCTAGTTCTTTTTTGCACCCAGTTATAGTCTTTTTAGCATAATCTCTGCACAGATTCTCTCCACAGTCTACCAAACACTGATTTTTCCTAGTCTTAGTAAGAATAGATTGCATTAGGAGACTGTGAGTGGGACTGATTCAGTCAGAACAGGAGCATGCCATTGCACCCAATTTCCCACAGCGTGGACCATGGCAGAATCATCCCCAAACTTTGGCAATATCCAGGCAGAATGAGCTGGGCTAAGGAAGGAGTCCCAGCTTTAGTTCGAATTTTTTGTTTGTTGGATGTGGGTATAAGTCAGATTCTCAATATTACTTTGCCATCGTTTTTGTAGTTACAGTAATATAAATTAAGGGGAAACATGGAAAAGTGCCTTGTTGATAAACATTCTTGAGGTCTGTGGCTCCTTCTGACATTGTATTTTGACAGTTGTCCCATTAAATTTGAATTGTTTTGTGTATTATTTTTATTACTCATTCACCACACATTACAGGCCTGATCCAACTCCCACCGAAGTCGATAGGAGTTTTTCCACTGACTTTAAAGGGAATTGGATGAGTCCCTTAATGCCATATTAACTAACATATGTACTGTAGTGGCCTGTGGTAACATATAATTCCAAATTACATGGAGTAAAATTCCTTCTGAAAAGTGGTTTCTTTGTGTTAGCTGCTTTTTGACCTTCATTAGCTTGGCTGTTTTGACCAGGGGGACAGGGGAGGACTGTTAACAAAATAAATTAATCCACATTATGATCTAATTATTTGGAAATGTTCATAAAGTACAAAAAGAATCTAATAAAAATTTAAAGTTAAAAAAGGAAAAGAGTAAACTCTTACTTTATTTGCTCTGCTTTAATTTTTTTAGACAGTCAAGTAAAGAAGGGTCTGAATACTGCAGACCTGAATACCCTCAAACTTTCAAAACTGTAAGAACTGGATCGCTACATTGAAGTTGATGTATTTTGAAAGGTACAAACACACTAGTGTTTGCAGAATCAGACCCATCCTGAGTATCCTACCAAACTTGTGATAGTTTAGTTTACTTGGCAGGAGGTCTGATTAGAACATTAGACGCCAAGGTAAAGAATAGACTTTCAAGCAAAATGCTCCCATTGGAAGTTTTTCCATTGATGGTAATGGAAGCCAGAACAGGTCAAAGTTTCCAGTATGAATTAGTGGAAGACACATTATAAACTTGAGAAAGTCATGAACATGAGGGAAAATCACAGCAAGAAAAGTCAACATTATTTTTTATTGTTTCTTCATTGTTCAGATACAATGAGCTAAGTAAAATAGTTGGGGTAAGATATTCCTCGTTCGATCAGATATTCCTCTGTACTGACAGTGGGGAATATTGCTACAACCAACAGCAACTACTGGTGAAAGGAGGAAAGAAAACATTTTAACAGCATCCCCTGTAAAAAGGCACTTACTATAGTTTAGTAGAAGTTCTGCTACCTTTCAGTTTCTGCATCTCTAACAAGTTTTTGCTCCCAAATGGATCATTGTAGTTATCAGTTCTTTTTAAGCCATCAAAATTCAGTCTTTCAGACATCTCAGTCCCATTGGCATCACAATATCAATGAGTGCGTGTCAGGAAATTCCTCCAACCTTCAACATAGCCCACGCATGCCACCAGAAAAAAAGCAGTTTCAGTTATTTTGCAAGATCTGAACAGTCTTGAACTTATCATGAGAATCAGCAGCACCATCAAGGACCTTCATGATTTCCTAGGCACCCCTGAGTCTAGCAGAACTTTTCCACGTTAATTGTAAATAGTCACCGTTTTTGGAATAATCTGCTGAGATCACCATTAAAAAGTCACTATTTTCCCACACTACTACACAGTAGCATTTGAAATAAGGTGGGTAATTCCCAAACGTAGTATCTCCTGTACCAAAATGAGGGATTGGGTTTGTGGGATCACAGTGCGGTAACTGAGGGTACATGCTGATTTACAGTGGTGACCTCTGTGCTCGGCCACTGAAACAGTTTTTTAACTTTTCAGGAGCAGAAACCTCCTATAAACTTCTTTTGTACCGGTACTCTCAAAAAGAGGCTGTATCAGTACTAGTGCCCTCAAAAAGATTGTGTGCTAAGCTTCACTATTCCACCAACAAGGACTATAGTAGGAACAGTGGGTTTGTGGCTTTGGGGGTATTTTTCCCCTCTGAAGTTATATTCTAATCCCCAGAGCTTCTTTTGTTGTTGTTTTGAAGTGGCAGGTTTCGGCTGTATCGTCTAGTACTAATTGATATCAGCTGTCACCCAGCAATCTGGCACTCTGCTAATTTTCAGTTTGTAAATGCTCTGTCTACAGATGTGCACAA
Source organism: Lepidochelys olivacea (assembly GCF_965140295.1). Taxonomy (NCBI): domain Eukaryota; kingdom Metazoa; phylum Chordata; order Testudines; family Cheloniidae; genus Lepidochelys; species Lepidochelys olivacea. Next base: position 206,764,924 of record NC_140412.1, on the reverse strand, counting down.
AAGTTGTCACATGATGTTGAGCCAATTTGGTGAAATGTGCCCATGTTGAAAAAATGATGAAAAAGGTCCCTTTTCATTAGATGCGGGTTTATGAATTATATCAAACATTTTTTTTCCTTTGGCTGAGAGAGATGTGTGCCATTTTGGTGTGCCTAGGTTCTGCAATACTGGATGCTGTGTAAATACCTTAGAGACATAGAATCAGCATGTATGGTCGGTTCATTCCTTCAGTGGTCTCAGTTTGGCTCTTTTTCACAGAGCTGGAAGCAGTCACTGTCCCAACTAGGGAACTATTGGAGGATGGCAGTTCAGATATTAAAAGTGGCTTTTATATTTTTCTTTGTAAAGCAGGTGGATTTCAGGGGCCGTGAGAGATGGGACAGAAATCTAGGGAGACATACAAATCCTATGAAACGAGAGGTGTTTTAAAAAAGAGAGTGAACTATTGTCCCTGCAAAAATAGTCTCCATATATTTCCTCTAGAATGTTTTGGGCCTGATTCTACACTGTCGTGCACCTTGTGCGAAATGGTCTTAAATTGCTAACAGATTAGAATGGGAGCATTTTCACCCACTTTGCATTCAGTTTAAACGCATCTAAATGACTAAACAAGATGCAAGGTAATAGAGAAACAGGCCCATTAACTTTTATGCCAACGACAGAATTTCCCCTCCCACTAAAATCTCTTTCAGATGGAATGTGTCAGCTTCTAAAAACTCTGAGCAAATCTACACAGTACTGTAGTTTAGGACAGGAAGAGAAGAAGACCACCATATCCATTTGGGTTGCAGGTATACTTTTAGGTAGGTAAACTGTAATTCAAATTAGAGTTTGATCTGGACTTCTGGGTTTACACAGCTGCTCTTGGTAAAAGTCTCATGGCATCTGTAATTATTACAAGTGGCCAAGACTTCAGTTTTACTCCTCATCAAAAGATGACCCCTCCAATAGTAAACTGCCCCCTCAACCACGATGAGTAACTGTTTTCTGCTAATGCAGAGAAAAATGCCAGATGAATAACTGAGTTCCTGAGGTAGCTAGATTTTACTTGGATGTTTACCATTCAAGTACTAACTAGGTCTGACCGTGCTTGGCTTATGAGATTTGAAGACATCCCAATCTAAGGTGGCATGACTATAGGCAAAATGAGCACAACAGGGAATTAGCAGCAAATAAGTAGGAAAGATTAACATGTAGAGATTAGTTGGCAGACACAGCTCCTTCTCACACCCTGCACCCAATGGGTCTATTACCTTCCCTTCCTCCAATGCATGAGTCAATACCTAGAAGTGAGCAGTGCCGGGAAGGGGAAAGGTGAGGGAGAGTTCTGTTGCTATGGAAGGAAAATGCAATGGTTAGGACATTACCAATGCATTTAGTACAAAAATCAGAATTAAACTTTAGTGATGAGCCATTAGTCCCATTGTTCATGGAATGCACTGGAAAACATAGAACTTAAATATTCTCCAGGCTTTTTCTACTGTAGATTTTATTTCTTAATTTTTTTAGTAGTTGTGTTCAGCTCGGGTCTAGCCAATAAGTAGATGTATTTTTTAATAGTCCATTTAGTGGCCAGTTCCTAAAACAATACAAAAAAATCTGCAAGGGGGCTCAGAGCTGCACATAGCTTACTAAGCCAGCTGCCAGTTTGCTGTGTTGTTAATATTTGATTTATAGTTTCACACATGTGTTTGCTTGGATTGGACACAGCTTTTTGGTTCCTTCTTCTTATTTTGTAACCTTGTTTTTAGTTCCACAGCTATAGTCACAGTGCACAACAGCACAGTCCTGCCCTGGGCGGGTGGTATGCTTTTTAACTTCTGCAGCACTGAGTCCTCAGCAGTGGTAGGTCTCCTCTGGTCTTCCACCTATTTCTGTCATTTCTTTCCCTTGGTATGCTGAATGGGGAAAAGCAATGCCAGTTCTTTGAGCTCTCTCTCAACTGTTGCCTTCATGACAATTAAAAACATTTACAAACCCCCACCCGTGTTCTAATATTCCATACTTACACTTCTATAGGTGCGTAGAAGTGAAGCTTTACGGAACTTTCAGGCTTCTGCAGAATCTGGCAGACATTTCCATTTGGACTTCCATAATAGCAATAATACACTGCACTTGCAGACCATCTTCCATCCAAGGATCTCAAGCCACTTTACAAAGACTAATGAATACGGATATGAAATGCACCGATGCAGGAACTTCATAAGTACATAGAATGGGGTCACAGGGAGGGTGCAGGTAATTTTAATAGGCAGTGAAGAGGTGTTGCATAGAGTTAATGGGGGAGAGAGGCACAGGATAAGTAAGGAGTATAGATGGCCGCCTAGGCTAATTGGGGATGCACAGACTGAGCACAAGCGGGGTGTGAGCAGAAGTTGGATGTGTTTACAGAGAGACAGGAAGGATTGAAAGAAAAGCTGGAGGAAGGAGTCTTAACTCCAGCTATTAATGTAATACACCAGCAGGTGCACACCTGCAGATTTCAGTTCTGTAATCTTGACACAAAATCATGGACGGCACAGATCATCCCTTCACCTAGGTTTTCCTAAACAACAAAGAAAAAGCATTTACCCCAACCATCATTTGCAATCTAACATTGTATCTTGCAGTACTTGCAGACAGCCATTCAAAACCACATACAGAACAATGTAATGTATGAAATCCGTGTAAACCTTCTACTAATCATTAAGACCCATGAATGTATAACCAGTGAACATAGTCAAAGTTCCAAGGTGCCCACTGGCTGGTCAGGATAAGGTTGGAGATATGGGAAAGGGTGGTATTAGAAGGTGACATATGTAGTCTTGCAAGTCTCTGAGTCTTAGCTCAGAGTTAACAAAGTGTTTTGTGTAGGTGTATATATAAGAGAGTACTGTCACGCTGCCTGGTATGGGACACGAAGAGTGCCCATCTCAGGTCAGACTGCTAGAAAACAGGGCATGTACCCCAAACTGGTGGTATATTCTATCATAAGATTTCACCAAGTCAGGAACAAATGTGTACTTCCAAATTACTATACTAGTCATTATGAAGCCACAGACAGTCCCCTTCAGCCCCTCTAGCTCCTGATTCACCACCCAGACAAACCAGACTTCTGTGATAAATGAATATTTATACTAGAGCATAAGAATGGCCATACTGAGTCAAACCAAAGGTCCACCTAGCCCCGTATCCTGTCTTCCAACAGTGGCCAATGCCAGGTGCCCCCGAGGGAATGAACAGAACAAGTAATCGTCAAGTGATCCATCCCCTGTCGCCCATTCCCAGCTTCTGGCAAACAGAGGCTTGGGACACCATCCCTGCCCATCCTGGCTAATAACCATTGATGGCCCTATCCTCCATGAATTTATCTAGTTCTTTTTTTAACCTGTTTCAGAGTAACAGCCGTGTTAGTCTGTATTCGCAAAAAGAAAAGGAGTACTTGTGGCACCTTAGAGACTAACCAATTTATTTGAGCACAAGCTTTCATGAGCTACAGCTCACTTCATCGGTATGCATCCAATGAAGTGAGCTGTAGCTCACGAAAGCTTGTGCTCAGATAAATTGGTTAGTCTCTAAGGTGCCACAAGTACTCCTTTTTTTTTAACCTGTTATAGTCTTGGCCTTCACAACATCCTCTGGCAAGGAGTTCCACAGGTTGACTTTGCATTGTGTGAAGCAATACTTCCTTTTGTTTGTTTTAAACCTGCTGCCTATTAATTTCACTTGGTGACTCCTAATTCTTGTGTTATGAAAAGGAGTAAATAACACTTCCTTATTTACTTGCTCCACACTGGTCATGATTCTATAGGCCTCTATCATATCCCCCCCCCATAGTTGTCTCTTTTCCAAGCTGAAAAGTCCCAGTCTTATTAATCTCTCCTCATATGGCAGCCATTCCATACCCCTAATCATTTTTTTGCCCTTTTCTGAACCTTTTCCAATTCCAATATATCTTTTTTGAGATGGGGCGACCACATCTGCACGCAGTATTCAAGATGTGGGCGTACCATGGGTTTATATAGAGGCTATATGAAATCACATCTTTTGGGTTCTTCCAGTTCCAAAGAACCAGCCACTTAGCCCCAGGTCAAAATATGCTTCATGATCTCACCCAAAAACCACATTGAGAGCTACTCTTTAAGTAAACTAAACTAAAGGCTTATTAATAGGGGGAAAAAGAGAGGAAAGAGTTATTAAATCATTAAAATGAATCATATACATTACAGTTGATTTCAGAGTTTGTGGATCAGAATAATAGCAGTGATGTTAAATCTTCTAGCTTGCAATAAATCTCTCTGGATAACCTAAAAGATTGGAGATCCTCAGTCCATTGTTCAAAGCTTCCCTTTGTTAGAAATCTTAGCCCAGGAATCTTAGCAGGAAAGAGGCAAGAAGGCGATGTCAGTCTCCAGTTTACACCCTCAGCCCATGTGCCTGGAAAGTTACTGGGTCAAACATAGTGTCTTGGATCACATGTTCTAAGTGCCTTTCTGAGTCACTGAGCCTCCAGTGTCCATATGCTCTCTGAGGCGTCCTCGGGAAGGGTGCATTGAAATACTTGATTCTCCTTAATGGCCCATCAAATTTGCTGGCTGGTCTTGATGTAAATCTGTCTGGTGGCTGTTACCGAGGAACACAACACTTGAGCTACAAATGCATAGCAACGATTCATAACTTCATATACGATACTACACTCATATAAACAGGATACCATTGTTCAAAAGATTATAATTTTTCCAATGATACCTTACAAGGCATACTTTGTATGAGGTTTATCACAATTGTGCAACAGTGGTGATATATCAGTGGTTGCAACAGTGTTGGTACATCAGTGGTGATACCTTAGTGTAAGCATGGTCATCTTTCCTTTTTATAGAGTGTCACAGGCACTATTAGAATTTTGTTTATGTATGTGCGTGTGTGTATACACATATATATATATAGACACACAAAATTCTAATATAACTTCCTTCAAGTTGCCAAAACCATTTGTGTGTATGTATGTATGTAGTATACATAATACCAGTTATAATATATGCACACACACATACGCTCAGAAATGGTTCTGGTGAGGTGAAGGTAGACATGCTAGAATTCTGTGTACTGCACAGAGCCTATTACCCAGACAGCTCAAGTCAGTCAGCTCATCTCTATTTTTTGGCCCAAGAAACTGCTTCAGCACAGTATTGTGACAACGAAGTTGGAAAAAGATAAAAGGTGCTCTTTATTGAAGGTGGGGGAATAAAATGCCTCCAGATAATTTCTAAGAGAAAACTCAATATTTTCACCCACTCTTGCCATTAAAATTATTGTCCAATTTCTGTTGCACATCAGTACATTCAGATAATGCTGAGAAACAACTCTGACCAGCAGTAGTTTGAATGAGTGTAAGTCCACCCTTCAAAGGGCATGTTAATTTGAAAGAAAATACAAAAACCAGCATATCATTTCTGAAATCTTAGTTAATGCCTTCATTAAGCTCTCTAGGCCTTTCACCATTAGAATCTAGACCTCAGCTACCAACATTTCAAAACAAAATTCTTCAAGAGTTGAGGTTACTGGGGAAGGGAAAAGTATGGATGTCATGGGTAGAGGTTATTCATATACTGTGAAACTTAGATTATTTTAAATATAACTGTCTTAATTATCTAGCACCTCAATTGTTTGAGGTTTAGATTCAAAAGTTTGGAAGCTGATACAAATCCCTCACAAAGACTCCTGTTTGGTTCCTACAGCAGTTCCTGCCTGAGGGAGCTCATTTGTGACCATTTTCTCCTTTTACTTTCGTTAAGGGTTTTGGAAAGGGTGATCATCATGCAGTTTATGAGGAACATTCTCTGCCTATCTTACTTTGAAAGTCAAATGACAATGATGTAGAAAGCCTATAGAATTGTAATTTTAATCTGGAATAGAGTCCATGCCATTTCTTTCATATTTCCCATCCCATCATGGTTTTTCATTCACTGATGGACCTGTGCAAGAGGGCTCCAGATTCTTGATGAATGAAGAAATGTCAGCTTTGTTTTTGTGCCTACGGTTGCCAGCTAGAGTATTTCATATTGATTTATGGTCATACTGTGACCCCCTTACTCACACTGCTGAGGAGTTACTCACCCAACTAGTCCTACTGAATAACCCTTATGCTTTCAGTAAGGAGGTCACAATTTAGCCATTACTTTATATTGCATTACTGCTGTCAAGGCAGAAGCAGTTTTCTGCTTTGTATCAGTACATCACTGACATTTTGTAAGTCTGAACAGGTAAAACCTATTGCTGCTTCAGACTGGGTAAAAGGGGCAGTGAAAGAAACCCAGATCTTTGGTGTTATTTGTAAAAGCCATTGCTCTGGGTTGTTTTGTAAAATCTGTCTTTCTTTCCCAGCATCCTTCTGCATAGAAGGACACATTTATAAGACATATTATTCTGACTCGCTTAGCTGAACAGTATTATGGAATTATTTTTCTATCTGGCATGCAATGATAATGCCAGAAACTTCTGTTCTACATCGTTCCACATGTGTTTGCTGGTTTTGATTGACATCCTAACGTGCAGTCCTGTAAATCAGCAAGGTGGGAGTACCTAAAGAACATCAAAACGCAGCCCCTACTCCTGCAGAATATTACTCTATAATTCTTGTGCTGGGTAATCAACATTGCGACAGTTTGAGTTGTTTTTGTTAATAGAGATGAAATTATGGGCGTAACTAGCTGGCAGTCTTCAAACAGGCTTTTGCAAGCTGTTTACTCAGCTGTCCCTGGGCGGCAACTTCATATGTGTGGTGAAGTCTATTCTCCCATCACCTCTACAGCGGCTTCCATTTATCCCATTTTATTCTCAATATAAGGGGGATCAAGTTTAGCAGAAAATAAGTCAAATACCATTGATATTGTATGGTCCTTAAGAGTATGTTGATTGATATTTGGTTTAAAACTCCAGAAGAGCAAAGAAAACAACAACAAAAAAATCATATAAGGCCTAGTCTTCACAAAAGTTGTATCAGTTTAACTAAATGCTTGATTTTAAACAATTTTAGTTAACAGTTCAGCTTTGTGAGTGGACACAAATCTTACTTTTCATTTATAATTATAGCAAATTTAAGGTCAAAGGTTCAAAGTCATCCCCCTCCCAATGGTTTTCAGTTAGAAAATAATAAATAATTAAAGACTTGCCATGCAGCAGTATAGACTTTAAAGCATAGTAAAATAGTATTGAAATCCTGTATGTTCTTTTTATTTAAATAGCAAGTGCAGTAAAAGGCCAACTAGAGAAGTTATGGGTTTATATTAAAAAACCCATTTGTTTCACTAAAAGAACATAAAATGAGTACAAGATTCTAGGGTAAATGCTGAGATCTTCTAGGGATTGGCAAGACCAGTTGCCATTTAAGTTTCTTTGCTTTTAAACAAAACCTCTCAAATTTAACCTGAAATTAACCAAAAATTGATTAATATTTCAGCCAACTGCAATGAGAGGACACTGTGATGTGGTAGAAAACTAGAATGAAAATCATTCTTCTGATCCAGAAGTGTCTGAATGGACTTTTGCCCCTGGTGTGATAGGTGCATGACGGGTGTAAAGTTGTGTTTGCTAACATTTGAAACAGAAAGCATGGGATGCTGACAGAACTATATGAGACTTGATGGATCTCTTGTCCAATCCATGTTGCAAATTCTGGTCTCATCCGTATTGCAAATCCTGAACATGTTCCTTTTCCTATGCAGAGATAGAGAAGGGGAGGTGAGAAGGTCAAAGGAAGTGAGTGAGAGAAGGTGAGAGAAGTAGGGAAGAGGCCAGTCCATCATGTTATCGACTATACACAGGGATTAATGACTTTTCAGTTCACTAATGTATATGTCATATTTGCTAGATCTATTATAATAGGGCAGTAGCACAATAGGTTGAGATTAGCTTGCTGTTTTTGACCCATAATACTGGGTTCATGCAGTCATGTGAAGTTGTCTTTTCAGTTTTTCAAAGAATTCAATTCAAAAGAACTTTAGCTGATTAATCTTTATTTTTTATAAAAAGCCAGTAAAGCCTAGATAGTTTTCTGACACTGCCAGGCATTCTGACAGTCCCTTACTGCAAGCAGTTTCTTGTAGTTCATATGGTCCTCAACACCAGCTTTCTAAGCTGAAGTATTCTGGCTACAGATTTTCACTGTCATAAAGGTGATAAAAAGGTATTAAAACTAAACAAAAGCTTTGGCTGGCTTCTGAGAAACCAGCTACAACCAGATGCTTTCCTAACCAGCAATATTAGCATGGAATTAAAATAGATAAGGACAAATTCCGAGTTGGTGTAAATCAGCATAGTTTCATTGCCGTCATTAGGGCTAAGCCAGATTTCACCAGCTGAGGGGAAAATATATATTTCATATTTTCTGTACAGAATTATTTCATGCAGTGAAAGGGATGGATGCTGCCTGCAGGAACTTGTCTGCCAGCACCAAATCTGTATAAGAAAACAAGCAGTAATAGAAGTGGGCTTATTGCATAGCTTTTCCCATTTTTACAGAGAAATTTATGAACTGCTTTGCAATTTTTGAACAGTTGTTTATAAACTGGGGAGGGATGAGAGGGAAACAAAATTGAAAAAAAAAATCAAATAGCTAACTACTCAAATGTAGAATAACTCTGTTCTGCCAGGTGATGACAGAGTTGCCTCAGGCTTTCTCTTTGAAGGTGCTTAACTTGGTCTGCTGGCAAGAGTAAAGGAGTGAATTTATTAGCTGCTGAGAGAGGTGCCTTATTTAAAAGAGATAAACTGGCAAACACAGTGAAGAGATGTGGGGGATTTCCCCCTCCCCCAAAAGAGGCTCCTTATCTACCTTGGGTTAATAATATCTCTTAGTCATTTCTTGGGCCGGGGGCGAGTTTTAGAGGCACAATCATTGAACTGTGGTAAGAGGGAAGAGAAAAGCCCATATTGGGTGTATAGGGCCTGGTCCACCCTTCAAATCATCTCATGTGAGGAAGGATTATGTATGTGTAATGGCACATAACTGGATTGAACTTTGTTAATGTCATTAACTTGCAAAAGTAAGCAATACAACCATAGATAAAATACATGAAAGAGACTATCTTGTAATCATTGTGTTCTTACCTATAATAAAGCGTGATGAAAATTATAAACATGGATAACAGACTATCTTGTGTGCCTATTGCATCATAAAGACTTAAGGCACTAAAGCAAAGAGTAAAGAGAGTATTCTCTACTGCTTAGTGTGGGAGACTGAGACATAGTACCCTTGGATTCAGTTTTTGGCTTTGCAACTGACGGACAATACAACATTGGGGAAATCTCTGTGTCTCAGTTTGCCCATCTGTAAAGTGGGTATAGGAGTACTTCTGTCCACATCACAGGGGAGGTGTGACATTTCATCATTAAACTGGGCTAGATCTTGTAGTCCTTACATTAATAGCCCAACTCACTTTCAGGATTGGGCTCATTTTATGCAATGCTTTGAGATCCTTGGTTGAAAGTGTGAAGTGTTGTTTTTCATCACAAGGGATTGTGTCTTTAATTCCCAGGCTAACTACCTCATGGTCACCAACCACAGCATGAATTTCCAAACTAAATATTCAAATATAAAATAATCTTATAAATAGCATAAAATTAGCACATTAAAAATAGAGTCATTCAGATACTGTAAGATATCTCTACATAGCAGTGACATAATTCTGCTGCAGAGTAATGAGAATTTGCAGGATTGAGCCATAAAATATATATATATTCCAACAGAGTGTCAGACTCTGGAATTACAGGGGTGCTCTCAGTTGTCCTTTAAGAAAAGAGAAGTGTATTTCTGACAAGTAACATAAATATCTGTTCCTTAAAAAAGTTAGGGCTGCATCAGGTAGCTCTTTAGTTTTCTCCCTTTGCTGGAAGGTTGTTGGCTGAACAACATGATTAGGTGTGAGCCTATTCAAAATCTGGCCCACTATCCCATTAAATAAAATCATCACATTCCCATAATTATGCAGGGCAGCACTGCATTTAAGTTTAATAGTTTCTTTCACATGCTGTTGAACAAACTAGATTTTCTGCAACACAATAGTAAATACTTTTTTTTTTTGGCAATTCAATACCTTCAAATTAATGCTTTTTTCTCTCTGACCATCATTTATGTTTATGATGGCAGGGAGTAAAACATATTGAAACAGTCTCGGTTACAATATTTATAGATTCTGAACGCACATTAAATTAATAGGCAAAGGAGGAATGGAATTACGTTCATTTTGTAACATTGTACTCCAAAGGCAAAATCATTCCTGCCAGCGCATCTGCAAATGTTTTAGATCATAACTGAGAACCAGGGTAACATTGCTGAACATGTATAGATGGCATAGTATGGCTGAAGTGTCCCCTACTGAATACAGAACCCCACAGAGAATCTAGCTAGGGTAATTAATGAATCCATTTGGAAAAGTCAGTGCCCTTCAATTAGCCTGACTGCAGTGAAGCAGATGGGATCCTATCCTCCAGGGAGTATATTGAGAAAGATCCTAAGAAATACTACATCGGACTGATTTATCTGAGTAATTATAAGTCTCATTTGCACAAAACTGTTCAATATGGCTGCAGTGAGAAAATTAAGAATTTATAAAATGTTGATATGTGGCTTAAACTATCAGCATTAGTGGAATCATCGGTCAAACAGAATCTCAGTTCAAAATATAAAATTAATCCTCAGGCATGAGAAGCAAAAAGGAAAATTCAGAGGGGGTGGGGGAGATGATCGGTGGGGCAGGTTAAACTTCTTGGGAACCTTTGTTAAAGCCTCAAGTGAGCTCATCTGCAGTGGAAACATGCATTGCCATCCTAACTTGATATGGTGTTTTGGCTCTGAAGGGCCTGTAAGATTTTTACAGTTTCATAATATTAAAGTTTGCCTGGAGAAACTTTACAAAAAACAGATTCTTACTTTAAACACATCAAGAAGAGGAGGGTTGGGGAATCGAATGAACAGAGTGACATGTAGAGCTCCCAAGTGATTATGGGCCAGTTCTTACTCCATGAGAAACCCACATTCATGTGAGCAGTCAGTGACTCAAAATACTAATTGCTGGAGTGAGGGTTGCGGGAATGCGCCCTGGTTCTTTTTTAAGGCCTAAATTAGAACATTGTGCACGTAAGTGTGTGAGAGGGAGATGAGGAAGTTTGATGCTTTATATGAACCACAGGAAAAAAAAGTAACTACTGTTTATGGCAGTGTTGAAATCTCAGAGAAATTAGTAATATTTAGTGACAAGAAGTCACTAGATTATTTTTTTTCATGCCGTGATGGGCTCTGTATCGGTAGGGAGGAATAAGCCATGTGTGCCATGTTGTACAATTATAATTTAATGTAGCAAGATAAAAGCCTTTTATCAAAACACAGCTAAAAAGGCTTATATAACTGGACCAGCTATGTTAATATTATATTAGTGTAGAGGTGCGTATGTGTACCTTGGAGATTATGGGTATCATATCAGATCTTCCACACATATATATATTTCAGGTTGCTAGCAACAGCCCTGCTCGCCTCTGGCCATTCAAAGGACCGGCTCTTCCCACAACATTTCTGAACCTAGAGCTTTGAACCAATAGCGCCAGAAATCTCCAAGTTTGGAGTGGACAGGGACTTGGAGGAGGGAAAGCTACAAACAGCTAAAATAACTGACCAGTTTGAGTTAGTTCTTCCGTTTTATTTGGTTTGCAATTTAGGAGTGACACTAAAGATCGCCTAATCCTTGCTCTCACAAAACTTTCATTCAACCTTAGCTGAGGAAGGATGCTGGATTTTGACCTATTCTCACTGATGGAATAAAACTATTCTTTCTTCCTCTAAAACCTCCTTGCCAGGTGCCCCCCCCCCTTTTTTTTTTGTAGTTTGTGAAAACAAACTGAGATAAATGAAATGCCAGTTTTGCACTTTCTATGCATTCTATAGAATCAATAAGGTAGTTTAGAAACATCCATGGATTAGCTGCAGCAAAAGACTAGCATAGACAAATATTCATGAACAATACATTTTATTGAAGGCTGGACATGCATGTCAAATACCCTTCCATAGCAAGGACACTGCTTATTTTTTAACAAAATAATTATCACTTTCTCACTGTACAGTTCTGTGAAGTCATATTTTAAAAAGAGATTCTGACCAAAACAATTCCCCTTTGATCTGGGAATAAATGCCATATACTAGGGAGCACGTGCTCGTAGAGTAGAGGCGTGAGGAATTGGAGAATCTATTTGATGGTGCATGGCTGCTTGTGGAAGGGCCTGGACTTGTGGGTGATGATACCTGCCAATGGGAAAAAAAGAAAATACTTTACTGACCCTTCCTTCAATCTGATGGCAGAATTTTAACCGGGGTCCCCTGAGAGCCTCCTCCAGCACATCACTGCCATCCTGCCCCTCTGAAACACTTGCCTAATTCAAAGGAATTCAGTGGAGTTATACGTTTGTTTGGTTTTTTGTTTGTTTCTCCCTCACAAATGTCCCCTTTTTATAGATTTCAAATACTGGCAGGTAATTAGGGAGCTTCATTACACTAAACATCACCTCAGTGTTATATTAGTGAGTCTTTTGGAACAACATCACCATTGAACTTGAAATTAACAATGTATTCATTGATTTTCATGAATTAAAAAATTAATTCAGGGCAGAATGTCAGACATAACGAATACATTTATGACATTGTCCTGCTGGCACAAAAGCCAGACCTCTGTTTTAGGCCCATCTTGAGCATTCATCAAAAATGTATGGGGTTTGGGGTTTTTTGTTTTGTTTTTGTAATTTTTCCTTTTCTCACATCAAAAAGCTCTGGATAAACGCAGCGATCAATGCACATAGTCAGAGCTGGAGGGGTGAGAATGTTCCATCTTACTGTTTCCCTGTAGGTCCAGCTGCAGACAGGCTGAAACTGGCACAGCGTGGCCTGTGACTGCACCTTCTAGCCCTCCACTGATAAATAAGCAGGCTAATTGAATTAATAAACAGATAGCTCTTTTTCCTGCCAGCTGGAGCACCATCAAAATGTGTGATAAATTATCTGTCGCTGCTTTAACCACAGGGTAAAAAGGAAAAATTAGCTGTCTTAACCCTTCCTCCCTCCCACCCAAGCCCCCGGTTTGGTTTGGCTTCACCCTCCCCCTCCTTGTCTTCTATACTTTGGCAGCCTTCCAAGGAGAAGTAGTTGTGAGTGGGAACTTATTTGGCCACGTTGATAATGGGTTATTAAGCTTCTAGACTGTGGTAGGATGCTAACATTCCATGCTCTGCTGTGGGAAAGAGAGATCGTCTGCTCCACTGGCAGGTTGGGTTCAGATCTGAGCCCGCTGCAATTTAAGCACACAAGATACTTGTTAAAAAAGTGGGGTGAATGATGTGGTTCACTAGCTTAATACGGCAGTGTCGGGTTTCTCTAGTTCTCTCTCTGTTAACCTCAAACAGCTTTCAGGCTGCTCTGATATGAATTCACATCGCATGGAGGCAAAGACCAGGGCCTCACTATCCATTTCTCTAAGGAATAGTACAAGGTGGCATAAAGACAAATGGAGCCATCTAATCCCTCTCCCACCCTGAGTTTTTCATGTTCTGCAAGCCTCTTGGTGTCATCACTTCCCGCTCTAACATCTGCTAGAAGGAAAAGCCTGAATCCAAATACTCCTAAACTGTGGGGGAGTTTGGATTCAGATACATTCGGATCCAGATAAGTTCCCATCTAGCTGCAACCTAAAGAATGGATTACATCACCCTTGTCCACTGTCCACTCCCCCTGCACACCACATAACTGAGAGAAGGATTGTGCCTTTCGCGCACCCCCTCTTCTCTCCCACCCCATTGCACCGCTGTGCCCAAATGGCACAGTTTATCCCTTAGGTTGTAAACTCTGTTGAGCAAAGACTTCCTTAATTACACGTTAACACTTCTGTTCTGCTTTTCTTCCACACACTTCAAAGCACTTGACAAAAATTGGCTAAGCATCATGATCCCCATTTTACAGGTGGGGAAACAGAGAAGCAGGGAGGTTAAGTGAGTTCCATAAATCCGGTAGGAGGTAACATCACCCACCTCTGAAATGCAGCCTCCTCTGAGGCGGAACAAGCTAGCTATTTTACAAGTGCCACATTATAGTACTGGCACAGCATGTAGTAGTGGAAGCAAAGACTGACTTCTCTGTTTCAACCTGTAGGGGGCATATTAGGTAGGTAGGATGAAAATACACAATTTGGAATTTGGCTGAAGTTTATTTTATATATTTAACTTACAACTGTTAAAGTTTTATTCCCAATGTCGGTTACAGCTGCTGTGTTCTTTTTGGCCTGTTCCAGCTCACCACATCCCTTTTGCCTTGCTATGTGCCACCAGCCATTAGCTTCACAATGAGAAAAGCAAGCCTGGAATAAAAAATGTTTTTAAAATCTCTCCAAACCTTGTCTTTCTGAAGCAGCAGGAAGCTAGTGCCCCTGTTAGTTACTGAGAGTGCTGAAGTGTGAGATCACAGCATTACGATCTTTGTCAGAATGTGACTTTTTCTGGCGCATGTGTCAGATGAATATCACAGTGCTGGTATCAGAAAGACTAACCCTGATGGCTAATAGAGAGGCTGAGAGAATAGACAGGGAGCTGCATTAAGCATCAAAACAGGTCTTTATAAATGCTTCCTTCCACCCTCTTTCAAAGACCATGAGAGTCGAGGAAGGTGGTGGAGAAATTGGGTCCCCGGAGCACCTTTCTAAGGACTCCATTGTGCCACCTAGCATAGCCCATAGTAAGAGACGGTGAGCTCCAGGAGGCAATCTGCATGTGCCATTACATCCTGTGGGAGGGACATTATTCTGTCTCACATGAGTTTGGCAGGTGCTGCTGGCCAGTGCAAGGTCGGGGGAAAGGAGCCATGACTCCCACTTCCTTCCCACTTCCATTGGGGCACTGCATTCCCTTCAGGGAGAGAGCAGTCTCTGTGCTCCCCAGAGTGCAGGGAACTGCAGTTCTGCTTGGCCCTTAATGCTGATTGTACAGGGGAAGGCTCTTTATGCCCTCCTGCCCACACAATGTGCACCTGCCTTTTCTCCCCTCTGTTGTATGGTGCACTTGGGACAATTGTGTGAAGAGAGCTCTTTCTAACCACAGTGAACCCACACAAGAGCAAGGCAGGTTA
The DNA here is from genome assembly GCF_965140295.1 of Lepidochelys olivacea. Classification (NCBI taxonomy): domain Eukaryota; kingdom Metazoa; phylum Chordata; order Testudines; family Cheloniidae; genus Lepidochelys; species Lepidochelys olivacea. The sequence continues at coordinate 206,749,791 of NC_140412.1, read as the reverse complement.
CCTTCCTTGTTAGAGGAGAGTGTGTCAACCAGAGCACTTGGGGCTGTGGCAAAGCCCTAGACATCCTGCACATGTGCTGTAGCCTCCATTATGTGCTATAGGGAAGCCAAACTGCTTCTTATAGTACAAAACCATGTTTACACCTGGCTGTCCTGAGCACTAGCAGGATGACTTAGGGACTCACCGAATGGACAGCACCCTTGCCTCCCTAGAATGAGGAAAAAGAAGGGGAGCAGGAATTAAGCAAAGACATGTTTAGATCGGGCAAGTGTGATTTAAACATGGTTTATCTAGTCAATGTGTACAGTGGGGCACAGCCATTTAAAGCTGCAGACAAATACGTTGTACCATCAACAGGACTATGCTGCATTTAAACAGTGTTAGTATGAATCAGTTCAGAATGGGTCAGCAGATACATTTTTCCTCCATTGTAGATGGATCTCGATTTATACTGACAAATCAGGCCATGCAAATTTGGATTTATATTTTAAAAGGTTACTTGCTTGGAAAGTTTATTTTTAGCTTAACCCTGCTGTATTGTTTTGAAAGAGAATATAACTGAGGTACTAATAAACAGTGTATATCGCTCTTTTTTTTTTTCCTAATGGAAAAAAAGAACATTTCTGCTTTCGACTATGTGGTTATTGTGTGGAAAGATTTTTCTGTTAAAATATTATAAAATGTTTGTGTTTGTCTATAATGTCTCGTACTTTACATTTCTTAAAGTGGATTTGTGACCCAAGAACCCCTGAATGCCAACTGGCAAGAGGGTTACAGGAATATCTTGATTCTGGTATGTAAACTTGAGTGCACCAAAGAATGTTGTGTGAGGTCGTAAGTGAAAGCTGAGGTCACACTGGTCATTAATATCATTGTGAAATATATGTACAGGCATTATGTAAGGAGTTATGTGTGTATATTAGAAACGTTCTTAGAGTCTGTATCAAAGTATGAGTCACCGGCAGAGGTGAAAAAACAGGTTTTTGCTCAGACAAGATGTTTATTCTCCTGTCTCTCTGATGGGATGTAAATTAAGCATTGTAAGCTAACACAATAGATACCTATTTACATACAAAGTAAACAAAGAGACATGCAGTCAACAAGGAAGCAGGAAAAATAGGTCACAGATGGTTATTCTGTCTCTGAATACAGACAATAAACTTTAGGGAGTATAAGTAGAAAGAAAAGAAGACACCCTCTTATCCAGCACGTAGGAATTAAACGAGCAGTGTGTTTACATTCATGAAAATGGGATCTCAGCCAACCTTGGCTGAAAACTCTGTAGAGAACTTCGGGTGAGATAAACTTCTTTAGAGAGGAGCTTAACTTGTTAGTCAAGTTTAGTGTCTAGAAAATGTGTTATGATATTATTTTACATATAACCATTTGATTTCAATATCCTCATTCACTATCACTTGAATCTTTGATAAACTTATTCTTGTTTTCACTATAAATATATCTAAGTGCTGTGATACTAAGCAAGGCGCTGATTCTGAGTTGAATCATACAGGCTGGTGTGTACATTGTTCCTTTGGGAACAGCAGAATTATAGAATTGTAGGACTGGAAGGGACCTCAGCAGGTCATTTAGTTCTGTCCCCTGCACTGAGACAGGACTAAGTATTATCTAGACCATCCCTGACAGATGTTTGTCTAACCTGTTCTTTAAAATGTCAAATGATGGAGATTCCAGAACCTCCCTAGGTAATTTGTTCCAGTGCTTAGCTACCCTGACAGTTAGGAAGTTTTTCCTAATGACTAACCTAAATCTCCCTTGCTGCAATTTCAGCCCATTACTGCTTGTCCTCAGTGGTTAAGGAGAACAATTTATCATCCACCTCTTTATAACAACCTTTTTACTTTCTTGAATAGTGGTATTTCTGTGAATGTTCAGTGGAGAAGGGGCTGAATACTCCAGGGGAACCCCTCAAAGGGACTCGGAGGTGGGGGTGCACCTGTTGTTAACCTGCAAGGCAAAGTAAGGCATAGCCCAGAGGAGAGTGCTTGGTGGCTGAAAGGCTGGTGGTGTCAGGGAGCTGACACCCAGTTAAGCACAAGCAACAATTCCTCATGCTGAAGGCAGGGGGCTAACAAGGTGACTTTCAGTCCTGGGTACCTTGAGGTTAAAAAACAGTGATGAGTTACTGCAGATACAGTACTGGGATGGGGGAGACGTCTGAGGGAAAAGAAGCTTGTTTATGGATGAGGACTGGGTTGAAGGAGGAGGAATGTGACTGTGCACAGGGCTTGGGGTGGATGTGGAGCACTGTGTGTCTGTACCAAAGTCCTGTAGCTTGAAGGGAGCAGGGATTTGTGAGGGAGGGTGTTGTGGAGTGGGGTGGTGAGAGACATGGGAGCGATCTGGTGTGGCATAGGGAGGAGATGTACAAGGGGACACAATGGAGGTGTGAAGAGAAGCTGTTAAGAGGGAGGGCACAAGAGACTTTGGTCTTTGCATGGAGCCACTGAGGGGACAATACATATCAATCCAGATAGCTATTCCTATTAATAATTATCCACACTGACATATTTATTTAAGAAACAGGCAAATTTCCAAAAATAAACTTGGTTAAATTAAGGTTGTTAGACTGTATCATCTATAGCTACATCCCATGCATCATGTGTTTGGATATTTAGAGAAAGAGAGAATAAGAATATTGTACATAGGAAATCATCAGTCATTGGACTATCAGAGGCAGGTAATTGAAAGCCATCAGTTTAATTGCAGTCATTGTACTTTATTCCTACTGGAATTCAGTCTAAAAACATGAAATAATCCTATAAGAATAGTATCACTTTTTATTTATCATAATGTTGTTTCTCCAGAAAAATCTCTAAATACTTTACAGACTATACAGTATATTTAGGGACCACTTAGTTTTAGAAATGAAAAATGACTTCCCCTGAAACTACATGGGAATGTTAGGTAGGCAAAATCTAATTACCCACGTTGAATTAGTCAGGACACTAGGCAAACAAACATCAGTACTCTTTGAAACAGTGTCCTGGGATCTTTAATGGCTGTAAGTAGTTATGGCCTTGGTTTTCCATTTCAGACACTCATTGGTATAATCTTGAAACAAAATCTAAGAATCTGATTGTATCCTGTGTATACAGCAGTGGACTTGTGTGTGTGTGTGTGTGTGTGTATGCTTCCTTGAGTACTGCTACATCTGGGATTAAAACAATAAAATGTAGTTTTAAAACGTACGTGCATCAGATTTTGACTCTCCTAATGGTCCTTTAAAATGTGTTTACCAGTAACAAGTTTCCAAAATTACACCTGCAAAAGCAAAACTCAAGTCTCACATACTGGGTGTTCAATCTCCGGAATGAGGATGACTAAATATGATTAGTGTTAATAGGTATTATGCAGATGGAAATAAATAGCTATCCTCTTCTACCAGTAGCCATAGAGTCATGCTTTCAGTGAGTTAGTGTTTTTGGTTTAAGAATTCAGCAAGGGAGTATAATATTCTCAACTTCTGTTTTCAAGTGCAAGGATACCATGAAGAAGTTGCTCAGATACCAGGATAATGGGCACGGGATAAAAACCTGAATACAGTTCTCTTGTGTGCATTATGTGAAAATATATGGGTTGATTTTTCATGATGCTCAGCACCCAGACCTCCTACTGACTTCACTTAGAATAGTGGATGCTCAGCACTTCTGAAAATCAGCCCAGTAGGATACATCCCTTTCTTCATCTGCCAAAAGTGCACATCAGAGGAAAACATATCCACCATTTACTTTTTTGGGATTCACCCCTAGGGGAGGACAGGGAGTTTCCTCTGTCCCCATTCCCCTGGAGTTATGCTCATAGAAGTAGGTTTAATCTCTGGTAGGAGCTCAGTTAAAGCTCAGTCATAGAGACTGCTGTGGCGACACTGAAGCAGCATACACCCATGATGCTCTGTCTGTTTGGGGGCAGTGCTGTTGGTCCCCTAAAACAGTGGGGTTGTGGCTGCTTGACACCGTTACAACCTCTCTTCCCTACGTGGGGTGGATTTCTGCAATCTCTGATCCACCACTGCTACAGCCATAACTATATAGAGTTCAAACCATAGAGCATTAGAAAATATTAGACAGAGATCTAAGCTTCAAAACTTGGACCAGAATACTGGGTTTGGATCAGAATCCAAAATTTTACTCCCTGTGCCTAGTTCAGGGGTGCTTAGATTTGGGGTGTCAGTGCTGTTTTTTAGAGAAAGAAACCCAGAAATGGACACGATACTCCAGCTGAAGCCTCACTAGTGCCAAGTAGAATGGGACAATTACCTTCTGTGTTTTACATACACTACTCTTGTTAGTATGACCCAGAATAATATTAGCCTTTTTTGTAATTGCATCACTTTGTTGACTCATATTCCTGATCCAGATCCTTTTCAGCAGTACTACTGCCTAGGCAGTTATTCCCCATTTTGTAATTGTGCATTTTCCCCCTTCCTAAATATAGTACTTTGCACTTTATTACTTTGTCTTTATTGAATTGCATCTTGTTGATTTCAGACCAGTTCTCCAATTTGTCAAGGTCATTTTTAATTCTAATCCTGTCTTCCAAAGTGCTAGTAACGCTTCCCAGCTTGGTATCATCCACACATTTTATAAACATAATCTCCACTGCATTATCCAAGTAATTAATGAAATACTGAATAGTACCAGACCCAGGATAGACCCTGTGGGACCCCACTAGGTACATCCCCCAATTTGGCAGCTAACTATTGGTAACTCCTCTTTCAGTATGGTCTTTCAACAAGTTTTGCACCCACCTTATAGTAATTTTATCTATACACGTTTCCCTAGTTTGCTTCTGAGAATGTCCTGGAGGACTGTATCAAAGAAATGACTAAAATCAGATATATCACTTCCCCTATTATCCAGTAGGCCACTAACCCCATCAAAGAAGGAAATTAGATTGATTTTTGGCATGATTTATTCTTGACAGATCTATGCTGGCTATTCCTTGTAACCCTATTTTCCTCTAGGGGTTTACAAATTATTTGTTTAATAATTTTTCAGTATCTTTCCAGGTATCGAAGTTAGGCTGACTGGTCTATAATTCCCCAGTTCCGTTTTGTTCCCCCTTTTAAAAATAGGTACTATGTTTGCCCTTCTCCAATCCTCTGGGACCTCACCTGTCCTCCTTAAGGTCTCAAAGATAATTGCTAACAGTTCCGAGATTCTGTCAGCTAATTTCTCAAGAACCTTAGGATGACTTGAATACATCTAACTTATCTAAATATTATTTTATCTGTTCTTTCCTTATGTTGGCCTGTGTTCTTTCCCCCTTATAATTAATATTAATCATGTTAACTTTCTGGTCACAATTACCTTTTTAGGGAAGACTGAAACACAATAGGTAATAAACACCTCACCTTTCTTGATGTCATCTGCTATTAGGTGGAAGACCTGCACTTTTCTTTGTCTTTCTCTTGCTCCAATGTATTATAGAACTTCTTCTATTGCCTTCTATGTCCATTGCTAGTATAACTCATCTTGTGCCTTAGCATTTCTGATATTGTCCCTACCTACTTGTGCTAATCTTCTGTATTCCTCCTTAGCAATTCATCCACGTTTCCACTTTGTGTAGAGTTCCTTTTTGATTTTCACTTCATTGAAGATCTTCTGATGGAGCCATATTGACCTCTTACTATTCTTCCTATCTTTCCTGCACATCAGGATAGTTTGCTGTTGTGTCTTCAATATTGTTGCCTTGAAACTGCCATTGCTCCTGAACACCTTTTCATCCCCTGGAACCCTATGAGTTTATTAAAGTTTATTAAAGAATCTCTGAGTTTATTAAAGTCTGCTTTTTTGAAATCCATTGTCTTTATTCTGCTGCTCTCACTCCTTCCTTTCCTTAGAATAATGAATAATCAAATACTGGATAAAAATGGAAATAATAATGGACACACACAGGCTGAATTACAAATATTGTGGGAACCTTAACTTTGAATTTCCTGAGTTCGGTGCAAATAAATGTCAACTTTAACATTTCGCAAATATCACTTCTTGCATTTAATAATCAAGAAACACAGAGTGTGTTTCAAGTGTATTTCTCCAGCATATTTCTGTCCCTGTTATAGGGTATTTATTAATCAAAAATGGATATAGAATAAATTAACAGGGAACTTATTTTTCTAAATAATTGGAAGTCAAAAATATTCTATGCAAAGGAATAATGATGCTTAGCTCCTTTGTAAAGTGCTTTGAGATTTACAGATGAAAATCCCTAATAGAAGCTAGGTGTTATTACTGTTATTATGTTGGTACTTCCATTTTGGTCTAACCTACATTTAGGGACTCCCAAAACAATGGACATCCCTTCAGCAATGCTATCACCAGTGGATGGTACTTTTGTGATGAACACCATTGTACTATTGTAGCCACTACCATTGTTCAACTTCCAAGTGTGACACTTCCAGAAATAACAAAATGATAATGATCGGTGTCTGAAGGTCTGATCTTGTGAGATGATGTCATCAACTTATATGGATGGCAGTAGGAGATGAAGCTACACAGCACACCATAGGTTAAGGCCTGATCTCAGAGGTATTAAGGTGGTTACTTCGGAGGGTACATCTTTTGTGTACACTGCAGTTTGTTTTATTGCCGGTTTCATTGTTTTCAACTGATCTCTATCACTTCTTAAAGATTAATTCAATTCAGCAAGTTTGAGTTTGGGAGAACAACAGAGTTAGCTTTTTATTAGAAGCTGAGATATACTGTAGACTTGATGGAAATCCAGTTATAGTGCTGTTACAAAATCTTACAGAGTATGTAAAAGAGCTCAGAGGAATGGGAGAGTATAATTTAGATGTGCCAAACAGCCTGAGAGTGAGTCATAATAATAATACCTAACTCTTACATATTGCTTTGCATCCATATATCTCAAAATGCTTTACAAATGAGGTCAATATCATTATTACCATTTCACAGATGGAGAAACCGAGGCACAGAGACCTTGCTTAAGGTCACCCAATTAGAAGATTAGCAACTTGTGTCCCCTTTCTCTTAACTTTAGGACAGTGTGATTTATGGCTGGATCCTGCATACCTTGTATTCCTCAAACTCCTGAAGACAGAAGGAGTTTTAAGTGCACAGGAATGCAGGATCAAGCTCTCAATGTGACTGTGAGTCTCTGTACTTTGGGGGAACTCCCTGCACCCCCATGTTCATCCTTATAATATGATTGTGTGGTATCCAGTGCAAAGTTTGTCATGTCGGATGTCTTCAGAAGGCTCGTGATGCACTGAGCATTGTTGTTATAGTAATGTTATAGGTTGTAATTTCATGTATATAGTTACGAGGCTGAAAATATGTCCTCGTGGCTTAAAACAAGCCCCGGCAAAACTCTCCAGGAGCAGAGGGGCAGTTCACAACTCATCAGGGCATGTATGGGACAAACCCAGCCCATCCTCACAGGAACAAAGGACACTGGCCTAGGCAGCAACAAAGGATCTGTTGGACTCTCGAGTGAGTCATCCCCCTTCCCTTAGTCAATTTGGGACTACGATGAGGTAATGCTCACCTGACTCTGAAGGTGGGGGGCAAAGCCAAGAGGGAAGAAAGAACATGATAAAAGGGAGAGACATTTGCCATGCTCTCTCTCTTCCACCTCCATCTACAGACACCACCACCAAGCGACTGAAGCGCTGATCAAAGGGGAGAGCCTGGCTGAAGGGCAACCAGCCAGCATATGATGAGAAGCATCTTAATTTGGAAGGGCACTGAAAGTGTTAAGATCAGCTTAGAATGCATTTTGCTTTTATTTCATTTGACCAAATCTGACTTCTTGTTCTTTGACTTATAATCACTTTAAATCTATCTTTTGTAGTTAATACATTTGTTTATTCTACCTGAAGCAGTGCATTTTGTTTGAAGGGTGTCAGAGATTCCCCTTGGGATAACAAGCCTGGTACATATCAATTTCTTTGTTGAGTTGATGAACTCATATAAGCTTGCAGCGTCCAGAGGGCATAACTGGACACTGCAAGATGGAGGTTCCTAGGGTTGTGTCAGGGACCGGAGATATTGGCTAGTGTCATTCGGTTGCACAATGCTTGCAGCAGCTGACCAAAATTGCTCACTCACATAACTGGGAGCAGTTTACATGCTAGAGGCTGTGCATGAACAGCTCACGAGTGGGGTTTTCACAGCAGAGCAGGGTAAGGCTGGCTCCCAGAGTCGAGGATTGGAGTGACCTAGCAGATCACTGGTCCAGATAACAACAGGGGAACGTCACCTACAATTTGCTTTTATGAACTTAAATGGCATGAAGATTTGCAAAAAGTGATTTCTGCTATTTACGGTATGAAATATTTGTAAACAGCCAAGAATTGAGTGAAATTTATTCTCATGTTCCCCCGTCACAATCATTGCATGAGGCAAGGAGGAAAATCCATTGTGACACTCTAAAGTACCCTAGGCCAAATTCTGCTCTCAGCTTCCCCATTGCAATACTATTAGCTATGGTAGTTTTGTGTATGAAGGACATTGCCGATATTAAGCTGATACTACAATTGGTCATGTTTCTTCACTGATGTTAATGGGATTTAGGCATGTCCACCAAGCAGGGGAAAGGGACAGACTGCTTGATATATTTATATGAGTGCAACAGGACAAACTGAATTAGAATTAGAAGAACATCAATATTCATATCCTTATTGCTTCCTTGCTGTCCTAACCTGGAGTACTACTGTGATAGGAGCTAGAGAAAAAACAAAAGATAAATAAGACAATACAGTTTTATTTCATGCAGTGACTGAAGTTTAGATAAAAATAATTTACTTACATTTCTTTTCAACAAAAATATGTTTTAGAAGGCAACAAATATTTTAACTGATTGTTTTTTTCCGTCCAGGGTTCAGGTTTGTTTGGGTTTTTTTTTCAACAGAAAATGTCTAATGCCAAATTATTTTCAGTTTTTAAAAACCTAGGGATCAGAAAAAAAATCTGTTTTTTCACTTTTGGGTTCTTCTAAAAACACCAATTGTTTTCCACAGGAGATGTTGGGGGAAAAATTCCTGTTGGAAAAAAAATGGCAATTTTTTCAACCATCAAGTTTTTGATGTTGAGACACAGGAGAAAAAAATGGCAAAAAAGAAGTAAAGATGTCAGACAAATTGCAGATGCATGCACGAAACCTAATTTAATTTCCAATTCCTCATTTTAGTCTCTGCTACTCATTTCTGCCAGGGGCAGGGTTTGTTCAGTGATGCTCAACAGCAGTCTCTCTGGTTAACTAATGATCCGCCATGAGGGGCTATTAAAGAAATGTCCTGCAGTCCTTTTTGCCTAGGTGACTGGTTACTCTGAAATGAGGCATCTAGAGGTGTAATATAAGGTAAGAAAACAGTGTGGGGATCTTCAGGAATGTGGATGCCACCTACTCTCAGGAAAAAATGGCAGAGTTCCAAGTACTCACTTGTCTTCTTTCTTAGTCCAGTTTTCAGAATTGCTGAGCACCAGGATCTCCCTTTAAAGTCAGTGGCATAACTTCTGCTGATGAGAATGGGAGCATGATTGGGTACTTGATCGTATCTTTGTTTGAGTCCCTTTGCCTTGAAATGCACTAGAAAATATGTAACGGTGGTGCCATCACATTGTATTCTACACTACAATAAAACTGCAGTTTGGAATTACCAGACCCAAACGAACAACAAAACTGAAGTCTCCCCTCCCACCCCAACACATACACAATACAAAGAGTTTACTAAATTCCGGGGATTTTTCCAGCGCTCTACAACACGAACAGTTGATCTTGCTGAAGACAAGGGAAAATGTTTATAGTTCCCCAAATGTTCTAATTGGCAGCAGCCTCTCATTAATGAAAAATAAATTGCCCTGGGGGGGGGGGGGAGTGTCGGTGTGTGAAGTGTGAAGTTAAAGGAACTCAGAGGCTGGACAACCCGCTGTTGCTGCACTAGGACAGGATGGGGGAGATAGCTGGTTTCTTACCAGGATCCAGATCCAGGGCAGCTGGCCCACCCTCCCATAGGGAAACGTGAACAAGGAGCTTGTAAAATACACAGACCAAATGGAAATTACTCCTATTGATTGAAACCAGCTGTATGTCAGGCTTCTCACTGTCTCTCTTGATTTGCTATCACAAATAAATGGATGTGGTAGAAGGTACCATGGAAAGAAAACAAAATATTGTATTCTGCTTGAAGTCATGCCACAGTAATAGCCACAGTTTTTGCAGCTAAAAGAAGACATTTTCTTTGCAAATTAGGTCTCCCTCGCCCCATTTTTGGCTTTGCAAACTATGCCATTTAGAACAGGTCATACTGTAGTTCAGCTTCAGAGTGTTTTGACAAATACAGTGTGGGCACATTTGTTAGGTATTCATGATATATAAAAGTGCTGGCTAACCGGAGTTTTGAGGGGGGTACATTTTGATTTTGAAAACAACTAACTTTGGCACTAACTTTGCTGAGCTCAAATAGAAAGCTGGTCTTAGGTAATCCAATGTGAAGACTATGTTGGTGTGACAACATGGCTAATACGTTGGTACCATCCAATAATTGAGGGGGGAAATTCTTCCGCCTTTAGCTATCATTACAGTGAACAAAAGAACCTTATCCTGCAATACTTACTCAGATTAAACTTCCTTTGGCTAATGCTGGATACCCTAAAGTGGGAGAATTAGAAGAATCCTATTGACATTAACTGTAGCTTTGCCTGAGTTAGAACTGCAAAAATCAACTCCAGCATCATTAAAAGACATGAGGACAGAACCGATGCAGGATTAGCATGCAACAATGACCCACAGCTAGCATTTGAGCTTTCTAGCTCAGACACAAAGGACCTTAATGGCAAGACCACACTTAACTAATAGTTCTTTTAGTTTGGTCTTATGAGGTAAAATATTGAAAAGTGACTTGTGTTCTTGGGCTCTGAAATTTAAAAGAAGGGTCAAGATTCTATTTCTTTGAGGCAATAAAAAAAATGTCTGTAATACTGGATGGTAAATTAGTGTGGATCTTTGTTCAATGCATCATTTTAGCAGGTATTCTTTTTAAAAAAAAACACGACTGCATGAGACTTTAAACTTAATGAGCCGACTAAGAATAAAAGAATGCTTTTTTCCTTAACAGCATAGTAGCACAATCATATGAAAATCTGTAGCTGTTAAATTATGATCTAGATAGTTAGTGTTCTATAGGTTTTGACTGATAATGACTGAAAAACTAGATTATAACATAACAGACATTGAAGGTTATATGAAAATCACTATACTTAAGTCAAGAAGCAAAATCTAGAAAAAAAATTATAGAACCAGACACTTTCAGGTGTCAAGAGTTTCTACAAATCTGGAAATATGAACTTCTAATAAATGTATTATTGATTTCAAATTCTCTCCCCCCCCCCTTTTTTTTTCTGTTTCAGAGGTTGAAGGCAGCATTGACTCATCATCCTGCAGCCATGTCAAATGGAAATATGAACACCATGGGCCATATGATGGAAATGATGAGCTCCCGACAGGACCAGACACCACATCATCATATGCACTCACATCCACATCAGCACCAGACACTGCCACCTCATCACCCATACCCACATCAGCACCAGCATCCCGCACACCATCCTCATCCTCAACCCCATCACCAGCAGAACCATCCACACCATCACTCCCACTCGCACCTTCACACACACCCGGCACATCACCAGACCTCTCCACACCCGCCACTGCACTCAGGTGGACAAGCACAGGTAGAACCACTTAATGAGCTGTCATCTTCTTCTGTTCTGATGCAAGTTTAAAAAAACAGATCACATGCGCATGGCTTTTCAAAAGCAAGTCAACTGGCTGCTAATAGATTTACTCTGTTGTTGGCTGCCAGGTCACAACCTTACACCAAGCTCCAGCTCAAAAATCCCAGATCAAAATGTACTTAGAAACAAAGAAAAGAATGTATTTCAAATGTCTAATTTTCTACCAAAAAACCCCAAAGCTTGTTCAAGCCATGATCTCTGCAAAGTGCCAAGTGTACGTTTATGCTGTTGATATGTTACGGAGTTTGGCACACTGTGTAGCTTGGCGCACTAAGATACATCCACACTGCGTTTTAAAACAGGGACTGGGTCCACAGACTTGGGCTGGCGCTATGGCACTAAAAACAGCTGTGTAGACATTCAGGCTCAGGTTCTGAAGCCCGGGGAAGGGGGCTGGTTTCAGAGCCCGAGTGCAAACATCTATACAGCTGGTTTTAGCATCCCGATCCGTAGACCCAAGCTCTGAGACTCACTGCAGAGGTTGTAAAACACCGTGTAGACATAGTCTAAGGAGCTTGGCTGACTACTTGGCAGCTCATGTTTTAAACTGTTCAATACACTCTGCCCTCAGAGATGGTCCCACAAGCCCCAATGAAGTAAATGGCATTGCACATGCATATTTGAAGGATGAGTTTGATCCTGTATATATTTTATTTGTATATAATATAGCAACTTCCATATGAAGTATCACAAGACACTTTATAGTGAATGTCAATCATAAGACTATCTCAAAAAATAAGGGTGTAAGTAGAGATGGCTTCAAACAAAATCTGCAGATCTAAGTACACCTATACTTTGGTTCTGGATCCAAATTTTGCTGCTGGCCCTTATTTCAATCATGGGAACCAAACAAAAAACTACAGTCTGAATACTTTTCCATTTTGGTCACATTCGGATCCAAATCCAGATCCCAAGTTTGCAGTCACTGCCTCTAATTTTAAGGCAAGAATTAAAGACTTGAAGTTATTAATTGTCTTGTAGTCAGAGCGTAGTAGTTCCAGATACTGTAGATAGATCAGATGAAAGAGAATTACACTTGTAATTACAGCTGTAGAGAATTACAGAATGGAGACAGAGAGAAGGCCAAGATTGGCCTGGAGAACAGGTGAGGATTAGTAGGTGAATATTATGTCAGAGAGAGAGAGGATGAAGCCAGGTGCTGGAGAAAGATTTAACCCAGAAAGGTAATTTTGAATTGGATTCAGATGATGGGAAGCCAGTGAAAATGATGGAAGATGAAGGTCTTGGAGTGAAAGGGTTGTCTTGCTACAGCATTCTGAACTCCCTGACATTTAAAGAGTAGGGATTAAGAAAAACTATTAGTTGAAAGAGGAAGTAATGAACTCACAACTAAGGATTTCGGCATAGGCAGAGCTGATGTTAAGAGGACTTCTGGCCATATTTTAATGTGGTGAAAGACAGACAAGCCAGGGAGATATGAGAAGAAAGAGAAGGCCCTTGGTCAGCTATAGGATAGCAGGCCTGGAGAGCAAAGTTATCATCTGAGTTAAGAAGAATGGGAGTGGAGTCATGGATACAGAACAAAGAGGACTTCTTATTACCCAGGAGGAGTTAAATCTGTGAAGCACTTAGTTGCTTACAGATACCTCATAGGCAGCTCTTAGAAAAACTTACAAGACATTAAAAATAAGAGGATTTGACATCCCACTGTCCAACTACATTAACTATTTACTGACATCTTGTTTTACTTTGTTACTGCTCTTGCTGCAAGTTGGTGGTATTTCCCTGCAGTATTTACTAATGTAAAATGTTATAAATTCTGTTGTTTTTCCATCTATTAATTATTTTTTCCAGAGCTCTTTAACAACTGCAGTAAAAGACCCTATATAATCTTATAACATAGAAAGCAAAAGAGGTGTGATCTGGCTGTCCTTGAAGTCAGTGACAGAGTACAGGTAATCTTGGGGCTCAGAGCACTAGACTGGGATTCAGAAGATCTGGGTTCCCCGCTCTGTTTTTGACACTCTGTGAGCTTGGGCAAGTCACCTAATCTCTCTGCACCTCAGTTCCCTATCTTAAAATGAGGGTAATAATACTGACCTGCCTCACAGAGGTGTTGTGAGGACACATTAGTTAGTGTGTGTGAGGTGCCAAAAGCTTCAGATAAGATTGCCAAAGACAGACACAGACTGAACATCCAGCCAGGCTGCCTGAAGGACCTAGCTAGAGATTGGTCTGCATGGCACTCCATTTGCAAGGAGGTTCCAGCCCTGTGGGATTTGCCCTGAGGTACTGAGATACTTCAGTTGAGCACCATAGAAAAGTCTATAAATAAATAGCAAAACTCCCATTGACTTTAAACAGGAGCAGGATAGGGCCCTGATTTGAGCTACCAATATATTGATGAATTGACTACCAGTGAACAATAAATGTACAAAATTTAAGGATAATAGCTCGTTCAGCCTAATGAGCTAGTGTATTGACACCCCACCTCTGTTACATGACTCAGGATTTGGGGCTTCCTGCTCTTTACTTTAATGATGAACTGTTGTGGGGCCTAGTACCCCATTGGCTGGATCTGATTCCATGGTGAACACTTCAAGCCTTGGTGGAGCTCATTTCAAACAGGAACATGAAGTTTGGAGCACCCACAGTGGAACTTGAGACTGTGGACATCAGCTGATACAGAGACGTCTTCATCTTGTAAACAGGCATAATTGTCACGAAAGGTTGAGAACCACTGGCTGGAGGCTAAGTAGGATCTATAGATCAGCTGCTTCCCTTGACAATACAATAGTTTCCTCCTGATACACAACAGCAATAACGCGTTCTGAAAGGAGGCATTAACAGGGATAAAAGAATGGTTTTGCAAGTAATAAATACAAGGTTATTACTTTCTTAACCCATCCATAATCACTGGGTATCGGCCTCTTTGAGGGTCAGATTGCTTCAAGAGACACATTAATTTTATGGTGCATTTTACTAATTATTAACTTCCTTTTTCTCTTGAGCCTGATACTTCAGTTCCACGCCTCCTGTCAAAGAAAGGCATGATCTGAATTGCTGTGTGCTGCATGCTCCCTTGTCATAACTTCCATTATTCTACACCATGCCCTTGTGTAATGTCAGAATTAATTGCATGCTTTTCAACAGGCATTTTAAGACACACATGAACCTAATGAATTATGTTTTGCTAAAATGAATGAACGAGTACTAATCCTGTGTTAAGTTGCAAAGAATAGAGGAAAGTATTGGATCAAGGATCAAGGTAGAAATAGTCATTTAGTGTGTCCCTTTCTGAGTGATAGATGTTTTGCTTTGTGGGAACTGTTTTGCCTCGGGTTTTACAAAAATGATGTGAGTATTGTTATATTTTTCACATTGAAATTTCTTTCAATCAAACTTTCCACCATGACACCTTAGGCACAGCAGGATCGTTTACATTTTGTTTTGTTCTTTTTGCCATTCCGCCACTGTGTAGATCAGGATATATGATAAGCAGCCCTTAAAAATGAATGAATCCTAATGATCCTTATACATCCTCTTTCTTAATGGAGCATACAACACATGGGGTGGAGAGGGAGCCGTCCTTGGAGAATAATGCTTAGACAATTATCAAGATAAGGCCTAATAGACTTCAGGGTCATGATATATCTGGGAGGTTGAATCAATTATCCAATGTGACATCATTAGTGATGCAACTGCAGCCTTTCTAATTAATACTTGCCAGAGATGGAAGGAAGATGTTCTATTAACTGGCTCTTGCCAGTTCTTACTGAAAATTAAACTATTCACTATTTATTCAGA
The DNA here is from genome assembly GCF_965140295.1 of Lepidochelys olivacea. NCBI lineage: Eukaryota > Metazoa > Chordata > Testudines > Cheloniidae > Lepidochelys > Lepidochelys olivacea. The sequence continues at coordinate 206,734,243 of NC_140412.1, read as the reverse complement.
GTAATATCACCTCATAAAAAAAAATTCTATAGCTATATGTTGGCACAGCAGACCCGACTGACAGAACCGAGAGACAGAAAAGCTTTTTATGCCGGATGGAAACAGAGAGAGTAACAGGCGAAGGAAAGCTTTTGGTGTCCAGAAACATAAATAACCAGTCTTTGAAGTCTCAAAAGGTGGTGTATGGAGAAAGTGAAAGGCCTTTGATGTTATGTTGTCATTAAAAGCGATCTTTGAGGCCTCTACATTTCAGACGTGTTGGTAAAGAGGTAGCAAGCTCAGCCCCAGTGGATGGGGAGCAGCTGGCATTACTCAACAATAACCTTCTTTAGCCACTTAGCGGGCACTACATGCTAAGGGAAGTCCCAAACATTACTCCACCACAACAATGCTAGTAACTACAGTGACTGCGTCTACACTAGCAAGCTGTAATTCTCCACTGGTGCAGCTCCACCAATGGTAGCAACATTGGAGACTGGAGTGTGGTCGTGGTTTATGGCTTTTTACCAGCATGTGTGAGAACTGACTAATTTTAAAAAAATCAGTTTGTAATAAACATCCCGTAAATAGTATGTCCTCACATTTTTTAAAAAATTCCTTCTTTAAATGAGTTTTTCCATTGGGGTTTTTCTGCTCATGTTTCTTTTTATAAACAAGGGAGAAACTAACCAGCTACACAGGGACAAAGTGAAATTGCCTGTACACAAAATGCTGCCAATGCATAAACAAACTGGAAAATAGAATAATAATGCTCACTGACTTCTGTCCCTGACAGTGACCTTTAGATTAAAACCTTCAGACAGAAAAGTGATTTTGCAAGGGGATGGCATGCTTTTGATTGACACCTGGGCGGCAGACAGATGGTAATTCCCTGAGTTGAAATGTAGGGCTCAATCCTACAACTTGCTGAGCACTCCCAACCCCTAAAGTCACCAGAGACAAGTTGCAGGTTTTTGGCCATTAGCCAGAATACCAGGATTAATTCTGATTTGACAGTTCAGGCTTCCACGGAGTCCTATATTCCACATTGACACTGTAGCATGATTAAGGCTGGGATTTTCAAAGATAAGTAAAGGAGTAAGGCAGTTGACTCCCCTTCACTTTTAATAGGGGCCGGTCAACTAAGATCCTTAGATGCCTTAGATAATCCCAGCATAAAGTTCTAATAGCATTACTGCTGGCCTCTCCAAAGATGTGTACGATACTTGAACATACATTAAGGAACACGTGAAACAGAGATGTCCTAAAACTCTGAATGGGATGAAAAAAATCCCAAGGTTTCCAGTCTCTTGCTTTGATTAATTAAAAGTCACTGTGAGAAGCCTGACATTTCATTCTTCAATCAGGTGCTTTCTTTGTCACAACTTAAATAAAACATTTTAATAACCAAAGGGGGGAAAATAATTTCCCTGGCTGCTATTCAGGAGCCCATTCCAAAAATCTCCCCTTAGCCATGTTGGCTTTTTGTCAAAGAATAATTTAAGTGGCATCTGATGGAGTCTTTCTACTTGTGCCACTCTCATATCTTGCCAGAAAGTCTGCCATCTCAAAATACACTCTGGTCGTATTTTTGTTAAATGTCAGTTGACATCACTTTTTATTCCTTTTTGGAATTCGCAGCATCAACTAGAGCCTATCCACTCACCATCTACGTTGAATTTGTTTTTGTTGTTTTCCCGTTAGGTTTCACCAGCGGCACAGCAGATGCAGCCCACTCAGACAATACAGCCGCCTCAGCCCACCGGGGGTCGCCGGAGAAGGGTGGTGGATGAAGACCCAGATGAGAGGCGGCGAAAATTTCTGGAAAGGAATCGAGCGGCTGCCACACGCTGCAGACAGAAGAGGAAGGTCTGGGTGATGTCACTGGAAAAGAAAGCAGAAGAACTCACCCAAACAAATATGCAGCTTCAGGTGTGAGCTACTGTCTATATTCCCAAGACATAGAGGCACTGTTTACATTCAAGGGCTTTTGGTACACCACCAGCCGCTGGTTCTCATATGTGCTACCGCTGCACGTTAGATTAATAATGAGAACACAGACATACTTAAAGTTGACCAATCAAGATATACACTTGTAAATGAAAAACAAAATTTCAGCAAAACCAGCCAGGAAAAGCTTGGGATTCAGAGGCTTTACTGGACTGAGTCATATATTTATTTATTTTTCTTGTCACTCTTTTTATTTTTTTTTTAAGTGACCGTAACTCAGCTATAAAAGGCTTCTTCAGAAAAGGGTATGCAGCTAGTCCTAATTCAAAGACAGCGGGACACGATTATAAATAGAATGGCCCGGTGGTAAGAAAAAGAAGGAAACAGAATATAAATATAGTCTGAAAGCGATAAGTGGTCAAAGTGCAGGCAGCCTCTGCACCAAAGGCACCTTGATTTTGTCTGATTAACGGCTGCTCTTGCAGTTGCTAGGAGTCAAAAGCCCATGCCTACTACAGCCCTCATTTTAAATATGGAGGCATGGCTTATCTTAAGCAGAGTAGACTCTGCTCTGAAAAAGTTGTAGCTTTTCACACTGGGACTCGTCCCATCCTTAGCAGCAATGGCACATTCCAGAATCTAGATGAGAGCAGCCATGTATTGTATTGTGAAACTCAGAGAGCCATATTTGGTCTGTGGACCATGTTTTGGCCTCCACTGGTGGCACCGGGTTTTCTACAGGGATTAAAGTACTGAAGAAAGGGATTCTGGGGGTGATGATGAACAGCTAGCTCACAGCACATGCTGGTTGGCATCAGTACATCTACAAGCCTAGTTGCATTCAGTGAAGGGAAAGTTAAAAAAGAATTACCAGAATCATAGAATCGTAGGACTGGAAGGGACCTGGAGACGTCTTCTGGTCCAGTCTCCTGCACTCATGGAAGGAATAAATATTATCTAGACCATCCTGATAGGTGTTTGTCTAACCTGCTCTTTAAAATCTCCAATGATGGAGTTTCTACAACCTCCCTGGGCAATTTTTTCAGTTCTTAACCACCCTGACAGGAAGTTTTTCCTAATGTCCAACGTAAACCTCCCTTGCTGCAATTTAAGCCCATTGCTTCTTGTCCTGTCTTCAGAGGTTAAAGAAAACAATTTTTCTCCCTCCTCCTTGTAATAACGTTTTATGTACTTGACAACTGTTATCATGTCCCCCCTCAGTCTTCTTTTCCACAGACTAAATAAACCCAATTTTTTCAGTCTTCCTTCATAGGTCATGTTTTCTAGACCTTTAATCAGTTTTTTGCTCTTCTTCCGACTTTCTCCAAATACTCCACATCTTTCTTGAAATGTGACCCGAGTTGACTCATATTTAGCCTGTGATCCACTGTGACCCCCAGATCTCTTTCTGCAGTACTCCTTTCTAGGCTGTCATTTCCCATGGGTGCAACCGATGTTCCTTCCTTAGTGGAGTTCTTTGCATTTGTCCTTATTGAATTTCATCCTATTTACTTCAGACTATTTCTCTAGTTTTTCCAGATCATTTTGAATTTTAATCCTATCCTCCAAAGTACTAGCAATCCCTCCCAGCTTGGTATCATCCTCAAACTTTATAAGTGTACTCTCTATGCCATTATCTAAATCATTGAACAGAAACAGACCGAGAACTGATCCCTGCGGGACCCCACTTGATATGCCCTTCCAGCTTGACTGTGAACCAGTGATAACTACCCTCTGGAAATGTTTTTCCAATCTGTTATGCACACACTTTTTAGTAGCTCCATCTAGATTGTATTTTCCTAGTTTGTTAATTAGAAGGTCATGTGAGACAGTATCTAAAGCCTTACTAAAGTCAAGATATACCACACCTACTGTTTCCCCCCAATCCACAAGGCTTATTACCCTGTCAAAAGAAGCTATTAGGTTGGTTAGATATGATTTGTTCTTGACAAATCCATGCTGACTGTTACTTATCACCTTATTACCTTCTAGGTGTCTGCAAATTGATTGCTTAATTATTTGCTCCATTACCTTTCCGGGTATCATATTGCCTCTATATAAATCCATGGTATATCCACATCTTGAATACTGCGTGCAGATGTGGTCGCCCCATCTTAAAAAAGATATACTGAAATTGGAAAAGGTTCAGAAAAGGGCAACAAAAATTATTAGGGTATGGAACAGCTTCCGTATGAGGAGAGATTATTAAGATTGGGACTTTCAGCTTGGAAAATAGACAACTAGGGGGTATATATAGAGGTGTATAAACTGATGAGCGGTGTGGAGAAAATTAATAAGGAAGTATTATTTACGGTTTCTCATAACACAATCACTACGGGGTTACCGAATGAAATTAATAGACAGCAGGTTTAAAACAAACAAAAGGAAGTGTTTCTTCACACACCCCACAGTCAACCTATAGAACTCTTTGCCAGAGGATGTTGTGAAGGCCAAGATTATAACAGGGTTCAAAAAAGCAATAAATTCACGGAGGATAGGTCCATCAATGGCAATTAGCCAGGATGGGCAGAGGTGGTGTACCTAGCCTCTGTTTGCCAGAAGCTGGGAATGGGCATCAGGGGATGATTTTCGGTTCTGTTCATTCCCTCTGGGGCACTTGGCATTGGCCACTGTCAGAAGACAGGATACTGGGCTAGACGGATCTTTGGTCTGACCCAGTATGGCCGCTCTTATGATCTTAGGTACTGAAGTTAAGGGGACTGGTCTGTAATTCCCTGAGTTATCGTTATTCCCCTTTTATATAGATTGGCACGATATTTTCCCTCTCCTATCTTACTGGACTTTTTGAAGATACTTTCTAATAGCTCAGATATCTCCTCAGTCAGCTCCTTGAGTATTTTAATGTGTATTTCATCAGGCCCTGCTGATTTGAAAACATCTAACGTGTCTAAGTAATTTTTAACTTGTTCTTTCCCTATTTGAGCCTCTGATCCTACCTCATTTTCACTGGCATTCATTAAGTTATACATCAAATCACTACTAACCTTTTTGGTGAAAACTGAAACAAAAAAGTCATTTAGAACTTCTGCCATTTCCACATTTTCTGTTATTGTTTCCACCCCCCGCCCCCCCTTCCCTCATTGAGTAATGGGCCTACCCTGTCCTTGGTCTTCCTCTTGCTTCTAATGTATTTGTAGAATGTTTTCTTGTTACCCTTTACGTCTATAGCTAGTTTAATCTCATTTTGTGCCTTAGCCTTTCTTTCCATCTTTCCTTTGCACCAGGTTAGTTTTCAGTGGTGCCTTTAATATTGTCTCCTTGAGAAACTGCCAGGTCTCCTGAACTCCTTTATCCCTTAGATTTTCTTTCCATGTGACCTTACCCATGAGTTCTTGAAGTTTGTTATAAAGTATAATTTTTGAAGTCCATTTTCCTTATTGTGATGTTTTCATTCCCTCCTTTCTTTAGAATCATGAAACCTATCATTTCATGATCACTTTCACCCAAATTGCCTTCCACCTTTATAGTCCCCACCAATTCCCCCCGTTGGTCAGAATCAAGTCTAAAATGGCTGTGCCCCAGGTTATTTCCTCTACTTTCTGAAACAAAAAGTTGTCTCCAATACAGTTCATGAATTTATGGGACATTTTGTGTTTTGCAGTATTACTTTTCCAACAGATGAGTGGGTAAAGTCCCCCATTACTATCAGGTCTTCTGTTTGGGCTATTTCTGTTATTTGTTCTAGAAATATCTCAACCACTTCTTCCTGATTTGGTGGTCTGTAGTAGACCCCCCTACCATGACATCACTCCTTTCCCCCCCTTTTAATCTTTATCCAGAGACGTTCAACTGGTCTGCCTCTCACTTCCTTCTGGATCTTAAAACAAGTGAATTCTTAATGTACAATGCAGCACCACTTCCTTTCCCTACCCCGCCCCACCCTTCACCTCGTTCCTGAATAAGCTGTACCCCTCCACCAGTATTCCAGACATGAGACTTATCCCACCAAGTCTCAGTGACACCATGTGACAGGATCCCTAGGGTACAACTGGAACTGGGGTACCGATGTACCCACTTAATCCTCCAGTCTGGTCTGTCTCTCACAATGCTTTGCTAGTGACAAGCAACAAATCCCTCCATGCACTGTTATCACTCAGTACAACAACACACAGAGCCCCACATCCAGCTAAATTGCATGAATGCTCCCTGAACCACTCACAAATCACACATAGGCACCAGCAAATCTCCCAAGCCCCCATCCTTGCACCCAGAACTGTACCATCTTGCCCTGGTCAGAAGCCTGACCAGTATAAGTTTATTATCCAGTCTGACCCTTCCTCGATGTGGAGAGTACACACACTAGCCTTTGCAAACTTAAATGAGAATTCCCAAGCACTTGAAGCAAAACACTGTTTTAGGTAAAATATAAAACAGGTTTATTAACTACAGAAAGATAGATTTTAAGTGATTATAAGTGGTAGGCACAAAAGGTCAGATATAGTTCCAAAGAAAATAAAGGCGAAGTGCGCAGTCTAAATCTTAAACCTTATTAAGCTAGGCAGTATTTCAATCAAGCAGTTTTCCTCACTCCAGTGGATGTTACAGATAGGTTATAGTTCTTAATACATAGGCTGCCCCTTTAAGCCTGGGACCAGTCTCCTCAGTTCAAGTCTTTGTCTTCCCAGCATTCTTGTTGCTTCCAGCACAGGTGAGGGACGAGAAAGGCAAAAGCATGATGCCACTGTCACCTATTTTATATACTCAGTCCATTTGCCTGGAAAACACTAGCCCCAACATGTCCTGGTGGGCTTTGCTGAGTCACAGAGATGAATAATGCCCCACTGTGTGTTGCGTGCACAGCCCTCTTACAGCATTGTAAATCCCTCCTGCTGATTAATAGTCATTTAACACCTCCTGGGAGTGAGTTACCTCCTTTGTTGTCACTGGAGAACTAGCAGAGGAGACACTAAAACTTACAACATATTTCATAGATTCATAGATTCATAGATATTTAGGTCAGAAGGGACCATTATGATCATCTAGTCCGACCTCCTGCACAACGCAGGCCACAGAATTTCACCCACCACACCTAAAAAAGACCTCACACCTATATCTGTGCTATTGAAGTCCCCAAATTGTAGTTTGAAGACCTCAAGGAGCAGAGAATCCTCCAGCAAGTGACCCGTGCCCCATGCTACAGAGGAAGGCGAAAAACCTCCAGGGCCTTCCAATCTGCCCTGGAGGAAAATTCCTTCCCGACCCCAAATATGGCGATCAGCTAAACCCTGAGCATATGGGCAAGATTCATCAGCCAGATACTACAGAAAATTCTTTCCCGGGTAACTTGGATCTTACCCCATCTAAAAACCCATCACAGGCCATTGGGCCTATTTACCATGAATATTTAATTACCAAAACCATGTTATCCCATCATACCATCTCCTCCATAAACTTATCGAGTTTAATCTTAAAGCAAGATAGATCTTTTGCCCCCACTACTTCCCTCGGAAGGCTATTCCAAAACTTCACTCCTCTGATGGTTAGAAACCTTCGTCTAATTTCTAATCTAAATTTCCTAGTGGCCAGTTTATATCCATTTGTTCTTGTGTCCACATTGGTATTGAGTTTAAATAATTCCTCTCCCTCTCTGGTATTTGTCCCTCTGATATATTTATAGAGAGCAATCATATCTCCCCTCAACCTTCTTTTAGTTAGGCTAAACAAGCCAAGCTCCCTGAGTCTCCTTTCATAAGACAAGTTTTCCATTCCTCGGATCATCCTAGTAGCCCTTCTCTGTACCTGTTCCAGTTTGAATTCATCCTTCTTAAACATGGGAGACCAGAACTGCACACAGTATTCCAGGTGAGGTCTCACCAGTGCCTTATATAACGGTACTAAAACCTCCTTATCCCTACTGGAAATACCTCTCCTGATGCATCCCAAGACGACATTAGCTTTTTTCACAGCCATATCACATTGGCAGCTCATAGTCAACCTATGATCAACCAATACTCCAAGGTCCTTTTCCTCCTCCGTTACTTCTAGTTGATGCGTCCCTAGCTTATAACTAAAATTCTTGTTATTAATCCCTAAATGCATGACCTTACACTTCTCACTATTAAATTTCATCCTATTCCTATTACTCCAGTTTACAAGGTCATCCAGATCCTCCTGTAGGGTATCCCTGTCCTTCTCTAAATTAGCAATACCTCCCAGCTTTGTATCATCTGCAAACTTTATTAGCACACTCCCACTTTTTGTGCCCAGGTCAGTAATAAAAAGATTAAATAAGATTGGTCCCAAAACTGATCCTTGAGGAACTCCACTGGTAACCTCCCTCCAACTTGACAGTTCACCTTTCAGTAGGACCCGTTGTAGTCTCCCCTTTAACCAATTCCCTATCCACCTTTCAATTTTCCTATTGATGCCCATCTTATCCAATTTAACTAATAATTCCCCATGTGGCACAGTATCAAACGCCTTACTAAAATCTAAATAAATTAGATCCACTGCGTTTCCTTTATCTAAAAAATCTGTTACTCTCTCAAAGAAGGAAATCAGGTTGGTTTGGCACGATCTACCTTTTGTAAAACCATGTTGTATTTTGTCCCATTTACCATTGACTTCAATGTCCTTAACTACCTTCTCCTTCAAAATTTTTTCCAAGACCTTGCATACTACAGATGTCAAACTAACAGGCCTATAATTACTTGGATCACTTTTTTTCCCTTTCTTAAAAATAGGAACTATGTTAGCAATTCTCCAATCATACGGTACAACCCCTGAATTTACAGATTCATTAAAAATTCTTGCTAATGGGCTTGCAATTTCTTGTGCCAATTCTTTTAATATTCTTGGATGAAGATTATCTGGGCCCCCCGATTTAGCCCCATTAAGCTGTTTGAGTTTCGCTTCTACCTCAGATATGGTGATGTCTACCTCCATATCCTCATTCCCATTTATCATGCTACCATTATCCCTAAGATCCTCTTTAGTCTTATTAAAGACTGAGGCAAAGTATTTGTTTAGATATTGGGCCATGCCTAGATTATCCTTGACCTCCACTCCATCCTCAGTTTTTAGCGGTCCCACTTCTTCTTTCTTTGTTTTCTTCCTATTTATATGACTATAGAACCTTTTACTATTGGTTTTAATTCCCTTTGCAAGGTCCAACTCTACTTGACTTTTAGCCTGTCTCACTTTATCCCTACATATTCTGACCTCAATAAGGTAGCTTTCCTTACTGATCCCTCCCTTCTTCCACTCCCTATATGCTTTCTGCTTTTTCTTAATTACCTCTCTAAGATGCTTGCTCATCCAGCTTGGTCTACAACTCCTGCCTATGAATTTTTTCCCCTTTCTTGGGATGCAGGCTTCCGATAGCTTCTGCAGCTTTAATTTAAAATAATCCCAGGCCTCCTCTACCTTTAAACCCATAAATTCTTCAGTCCAATCCACTTCCCTAACTAATTTCCTTAATTTTTGAAAGTCAGCCCTTTTGAAATCAAAAACCCTAGTTGCAGATTTATTTTTGTTAATCCTTCCATTCAGTTTGAACTGAATTAGCTCATGATCACTTGAGCCAAGATTATCCCCTACAACCATTTCCTCTATGAGATCCTCATTACTCGCCAAGACCAAATCTAAAATGGCATCCCCTCTAGTCGGTTCAGCAACTACTTGTTGAAGGAATCCATCAGCTATCGCATCTAGGAAAATCTGAGCCCTATTATTATTACTAGCACTCATCCTCCAGTCTATATCTGGGAAGTTAAAGTCTCCCATGATCACACAGTTTCCATTAGTATTTACTTTATTAAAAACATTAAAAAGGGCTCTATCCATATCCAAATTAGATCCCGGCGGTCTATAGCACACCCCAAGCACTATCCCAGGGGAGGCTCTAATAGTTTTCTTCCCCAATTTAATTATTGCCCAGACAGACTCAGTCATATCCATTTCATCGCTTCTTATTTCAGTGTAATACAGCAAAATCATATAACTTTACACACACTAATGATATACATATTTTGACAGAAAAATGGGTTTCAGCAGATCATGACCTTTCATATGCTATCTTACATGGCATGCTTTGTATGAAATATATCATAATTATATGACGGGGTCAATATGGGTATTTTGGGGTGTTGCTTTGAGTTGGAGTGCCACACACCTATTAAGTCATAATTCAGTTTATGTACTAATACTTCCAGTTCTTCCTGTTTATTCCCCATACGCTTTGCATTTATGTATAGACATCTTTGCATCTGTCACCATAAACCCAAAATGGTCAGATATCAGTGCCTTTTCAAAAATATTTTCTTAGTTCTGAATGCAGTGAAGTTTTTTAGAATTGTTTTCAGGTTCTTAGATTTGAAACTTTGCAAGGCTGTTATGTTGCATATATACCACTGGAATATCCCCTATACCAGAGTGAGCTTCCCATAGCTGGCTACCCCAGCATTAGGAACATTTTGTACCAGCAGAGCAGCAGAAAGGAGCCACAATGTTGCCGAGGATCAGTCTTGTGTTGCCAACAGTTTAGTTTTGAAAAGTAAAGAAGAATTGGGGGGAGGGGGGGCTGTTCTTAGTTTTTGTATATTTTAAAAAATTAAATGCCTAGGCCTTTTGGGATAGGTGTAAAGAAAGGAATCCCCTTTTCCTTCCTAACTATACACCCTGTTTCTATTGCTTATGTGGTGTTTTTCATCTATGAGTGAAAGAGAGAAATCCATAGAAATCTCCTTGGCTCTACCAATGCTCTATAATCACCAGCTGGTGGGGATTGATGTAAGTGGAAGTTTCTGGAGATAAATTGGACAATCATTAAAAAACAAATGTGTTTGTTTAATGTGAAATCAGACTGTCCTAGGAGTTGTTAAATTTACAGACACAACCTCAGTCAAAATTGGGATTAGAACAGATCAGGTGGGAGCAATTCTTAGACAAACCCAAACTCCTTTAATTTTAAGAAGGAACCAATCCCTGCACTCAGTTAATTAAGAAAACAAGGTTTCACTACTTGGTAAATTTTAAATAGTTGTTTTGTGGCAAACTAATCCTTTTTGTACCAAAAGGCATTTTGACCATATAGTATGACAAATTACATTATATAAATCTACAAATTAAAATACAGTTACTGGGAAATCACTAAAATATGTTTTTACTATATATTACTGTATTTCTATGTCTGTGGTTGTTGAGAGGGCTCTGGATAAGTGGGTCTAACATACCAGGGATGAGGGAGGTATGGTGTACCGTGAAATTGCAGGGACGAGTAATATTTCTACAAATCACTACCCACACTATCTAATGGATCTTTTCCCTCTCTGATTCTATGTATGATTCTATAAGCCTTACCCATAATAATGAAGAGTCCAGATTTGCAAGCAAGATAAGATTACTTTATTTTTTAAAAAAGGCAAAATGTCACATTTTAGATCAAAGAAAAACCTGGAGCAAGGATTTTTTTAAATTAAAAATGTCGTTGTTAAGGCTGTTTTATTTAACATTTGTGTTATTTCCCATCATACCAGGCACTGTCTTAAGTAAACGTCTCTTTTTCTTTCTCTTTTTCCCTAGAATGAGGTTTCCATGTTGAAAAATGAGGTGGCACAGCTGAAACAGTTATTGTTAACACATAAAGACTGTCCAATAACAGCCATGCAGAAAGAGTCGCAAGGATATATAAGTAAGTAACTGGTGTATTTCCATGGTCTGCAATCATTCATAAGAACAGCAATCAAAGGTACCAGTCCCTTCCTCTAGCCATTCAGTACCACTCTTTCTGAACATCACAGAATTAAGGTTTTAAATGAAATACCTGGGGGGTGAGCAGATAAATGTAAAGGAGCACTCTGAAGACTGTTATGTACTCTAATCCTGCAATTGATTGCTTGAAGGCAACCTACTGCATTTGCCAAGAGACTGACTTCTGCTGGATTGGGACTGTATGTTTTAATGATTATAAATTTGCCAAATAAACTTATGTATTTACCAAGCACCAACCAAAAATGGCATGGTGTGGTTCAAGCATAAAATAAAACTAGTCTCTACTCCATGGTGCTTGAAGCAATGGCACTGCGCCTGCAATGAGATGCACACAGATAGACACTCGTTCTCCTGCAGAGGAGCCCCAGTGAACTCAGTGCTCCATTCTGACAAATGTATGACAGGCAACAATGCTGGTGGGTCCAGTAAAATACCTCAGAGTGGATCCTTAACATGTACTTTGGTAAATGGTGTAATGGTGGAACCCAAAAGAGTCTAATCACAGAAAGAAAAACTAAGCAGGAATAAATTACAAACATTTTCCTCCAATGAAAATAATACCGTACTCCGAACTTGGTATGTCTGAGGTACGCAATTTCTTCTTCAATCTCTTCTTTAATATTCATCCGTCATTAAAAAAAAAAAGTTAATGAAGATACTGGAGCTAACTAGAGAGAGAAACAATCGAAGTGGACATACTGCACGTGTAGGAACAGGTGTTCTGCTTTGCTGAGTTTCTGCTCAGCATGGCTTAGGGAGATAGCTATAACTCCCTGCTTCTCTGCCTGGCTCCAGAATAGGTTAGAGCAGCCTGAGAGCTGTTCTAATATATGCCAGATGGCAATACTTCCCTAAAGCAAAAAACAGCCAGAGTTCAGTGTGCTCCAGCCATATCCCCAACATACATGCACACACACCCTCCTCACCCCACTCACCCCCGCACTGGTGTCTCCAGGAAGAGTTGCACATATGCCAGCTATGCCAGCTCTATGCCCTCTGGGAGTTTCTTTACATTAGGAGAATCATCAATATGGGAAATAGGGCCCGATTCCATCCTCGCTGCACCAAAGTGAATAAGGCCTAGTATTAGTATTAGTCCTAAGGACAATGGGATTTCATTCTTTACTACTAAGTCTTGCTTATATTAATGTTTCTGTGCTGCATTGCATTTTAATGCATATTTCAATCCCTTCTGCTGCAATAAATAAAGCATTTAAGCACCCAGTTACCAACTCTCGTAATTTTAATCACAAGTCTTGTGGTATTTGGCCTTTAAGAAAAAGTCCCAGCTCCTAGAGTCAGGTTATTACATGACTCTCATTTTTAAAAGGGAGTAAGTTTCTAGCCCTCAAAAGCTTGAAAATGTGAACCTTAAAGGCTCTAAAAACCTCAAAGGCAAACAAACAAACAAAAAACCCTCCATATCTGCTATTGTTAAAATCTCATGATTTTGAATTATTGGAGTTGGCAGGACTGCCTCCTTGGTGGTCCATCTTCTATTTAACAGTACTGTAATACATCACAGGCGTTCAACATGTACACATCATTTTAGTTTGTGTGTTCTTTTTTTCCCAGGTCCTGAGAGTAGTCCTCCTGCAAGCCCCGTCCCAGCTTGCTCACAACAGCAAGTCATCCAGCATAATACCATTACAACTTCCTCTTCCGTCAGCGATGTCGTAGGAAGCTCCACTCTCAGTCAGCTTGCCAGTCATAGAACAGACATGAACCCAATTCTTTAAAACGGATTGGTCAGAAACTGCTATGGGAGAGTGGTAGCATAATCAAATGTCCTTGTGTTAAGGACATTTTCAACACTAACTCAGCCCTGGAAGACTCCTCAGTCCTTGGAAGACTCTGGCTTTCATTTTTATAGTTATTAAAATATGCCTTTTATACTTAGTTACAAAAAGGGAGTTATGCAATTAATATGCTATCAGCTTGGGAAATGCTTTGGTGCTTTCTCCAATTTTTTGGTACCAGTTACTTGTTTATAAACTGAAATGTTTCTGTACATAGTTGTGTTTCCTTCTTACCAGTCTAGCCCGAGGCCTCAGAATCATGGAGTTTTGTTAAACGGCAGCTTGTTAGCCAAAGTCATACATAGCTAACTAGGAATAATTAGGCTATATAGATATGCAGGGAGTCTGGTAATAGCACATGAGAGAGTGAGTTAGCTTTACAATATCATCAGAACCCCACTCTGTATTCAGAGAAAAGAGTGGTTATATAATACATGGATATCAGAACAAATTCTAATCCCAGGTAATATGCCCTCTTGTCTTGCTTTCCTCTTTCATTTCCCTATTGTCCCTCTTCTAGTTAAGCTCTCTCTTTTGTCCTTCAATTGTCCTTGCATCTTCCCTCTCTAAACTCTGTGGCTCTGTCTCCTTCAAGCTTCCTCCTGTCTTCGCCTTCCAAGTCTCTCTTCTCCTTTTTTCTTCTGAGAATACTAATGAAGAAGAAAAGACTTCATACCCAACTTATATTCCCCTCCCCCTCCCTGTGGAAAAAAACTGTTGGCATGGTCACTGCTTTCAATAGCCCTTCACCCACAGCTGGGCTGCACTGAACTTTTGCTTTTTAAAAAAGAAATATGCAGGAGTTTAATGCTCCTGATTTAGTGTTTTAATAAACAGTGAAAGTAGTTTAGCCACAGGTGATGCACGATTGAAAGCCAGCTGTGCTGGTGCTAGGGAGAAGGAGCCTTGCAAGCTTCTGTTGTAAATGTCCATGGCAGAGTACAAGGATAGCAAATCACACCTGTTTATTACAACTGTTTTTTACACTGTCAATTGTTAATGTAGAAAAGCCATGTAGTATATAATAATTCAGAAAGGTTCTATTCACTAAACCAGTGACATTGTTCCATCATCAACTGCTAATAGCCTAAGATTTATATTTCATTTATAGCCCATTAAATCAGTTTGACCAGTGAGGAATAGGTTATTGTTAACTACCAGGAAAAGACCAGTTCTTCACAGCTGATTTTTTAAACATATGTGGGACAGATCCTTAGCTGGCATAGATCAGTGTAGCTCCGTTCACAAAAGTGATGCTATTATCCTAATTTAACTAGCGGAGGATCAGTCCCAGTATGACATTAAAAGCACTTTTCAGCTGCTGTATACTACAAGAATGCTGTAAATTCTGCTATATGCTGTGGATGAAATTCACCCTATGCAGAAGGTCAACAAAAGGCCGAGGCACTTCTTGTATCCTAATTAAGCCCAATTTTGAATGCTTAGGCCTGGTAGGCCTTGTACTGGCCCTCTGCACAGAGGTGGCTTTCACCCTTAGATAGTACCAGTCACATATGGGAAATCAAGCATCAAAAGCACAGTAGATAACAGCCAGTTAGTTATATTATTTTCAGTATGTTTAGACCTGATTCTGCTCCCACTGAAATCAGTGGCAAAAATCCCATTGACTTCAATGGGAGCAGGACCAGGCTCTTACTCTGTTGTGATAAATGTTTGTGACTGCATTTTTTTAAAAAAACAAATGCTAATTAACATTACTCCTGGCAAATACTCTACTGCTAAACACTCTTCATTCTCAAGCTGAGTTGTTTTCCTCAAAGGTCATTTCATTGTTTTTAGAGGAATAATAGTTTTTTAAAGGGTGGTTTTTATTTAAAGAAACAACAACCAAACAAATGAAGGCCTCTCCATCCCGCTTCCCTCTCCCCCCTACCCCCCCGCACCATGAAGCAATGTAGTGATTAGAGCCCATTTTGAAAGGGAAAGCAATCGCTAAGGATCTTGAATCATCATTTCTGATTTAGTTTTTATCTTGGTAACTCAGTTAACTTTTTATCCATATTCTTAAACAACTCTCTTTCCATTTATGCAAATATTTTTGGAAGAAGAATTTTGAGTGTACAGTATAAATCATGACTTGATTATATAGTCTAAGAACCAAAACAATTAAGAAAAAAAACAAATATAAAGGATTTTCTATTATATTTTAGCAAACATATACTTTTAAATATTGAATCTGTAATTCATTTTAAATATTGAATCTGTAATTCATTTTTAAAGTCCAGTTGTAATAGCTGAATGGTTTTGCTTCCTCATAGCTACTAAGCAAACTTTTGTTCAAATATACAGCTTTAAACATAAAGTTCCAGTTGAAGCTCCATTATAAAAAACAGGAGGTATTATCGGTCCAAATTTCATGCCTCACCATTAATCCCTGCCCCACCTCACCTCCCCCCAAAAATGCCATCATAGTATTAATTTAGTTTAAATCTTTTTTTTTTTTGCATGGATAGCACTTAAATACATTATAAAAGAACTGTTGATAATAGAAAAACAAATGAGCTACACTGCACTAGAATTAAGATTTGGTTTTACTTCTGTTCAGACTCAGCTGAAATATTTAGCTGTTAAACTGAAAGCCTCTACAGTAAAAAAAGAAAAAAAATCTTGCCTGAGTTTTGTTAAATCCAGCAACTTGACAGTTTGACTGATGTGTATTATATATAGCTCGATTATGTCTTTTTTTAATGCTAACTAGGCAAGTCAACGATGCATTTGCCTAAATGTGTAATTATAACTAATTGTCTCCTCTCTATACTATTGGCCTATAGGTATAATTGTTATTAGTGATGTGGAAATAAGTAAAGGATGAAAGCTATTTGCTATTGCTTCTTGTAACTCTAAGTGCAAGATTCACAGGCCAAAACAACATGCCGCATATTGATATTAGGTATATCACTAAAAGGACCAACCATACCACTCACCTTTCACTGCTCAACAGATTAACGTCCATCATGCTTAAAATATGCTTGCTTTTTGGAGGACTGACCCTGCGGCCTTTATTTAGGCAAGTAGTCCTTACAAGTCATCTCACTGGAGACTCTGATGTGTAAGGGCTGCAGGAACAGGGCCTATGTCTTTCTCCAGAGAACATCTCCTGTTTAGCAGAAGCAGCTTGTTTTTCAGTTCTGGTATTCTAAATCCACTTTCTGTGCTGTTTCATTCAAGGATAAATTCTAGTTTTCCCTGGGCTACTACTGGAGACTGATACACCTGCCTTTCTTCAACCTATTGCAGCCATCATCCAAATCACTGCCAGTGAGCTATCAGAATGGCTCCCCAGCCTTATTTCATGGGAGTTAACAGTACAGATGGAGTATCCTGGCCATGTTTCTCATTCAAAATGAAGCATCCACATGTTAAACATTTCTATGTACAGCATCGCTCACTGTGCGACATTGAAAGAAAGTATGTTGGAAACCCCAGCCATGGATGAATGCAATACTTTCCCAAAAGTGCTGTGTTGTGATTCAAACATTTCATCCCCCTGAGTCAATTTATGCAAACCATATTCATAACACCGCCTGTGGGAGACATGTTGTGTTTCTAGGACAATGCTGAGGAGGAGGATGTAGAAAATTTCTTGTTGTTTGGAGTTAATTCATGCAGTATACCTAAATGTATGCAGCTCATGTTCTGAATAGTGGAAAGTCAATGGTTCAACTTCAGGTGATTACTAGCCTCAGTATATGTGGATTTTAGCATGTTAACTGATCTTGTCCTGTTAACTAACAAAACCAGCTGTAATTGTTGTCAAAAACCTGTTTTTTGTGGGGGATTTGTATTTTTTTAAGCAACAATATTAAGTGTTTAAAACAGCCTTTTAGTTAGCATAGAGTGTGCTTTTTAGCAGCTAACAACACATTTTTTTAAAAAAAAGTATATAGTGAATTTATGAAAATTCATGAGGACCAAAGCAAAATTTAAACAGGAATCTATTAATGTAGTATTCACATAGAATTTTATAAAGTATTTATTAATAAATGTTATTTTAACACATTCCATTTGAACAGTATTCTTGTATGGAATCTGGTTTTTTTTAAAGTTACAATATTAGTTTTGCAATAAACTACTCTAGATGTATGTGTATCGTAATCTTTTAGGGTCTCGAGCGGAAGTCGTCCATCTAAGATGGAAAGGTTTGCTGAGGTCTTTTGTACAGAAATTCCTAGGATTAATTGTTTTCTTTAAAGCAGCATCTGCTTTTTGTAACAACAAAAGTTATGAACTTACACTTGTTTCCTCTTTTTTTGAAAATGTGTTCTCTCATTTTAGAAAGCACAGGTAAGCTAAAGGGAAATAATACATAAAACTGGAAAGCCTGTCTTTACTAGGATGATTATATATATCACCAGTGGAGATCTAATGCCATTCTTGCTTCTTTTCTAATATTACATAGTGAGTTGCACTATACTGCCTTACCATTGTCCCTTCTGTCTTTTACTAAGCAGTCTTGAGAAGCTTAGTTTAGACCATTGAAGCTCCATTATGTATCAGATAAAATTATTGGAGAGGGAAGAAAAACTATTTTAATTTGTATAAATAAAAACTAAACAGTGCCTATAAAACAAAACCAGTTACAACTAATTAATATCTCAGCTCTACAGTTCAGTTATTTATATTATTTTACAATTGCACTTTAGCTCTCGCTCTCCCTTATTGAATCATTTAAATGTCTGCACCACATACATTTATATGCTTTCCCTGTTGGCATATCTAACGTTTGTCTGTCACACCCACCCAAATGGAGGACGGCTAAGAGAAGCTGAGTGCAGCCAATCTGCAACATGGCTTAGACTTTACACCTTCTTCATGATGGCATATAAATGTTTTATTATGCAAAGTACGTGAGGCAGCATCAAAGGTATATTTACTTATAGTTTATCTCATCCTGAGAACCAAAGTGTCCTGTATACTGTATGGCAGGAGACTGGCTCTTTTGTGCATTATACTGCCCTTTGACTGTTGTTCAGCCCATGGTAGCTATTGAGCTGCAAAGATTACAATGGCCATACAATGTGTTTTGAATTTTGAGTCCATAAAATATAATGTTGCCTCGTAACTTAATAGGGGACAGCACCTTTAAAAAAAAAAAGACTAAAACCTAAAGACAAACAAAAGGAATAAAATCTCCCGTGAAAAAGCTCATTCATCTGAAGTAGTCACCAAAGATGATGAAGTTTGTGTTCACGTGTGACTCCTTCCTAGTGCTTGTGGTTATCTGGTTTTTATCACTGGCTTTATGCTTGGAGCTAAATTGCTTCCCAGGGCTTGTTTTCTTTTCTGTGAGTCTTCCATACCTTTCAAAACTACTTTTCAGCAAACTTTAAAGACAATGTAAGGCTGAAATGTCAGTGTGGGCTAAAAGATTAATTCTCTACATGGGAAGTCTGAGCCCTTTCCAAGGTTTTCCTTGGCTAGGAATCAATAATTGTGATCAGTGATATTTAGACCAATGTGTAATATCTGATATACAGGATCTGTAGGTCCTGTCTTAAGGCAAGCTAAACATTGCTTATGTTAAGTTTCATGGTGCGAAACCATTTCAAAATCTTTGTATTATTTTATAATGTAGCGTTGGCCTTTTGTCACATCTCTAAACAAAATATTATCCTCTGAGTCTGCTTCACACACTGAAAATTGTAGCTTTCCAGCAATTGCAAGAGAAGGGGAAAACCAATGTTGATAGTAAAGGGAAATTTTGAGGGGAAATGGATTTTCCATCCCTCTCCCCCTGGAGCCTGCTAAAAGATCCCTGGCAGGGACAACTTTTACCACGGCTCAGAAAGATACTTCTGAAAGGCAAACCATTTCTGCAGCCCTTCCTCAGGCAAAACTCAATGATGTTGATTGCTTGAGTAAGGACTTCAGGATTGGGACCCAGGTATTTCCCAATCCATATTCATGGGGTTCCCCTCCATATATTGCTCAATTTAAACACTGATCAGTTGCTTCTTTTAAATATAGTTACTATACAGGAACACTGATTTTTAAAGGAACTTTTAGCACTGCTTGGAGTAAGCCTAAACTATGGAAGTCTATAGATATATATTAAAAAAAAGACAAAAAGGTGCTGTCACTTTAAGTTTTGGGCTTGAGGTTGTTTGTATTGTACTAAAGGGTTTGTGTTTGTTTGTTTGTTTTATTCTGTAAAGTAACCACCTTCCTCACTGGAAGGAGAGAATTTTTTTTTTTTTTTTTTTTTGGTACATAAGTGTAAATAGGTGCTGCGGCATTTAATATGTTTAATTTTATGTTACGCTTTTTGTTGCGTCCTGAATACATTTATTGTTACAAATGGACAATGCGTTCATTGAAACTGTTCAACTAGTTCAGATTTTTACATCTCTTTCTCGCTAGAAGAGACAAGATTTTGTGCATTTGTACAAATGTTAATATCACTGCAATTCCAATATAATAAAGCACTCAAATGCAAACACTGCCTCGAATTTTGCTGCATCCATTTGTATGAGCGAGGAAGAGAGTGGAAGGGGGGATGGGGGGGGGTGATGGCGGGGCGTCAGAAGATAACCTGCCTGAAAATAGGCTAAATTGGTCAGCAGAGTGTTTCTTTCTTAGCTTTCTCAGAGGTGGAGATATTGAAGGCTGCAAATCTGCAACATGCTGAGCCCCTCATCATTTACTGGCATCAGTGGAAGAAATTCATTCCTGTGCAGAGGCCCAGCATAAGTCCAACATTGCACATAAGCCCTGTGTGGGATTCAAGTGCTGAACAGCTGTATGCTGGGCCTCTACACACAGGTGAATTTCGCCCACTGATCATGAGGGCACCCAGCACCTTGCAGGATCAAGTCTTAGGGTTGAATTTTTCTCCTGTGCAGAGGGCCTACCCTAGGCCTCAAAAAGTATGTTTACACAGCAAAGAAAAACCCATGGCCAGCCCATAGACACTGAGACTCTCCCACATTTCACGGTCCTAGAGCCTGGGCTCCGGCCTGAGCCCAGACGTCTACACAGTAATGAAACAGTCCTCCAGCCCAAACCCAGTGAGCCCAAGTCGCCTGGCACAAGCCAGCCGCAGAAGTCTGGTTGCTGTGTAGATGGACCCAAAGTGTTTCTAGGCCTTGTATGAGCCTTCTGCACAGGGCTGAATTTTCTCCTGAATTACTATATGCTCCTTATCCCAGCAGAATTGTATGAGCTGCCTCTACTCTTCCTTGTCAGTAAATTTTTTATATCTGAATCCTTTAAAATTAGGGTGAGCCCTCTGCAGCAGCAAACCAAGCTTCAGGGGCGTCCCTGTGCTGCCTGGCAATAACTCCAGTAAGAAATGAGCAGGAGAAAGGTCTTTCAAGAGCTGAAAGTCTGAGAAGACTTTGCTTATGGTCCTCTGTTGCTGTATCTCAGTGTCAAGGTGCCTCCTTCCCCTGTGCAGAGTCCATCACAATTTCTCTCTCTTTCCAAAGGTTGCTCCTGACCAGCAATGCCAGCCACCCCAAAAAGGGACAGGGAGAAGTTAGGGCCATGCAGCACACTCCCACCCCCTTTGCAATGGCTTTCAGAGTTCACTGACTGTGCAGGAGGGCACATCCTCTCTTTAAGGATGGACACAGTGGTTGTGCTCCCCAGAAACTCAGAGGCACAACGGCTCCGAGAGCTGCTAACAGGGCAGGACTGTTCTGCATTGACACCAAAGCAGGGCTCTATGCCACAGTTTAGCCTCTGCCTGTCCAACAAGACTGCAATGTTTAGTCCCAAATTACTAAAAAGCAGGGTCAAACCTTTAAAAATAGCTTGCCTCTCATGAAGACACATCACAAGACTATTACTGTCAATGTGGTTATATTAACATCTAACAACATGAGCTAGGAGACTTGTACTTATTGCGAGGTATCACAGTCCTAGACAGCCCAATCCTTGGTTTCCTTCAAAGAACCAAAACCAGACTGTGTTGTGTTCATTCCTGTTCTGCACTAGACACTGTTACGATTCATCTCTCAATGATACTCCATGCAACATGCATCTAATAAAAAGTTACACTTTTTAAATAAAATTCTCAATATTGCCTGTGCCTTCCTCGATCTGGGGGGCAACTGAGACCCAATCCAACTCTAAGTGCAAATTGGATTAGCCACAGGTTGCTCTAATTTTCAGCTGCTGCTCCCTACAGATTGTTCCACCAGCCAAAGATTGATAAAGCCCACTGTACTTTGCTTCAGTCCCTTCTGCTGCTCAATACACCTCTGCCTGTGCCAGTACACCTCTCTTGTCCTCAGCTGCCTGATTAAGACGCCTTTAAGTCCCACTGTTCATTTACATGTTAGGAAGGCACTGGTTAGGGGGTGCTGGAAGTAGGGTGTGGAGGCGCTGCTGCACCCTCTGGCTTGAAGTGATTTCCATCATATAGAGGGTTTACAGTTTGGTTCAGTGGCTCTCAGCACCCCCACTACACACATTGTTCCAGCACCTCTCTAGGAAGGTGTTCAGTACAGTACTACAACAAAGAACTAACTATATTGTATGCCGTTCCTAACTGCAATATTAATGGAGAAACATGCCACTTCACTTCAAGAGACCCATGACCAGTGATGAATGATTATAGACCAGAGTAGGAGGAGGCAATAAGTTGACCACAATATACCCAAATGAATATCCACAAATCTGGGAGTGTACATTTGAGGGTGACAGAAACTTAGAAGGGAAGACAATCCAAAAGAGGTGGGACACGGGATCTGGAAGTAAATGGAGCCAAATGTTGCCAAGCTGCAATTGCATCTTCCACAGAAAATTCTGATGTAATGATGATCGGAGTGAAAAAAATGTTAAAAGAAAAATAACAAAATGGGCTCTACCCGGCCTTCCGTTCAGACATAGCAAATTCATGGATGCACCAGACATTGAGTAGCGTGCAGGACAAGGTGACGGTAAGCTGCAGACCAGTGACCAGGATAAATGACCTGAGCATGCTAGTGGAATGACATCTGCAACTACCAGTTCACTGTCTAGCACCATTAGGAAAGTAAACTATATTTAGTTGCAAAAAATAGAGGAGAAGCAAGGGGAAATCACCATGGCATTGTCCAAAAGGGCTGGGAGCCCAATCCTGGGGTGTTGTACATGATTTTGGATGTCATAGTACAGGATGAACAAGAAAAGTTACAGAAAAAAAACAACAAAGCAGCAAAGCTCTGGGTTTATAGCCACACTAGTTTCGAAAAGTTAGGCTTGTAGGTATTACATTTCATGTGTTGATATGAACAGCGTAAGTCTGAGGTGTGGTCAGATGCAAAGCTATCATAGGCGAATGAGAGGGCATGAGCTAAAGCTAAGGCCTTGTCTACACAAGTAGTAGCCATTTAGCTAAATGAGATTAGATACTGATCTAGTTAAATCAGCGCAAACCCTTTTGTGTGGCCATGCCTGAAATCAGGGTAAAAGTGCCTTGTAGCAATTTGGCTTCAGTTTCTAGGCCTATTAGTTAAATCTGTCCAATTTGTGGGTGTAGAAATGGCCTCAGAAAGGAGGCAACACTGTGTGCATTTGAATGCACAGAGCCAGAATCTCTGCAGCAATGTAGACTCATTTTGCTGCTCAGTCGGCAAAAAAGTACTAGAAAGCAGCCTGCTGGCGATCCCTCCAGCATAGGGGAACCGCCCCCCCTCCCCAACAGAACAGATATATGTCTAGCACAGTCAGCTATCCCACAGTGCAGATAGATGGCTGTGATCAGACCCTGCTGTGCTCCAGCTAGCCTTGCCTGGGAGACAGCTCCTCAACAGCCTTAGCAAGCCAGCTAGGTAGTCTAGAGCAGCCTCTAGCCTGTTCTACCTAAGGTCAGTGTAGAACTACTCAGAACCAGGAAACTGCACCTTACTTCTCTGCAGTGCCCCACCCTGAGAACCTGGCCCACATGCAGTAATTAACACACGAGCTGACTCTGTAAAGAAAAGCAAAAGGAATGGGATTGAAAATAATTTCACAAACGAGTCAGGCAACTAATTAAAGGGGAAGAAAGCCATTGCAGTTATTTGGGGCATGTGCTGAATCCAGCTGTCTGTTATATTACGTATTAGAGCTTCTTTATACACTGACTGTATGCAGTGGGGACATTAGTCTTAACATAAGGTATACAGGTTGCATGGGCCATGTACCTGAAGCTCTTTTACTTCAGTGCACTAAGTCCTTTTTTCTCCAGCCTGCTTTGTGTGTTCCAGTGCAACGTAATGCCATATTATGAAAACGACTCTTTAAAGCTGATAAAATATTTAAGACATGTGTTCTGGTTGTGTTATGTAAGCAAATACCAAGAGAAGTCTGACCATTAGTGAACCTGATCAGCCCAATCTCCAAGGACCGTCTTTGAGAACAATCAAGACTAGCCTTAGCTACAAGCAAACAAGGAAGTGGCCACTCATGCAGAAAGCAGCAAAGAGGTGTAATCTGCAGGGGATCCAGGGATTTGAGCATGCCGACACCCTACTGAAAAGTTAGACCCTTCAGGGTAAATCAGCAGGTGGTTTTACAGGGAATTGCATTCACCTGATAGCAAGAGGAGTTAAATGAAACAAAAATACTTGACCAGAACTGCTCAGTTCATTAAAGAAGTTGAGATGAGAAAAAAAATAAAATAAAGGGCGAAATGGAATTTTGAAGCAGGGGCCTTTGGATTATACAGATTTATATAATTAAGTGCAGTAATAACATTTTGCATGGAATACTTCATTCAGTCACTTTTTTATGCCCACAGAATCAATTACTGATTCTTCACTGAATATCATCAGAGCTAATTCCAATCTACTAAAAGGTTCTGTTACTGAATAAGGCTGTGCCAAAAGGGCAAACTCTGTGGGTACACACATGGATTAGAGAGAAATTTTGCAAAAGAGGCATTCATAATATAAACATCCCTCAAAGTTCCCTTTGCATGACATTAACGTTTTGTGTCAAAGCGTGTACATTTTGGCACCCCCCACAGGCTTTAAGCTGAAAAATTAATCTTTGGAATGAAATGTCATGATTGGAAATTTTGAAAATATAAAGAGTTTTTAAATCAAAAACGGGTTGCGTTTTGAGGGGAAATTATTCCTTTTAATAATTTGTACTGCAATAGCAGCTACAAGCTGCAATCATAGACCAGGGTCCCACTCTGTTAGTTCTGTGTTTGTACAGCACCTAAAATACAGAGCTGATCAGCCCAATCAGAGCCCAAAGATGAGCCAAAATGTGCGTAAGCAGAGTCCTGCTTTTGAACGCTATCTCTAGCTAACATTAAACAGCAGTATGAAACACACAACTCTCGGCATTTTCTTGGCAAGTAATTCACAAAGTCCAACCATTAAAAACAAATCTTGTGAAACATCCATCCCAGTTAACCATTTAAAATCTTACACATGCATGCACGCACACACAGACGGCTGGCCTTAGGGGTGGACGACCTGGGTGACTGCCCAGGGCACCATAGTCGGGGGGGGGGGGGGCGCTGCAGTGAAGAGGCAAGGGGCTGAGGCTCCCCTGGCAGCCTGTGGAGTGCAGCCTGGTGCAGCAGAAGCATCTGCCTCCCTGCTTCTGAGCAGTGGCTCAGCCTAGCTGCTAGTTTCACTCCACACTCTGTGAGCCGGTGGGCTGTTCCCCCTGTACCCTCTGGGACTGTCCCAGCCCAGCTATTCCTTCTTCCCTGGGTGGCCTAAACGAAAGTGATGCCGCAAGCGTGGCATCTCGGCTCGTCAATGGGAAATGGAAGTTGCCTCTTCAGGGTTGGCAGGGGAAGGAAACTGAAACTGGAGGGGAAATATATGAGTAAGTCTGGGGCAGTCCTGACCCTGTGCCCCAGCTCCCAGGGGCCCCTCCCTGTGCCCCCATGTCCCACCCCTTCCAGCTCCCAGGGGTCCCCTCCCTGTTCCCCCAGGTCCCAGCACCCTCCATGCCCACCCAGCTCCCAGGAGGCCCCTCCCTGAGCCCCTCACGTTCCAGCCTAACAGTTCTCAGCCCCCCGCCGTATTCTCCCCAGTTCTCATAGTGTCCCCCAGTCTTTGAGGTTCCCCCTCCCATGCCATACTCTGACACACACACACCCCAGCTCTCAGGGGATTTCCCCCTTTTTCTTGCTCATTCTAAAGGGAGTTAGCAGTGCAGCGTGTTGGGATAGTTCAAGAGCGAACCTTCCACCGTCACCACCCACCCTAGCTACCTCCAGTGTGCTGGCATGTTTCCATTTTAACCTCCCCCACAATGTCCCACCTTCCCTGGAACTGGGGAGGAGCACTTGAATATTGGGGATGCTCAATACTGAGGTCTGGGGAGAGCTCTGCCTTTCTGGAGTGCCCATGTCACTGCCCCCTCCCCCATTCCCACACCAGGGAGACTCTAGCTGTACCCCTCTGGTTCTCCCCCTCCCCTGCCTCCCTCCTGAGGCACTCAGATCACCATGCTCCCCTGCCACCACAGCCCTCTGGTGCCCTCCTGTCACTGAGCCTTCCCGTGGGTTGCTGACCTGTTGTGGGGAGCCCAGCGAGGCAGTGGCATCAAAATATAAGTTCGCACAGGGCACTATTTTCCCTAAGGTGCCACACACACACACACACACACAAGAGAGAGAGAGTTTTCAGAGTAGCAGCCGTGTTAGTCTGTATCCGTAAAAAGAAAAGGAGGACTTGTGGCACCTTAGAAACTAATAAATTTATTAGAGCATAAGCTTTCGTGAGCTTATGCTCTAATAAATTTGTTAGTCTCTAAGGTGCCCCAAGTCCTCCTTTTCTCTTTACAGAAACTGTTGTGGCTGCTGTCTCTCTTTTTGCTAAAAATAATCTCTCTGGCTGATGACCTGCTCATTCCACAGTCATTCCATGAGACAATAAAATAAATATTGCTTCACACTACAGCACACCCTCGTTATAACGAACCTGTCAGGATCCAAGTCAATGGTTCATTATAGCTAGGTGTTCGTTACAGCAAAAGAGCCCCACTTTCCAGCAGAGAGAGGGAGGTCTGGGGCGACTGACAGCCCCCGCCGCAGCTGCAGGGCTCTAAGTGGGATCCGGGGAAGGCTCATTATTATGAAGGGTGTTATAGTGAGGGTCTACTGTATACGCTCCAGTGTCCTTTGCTCCCCCCCCATTGCTGCACCGTATGATAACGCCAACTGACGGCCCTACTGGAATTCCTGTAGTGTATCTGGTAAGGGGATGCCTAATACTGACCTTGGGGAAAATAAACTGAAGTGTGGTTCAAGTGTAAAAAGTGACTTCAAAAATGACATGCAGTTTAGTCTCTCAGCCCTGGTCTACACTAGGACTTTAGGTCGAATTTAGCAGCATTAAATCGATGTAAACCTGCACCCGTCCACACAATGAAGCCCTTTATTTCGACTTAAAGGGCTCTTAAAATCGATTTCCTTACTCCACCCCGACAAGTGGATTAGCACTTAAATCGACGTTGCCGGCTCGAATTTGGGGTACTGTGGACACAATTTGATGGTATTGGCCTCCGGGAGCTATCCCAGAGTGCTCCATTATGACCGCTCTGGACAGCACTCTCAACTCAGATGCACTGGCCAGGTAGACAGGAAAAGAACCGCGAACTTTTGAATCTCATTTCCTGTTTGGCCAGCGTGGCAAGCTGCAGGTGACCATGCAGAGCTCATCAGCACAGGTGACCATGATGGATTCCCAGAATCGCAAAAGAGCTCCAGCATGGACCGAACGGGAGGTACGAGATCTGATCGCTGTTTGGGGAGAGGAATCCGTGCTATCAGAACTCCGTTCCAGTTTTCGAAATGCCAAAACCTTTGTCAAAATCTCCCAGGGCATGAAGGACAGAGGCCATAACAGGGACCCGAAGCAGTGCCGTGTGAAACTGAAGGAGCTGAGGCAAGCCTACCAGAAAACCAGAGAGGCGAACAGCCGCTCTGGGTCAGAGCCCCAAATATGCCGCTTCTATGATGAACTGCATGCCATTTTAGGGGGTTCAGCCACCACTACCCCAGCCGTGTTGTTTGACTCCTTCAATGGAGATGGAGGCAATACGGAAGCAGGTTTTGGGGACGAAGAAGATGATGATGAGGAGGAGGTTGTAGATAGCTCACAGCAAGCAAGCGGAGAAACCGGTTTTCCCGACAGCCAGGAACTGTTTCTCACCCTAGACCTGGAGCCAGTACCCCCCGAACCCACCCAAGGCTGCCTCCTGGACCCAGCAGGCGGAGAAGGGACCTCTGGTGAGTGTACCTTTTAAAATACTATACATGGTTTAAAAGCAAGCATGTGAAAGGATTACTTTGCCCTGGCATTTGCGGTTCTCCTAGATGTAGTCCTAAAGCCTTTGCAAAAGGTTTCTGGGGAGGGCAGCCTTATTGCGTCCTTCATGGTAGGACACTTTACCACTCCAGGCCAGTAACACGTACTCGGGAATCATTGTAGAACAAAGCATTGCAGTGTATGTTTGCTGGCATTCAAACAACATCCGTTCTTTATCTCTCTGTCTTATCCTCAGGAGAGTGAGATATAATTCATGGTCACCTGGTTTAAATAGAGTGCTTTTCTTCATGGGACACTCAGAGGAGCCCATTCCTGCTGGGCTGTTTGCCTGTGGCTAAACAGAAATGTTCCCCGCTGTTAGCCACAGGGAGGGGGGAAGGTTGAGGGGGTAGTCACGCGGTGGGAGGAGGCAAAATGCGACCTTGTAACGAAAGCACATGTGCTATGTATGTAATGTTAACAGCAAGGTTTACCCTGAAAGAATGTAGCCACTGTTTTATAAAATGTGTCTTTTTAAATACCGCTGTCCCTTTTTTTTTCTCCACCAGCTGCATGTGTTTCAATGATCACAGGATCTTCTCCTTCCCAGAGGCTAGTGAAGCTTAGAAAGAAAAAAAAACGCACTCGCGATGAAATGTTCTCCGAGCTCACGCTGTCCTCCCACACTGACAGAGCACAGACGAATGCGTGGAGGCAAATAATGTCAGAGTGCAGGAAAGCACAAAATGACCGGGAGAGTAAGTGGCGGGCTGAAGACAGGGCTGAAGCTCAAATGTGGCGGCAGCGTGATGAGAGGAGGCAGGATTCAATGCTGAGGCTGCTGCAGGACTAAACCAGTATGCTCCAGTGTATGGTTGAGCTGCAGCAAAGGCAGCTGGAGCACAGACTGCCACTGCAGCCCCTCTGTAACCAACCGCCCTCCTCCCCAAGTTCCATAGCCTCCACACCCAGACGCCCAAGAACGCGGTGGGGGGGCCTCCGGCCAACCAGCCACTCCACCACAGAGGATTGCCCAAAAAAAAGAAGGCTGTCATTCAATAAATTTTAAAGTTGTAAACTTTTAAAGTACTGTGCTTAAAGTGCTGTGTGGCATTTTCCTTCCCTCCTCCACCACCCCTCCTGGGCTACCTTGGTAGTCATCCCCCTATTTGTGTGATGAATGAATAAAGAATGCATGAATGTGAAGCAACAATGACTTTATTGCCTCTGCAAGCGGTGATTGAAGGGAGGAGGGGCGGGTGGTTAGCTTACAGGGAAGTAGAGTGAACCAAGGGGCGGGGGGTTTCATCAAGGAGAAACAAACAGAACTTTCACACCGTAGCCTGGCCAGTCATGAAACTGGTTTTCAAAGCTTCTCTGATGCGTACCGCGCCCTCCTGTGCTCTTCTAACCGCCCTGGTGTCTGGCTGCGCGTAACCAGCAGCCAGGCGATTTGCCTCAACCTCCCACCCCGCCATAAACGTCTCCCCCTTACTCTCACAGATATTGTGGAGCACACAGCAAGCAGTAATAACAGTGGGAATATTGGTTTCGCTGAGGTCTAAGCGAGTCAGTAAACTGCACCAGCGCGCCTTTAAACGTCCAAATGCACATTCTACCACCATTCTGCACTTGCTCAGCCTGTAGTTCAACAGCTCCTGACTACTGTCCAGGCTGCCTGTGTACGGCTTCATGAGCCATGGCATTAAGGGGTAGGCTGGGTCCCCAAGGATACATATAGGCATTTCAACATCCCCAACAGTTATTTTCTGGTCTGGGAATAAAGTCCCTTCCTGCAGCTTTTGAAACAGACCAGAGTTCCTGAAGATGCGAGCATCATGCACCTTTCCCAGCCATCCCACGTTGATGTTGGTGAAACGTTCCTTGTGATCCACCAGAGCTTGCAGCACTATCGAAAAGTACCCCTTGCGGTTTATGTACTCGGTGGCTTGGTGCTCCGGTGCCAAGATAGGGATATGGGTTCCGTCTATAGCCCCACCACAGTTAGGGAATCCCATTGCAGCAAAGCCATCCACTATGACCTGCACATTTCCCAGGGTCACTACCCTTGATATCAGCAGATCTTTGATTGCGTGGGCTACTTGCATCACAGCAGCCCCCACAGTAGATTTGCCCACTCCAAATTGATTCCCAACTGACCGGTAGCTGTCTGGCGTTGCAAGCTTCCACAGGGCTATCGCCACTCGCTTCTCAACTGTGAGGGCTGCTCTCATCTTGGTATTCATGCGCCTCAGGGCAGAGGAAAGCAAGTCACAAAGTTCCATGAAAGTGCCCTTACGCATGCGAAAGTTTCGCAGCCACTGGGAATCGTCCCAGACCTGCAACACTATGCAGTCCCACAAGTCTGTGCTTGTTTCCCAAGCCCAGAATCGGCGTTCCACAGCATGAACCTGCCCCATTAGCACCATGATGCATGCATTGGCAGGGCCCATGCTTTCAGAGAAATCTGTGTCCATGTCCTGATCACTCACGTGACCGCGCTGACGTCGCCTCCTCGCCCGGTATCGCTTTGCCAGGTTCTGGTGCTGCATATACTGCTGGATAATGCGTGTGGTGCTTAATGTGCTCCTAATTGCCAAAGTGAGCTGAGCGGCCTCCATGCTTGCCTTGGTATGGCGTCCGCACAGAAAAAAGGCGCGGAACGATTGTCTGCCGTTGCTCTGACGGAGGGAGGGGCGACTGACGACACGGCTTACAGGGTTGGCTTCAGGGAGCTAAAATCAACAAAGGGGGTGTCTGTACATCAAGGAGTATTTCAGGCAGGAC
Organism: Lepidochelys olivacea; assembly: GCF_965140295.1. Lineage (NCBI taxonomy): Eukaryota > Metazoa > Chordata > Testudines > Cheloniidae > Lepidochelys > Lepidochelys olivacea. The sequence continues at coordinate 206,703,786 of NC_140412.1, read as the reverse complement.
TTCACGGAGGGTTCCAATAAGAAATGGTGCACCTAAGTTATCGTTCTTATTGGAACAAGGAGGTTAGCCTGGCCTCTGATTGATACATGGCTAGATTTACCTCGCTGCACCTTCTCTGTGAGTGACTGCAGTGTGACCTAGAGGAATGAGTCCCCTAGACAGGGGAGGAGGCAAATGAGTACAAAACAAATCTGGTCTATTTCTTGTTTTGACCTACTCCATCTATCTTTTACATCTTTGGCTGGCAGCAGACGGTGCAGAAGGACTGCATGCCATCCACATCTCATGGCTGCTCGGCAGAAGATGGTACAGTACGACTGCTAGCCATCCTCATCTCTTGCCTGCCTGGCAGAAGATGGTACAATACGACTACTAGCAATCCTCATCTCTTGCCTGCCTGGCAGAAGATGGTACAGTACGACTGCTAGCAGTCCGTATCGCCTGCCTGCTCACCATAAGACGGTTCAATAGGACTGACTGCAGGACTAAAGAGAATGACCTGGTCAAGTCACTCCAAATTTAGTCCCTGCGCCCATGTCTGCCCAGGCGCTCCCAGCCGACGTGGCCAGGAGCACCTCGGACATGACGATGACGGCTACCAGTCGTACTGTACCGTCTGCTGCCACAAGACAAGGGGTTGCTGCTACTGTGTAGCAATGCCGTACCGCGTCTGCCAGCACCCAGGAGTCATAGGGTGACGGTTACCTGAGCGGGCTCCATGCTTGCCGTGGTATGGCGTCTGCACAGGTAACTCAGGAAAAAGGCGCGAAATGATTGTCTGCCCTTGCTTTCACGGAGGGAGGGAGGGAACGGGGGCCTGACGATACGTACCCAGAACCACCCGCGACAATGTTTTAGCCCCATCAGGCATTGGGATCTCAACCCAGAATTCCAATGGGCAGCGGAGACCGCGGGAACTGTGGGATAGCTACCCACAGTGCAACGCTCCGGAAGTCGACTCTAGCCTCCTTACTGTGGAAGCGCTCCGCCGAGTTAATGCACTTAATGCACTTAGAGCATTTTCTGTGGGGACACACACACTCGAATATATAAAACCGATTTCTAAAAAACCGACTTCTATAAATTCGACCTTATTCCGTAGTGTAGACATACCCTCAGTGATTTCCTACCAAAGGTGCTCACTTCAAAAGCAAAGGGAGTGGGGGATTGTAGGGGTTTTATTTACTGCCAACCCTTCAAATTCAACCCAAGCACTGAGATTTAAGAGAGGCTCTTATCTTCTCATACATCATCTCTAGAAATAAAGATTCTGCAAGTCAACTTATATACAATAGGGATGGGCACTATAGAAAACCCTCACTTATATACAATAGGGATGGGCACTATAGAACTTGTCCTCAGGTACAGTTATGCTAACCTACTGCTTTCAGCGAGATTGCATAGGTGTAATGGACAGCTAGTCACTCTGAGTATCTGTGAAAGCATGACAGCTTGTCTCTCGCACCAACAGAAGTTGGTTCAATAGATCTTACCTCACCCACCTGTGGTGTTTAGATGTTGCTTGTAATTATTAGAATTGGGAACACTGGCTGTTGGGAGTCTGAAAGGACAGAAAACAGGAAGAAGGGGGCAGGAGTTGAGAGGCTGGGAAAAGCTACAGAGGGTGCAGCAGCAGTTTGGTAAAGAGGTTTCCACTTTGAAAATAAAGTCCTGTTGAAGCTTGTTAGTACCTTGCCTGGTTGATACAACATTTTGGTGATGAGGATGGATCTTCTGCCTCTGAACCCACCTGCACCCTTTCTGCAAAGCCCAAAACCTCTGTCAAGGTTCCTTCCCCACTCTGAACTCTAGGGTACAGATGAGGGGACCTGCATGAAAAAAACCCCAAGCTTATTTTTACCAGCTTAGGTTAAAACTTCCCCTAGGTATAAAATATTTTACTTTTTGTCCCTGGACTTTATTGCTGCCACCACCAAGCGTCTAACAAAATATAACCAGGAAAGAGCCCACTTGGAAATGTCTTTCCCCCAAAAATCCCCCCAAGCTCTACACCCCCTTTCCTGGGGAAGGTTTCATAAAAATCCTCACCAATTTGCATAGGTGAACACAGACCCAAACCCTTGGATCTTAAGAACAAGGAAAAAGCAATCAGGTTCTTAAAAGAAGAATTTTAATTGAAGTAAAAGAATCACCTCTGTAAAATCAGGTTGGTAAATACCTTACAGGGTAATCAGATTCAAAATATAGAGAATCCCTCTAGGCTAAACCTTAAGTTACAAAAAGACACAAAAACAGGAATATACATTCCATTCAGCACAGCTTATTTTATCAGCCATTTAAACAAAACAGAATCTAATGCATATCTAACTAGATTGCTTATTAAGCCTTTACAGGAGTTCTGACCTGCATTCCTGCTCTGGTCCCGGCAAAGGCAACACACAGACAGAGAGAACCCTTTGTTTTCCGCCCTCCCCCTCCAGCTTTGAAAGTATCTTGTCTCCTTACTGGTCATTTTGGTCAGGTGCCAGCGAGGTTATCTTTAGCTTCTTAACCCTTTACAGGTGAAAGTTTTTTTTCTCTGGCCAGGAGGAATTTAAAGGTGGTTAGCCTTCCCTTTATATTTCTGACATGCCCCCCCAAATCACAGATAGGATGAAACACTGGCTGTGATTTCTTCCTGGAGCTCTAGGAGAAAACAGAGTTAATAAGACACATGCACCTCTAAATATACTACCAAGTATATAAAGACTAACAATATTTTCCACATTTCAAGAACGATTTTAACCAGTTGATTCTGGGAAACTTTCACAGGAGAATGCATCAGCCACTTTGTTAGAAGCTCGTTAGATGTGTTGTATGTCGAAATAAAAATCTTGGAGAGCTAAACTCCACCAAATAAGTTTTTTGTTATTCCCGTGGCGGTATGAAGCCACTGTAGAGCAGCATGGTCGGTTTGCAGGTGAAAACACTGTCCCCAAACGTATGGGCGTAGATTGAAGACAACGGTGTAACATTCTTTTTCACTGACTGACCAGTTGTTTTCCCTCTCAGACAGCTTCTTGCTGAGAAACACGAGAGGATGGAATTTTTGATCTGGTCCTTCCTGCATTAAAACTGCTCCCACACCACGCTCGGACGCATCTGTGGTTACTACGAATGATTTGTCAAAGTCTGGGGCCCTTAGCACAGGGTCAGACATGAGTGTCGCTTTAAGCTGGTTAAAGGCCTTCTGACACTCTTCGGTCCACTGAAAGGCATTTGGCTGTTTCCTTTTTGGTTAGGTCTGTCAGTGGGGCGGTGATTTGGCTTTATTGTGGTACAAGTCGCCTGTAATATCCAGCCAAGCCTAAGAAGGATTGGACCTGTTTCTTTGACTTTGGGACAGGCCACTTTTGGATAGCATCCACTTTGGCCTGTAGGGGGTTGATAGTTTCTTGACGCACCTGGTGTCCAAGGTAAGTCACTCTGTTTAGGCCTATTTGACACTTCTTACCCTTAACAGTTAGTCCTGCCTCCCTTATGCGCTCGAAGACTTTTTGTAGATGTTCCAGGTGTTCTGCCCAGGAATCCGAAAATATGGCCACATCGTCAAGGTAGGCGACTGCATATTATCCCAATCCCACTAGGAGACCATCTACAAGTCTTTGGAAGGTGGCGGGTGCATTCCGCAGCCCGAAAGGGAGTACAATAAATTCATACAGCCTGAAATGTGTGGTGAAGGCTGACCTTTCCTTGGCGGGTTCATCTAGCGGTACCTGCCAGTACCCCTTGGTTAAGTCCAAGGTAGAGATGAACTGGGACTGTCCCAGTTTCTCCAATAGTTCATCTGTGTGTGGCATTGGATAGTTGTCTTGGCGAGTTACAGCATTTAGCTTACGGTAGTCCATGCAAAAACATATCTCCCCATCTGGTTTGGGAACTAGAACCACTGGAGATACCCATGCACTGCCAGAGGGACGGATTACACCCATCTGTAGCATATCCTGGATCTCCCGTTCTATAGCAGTTTTAGCTTGAGGAGACACCCGCTAAAGTTGGGCTCTAATTGGGTGAGCATTACCTGTGACAATGGAGTGGTATGCCCGTTCAGTCAGTCCTGGGGTGGCTGAGAACGTCGGCATGTAGCTAGTGCACAGCTCCTTGATCTGCTGTCGCTGCATATGCCCAAGGGTCATGGAGAGGTTCACCTCTTTCATGCCACCAGCACTTTTTCCTTCGTAGTAGACACCTTCAGGCCACTCAGCGTCATCTCCTCGGGCTGTAAACTGACAAACCTTTAATTCTCTGGAATAAAAGGGCTTTAAGAGAATTAATATGATATACCTTAGGCTTTCGGTTGGAGGTGGGGAATGCTATGAGATAATTAACAGCTCCCAGGTGCTCCTGGACTGTGAATGGCCCTTCCCGTGATGCTTCCATTTTATGGGCCTAGAGCACCTTTAAGACCATGACCTGGTCCCCTACTTCGAAGGAACGCTCTCTGGCATGTTTATCATACCAGGCTTTTTGCTCTTTTTGAGCATCCTTTAGGTTTTCTTTAGCAAGGGCTAAAGAGGTTCAGAGGGTGTTTTGTAGGTTGGTTACAAAGTCCAGAATGTTAGTTCCTGGAGAAGGTGTAAACCCCTCCCATTGCTGCTTCACCAACATCAAGGCCATATTCAAGTTCAAATGGTGAAAACCCTAAACTGGGATGTGGTACAGCTCTGTAGGCAAAGAGCAACTGCTGCAACATTAGGTCCCAATCATTGGAGTGCTCATTTACGAATTTACGTATCATTGCCCCCAAAGTCCCATTAAATTTCTCCACCAGGCCATTTGTTTGATGATGGTAAGGGGTGGCAACCAAGTGATTCACCCCATGAGCTTCCCAAAGGCTTTCCATAGTTCCTGCCAGGAAATTAGTCCCTGCATCTGTGAGGATGTCGGAGGGCCAACCTACCCTGGCAAAAATGTCTGTTAGTGCCTGGCACACACTTTTGGCTCTGATGTTGCTTAAAGCTACTGCTTCCGGCCATCTGGTGGCAAAATCCATGAAAGTCAGTATGTACTGCTTTCCTCTGGGTGTCTTTTTCGGAAAAGGACCCAGAATATCCACAGCTACTCACTGAAATGGAACTTCAATGATGGGGAGTGGCTGGAGAGCGGCTTTGACCTGGTCTTGGGGTTTTCCCACTCTTTGGCATACTTCACAAGACCAGACATAGGTAGAAACATCCTTGCCTATTCCCTCCCAGTGGAATGACCGCCCCAAATGGTCTTTGGTCCTGTTCACCCCAGCATGGCCACTAGGATGATTGTGGGCTAAGCTCAAGAGCTTGACCCAGTACTCAGTTGGAACTACCAACTGTCTCTGAGGATGCCAGTCTTCCTGGTGTCCACCAGAAAGAGTTTCCTTGTATAAAAATCCGCATTCTACAACAAACCTGGATCAATTAGAAGAGCTGAGAGGCGGTGGGTTCCTCTGTGCCGCCGTCCAAGCTCTCTGGAGGCGTTCATCTGCTTCCTGTTCAGTCTGGAACTGTTCCCTTGATGCTGGAGATATCAGTTCCTCATTGGATTGTGGACCTAGGTTTGGTCCCTCTGGAAGCGATGTAGGGGATGGCGCTGTTTCTGTTGACTGTGAACCGCTCTCCGCTGGTGTACTATGTTGGGTTTCAGGCTCCAGATGAGCCTCTTGTGTAGGGTTATCGGCTGCTGCTGGTTCAGGTTCGGTGGGGTCCTCTGGTGTTGGGGTTGCAAGTACAGTGTTGTCAGTGGGTCTGTGCTGGTTGTTCTGCCAGTTCCAGTTCTGGGACTGGCTCTGTCTGGGTCTCTGAGACTGGATCCACTACTGCTGTTACAGATGCTGGCATGTGGTCTGGGTCCATCACCTCTGACCAGGTCCTGGTAAAAGTTTCCGGAACAGAGCTAGGCATGACGGCTTGCTTAGCCTGGCTGCGGGTGACCATTCCCACCCTCTTGGCCCGCTTCACATGATTGGCCAAGTCTTCCCCCAACAGCATGGGGATGGGATAATCATCATAGACTGCAAAAATCCAAGTTCCTGACCAGCTCTTGTACTGGACAGGCAACTTGGCTGTAGGCAAATTGAAAGAGTTGGACTTGAGTTTCCCTCCGCTCCAAGGTTATCTGGGAGGTATCTGGGCCTGAGGACCTCTGGTGTGATTCTGGTGCAATGAACTGTAATCTGTTGGGGTTCTTGGGGCAGTTGGCCTTCACATGCCCCGGTTCGTTACATTTAAAACATCATCCAGCTGACGGATCACTGGGGCGGGGTGGGTTGCTGGAGAACAGTGTGGCAGGACGATGAGGTGTCTGGAGTATTCCTTGGTGTGTAGTTGGGGCCTTGGGCTGCCCCCGGTAGTACGGTGTGGTCTGAGGTTGTCCCTTCTGGTATCAGCTCCAACTGTGACCAGGGTTGTTCCTCTCTCCTCACTCCACCCATTTTGTTCCTGCTTGCCCCACCTCTCTGGCGGTCTGGGACTGCTCGTATCGATCAGCATAAGAAGCAAGACTTTCTGCTGAGTCCATTTCCTTGTCCCATAAACACTGTTTTATTTCCTCCTTGGACATATTCAGAAATTGCTCCTGAGCTATCAAATCACACATTCCATTAAAGCTAGTGACACCCCTTCCTTTTACCCATTTATCTAACAGATCCTTCATCTGGTTTAGATAATCCACATTACTTAGTCCAGGCCCTCTCTTAAGGGTTAGAAATTTCACTCTGTACGTTTCAGATGTAATTTGAAATTGCTTTAAAACCAAATCCTTGAGCTTATTATAGTCAGAAGCCTCATCTTTAGGCATCTTATTGAATATGTCCAGAGTTCTTCCAGTCAATTTTACGACCAATGTGGTCATCTTGTGAGCTTCAGGAATTTTATGGAGAGTGCACAGTCTCTCAAAGGTGAGAAAATATTCAGCAATATCACTGGATTCATCATACTGTGGACACAGTCGCTCCCATTTGTGGATTGTTGAGGAAGGATGGTTAGGGTTATCCAGTAGATTCTGCTCAGCCTTTACCTTCTCCATCTCCAGTGCATGCTTCCTCTCTTTTTCCTTCTCCTCCATTTCTTTGTCCTTTGCCTCGATAGCTCTCCTGTGGGCAACCTATAGGGCTTTTTCTGCCTCTTTCGTTGCCTCCAGTCTGGTTAACTCAAATTTGTGTTGTGCCTTGGTTTCTGTCATGTTAGCCTCTCTGTTTTTAACTAACTTTACACCCGAGAGTTAGAAAGAAAACAAACAAACAAAAACTTGGCTTGTCAAAAAAAAAAATATATATATATATATATATATAGGTTGTGCTGTAACCAGATTCCTATGTTCTCTGATAGTGATTGTCAGCCTACAGAAAAATCCTTAAAAAAAACCTAACACCTTTGTCTCCAGGCAAATAGACGGAAAACCCCTCTAGTTGCTCTTAGGTTTAAAAAAAAACAACAACAACTACTACTTCAGGTCTGTGAAGACTTGTGAATTTCCCTGCAGGAGGTTAACTACCCCACCTTTAGGTAGAGAAAACTCCAGTTCACAAAAGACAATTCCCTTTTGTCTCTGCTCTGGCCCCCAAGCAGAGACAAAAAAAACTCAAACTGCTTTCAGCTTAAAACCTGCTTTCCAGCAGCCCAAAGGAAAAAAAATATTTCCTTCTTTAAAATCTGTGCTTCTGGTTCAAAAAATCTCAAATTGATATCAAAATGATTTCAAGTTAATCCCACCGCTCTGCCACCATGTCAAGGTTCCTTCCCCACTCTGAACTCTAGGGTACAGATGGGGGGACCTGCATGAAAAACCCCCTAAGCTTATTTTTACCAGCTTAGGTTAAAACTTCCCCCAGGTACAAACTATTTTACCTTTTGTCCCTGGACTTTATTGCTGCCACCACCAAGCGTCTAACAAAATATAACCAGGAAAGAGCCCACTTGGAAATGTCTTTCCCCCAAAAATCCCTGCACCCCCTTTCCTGGGGAAGGCTTGATAAAAATCCTCACCAATTTGCATAGGTGAACACAGACCCAAACCCTTGGATCTTAAGAACAAGGAAAAAGCAATCAGGTTCTTAAAAGAAGAATTTTAATTGAAGTAAAAGAATCACCTCTGTAAAATCAGGATGGTAAATACCTTACAGGGTAATCAGATTCAAAACATAGAGAATCCCCCTAGGCAAAACCTTAAGTTACAAAATGACACAAAAACAGGAATATACATTCCATTCAGCACAGCTTATTTTATCAGCCATTTAAACAAAACAGAATCTAATGCATATCTAACTAGATTGCTTATTAAGCCTTTACAGGAGTTCTGACCTGCATTCCTGCTGTGGTCCTGGCAAAGGGAACACACAGACAGAGAGAACCCTTTGTTTCCCCCCTCCCCAGCCTGCCTCCAGCTTAGAAAGGATCTTGTCTCCTCATTGGTCATTTTGGTCAGGTGCCAGCAAGGTTATCTTTAGCTTCTTAACCCTTTATAGGTGAAAGTTTTTTTTCCCTCTGGCCAGGAGGGATTTAAAGGTGGTTAGCCTTCCCTTTATATTTATGACAGCCTCCAATTGATTTTACTGCCTAGATCCATAAGTTTGAGACTTATCTACTTGCAATCAGTGCTACAGAGATTTCTGAAGTAAGAAAGTGTGCTCTGCTAATCCACTGCCTTGCAGCAGAAGGGCAGTGTATATTTTACACTTTTCCCCTTGCAGATGATAAATATGAGACTGCACTCACTGCATTAAAGAATTTTTTCTGCCAAAAGTGAATGTAGTAGCTAATCGTTACAGATTTTGCCAGCGTGATCAGAAACCAGGGGAAACTATAATGCAGTATATTGCTTCCCTGAGGAGTCTGATTGTAATTTGTGACTTTGGGAATATGGCAGATGAGATGATTAGAGACCAGCTCATTGAAAAAACAACCATGCTTCTTGTAAGAAAATGCTTACTTCTAGAACAATTTACACTAGAAAAAGCAATAACCATTGCTACTCAGATTGAGTCAGCTACAGCTGAAGCCAAAATAATGAGCATGGATACAGGAGGCGCAGTCCAGGCTGTGACTCCTTTGCAGAAAAATTTACTACCACTGCAGACACACAATTGCAAGAGGAAAACTAATGAAAAACCACCAAATCAGCAAATTCAAAATACAGTAAAAGCATGTTTTCGCTGTGGATCCCCACAACACCTTGCAAGCTACACAGGATATCTAGCAAAAGTAGCTCAGTGCAATCATTGCAAAAAGATTGGACATATTGCTAAAGTATGTCGCAGTAGCCAGTTCAATCAACAGGTGCATGCAGGTACAATATCAGATGTTACTGTGCTGAGCGTGGACAAAATCACTACTGCACATATTCCAGAACAGATAACATGCACTGTAAACGTTTCCACCATACCCTCAGGCAAACCACACTCTATTCAGAGAATGTTGGACACTGGCTCAGCAGTATCTATACTACGGGATTCCATCTATCTGCATTACTTTAAAGATGTGCCTCTTACTGAACCCAAACTTCACTTGGTGTGCTATTTGAAAAACCATATTCCAGTACATGGCTGCCTGCCAGTAATAGTTATTTTTGGTGATTGCTGTGTAACTGCAGAGTTCTACATTGTCCACAAAGGCACTCCCCCTATCCTTGGCAGAGATTTATTGGCTGCTTTAGAGGCTAACCAATTTATTTGAGCATAAGCTTTCGTGAGCTACGTAGCTCATGAAAGCTTATGCTCAAATAAATTGGTTAGTCTCTAAGGTGCCACAAGTACTCCTTTTCTTTTTGCGAATACAGACTAACACGGCTGTTACTCTGAAACCTGGCTGCTTTAAATCTCAGGGTAGTTAATGGATGAATTGATCTTCCTCAGCAAAGCACTCTTGCGGTACAAACACCAGTTTCAGCTGGGACCCAACACCAAGTTGAGGAAAAACTTGGCTGTGCTTATGGGTTTCTGCACAAAGTTAAAATGCAGAATAATGTGATGCCTGTACGACAGAACTTACAGCACTTACCATTTTCAGTCAGGGAAGCTGTTTCAGAGGAACTTAGAAAACGTATTCAAAAGGACATTATTGAAGAGATTGACTCCTCGGAATGGGTTTCACCTATAGTAGTAACGCAGAAGAAGGGTGGAGGCATTCGCCTTTGTGGGGACTTAAGGGAGCTAAATAAAGCTATTGTGATTGACAGCCATCCTCTTCCTCACATAGAAGAAGTATTTGCAGAACTCTGTGGAGCACAGATGTTTTCTACTCTTGATTTGCAGAGCGCATACCACCAGGTTATGTTGCATGAAGATAGCGGAGAACTCACAGCATTTATTACACATGAGGAACTATTTCGTCTTAAACGTGTTTCATACGGTCTCACATCAGCCTTCCAAAAAATGATGTCATTGATTTGAAGAATCAACATGGAGTTCAGTGCTATTTGGATGATATTATCGTGTTTGGAAATACTTCGGAGGAGCATGACAATAACCTGCAGTCTGTACTAAATGATGGAGGCAACCTAGTGACAGAGGATGTGGAAAAAGCTAATGTACTCAGTGCTTTTTTTACCTCTGTCTTCACGAACAAGGTCAGCTCCCAGACTACTGCACTGGGCAGCACAGTATGGGGAGGAGGTGACCAGCCCTCTGGGGAGAAAGAAGTGGTTCGGGACTATTTAGAAAAGCTGGACGTGCACAAGTCCATGGGGCAGGATGCGTTGCATCCGAAAGTGCTAAAGGAGTTGGTGGACATGATTGCAGAGCCATTGGCCATTATCTTTGAAAACTCATGGCGATCGGGGGAAGTCCCGGACGACTTGAAAAAGGCTAATGTAGTGCCAATCTTTAAAAAAGGGAAGAAGGAGAATCCTGGGAACTACAGGCCAGTCAACCTCACCTCAGTCCCTGGAAAAATCATGGAGCAGGTCCTCAAGGAATCAATTCTGAAGCACTTAGAGGAGAGGAAAGTGATCAGGAACAGTCAGCATGGATTCACCAAGGGAAAGTCATGCCTGACTAATCTAATTGCCTTCTATGGTGAGATAACTGGTTCTGTGGATGAAGGGAAAGCAGTGGACGTGTTGTTCCTTGACTTTAGCAAAGCTTTTGACACTGTCTCCCACAGTATTCTTGCCAGCAAGTTAAAGAAGTATGGGCTGGATGAATGGACTATAAGGTGGATAGAAAGCTGGTTAGATTGTCAGGCTCAATGGGTAGTGATCAATGGCTCCATGTCTAGTTGACAGCCGGTATCAAGTGGAGTGCCCCGAGGGTCAGTCCTCAGGCCGGTTTTGTTCAATATCTTCATAAATGATCTGGAAGATGGTGTGGATTGCACCCTCAGCAAGTTTGCAGATGACACTAAACTGGGAGGAGAGGTAGATATGCTGGAGGGTAGGGATAGGATACAGAGGGACCTAGACAAATTGGAGGATTGGGCGAAAAGAAATCTGATGAGGTTCAACAAGGACAAGTGTAGAGTCCTGCACTTAGGACGGAAGAATCCAATGCACCGCTACAGACTAGGGACCAAATGGCTCGGCAGCAGTTCTGCAGAAAAGGACCTAGGGGTTACAGTGGACAAGAAGTTGGATATGAGTCAACAGTGTGCCCTTGTTGACAAGAAGGCCAATGGCATTTTGGGCTGTATAAGTAGGGGCATTGCCAGCAGATCGAGGGACGTGATCGTTCCCCTCTATTCGACACTAGTGAGGCCTCATCTGGAGTAGTGTGTCCAGTTTTGGGCCCCACACTATAAGAAGGATGTGGAAAAATTGGAAAGAGTCCAGTGGAGGGCAACAAAAATGATTAGGGGACTGGAACACGTGAATTATGAGGAGAGGCTGAGGGAACTGGGGATATTTAGTCTATGGAAGAGAAGAATGAGGGGGGATTTGATAGCTGCTTTCAACTACCTGAAAGGGGGTTCCAAAGAGGATGGCTCTAGACTGTTCTCAGTGGTAGCAGATGACAGAACAAGGAGTAATGGTCTCAAGTTGCAGTGGGGGAGATTTAGATTGGATATTAGGAAAAACTTTTTCACTAGGAGGGTGGTGAAACACTGGAATGCGTTACCTAGGGAGGTGGTGGAATCTCCTTCCTTAGAAGTTTTTAAGGTCAGGCTTGACAAAGCCCTGGCTGGGATGATTTAATTGGGGATCGGTCCTGCTTTGAGCAGGGGGTTGGACTAGATGACCTCCTGAGGTCCCTTCCAACCCTGATATTCTATGATTCTATGATCCCCATATTACCCTCAAGCCAATGGGGAAATCGAATGGTTTAACAGAAGTTTGAAAGAAAGTTTGCAAACGGCTAAACTGGACGGGCTATTGTGGATACCCTTCACTGTTGATTTCTTTCAAGCATACGGGGCTACACGACATGCCACAAGAAGCAAAGATCGCCAGCAGAGTTACTGCATGGGAAACAGATGAATACTAAACTGAACATTGCTGGATTGTTAAAGGCACGACCTGATGGCCCAAACAAGGATGATGTGAGAAAAACAGTTGAACAGAACCAAGCAAAGTCTAAGGCTTTCGGTGGGGTGCTAAGAAAACAAAGTTTGAGTGTGGTTCCTTCATTAGAATACGAAAACCTGGAATTTTACGCAAAGAGGACCATAAATTCACAACTCCTCTTAAATTCATAGAGAAGAAGGGACCTTACACCTATTAACTTTCTGATGGGCAGGTATGGAATGCTTCTTATCTTGCACCTGCCTATGCACCAAGAGGAGATTATGCCAACACCCAGTCTGCATTGGATGACTTCACCATAGTACCAACACAACAAGACATTGCACTGGAACCGGGGCTTGAGAGACAGCCTGTCAGACCCATACGACTACCTGTCTGGATCAGAGACTATGTTATGTAGTATCTACAGTGTTTTCAGTAATTTCAGTAATATTTCTGCCAACAGTATAGTGTCTTGTTTCATATTTTTTCCTGTGGTTAGAACAATAATGTTTATTTTAATTGGGAGAGTTTATTAAGAGAGGAGGGAATGTGGTGTTTAGATGTTGCTTGTAATTATTAGAATTGGGAGCACTGGCTGTTGGGAGTCTGAAAGGACAGGAAACTGGAAGGAGGGGGGAGGAGTTGAGAGGCTGGGAAAAGCTACAGAGGGTGCAGCAGCAGCTTAGTAAAGAGTTTTCCACTTTGAAAATAAAGTCCTGTTGAAGCTTGTTAGTACCTTGCCTGGTTGATACAACAACACCTTGTCTCTCTTCTAGTCAGTAAGTAATTCTGGTACTGATGCACAACTAGTACTAGAATCCAGCACTCTTTTTCAGAGCTGTGGTGGCTCTGCAAGGCTGACAATAGTCAAAATTAGTTTTAAACTTTACTTTTTTTGATGCAAGCCATTAGATACGATGCTGAAGACACACAGAGAGCACAGCCATTAAGCAAGAAGTTACAGGTTTTATAAAGTCACCTTTTGTGGCAGCACCACACTTCTAAGCACTCTCAAGGAGACTTTCAGTCATTTTTCACGTGGGTGGTTTCCTCAGCCATCTGCCGTGTCTGACGGCATAGAAGGAGAACTGTACATGGTTCTTTTCTCCAACAGGTGAGCATTAGTATCAGTGTAACCCACTCCCCTCACATAACATTTCAGAGTCTCTCACAAAGTGTTTCTATTTCATTAATTAATTCATTGAGAAAAGGGAGCTTGTGGGGTTTGGAAATGCTTAGAGATGATGCTGTTTGGATCACCTGGATATCCAATGTGGCCCCTGCTTGAAGAGCTCAGTTTTGAAATGGGATAAGTGGGGCCCATTCAATCCAAACAGAAATTAAGTATAAAACTTCCTCTTTTCCCAACTCCCTGAAATCACTGACAGCTTTAGGAATGCGACGGTTACTTTTCTTGAAGGCTCTGCTCCTAAACCATTATACAAGAGCAGTAGGAGCCCATCAGTGCCACAGAAAAGTTCCTTTTCTGGACACTATTCACCTAATCTCAGACAGCAGCTACAACTAAAAGCCAAGGAGAGTTTTAAAACCCAAACCGCTCAAAGGGGATTGAAAAAGATGAATTGTAATTGGATCAGCACTGGCATTGAAGACCTCTGCTAAACAGGCAAAAATCCAAGTCTATCAAAGGGGAGAAATACATGTTTTAAAAACTGATTCTATCACCCATTTGTGGCCTTATTGGAATATTCGCTGCGTGACTGATACCACAGAGCTAGCAAGAAACAGAAAACTATAAACTGTCCTTCTATTCTACCTTTCATAAAGAATTTTATGAACTATAATTTAGTACCACAACAACCCTGTGAGTTAGGCAAATGTTATTACACACAAAGGCTTGTCCCAAATCCCACAGCTCTTCAGTGGCAGAGTGAGGAATAGACCCCAGAAAGGTTGACACTCAGTTTCCTGCTCTTATTAGTAGACTGAATCAGGCCTCATTCTGAAGACTTTAGGCAGACAAGCGATGTATGCCTGAGGACTGATCAGTCCTTACTAGAACTTGTAACACCTGTCTTTAAGGAGAGGCAAGCTGCATGAGATTCCTGTTTGTGTTCTTCAAAGCATGTCCACCTTTTAATCTTAGAAGATTTTTTCAAATGCCATTGCTTTTAATATTGAGATTGTATTTTCCTCTTGGTTTATATTAGATTCTATATAGAGATACACATACACACAGTCTATAACAATGATGCTCAGACTGAGGCGTGTTACCTGCAACTAGCTCTTTAATGCATCTCCTGTGGCTCTTTGCAACACACAATATTAAAACACTGTGTGATTTAATTATTAACCAAGCTAAGTTATTAGCCAATCAGGATGGTTTTACTAAGTTATTAATCAATTGTAGTTGGTAAAATAATAATATTTGGTCAGTCATTTTCATATGAGAATTATAACTAAATTTCCGGTCATACTGTTGAAATATGAATATATAGTACTGTAGTAAATGAAACAATGAATTCACACTACTGTGGCTCTTTTGGGTAATGTTGATCACTAATTTGGCTCCTGAATCATTGAGGTCTGAGGCTCTATAACAATATTTCCCAGGTCTCTGAAATATCTTTTAATTTGCCCAGCCTAAGAGCTTGCGAGAGGTCACATGAATGGGAAGGCAGATGAATATTCAGTAAGACCATGGTTATATGCAGAGGCAAGAGGATCACTGGACTCCCATTGCCTACACAGGCATATGGTTACATAGAAAATAGTTGCAGGAAAATATTTGCCAGCTATAGGATTTTTTTCCCCTGTTTTTTACCTAGGTCCTGGTTCTGTAATCCTCATTCACACTGAGGTTAATAGGGTTACTCAATATGAATGAGGTTTGAAGGATGGGGCCCTCACTGAGCACTTTTATTTATTCAATTCTTCATTGTTGCTTACTGTTTACTTTCAAACTCAAATGGGTCAGGTTTTTCTAGACTGTACCTTTCTACACCTAATAAGTCACTCTGTCAAGCCCCAGTACTTATACAGACATCTACTTATCAAGCTTGTAATTTTTTCCTTGGATTATTTTCAAGATACCCTTTGGTGTTGCCTTCCTCTAAATATATACTAAGTCCTTCATAAGGGTAATTTATGTGGAATTTCTTTTCCCATACACTGTTGAAAACATCACCTGTTTTAGTAGCAAATTACTGGTCTGAGTGCAAAAATATTTTGAGGCGTTAACTCAGCATCACTTGCTAATGGAAAATCTAGTAACCAAAATGCTTTTTTAAACCACAGTAAATTTTATATTTGTTACCTCTTGATTCCCATTAAATGCATTAATTACAGCAACATTTAATGAAGCAAATAAAAGATATTATGTATAGAGCACTGTGAAAAACAAGTTATTTAGCTATGTGCACTCTTGTATATTCTTAATAAAAGTCCTTACCTTAAGGTAAAAACCCAATAAAATATACCACAATGTGCCATGGGACCTACTGTTGATTTGCAATACATTACCCCTTTAGCCGTAGGCAACTTTTGCAGAATGCACAGCAAGCTTATTTATATGTTATATATACATAAAAGATCTTTTCCCCCTTTATAAAGATTTATTGAATTTCCCCAGAGTATATTCATTCTCTAAAAAGTTCTTCATTTCTCTACACCATACTTATTGTAATAAAGACAATGATATCCATTCCTAATGCTACACGCAATATTAAAAAATCCAAACATATGAGAATCAAAATCACAATAATATATGCAGCAATCTTGACTCATGTTACTTGTGTTTAGTATTACAGAAGTAGTTTCACAAATATCTGTTGTTCTCCTTAATCACAGCCCTTTGGGTGAGGTCTGGAAATACATGGTCAAATATCATAACATTTTGTTTTAGGAATTAAAGACCTAGTTTTTCTTCCTCTAAGAAATTTTAAGTCCAATGTTATTAATCATTTTCAAAATAAATCCACACACCTTTCCTTGATGTTTTCCAAATCCTATTTACATTTCTATATTAAAAATACCTTAAAGAAAAGTTAAAGCTAATCATAATTAAAGTCAAAGTTGAGCTATGCATAACATAATGAATTCACATCCTTTAAGGAATATATGAGGATTCCATGAAATTCAGTCTCCAGCCCTTTTATGAGTACCACAAAGGATTGCACTTCAAGAATGACCTGTAATTGTCTATTATTAGTCAAACTGTATTCTCATTATTTCATATTGGCTACATTGATTATTACAATTGTGTCACTGGCAGCCCTCTTCCTTTTAATTTCACAGAACTATTGAGAAGCTTGAGAGTTTATGATTTAATTACCACTGAAGTTAAAGGTAATTTTGCTATTAAACTCAATGGCAGCAGGATCTGGCTTCGAAGGTGACCTGCCCCATCTGGATTTTCCCCTAACATTGTTAAGCTTGCCTAAACCCCCAATTCTGCAAGCACATACATCTGTGCTTAACCTTATGCGTGAGAGCAATATCACTGAAATCTTTGGGATTATTCAAGTATCTAAACCTTAAGCATATGTGTAAGTATTTTCAGTATTTGGGGCCCAAGATAGAATAACTGCAAGACATTGAGGGGGGAGGAATGCCTCTTTTTCAGTTCATTACTTTATTCACTTGACACCACTTTGTGCATAATCAGTTTCATTCCTCTTCCTACTTCTACATAGTTATTTTCTTCTCTTGCTTATGCGGGTCTTTGACTTAGAAACATGGGCCAGAAAAAACATTTTTAATAGGAACAGAGCATAAAAAGCCACAAAAATTGATTGGGGTTGGGGCTTAAGAAACAGATGTAGTACCTGGGAAACTTCTTTTAACGGATTTCAAGAAAATGACTAGATTTCAAGTTCTTAGGGTCCTATTAGTGCCTACTGACAAGTGTAAAAGCCAACTCTCATCACTTGAGGCACAGCTAGCAATTACCAGAGATGTGTGAATGTTTTGTGAAGAAGACCTATGCAAGCGTAAGTCGCCTCCTTTCAGGTTTAGGGGCTCATGCTGAAATCAGCTGAGATTTGTGTGAACCATTTGCCAAATCTTTCTGCTGTCTCTGGATTCCAGACCACCATATAGAAGCTTAGTGTAAGTCAATTCCTTTCTGGTTTACACCAGTGTAAGCAAGGGGAGCGTCAAGGCTCAGCTGTGCATCCCAGATCTTCACAAGGAAGGGAAGGATTTCAGATCTGCATTCCACACTCTGTGCAGTCAACTACCAGCAGCAAAATGTGACTAGCTCCCCTATTGTGTTTAAATTACCTGTCAAGAGTGAGGATAAAAGGGATGAAGGCTGTGCGTGTTTGCTTTTCCTTTATCATTCTCTTCACCTTTCATTAGATCCAGTCACCTACCTAGCTCCTCTCAGCAGCATCCCAACCAATACCACCAATCCAGGTGGCAATGCACACAAGGTACAGCATTAAGTTTTAATTTACAAGATATCAGGAAGATTTGTTTGCTTGTCTAAGATAGGGGTTTTACTGGACAAAACCAGCTGCTGCAACAATTGTCTTAGAAGCATCCTGTGGGTTAGAGGAAACTAGGGAGGAATTTAGGGTCATAGTTGGTTACAGATGAAAAAGATCCATTAGATGGAGCCCATTCCATTGCAAGTGCAAGGTGCATTCCCCTGCTAGATCCTGGATTATCTATTAAATGGATACTACACTTGGCTTTGGAAAACAAAATGGTCACTAATACAGAGAAATGTTTTCAGTGACTGAGCTGTGGCTCTCAGGGACTGGCAAGGGAGGACAGCTAAATTCCACTTATATGAATTCATATATAAAAGTTGGGGAGAGATTAGATAACATTTTAAAGTTAAATAAATACCCAGGAAGCAGACACATTTGCTTTGTAAATGGCACTTACTCTGCTTAGTCACTCTGCATCTGCAGTTTCAATGATGCCACTGAAGGAGGAGTAAATATGAGTCAGGCCAGACACAGAGAAAGAAGCAGTGTTTTGTTTCTACAGCCCACCATGCCCTCTAGTGATGTAACTGGGAAGTTCAGCCACAAAGCCTGTTCTGCACCTCTTCAAACAAGCTAGCTGTTTCGCCGTTCCATTTTTTAAAGCACACAGTATACAATGTTTTCTAGTGTATGTTGCGTTAACTGCCAGATGGCCTGCCCTGAAGTCCTCTGTTCACACTCATAGAATAGGCTCATCCTGGGAGTCAGTAGCACAAGCTTCCCTACATCTACTAATGTGCCTCATTTTTTAATCCCCTCTAGTGGTAAGAAAGTATTCTCCCTATCCATAATTCATGGGCTCTCAGATGAGGCCTGAGACCACACCCTATCATGCTGACCAATACCGTCAGGTTGTTTCCTTATACTCTCCTGTCAGTTTGTGTCCATCAGTCTCCTCTTGTCTTAGACTGTAAGCCCGTTGGGGCAGGGGCTGTCTTGTTGCTCTGTGTTTGCATGCTGGCTAGCACAAGGGGTCCTGGTCCATTCCTGGGGTGCTATGATAACATAAATAATAAAATCAAGCCACCAATTAATTTGAGCTAGACCACCAAAGAGCCACTGAGTGGTAACAACGACTGGTCATTACTACATCTCAAACTGCAACTTTAAAGGAAAAGGTCCTGTCTCACCAATAATCCCTTGAGCCACCCAGTCCCATATTTATTTGTTGCCATTTTAGCTTATGTATCATATGTCATTTTGTATTTGTAAATGAATAAAAACAATACAACAAAGAGAGAAATTGAGGAAGGTGCTAAATAAGGGATAAACAAAGTCTTATTTGTCCACTTTTGTTTCTGATATATATCCCAGTCAAGAATTGGTTCCTAACAGAAGGTTTCTAACCATCAGAGGAGTGAGATTCTGGAACAGCCTCCTACTAGGAGCACTGAGGGCTAACAACCTAACTAGCTTTAAGATGAAGCCTGATACATTTATGAAGGGGGTTATATGATGGAGCTGCCTGCAATAGCAAGGAGACTGGACTTGATGAGTCAGGAGGTCCCTTCCTATCCTAAATTCCACACAGGTGGAAGCTCTAGCCCAACAACAGGATTGCTGTTATTGGAGAATACAAGAGTAATCAAATCATGAATGTAGCAGGAGCTGCCAATAATTCAGTATCACAGAGCCTCTGTAGCACTCGTCAGACATTTGGGACATTCTAGCCTCGCTTAATGGAAAGATCTGATCTGATTAATGTAGCTGCTCATTTTTATAAAGTACAGGCACTCAGCTACTATGGTGATGGGTTCAGGGTAAGAACCTGGAGAGAAAAGAAAGAAGAGAGAGTGCAAGGAACTGAATCTCATCCTTGAGCTGGAAGCGTCTTTCATCTTTTGAGTATTATCTTCCTGACAACATATCCCTGATGGAGGCACTTTATTCCCATTCCAAACCAAACTTTTTTAGGGTGATCCTGGCATAGAGGAGTGAGTGGAATCTTTCTGTCTTCTGGAAGTGAATTCTCTGCTATCTGAGTCCTATTGAAGAGATAACATAATTGTAGTTTCCCCATTTCTTCATTCCTGGGCTGCAAGCTCCCAGTTTCCTCCACAGCCCTTCCACCCACATGAAGCTTCCACTGTGATCTTCATTCTTTAGGCCAGCAGCCAGAAGTTTGTGAAGAAACTGAGAGTAGTGAAATGAATGAAAAGTAGTCTTCTTCTCATCCCAAAGCATCTTTGCAGACATGAGGAGCAGCATAGCAGCGCCATTCATTCCTCTACCCAATTTGTTCCTCTATTAAGCCCAGCCTGGACATGTCCCTCCATACAATGTCCCACCACCTAGTTGGTGGCTGGCTTCTACATGTGATGGACCTTGTATTTGCATTATTTTCTTTGGCATCTTATTATCTGTTTGTTTGTTTTTTTGGTAGTGTCCCTATCATAGTAATCTTTTTGATTGCAGCCAATACCTTGACTTCACATCCTACATATCTTCTATTTTCATTTCTCTTAAAACCATTCCACTTTACACCTGTCATTTTCTGAAGAACTCCCATCTCTACTGCCTCCAGCCTTCTGATGTCTGTTTTAATGCAACTGCTTTCAGTCCACAGGGCAATACTGTTAGTACACTAGTTTGATAAAATTTCATTTTGGTACCAAATGTAATGTTTCTATCACCCCATAATTTTATCATCTTCTGTGCAGCACTTCTAAGCTAAAGCACATCTCCTTTTAATCTCATCCTTGATGGAACCATCAGCACTGATCAAGCTTCCTAAGTTCAAAAGATTTTTCTTGTCCTATGAATTTAATCCCTGTTGTATTTATCTACTGTCCCTTTTCCAAGACACAACCACTTCATCTTGGTATTTATTGTAAGCCAAAGACAACTACACCAACTTTCCAAGGGAGCAAAGAGTATTAATTCTAACCTGTCTGGCAGTTTTACGATGTCATCTGCATAAGTTAAGTGTTAAGTTAAGCATAAGTGTGCCAATGTCACACCTTCCAACTTGTCTACAATTCTTAATGTCCAATTTAAGAACATGATGAAAAGTGACAGTGATTCCATGCCTTCTTGTCTTACAACAAACTTTGATTTGAACCAGTTGCTTAATTTTCCACCAACTCTTACTGCTCTACAGGCAGCTTCATATATAACTTTTATAAATACTGTCATCCTTTCTGGACCTCCATATGATTTTACTACTTTCCATAATGATCCAAATGGAATCAAATACCACTGTGAAGTCAATGTAAACAGCAATTCCGCATCAACTGTCTGAGCATGAATATCTGATCAATGCAATTTTGGCCTGGTCTGGAGCTGCATTGTTCCTCACTTACTTATTCCGCTAACTCTGGACTTAATCTTTTGACAGTTACTTGCATCATGATTCTTCCTGGTACTAATAAGCTTATATGTCTATAATTATTTGGATCAGAAGGATCTCCTTTCTTCAGGACTGGTACAACCACTGCCTATATCCAGTCATCTGGTATCTCCTCTTGCTCCTATTCCTTCTTATTTATTTTTCCTAATGCTTTGATAGCACTTGTCCCATCAGCTTTTAGCAGCTATGCTATTATATTGGCTATTCCTGCAGCTTTCCCCTTTTTAACTGCTTTACTGCTCTTTCTATTTCTTCTTCTGATAGTGGGTCAATGCAGATATCGATTCTGCCTTGCAAACTGTTCATTTAGCACGTCTAGAATGCTCGCAACTGGATGAACTACAGGATTCAGCTCTTTGTCAAAATTCTCCTTCCATAATTCCAGCAGCTCTTTGGCATTTTTGGTGTCAGTTCTTTCTTATTGTTGGTCTGATGGTGTTTCCATACAACTTAACCATTTTGCATATCTTGTTTTCTTGAGGCCTCCTCTAGTTGTTGAGCCTCTTCTTTCCAGAAATTTTGTTTGTCAAATCTTTGGGATTTCTTCACCATTTTGCACAATGCTTTTACTTCTTCTGCTTTCCCAGCAGACTTGGCTCATTTACACTTTTCCTGTAATGTTCTTGTTTCATTGCTTGTCCCACTTTTCCTTGCTTGCTTATGCCTTCCAACAACTTCCTCCACTGTGTTTTGTATTGCTTTCTTGACTATTTCCTCTCCAGTCTGAAGTGAGATATCATCATTGCAAATTAATGATCTGAAATGCCCTCCAAGCATCACCTTGTATGCCTCACTCCCAGAGCTATTCTTTACTTTATCAAGATCAAATTTGGGTCCAGTTGCATTCATCTTTTTCTTGATTTCAGACTGGAGCAGACAGGGCTTGCTTAGCCTCTGTAAACAAGTCTGTCTAGGAGAAAGAAAACTTTGATTTCAAATCTGAGCAATCCAAGCTTGTAAGCCTTGGAAGGTCTAGTGGACTAGGGTGTAATTCAGATACCTATTCCTAGCACCCAGGAGGCTGTGATAATGGCATTTCCATGAGCTGAATAGGCTAGATTGACCTAACAAGTCATTACATCCAAAACTTACTTGTTATAAACACAGTACAAGAAGTCAGACTGACTTATACAGATTTTTACCCAGGCCTGTCAGACCTAGCAGATAGTCATGGATTTCAGATAATGGCTAAATACATATTACATGTATTGCAAGCTGGCATGTTAGAACTCTATTCACTCCAGGCCAGACTGAGCTAGAAGCAGAGGAGTTAAGGAAGTTACAAGTTCCCTTGGCTGCCATACAGGAGACACGTTGGCGTGGGGTACAGGAAAGTTCACAGCTGGAAGTTATACTTTTCCTTTATTCTGGACATTCAAGTGGACAAGTGAAGCATACAGATGGGTTGTTAAAACAGTGGACAAGAGAACAGTTACTTCATTACACCTGGAAACAGGTGTCTGAGCAGATGGTCATAGCGAGGTTTACCACTGCCTACAATAAACTACGGAAAAATATTACTTATAAATAAATGCCAGCCAAAGGAGTCAAAACAAATTAAAAGATCCAGATTATCTTTACTATCTACCAATATTATCCTTGTACTTCATCACTCCCTTGCGCCATTCTCTGCTGTACTTTCCTTCCTCCTTTTTACTGTAACTAGCACTGAAAGGTTGTGAAATGTAGCAGAGGTGACAAATTGAAAAGCTCAGGCTGATGATTGCAGGAAAATGCTCCGCTGGAGTAAAAGCTTCAACCATTTTGGAAGAGAGAGAGAGAGAGAGACTTTGCTGTGCGACAGTGCTAAAGGAAAAGCCTCATTCCAATCTGCAAGTGTCTACTGTATCTTTTTTAATTAAGGCTCTAATGTTGCAATAAGCTTGTCATAAAAATAAAGGAAAGGGTAAAACCCCTTTAAAATCCCTCCTGGCCAGAGGAAAAATCCTCTCACCTGTAAAGGGTTAAGAAGCTAAAGGTAACCTCGCTGGCACCTGACCAAAATGACCAGTGAGGAGACAAGATACTTTCAAAAGCTGGGAGGAGGGAGAAAAACAAAGGGTCTGTGTCTGTCTGTGTGATGCTTTTGCCAGAGACAGAACAGGAATGAAGTCTTAGAACTTAGTAAGTAATCTAGCTAGGTATGTGTTAGATTATGATTTATTTAAATGGCTGAGAAAATAGCTGTGCTGAATAGAATGAATATTCCTGTCTGTGTGTCTTTTTTGTAACTTAAGGTTTTGCCTAGAGGGATACTCTATGTTTTTAATCTAATTAGCCTGTAAGGTATCACCATCCTGATTTACAGAGGTGATTCTTTTTTTTTACTTCTATTAAAAGAATTCTTGTAAGGAACCTGAATGCTTTTTCATTGTTCTAAGATCCAAGGGTTTGGGTCTGTGGTCACCTATGCAAATTGGTGAGGATTTTTACCAAACCTTCCCCAGGAAGTGGGGTGCAAGGGTGGGAGGATTTTGGGGGGAAAGACGTGTCCAAACTCCGTTTTTTCAGGAACCTAGATAAAGTTTGGTGGTGGCAGTGGAAATCCAAGGGCAAAGGGTAAAATAATTTGTACCTTGGGGAAGTTTTAACCTAAGCTGGTAAAAGTAAGCTTAGGAGGTTTTCATGCAGGTCCCCACATCTGTACTCTAGAGTTCAGAGTGGGGAAGGAACCTTGACATGGTGGCAGAGGTGGGATTAACCTGAAATCCTTCTGAGATCAATTTGTGATTTTTTGAACCAGAAAAACAGATTTTAAAAAGGAAATATTTTTTTCCCTTGGGGCTGCTGGAAAGGAGGTCCAACTGAAAGCAGCTAGTTTTTTCTCTGCTTTGGGGCCAGAGCAGAGACAAAAGGGGATTATCTTTGTGAATTGCAGGTTTTCTTTGCCTGGAGGCAGAGTAGTTAACCTCCTGCAGGGAAATTCACAGTCTTCACAAACCTGAGGTTTTTTTCCCCTAAAAGTAAATAGGGAGGTGTTCTATCCATTTGCCTGGAGACAAAAGTGGCAAGAGTTGGTTTTTTTTTTAGGATTTTGATTTTTTTTTACAAGGAGCACAGATTTGAAAAGGAATTTTTTTTTCCTTTGCGGCTGCTGGAAAGCAGGTTTCCAAGTAGTTGGGGGTTTTGCTTTGATTTGGGGCCAGAGCAGAGACAAACAGAATTGTCTTTTTCTGTAGGCTGACAATCACTATCAGAGAATAGGTATCCTATTCCAGCACAGCAAAATTTTACAAGCCAAGTTTTGTTTGTTTTATTTCTAAACCTCGGGCATGAAGTTAGTTAAAAACAGAGAGGTTAGGATGACAGGCTCCACGGCTCAACAAAAGCTGGAATTAGCCAGATTTCAGGCTGATGAAAAACAAAAGGAACATGAAAGACAGATAGAACTCATGCGGATGGAGAAGGAGGTACAGGAGGCTGCCCACAGGAGGGGAATGGAGGCAAGGAAGCATGTGGAGGAGGAGAAGGAAAAATAGAGGAAGCATGAACTGAAGATGGAGAAGGTAAAGGCTCAGCAGAATATACCAACAAACCCTAACAATACTTCTCCAGGTACCACTTCCCATTCCAGAAAGTTCCCCGCCTACAAGGCAGGCGATGATACTGAGGCCTTCTTAGAAAACTTCGAAAGGGCCTGCCTTGGGTACAGCATCTCTACCGACCAATACATGGTAGAGCTGAGGCCACAGCTCAATGGACCCTTAGCTGAGGTGGCGGCTGAAATGCCTAAAGAACACATGAACAAGTATGAACTGTTTAAATCCAAGGTGAGAGTCAGAATGGGGCTAACACCCGAGCATTCTCGTTAGAGGTTCAGAGCTCTAAGTGGAAGCCAGACGTGTCATTTACTCGACATGCCTACCACACTGTGAAACATTGGGATGCCTGGATATCAGGAGCAAGTGTTGAATCTCCAGTAACTTTGCCCTTCCTAATGCAAATGGAACAATTCTTAGAGGGTGTTCCTGAGGAAATAGAAAGATACACCCTAGATGGGAAGCCCAAAACTGTAATCGAGGCAGGAGAGGTTGGAGGCAGATGGGTGGAGGTGGCAGAGAAGAAGAAAACTGGTCGCAGTTGGAGCGGAGACCAGAAGGGACAACCCAGACCACACCCTATTACCGGGGGCCACCCAAAGCCCCACCTACCTCCCAAAGAACCCTCCAGACACCTTATCGTCCCACCACCCCGTTCTCCAGCAACCCACCTCGCCCCAGTGACTCGTCAGCTGAACGATGTTTTAAATGTAACGAGCTGGGGCAGGTAAAGGCCAACTGCCCCAAGAACCCCAACAGATTACAGTTCATTGCATTGGAATCACACCAGAGATCCGCAGGCCCAGCTACCTCCCAGATACCCTTGGAACAGAGGGAAACTGTGAGTGTGGGCGGGAAGAAGGTCACCACGTGGAGGGACACTGGAGCACAAGTGTCAGCTATCCATGTTTCCTTAGTGGACCCCAGTTTAATCAACCCAGACATCCAAGTGACGATTCAACCCTTCAAGTCCAACTCTTTCAATTTGCCTACAGCCAAGTTGCCTGTCCAGTACCAGGGCTGGTCAGGAACGTGGACTTTTGCAGTTTATGACGATTATCCCATCCCCATGCTGTTGGGGGAAGACTTGGCCAATCATGTGAAGCGGGCCAAGAGGGTGGGAATGGTCACCCGCAGCCAGGCTAAACAAGCTGTGACACCTAGCTCTGTTCCGGAAACTTCTATTAGGACCCGGTCAGAGGTGATGGACCTGGACTCCAGGCCAATGTCTGCAACAGCAGTAGTGGATCCAGTCTCAGAGACCCAGACGGAACCAGTCCCAGAACCGAAACCAGCGGAACAAACAGCACCAGACCCATTGCCAGCACTGAATCCACTACTTGCAACCTCAACCCCAGAGAGCCCCACCGAACCTGAACTGGCAGCAGCCCATAACCCTACACAAGAGGCTCAGCCGGAGTCTGAACCGCAACATTGTGTCCCAGCGGAGAGTGGTTCACAGTCAATGGAAACAGCCCCATCCCCTACATCGCTTCCAGAAGGACCAAGCATAGGTCCACAATCCAATGAGGAACTGATGTCTCCAGCATCAAGGGAACAGTTCCAGATCGAACAGGAAGCAGATGAAAACCTCCAGAGAGCCTGGACTGCGGCACAGAGCAACCCACCGCCTCTCAGCTCTTCTAATCGATCCAGGTTTGTTGTAGAAAAAGGACTTTTATACAAGAAAACTCTTTCCAGTGGACACCAGGAAGACTGGCATCCTCAGAGACAGTTGGTAGTTCCAACTAAATACCAGGCTCTTGAGCTTAGCCCACGATCATCCTAGTGGCCATGTTGGGGTGAACAGGACCAAAGACCATTTGGAGTTAGAATCAAAAATTTTTCCTTATTGTTCCTGTTTGTTTACTTTGTGCATTTTACAGCATTTTGTGTTTAGTCCATTGTCATCTTTCCCACGTATAGTCAGTATACCCTCTGCTGAAAAGACCCTTATTAACAGAGGTGCAGAAACTCTCAGGTACTGGGGAATCTGAGTAGACTCAAAATTTGGGATCTTCTTTTGTATGACTAATTTTAAAGCTAATAATGTCAAAAGCTCCCAGTAAGAACCTTTGGGGATTAATTTATTCTTTCCAGTTACATTGTGGGGTTATTAAACTGTTTAGCACAATTGCAATGACTTGGCTAGAGCCAACTGTTTCAGTTTATTTTAATAGGGTGTTTACCTTATTAAAGTAATAACAAAGAAGAATGATCGTATTAATTATTACAACCAACTAGTTGCCACAAGCCTCCACACCAACCCCTAAAAATGATTTGTTATGTATGTGAAAAGTCAAACCACTGAAGGTCTCTATTTGTTTAAAAAAAACAAACTTCTGGAGATTAATGGATTCTTTTCAAACAAAAACTATTGTTCTGCACTGAGATGATGGAAAGAGGTTTCCTAATGCACAGTAAGAGATTTAGGGCTGGATTCACTGAAACTTTTGCAGTCATTTACACCTTTGCAGAATGACTCTAAAAAGACTACTATTCTGTACTGGTACATTTACACAGTTGGAATGGGCTACATAAGGTGCAAGGCAATAGTGAGCAAAATTAGGACCAAGTTGTCCCCACCCACTCAGTGGCATAAATGAAAGGAGAATCAGGCCCAGATTTTTACATTCTCTGCCCCACCACACACAAATCTCCTAGAGCACAGACTTACACGTCTGAGCAGCATACATGATGTTCTGTACTTCAGACATTGGACACATATGGGTACTTCAGACATTGGACACATATGGGTGATTACAATTGTATGGAAGTGGGATTTCACTGTTAATTATTGATGCAGGGATTTTCTCTATTTGAAACGACATACAGAGAACATAGACAACAATTTGCACAGCGCTTTATTCTGCAACACAAATCGGCATAGGCAACAATGTTATGGGCATGCTCAGCTGTGCCTGGTATCTGTCGGGTGCCAGCAATGCCAGAGCTATGCTAGCTAGAGATTCCCCAACACTGGGATAATTCCCAAACTGGGGAGATCTGCCTCTTTCCAGCCCCTTTGTGCTGCAGCATAGACTCTAGCTCTATGTTTCTCTGACCCAAGAACTTATGAGTAGGATGTGTTGCCTGCCCTTGTTAGCATTTATCTGAGACTACATTCTGACCAAAGGGAACTGCTATTTTCTTAGGGAAAGAATGTTGCACATGGAGTGTATTAGTTGGTATTCAAAGTTCAGGTTGCAGGTGATGGTAACAGAAGAGTGATTATCTCCATATTTACTGTTTCCCCACTGCACAGAAGGACCTTCAATGGAATTTGTTCCAAGAAAAGAGCTAACTTCTTGGTGCTGAATATGCCTATGCCTCAATATCTCCACAGCATTCAACTAACAGCATTTGGGACTTTGTGTTTTAAGTGGGATGTTATTTTTCATGGGCCAAATTCTGCCCTTGGATGCTTCCATGTGGCTCCCATTACCGTCAATTGGAGTCTCATGCGTGAACCAAGAGTAGAGAGGAAGCAGCACTTCCGTTATATATAGGTGGAAGCATTTGGTACCTCTCATGTGGGATTTTATTCCTGCATGGAAAAGTCTGCAGAGCTCAACAGGGTTTCTTTTGGTTGCCTACTGATTTAAGGTGTGTTAACTTGTATGACTTCATCTTCGACCTTCAAACACTTGTGAGGGATTACTGAGTTAATCTAAAGGAGAGAGCGACAACTGAGGCATGGGAGAATGGGACCATCCCATACAGACAGTGTTCATGTATGCCGGTATTTACTACATTAGAGAATTCATGGATTTAATGAAAGAGCCCACTTACCAGCTCTGAATCCTGGCACTTACAATACTACACCATGTACATAAAAGAGGGTATGTTTGTATTTAAGCGAGTGTTTCAAAGCCAAATGTGGTGAAGAAAATACATAACTAGATAATAAATTACATGAGATATTTGGAATCTTATAAATCAGGGATTCTTAGAAGTTTTCATATTTCTCTCCATCTCTCTTTTCAAGGGAAGAGGGAGAGCCATGAATATGTGTTATCTGAATATGCAGTTTTCATGTGCTTAATTATGATGGCAAGAAAAACCTACCAAAATTTGCCTCCAAATCAAACCAGTTGGACTGAGTATACGTTAATGTACCAAGGACGAAGAAAGAGCAGCTGTCTCAGGAAAGACGTAACAGAAGGGTGAGACAAAGTTACTTGAGGCAGTGTGCTATATGATGCAACAAATTATGGTGGAACCCTGTATTTCATGTAGGTGGAAGTTAATTTCTAAAAATGTTCACAGCACAACATGGCTTGCTGCTTTACCATAAGCGCAATGTTTCTCCAAATGTCCTTGTCATGAACATAAGCATCCTATTAGAGCAAAATACCCTCAGCTAAGCCTCGCAGACTATTCCAATGCTGTGGAAGATTTATAACTCTGTTCTACAGGTTCTCAGCCAAGTGATAGATATATCGATAGCAAAGTGATCATGATTCTATATGCATCTCTCCTTAGATATAGTAATAATAGTATACAGAAGTAGTACAGTTAGTAACAGTGGGCCACATTGTCCAATATGTTGGGGGGACGGTTCCTTCACATTGTTTTATTGAGGAACTAGGGTTTGTAAGCAGAAGCCTTGGGCTACCGAACCCATGAATGGGCTTAGATTTCCATGGGGAAATCTAAATATGCTCTGGGTCATCCACAAAGGCCAAAACACTCATAGAAAACATATGCCAATCCTTTCACAATGCTCCTCAGCCTTCTCCCTCCATCCCCTCATGTCCCTAACAAAATGAGGACCCATCAGGAGCTCCCTGCAGGTAGGTGAGCTGGGGCATAGACACAGAAAGAGGGCGAAGGAAGGATGGTCATAAGCATAAAGATGGGAGAAGCAAGGTCCCCAGCAAAATTTAAGTTTGCTACACCCGAGCAGCAAGAGTCACTCAGTCTGCAGCAGGTGTCACAGTTTAGGACCAATGTACCTGTATTCCCCCTCCAGGGTCCATCAAGGGCACCCACTTTAGGCTCCTGGCTCCCAGTAGTCACCCTTCTTGGCTGGAGACCCATGTCTCACTCCTTCCTGAATGGGGATGTTAAGTCTGCACAGCTCCCTGCCTTACACTCTGATATCCCCAGCAAACCTGACTGCCTAAGAGGTCAAAGCCTGCACTTTAGTTTCTCAGCGAAGGTTAAGACCAGTGTATTGCACTGAGAATTATTTTTGTTTAAAGCTTTGTGGCCTTACATGGGCTGTAAGGAAGAGGACTCGATTTCACAGAATCATGGACATTAGAGATCTATTAGCAATTCAGGGCAGGACTGTTCCCTCTGGTCTTATTTAAGAAGAATTTCCTGAAAGCCAAACTGTGCCCCGATAGGCAACATGCAGCTCTCGCTGATGTCAGTGGCAATCCATACACAGACCTAGGATGGTAAATTGCCCTGCATGTTTATAATAAAGACTGGTGATAAGAACAAAGATGAGGGATTTAAAGGACCTCATTCCTTGTGTGAGTGATTGATATGATTATGTATAAGTATTGAATATTTAAATGGGCTGGGGATCTAATCTGATGATGGATTACAGTTAAAATATGTCATTTTAGAACTCAGGGTAACCTTTTAAAGAATTTCTCACTGTCTCATACTCTCTAGAGTCATTAATTATTCGTTTTGAAGGATCAGTCTATGGACATACCTTAAGTTCTTCTCAGGTAGACATAGAAATCCAGTTCAAATTATTCTTCCCACACTCCAAGCCAATTAATAGATTGAGTGAGGTTTCCTTGGTTAACACTCTTCACCTGTCACAATCACAGGTGTATTATTTTGCCCACCAGAAATGGATTCTGGGTACTCACATGGGGAAAAACCTTTTTTCCCAGTTCAATAAAATTTGGCATAAATTTCACCCTTAGATCTCAGAGCTTTCATTAAAAAGTTGCATGGCAGCAAGAGCAGACTCCTTTCGTTTGACTATTAGTCCCCAAAGAAGTACCAAAGTAGTGGTAGCAAGAGTGCAACATTATTCTTGAAAGATGAAGTGCGTTACATCCTGTCCAAGTTTGGCTTCAAAACTTGGGAGAAAGTAAGTAAGCCTTGACTCTGATTTCCATTGTGATGGGATTGATTACAATGGTCCCATGCAGGTGGTGATTTTGGTCAGGGAGGAGGCTGGGGATGGAAGAACAGCCACAGCGTGTGTGTGTGTGACAGAGAGAGAGAGACCTTACTATTCCAAGTAGGGATGGCTCCTAAATCTAAAGACCAGCAAGCTTTGGTGAACTCCAAACCTTTGTTACCATCCATTGGAATCATACTGGACCAAAGGTTACCAACTAACCTTAGCATTTCTCATAGACCACATCTAAAGTGACTTGGTTGGTGAAAGTTTCAAAGGTGGCAATGAAAATACAAGGAGGTTCAACAGGAAAAGTAGTTCATATTTCCATGAGCAACAGTACTCATGGTTCATCCTCTTTCACTCCTTAACCAGTAAGGCACATACAACAATGGCTCCCAAACACTCATTCCTTCCATTACTAGGAAGGATACTTCAGGGGTTTGTGACTGGTGTTCTAAGCTCCCAGCTCCATATCTTAATGATGCACGATGATGTTCCTCTGCTGAGCTCAAGTGTGCTTCCTACTTCTTTGCGTATTCTCTAACCCACACTGTAGTTTCACCTATGTAACATCCAAGAAATAGGGGTTAGAGCTTGTACAAGGAATGGGAAATGACGGCTTTACTAATATTTGTTCAATATCTTAGGACAGTAAACTAGTGTATTTGCCTAAATAGCCTTGGGACCACTGTCATACATGATGGTATCAAAATCAAACATACACACATAGATCTCATAAGAATGGCCATACTGGGTCAGACAATGGTCCATTTAGTCCTGTCTCGTCTTCTGACAGTGGCCAGTGCCAGATACTTCAAAGGGAATGAACAGAACAGGCCAATCAAGTGATCCATCCCCTGTCATCCACTTCCAGCATCTGCCAGAGGCCAAAGGACACTCAGAGCATGAGGTTGTGTCCCTGATCATCTTGGCAAATAGCCACTGATGGGCCTATCCTCCATGACTTTATCTAGTTCTTTTTTAAATCCAATTATAGTTTCGGCCTTCACAACATCCTCTGGCAACAAGTTCCACAAGTTGACTGTGTGTTCTATGAAGAGGGACTTTCCTTTGTTTGTTTTAAACCTGCTCCCTATTAATTTCATTGGTCACCCCTGGTTCTTGTGTTATGTGAAAGGGTAAAAAAGAGGCTGGATAGCCATCTGTCTTGGATGGTTTAGACACAGCAAATCCTCCATCTTGGCAGGGGGTTAGATTAGATGACCCTTCCAGTCCCTTGTAACTCTGTGGTTCTAGGATTCTATAAATAACACTCCTTTATTCACTTTCTCCACACCATTCATGATTTTATAGACCTCTATCCCATTCCCCCTTAGTTGTCCCTTATCCAAACTGAATAGCCCATCTTTTTAATCTCACCTCATACTGAAGCTATTCCATATCCATAATCATTTTTGTTGCCCTTCTCTGCACCTTTTCCATTTCTAATATATCTCTTTTGAGATGTGGGGACCAGAACTACACTCAGAATTCCTGGTGTGCCTGTACCATGAATTTATATAGTGGCATTATGATATTTTATGTCTTATTATCTATCTCTTTTCTAATGGTGTCTAACATGGTTAGTTTTTTGACTGCCACTGCACACTGAGAGGATATTTTCAGAGATATGTCCACAAGGACTCCAAGATCTCTTTCTTGCATGGTAACAACTAATTTAGACCCCATCATTTTGTATGTATAGTTGGGATTATGTTTTCCAACATGCATTTCTTTGCATTTATCAACATTGAATTTCATCTTGTTCATCTTCCCCTTTTGTTACCCAGTCACCTAGTTTTGTGAGATCCATTTGCAACTCTTCCCAGTCTTCTTTGGACTTAATCTTAAGTAATTTCATATCATCTCCAAATTTTGCCACCTCACTGTTTAGCCCTTTTCCCAAATCATTTATTAATATGTTGGACAGCTCTGATTCCAGTACAGATCCCTGGGGGACACTATTTACCTCTCTCCAGTCTGAAAACTGACCATTTATTCCTACCCTTCATTTCCTGTCTTTTAAGCAGTTACTGATCCATCGGAAGACCTTTCATCTTATTCTATTATTGCTTGCTTTGCTTAAGAGCCTTTGGTGAGGGACTTTGTCAAAGGCTTTCCAAAAGTCCAAGTACACTGTATCCACTGGATCATTCTTGTCCACGTGTATTCACTCCCTTAAAGAATTAATAGATTGGTGAGGCATGCCTCACCAAACAAATCATGTTCATTTATGTATTTGATTCTTTCTTTACTATAGTTTCAACCAGTTTGCCTGGTACTGAAGTTAGATTTAATGGCCTTTAATTGCCAGGATCATCTCTGAGGCATTTTTTAAATATTGGCATCACATTGGTTCCACTCACCTGATACAGAAGCTGATTTAAACAATAGGTTACATACCACAGTTAGTAGTTTTGCAATTTCATATTTGAATTCCTTCAGAACTCTTGGGTGAATACCATCTAGTCCTGGTGACTTATTACAGTTTATCAATATGTTCCAAAACCTCTTCTAATGACACTTCAATCTGGGACTGTTCCTCAGATTTGTCACCTAAGAAGAATGACTCAAGTCTGGGAATCTCCATCATATCTTCTGCAGTGAAACCAATGCAAAGAATCCACTTAGACAATGGCCTTGTCTTCCATGACTGCTCCTTTAGCAACTCAATCATCCAGTGGCCACACTGTTTGGCAGGCTTCCTGCTTCTGATGTATTTAAAGTTGGAGTCTTTTGCTTGTTGCTCTTCAAATTCTTTTTTGGCTTCCCTCATTATACTTTCACATTTGACTTGCCAGAGTTTATGCTCCATTCAATTTGCCTCAGTAGAATCGGACTTCCAGTTTTTAAAGTATCCCTTTTTGTCTTTAGCTGCTTCTTTTACTCTGTTTAGTCATGGTGGTACTTTTTTGGTCCTCTTACCACTCTTTCACTTGGGTCATTAATTTGAGCCTCTACTGTGGTGTTTTTTAAAAGTTTCCATGCAGCTTGCAGGCATTTCACTCTTGTGACTGTTCCTTTTAATTTCCGTTTAACTAACTTCCTCATTTTTCTGTAGTTCCCCTTTTTGAAGTCAAATGCTTCCATGGTTGGCTTCTTTGGTATCCCCCCTTCCCCAGGACGTTAAATTTAATTATATTATGGTTGCTATTACTGAGGGTTAAACCCTTTTGGACAAGATATTGTGCTCCACTTAGGACTACATCAAGAATTGCTTCTCCTCTTGTGGGTTCCAAGACTATCATTAATGATGTCTGGAAACTTTATTTCTGCATCTCGTCCTGAGATGACATGTACCCAGTCAATATGGGGATGGTTGAAATTCCCCATTATTACTGAGTTTTCTATTTTATACCCACTCGAATCTCCCTGAGCATTTCAAAAGCACCATCACCACCCTGGTCAGGTGGTTGGTAGTATATTCCTACTGCTATACTCTTATTATTTAAGCACGGAATTTCTATCCATAGAGATTCTATGGTACCGTTTAAGTCGATAGACATTTTTACTATATTTGACTCTATGCTTTCTTTCATCTATAGTGCCACTCCCCCACCATCACGACCTACTGTTATTTCTACATATTTTGCCACCACCATGTCCCATCAATTATTGTTATTCCACCAAGTTTCTGTGATGCCTATTATTTCAATATCCTCTTTTACTACCAGACACTCAAGTTCACCCATCTTAGCATTTAGACTTCTTCAATCATGTACAAGCAATTATAAATTGTGTCACTTTAGTTGTCTGCCTTCATGTGATGTAACTGAAAGTGACTTTTTTGCATGACTGTTTCTCTTCAGTTCCTACTTGTACTTTATCCACTTCTATCCTCTCCTCCTTACAAGGACATAGAGAATCCCGGTTAATAGAGGCTCCCCTATGGGATGTCTGTTTGAACTGTGTGCTCCTTCATACCTGTCAGCTTTCCCCCAGCTTTAGTTTAAAAACTCCTCTACAACCTTTTAATTTTACATGCCAGCAATCCGGTTCTGTTTTGGATTAGCTGGAGCCCATCCTTCCTGTCTGGGCTCCTCCTTTCCCAAAAGATTCCCTAGTTCCTAATAATCCTAAAACTCTACTCCCTACACCATCATCTCATCCATGCATTGAGACCTTGCTGTTCTGCCTGTCTAACTGGCCTTGCACATGGAACTAGAAGCATTTCAGAGAATGCTACCATAGAGCTCCTGGACTTTAATCTCTTACACAGCAGCCTAAATTTGGTCTTCAGGACCTCTCTCCTATCCTTCCCTATGTCACTGGTACCTGCAAGTACTGGTAGGTAACAACCAGCTCCTCACCAGCACTGCACATAAATCTGTCTAGATGTCTCGAGAGATCCGCAACTGTCACACTCAGCATTGCCCTGTTTAATTTTGTACAGTGCTTAATAAACTAATCTGCAAATAAATGAGATGTAAGCACCCTACATAATAATAATAGCATAATCATAATTTTAGTATAATAAGGAACTAGTGTAATAAGATAATACAATCCCTCACAGGGGTGTTGTGAGACTTGTTCCTTAAGTGTTTTGAGATCTTCACATTAAATATTACTACAATTAATATCATTAGCAAAAAATGAAAACAATTATTTTTTTTTTTATTCTGAGCCAAGCAAAGGCAGCCTTCACCATGAGTAGTCTCATGGTTGCATCATTTGCCTTTTAAAGACTCTTGAAATCCCAATTTTACATACCATCAGACAATTAAATTACTCTGTTAGTTAATGGACATGGTAATGTTTATTTCAGTACTAGAAGTTACTTTTTTGGGCATTGTTACATCAGCTAATCATTAGCAGGTTTGCCCTTAGGAAATTGTTTAGCAAACCAAAAATATCTCTTTTTAATGTGAAACAGTTGACATGAAGGGCTATATATGCAAGTTTAAGTTTGAATATCTAAGGGAAAATTGGAATGCTAGAGGCCTCAAAGCTGCATACTCCTGGCATATCTGTTGTGCCAACTACTCAAAAGCAAGACAGGGCCAAAAACCAAAACTCGCATTTAAGCCAACAGGAGTTCTGCCATGAACATTAATGTGAGAAGACTTAGAGTTAGGAACTTAACCTCCTCCTTTTAGAGGACTGGCAAAATGAGAATGTTTGAAGCATACATCCTCTATTTTCCCTCCAGACACAGCCACCCACGGTGGCTGCTTAGCAAAAGTGATTGATGCTACTGTAACTCCGAGTGCTTCACAAACCTTACAGGGTACTGTTGGAATCTGGATGCTAGGACTAATGTGCAGGGTGGAGGCATGTTCATTTGCTCCACTTCATGCTGAGAAGTATGAGGGGTTCTTTCCTGAACTCTTGCCCTGGCAGAATTCCATCACTGGTGAAGGCTGAGAGGCAAAATGAGAAAGGATTCTCATGCCCGGTTTCATTTGCACATCACTAGAACATTCAGCTGAGCTGCAGTTCATCGGGGATATATAACGAAATGTCCAACTATGAGCAACGCTTCCCATACACTTGTCACAAACACTGGTGGTTTCTTTTCTCATAAAGTGCCTCTTTTTCCTATAGGTAAAATCCAAATATCGATATTTTTGAGGTTAATGTGCATATTTTGGACCTAGAAGAGGGAATTGAAAGATAGATAGTGAAGATACGTTTAAGAGCACATGAACACATGAAAAAAATGTCTGTTAAACCCAAGTATAGAGCGCTCACAACCTGGTAACTGGAAACAAACTACTAGAAGTACAGGCTTTTCCTTCACAAGATGTAGAAGCCTATTTCGTGCCACAAATAATAATGGAATTCCAGTGGGACTGGTCACACAAGTACGTGCTACTCAACATGAGTGAGGTGTGTAGAACCTGACTCGGATTGTAATCTCTGTAGGGCAGGGACTATGTCCTCTTATGTGTCTGTAAAGCATCGTGCACAATGATGGCACTATATAAATAAAATTGCAAACTACACTATTATTTAGCCACAGAGGCTTACTCTTCCCATCCCCGCTTCCCTTTAAAGAGCAAATATATTTTTTGGGAAAAGGTACTTGGAGTGACAGCAGTGAACTCTGAAATCTTCTAGATGTAGAAAAGTTACATCATGGGCAGTAACAGCAACACACTATCTTGCCAATGTGCCTCAGTGGTGACTTGGAGATACCGAGGGCTCAATTGTCACTCTGCACCATTCATGCCTGTGAAAAAGCAAGCCTGCATGGCTAAATAATAACATAGTGCCATTAGTGTGCATGGTGTTTCAACAGACACATAAAATGACACAATCCCTGCCCTGAGCAGCTTACAACCTAAGGGCCAGATTCGGCAAACCTTCCTCACTTTGCGAGCATAGGAGATAAATGCTATTAAAGCAGAATGATAGAGTTAAACATGTCCTTTGTGCTCACTCAGCACTAGTGTAAATCAATACATAAGATGCAGAGCACCAATGAATCAGGCCCCAGGTCCCTATATTCAGGAGATGAAAGATAATTCAGTCTTCCTGTCCATTTAAACCTCTATCCTTCCATCAAGACTGCCAAATGAGTACCAGTTGTGTTGGCAGTTTTTTGCATGATATAAACAGCTGTCCACTGGTAATGAGACTAAGGTCACCAATTTGTTTAGCCTAGACTGGCGAACAGCTGTAAACAGGTGACATCTTTCAGCACTACCAACCTGGCCAGGATTCAGCCTTGCATCCTAACTGTGGGAAGACCATATATCCTCCTTACCAGTCCTGTGACTTCCAGCTCCTCCTTAACTAACTGTGTATGTAGACCCCTGGGGGGATATTTTCACTATGTGCAGGGAAATCAGGTCTCACCTGGCTCTATTGGAGTCAATGATAAAACTGAGGCCAGGATTTTACCTCATAACTTTAAGCACACTGTGAGATGTGTTTATTTCCCTAATGTCACTTTGCTGTGTCTGTTTCAGAGTACTGAAAATGAGAAGAAGAGAGCGAAAATGGGATTTGGAAAAAAAAGAAATCTCTCCACCCAACTCATCCCACCTAAAAAAATACAATAAAAACAGCACCACTATAATTCCATTAGAAGAGGAACAAAAGTGATATCTGCTGGGTTTCCATCATTTTATTCCTAATTAAATTCATGTTTATAAATGAAGCTGGGGTGTACAGATGGGATATTTTCCTTATGGTGTCATGGGGATTCAAATATAAACTCCTTCACTTTTACTGGGCCAAACTTTTCACAAAACTCATCTTGTATAAACAATACAAATCTTTTAATAGTTTTCCATCAAGCAAAAGTCGGATAAATATTATTAAAGCACGACACTGAATTTTCATGCTGTTTATTTGCACTCCCTTGGTATCAACATACTCTTATAAGCCCAGGATCCTGAGCGTCATGGCTTGATGTGCATTATGAAGATGTTTATTAATGGAATTTTAAAAGGGGGCATTTTAAAAGAGAATGCAGAAAACATGTAGCACATTTAAGGGGACCATTTAATAGCCAGTAGCTATAATCTTCAACCAAGATTTCTCACCAGTTTAGCAGGGAGGGAGATCTGGTTAGGGTTATGATGGCAAAACTCTCAAGAAACCTCAAGTGCTACACGAGATAGTTTTGGTTCATTGATGTTGCTCCAATTCAGCACGAGACCTGTGCTCCAGCTTGGTGTTATGGCCATTGTGTTGCTGAATGTGTTGTTTTTTGGATGAGATGTAAAACCAAAGTCCTGATGACTTGTGGTTATTAGCAAAAAGAAAAGGAGTACTTGTGGCACCTTAGTGACTAACCAATTTATTTGAGCATGAGCTTTCGTGAGCTACAGCTCACTTCATCAGCTCACGAAAGCTCATGCTCAAATAAATTGGTTAGTCGCTAAGGTGCCACAAGTACTCCTTTTCTTTTTGCGAATACAGACTAACACGGCTGTTACTCTGAAACATGTGGTTATTAGGGATCTCATGGGACTTCTTGAAAGATAAATGCATTAGCCCCAATATCCTGGCCAAATTTTAATTTGAGTAATTACTTACCAACTCCCTAAATCCCCCCTATTCTTCACCTCCTACTGTAGACTCTTGTATAGTGCTAAACAGCTACTGCATTCTACCATGATGGTAGACACAATTTATTATTAGAGCGAAACCCAAATCAAATCCCTGGTTCTAAAACACTCTGAAACCTGGGGGATGTTTTGATGCAAAATTCGTACCTTGGCCCCCTGTGAATGTGCTAAATCAAATCCAAATATCAGATCCAAACTTGGGGAAAGTTTAAAACTGGATCCTCATATTGTGGTTCAGGCCCATATAAAGAGCTTTGGGAGCCTTCTGGCAATACCGAGCTATTATGAATTAAACTGGTATTTTGAATGCTTTGCAAAAGGGTGTCACAAACTTATTTGCTGGAACAGGACAAATTACATTTTCGTTATGGTCCAGAAGCCAGGTCTGATAAACATAGGTCCATATATTGCCTTTGCTCTACAGTAGAGGTACAGTCCACAAAAGTCGTTCCCTTGACTTCACTGGGCTTTGAATCAGACACAATGGGAGGTTTGCCTAAAGACTGGTAAACATCTGACTTCTATGTAATAATTAGGTTCAACAGTTTCAAAAGTAGACTAATTTTGGGTGCCCAATTTTGCCAGGTGCACGCATTGCTTACAGTTACTATTCTCAGTGACTGAAAATCAGGTCTCCAATGTCTAAAGTTGGGCTCTGTGGGCATGTGTTATAGCAAATCTATATAAAACTGATGTTATAAACTTATTGGGATTAATGTTATTTAGGAAATTTGGCTTTTAAAGGTTTATAATTTTTAAAGGTTTTTGTTTTCTATTATTCACCTCTAGAATCTTATTGGACTCAGACAGAAATAAAATTGCACAAACGACTTTGTCTTTGCTATCCTTGTTTCTTTACTATCATGAATCACTGAAGATTGGACATAAGAAAAAATGTTGCTCTCTTGCGAAGGAGGAAGGAAGAGGTAAGAATTATGATCCTTGGAAAAGACTAATATACCCACAGTAGACTGAATTAAAAAAAAGAGCAAAGTCTTTGCAGTACAGTTTAGTGGATTATACCTTCATTTTTGGATAGTCAGCATTAAGCCTTGCCAATTCATAATTAACATCTGCTGTAGCTAGATGATCCAGAGCCAGATGCAAATTGCTAAGGTCCTTTTAAAACCTTGCACTACAAATGCAAAGACCAATTTTCCAGTGAGAATGACAGAATCAGCACACACATTACAGAATGTGTTACTAACAAGTCAGATATAGATTATATTTAGTAAAATTGGTAATGTAGTGATCTTTAAAATAACCATGTAGAATTGCTTGGTGGGAGTACTCTGCATTGTCAAAAAGAGGACCTAAATTTGATTCCTTAGCCTAGTATGGGATGAGGAGCTGTCAGGATAGCAGCTTTTTTGCCTGTACCTTCTGAAGAAAGAGAATGCTTTGTATCACTCAAATGTGACCCATTTGGTCAATTAAGGAGAAGTGCTGTATAAGTCCATTCCAGACATTTTTAGATGGCAACTGACATGAGATCTCAAGCAGTAGCAACAGAAGAAGAAAAATAGAATTCCAAAAGATCCTCATGGGACCATGTGTTTGGGAGGGTGATTTTAGAGACAGTAGGAGAAAGATCCTTCTTCTACATTATTCTCCTCTGTGTCATTAGCATGGAGACAATGGTAATTGTGTGCATGAAAAATTAACACCGTCCAAATGTGAAATTAAACAGCAATGGCAGTGACATTGCCAGCACCCCTAGTTCCAGCATCTATGTGCTCAGGTATATTTTACAGTCTCTATTTTTTTTCTCAAAATTCACTAAAAACAAATATGAATTCTGATGATGGATTGTGGATGAAAATAAAGGACAATGTGTTGGACAAGCTACAGCTACAGAGGAGTCTAACAGATTTTTGAGAAGCATGATAAGACATTCGTTTTTTCTTGTATGCAGTGTTGTTGTAGCCATGTCAGTCCCAGGATATTAGAGAGATAAGAAGGGTGATATCTTTTAGTGGACCAACTTCTGTTGGCGAGAGAGACAAGCTTTCCAAAGAAGAGTTGTGTGTGCCTCGAAAGCTTGTCTCTCTCACTAACAGAAGTTGGTCCAATGAAAGATATTACCTCACCCAGCTTGGCCTTCATTACTTCTTGTAATGTTGCTCGCTCATTCCCAAATGCCGAGTCCTCACATAGGTCAAGTCAGAAAAAAAAAATCTAATATGCCCCAATCCTTCAGTGATCTGTGTGCCCAGACTCTTGTGCCTGCAAAAAGCCCTGTCAATTTTAGTAGAACAATTGTTTCTACTAATATAGGTAGAGGCCTGTGTTAACTGTAGCCACTCAAGAAAAAAGTCTTGCTGCCAGTCATCTTAAATTGTTTAGAAGGATCAAAAGCTGCCCACACAAATTTTGTTTGAAAATTACACATGCAACCACAGCCCGTGAACTTAAGGCTTGTCTTCACTATGGGGGTAAGTCGACCAAAGTTACACTACTCCAGGTACGTGAACAACATAGGTCGACTTACCCCGGTGTCTTCACCTTGCTGCATCGACAGGAAATGCTCTCTAGACGACTTCGCTTACTCTTCGCGGAGAGCTGGAGTACCAGGGTTGACCAGAGAACACTCTGCCATTGATTTAGCTGGTCTTCACTAGACCGGCTAATTAGATTCCTGCTGCAGCAATTGTAGCAGTGTTGATCTCCCCGGAGTGAAGACCAGCCCTTAATTGCAGACTAAAGGAGGAAAATTTTGTGGGAGTCCAAAGCTGATCTATTACTGGAGATCTGTTTTCCCTTAGAAACACATGAGGTAGTGTGGTTCTATATATGCTAGTCTCCTTTTCTGAAGATCACAACAAATGGAAACAATGAAAAGTATTAAAGTGAAATCTGCCCCTTTGGTAAATTACACAATGCTCCCCAATGCAAAATGCTATCAGAGGAATTTCTGTTTTATACTAATCTGCTGTCATTCTTTTAGATGTCCCTCAGCATTTACACCAAATCAACAGGCACAGAAAGCTTGGCAGTTGCCTGGGTGAGAAGGGTTTGGGTGGCCCAAGCAACAAAAAGATAGTGTGGAGATGTCATGAAACCAAACAAGTTCTGTTTTTCTTAGAGTAAAATAACTTTGTAAGTTGCTTATAGGACAGTGTTGTCAGGTTTCAGTGCAGTATGAGCAGCATGCAGAGAATAGATAGCTTTTCTGAGGAGCTGACTCAGTACTATAAGGTGGACGAAAAGCTGGCTAGATCATCAGGCTCAACGGGTAGTGTTCAGTGGCTTGATGTCTAGTTGGCAGCCGGTATCAAGTGGAGTGCACCAGGGTTCGGTCCTGAGGCCAGTTTTCTTCAACATCTTCATTAATGATCTGGATGATGGGATGGATTGCACCCTCAACAAATTAGCGGATGACACTAAGCTGGGGGGAGAGGTAGATGTGCTGGAG
Organism: Lepidochelys olivacea; assembly: GCF_965140295.1. NCBI lineage: Eukaryota > Metazoa > Chordata > Testudines > Cheloniidae > Lepidochelys > Lepidochelys olivacea. Next base: position 206,661,495 of record NC_140412.1, on the reverse strand, counting down.
AGTAAGGATAAGGTCCAGAGCAACCTAGATAAGTTGAAGGATTGAGCCAAAAGAAATCTGATGAGGTTCAACAAGGACAAGTGCAGAGTCCTGCACTTAGGGTGGAAGAATCCAATGTACTGCTATAGGCTGGTGACCCACTGGCTAAGCGGCCGTTCTGCAGAAAAGGACCTGGGGATTACAGTGGACAAGAAGCTGGATGAGTCAACAGTGTACCCTTGTTGCCAAGAAGGCTAACAGCATATTGGGCTGCATTAGTAGGAGCACTGCCAGCAGATCAAGGGAAGTGATTATTAAGTCCCTGCTATTCAGAACTGGTGAGGCCACATCTGGAGTACTGCATCCAGTCTTGAGCCCCCCACTACAGAAAGGATATGGACAAATTAGAAAGAGTCCAGTGGAGGGCAATGAAAATGATTAGGGGGCTGAGACACATGATTTATGAGGAAAGGCTGAGGGAACTGGGCTTATTTAGTCTGCAGAAAAGAAGAGTGAGGGGGAATTTGATAGCAGCCTTCAGCTATCTGAAGGGGGTTCCAAAGCGGATGGAGCTAGGTTGTTCTCAATGATGGAAGATGAAAGAACAAGGAGCAATGGTCTCAAGTTGCAGTGGGGGGTTGCTAGTGCTTTAGAGGATAGGATTATAATTCAAAATTATGTGGACACCCTGGAGAAATGGTCTGAAGTAAGTATGATGAAATTCAATAAGGACAAATGCAAAGTACTCCACTTAGGAAGGAACAAACAGTTGCACACAAATAAAATGGGAAATGACTGCCTAGGAAGGTGTACTGCAGAAAGGGATCTGGGGATCATAGTGGACCACAAGCTAAATATAAGTCAACAGTGTAACTGTTGCAAAAAAAAAAAGCACACATAATTCTGGGATATATTAGCAGGAATGTTGTAAGGAAGACATAGGAAGTAATTCTTCCACTCTAGTCCACGCTGATTAGGCTTCAACTGGAGTATTGTGTCCAGTTCTGGGCACCACATTTCAGGAAAGATGTGGACAAACTGGAGAAAGTCCAGAGAAGAGCAACAGAAATGATTAAAGGTCTAGAAAATATGACCTGAGGGAAGACTGAAAAAATTAGGTTTGTTTAATCTGGAAAAGAAGACTGAGAGCAGACATGATAACAGTTTTCAAGTACATAAAAGGTTGTTACAAGGAGGAGGGAGAAAATTATTGCTCTTAACCTCTGAGTATAGAACAAGAAGCAATAGGCTTAAATTGCAGCAAGGGTGGTTTAGGTTGGACATTAGGAAAAACTTCCTGACTGTCAGGGTAGTTAAGCACTGGAATAAATTGCCTAGGGAGGTTGTGGAATCTCTTTCCTTTGGGATTTTTAAGAGCAGATTAGACAAACACCTGTCAGGGATGGTCTGAGATAATACTTCATCTGGCCATTAGTGCAGGGGACTGGACTAGATGACCTCTTGAGGTCCCTTCTAGTTCAATGATTCTATGATTCTCCTGACTGCCCCTATTGACCATGCATGACAGTCTCTTTTCATACTGCCCCTTATATAGCCTCCCAGTTGTTGCTCTCCAGGCATATTTCCTCTCTTTCATCTAGAAAGTCTCGGATATTCAACTGTTTCTGTGAAATCTCCCTATTAAAATAAAGGCACATTTTCTCATGTATGAGCTTAGCATCATATTCCTCTGTGTTATACCGAATTGTGTTGTAAGCTCTGGGGCTGACCTACTGTTAGAGCAGCACATTTACTCATTGTGCTGCACCATATACGTTTGCAGCACTCCAGCCTGAACTTTGCTTAGCCTATAATAATCAGTGAGCTCCAGCCCCTGAGCTCCTCAGAGAGGTTTCTCTGCAATGCACAGCACCTCTCACTGTACATTCACAGAAGATATTATGTTCACTGCTCTGTTAAATCAATAAACTAATGTACTGATTAATTGGGGTAAATACACTCTTGGTTTCAAACAGCACTAAATTTGTTTACAGTAAAACAAGTTTATGAACAAAAGAGCAGGGATTAAGTGATACCAAGTAAAAGAGATAGTTACAAGCAAATAAAAGTGAAAACATGCATCTGAAGTCTAAAACTTAATCTAACAAGATGCAATCTTTGTTCAAGATGGTTTATTTTACTTGGTGTCTCCTTTCCAGCTTTTCATTGGCTGGCTTGGCCAGGACCCACCAAATAATAATAATTTGACCACTTCAAATTACTTGGTTTCTTTGTCTCCTTAAGGTGAAGGATCAAGATGTGTTCCTTATATCGCAAAAGGAGCTGTTTTTGTCTCACAAGCCAGGAACGCCTCCAGGGGATTCAGTTTCCTGTATCTCTGTGGAGTGTAGGAGCCATGTTAATTCTCTGTTTGGATAACCCCCGCTAATTTAGCTCAGTAGCTTTGTTTGCTGTTGTAATGAGGTGCACTCACCTCTCATGAGCACCCCCCATCTCAGGGTGTGTCCCTGCACTCTCTCTCTCTCTCTCTCAGTTTGTGGTGTTCTGCGGTGACTCAGCCCTCCAGTCGAGTCACACACAGTCTGTATATGAAATAAAATAAAGCAAACCCCTTCCGAGGTATAAGCCCAACAGGAGCCTATCACCCTCTGTAAGGTCCTTCAATCAGCAGCCTCATTTCTGGGTTCAGTCCTGAATAAGTCCAACAGGGCATATCATAGTACCCTGCTTTGAACTGTTTCTCAGCCCATTCTGGGCTTTTTCAAATGGTCCCTGCTCCTCAAGCAGTCCCAGCCCTGATGTGGGGCCATATTCCCACAGAGCTCCCTCCTTCAAGACTCTTTGCCTCCCTGGGCGTTCCTGGCCCCAACTCTTCAGCTGGGCCACTAATAGAGTTCAGTTCTCCTTCTGGGGTGTATCAAAGTCCAGGCCACTTTCCCAATGGTTGAGGGGGAGAGGGTAGACCCGGGACTGTCCTGTACTCCAGGTCCCAGCCCAGGGATCCTATAGATAGCAGCCACCCACCACATCCTTTTAATAAAACGTGTCACTGGTACAATTCCCTGGGCCACTTCCCCATGGCTCCAGCACATTCTTCACCTTTACCTCAGGGCCTTATCCTGGAACTCCTTCATGTTCCCCACAGCCTCTGCCAGCAATGCTCTGTCCGGGGTCCTGTGGCTCCCTCAGCCAACCAAGCACACCACCCACACTCCTCCAGCTCCAACACAGAACTAAACTCACTCTGGCCCTGCTGCCAGCTCTTCTTATACTAGCCTGCTGGGCCCTGATTAGCTGCTTCCCATACAGCCACTCTAGGCAGCTTGGAGGACCTCTACTGCCCTATTCTGGGATGGGGCGTGGCAGGGCTGCAAGGCCTCCAGCAGGGGACCTCTGGACCTAGTTCACCCCATAACAATTGCTAATATGTAATTGAGATAAACCCACATTCCTTTGTCTAGGACAGACCTGTTCATCACCTTTACCTAGAAAAGGCTGTCTAGTCCTAAACAAACATCATACAGAGGGAATTCACAACATCATATGTAAGGGTAACATGTACATCTTACTATATTAATAACCAGCATGTTATTAGCTTTCATATGATACCTCACAGGGAATATTTTGTACTAATATTATTGCATTAGTGTGTAGGATGCAAATGCAGGGTTGCCTATGGTCACAGCCTCCCACTTTAACCCCTAGAATGGCCCAATAATAAGCCATCAAGGGCCAAGATCTCTGCTCTGCAGAAAGCTGTGGAAGGCCTCAAAGGCAGCTGAACCACAATGGATCTATTGTGCAAGCAGTCTTACCCACAGAAAAGCAGCACAACTCCACCCACACCCCCATCCTGGTTCCTACAGAGCAGCGCTTCAAAGCAGTTGTCTTGGGCGCTACAACCAGTGCGGGAGCAGAGGCATTTCATCCAGGGATGGGCAGAGGCAAGTAGCTCTGTGATGACCCAGATCCAATGGCATAGGCCTCCCAGCAGAGGGAGAATACAAAATCCCTGCATGCTGCTGTAGACCCGTGGCTGAAGTGGAAGCCATGGGAAGGAGTCACTGGGGCTCCATGGCTTGCCAGAGAAGGGATTTCATCCTCCCCTAACTCCCAAAGAGAATAAAGTCCATTTACTCCCATTTTGCATGGGGTTCAGGACTTAACACTATGAGAGAAAGTCTACGTTAGAAAGGAGACAAATTAGAAGGGATATGATAAGAATATATAAAATAACAAATGATATAGAGAAGATAGTTCAGGAGCATCTCTTTGGTCTGTCTTATAACCGAAGAAGGGGACATTAGATGATGTTAAAAGTGGCAAATTCAAAACTGGTTAAAGAAAATACTTTTCCCATGCGTGAAATCAGACTGTGGAATTCCCTGACACAGGAAGTGGCGGAGGTCAAGAAATTAGCAGAATTCGAAAAGGGATTGGACATTTATATGATAAGAAAATCTATAGTTACCATAGTTAATTATGATCATTTTGGAAGGGATACTAAATCTTATGGTTCAGGATTCAAGAGAATCCCTAACTATGACCGATTAGGCTAAAACATAGAGTGGAGGGTAGATTATCCCACATCCACCTAATGCACGGTTCTCACACCTTCCTTTGAAGTACTTGGTGTTGGCCACTGTCAGAGATGGGATACTGGATCAGATGGACTGATCCTTGGGTCTGATACAGTCTGGCAATGCATATGAGTGGGTTTATTTTGTATCATTTTCTATTTCTTATACCAGTTTTCATTTCAAGAAGAGATTTACTACGTGTCCCTTCCTATTTTTAATAAGAATAAAAGTAATCAGCTGTAGTGTAACTTAATGTATACTCTACTGGGGAGAAGGGGAGGAGTGAGGTGATTTGCTAGTTTGGAGGCTGCAGTATTTTGCCTTATTTGGGATTTTGATTTACTGGCCATTTCACTACTTCCTTGTTAATAATCATAATAACTAACCTGTCAGAAAGGGATGGAAATGCCCTGCCAATCAAAAAGGAAAACACCTACCAGGTCAAAGCAATAAAGCATGAAGCATTACTCACAGAGTCTGATACTCACGGCAAGGATTGTAATGGTAGAAGAAATAGCACCATATGAATCTATCCCATTAACAAGGATCACAGTGAAAAGCAGAAATGGCAAAATAATTAACCCATTGAATCTGTCAGTTATAAACACATGCCTGAATTATGATTCTTTCTGGATGCCAAATACCTATAAAGGAAGCCTCATCAATCTGGTAATTGTGGGGATCATTTCCGAGGAATCCTGTCAGGTTAAATTTAGCCCCAAATTTTAGTTTTGGTAAATTGAAGCTATTACAAAAGCCATGCCCAACAGGAACTTTTCCTTTTTTTAAATTCTAGTGTAGCCAATTTTCTTTAAAGACAAAAAAGCTCCACACAAAACAGCAAATGAATGTTCTCCTGCAGCAATGTAACATTGTGTCACTATTAGGGCTGTCAAGTGATTAAAAAAATTAATCACGATTAATCGCACTGTTAAACAATAATAGAATATCATTTATTTAAATATTTTGGATGTTTTCTACATTTAAAATACATTGATTTCAATTACAACACAGAATACAAAGTGTACAGTGCTCACTTTATATTGATTTTTATTACAAATATTTGTGCTGTAAAAAACAAAAGAAATAGTATTTTTCAATTCACCTCACACAAGTGCTGTAATACAAAACTGTAATTAATCGACAGCCCTAGGCTATGATAGGGCCTGAGGATCAGAAGGTGAATAGCACTAGAAACTACTACAATAAATGAAACCAACTAATCTATTTTCATTGTCCATGAATAGAGAGATTCAAAAAGTAAGCAAACAGCATAAATGGGGGAAAATAAATGTTATTGTTTAAAATATTTTCAGCTTTAATAATCAGTGTCATCAGTAATAATGGACCCAATCCACATCCACTTAGTAGTATGTGTAATACTTAGTACAATGAGTAGTCCCTTTGAAATAGATCTAAATTTCACAGACAGGCTCTGTCTGTACAATGGGCTGAAACCAAGCCACCAGATCCAATCACCCACAAACGTCAGAGGACATTCAAATCAAGATGTAACAAAATCCAATTCTGAACTTTGCAGTTTAGGCCTTTTCCTTATCATGACACTGACTTCATACAGATGTCAGGAGGCTTCATTAATATTCATACAATGTCTTGCAACTACTGGATGGAAGCTCTATAGAAATGCAAAACATTATGAGCATTATGGAATACATAAGTTGTACATACCACAAAGGCACAAATCCTGAGTGGCTCAGCTGAGGCCAGTGGGTCTACTCAGGTGACAAGAGACAAATTCTCATGAGGAGAAGGGCAGGATCTGGCCTCACACAATTTATTTGGGAGATGGAGGGAGAGGGTGGAAAAAAACAATTTTCTTTCTTTGACATTACATTTCAACATGGCATATGCCACATAAAAGAGCACTTATGCACTGTAGTAACTATTGCACAAATGCACAATCATTTGCTTGATAATCCCCAAGGTTTTATGCCCTTTTCTGCCAGTCATGGCTGTGAACTCCAGGGACATTCATCACATGTAGCCCCAGACCTGGTTCTTATGGAAGTCAAAGGAAGTTTTGCCAGCAAACATTGCATATATTTATTGCAATATTTCATGTTTCCATTAGTAAAATGTGTGATTGGGTCATCCTGTGTTCAAACAGTCACCAAAATAAGTATTTTAAATTATTCCTTTGCACATCCACTTATATAGCCAAACAAAGGGTCAGACACAAGCTGCTACTGAATTTTCTGTGACCCTCTCAGAAAGACTACTTTAGCACACAACAGCCCACCCTCCAAAGGAAAATTTTAAGCATGGAGACCTACTGTAAGAGGATGAAAGGAAAACCAAACATATTGTTTTTTCTTTGCTGACCCAAGAAGAATCTTTACCAAATCTAAACTGACAGTTCATGGAACTTAAAAACAAAAACCTGTCTTGTTTCTAGTTCTAAATCGGCACAGAACCAGCTGCTCTTAAAGACACAAACCAGACCTAAAGAAGAGCTCTGTGTAGCTCCAAAGCTTGTCTCTTTCACCAACAGAAGTTGGTCCAATAAAAGATCTTACCTCACCACCTTATCACTCTACAAGTCCTTCATAACACATTAATGTTCAAGACAGCACATAAAAGTATTGGAAATATCTTTTACTGTACTGGTTTTAGAGTAGCAGCCGTGGTAGTCTGTATTCACAAAAAGAAAAGGAGTACTTGTGGCACCTTAGAGACTTACGCTTAAGCGTATGCTCAAATAAATTTGTTAGTCTCTAAGGTGCCACAAGTACTCCTTTTCTTTTTACTGTACTGTTACTGAAATGAAATGCTAAGCCAGTGAATTTTAAGAGTAGCTACTAGCATCATCTTATAAATCTTTAAAATGTGTGACCTCTTTTTTAATCTTTAATAATCTTTTTACAATTTTCATTTTGTCCAAGCATTTATACTATGATTACATTCACAGCTTCCAAACCACTCCTTGCATAGTTCAAAAAAGAAGTAATTTGGATGAAAGAATGATAGACAGAAATCTCTAGAGAAATAGTCTTTAATAAAAGTAAAGAAGGGCTGCTGCTGAGAATGAATTATTATTATTTACTTGTATTATAGTAGCACCTAAAATTTTCTACCAGAATTAGGGCTGCATTGTGCTAGGCATAGTACAAACAGAATGTACATTTGAAAAAATAAGCTTAGTAGTTGTCTCTGAAATCAAAGCTTCACTGCAATTTCTATGGTTAGATGTTATCACAATAATCATTTGGTTAAAGATACACATCCACAACTGGTCAAAAACACATTATAGGAGTGCTTCTGGATTCCCCATTGATGCTAAGTTCTCATATAGTAATACACCAGTAATGTATTCTTTAATTAGCTGATTGGGAGACAACATCACATTCTGGCACAAAGTGACCTGGCATCAGTAATACGTTCATTTCTCACCTCCTACACAGGACAACAGTCTTGCAATCTATCTGGGTGTGAAGCCATAAAATCCTCAGGAAACTCCAACCAGTACAGAATGCTGCAAAGCATCTCCTCAGCAACATGGGCTACTGCAATCACATCAGGCCTGTCCTCCAAAAGAATATGGAGCCAAATTCAAGGCTTTACTCATTATCTTCAATGGCGTGGGCTCAGGATCCCTACATGACTGCCTAAAGTTCTCAGGAGGATGGTTATTGACAACTCCTCTGCTATGGCACAAAGCTATCTATTGAAAGGGTAAAAGCTAGTCTGTGCAGCAGAAGTCCATGTGACAGACACTAGTCATACCACTAATGTTTCTGGAAGATGCTCAGACACTATAGTAATAAAGACTATATATGAACCTGAACAATTCTATAAGCTTATCTAGGTATTTATGTATGGTACACACTATTATGGGCAGAGCTGGCAATGCTGCCTATCACTGAGGTTTGCTTATATAAATTGACAGGTCTCCTTCATCGCAGTTTAAGAAAAACTACTTAGCATAGAATTTTTATCTATTCTCCCCATAAAGGTTTTGGCCCTGAGAAATTAAAATCAGTTCTTTCATTAACGAATTGGATCTTATGTATGTGGCTTGCCCATATTTTTCATGCAGGCTGTAGTTTATGAGATCAGTACCTGAGATTATGAACTGATTGGCAATCAGGGAATTAACATATGTTTCCTGAAGACAGATGACATCAACATCGTGTCAGGAAGCAATGTTTTCAAGAACAGAGAGTTTTGCAGTAGCCCATCCTTCAACATTCAACTGCAGCATCTTGAGGAAAGGGTTCAAAGCATTTCCTTGTCGGGGTCCACAATAACCAGCACCCAGTAGATTCAATTTGCTGTTCTGTTTCCTGACATCTCCTCCTGCTGCTGTTTTGAGGACCCTGTTTATTACTTCTATGTAATTGAGGTAAACACATATTCCTTTGTTTAGGATACCCTGCTGTTTAACAGGTCTAATCATAGGTACACCACAAGCATGTGGTTTTATTTTAGATGTCAAGAGTTCTTCCTAAATGGGTTGCTGTGGCAAACAAGCCGATGCTCTGAAGTAGACATTTTCAGATAGCTTTGCATGGCAAAACCAGCACCTGGAGCTTCCAGAAGAATGGACTCCTGCAAGGCTCAGTGCTGACACCAATTTCATTTTTTGTATTCACCAGTGATCTACCAAACACCATCTCCAGATGGTTCACGTATGCAATGATATTGGCTGGGCCTAAAGGGATTGTGACTTCCAAAAGATTGTAAAGCACCTGAACAATGATATGGCTGCCATATTGCATAGGTGACTATTGCAAGATATGGAGGTTAAGAACTTAAGAATGACCACACTTGCACCAGTGGTCAATCTAGACCAATGGTCAATCTAGCCCAGTATCCTGTCTTCTGACAGTGGCCAATGCCAGGTGCTTCAGAGGGAATGACCAGAACAGGCAATCATCAAGTGATCCATCCCCTGTTGTCCACTCCCAGCTTCTGGCAATCAGAGGCTAAGGACATCTAAAGCACAGAGTTGCATACCTGACCATCATGGCTAATAGCCATTAATGGACCTATCCTCCACGACTTATCTAGTTCTTTTTTTAACCCTGTTATAGTTTTGGCCTTCACAACATCCCCTGGCAAAGAGTTCCACAGGTTGTCTGTGTCCTGTGTGAAGTAGTACAGTAAAAGCTGGATAACAAAGCTTCTACTGTACTTCTTCACACAGCACACAGTCAACCTGTGGAACTCTTTGCCGGGGATATTGGGAATTGTTCCTTATGTTTGTTTTAAACCTTCTGCCTATTAATTTCATCAGGTGACCCTGGTTCTTGTGTTATGTGAAAAAGTAAATAACACTTCCAAATTCACTTTCTCCACACCAGTTACAATTGTATAGACCTCTGTCATATCCCCCTTTAGTCATCTCTTTTCTGAGTAGAAAAGTCCAAGTCTTTTTAATATCTCCTCATACAGAAACTGTTCCATACCCCTGGTCATTTTTGTTGCCTTTATCTGTACCTTTTCCATTTCTAAAATATATTTTTTGAGATAGGGTAACCAGAACAGCAAGTAGTATTCAAGGTGTGGGCATACAATGGATTTATATAGTGGCATTATAATTTTTTCTTATTATCTACCCCTTTCCTAATGGTTTGTAACATTCTGTTAGCTTTTTTGACTACCACTGCACATTGAGCAGATGTTTTCAGAGAACTATCCACAATGACTCCAAGATCTCTTTCTTAGGTGGTAACAGCTAATTTGGACCCCATCATTTTGTATGTATAGTGGAGATTATGTTTTCCAATGTGCATTACTTTGCATTTATCAACACTGAATTTAATCTGCCATTTTGTTGCCCAGTCACCCAGTTTTGTGAGATCTGTTTGTAACTCTTCCCAATCTGCTTTCAACTTAAATATCTTGAGTAATTTAGTATCATCTGCAAATTTGGCTCCTCGCTGTTTACCCCTTTTCCCCAGATCATTTATGAATATGTTCAACAGCACTGTTTGCAGTACAGATCCCTGGGGGACAGCACTATTTACCTTTCTCCAGTCTGAAAACTGACCATCTATTCCTACCCTTTGTTTCCTGTCTTTTAACCAGTTACTGATCCATGAGAGGACCTTCCCTCTTATCCCATGACTGCTTGCTTTGCTTAAGAGCCTTTGGTGAAGGGCCTTGTCAAAGTCTGTCTGAACATTCAAGTACTCTTTATCCACTGGATCACCCTTGTCCATATGTTTGTTGACCCACTCAAAGAATTGTAATAGATTGGTGAGGCATGATTTCCCTTTACAAGAAACCATGTTGACTCTTCCCCAGCAAATCATGTTCATCTATGTGTCTGATAATTCTGTTCTTCACTATAGTTTCAACTAATTTACCTGGTACTGAAGTTAGACATAATGGCCTGTAATTACCAGGATTACCTCCAGAATCTTTTTTAAAAATTGGTGTCATATTAGCTATCCTTCAGTCATCTGGTACAGAAGCTGATTTAAATGATAGGTTACATACCATAGTTAGTGGTTCTGCAGTTTAATATTTGAGTTCCTTCAGAACTCTTAGGTGAATACCATCTAGTCCTGGTGACTTATTACTATTTAATTTAATAATTTCTTCCAAAACCTCCTCTAATGACACCTCAATCTGGGACAGTTCCTCAGATTTTTCACCTAAAAAGAATGGCTGCCTCATAACCTCTGCAGTGAAAACTGATGGAAACAATTCATTTAGGTTCTCTGCAATTGCCTTATCTATCTTGAGTGGTCCTTTAGCACCTCAATCGCCCAGTGACTTGGTAGGCTTCCTGCTTTTGATGTACTTAAAAAAAATTACTCTTAGTTTGAGTCTTTTGCTAGTTGCTCTTCAAATTCTTTTTTGGCCTTCCTAATTATACTTTTACACTTGACTTGCCAGAGTTTATGCGCCATTCTATTTTCCTCAGTAGAACCTGACATCCAGTTTTTAAAGGATGCCTTTTTTACTCTACTTCTTTTACTTTGTTGTTTAGCCACGGTGGCACTTCTTTGGTCTTCCCACTATGCTTTTAAATATGGGGATGTCGCTGGGCAAGTGCGTCCCATCCCCTGTTCAGGTGGGGCAGGGTAATTACTTCCCTGCGATCACATCCTTATGACCACCCTCTGTTTTGGATTAATAGTAAAAGTCAATATGGCCGCTCTATCTCTCAAGGTTGTGTGGCCCAATGGCCAGAGTCAGGGTGATGGCCCCTTCCCACAGGGCAGTGGGGCCCAATGGCCCAAATCAAAATGGCTTTCCTATTTGGCAGGGGTGTGTCACCGAGTGTTCAGAGTCAGTGTGGCTGTCTGGCTCAGCCAGGCAGTGTGGCCTAGCGGCAACGGTCAGTAGGATCACCTTCTCTCAGGGCTGCTCTCAGGGCTGCATGGCCCAATGGATGGAGTCAATAGAGTGGCCCCCTCTGTGGGGGGCTGCATGGCCTAGTGGCCAGAGTCAGTAGAGCTGCCCTTTCTCAGGGCTGCGTGGCCTAATTGCTGGAGTCAGTATAGCGGCCCGCTCTGTGGGGGCTGTGTGGCCTAGTGGCCAGAGTCAGTATGATTTCCCAGTTCGGAGGGGCGGTATGACCTAGCGGTCAGAGTCGATTACAGTGGCCTTTGTGGTCAGGGCAGCACAGCCTGGTGACCAAAGTCAATATAACAGCATTTAGACACAGGGCAGTGCAGCCTAGCAGCCAGTACCCAGGAGCCACCACCAGGTGGGGGCGGCCTGAGTAGGGGGGCCTAGGCTCACCCGACTTCTCCGGGCCCCTACCCAGGGCCCTAACAGTGGTGGAGTGGTCCTCCACTGGGTCAACGGGGAATCTCACCAAAACACACTGACATCACTAGGTGGGAGATACCATTCACTCACCCTCCCTGGGTCACTGGTTTCTCGAAGCCACAGTCCATGAGGTATCGGGTTCTCCGGGCTTCTCAGCCCAGATGATTCCTGGGACTCTGCTGGCCACAGACCTCCAGTCTGACTCTCAGGATCTCCGGCTCCCGCAGGCAATGGCTGGGATGGCTCTTCAGCTGGAGCCTCCACCCAAGGTCCTTCCCCTCCGGTGGCCAACCCTGAATGAGCTGAGCTGCTCCCTTTTCTACCAAGTCTCCAGTTGGAGCATACCAAGCAGGGCCGCAAGAGCGTGGCCTCTTCGGCCCAGAGAGTGGCGTTAACCCTCGCAGTACCAGTGCAGGGCAAGTGTACCCCATCATGCACACACCCCTTTAAGAGGGTGTCCAGTGGTGAAAAGAAAAAGTCCACATTTGAGTGTGCCCTACATGGTTGATGGGTGATGCTGAAGTCATTGGGCTGGAGCAATAGGTATCATCTCATAATTGAAGCATTGGTATCTTTCATGCTGTTGAGCCATTGGAGTTGTGCGTGATCTGTGACCAACTGAAAGGGGTTTCCCAGCAGGTAGTATCTTAGTGTGTCGATCACCCACTTTACCGCCAGGGCCTCCTTCTCTATAGTTGAATATCTCTGTTCTCAGGGGAAAAACTTCCAGCTCAAATAGAGGATGGGATGTTCTTCTCCCTCAATCTCCTGGGACAATACTGCTCCCAGCCTCACTTCAGACGCATCCATCTGAAGTATAAAGGGCTTAGAAAAGTCTGGGTGATACAGGACTGGTGCCCTAGTCAGTCAATCCTTTAGGTCCTGAAAGGCCCTCTCACATTCTGCTGACCACTGGACCTTTCCATTGGGAGCTCTTAGTTAGGTCTGACAAGGGTGCCGTGAGCATTGCAAAAACCGGTACAAAGTAGCAGTAGTACCCTGGCAGGCCTAAAAATTGGCATACCTGCCTCTTTGCATTGGGTGTCAGGCTGTCCTGCAGAGCTTTCACCTTGTCCACAAGTGGACATAGGGTCCCTTGCCCCATGGTGTATCGCAGGTATGTTACTTCCCGTCATCCAAGGTGGCATTTGGCTGGGTTGACCGTGAGCTCGGCTTCCCCCAGGGCTTGCAGTACAGCCTTGAGGTGTCAGAGGTGTTCCTCCCACATATGACTGTACACCACTATATCGTCTATGTACTGCCATGTACTGGCAGTGGGATTGTAATAGCTGATTCATGAGTTGTTGGAAGGTGGCAGCGGCCCCATGTAGATCAAAAAGTATGGTCACGAAGTGGCACAATCCAAATGGGGTAGGGAAGGCTGTCTTTTCACGGGAAGCCGGAGTCAAGGGGATATGCCAATACACCTTTGTCAGGTCTAGGATCAAAATGAAATTGGCATTACCCAGTCATTCGAGTAACTCATCTACCCAGGGCAAAGCATCAAATTGAGAGATCGCATTCACTTTTCGAAAGTCTATGCAGAATTGTATTGTCCCATCTGGTTTCAGGACCAGCACAATCGGACTGCTCCACTTGCCTCGCGATTCTTCTACTACTCCTATGTCCAGCATAGCCTGGAGCTCCTTCTGGACTGCATCCCACATCTTCTTTGGCAGGAACCGGTGGTTGTAATGGACCTTCTGGCCTGGAAGGGTGATGATGTGGTGACTTACCAGTCTAATCCACCCCAGGCAGATTGATAACACGGTGGAGAAGGCCTGAACTAGTTGTTGCAACTTTTCCTGTTGTCTTGGATCCAGCTCTGCCCTGATCATGACAGGCATAGAGTCAACAATGGGCCTAGCTCTGGTTCTGGGGAATAGGGGGTGATCAGCAGCTCTTCCTGAGTTTTCCACTTCTTCAGAAGGTTCACGTGGTAAATCCGGTAGTCGTACCACATAATCCACTGGTCCTACCCTTCGGACCACTGTGAAAGGGCCCTGCCATTTTGCATGTAGCTTGGACTCGGCTGAAGATAGCAGGAGCAGGACACTGTACCCTGGTTCAAAAGCGTGTAGCGTCATCCCTCGGTTGTATTGGCAGGCTTGGGTCTGTTGTGCTTGCAATAGATTTGCCTGGGCAAATGCTCCCAACTTCTAGAGTCATTCACAGAGTGTTCACATGTTGGGAACTGATCCCATGACCTGGGATCCTTGCTCTTCCCAGGTCTCCTTCAGGAGGTCGAGGATCCCCTGGGGCTGTCTCCCATAAAGCAGTTTGAAAGGTGAGAAGCCTGGGGAGGCCTGGGGAACCTCCTGCATGGTGAACAATAAGGCTGATAGTAGCTTGTCCCAGTCTTATGGATCATCTTCTACAAATTTCCTTAGCATGGAATTCATCATCCTGTTAAAACTTTCCACCAGGCCATCTGTCTGCGGATGTTACACAGAGGTTTTAAGTGCTCGGCCATTCAACAACCAGCACAACTCCGACATCAGTTTGGACAAGACATTGGTTCCTTGGTTGGTTAGAATCTCCCTGGTATTCCCACCTGGAAGAAGATTTTCAGAAGTTCGGCAGCATGGGTAGGGGGGCCCAGGCCCACCTGACTCTACTGGGCCCCGACCTAGGGCCCTAACAGTGGCAGAGTGGCCCGCCACAGGGTCAGCGGGGAATCCAGCAGCAACACGTTGACCTCACTCAGGTGGGCGATACCACTTGCTCACCCTCCCTAAGTCACTTCCTACCAGGTTTCCCAAAGCCGCAGTCCATGGGGTATCGGGGTCCCCAGACTCCTTGAAGCGGACCTCCAGTCTGATTCTCAGGATCTCCAGCTCCCACAGGCAAGGGCTGGGACAGCTTTTCAGTTGGAGCCTCCACCAAGGTTCTTCCCCTCTGGTGGCCAGCCCTGAATGAGCTGAGCTGCTCCCTTTTATACCTAGTCTCCAGCTGGAGCATGCCCAACAGGGCCATGGGGGTTGGCTTCCTCGGCCCAGAGAGTTGTGTTAACCCTCGCAGTACCAGTGCGGGGCAAGTGCGCCCCGTCACAGGGGATTACATTTAATTTGAGCCTCCATTATGGTGGGTTTTTTTAATGTCCACACAACTTGCAGGCATTTCACTTTTGCCACTGTATCTTTTAATTTCTGTTTAACTAACTTCCTCATTTTTGTGTAGTTAAATGTTACTGTGGTGGGCTTCTTTGGTGCGCCCCCCCCACCCCCACCCCAAGGATGTTAAATTAATTCTATTATGGTCATTACTAAGCAGTTCAGCTATATTCACCTCTTGGACCAGATACCGTGCTCCACTTAGGACTAAATAAAAAATTGCCTCTCCTCTTGTGCGTTCCAGGACTAGCTGCTCCAAGAAGCAGACATTTATGGCGTCAAGAAACTTTATCTCTGCATCCCGTCCTGAAGTGACATGTACCCACTCAATATGGGGATAGTTGAAATCCCTCATTGTTCTTATTATTGAGTTTTCTATTGTTATAGTTTCTCTAATCTCACTGAGCATTACACAATCACTAATCACCATTCTGGTCAGGAGGTCATTAGTATATCCTCTCTGCTATATTCTTATTATTCAAGCATGGAATTTCTATCCATAGAGATTCTATGGTACAGTTTGAGTCATTAAAAGATTTTTACTATATTTGACTCTATGCTTTCTTTCACATATAGTGCCACTCCCCCACCAGCATGACCTACCGTTATTTCTATATATTTTGTACCTTTTACTACCACCATCATGTCCTGATTATCATCGTTCCACCAAGTTTCTGTGATGCTTATCAATATCCTCATTTACTACCAGACATTCAAGTTCACTTATCTTAGTATTTAGACTTCTTGTATTTATGTACAACCACTTATTAAATTTGTCACTTTTTAGCTGCCTGACATTATGTGATGTAATTGAATGGGATTCTTTTGCATTTGACTGTTTCTCTTCAGTTCCTACCTGCACTTTATGAAGTTCTATGTTCTCCTACTTACTAGGATATAGAGAACCCCTGTTAATAGATCCTTCCCTAAGGGATGTCTCTGTCCAAACCATGTGATCCTCTGCATCTGTTGGCTTTTCCCCATTTCTTATTTTAAAAACTGCTCTACGACCTTTTTAAATGTAAATGCCACCTATCTGATTCTATTTTGGTTTAGATACAGCCTATCCTTCCTGTACAGGCTCCTCCTTTCCCAAAAGGTTCCCCAGGTCCTAACAAATCTAAACCCCTCTTCCTCAGACCATCATCTCATCCACTCATTCAGACCCTTCAATTCTGCCTGTCTAACTGGCCCTGTGCGTGGAACTTGAATCATTTCAGACAATGCTACTATGGAGGTCCTGGACTTCAATCTCTCACCTGACAGCCTAAATTTGGCCTCCAGGACCTTTCTCCTATCTTCCCCTATGTCATTGGTACCTACTTGAACCATGACCACCAGCTCATCCCCAGCACTGCACGTGTGCCTGTCTAGATGTCTTGAGAGATCTGCAATCTTTGCACCTGGTGGGAAATTCACCATGTGGATCTCCTGGACATCACAAAAACAACTATCTATATTTCTAATAATCAAATCCCCCATTACTGTTACCTGTCTCTTCCTAATAACTGGGATTCCCTCCCCCAGAGAGGTATCCTCAGTGCAAGAGGATACCATGACATCATCTGGAGGGAGGGTCCCAACTATGGTATTGTTTCCCTCTGATCCACTTTAATGTTCCCCTTCGCTGAGACTTTCATCTTCCTCAACAGCACAGAGGCTGTCAGACTGAGGGTGGGACTGCTCTACTGTTTTCTGGAAACTGTCCTCTATGTACCTTAACTGAAGCCAAGTAAATCAAAGACAGTGTCAACATGCTTCCACTTATATCATGCTCTGAGCATCCAGGCGCTCACACCCCAAGTTGAGCCGGCCAGTTTTCTGAGCAAGTTGTTCTGAGAGCTAACTTTGACTGCTGTTTTCTTCAAGTGGTTGTGGTACGTCAATGACCTATCCAATGTCACGTTGAGGTAAATTGGGTTTAGGTCATGCTGCAGGCGTTAGCCATTTAAGAAAATATTTAACTTGTGGCTTCTGCTTGCATTATGCAGATGAAATATGCTAGAAACCATCTTGGAAAAGCTCGGCTGCAGGTGCCATCGACTACAGTAGTCTATCATGAGCTTCATATCATCATTGAGGACGGTGTCAATTTCTGAGAAGAACTGAGCTTGATAACTACAGCAGATGTCCTCAGCATAAACTTGCACAAGAGTGTTGCTGGCAAGTCATCGATGTACACACTCAGCAGTATTGGTGAAAACTGAACCTTGAGAAAGATTGTTAATCTGACACTTCCAGATTATCCAGTTGCTTAGAACATCAGCCCTTGTCCTCTGCTTTTCAACAGAGAGTATTGTGCTCCTGTCTGGTGGCATTCATTTCACACGAGGCTGGTCGACGTATAGCTCAACAAAGCTATGCACATTGTTATCGGGGCTGCCGATACTTAACATAGCACCACCCCATATTTGCCATGATGGGGACTCCAACATGCTCCTGTCCAAGATCCATGAGAACAGCGACTTGCCTCTGTAGTCAGACCTCTTCGACTACCTACCAGTTCACCAGTCTTCTATATGCCCTCTATGGTCACTTATGCCACCACAGGACATGATGGTGGAATCTGTTTGGCGTAACAAGTGGTCAGCGACAACAGTCATTAATCACTCTCTTGTCACCAACCCAACCATCTGCCCACTTGGTTTTGACCTGCCAAGGCACCTGAACCGGTTTTGAACAGGACAGGCCAATTGTGAGGCCAATCTCTTCAAATAGGGTTTCTCTAACAACCCGCAAGGTAGATGTGGTCAACTTCAAGCTATGTCACATATCCTTGATGAGTGCCCACTGACTTACTTTGACGATGGGCTACTACCTCTTCATCTGGCTGATGATGATGCTATCAAATGGATGCGCACACTGCACATATGCTGAGAGATGCTCAGAGTTTAACATCATCTTGAATGGTCAGCAGCTGGCACACAATCTAAGCCGGTGCATCTAGGGATCACCCTAGATCATATGCTTATATACAAATACCAGCTCGCTTAACAGGTTCAAAGGTGGTTTGGTTTGCTGTGCTACGACCAACCACTCCTGGGACCCCACTGTGCATCTGTGTTACTGTGAAGTGTGCTGCACACATGCTGAATGGTTGCTCTTTTTGTGTTGGGCTCCCTGGAGGTCCTATCAAGTGGAATACTGCTGATTCAGAAGCCAATGACTGGCTCAAGACTATTTTGCTGTTTTTTTGTTTGTTTCTAAATCTAGCCTTGCTTGTTTTGCCCGCTTCCACATTCTGGGGTGCAAACCAGACCAGTGAGAGGCTGTGTTACCACCTGTCCCATAACCTTGGGTGCCTCACAATGCTTTGCTGTTGTAAGCTCCCAACCTGGGCCACTCACAACTAGTATGCCAGCAAGCAGGCCACACCGAGTGTCTGTGTGCTAGACTGTTCTTGTTCAGCTGCTCTAACCCAGCAGCCGGTCTACAGCCACACTCTGGCTTCACCAGCCATGATTAATAACTTCAGGGTGACCCCAATACACTCCCAGTCCTGGATTTTCCCCAAAACATGTATTCTGCGATATCCAGCCCTCTCCTGGACAGTTCAGATATAAAGATTCATTCCTCCTGCGATGAGTTAATATTCAACAGTTTGTTACTTTAACTAGAGTTACCAAACAATCCAGTTTAAACCCAGCACTGGTGTAGTTTCGATGAAAAATAAAATACATTTATTAACAAAGAAGATATACTTGAATTCACTTCAAATCCTAAGAGATAAAGTTAGAAATGGTGACAAGCAAATAAAAGTGAAAATGCATCTAAAAGTCTAAAACTTAATCTAGCAAATTTTGGTCAAGGCTTTGTTTAAGATGGTCTTTATCACCCACAGTCTTCCAACAAGATGGTGACTGACCAGTGATGAGCTGCCAAAATCTGAAGAACCAGTTCCTTCAGTCGCTCTGGGTCTTCTTGGCGGCACTTCAGTGGCGAGTCCTTCACTCACTCCGGGTCTTCTGCAGCATTGAAGTACCCGCCGCCGAAGTGCTGCCAAAGACCCAGAGTGAGTAACCGCCCACTGCTGAAGTGCCGCCGAAGACCCAGAGCGCCGCCAGGTGAGTGAAAATTAAATAGGGATTCTCAGCCAGGGGAGCCTCCCCAGCCGGGAGCTCAGGCGGGCCGGACAGGATAGTCATGCGGGCCAGATGTGGCCCGCGGGCCGGAGTTTGCCCACCCCTGTAACAACCGGTTCTAAATCGGCTTCAAAATTTAACAACCGACTCGTGCAAACCGGCTCCAGCTCACCACTGTGACTTACCCTTTCCTTGGTCAGGATGTCTCACAGAGGCCCAAAGGTGTTGGTGCCTTTTGTCTTCTTAGGTAAAAGAAATTAAGGGGCAGACACTCCAAGTTCTTTTATAGTCCAGTGAACCTTTGATGTAGATACTTCAGTAGGTTACCCCAGAAGTTTATCCAAGCAGTGAGGAAGGTGATACAGAGTATGGAAAATGTAACTGATGCTCTTTCTTCCTCCACGTGCCTTTGCTAAAATGCAAATTGTTCTGTTTCCTGCCAGCATCTCTCCCTGCTGTTTTGAGGACCCTGTTTACTACTTATACGTAAATAGAGCCAACATACATTCCTTTGTGTAGGTTAGGCCTGTTTAACAACTTTTGCCTAGGCAGGGCTGTCTGGTTTTGAACATGTCCTAATATCATCATACAGGGGAAATTCACAACTTTATGTATAATGTTGCTACATCATTTCACCAGGATAGGTGAGTTTTGACCAGTGAGTTATTAGTCTTCAAAGGATACCTCAACAAGGCATATTTTATGCAAAGATTTTTACACTGGTGTGTAGGGTGTGAATATGCGGATGCTTTCAGTCACATCCATGCACAATCACTACATATAAAAGATTAATTCTTTCTGGTTGAAGAAACACTCAAGTTAGTTTTCATCCTGTTTTCTTTGCAGTGATTACAATATAATCATGTTGAAGCTTTAAATGGAAGTCTATTTCCTTACCAGAATTCGTTTCCCTTAAAAGATATGCACACTGGTACTAGTTTGTTTTTGTAGGGTTGTTCAAAAGTGCTGGCATGCCAGCAATGAAGTTTGTTTGCTTTCAGAAATAAAGAACATCTGTTCTAAAATTAAAAAAAAATAACCCATATACACACACTTATAATTACATAGGATTTGAAACAAAATAGGTTATATGTGGATGAGAGGATGGGTGCAGAGATGAGGGATGTGGCTGGGTCAAGACTTAATAGATTGGGGGATGAGAGAAGGGAAAGACTGAGGGGATACTTAAGGAGAGAGTAATAGTAACAGCTGGAGTGACAAGTTAAGTGGATTTGGAAAAAGAGAGTGAGATCTATGGCTTTTTCCAAACCCCAGCCATTGATGGTTGTGAGAGAACTGAATAACTTGTGATCTTTAAGCAGGGGAAGCAAATACAAGCTTTCAATCCCAGTGATTTGTTTGCATCAGTTACATTTTCCAAATTAATTTTTAAAAATGGCTAGACACTTACTTTTAAAAAACAAAACAAAAGCAGAGATTCTCCTTTCTATTTCTTGGCCCCACATATTAGATACCCCAAAGGCTGACTGCCTGGCTCCATTCTCCAGTAGAGGCCTGTGATGGATGCTTCATCGCTGTGACATAATACCTACTGGGACCAATATGTGGGACTAGACATCAAAGAAGCTAAAAAAGAAAGGTAGGGGCTTTAAGCAAATCATTTTCTATTGGCATAGTTATTTAGGGGGCATTTTGCAAATAGTTCTAAAGGTGAAGGAATTCGGTTACATTCTTGTGGAGGTTACCTTTAAACCTCATAGCTCCCACAGGCCAGCAACTCTGAGTATCAGATCAATGTTTTAAGCTTTGAGTCCTGTGACACACAAACCTTCTGAAAACTTAGCAAAAAAAAAAAAGAATGTAAAAGCTTTGTTGCTGAGGCACAGAAGATTCAATAGATCCTGAAAAAACAAACAAAAACACCATCACCACCAACACTCAGAATGTCATTTTACTTGTATTGTTTATATGATCAAAATGAATACCTTGCAGAGTGTACACTTCATGAGATTTTGGACTAAATAGCTTCAAGGAAAATGTTTATTTTATAAGATGAATTAAAAATCAAGTATCTCAAACTATTTCGAGCCTCTTTTTAGAACGTGTTCAAGGGAAAATGTCTCTAGACATCTCTCATGTTGGCTCAGTGGTGCCTCTCCCCTCTGCTCCCCCATTTGTGTTTCCTAATGAATGGAAAATTCAAATTAAATTTTAAATATTACAGCACAATGGACTGGGAGGTGGTCACTGAAATTTTTTAAAAAATGGAATAACTGCGTGCAGAAATGCAATACGTCTTCCAGAACTGCATATGTTAGCTCCCAAGTGACAGCCAAGGGGCATGGATAAGTTAAAATACTTAAGACAAAATATATCACAGAGCCATTAAAAATTAGAGATGGAAAAATCCTATTAGATCATTTAGTCCACCACCCTGCCGATGCAGGATGTTTCCTTCAGTGTGTTCTCCAGTGCTTTGTTCAATTGTGTTTTAAATGACGGGGGGGAAAAAGAGACTTTAGTTCATCAGTCTTGAATGTTTTTACATTTAGAATGCACTGTAATGAAGATGTTGCTGAATAGATTTAATGAATTCCTTCTGTATGTTACTAAAAACACAAGATTATATAAAGTGAAAAGCATGCTTAAAATATAATATACACTCATTGTTTATGTTATTTCCCTTTTACATTTCTCTCACCTTGCAAAATAAATAGATTAGTCAGTTTTATTTCCAGTCTGTTTCACTTTCTAGTTCTCATGCACGAGCACAGCCCTGCAACAACTGCATAGGATTTTTAGTTATTTATTTCTATTGGAATTCTTAAAACGTTACATGAAAATATTTTGGTTTGTATCCGTTTCAGTAAACCTTTTTAGCTTTAAAACCTAAATTTGAGCCCAAATGTGAATGTATACTGTCCTTTTAAAACAGGAAGTGGGAAAAATATTGTCCTTCTTCTGATCTGAGTCCCATGTGTCCCTGACATAAAAAAGGGAACAATAGCATCAGGTTGCAGGGCTCAGAATAACATCCCCCACACAATGAAACTCTGCCTACAAAATAAAATATAAAGAGTATATTTCAATCAGTGAAAAGCAGTTGCTACAGTGCATGAATATTTACTGTTCTCTTTCTCTCTGATTCTCAGGTTGGTTCAAGTTTTTTCAGAGTTTTTTTTTTCTAAGTAACTCTTACCAAACAATATAAAACACAACATATTTAAGTATATTTTCCCTTCAATTCAAGCTTTTTGCTACAATCTGGGAAAATGTGTTACAGTATTTTGCCCTTTTCCAAAATTTTGCCAGCCAAATTCGTAGCAGAAAAGTTGTATTCGCTGGTGAAAATGGAGATGATTTAATCTGAATGAAATTTGCAAATATCCATAAAAATTCCAAATTTGCAGATGAATGCATGTGAAAATGTCACATTTTGCATGAATGCTCATAAAGATAAAACTAATGGCTTGATACACCTCTATATAGAAATAGAGTGAATAATACCATACATCTCTTTTTCTATTCTGCTTTCCCTGATTTCAGCACTGAAGAAACATTTAGCAGCTGAGAGCCTAGACTATTTCTGCTGCTATATTCTTGGCAAGATTTCTCATCTGTTCTTCACTTCCAAAGATAATGTCACATTATAGAAAATAAATAAAAAATCAAATATATAAGAAAAATGAGCTGCTACAACTTTTTTCAACACGTGCAATAATTCGAAAAACCACACGGTGGCACTAGCTTTCTTCAGGTGAAGTACAAACAAGGAATAAAGGATGGTCTTCCATAGCGGTACTGAGGTGAAATAGCCGTAAACAAATACTGAGTTTGCCCACAATGAAAGGCGAGGGACCATTGCATTAATATCACGTGCTCCACCAGAGGCCAGTGTTGTAGTGGTAACTTTATACTTAGAAATACTTTATACTGTGAACAGCACATTGAGGTTTTCTAGGACCATAATTTACTAGATGGTCACAGCTCATTTAAAGAACAGTGGTATATTGCACAAACAAACATTCTCCTGCTATTCACAGATCTGCTACAATAACATAAATGTCCATTTAGTCTGAAAAGGGGCCAAAAATGGCATTGCATGGGTTCCATCTTTATTGACTTAGGCTTTGTCTACACTGGCAACTGAAGGACAAAACTTTTGTTGTTCAGAGGTTTAAAAAAAAAAAACACCGAACCCCAAAAGACAAAAAGTGTTGTCGACTAAAAGCGCCGGTGTGAACGGCGCTTTGTCATCAGGAGCACATTCCTGCCGACAAAGCTACTGCTACGCTGCTCATTGGAGGTGGAAGTTTTTTGTCAGCAGGAGACAAACAGCAGCTACACTTGTGTGCCTTTAAGCGGCATGGCTGCAGAGGCACAGCCGCGTTGCTAAAAGCTGCGTAGTATAGACAAAGCCTAAATGGTTTCCACTGAGGGGGAGGGAGGGAAGTCAGCTTGCGAGCAGGGAAAAAAAAAAAGTTTTTTTTTCTAAATGCCAGCCCTGCATGCTCATCCTGGGATCTAGTAATAAAGCTGGGTCTCCTGCATCAGCACCACTTAGGGCTGGTCTACACTGGGAGGGGGATTGATCTAAGTTACACAACTTCAGCTATGTAAATAACGTAGGTGAAGTCGACGTATTTAGACCTACTCACCGCAGTGTCTTCACTACGGTGAGTCAACTGCTGCCACTCCCCGTCAACTCTGCCGGCACGTCTCACGGCTCTGGAGTACAGGTCGACGAGAGGGTACTCGGGGGTTGATTTATCATGTCTAGACTAGACACGATAAATCGACCCCCACTCGATCGATCACTGCCCACTGATCCGGCCGATAGCATAGACATACTCTCAGAGAGATTTGGCAAGATAAATTACGCTTTCAGTTACACTTTTTCCCCATGTTAAGTATCCTCACACTTTCTTGTCAACTGTCTAAATGGGCCATCTTGATTATCACTACAAAAGTTTTTTTTCTCCTGCTGATAATAGCTCATCTTAATTAATTAGCCTCTTACAGTTTCCATGGCAACTTCCACCTTCTCTGTATGTATATATATATATCTTCTTACCATATGTTCCATTCTATACATCCGATGAAGTAAGCTGTAGCCCATGAAAGCTTATGCGCTAATAAATTTATTAGTCTCTAAGGTGCCACAGGTACTCTGGTTCTTTTTGCGGATACAGACCAACACGCTACTACTCTGAAAAAAGCACATTGTAGCTTGTAGAATCCTCATTACTGGTGATGTATGAGCCAGAAAGAACCTAGCTTCAAACTCAGAGCACAGGCTGAGTCTTTCAGGACTGTCAGTTACAAAAGACATCTGGGTAGACTGTGTTTACTAGTAAACTGAGCAAACATGCTATTGAACCATTGAAACACAATAGATATGGAGCGTGTCTGTGTCTTCAATTAAGCCCTTTAAAACAAGCAAACATTTATATTAACAGTTTTCAAGGCCAGAAGGGACCGTTGTGATCATCTAGTCTGATCTTCTGTATAACATAGAACTTCCCCCAAAATAATTCCTGGAGCATCTTTTAGAAACACATCCAACCTTGATTTAAAAGTTGTCAGTGATAGAGATTCCACCACAGCCCTTGGTAAACTGCTCCAATGATTAATTACCCTCACTGTCAAAAATTTACACATACTTCAACAGAAATCGTATCCCCTATTAGAAATATATCAGCACAATCCTGAGATGTGCTGAGTACCGTTAATCCCTACAGAAGTGGATGGGTATTGAGAGCACCCAGAACTTTGCAGGCTCAAGGACACTGATCTCACGAGAAGGTGTAGTCCTTTTACAAAATGTTGCTTTAAATATGTGAGCTTTCTAAGCCTGTAAGGCCTCCAGACACCTGCAGGCTTTAGCTCAACTGCAGAATGCATCCACTCTGCACGAATCAGTCTGCTATGTGCACACAAAACCTGGGATCATCTATCTGCTTCTGGCTCCCTGTTCATCTCTGAACATTAGTGATAATCTTCAAATACCTACATGTTTTGGGAACTGGTTATTTAAAAGCCGTTCCTTGTCCTATAGCCCCTCTCAGCAACGTAGACTGGCTGGGAGACACTTGCTGTCAGTAACGGTGCTTGAAATATCTAGGGCCAGCAACAGACTCTCTCTCTTCTCTTGAGTTACTACTAAAGCTAGAGCTGGTGGAGTTCCAGGACATGATTTAAGATGCATTTATGTGATTTGGCTTCTCTTTGATTGTTTTGTTCCCTGACAAAAGGACAGCAGCAGGGCTATAATTAATGCTACCCTCTGTGGGTATCTTTATTTAATTAGTACTGTTGAATTTTATAGCTAAGGGGCAACCCCCTTATCCCCTCTTTCATGTGTGCAAAGTGTCCCATACACAGTAGAAGCAGCATATTACTGAGAGGCAGGCTTTGAGAGTACACAGGGTTGTGCATTCCCCTTGAAACCACAGAGACCAGTTCCATTGGAGCTCTTTATGACTGCACACAGAGGCTCTTTGGAGGCAGGACTAGTGGATCCATCCCTTTATGGAATCAGTGTCTATTGTTCCTTGGAGATTAGGTCCATGAGAGCTAAAGGCACTTCTCCAACCTTTATGCTGAAGTACCAGCTCCAGAGCAGATTCTCTGCCTGGAATAGAGGATTCCTTCTGCTCCTACCCCTTCCACGCAGGGTGATCCCCAGAGCTCAGTCTGGGCACTGGGAAGAGGACATTTTTTTAAGTGCCCAATCAGCATGGTAACAGGAGCTCTACGGATCATTAAAATAAACAGTAAAATAAATTTTTGGCATACATTAAGATTCCAAAGTGTATAATTTCCCCATTCAGTGTGGCCTCAGTAACACAGTAGTCTCTGTAAGCATGCAGAGCTCCAGCATGGCATCAGTGTTGTCAGACAAAGCCCAGTGCCAGAATAAAATGCGGAAATAAATAAATGCTTTTTTAAAAGTTAATTAGAGATGTTGGCTATTTTATCACTTCAGTTTCCTTTACATCAAGCCAACTTTCTCTAAAAGGTATTTATTCTGTTCTGGTTGAAAACCACAGATTTTGCTCAAGCACACCAATTCCTTTTATTCTAAAACAAAATCCTACAATGCAAGACTTAAAAAAAGGGGTAGTGCTTCTCCATCTGGCAGATGATCCTCTGAACTGGAAAAGAAGATGTGCAAGCTTATGCTATTAAACTTTCAAGTTCAAATGAAATCCAGCTGGTTAAGATCCATGAGCACTCTTGCAGTTTTACTGCTCTCACTATGTATATTTCTAATCCCTTTATTTTTGTTTTCTTTAATTGTTGGGGCCTGAGATCATAAACGCCTTAGTGTTTCAAATCTGAAGCATAGCTCTTGGTAATTTGTTCTAATCAACTGTAGTAAGAAATGTCTGCTCCATAACCTTGAATGTTTTTTTTATTCCCCTGACAATAGAAAATACTCCTTGCAAAAAATAAACATCTGGTTTGAATTGAACATCAAATTGCAGTTACTTTAAGTGCCAACTATTAAGTTACCTCAAATGTTTTATGTTTTAACATGATTTTTCAAGACAGCTAAATTTTTTACTGAAGCACAAATGTACATGTAAAATGACTTTAGAATGTTAATTCCCTGAAGAACACTTTTTTTCCCCTATGCAATATAACTTGGTCACTTTTTCCAGGCCTCCACATACAAAAAATTATTATTCACAAAGGTTTATTAACATAACTAAATACACACTAAGTTACTCACAGAAAAAAACTGTCATCTGAAACTCACTTGGGCCCTGATTCTGCAATGCAGAAGGACTGCTGCATCTGTGTGGAATCCCACTGAATTAAATCTGTGTGTTACAAGTGGCAGCATTGGGGCCTAGATTTTGACCATAAAGGTAAACGCTAAAACCCAAATTCAAGAATTTCTCTCAACAGCCATCCCCAACTTCTTCCCTAGTGAGGTCTTCTGGCGTGGAGAGCCATCGTGCAATTTTCATTACAATGTTGCCAATTCTTGCAATTTTATTGCAAATCTCACAATATTTGGTGTTTTTTAAAGATCCAGCTCCTGGAGTCATAGGATTATGTAATAATCTTAGAGGTTTTGTTTTTTAAGTATGTTTCTAGGCTTCAGGTTTTCAAACATTTCTCAGCAACCAGGAACTGTAAAGACTCAAAAAATCAGAAGGCAAATAAAGAGAATCCCAAATCTGTTATTGTTTTTTTTAAAAATTTCATTGTTTTTAGACCTCCCCAGATTATGAGATTGGTTTAACTCGTGATTTTTGTGTGCTTTGGATTGGCAATACTGCTAAAGCTTCAGAGGATTTAAAGTGGATGTCTCACTCATTGTCAGAGGATTATAAAAGGGCTTTATTGTAAATAAGAACCAGGCCCCAGAGTCCTTCTATCCCCCTCACTCCTACATATACAGGAACCACTTTACTCACCAATACAATCACTTCTAAAGTTAAATAGGGCAACTAAAAGACTTAACAATACTATACAACAGTTTGGGAGAGGAAGTGACAAAGAATCCAAGTGAAACTGCACAGGGAATTGAGTAAGAAAAGTGGTTATAACTACAGCTGGGCAAATTATCCACAGTTGTATTGGTGACTTCTAAGTAGGATGCTCCTTGGAGGTTTTATACAAATAAGCGTTCCCAGAAAGTGAACATAGTTTTTGCAATTATAAAAAAATTAGTTCAGGGAAGAAGCAGTAGTCCATAAGGTTAGGTCATCCAATCAAGGAACAAAAAATCCCAGCTGATTTTAATGCTAACACTTGAATATCGAATCATGAATACAGCAATGTAGCAACCAATCTGTGAGCACTCCACAGGGTGAAATTTGGCCACAACAAACTTCCATTGAATGATTTAAAATTGCAGTCTGTTCATGGACAGTTCACAAAGCAGACATAAAGGCTGAATTTACTGAATATGTTGCTTGTTGCAAGTTGCCACTCCAGTTATAACAATCATCCGGGTTGGAATTCAGCAAAGACAGTGAAGGTAGCAGCCCTATTCGTGCACAAAATATTATGAGATCCTTAAGGCACACAAGTGATGGAGGACTTTTGTTTTTTATCTCAGCCAAAAGATAGAACTTGTAGCAGCACTTACACTGATGTATTAATTCAGAGGAAAAAGCAGCACCCTCTGAACCATCAACAGTTCCTGTAACAACATAAGATTTTCCTTGGAGGTCTGTCAGTTACCAGCCTTGACTCTATTTAGACTATGATCTCACAAGCTGAAGTGGAACTGCCTCAGATACTACTTTTACATTATGAATGACCCAGGCTGAAACACATATAAGTCTGCTTATCATTAACCTATCTTGCATAACTTCCTTACTGACAACATGCAAAGACACTTCAGTGTATGTTAGATATGAGTAAATTGTGTTGGCAGAAAACATGGCTAAAAATATATTTAAAACATTTAAGGCACATTGGGAAAAAATGGCATCATGGCACTTGGATCTTCAAGAAGTACTGGATGAGCATTTTAAACCAAAATTACAGCTACAGTAATGGAACTGTTTTAAAGAAGAACTACACACTGTGAAAATGCTGAGTGGATTGTTAAATCCTGGAGATATCTCCTTGAATTTTGACTCATCTGGTCTTTGGCACAGCCGAAGAAAAGATTGACCTGAGAGAATCCATCCCAGGCTGTCAATCAAGTTCACAGCATTCTGAGAGAGGATCTGGGAACTTTGTAAGTGCTGTGTGAATACTCAGACTGAGACATGCTTAATAAAGTTTGTAATGATTTACCTCACTGTAGCTCAGCAAAGCAGAAAAATATATTCCCAAATCGCCATTCAAATGTCAAAGCTATTTTTGAACAAACAGAAACAGCAATTTTTTCATGTCCACTTTCTGTGACCATTCAGCTACTTGACTAACATGAATACTCTCAGAAAAACAAAAAATAAATACATAAATAGAAACAATACCACCCCACTCTCACTTTTAAGCTCAAATGCTTCATTATTCACTGTAGGTAGCACTGGTGCACATCACAGTTTACACTGAAGCACCACAGCTCCACGAATGCAAATCCCATGTGTGTAGCTATTACCAGTGGCTAAAAGTCCCAATGTACACAGATCAGACCCTAAGGCACTTTCCAGTTTTAAGAGATTTTCATGTGCGGTTGGAAGGTCAGGAACAGAGAGTTAGTGGATGTTAGAGTTAGTGAACAGGAAGGTCAGGAACAGAGAGTTAGTGGAGAGCAGGGTGTGCAAAAGAGAGAAAGCCAGTGAGGGAAGAGTGGAAAGAAACCTGGGGAGAAAAGTGGACAGAAAAGGTAAAAGGAAGAGAAAACAGAGAGAGCCAGAAGAAAAATAGAGGAAAGATGGGGGGGAGTAAAAACCAAATGACAACAGAGGAAAAATGGAGCTGATGTCATTTCCTTGGGAAATAAAATGACCCCAAAACCATAGAGGAATGTTCAGGGGAGGATCTCAGACTATCTTCTGTCACCCATGATATGGGATTCTAAACCTTCATCAAATTCAACTATTGTCTCAGACACTTCGTATTCCTCTTTCCCCTCACCCCAATAGTTTGTTCAGAATCAGCTGTATCCAAGCTTTTCCAAATTTGGGGGTGTTCAAGATCTAGCGTTTTGGTTCATGTTCATGCCCGGTTGCTGCTATGCTTGGTGTTTATTAGATTGTAACGGAGATTGTGCTGTGCCTGAAGCTAATGGCCAGGCAGTTAAATGGACTTGTCCAACGGGCAAAGTGCTCCTTTCCCTAGCCCTTCCCTGAGTTAGAACTTGCTACAGGTACATCCTGCACATCACCACAGCTCAAACGAGGAACCCCCATGTCTAAAGGCAGCAGCTTTTTCACATCTGTAGGAGGGTGGTCACCTGCTCCAGCCTTAAAGGGCTTAAAACAGCCCAGGAGAGGGCTGTGGCTGGGAGCAAGCAGTTCCCAGGCTGATGGGGGAAGCAGACTCAGCTGTGGCCAAGCCCCAATCAGGGCTCAGCTGGCCCTTATAAGAGGGCAGTGGGCCACAAGCAGACAGAGACATCCTGTCTGCCTTTAGAGAGAGAAGGGCTTGTACTGCTGGGGAGTATACCTGGGTACCTAAGGTGAAGCAGGGCTGGGGAAGGCCAGAGGAGCTGGGAGGCTCCAGATAGCCTAAGATAGGTACTGGGGCAGCCCGTGGGTAGACAGAGGCAGCAGGTCCAAGCCCCCCTTGCCTGTGATGATTGGCTTATACACCACAGTCTGCCCCAGAGTGTGGGGGCTCAATGGTGACTGGCAGTAGCCCAAGACTGAGGTGGGGATAGTGGTTGGGGGTTCCCTGGGGAGGGGAGACCCAGGGACTGTGGGGTACTGCCAGGGGGCAGCACCCAAGAGAAAGGGGGGCCAGTGGCAAGTGGGATGTTGGCCTGCAGAGGGTGCTCTGATGGCTGGTGAGCTAATTCCTGAGATGATTAGCAGGAGGTGCTGCAGGGGTGAGTTGCTGCATTGTTATGTCTCTCTGAGCAAGCAGCAATGCTAAATTTCTCTCTGCTGGGAGTTACTCAGATGCACTGACGGAAAAGACTTCAGGAAGAGCAAAAAAGAGAGGTAAAATGCTCCACCCTCTCCTGGGTAGCAACACAACCACTTCCTAGCAGGGTTTCTGTAACCTTCCATGCTTCTTGGGTGAGAAGTTAGGATGATAATCAATTCTTATTCTTTCAACATATTCTCCCCCTCAATTCCCCACATCCTAGTATCTCACTTCTAGAAGAAAGAGCAACTTCTCTCTGAGCCTGTCCATGTTTTCTAATGTTTATCTTAGGACTCTGTCAGCATTATTTCTATGCCCTTGGGAGGCATACATCTTGCTCGCTGATGCAGGTTTCCTGTGAGTCAGGGCAGCTTTTAAATAACCAACTTTTTTTAATAACTGTAGGATGATTGGGGGGTACATTTTTACAGCTATCAATGGCTTATTACATTGCCAGCAACAACTCTAAAAAATCAGCTTCTCACCCGTCATAGGGTGGTCAGAACCTGGTGTCCAAAGGGATGCACTGAGCTATGCTCAGGGCAGAATGACCAATCCTGAAACCAACAACATGAGTGCTCGTTTACAAAGGGTGGAGCAAAAGGAGGAAGTTGTGCTACTGGGCTTGTCTACACTACCACTTAAACTGATGTAACTTACATTGCTCAGAAGTGTGGGAAAAGCCATCCCCCTGAGTGATGTAAGTTCCATCGACTTAAAGCAGTGTCCACGCAGAGATGCTCTCCCGCCGACAAAGCTTCCACCTCACATTGAGGTGGAGTAATTATGCAGCTGTGAGGATGTAGTCAAGTAGTGTAGACTAGCCCACCACACTACACCAGCTGAGCATTTGAATAGACTGGTCTTGCACATTTTTACCATTATTATGAAATTAGTGGACAGGAAAGGTGAAAGCAAGAGAAACTGAGCAGGTGAGATAGTGATATGGACATGCCCTTCACATTGGAGAGGGGAAAGAAAAAGCTACATAATCTCTTGTGTTGCCTCCGGCAACCCAACCCGCAGGTGCAGGGATGGAAGGAAAGAAATGAAATGCTCTTATTCCTTCCTCTTGGGAAAGAAAGATGAGAGCCCTCACCAGCAGCCAGGCAGGAGAAAGGAGGAACAATCCAATAGGCCAGGACAGCCCAATGCACACCTCTCAAACCCAATCAAAGAATTATAGTACTTTCACCATGCTGTAATCACTGTTTTCACAGAGTCTGACTCTGCAGTTTCTTCTCCAGGCCTTCCTCTCATCCTTCCCACCCACTGGCTAGAACACATCTCCTCTGCTGTGCATGGTCTTTCTTGGTGCTACAGTTCCTCCTATGGCTTGCTGCCCAGTCCCATTGTTAGGTATACAAATGTTGGTGTTTATTAAAATACCTAATTAAACATATTAATGTATTTTTGAAGTAATGTTAAGTAAATTACTGGCTTCAATAGAATTTAATATGGAGTATATGAACTATGACCCTTGGACTCCATCTTTGTAAGCAAACTTGTTTACAACTTAGACACTGAAGTCCTCTGGCTCAAACCAGACTGAACCAGTTTTTTGCACCAGAGTCAACATTCTATTCCCTCAAAACTTTTCCCGCCTTAGAGAATATATAAGATCTTGCTCAGTGCCTGCGTGGTGCTGCCCATTCCTGCAGCAGCACATACACAGTTGGGTCTGCCCAACTCTCCAAAGCTAGAGAGAAGAGTACCATCTATCCCACAGCAAGGTCGAGAAAGGAGAGGCCTGTCATCACGATCCCTGCCACAGCGAACCGAATTCATTTTACCTGTGGAGGGTCCTGCTTTCCTGGTGTCCATCATCCCAGAGGGTCTCCCCACCTGCAACAAAATCCAGCAATCGTTGGGACTCCCCAGCAGCCCTCCTCAAAGGCTTCCAATTAGCCAGAGAGTACACGGTCCTGGGCCTCACGTCCGTTCATAGTGTCCACTGCGCCTAAATAATAGGAAAGGTTTCTGTATTGGGATTTCATGTATTGTTTTTCTGAATGCCAAGGGAGGTTTTGTGGGTCTGAGCTTCAAGCTCCTAGAGCCAGTCACTGAATCACTGTACGGTTAAGTTTGTGTTTCTCCTCCCCCCGCCCCATTTTCCCAGTTTTCTGTACCTTTACCCTTGATACACTTACTTTTGTTTGCACCATATTACCTTGTCTTTTCTTCATTTTTATTACATCACACAGGGAGGGAGGAACAGACAGCTTATTGTAAGCTAAATCCACCAGTGACAGATATGGAAGGGAGTCAAGTCTGCCCTTCTGAGAAAAGGGGCTTTCCTTTTATCTCCCCTCTACCATTTCTAAGTCTTCCTTTCTGAAGCGTTGCCTTATTCCCCTTGAGGTAACACCATGTGCCAGCAAACCATCTTTTCCTCAGACATCCTTTGCTGCCCTCTCCTCTTCTGGCTATTTGGCTAGCTCTCCAAGCCCAGCCTTTCAAAAATCACTATAGCCTGGACCCTGGCTTTGTGGGCCTGTTGTTATCCTCTTCAAGAGGGTGGGATGAGATTACATGCTCTCTTCCTCCTGCCTTTCCCTAGACTGGGTTACCAGAGGCCCTGTGAGAGGCTAGGAGCATCTTTTTCTCTCCCTTTTGCAGGAGTGGGACTCAGCAGCAGCTTCCATAGGACTGGGGGCATTTGCTTACTTCTCCACCCTTTGTCTAATACAGCTGGAAGCACTGCTGTGATTGGCATTCCCTTAAACTCAGACCCAAACAAGCAGAACACTGATTCATGACCTCTACCAGCAGGCCCCTCAGCGTGGGCTGCAAATACAGTACTGGCAACAGTGCTCTCACTTTCTGCACGCATCAAGCCTCCACAAGGCAGCTGTGAAGAAAGCCACGAAATTAACCCAACACAGTAAATTCAGCAGCCGACATACTGCATTCATGAAATAATGAATCTGTACACAAGACAAACAAGTTAACATCCTCCATGGGCACAAATGCAAAAATATTGTCACATAGATATTTTTCTTGCTGAGCAGTAGTGTGCAAAATTAACATGAAAATAGAGAAACAAGTGTTCCCATTGTATTATTTACTGATCATTTGCTTTTCCTTCTCACCCTCTTTTTCCATTGCCTGGCAGGCTGCTCTTTGTCATGAGAATCAAGACAAAGATGCTATTAAGAGACATACAAACCTAGAAAGATACCTGGGGGGTTTCCTCACAGTTAGCTCTCCTTTGATTGCTGGATTCTTCTGAAGTTAATTACATTGACTCAACATGTTTCTGCTAGAAATGTTGCTCTGCTTTACTGTTTCCCATGGCCTCATGAAGGATGTGTGATTGCCAAGTGTTTTTCCATTTTGTTTCATCCAATACAAAAGGATCACCTCAAGTATCCTTTTGTTATTATCTCTAGCTCTGAGCTCTGTATACAATAGGCAGCAACTCCAAGAAGGATGCATGTTGCTAAATTACTGAAATGTTAGTTCACAGGGATGCAAGCAGATGTTTCCTTTTGGTAGCCTCATTTTCCATGTGATAATCCAAGATATATACTAGACCTAGCTGAATCAGATTAATGTTCCAGAGACTAATTAATTTCACAGTGTGTCACAGATAATGAAAGCATATCCTCTCATTTACAGGAAAGAAACCAATAACCGGTCTGTTTAAATCTGCTCTTTTTTTTTTTTTAAAGTAGACTATCATTCCTTCCTAACACACAGTAATTACTCTGTAAATAAAGCAGGGAATTAGAAAGAATGGGCCAGACTCAGTCTTGATATAATTCCATTGAAATTAGCAAAAGTTGGTTTGCTTTTGAAGTCAATAGTGCTACCCCAGGGATGAATTTAGCCTAATGTTATGTTGATTAACTAAATTACTAAAAGTAACCATTTAATTTGGCATATAAACAGTTACATCATGTTTTTATGTCTATTCCACTCCTCCAGTCTAATTTGTTTGATAATATAAACAGTCTCAACTACACTACAGCTGCCAGTTCTCCAAAACAGTCTTTTACTCAGTGATATATTGCCCACCATTTAAAATTACTTAAACTTATAAAGTCGTCTTTGAGTAGTTTGGGAGTTCCCTTCCTGAGGAAAATACATGTAATTTGGTCTATTTCAGATTAAAATATTTGCTTCTTGGAAGTACATCTTTATAAATCAAGGACAAAATCATCCATGGAAGAGATGTGTTAGCACTATCCAGAGAAGATCCCCTCTGCTCTGTTCTTGTCTTTAGTTCACAATTTCAAATTTGGTGACAATCTATACCTCCAGACCAGTGGCACCACTATGGGCACCCACATGACCCCACAATATGCCAACATTTTTATGGCTGACCTGGAATAATGCTTCCTCAGCTCTTGTCCACTCACACCCCTTCTCTACCTACATTACATTGATGACATCTTCATCATCTGGACCCATAGGAAGGAAACCCTGGAAGAATTCCACCACAATTTCAACAGCTTCCACCCCACCATCAACCTCAGCCTGGACCAACCTACAAGGGAAGTCCACTTCCTAGACACCATGGTGCAAATTAGTGACTGTAACGTTAACATCACCCTATACCAAAAACCCACTGACCGCTATGCCTACCTTCATGCCTCCAGCTTCCATCCCGGACACTCCACACGATCCATTGTCTACAGCCAAGCACTGAGGTACAACCGCATTTGGTCCAACCCCTTAGACAGACACCAACATCTACAAGATCTTCACCAAGCATTCTCAAAACTCTGATGCCCACACAAGGAAATAAGGAAACAAATCAACAGAGCCAGATGTGTACCCAGAAGCCTCCTGTTGCAAGACAAGCCCAAGAAAGAAACCAACAGAACTCCACTGGCCATCACATACAGTCCTCAGCTAAAACCTCTCCAACGCATCATCCGTGATCTACAACTCATCCTGGACAACAGTCCTTCACTTTCACTGGCCTTGGGAGGCAGGCCTGTCCTCGCCCACAGACAACCTGAAGCATATTCTCACCAGCAACTACACACTGCACCATAGTGTAACTAACTCAGGAACCAATCCATGCAACAAACCGCGATGCCAACTCTGCCCACATATCAACACCATCACAGGACCTAACCAGATCAGCCACACCATCACCGGTTCATTCACCTGCATGTCCACCAATGTAATATACGCCATCATGTGCCAGCAATGCCCCCCTGCTATATACATCGGACAAACTGGACAGTTCCTACATAAAAGGATAAATGGACACAAATCAGATCTTAGGAATGGCAATATACAAAAACCTGTAGGAGAATACTTCAACCTCGCTGGACACACAATAGCAGATTTAAAGGTAGCCATCCTTCAGCAAAAAAAGTTACAACCAGACTTCAAAAAGAAACTGCTGAGCTTCAGGTCATTTGCAAATTTGACACTATCAAAGTGTCTATTAAACAAAGACTGTGAATGGCTAGCCAAAGTACAAAAGCAGTTCCTCCTCCCTTGGTGTTCACACTTCAACTGCTAGAAGACGGCCTCATCCTCCCTGATTGAACTAGCCTCGTTACCCCTAGCCTGATTCTTGCTTGCATATTTATACCTGCCTCTGGAAACTTCCACTACATGCATCCGACGAAGTGGGTATTCCCCCATGAAAGCTTGTGCTCCAATACGTCTGTTAGTCTATAAGGTGCCACAGGACTCTTTGCCACTTTTACAGATCCAGACTAACACGGCCACCCCTCTGATGCTCCACATACTGAGTTTCCTTTTAGCAGTTAACAGAGAAGATATAAATTGTGTGGTTTTGACCATGTTGTGTCAAAATTGTACATTGTAATTGCCTCCAAAGGTCATTTTAAGACCGAGACAGCATTTTCCTAAAGAAAGGCATAATACTCTAACTGTACAGGTATAAGTGTTTAAAAGCTGAATGTGGTAGAAAAGTAGGGAGAATGGTAGGGAACAAAAGTGGGATTGGGGTGCAGGGGAACATGGGGCAATCCTAGGTGTGCATAAAGGAGTGGGATATTGCAAGGAGGAGAAATGGAGCACTCTGGGAGAAGGAATGCAGCCCTGCAGGGGAGCAGGAAGGGAAACAGCTGAATGCAATGGTAGACATCAGGTCTCCGTGATAGGATGTAATGGATTTTGAACTGCTCTGTAATAGTTTATGAATAATGTACATTGGCCTGGTAATTTGGATTTTTACTGTATGAATATATTAGCTTAGCTCCATGTGGGGCTGACTGAAAAATAGGCAGGAAAAGAAGGACTTAAGATAGATACCTCTCAGCAAACACTAGTTGTTAAAGGACAGTGCCAGAATGATTAGCTTTAGCTCTGATTTTGTCTCCATCTCCAGACAATCTAGTTTTGACATGGGCAGGAAAAGGCCCACAAACACAGAACAAAAGAACTTTGGTAGGAGTTGCTAGTTTTGGGGAACCAGACTAGACACAGGCCCCCACTGGGGATGTCTGAATAAGTTAGGCCTGCCTAGATTACCATCAGGGGAGATGGACATGTGTAGACTGCTTGTTTTAAAATCAATTTTCCTCTTATGCTATGTTCCTACTGAGAAATAACAAATTATTTGGTATAAGAAGGCTGTTTGGTCACTAAGTACATCACTGTTCACAGAATCCTGATGGGAAGAACTACAGATGCACAAATGCAGTTGGACCTGCAGGAAGGCACGGTTGACACATAGTGCATGCCCTGGGCTACAGCGCTCTAAGTGAGGGACAATGCAAAATTTCACCCCAGGAGAGACGTCTGAGGGAGTGCACTCAGAAAGACCAGAAAGGTTTATTGAGGGGAGGGGAAAAGAGATGCAGCTAGCCCTGTACCCATTTCAGGAAAAAATTATATATATATATATAAAGTGGACAGCTATCCAGGTGAATCATTAACATTTATACACACTACTTAAAAACTAACTGGGAAATTTCCCACACAAATTTTTGTTAACTCTGAGTTTAGATTGCGAGGCTACATATTTTCTTCCCCCCTTCACCCCCTCAAAAAAAAACCAAACAAACCAAAAAATCAACAAAATAAGCAGTTAAAGTACTACTCCAGTCATTAGCCTACCCATCTCCATTCTCAGCCTGGAAAAGCCAACAAGGATCTGTAAACTTTAACCATGTGTACAGATATGTGGTCTGTATAAAAATACCAAATTTAGAACAACCATTAACAGATCATCAATTAATGTAAGCATTTCTAAACAACAGAAAACATCCTTCAGCCACTCTTTGCAATCTAAGTTTGAGATCCTGTTTTATAGATCCAGGCAACTTTACTTCAATGTTAATAAAATGGTGTGTATAAGATTATATATGGAGGATGATTCCTCACTGAAAATTCAATAACAGAAAACAATAAGAGTGGCTGTTAAGTTGAGCATTAACATATATAGGCAGCATATTACCTTATTGTGAGGAGTGACTAGTGCTTCCCACCCAGCTGGAAAGCCCCCCTCTGAACAAGCTAGAAAACTGACAGGAAGAACCTGCATGTAGTCAGCCTCCTTCATCTGAAAGATCTCAGGAAATTCAGGGGCCATAATGTTTAAACTTGGATACCTCAAGTAAGCTCATAAATCCATATTTTGCCTTCTAAATAAGGGGCCTGCTTTTCAGAGGTTCTAAGCAATTACTAATCTACTGACTTCAGGGGGTGTTTAACATAACTGACCCCTTATTTAGGTCTATATATGAAATTTTGGCTTGTCTTTTGGATGGAGATAGAGAGAAAATAAAATGGGGTGGGGAAGCCAAAGAACACCCTGGAAAACAAAACGAACAAAAATAGTAAAAATAACCGTTAAGGTCCCAACCAAGCAAAAGTGGTGCTACTTCTGTGTCATACAATCTCTTGCATGGCTTGACACAGGCTTCTATGGTGTGAAACAGTGAGAGCCTATTTATGATTAAATGAATTGGCCCCATCTAGAAGGCTGATGAACCTGTCAACTATCCCATTCCACAAACACCAACACACAATCTAGTAAAGGAGCAAGCAGGTTAAAATATGCCCTCCCGCCGCGTTTTTCCCCCCTTCATACAAGAGAAGTGGCTGGGAGTGTTTTAAACAAACAAACAAACAAAAAAGCTGGAGGTGAGATTGACAGGAGTGTTTGGAATGGGAGACATAATTTTAATCTGTTACATCAATAAGGAAAACCAAGCCATATAAATCAGCTGAGACGCATGAATGTCTCAGAGGCATTAACAAACACAAGGCTAAACACCAAATACATCCAGAGTCCAACAATTAGGTCTGTCTCATTATGAACCATCACTTTGGAATTCATTGTTATTTTCAAACTGCAAAATGTTTTAAGTATGAACAAACCATAAACAAATATTTTAACTGAATAAAACTTTCCCTGTACCACATGTATTAATATACGGATTGCCAACCTTTGACATGCGGCCGATCAGGGAAATCCGCTAGTGGGCTGGGACGGGTTGCTTACCTGCAGCTTCTGCAGGTTCGGCCGATTGCAGCACCCACTGGCCACAGTTCACCGTTCCAGGACAATGGAGGCTGCTGGAAGCGGTGGCCAGCACATCCCTCAGCCCACGCCACTTCCCGCAATCCCCATTGGCTTGGAACAGCGAACCACAGCCAGTGGGAGCTGCGATTGGCCAAACCTGTGGATGCTGCAGGTAAATAAACTGTCCCGGCCTGCCAGTGGATTTCCCTGAAGGGCCGTGTGCCAAAGGTTGCTGATCCTTGTATTAAGACATTGCCAGAGGTTTTCAATGAACCATGGGCTAGTTCAACCTGTGCTAACTCAGCAGTTTGCTTATTTGAAGTTAAAGTGGCTGGTGAGAAAAAGTAGGTGTTTTTCCAGAACTACTAGTTTCTGAAAGCTGCTGTCTCATGTGCTTAGCTGGTTGGTTCTTGTTCACATGCTCAGGGTCTAACTGATCACCATAGGTGGGACTGAGAAGGAATTTTCTCCCAGGTCTGACAGTTACCTTGGTAGGTTTTCACCTTCCTCTGCAGCATGCTGTGCGGGTCACTTGCTGGGATTACCTGAGTATGTCTCATTTACTCAATTCCCTGCCATTGCGGGGGCCCTGGGCATGGGTGCACCCTGGTCCCTCCCATTCTCTGTCTGTGGCACATAATATGTTAGTCTCCTGTGGGCTCAAATACTTTGGTCTAATTTTAGCTGTTCAGTTTCATGTGCAGGTGCTGGATGTGACAATGACCTGTGATATACAGGTAAGACTAGATGATCTGGAGTCCCTTCTGGCCTTAAATCCTATCACTCTATGACTGTTTAAACTTCCTTCTTTCTCTCTCAAATCTAAAATCTGCACCGTATTTATATTTAATTACATGACAAGTGAGACTTACTCAAATTAAGAGATACTGGCCCTGGTTCTCAATTGCACCTGGGCTCCATATGGTGCAAGAATGGAAGGGAGGCGTAACTTTGGCCTTATGCCACCTTTGTGCCTCTCCTTTAGCATAAAAACTCCTACTCTGGGAAACTCCTTGCTGGGGTGACCTGCTGCCTTTACATTCTTTTTATAAGACTGGAGTGTATAAAGGGGCCGAACAGAAATGGAGAACCACGCCCATGACAAATTATTCCTGAATAAAATTACCTGTCTGGTTTAAAATCCCAGATTTAACACGGTAATTAATTAGCAATTTGTCTGAACCTTCTTCTGTTGAGAACGCTAGCTATTGGTAACAGCAATCATCTCCTTTTTAATTAAATCAGAATAAAAGACTTTTCCTCCACCTGCTTCCAACTCTATTCCCCACTCCCACACAATGTGCAGTTTCAAGCCTGTAGATAAGTCCCTTAAATCT
The DNA here is from genome assembly GCF_965140295.1 of Lepidochelys olivacea. Lineage (NCBI taxonomy): Eukaryota > Metazoa > Chordata > Testudines > Cheloniidae > Lepidochelys > Lepidochelys olivacea. The sequence continues at coordinate 206,620,761 of NC_140412.1, read as the reverse complement.
GCATTGATGATGAAACCCACTGCAGATGATCAACTACTGTAGTTTAGCAAGTATATAAATAAAACACAATAGCAAACTGTGACGTTATCTGATTAAAATATGACCACATCAATCATTGTTGCAACCACTGTTATATATTTGCAGCAACTTTTGTACAAATGCTGTCAAGTGAGGTGTCTATAAAAAGGTTATGATTTGCTGGTTATGATCATGCTATCTGTCTGCATGTATCATTTTTGTATGTGAAGTTATAAGTATTGGCTCTATACTTGGATTTCAAAGATTTGCTCCTGGGGTAATGCCCATGAAGTAATTAGCCAGCACATCTTGGAGGGCCTATTCAAATTGAGTGGCCCATTGAAAGAACATTTAACTGACAATGTACCATGGGAGACGTCTATCTACACTTAATGGAATGTCTTGCTGTGACTAGGTGAAATGCATGGACATGTGACTTGCCCATGTGACTCCAAACTCTATCTTGTTCCTGTGATTTTCTACAGTAAGAACAATAGGATGCCCTCTACATGGTAAAAGGTATAAAAGACCCTGGAAACACCTCCATTTTGGTCTTCAGTCCTGCTTCTTACCTCTGTTTACCTCTATAAACTGAAACTCTGAACAATGGACTGAATGACCCATCCAAGCTGTGGATGTACTCAGAGACTTGACTTAAACCAGCAGTTTATTCCATAACTGCTACAAGCCTCAACCAAGAACTTTGCCATTACTGTATGCAATTGATTCCTTTAACCAATTTTAACTCTGACCTTTCTTTTTCTCTTTTTATGAATAAACCTTTAGATTTTAGGTACTAAAGGATGGGCACAATCTTTTGGGTAAGATCTAAGTTATAGATTGACCTGGGTGTGTGGCTGGTCCTTTGGGATCAGAAGAACCTATTATTTTATGAGACCGGTTGTAAAGAACCACTCATCTCTAAATCCAGTGTTTTTGGTGGTGATATAGGAACTGGGAACTGAGGAAACTACCTTTATGTTTTCTTGTTAGCCAGTGTGGGTGAAACAGGAGTTTACTTTTGTGGCTAGTTTGGTATATCTTATAAAATAACCACCACCGGTTTTGCAGTGTGTTTGCCCTATTTCTCAGCAGTTTGTCCTGAATTTGGCCTTCTCAGTTATGACCCACTAAGGCACGGTTTCACAAACAAACCAATCAAGTGTGCTGCATCAAACAGAACATCACTAATCTGCACTCATGCAAGAGGAGGCCCAGGATGGATTGGTGAGGTCTTTGAAGTAGTTCATGTTGAGAGGAGACAGTGGCATCAGCACCACAGTTATAAACAAGGTCCAACATACACTAGAGCAAGCTTCACCTAAATTCTGCAACAGACTGGTGGAAATTCTGTGGCAGATTTATATAAATTAAAAATAGAGAGGAGAGTAATTGCATTATTCATTTAAAATATTGAATTCAGTCAGTAAAATAGCCTCTGTGTTGTTTGTTTTATGCTGTTCCTACATTTTCAACTTTCAGTAGGCTGCAGAATTTGGTATTGATAATGCCAAACTGCATTAGGAAGCTGTCAGGGTCAGAAGTAAAAGGTTTTGACAGCTGAGTAAGGTATAGGTGGGCCTTTTCAATATTTAGGGAGGACCGTAAGGCAGTGTTTGTGGGGTAAGTACATTAGCTGTATGTTTCTCCTTTCATTATCAGCAATTAAATGGTTAATGTTTGGCTTTATGTTGCCATCTTTAGGTTTCAGAGTTAACATTAACACCCTTATGATGACTGGGAAAATTCAGACATCTTAGCTACTGTTTTGGACTCTCTGCAAACTGTAACTGCATCAGTTGGTACTTGGTGCACATTTTCAAACTGATCTTTGCAAACTTGAGGCCTGATTTCTTTCTTTTTTTTTTTTAAATGAAAGCTCAGATTCTGTGGCAAGGAAAAATTTTGGCAGAAAATTCCACTGCTGTGGAATCTTCAAAGAAGTACTGATTATAAGCACCTGAGGCCTGATTTAGGACATTACTGAGTGCCCAGGGAGAGCCAGGGTGTGACCATCTACTGTAAATGACAAATTAAATTCATTTAACCACTACTTTCTTCTGCCATTTTTCATACCCATTTCACGTGAAACATTCAACACTAAAAAAAGACAGAGTCTTCTCTGAGCATGTGTGTGGTCACTGCTACATACACCACTGAAGTGGACCACAGAACTAAGTTCCAGAGAGAGCAAGCACAAAAGACCTATAGTTTATTCATCCTCATATTTTTTCCCCTTAAAAAAAATCAGGCATCACTTTGGGTCTGATCCTGTTTAGATTGGTAAAACCCACAATTACTTCAATGGAAAGAGGATCAAGCCCTTAAAGAGTAAGTGATTCATAGGACAGATGCCCTGTTTTCCTCAGCAATATTCCAAGTTCTCTCATAGGCAAAACCTTTGGGCTTTGTACTGTAATACACTTGATATATAAATCCTTGTACTGCAATATGGCATATACCATGTTATTCCTCACATAGAAACAAACAAAAAATAGGAGAAATTAATAGTTTTTTCTCCTATAATGCCTTTTCTGAGTATATTCATATAAAGGAGTAATAAAACCCTAATGGTTTCTGACTCTTCTGATGATATAGTGATATATATGCTTAGCATCAATTAGTAAGATTGTTCACACCCTTCAAACTATTTCATATTAAGCACATATGGACTTCTATTGTAGTGAATAACAATCTCTTTCTTCTAGAGGTAAATATTAACCAAGGTTAACAGTAGCTGAATTTTGATGTTCAATCAAATAAGAGATTAATAGCTATATTCTTACATCAATTTTGAATACCTTCAAAACAAATATTTGGAAACATCTCCCACTTTAGCCATGAAAAGTTCAACAGCTTTTCCGTGTAAACTAAAGGGAGTTGGACATCCAGAAAAAACTATGCAATGGTTTCACAAAACTTCTGCTGCAGACAAATCAGGATGCATGCATATCCATAGGCAATATGATTTGTTAACATTGTACCGCCTCTCAATATTACCTCCGAGGAGATAAACAGCCTTACATAATTTGTTTTCAGCCAACCAGGACAAAATATTTTCTTTCTGCATGTACAAGTAAGAAAGAATATATTGTGTAGGCACTCAGCTTCACCTTGTTCCTTACATACAACACTCCTGAATTAATGATGTCACAAAACCATCCTTGTGTCTTATTATCTAAATAAGCTACAGTGCAAAGTCTGTACTTAGATAATTCTTTTGTTTAGTATCTAAATGATTGCTCAACAATCAAAACTAAATGAACAACAGACAATAGGACAACATCTTGTGAGCTGATTAGAGATACTGAGTCAACGGGAGTTTTGTTATCAACTTCAGGGGGGCCAAGATTTCACACAATGTCTTATAATGAAATGAAGAATTAAGTGGCCATAATCAAATCTTTTAAATTTTTCTATTCTCAGATAATAAAGATTCAGAGCTATACTATATTGCTCAGAGCTATATATATTGCTCAAGACTATAGTAATTTCATTACTATAGTCTTGAGCAATGAAATTCCTCTTCACACCAGTTAGGAATAATCCGTAAAGAGAGGGCAAAAATATGGCCCTATATATACACAATACTATTTAATTGCTCCCCTCACAAATTAGTTTAACAAAACTAAACTTCCCTCTCACAGCACCTCTAAGCAGCAATATTACTAATAAAATCCTCAGCACCTGCAAAGTGACATGCCCACATGGACTCTTGCACATGAGTGGCGTACCAATGATTTTGGTGGGATTGTACAGACACAAAGGTCTACATGCCCTCTACGTGGGTGGATCTCTAAAGAATGAAGGAAGAAATAGGTGGAAGGGGAAAAAATAACTTATTTTTGCACAAACATATTCAGAAGAAAAAGATCTTACGTAAAGTAAGTAGCAGTGTTTTACGTATTTATTTGGTCCCTAAGAGCACTATAAATTGTGCTAATTATAGGACTATTGTACCTGGAAGCAATTTGATTTTATTGGAATAAAAAAGTGATAATCTTAGGGTATGTCTATACTAGAAATGTAAATCAACCTAGATTAGATCATCTTATAGCAATCACAGTTAATTACTGCAGCAACCTCACCAGAAGCGCTTCCACCAACCTAAGAAGGGCAGTGTGGGGAGCTGAGAGCCCAGTCTCTCAGCTCCACTGGCAGCTCCCGAGCCATGAAATTGACAAGGCTGCCCAGCTCCAGGCAGGGAGAAGGGTCTGAAGGTACCAGGACTTCTCAGCTGGGAGTGGCATCCGAAGCCACCGGGGCTTCTCACCCTGACTCCTAACTGGGAGCAGGTCCATTCTTCCCCTAGCTCTCAGCCAGGTGTGGGGGCAGCGGGGCTCTAGGTGCCTGGCTTTCTTATCGATTTCACAACTTCAGACATAAAATTGACAAGACAGCCAATGTAAGGGATGCAGTGGCTACACAGACAGTATCGCCCTTACCACACAGACATAAGCCTTACACCTCTCATGGAGGTGGAGTTATGATGTTGGTGTAGTAGGGCACTTACATCAGCAGGAGGAAGACTGTAGTATAGACACAGACATAATTAGGTCGACATAAACTGCTTAGGTGACCTAACTGTGTAGTACAGACCAGCCCTTAGGAACTGTTGATAAGAGTAATTTACTAACTGACAGAGTGGTTTTGTTTGTAAGCAGACCATTAGTTCTCTTTAAAATATATCTGAATTGATTAAAGTAAAAGAACCAAATATATATTACAATGGAAAAAACATGACTACTGATTTATTTCTACCCTATAAACATACTACACATAATTACCATAGTAATTGGTGTGATGCTTTATAAAAAGAATGATAACCAAGTGTACACTACTGTTACAATCACTAATGTATCATTATTGTTGCACCATTTCACTAAATCTGATGAGTATGTCATGTAAACTGTCAGTGGAAAAGTGTAATCTGCTAAATATGATAATCATGTTTACATGCATGTATTATCTTTATATCTGAAGTTATGAACATTTGCTCTGTATTTGTATCTCAGACATGTGTTGTTCCTGGATGACACCCCCCCAGACAAATTTACATTCAGACTAGCTCTCACTGGTATATAGGCCATCCATATGGTGATGGGCCATTGAAGGGAATCAGCTCTTCATGAGCCCTTCCTGAGGACATCTCAGACAGCATGGAGCCAATGGCTACCTCTATGATTCAGCAAAGCATGCAAGGACATGTGATGAGGCCATGTGATTGAAGTCTCCATCTTTTACTAGTAACTTTCCATGCACACGTAAGCCCAGACTCCATACTGGCAAGGAACTTTCCAGGCGCATGAGCTGGGATTTAACTTGCAAGCGGTGACATCACTTGCTTTGTCTTCATTCCTGCTTCTCCTCTCTGAACTGGGATTATCTAGGAAAGCTTTGAACAAAGTTACTGAATGACCCCCAACCTGCTGGGTGAACCAGAGAAACTTATGCCAACCTAGCAGACTTAACATCACTGCTATCATTCGGACCTGCAAACTCAGAAAATCAATTGTAACGTATATGATTCCTTAACCATTTAATAACTCTCCTTTTACTAATAAAACTTTTAGTTTGTATAGTTTCAGAGTGGTAGCTGTGTGTCTGTATCAGCAAAAACAATAAGGAGTCCTTGTGCCACCTTAGAGACTAACATCTATTTGGGCATGATCATGCCACAAGGACTCCTCGTTGTTTTTAGTTACTAAAGGATTAGCTACAAGCACAATTTTGGGGTAAGATCTGAGTTATATATTGACCTGCGGAAGTGACTGATTGGAAGAACTTTATATATGATTAATCTGTTTTTCAGTAACCTCTCATCATAAACTGATGTCTGCGTGGTGATAGGAGCTGGAATGCCTAAGGAGACTGTTTTTTGCTTCTTGTTAACCAGTATGGTGATACATACTGGCCTTATCTTGGTAGTGGCTGGGTGAACTCTTAACATTAGAATAATCACCAGTTTGGCATGTGTCTACCCTGAATTAGTCATTTTCAGTTCTGACCAGTTCTGACACCAGGCACTCCTCCACAACTGGTAATAAAATTGGCTTATCAATGCCTAAGGCCTATAAAATGATATCATACTGGATATTTTCACCAATTCACTCCAAAACCTACTTTATCAAGAAGTTTGTTAATGTTTTCACATACTTTAAGGCAGTTTTCTTCCAATGATTATTTATTCATACTGGACCAATCACATTCTGAAATTTTTTATAGCTTTTTTGTAAAGACAAATGACAGATTTGTTTTGATAAAAGATCTCAAGGCATAGTTATAGCAATACATTTATGATGTAATTGTCCATGAACGTAAGCAATTCAAAGACAACAGACTTTTCTTCTATAGGAATTAATGTGCATGCCTGAGAAAAATAAACATTTGAGAAAAACAAACAGCAGTAAAAAAAAATTGTGTCTAGGGACATTCTGACAAAACTATGTTATATTTATGGTACAAGAAAAATAACAAAATCTCTGCATTCAAAAGGTATGCAGAATGGGGCCTTACATTTATTCACTCAATTAAGATACATAATGAATTATAGATCACCATTTCATCTGCAGCAACTCTTCTCAAAATAGATGTCCAAACAAAGAATAAATGTTAATGTGTGTTAATGCATATTTGTTCAAGATTTGGGTGTTGTTGCTTTTTGCCAACTTTGCAGGCCACGTTTTTCAAGCAGCTCCATCTACCCCACAAACAAGACTTTTTCCACTGTGCAGACAAACCCTGAATTTTGTGTGCCGCTAGATGTTTGAACAGGTAAACTGGGTAGCTTTCCTCCTACCTGCCCCTTCACCCATTACATCTGTTGCAAACACACTGGATATATATGAAATTGTGTGGGTGAATCTATTGTAACCTAAAGTGTAAAGCTGACTTCTTATTAATCCTATTAACATGCTGATACTGACCCACTGCACCTACTTTATTTAACTTTGATCATAATCAATAATTTAAAAGGTTATGCTGATGAAACTGCAAATGACATGATTTAGGGAGATAAACCTTGGGTTTATTTATTGGGCTTTTTAGGGGGACAGGAATGAGGAGATTTATGAAGATCTCTTTAATAGTTTAAACTATGTTTCTACTCTGAAGTCACTCTACAAATGGCATTGTGGGATTCCGTGTCTATAGTGTCTCAATTTCTGTATCACACTGACCTCAGTATACAAGTAAAGGTATTATTTTCTGCCAGCCCAGCAAACTCAACCTAGGCTCCAAAAGTCAAACTCGGTTGTGGTTGTTTCCTGCAATATCAGTTTAACAGGACAAATCAGGTTCTCAGTTACATCTATACAAACCTATTCCTTTCAGACTGTGCCCTCCATGATGCATTTGCGATACCTGTTATAGTCAATGACTTTACATAGTGGTAACTGATTTCATCTGTAGTTGGAACTTTTTAAACAATTCTGATGATTTATAGGCAAGTAGGAATAACATCCAGCTTACGCTCTCTGAGTTTTGTGGGTTCCTGCAGGGCGAAGAATAGCAAAGGTCAATCAGAATTTATTTTTGTCACTAAAAGAAGCAGATACAACTCTGAATATAGATTGATAACAGATCAATTAAGTTAGAATGTTCTATTTTACATTCTCCGGTTTTAGAGAAGAACTGCAGCGGGGGAAATAAAAGGCAGATGGAAATGCTATTATTTTACTGGTGAAACAAGAACTATGTAATAACAGTCCCATAATTCAGGAACTGACATTCCTCCCCAGGTGTTAGTCCAGACCCATGGCACAAAAATGTTTACTGATCCTGAAAGAATTTGTATGGCTCTGCTAACCTGTTTCCAGCCCAAAGTTAAGAAACATTAGACTTTAAAAATCACCCGTATCATTCTGCTAACCATCTTGATTTTTTACCATGACTTCCATTATGGCTTTGACATGAACTTCCAAAATTAAAGACTGATTAATACAGATTTATATAATGCCAGAATTTTAGACGATATGAACCATTCATTAATATCTCTAGCAATTCTTTGGGACGGGCCATTATCAGAATTCAAGAACAACAAACAAAATTGAATGACAAGTATTTTAGGGTCCAATAGGATCAGCCAGTCATATAAATAAATGCCTTCTACCCCTGTGAAGCTGGGACCCATAGTTCCCCAACAGTAAAAGTATTTGTTGTTAACCCTAACAGTTCACGAGATATCAACATTCGAGATGACCCCTTGTACACTGATCTGATAATACATAATTGGCAGAGGTGCAAGATGGTCTGTACCAACCCAGGAAAACCTCTAACCAGTAAAATTATCAATACTTGCATCCTTGGCATACATAAAGTGTTTCTTTACAGATATTAAAGTATTTTGCTTTAAGCCAAAATCATCCTAGACTAACCCAACATACTATAACCAGAACAAAAGTATGGTATATTGGAAAAATATGTTGAGAAAATATGAAAGGAATGAAGTAACAGACAAGGTGCAGCCTTGGGTAATGTAAAACCAGTTATAAACTAATAAAACCAAACTGTGTATTTTATACTGTATCATTTTAAAATCAATCTGGAGACACTGCTTTTCTTTTAGCAAATGGGTTTATTGACATAACTGATCATAATTGTGTACAGCATGTATGCATCTTCTATTAGAAGAATATCCAGTGACAGAGCTAAACTAAGTGTGATATACAGTTTAATGCTATGCAATCCCCATTAATTTCTAGCAATAACAATGGTGTTGTTCACTGATAATCACTTAATCACATGGGACCCATAGCTATATAGATATTTGAAAGTAAACAAGACAAGAGTTTAAGACACTTACAAAATTAACTCAATTTAAGGACTGATCCTGCACTTCTTCAATCCAAATTTCATTCAGTCCTACATCTTAGTGATTGAAAGTGAAAATTTTCCTGCATATGGACTTCAAGATTTTGTCCCTGAAAGATGCAGCTCATGAAACTTTAGACTGAGGGTGAAATCCTAACCCCACTGAAATCAGTAGAAAAATTCCTATTGAATTCAATAGGATCAATATTCACTTTGAAATACTCTCTGCACATAACTGATAAGGGTTAAGACAAATTCTCCTAACACTCCCTCTTCACTGTATTTGGACCCTAATATTAAGAAGCCATCTCCAGGGCATAAAAGGCTCGTTCCCATTCAGTCACTGGACTCCCAACAAAGATACTAATTACTATGGTGTCTTTTGTAAATATTTGTTCATTAAAAAGCAGACACCACCACATGACTTAATTTAGGCTACCAAACAACCATCAGACCATAAACAAAAACTTTCTGGTCAGCACCAACCTAGGTCAAATGTGAACCAGTGACAGAGATCGATGCCTCCATAGATCATCAAACTCATGAGCCATTCAGTTCCTCAAGAGTTCATTTGAGGCTCTAGGTAAAATGAATAGGAGCAGAAGTAACATCAATGGTCTCAAAAACATATTGAACTCCTTCTAAAATATCTGCATATAACTGTAACCACAGTTTGGACTTTTTTTAAATTAGCCCATTTCTAGACCACACAAAAAGAACTAATGTAAACTAAACCACCACGTTTAATAGTGGCAGAAGCACATAGGGAAGTAAAACTCCCAGAAAGTAGAGAGCAGCCGATCATAAAATGACTAACACTACTCAGAAAACAAAAATGCATTCAAATAAAAGTAATATACTACTGCAAGAGATTAACTCAAGATAAAGATTTAACTTTATCATTACTCAGTTGGCTGAGCAAAACACTGAGAAACACAGAGTAACATAAAAAAATTAATGGATTTCACAGTGAAGGTACAAGTACATATAAAACTAATTTTAGTACAGTAAAACCAAGAGAATTACTTATTGGCATAAGTTTGTTTCACATTTCTGAAACATCCTCCACCTATTATTGTTAAAGAAGGAATGCATCTATGCTACTTATCAATCAATAATTCACCTTAGTATGAACTCAGGTAGCTACAAAGATGGATTATTTGAAAGTCAGTGATCCACTGACCAACCAACCATGTACCCAGACAACTAAAACACACATTAAAGTGTAGAAGTACCAAACAGTATTTAAAACACAATTTTGAAATAATTCCCTGTAAACATGTTACAAAACTTCTGTTAGTTTTCCCTAGTGGTGTCAGCAATATATTCCTGCAAGACTAAAATCAATTGCATTACTGTTTTTTATTTAAAAAGATATAAAACACACACACAAACACACAGTTGTCTTGCGTTCTATTTGAGTGAAAACACCCGCATCATTCAAACGCTCCATATTCCATACTGTTCAGATTACTTGCATGTTGCAGAATTCAGTATTGATGCTGTTCCTAAAAGTCTTATTTCAACAATATGCCTAGGAAGTGATGATGGGTTTAAAAACTCAGTGTTCAGTAAATTTCAAACATACTTCTTGTATCACATCAGCTATTTGGATTATTTGTTTGACTAGTGAAAGGTAACCTGGACCTTCTTAAACACAGTGCAAGAAGATTATCCTGAAAGATACAATACATAAACTGCTGGCTCTGACGACAGACTCCACCCCTGCTGCTATGTGCATTAGCTCAGATACTCTTCCGCTCTAGACAGCAATTATTTTAAAATGCAGAGTTACTTCCTTAGGTTAGTGATTTTTTTTAATCTTCAAGAAAGTACTAATATTTTTACGGATTTCTTTGTAATAAATGTGCCAGACCAAACCCAACCTCACATAACCCCTCCTGGTAACTGGGATGTGCCCACAAGGAGAACTCCAGCCCCCTCCTACCTGCAGAAAGGAACACTGATATTTTGAGACTGCAGTGATGGAATTACGTAACAAGCTTGGGTCCCATCGGTTAGACTCACCCACATGGAGCTCCTAGGTCTTACTCAGGGTGCCCCATCTCAACCCACTCCCACTCTGCTTGGCAACAGCCTTAAATTCCACATAGCGCCGCCCTCACTGAGGAGACAGCGGGGAGGGGGGGAACTACAACTCCCAGCCCGCCCTGCTGAACCGTGATGCCAGCATGGGGCCAGCTGGGAGTTGCAGTTTCCACGGGCCACACTGCTAGTCAGCGAATCGCTGCTGCAGCAGGTGGTCGTCCCCGCGCCGGGCACTGCTGCTGTCAGCAAAGCGCTCACAGGGGAACTCGATGAGGTCAGTCTCACTGAGGGCACAAGCCACAGCGCCACGGGGTGGGCGGTGGGACTGGAAGCCAGAAAAGTCGGCAGAGACGCCAGTGCCCATGGAGCGGAGCGGCCGGCGGGTTGAGTACATCTGCCGCACGTGCACCGGTGCTGCCTGCCGCCGCCCCTGTATTTTCCTCCGCACCAGGCGGGATACCCAGGCCGCCAGGGCCACGAAGAGCAGCAGCGCATTCACCGCCAGCAATACCAGTGTGAGGAGCTGCTGGTCTGGGCCGCCAGCTGTGCCCCCGTTGGGCAGGGTGACCAGCCCCACGCAGTGGTCTCGGGGAGCCACCGGGCAGACGCGGCCACCCAGCACCCCCTCCACACAGACCAGGTAAGGGGTGTCAGGGCGCAGCTCCCGGAGGGTGGCGGCTGGCTCGCTCCACTCCGCTAGGTAGACAAAGCGCTGGAACTTGACGGCGGCCCCAAAGCGGTCGAAGAGGAGCCTGAAGCGCACGGGCCCCAGCAGGCGGGGACTGCGGTGAGGCCGCACCCACCAGCGCACGGTCACCGAGCTAGTGCTGACCGCCTCTACTGACAGGTTGCACAGGAAGAGCTTGTTGAAGTCGCAGGGGTCAGATACCAGTGGGGCCCCAGCCGCAGAGGAGGCTAGGTGGTGCTTCCTCGCCCGCCGAGGCCATGCAGGGCCGGCCAGAGGCAGAGATGGCCTGGAGCTGCCCAGCTGGTCGGGTAGGGAGGTAGCAGGGGTGGGCTCAGCTCTCCCGCTGCCTCGGCCCAGAGCAGGCCCCTCCTGAACTCCCAGCAGGCGCATGGTGGAGGCAGAGGGCAGGGATCTGGGTCCCCCTTGGGCTGGGCTGCGGCTGCTGTTGCCCCCAAGCCCCTCAGGGGCCAGAATCAGCTGCCACTGTTGCTCCCTGGGCCGTTGCCCTGTTGCAGGTGGCGGGGAGGGAGATGGGGAGGCCCCGCTGTGGCAGTTGGTGCCATCGGGCGGCAGCAGCTGTGCGTCCTGGAGGTAGTCGAGGTACTTGCCGGCCAGGGCAGGTGGCAGGCGGCACTGCACAAAGACAGTGAGCAGCCGACCCTGTGAGTGCCGTGTGCCCAGCCACCGCTTCAGGCCCCTCAGGCGGCAGTCACAGCTCCAGGCGTTGCCGTCCAGTTCTAGGTGCTGAAGAGCCAGGCTAGAGGTGAAGAGCTCTCCTGGCAGCACAGCCAGTGCGTTGTCGCGTAGGCTGAGCTCCCGCAACTTGGGCAGGGGGCCAAAAGCGGCAGGGTGCAGGGCAGCCAGCACATTGCGGCTCAGGTCCAACGCTTCCAGGCTGCGCAGCGGCTCCAGCAAGGTGGCAGGCAGGTGACTCAGCAGGTTCCCATCCAGTCGCAGCTCCTTCAGTGCCCCCAGCCCAGCGAAAGCATCTGGCGCCAGCTGAGCTAGCCGGTTGCCGCTGAGTGAGAGCTTGGCCAGGCTGGGCAGGTGCTGAAAGAGGCCCCCACCCAGCTGCTGCAGGCTGTTGCCAGAGAGGAGCAGTGTGCTTAGCGAGCCCAGTGGCCCAAAGGTCTCTGGGTGACGCAGCGAACTCTGCTGGTTCCCAGACAGGTCAAGGAAGCGCAGTTTGGCCAGGCCAGTGAAGGCGCCACGGCTCAGCCAGCGGATGTGGTTGGACTCCAGGTGCAAGTAGAGCAGGTTGGGCAACCCTGAGAAGGTGGCTTCGCCCAGCGAGGCCAGGGCGTTGCCGTCCAGCCGCAGCTTGACCAGGCTGCCCAGGCCGGTGAAGGAGGCAGTGCTCAGACGGCCAATCTCATTAGCATTCATGTAGAGGATGCGTAGCTTGGCCAGCGGGCGGAGGGTGCCCGGCGCCAGTGCCACCAGCCGGTTGTTGCCCAGGTAGAGCTCCTCCAGCAGCGTCAGACGCTCAAAGGCCTTGGGGTGCAGCCAGCGGATGCGGTTGTACTGCAGGTCCAGGCGCTGTAGCCCCGCCAGGTGGTGGAAGTCGAAGGCAGAGATGTTGGCGATGAAGTTGCCCCCCAGGCTGTAAGTCAGGATGCCCTGGGGGTCGGCGGTTTTGGGCACCGCCCGCAGCCCCCGGTTGGTGCACAGGAGGTGCTGCTGCAGCTGGCAGTCGCATGGCTCCGGGCACATGGACTCCACGGAGGGAAGCAGCAAGAGGAGGGAGAGGCAGTCACAAACCAACCACGGCAGCAGCATCAAGCCGAGCCTGCGAGGCGTCCCCATCCCGGGAGGAGCTGCGGCGGGCTGCTTCCCCCGCCGGCTTTGTGTCTCTCCAGCATCCCACCCCCCTTCCCAGCGGCTGCTACTCGGCCCCTCCTCCGCTCTGCGGGACAAGGGACCGGCGCTACTTGTTGCACCGGCTGAGCGGGGGGGCGGTAGCTGGACTCGGGATCCCCGGGCAGCAGCCGCCGCCGCCGCAGCCCCTCTCGAGCCCGCCTCGCTGGCCGGAGGCTCCGTTGAAGCTGCTGCTGCTCCAGCCGCTCAGCCCCGCGCCGGCCGCTCTCCCGGCCCGGAGGGGTGGGGGGGGGGCCTCGGGACGGGTCCCGCGTGCAGGCGAAACTGTTTGGGTCGTCCTGGGGGACCCCCGCTCCTCTCGGCTCTGGCACGGACGGGGCGGAGTGAGGGGGGAGAGCAGGGGAAAGACCAGCGCGGAAACTTGCCGAGAAAACGGAGCGGAAACTCGGACTTCCCACACTTTGCTCCCCCTTCCCCTCCCCGGGGAGCGGGGCTGGCGGAGCGGATGCAGAGCCCGGACCTCGCCAAGGGGGGGGAGAGGGAACAAGGGCAGCAGCGAGGATAAGAGGCTAAACCAGGACGCGGCGGGGCGCGCGCCCCTTTCTTGGAGCGCCGGAGCCATGGCCCCGCCCGCGCTGCTCCTCTTCCCGCCCTCTGTCCGCCTCTTCGCCCCGCCCCCTCCCCCCAGGCTCCCACCCGCCCACCCCTCGCGCCTCTTCGGCCCCTCCCCCCCAGGCTCCCACCCGCCCGCCGCTCGCGCCTCTTCGGCCCCTCCCCCCCAGGCTCCCAACCGCCCGACCCTCGCGCCTCTTCGGCCCCTCCCCCCCAGGCTCCCACCCGCCCGCCGCTCGCGCCTCTTCGGCCCCTCCCCCCCAGGCTCCCAACCGCCCGACCCTCGCGCCTCTTCGGCCCCTCCCCCCCAGGCTCCCACCCGCCCGCCGCTCGCGCCTCTCTGCCCCCCCGCTCCCCTGCCGCTGTAGGAGCGCTAAAAGAAAAGGAGGACTTGTGGCACCTTAGAGACTAACCAGTTTATTTGAGCATAAGCTTTCCTGAGCTACAGCTCACTTCATCGGATGCATACTGTGGAAAATACAGAAGATGTTTGTTTTTATACACACAAATCATGAAAAAATGGATGTTTATCACTACAAAAGGTTTTCTCTCCCCCCACCCCACTCTCCTGTTGGGAATAGCTTATGTAAAGTGATCACTCTGTTTACAATGTGTATGATAATCAAGGTGGGCCATTTCCAGCACAAATCCAGGGTTTAACAAGAATGTCTGAGGGGGGGGGGGCCTTAGGAAAACAAGGGGAAATAGGTTACCTTGCATAATAACTTAGCCACTCCCAGTCTCTATTCAAGCCTAAGTTAATTGTATCCAATTTGCAAATGAATTCCAATTCAGCAGTCTCTTGCTGGAGTCTGGATTTGAAGTTTTTCTGTCCTAATATCGCAACTTTCATGTCTGTAATCGCGTGACCAGAGTGTCACAGATTGAAGATTGAAGATTGTCACAGAACAGATTGAAGTGTTCTCCGACTAGTTTATGAATGTTATAATTCTTGACATCTGATTTGTGTCCATTTATTCTTCTACGTAGAGACTGTCCAGTTTGACCAATGTACATGGCAGAGGGGCATTGCTGGCACATGATGGCATATATCACATTGGTGGATGTGCAGGTGAATGAGCCTCTGATAGTGTGGCTGATGTTATTAGGCCCTGTGATGGTGTCCCCTGAATAGATATGTGGGCACAGTTGGCAACGGGCTTTGTTGCAAGGATAGGTTCCTGGGTTAGTGGTTCTGTTGTGTGGTATGTGGTTGCTGGTGAGTATTCACTTCAGGATGGGGGGCTGTCTGTAGGCAAGGACTGGCCTGTCTCCCAAGATTTGTGAGAGTGTTGGGTCATCCTTCAGGATAGGTTGTAGATCCTTGATAATGCATTGGAGGGGTTTTAGTTGGGGCTGAAGGTGACGGCTAGTGGCGTTCTGTTATTTTCTTTGTTAGGCCTGTCCTGTAGTAGGTGACTTCTGGGAACTCTTCTGGCTCTATCAATCTGTTTCTTCACTTCCGCAGGTGGGTATTGTAGTTGTAAGAATGCTTGATAGAGATCTTGTAGGTGTTTGTCTCTGTCTGAGGGGTTGGAGCAAATGCGGTTGTATCGCAGAGCTTGGCTGTAGACAATGGATCATGTGGTGTGGTCAGGGTGAAAGCTGGAGGCATGTAGGTAGGAATAGCGGTCAGTAGGTTTCCAGTATAGGGTGGCGTTTATGTGACCATCGTTTATTAGCATTGTAGTGTCCAGGAAGTGGATCTCTTGTGTGGACTGTTCCAGGCTGAGGTTGATGGTGGGATGGAAATTGTTGAAATCATGGTGGAATTCCTCAAGAGCTTCTTTTCCATGGGTCCAGATGATGAAGATGTCATCAATATAGCGCAAGTAGAGTAGGGGCGTTAGGGGACGAGAGCTGAGGAAGCGTTGTTCTAAGTCAGCCATAAAATGTTGGCATACTGTGGGGCCATGCAGGTACCCATAGGAGTGCCGCTGATTTGAAGATATACATTGTCCCCAAATGTAAAATAGTTATGGGTAAGGACAAAGTCACAAAGTTCAGCCACCAGGTTAGCCGTGACATTATCGGGGATAGTGTTCTTGACGGCTTGTAGTCCATCTTTGTGTGGAATGTTGGTGTAGAAGGCTTCTACATCCATAGTGGCCAGGATGGTGTTATCAGGAAGATCACCGATGGATTGTAGTTTCCCCAGGAAGTCAGTGGTGTCTCGAAGGTAGCCAGGATTGTCTGGCTATGTAGACTCCCTCCTCAGGCCCTACGCTACCAGCACTACCAGCTACCTTTGAGACACCACTGACTTCCTGAGGAAACTACAATCCATCGGTGATCTTCCTGGCCCACCTTGATTATCATACACATTGTAAGGAGAGTGATCACTTTACATAGGCTATTACCAGCAGGAGAGTGGGGTGGGGGGAGAGAAAACCTTTTGTAGTGATAAACACCCATTTTTTCATGATTTGTGTGTATAAAAACAAACATCTTCTGTATTTTCCACACTATGCATCTGATGAAGTGAGCTGTAGCTCACGAAAGCTTATGCTCAAATAAACTGGTTAGTCTCTAAGGTGCCACAAGTACTCCTTTTCTTTTTGCGAATACAGACTAACACGGCTGTTCCTCTGAAACCTGTCATTAGGAGCGCTAAGTAAAGACATGGGCAGCAGATAAAGAGCTGTGGTTTTAATTTAAAGCGGGGAGGGGGGGTTCGGAGGAGTTGAAGTAAACTGGCCCCTTCTAGCTGTATTTAGAAACCTGCCAAAGGCACTAATCAGGGTTTAGCACAGATTAGGTCCCTATGAAACAAATGGTTATGAAAGGACTAAACCTCCCCTAGTCCAGCAGGATGGGAACCCTGAGCCTTTCTCTGCCCACCGGGAAAGTCCTCCCCTCAGAGGTGCTAAGGCACAGGGAAGTTGTCAATGCAGCGTCAGCAACACACCAGGCTCTTTAGAAGGGTAATGAGGCCCGGTCCCTGCCCCCCAAAGAGTTTACAGTCAGTAGGCAGGGAGATGGGAAGAAGGCAGTAGAAAGCCACAGCCCTGAACATCAAAGTAAGGTGCAGGGCCTGGTTAGTTCCCTAATTTTTTTTTAAGTATGTGTTGGGAGGGAAGTCAGAGGAAAGGTGGGATAGGGTGACCAGATGTCCTGATTTTATAGGGACAATCCCGATTTTGGGTCTTTTTCTTATATAGGCTTCTATTACTCCTTACGCCCTGTCCTGATTTTTCACATTTTCTGTCTGGTCACCCTAGGGTGGGAAGATTAGGGTTTGAAGGAAGACATGCATATAGAGTGACCAGATGTCCCAATTTTATAGGGACAGTTCCAGTATTTTGGGCTTTTTCCTATATTGGCACCGATTTCTCCCCAACCCATCCCGATTTTTCACATTTGCCATCTGGTCACCCTACGTGCATATTAAAGGCAGGCATGGAGAAGAGAGAGGGTACGTGGCAGCTTGGTGCTGAGAGGGAGATGCAAAGTGCATAGAATAAGACAGGAAATAGAAGTAGGAAAGGGGAGATGATTGCAGTGGAGTCAGGTGGCTGTGGAGAGCAGTATGTGGCACATTCTTCCTTCTCTGCCACCAAGAGGCAGACTTGGCAGGGGTGAGAGGTTACTTGAGAGTGTTTTGTTTGTTGTGTGTTTTCAACCAATTCATGAGAAAGAGGGGAAGGCTTGAGTGAAGATGAGGTGGCTGTTGCTTTTAACTTTGCGCAAGGTTAATGATTTTTATTTCTTCTGGCAGGAAGCCCCCGCACCCTGACCTTGCTCCCCAGCAGGAGCGCCGCACAGGTGGAGCAGGGCAAGCCCCCGCATTCCAACCCCATTACCCCAGCAGGAGCGCTGGGGAGGCTTGGGGGTGGGGGGAACACTGCAGGCGGAAGGGGTGGGGAGGGGCCCCCACTTGCTCTGGCACAGGGCCCCACAATACCATAATCCACCTCTGCATACTCCTTATCAGTCAATGATTTCGCTGTTCCAATGGAATATAACTGTTGTAGGAGATCGCAGTCGGGAGGGCAGAGATGATCTTTCAGGTAACCAGGACCAATTCTATGTAGGACTTTGAAAGTCAACATGGCAATATTGTCTAGGGTTGTCAACTCTGACTGAAACTATTCCAGAAGACTTTTTTTCCCCAACGTGATGAAATGTCATTTTTTTAAAATATCCTATTAAAATCTCCTGGATTGCTTTCAATAGTCACTGGGAGATCGATGCTGATTCTGGGAAACTCCAGGCCAGTCCTGGAGGGTTGGCAACTCTATCCATAACAATCCCATAAGTCTGCATTCAAATAGTTTCATCTGACCTGCCACACAGCATTTGGAGACCCAAAAAACTACAGGAGAAAAAAATATTCACTATCATCTGCAGTTGGCCAGAAGAAAAAGTCTCCAATCCTATTGGAGACAGATCTAGCCAAAATGATCCATAGATTTTTAATATCTAGGCTGGAATACTTCAACTCTCTTCATCAAGGAATGAAGATCCATTCCATTAAAAATCTCCAGCTTGCTCAGAATAAGCAGCCTGGCTGCCCAGCAACATAGGATGCCAAAAACATATAACCCTAATGCATTGCAGTCTGGAATGGCTCCCCATAGAAATCATGGAGTAGGAGAGTTCAGGGCACCTTTCTCTTCCTACTAGCATCACTTCAGTTACATCCAGGTTAATTTTCACTAGCTGTTCTTCTTCCACCTGCCAATCTTGGAAAGCTAAAAAGAACTGGAATCACAAGGATGAAAATAAAGGAAAAATTCAGAGAAGATATGAAACACATTTAGCCCACATGATTGATCTCAAGTACAAATCCAATCACCTGAAACTGGAACAGAAAGAATCAGGTGAAATCTCTCTGATGGAATATAATGTTCAGTATCCTCTTATATCCCTCCCTTCCTTTTCTAGCATTTTAAAACTGAATATCCAGATTTTTCCTCAAAAATCTGTTTGCAAAGGAGATTGTCACATCACGTTGCTTCAAAATGTGTGAAAATAAACATCACAAGTCAGAATAGTTGAATTCAGAACTTAGTCAACTTTTAGAAGGTACGGACTCATGTCTAGCAATCTAAGTCATCAGTCAAGCATGGTTTTAGCACACTTGAATTAATTTGGTTGAAACTTCATAATAGATACTGAAAAGCGTTTACATTTGTAGTATTATCAGTATCTCAGGATGGAAACGAGAGGTTTGTCTGCCTAAGTGAGGTGGGAGACTTGTATTCTTGTATTTTACTTACAGAATTGCAAGCTTGAAGAATAAGTATACTTACAGAGTGAAAGTGATCTGTTTCATTTAATAAAACTATGACTTTTTATTAAATAACCTTGTCCATCTTACACTCTTGATTCCTAACATCCCCAGTGAAGAGTTCCATCCCAGTTTTCCAACTTAGTCTTGACCTCACTTTGGATGTATTTTATTTCAAGTCTTTAATATCCAGCTCAAACAAGATGAGAAGTAGGCCCATAAAGGCTGCAGCGTTTGAGGCTTTCTTTCCTGGTTGTCAATTCTATTACTCTGCCTCTGAAGGATTTTTTTTATTTATTTTTATTTTGAGGTAGAACCCAGTTAGCTGGTGGATGGATTTCTTTTAACTCAAATTGAGTCATTATATAGTTTATTTAGAAAAATTACTCAGAAAAGTGACTGTGAAATGACATGTTTATCTATCCCTTAAGAATTTCCATCCCCAATGTGCTCAATTTACAAAAGAGGGGGGATGCATCACTTGACTAATTATCATCCCTACAGACTCACTGTAGTTCCTTTCTTCTTCATACATCATCACAAGTAATAAAGATCAGATTATGCATAGTGCAGAGCCTTTGCTTTCTTTATATGCCTTCTGACATCTAGCCAGGAATTGTTTTCAGTGGGTTTGGCTGGAATTTAGTAAACAATTTATTGTTGATGCTCAAGAAGGAAAAGAATCAATCATAGTCCTCCTTATGCATATGGGCTCTACACTGCCAAGAGGAGTAAAAGAAAAAGGGTAAACTTATTTTTGCCACTAACAAGCAATTATGATTAAGTGCATTTTAGGAGCATATCTGTTGAGGTAAAAGATGCCAAGTTTACTGTTCCTTTTTGGAGCTAGAATATAAGAATGGCCATACTGAGTCAGACCAATGGTCCATCTAGCCCAGTATCCTGTCTTCTAACAGTGGCTAATGCTAGGTGCTTCAGGGAGAATGACTAGACTAGGCAATCATCGAGTGATCCGTCCCCTGTCGTCCACTCCGAGCTTCTGGCAATCAGAGGCTAGGGACACTCAGAGCATGGTGTTGTATCCTTGCCCATTGTGCCTATTGATGGAGCTACCCTCCATGAACTTATCTAGTTCTTTTTTGAACCCTGTTATCGTTTTGGACTTCTCAACATCCCCTGATAGCAAGTTCCACAGATTGACTGTGTATTGTGTGAAGAAATACTTCATTTTGTTTGTTTTAAACCTGCTTATTAATTTTATTGGGTGATCCCTACTTCTTGTTATGTGAAGGAGTAAATACCTTTTCCTTATTCACTTTCTCCACAACAGTCAAGCATTATATTGTTATTATGCATATGCTTGGCAGAATTCAATTTTTTATTTTTTATAATTTTGACTGGTTTTTTTTGAGCACCCTTTTATTTACTTAAATTTTGACAGCTGTGAAAAACTTGGAGCGGAGTCAGGCAATAATTGTTTAATGAGAGGAGATGCTGAGATTCAAAAAGGAAAGCTTTAACTGTTAAAACTCAAATTGTCATCATTACATGTGAGAATATACAAAGTGTCTTTAAACATTAAGTTCTCAAATAGCATTTTTCTTACTTTGCCTATCTGTAAATTTCAGTTATCGATGGAAATACTTTTTCCATCAGTTTGTGTGTCTGTAGTGATATCAACCTTTACCGACATTTACCAATAAATCTAATCCTTCCAAACCTAATTATACACAACCTCCAGGGGTTTTAAAGAGATCCTTGAATTTGAAGTTTAAGCTATGTGGAGTGCTGAAAAGCATGAGCATATCTGACAGACTAATCTGTACATTGTGAGTTTCCTGGTTAAATATTCTCAAAGCTCACCAATTAAAGCATCTCTTGCGTGGTCAATTGTTTTCTTTGCTAGTGAGTATGTCAGTGTTCAACATCAGTGCCAATACTGCAGATACTGTAAAGCAGGATAATGTGAGCATGCTGATGCCAAATGTGATAAATAATTTATTTTTTTCTTTAAAACTTTATGGTTTCCCTGTGGAAGCAATTCATCTACCATATGTAGTTTATATTGGTTGAAATTACCACACTGCAAGACATTTTAAATAAGGGTAAACCTCTTTTTCTGGTGTGATGAGTTGCTTTCATTAAAAAATGGAATGTCACTTGAGACCTCCAACTCCTCTTCAGAAAGAAAGCATGATTCCCAGATTCACAGTTAATGTTATAAACCTTGTCTGCTCAGTGAAATGGAGGCTACCAGATGTTTAATAGATATCTGGATGTTTTCCTAGGGGGAATCCCAGACTGTAAAGTGTGGCCTACCAGTTACAAATATCTTTTAAATCTTTAAAGAACTAAATATTTGAGTAAAGGATGTATAAGGATTACTTAACATGTGGCACTAGCTAAAACATTCTCTTATAATTGTTTGTTTTCATTCAGAAACATAACCAAAAGCCACTGACTTCTGCAAAATACTCACTGTAGTTGTGTTATTTTACTAGGGTACAGCCAGTTCGCTTTTTAAAACACCCTAGTGGTTGGTGTTAGGTTTCATATTGATAGCAAGTCATGCCCTAGTGTTGAACAAATGCATAATGTCCAAGAAGTGCCAGCCTGTTTCTTTAGCTGCATACGTCAACTATATAATCGATATAATTGAAAACGTCAATGATGTGATTCGTGTGTACGCTCACACCTAAATAACTATTGCTAGATTAAATTTAACTAAAGCAAAACAACATATAATTAATCTAACTACAAAATCAGAGTATGGATACTGTTATGAGCATAAATATCCATAAAAATAAAGGGGAGGATTATGTACCTAATTTCACTTTTCAGAGTTCACTTACTCAGTGACCTTTGCCATTATGGACCAGTTATTAACTGGCTTTTGTCAATTACATTGACGGGTTACATGTCAGTAAAGGCCAACCCAGTTACTAATGTTTGTGTACTGTCAGACACTTCTATTTCATGGGAGATAAATACAAAACTTCAGATAAGTACATGGTTTCTCTCTAGTTCAACTTCTGTGTCTATAAGTGAGTGGAGAACACTACTCCCATCAGGAACAGAGAGAGGCATAGGTTATGTAAAACAAATGCTTATTCAGGAAGGGCAAATTAATTGTAGCTGTGGCTGCAATCCTGTTGTATGGTTATCTGTTTATGCATTCAATCTTTGCAGTAGTGTTAGAGCAGTTTTTCCATAACCACGTAGTTGAATTGGATGCTTTCTCCATATAAGGTTACTTGTGATCATCACAACTGATGTATTGTCCTTTTACGATGACATCCATTTTTGATGGGGCATTCTTCATTACTCCCAATCAACTTTATAATGTATGGGTGGCTGTAATAGTTAGAGAATCCATAGGAGAAAGACCTTGACACAAAATATGGCTCAGGCCAGAACGCCTCCTTTTGTGTCAAACTGCCACTAAATTATTAAATACAATCTGTTAAACATATGCTATAAAGATTAAAAAAAAGGTTTAGAATCCATTGAAAACACAATGTATTTAATGTATCGGCTTTATCCTTTATCTCCATGGAAGTGCCTTTAATTAAATTACAAGGAAGTGAAGATTAAACTAGTATTAAAAATAACTTTTCCTCTTTATCTTGATCAATTTTAGCAGCTTTTATTTGAAGGGTGGCTATAGAATGCTGTTGTTGAATAAAATCTTTTAATTCTGAATGATTGTCTGAGGAAGACCTATGGAATCATAAAACCTGCCGCGTAACTAGTTTCCATGAGATTTAAGTGGTGAGATAACGATCTAGCCAATAGTATTTGGTGTAAATCACCATTGCTCCAATGAATTAAGTAAAACTATGCAGACTTGCATCATCTGAGGAGCTAGGCTAATAGTCCTGATACACTGTTGTATCAGGAGTTCCTCACGTACTTTAAGTTAAGCTTGTGTTAAAGTATAAAGTAATCAGGGCTTCTAAGCACTGCCCACTGCTGTGATGAGTACTTTGCTGGTCATGAACAACAAGATCAACTGCTTATTTCTAACAAAGTGATAGTACTATACTTAACTGAAAAATCTGCAAGAAAAGGCACTCTGCTGAATTGTCATATGCTGGATCTAGAAAGACTCTTCTGAATGAAGCATAATTTATTTCTGAAAATTGTCACCATTTCTTCCTGTGTACACTTTATAATACAGTATATGTAAAATTAAAGACTATAGTTTTAAAGGACCAGGACACATTATAAAATCACCTGTCTGTCTTAATCATTGGATAGTCCATAATGTTTTAAGTAAATTGACTTACAAACCTGTGCACATTTGTGGTGGTGGACTTAAACATCTTCTGTCTCTTATTACTGTGGACAGTAAGGGTTTCAAGGTAGGGAGATATTTTTTTCAAAATCCTGTAATGGAAATAGTTCTGTTCAGCCAATTCATTTATAGAAGTTCTCTGATAAAAAATGTTTGCAGACTTCTTCAAAACATTAGGTAATTGAAGCCAAAGGGCCTGGAAAATTAAATGAAAGCAGCATCATTATGCTCCTTGCATTCTTTATTTCTTTATAAATATTTGTACTTTGATTATACTGTACTACTTAGTACCACATGATGAAATGTGGTATTGGATCAAAGCTGCTGGCCACACTATAGGAGAGCTTTGTTTAAAAGGCTGATCTTAACATTAATGGTATTCCAGTATATTTAAGGTTATTACACCATAAATGACCTCAGAAGGATGTTTCAATAAGCTAAAAATCTAGAAGCAAGTCTTCCCATCCATTTCCTCAAACTAAAGTGAAATACCATTGTTGCCTCCTTTTAAAAAAAAAAACAAAAAAAAAAAACAGTTGTACCCAGCCTTGTAGAGATGGTAACCAAAAAACCCACAAAACCCCACATTAAGAATACTAAGGTTGCAAAATCAAGAACTCAAAAAGTTAAGAAATTCCAGTATTTAGGTTGCCTGTGAAACTTAATTCAGCCTCTTTTTGTGTATCCATTATGATTGTCTAATTACATAGTCATAGAATTTTTCCATAGTATCCTCACCTCATTCAGTGCACTGCATGGACCATGCTCACCGAAGGGGCAGCTGTTGGTATTCTTTTTATTGTCCTCATTCAGTGTGTGGCCTAACGCCTTATTACTGCTCACTGTCTAAACCCACTACTGAATACTGTTTCCTTGTCTGCATTTCTGTGGGACTCGTCATTGTAATATCGGAGTGCTTCACGAACATTAATTTATTTTAACACCCTAGTGAGATAGGAAGGCATTGTCCCCATATTACAGATGGGGAACTGAGGCAGAGAGAGATTAAGGCCAAAATTATCAAATGTCCAGCAATTTTGGGTGCCCATCTTGAGAAGCCTGCCATCTGATATCTAGGAGAATAGCACTCTATTCAATGTACAGCTCTCATTAACTTCACTTGCAGCCGTGAGTGCTCAGGACTAATTTCTTAGCACAAAGCAATCCTATCCAATCTGAAAATATGGAGATTGTGCTTAAATAAAAGTTGTGTTCAGCTTGCATCTCTTTAAAAAGTCAAATACTTATGTCAATTTCCAAACATGAATGTCTTCTTGAGGAAAAAGATTGCTACTCTCTCTCTCTAGTAAGCATAAAATGCTCTCCTGCTTTGATTTTTTTGTTACCTCACTCCACCCTCTCATCTGGTATAAATCAGTGTAGTCCTATTGCTTCTGATAGTTATGCAGATTTATATCAGTTGAGGAGTTGGTCTAGTGACACACAGAGGTTTCCAATCACTCTCTACTTTTAACATTGTCAAAGTTTCCACAATCTATGGAGATTGATTCTTGTACATTGCAATAGGTATAAGCTCAAAGAATAATCAAATGAAAATGAAGATTATGTTCAACAAAATAAATACAGTTTTGTCAGTAACAGCAGCTTTGCTATAGATTGCTCACATTGGACAAGAATAAGCAAGATAAACAGTGTATGTTGAAAGTGAGAGGGTCAGTTTTCTATATGCTGTTAAACTAGCATCTGTTCACTGACTTCATTGGGTGTCAGTCTGGCTTTCCATGAGTCTGAGCACACAGTATAGCAGCATTTAAGCTCTTGTGATTGTTAGAATGATTAAATATGAGTGATATTATCCAATAATTTAACTTTATTTTAAAAAAAAGGAATATAGTTTATCTTTGTATCTGCTCCCCTAACTATTCACTTAGTGTGTCCCCCCTTCAGCTTTGCACTTTTCTTCAAAACTGCCCCTTATATTTAGAACAGCTTTGCCCTTCCTGTGTGCCAAGTGCTCTCTTCCTCTTTAAAACATACTTCTTTCGGAAAACCTTAATCTGTACAGCGATCGCTGTATAGTCTACATTAGTGACTGTGATATCTTCAGAAGAGGGTCCTTGTCTTTACCTGCTTGTAAAGAACTATGCATTTTATGGAATTAAATAATAATGCCATAATTAAAATGTGGACACAATATACAGAGAAAAGAGGCAAGTTATTGACTGACTAACTCAAATATCAGTCCCTGAGGGACAATTCAGAGTTATAGCAAAGAAGAAAAATATCTGAAATAGAAGTTATAGAAGATTTTTTATGGTTGTTGTCATATACCATGTGTGCATAATTGTAGCCTGCAGGAATTGAAAAAGATTTAGAAATTTGGAACTTGTCTATTTCAGTGGAGGAAATCTTCAGGCTGGATGAGGCTATCAAGTCTAAATAGGATAATGGCAGAGTTCTACCAAAAGTTTAGAAAGAGAAATCCCCATTCTATTCCCTTTTCTTGGAAGCTGAAGTAAGGAACACTGCAGTCTACTAGACTTGGACTTCAATCTCTCGATCACCGAAAATTACAGAGGCCTTCAGTTCTTGCATCATTTTAATTATAGAGTTTTTTAAAAATCACACTTTTCACAAAATTAATTGAGATTATACTCCACCCTTTGGTAGGTAGTATGTTAAAAATACACATCAGCAAACTTGAGAGCTGTATTTAAATTTAAGAGTGAGATTAAGTACCCTGTAATTGAGATGCCTCTGACTACAGAAAAGATACTTGACAGACGAGAATAGGATAAGTTTCTTTTAAATGAAATTCTGAACCTATATATACATTTTGGATTCAAATTCTAGTGCAGCATTGGGAGCTACATGTATCCAGTGATCACTGCTGTGGTCACTGCAATGGAAGAGCCGCAGTTGTATTCAGGGAACATGATAAACGTGTCTTGTCACCTCTTGTTTATCTTAGTGACAGCACATGTAAAATTATCAGATCTAGCCAAATAACAGACTTAGATAGAGTGAGGAGAATTGTTTTAAATATGCAGAATTTACTCAATTGGAAAATTCCAAACTAGTGCTGAGAATGGTGAGTTAGTTTTGAAATGGTAAAAAATTGGGAGGATAAGATAGTGTGACGCTATCTGTTCTATTTAACTATACTTTTTGTCACAATTGCATTTTAAGTGGCTAAACAAAAGGACATAAAATATTAAGGATTTTACTTGAATTAGGGGTTGTAAAATCCCTCCAGTCTGGAGCCTTTCACGTCTAAGGCCTGCTGGTCAAAGCACTCAACGTGACCTCAAACGGTGGTGGCAACAGCATATGAAGAGAGAGGTGGTTTCTTAGATAGCCAGTTCCCAAACCAAATAAAGTTTTATAAAATAATGTCAACAGCTTTCATGATACCTGGAAGTAGAAAACAATCCGGTATGTCTCACGTCAAGGTAAGAAATGGCTGATGCCCAAAGGAAGGTGCAAGAAACACTGCTTTAGGCAATGCGATAAGCTTCCCTTCACAGTCTAATAAAGGCCTCATCATACTCTCTAAACCTTGTATTTTAAGTGTGAAGTACAAAGTTTTATATTCCTATCAAAATTTTTTAGCATGAACTGTAACTCTGGATATTCTTGTTCACATAGATATCCAATCCCTCTGAGTCGTGCTAATTATTTCATTTGAATTTAAACTCTGGATCATGCCATCCCTCCTCCTGTAAAGATCTGGTGAGGGTATGACTCCAGGGATGAATAGTACTCAGTCTTTCTGGCTACTAGACATTTGCCATTGGATTTTCACAACTGTTGCGTTTTACCCAAATATTTCCCTGTGGTAAAAATTGCTACTTTCTAGAAATGTAAATTGTTCCTAAGGCAAAGAAAAATCAGAAAGCTTTCTGCATCACCACTAGCAGTTTACTATAAAACTGCTCTTGTTCAGCCTGCTTAGGTATTTCTATTGGCACACAACAGTGCTGGAGTTTTGCCCAGAGTAGCACAATCTTCTTATCCACTGGAGACAGAGTTAGCCACTACCTCAGCAATCAGATACTCTACCTTCTACTAGACTTGAACATATTTTTCACTATTTTAACTACTGCAACACCTCTGAAGCTCTGTGATGTTCACACTTTATCATTTAATTTCTCTTGCCAGCACTTGTTTCCTCTGAGTTTATGGTTTTCACATGATCCTAGTGTTCTCTTCCAACTCTTTCTTTCAGTTGCTGCCTGCATTGACTATTTGCTTATGTTGTCATGCCAACTCCCAAGCGTAGAATCTCAACTTGAGTGGATGCCTTTTTTCAAGCATACACTTCAGTTACCAAGGTGCGTGAACAGAATACATGAGTGTGGGCAAACAGCTAACCCAGTATGGGTTTGGCACGAATTTCCAAGTATCCATTTCTGTTTCAGGAGTGCTCTTTGTCATTTTTGCCCTACTCCCTGGCATTCACGCCCATGCCACTGAAAATACGTAGATTAGAAGGGGACCAAATGGGAAAAAAAACATACACCTTAGTGTAATGACAGGTTTCAGAGTAACAGCCGTGTTAGTCTGTCTTCGCAAAAAGAAAAGGAGTACTTGTGGCACCTTAGAGACTAACCAATTTATTTGAGCATGAGCTTTCGTGAGCTACAGCTCACTTCATCGGATGCATACCATGGAAACTGTAGAAGACATTATATACACACAGAGACCATGAAACAATACCTCCTCCCACCCCACTGTTCTGCTGGTAATAGCTTATCTAAAGTGATCATTAAGTTGGGCCATTTCCAGCACAAATCCAGGTTTTCTCACCCTCCGCCCCCCCCCCCCCAAATTCACTCTCCTGCTGGTAATAGCCCATCCAAAGTGACCACTCTCTTCACAATGTGTATGATAATCAAGGTGGGCCATTTCCAGCACAAATCCAGGTTCTCTCACTCCCTCACTTTGGATGGGCTATTACCAGCAGGAGAGTGAGTTTGTGGGGGGCGGGGGGCGGAGGGTGAGAAAACCTGGATTTGTGCTGGAAATGGCCCAACTTGATGATCACTTTAGATAAGCTATTACCAGCAGGACAGTGGGGTGGGAGGAGGTATTGTTTCATGGTCTCTGTGTGTATATAATGTCTTCTGCAGTTTCCACGGTATGCATCCGATGAAGTGAGCTGTAGCTCACGAAAGCTCATGCTCAAATAAATTGGTTAGTCTCTAAGGTGCCACAAGTACTCCTTTTCTTTATACACCTTAGTGGTTAGCCATCTTTTTATTTTCCTCATTTAAGCAAAACTACTAACTTATCAAGTGACCTAGATAGAACTAACAAGAAATCCATAAGTGACTAGTTTACTTAGTCTCTCTGAAAGTCAGATCTTATTGAATTTGATTTACATTTCACGCTGAGTCATTTCAGGGTATCTGTGTATCAATTTTCCAAATACCCAAGTAAAAAATTCAAGAAAAGTACAGGAAATTAAAAAATGTGGACTTTACCTTTTTTTTTATACCCAGGTCACATGTAACAATTGTGCTTTGTTCCTTTTACTGTACTTAACAAAATGGTATGTACTGTAGGTTCTGTGAAACAGCCAGTGTCCAAGATAAACAATATTTTAGAATAGCTTTAATATAACTGACAGCCACATTCACAGATTAGTTCCGTAATGGATTTAACCAATTTTCTATAAATGGTAATAACTGTTAAGTAGAAGAAACATGGAAATTTCATCTCAGACTCTCTGTAGTTCATTGGCGATTTCTATAGGCCAGCATGCACTGGATATCAGAGGATCAACCTGTATTAAAGAAATGCAACTGTACTGAACTTTAATATTTCATGCACGGATCTTTTGAGATGTCAATTCACTTTCATCACAGCATATTTCATGCAAGAAGTTTTAAAAGCAACGCATTACAGTTCAAGTTTGAAACAGTGCTTAATAGGGTGACTTATTCTTTTGAGAAAAATACATTAGAGAATAAAGTAAGCTGATTCAGCCTTTTCATAGTGGGCTATTAGGAGCTTCGTTTTTCTCTAGTACATCAGACTAGTAGTCCTAGAATCATAGAAGATTAGGGTTGGAAGAGACTTTAGGAGGTCATCTAATCCAACCCACTGCTTAAAGCAGGACCAACACCAACTAAATCATCCCAGCCAGGGCTTTGTCAAGCCAGGCCTTAAAAACCTCGAAGGATAGAGATTCCACCACCTCCCTAGTTAACCCATTCCAGTGCTTCACCACCCTCTTAGTGAAATCATGTTTCCTAATATCCAACCGAGACCTCCCCAACTGCAACTCCTTGTTCTGTTATCTGTCATCACTGAGAACAGCTAAGCTCCATCCTCTTTGGAACCCCCCTTCAGGAAGTTGAAGGCTGCTATCAATTCCCTCCTCACTCTTCTCTTCTGCAGACTAAACAAGCCCAGTTCCCTTAGCCTCTCCTCGTAAGTCATGTGCCCCAGCCCCCTAATAATTTTTGTTGCCCTCCACTGGACTCTCCCCAATTTGTCCACATCCTTTCTGTAGTGAGGGGCCCAAAACTGGATGCAATACTCCAGATGTGGCCTCACCAGTGCCGAATAGAGGGGAATAATCACTTCCCTCAATCAGCTGGCAATTCTTCTACTAATGCAGCCCAATATGGGCCTTCTTGGCAACAAGGGCACACTGCTGACTGATAGCCAGTGTCTCATCCACTGAAATCCCCAGGTCCTTTTCTGCAGAACTGCTGCTTAGCCAGTTGGTCCCCAGCCTGTAGCGGTGTATGGGATTCTTCTGTCCTAAGTGCAGGACTCTGTATTTGTCCTTGTTGAACCTCATCAGATTTCTTTTGGCCCAATCCTCCAATTTGTCTATGTCACTCTGGACCCTATCCCTCCCCTCCCCTCCAGCATATCTACCTCTCCCCACAACTTAGTGTCATTTCTGAACTTGCTGAGGGTGCAATCCATCCCATCATCCAGATCATTAATAAAGATGTTTAACAAAACCGGCCCCAGGACTGACCCCTGGGGTACTCTGCTGCCATCTAGACATCGAGCCGTTGATCACTACCTGTTGAGCCCAGCAATCTAGACAGCTTTCTAGCCACCTTATATTCCATTCATCCAATCCATACTTTTTTAACTTGCTGGCAAGAATACTGTGGGAGACCATATCAAAAGCTTGATTTTAACAAAGCTTTTGACTAGTAGTCCTGTTTTAAAATAACCTGCTCTAAAATACAAGGCTTGAACTTGAAGTCAGCTTAAGTTGGTTTTCATTTCAGATTCAAAAAGGCTGAAAATGGCTGGAGGAAAGTTTGATCCAATGGATAGCTGTTGTGCATTATAGCTCTAGGACACTCATCCTCACAAGCTTGCCTGTGAACCACTTCCTATTAAGCCAGTGTGCTCTTACCTCAGTAGTGGAGCACCTCACTTTTCAACACAGTGAAACTTCCAGCTAATTGGAGCAAAACACTAGGACTCTGTGTTCAGAGACCTTGAACACCTAAACAAAAAAAACTCTTGTACTACCAGGCTGGAGGGGTAGAAAATACACACACACAGGAGGAGAGAAACAAACTGCAAAATGACCAGCAGAGATTCCCTGCATCCTACATCCAACAAATAGTAGTAAACTGATACAAAAGACAGAGAGAAACATAACCAGCCATATCCTTCATATAAAAGCAAGGATATTTTCATCTTGTCTGCTTCTTATTGTCCTGATATTGCTTTTCATGTAACTTGCACACTATTTGCTGCAGGAAAGGTATTGGACTGGGAGGAGATGTCTTAGAGGGGCCATAATCTTAAAAAAAAAAGATATTGAGACCATGGCTCCGTGAGCCTGCCTTGTTAATGCTGTTCAATCAAATGAATTTTAGTTAGAAAAGGAAAACTTATTTAATTTGGCCCTGGGGCCTCTGGATCATCTGAGCAGAGATAACCAAGAGCCAGGGAATTTAAACTGGACAAAGAATATCTGCAAATGATGTTTTGTTAAAAGATGTTATCCCAAGAAGCTTCAGTGATGATCTAAACTTCAGTCTAGGCTGCATGTGCTGCATCCTTAGGGCTCATTTAGAAATCCACTGCTTTTGTTTTCACAAGCAGCAAGGTATAGAGCTTGCTTCTTGTTGGTCTGAGGTAAGGACTTCAGCTGTTCAGCAGTACATATCAGAGTGGTTGTATGGAAACCCTTACTGAACTAATTTCAAATGGCTGATTTAGAAGCTTGGTCAGGCCTTGTCTGGCTGCATGTTGTCCCAATTTCTGTATGTTCAGGTGCGTGACTCCAGCATTTGGGGAGACTGGGCGTGAGCACTGGAAACTCCCTAGAAGTATGTGGGTGGGGCGGCATTGGTGCCCGGACCGTGGCCCCACCCTCTTCTCTGTCTCAAGGCCGGCCACCGCTCAGCCTCCTCTCCCTGAGGCCTCGCTCATGCTCCACCTCCACTCTGCCACAGGCCCTGCTCCTACTCAGCCCGATCTCCCATCTGCACCTCTCTGCCACCTCCCCCAATGCCTCCCCCACCCACGCCTTTCCCCCCCTCTTCCCCGAGGCCTCCCGCACCTGCTGCTCATGCCTCTTTGCCCCCTCTCCAAGCCCACCCTCGTGCCTCTTCTCCCTCCCTCCCCCCGGCCTCTAGTAGAATACATTAAAAATCTGATTATTTCACTAGTCGATGGATTAAGTGGCTAACATTTTTCCAGATTCTAAGGATTTTCTTGGGGTGGGGGGAGGGGAAGCTTAGGTGACTTCAGAAAGTTAGATCCATGTTGTTTTCTCACAGCATTTTACCAATGGAAAATTTTCAATAAGACAAACCAGCAACAAGGAACATTTATATCCATTTTATTACACTCATCCTCAATTTCATGATTTTTCCAGATGGCAATATACTATAGTACATTCAAAACATTTCTGAAGCATTTGGCAAGGTAGTACATTTACACTGCATTTTAAGTTTTAATTTTGGAATCATTTGTCTTCCATCCTTCTCCAGAGATAAATCTGTCAATCATGTCCAATGATCTTTCAGGTTGGTCATAAGGTAAAATATGTCCTCCACCTCGAACAATTACCTTCAGGGTGCAAAGGAAGAACAGATTAGTAGTAAATCCTGAGCAACAAAAGTCAATTTTGCCAGCAGAAATTAATTAAAACTGGGTTCTCTCATGTACAGAGATCTTAGCGTGCATGCTGAGTCAGAAGGATGACTCTCTCACTCTAGTCAGTAAAATATAAACCAACATATCCAAAGTCATGTGATCTTAGACCAGTTAATAATAGGATCAAATAACTAACTATCAAGCCTAATTGGTAATCTTTGATATTTAGACAGGCCTAACATGGATACCATTTGCATCATACTTTGATTTAGATGCTCTGAGTCTCCACAGGGAAACTAGCAGCAGCATCACCATCATATTGTCTGTGATTTATATTGCCTAGTCAAATATTCATCCTGTTGGCAAATGTTGAAAAGAACAGCGCAAGTCTATATTGTATGATCTAATTTTGGAAACTGAATTTATTAGGAAACTTCAGGTCTTAAAATAGGGGCAATATTAGAATAATTCATTTTATCCAAACAGATGATAGATTATTTTCACGTTAGTTTATAGTCCTCTACTTTTTGATCTCATTAGACATCTTTCCCCTCTTGTGTATTCCAATTTTTGCTGAAATTCAGAAGGGAGCGTTAGCTAAATTAGCTAAATTAGCTACTTTACTCTGAATTGAATTATTCTCATATAATTGAAGTGTGAAACTGTTTATATGATTCTGTTTTTCAAAAGCATCTTGTGTTACAGTGCATTCCCAATTTTCCTGTGTTCAAATTTTAAGACATTCCTTTTTCAGTGTATGAAGCTTGTTCCAGTTCATGGAGTATTTCCTCTCTCCCTCAGCCCCTTCCTTATGACATGCTAAAAGTAAACAACTGTTTGACAACATCTTGAAGTCATTCCAAAGAAGATCTTTTACTGGCACCCACAATCTCAGTCTGTAGTAGTCAAACAGAAAGTAGTAATCAGGGTTCCGTCTTGGCCGTTATCTGACAAAACGACTTCTGTGCAGACATACAGCTGGACCGAGGACACCTAAATGAGTTATCTGTATGAGAAAATACAACCGTTGAGTTTAAAACATGTTTGGCAACTGGCAGCTGTTTTCTGGACTACATCTCAACAAAATATATAGCAGCTAAAGGTCACGGTCTCATATACGTTCCATTGTGCCCTTGCTGCCTCCACTGCACCACTAGTATGGCTAGAGGAAAAAGAACTGTCAGTATATCTATTAAGTCCTTCTCTTTCAAGTTCATCATCCTTTAGGTACAGAAATTTGCAGCATGGCTTCATAGAACCAGCACATATGGTTTGAATAAATATGCATATTAAATGTTGATTAACAATTACATTCATATTCCTTTTATCTCCAAAGGACCTCAGTGCACTTTAGAAGCCAGTTTAACATCAACTACACAGGGATCCGCCACTGAAATACAGCAACAGCTTAATAGCACTTTGCAACCCTAAAGATTAGCTCAACAAGAAGTGAAGAATACCACCCTTCCCCATTTGACAAAAATACCTTTGTAGTTTCAGACGTAAGCAGAAGGTAATGATCCAAATACAATTTTGGCCCATACAGCCCCCTCCTTTCAGGATAAGAGTCACATGCACTTTACAGACCACAAGTGGTCTTAAGACCTGTTTCACATTTCATTGGGAAGACTGCATCTCCAGTAGTTCAGGATCTCCCAACATCCTGCAGAAGCACTGTTCAATACTAATGAGAGGGCAGAATACTGTTGAATCAATAGGTGGCACTTCTTGCAGCACCTGGCCATGCCTGATATTTATTAAAGAACCAACAGGCCCAGTCCCTGCTTAATTTGAAAGATCTGACTGGAGCAAAAGCACAAGATGGCCTGGCTTGAAGCTTCTGAATTTTAGCGATTTGCCCATAGTGATTTCTGAAGCAGCCACTATGAGTAAAATTTTCAAAAACTGCCTAGTGACTTAGACTGCTAAGTACCTAAACTACTTTTGAAGACAGGATTAAGGGGCTTTTGAAAGTTTTACATTTACCTCAGACATGTACTACCCATTCATTTTTTTCAATTTTTACAAATTAAACCATAACAGCCCCCATACAATTTCATAATATACATTAACCACAACAGCTAGCAAAGGCACAGCAACAATTATGGAACATTAAGTAAGGTTAGCTCAGTGCAAGACTGCACACAGTTGCAGCATAATTAAATGCATCGCTAAGTACCAAATGGGGACTGAAAGATTCCGCAGCTTTCTATAAAGCGGTGAGGAAAGTTGTCTTTATAATCAGTTACTTTTACTGTTGCACTCTGCAAGGAAAGCAGAACCCACTAGGTTAAAAACAGTATCAAATGTCTCACTTACAGCCTGGAACGATAGCTCATTTTTAACCCACCCTATTGTGCTGCAGTCTCAGAACTCTGACACACTTCGTTCGATACCATATGCGCTGCAATTCTTCAGCGCACAATGGGAATTAAAAGCCTCTATCAATCTAGATTTTCAGCTTTAACTCTTAATAGTTTGGCTTTTTAAAAAACAATATTAATCTGTTTGGTCTATTCAGTTAAGCTAGTACAATTATTTCTTTGTATCTGATATTTTTAGGCCAGGATTCTACTTTATATAGGAACAGATTTAGTTTTGCATTTATTTATTTTTAAGAGAAGAAGTGATATAAGTACTGGAAAACTTCCAGTTTCTAGGAATTCTGACATTCACACCAGACAATATAAATTTAAGCATATTATTCTGTCACTGCTCCTCAAGCCTGACCAGGAAAGACCAGCCTTCCACAGGGTCATGAGAGAGAGTTCAGTCTTCATGCTAAACCAGTCCTGGGTCTTACCCAAGTAGGGACTGCCAGCTATGCCAAATTATTTAGGACATACATTATAAGACAATGTTAACTGAACAAAACCACAGCCAGTCAACCACCACATTCGTTTTACTTTGGCTTTTGGGTAGTTTAAATCCCAAGAGCTGCCAATGCTCTATCCCAGATAGCCTTCCGTTCCCTAATCCAATCACTACCATGACCAGAAGCTGCTAGCAGTGTCATGGAGGCCTGCAATGCTGTTCCAGATTTCTGTCTTAAACAAAGAACTGCAAAATCTTAAATCTCAAAACAAGAGCTGGTTCAGTAAAATGAATAAACAGCTGCATCTCCCCTCCCCCCTACTCTGCTTCAAAAAGAGATAAACACTGTTGGGGAAAGTAAACCAGCAGAGTTCACAGACTTCAGCTCTGACACTCTTTCAAGGAACAAAAGTAACAGTAGGATGCAGGGTCCTTGCTTACATTTACTGTGACCCAAACTTCCTTTTTGACCTCATTGTTATTAGTAAGGAGGACTGTGGCTGTAGGATGTCACTACACTGTCTGGATGCGGATGTTCAGGAATTCCAGTGAGGCTGACTTCTCAAGCATGAAGAAAGTTACTTTTCAAGTCAGGCTGGACTTGCATGCGTACTAGTAATATGGTTAAACAAACTCAATTTGTTCTGTTTATGTTTGTTAGAAGTAGTGATTTTTTTTAAAAAAAATCCTCACTCAATTGTAGTTTTATTCCTCTATTGTATTTGGGTGACTCAATTAACAGATAACCTGAATCATGACATTTTACATCTATACTGTTATCATGGGGTATAACTGCAGCTTGAGTAGACATACCCGAGCTAGCGTGAATCAATCTAGCTTGGATATTGGAGCAGCAAAGCTGAGCAGCACATACTTACTCATGGAGCTAGCCCATGCTAAATTACCCAGGGCTCTGGGTGGGTTTGTATAGTCCATGCTGATGTGTGCCCTGCTTTGGCTTCATTACTCACTGCTAGCTTAAAACTAGCCTCAGATACATCTAGTCGAGCTGCAATCACAGTTTGTGATTGTGGATAGAGATTCCTTGAGTGGAGAGTGCAACTTAGACGCAAACAGTTGCCACCTCCAGTACATATACACCCATCTTAGCACATAAAGTACAAGCACTGGTCGTCAAATTGTTCAGATTCTCTTTAAATCCAGCTACAACATGTGACCGACAACCTGCCATACTGAATTCCAAAGGCTGACTCCCTGCTGCGTAAACTGGTGTTCCTTGGTCCTTTATATTTACTTTCCATTAAAAGTGACCCCCCCCCCCCTTTTTTTTTTATAAATGGGACAACATAAAACGAGAGACTGATCTTCTTCCTATCTACTCCTGACTCCAATACCTTGGTGAAGTCCCCTCTGATTAAGCTTTCAGACGCTCCATATCAGCACCCCACCAGATCTGACAATCTTAGTTACTCTTCTCTGGCTGGACCTTTTCAGTACCTACAGCAAAACCTTGTTCTAGTAATGGTTGGTGCATTTGATTTGTTGGGGGGTTACAAAGCAGACCTCATGGGAGGGACAAGCAGTTGAAGGCTCAGGGAAGGAGCCAACTAGTATACTTTGCTCAGCTAAGGAATGGGTACCTCATCACAGTTCCTTGGGTTAGTGATATGCTGCCAAGAAGGCTTAATCAAGCCTCCTTAGTACTCATGAGGTTCTGCTGGCGAGTGCAGGTGTCCTCTTTCTCCCCTACCATACCTGTGCAACACAGAGTCAGATTTACCTTATATGTTCAAGGGGGGCAACCAAAATTCAGAGAGTAAGACTGAACGCTTCTGAAATATGGGTCTCCACAGAGCTCTGTTATTCTCACTAGCCTAATTTTTAAAATGGAGAAACACATTGTTTAGTGCACGTGCACATTTAGGGCAGTTTTTAGTAGGCTTATTTGATATATTTATTCTGTTCCCCAGAAAAATGTTTTAAAGAATTAAACTCATTGGTTTTCAATAGGGTAGTAAGTGTGCCCTGGGCTTCCAGAAGTCATGGAATCACTGGCTGAGCCTTGTAACTTGTTTGGGGATGGGGAAGAGGGAGAAGCCATTTCCAAAGTCCTCCTTACAGTCACCACTGGAAGTAATTCCAGGGCTCAGGAAGAGTGAAGACGGCAGACTTGTTTTGAAAGAAATTAAAAGGAAATGAGTTATCCTTTGATTTATTTCCCAGATTTTACCAACATCTGTAGTGACAAAATTAGTATCCTGGTTATCACTGTGATACAGAAATAAAAACCCTGTCCTCCAGAGACTCCCGTGTTAAAATGTCTTAATTGTTTTTGCTCCATTTTATTCTTTGCTACTTTCTTTGTTGGCTAGTAGCTAGTTAAATTTAGACAAGTGGTTCTTTGTGGCTTAGTCTAGGATATCAATAAGCATGTACAATTAAGCCAGTGAGGGAAGTACTGCAAAACAGATGTGAACAGCCCTAGACATAATGGGGTGGGTAATCTGCAGGAAGCACCAAGCAAAGAAAGCCAAATCTTTTCTTGCTTTTAGATCTCTGGCAAGGCAGCACAGCTGGCTAATAGTTGGTTTTTCAAGAAGCCCTGTGGCTTTTTGGTAATGCTCTGCAGTGTCATGCAGGAGACCAGCTGAATTCCTTATGTGGATTTATTTTTCCCTGGCTGGATTGTACTGCAGAAGCAGCATGCTCTGTGTTATCTGTATCTCAGACAGAACCTATATTGCAAGTGTGGCCAAACTGCACCTCTTTTACAGTTAAAAAGTCATGGAGCCCCCCCCATGCCTCCCCATTCTCTGCCTACCAGACTGGGGGCAGGGAGGGAGAAGAGCTCAGGGCTACTGCCCTGCAGTGGGACGGTAGGGCTAGGGGCTTCTCCCCTGCAGGGAAAGGGATCTTGGGGCTTTAGACACAGTGCTCCCTCCCCACAGGGCAGAAGCTGTAAGCTTCTCCTACACCCACCAGTCTGGTAGGCAGATAATGGACAATGTGGGAGGATTTGGGGGGCTCCAGGAAATATTTCAAGAGAATTTAAGCCCTGGTGAACCCGACAGTGTGAGAATGAGACTCTAAAAAGAGAAGCTCGCACATGTGCATTTCATCAGGAAACTGCATCATTTTGTATTCAGCCATTGTGCTGTGCAGACCTCATGAGTTCACGATTTTCCTGCATTCTGCAGAATACAAGCTGTGTTTACTGTTCGCAAGTCACATTTGACTAGTTTTAGATTTAAAGTGGTAATCCTACGTTAATTTCGTTGGATGACAATGACATCTTCAAATTGTAAGGAATGCAAATATAAAGAAGAAAACCAAAGTTTTAAGCCAGAACGGGAGGAAGATTTTGCATTCATTGCTAAAGGTAGCAAACCCTTGTGCCTTATCCACAATGCGCTGCTCACTCACTACAATACGAGCAACTTGAAACATCAATATGAAACGAATTACAATAATTTTGTCTAATTACTCTCCTGAATCAGAATTAAGGAAAAACAAGTTAACTGCACTAAAGTTATGCCTAAACAGTAAAACAGACACTACTTTCAACGTTCAGTAAGGATGTTGACACAACAACTAAAGCTAGTTATGTTGTGTCATGGAATATCGCTTGTGCTAAATGTTCATACTGTGATGGAGAATTTGTTAAGAAGAAATTTGCAGAAGTGGTTGCAATTTTAGATCCAAGTAACACAAAACTTCAATGACTAATAAAGAAAATTGCTATTTCACTCCACACTATGGAGAGGTGTATTTCCCAGATCAGAGCTGATGTTGCAAGCAAGAATTCTCTAGCATTCAGCCTAGCTGTCAACGAATCCACAGATATACAAGATAAACCACAAATAGCGACGTTTGCTATGTTTCTGTGGATGTAATTGTGAAAGAAGAAATGTTGGACTTAGTGGCACTAAAAGAAACAACCTGCAGTGTTGACGTAAAGAATGTACTTGACAAAGCATCAACAAATGCCAATGTACCACTGGATAAACTTGTCAGTGTTATAACAGCTGGAGCACCTACAATGGTGCGAAAAAAAAGTAGGCCTGATCAGACTACTGAAAAGTGATCCGAAATTTCCAGAGTTTCTCCCTGTTCATTGCATTACCCATCGTGAACATCTTGCAGGCAGACATTTCAAAATACGACAACATTATGAAAACGGTCCTAGAAATTGTCAATTTCATCCGTTCGAATGGGAAAACTCGTCGACAGTTCAAAACTTTTATCGAAGAGCTGGATCTTGAAGACAAACTTAATGATGTCTCTTTCTACTGTGAGGTGGTTATCAACCAGCAATGTCTTAAATAGGTTTGTGGGACTGTTGGAACCTATCAATGCTTTCTTTAAAGAAAAGAAAAAAAGTCCTATCCACAACTGGAAGATGAACAATGGATGCAGGATCTGATGGTTTTTCATTGATACTATGCATCATCTGTAAACTCTCAACTTGGCACTCCAAGGAAAGGATAAAATTATTTCTGACTTTACTCAGACAGTCTTTGGCTTCCAGAACAAGTTAAAGCTTCTGCAAAAAGATATAGTGTCAAGAGACTTCAACCACTTTCCTCATCTCAAGAGTAAGGTAAACACATTCCCTGAAATCGAGTAGAAGATCACAAACTTGAGGAATACAGAGAAATTACGAGGACTGCTTGATGACTTTCAGGCCAGGTTCGAAGATTTGCAGAAGTTGAGATCCTGCTTTGCCTTTCTTGTAAACCCATTTATTAGGATATAGATATTCAGGCCTGTCTGTAAAGGCCTATACTCTAAGAATTTAGGTGTATTCTTATCATTTGGCTAGTGATAGAGGTATAAAAGAAAGAATCAAAATCACTGTCTGCTGGTGTAAGGGCCTTCTCTTACTGTGACAGTCTGAGGCCCTGTTCTTAGGCTAAGGCCTTTGGCTAAGCAGCAGAGGCAGCCATAAGCTGGGAAGCAAACAGTCACATCCTCACATTCCAAACTATTCACACTGAAATAAGGTGCTATTAGGCTGTTAGGAATACAATCCTGTCCTGATAGTTCCTATCACCTCCAGAGAAAGGGAAGTGCCTAGAAAATGTAAAAGGAAACTTAGTTTGATAGCATCCTGTCTGGCAAGAATTCACTTATCAATAGCTGGGATGTGAAATCCTCACTTCTGTATT
Source organism: Lepidochelys olivacea (assembly GCF_965140295.1). Classification (NCBI taxonomy): domain Eukaryota; kingdom Metazoa; phylum Chordata; order Testudines; family Cheloniidae; genus Lepidochelys; species Lepidochelys olivacea. Next base: position 206,580,277 of record NC_140412.1, on the reverse strand, counting down.
GTCTTGTCATTATAGTTCCCACTTTGCTGTTGTTTGTCTGTATAATCTCTGTCTGGTTCTGTGATTGTTCCTGTCTGCTGTATAATTAATTTTGCTGGGTGTAAACTAATTAAGGTGGTAGGATATAATTGGTTACATAATCATGTTACAATATGTTAGGATTGGTTAGTTAAATTTCAGGAAAATGATTGGTTAAGGTATAGCTAAGCAGAACTCAAGTTTTACTATATAATCTGTAGTCAATGAGGAAGTGACTGGGTGTGGGTGGGCATGTGGGTGTGTGAGATGGGAACAGGGAATGGGGGTAAGAAAATTGGAATCATGTTTTGCTAAAGGGGGAAATGGGAATGGGAGTAAGGAAGTTGGAATCATGTTTGGCTAAGGGTAGGAATGGGAACAGGGACACAGTGTAAGGCTCTGTGGTGTCAGAGCTGGGAAGGAGGATACTAAGGAAGGAAACTGGAATCATGCTTGCTGGAAGTTCACCCCAATAAACATCGAATTGTTTGCACCTTTGGACTTCGGGTATTGTTGCTCTCTGTTCATGTGAGAAGGACCAGGGAAGTAAGTGGGTGAAGGAATAAGCCCTCTAACACCATTCATAGTTGATGTGATCAAGAACAGCTGTCCAATTCCCCAAACTGTGGATACAGAACCATCTACTGTAGAAATGGAACTACTGGAACTCCAGGAGGACCAGGCTCTAAAGATGATGCAGAAATCAGAGTCTACAATCGAGTTCTGGAAGCAAGTGCCAGGAACAAAGTATCTTCAACTCAAGTAGACTAGCCTGCGACTCATTTCAATTTTCGGCACAACATACTGCTGTGCATCACTGCACTCTGTGGAGAAATTCATAATAATCAAAGCATTGTGCAATCCTTACAAATCGACATCTGACCAAGCTCCTCTGTACTGCCTTGACAACATATCTACTGGATTTCCAAAGACTTATGACTAGGATGTAGACCCACAAGTCCTCTAAGTCTAGCAGTAATTAACCATCATACATTAAGTCAGAGGTTAATATTTTAAAAAATGCATGGGTAAAGGTTGTCCCTGTCTTGCAGGCTCTCGAACTTCTGAAGATTATCGCATGCGGCTCGGAGGGTCAATAAGTTTGGCCACCACTGCTATAGTGCTTACTATGGATTGGCAAAGCTAGGCTTTGAAAAGAGACTTCCTCAGTCCTCAAACAGAAGGCTGGTAAACACATGGAAAATGAAGGCATTAACATCGGGGGAAACAAGAACACCACGAGTAAAAGGACGGGTGAGTAAAAACAGTACTACAAGGGAAGAGAATTTGCAAGTTTTGATTCTGGACCAATAAGGAAAGGTGAGAAGAGCATCTCAGCTCAGGTTCTCATGCCTGACATCCAGCTGCCACAAAAAAACCCAACAAGTAAAAATATAAAATATTAGTGAAGAATCCTATACTCCAAGATCCTTATTTATTGTCAGCTGGCCACTAACTCAATGAAAGATTAATATTTTAGCTAAGACTGTAAAACATTCCAGGTAGCATATTTTAGTTTGCTTTGATTCAAAATTCAAAGTCTACAGTGCCTTTTATTAACTCTTTGTTCTGTCACTCACCTCAAAATGCCATGGATCTTCCACACACTCAGTTAGCTAAAACAAGAACGTTTTCACAGCTATAGAAAAAAAAAGTATTGTGTTCTAATTTAAACGGCCACATCTCAGCCTGTACCTAATAGGAAAAGATGGAGTAATAGATCCAAGCACAGGACACTGTGGGTATGTCTGCACTGTGGAGGGGGGGGAAAAAAAAAAAAAAAGGACCTGCAGCAGAAAGTCTCAGAGCCTGGGTCAACTGACTCAGGCTTGCAGGGCTCATGCTATTGGCTAAAAATTGCAGTGTAGATGTTCAGGCTCGAGCTGGAAAGACCACCCACATTGCCAGGTTCTCTCTCTCTCTCAAAAAAAAAGAGTAGATTTATATAAATAAAGGAAAGGAAAGGAAATAAAGGAAAGGAAATAAGGGATGACAGATAATCAAAGTCACCATACCTCAAGGTCAATGGTATCAAAAGCAGCGTCTATTCTATGGCAACATTAATGGACACTCGCTATTGATATAAATACCATTTATATTTGAATCTTGCTGCTATTTTCAGCTGTGAAAAAAATAAAAAAGTTTAGCTGCTCTCTCTCTCTCACACACACACACACAAACACACAGTCTTCTTAGCTAATTTTAGAACAAGGGAATTCATGGCCGGCCAGTTTGACCCTTCCTCCCAGTAGGGGTCACTGCAGCAGTTCTCCACCCTACAAGTACTAAGTGCATACTATACATGTTATTACATAAGCTATTTGTTGTGGCTACACTTGTATTTTATAGATTAGTCATCAGCTGCATTGCTTGCATTCCAGTACAACCGACATCCCAGGAGCAGAATATTTCCTGATTATTGAGCCTATGATCATGGGAATCTGGAGTTTCTAAGGCTATGTCTACACTAGCACTTTTGTCAGTAAAACATATGTCGCTCACCCACCCTGACAGACATAAGTTACACCGAGAGACACGCTGGTGTGGACAGTGCTGTGTCAGCGGGAGATGCTCTCCCACCAACATAGCTACTGCCACTCATTGGGGGTAGTTTAATTACGCCAAGGGGAGAGCTTTGGAGATACTGGAGACCTTACAGCGGAGCAGCTGCAGCAGTACAACCGTGCTGCTGTAAGGTCTCTAGTGTAGACATGGCCTAAATAAATTGAGGGTTACCAAAAATTGTATTTGTGATTTAAATCCATCCACATTATACAGCAAACAAAAATCCTGTGTAGGCTTAATCTACTCATATGACAGTCTATCAATGAATTATAGTTGGGTAAATAATATATTTTACACAAATACTGGTTGACTTCTAAAATTAATTCATTTCACCCATGATCATACCCACTTTATCATCAAAAATATTTATGAGACAATAGTGCCTACATGCTCCAATCAAGATTGAGGCCTCATTGTGCTAAGAGCTCTACAAACATAAGATGACGTGGTTCTTGCTTGCAGCCTAAGGTAGTCGTTAGGTTGAGAGGGGGATACTTTGAAATATTTATTAAAAATGTGCACACTTTTTTGCATTAATTCCATGAACATTTCAGTGATCCTGCCAACCAGCAGAGTTATCTGTGAAAGTAGATTTCGATGCTAATTTTAGTATTTGCTTGCATGCTCACCCAACACAGAAACTGCAAAACTGTGAAACTGCAGCTAAGAAACAGCTAAAATAGAATATTCAGAATCAGTGAAAACTGAAATGAAAACTTTGGAAAATAAAAGAGTAAAAGACATTGCAACTTGCTTATACAGATTCCACAGATAGAAAGACTAAATTAATTAGTAAAACATGTTCACTGTGAATTATTCATTCAGCACTAATACTGTTGCACTTCATAGGGTGTTAAGAACAATGCACAATGTTGTGACACTCAATTTTAGGATAGCCCAAGAAGCCTCAACTATTGTCGGTCTTTGGTGACAGCACAATAGATAACAAAAAGGCAAGTTTCTACCCAGCAACATCTGTGCAATCTCTCAGAAATCAGTGGGCTTGCAGGTGGATAAGCAGAATTTAACCCAACAGAAGCGTACTGGATTTTGATTGGATTTATTTTTATTGATTAGATGTTTTTCTAAAAATATGCTCTAGTTCAAACAGGAATTAATTCAGGGAAGTTCTATAGTAGAAAGTCAAACTAGATGATCACAACCCTCTATGCTAGTCTTAAAAATCTGTGACTCTACAGATAAAGCTACAAATCATTTGTCACATTTGATTTTTACATTAAGAGGACAAATACTATTTTGTTTTGGTCATATGGGAGTCACTTCTTCTGTGAAATAGATTTCACAGACTGGAACAGGTCAATAGTGATATTTTAAAATTTAGTTCAAAAAGGGGGAGGATTAAGCTCACTGGTTTCTTATTTTAGGAAAGATATTTCTAGAATGGCTGATTCAATGTATATTGTATTACCTGAACAAAGAATTACATTGCTCAATTAGGGCCAGTCTAATTGCACTGTTTAGTACAGATAACAGAGTTTCTTATTAGTGGATTCATAAAATAAATGTATGCTGTACATTAGAGTTGAAAGAAAAAGTTACCTAAAACTAGAGTCTAATCAGTACCAAACATGTATACATCAATGTTCCATGTATGTGCACGGGCACAGATTTAAGAATAATCTATACCAAATATTCAAAGGGAATGCACAACGCAGATATTAAATCCAATCTGTCTGCAGTTTTTTTGCATGAAGAGTTGTCTCTGTGCCTGACATCAGGGACACAGATATACTAGTAACAGATATTATGGTTCACTGCCAATTAAAAAAAAAAATCAATACATCAATTTTGGGTTGAACAAATCAGTTTGTTTCAATTTCAAGCTTAACATTTTTGAACATTTTAAAAATAAAACTGAAGGAAATTTCTAAATGAAAAAAGTCATATGGAACAGTAAATTGAAATATTTCATTTCAAAAAAGTTGAAAGAAAGCATTTTGACTTTTTAGAATTTTGCTTTCTTCCACCCCTCCCAACATGAGCAATTAGGCAAAGCAGACATGAATTTGCAACACATTTCAGTGTTGCTGAACCTCCATTTTCTTCCTCAAAAAGAGTTTTGTCCAAAAAAATTTCACCTAGCTCTAATCAGGAACCTAGTTCAGTTGCTCTTCATGGCAGGAGCCAAGTGTTGTCTGCAGTTTAACAATTACCATAACAAAGCCAAGTTTTTCTTCCTGAGAACTAGCTGTTCTTAATTATCCCAAATCTACTTAGTAGTTTCTTTCTTCCATCAAAAACAACCTCCCTTTCTTTGCATGTTTACTGATACTGCTTACCGCAAAACAGCTACAGCAATCTATAAAATCCTCACAAGGACCCCCAGATTCAGTAACATGCTTAAGCAAAAGTTGATCGAGTACAATGGGTCATAAGACTTAAGTACTTTGCTGAATTGAGGCCAAATACTTTTAAGTCATATCAAACAGTCTGTTCCGTTAGTAGAACTCTTGCATTTGTAATTATTCTGATTAAATAATTTTTCCTGTAGGACTTGGATAAAACCGAGGGTACTGGCTCGGATTTTATCCAAGTTCTGACCAACAGACATTTTAATCTCGAGGGGAAAATTATTGGCAAATACACTAAGGACTTGTGAAGTTTTGCCTAGACAATGGAGATACAGGGCAGGAAGCTGGGATGTAAATTGTCCATCTGGATAATGATGTTCCCTCTGAAATGGTTACAAATGGTTACACTAGGACTCTTAATTTTTTTTTAAATGATTGAACAGAGTCAACTATACATTTTCCAGGTATAGTTGTACAATTCCCACAGACTGAAAAAGGGCCTTAGCATGGGTGTTGCTTCTGTGGTAAGCTATTAAAATTTAGATTTAGATTAAAAGCATTGTTACCATTTTATTTTTACATTTATCTACATCTAGAAACACATCATCAGGAGATAAAATTGCAACTATTCCCAATCTCCGCTGTGTCCTCGATTGGGATTGCCATGAGATTCCTGTAGTCGGTCTTTAAAATACTATAAAAAAGTAGACCCTGAAGAGGTGTGCAGATTCATCAAATGTGATCAGATTCATATTCTTACATATATATCAGTGGGTTCCAGCACCCAATATGAATGTTAAGGGAAGTTATTTGTTCTGCCCCAAACACCACACCACAATGTGCTGATCTCACATCTTCATTGACTTAAAGCTTTGGTGTTTGGTGAAACCTACATAAGTTTTCTCTGAGAGAACTACAAGAGGGAAGCTAATTTATGAAGTCTCTTGTTCTTAGATCTTCATCCCCTCCTTTTCCTTGTCCAGGACCATACTAAAAAAAAAAAAAAATGCACCAGTTTAACTAGATTTAGTTAATCTATTTTAAAATCTAGTTAAACTGGTGTAAACACCTAGACGTATACACATTTAAGATAAATTGATTAAGCAACTAGTTTAAATTGGTAAGTCTTAAAATTAGTCTCTTTAAATTAAGGGATTCCATTAGTTTAAATCAGATACATTTTAAAAAATATAGTTAGTTAAACTGGTGTGTTTTCCTCCCTTCTAATTAATAGAAAGGATTTACACTGGAGTCTAACATACTGTAGTTTAAGTTAAGAATCAGAGAGCTTGGCAGAAAATAAGGTTTCATTTTTGGCACAGACACATGCTTCTGTTTTATGCGACTAATACCAAAGAGAAGGTCCATCATGATTATAGTCCATTTTTTCCATTACCACACACTTGTTATATATAGAGTCTACAGATCCAAGTTCCACAGAGAATGCTTTTGTTACTGCAGAACAATTCTATTTTATAGTTCAGCAGTAAGAGTAGAGGATCTCTGCCAAAGTTTTAAAATCACCTAAATAAAATGCAAAGACCTGGATACAGAGTTTAAACACCTCTTACTTATCACAAACACATGTGATTCTCATTTCTTTCACTGCATATTATGCAATGTTAGAATATCTTTTAATCCTAGATTTATTTGATATTCCTGGGAAGAGCAAATCATGTGCTGAAGTTTGCCAAAGGCCTTTGATTTTGGCAATAAGCTACCTTTAAGTGCCCCTTTCTCCTTTAATTATGGTCTAAATTAGAAGAGACTTTCAGCACATTGGCCTTTCCGAAAAAATACTTTACATCAGGGAGCCTGGCAAAACACTCAAGACAGGGTCAGACACACACACACACACACACAAAAAAGAGTACAGAAAGGAGAACAGAAGGCATTCTAAGGCCTAATCTACAGAAGTGTATTGTGTCAAATACCATTTGTTCCAGCTAAAACACATCCACACACAAAAGCAATTCCCAGATAGTTTAAAAATGTGTTAGATGCCATTTGGGGTAGACTAAACTTCAGCAGAACTAAATACCATTTCATCCTGAAGTATTTCAGTGCTAGCGTGCACGCACACTGGCTGAACAGTTCATCTAGTCCTCCTACTGCTGTTCCACATCTGTGGCCTTTCAAAATCTCCCACAATGCCACTAGTGTTACTTGTGGAACAGTGCTAGCATGAACATAGGGCAAACCTACAAGTCTCCTTAACACAATTCAGCATGCGTAAGAGTGTGCCACTCTGGAGTGCCCCCTGCTGGCTATAGGTAGCTCTGCAGTGTCTTGCGTTAGCTTCCCCTTCTGCTTAGGGTCCATTAAAAAGCCCACACCATCCAGATATTCAAAACAAACCCCATTTCTGGGGATCAATTTATTAAATCCTGCACAAAGTCTTTCAAAAGCTCCAGTCTTCCCACAATTTCAAAATGGGCCCTGTCTTCCTGCTTTCCTAGTGTTTCTTGCCTGGAGTTTGACATTCTCTGCATTCTCCACAGATCTCCTTCCTGCTGGTGTCTTTACCCCTCTGACTCAGGGCCCTGGAGGAGCCTTCTTACTCCCTTCAATGTCTGAGTGCATCTGCCGTCCCACCTGCAACACCTTCTCTCTCCAGGAATGTCTACACTTCAATAAAACATCCACGGTTGGCCCATACCTGCAGACTTGGTCTTGCAAGGTCATAAAATTTCAGGACAGACATCCAGGCTCAGGCTGAAGCCCAGGCATTAAGATCCTCACCCCCTAACAGGGTCCCAGAGCCTGAGCCCAGACATCTACCTAGGTTGGTATTGTAGTTTTAAGAATGCTTGATAAAAAGATCTTGTAGGTGTTTGTCTCTGTCTGAGTGATTGAAACAAATATGGTTGTATCTTAGGGCTTGGCTGTAGACAATGGATCGTGTGGTGTGTCCTGGATGGAAGTTAGAGGTATGTAGGTAAGGATAACGGGTCAGTAGGTTTCCAGTGTAGGATGGTGTTTATGTGACCATCACTTATTTGCACTGTAGTATTCAAGAACTGGATCTCTTGTGTGGACTGGTCCAGACTGAGGTTGGTGGTGGGGTGGAAACTGTTGAAATCCAGGTGGAATTCTTCAAGGGCCTCCTTCCTGTGGGTCCATATAATGAAGATCTGGATATGAGAGCCGATGGATTCCTTCACCAAGTAGTTGATGAACTGACATGAGGGGATGCCATTTTAGATTTGGTTTTGGTGAGCAGTGAGGACCTCATAGAAGAAATGATTATAGGGGACAACCTTGGTTCGAGTGATCATGAGCTAATTCAGTTCAAACTAAATGGAAGTATAAACAAAAATAGATCTGTGACTAGGGTTTTTGATTTCAAAAAGGCTAACTTTAAAAAATTAAGGAAATTAGTTAGGGAAGTGGATTGGACCGAAAAACTTGTGGATCTAAAGGTGGAGGAGGCCTGGAATTACTTCAAGTCAAAGCTGCAGAAACTATCAGAAGCCTGAATCCCAAGAAAGGGGAAAAAAATCATAGGCAGGAGTTGTAGACCAAGCTGGATGAGCAAGCATCTCAGAGAGGTGATTAAGAAAAAGCAGAAAGCCTACAAGGGAGGGATTAGCAAGGAAAGCTACCTTACTGAGGTCAGAACATGTACGGATTAAGTGAGAAAGGCCAAAAGCCATGTAGAGTTGGACCTTGCAAAGGGAATGAAAAGCAATAGTAAAAGGTTCTATAGCCATATAAATAAGAAAACAAAGAAAGAAGAAGCGGGACTGCTTAACACTGAGGATGGAGTGGAGGTTAAGGATACCTAGGCATGGCCCAATATCTAAACAAATACTTTGCCTCAGTCTTTAATGAGGCTAATGAGGAGCTTAGGGATAATGGTAGGATGACAAATGGGAGGTAGATATTATCACATCTGAGGTAGCCAAACTCGAACAGCTTAATGGGACTAAAACGGGGGGCCCAGATAATCTTCATCCAAGAATATTAAAGGAACTTGCACATGAAATTGCAAGCCTGTTAGCAAGAATTTTTAACCAATCTGTAAACTCAGGGGTTGTACCGTATGACTGGAGAATTGCTAACATAGTTCCTATTTTTAAGAAAGGTAAAAAAAGCGATTCAGGTAACTACAGGCCTGTTAGTTTGACATCTGTAGTATGCAAGGTCTTGGAAAAATATTTGAAGGAGAAAGTAGTTAAGGACATTGAGATCAATGGTAATTGGGACAAAATACAACATGGCTTTACAAAAGGTAGACCGTGTCAAACCAACCTGATCTCCTTCTTTGAGAAGGTAACAGATTGTTTAGACAAAGGGAATGCGGTAGATCTAATTTACCTCGATTTCAGTAAGGCATTTGATACGGTTCCACGTGCAGAATTATTAGCTAAATTGGAAAAGATGGGTCAAATATGAAAATTGAAAGGTGGATAAGGAACTGGTTAAAGGGGAGACTACAGCGGGTCACACTGAAAGGTGACCTGTCAGACTGGAAGGAGGTTACCAGTGGAGTTCCTCAAGGATCAGTTTTGGGACCAATCTTTTTATATTACTGACCTTGGCACAAAAAGCAGGAATGTGCTAATAAAGTTTGCGGATGACACAAAGCTGGGAGGTATTGCCAATACAGAGAAGGACCGGGATATCATACAGGAAGATCTGGATGACCTTGTAAACTGGAGTAATAGTAGTAAGATGAAATTTAATAGTGAAAAGTGCAAGGTCATGCATTTAGGGATTAATAACAAGAATTTCTGTTATAAACTGGGGACACATTACTTGGAAGTAACAGAGGAGAAGGACCTCGGAGTATTGGTTGATCACAGGATGACTGTGAGCTGCCAATGTAATATGGCTGTGAAAAAAGCTAATGCGGTCTTGGGATCAGGCAAGGTAATTCCAGGAGAGATAAGGAGGTGTTAGTACCATTATACAAGGCACTGGTGAGACCTCATCTGGAATAGTGTGTTCAGTTCTGGTCTCCCATGTTTAAGAAGGATGAATTCAAACTGGAACAGGTACAGAGAAGGGCTACTAGGATGATCCGAAGAATGGAAAACCTGTTTTATGAAAGGAGACTCAATGAGCTCGGCTTGTTTAGCCTAACTAAAAGAAGGCTGAGAGGAGATATGATTGCTATTTATGAATATATCAGAGGGATAAATACCATGGAGGGAGAAGAATTATTTAAGCTCAGTACCAATGTGGACACAAGAACAAATGGATATAAACTGGCCATCAGGAAGTTTAGACTTGAAATTAGATGAAGGTTTCTAACCATCAGAGGAGTGAAGTTCTGGAACAGCCTTCCAAGGGAAGCAGTGTGGGCAAACGACATGTCTGGCTTCAAGACAAAGCTTGATTAAGTTTATGGAGGAGATGATATGATGGGATAGCCTAATTTTGACAATTAATTGATCTTCGACTACTAGTGGTAGATATGCCCAATGGCCTGTGATGGGAAATTAGATGGGGTGGGATCTGAGTTACGACAGAGAATTATTTCCTGGGTGTCTGGCTGGTGAGTCTTGCCAACATGCTCAGGGTTTCGCTGATCACCATATTTGGGGTTGGGAAGGAATTTTCCCCCAGGGCAGATTGGCAGAGGCCCTGGGGTTTTTTCACCTTCCTCTGCAGCGTGGGGCAGGGGTCACTTGCTGGAGGATTCTCTGCACCTTGAAGTCTTTAAACCACGATTTGAGGACTTCAATAGCTCAGACATAAGTTAGGGGTTTGTTACAGGAGTTGGTGGGTGAGATTCTGTGGCCTGCGTCGTGCAGGAGGTCAGCCTAGACTATCATAATGGTCCCTTCTGACCTTAAAGTCTATGATTCTAGGATTCTGTGAATGTATATCAAGTAGAGGAGGGGCATTAGGGGATGAGAGCTGAGGAAGCGTTGCTCTAAGTCGGCCATAAAAATGTTGGCATATTGTGGGTATTCACACCGCCTCATCAGTTATTGGGAGTGGACCACATCCACCCTGACTGAATTGACCTCATCAACACTGGTTCTCCACTTGTAAGGTAACTTCCTTCTCTTCATGTGCCAGTATATTTATGCGTGTATCTGTAATTTTCACTCCATGCATCTGAAGAAGTGGGTTTTTTAACCTACGAAAGCTTATGCCCAAACAAATGTTAGTCTTTAAGGTGCCATTGGACTCCTCATTGTTTTTATGGAAACACTGATCAGCTGTTCTCTGCTCTATGTGAAATGAAATGTAGATATCAATACTTCTTACTGGACAGGATCAACAAAAAACATGTAATTGAAAAGGCACTTTTATTGGCAGCTACAATGAAAGTGGGAGGAGAACAAGAGCACAGGTATGCTGAGAAGCCTGCAGGGCTGCTGCACATGCTGTACTTTGTCCCGGGGAAAGACAGTTTTCAGAAGAAAAACATATAGCAAATTCAAACTGAATCATTAACAAATATGTGGGATGTCTGTGTTCTCCAGGGCCATCATTTTTACGGATGACCCTCTGAATGGGATCCTTGAAGTTGCTGATGAAATTATTCTTGGCTCTAATTATAGCATGAGTATGAGTGTGTGTCCCCAATAGTAGCATTGGGGGGGGGGCGAGGGCAGGGGAGAGAGAGTGTGAGTGTGTTCTGGTTCTTTTCGTTTTAACTGTTTCTTGTTCAGGCAGAAGAGATTCAAGTCAAATTCATTCTAAATAAGTTTCTTTTCCTAATAAGACCAAGAAGTTACTAAAAATAATTGAGAGAACAATTGAAGTATGAAAGATGAGTGTAAGAGACTCTACAAAAAGCTACTTCAAGTATTATTTAGGAGAATACATTTATTTTCTTACACTCCAACAATCTCAAACCCATGTCTGTCCCTACCTCAAGATACCACTTCAGGGTTTATAGTCTTTCTGGTGAGATTACTAACAACGTATCATTTGTGATGGTACCAGGAAGAACAGAAGCTGCCAACTAGTTCCACAGGCTTGACTTTGCTTATAAATATTCTTTATATATCAGGACATTATTTGAGCATTTTGCCAACTTCAATATTACCCAAAGTGGTCTTGGACGCTCATATTTCATAGCTATACTTCAGAGCTAGTATGTGCTCATATACTGGCAAATTTCCAATTTTGAAAAGCAAACAACAACAAAATCCACTACAAAGGAGTGTTGGCAATTGTCACCAACATCCAGGGTCCAATCCCTGATGCCTGTGATCTCCAATTACCTGCAAGAGTTAGCCACATTGCTATATAATGGTATAACATATAATGGTAAAATATTATATAGTTAGAGCTATAGTTTGGCCAACTCACTTTTTAATGAAGGTCATGGGATGTCATGTTTGAAAAGCAAAAACTAACTACAGATATGCTTTAAACATGGTATCTGGTTCCATTTTTAGTGCTGTGATAACAGTTTTGAACATAGGAGATACCATAAAGGACCCAAACCAACCTTTGTAAACATAACTTGGGTCTCCATCTTTAAATACTTTTTCAAAGTGTGGCCTAAGCACATGCCTAAACTTTAAGTATGCAAACAGTCCCAATGAAGTACCTTTCCGAATTGGGGCCTTAAAGAAGTTTTTAACCTGAGAGTAGGGGCAAGCAATCATTGTTTCTTATGGGACTCAAGCTGTCACTGAAGGTCTGTTGGTTTGGTCCTTTGTGTTGCTGTAGTGTCATCGCTGAGCTCTTGCTTTCTATCAACTTCCTAGGCAGCCCCTGGGTCTAGTTGGGGGATGTATGAGATTTTAGCTCTCCATAGTATTACTTACTGTGCTTCTAAAAACCAAACTCCAAAAAATTAATGTAACACCATAAAAAATTGCTCTTCATGCAGAAAGTTACTGAAGCATCAATGACAAAAACTTCAAAACAAACATGCCAGTTTATTTTTTCCTGGCCTTTCCACTTTTCATTTCAGCCAGATCGCTGCACATGTACAGACTTATCTATCAAAAAATTGACCATACAATGTATCCTTCTTTAGGATAAGTAAGTAGAGTTAATTTATTCATGCCTGAATACTGATGATATCATAGCAGAATTTTTGGAAGCTGTCTCAATCTATTGCTAACTTTGCACACTAAACAGCTAAACTCCCACGATCTGTCGCACACCATCTACCAGTCTCCTTGTGGGTCCTCCCCTACTACCATGACCTGCCACCAATCTTTCCATGATAATTTGCTCAAGGTTATTTCCATCTTAATGCATGGATATGACCAAAGTACATATGTTTGTACCTGTTGATTTCTGAAAACAGAGTCCACTTCTCTCCAATAATATTTCTAACATAAGCTTTATCTCCTGGTTGGAAAAGAAGATGCAGAAGATCCTATGCTAGCACCACATCTCAAAGGCTTTGATTTTCTTCTTGTCAGTAGCATTAATTTCCTAGGAGTCACATCCATAGGAGTCATTATGGAAAAAAATATGCTTTTTAAAATCAGTCAAACCTTCATGCATTTTGAGATGCCACAGTTTTTCCACCCTTTTGTAAGGGAGGCCATGGCTGAGCAAGACAGCCCAAGTCTTCTTCCGATTTCTTTGGAGTAGCTTCTTTGGTTGGATGTGTATGATCCCAGATAACTAAGTTCACCTACTGCTTCTACAGCTTAACTGTTAATCGTCATGTCTGCTTGCATCCTGTTGTTACTGATTGTGTCAATGTAAAATACATTTCATTTTTGCCACACATTCAGGAATAGTCCACATTCCTCACTAACAGTTTTTAGAGACTCCAGCATTTGTTGAATTGCATTGATGGCTGCAGTAAAGAGTGTCATACCATCAGCACATCTGAGATTGGTTAAGAAGTGTCCACCCATGGAAATCCCAGCTCCTTCTACTTTATCCAAATCTTCCAGGGCTTGTATCTTAATACATTTTGCATACATGTTGAAAAGACTTGGGGCAGAATGCACACTTGTGTCACACCCAGTGAAAAACCACTCACCATCACTTAATTCTGTTTGCACTGTGGGTCTGTTGACAGTAGAGACTGAACTCTGCATGTTTACTAGTATCCTCCACAGATGGTCATGTCAAACATTTGGAAGTAGTCAATGAAACACAATCAGTAGGTGATTATACTTGTGGTGGTGATAGTTCTGCTTCATTCAATCCCGAATTACGTAGAGCGGCACTTTATTTGCATTCAGTATCAGGAAACTGGTAGAATTGCTGCACTCTGTTATATCCCATTTGTTTGGCAACGGCAAAAATATTCCCTTTGTCCAGTGGTCCGGCCAATGTCTAGTCATCTATATGTCACTGCAAATTTTCCACAAGATCAATATCATAGTCACCAATCACTTTTAGCAATCCTACGGGTACTTTATGTACCCCTGGTGCTTTCCCAGGCTACATTTTCATAATAGCACGCCCTATTTCCTCTTACAGGATTGATGCTCTGGCTCTGTACTCCTGTATCACAAGTGGCTCTGATGAGGCATGCAGATTGGCACAATCTCTATCTGCATTTAATATCACCTTCAGTAAGAACTCTGCCTTCATGGTCTTTTATTATGCTTGGTTGCAGGGAAAACTTTTTTAGTAAGAAGTCTGACCACTGTGAACATACCTTCTGTATTATTACCCTCTGTAATTTTCAAGTTCCTTGAATTTTGCCCTGACGCATTCACTCGTCTAGTCTGCTTTTGAATCTGTCTGCTCAATACCTTGTATTCTCTCCTACATTCTTTAGTCTCCAAGCCACTCTCTTTCACTCTGTATTGTTTCTTTGACAGCTCAAAACACCTTCTCTGTTAACCATGGTGCACTCAGTCCAACCCTGACTTTTCAAAATGTGTGCTTTGGTACCTTTAAGCATGATAGCTTTCATTTGATTCCAAAGTTCATTCACATTGTTTTCCTCTTTCACTTATGACAATGACTCAATCTTGATCGGAACAGAAGTCATGTAGTTTTTGGTGATTTTGGACAGGTCCAGATGTTGTGGACCTGCTGAACATCTTATATTTTTAAATTGCAATTTTAGGTTTCAGGGCTTCAGGATAATAGTTGATAACCTAACCTGCAGTCTGTACTTGGACAAGTGTTTATTCATTGCACACAATCTCCAGCATCCCTGTATCATTACATAGTCCATTTGGTTATTGGTCATGCTGTCAGATGATGTAAATATACATCTAAGATGTTGGGTAAGATTGTGTTTGTAATGACCAGATGATTAGAACAGCAGAATTCAACTAAACACCTTTTTCTCTCATTTTGTAAATCCAGACCATTGTTTCCCATTACTTCTTCATGAGCGCTTGCAGCTCCAACTTTCAGGTTCAGGTCTCCAAATACAAGGATGAGGTCTTTGCTTGGTGTTTTAATGAGTCTCTCTTCAAACTGTTCATAGAACTCAACTGTGGTGGCGTGAGCTGCTTTCACAGGGGCATAAACCTGTATGATCTACTTATTAATTAGGTTTACTTGAAGGTGAATCGTAATGATTCTATCTCCGATTGGATTATATCCAAACACACACTTTGATCTCTCCTTGGATAAGATACATGCAACCCTATTTTTTCCTCACGGTCTTGGATCCTGAGTAGTACACCACATACCCACCCATTTCCATGAAACAAACTCTACCATTCCATCACAGCTTTCAGATTCCACATACATCAATCTTACATATTTCCAATTCACTGGTCACAAGGACAACCTTCCCTTCATACAGACTCCTCACATTCCATGTTCTTACTGTGATGATTCATTTATGAAGGTTCAGATCATTCTTTTCCTTGGTGCAATTATCAGGCACCGTACTCCTCAAAGGATTTGGTGCAGCACCATTATAACTGCAACCACCACTCTTACTGGCTGGAACTTCCTCCCCCGTATAATTTGTTATGCCTTCAGGTCTGTGTGGTGGGGTGGTCTCACTGTCCAGCGCCACACGTGGATCATGTTACCTTTGTTCTTCCATGATAGTTCTCATCAGAAAAAAATAGAGAGGGTGGTTTCTTGTTGCCTTCCCACCAGTTTGTGGTTGCCATTGGTTCAACTGTGGTTTAACTCTTCCACCTTTCAATAACATTTCCTCCATCTGGGGTGCCACTATCCTCCTAAAATGCTCATTCATCCAAAGTCATTGGCACTTCCCGAGGCTGTCAATCACAGGTGGTATCATCTACTACCATTATAGTAGCAGGCTACTGTACAACCTGACCTGAAGGAACCTAAATATATAAGATAATATCCTCAGCATAGACAACAACTGCTTATATAGAGTCCGTGTCTCAAGAGCTTCCTTTCTTTACCTGATAGAATTCACCAGCTTGGCGCACATAACCAGCTACCTCTTTGTCAAGGGGATGGATCCTCCATATAAGTCTTTCAGCATTTTTGTATTCTTCCACTTTGCTCCATGGCACAGTACGTAGAAAGCGTTCCGTCAGTGGAGCTGCTACTATGATATCAAGCTGCCCATTGTATAACAGAACCTGGAAGACGACAAAGCAGTCAATATTAAATAAACTGTAAAGCTCAGTTAAACAAAATTTAGCTCCACAGTAACCTTTAGCTTCAGCACAATTAGGCCCTGGGTGGCCACATGAACCTCTGGAGTGGAGTAGTCTGAAATTTCAAAGACACAAACATGACTTAAAGCCATCTTTGTCTCCCACAACTGGCCTCTGCATGTGATTTCTGGGCTGCTCAGAATTTCAGCCATGTTCTCTCTCTCTTTCTCCAGGAGGAGATCAACCACCACCACCAACATTGCAGTACCCATACTATGCCCAAAAGACCTGAGAAATCCAGATATTGCAAGATTTGTTTTCACACAACTGTCTCAATAGTCTTCTAAGAGTCAATCAAAACTGAGGGCTCTCGGCTCCTGAAGATAGCATGTTATTTGACTATGAATAGTTATATCTGCGATATGTGCATTTTTATTACTGAAAGCCAATGCAAAAGCTCAATCTATGATTGAAGTTTAGAAAAAGTAGATAGTCCAAGGCAGCCAGGGATTTAGCATTCTCAAAACTGTAGTTGAATCAGGACTTCTATAATGGCTGGTAGGATTTTTATTACTCACTTCTGTGGAAACAACAGAGTGGTAACAGTGATTAAGAAATACCACATCAGACATTTCTGTGATGCACTTTAACACCTCTATTCAGGCAAAAAGGTATAATTTTCACAAGAATAGCAAAGAAGTATGGTATAAATATAGTGGTATATAAATAAAATCAGGATGAGAACTTAAGTTAAAATATATGTTTAGTTTAAGATTTAGTGTTTCCTTAAAAATACTGCTTACATAAAAAGTTTGACATATTAATAAATGCCATTAACCCTTTGACATTGGGCCTGAGCATATGCAGAAAGTGGATCATGATGGGAGCACTACTAACCACAAAGCAACAAACTACACATAGATAGGTGTTCAAACCAGTGGATGTCTTCTGACTCTCTCTGATGGGGCAAAGTTTTTTTGTGGGGGAGGGTGACACATGAGACAATATCCCAGGCAAACCTTATGGAATTAAATTAAACCTTACTTAATTACATTTAATATCCATGTAGTCCATTGTATTGGAATGCAAATGTTTTTGTACCATTGTGGGACTTCTTTAGGAGGAGGAAGGATTAATGCAATCTCTAGGAGACAATGTGAACTTCAAAAGACTGTGCGCTAAACAATGTTTGATCTTTTGGGAAAATACGTAAAGTAGAATTCCTAGGAAGTACGGGGTAGAACTGGATTGCAAACCCCCCAAATACAAACAACTTTTGAAGCTTTGCCCTGAGGTGGGGGACCATTTGTCTGCTGATCACTGGTTACCAGAGGACAGTTCAATTACCAAATCTGGATTCTCCGGGGACCAACAGACTAGAAAGGACTTTTGAATAAATACCCTGAGTTTTAAGATGACTCAGGGCCTTCTTCCTGATCCAGCAAATGGACAGGACCTTTGGTCCATGGAGGGCCCCAATCCTTAAGGAAAGGTTGGAAGCTCTTGGCCTACTGAAGCCCCATAGGACTGTGTGCTGGTTCTAAGCTGAGGCTGTTATGAACTTGTGACCATAGAAGAGACCTTCTTTGTGGGGTCTGAAGGACTAACCACCTTCCAGAGCCAATGTCAGAATTGCACTGACCTCTAGTAAGCTTTTGAGCATTTATGTAGACTTTTTTATTGTTTTTAATATGCTTTCTCTACAACACTTTTACCCTAAGAATAAATAAGCTCGCACAGAGAGAGCTGTGTGGTAACTTATAAATGTGTTGCAATTATTCTGTTATTACCCTCTGAAGAGAAGGCAAGAGAAGCCTGCTTCGACAGCCTGTCTTTTGTTGGCAATAATATAGTAAAGGCAGGGAACTGTTCAGCCTGGAGATACCCGGGTCAGAAGAGAGAGAGCGATTAGTGTCTCCATCAAAGAAAGGTGATGGCCAAGGGAGCTGGAAGCCTGGGAATAGATGTCCTTGCCCTACCATACAGGGGAATTAAGGTACAGTTGCTCTGAACTGTGACAGAGGGGTTCCAGGTTTTCTACTTTCCCACTTGCAAGAGTAAAGAAAATTTGTTGAATCCTCAAATTAAGTGTGCATATTACTTTAGGAACAAGAGGGGAAAAGTGTATTATCTGCATTTAAAAAAAAAAGTTTCCTCACTCCAGAGTAAGGTTTCTTTATAAATCCTGTATTTAAGTAGTATTTACATTTTGTATCAATCAGAATCTAACAGCAGTCTGGTAGTGTTCAAACTAACAAAGACCTTTATATGTCGAGAATATGAACGCATTTCCTGTGTGCTATTTATTCCTTGTTACCAAAAATCCTAGAAAGTAAAAGCTTTTTCTATAAAGGCTCATCCAAACTAGTTCAATAAAATAATTGCATTGTTTATATAAAGGAGCTTTGCCTCAAAGACCTTGATTCCTCATGGCCACTGAAAAATCTTCTGCAGCTGTCATATTCAACAGTATGGGAACAATTATATCTGTGTTGTGCTCCCGAGTATAGGCTAGAACGCAGAACAGCATTATCAATCAGGATCTAACAGCAGTCAAGATTATACAGACAAGATTATGCTTTAAACAACTCTGGTAAATCTTCTATAAAATACGCTTTATGGAATTTCTAACACAGAAGTTACATACGGTCTAAACTAGCATTAACTTGTCCCATCACTTGTTACTGACAAATCTACTTCTAGGAGAGAAAGTTTATATAGCTTTATCTACATAAAAAAGCCAGCAAAATGAACTTTTTAGTACAAATACCAAGTTTTTAGATGGACTACAGATCATTACTTAAAATGGCACTTCTCAATGATTCTTCTAGTCGAGTTACTCTATATAAAAAAATAACTTGTGAGAAAGGGAAGATTAATGGCTACTTCTATGTGTAGTTCCTAATATAGTAAGATTGTTTCTCTTGGGGAAAAAAATCATAAGCAATCTCTTTCTAATGTTATGGTGGAAACCAGAATAAAGAGAAATACAAGGGATGCTGAGGCAAAACCACAGAGGAGAAAAACTTTTCTCTATCACAAATGACACTTAATTCATAGGAGGTCAGCTTGCTTTTTAAATGCTTGCTTTTTAAACACAATTTCACTCCTCTAATAAGCTGTTAAAATTTCACCTTTTGCTCTTTCCGTATGTTTCTCGGAATTGGTTACCAGTGATTATTAGTCCCAGTATTTTGGGCCTGATTACACAAACAGGTACTAGGCTAGATAGTTAGGTGTTGAGCCACAGAAACTCCGTCAGCTTCCCAAATGAGAAATTCAGAAGACATTTTAATAGTGGTAGAGTTAGGCCATATCCAACACTATGGCTCTGCCCCATCTCAGCCTCACAATTTTCCTGCATCGCTAGCTGTTTAGGGCATACAGCGTCTAGTGAGGATGTCAGCTTGACTCTAACGGACTCTCAAAATTCTCTACAAAGTCAGCTGTGAGTCTTCCACAGTTTACAGAAAAAGTCTGATTGAAGACATGTTCAGATTGCACTCTGACTGATGCCAGGTACTTAATGTTAAATACATCTAGGCGTTTGGCTAGCTGAAGCAAGTGAGATTTATTCCAGACTTTTGCAGTAGAAACTTATTCTGTGGCCACAGAATCAAGGAAGAAATGGCTAATCAGAGGCCTGTGATCCTCTCTAGAGGAAGAGAAAACCATTTGGATCCCCTCACAAAAGTTTTCCCCAAAGTTGTTCCATTGGCGGATGTAGTAGAGAGGAAATGCAGCATTTGTCCTCACCCCAGCAGAAAAGCCAGTGGTTTGGCTCCCAAACTACTGGAGGATCCACTGTCACAATATTCATATTTTTTCTTAAAGCACCAGCTCCTGGAATCATGAGAATCACAGCATCCATTTAAAAAAGTTCCTCGCCTCATGTTTGCAAAGAAAAGCTTGAAAATGAACTTTAAAGGCTCAGACACACGAGGCAAGTAAAAAGAACAATGAATTTATTTTGTTTTAGAAAGTCTCATGATTTTTAAACCAATCATATTTTGAATGCTTGATGGTGTACACCTTGGGGATCCACAGGAGCATGAGCAGCAGGTATAATAGGAGCCACTGCCACAGGCCAGCCAGGGCTGGGGCGCTCAGGGCCGGCTGGGGCTGCTCGGGCCAGGCCTCAGGTCAGCCGGCCAGCTGGGGCCGGCCCAGGACTGAGGCCATCCCAGGGCTCCTCTGGCAGCGCGGGGTACGAGGGGGAGGGAAAAGGCATCTCAGGGTTCCAGGTGGCCTGGGGCTTCTCCAGCTCAGTGGCCTCAGGGCTCCTGCTGCAGGGGCGGGGCTGTGGAGCTAGCCTTCCCGAAGAGGGGGTCCACCCGCCACCCATGCACAGGAGGCTAGGATGATCAATTAAGGCTATATTAACTTTGTACAGGGCTCTCCATAAAGTCTAGGACAGAGATTAGACGAGGGGAGAAGGCCCTTGCCAGTATACATTTGTCACTCACTTTAAAAATGAGGGTGATAGAAAAACTTCACTGAGTGATTTTTACCTTGAATAAAATGACAGACTAAATTTTAGACTGTAAAATTGCAGAAAATGTAATCTGTACCTTCCAACAATATACAGCCTTATCTTCTTTAAACATATGTAATGAAGTTTTAAAACTTCTTAACCACTGGAATAAATAGCAGTTTAGTCATCAAAACTGAAAGGCATGATTCTCATCTCAATTCTAAACATGGCTGGCAACAGAAAAACATTAGATTCCCTTCTAATTTTTAGCCTTGGAGATAGGGTTGCCAAACCCCCAGGATTGTCCTGGTGTCTCCAGGAATTAAAGATTATGTCATATGATGAAATATCCAGGAATTTGTCCAACCAAAGTTGGCAACCCTACTTGAGGAGGAGGCAGGTAATTGGCAAAACCATGAATACAAGTCACATCTTCCTGAATACTCCTAATTACAAAGTTGTCGAAACAGCTGGAAGTTGTTTCAGGTTTACTGTTGAATGCAGAGAAAGTTGTGCTTTACAAAATCAGTCTTATTTTCTTAGTTTGTTTTTTTTAATACTAGTTCCATTGCCATAGCTTGTCCTACTTACAGGACATCATAACACTTTGCAGACAAACTTGTGCTCCTTTCCCAATGATCTAGTGACCTTACTCTCTAATATTTTGTGGTTTCCTGTTTGGGGAAATGATTCAACAGCAGCCTAAGCTGTTTCAGGCTGTGGAATGATCTCAGTTGGCTGCTATCTATCTCCATTTTGAACATGTTCATATTCACCAACCAAAATGGTGAATAGATGTCAAGGTAGTGAAACATCTGCTGGGAAGTGCTGCATACTTATTCATTCGACTACTGGAGAGTCCTAACTCACAGCTATCGTAACATGTGCTTTGTGCAATTTGGTGCATTATGGTTGTTTGCCTTCATACAACCTTGAATTTTGTTGAATTGTATAAGAAAATGTTCCAAAAATCCTTCTTTACAGAATTAAGTTAAAGCCAAACAAGACACCAAGGACACAAGTTACTCTAAATTAGCTTTCAAGAAGTAACAGCAAACTGCATTTAGATTGTTCATGATCAGTCAAAATCTGAGCTAGCAAATGCTAAGACAAAGCCAGTCCCATTGATTGTACTTTTCATTCAGCTCATACTTTCTGCTGTGGCGCTGCAGAAGCAGCAGATTCTCAACACACTGGGTTGCAAAATCCAGGAACCTGAGTCATCATAACCAGCTTTTAACAAGTTGCGATAGAAAACTACTACACATAGTGAATACACTAAGTGACTTGCAATACTTTTTGGTTACTTTTAGACTACTAAAAGAAAAGGAGTACTTGTGGCACCTTAGAGACTAACCAATAAATTGTGAGTCTCTAAGGTGCCACAAGTACTCCTTTTCTTTTTGCGAATGCAGACTAACACGGCTGTTACTCTGAAACCTTTTAGACTACTGCTTCCTTCTGTAGTAGAAGTAGTTGGTAGGAGGTTGGGTTTTTTTGGACACTTTTTTGTTGAAACTGAAGCTTTTCATGGGAAAGGGTTGGTTTTGATGTATTTCTCAACTCGAAAATGTTGACAACATTTAGAAGTTTTTGAAACATCTAATTTTCACATTTTTTTAAATAAAAATTTTTTTCTAGTTCAAAACAACTTCATTTCAAAATTTTAGCTAATACTATTACAATTAAAAAAATTTAAATGGTCAAAATCTAAATAAAACATTTTGTAGTTATTGAAATGAAATCTTTTGATTTATGCAAACCAAAATTGTTGTTTTAGATTTTCATGAACTGAAAATCTGAGATTTCAACTTTTCATCCCAATTCAGGATGGGAAAATTTTTCCAAGGTCTAAAATTTTTGTGCGATGGGAAAACTATTTCACACTTTCTTCTAGTGAGATGAACATGATGGATAAAAATTAGCTCTGAATAAGGCTTCCCCCTTCCATCAAGCCTCCAGGTGGTTTGCTTTTTTTGCAACAGCATTACACTGTTGACTCATATTTAGCTTGTGATCCACTGTGACCCCCAGATCCCTTTCCGCAGTACTCCTTCCTAGGCAGTCATTAACCATTTTGTATGTTGTATGTGTGCAACTGATTCTTCCTTCTTAAGTGGAGTACTTTGCATTTGTCCTTATTGAATTTCATCCTATTTACTTCAGATCATTTCTCCAGTTTGCCCAGATCAATTTGAATTTTAATCCTATCCTCCAAAGCACTTGCAACCCCTCCCAGCTTGGTATCCTCCGCAAACAATATAAGTGTACTCTCTCTGCCATTATCTAAATCACTGAAGAAGATATTGAACAGAACCGGACCCAAAACAGATCCCTGCGGGACCCCAGCCCTTCCAGCATGACTGAATCGCTGATTACTACTCTCTGGGAACGGTTTTCCAACCAATTATGCACCAACCTTATAGTAGCTCCATCTAGGGAATACTGGATGCAGCGTCACCTGAGAGAAGCCATGGGCTACAAGCTCTGCTTATGCTTCCTCTAGAATAGGGGTGGGAAAACTTTTTGGCCCAAGGACCACATCTGGGTATGGAAATTGTATGGTGGGCTATGAATGCTCACGAAATTGGGGGTTGGGGTGCGGGCTCTGGGGTGGGGCCAGAAATGAGGAGTTCAGGGTGTGGAAGGGGGCTCCAGGCTGGGGAAGGAGGTTGGGGTGGGGGATGAGGGCTCCAGCTGTGGGGTGCGGGGTTGAGGGTTCAGCAGGGTGCGAGGGGGATCAGGGCTGGGGCAGGGAGGTGGAGCATGGGATGGGGGTGGAGTGCAGGCTCTGGGTGGTGCTTACCTCAAGCAGCTCCCAGAAGCAGCAGCATGTCCCTCCTCCGGCTCCTACGTGGAGGCACAGCCAGGCGGCTCTGCAAGCTGCCCTGTCCACAGGCGCTTGGGACAGGGGCAGCGTGTGAAGCCCCCTGGCTGCCCCTACACTTAGAAGCCGGAGGACGGACATGCTGCTGCTTCTGGAAGCCACGCAGAGTGGGGCAAGCCCCTGATCCTGCTCTCTGGCTACGAAGAGAGTGAAAGTCCTCTATTGTCTGAATGAACAGGCTGAAGAATCACAGAAACGGAGGGATATTTGTTATTTGTATTATGGTAGTGCCAGTAAAAGTCAACCCCTGCCGCAAAGAACTTACAATCTGAATAGACGAGACAGCCAAAGGCTGGGAGGGAAAACAGAGGATAGGGAAGGGTAGGAAGGAAAACCAACACAGACCTGCTGAGTGATCTTGGGCAAGAGAGAGGAACAGAATGCAAGTGTCTTGGCACCCAGTCCAGGGCTCTATACAATGAACCACAGGGCATCTCATGCTCCTTATGTTAACAAATAAGCTAGTTCTAGAAAAACAGAAAGAGGCAGAACAAACAATTCCCCCAATCCTTTTTCTCTGTTGAGGAAAAGGAATATTTCTACAGTTTTGACTGCATTTTCTCTGCCCTGCTGGTTGGCTTTTTGCGCCGATCCTCTCAACTCCCTCTCTCTTCATAGTCCCTCAATCGCAGCTTCATTCCATACCTACTCCTTAACCCTCTTCTCCCCTGCTCTGTCTCCCAACCTCCACCCCACCCTTTGCTGTCCCCTCTCCCTTCCCTTTTCTTTTCATTTAGCTTAGCCCCTTCTAAGTAAATCCATCAATAAAAATAAAATCATGGCACTAACATGCCATTTACCACCATCACATAGTTCATTCTGCTGGTGTGTTATACCCCTTTCCCCACCCTGCATCTGTCTTGTCCATTTAGATCATCAGTTGTTTGGGGCAGGGACTACTCTGTGTTTGTGCAGTGCCTAGAACAATGGGCCCTGTTCTTGGTTGGCCATTAGGCACTACCGTAATAAACACGATCAATCTGCTTCAAAAATAGTACAATCAAAGCTCATTTTCTGCTTATATTTGGATGCACAAACTGATACAGAGGCAGCGTCCTAACTATGAAAAGTAATATTGAGTAATACCAGTCTCATGAAAGTTATGCAAGAGTGCTTCAGTGTGATTGTTCTCTCTAATGTACATTTAAAAAAACCCCATCTTTTATTTTAAACACAAGTTGATTTAAGTATTTACTGCTCCATTCACAATGTTTTGTGGAACAATATTTTCAAAGAGAAAGAAAGAGGTTTTTTCATACAAGACTCTCTTAAATGGAGGGAACTCCCACACAATAAAACAGAACTTCACGGTTAAGATTTTTTAATCAAATAAATTGTCTGTGTTCTCAGATTTTCCAAAAAAACACCCCACAATATTTGTATATACTTTGGAGCAGTAAAATTTGTGCCTATCCTTTTCTAAGTAAGGTTTTAGCTAATTTATTGATAGCTAAAATAAGATCCACAAGCGCACCAAATATGTGGAATGGGACATCATAGCGGCTTAACTAACTGGAAGAACGAACCTGTCTCTTAAGTGTTGCCCAATGACAGGACAACAAAACAGAATTCCAGAACAGAGTGACAAGTTTAAAGGGAACTGTACAGTCCCAGGAAATGTACAGTCACAGTCTGTTGCACATCAGGGGGTTATTTTCTCTCTAAAAGTAATGAGCAAGGTTGCTGTGAAACACCTTTAACATTTTAAAGTTTATACATAAAGAACGGCAACAAAAGAAGGAAAAAGCTTCAAGTAGTGGCTGTAAAAGTGGTTTAACTGATCTGGCATCGGGCACATCAGCTGAATTTTCCCCTCAGGCTTATAAGGGACTGACTCTGCAGTCTAACACAAAAGTCCACCTCTTCTAGGTTGGAACAAAATCCAAACAAAACACACAGTCCTTCTCTTACCTGGGGTTTTCGGAACCCACAGAAGAGGTAACTTAACTATTTCACTCCAGGCGGTGTCAGGAATAAATCAATAGGAACACAGCAATTCCGTCTGATAAGATTAATGCAAATAAGCGTGCTCTTATCTACCACTGCAGTTTATTAGACTTTTTAAGCACACACACAGATATAAGCAACAGGTTTAGAACATCCCAGATATTTACCCAATATCTGGAACGGTACTGAGTAATTAACAGTGGTCAGTTGCTCACCCACCGGGGAGAAAAGAAAAAACCTCTCTCAAGGTGGCTTCGGAGGACTGCTCCAAAGTACACCCTATTAACTAATCTTTTATCATTAACTTCTACAAAACACACAGGTCATAATGATCCCCTACTGGATCATCACTTTTCTAACTTTCAATAAAGGTTTAATATCAGAGACGTCTAGATTCAAGGTTTTCCAACCAACAAGGTTTTTAGTCTCAGTTAAGAACATTAAGTTGTTTACTTGTCTGTCCCCTCCTCCCACTCTGATAGCTGAAACTGCCAGCTAGATGTGACCTTGCTTCAAATTAACCCTTAACTATGTGGTGTTCTAGTTCATTAATTCCTGGTAGCTAAATGCACATAATATGGTTGGAATTGGCTTCATCACATTCTGGGGTACACACACCCCTCAAATCCAGGGTAACACTTCCACCCAGCTTCTTTTGCTAGGTTTCAGACCACTCCTGGAGGTCTGTCTTCCCCATTCTCCCTGAAGAAATTACCTTCCCCGTCCCATGAGGCTCAGTATAGTTCGTTAGCTACCGCACTGATGCGGGATGCCTGTAGTACCTTTCTCTCCATGACTATCATTAGCCGTGCCTGGATTCAACTGTTCCTTGGCCATGCACAATCTCCCATCAGTTCCTTTGTCTTGATGACGCAGGCCACAAAGCTCGCTCTGTCCCTCCTGGCTGTTTCTCCAGCTCCCTTAACGGAGTTCCAACCCAGGCCTCCTGCTTGGCCTCTTCGCAGTGTTGCCAACTCTCATGATTTCTTCAGGACTCATGGGATTTTGGCCAGCGATGGGGCCAGATGCAAGCAGATTCTGCCTGCTGGGGAAGAGCGGCTAATCAAGAATGCTGAAAGAAGCAGGCAAAGCTCGCTCCCTTCTCCTCAGAAGCAGACATCATTGTCATATGAGGGGAGGGGAAACAGGGAGCAGAAACTTTAAACCAGCCCCAGGCAGCTCTACTCCCTTCACTTCTCTCCCCTCAATCCCTGCAACACCTGGCCAGGGAAGGAGCAAGGGGAAGGATGAAGATGGCCTGCAGCTGCAGGAGGAATAGAGGTGAGGCTGGGAGGTCAGAACGAATGAGGGACTGGGCAGAATTAACTGCATTGATAAATGTGTGAGTGTTGACAACACTAACAGAGTTCAAAAATCAAAAAAGACAGATCAAAACCACAATAAAATCTTTTTTTTAAAATAGTCTCATGATTTTTCGGGGTCTGACTCATCATTTTTGAACCTTTGGGATTGGCAATAGTGCCTGCAGCTCCTCTCAGCTAAATGCTTCCCAGCTCTCCTAGACCGTCACTCTAGCCTACCACAGAGATATGCCCAGCACCTCCTGCTCCACACTGGCTATACTACTAACTACATACTGCCACAGGCTTGCCTTCTACACTGGGGTCCTGTCACACAGGATCATCACCTACCTCTCTCCCCTCCGATTTCCCACCTGGTGTTACTCCCAGCTTGGTTACATGACCCTTCTAGGGATGTACAAGTCCCAGAATGTCTGTTCCCTAAGGGGAGAGAACCTTGGAATAGGCCTGGCTGGACCCAGACCACAACTAACTTTGGGGGACAGAATGCCCTGTTACAGTGTCCAAAACTAATCAAATAGTAGAAGCAGTATAAACAGTCCCAAGCTAGTTCTTCATTCCCACTACTGACAGGGGCAAGAGCACCTCCTTTCACTCAACCTTTCCTGCCCTGCTATAGCCAACATATTAAGAATGACCAGCTTTGGAAGGAGTATAGTAACAGATGGGGGAAACAATAGATGGGGGAAGGTAGGGCATAGAAGGGAGTAAAGAAGGCGATCTTGAAAGTACGTTCTCTCCCCCTAACAGCACATAAGAAAAAATAAATGTGGGTCTCTGGAGAGACACCAGTGTGTTGCGAATGGACCCAAGTGTGGGATCTCACATGCTTCTAAACCCCACTACAGTCAGATAGTGCCTGGTCATTGTTCCTAGGTCTAGATCTCTCAGACACTCCCCATACTCAGACTCCATGTTTGACAGGACCCTGAAGTACAGCCACTTTAGGCCTTGGAACCAGCACCTCAGCCCTCTTGAGTCCCCAGTTGCTTGGACTATGGGGGAAACATGTCTATGTGCCACCAAAGCTCTAGAATCATAGAATATCAGGGTTGGAAGGGACCTCAGGAGGTCATCTAGTCCAACCCCCTGCTCAAAGCAGCACCGATCCCCAATTAAACCATCCCAGCCAGGGCTTTGTCAAGCCTGACCTTAAAAACTTCTGAGGAAGGAGATTCCACCTAGTTCCCATTCTAGTTTTAGGTCAATGCTTCAGTAACAATGTGGCAGGAAAACAAGGAACATAGGCCTAGATAGGAATTTCTTTACCACAGACATTATAATCATTCTTATGCCTCTTGTCTGAATCCTCTCCTATTTATCAGGATCCTTTTGGAATTAAGGATAAGAGGATTGGAAAATATGCCTTATAGAGATGGATTCAAGGAGCTCAATCTATTTACCTTATTAAAGAGAAGATTAAGGGGTGACCAAAGTGACTGCAAGTGAACAAAGATATGGTAATACAAGGCTCTGCAAGCTAGCAGGCAAACGTATAACAAAATCAAATGGCTAGAAGTTGAAGCTAAACAAATTCAGACTTGAAATAAGGCACAAGGGTTTAACAATGAGGGTAATTAGCCACTGGAATACCCTACCAAGGGTTATGGTGGATTCTGCAACACTGGAATTTTTTTTAAATGTTTTTTAAAAAACAAGATACCCTCTAGATCAAATAGGCATTAGTTCAGGGAAGTCCTATGGCCAGACTAGATGACCATAATGGTCCTTTATGGCTCTATAATCAATTCATTTTAAAGTACACTACAGAGCTACAAATCTTGGTAAAACAAAATCCCGAATGCAGCCATTGTTCCACCTCCATGTCCCATCTGATCTCACCCCTCCTATTAGTCCTGGATTTGGTCAGTGTCCTTAGGCCAGGCAGCCCTTCCTGCATTCCTTAGCTCTATCTTCTTGTATGTGGTGGTGGTCAGCCCCCTTGCTTAGAGAACAAACCATCTTTTAAAAAGTCTTTCTCCATTTTGCTCATGTGCTTCATATGAGGGAATTATGGGTTCCTGCTACACTCCCCTCCCCTTCAGTTTCTGTGTAGAATCATTCAAAGTCAATGGCCCTACCAGTAGAAAATGCATTACTCCAGTAGGGGAACGTCTAACACCTATGGTAGCTCTGCCATAGGTTTTCAGACGGTCTTTCCACTAGGTATTAAGCCTGCTACAAAACAGATGCTCTAATCCATAAAGGAGGTTACAGTACAAAGCAGAGCCCCTGAAAAAAAATATAGGGCTCATCCAAATAATATGGAATTCATAGTTTGACCCAGACATATCCCCAAGCGGTCACAGGAGTTAACTGGTTTTTTTGGTAAAATAATTAATGCAAGAAACAGCCAGCATCTTCAGATTTTCCATTCACAAAGCAAGCCCTAACAGTAATCAGCTGCGGAATGCTCAATAAGTAAACATGGAACCGTGATGCATTTAAAATGGGTCCAAAGAGAACATTTTAGTCTTATTAAAAAAACAAAAAAGGTCTCCGAAAGATTATCATCCTTCTCCCTCATTATGTTAAATGGTCCTTTCTCCACTCCATACCTCCTTTTGTTGAGGATTATAACAAGCAATGAAATAAATAGGTCTGAACGATGATTTTTGACCTCTGGTACCTGATAAATTAATGCAAACTAACAACAAATCTGTGATTAACTGCAAAAAACAGAGCAGAATATTTGTATTCCAGTGCAAAGCTACACATGAATACAATTCCTCACTATCAAACCAAAAGAGGAAGGGAAAAGGACTTCAACAGGGCTACAGTACAAAACAGCCAAATGAAGCTACCTTAGCTTTTCCCTAGGATTTTGGAACACAGCCTGATTCATTCCAGAGGTAATCTAGAAGTCTCATTAATTTTGCTGATGGCTAGATAATGATACTTCATGTGCGTCTCAAATACAAAGTGACTAGATGTTAAAAATAGAACTGTAGATTCTCAATTTTTGTATACTTTACCTGAATCCAAGAGCATTTAATGATCGTCCCAAATTATATAGCTCAATCCAAGCTCAAACTGCATCCGATTATTTGACCTCACAGGAATTATTCTAAATTCATACCAAATAAAATCCTTATCAGAGACTTAATTCAACAAGTCTGAATTGCCTTATGCATGCTCTCTAACTACAATTTTTTAAATCTGTCTATTACTTATTTGGTCTGAGCTGTAATTTTATGTTCAGGTTTTTTCCCCAGCACTGATCTAGAATACTTTATCTTAGAACAAAGAGTGGTTTAAAGATAGCTATTTGGTAGGCAGGATATTCTGAACACAAATTTATCTAGTTTAACCAGTAGCAACATTTAGTAAAAAACATGAAATAAAACACACTACAAATGTTCATTTATTCTTTCAAAAAAAATTGCAAGATTACATTGAAAACTAGCAGATGAAGTTCAGCTAAGAAATGTACCAAATGGAAATTCATTTAAAAAGAAGTTTTGGGTCTTGTAGATCAAATTTGAATAATGGTTATTGAAAAACAAAAAGTTCTGCACCCCCAAAAGACAGCAGTTCTGCAATTTAAGTGCAAATTGCAATTCCAAGTGCCCAGACTAAATTAATTCCTAAGAAAATTTGTATAGCAGATCTGTGTCTGTTTTTTTCAAATCTAATGGTTTTTATATTATGACAAAGCTCTGTCCTTGCCTCTGTGGGTCCCGTGTTTCCTGGTGGATTTCGCTAGCCTCAGAGGCTCACTGTGATCCTGCATGTAATCCTTCTCTCTCTAGAGACAAGGGTCACAATCTACTGAGCCATTTTCATCATAAGCCAGCGAGGGAGGTGAGGAGAAGTTATCCTTCCTTGCATAGTTTCTGTTGTCTCCCAGTCTCGGTGATTAATCAGGGGGCACAGGTCGGCGGGGGGGGGGGAGCCCGGGCCCACCCTCTACTCCAGGCTCCAACCCAGGGACCCTAATAGTATCAGCTATGGTAGCTGACCTTTTAGAAACAGTACATGTACAATTCCTTGGGCTACTTCCCCCCACAGCAGCCCTCACTTCCTCAAGCTCCACTTCACCCTTGCCTCAGGATCTCCTTCCTTGTGCCTGATATGGTGTGTACTACTCAGCCTCTCCAACAGTGCAACTTCCTCCCACAGCTCCTGACATGCACACTCACCTGACTGACTGGGAGGCTTTTAACTAGTTTCAACCAGCCCCTGATTGGCCCCAGGTGTCCCAATCAACCTAGCCTTCTCCCTGCCTTCTGGAAAGTTCTTAATTGGCCCCAGGTGTCTTAATTGACCTGTAGCAGCTGCCATTTCATTTATCCTGGTACCAGGGATTTGTTTAGCCTGGAGTTAATGTATCTATTTGGCCTTGCCCCGTCACAATATTTAAAAAATACTGTCAGTTTAAAAGGATGTATGAGGATGTAAGAAGGATACTTTTATCTGCTTCATTTTCATTCAGACATGACTAAAAGATTGCAGGCTTCTCTGAGTAGTTACCACAACACCCGAGAAAGCTCTTAGAAGGAAGGTAATTTGGATGGTGAGCGTTCAGCTGTTACCACCTGCACAGGATGTGCTATGTTTGTCTTTCTTCCACAGGACAGAAGCGACGAAGTGCAAACTGGTCTCCATATTGGAAGATAAGGTTCAAGGTCTGGAGAAACAAAGTATCAACCCTGTGTTGCATAAGAGAAACTGAAGATTTCCTACACAGACATCAGGATATGCTTCTATGGGCACAACATTCTGAAGATTCAGAGCAGGCTGCGCAGTGGGGAAGAAATTTGGCAGCATGTGACCTCCAGAAGAAGAAAGGGGAGCATCCATGTACCAGCAATGCAGATACAGGTAAGCAACCATTTTCATGTTCTCTCCACAGATACTAATGCGGAGAGTGGACTAGATGACACATCTGAGGGAAGGGAGCAGAAGAAGACTTCTCCGATTGGAAGGCATGAGATGCGCTGTCTTAGGGAAGGGAGTTCCACAATCACCGCTCCCAAGAGACGGAGGCGGGTGGTGGTGGTCAGGGACTCCCTCCTGAGGGGGACTGAGTCATCTATTTGCCACCCCAACCGGGGAAAACCGAGAAGTCTGCTGCTTACCAGGAGCTAGGATTCACGATGCGACAGAGAGACTGCTGAGACTCATCAAGCCCTCGGATAGGTACTCCTTCCTACTTCTCCATGTGGGCACCAAGGATACTGCCAAGAATGACCTTGAGTGGATCACTGCAGACTATGTGGCTCTGGGAAGAAGGATAAAGGAGTTTGAGGAGCAAGTGGTGTTCTCATCCATCCATCCTGTGGAAGGAAAAGACCCGGGTAGAGATGGTTGAATCATGGAAGTCAATGAATGGCTATGCAGGTGGTGGCAGAGAGAAGGCTTTGGATTCTTTGACCAGGGGATGGTGTTCCAAAAAGGAGGAGTGGTAGGCAGAGATGGGCTCTGCCTAACGAAGAGAGGGAAGAGCATCTTCACAAGCAGGCTAGCTAACTAGTGAGGAGGGCTTTAAGCTAGGTTCACTGGGGGAAGCAGACCACAGCCCTGAGGTAAGTGGGGAAGTGGGATACCAGGTGGAAACATGAGCAGGCGAGCACAAGAAGGGAGGGCTCCTGCCTCATACTGAGAAAGCGGGACGATCAGCGAGTTATCTTAAGTGCCTATACACAAATGCAAGAAGCCTGGGAAACAAGCAGGGAGAACTGGAAGTCCTGGCACAGTCAAGGAATTTTGATGTGATTGGAACAACACAGAGACTTGGTGGGATAACTCACATGACTGGAGTACTGTCATGGATGGATATAAACTGTTCAGGAAGGACAAGCAGGGCAGAAAAGGTGGGGGAGTTGCATTGTATGTAAGAGAGCAGTACGACTGCTCAGAGCTCCGGTATGAAACTGCAGAAAAACCTGAGAGTCTCCGGATTAAGTTTAGAAGTATGAGCAACAAGGGTGATGTCATGATGGGAGTCTGCTTGAGACCACCAGACCAGGGGGATGAGGTGGACGAGGCTTTCTTCTGGCAACTTACAGAAGTTACTAGATCGCAGGACCTGGTTCTCATGGGAGACTTCAATCACCCGGATATCTGCTGGGAGAGCAATACAGCAGTGCACAGACAATCCAAGAAGTTTTTGGAAAATGTAGGGGACAACTTCCTGGTGCAAGTGCTGGAGGAACCAGCTAGGGGCAGAGCTCTTCTTGACGTGCTGCTCACAAACCGGGAAGAATTAGTAGGAGAAGCAAAAGTGGATGGGAATCTGGGAGGCAGTGACCATGAGATGGTAGAGTTCAGGATCCTGACACAAGGAAGAAAGGAGAGCAGCAGAATACGGACCCTGGACTTCAGAAAAGCAGACTGACTCCCTCAGGGAACTAATGGGCAGGATCCCCTGGGAGAACAACATGAGGGGGAAAAGAGTCCAGGAGACCTGCCTGTATTTTAAAGAATCCTTATTGAGGTTACAGGAATAAACCATCCCGATGTGAAGAAAGAATAGTAAATATGGCAGGCGACCAGCTTGGCTTAACAGTGAAATCCTTGCTGATCTTAAATACAAAAAAGAAGCTTACAGGAAGTGGAAGATTGGACAAATGACCAGGGAGGAGTATAAAAATATTGCTCAGGCATGCAGGAGTGAAATCAGGAAGGCCAAATCACACTTGGAGTTGCAGCTAGCAAGAGATGTGAAGAGTAACAAGAAGGGTTTCTTCAGGTATGTTAGCAACAAGAAGAAAGTCAAGGAAAGTGTTGGTCCCTTACTGAATGAGGGAAGCAACCTAGTGACAGAGGATGTGGAAAAAGCTAATGTACTCAGTGCTTTTTTTGCCCCCCGTCTTCACGAACAAGGTCAGCTCCCAGACTACTGCACTGGGCAGCACAGCATGGGGAAGAGGTGACCAGCCCTCTGTGGAGAAAGAAACCCTCTATTTGATATTGATGAGGCCTCATCTGGAATACTGTGTCCAGTTTTGGGCCCCACACTACAAGAAGGATGTGGAAAAATTGGAAAGTGTCCAGTGGAGGGCAACAAAAATTATTCGGGGACTGGAACAGATGACTTAAGAGGAGAGGCTGAGGGAACTAGGACTGTTTAGTCTGTGGAAGAGAAGAATGAGGGGGGATTTGATAGCTGCTTTCAACTACCTGAAAGGGGGTTCCAAAGAGGATGGATCTAGACTGTTCTTAGTGGTAGCAGATGACAGAACAAGGAGTAATGGTCTCAAGCTGCAGTGGGGGAGGTTTAGGTTGGATATTAGGAAAAAGTTTTTCACCAGGAGGGTGGTGAAGCACTGGAATGCATTACCTAGGGAAGTGGTGGAATCTCCTTCCTTTGAGGTTTTTAAGGTCGAGCTTGACAAAGCCCTGGCTGGGATGATTTAGTTGGGGATTGGTCCTGCTTTGAGCACGGGGTGGGACTAGATGACCTCCTGAGGTCCTTTCCAATCCTGATATTCTATTCTAGGATATCCATTTCCTTAAAGGGAAAGCAGATGCTAAGACTTCAAGCTAGGACAAAAGTAAATGTGGCATAATTCACATCTTAAAAAGGCTTCACTACAATACAATACAATAAAATGCACATTCTGGTTTATATACTGTTGCTGTAGCAAATAAACATGCAAAGAATCATTGAGTTGATCCTAATTACTTTTACTTTGCGACCCTTGTACGTAATAAAGTAGTTCTACTGAAAGTCCAAGTTAGATGCTATTCTTTTAAACTGAACACACTGTGTTACAGTGTGGTTTTGAGTTTAGGAGTTGGCAAAAGACCTTTCTGGATTTGGAAGATTACTTTTGGTACTCTAATGAACTATATGGATGTGAGCCTCAAAGTGAATTCCCATTTAGATCAATTACCCATATGGTTTTACCATATACATTTGAAATGTCTTTTCCATTATCACAAGAGAGACATAACTTGACTGTTTCCAGTATATTGATATGATGCCAAAACAATGATAGATGATTTAGAGATAATGTTCCTGCACCAAAGAACATAGAGTCTAAATAGACAACGTATGGATGAGAGAGTGAGAACTTCAACAAGTAGCAAAAAGGATAAAAAGGCAAATGTTTAGCAAACTAAAGTAGTGCATAGTGGCCTCAAAAATTCCAATTTCAAATACACTTCAGATTAATAATTAAATAAGCACCTACCTCATGAACTTTCAGGCTACTGAACTTAATAAGCTGAATGTAGTTTTCCTTTAATCAGAACAAATTTGACATCCAAATTTTATTGTCTGGTGTAGAGTAAGCAAGTAAAATAAGCACAATGGTATGGATTTTAAACTTTTAATGTGCTAATTAGGCAGAGAAACATTAAGACTTGAATACTGGGGAAGAGTGAAGATGCAATTAGCTGTGATTTAATGAGCTGTGTAACGATAAGCGACAGGGCTATGTAACTTTACAGCCACAATTTCCTGACTAGATGAACTCTTAAACACTGCAATACTAAGCCCTACCCCCAAGGCAAGTTAACCTCTCTAATGTAACTGTTCAGAGGTCAACAGCAACATTCCAACACTGGCCTACAAAGTTTTCAGGGACCAACACAATATCTTGGCAACAGGAAATGCCTATGGTTTCATAGTAATCTTAGCTCCAATTAGAGCAAGCACCATTTTCCACTCGAGCCTCAATATTTTTCAGTTCATGATGATCTAGTTTATTAGATGGTTGAGTTCATCTGCTGAAAAGAGAATCTTTTAAGTAGCCACCACAAGTGGAATTCAATATCTAGGGCATCCAACAATCAGAAGTCATAGCAAATAAAGTTTGGGTGACAAGAAGGGTGCATCTACAAAGAACACCTATTTAAAAACGCCTCATACAAACTGGAAGCCCGAACCTTGAAAGAAAACAAATCTCAACACTGGAAAAATGATATTTGTAGCATTGGGGGAGGGGAGAGACGAAGAGAAAATCTTTAATCTGTCATGCCACAGCCTTCCATGTCACAATCTCCAAGCCTCACTCCCACACCTAATCTGAAAGTGGGGAAAAAACCACCATCACTGAAATGAGGAGTAGTTAACACTTACGAGGGGCTAGGAGATTCTTGGATGGAGGCACTACTGGATTACTACTGCTCACAGAAATAAGCCAAATTAATGTTGCCTACAGAATCTTAATTCTGCCTCCTTGGGTATACGAATTACGATAGTCTGTACTTGTATGGTTAACTTGTATGGTTACATACAGTTTTCTTCTGCGGACCCCTGGCCTCATTCAGTGCACAGACTGGACAATGCACAGCAGGATCGGAGTCATGCAGACGCTGTTCTTTATTTTTGGCCATATTCTATTTGCAGTTACCACAGGATAAATATGAATTTATGCTGCTATTCAACTAACCACATCTGAGCCCTCAGTAGAGCAGAATGTGTAATGAATGAGATCGTGCAATTAAAGAACATAGTCATGCACATGAGGTAGAATTAAGGCCATATAGGCAGCCTTAGTTTTGGCATTTCCTGGGCTTTAAGTGTTCCTTTTGGAACAGTAGTGTTCAATATAATTTTTCATATGAACACAAAGTAATGGAAGCAGCATGGCCCAGTGGCTGAGGCACCAAACTGGAATTCAGTAAAACTACATTCTATTTATTACCCTACCACTGAGTAGCTGCAGGACCTTGGGCATGTCACAACATCTCTGCTTTAGTTTCCCCAATTGCAAAATGAGGATAATAATGCTTACCCACCTTTGCAAGTGCTTTCAGACCAATAGATGAAACTTATTATGGAGAGGCGGTAGAATTTTCCTGGAGCAGGGACACAGATCTTTCACAGGGAAAGTAGCTTTCTGCAGTGCAATTCATTATGCGAGGGAATGGGGGCATATGTAGATTCTGACATTTAAGATTACTACTACTTTTACTACACTTTGACCTTTTTCATTCATATTTCCCTCCTTGTAGTACAACAGCTTCCCAGAGCTACATGTTCACCAAAATAAATTATTTACTTGATTCCTATTTATTTGCACATCTGTACTCAAGTACACTCATAAGCACTGTATCCTCTGCAAAATGGCTCTATTAAGAGAATGGTGGACAACATCCAAATAGGACAAATGATTTCAACAGCCACCTGATGTCCCAATTGGATAAATCAAGATGGAAAGCAAAGACCAGAGAATGAAGTGCCAGTAACTATAATATGCAA
This sequence comes from Lepidochelys olivacea, assembly GCF_965140295.1. Classification (NCBI taxonomy): domain Eukaryota; kingdom Metazoa; phylum Chordata; order Testudines; family Cheloniidae; genus Lepidochelys; species Lepidochelys olivacea. The sequence goes on along the minus strand of NC_140412.1, from coordinate 206,543,149 downwards.
AAAGAAAAGGAGTACTTGTGACACCTTAGAGACATCCAATGAAGTGAGCTGTAGCTCATGAAAGCTTATGCTCAAATAAATTGGTTAGTCTCTAAGGTGCCACAAGTACTCCTTTTCTTTTTGCAAATACAAACTAACACGGCTGTTATTCTGAAACCTGTAACTATAATATCTAATCCATCCCAAATAACTGCTGCAACAGGCAAAAAGACAGTTTGCCAAGAGACCAGAGAGCCAAAAGTAGCCCGCCATAATTCTTTAACACACAAACACCAGGTTCAGATGATTCACAGCCATTGCAACACCATGAGACAAGTAAGCATGATTTGCCTCATGCAACATAGCAACTGTGTCGCACTGTGTCTTTATTATACTATCCCTCTGCCAATATCAACAAGTGGCAACAGTGTAATCTTCAAAATCTTGCTTACCAGGACAATTTACTAAATGAATGTCACTCTAAGAAACTTCCCTCTCATCCAGTGATAGGGTTTTGAAAAATAGAGTGTACAGTGCATCTCTTATTTCAATTAAGAAAACAGCAGCCAACATCTTGAAGACCAAATATGCATGCGTTAGTTCCTGAGGTCTTTCCCTGGTTTCATAAAGAACAAACGAGCCAGTGTTATAGGAGAGTACTGAAAGATGGCCAAGTTGCACATGTGCCGTGTTTTACTTGCTGTCTGAACCTGTTGGTATAATATTTCCTTAAAAGTGACAAGATAAAGCATCTTCTGGCAAAAGCTTGACAGAAGTCTGTAAACATTTCAGTAAAGTTCTTAGGCAGCTGCAAGAGGAGGAAAAGGTTACCCAAATTAAAGCAAGGCAGCTTGATCAAATTCCACTATTTGAAAAGTGTGGGGAATCGGAGCCAAAAACCCAACTGCATAGACAAGCATGTGTGTGCACACACAAATCAAACGCTTGTCCAGTTTGCAAGTAGTGAAATATTTTAGATAAGATTTTGCAGCCTTTGTCTTCAGTAAAAAAAAAAATAGGAAACAGCAGTCAAAACCCTTTTCAGTCTTCTGGAACATACTAAATATCTGAGAAGAATCTGAAAAGAGGAAACAGCAAGAGATTTATGAGGTTCTGCTTCCCACGAGGACCTATTGTACTTTACTAGTCTGATCTGTAAGCTGTTCTAGCCAAGAGCCTTCCCAATGCATCTGAACTACCCCTCTTGTAATAGCAATCCAACAAAATAAATATGTTGACAGAAATTACCCATCCGGGGTTCCAGCAAGAATATAGTATGAAGAGAAAGTGCCCATTTAGAATCATTAACTTTGCTTTCTCTCCACTTTTTACCAGTAATTCCAGTAGCCCTTCTGAAGCAAGAATTATATCAAAAGGGATTTTTTCCCCCAAAAAACCTTTCATACATTACTGTAATAATGTCGCATTCCTACGTAGTAAAGAAATACGTACATTGCTAATACGCCAGACTTCTACAGAGATCCTCTGACATCTCATTTTCTAAAAGAATATCACACTTCAACAACCTTAACTTTGCCCTGTTTTGATGCCATGCAATAAGCCTACAATTAGTGTTATCTTTTAGTGTTCTTATTCACAGATTAAACTGATTTTTTCTAAAAAGACTGATTTTTTTTCAGTTTCTATTGGCTATTTCCACGCCCCCCACCTTCCCCAGTGTCACTATAGGGCAGAGTTAAGGTTGTTTGAGTACTTTATGTATTTTCATATCTTAACATGAATTTCTTTTAAGTTGAACCTGAACTCTGAATTTCATGGTTTGTAATACTTGTTTCTTGTATAATTATATCACTATAAAGTTTTACTGAAATTATTGCTATATTCACAACCTTAACTCCAATTTAATGTAATTTTTGTGGGAATTCCTTTGTTTTTAGAATTAAATATTTCCTACATGTAGAATCCTAAAGAAAATGCTACAATGTACAATTAAATATTTAAAGGTATGTAGCATGAACGTTACAACCTTTTTCTCCTTGTAACTTTGCACCTCAGTCTAGAGAAGCACAAAGCAGCTAGAACATATTGGATAGTTTCCCTAGCTCCTGACCGCCACTTTCCCCTTCCCACTAAAACTGCACTTTTCCCACCAGTCTTGCCTGTCCTGCTCTTCCTGTTCTTATGCAACAGATCATTTTGTTTTGCTTAAGAAATGTAAGATCAATTATGTAACCACAAGTGCTGCTTCTGTAAAAGAGTTACAGGAGATAGGCATACAACTAAACAAAAAAGGAAGCAAACAACTCTAGGTTTGGTTTAATGGCAAACCATCTGGAGGTTAGTTGAGACACACAGGTACCCTTCAGGAAATAGAAATTCAGCCCATGTGAGAGGAACAAAACATGGCAGGAAAAATGGAAGATGGGAATTGAGAGAATAAGAAGGAATTTGAAAAGCAAATAGCTAAGGAGCTAATGAATGATAAAAGTACTGTACTGTACAAAAAACTGGTCGAGAGGTAGAAAACAAGGAGTAGGAATGAACAGCCTGTTTTCAGTATGGAAAAAAAAATCATAGTGAAACACCCCAGAGATAGATAAAGAAAACAGTGCTGAATATACGCATTAGTGTTCCAGAAGAGGGCTGAAGAGTGAGGTGGCAACGTTTTTCCAAAGATACAAAATTATTACTTAGTTGAGACTGGAGAAAATTGAGGAACTTCAGAGAGCACCCACACAACTAGATAACCAGGCAGAATTAACAACAGATGAAATTCAGTTTTGACAAACGGAAAATAAAGCATATTGTGCTAGGTTCTAAATTAGTTGTAACCACTAACACCTGTTGGGTGTCACTGTGGACAACTCAATGAAAATATCTGCTAAATGGACAGCAATTGTCAAACAGGTAAATAAGGTACATATTATATAAAGAATGAGTATTGAAATTATATAATCAATTGTATACCTTGAATACCGTGCTAAGCTCTCAAGAGATATATAGCAAAAAACAGAGCCACAGATGAGCAAAATAAATTAGACATGACAAACTTTCAGAAGAGGAGAGATTTAAAAACTGAAATAAACTCACAAGTTTTGTAAAAGTGCTTCTTACCTCAGACTACTGAGTTGAGTAAAATGACTATTGTAGTTTCAAAACAAGAAATCTGCACGGTCTTCCGAGCTCACATCCCTTGGCATCACAGTTACATTTAAGAATCTTGGCCCAGATCCTGGGATGTCATGAAGAGGTTTTGCTCCCAACATCGCAAATGTGACCCGAGCTTGCCTGTGCAATGCTGATCCCTGGCTGCCATATTGCACCCTTGGGGCTGCTGGCAGCCAGTGCAACTTCAGAGCAGCCTTTAAATCCGATACATTAGGCCAGAGGACTGAACTCAGTACAGGACTCGCATAGGACTGAGGAACATAAAGGCCATATTTTCACCCTGACCTCTCCCAAACTGCACTGGGCCATTCCTCTCAGCCATAATGGATGATCTGGGCCCTCAACTTTTCAATAGGCTAAACCGAGCATTAAAAGCTTGATTTTAATGTTTTTTTTCAAATCAGATTATTAGTTATTAATGCCACATTGTCAAAAGAAAAATGATAATAGTTTAACTAAGAACAGAGTGGGTGCTACAAATAATGGTTGTGTGCATTCTTGATACAATTCCAAGTGTCCAGTGGGAAAACACCAGGTAAGTAGCTCTTAATCTATATGTTATTATGCTCTATTAAAGACCAGTTGGCCCTATTCCCATCACTACAAGTACCACATGGCATTCTTGTTTCTTCACATATTCCCCACAATAAATTATGATGTGTTAACGCCCAACTGTATTTCTAAGTGCATTATTGCTCACTTTATGACAATTCAGCCATGTCAGAGCTCAGATAGTTGGTGAACACCTACCAAGACACAATCTTGTTTACCAAAAATTTACTGCTACAACTTTCATCTATTCATTCCTGATACCAAGCTATTTTTGATTTCTTCCACCGATGGTTCCGACGGGCTACCAGCACTAGATAGACTACATTCTGCCTGAAAAGTGGGTGGCTTACCGCCTGACGTGATAACAACACTTGAGCTTTAGCTTAGACCCCAGGATGGGCCTGTTAGCCTGGGTTGAAAGCACCATACTCCGGTCCGAGGTTTGTGTGCACACACCGGAGCAGGTTAGGGATAAGAGCCTGGGTTAATTCTGTAGTGAAGATATACCCCCAGAGTAGGAAGTTAGAAGCCATTACTTTCTTACCCTGTAATTATCCATAATTACAGCTAACCATGGCTTTATTGTCTTCATCACATCTTCAAGCAAATGCTTCTCAACTGCAGACCCATCATGGAAGGTAAGATTTCCCACATGGATAGCTTTCCTCACTTCTGAGAGTGATAAAAACGCTCCAAAATATTCCTGGTCAGCAGGCTCCTGTTACAAGAAAGCTGCATTAAACAAAACACAATTTTCAGCAGTGTGACCACATACATAAAGATCAAAACCCCTGACCCCTGCCAACTCTTGTTTATTCAAGACATTAGCCAGTGAGTCCACTGATACTCTAAAATAAGCTACAATAAAGGGGAAGGTCCCTCCTCCCCCCAGCTCTTCTTGAGCCTAAAGAGAAAATGGAGAGGGATGTCTAAACTGACTTATTACCAGATATTTTAGATGCCATACTGTTCTATTTCTGCTGTATATGGAAAGGAATTCAACTCCCATCAGAGATCATTCTATTACCAAACATGATCGGGCTTGAATTTGTGAAATACATAGCAGCTCTCTAACATTGCAAAGTGCATTCTACAAAAGATGGCTTAAAGACCAAGTGTTTAAGCTGAGTAAGGCCTTGATCAGCTAAAGTATTTAAGTGCTTAACTTTAAGCATGTGAATATTTTCTTTGAAGTCAGTGGGAAAACTCATACTTTGAGCTAAGCATGTGCTTAGGTGTGTGGGTAGACTGGCACTAAAATTACATTTATACACACACCTTTACTACATTCAGGCAATTTCCTAACCCTGACATACAGAATAAGACATTTGCTTATGTTAGACAGTAAATTTCTTTTGTTTTGGGGCTTTTGGTTATTGCAATAGTAAGTTTACCTGGCACTGCAAAAAGTTAAAGTAGTTGCTACATCCTGTAACATTCTGAATGTAGGAAGAATTTGTTTCATCACCATTCAAAAGAGTATCAAATACCTGGAGGGAGAAACCAAGATAAACATATGTATTTAAAATACAAAACATACAATCAAAACTGCTTCTCAATTAAACTTGCTCTTTATGTCATGTTCTTACTGGAGTTTAAATATGAATTTCATTCCATGCATTAATATTAGAAAGCTATTTAAGTTTCCAAAGCTAAAGCCACAATTATAAGAGAACAGAATCTTTTCCAGTCAATTTCAGGAATATACTTTCATGGTTCATGTCATAAATATAAAGGGAAGGGTAAACCCCTTTAAAATCCCTCCTGGGGAAAAATCCTCTCACCTGTAAAGGGTTAAGAAGCTAAAGGGAACCTCGCTGGCACCTGACCAAAATGACCAATGAGGAGACAAGATACTTTCAAAAGCTGGGAGGAGGGAGAGAAACAAAGGGTCTATGTCTGTCTGTATGCTGCTTTTGCAGGGGATAGAACAGGAATGGAGTCTTAGAACTTTTTGTAAGTAATCTTGCTAGGTATGTGTTAGATTGTGATTTCTTTAAATGGCTGAGAAAAGAACTGTGCTGAATAGAATGACTATTCCTGTTTATGTGTCTTTTTTGTAACTTAAGGTTTTGCTTAGAGGGATTCTCTATGTTTTGAATCTAATTACCCTGTAAGGTATTTACCATCCTGATTTTACAGAGGTGATTCCTTTACTTCTATTAAAAGTCTTCTTGTAAGAAAACCGAATGCTTTTTCATTGTTCTAAGATCCAAGCGTTTGGGTCTGTGGTCACCTATGCAAATTGGTGAGGATTTTTACCAAACCTTCCCCAGGAAGTGGGGTGCAAGGGTTGGGAGGATTTTGGGGGGAAAGACGTGTCCAAACTACGTTTCCCAGTAAGCCCAGTTAAAGTTTGGTGGTGGCAGTGGAAATTCCAAGGCCAAAGGGTAAAATTAATTTGTACCTTGGGGAAGTTTTAACCGAAGCTGGTAAAATTAAGCTTAGGAGGTTTTCATGCAGGCCCCCACATCTGTACCCTAGAGTTCAGAGTGGGGGAGGAAACTTGAGAGTTCATGAACCTAAATTTGCCTCTAAATAATGTAAATATCTTTACAGTCTACACTTTCGTCTATGTGTATTGCAAAGTCCAAAGGTTATCCATTTCATTATGAAAAAGAATTCACTGCTATTTATGCAGTATATGGGCTTGCCTGTCTATATTTATGATTACTTGTATATTTATTTATGGCTTCTAAACTGGAGTTTTACTTCTAGTTTGCTATCTGATTATTTCAGATTGGAATATGGGTTACACCTGAAAACCACTCAAAAATCTCAATCTAGGACAGATGCATTCTGCCTTCTCATTTAGCGTCATGCATTTATCCTTCACAGACTGCACTGGCTTCCAGATGGTTTCTGGGTACAATTCAAGGTGTTTCTTTGAAATATTAAGCTCTTTATGGCTTTATCACTTTAAGCGGCTGGAATCTTCAGACCAATTACCCCTGATTTATGTGCCCACTGTCAGAGCGTTCTCAAAGAGGCCTTCTAATCCAGAATTTGCCCCTTACCTTGGTTCAACAGGTTGAGTCTGTTGCCCATTTAGTCACTCAATGGTGGGTGGGATGGTGGGTTGACTGGAAAGGGTCTTTAGGTTTTGAAGCTTAAGGAGCTTTATTAACAACTCTGTGATATTACCAACAATTAAAAAGATAGGACAAGAACTTGGAATAAAATAAGATCTTTTGCCTAGAAACCAGTTTAGTCCCATTAGCTAGAAAAAGGAAATTAGAACGCTGGGAATTTTGCAATCTGGATCCTTACCAGATTATTCTTGGGGCTTGTTCTAAGTCCCATTAAAAATCCATAGAAAGACCTTTAATACTTAGCTTGATCCTTTTTATAAAAGGTTTAGCCTCTTCAACATGCATCCTTATGCAAAGTAAAGCTATTTTTCTGTCTTAGAAGCATATACTGAAGCGTTAAATAGTTCAACATGTAATAAAGGCAACTACATATGCTTCTAAGAGAGATTATTGAAGCTACACCCATGATAGTTCAGAGACCACTCTGCCCAACCCTGAGCCATCACCACTGACTCCCTGAAGTGGAAACATTAATGTACACAAATGTAAAGAAACGAAGTCAAGAGTCACATGTGCAGAACAAGAACTTGTGCCCCACTCCAACAGAAATGAATTTGAACTATTATTTTATAAATCATGTTGGCATCCCTCTGTTGTGTTATAAAAATACACTCATGTCATACTGACAGTCATAAGCTTTGAATTCAAAATTAATTTTAATATTTTATCAAACAAGAGTTAACCATAAGTGCTGAATTACTGTTTGCATGAAAGATACACTGTAGAAGCAAAATTATTTTTCACTTTGGAGGGTGTTTTTTTTTTTTTTTTTTTTTTTAAAAAAAACAACAGGTTTGAAATCTGTACCAACTGAAAGTTATCCTTAAGGAATGCATTTCTTTGAAATCTGCCACTTTGTCGTCATTTAACTTTTGTATTTTTCCCCCTCAGAAATTCAAGCTGGGTGGAAGTGTAATTTATTCTAGTAATATACTGTAAACACATTTATCATTACATCTATTACAAAATGTTCAGTCCTTCACTTTTATTCCCACAGCCAGTCCTTCATACTAACTCATTTTTAAAGATCAAAGTTAAAGCTTGTTTCAACAATCAAAGACAGGCTCAAACCCAGTTTACAACATCTCGCATTTCTCCCAAATTACTAGCGTCACAAATAAGGTCACTTAACATGGCAGCCAGCAGCAACAGGCTCAAATATCTATTAACGAGATGTGTTTATGAGAAACTTCTGCCCTGAACAAACAGGTACTGGTACTCTTAAAGCAATTGTAGTAACTGTTGTAGTAACTTGTATTTCTTGTACAGATACAATATGCAAGTAGAATATGCAGAAATGTTTCAAACATATTGAAGTGGATAGGTTAAACCTCTTCTTTCACTTTGGGAGCTGGCATGTTTCTTCATTTTCACTGAGACAAAAATTAATGGGCTAGATACCCAGCTGGTGTAAATCAGCTTCATGGCCTAATAACTTTTTACTACAAGGTTACAAAAGCTAACTTCAAAGTTTATTTTCCCATGACAAATACACAAGCTTTTGCGACACCCTGTTATTCAACCTATTTAGTTCATCTGTATTATGGCATGAATACAAAATACACATGAGCCTTTATCCCACAGTGGAAATGGATGGTATGCAGAACTTTACAGGACCAGGTCTTTAGTGTCTAGAGGTGAAATCCTGGCCCTATTGACATCAGCCCTAGAAATCCAGAAGTCAGTTGGGCCAGGGTTTCAGATTAGAACTGTTTGGGTAGCTTACTCGTTGGCTGTATTTTAAAGAATCCTTATTGAGGTTATAGGGACAAACCATCCCGATATGTAGAAAGAATAGTAAATATGGCAGGCGACCAGCTTGGCTTAACAGTGAAATCCTTGCTGATCTTGAACACAAAAAAGAAGCTTACAAGAAGCGGAAGATTAGACAAATGACCAGGGAGGAGTATAAAAATATTGCTCAGGCATGCAGGAGTGAAATCAGGAAGGCCAAATCACACTTGGAGTTGCAGCTAGCAAGAGATGTGAAGAGTAACAAGAAGGGTTTCTTCAGGTATGTTAGCAACAAGAAGAAAGTCAAGGAAAGTGTGGGCCCCTTACTGAATGATGGAGGCAACCTAGTGACAGAGGATGTGGAAAAAGCTAATGTACTCAGTGCTTTTTTAGCCTCTGTCTTCATGAACAAGGTCAGCTCCCAGACTACTGCACTGGGCAGCACAGCATAGGGAGGAGGTGACCAGCCCTCTGTGGAGAAAGAAGTGGTTCGGGACTTTTTAGAAAAGCTGGACGTGCACAAGTCCATGGGGCTTGATGCGTTGCATCCGAGCGTGCTAAAGGAGATGGCGGATGTGATTGCAGTGCCATTGGCCATTATCTTTGAAAACTCATGGCGATCGGGGGAACTCCCGGACGACTGGAAAAAGGCTAATGTAGTGCCCATCTTTAAAAAAGGGAAGGAGGAGGATCCTGGGAACTTCACGCCAGTCATCCTCACCTCAGTCCCTGGAAAAGTCATGGAACAGGGCCTCAAGGAATCAATTCTGAAGCACTTAGAGGAGAGGAAAGTGATCAGAAACAGTCAGCATGGATTCACCAAGGGAAAGTCATGCCGAACTAATATAATTCCCTTCTATGATGAGATAACTGGTTCTGTGGATGAAGGGAAAGCAGTGGACGTGTTGTTCCTTGACTTTAGCATAGCTTTTGACACTGGTCTCCCACAGTATTCTTGCCAGCAAGTTAAAGAAGTATGGGCTGGATGAATGGACTATAAGGTGGATAGAAAGCTGGCTCGATTGTCGGGCTCAATGGGTAGTGATCAATGGCTCCATGTCTAGTTTGCAGCTGGTATCAAGTGGAGTGCCCCAACGGTCGGTCCTGGGGCCGGTTTTGTTCAATATCTTCATAAATGATCTGGAGGATGGTGTGGATTGCACCCTCAGCAAGTTTGCAGATGACACTAAACTGGGGGGAGTGGTAGATACGCTGGAGGTAGGGATAGGATACAGATGGACCTAGACAAATTGGAGGATTGGGCCAAAAGAACTCTGAGGTTCAACAAAGACAAGTGAGAGTCCTGCACTTAGGACGGAAGAATCCAATGCACCGCTACAGACTAGGGACCAAATGGCTAGGCAGCAGTTCTGCAGAAAAGGACCTAGGGGTTACAGTGGACGAGAAGCTGGATATGAGTCAACAGTGTGCCCTTGTTGCCAAAAAGGCTACCAGCATTTTGGGCTTAATAAGTAGGGGCATTGCCAGCAAATCGAGGGACGTGATCGTTCCCCTCTATTCGACACTGGTGAGGCCTCATCTGGAGTACTGTGTCCAGTTTTGGGCCCCACACTATAAGAAGGATGTGGAAAAATTGGAAAGAGTCCAGTGGAGGGCAACAAAAATTATTAGGGGACTGGAACACATGACTTATGAGGAGAGGCTGAGGGAACTGGGGATGTTTAGTCTACGAAGAGAAGAATGAGAGGGGATTTGATAGCTGCTTTCAACTACCTGAAAGGGGGTTCCAAAGAGGATGGCTCTAGACTGTTCTCAGTGGTAGCAGATGACAGAACAAGGAGTAATGGTTTCAAGTTGCAGTGGGGGAGATTTAGGTTGGATATTAGGAAAAACTTTCACTAGGAGGGTGGTGAAACACTGGAATGCGTTACCTAAGGAGGTGGTGGAATCTCCTTCCTTTGAAGTTTTTAAGGTCAGGCTTGACAAAGCCCTGGCTGGGATGATTTAATTGGGGATTGGTCCTCCTTTGAGCAGGGGGTGGGACTAGATGACCTCCTGAGGTCCCTTCCAACCCTGATATTCTATGAGTCTATGGTTGAAGAGTAAATCCCGGCCTCTGAGGTGTTGAAGAAACCTTATCCTCCAGGCTAAGATAAAGGATCTTATAAATATTATGATTCAAGCATTCTATTTGTGTGGGGCTGAGAAACAGGTTCAAACTTTTATATTTGGTACACTTTTCTGGCATGATGGACACTGTTAGTAGCCATTGTGCCAGTTTCCCCACACAGTGTTCTTCATTCATGAGCAAAGCTAGCTGATTCTGAATGGTGATACAGCAAGTTTCCACTAGTCACAAGTTTGAAATTGGCACCTTGTGACCAAAGATGATTCAAAATTTTAACCTCTAGTATTTACATAGTGCAAGACTTCCACAGCTGGGTACCTAATCTAGGCTCCTACATCCATATTTAGCCACTAAAATAGAAGGGTGTTTACTTTCAGAAGTGCTTAACAATCCCTCTCACTGAAATCAAGGGAGCTGCAGGTGTTCATCTTTAAGTGTCAAGCCACTTCTATTTACATGCCTAAATTTTGATTATAGTGCTTAACTGTTAATCTTAGGTACTTATATGGCACTCAGTACTGTAGTGTCTGAGTATCCCACAAGTAATCCACTGCCAAGCTACTTACCCAACCTCTGGGGAGATCTTTTCCCTAAAAAGTAACAATTTTCTTATTTTCATCCTATTTTGCAAACATTGTGAGAAGTGTTATCTGTATTTTAAAAGTGTCTAACCAGAAAATACCCACATAATAAATATGATGCATATTCTCCCATTATAATGCTTAAATTATACAAAAGAAAAGTTACTTATTTAGAACACACAACAGAGATTATAAACTCAGAACAGTTACTATAATGCACTTCCAATGAGTTACAGATGCTTCCCGGGTTACGCAAGACCCAATTTATGCAAATTCGCACTTATGGAGAAAGTTCCATAAGCAGGCTTTTCGAGTTGCGGAAATTTTTGTGTAACGTACGGGTATATGTTTCTGATTTATGCAAAATTTGAGTTATGCAAGGCTTTCCAGAATGGAACGATTGCATATAGTCGGGGGGCGTCTGTACTTCGTGTAGAGAAAACGTCTGCGCTCCGTAATCTTAGATGCCAACACATCTTGCAACATGGGCATCCACGAACCACTAAGCAATATTCCTTGCAGACACTGATTAACTGCATCTATGAAATGCGGCCACTATTTTTGAATATATAAGATTTAATAGCACGTTCAAGTATATGCAGCAGCTCTCTAGACAGCATTTCTTCTAAGTTCCATGGGCAAGTTAAACCTTCAGGGCATGTAAGCATTTAGTTAAAGAAACAAAAACAGTTAATGAAAGACAGGACTGTATAAACATATTCTAAAGCCTCTGTTTTAAATGAGGCCAAAACAAATTCTATGGACAGTCCTTTTCCTTTCTTTTCATTCCCTACTCCCTCTTCCCCCCGCCATGTTATAATGGGCACCTTCTCCAGCATCAAACTTCTGATCTTCGTTATGCTTCTTTCTGACCCCTTGCTCAGTTCAGATGGTTTTAATTGCTAAAGGCCAACATGGGGGCCTCTGATACGTACTTCAAAGGCTTTCATCCACTTCTTCTGCTGGATATAAATTACTCCCAGGTCAGTCTGCTGCTGGACATACTCCCTCTGCTTCTCATCCACCAAGCCAATTTGGTACAGGAATTGTGCATAGCCACCCAGCATCTACCAGACAGGCACACAAGAAAGGAAGCTGATAGGTTAGGAAGGCATATTTTACTTTTCCAAGATCGCCTTTTTAAAATTCTAGATCAGTCACTGAACTCAACTGAGTAAAATTTTAATAAAAAAAAATTGATCTAGTAACTTGATGTTTGGAAACATTTGGCAAATATTAAAGGTTTAAAGTCATTAGGAAGTCACTTGGGAAACAACTACCTTTTATCTAGATAGGACTGTAATATGAGAAAAGCACTCCATTTAATTAAGTACAAAAAGAATAGAAAAAAAATATGTAAAGTTTACCATTTCAGGGTCACAGAAACCATCACCAATAGCAACTCCTTTGAAGTTGATCTTAACTTTGGCTTTGGAACTATGGGTATAGATGTAGTAGCCAATAGCAGGCACATACTTCCCTGCATAAGACTGGAGAGAATGGAATCGTAGGTGATTCAGTTTGAAATAATATTGCTTTACTGTGTATTACAACTTGAGTATTTCTACATTAGACAAACTAACAATATTTTATTTCACTTTCATAGAGTTACTGCAGCTTTCCATTCTTTATTTTCTACCCCTCACTGATATGCGGCTAATTTATTCCTCATGAACACAGAGTTTAAATAAATTCATTATCAAAAATGATTTAAGACATTAAGGTTGAAATAGTCAAACCCTAAGGGGTTGGAATCACCCGTTTCCATTATTTATAATGGAAAATGCACATCCAAATCCCATAGAAATCCCACTCTAAAATAGTTTGGCTAATGATCTCATGCCTGGCCCTGGTCAAGTTTATCCTTGAGTTGGACTGGGCTGGTACAGGGTGGTAGGTAACGTGCCTAACATAGACGTTAACTCAGAGGGCCATTTAAGATTGTTAATACTGATGTTTATGTTTTAAGGCTCGATATACACTTACATTTTACAGGCACAGCTATATCAATCAGGAGTGAGATTTTTTTTCTTAAATCAACATAGCTCTGCCTGCAAAAGCTTTAGGGTGGAGGTAGTTATACTGGTGTATCACAGTATATATGCCAGTTCAGTGAAATGGCATAAGCTATACTGGTGTAAGCATTTTCATCCCAGTATAATTACAACCACACCACAGGATTTTCCTGGTATAATTTTACCAGCATACTGTAGACAAGGACATAGATTTGCACAATTTACTGAGAGTGATGTCTCATTTGGTGCCACAAGCAGGAGATGTTTGGGAGACCTTCTTTCTCTTTCAAGAATCAAGGCCAAGGATTCCAGCAGAACCACTGGTAATACTCAAGCCCCATCAAGGGAGAGCCAAGCTGCTAGCCTAGTAGAGTTCATAGCATGCACAATCATATTTTGTGCACAATCTACTGTGAGCAGCATCTCATTCTGGAGAGTCAGAACTGGCCTATTTTGTAGGTGGAGCTTGGAAGAATTCCACAATTCTTTTCCTCCCAATTTGACCCCTGGATTCATCTGACACAGAAGCATTGCCAATACTGTCAATCATAATTAGATTAAAATAGACACCAATCAGAGCAACTGCGAGATCGTAAATGTTGAATCCAAGTAGGGACTCAGTGACAATACCTTTAGGAAAGGTATACATGTTTAATACTACTTCCTGGTACTCTAATCACTCTTTCCCCTGCCCTCTCCCAGACCTTCCATCAAAAGCATCTATCCCCTGTTCAGAATACCGTGAGGACTCTAAACAATAATTAGCATCATCAGATGCAAAAAACAAAAACAAAAAAAAGCCTTTTGCCTTCAGCTTGCTAAGAAGCCTCATTCCTTCCTCTCAGACAAGAATCTGATCACAAATTGGGGCTGAAACTGGAAGCAATGCAAAGGCAGTAGCCTTCCCCTTCAGACAAACATATCACCCATCAGCTTCAACCTATTCTGTCTCCCAAAGACTGATCACCAAAGCCCACCACCAAGTCATGTCCCAGGTACATCAGCTATTCTGTCTTCATCCATGACCTGGCAAGGCTCCTCTGTGACAAACAACTGACAAAGCAATGGGATAAGCATGCAAGATCCAAAGGAGGTATTTTCTCTGTTGAAGGAGTTTGGCTGTGGAACATGCATCTAGAGGCAAGGCTAAACTCGAATCTGGCCACCTTTAAGGCTTTTGAATACAGCTTTTCAACTATAATAAGACTGTATGAGTATATTTAATGCCATAATGCTAGGGAAGGAGAAGAACAGAAGAACCCATGAAGTAGACACAAAAATTTAAATTCCATCGTACCTTCAGAGGAAGGAAGAGACAGAATGTGTCTCAGATCTATGAATGTATTAGTCGGAAGTCTACTTATTCATATAAACCTAACACTGTAAGTTCCTATAGCACAGTTTCAGGTAGATTGTAAAATATGGACTATTTAGTACCACTATAAATTACAGTGGTAACATATTTGTCTGGTGCCAGACGGGTGTACTATACCCTTTGCAGTCAAATGATCCAGCAAGACTGAAATCTAAATTTATGCTAACTCAATGAAATGGACAGCACATGGTGAGTAATGGGGTAGGCAAGTGGACTGACAGAGTATCTTCGTTTTTCCACAGAGAGCAGACTGCATGTTTTACTTTATGAAAAACACTTGTTTAAGTGTCCTCGGTGTCGTAGGCTGTATTTATTCACCTATTCCTATGAAAACTGGAAAACAGACCATCCTGAAGTGCAAAGAATAATAAAACTAGCCTTCTTGAGGCTAGTGTCAGGTACGGTCTCACCCACACTATCCTGTAATTTTTTTTTAAACAAATTTCTGCAGATTTATTATGCCCCTGCCAATTGTTATTAGCAAAGAAATGGCTTCCCCAGCTAAGAAGTCAAACTGGAATCTGCCCCCTTCAGAGACAGTGTAGTTGCAGAGAACAAAACTATAACGAAAACTATGTCCTTTGAGCAGAATTACACATGCATTAGCAGTTACTATTGCTAGAGGATTTACTCTGCCACAGCTCTTTAGATATAGTTAGTTACCATGCTGTCGATGAAGTGACCTATAGCTCACAAAAGCTTATGCTCAAATAATTTTGTTAGTCTCAAAGGTGCCACAAGTACTCCTTTTCTTTAGGCAAAAGAGCGGTCTCTAAATATTACCTACCTACATAATGGAATTCTTTAAAAAACAGACAGCCTAAGGGCCCAAACTTGCACTAGTGAATTACACCAATGCAAATCCTTGCATGGACACACATCTGGTTAAATCTGTGTTCTATCACTTTAGCTTGCAAGGGCAAGCTTGACTACAAGTATTATATTTAAGCCAATTTAGTCAAAGAGGTTCAACTTTATGCATAGGCCAAGGGTGAAATCTTGTCTCTATTTAACTAAATGGGAGTCTTGCCATTGACTTCAGAAAAGCCAGGATTTCACCTCAGACCTTTATGACCAAACAGACAGTGAGGGAAATGGGTGGGGGGAGCAGGGAGAGAAATGTAATTAGAAATAGAGAAACTTTAGACAGAGAAATGTATAGCTTTATAATCTGAAAAGCCATACTGTCAACAAAGTTTGGGCCCAGACTATTTGGCATGAAATGTCACTCAAATTCTTCAATTAAAAGTTAAATGAAGCAGACATAATAGCTACCATATTGCTTCTTCTAGACGGACCCTAAAATACATAGTGCTTGTTTACTGAAAAGCCAGATGGACTGTGCCCCTCCTGCTGGCTGAATAGTGAATGGTTCCCAGAGCTATAATCTACATAACAGGGGTTCTCAACCTTTTTCTTTTTAAGCCCCCTCCCAACATGCTATAAAAACCTCCATGGCCCACCTGTGCCACAACTGTTTTTCTGTATATAAAACCCAGGGTCGGTGTTAGAGGGTAGCAAGCTGGGCAATTGCCTGGGGCCCCATTGCTCAGACTTCAGCTGCAGACGGTGGGGTTTTGACTTTCTGCCCTGGACCCCAGCAAGTCTAACACTGGCCCTGCGTGATGGCCCCCCTGAAACCTGCTCATGGCCCCCAGGGAGCCCCAGACCCCTGGTTGAGAACCACTGCTATAGAAAATAAAGCTCATGCTCAAATAAATTGGTTAGTCTCCAAGGTGCCACAAGTACTCCTTTTCTTTTTGCTATAGACCAAAGAGCCTGCCAACACACTTGTACGTGCAAACAGATTTTCCTCAAAAAGAACCTCAGAAAAAAAATACAGTTCAGAGAAGAGTAAAAAACAAACAAGCCAATGTACTGTCTGGTTTAGGCCCACACATTATTTACTACTGTATTACAGCAACATTTACAGGGCCCAAGTGAGATCAAGACCACTACCCCATGTACATACAGTCCCTCCCCTATAGAGCATGCAATCCAAACAAACAAGAAAATATTAAGTGTTTTCCTCATAGAGAATCTCTCTAAACTTATGTTGCCAACAGATTTGTTTGAAATATCCCCTTTTCAATGAGGCACGTACGTGAATGACTGCATGTTCACAAGCACATGGCTTGCAAAAGCCCTAAAAGCACACTGCTCTGTGCATGCCTAAACAGACAAGAGAAGGAACAAGCACAGAGCTCCTCACCCATCTGACTGTGGTTCATTTGAAGGTTGACTTGTTATAGCACAAGACCCAGTTTGGTTTTCTGTATTCCTCCCCCACCACGAATGAAAATAGCTTTCCAGGATCCTTTTTAACTTGTATCCCATTATTCCTAAACCTCTTAAGTCCATGCCTTTCTTTTACCTTCTTTTTTAAGCAAGACTAATTGAAGCATGATATGTTTATTTTCTCTTATGAAGTTACTGTGAAAAGGGCAACACCAGTACTTTTAGTGAAAATAAACTGTAAAGGTTCTGCGGCCCGCAATGCACAGGAGGTCAGACTAGATGATCATGATGGTCCCTGCTGACCTTAAAGACTATGAGAATATGGGCATTTTAGAAGTTATTGGCAATTTTTTTACAAGTAGATTATAGTATTATATTTTTAAAATAAAATTGCAAGTTTCCCTTAAATGCCAAAAAATATTACAGCAACCAGCAACTAACTTAACCTAAGGCATGACTGTTCTAAGCAAAATTGATGTCTCCAGAGATCAGCACTTAGCTTTTTTCTATAATGCCAGTGACTATAAAGTAGACCAGTAACTCATACTGTAGGTACACTCCACAATTCATTTAGTCCCATTTTCAAAAAGGCTATAACTTCAAAATTACATGAGCAAAAACTGAAGTATACATGTAAGTTGCACTTCCGTGAAGTTTTAGGCATCCAGCTACTCAATTTGCATGTGCAAAAATGTAAGCATGAAAAACTGCTCATACAAGAATTTGATAGCTCAGACTGCCTCATTTTGAAAATCTGACCCGGAGCCGACACTCCTTTTTATGTCCCACCACATACTTTGCCACTTTGTTTTTACCTATTTCATATCTAATGCACAGAGCCAATAATCCACAATAAAAACAGAATTTTGTCCTTTTGAAATTAAAGTGGACTTTGGTACAGAATTTTAAAATCAGATCCTAACAATAGTTAACAAAACTTGGCAAGCACAACCAAATTTAATACAACACAGCAATCTGTCGTAGGCTCATATGTAGAGACAGCTTTCTGATTCTATTTAATTTAAAAGTCAAGTCCTTAAGTGGCTGAATAAAGACTTAAACAGCTTTCAGAAAGGATTCCGAGTTTAAGTAGTTTGAAACACTATTCTCCTTACATGATGCCTCAAGCTTTATGATTAAAGAGAATCAAGGCCAGTCAGAAGGAACAGAGGAACAATACAGTATTAAAGTTCATTGAGTGCTTGTTAATAAAGGTGCCAGAGTAACAGCATTAAAGACAGTCCATGTGTATAATACAGGCAGTGGTGGTACTGAATCTCTCATTCCTCACCTAGGAACCTCAAAGGTGATAGATGATTGCTTGTATTAGATGTACACTCAACTTTTGGAATATGGATCCAGGTGGTCAACAGGAATGCAAAATACCATAGTTCATTTTGCAATGTCAGACTAATAGTAACTGGACTTCAGCCACTTACTCATTTCACAAAAGCCCGTCAAGAGCCATTAAGTGTGTAACCAGATTTCTTGCTGAAGAAAATAGGCACTGTCAGGGACTAGGGTCAAAACTTTTATCTTTAGCCACTCAAGTTCAGATACCTAGAGTCATATTTGAGCACAATGTAAAACTACAATCAAATATATCCCACACAGAGCCTCCTTAGTCAGGAAAGGGAGAGGAGCAGAAGACTCAGCCTACAGAACTTCTTCATGCAGACCTAATTTACCTGGGAGGTACTGAAATTGTGATGGGTGTTGGAAAACCCTACAACAAATAGAAAAATAAAGGGGGCATTTCCAGACATATTGAACACCCTCAGCCCCTACGAAGCTCAACAGGAGTTTCATATGCTCAGTCATCATGCCGTGGACTGGTGCCCAAGTGTGGATTTTGGTGCCTAAATTTGGCACCCAAGTTTGAAAGTTCCTGTCCTAGAAAAGAAAAGGGCTCCCAAATGCAAATACCTAGCAGCTGATCACAAACCATGACACCACAACATTATCTTGGTATGTCATCATTAGTACTAGTGATTTTATTTAAATATGACATCTACAATACAGAAGAATGAACAATAGAAAAACAATAGGAGTTACAAGCTCAGAAAGGGTCTCCAAATACAGAGGCATATCTGATCTCCCAGCCAGAGTGCCAGTTGATTCACGGATGGTTATCTGCAAGAGAGGGAATCTACACTCCGACTTTTCTGTATTCTGGAAATTCCTTGTGCCAGTAGGCCTCTGGGGTTTAATTGTGATCTCCAGAAGCATAAGCAGCTTGGACAGAAGATGGTGAGGCTGCACTTGGAATCTCAATGGTCTGTAAGCCTACATATGGTTCTTGTACAAAATATCTACAGCCAAGCCAAGAGATTTTACCTGCCTTCAGCCATAGACATCATGAAGAACCATACACATGAATTTTTTTAGGATACCAGACATTCAAGACATTTGCTCCTCATCCTGATTAGTATCTACACTCACACACTATCCTTCTGTCACATAAGAGCTCTCTGCCTGCCAACCTAACAGTGGAGGGCTACAGGAATTTCAGCATGGGAGAGACCCACATTACTATTAGTCTATTCTCTTCCTACTTTTAAGTGACAACTTAATGTTTCCTAAGGTATTTATTAATTTGACCTCACATGGCCCCTGTGATAGAGGAGTCCAATCCCCATCCAGAGGTTGGCAGGGAAGACCAGTTGCTTGCTCTGAGCATAGCGATTTGCAGAGTAAGGAGGCTAAGCCTGCTTGTATTCCTATCAACATACCACACGAAGACGTACTAAAGAGTTGGGGCTGGATTCTGGTTGCAAGAATTGGGAAGGCTCTGCTGGGAAATAGCTGGAGCTAAACTCACTGAAGTAAGGAAGAAAGGATGATAGAGTTGGTTCTCTTCCATTCTGGAACCTGGATGAGACGAGCCAGGCTTTTGCCTTTCTTATACATTTAGTCTCCATTTTGGCTAAGAGACTCCTGCTTCATTTGTGTTTGAGCCTTGAGGCAGGACATACTTGCAAAACTGAAAAGATGTGTAACAATATAAAAAATGTTTAGACCCTTTCCTGCTGCATGCCACAGCCCTAAGCACCCTTGCCCTTTCTCTTAGAGCAAATCACTCCCCTCCCTTAATTTCAGTCACTGTGAATTGTATGCAGGTGCTCTTTTGATATGCAGTAGGCTTTCACTATATTTCACATTTTCAGCTACACTGCACAGTGCTTCTGGGAATCTTTGCCATGGAGAGGCAGTGATTCACAAGAACATTTAAAAATAATGATTCCTGCAGATTAATTAAATGCAGATGGAACTCTTTTTAAGTAGGTTTTACTTTTGAGCCCTGTGTTATCAGACACTTCTCTCTCTTTAGTGACATTAAAGCCATCTGGTGTGCTCGAAAAGTCAGGGTGGAGGAAAAGACTAGGAAGACAGACATTTATTCAATCCTAGTCATACAGCTTAGAGGCATGCACTAATTAAAGTTCTGGTACATGTATCTTCATGGGTCATATATCAAATGGACAAAGGTTTTTGAGAGGAAAAAAAGCCTACAAACTTTTTAGTTTAACAGATAAAAATAGTTATAACCCCAAAGAAAAAAACCTGTTCTGCACACACAGTCTCTCTTAGGAGCTGAACTAGTCATGGACATATTTTAATTTCTTGACCTATTTCTTAAGTTTTAGGCAGTTATAAAAATTATTAATAATAAATAAGGTTTAACATAGCTTAAGGGCAAATAAACTTTACACAGCGAGTGGTGCACTGGCAACTCATCAGGTGTCATGCCTGATCTGTAGAGTTCATGCCATCAAACAAACACACAATACTGGTCAGGACTTGCGTCTTTGTTAACAGACTGATAGAAATGCCTTTGAGTTCCACAGCAACAAAACCTGCCGATGATCAGTTTTTGCCTGATTTTGAAGTTACAGGACAAAGAAAGCCAGAGGCCATATTTGGTTCTCTGACTGCACTTTGGACAACTCAGCTGGCACATAATGGTGCCAGATTGAAGTGCATAGGGACACAGGATAGGACTTCATTCTACACCTCTCTGATTAAATAAGTTTTTATTATTTACTTCTAGTGGGCACTGTAGAGCTCAGACATCTAGGAGAGAGTGAGCTTATGCTCAAGCTTTCTGGCTCACGCATCTGAATTGTTAGCTACATACCAATTACTGTTTCTGTTGGTTATGCACAAACCAAAGAAAGCAAGCAGGGCTTTTAGCTCCCTTGTGTAGTATGCAGGGCTGAAAGTTATGAAAGCCATATTTTTATTTGTTGACTGAGTAAATCTATTATGAAGTCCTTAAGGGAAATTAAACATGGACCCCTCCCATGTCATTTTCAAAGTTGTTTTTTCTGCATTTTAAAATTGTAGATTAGATGGCCAAAAAGCATCATCTGAAAATAAAGTTCACTAGATGCTTCCATTCAAGACTGAAATTTGTCTCATTGGAGAAATTAAAAGTTCCTGCTGCAAAAATGGGAAACTACTGTTACGAAACTGAAGGTGTGCAAAAGTTTGCCATTAATTTTTCATGGTGTTAAAGCAAAAATAAGTCATAGGAAAGCGCTGCAGTTAGAAAGATCAGATCCTTGCAGGACCTTAATCTTACTAGTATGAATGCAGTGTGTATGGAAACAATAAACCAAAGCTTTTCCATCCAAAAGTTAGCTACAGTATGTTTTGGGAAATTAGCTGATGACTTGTTTCCATATACTTCCAAGAGAAAGATCCCATTAACAGACTGTTTTTCAGAACAGTGTCTGGAAAGGGATATATAAAATTAAGAAAAGGATATATGTGCCTACTGTTCCCTGGATATACATAAAGGAGAAATATACACATCTTTTTAAAGTTACTATTTGATCATCCTGAAGCAGTAAGGACAGAAAGTGAAAAGTGTATATTTAAGAGTGAAATATGCCAGTATAAAAGGTAAGAAACAGATATTGGTATACCTAAAGAATTACAGTATATTTCAAAAAGCTTATAGTCTGCTAAGAAAGACTACAAGCTTTACATGAGAAAAAGTGATTGCTCCACTTCACTCCTCTCCTGAGAAGAGTCAATGTTTTCTTTTCCCCCGCCCATCATTCTGCTCACTGGCCTCTAAGTACTCTGCTGTCAGAGTAAGGGCACTGAAGATTTATTCTTCATGTTCACAAATAATTATGAAGATAGACAGTTTTCTTGAAAGTAAAATAAAAAGTTATCTGAACTCACTTCTCCTGTAACATAGAAGTCATTTTTCTGATAGTCTGGAAATAGCTGGAAAAACTGGATGAGTGCACTGAAATATAAATAAAAGTATAAATCAGGACTACATGGAAATTAACCTCACCCCAATTAAGCAACATCATTTTAAAGTAGATTTACTCCAAATACACAGCAGAATCCCATATGGAGTTTTATAGGATATGTTTGTTAGGATTAATACTCTCTCCATTAGAAAACTCATATCACTAGGGTCTATGGGTTTTTTTGTTTTTAAACCTACTCTTCATTTAATGAGCATGTCAAATATATAGTTCTGGACTGAGTAATCTTCTGCTCCAGTGTTCACAGAGTTTCTGGAAAATGCAGCAGATTTAGAGATCACAGGTCATAGCATTTTTAAATTGACCCTTAGAGAGTAAAAGTTTTTGAAACACCATGATATTTAGAAATTCCTGAATCATTTGAGAGAAGTTTGCATAATGTCCACCCATGCATTTAAGTTTAACTAACTTTAGTTTTCTTACTTCAATCTCAGTGGAACTTCATTTTGACAGTTTCAACTGATGAAGCTAGGTCTACAAACCATGGAAGCTATAAACCGCACTGTCAAAGGAAACAAAGCAGTCCTTTCAAAGAAGGCAGAAAGAGGAAACTGCAACTGCCTTTGACTTATGCCCAAGCTAAGAAGGGTGCGGTCTTCCCTCTGAAGCGGTGCCACAGAATAACCTACAGACACCACTGTGATCGTAACTGGGCTCCCAACACTTTGAAGGTACAAGGGTCCATTACTAAGATTATAAGAGTGAGTAAAGTTGCTAACACAGTAGGCAACCACCACCAACAAATAAATAAATAAAAAATGAGAGGGTTGAAGTTTCATAGGCGGCTAAAAAAATTGACCACTACTGCTCAATTTCCTGTAACTAGACCCAAATTTCTGATGAAGATTTTAGACCTTCCTTCCTTCCCCTCGCCTCTGAATTGCAGGAAAGAGGGTGGGATGCATGAAAAATGTGAAACCTATAAAGGGACAGCTGAAATCTGTTTTCTGCACTACCCTTTGATTAGCTGTTCTTCAGCTTGGAAAGCCTGAAGCTAAAAGAACTAAAAAATAGCTATAAACAATGGACGCTTTGAATTAGCCTCTCTTTATACATGTCATGCAAAAGGAGATGTGTCTCATGCCTGCAGTAAATAGCCACATAGAAGGTCAGCTGGAATTTGTAACAAAGTCCTAGAGAAAAAGCTAACAACAAAAGACAGTTCCAAAATGTATGAAATTACTTCTTGAATTCCATATTAAAGCAAAGATGTCTGCCAGTTAAAGAAGTAAAATATTTACTATGGGAGTAACACAAACAAAAAGGTTTGGTGCTTCAGAGGAAAAGAAAAAGCTGCAGCTTCATCAAGCCAGGTGCTACGCACTCTGGCCCAACTCAGCAGAGCACTTCAGCCTGGAACAGCAAAGTGTGTGCTTCTGTGCTCAGCACCCTCTAGGATCAAATTCTAATGCTTAGGAATAGAGAGAGACATGCATCCCTCACCAGATTTTGTGGTAAAGCAACTATTCCTAATACAAGGTATTCGGTGTAGTCTTCCACCCTTCTAAAGATTCTGTTCTGCAAAAGGACCAGTGGAAGGGTAGGATTACATTTTTACTCTATGTAGGACATAAAAACAAACACACAAAAACCTCTCAGCAATAGGTCCTTCTCTACAGGGGCAGGCCACCCATTCTGAATAAATTATTAAGATTCTCCAGCCCTGTTCCAGCACCAAAACCCATGCAAGCAGAACCCCACGATTTCATGGAACCCCACTGAGGTTCCCCTCTACAGCTCTCAGTGCGAGATCACAGTCTAAATCTTGATTTACTTTGCTCTCTTTAGCAATGTGTATTGGCTGAGGAACCTCTGGCAACAGTTTACTGATGAAGGACTGGGAACAACAAGGACAAGAGGCTGCCTAGCAAGAGGAATTTTTTAAGACAGACATTTGGAAACCAGCAATTTGAAGAAGGGGGTGGGGAGGCCATTTTAAAGAGCATGAGCAGAAATCAAGGAAACATTTAACCAAAAGTGGCTATAAAGAGTATAGGGCGCAAAGGAATGGAGCAAGACATGAAGAACAAATAAAGCTCAAGAAATTCTGTTATGGCCCCTACTTCCCACATCTAGGCGTTACAGGGATCAGGACAAGGTACAGAAGCATACTCAGGCTGGCAATTTTTCCCTCATCTTTTTGAGTCCCCATCCCTCCCCCTCCACTAATTTCTCCTTAAGTGCTTTTTTTAAAATTTTGTTTTGTTAAATATACTGGTTACTGAAACAAATCATTGAGTGAACTTAAAGTTCATTCCTGCCCTAGAGAGGTTACTGAATGCAGCAATATTCCCCATATATGCTCAAATTGGGAATCTCTCTAGAACTAGAATGAACTATAAGTGTATCCACTACATATGATCCTAATGTCATGTAAAAATTCCTTGAAATAAAAAGGAAGAAAACAATTCTTATCTGTAAATGCTCATTAAAATGATTTTAGAAGCTGGCCACAAGATGTCAGCAGTGCTAGCTTTGGGGACATAAAGATGAACAGGAATGAACACAAAGAAAGAAATGGAGTAAGGTGGCACAATTTACCTGTATAAATCTCTTCCTACATCATCTTGGTTTACTGCATATCCCGTATCATCAGTAAAACTAAAGCCAGTCCCAACCTGATAATGAAATGAAAAATCATGGGATTTGAGAACAAAATTGCTTCTAGCTCCTTAACGCTTTTTTTGCCATGTGGCAAACCAAGATTCTGTAAAGTATATGGTTTCTCTCAATTAAAAAACTGTAAATTAGGTTAAAACTAATTAGGGCATTTAAAAAGTAAGAAACTTTATTTTTGCACATTCTATGCTCTTTTCTGAGTTAGTGATCTCACCCAATGGTGCAAAATAAACCCAAACTTTCTTCTTGGCAAGTACGAGAAGAGTGGAATATATCCTTGATCCTTTTATAAAAAGCAAAATTGCTTTTAAGTGCACATTGTTAGTAATTTGTAAATCAGTCTATACTACACCCCGTCACACTGTAGAATGAAGAGAGTCTTCCAGTTGCACACAAAGTGATGCAACTAGCATTTGTCACATGTAGTTCTGTCTCTCTTCTTCTACAGGTCTAAAGAATTGATTACCACGAAAACGGTTTAAGAATGGACCCTGAAAGGAGAATTATCAAGGCACCACTTTAAAAGTATACATAGTTAACTTTACAATATAGACAATACACCTAACACACACACTTTCATATTTTGTACTTACTGGATTGTCAATGTAAAGCATGGAAAATTTAGATGTCCAAGGAAACTTCCGTTTAAACACTATTAATAGAAAAGGCATTGCTGTTAGCCATCAACACTTAAGCTATATAATCAAGGAGTTATGCTGTGAAAAGGACTAGCAAATAGCAATACAAAGTTCTCACCATTTATCTCCATCCCAGATAAAGATAAACATGTTCCTATAACTATTTCAATGGCACAGGTTGGAAACAGCCATAATACTTGATACTAATATGGCTGTGAAAAAACTAAACAAGCTATTGTATTTTGCCAGTACATTCCATATTATAGATGGGGCTGGTAGCACCACCCATTATTAAGGTTGCCTGACACTTCCCCATTATAAGTCCATGTTTTCAGTTGCTTATAACTTTGCCAGAATAACCATTCTGGATGAAATTTTCATGCCCTGTGTCTGCCTTGGCTGATGACAGAAAAGATCGATTTTTTTTTTTAAAATCAGTCTAAAGTTTCAGACAAAACTGGTTCAGTTGTTTCCGAGAATGAGGCTAGAGAAAAATACATGGTTTTGTTCATGTTAAAAAATTCTGACAACCTATTGTGAGGCAAAAATATATCACTCTGCCATGCTGCAAATCTCCTGTATGGCAAAGCCTAATAATAAAAGCAGGACATTCCAATTTTTAGGGAGTTAAAGTAAACCAATTTTTTTTAAACAGTTTCATATGCTTCTGCCTATCTGGGAGAATCAAGGAAGTACTTCAAGAAGGGATGTTCTTAATCCAGTCAAATCATGTTACAAGTCTGATCTAGTACGATTCAATCAGATTTCCAAAGCATACAGGTCTTCTGCATTTTCTGTCCCTGATCCAGCAAAATACACACTTAGCTCCATTAGCTTCAACAGGATCATGCACGTATGTTGCTTGATCAGGGTCTATCTGAACCAGCATTTTTGAGATTTAACCATTTTCTACCCTCATCCTTCCAAAGACAGACAATTGCATAACTCCCATTACTTTTGTATGTTTAGGAGTTAAGCTCAATGCAACTCTTTATGTTGCATGCTAAAATCTAAGCCCTTTCCTTTAAAAAAAAAAAGAAATAAAGAAAGAAAAAAGTTCAGTTCTACTTCCCACACTTTTCACAAAACAATGGTTATTTCCACGCTGAATGAAAAGAGAAGGCTTATTTTGGTAGCAAGATGACCAGAAAGTTATACGTTTTTAAAAATTATATTCTTAAAACTTTCTTAAAGCTTTACTTAGCTTTCTGTGTTGAAATACATTCCCAAATATGTACAAAACGAACAGTATCAGAAGATAAACCGAATAGTTTTCAAATTACCTCAAAAGGACAAAATTAAAAATTGCTCTGGGTCACACATGCACAGCAATCAGCATACAGAAAAGATAAAATAATTCCATGCCTATAAGTATGTTAAAACTCTTCACTGCAAGGTGTAAAGCAAAGGCTATGTCTACGCAACAGAGCCTATGCTGGCAAAGCCCCCTAGTGTAGACACAGTATACACCAACAGAAGTAGTTTGTTCCACCAGTGTTGGAACACCACCTCCCCAAATGATGATAGTTATATTAACAGAAGCATTCTTCTGTTAGCAGAGCTGCATCTACACTGGGCGGTTTGTTAGCATAGCTGTGTCAGTCAGGGTTGTAGTTTTTTCACACCCTTGACCAGACAGCTATACCAATTTAAGTTTTAGGCTGTCATAAATATAAAGGGAAGGGTAAACCCCTTTGAAATCCCTCCTGGCCAGGGGAAAGCTCCTCTCACCTGTAAAGGGTTAAGAAGCTAAAGGTAACCTTGCTGGCACCTGACCAATGAGGAGACAAGATACTTTCAAAAGCTGGGAGGAGGGAGAGAAACAAAGGGTCTGTGTCTGTCTGTAGTCGTCTTGGCCAGGGACAGAACAGGAATGGAGTCTTAGAACTTTTAGTAAGTAATCTAGCTAGGTATGTGTTAGATTATGATTTCTTTAAATGGCTGAGAAAAGAATTGTGCTGAATAGAATAACTATTTCTGTCTGTGTATCTTTTTTGTAACTTAAGGTTTTGCCTAGAGGGGTTCTCTATGTTTTTGAATCTAATTACCCTGTAAGATATCTACCATCCTGATTTTACAGGGGGGATTTCTTTATTTCTATTTACTTCTATTTTTTATTAAAAGTCTTCTTGTAAAACACTGAATGCTTTTTCATTGTTCTCAGATCCAAGGGTTTGGGTCTGTGGTCACCTATGCAAATTGGTGAGGCTTTTTATCCAACATTTCCCAGGAAAGGGGGGGTGCAAGTGTTGGGAGGATTGTTCATTGTTCTTAAGATCCAAGGGTCTGGGTCTGTAGTCACCTAGGCAAATTGG
Source organism: Lepidochelys olivacea (assembly GCF_965140295.1). Taxonomy (NCBI): domain Eukaryota; kingdom Metazoa; phylum Chordata; order Testudines; family Cheloniidae; genus Lepidochelys; species Lepidochelys olivacea. Next base: position 206,515,502 of record NC_140412.1, on the reverse strand, counting down.
TGAGGCTTTTTACCAAACCTTGTCCAGGAAGTGGGGTGCAAGGTTTTGGGAAGTATTTTGGGGGGAAGGACGCGTCCAAACAGCTCTTCCCCAGTAACCAGTATTAGTTTGGTGGTGGTAGCGGCCAGTCCAAGGATAACGGGTGTAATATTTTGTACCTTGGGGAAGTTTTGACCTAAGCTGGTAAAGATAAGCTTAGGAGGTTTTTCATGCAGGTCCCCACATCTGTACCCTAGAGTTCAGAGTGGGGGTAGACCAAGCCTAAGTAATAGAAAAAAAAAAACGTCTCTCCAGAATTCACAGAACACAAGCAACACTTACATCTGAGATTCTTGTCGACAACATATGGTCCATGTTCAACAAAAAGCCCAAACATTGATGTTCCTCCTGGTCCACCCTGGAGCCAAAGAAGGACTGGGGCATTCTCTGGCTGCACCTGTTTAAAGAAGAGACAAGAGAAATAGACACCATTACATGAGGGGCTGGTCTACATTACCGCTTAAGTCAATGTAACTTAGTGCTCTCCCGTCAGCATAATTCATCTTCACCAGACGCACCACATTGGTGCAGCTGCACCTATGCAGTGCAGTAGTGTAGACTTGTCCTGTGTGAAAAGAAATACACATTATTTGTTACCCTCAGTGACAAGAATTGGTTTTAGCCTTTCCGAATCATTAAGGGTCTGTCTATGCTGCAGCTGAGAAGATGTGATTCCCCATACATGTAGACAGACTTGCACTAACTCAGCTCATGCTAGCAAATTGAAAATAGAGTAGTGTGGATGTAATAGCACTGGTGGCATCTTGGGCTAGCCACCTGAGCTCAAATCCAAGGTGTTGGGCAAGCACGACTCAGGTGGCTAGTGCAAGCCACCATCAATGCCACAGTGTCCACAATGCTATTTTTAGCAGGCTAGCTACAGCTAAGCTAGCACGAGTCTGTCTACCCGGGCTGGGAATCATACCTCTCAGCTTGCAATACTGATATACCCCGAGTGTCTTACAGATCTCTCGGATGTTTCATTCTTGTATGGATGATTTGTCTATAGGGGATGTTTGCTCCCAAAATAGCTACTGCTAGGGAGAGCCAGACAGCCTCTACCAACAGTCAATGGGCAAGCTTCAGAAATGGTGAACATGAAGAGGCAGGTTTCAAAGCCTGCCATTCAAGAAGTAAAGAATGATTGGGACTTATCTTGGGAGCAGGTGGAAGAAATGGAGACTTGATAAGTAGCCAGGACATAGTGGGTTGCAGAAAAACATGGAGTTGGGCGGGGGAGAGAATTAAGAGTAGTTATCATTATTCATGATTTGCACTGCAATCCTACCTAGTGGCTCTATTCATTGATCAGGGCCTCCATGTACAAACACAACAAAAAGTCAGTCCCTGCCTCAAAGGGCTTAAAATCCAAGTGTAAGACAACAGATCAAGACAAGGGGAGCACAAGATAACAATAAGAAAAGAATAGTCAATTGTATGGCACAGAGGAGCAGGTGATGAGAACTGAAAAATGCTCATTGTTAGTTTCACTTAACTTTTCCTAGCGGATTTCATTTTATTCACACTAGCAGAATATTTGGGCTCACAGTACTGCAGGGAAACGTTTAAGCTATTTTCACCAGGGTTTTAAATTTTTTCCCCCCTTTAGGCAAAAACTTTCAAAACAGAAGGTATCATAAGGTCATGATGGTTTACAGCAGACCATCACAATTTAATAGGAATAGGATTTCTGAAAAAGTTTTCTTGATTTCACCAGAACTCCAGCATTAAGAACAAAATTTTCAAAAGTGTCTAAGCCCCATTTTCAAAAGTGACAAACCTAGGAGCCTAAGTGGCACTGACTTCAAAGGTGCCTCTTTGGAAAATGGGACCCAGGGCAAAAAATATTCAAAAGTGCCTAAATCTACCATTTCTTTATCAAGAAGGCCAGAAGAACCTAGAAACACACTATGAAGTGCCAAATACACTAATCTCTTTTAATAAAGTGTCTTCTACCAACAGAAGAAACATCATTTAAGGACAGCTACTGATGATATTAATGAGTACATATTCAGTTGGACTTCTGTGGCAGCTGTTCACTGAATTCTTCTGGTGCCCCCTACAGGCCATTTTTTTAATTTGCTGAAAGCAAAAAAGGTTTAAGAAGTTTAACTCTAGATGGTTTAAATAAAACCTACTTAGTACATTTTTCTTTCACTCTGCAGCACTAAAATGCTTCTTTTGAGTAACAGATATAAAGAACCGTTGACTGGTTTCTCCAGTTTTAAGTAGCAACCCTCCGTTAGAGACTCCTTCTCAAGTCAATTCTATATAAATAATGCTATCCAAATAGGAGGATCGGGAACATGGCAGGTTATTTAACAAGAGTATTCAATGTAGAAACAGTGGGGTGTCACAACAGCACCCAGGATTAGTGGATTTTAAAGCCATTTTACAAGTTAATATTGTTAGAGCACATCCCTCTTAGCAGTTGTCTATTGTTATTCAAAGAGCAAAGTTCTCTTTCCCTAAGATATTCAGAAGTTAACTCTTATTAATAAGGCTTAAAAAACCATGATGCAATGGGACTTGTCGCCCTGATGGCCTCAACTTTATCTCCATTTAACTTCACTTTTCTGAGATTTTATTATTTGTACTGTTTTCTGAAATCCATCCTGACAGGGGCCTGCTGATGACCTACAAGCCATTTTTCTTGTATTATACAGAACTCTCTTTCTGGTAACTCTTTTCAGAGCTTCTTAAGGCCCCATTTTATAGACATCCAGGCCCAATCCTCAGCAGCTATAAATTGTCTTCATGCCATTGCAGTCAGTGGAGCATTTCAAATTTACATCATCTGAGGATTTGGCCCCTGGTTTGTATAAATGGACAGTGCCTCTAAAATCAGAAAATTAGTCTGGGAAAAGACGGTTTCCCTGAAGACTTGGGGCAAATTCTTGGTCCTACTAAAGACCATGTCAAAACTCCCATTAACTCCAACTGGGTCAGGATTTCACCCACTGGGTGGGTGTTGATTGTGCAACAATAGATGCTGGAACATTCTTTCACAGGAGGTGCAGCCCATTCTATTCCAGAGTCTCTTTGCACCTCCCCCCACATCCTTTTGAAGCATCATATGTCCAAAAAAAACCAGAAAGCAAAATTTACCAATTTAAGATTAATTGGCTTGCTTTAGACCAAATACCCCTCATGTTACTAGCTGCTGATCCAAGCATAAACTTTTCAGCTTTTTCCAGCCATGTTCTAGGTTACCTCTTTAGGAAAGAGGTTTCTCTTGGAGGTAGTGAGAAGCCTTACAAGACTTGAATGATGGTTTAGTAATTTTGAGACATAACATTCTTTCCACACTTCATATATTACTCTTTCACGGTGGGATATTAAGCATTTTAGAGGTGTTGGCATAACTGGCCCATTTAATTGCTTACTAAATACCCAAGGGGTGAGGAAAACTGGCAGGTGTTTAAGTCTCAGTGAGGTCCAACAACAGAACAGGGACTATTGGTTGGCACAGCAAGAAATGAAATTAAGTAAAGGGTGGAGAAAGATAAGAGAAAGGGAAATGCTAAAGGAAGAATAGTTTGCTGAATATTTTGAATTTGGGGATGGGAAGAGAACAGGTTACACCCTGAAAAGCAAAGTTCGTAAATATGTAAGGCAAAGCATTTAGATACCACTTTTCTTAACTTTAGTGAAGTCAACTATTCTGTGAATTTTTTCTTCAGTTCTTCCACATCCCCTGTAGCAGAATGTTTTTCTTGTTTCAACAGGACAATCCTCCGATACCTCACCCTCTTAACAATGCTTTCTCGGGGCCAGGAAAGATCCTAACATACACTACTTGGCAAACCTGAACATAAGGAGTATAACTCTCTAAGTAAGTTTTATTTACATAAGTTCTTGAGAAAGAGACCAGATGTCTCATCAGCCACCTGAAAAAGTCAAAACAGCTAGATATTAATTTTGTGAACACCCAGCTTTGTAGCACAACAAGGGAAGCTACAGCAAAACAGCCAAAATGCACAAGGCCAAACATATTATGCACGAGTCAGAGTAGTCAGTTACATCAATGCATGGAGCAGAGTGATTAGACAAATAAATGTAAAGATTTGCATCTGAAGAAGTGTTTTTTTAACCCATGAAAGCTTATGCCCAAATAAATCTGTTAGTCTTTAAGGTGCCACCAGACTCCTTGTTGTTTTTGTAGACAAATAAATAGCTATCTAAAATAGAAGACTAAGTAGTTGTAGACACTAACTTCTTTTCAACAGTGACAAAAGTCTGGATAAGCAAACTTTCTGAAGTCAGTCAAATCCATACAATCACTATTAACTATCACAAGTCCATGCTCTGAGATACGGAACTAATCTTGGTGACATCGCCTTGCCATGTGTCTCAATGCCACTTCCCCCTTTAGATACGGGCATGATTTAAAAATTAAAACTCCATCATACAAGCTGGTACAGCACATCAGTATCCTCTCAGAGCAAAAAAATAATATAAAGCTGGGCTAGTTGATTTTAGGTTGGGGGGGGGGGGAAGTTTAGTAAATAAACCATATACACCTGTTGGAGATTGCACACGTCATCCATCCTCTCAAGGGATTCATTTTGCTAACAGTTTGGAAAATATCAGCTCTCTAAGGTTCAATACTATATTTCAATACAGCTTCCCCTATATTCTCTAGTAATTTCAGAATATTAGATGAATCCCCCTGCAATCTAATAGTTAATACTGAAGGCCAAGATTAGAAAGTTATTTTCCCCATAAAAAAAAAAAAAAAAGGTCATCCAAGATTTTTAAGAGAACAAAGTTACAATGACAAGCTTTCTATCCTATACATGATGAAATGGGCATAATTAGAGCTTGGAATAATTCTCAGCTAAGGAACAGATTGACAAAGTCCAATCTATACAGGAGACATAAGGTCACAAACAAGAAGGCTAGCGAGATCAAGGACAAGGAAGAGAATAGTACAGTGTGGGTAAAGATACAAAAAAATTAATTAGCAATAACAAAAGTGATAACCATTTCAACCTCACTTCAATCTGTTGCCGGTTTCTATAAAGTTGCTTTAATTAGGAAACCCCGTCTAGACGCAGTTTCCCTACATTACAGCAAGTTTGCACAAGTTTGATAGATACCACACACACACACAGATCTGGGATCAATTTTGGACTTCAAGTCAGTCTACAACCATTTCAAGCCAACCTGCAGCCAACTAGAATGCTGTGGCTGGAGGAAAAGAAGGAGGTAAAGTACAAGCAATCATTTCAAGAGGAATTTATTGTGTTGTCTGGCTACCATTAAATAAATGTTCACCCTTATTAAATAGAAGTTTATGTTTGGCTTGTGTTATGCCTAGCTTTCAAGGTAAAGTACTGCTATCCTGTAATGTCAGCTTTCTGTTGTAAATACACTAAGCAATGCCATAAGTATGGGGGGAAGAGGGCTGTTTTGTTGTTTAAATGGCACAGGAGTATTTCATCTCAGTAGTACGTTTACCTCAGCAGGGAAGAACCAGAAGAAGAGATTGCTGTTGTGAGTCTTGTTCACTGTGAGATAGCCAGAGTAACTCTTCACATTTACTCCTTGGAGAGGGCCAACCAAACTTAACTGCCTTCCTAGAGAGACCAAAAAGATTCAAACAAGCATTAATAAAGAGAATGGTATTCAGGTTAACATGTCTGTCATTACAAGGAATAAACCCAAGGACATACAGATCCCTTACTGACCAGAAAAGAACAGCCCACTATCCACTCCCCTCCCATAGCAAATACCACCCCTCAAGAAGCCATACTTCCTGGAGCCTACCCTTTCTCCACGGGATGTGGAATGGGAATTCATCACTCTGAAGACCTCAATTGTGAATGGGAGGCAACATCCAAGAGCACTTCTGGTTCTCAAAATTTCCACAGCCTGAATACAGAAATGCCTCCCTTTCCCTCAGCGTTAAGGATATTAGCGGGATTCTAAGATGCAAAGTTCCAAACTGAAACTTTCCAAAGGCTGGGATGATTCAGATTCTGTGTGCCAGGTCTAGAGATAAGCCTCAATTTAGAATTTACATATATCTCAATTCTACATTTACTACAAACACACACGTACAACAATCAGGGGAAGAGGAAGAACACTGATCCCCTTACTAAAAATCAACGAGTAAAACAGATACAAGAAAAGCAATGGAGTTTCTCTCATCAATCAGGCCCTCTCTCGGATGCAACTTTTCTTGTATGAGATGCAACATCTGAACCAGCTTAGTCACCTCCTACATCCATGTCGTTTGTCACGTTTGTACCAATCTAAGTGAACAATTTTAGAGGTGTTAAAATGAGATTGCGTATTAACTAGTGAGATTTTACTCATCAAAATTCTTATTCTTTTATCTCCGTACTTCTCAAGGCACTTCCACAGCAGAGGGCTATAGTTAGGCCTCAAGTTTCTAATACCTCATTACTTTTAAAAGACTATTTTACATTATGTTTAGTAGTATTTTATGTAGCATCACAGCTAACTAAATCTGCACTTGCCAAGCGAACAGTTCAATGTCTACATGGGGATAAAAGCCCCGCAGGTCAGCTGACTTGGGCTCGGGCTGCTGGGCTAAAATTTGCTGTGTAGAAATTCAGGTTCAGGCTGTATCTTGAGCTCTGGGACCCTCCATCCTCAGAGATTTCAGGCGCCAACCCAAGCCCAAACATCTATGCAGCAATTTTTCAGCCCCGGAACCTAAGTCAGCTGACCTGGGCCAGCCACAGGTCTATTTGTCTCTGTGTAGACATACCCTATAGCTTCCAAGCTTCAGTAATCGACAGCTGTTCCCAATCATTAGGTGCAAGTTAGTAAGGTTCTACAGAAAGTTTAGAAAGAGGTAGGTTTTCTAGGCAGGTAGTTTGTAAACTTCTTCTTACCTTCCTCAGTTCTCCCACTTTCAATATAAGGGGTAAGGAAGAGTGGGTGCCCTGGGTCTCCTTTTGATGGTGTGGAACACTTGATCCTTCTAAACATGCTGCGAAAGGCACTCCATTGTTTATGAGCACGACCTAGCTCGAAGGTCACACTCAGGGTCAGCAAAGTCAGCAGAACAGTCGCCTTCCACATTTGGTCATTTAATCCCTCTAGAAAAGAAAGCATACCACAAGTCAGATACAAAAAGGAACTTGCTGCTGCAATCACTGTGTTTTGCTTAATGGTTTCTCATGTCATAGTTTTATCGCCATCTTAACACACTATTAGGAATCCTGTAGGCACCCATTATCTAATATCTAACGCAGAACAAAGCACTTTCACTTCTTTAAGTTGTTCTCACTTCCACAGCAATAAAGCAGAAGTGTAGAGTTGCTGCTGTCTTACAAGCACAAAGCAGACAACTTGCACTACTGAAGGGGACCTGGAAAGCTTTCACAAATATTCTTAAGAGGCAAGATCCCACCTCAGTAATATTATTCTTAAACCAGAGAGTGGCCCAAACTACAGAGTACAAGTCTTGCTCTTTAGTATCTTGAACTTTGGAGTGGTTTCCCTCTGGGATATTGGCTCAGGCCCACACCCACATCAGAGTTAAAAATGTGATTTTTGCATTTTAAAAACAACCTACATACAAGTCCTATGTGCAGCATTCAATATTGTTTCTCCTTCAATGGTTGTAAGTACAAAACCCACAAAAACAAGGAACAAAACACCAACACAGAAAGCAGACAATAAAAGTCAATCCCAGTTGCCCAGTCTGGGAGAGGGCCTGTGTGAGAAGCAGGGGCTGCTTGAAAGCCTCTCCCTGCGGAAGCCTGGGGTAGAGCTGTTACTTTCCTCATGGCAGAGCCCAGGGAAATAGCTGAAGAGAGGATGGGCCAAGGACTAAATCCCTGTGACCAAAAAGGAAAAAAAGAGCTGCATGAGCTCTCTGAGGGTCCAATAAAACAGAGTCAGCCCAAACAGGGCTGGGGCAAGAAAACAGTAAGCAAGCCACGGACATCCTGGCGATAGTGTGAACCCTTGTAACTGAGCAGTGAACCAGCTGCCTGGAACTCTCTCATTAAGGGATGGGCCCCAGGACTGAGACTTGAGAAACCCTGCTTTCTCCTATGTAAAGGGTGGAGGCCATTTTGAATGGTATTTGAAGACCCAGAGATTTGCAGCACGCTGTTATATACAAAGGGGAAACCAAGGCAGTGGTACATCTAAAAAGATTAAGTAGAGATACCAACTCTCTTACAAGCATGTAGTGTACCTCAGGAGCCCAATTACAACAGGTTACAGCCCCCCCCCCCCACACAGTATCCCTTGGAATTAAAAAAGAGACATTACATAAGAAACAAAACAAAGAAGTGCAAACATTTCAGCCCTCTGTCTCAGTTTTACTGAAAAGTTAATATACATGTAAAGATATAAATATTTACACAAGCTGTTACATTTAGGGCCCCTTCCACATTGGGGCTGGAGCCATGTTAGAAGCAGCAGTTTAAAATCGCAAGAGATACTGCTTCCTTACACAGGCCCTCTGTAAATATAGACAAGGCTTAAGAGACCAAAGTAAATCAATGATAATTCCAGTTGTGTTCAGAGATCATGCAGCAACAGAACTACTCTCTAATGCAAAAGAAGTTTACCCTAGCTCTAAATTGATTTTCTTGTATTGCAGATTTATGACAAATGAACCTTTACTGTCACACACATCTCTGCTAAGAACAGAATGACCTCAGAATGCTTCCTCTTACCCTTCTTTCCAGTTTTAACCCTAGAGAAAATCACTGCAGAAGAAAACTGATGCTTTTGCTTGGATTTTTGTAGCTGCTTCAATTCAAGTTTTTCTTCACTATTTTAAGTCATTCATTTAAAGACCATAATATATTTAAGTACATGTACTTCAATGTTCTTGAGACCTTCCTGCAAGGCAGATGCTAATAAAAAGGCCCCACTAATGGTAACATACAGGAAGTCCTCAGAATTTAAGAACATTTAAGCACACTTCAAATTTTCCCCCATGTGAAAAAAGTTCATGGATCCTACTGAAAATCCATTATACAAGGACAAAAAGTCAGTAGTATATCTTACAATTGGTTTCACATTAACTGCACTCCACTCTACGGAAAAGAAGCATTTAAAAATGCCTGTGATCGAGAAAGCTTCCAGCATCCATCAAGCTCTCAGGATAACCAAGTCTACTTTTGAAGTGCCAAAGGGTACCATGTCCTCCTACCCAAGCTACTTCCAGTGGTTGCGGTGCTCTTGCTGACCCCCTGTGATAATGCAGCTCTGTTTTTGAAAGAGAATGCCAGATAGACATTTTACATGTGAGGGGATTTAGTCGTCAAGCTAACGCTAACTGGACACTGTCTGGGCACTGATCAAGAGGAGCCTGGAAGGGCTCAACACAGTTATACAACTGCACTTACTCATGCAAATAGTGCCATAAAAGGGCCCCCTGGGGTTTCTCACCCAGGTGGGGAATCTGACTACACCCAGTTATTTACACTGGGTGTCTTCAGCCCAGGCCCCAGCTCCTTGCAACTTGTAAGGGCCCCTGGCCCTTTGCAGGCCTTCATAAATCTCTCTAGCTTACCCTGGGAGTTCTCTGCACTCTCTGTAGGGTTGGAGTGAAGGGCTCCCAACTCTGGGCTCCAGGTGTCTCCCCAGAAAGGCACTTCTGCTCCTTTCCCCCCAGCTGACTGGCGTTTCTTCCCTTTTAAAGGCCTTCTCCTCCCACACATGACTGACAGGTCTGGAACTAGCCCTGCACCCAGGGCATCACCAGTGTGAGGTCTATACACCCTATCAGTCCCATTTAGCAAGCCACTGCTAGTCTACTGTAGGGTTGCCACCTGTCCAGGTTTTACCCAGACGGGTCTGTTTTTTGGCTTCTGTGTTTAGGTTGCCTTTTAGGGTTGCCGGGTGTCTGGTTTTGGGGACCTGGCAACCCTAAATGGCACCGGAAGCAAAAAGCCCAGTTACCACAGGGCATGGGGAGATGCCAGGTCATTAACCCATGCCAGCCCCTGCTCAGACAGGGCTACCTCCTACTTGCAAGGTGGCCCGGGGGAGAAGCAAGAGACGTGGACAAGGCCTTGGGGAAGCGGTGGAGCAGGGGCAGGGCTGAGGAAGAGGCAGGACAGGGTGTGGGGCTTCGGGAATCCAGTTACCAGTAATTAGAAAGGAGGTAACCCTAGTCTATTGGGCTACTACAAAAAGCAATATAGGAGGATTTTGCCATCTCCATACGAGACCTTTGCCATTATCTTTTAACTATTTGCATGTGTGTGGTGTGGATTTATATCAACAACCAGCAAGCTGTTTTTGACAGAGGAGTCTCAGTAAGTGCTACCTTGGGACAACAGAATACATGAGACAAGTAGTTTCTAGGATCCAAATCGGCTACTTTAACATCACTATAGGAAGCTAGTGATGTCAAAAATAAAGATGAGGTAACAGCTCACATTGATGTTTAAGTAGCTAACCTAATTCCAGCTCTTTATAAACTGATGTTCTTTTCAAATGTGTTTAAAAAAATTAAAGTGTTCAGTAAAAAGATTAGCTTTTCAGTGACAAATCCATCTAGAAGTATGTTGAGTTACTTTGATGGAACAAATTTATTAGAGGCCAAATTCTTCAAAGCAGAGCAATTCACTGCAAGTATTTTATCCGACCCTCGAGCTCCCGCTCCACCCGCCCGGTGCTCCCCCGCCCCCGACTCACAATTCCCTCGATGAGCACCATCTGCCGGCACACAGCACCACACTATGCAGGTGCGACTTCACTGCGCTGTTTCCGGGATCGGAACCCCACCCCTACACAGCAGCCCACCCAATCCCCTCCTGGTCTTCTATGGCCCCACCCTCGAAACCACCCAGGGGCTACACCTGTCCCAGCTAGGGTGCCTCAGCCTGTGGTGGTGCCTGGTACGGCCACCTTGGTGTCACCGCCGGCAGGGCACCTAGGAGTCCCCAGTACCTCCCCCTGTAGAGCCCCCCCATAAGCCCCTCCTCAGTAACATTCCTTATAGAGCCCCCCACCCCCATACTACACCCCATAGAGTCCCCCTTTCCCATCAGGCATTCATGACCTGCCATACAATTTCCATACCCAGATGCAGCCCTCAGGTTTGCCCCCCTGTTATAGCTATTGTTTCAGGCTGTTTGAAGACTCAGACATCTTTTCTACACTGGGAAAATGAGGTTTGTCTACCAAACATGACAGCTAATAAGTTACTATACTACTACCACCTGAGTATACTGGACGTTACGTAGTGTTTTCAACATGTTAATTAATACAATAGCCAACACATTTTCTAAACATGGAGGACGGGAGTAGAATTCAAAATTATCTTGATGATTTCAGAGGAATTCTCTGTTATCAAGAAGACGAAATTTAATCCAGACAAGTGCAAAGTACTGAACTACTACACTTAGGAAGGAAAAAAATCAAATACACAAATACAAAATCTGAAATTGCAGACTAGGCAGCTGTACTACAAAAATAAAATAAATAAATAAATCTGGTGGGCTATAGAAACCACTAACTGAATGAGACAACAGTGTGATGCTGTTGCAAAAAAAGGCAAATGTCACTCAGATGTATTAACAAGAGTCATATTTTTCCACTCTATTCAGCACTGGTGAGGCTCAGCTGGAGTACTGTGTCCAGTTTTGGGCATCATACTTTAAGAAAGATGTGAACAAATTGGAGAAAGTTCAGAGGACGGTAACAAAAATGATAAGAAGTTTAGAAAACAAGACCTATGAGAAAAGATTGAAAGAACTGGAACATGTAGTCTAGAGAAGAAAAGGCTCGGGCAAGGCAAGGGGGAAAACAAAACAATTTATTTTTTAAATCAGATTTTTTATTAAAACTGGAATTTTTCATTTAAATTAAGTACACTTCAAAAAACCTATTTAAAATTAAATTTGAAATTGACAGTTTATGTTGAGGTCTAAGTGTCTTTTAATCTATTAACAACATTTTAATTAAGTACAAAAATATTAATCAGTATGTTTGCTGCCAAGTTTTAAAGAAGGGCAAATCACTGAACCGGCGGCAATCACTGGCTTAGCACCTGGAAGTAGAATTCGTTCAGATGCTAAACCAGCTTTTGACAGCAGTAGCCTCTTCTGCAGGTACAGAAAACATTTTCTTCATTTCAGTTTATTCAGCTAACTCAGTTCAGTGATTAGTTCATTCAAAGTTAAGAGACAACTGGAAGTTGAAAAGCAGGAAAGCTTGTTTTCCTCTTCCTATCTATAATAAAAAACTAAGAAAGATGGACAGATTGACCAGAAACAATCAGTTCAATTCACTAAACTACAGATCATACTTTCCTTATTTTAATAAACCAGTTTTAAAAGAAAAACATGTTTTGATAAGAAAAAAAAGTTTATGTATGCAGCATATTTAAGATACTTTTATTAATAAATATTTGAATTCTGTTTGTGCATTTTTGACTGACTTTGAATTTCCATCCAAATAAAGTTTACACAAATTACAAGTTAAACAATCAAAGAAATTCATCATGCACCATTTTCTAACATAATAAATGTAAAAAGAATCTGAATAAATGTATATTAAACTACATAATTGCTTAAATAATTGTGTATAATAGTGTATCTTCCTGGTTTGCAAAAAGAAGCCACAAATTTAGAAGAATGAAGTCATGTCATCGCAAAGGGAAATGGAGTGAATGAAGATGGAGGACAAAGAGACAACAGGGTTTAGGAAAAACAGGAGAAAAAGAGTCAGCATCCTCCATCTGGCAGTATGGAGGTGCTGCTTCCAGAGAAGTCATGTCAGAAATCGGCAAGAAGGTCAGTTTTCCCATGATCAGTTTCCGTTTTTGCACCTTGGGATAAAAAAGTAAATTTTGTACTTTATAATTTAATTGAACGAAAAAGGTTTTCCTTTTGGCTCTAAATATACTTCCCAACTAAGGACCAAGATTTTGCCACTTTTACAATGCATAGAACTGCTGCTGCATTACTACATGTGCAGTCCCACTGACTGACTGCAAGGAGCTGTTTGCAGAGCAAGATGCTACTCACTATGACCGAGTGGCAGAATCTGACCCTAGGAATTTTAACACTTTTTCCCCCAGCAGTGGATCTATGGAATCAACCTCCTCACCTACCACTCCAATCCCACAAACTACATCTAGGATTTTAAGTAGTGCAGAAGAGTCAATTCTGTAGTTATTTTCTGCCTCTTCCCCCCAACCATCTTATTTCTGTATGAATATGCTGCAATGCCAGCCCAATTGTACCTACAGAGGCAGGCAGGTTTATGAGGAAAGGAAAGCTAATCCATTATTCCTCCCTTCGCTCTGATTTGACATTACTCTCAGCTCAATAAGGCTTTTTTGAAAAATCATCCTCATCCCCCAATATTTTCAACCTAAGTGCTCCTTCTTAACTACAGAAGTGGTCTCTGCAAAACAGGGTTGAGATGCTTGCACTGCTCCTATTCATGTTCTCGGAATAAAGAGGACTTCAGTTTCTAAATCTCAGCAATGGTGTCGCTAGGTCAGCATTTTAGGAGGATCAATTAATTGAGTTTCAGAAGTGCCTTTCAGTTCCTTTGCTGTGGATATTCAATGAAGTGCAGGTGCCTTCCTTGAAATGCTATTGCTGCTTTGGAGCCCTTGCTGGAAAGTAAACCACAATATAGGAAACTGATGCAGTTGCCCTATATAGGCCTTTTTTCTTCTTGATGACAGAAGTTCTACACCATTAAGTCTGAAGCTAAGAATGACACACATTAAGTGCTGCAAGGGTGCATGGTGCTCTGTCATGAATAGGAGAACTATACCAAACAATTAACAGAGTCCATATTCCACTTCTTAAAAGCACAAGGTGGTTCTACTTATTACTGTATATAGACAGAGAATGGCAAGTTCATTATCAACAGAGTGGAATAGGTGGATCTTTATAAATTCTGTGAGGAAGTAGAGAATGAGGAAGTTCCAGTTGTACAGCATAAATGTCAAAGGACTCTCACAAGTCAGAAGTGGGCAGAGAGAGGGGTCAGGAGAGAAATCTGGGTAAGGTGTAGTGATTTGAACGAGATACAGTAGAGGAATGTAGATATATAGCAGTCGGAATTAAAGAGGAGTGTCTTGAAGGCAAGTGGCATAGAACTGGGGTGACTGATTCACTTTCATTTTTCTGAGCTGGACAATGTCTCAAATTAGAGCTACCACTAAGTCAGTCTAGCACTTTTCATTAACACTAAAATCACGCTTCAGTGAATAACTGAAAGCAACTGCAGAATTCTTGCAAGCAATTGATTTAGAGATCTTGAGATTTTATACTACCTTCCCAGCCACAATCTGGATAAAACAGCCTTTGGTTTATCATGTAAATGGATATTCATTATTTAACCTTCTAGTGAAAAATCTGCTCAGAATGGATACTTCACAATGAAAAAAAATGGAGAAACATGTTCCACTGGAATCAATTTATGACCACTGCTTTAATGCTGTTCTGTTCATTTATAGGCAGAGTTCTAAATTATAGAGTTCAGTTTATAAAACTGAACTGGAATACAATATAACCCACAACTTTGGAGTTTTATAGCACTTTAAAGGAATCTCCAAGTTACTTCTCAGAGGCGATAAAGAATTCAAACTCCCATCATGGATGTTCACTGGGGCAAACACACTATTAATCATTTAAGGGAAGGATGGTTTTGTGGCACATGACTAGGAGGCGGCAGCAGTATGGGCTCTAGTCAAAGCTGCATCACATACTTTCTGGATGACCATAAGTAATTCATTTACCCCATAGTTCTCTTTCCTAATCTGTAAAGATAAACTACCTACCTCATGTTAAAGCTGATTGTTTAGTTCACCAATGACACCCATTGCAAATAATCCAGATTTTAACCAAAATCACAAACCAGAGATCTTCAAAGATGGGGAGACCCATGGAATACACACAGTTGGCCAGCTATTGAGTAAAGAAACTTTTCTAACTTATTTAGAGATCAAAACTAATTTGAACTGGCCCACTCTCCCATCGTACCAGTACTTTCAAATCAGGCACTGTCTCTCTCAACTTTCTAGAAACCTCTTTTGCACAGAAAGCTAAGATCAGAAGAAGTGATCGCATCTGGACAATTAGGAAACAAAACTCATTTATATGAATCTTTGCAGACAGCTTTCCTCCCCCCCGCCCCCCAAAAAGTGTCTCTATATCATACACTGGGAAAAGGATGCAGATACAAAAATTACATTATAAGAATGGGGATTGATCTGGAAAAGAGGACCAGCAACCTCAGTCTGTAGTACAATAAAAGAAAAATTCTTTAAGATACCGGTTCAATGGTACCTCACACCAGACAGATTAAAAAAAATAGAGAGATATTGAATGTGGAAAAATGTTTAAGAAATTGTGGTGAAAGAAGATTTTATGCATATATAGTGGACATGTCCAGCCACAACAGAATATTGGGAAGCAATCCGTAAGCAAAAGCATAAATTGTTGGATATTTATTACCAAACGACCCTTTGATAATCCTCCTGGGGCTTCCTAGTGAAAATGATCATGCAAAAGAAAATGAATTAATCTCTCATCTGCTAGTAGCTGCTTGGCTATTGGTTCAAAAAAAAAAAAAAAAAAAAGTTGTAGTTACAGAAAGATTAAGACATCAGTTACGTACCAGCAAAACAGAGGACAGATAGATGCTTAGACATTTGGTTACCTTTCATTCAATACTCAGAAAAAGTACGTTCATCTGCCAAAAAACAACAAACCCACCAGCATGCCTGTCCAATTTTTTTTCTTAATATTAACATCTGACAGCCATATCTGGCCTGTTATGTGTGTATAGAGATTTCACTTAACAAAGGTGTTGTAATAATGCTCATTCTGTAATATCATAAGACACTGTTAAATACAAAGATCTGATGACTGTATTTCTGTGTAATGTCTCTTTAAACAAAAGAGAACTGTTGTAATGGAGAGTTTTGTTTCTGATATTTACATGACAAGGATTTGTAAACTTGTTAAAACTTCCTATATAAATAGTTAAAGAAAAGCTGAATGTTTGGAGTGCATTGAGACTGATGGAAGTCCTTACTATTTACCCCAGGATTATGTAATACACTAAAGCAGTTATAGTAAGAAACCAAATATGAACAGTGCATGTTTTCAATAAATACTAAAAGCAAAAAAAAAAAAAAGTATAAAGAACTGGAGTGTCATTTAATTTGAAAGCCTTTCACTTTGAGATTGAGTGTACTAAATATACACATGTTTTTTTACTTCTGGGCAGGCTAGGAAAGTGTTACTACACTACCACTAATACAAGCAGACAGCCAAAATGCCATGTTTCAATGTATGCATGATAACTAGATCATGCTTGATGCTCAATCTAATTCTTAAACAAGTCTCAAACGGTTTCTCTATTGTGCATCATTGACCTTTGGAGTCCAGAGTTTAAAAAAACCTGGATTTGGTTATAAATTAAGTAAATGTGATGGACACAAATGTTACTCTAGATTAATTGCAATGGAAAAGGGTGAATATATTATAAAGTCCTCTATTGCAAAACATTCCTAGACATAGTCCTTTGCTCTGTGAAACAGCTTTAACATGACAGTCCACGTGCATCTCAATTGCAGTGAAGCTAAATTTGCAAAGTAGAATTATTTTAAACCATTACAAGTTAACAAAGGAATCTGTTTCTGTACAATACTTCAGAATGGTACAGCATTCCCATTTTGTTTGGCAAAGACTCATGACCCCTTTAGCAAGTAGTGAAATAAATCGCTCTTAGTAGCAAATATCAAAACACACATGGAGCCAAAAAATGTTGTTGAATAAGTTACTCAGTCACAGCAGCCAAAAATTCATGAATAGATAGAACCACACCACTGAGATTTTTATCTTCAGCTGCATTATTCATAAAAATCATTAAAAAGAATGAGTGACATATTTCAACACTTCCTGGTTAGTCTTGGGTTAAGTGCACAGCATATAAATAGCTCACCCAAAACTGACAATGAAGGATATTAAAAATAAGTTCTTACCTGTTAAAATGATTACTCCAATTCTTGCTTTACAAGCACCAACAAGTAGGAATTTATTCACAGTACCCACAAAAACCGGGTGGAGCTACTTGTTAATCACAGCCTTCAAAACTTTTCTTCATAGTACAGCAATAATTGCAAGGAAACTGGTTAAGCAATAACCAGATAAGCTGCTGGCACAGTTCCACAGAGAATGCTTACGCCCACAGAACAGCAATAACTCCGATGGAATGGGCTTCAGCTGCTGGCAGGCCTGCAATCCAGTAGGTTCATAAGCTTCTCAGATGCTCTCTGTCTCAAGGAGGAAGACCTTCTAGATCAGATGCTTCTCTAAACTCCTGAACAAGAAAAAGTTTATCAACCACACATTTGTTTTATTTTTTTCTTTAAAATAGCTAGATAGATTCTTCTTCGGATAGTTTTAAATGACCTTTTTACATCAAATTCTGGATTTTTCTCCTTAAGAAACATTTGGCTGCAACATTGGTATAGTAATAAAACATCACGACAGAGGAATGTCATTGCCACATCAGCCAGGAATGTTGGCACAACGCTTCATGTCACCGTATCTTTGTGGAAAGATCAGGTCACTGGCCACTTGTCTCAGCAGATATAGGACTTCATAATGATGCTTTGATCACAATTGGCTACATTCACGTTCATCTCTAAATGTTGTGTATCTGACAATTACTCTTAGTGGAGTACATAATACTGAGGCACAATAGCGAATCTATACATAAGTTTGCAATAAGGTTCCATTATAGGTTTTATATTTAGGTACACACCCCTATAACTTTGACTAGATACAATTGGTTTGGCCTCAATGTTACATTTACTCTGAAGGCTAAATATGCAGGATGTTTTTTGTTTTTTTTATTTTAAATGGAAAAACGTT
Source organism: Lepidochelys olivacea (assembly GCF_965140295.1). Taxonomy (NCBI): domain Eukaryota; kingdom Metazoa; phylum Chordata; order Testudines; family Cheloniidae; genus Lepidochelys; species Lepidochelys olivacea. The sequence goes on along the minus strand of NC_140412.1, from coordinate 206,497,599 downwards.
AAGAAATTCATACACTTTTTAAAATTAAGATCATTAATAAAATGTTTATCACAATTTCTTTCTGTCCCTCTGGCACCAAAATGGCTTATTACCCATTCAAGCTTTTCACACAGTTAAATTTCTTTGAACTCATGCAAAGGTCATACATATATGAAGGAGAGAGGTTATGACTAGTGCTGGGGAAAAAATTTCAGCCAAAATTTTTTTTCGCTGAAAAGTGCATTGATTGAAACATTTCACAAATGCATGTCAATTTTGATTATTTCAAAGCAAAAGGGAAAAAAATGTAGGAAATGTCTAACTGGGAGTTCATTTTAACTGAACCATTTTTTTGGGCTAGATTCACAATACCAAGGAGGAGGTGATAATAGTGGTGCCCCCCACACTGTAGTTAGGGAACTCAGTAACCTGGGATGTTGGAGAGCCAGATTTGAAATCCGCTCTGGAGTGAGGACTGGAATCCAGGTTTTCTCCCTTCTCATCCCAGGTGAGTGTCCTTATCACTTGGCTATAGAGTGTTCTGGAGGTGGGTCTTTCTCAGTCTCTCCTGTTGAAGTTCATTGTGGGTGAGGAAGAGTGTGTGAAAGAGAATGTCTTTATAGCCTGGTGGTTAGGGGACCCACTGCCAGGACACCCAGGTTCCAGTCCCTGGTCCGATAAATATTTACACAAGTGGAACAACTTCAACAGGAAAGACCAAGAGCCATTGCCTATAGACCAAGAGCCATATGGCCTCACCAGAAAGAGGAGAAACCTGGATCCAAACTCTTGCTCCTGGGCAGGGATTCACACCGGATTCTCCCACATACCAGATGGCACTCCTACCTTGGTTTTGTGCATGCCAGAGGTGCCTAAGCCTTTTGTGAATAGAGCATTGTGCTTTTATCCTAAAAAACAGTTTTAAATAGCCAAAAATAAAAAAGAAACATTTCATTTGTCAAGCAAAATGTTTTGTTTAAGCTGAAACAAATTTTCTTCTAACTTTTCAATTACCTGAAAATTAAAAAAAAAAAAAAAACACACACCCCACATTCAGTTCAACCTGAAACAGAAACTTTTTAGAAATGCTATCAAATCAGTCAGTTATTTGCACAGCTCTAGTTATGACTAAGGTATTAGGCATTCCGATGCATCTAACGCTAATGTTAGAGAGAATATAGGAGTGGTTTGCCCTCTGGTGGTCGGTCAGTAGTCCTTATACACTGTTTATAATTACTCCTTCATGGCTGTGAAATAACTTTTTTTTCTTTCCTGTAAATCTCTCTCCTGCCCCACAAACATCATTCCACTTGTTTACTAATTAGCTGCTTCATTTAAGTCACTCAGAGTTTTGGAGGAACGTAGTAAACTTCGGCTCCAGCTACACACAAATTGCATTGATTTCTAACAGGTTTCAGAGTAACAGCCGTGTTAGTCTGTATTCGCAAAAAGAAAAGGAGTACTTGTGGCACCTTAGAGACTAACCAATTTATTTGAGCATAAGCTTTCGTGAGCTACAGCTCACTTCATCGGATCCGATGAAGTGAGCTGTAGCTCACGAAAGCTTATGCTCAAATAAATTGGTTAGTCTCTAAGGTGCCACAAGTACTCCTTTTCTTTTTATTGATTTCTAAATGGTTTTAGGTAAAATCAGAGGGGTCCGTAGAGCCCAAATTGGAGCACTCAAGTTGTCAGCAACCCATTAGAATGGGAAGGTTTCCTCTGGTGGGCACAGACAAGGCTCTCACATTGTAAGCAGGTGGTAGTGATTCATTCCAGACCTGTCAGGTAACCCCAAAAAATGTCACAGTTGGAGACTCGGAAAAACATCTGATTGTTTGGAATAGTATTCACATTTTGAGGCTGCCTCCCCACAGTGCTCTCTTCTGTGAGCTTCTGGCATAATCGCTCTCTTCCCTCATCCACATCTCTCCTACTGCAGTCTTCTGTAATAGCTGAAGTCAAAATATCATCACAAGGCTCAGAAAAGCCTGGCAACTTCTCTACTGGACCTCCAGTGTTGGTCAAGGCACCCTAGACTAACAGGGGCTGGAATCCTTAAAAAGGTCTTTTAAAAGCTATACATGTTCAAGGCATTGGTGCATACTGATCTTTACAATGGCCTTTTGATGTGGGAAGTACAGTTCCTCCCTTGCTCTGAACAGTGTATACAGAGAGTGTATATAGTCTATACTAAAAACCAAACTCCAGGAGGGGCATTGTAAGGAACAGGCATCAGAATATAAACCTCAGCCTAAGTCTTCCTCCCCACTTTAACTGTTTGAAGTGCTTTCTGAACAACTATCCTCTCTGCCCCATAAAGACAAGCTGATCCTTTTTTAGCCTGGTCAGAGCTAACAAGAACCACCTATCAGCATGAGTAGTAACTTATTCTGCATCTTCATGCAGGGTTTAGGCTCAATCTTGGAGTAGCTGACCAGAGGAGCTCTGCATTCCTATGCAGAATTCTAGGAACTCTCAGATTATTGTGACAAATATATGGTGACGTGTATGTCCCTGAACACAAAGGATGTCTATTTCAGGGTCTGTCCTGATGCCCCAGACAGCTCTGTAAGAAGTAGCATTTTGTCCCCAACTGAGCTGCTGAAGTTAACAGGAGACTGCCAAGAGCCTGTGTACCTCAGCAACCACCTAACATCAGGCCAGCCATGTCAGGCCACCCTTCCTCTGCTACTCAAAGAGTAATGGGTCCAGCTGCAATGGAGAAAAAAAGCCCTCAGAAATCTGTGTGTTTAAGAATCAATAATCCTTACTATCTCACTCTGTAAAAGACAAAGGGACTTGCCCAAGGTCACAAAGGGTAGCTGGGCAGAGTCAGGAATAGATCTCCTTAGCCTGGCTACACGAGTTTAGTCACAAGGTCATCCTTTCACCTATGGCACCATAAGGCTATGTCTACAGTAGAATCATAGACTATCAGGGTTGGAAGGGACCTCAGGAGGTCATCTAGTCCAACCCCCTGCTCAAAGCAGGACCAATCCCAAATTTTTGCCCCAGATCCCTAAATGGGCCCCCTCAAGGATTGAACTCACAACCCTGGGTTTAGCAGGCCAATGCTCAAACCACTGAGCTATCCCTCCCCCCAAACAAGAGTTTCCCCTCTCCTGATTTCTGATACACAAGTAGACAGCTGGGAAAAACACCCTGGCGTCTGTTGCTTAGCTAACTCATGTGAAGCAGCCCACCTGTTTCAACAGCCCTTCCTTCAGCAGCGTGTAGGGTATGCGCAGCCACTCGCCGCAGTGAAAAGCGGGCTGTGCCCACACTGCCAGGGGTCGCTACACGTCAGTGAAAGGCTCTGAAAGGCGGGAGACAGTGGAGTGGGAAAAGCTTAGCACCAACCTTTCCCCACAGACAGAGCCTCTCTCTGCAACAGGGAAGAGCTCCAATGGCAGGGAGAAGTCTGGCAGAAGTCTTTGACAGCTGCTTCCCAGCCACTGGGGCCTTTCCTCACTGCTGGAGTCTTTTCCTTCCACAGGGCAAGGCTCCAGCCGCAGGGGGACAGTGGGACACACCACAGCTGTAGACAGGAAAGGCTGAGTAGAGCGCCCTGTAGGGTATGTACTTGAGTACACAGGGTTCAGGGTTTACTGGCCTAAGCAATGCCTCACCCTCTACGCTGCTCCTTTAACCCATGCCGGGCTACTGGAGTACATAGGCTACATTGCTGGCTTCTTTCAGTTGCATGTAGAGTAAGACTCACACGACTGTTCACAAACAAAGTTCCTTCCTCCAGTTCTCCTGGTCACTAGAAATCCCTCTGGTAGGTAAAGCTACCTGCCGCCTTCTCCTTCCTTCCTTCCCCAGCCTGTCCCCCTCTCCCCCAGACCCTCCCCACTTCTCTCTCTGCAAACTCCCCCTCTTCTGCACACCCCCCCCCCCCAGTACTGCAACGCCACCAGCCCTCTGGCGCCCACCCTGCTGCTGCATTCTCCCCAACACGCCTCCGCCGCTCCTGCTGCACCCTCGCCGGCTCAATAACCCGACCCCCTCCAGCAGCCCCGGGCTGTGGCAGGCTGCGGGCCCCTGCAATGCTCACGGGAGCGGCAAATCCATCCACCAGCCAACCCCCCGCAAGAAGGGGGTGAACGCCGCTGCTCCCTTCCCGGCTCCCGGCGTGCAGAGCCGGCCGGCAAGAGGCCAGGCAGCGCCCCCCGCTCCCACCCGCCGCAGCACTCACCAGTCCCCTGCCGGCTGTGGGGGGGAGAAACCCCGCGGACAGTCTCCGCCAATCACAGCCCGAGCAACACCCTGAGGGAGGGGAGGCAAGAAGGTAGCAGCCAGCACCCGCTTTAAACAGATGACCCCAACCTACCCCCTGCTCTTGCAGGTCGCATCCAGCAGGGAGCAGCAGGGCCGCAGGGTCCTATAGCAAACAGGCAGGGTCACAAACGTTGTAAACGAATCTGTGTATTTGCCCCCCATTTTATTTGGGGCTGTAATTCTGCTGAGTGCCTTGGGAGCTGGGAGGGGGGGAAACGTGCAATGCAAGGGGAGCCGTTCTGCGTTGCACAACATGTTTGTGTTTTGCTACTCCATAGGAAAATGGAGGCCCATCTGTTTTCATCCTGGTGGTTGAAGAGTTATGCCAACTCTTCATGCACTGCTTTGCCAGGAACCGGTCACTTCCCCTTTTTACTTCTTAAAGGAACCGCACTGGAAAGAACTGAACAGCTGATATGTCCCCAAATATGTAGATTTTCAAAGACCAGTTAAAAATCATATCGTGTTTTTTTTTACCACAACTTTGTGCTCACAATAAGACCAATATTATTGCAAATGAAAAAACAATTAAATTCAAGCTTACTTTAACACTTAATCTGTTTACCTTTCTGTTTCCCCCAACTTGAAATATAAAAACGTCTTCATTAGTTTCACTCTAATTTAGTCACTTTGCTTACAGTGACATACATGTGAGCAGGAGCTCACAGCAGTTGAGAGCTAGCACTTCTGAAATACAAAATAAATATTTTGTGATGTTTCACTTGAACAAATGTAACCCTTCTGGCAAGTGATTAATGGAAGCAAAAAGGGCCACATTCAATAGCTCTAGAGCACCTCTTGGCAAATAATCCATCCACTTATCACTCAGAAACCTGAGAAAACTAAACAATCTCTTCCTGGGTGCTCTTAACAGGCAGAACTTCCCCCACTCTCAAAGGCTCCAAGACTTGTGTCTGAGGCTCACACAAGGAAATCTTTATAAACTTGAGAAAACACAGCAATAGAATATATATGAAAATAAAAAGTAAAATTAACCCCCCCTCTCAGTAACTTTGGCAACTCCCTTCCCTCCTGCCAGTGAGAATGCCCACAGGTAATACTCCCTTGACAACACACTTCACCCATCCAACAAACCCACCTGTGGTTGGGAATCAGTGAGTTGCAGTAAACCAAGTGTCTTTTTAAAGGTCTGTCTCCATCCAAGAAACTGCTTGTCTGGCACCAACACCTAACCCAGTTTAGTGATTCAGCTTTATTAAGGTGATGGGTGGGTGATGCCTCAGAAAAGTTCTGTTGTTGTCCTGTGTGTCGTCTCGCACTATGAACTCCTCTGCAATGGCTCTCACAGCAAAGTCCTCAGTCTGCATTGTCTCTGGCAGCAAGATCCTCAGGGGAGGGGAGCAAAGAGTTCTTATCACCCTGGAGTAGAGCACTTGCTGCTTGGAAATGATCTCTTTGCCACAAAGTAAGGGGTCTTTCCCCCTCTGAGAGCCCACTACCCCAGAAAATGCGAGTCATAGAATATCAGGGTTGGAAGGGACCTCAGGAGGTCATCTAGTCCAACCCCCTGCTCAAAGCAGGACTAATCCCCAATTTTTGCCCCAGATCCCTAAATGGTCCCCTCAATGATTGAACTCAGAACCCTGTGTTTAGCAGGCCACTGCTCAAACCACTGAGCTATCCCTCCCCAAATCCAAGGGTAGTTATGGTGACTCATTCTCCTTTGGAGCTTCTGGCCATAGGGCTTACACAAGAAAATACCAGGCAGAAATATAAACTTAAAGGAAATCCCACAACTTGTCAAGTCAGTCTGCAGTTTAGGAGTTCTTCTGGCCTTCTCACTGATGGTGAGTTGTCACACAGCAGCATCCATTGGAAATGGATTTACCGTCTCCGACTAGCTAAGAGACTGGAGTCCATCCTTGCTGCTACTGCTGACTTGTCCTTGATAATACAAGGCTGATGCAGCAACAGCATTTCAATGTCCCTGGGCCTGAAAGTATTATCCCTTAAGACAACTACAGAATACAGTAGCTTGCATTTACAATCACATCACCCTTTATTGTGCTCATTCCACTGGCTTCCCATAGCTCAAGTTTAAGGACTTGGTCCTTTATTTTAAGCTGCTCTGATATCATGGCCTGGGCCCAGGATAGGTAAAAGATCACTTTACACTCTGTCCTTGGCAGCTCCCAATAACTGACACAATAGAATTGTCTAGTGCAAAGATGAATCTCACCCCTGCTGCAAATAGAGCCTTTTAAGGGCAGGTATGAGACTGTGGAACTCATTCAATGGGAACTAAGCACTACCTCAGAACTCACCACTATTTGGTACAGATCTTCTTTTACCATGACTTCACAAAAACAGAACAGAATATCACCTTAAAACACACAAATTTCCTCAGGAGGAGGGGTATGGAGAAGGAACCGTACATGGCAAGTGTCAGGCACTTAGTTTAACTCATTCTTAAAAGATGCTTAGATATTATATGAGCATAAGCTTTCGTGAGCTACACAGCTCACTTCATCGGATGCATCCGATGAAGTGAGCTGTAGCTCACAAAAGCTTATGCTCAAATAAATTTGTTAGTCTCTAAGGTGCCACAAGTACTCCTTTTCTTTTTGCGGATACAGACTAACACGGCTGCTACTCTGAAACCTGACATTAGATATTATAGTGATGGATATACGATAAGAGCCTGAACTGAACAAAAAGTAAAAGATCATTTTGGAAAGAAAATGGAGGAAAGTGTACAGCTAATTTAGGTTTCAGAGTAACAGCCGTGTTAGTCTGTATTAGCAAAAAGAAAAGGTGCCACAAGTACTCCTTTTCTTTCAGCTAATTTAGGGATCTGGTCAGAACTGTCCTGATCATCCCTGTGTTACCATTTCTTGTTGACTCACTCTGTAAACAACAGCTCCACCGGCTATTACAAAACACATACAATGCTTGTTATTTAGAATGGAGTGGAAGGTTATCCCACCATATTTACTAACTTCCCACCTCAGTACTGCAGCCACATTTGTTTAAATACAAACTATAGTTTTTAGCATCCATTGTATTTTATTACATTATCACAGGGACACAGAAAAAAAACTAGATGGGAAAGGAGAAAGTGTGTGTTTAACAGCCGAGACTGTTATTGTGAGTTGTTTAGCTATTGCTTGAAGGGTAAGTTTGACAATAATTGAAAGCTAAAAGCTACTGACCGCTTGATGTAAGAACCACACTTCTCTAAAATGTTACCCTAACCCAATGAATTTATTGGATTTTGCACTGCAGCTTCTATAAAGTATTGTTACACATCAACAGTGGGGCCTGTTTCACTGTCGGAGGAACACTGCTCTGAGGCATATTGAAAATAGAACACCTAAAAATTGCTACAGTCTAGAGTGTATTGCAATTGTAGGGTAATTGCTTTGGTGAAAAACAAGGTCAATATTTTATGTCTCATTGAAAAGCAGTACTAGTATACTATTCAAAATTAAAAACAGCAATAACTTATATTTAACTCTGATTCAGAGTTTTGGTTGCTTTAAGCTTCCTGTGACTGGATTGGCTGGTTCTTGAGCATCCTGGACAACAACTGTGTTAAATTTCTTAATACCACATTGGTCCTTTCCTGATAATCCTTCTGGGTCTTGCCTAGTTCTTTCTCAAAGATCAAAATGAGATGGAAAATTTCATTGTCCTCTGTGACCAAATTCACCCCTGTATTCACATGCTACACGCTATTCTCTTTGTACAAAATACGCCTTGTGAGGTATCATTTGAAAAGTAATAACTCACTGTCAGTAATATCAGGGTGAAATATGTATAGCAACATTGTATGTAAAGTTAGGAACATAAGCTGAAATTATGACTGAAATGTATTTACCAGACAGGTTTGGGGAAGGGGTAAACCTGTTTCTCCAAGACAAAGGACAAGATGATGCATCCAGCCACATGTCATCAAAGTTGATTGGCAATCACCAGTCAAGTGACCGTCCTTTGGCAATGGAGGGAAGAAGGAACAGATCAATCTGTGTAAGCAGAGTCTGGATGAGCTCTCCCCTGACATCTTCTGGTGAGCTGTGGAAAAGAAGACTTCAGAATCTGATCTCGTTTGCATGGACACACCCACTCTGCCTAGGTGCTCAGCATGATGGGACTGCTTTCCCAAATGATCACTTGTGGCTGGTGTTGGATCCCCAGTCTCCTTGTTATTGGAGCAGGAATAATAAAGCATTGATATCCTTGTTGTGTGAACTGAGGGCAGCAGAACTGTAACTGGCATACCCCAATGGGGGGACTCACCCTCAACTGAATAGCACTTGCTAGGCAGGGGACATGAATTCACAAGCCCAATGAGTTGAGGGAGGGTGGGTTTTGTTTAGGGTTTTAGATGCTATTGTATGGAGACACTTTGGAAAACCAGTAAAGTGCCTGAAACCACTATGGCTTATTGCTAAAAGCAGCAAAGTCAGCAGGCCTAGCTTAACCGAGGTAGGAGGGGAAGGAGGTTTTTGGGTGCCATAGAGAGGACAGCTTGACCCCATGTCCTTCCTGATAAGAATTTTGTTGAAGTTGCTGATACATACATTTTAGAAGAGCAGGATGTGCCCCAGGAATGTCTGTTGGGGCCTCGAGGCTGCAAATGCTGGAAAAACCCACACCTAGTTAATTGACAATCAGAAGGAACCTCTCACTTGACCAATGAAACTGCTTACTTAACAAGTTTGTTTTAAGGGACATGTCATTCTATTACTAATGTATAAATAAGGGGAAAAAGTTTGAGGTAGGGGGACTCTTCAGGACTGGACTCTCCCTCTAGATGCATCTTGTGTTCCCCACTAGCAGATGGGCTGCCATTGTGCCACTCGAGAGCCACACTCAGCTTTGGTAATTATCAAGGGTTTGGGGTGTTTCACTAACCTGTTGCAGACGTGTATAAGTGCTTGAGACTAAGTAAAGTTTAGCTTTAAGTGAAAGCACTCTTGTGTTGTCCTGTTTGTGCCAGTCATCTATCAGTTGGACGGCCATGTCTCCCCTGATTTATTTCCTGACACCACCTCACACAGAGTAAAAATTACCAAGAGCTTTGGGTTGAAAGAACCCTGGGTAACACTATTTGATCTGGGCCTTTTTCATAGTATAATAAAAGAGCTAATTTAGATTCAGTTGAGAGTCTTGTTACATGGTGTAGAGCTGAAATCACTGATATTTAGGTTTAGATCTTCTTTGGGACAGTGTCTATATTGTAAGAGACTGCCTAGTGTGTACCAGCAGTGAGGGTCTCCCACTAACAGCTGAAATCACTGAGAGCTGTGGTAAAGAGGGAGGGGGGGGGAGCTGAAGATATCTTGGCAAGTGGGTAGCTGGTGGAGAGGTGTGGCAAGCAGCTAGCAGTGTGGCTGGCAGAGAGGTGTGACCAGCAGGGTGGCTGGTGGACAGCCATGGCAAGCGACTAGCAGAGAAGCTGGTGGAGAGGGCCAGAGCAGAGCCCTGTAGAGAAGTGGCAATCTGCTGTTGGGGTGACGAGCAAGTGCCTGAGCAGTGTAGAGTGTAAGGTACCTCCTTACACCCCCACCCCCACCTTTCAGACAGAGTGGGAGGTGAACTCTGCGGATGAGCCTCTGAACTCTGGGGCTGCACTGGCAAAGGATAGCAACTGTGAGTGGGGTACAGAGAAGGGACGGACACATTAAAAGGACTTCTGGGTTGCTGGACTTAAGACCCTGAAGGGAAAAGGACACTGCCCAACTTACTTGGGGGTGGCTCTTTTGCTTGTGGTTTGTGTTTATGAGCCCTAGTTGCAGTGTTTTCTCAAATGAATGCTGAGTTAATTCCCTCCTTTTATTAAAAGTTTTTGCTACGCTGTCTCTGTGCTTGCAAGAGGGGAAGTATTGCCTCCTAGAGGCGCCCAGGGGGTGGTGTGTAATTGTCCCAGGTGACTGGATGGGGGCTTCAGCTGGTTTTGTGTTGTATTGTTGAAAATGAACCCCTAGATACTGAACCCAGCCCTTGTTGTTGCTGGCTTCACCTGGCAGAAAGGTCACATCTGCATTTTAGCAAACAACACCATAGAACTTCTTTCACTAAGACACTCCATGTCTCCATCCTCACAGCTGGAAGGAACAGTATCTAGGGGTAACCCTCAGGAAAATGCATTTCAAAGAGTGAGTGGACTATAAAAGTGAGGGGCAAAAACAGCTCACTGTTATCATTTTTCTCTTCCAGTTTCTCTCTCTCTCTCTCTCTCCTAAGAAGACAAAGGAACCATCCTTTTGACTTTGGGAGGGATCCCAACATGAAAATTGGATTAGCAGTGTTTCTGGGAACATGTGGTAAGGATTTTATGTTGAACCAAGTCTAGTTTAAGTTTTAGCTACTAAAAGTGTTTTATCTTTATTTCTCTTGTAACCATATCTCACCTTACTGCCTTATATTTGTACTCTCTCTTAAAATCTCTCTCTTTGTAGTTAAACTTGTTTTATTCTTTAATCTAAATGAATCCAGTGTTGTGTTTAAACTGAATTGTTTGGTAACTCCAATTAAAGTAGCAAACAGGGCCAAAGGACCTCTAATACCTGAACTGTCCAGGAGAGGACTGGACAGTTCAAAACACACTTTTTGGGGGGAAATCTGGGACTGAGAGTGTGTTGGGATCACCCTGCAAGTGGTAATCAAGGCTGAGGGAAGTCAGAGTGTGACTGGAGTGATGCTCGTAGGTTGCAGCTATCCATAGACACTCAGGGTGTGACCTGCATGCTGTTTAGCCCAGGTTGAGAGCTACAGCAGCAAAGCATTGTGAGGCACCCAAGGTTGCAGGGTAGGTGGTGACACAACCCCTTGCTAATCTAAATTGCACCACACAAAGTAATGCCCTCCTTCTGTCTAGTCCACATTCATCCCTTTGTATGTTCAAACATCATATATCGTCATGGCCTCTCTATTTCCAATCTACAGCGAAAAGCTTGACTCTCTCAGTACATAGCCAGAGGTTACCCAACGTCACTAAAACTTTATTGGCCCTGGGCTTGGCTTGGTTTGGTCTTGAATAGTATGCTGAGTTTGGCCAAACAGGTACCTTGCTTAGGTCATCCATGAGCAAGGTGGGATTTCTTCTCCTACATTGCCGGGGTAGAAGAAACCTTATTTTCTGCTCTGGTGGATCTTCCTCATCTTTGGTTTCCTATGTGTTGTCATTTGGGCTTGCTTGGATTGTTTATTCCTTTATTCCAGCCCAGAAAGCCATAACCAGTTCTTATGCAAGAACACTTCCTTTACGGGATATCATATCCAAAACCAATGAAACCATTTCCCCCATGTGCTTTGGTATAGGGCATGGAATCTCCTAGTCATATCTGTCCATTTTACTGCTCTTTCCTTTAGATTTTCAGGGGCAACACGCCCAGATCAAGTCCCTGGACCAAAATGGGTCACATGACCCTGTATTGATGCTTCTTCTGGAGAAGGAATTCTTCTCTTATGTGCTTACAGGCAAAAAACATGCATTTTATTCAATGGGGTTCCATCAAATTATCCTCCAATAGCCATCTGTCCGACAACAGCTTTCTGATGCCCATAGTTCTCTCCAAACACTTGAACAGCAGGCATGCACCTTTTACCTATCTTGGTGATGGTATGTCAGACAATGGAAAGTGCACATCCTGGTCTCATGATTCTCCTGCATTAACAGATAAAGCTGCATCTCCATTGTGTCCTGTGAAGTTCTAATGCTTCACTATCACTGTAGTGATCCATAGAAGATACCATTTACAAGGAAATACAGTAGTCCAATTAATTGGATGTCCTCGTCCCTTAGGGAATCATTTTTACAACTGAGTTGAATGTTAATGTTCAGCATTCCATATTCTAAAAGTGTCAAAAGATCCATCGAATAATCTCAGTAGCTACTCTTCTGATGCCATGATAGAGATAAATATTAATTTGTGGGATATAAATACAAGCAGTTGCCCTACAAAAACCACTAAAAATAATGTAAAATCCATCTCAGCATCCCATGTACAATAAATCCATGCACAGATAATGATATAATGATAATGTGAAATACCTAGTCAAATATCCAGTTAAAATTCATTTAATTTTGTACTTACAGGCACCTCAGGACAAATCAGTTAAGACAGTTTTGATAAAGGCTGCTTGTGACAGAAACATTAATTTATCTTTAGATGCCTATATGTATAAATTAAATAAGCATTTACCGATATTAATTTGCCTGCATATGGGTTTGACTGTTCATTAGCATCTGAGGTGACTTGCTCATAAATGCAGTGTGCACAAGGCAGTATACTAGATGAGAAGGTTTTCTATCCAGCCTGACTACGGATGTAATTGGTCATATGCTAGCAAGATTGATAACTAAACATCCACTCCAGCTTCAAAGAGTTAGCCACTGATATCAAAAGGAGCAGGATTTGGCCCTGTATCATAAAGAAAAAAAGAATTCAAGACTCATTTAGTCACTAATGCCCTGCTTTCCCCATATTGCAGACTAACAATATAAAAGATAATTTTAACATGGGGAAAGAACATTTCATTTTATCAGAACAAAAAAAAATAAGGACTCTGTTTTCATGATGAAAAAGAAATTATAGTCACCATTGATATAAGAGTTAAGAAGCCTAGGGATAGGAAAATGGATCCCTGATTGTGGTAAAATGTTTTAAGAAAATTCTCTGGAGCTTTATAATAACCACAGAAAGTGTGTATTCTTCTTTTCCAGTGGGAGGGGAGTTTGTTCTGCATCCACAAAGAGTCCTAGAACATTACTCTTGATATACTATATATTATCAACTTAGAGTTTGTAGGACAGAATCATTTCACAATCACATTTATAATCCCCCTCCTTCCAGCTCATGAAGTGTCAATGTTATTTACACACAGCCTTTTTATTTACAGCCTTTTTATGTATTTTATGTTTAACTTAATGTGCAATTTCAGGATCACGTCATTTGAGGCACTCACCTCTAACAAATTTTACTAGAATTTGCATTTTACTAAATACTTTTGATTGTTTCAGAATGTTAGCATGATAGTGAGTGCTGGGGTATGTTCATTCTTTAACAGCACTAAGTTGGTGTATATTATTTTTGATTATCCGCCGAGAAGTATTTTTATTGAAAAAACCAACACTGAGTATTTTGACCTTTGAGAACCAGGAACATTTGTCCTTCCCAATTTATTTTATCTTCCCACTAGTACATAAAACTATATTGATGTTGCCTTGTGGCATCACAATTTTTATTGTGTTACAATGAGAGAGAAACCATGGGTAAAATTTTGGCCTCATTGAAGTCAATGGCAAAACTCCCATTGACTTCAGTGGAGCCAGGATTTCACACTCTAAATAATTAGGGACAAATCTGGCAAACTCCTGTTGAGACAGATCCTTTGAGGAGCTGAGCATGCCCAACTGGAATTTAGGTTTTTCAGCTGGTACTTGGTTTATTGCAGGATGTTGCACAAGTGAAGTTTTTCCTGAGTAAAAAATTCTGACTCTCAGGATTTGATATATGGTCAGTATTTAAAAAAAAAAAACATAATAAAACAAAAACTGGAAGACCTTTATAGCCTATAGGATTTCTATTTAAGTGTGTTCAGATTCAGGTACTCCATTGTACATACCTTATTTAAGATGCTGAAGTTAAGCCAATGCATAAATTTAAGTTCAAGTGGTCCCATTATAAACAAATCAATTGCATAAATCAATATGCAAAATTATTTTAAAGACAGCCTTTCACAATGGGGCAGATCTACGAGAGAACATTTGTTTAAAATAAAAACATGAACAGCAGCTTTCTTCTGTAGTAATTTTCTGTATCTCCCTTGCTATTGTTGCAGCTATTTGTGTCTCATTACGAAAATTCTACCCCACAACCAGAGCTGGGAGAATAAAGGGAGAAATTATTCTTGAGCATTTACTTCTAAATAGACACTTTGTTGTCTGTGCACATTTAATTGCCAAAAGCAAATTAAAAGTGCCGTAAAGTTTTGGTTTTGCTAACATTTGCAGAAAGTAAATTTCAAGACTTGCTGAAATAAAATGTCTTTTGGGCAGAAGCAGAATTAATTTGTAAAGGTTTATTCCATGTGACTTAGGTAGCCAATCATACTATTTGACTGTTGAATTGTGCATATTTTAAGGAATATTTGTAGTGAACAGTTGGCAAACAAATCCATAGACTAAAATTTGTTTGCAAAAAGAATACAGTGAGTAAATTGGAATAGCAAATAAATTAATAAAAATCTTAGTATGTTTGCAGACAATTCACAAACAGGAAGAAAGCTATAATGACTGAACAGTTCACCGAACTCTGCTGTCAAACAAGCGCCTTCTCCTGTTATAATGAGAGCATAAAGCAGAGGCTTTGATATCACTGTATTGTCATGGTAATTGTGATGCCATGAATTCAGCATGATGACTTCACCGTTGGTTCAAGTAGGAGGAAATTATGGATTGTGGGAGAATGGCCAATTATCTATACTGACATTTAAATTAAGCCTAAGGTCAAGAAAAGTTATGCATAACACATGACATGTAAATGTATTGCATTATTTAAGTGTGATCTATCTGAAAATTTTCCCACATAAAAATCCCTCTTCAGTATCACTGTGCAACATATTTCATGGTTAGTGTGCTTAGCACTATCAAGAGAATTAAAACCTTTCAGAAATGGATACTGAATGGTATGAAGTATTGCACCTCCCCTCCCCACACAGACCATAATGTACAGTGATGGTATTGTTTTTGACAATCTTAGCAGAAAGCCTAGGACTAATTGGACATACAAACTCCTCTCTCACACCAAGATGTGGTCCTTTCAGGTCAGAAACAAGATACATTGGAAGGGTGGTGTGGGGAAAATTGTATTTTCCCTGTTCATGATGTACTGGTCTGATTCTGTTCTGTGGAAAAACAGAAGACTTCACTACTCAGAGTTATTAATGTTCATAAACAGTATGTGTGAAATCCTGGCTCCAATGAAGTCAATGGCAAAACTCCCACTCAGTGGAGTAGTATTTCACCCTAAGTGCCCGATCTAACCCTCATTAAAATAATTGATTGATGATTTATAAATATTGTTCATGTATCACTTAGTCACTTTATAAAATTACATAAAATATTTTTTGAATCAGTCGTTTGTATGGTATTTTTCACTTAGGCCCTGATTCAGCAAGAACCTTAGCATGTGTCCCATTGTAAGTACACAAGTAGTCCCATTGAGGCATGTGCTTAAGTATCTTGTTGAACAGGAGCCGTAGGCCCAGATCCTCAAAGATATTTAGGTACTTGACTTCCATTGATCCCTTTGAAGAGCTGGCCTTAGTTTGCTTTAAGGGCTTCATCTCTGGTCTAAGTTCTTGCAGAGAAAGAGCTCTATTTTCTTTGTGATAAAGGAGCCACCTTCAAATCAATTTGAATTTTAAAAATTATGTTTACTTGAATGGGACTTTTACAGATGAAATGACAGTAGGATGGAGCCAATCTGAAAGCTGTTACAGTACTTGTAATTAGAGCCTTCTTTGGGAACAAGTAAAAAATAGCATGAAAATTAACTTTTTTTCCTGCTTGTCATCAAAAATTTTTGACAAAAATGTTTTGTTTGACTCCTTCTACTCATAATAATGTATTTGGTGCCAGTATATCAAAATGCTTTAATTATTAATATTGGTTTTGTCGTAGTGCCCAAGAACCTTAATCCAGGATCAGAGAGCCCCATTGTGCTAACTGCTGTACAAACAAACAACACAAGGACAGTCCTTGCCCCAAAGAGCCCACAATCTAAGATTAAGTCAAAACATGACATGTAAATAAAGAGGAAAAAAATAAAAGACATATGGGAGAACATGGTTATGAGAGGTGGGAGTGCATGGAGTATACAAACCCCATACTGGGGCAGACGGGGTTAAAGACAGTGCTAGATCCAGGAAACCCATACACCAAGGATGCAACCCAGCTCAGAAGGAGGGAGGTTGGGGAGGACTGACCTACTCTGAAAGCTTATGACAAGGGTGCTGAAGAAGCCTCCAGGAGGGAGTAAGACTATAAACTGAGCCTGGCTGGGGCTGCTGGTTTGGTTATCCTTTCTCTTTCTTCTCACCTTATCTGGGACTGAGAGCAGGGAGAGAGAAGCAGCAGTAGGAAATGATGCAGGGAGAGTAACTCAGAAGGCACCTCTGGGGGCCAGATACTGTTGACCCTCCTAGAGTCCTGGGTCAGAGCCAGTGGAGTGGGTAGGCCTGGCCTCCACTTCCACTGCCCCCACTGCAGAAGGGACTCAACCCACTTGTCCATCTCACTGCACCTCTGATTAAAGGGGGACCAGAACTGTAAGACCAATCCACCAGGAAGGGATACTAGGTGTGCTAACCACAAAGACACCTCACCCCCCAAGGTCTCCATTACAAATAGAAGAAAGATGTGGGTGTATTAGTTGATCACTGGATGACTATGAGCCACCAATGTGATGCGTCTCTAAAAAAGGCTCATGCAGTCAGGCAAGGTATTTCCACTAGAGAAATGGCAGTGTTAGTGTACCATTATACAAGGAATTGGTGAGATCTCATCTGTAATACTATGTGCAGTTCTGGTCTCCCATGTTTAAGAAAAATGAATTCAAACTGGAACAGGGGCAGAGAAGGGCTACTAGGATGATCCGAGGAATGGAAAACCTGTCTTATGGGACGAGACTCAAAGAGCTTGGCTTTTTCAGCCTAACCAAAAGAAGGCTGAGGGGAGATATGATTGCGTTTTATAAATACATCAGAGGGATACTAGGGAGGGAGGGGAGTTATTAAAGTTAAGTGCCAATGTGGCTACAAGACCAAATGGATATAAACTGTCCATCAACAAGTTTATGCTTGAAATTAGGTGAAGGTTTCTAACCATCAGAGAAGTAAAGTTCTGGAACAGCCTTCCAAGGGGAGCAGTGGGGCTTCAAGCCTGAGCTTGATAAGTGTTTGGAGGGGATGGTATGATGAGACTGCCTATGATCAGGAGGCCCTGCGCTTTGGGGGGCCCCATGGCGGCCACCCTGAATTGCTTTACCCTAGGGACGGCTCTGTGTGTGTGTGTCGTGTGGGGGGTGCTAGGCTGGCCGGGGGGCGGGTTTAGGGTGTGGGGGGCCAGGCTGGCCCGGGGAGTTAGCGGTGGGCCTTGTGCTGGCAGCAGGGGTTGGGCCCACACTCAGCAGCAGCGGCGACCCCAACCTGTCTCACTCCACCCTGCCTGCTCCCTGCATTGCTCAGGGGAGGGGGAGGAAGCCAGAAAGAGGTGGAGCAGAGGCAGTGCAGGGGCTTGGGGGAAGGGGTGGGGTGGGGGTGGGGCCTAGGGCGGAAGGGGGGGTTGTCCCGGGCCCCACAGCCCCCCAGAGACAGCCCTGCCGCCTATAATGGCATGTAGCCAATCTAAGACTGCTAGCAGCAAATATCTCCAATGGCTGTTGTCATAAATATAAAGGGAAGGGTAAACCACTTTAAAATCCCTCCTGGACAGAGGAAAAATCCTCTCACCTGTAAAGGGTTAAGAAGCTAAAGGGAACCTCGCTGGCACCTGACCAAAATGACCAATGAGGAGACAAGATACTTTCAAAAGCTGGGAGGAGGGAGAAAAACAAAGGATCTGTGTCTGTCTGTGTGATGCTTTTGCAGGGGACAGAACAGGAATGGAGTCTTAGAACTTAGCAAGTAATCTAGCTAGGTATGTGTTAGATTATGATTTCTTTAAATGGCTGAGAAAATAGCTGTGCTGAATAGAATGACTATTCCTGTCTGTGTGTCTTTTTTGTAACTTAAGATTTTGCCTAGAGGGATTCTCTATGTTTTGAATCTAATTACCCTGTAAGGATTTACCATCCTGATTTTACAGAGGTGATTCTTTTTTACTTCTATTAAAAGTCGTCTTGTAAGAAAACTGAATGCTTTTTTCATTTTTCTAAGATCCAAGGGTTTGGGTCTGTGGTCACCTATGCAAATTGGTGAGGATTTTTACCAAACCTTCCCCAGGAAGTGGGGTGCAAGGGTTGGGAGGATTTTGGGGTGAAAGACATTTCCAAACTACGTTTTCCTGGGAACCCAGATAAAGTTTGGTGGTGGCAGTGGAAGTCCAAGGGCAAAGGGTAAAATAGTTTGTACCTTGGGGAAGTTTTAACCTAAGCTGGTAAAATTAAGCTTAGGAAGTTTTCATGCAGGTCCCCACATCTGTACCCTAGAGATCAGAGTGGGGAAGGAACCTTGACAGCTGTTGATGGGACACTAGCTGGGAAGGACTCTGAGTTACTACAGATAATTCTTTCCCCTTCCTTTGCAGCATGGGGTACAGATCACTTGAAAGTTTAAACTGGTGTAAATGGTAGATTCTCTGTAACTTAAAGTCTTTAAATCATGATTTGAGGACTTCAGTAACTCAGCCAGAGGTTAGAAATCTATTACAGGAGTGGGTGGGTGAGGTTCTGTGGCCTGCAACATGCAGGAGGTCAGACTAGATGATCCTGATGGCTCCTTCTGGCCTTAAAGTCTGTAAGTCTGAGTCTACAAGTGGTAGTCAGATCAATAATGTCAAATGGTACTGGCAGAGTTAGTAGTTATCTAATATCTCTAGGCTTGCCTTCAATTAGAGGAGGAGGGACAAAAATAGAAGTTCACTGATTCTTTAGTTTTGGAAAGGAGACAGAGAGACTGTTTCATCACACAGAGTCCTGAACTGCATCTAGAGCTGCTGCTGTAAGCCACTGTGACTCACATAATTAATTCATACCTGAATACAGTATGCATCTGCTGTTTACTGATGTTTTAGTGCATTTTACTCATTAAAGCTTGTGCTCATAATGAGTAAAACTTCAAATTTCTGCACAATATACAAATGTTGGTTATATATTACTTATGAAGGTCTCTTCCTCATTCCCCACGCATTATTCAACCTTTGATGTTATGTATTTCCTGCTTTTCATGTTAGGCAATATAAACATCAAAAGATGGATTAGTGTTTTATGTCTTTGACAACACTCAATCATTGTGTCAAATGTCACACTCTTCTTATTCAGAGTGTTTATATTTTTATTCCTATAAGCAAATCAGTTGGCCAAACTTTTTATTATTAGTTGTATAACCGGACCCAAACATTTTCAAGTTAGGCAAAATATTTACCCTCAGCCTGAGATTGTGGGTCAGGATTCATTCTGGGAGAAACTTGTTTAGCTAGGTTATGAAAACTCCAGTTGTTAATGTATATTATGTCATTGCTACTTTGCTATAATAACTTCAGTGGACTAGATTCAGCTAGGGTAAATCTGGGTTCTACCAGCACAATATCACATTCTAGTCTCCTGTAATTAGAAAGGACCCCATGGATATGGCTGCATAGGTGCAAAGTGGCTTGCCCCGGAGGCCATCATAGCCCAAAATGGGAGTAGGAGGTGAGGGAGAGAGGCCAGGGCTGCCTTGATCCAACACATCCTCTTCACCCTCTGTTGCCAGTCAGTCCTGTGGGACCCCTTAGAAAGTAAACAGCTTCCCTCTCACAGAAACCCAAAAGAAGGAAGATGACAATTCAAGTACTTGGTTTCTTTGGGTGAATTGTCTGGGGTTCAGGGGGCCAGGTTCACACAGGGATTCATAACTTGTACCTCTTTGCACCTTCATTGGTAAATCCAGTCCAGCTTCAAGATTATCACAGTATTAAAGGGTGGAATTTTACCTACCTAGCTAATAACGTATTTCCTTTTAATCCATGCCTGTATGACTGTAGACATTGTTTTTGGCAACTCTAAATAAAGGAGATCTTTTGGTGGAGCAATAAGAGATAAGCTCAAATAAGAGGCCTTTGAGTTGGCAATAAAATTGTCTACTTTGTACAAATTACTGTAAGAGCTAGTTAGTGTTAAATATATGATAAGCTTTATTGTCAAAAGGGAAGAAAACAATGTAGGCTGTTGAGGAAAAGAAAGATTCTTGCCCCTCTCCTTTGTGTGACAGTAGCACTTCAAAAGCTGAAGTCAGGATTGTGGCCTGTTGTCTGGGTACTCCCCAAACATAGGCCCTGATCCTACAAACACATATGTGCATAATTGTATTTACATGAGGGGTTCCACTAAAGTCCGTGGAACTATACATAGGGGCTAAGTCATGGATGTCTGCAGGATTGGTACCATAAAAAGAAAGAGAGCCCCTATTCCAAAGAGTTTATAATTAGGGCTGGGCAGAAAATGGTTTTCCCAACCCACAAGAACTTTTGAATTTTTTTTCCTGTCCTGAATCAGGACAAAAAGTTTAAATCTCAAAAAAATCTAGTGAATTGACAAACCAAAACCAAATCAAAAACACAGATGGGTCAATTGAAATGTTTTGATTTTGAAACAGTGCATTTTGATTTTGGCCTCTTTTCTTTTATTGGTATTAAAAATTATAGTTCTAAACTAACTAATTTGAACCAAAAAAATGAAATTATTCATTGACACTTTCTAAGTTTTTTGAGTAGGAAAACTTATTGAAACTGACCCTTTCCTATTAACAGTTTCAGTTTTGACAAATAGGTATTTTTCAGCAAAAAACATTGAGAATTTCCAAACAATATCTGTTTATAATTCTGCAATTGAATCCACATGGTTGAACCTCTGCACCTATGGGTCGTACTATTTAAATAATCTCTGATAAATCCTGGCAGACTTTGTACTACACAGATTGCAGTATAAACCTTTGAGACTCTTTTATTTTTCCCCTTTTGTTTGCAAACACAAAGTCAATTAACAATAAAAACCATTGTTAACATTAAGTTAAGGTTGCTTGGTGTGGAGCTCAAAAGCTTGTCTTTCACCAAAATAAATTGGTCAATAAAAGATATTAACTCGCTCACCTTGTCTCTCTCAATTAAATAATGGTACAGAAATTCTTGGAATTTAATCATTGACTTCAATGAAAGCAGAGTATGGCCAATATTGAATGCTTCAAGAAATCCCACCTGTGTGGAAAATAAGCTTTCAGATCATCTTCATGCATAATACATAAGCAAAAAAGGTTGATCTTTTTCTATTGCAGGTCACTATTAATGTTGATGATAGTGTCTCTGTAACAGGCTTTATTGCTGAGTAACCTTAAATTGACAAGCTGAAACCCTTTATAAAGATGCAGAGTAAATTAGTACCCTCATACTGGCAGGTGGCTTCATTTAGCTCCAATCAGGATGGGAGTGGGAACTTTTATCAGGATCAGAGAGTACTAGGATACAGGAAGTCTGGATATATGGAAAATTTAGGCATAGTCCATCGCAAGATGAAAGATTAGATTGAGGTTTATGTTTTGTTGCAGTTATCTGAGTACCTGATAAACCAAAACTCAGGAATGGTTAATTTTGGACTATATTCAGTGTATGCATACTGTGGAGCAGGATGGAATCTGCTTACATGCTCTTTAAAATAACATTTGGAACTGTACTGTAGAACACAGAATACATTTTGCACTTCTGTTTTTTTTTTTTTAAGTTTGTGTCTCCTTTGATCTAATACTTTCTAAATGTCACGGTTTTACATACTCTTTTCCATTGAATAAAGAGATTATCATGTCTTGGAGTGTGAAATAGCTCTTTTAATCTATTGGACATTTCCCTGAACTGTATTAATTTAATTTTGAACATTGTTGGAATGGATATGACATAGCCTCACATCTGCTGTATCACAAATTTCAACAATTTCTTCACCTTCAAAATCACAGTATTTCATAACCAGATCTGTCAAGTCTCATTGATTTTGGAGAGAGACTCCCTCATTTGAGTTATTTTTGAAGACAGTTACTGGAGTATTTCGTTCTTATAAGAAATGACTTTGCTGTGTATCTCTCAATGAGACCTTTACAATCCCACTTTTTAAAAAATGTAACTCTTTCCTCACTTACATTTAAACCTGGACAAATAATGTATTATTAATTGGCAATTTTAAATTTTGTTCTTTGCAAAGTGTTTGAACAAATTATGAATTTCTTGAATTAATTCATTATTTTAATTATTTGCCTAATTACGCTTAGTCTATAGCTCATCAATGAGCAATTCATCATGAAGATTAAAATCCAAGTTGTCTTGACTTCTTTTTTCGTCTGGCAAAAGTAGAACAATGAAAGGAACAACATGACTGCATTTGGATCCTAAGATCTCTTATCCAGCCTAGAGCAGAGGGGGTACTCATGTGAATGGCTCCAACACCTCCAGGATGAACATAAATTGGGCAATCATCCGGGATGTGTCTAACAGTTTGCCACATACCACAGTTCGGTGATTCCCTCACTTTCGATCTATGGAGTAAGTGTGAGCTTACTGTTGGGTGCGGGTGCGGATACGGATTAGAGCTCTCTGTATACACCATGGGGAGGATGACACTTGCACATTTGGGTCATCAATTAGATTTTTGTTTGGTATGTCAGCAGCCGCCCAGGCTTCAGATCATCTTCTGTGAACATGCTTATCTTCCACAAGGAGGGCTGTGAGATGACACCAGAAAGGTTTTCTTGATTTTAGCTGGTGGTGAGGAGGTGTTCTAGGTCATGGTGGGGGAGGAGATGATAGCCTGCTTGCGGTCTCCCCTGCTACGTGCGTAAGCACAACAAATGTCATCAAAGTGGCAACCAAATGTCTGGAAAAGGCCTTCTGGTCAGCAAAGCAATGACAAAAATGGTTGTCTTGACTGAACACAGATCACATGTAACTCTCGCTTCCCAGACTGGAATCTTAGAATAAGATTTCTGGTGTGATTACTCACAGATAATAAAAAAAAGTTCACTTTCCATTAATATTCTCCAACATCTGCTTAAAATGTATTAGTTTCATTAACATTCCTGTAAGTAAACCTGATCACTAGAATATTCACAGAAAGTAAATATTAATTGTATGTGAACACAGACAGTGCAAATTGATTTATAATTGTGAACAAATATTCAGAGGAAACTGTGGTGTACTTCCAGCTCTATTCAAATTGCTACAGTTTGGGAACCCTGTATAATTCACTATTACTTTCTTTCTGGATGGGAAATTTGTAAGACTACCTCTCTGTGTCTCAGCTACTCCCTTGTAGTGCAGGTTCTGTTAATTGGGTGGGTGGAGGCAGGCAGACACTGGATCAGAAGACAAAGCGTGAAGGGAGAAGGACACCAGAATACAAGCGAGGAGTAGATACCATTGCAAAGCACTACGCACCCCTTCAGTGAACACCATTATAATCTTGATATTTACCAGTCCTATACCATGACTTCTCCAACTGGGGTCATAATCCCCTGGGGGTTGAAAACAGGTGTCAAGAGTGCACAAGAACCTCTCCCTTCTCATTTTACTCTCGGACAATGTTAAATTTTACATTGTGAGACACCAGCAACCAAAATGTTTGACAAATAACCAAAATGTGGAACACCTATATTTTATGTGTAACACCATAATTTACAGATTATAATGGTTTGTAATAATAAAACCTGCTTTAAAGTTTGTTTTCTCACTGTGTGGATTAAATAAACCAGTTTATATATATATATATATATAGAGAGAGAGAGAGAGAGAGAGAACTGGAAATAAAAATTCTATCACATGCAACCAGAAAGCTCCCTGACATGGATCATCAGCAGAGTTTGAAAGCTGAATTTTCAGATCCTTAGCTCAGACCACTACCACTATAGGAATGACCATTATTGGTTATGTGATCTAGCTACTAGTGGCTGGAGGTTGACAAACATTTTGCCAGAAGTCACACAACTATTCAGAAGAAAGTTGTAGGATATTGGAGTTCTGGTTCCTCTTCCTGACTCTGGGAGGGGGATATAATTATTAGAGGATTTTGAAAGCACATATATTGGGCACATTCATTCTGAAAGCTAGTATGGCCTGGAGGATAAGACGTGTGTGTTATGTGAGAGATTTGAACTCTAGTCCTAACTCTGCTTGAAAAGACAACTGCTCTGTTTATATGATGGAGGAGGCCTTCTCATATCCATTCTATGAATACAAGGACTTGGTAAGTAATAAGGTCTGCGAAATGCATGGAAATTTAAAGAGTAGCTAGAATAGATGAGATCTGAACTCATGATTTCCTTCTAGCTCAATGGATTTTTCTTTAGGCTATAGAGTATTTGGTTAAGAAGTCTCTTTCTCTCCAGCTGTAGAATACTGCCTGCCTCCCTAGTGCTGCAAAATAGGCAGCAGGATCCAACCAAATATGGAATATGCTGCAAAATCCAATATATGTGAGAGGTCTGGAAAAGGGGTTTGGGGAAAATGGTTGAGAACCACTGTTCTATCCCATGATATTTAGGGTATTTCCTATGCTTAGGATGGGTGACACTATACTAAATGTAACTGCCACAGGCAATCCATTTTAAGATTTTAATGGTACCCAGTGGATTGTGTTCTGTACAGATGGAAAGAGAAAGGAAAGGTGTCAGTAAACACAAAACAATGAAAGACAAAGGGGGCAGAGAAGGAAGAGTTTTGTAAGAGGAAAGAAAGTCAGGCACCTTGAAGAAAGGTAAGACAAACACTAGGCAGGAGGAGAGAGAGGGAAAGAAACAGAAAAAGGAAAACATTTGCTCCACGTTTGGAATCTCACTGAAGTCACCCAGGGTGGCTGGATTGTATTGTCTAGCTCTAGTTACAACGGGGGAGCTGACAGACAAGGTGATGGCAGCTCAGGGTGGGCGCGGGGGAAGGGGAGAAAGACTCCAAGCCAACGCGCTCTGCAGGAGCTTAGCAGATGCAACTGCTGCGTGAGCCACCCGGGAACAAAGACGATCCTTAATCGCCGCCGCCCCTGGCGGGTCTTCCCGTGTCCCCGGCTGGAGCAGTGAGTGCTCAACAGGCACCACCCTGCCCGCTCCTGCACTGGGCAGGGCTGGGGAAGCGCGTCCCGGCTCCCCCCGGCAGGCAGAAGGTGGCCCGCGTTTGGCACCTGGAGGAAGGAGCCGCCCAGTGCCAGGCAGCGGCAGGAGTATCGGCAGCGGGCGCTGGCTGCTTCCCCGGGCTTCCTTCCCGCCTCGGGCTGCGCGCCTCAGACCCACCCTGCCTCAGCCAGGGGCTGTCAGCCCGGCTCCGCGCTCCTTCCTTTGTGTGCGCTAGGGGGGCTGAGGCGGGGGCGGGGGCGGGGGCGTGGGGCTGCGCCCGGCTGTCAGCGCTGCCCGGCAGGAGGCGGAGGCTGAGGCGCGGGACGGAGCTGGCGGGGGCGGCTCTGGGCACCGCCACCAGGGAACTCCCCGCGCCCCAGGCGGAGAGGAGGCAACTGGAAGCGCCGCGGGGCCTTTTCCCTGCCCCGCTGCCGAGCGGCGTCTGCACGCAGCAGCAGCAGCAGCAGCTGAGCCCTGCGACGCCTGAGCGGCGCGCAGCCAAGCCACCGGCCGCAGCTCGCTCGCTGGCCGAACAGGAAGCGCTGCCCCGGCGGCGGCGGCGGCTGCTTCGCACGGTGCGGCGCCCGCACTTGGCAATGGGTTGGGGACAGCGGCGGCAGCCAGGCAGCAGCAGACGCCGGAGTAGCAGCGGGGCTAGGAGCTAAGGGGCGAGGAGGAGGGAGGATGGCAGCGTCCAGTAACTCCAGTTTGTCCGGCTCCTCGGTTTCCTCCGGTAAGTTTCTCTCCCCGCATCCCCGGGGTTCGTTTGCTCGGCAGGAACCTGCCCCCCGGCTCGGCAGCCCCCCGGTGCTGCTGCTTTGCGGCGCTTCCATGCCGCTGTTGCCTTAGTTTGTTTTCGTTTGCCAGGGCGAGCGTGTGTCTGTGTCTCCCGCCCCGGCAATCTCCTGCCTGCCAGCCGAAGGGGGGAGCGGGGTGGGGAGGCGGCGGCTGCTGCTGCTGCTGCGGGCGGTGTTTTCCTTTCACTTCGCAGGCGGCGAAAGGAAGCGGGGGAAGAGCGGGATAGAGACACACGTTGGTGCTGGCTGGCTGCCGCGGTGCTGCGGGCAGAGCGACGGCGCCTCCCGCGGGTAACGCGGCCGTGTGACAAGTCAGGTAGCCCCCTCAATCCTCCAGCGGGGATGGGACGCCTTGCCCGAGAGTAAAGGGGCAGCGAAGGGGCCTCCGGCCCCGGCCTCGCCGCGGGTTGTTTCAAGACTCCGCGGTCGTTCCGAGCCAGGGACATCCCTGCGCTTGGGCACTCGCCGTGCAACAGGGACTAGTCAGGTCAGCTCCCTGCCCAGGCAAGGGGGTCGATGGGGCCACATTGGCAGCCCCTCTTTGTGGGCTTTTTCGCGTCCCTGTGAGCCGGGGGTGACGGGAATGGGGTAGGACTTCCCCGATCTCCTCGTGGGCTGGTGGTAATGCCTTGGGATTACTGTGAAAGGCGGATTTGTCATTATTTCTTTACAGTGTGGTTGTGCCCGGCAGGGCGTCGGCCGGTCTGAAATGCAGAGGAATACAAAAGTCCTTGCCCCAAAGAGTTTGCAATATGCAAATTACCAACTGAGACTTTTAAGAGTCGGGTTGCTTCTTTCTTGGAGTTCATGGGTTCTCAACCTTGGAGGTTGGGAAAAGGTTTCAGAAGATCATGACACCCCCCCCTCCACCAGCCTTTTTTAATGGCTAGATGGGGGGGGAGTCTTTGAAACTTTTTTCTCTTGTGACATGGAGTCATGGCTTGGGAAGGTTGTGATCCACTGCTGTAGTTGATCATTTGGACTAGTGAAGTAGCAGAAGAACTGAGAATGATACAAAAGTAGTACCATTGCTTCGCTAAGTATGACAGTTTGCTAATCACAACAGCATATCTGGAAAATAATTCCTTCATACTTTCTTCTCAGCTCATTGAATCTTTATAATGACAAATCTTTAAATTATGGTTGACAAGAAATTGGAAATAAATCAAGTCATGATAACTAAGAGAGAGAAACGTTTAGGGGTAAATGTACTCACTGTACTTGTGGTTTGGTGCTTATGCTCTTTACTCCAAAATATTTTGAAAACCAGAGCCAAAATTCAAGCACTTATTCTAACCATGAGAGAGATTTTCCAAAGACAGGAAATTTATTGAGCATGTAAGCTCTTCAGGACAGGGACTGTCTTCTGCTCTGCATTTGTGCAGAGCCTAGCACAATGGGGCCCAGTTCTTGTCAACCATTAGGCACTACCTTAATAAACATGATTAATAATAACAAAGTCATCAATTATTGGGAGTGGACCAAAGCCACACTGACTGAATTGGCCTTCAACACTGGTTCTCCACTTGTAAGGTAACTCCCTTCTCTTCATGTGCTGATATATATTTGTGCCTGTATCTGCAATTTTCACTCCATGCATCTGAAGAAGTGGGTTTTTTACCCATGACAGCTTATGCCCAAATAAATCTGTTAGTCTTTAAGGTGCCACCGGACTCCCTGTTGTTTTTAAAGTCATTAAAATAATCAAGCTGTTTTCATTCTACTTTTAACTATAAATATTTAGCAATAAATAAACTTAATTATGATGGTAAACATGACAATTGTATTCCTGTGATATGTAAAGATGGACTAGTGTGTAGTATGTATCTACATGATATACATCACCACTTTCATAAAATAATTTACTACCTTTCACTTTTACACCTTAAAACTTTAGGTCGTTATTTTTTGTGGTTATAGTTTTAACTAAAGGATTTTTTCTGTCTTCTTTTTTTTTTTAAAAGCAAAGGTTCCTACATACAGTAAAGTGTTCAATATTAGCAGCCCCGTCATATCTGACTGTGTGGAGCCACATTTTGGCTGTCTGTGGTTTCAGTTCTCAGAACTCAGCAAGTCTTAGAGCACTTTTTTAATGTCATCTAACCACATATGTTTGGTTTTAACTTTATTCCAACAGAATTATATTTGACTTCAACTTACCAAGATGAAGTCTTGCAAATGATATATAATTATTATTCTATACAGCGGAAATGGGCAGGTTATGTTATATTTTACTAATCTTAGAGGAAGTGTGGTCTAGTGGTGATAGCAGAATGCTAGGGGATAAGACTCCTAGCTCTACCAGTGACTTGCTGTTTGACCTTAAGTGAGTCATATACCATCTCTGTAGCTTGGTTACCTAGCTCTAAAATAAATATATACACTAACCTACCTCACAGGAAAGTTCAAAGTGTAAATAAATTAGTGTTTTTGAGATTTACCCTAGTACTAGGATAAAATATATGTGCAATTATAGGTGAATCAGTGTTTGTCTACATTAGGGATTTTCCTGTTGGTTGTTGAACTGGTGCAACCCTCCTGAGTAGATGTGCTGTGCCAGATGGATACCAGATTCTGGCCAACTTCCGAATAGTTGTTCGGCTGGGGAGAGGGCTTAAGTAGCTTCCTTTCCCCAGCATCCCTAAATGATGGGTGCGCTGCAATCTCCATCCAAGAATTTGTCCAGCCTGGGCTGTGAGAGCACGCAAGCAAGGGCTGGCCAAAATCTGATCCAGGAGGAATAGAAATATTGCATGTTTACAGAGTAATAATAGTGGAAATTACTGCTAGAAGGACAGATGGGAAGATAAGTTTGCCTTTTTAACATAAATTTTGATGGGACAATTTCCTGCTTTTCTGACCTGCACTTCTTAGAACATTGCTAGTTCTATTCCTCAGTGGGTGCCAAACTCTAGGTACAAAGCTTATATTATAAAGAGATGTCAAGTTGAGCATGGCTCTGTTGTAGAGATAACGTAGTTTATGTTTAGCTCTGAGGAAAAAAGTACTTTATACCCACCAGCTCTCAAAGCCTAAGGACACATGACTGCACTTGACCATCTGCAGTGTAACATTTTCTCTTTCCTATACCTCCATTGCTTGTTAGAGAGGAGAAGTGTATAATAATGGCTCAAGTATGTTTTGTTTGAAGAAGCTGTGAAAGAATTTTACTGTTTTGACATTTTGCGAGCCCTATTATGTTTTCTGATCTATTCTGTTAGCTTCTATCAACTTAATTGGGAGTTGCTGGTCAAAAACATAATTTGGGTCTTCTTTAAACAGTCAAACAGTCATTTTAAACATGCTTTACAAACATTAATAAATTAATACTCACAACACTACAGTTGTTTTACCGATGGGGAAACTGAGCTAGAGTGGCATAACCAGGGCTGCAGAGGGATGTAGTTTTAGAGCCGTAGTTAGAACTCAGAAGTTCTTTGTTCCTAGTCTTTTGCTTTAATAATTAGAGAACCCCCCCACTCTCACAGATTGGTCTCCTGTATTATCCTCTAATATTGGTCTCCTGTAGCACTACTGTCATGTTACTAATTATAGTCTCAATATTGTTGGATACTTGCTTGGGGCCTGATCCAACTACTACTGAAGTTAATAGGAGTCTTTACATTGACTTCAGTGGGAACTGGATCAAGCTTTAATGCAAAAGAGTGGGTGGAAATGGAGACTATTTGTGCTGTATTTCCTCAAGTGTTATGTCACTAGGATCTGAGAATTATAGATGCTGTTCTTTAGGTCAATTTTTTGAAAGTACCTAAGTCCCATTGAAAGTTAATGTCACTTACGCACTTTTGAAAATGTGGATTATTAGTCACAAAAGACAACATTTTCAAAACCATTTGAGGTAAACGGTACCGAGCTATGTGAAAAGGAGGAGGTAGTGGTATTAAGCAGTTCCAGTCAATATTCTTTTCTGGAGCCTTGGTGGATCTGCACACCATATGGAATGTCAAAATTACAATTACTTCCATCGTGAATGTCTTCCTAGCTTCCCAGCAAATCTCCCATTCAAAGCACCCAGGTGAACCGCTGCTTTACACCAT
Source organism: Lepidochelys olivacea (assembly GCF_965140295.1). NCBI lineage: Eukaryota > Metazoa > Chordata > Testudines > Cheloniidae > Lepidochelys > Lepidochelys olivacea. The sequence continues at coordinate 206,467,670 of NC_140412.1, read as the reverse complement.
TCCCACTCCTGTACCTGCTCTCCTCAGGAGTGCTGATTCAGCCATCATCAGCATCTTTTCTTCCCCTTATCACACCATCCCCTGCTTAGGCTGGCTCCCACTTCTACACTTCAACCTCCATTCTCTCCTGCTCACTCTTTGCTCCCACTCATGGGTCTGCATCTCATCTTACTAACCCCTACTCTAACTCCTGGTCTTCCCCTCCCAACTCAGCATTCCCCTCTTCCCCCCATAGTGACACAAACCATCCACATCTCCTACTTCAACTCTCAGTACTATCCTTCCTGCTCTCCCCCAGTCGTACAGGTGGCTGAAGCTTTGTTTATAACTGATGAAGTGCAGGCTCCATTCTCACTTTCTATGGGACATAATTTCCATGGTGTGTGAGCATCAGGTGAAGAGAACTCTCTGTTTCCTTTTCCCAGTGGGCTTCCACACTTCTATATTTGATCACACATGGATCCCGTCCCAGAAGAATATTTTGTACTCTTTGTCACTTATCAGCAAGAGGGTATTGCCAGCAAGAGGCTCAGCCATGTTAATTTTAATAACTTCTATTAAAATACAGTTGATATGTTTAAAAATGTTTCTCATTCTGTGTATATTCAGAATGCTGTTCTGAACAAAACTGGTTATACTTTCCTTTTTTGAAAAGAATGGATAAATTTAGCTTGTTTCTTTTCTTATTTAAAATATTAGTCTTAAAAAAAATTAATTATCCATCCTGAAGTTTGGAATAAATATCTTAAAGTTTCATTGGCCAGTGGTCCTTCATTAATCAACAATGAAATGTATGATTTATAAAAACAATTATAAAAAACAATTATAAAAACAATAATAAATCTGAAAGGGTCAAAGGCTATTTTTATAAATGAACTGATATATTTTGTATAAAGACAATCTGATTGCAGACGAGGTGGTTTTACATATAGTGTGTATTGTGAAAAGGTGTGCAGGAAAGACTTAGCACATAAAGAAAAATATCAGGCAATTCCACTAACTTAACAAGGTCAAAATAAAATATTAAAGAATAATGACTCCCTGGGGGACCATGAAGATGCTAAGACGTGAAATAGGCATATATTGTAAAAATGAAAGTCAACATAAGCTGATTTTAATTAAGATGCTAGCAAGTGAAAAGAAATGAAGTTGGTATTGAACACAGATTCAGCAAGATTTTAATAGGGAAAAAGATTAGTGAGTGAATGTAGGTTTATTCTTAGTGATGTAATAGAGATAGTGTTATGAAAATGGAACATGAAAATTGGATATTCTGCTGATAAAGTGCTACTTTTGATTGTAAAATGGGTAGTAAAATTCATTTTCCCCCTTTTCTCCATGCAGTGCTTCTGCTAACTGTAGGGTTTAATCTTGACCTTAAGCTTAGAAGTCATTTGTCATCTGTGTTTGAGGAGACTGATGAACCTATAATTCAAGAAAAAATACAATAAAAATTCAAAAGAAAAAAGGCCTAAGTGTCTAACACGATCTAATGACAAATCTAAAATTTACTTACTAACTATATTGATTGCTGACTACTGAGGATTAATATTAATTAGGTAACTGTTACAAGAACCTCTGCATTAGAATTTAGTTTGTATTTATTTGCTGCATAGAAAAAGTCCATTTTTCTTCTTGATCGACTTGTCTCAAAGACATATGGTTAGAATCAGACATCCAATGTTTCACCCTGTCGTTACGGTGATCATTTTGGATCCCTGTTAAATTGACGAGGTTCTTACCTTCTGTTTGGTGCTAGGGAGGTTTAGATGTGCCTGAACGCCCAGGAGATTATAAGGGACTCTTGAGAGTGAGACCTTCTGCACTATCTCATACATGGTTTTGCTCATGCTGTTTTTCAAAAGGATTTTTTTTTCAGTAAACTGGTTTATGTCAGTCTTAAACTGTAATATTTTAGCTAAAGATTTAGTTAGAAAACATGTTAATTGTTTAAAACAATTGTTTTAAACAAACAAAAACGTTCCTTATTCTGAAGGGCAATGATGACAATATTTTTCTTTCTGCTCTTTATGCGCTGGCAGAAGATATTCTCATGCTGGGGGGCCAGTCTGTTGTTCCTCCGTGTCTCTTGCTTTGTAGAAGAGAAGAACTAGGAAAATTATATCTTCAGGAGAACTATATATTAAGAAATGCCACATAAATATTGAACAAAAAAGCTTTTGTTGCAGAAAAATGTAACCGGATTTGTACTAGAAGCTATAAATCTATCATTTCGTATACATCACTTTCTGTACAGGTGTATTCACAATTCATCTGAGAATTATATACAGCAGCTAGCGTAAATGCCTACTTTTAGCTTCTATGAATAATAATCCATTCTTGCACTCTTTTTCTGACCTTTGATTTTGAGAATATAAATTTGAGTTTTGCATTTAGAGATGGTTGTTACTAATTAAGAATCATGCATAGTTCAGCAACAATAGTTTCATCACCTTGTTTCACTCAGCAATAATCCAGTTCCTGAGGTGGGAAAATTAGCAGTTTATTCCTGGTACAAGGGAATTAGTGTTGCAGTACAGTGCTACAGTAACATTGGTGTGCTTTAAGGTTTGCAGATAATACATTAGTACGTGACAATATGGACTCCTGCCTTTGGTAAGGTAAATATACAATAGAAAAGTTTTTAAAATTTAGGAGAATTTGAAGGTGTAGGGTGCTGTCTCAATATTATTTTTTAATAAAATCAATACAGTAAGATTATCCTCAGAACAGACCATTTTTTCATTGAGCTGATATCAGACATTCTGATTCTCTTTGGTCAAGATGGCTTACTTGTAGCATAATAACTGATAATATAACACATGCTAGTTGAGCGCCTGTCTAATTATAGGGAGTAATCAAATGCCAATCCCTGTTACTCTGTGTCAAGTCAGATTTCTTCACGTCAGTCTCTAAGATATTATAAAGTATTTTCATGTTGTTGTTGCACCTTGCCATCTCCTCAGCTCCCATTTAAGCATTGATGTTCTTAACTCCTAGAAATTGTGGTAAAATACAATTCTGTGTTTTGCTACCAAAAGAAGGAAATGGAATGGTGGAAATGGTATAGAACACCATTTGCTGACCCTCATTTGCCACCTTATGTGGCTTTCTTAAGGAAAGGCATGCTCAGCTGAGCTGCTGGAAGTAAACTACGTTTCTGGTTTAAAAAAAAATGACTTGTTGATCATGCCAGTCACTCACCAGTGGACTAATTTGAAAATCCAAAAACACTTAGGTCCCTCTCCTGCAAATACTTACGCGTATGTTTAACTTCACTCATATAAGTAGTCCCATTGAAGTCCATTTAATGTAAATTCCTTAATACTGCACCTTACTGAGCATTGTGAAAAGGAAGGAAGGCTGAAAGATGGAAGACTGGTGAGAATAGGTGGGCGGAATTAAAATTGATTGGTTGCTCTTAATTGAATATTTCTGTGGCTTTCAGTATGTGTGTGTTTTTAAATTGAAGTATTTTGCCTGAGAATAATGTATATGAGTCTTATGTAACTAAAAGCAACCAGTAAGCCAATAAACTAGCAAAATATCTCTTTTTGAGGAGATTTTGATAATCTTTATTCTCTCTGTCATTTAAGCTTTAAAAATTCTGATGTCAGTTGTGGTATGGAGAAGAGTGAGTGTATGTGTAAAAGAAAAGCCTGTGTTTCTCATGACATATTTGACGTTTAACCTTCCAACTTATGCGAGCAGCAAGTGATCTACGGTAAATCTATCAAAGATGGAATTTTCTGTGTAACTGTTTATAAAAAAAAAAGTCTTGTATATGTTCTGATCAAAGCAGTGTGCTTGTGTATCAATCACTTTTGTTATTTCAACTTTAAACATATTTTTATCTGCGTATTTAATGTACATTGCAGTGTAAGAATGAATTAGGAAATTACAATATTTTGACATATTGAAAGATTATTTGGTTACTCATTTGGGCTCTTTTCAAGGCACATAAGGGAACAGAATAACACTTATCTTGCAGACATGCTGAGAGGGATCAAGTGAAGGGCAGAGACCGCTGTAGAGTATGTTTCCTGGCGTTGTGTGGTTCTTATGCAGCACTTCTCCTGCAGAGACGCAATGTAGGAGGCATGGTCTGCTGGAAAGTGATGGGATTCAGTCACTTCAGTGTGGAAAGTTTCCCTTTAAAAGACATGGAATTTGCTGAAATATTTTTCTGCTGCTCTGAGCAGTACTGAATCAACCTGAAAGCCAAATGGACCACTTCAGAGATGTCATATGTGCGCAACTGACGGGGGAAGACAGTTGTAGCACAGTGACAAGCCAGCCATTTTCAGCATTTGCAAGGTGTCCAGGTGACAGGAGAAAACAATTTGTTTATCTGTATACTGCTGAAGTTCTGCAGGATTTCCATTGTGATTTCCTGCAAGTTTCAGGCCTGTTGCGGGGATATGAGGCTATGCCTCCTGTCACTTCTGCACGTCCAGCATGCCAGTCTCACTAAAGGGAGCATGCAATGAATCCTTAAGAGCACTGATTGTCTTTCAGATGAAACCTGCACAATTGTGCCTCTGTGTGTAGGAAGGGGAGGATATATCCTTGTTACTATTTTTAAATAAATGTAATCATATGTAACATATTTTTGCAAACTTTATTATGCTCTACTGATAGTTTAAAAGGCCACAGATATACTGCAATATTTTCACTTGATATTAATGTAGGATCAAATTCTGTCTTCCATAATGGCACAGAGGTACATGACAATGGAAGATTATTTATGCCTGTATTCTGGCTGGCAGTGCCCCCCGCACCACCCACATACATATTATTCCAGTTAGCAGGGCTGGGCACGTGGGGGGGCAAGCAGGGGCACAGAGCTCCTCCAGCCCTGGGGCCGTGGCAGGGGCACAGAACGTGCCCCTCAAAAAGTGGTCAAATATAAATTCCTGCACATATCCCTGCCAGTCAGGAACACATATAATCTGTGTGTTGTGTAAAGTGCGTAGTTGCTATTGCCGGGTCAGGTAGCATGCACATACAACAAATGGGCAAACCCTGCCATGATATAGTCAGCAGACCCTGAAATATGGAAAAGGTTCTTGGGATTGAAATGTGGGATTTAGAAGTTCTGTCTTGCAGATCACACAACATACTTTGTAGTATAAACAATACTATAGTATGTAATATAGAATAGCCTTGTGGTTAAAGTAGGGGGTCAGGAGTGCTCAGCTCCCTCTTCCTAACTCTGCAACTCACTTTGTGTGCCCTTGAAAAAGTTACTTAACCTCTCTCTGCCTCCATTTCAACCTGAAGTGTAGAAAAAATCATAATAGGCCCCTCCAAATAATGATATATGCTTACAAATCATTAAATAACTCAACATCTGTTTATTTTCACTCACATTTAAGTGCACTCAAGAGACTTTTTCAAGCTTTTTCCTCCAACCATGAGCGCTAAAAACTTACATGAAAATTTCTGCTTTCATTTTAAAAATACAGTAATTACAGGATTTTTTGTAATCACAGCTGGGACTTTAAGAAAAATGCTAAATATTGTAAGACCTGTAATAAAAATCATGGGAGTTGCCAATACCTCATTTACTCCTCTGTAAAATTATATTTACATATTTCACAGAGGTGCTGTGAAGCTTATTAATTGTTTGTAAAGTTATTTTGGTGAAAAACCCTATATGAGTGCACATTGCTAGGGCCTGCCCTGTAAGGTGTTGAGTTTCTTCTGCTCCCAATGAGGCTGAAGTGGTAACTCAGTTGTTTGTAGGATTGGGAACATATTTATCTATTTTTATACAATCGCCATCATAATAGTATCTACTGTTGTTAAGGGCCAAATTATTATAGGTTTTATGGTGAACCAAAAAGGGAATACTGGTACATAACACATTCAGTATTTCTTGTATTCGCACCATGTGGATGAAGAATAAACCAGTTCCTCTAATGATGCATTTTCAAGAATTATGCACAACATTTAAATTATACATAATTTGTATAAATGTTTGCTTACTGAAAAAGCAGGTTCTTTTTTTTTCCCATTTCCAGGCAGGCAGACTGAGATGATGGACAGCTTTTAGTGACATGCTATTTTTATTCTACAGTTGTTTTATTTTGCAATTCGAAACCTCTGGTTAGGTTGGTTTTGCTGCTCAAACCAGTTACTGGGGAAATTAAAGTATACTGCATCCTATAATGTCTTTACATAAATTTGACTCTAATGAAGATTCAGTATTTTGATTCCAAGCTTCCTCTAGCAATGAAAATACGAATTTGACGTATCAGTAGATAGTGTAATTTTTCATTCAGCTCAGTGGATAACAGTAAATGATTGGACATGATTTAAACAAGGATGGCTGCCTTGGATAAAACTTTAAAGCTTTGGATCAAGAATGCTTGAGGCTAGGAGAAAAATTAAAGACATGGAAATGGTGATAGAAGGGCATGCTTCCCCCCACTTTTCTTTTTGCCTGAATACTACGAATAGTTCTAAAGATGGAATACCTTTGAGAAACCAAACAGATGAACTGGAAAACAATCTAGATTAGTAAATGTCAGGTTAGTTGGAGTCCAAGAAATTATGTAGAAAAAGAGAGTGTGATTTTATTTAATGCAGTAGGAAGGTGAGAATACATAATTTTCAATTCCCTTCACAAAGTGGTGTGGTGAGTCAGACAACAATATTTAACAGAGGTAGATTTATAGTTTTTAAATTATAGACTCTGGTCACCAGTTTAGTAGCAGCTGAGTATATGTGAATAAGAGAGAGAGAGTGAAGTCTTAAGCCTAAATATACACACTGATTAATATATTACTAAATGTGTTAGTGTAGTCACATGACCTTGTGCTCTGATTCCATCAGATCTTGCTGGGTGAGTATGTGAGTGGGAGACTTCCAAAGAACACCTAACAGCTGCAGGAAATGGTGCTGGTAGTTTAGTATGTACTCTTCTTCCCTCTGATTGAACCAGCATCAGAGTGTAGTGTTAAGGGGTACTGATCTGCTAGAGGAAGATGTGTTCTTTTGAATGAGATTTTAAAGAGATTTAAGAATCCTATAGCACTCTTGAAAGAGTAGAGGGTTATAATTCGGTGTCCTTCAAAATTCCAACTCAAGCAATTATACTCTGCTTGTTTAAATTCCACTTGAGAAGGCAGAGGGAATAGGTATTCTTCACAAACTGTTGTGTAGTGTTGATGTGCACTGCTAACATTGTTGATGTTGCATTGTTTTAACTCAGAAGTGCCTGTATTTAAATGCTGGATTAAGTGATCCAGTATCGCCAACTCCTAGTGTGGTGTTTTTGTTTTGTTTTTTTTTATTGCAGATTCTCCTCATAAGATTAGCTTTAAAATGAATGCTTTCATACAACCAAACTTGGCTTGTTTTCAGCCATTTTTTTCCTCCATTCACTTCTTTATCCTCCTCTCAGTGAAAGACCACTCAATACCTTGCTAGACTCTGATGGCACAGATTCTGATTTCAGTTATACTAATGTAAGCCTGGAGTAACGTCACTGAGATAACTACTTATAATCTGATGCTGACATTCCTTGATCAGATTTTTTCTGATAGACATTTCAGAACATATTAGTTGCTTGGTATCTATTCCAGGTAGTTTGATGCTCTTAATTTCTGACACTGTTAAAGTACCACGTGGAGTGACAGCTGCTGAGGTAACTACTTGTGGTTCTTTTACTCTTTGAAAAGCAAAATATTGTAGACATGCAAAATCTTTGCAAATGAGCAAGGACATATGAGTCTGAATTTTGCATATTTTCCTTGTTTTAACAAAAGTATATTCATGGGGGAATATTATCTCATTTGTGGATATTGAGTCAACAAAAAATATTTTTGGAACTTTTTTGCATATCTGTAATATTTTTGTTAGCTTCTGAATAATATTTTCTTTCCAACTCCCCTACTTTGCCATATGGAATAGAACTTTGAGAAATATGCTTCCAGTCAGAGGAGCTCTCTGATAAACTCTGTAGTTACCTCAGTTTACTATATCGCATAATTGTCTTAGAATCTTCATAGTCTATGTAAATACAGGCATTGGCCCTCATTTGATCTTGCTTACACTTGAATAAAACTGAGGTAAATCCTTGGAAGTCCACAAATGAAGTAAGTAAAATCCACTTAGTCATGTCTAAATACTGGTAACATCATAGCAGAATTTTCAGAAGCCTTCTTGATCCATCGCTAACTTTGTGCACTCAGCAGCTGACCTCCCAGTGATCTGCTGCACACCATCTATCCATCTCCTTGCTGGTCATCCCCTTACTATGATGTCCCACCACTGTTCTTTTCCCGATAACATTAATCAGGTGTATAGATGAAAATAACCTCATGTGATCAACATGCATAAGTTTGTACCTGTTGATTTCCAAGAACAAAGTCTGCTTCATGCCAATATTTCTAATATAAGTATTGGTCGTCTTTTTCCATCCAGAGGATACAAGAATCTTCACTAACTTCACATCTTAAATGCATTAATTTCCCAAGATTCACATTCATAAGTTGCTATGGAAAAAATTAAGCTTTTCACCAGTTGAACCTATGTACCTTTCAAGATGGCACAGTTTTTCCACACTTTCGTATGGGAGGCTATGGCTGAGTGAGCCGTCCCCAGTCATCTTCTGATTTCTTTGGAGCAGGCTTCTTGGTTGTGTTTTGTCCAAAAACTATAAAAGGGAAAAACTAGTATATGTGATATCAGGCTCTAGATCACTTTACAGAAAAATTGGGTGAGAGGGAGTTATTTTAAAGCCAAACACACATTTGACCAGTCTATCATGACCCCCAAAAATCAAATATATAGTCTTCAAAATTTATACTCCAGGAGCCAAGTTCTCTTTTGGGAACTTCATTTGAGTTAACAGACCTACTCCAATACTCCTGTTTCTCCCCTGAGGGGGAAAAAAAAAAAAGCCAAGTGAGATTTAGGCCTGATACAATTTTCTTTCAAATCAATGAATCTTTCTACTGGGACTTCAGTGGGAGTTGGATAAGGCTCTTAGTTGCATTCTTGTGAGCATAAGTTTTATGTATGCTATCATTAACTAGGTCACCTTGTACTAACCTAATTGGCTTTTATATTCTTTCAGTGTGACACATGGGTTAGGTTAGGTGGAAAATGTCTAGGCTAATCTTTAAATAAATGCACAACCAATTACCCATTTTACGTTTGAGTGTCAAACCCTTGTATACTTTTGTTTCAAAATGTATTTGAACAGAAATATTTAGACGATGTGTTATAATCTATGGGTTACATATGATGAGAGTCTTTATTTTATTTCTTGTTTTGCCATTGACGTTATATATGACTGTGGCCAAATCACAGTTGCTCCTCTTTTAGTGATTTGGTTACTTGAACTGTAAATCTGAGTAGAAGATCTTGGTTAGATAATTGTGTTTTTCTAATGAGGTTCCCTAGCAATAGCACACTGTGACAGTCTGATTCTTATTTACACTCCGGTTCCTTTACATCACTCTGGCAGTGAAAAGGTGCCTTAAAGTCATTGTTATAATTTCTTACTTCACACTGCCAGAATGGTGGAAAGGGGCATCCATGTAAATGAGAATTAGGCCCCACATGTTTAATTTAAATGAGAATTAGTAGTCTGTTGTATACAATATATACTCTATCTCTGTGTTGAGTTTTCCTTTGGACGCTTTTGATTTTTCTTTCATTAAAATATTCAGGGAAACATCAACTCTCTGTATGCGGTGAGCTGTATGGAGCAGTTTGGACTTGGTGCACTACTGGCGAGTGGGGGAAGGAGTGTGCTCCCACACCTTGCATCTCTAAGCCAAAAACCAGGCTCGGTCCTGGTCTTGCACTCCCTGCCTGTGTCAGTGCTTGTCATCCAAAAGTGGTATTGAGAGGCAGACCGGAGTGCAGTTCTAACTAGCAAAGCTGGCCCAGCACAGTGCACCTGTAAAATGAGATTGCAGACATTACATTTTCCCTGCTTTCCAAAGCAATTGTGCAGACAGTGCCCCTCTGTGTGCTACTGCCGGAACCCCATTTTCCACCCATGAATTGTGGCTAAAAGCCATAGGCTATATTTTGTGTGACAATGGGTTTACTTAAATACCAGTTTTCAAAGGTTTTACTGGTTCTGCCCGTATTCCCCATTTTATATGTACACAATTTCCAGTCCGTAGAAACATTTAGTGTGTGTCCACTATTGATGAGGATAGAGTCGGAGAGTTTAGCAGAAAGAATAATTTGTACATGTAGGAACTGGGAAATCAAACCAGAGTTTTTCAGATTCTAAATTAGCAATATTATGAGAGACTCCAGAGGAAACCTTCAGTAAATTCATATCCTGTCTAGTTAGCGCCTTTTAAAAAGTGTCGATGTGTAACAGTGTGTTCACAGAGCCACGCAGTCTCGTGGTTGGTGTGCCTCACTTTCAGTCCCTTGCTTCCCTGGCTGAGATGCCTCAGTCCCTAAGGAGGTGTGGAAGGGGAATTCTTCATCTCCACTGGGTCCCAGCCCAGGGCCCTTTGTGAAGCAATGCCAGTAGGGTCTTCATAGCAGAGTCTATGTCCGCTGCCCTATGCTAATTCCTATCTGTCTCTTAAGTTTGGGGCATGGCCCCCATAGTCAAAACAGTCTGTAGTGGCTTGCTTGAGTACCATCTCCTTGTGGACATTTTGCAGCATTCTGTTGCGGCCTCAGGTCCCTCTGGGTGAGTTGGACATAAGATTGGAGAGGCTTAACCCTGCAATGTTTCTAAAGTTAAATCAGACAGTTCACTCACTGCTGGGTGCTCCTTGGTCTCCTCAGCAGTCTCCCTGGGTCAGGGATGCAGTGCTTTTCCCCAGTGGCTGTCCGGTATCTTGTGATAGCTCCCTCCATACATAAGGGGAGCAAGTCCTGCCTCTTCACCAGTCAGCCTAGAACTGAGCCAGGTTTTCTGCTTTTCTTCCCCTTCCAGCCCTGGCATTGTCCGCAAGCCAGTTCTAGTCAAAAGCTAGTTTATAGTTTATAGCGGGGTGGAACTAGCTGGGCCTATAGGCTCTCTTTAACCCTTTTCAGGTTGGTGTAAAGCTTCTCTGCTTCATCACAATATTATTATGTATTGATTTATTTTTATCAGATACTTATGGTAAATATGAAGTCCATAAATATCAATTGTAGTTAATTCTATAACCAAGCAAACTTTGCCCTCCATCCTCTGTAGTAATCTCCTGTAAGGAATTTATAATGGATAGACCATACAGTACATTCTGGAAATAGAAAACAAAGTTGAAGCAGGTTTTCCATTGTGAGATCTTATTTGATCTGAGGAAGAAATTGAAAAAGGTTATCCCTCAATTGCTACTCAGCAACACAACACTACATTTGTTTGTTCTTTAAATCTAGCTAAGATTGCTTTTGTGTTCAAGCAATCTCAGAAGCTTGCTCTCGAGTTTGGTTTACTTTTAGGTCTCTGGAACTCTAAGATGATTCTATTAGTATGATAGTCTACTTATCCTGTGTTGTAAGAAATATTATTCAGAGTTGAGTATGGGTGTCGAGACTAATGTTTTTCTTGGAAGCATGAAAGACTGGCTCTTAACATACAGATTATTGCCATATTGATTGCTATGGCTTCAGCAGTCAGATCAGTGTCTATTAATAAGGGCCCTTAATCAGCGTGGCACCTACATGGTCTAAACAAGTTTGGTAAGGTATTGGAGGATTGTCATTTAAGTGCTCTAAATGTTTCCATATATACAAGCTTTTAGACATTTAAACAATTTGAGGATATTTAGATCAGGATGCATCTATTGTTTGTGTGTAGTTTATTACCTGACATTCTATAAAACAATTACTGTAGTGCTCAAAGAGAAGAAAATAGCAAGCCATTTAAAAAAAATATTGTAATTCAGTAAAGAGAAAAATTTCTCAGATACCAACTCATCAAAAGATTAAACTTAAAACACATTCTTTGTGAAAATCAAAATGATTCCATTTAAACAGGAAGTGATTGCATAATTAATATGTACCCAGAGTCCTCTGCCATCAGATCCACCATGCTTAAATCTTCATGATTTTCCATTGTGGGCAAGAAACACACACTTTTTGAAACCTCTTTAAAACCAGAAACAATTTACCTAAAATTAAAACTTCAGCTGTCTTTACATTTCCACAATTGGTTTCCATTCTAACTTGCATTCCCTTATAACTTTCTGAAACTTTCATCTTTGCAGTTGTTGTTCACAGAATTGGTCTTTGCCAGAATATGAATTTTGGTTTCAATGCTTTTAGAGCATCAACAGATTCAAGGAAAAAAAGGGAAAATAATTAAATAATCATCTTAAGAATTTTGACGTTGTATAGATTAAAAGAACCTGAATTTTTCAAGCAATACTGTCGTCGTCGTCGTCTTTTTTTTTTTTTTTGGATCCATTTTGGAAACAGAGGACCAAAAATTACACTGTTCTGTGAGCTATAATTTTGTTCGCAAAGTGGGAAAAAAACAAGATAATCAGAATGAGGTAATTGTAAAAAAATTGGGGTTTGTCTAATATGAGAACATACACGTACTTTTAAAACCTGTCAATAGTTCAACAAAATTTAAGTTTCTGGGTCCAAGTTGATCTGGAATGGCTTGATGGAATTAAGTGGGGCACATGCTAGGCTTTCTTTCTCAATCTGATACATTCTCCACTTTGTTTCACTGAGCCATTTTTCATGCTCTTGATCCTTGAAAAAAGAACTGCTTACAACAGTAGCAGGATGGACATAAAATGACCAGCTGGATTTTATAGAGAGAGGGGACTTAAGAGACCACATAGATATTAACTATTTAGGTCTTTTAGAAATAGAATTCAAAAATAAACTTAAAAAACAAAAAAAGTGAATAATGAAATGTCTTCCAGAAAACATTTTGGTAGACCAGTAAAAATAATTTCAGGGTTAGTAAACTTTCCTGGGAATTGCTTCTGGAAAATAGACAGACAGGTTTTGATCTTGTCACCAGGCCATCTTACCCGGTCTGTGCTTGCATTTGCTGCTGTTTCAGTTTTCCCTTTTGGGTGCCTCAATAATCCCACAAAAGGCAGTCTCTGTCCAGTAAACCAAAGGTCAAAATGAAAACAAAATGCCCTTTGGTGATTGTGCCCTCTGACCAGGTCTCTCAGAATCCTGAATAAAGTCTGACACCACAACACAGTGTTCATGGTCTCATCTTTGCCATCGTCTTGGGGTTCCTCTTCAGTACTAGTCTCTTGATTCTCCTTTATCTCAGTAGCAACTCCCAGGGCTTTTCTGCCTGGAGTCTATCCCTGCTTGTTTGCATGAAGCTTCTTCCAGAGCTTTCTACCTGAAGTCTTTCTTACTCCGGAAGAGGATGCAAGACCTCCTTTCCCTGGCACTTCCACAGAGCCTTTGCCTACCTCATGACTTTCTGTTACCCCGATTGCTTTCCCTCAGCATCTCTCTTATGATTCAGATGCTAGATTCAAACCCATGTGTCTAGAGATGTAAAAGCTAGTTTATATACAAGAGAGAGCACACTGTCTAGTTCTGATTTAAGTTTTTTATATTTTTTCAAAAAAATTGCAATTGGAGGCAGAGACATAGGTGAAATAACATCAATGCTAACAACATTTGTGGCTAATCCAAGAAAACTGGCAAATGAAAGATGCTTTCAGTTGACTCAGTTGTCAGCAATTTCTAGACGTGCTGAGCAACTTTAGGTCCCAATGACTTCAATTTAAAATTCTTGCATTCCATGTTTGTATCTTGCAGGGGCTGTAATTTTAGCATTTTTAAACAATATTTGTTTAGTAAGATGATTAACTACTTAAGTCTTCCATTAATTTGTAAGATAGCAGCTCTTAAACAAAACAACTTCTATGGACAAGTCTGACGTTATCATATGTGTTGATTGATGTTAATGCCTTCCATACATAGTGGACATTTAATTGATAAGGAAATTAAAGCACCTCACTGACTCACTATACAGCATAAAAGGAATGTTGGGGTTAACTGCAGCCACAGTTTTACAGCATACAGCAAGATCATGCAACAGGTTAATGGGGAAGCAAGAAAGACTTGTATCTTATTTGAACTACAGAGGCGGGTTGTGAGTAGGCAGAATTTTGGGTAATTGGCAAGGATACTGCAGTTAACACCTTCTCTTGTGTAAAAAGAGTCATGAAATCTTTAGTGGTTCAAAGTGTTCTGTGCCTTTGTTTAATGTTTTGCTCAAAAGACTGACACATCCAGCAACACAGTGCCCTCTAATATCATGTTGTGACACTGGTTCAGTAACAAGTCAGAAGGAAAATACCACCTACTGAATCATCACCAATCCACGGGCACTGAGTGGCTTGCCTTTTGTAATTTTCCATCCAAATGCTCACCAGGACCAACTATGATTATTTTTTGATATTTGGCAAGGTCAATGTTCATGGTGTTATGGCTGCATGAATAAGGTAGTATTAACTAGAATATTGGAGGTAAAAGTATCTAGCAAAGTACTCATCTATATAAGTGGCTCATGCTTCAAAACAGAAAATATGTATTTATAAACATTGCAGTACAGCATTTATTTCCAGGATATCAGATTGTAACCTCAACATTTGAATTAAAAGCATGGACACTCAGGCCCTGTAGTTCATAAATGTATGTAAACACACTCATATTTTGGCAAAACATCCACTTACTGTACAGTGTAGGGTATTCCAGGGAGATTTTTTTATTACTCTGACAATCATTTGATATATATATTGGTGGAAAATTTTTATTTTTTTGCAATTTCTGTAAAGTGCTGTATGGCTTTTCACTAATGTGTTGAATCTGATCATTAGACCTGTCGAAAGCTGCAAGGCTGGCCTGATGTTATCTCCGCTTAATAATGCCACCAGGGTATTACTTTGCTGCATTGTTTAGTACAGGAGACTGCTTTGCTTTTCATTTATAATTCTAGCCTTGCTAAATGTTTTGTTTTGAAGTCATGTTAGTTTTGACAGTTTCCTCTGCATTTTGAAATATCTACTAAAAGGGACAAGGTTATAATGAAATATTTTTTGGTAGCCTGTATTTTTCAGTTAATTCTTGCATGTGAACTTTTGCTTTAGTTACACTGTATGTTCAAGCGTGGTTATGGTCAGAAAGTAACAACTTAAAAATAGCACCTTCTTCCTCAGCAGATGGTTCTGTATTTCTTCAAGTCACATCTACAGTTTTTACTGATTATTATCTGAAGTTTTATACTAACACTAGCACTAAGGAGCCAATTCAGGTACGTAAAAGTGAATTTAGGTCTGTTCTGTTTGCACTGAAAATAAAATAGTCAGCCATTGTGAAATGCAGAACCTTTGTTACTGGTGATGGTGGAAGAGGCAGAAAGAACAGAAAGCACTTGACTTTCAGATTCCAGTTTGAGTCCTCTCCTGATTTGCTTACTGAACATATTTGATTTGGAAGTAATTAAGAATAAGTATGGATGCTTCAGTGCCATTTTAATAATAAGAGATAATAGTAATATTTTTATAGCCCATTGTGGGTGAAATTATTGCTTCATTGAAGTCAGTGCCAAAACTCCCATTTACTACCATGGAGCCAGGATTTTACTTAAAATGTTCAAAGAATTCTTTTAATTAATCTCACAAGTCTCCTGTAAGCTAGGTGGGTAGGTACTATTACCCTCAGTTTACAAACTGAGATAGAAAGATGAGGTGACTTGGTCAGTGCTGCACAGGAATCAGCTGTGGTGCTAGGATTATAACTCAGGACCTAATGACTCAATCTTGTGCTCATTCCTGCATACTACACTGTCTCTGACAGAGTAACTTTTCATAGTGTAAATGCATGTTTTCTGGCTTGTTTGTTTTTCTTGACCTTTTCATTTTATCATGGACTTCGTTAACATTATTTTTTCTAGTTCATTTACAGCAGGTCTGTTTCTGACTAACAGATATACTCTCATCCTTTTATGGCCATAACAGAGAACACTTTTAAATCATTCTCCTTATTGAGTTGGCTGCCTTCTCTCTGCAAGATGCGAGCATCTTTATCCTTTCACTTTCGTACAGTTACATTTAACAAATGTAGTTTAATTGCTCTGGTATCACCTTTTCCATAAAACTTGATAAACTTTTGTTGTTATTGAGTAATTCATTTATGAAAATAACTTTACTTATCTCAAATCTGTTTTCACATTGATAATAGAATACATCTACTAACTATGTGTGAATATTGGTTGAGGTACTTTCCTTCAGATAGAAATAAGAATTTACCCAATTTCTGTATATACTTATTGTTATAGTGCTGTAAATTGCAGACAATTCAGTTGTATAATGTGAAATTCATAGACATGGTTTGGTTCTACATTGTATCCTGTACAAGAGCCTCAGTTATTCTTATAACAAAGATAGCCTAACACTGGTGTAAGTGGCAGTTCCATCCAGTATCTTCACTGTGCCAATGGAAACTAATAATTTATCTTTTAAAAATTCCTAATTATTTCTCCAACCTATGTCTTGCCCTACTAGCTCTGTTTTAATGTCCTACATTCTGCTCTATCAAATGTTGGGGTTTTTTTTGAGCATACTGGCACGTTACTGTGGTTTAATAGATATTAATTGCTTTTTTGAGGAAGGAGGTTTAGCATATCCAAAGCTCTGAGGTACCTCTTTTTTTTTTCCTGCTCCATGCTCAAGTCCCTGTTCTTCAGCAATCTTTCCCTCAAAGGATAAATGACCAGGGTGTCCCTTTAGAGCCAATCAGTCTTCTTGTTAATTGGCAGGAAGGTTGCTATTCAGTAAAATAAGGTACTCCCTTCTCCAGGGAAGAAACACAATGATCTGCAACAGTTTCAGATGCCTTTGGGGTGAGAGACCTGAATAAAGTTCTGAACATAGGTTTCTGTGTGTAGTACAAAATACTATTACCAAGCCATCCCTCCATGAGTGTTTCTAGCATTGTATTTCTCACACATATAGCATGGTTGTGGTATAGTATGGAGTTTTAATTCATTATCCGCAAATATTAAAAACTGAACATCCGTTGTTTTCCCCTAAACATTGTAATTAGAGATGTGCCAAAAGTGAAACCTTGATCCTGAACACTTTTGCGTTCTGGAGGCATTCTGATTTGAATTCCTGGATCCAAACCTGCCCCTGCCATTTTGAACCTCGTCAGATCCGAAACCAAGAACGGCCTGTCTCCTGATTCCAGTTGGGTTGCAGCCAGAATCTCATGAGAACAGCCATTTTTACAACATTTCAGCCAAAGGTGGTATAAATCTCATGAAAACAGACGATCCCTTGAGATTTCTGCCATTAAATATAGGGGAAGTCTCTCACGATAAACTGTTTTCACAAGTTTTCTGACACTCTGGGCTCTTATCTGTTAATTATAATTTGGCCTCAAACCTGAACCTTGATTTAAAACTAATACAGGTGAGTATTCAAACAACTCCCTTGTTCTATGTCTAATTTTAACTTGATGACACTACTAGCATGTTACTTTTCAAAAGGTGGGAAGAGGGAGAACAAAGTAAGAGCAGCCATTTGTGACCTGCTTTTTATATTTATAATATAATATAAAATAATTAATTCTATGACCATTCTCTTACCTCTATGGCCTCTGTAACAGACTGAGTCCTAATCATGATAATCAACCACATATGTGGAGACTCAGATGATGCTCATTGTGATAGTCTGCCTTCTCCTTTCAGCCTGGTGAATGCCACATAGAGGACCTATGTTTAAAAACTGGGAAGCACTTACCAAATCTGTGGGCTATTCCAGAGTCACATGCAAGGCTGTGAAAACCTTTGGGATTGGTACCATTTCCTTTCTTCCTTAGAATCATAGGACTGGAAGGGACCTCGAGAGGTCATCTAGTCCGATCCCCTGCACTTATGGCAGGACTAAGTATTACCTAGACCATCCCTGACAGGTGTTTGTCTAACCTGCTCTTAAAAATTCCAAGGATGGAGATTCCACAACCTTCCTAGGCAATTTATTCCAGTGCTTAACCACTCTGACATTTAGGAAGCTCTTCCTAATGTCCAGCCTAAACCTCCCTTGCTGCAATTTAAGCCCGTTGCTTCTTGTCCTATCCTCAGAGGTTAAGAAGAACAATTTTTCTCCCTCTTCCTTGTAACAACCTTTTATGTACTTGAAAACTGTTATCATGTCCCCTCTCAGTCTTCTCTTTTCCAGATTAAACAAACCCAGTTTTTTCAATCTTCCCTCATAGGCCATGTTTTCTAGATCTTTAATCATTTTTGTTGCTCTTCTCTGGACTTTCTCCAGTTTGTCCACATCTTTCCTGAAATGTGGCACTCAGAACTGGACACAATACTCCAGTTGAGGCCTAATCAGCGTGGAGTAGAGCAGAAAAATTACTTCTTGTGTCTTGCTTACAACACTCCTGCTAACACATCCCAGAATGCTCTTTGCTTTTTTTGCAACTGTATTACACTGTTGACTCATATTTAGCTTGTGGTCCACTATGACCCCAGATCCCTTTCTGCAGTACTCCTTCCTAGGCTGTCATTTCCCATTTTGTATGTATGCAACTGATTGTTCCTTCTTAAGTGGAGTACTTTGCATTTGTCCTTATTGAATTTCATCCTATTTACTTCAGACCATTTCTCCAGTTTGTCCAGATCATTTTGAATTATAATCCTATCTTCCAAAGCACTTGCAACCCCTCCCAGCTTGGTATCCTCCTCAGATTGAATTGCATTGAATACAAAATAGGAGTTTAAGTTCCTCAGTTACATTTATGCAATGCCACTGGCTATAGTAGGTTTGCATGGGCGTACAAGGGGGAAGAATTTGACCTCAACCATATGTATTCCTCAAGATGTAGGGAAAGCATCCAGATAGGCACGGTGTTTAGATCCAGCATTCTCTCAATAGGTTCCAAAAATATTAGCCAGAATATTACAGAAGTTGATCACAGGTTTCATTTCAAAATTGTGAGTAATCATTTAAATCCAAGTGTACTTGATTTTTGTGGTGAAATTTAATATTATTGGAAAACCATTTACATTCATTCTCACTCTTTCTAAATTGTGAACGGGCCAGATGGTGCTGTGCTATATATGAGGAAAGCAATAATTGCAGCTCTGAAAATGAATGACTACTTTTGGTGGCATGACACCAATTTTATATGAAAATGAGCCCCAGTTTATTGACTGAAGCATGCACAGGGAAAGAGGGGAGTGTACTTATGTCTCTGCTTCTCCCTCCTGTTATTCTTTATGTATTTTAAGAAATGTCTTATGTAAATAAGAACCATTAAAGACAGGTATTTTGTTTTCTGTTGACGTGTCAAAAAATCCTCCATCTCCTCCCAAACATTTTAGAAATCTCACAGTTTTGTTTCATTACTCCTGCTCACAAGTTGTACCTTTTGGTAATTTGGTAAAAAGTGTTGTATAGGCTTCTTCTCTGCATTTTCAAGGATATAACCCCTCATCAGTGGCGACTGGTGCCCATATATAAGGGCTGAGACTGGAAATTAGATACCACCCTCTCCCCTTTATTCCCCCTCTACCCCAAAACAATTATTTCTGACCCCACACATGCAATCATTTCTGATCTCCCAAATAAAATCAACCAGCTAAAATATTTGCTCCCTCTGTAAAAAAAAATTCTGCTCCCCCAGCTCCTCTACTGTAATTCCCACCTCTGCTCCTACTTAGCATGAGCAGGCACCCACCCTCTAGACTCTATTTCCTACCTCGCCAGGTGACAGGCTCCCGGTCCCCTGTAATATCTCCTCCCCATGTCACAGGTTGCTCCCGCAGGTCACAGCTTCCCGCTTTTTCCTCTTTTCTCTCCTTCATCAGAGGTCCCTAACTTCTGTCTCCTTGAAATTCAGGCTGGCCAGCTACTCACTCCGTGTGTCTCAGCTCTGCCCTGCTTAGGGTCTTAGTACTGTGCCTGAAGTAAGGGTGGAGCTCTTCCCTGAGGCTTCCCAGCCTCTTTGGGGCTTTCCTGTTTCACAGGAGCTTGGAGAGACAGGCTGTGAGCACGTGAAGTTCTCAGTCCTGCTCTGTGCTTTCAGTGGAAGGATGAGTTCTCATGGAAGTTAGGCTTCCACCAGCCCTGTCTGCCCCTGACTGCACTCAATGGTGCATTTGTCCTACAGTTGGGAGTGTGATTGCAGCATTTGTATGCATATCTGAGCTGGCTTTAGTCTAGCTATCTCGGGTACCAGTCGCAGCGAAGAAGTGGCAGCACGGACTTCAGCACAGGCTAGCTGCTCAAGTACGTACCCAGGGGCCATGACGGGCTTGTACAGCCTATGCTGCTGTGGCTTCACGGCTGTTGCAAGGCTAGATCAAGGCTAGCTCAGCTACCTCTACACGTGCTGCAGTCACACACTCCCCCAACTACAATGTTGACACACTGTATGGTGTTGCACTGAAGAGCTAGAATCTGCCATTTCCTAATCCTTTCCCTGACTCACCCCTCCTGTTCTAACCTTTGTGCTGTGCAAACGGAGGGAGAAAAGAAAGGTATTTGTTTGTTTCAAGAGAGAGAAAAAGAAGAGGGGATTTAATATAGGGGACGAAGCCCTGTTCATTCCTCAGGACCAGGAACAACTGTTAGGCTATTTGATCTTCAGGATGTAACTTTCATTAGATTAACGTTAATCAAATTGGGTGAAACTGTGGAGTAACCATTTCAATTTGGGAGAGGCTATAAGCCTTGTTTTTCATGGTTTTGCAAGTTTTATGTAAAAGCTGATTTTAAAATATATTTTACATGGAGCCCAAACAAAAGTAAAATATACTTCTAACTTGAACAACTTGACATGCATCACAAGTTGTATCTTTTTCTCTTGTTGCCTTTTTCAGAAGCTAGTCTAATTTTTAAACTATTATAATCTTAATTTGCTTGATTTAGCAGTTTGAACTACGGAACTGAACTGTGTATTGTAATGTGACCAAAGGGTAGAGTTTACTGTATGTATAGATTTGGAATACTCTGTTTTAGATGACATGGGGAAAATGCTCTATATGGGACTTTTCTGTAAAGACTTCAACCTTCTGATAAAATTATTCAGGTTTATTAAGACTTTGTTTAACTTGGGTTCCAAGTGACCAATCTTATCTACAGCTGAAAGGCAACACTGAAAATTTGAGCCACAGGCCTTCTGTTTGACCAGTGTCACAATGTTACATTAGCAAACAAGGGAGAAATTTGTTTTTGAGTTTTAACTTTTCAACAGGAGTTCTGCTTTTAAGGTTATTTGCTTGGCCATATTTAGAAATATGTCATAGAGAAGATGTTTAATTGAATACTTATGAAATATATAAAACACCTTCATGCTGATTTGTGATAGTGTAGATGTGTCTAATTATTGTGGGCAGAATTCAGCAGTGAAATACACTGTATAGCCAGATTTCATCTGTTTTTGGCAAGTAACATTAAATTTCACTGGTGAGGCAGGTTGTGAATATGCAAAACTAGTGTTAGCTTATCTCCTCCTCCTGGTAATAATACAGTAATGCAAAGAGGTTAGGAGACATGAAGTAGCAGGAAAAGAATAATAATTAGTACTTGGCATGTTTCTGCTGAGGATCAAAGTGTTTTGTGAATATTAAGTGTTTAGGTGGCCACATTAGAAATGCTGATAAACAGTGGTATTACAGACGGAGAGACTGAGGCACAGAAATGTTCAGTGATCTATGTGAGGCAATAGAAGTGTACAGCAGAGCTGGGAATGAAACCCACATCTCCTGACTCCCACTCTGATGCCTTAACTACAAGATCAATAAGGTATTGCTGATTTAAGAGTGTGTGCCCACTAAAAATAATAGCTAAGCTCATGCAAAGGTGCTGTAAGGCCACCCAAACATGATCAGGGTGCAGGTAAAAGCACCCCTCCTCCACCTTCCCTCTTTCCTAAAATCTTTAAATGCACCATATCCTATAAACCATCCTCCGCAAACTCCCTCTCTCACACAGTTATATGCATGTGCGCATATGCGCGCACGTACACACAACAGGGACCCCACAAAGAAGCTTCTGTTTTCTAGGAAACAGGAACACCTTATCCCAGGAAACAACTATGATATATATACACTACCCATGGAGTAGATAAGCAGTAGGGCATAACTTGGGAAGCATTCTGTAAAGGTGGCTTCAGCAGCATCATGGAGTTCAGTTTCTGACAAAGGAAGCATCAGTGGGCATGTAGATGTAGGACAGATGCATTTGCAGATGGAGATGATGAGTTGTCATCTTGCCTTGGTTGCCAGACCAATGCCATAGCTTGTTATAGCTCTGACATTTGCTATGTCAAGGCAGTGTTTTCTCTGAGGACATTGCCTCGAGTTTTTTTCCTCTCTCTGTGTGTGTGTGTGTGTGCATGATGGCAACTCTAGCTTGCATCAGAGCTTCAAATATGAAAATTGTTGGGGTTTTTTATTCCTGCAAGTAGGAGCTGAAATATTAAAAATAATTATTGTGTGCCAGATCTCTCCCAGTAAAGGCTGCCACAGGTTTTTATTTTGTTATGAAAATAATTAGAGTTTATTAAATACCAGGTTATTGCATCTGGCAGTCTTTAGAAACTGGAGTATGATTATGCATTTTAGAATGTGTGTCTATTTGGGCTGTACAATATATTTACATGAATTTAACTGTAAGTGGAGACACCAGTTAATTCAATAAACAGACATCTCTATAAGATGCCTTAAGAGGGAATAAAGAAAACAAAGGCAGCTGTTTGTACTTATAATAACACCTTCATTGATATCAGTATTATTTTGCGTGTCCTTTATCTACATTACTAAAATTAGATTAGGCCTCCATTACTAAAATTAGACAGGTGATTCATTGAATTAGAAGTGCTTTTTCTGATCCTTAAATGAATGAAAGGGGACCTCTTTTGAGAAATCTGTAATAGTATTAAATGTTCTATATCTCATCTCCTAAAATCTTACAGATAGAATATTAACTTTGTTATATCCACCAGATTAAAGAACATATCAAAAGATGTGGATGGGACAGGATTTTCTGAACTGGAGTTCGTTGGGGAAATAAGAGACATTATTCGGATAGCCTTTGTTTTTCATGTCACACATGGAATTCTGTATTAGACTCAGTCCTGCAGTTCTTACACAGGCAAAACTTTCACTGATTTCAGAAGTTTTGTCTGTTTAGTGCTTGACCCTGCAACATGCTGAGTACTTAGGCTATTGATTTAAGTGGGACTACTCTGATGCTCAAAGTTAAACCTGTGCTTCAGTCCTTCGCTTGGTTGGTGCCAAAGTGCTCAGCAGTTGCCAGTATTGGCCTCTTCAGGTATTTCTACACCGCTGCTTTAAGCAAGCCTCCCATCCCTGGTCAACAGACTTGTGCTAGTGAGGTTAGAGCTAACATGCTAAAAATAGTCCAAGCCACAATGTCCACACTGCTAGTTTTAATACGCTAGCTCAAGTCTATCTACCTGGGCTGGGAGGGTTGCTCCCAATTGCAGTGTAGACATTAGGAACTGCAGATCTGGGTCCATTTTCAGGAATTTTACACACCCACAGGATGCATTCATTACAACAGACAATATATGTGTGATACAGTACGTGCACACGTTAAAACTTTTTTTACATAACTGTTTCTCTCCAAATGTGATTTCATAGTTGAGTCATGCCCGGATTGGCTATCTGGAACATAGATGCAGAGCTAATCCCCAGGAAAAATTTTACAGAAGAAAGGTCTTACCCCGGCATCTGTAAGGGAGCGAAGTCTCCTGTCTTAGTTTGCTGTCTCTTCCACCATGCCAAAATAAAAACAAACAGATATTTCCTTGATTCTCTCTCCATTTGCTACGACCATTGTAATGGTCACCGTTTGGTAGGTGAGTAGAGTGCATGGTCTCTTCTCGTATTTTGCTGTAAGTGTTACTCTGTTAATTGGTCTGCTGGTCATATAGGGATAGGACTAGCACTCAGTCTTCCTCCCTAGGACCAAGTGGCGTTATATTTGGCATGAGAAAGAAATTGGGTGTTCCATGGGCTTTCATGTAACTGGTCATCAAGCTTGAGCTGTGTTGCTAACAGCTCTCAAGTTATTATTTTAGCATTGTGCAATGTATACTATGTAACGCAAGCCAGCAACTTTCACGTCTGTTGCATTGCATTTTACACACTGTAAACTGTGAAATAAAAAAAATTATTTTGAAATTATATTTACAGTTCTCATGACTGAACCTTCTTTTATTGGTGGCTGTCACAGGGTGAGCTGGCCTTTATTGGGGGTTGGGCTCAGCTTCAGGAGTAACTCGTGCTAACTGTTTGTAATGAAGACCCAGCCCTACAGTTACCATCTCCTGTCACATGAGTCTGATATTTATTGCTGCCACCTGGGGAGATGGGCTAAACTTGGTGCAGGTGGGCTAACATTGCGTGGAGTCTGTGCAATGAGTATGCAAGCTGTGAAGACCCATCCAAGGGAGAGGCTTTGAGTTGGAGAGGAGGCGGAAAGGGGCAGGTGGATCAGATAACATGCATGCCTAGCCAACCCATCCTGTGGAGGGGTCAGAGGAATAGTGGCCACGGGGTTTGCTACATCCTGAGGCTGTAGTAGCTCTGCTAGTACTATGTAACCTGATGTGAGGAGAACTTCATTCCCTGCTGCTGGCCCTAACAGTCAGACTAGTTAGGCTATGTGCTGAAAAGAGGATTTGCTCCTTAAGAATTATTGTTTTCCTTATTAGCACTTAAATATAGCATTTTAAATAATTAAGCCCCATAACCATATCATCATACCCATTTTATAGATGTGCTTACTGAGGCAAATACCATGTGGCCAAGGAACAAAAGTGAATCTATGATAGAACCAAGAAAATAATCAAGGGGTGCAGATACACTTTTCCCTTACTAATGTAGTACAGATCACTAGAGACATCAATTCTTCCTCAGAAGGCCCAGAAAAGACAGGTTTTGAATTAAAAATGTTATTTTCAAATATGATTTTCAGTTTATATGTATGTTAGGAAGCATTGCTTTCTTCTTGGATTTGTGGGTAATATGAGTGCAGCTTTCTGTTTTAAAAGAAAAAGCACTACACTTTCTAAAATGTATGTTTCACAATATGTATTGTTGAAAAATTAATTCCATTTAACTTCATTGAAAGAAATTTGAGCATCTGATGGTGTAATAAGTGTCTGTAGTGTAGTTCTCTTCTAAATACAGTTAAATGCAATCTTTTTTCTCTTTTTATATCTGGAAAAGTCTATGACAGTTGAACCAGGTATTTCTAAGTAATCCTTTTTCACATATTAACTTAGCTGTTACAATAGACTGGACTACAATAGAAAATTTTCTAAGTTTCTATTTTATTATTATGAATTATAACTAAGATATGATGACAAAAATTACTAAATATTTCTAATGTAATAAACACTAATATTACAGGATTGTATGTATGTTAAAAGTGGGGAAGATTTATACCTTACTTTCAACATACTGCTGTTAAAGTTGCGATATATGTTTCTGTTCGTCAGTGACAATGTTCAAAATGAATAATGTCCACTGGTGAACTAGACTATACCCTTCTGATTTATAGAAGGGTAGGGTAACTCTTCCCTGGAAAAGTATTTTGAGAATATGTGTTACGTGGTACAACTGCTGCATCCCAGAAGCATGAAGTTGCTCTTTGGAAATACAGTAAATATTTGAGACTGTAATAAAAGCCATTTCAGGCAGATATGGATGAACTGTATCTAGAGCAGGGAAGAATTCCAATAGATGCAACTTGTCCTTCTCCTTCAGTTTGAATACTGGTCAATGTAGTACATAATTATGTAAATTTTAGGGGAAAGGAGAGGTATGTTTGCCATACTTTATTATATTACATGGAAATCTGATTGCCTGGCTTGTGTACGCATGCTGAACACAGGGAACCTGTATGACAGCTTTTCATTTTGAAACATGCAGACTGTTGATCATGCTACAATACTTAGTCATGTTCATCCCTGGTATAATTGCTTTAGCTTCAGTAAGTTGCAGCAGGGATGACTTTGGTCCAGTGCACCAAATTCAGCTCTTGAATATACTCTCACAACACCACTAACTCGATCTTTGCATAAACACTAGAAAAACTTCCTGCATAAACATAAGGATCAATAAAGATTCCACTGATATCTTTGGATACCAAGATAAGCATTGGAAAATATAAGCATTGGAAAATATTTCTGCAAATTGACTTTTTACTCTTAAAATATAGCTTTTAAAAATAGATATTTTTATTTACATTTTCTGATGCTTGGTGAAATGATAAGATGGATGCTGGATTGCTTTCCTTTAGTATCATCTAGCACAGGAACAGATTGTAATTAACCCTTATGTTGGATGTCTGCTGGGGTGGTGTCCAGGTGGATGTTAGATGTCTAGGCAGGGATGGTGTCCCAAGCCTCTGTCTGCCAGAAGCTGGGAATGTGCGACGGGATGGATCACTTGGTGATTGCCTGTTTTGTTCACCCCCTCTGGGGGCACCTGGCATTGGCCGCTGTTGGAAGACAGGATACTGAGCTAGGTGGACCTTTGGTCTGACCCACTATGGCCATTCTTATGTTGTTGTTATAAAGTGGTGGTTCTTGGTGTAAAAGGCAGGTAAAGACTCTCAGATCTAGTTTATTTTAGTAAACTTCTGTAAGTTCTGGTTCTTTGGTTCTAACTAAATTACAAAGTGTCCATGCAACCCAAGCATTGGGAGTTTGTCCATGGAGCATGGGTCTCAGGAAGAAAAACACTTAATGCTTTGCCAATTCAGTAACTGGACAGCTGTTGAAGTTAGACAGTGTAGTGATGTACTTGTTGCTACATTTGTTTATCTTCCATCGCTACTTCTGCTATTGTTTAGATTTGTGTTTTTAGTTAGTCATAAAATAGTTATTTTTCCAAGCAGGATTCTTCCTTAGGGTAGAGTCTGTGATCATCCCACCATAAACATTTTGCCTATTACAGGAACATGAACAGACACACACATAAGGCAGTGTTTGACATATAGAAATCCATTTCAGCACAAAAAACTATTAAAGTCACTGAATCCCACAGGCCAAAAAACATTAAAGAATGATAAAATGTTGCATAACACTTTTAAAACCAAACCCAGGGTTTCATTTATAACTAGCATATTTGAGGCAAGGTGTTTTTCATGCTAGAACCTGTGGATAGGATTAACTGAAGAGGTAATAGCACTTGAGCAATGTACATGCTAATTTCAAAATGCTTGAAGCTTATTCCTTTTTCTTCCTTGCTAAGTCTTCTCAGCTGATTAGTGATAAATCACTTTTGAGCTGGTGCACAGGGGAGAGTGGTACAAAAGTAAATGAAAGAACTGCAGGCTGATTTACTGGCTTAGTCTGCCAACACATCTGATGCACTGCCATTAGCCACCTTGAGTCTGGAGTAAAGAGTGGCACTTGTCAATGACTTTCCAAAAGGATATGAGTTTCATTTTTCATGATGATGATCGTGGTGACAGCACAAGCAATGGAAACCAGAAGGGAAATCGAGCATTCTTTTTTGTGCCTCTTTCAAAGAGGGAAATATGATTTACAGATACTAGATGCAGTGATATTTAGTAGTTAATGAATAACTGTACATCACATTGCCTCTAATCAAAGATTGGAACTATATTTTGAAAGCAGAGATCTGGGGAGCAATCACCCAGACTGCCTTCACCCAAACTCCGTGTTACATACCTTTCTGTCTGTGAGGAGCTCTTGTGCTGTACTAAAGAATTCTTTTCCTATTTTACTGGAAAGGTCAAATCTGAATTATCTTCCTGGGCCTGAGGAAACAGATCAAAACAGAAAGCAGGAACCATTCCGTTTCCCTTGTTGGTGTTTGGCACAAACTGAGGCCCTGGAAACATGGAGGCCACTATATATGAAACTGACCCTTGGCTAGTGAAGAGGACTGGTGTCCAAGATCATCAGTGCTTTTTTCAGAGAGGGCAGCCACAATGTACTGTCCAACAGCCAGCTA
Organism: Lepidochelys olivacea; assembly: GCF_965140295.1. Lineage (NCBI taxonomy): Eukaryota > Metazoa > Chordata > Testudines > Cheloniidae > Lepidochelys > Lepidochelys olivacea. Next base: position 206,439,718 of record NC_140412.1, on the reverse strand, counting down.
CTCTCAATTAGAGCTGGCCAAGATTTTTTCAGCCAAAACTTTTGTTGTTGTTGTTGCAAATAACAAGGTATTCTGATCCTCATTTAAGCAAGTGACAAATCCTGCCAGAGCTCATGCAGTGTAGTGTTGATGGTATCAAGTAGCGATGATATCCTTTATAATGTTCGATATTGTTAGAACACCCATTTCCAGGCAAATTGTTAATTTAATCTGCTTGTGAAAGAAGGTTCCATGGCTGCAGGAGATCTTGGGAAGTGGAGACTTGCCCACACTCATTCTCATGTTGGAAATAAGACATTTTTTTATGCTGTTTGCCGATTGTATTTTTCCCTGTCCAAGGATGAAGTTGATTGTGAAAGTAGAATTTTCATTATGTTAGTATACCATTAAGGAAGAATCCCTGCAGTTGTATGTTTTCTAATACTTTTACCAGACACTGTTGCTTTGCTGAACTAAGATATAAATATAATTTTGTTTGTGTCAGAGTTAGACTCTTCCTAAAGCTAAGATTGTTTTCAGCTAAAGATATATGAAGTCAATTTTTAATTACATAGACAAAATTGGATCAGAGCAAATACAACATTTTTCCTTAGTTTATATTTAATATAGTACTTCTTGGAATATAGTGGCCAAATTTATTTCTAAGTTTCTTCAGCAAAGAATGTATGAAAATTTGTACCTTTCAGAGCAAAAAGTTAGTATATACTTTTATTAATGGAAGAATATTTATGTAAAAGCATGAAATAGGCAAATCATCAAAGAGTAATTAATGCCAAACTAAGAAAAATCTCCAAGGGGATAGAATGTGAAGAATTCCCAATAAAGAGAGTGGAAATCAAGTGAAGCCCAGTCTATGTGATTTCAGTTTTTAGTTATTTATACAAGTTATAGGAACTAGGCTATGCTAATAAGGAAGTCAGCCTTTGAAGTACAAAGCATATGCAAATGTAGAAACCAAAATATGGAGTTTGGAATATAATTAAATGAACAGAAGAAATATTGAGTGCAGAAATATTGTGTGAATCCAGATGGCCCACTTTAGCTGTACAGTAAATCCTATTTAGAAGAATTATGGATTAAAAAAATAAAGTTTAGAGGTATGATTTCTCTATGTCCCAAATCACTTTTATTCCTTTGGATTATAATTTCAGTTGTTAAAACAATATAGCAAGTTATTTCAGGTCATGGATGGATCTAAAGGGTGGCATTGTTGCCAAATGCTGAGCTCCCTACTGCTTATATAAATTAAAGGGGTGCAACATTTGGCTTGCAACCCTTAGATCTGAGCAAGCACAGCTGGCTGGGGAGCTATTCCAAATTCATTAGCTCTGCTCCTTCCCAGCTCCTCTTCTCTTCCCATCATGAGACTGCTGCTCCTCAACATCAGTGCAGAGCCCCTTAGAGAATGAGTGAAAGAGGAGGAAGAGTGGAGGAAATAAAGAAACCAGGAGAATGGAAGAGAGAAATAGTTAGAAATATTTGGGAAAGGGGAAGAGACAGGAGGAGGAGAGAGGGGAATTGAGACACTTACAGAAAGGGAGATATAGAGAAGTGGAGGGAAGAAAAGATCTGAAGATGAAAATGACTCAATGAGAGAGAGGAGAGACTAAAGGAAAAAGTCAATGAAAAAGAAAGAAATGAGATGTAATTTTAAGGCTAAAAACCTTTTATACTTGTCCCCAGAGTTCACAGTGGACCTTACTAGTTTATTTGCTTACTGAACCTTGCCTTTAAATCTGTCTGTGCTTCAGCTCAGGGTTTTTTTAAAAAGATTATTTTTCCGCAGACTTAGGCCCACTCCCATACTACTTGCTCTTGTGAATAGTCCCACTGACATAAATGAATAAAGGTAGTGAGTAAATGTGAGGAAAGGTTGCAGGATTGAGCACTTAGTTTCTGATCCTGCAAACTGTTTTGCATGTGCGTAAGTGCTGCTCCCACAAGCAGTCCTATTGATGAGACTGTTCACAGGAGTGAGTGCTGTAGGATTGGGCCCTAACACTAGTAAGCATGAAAAGTCTACAAAAAATCAACTGAAGACGCTCCATAGGACTACTCCTATGAGTTAAGTTATTCACATGCACAAATGTTTGCAGCATTAGGCCCTAAGGAATGGTTCCAACTTGTCACCAGATTCTTCCATTGGATGCAAACACATGGCTTCAGTCTTCTTTAGTGGATGACACATGCAAGCACCTGATGGGAGAATTTGGTGGTAGGCTTTTAAGGTAACACCTATGTGAGGTGATTAGGCTAGTGAAGCAATAGATTTTATCTTTGGGGAGTAGTGTAGCTTCGGGGAGGAGTGGTCTTTGCAACTGGATGGCTGTGCATTGGTTTACACTGTAAAATCTTTTTTGTAAGATGGTAGAGACAAGAAAAAACTACTAAATGAAACCTTATCCTTCGGAAAAAGGATATATGAATAAAATACCTGGGCAATTTTTTAACCCTTACACTGTAAGTATGTTCCTTTTTATTTCATTTGCTCAGTAAAATCAAATCTTTAAAAACAAAATTGAAACAGATTGAGCAATAAATGTCTCACTTGCAGGTGTCTTACTAGAAATTTAGAGATATAAACCTCAAAGGGAAAAGAATCTTCAAAATGATGTCATGTTTAATGAGCTGATTACAAATATTTGACCTCCAGAAGAGTAGAAAGCTCCACATTCATAATCCTGGAAAAACTTCATAAGGTGTAACAAGAATGTAGATTTAAGAATAAAAAGCTGAATCTCAGGTACTAGCTGAACTAAATATTTAATAACACTGAGGGCAATTTTGTGCAACGTTACTATCAAAATGACTAAATTGTTCTGATTTTCATTACTAAATGTCTGCTCTGAATTCTAAGTGGTTAAACACTTTTTGAAACACGTGCTGCATTTGTTCTTTACTTCCCAGTTTAACGCTTTTGTGCTAAGGAAATTGTATAAAAGTTCACTCCCACATACTTGCAGTCCCCTTGCAGTACATTCAGTTTGTTTGCATCCTGTTTTGTTAAACAGATAATGATTAAACGCATTTTCAGTGGAGTACAGGACTTTCACAGAGACTCTTACTGCTGTGCAGTGGTCTCTGAAGATCCAGTATTTTAACTCTGTTGAAAGAGATTTTAAAATGTTTCCATACTTCCTGTTGTTGACAAGTATTTGGGTTTAGTTGTTTCTTTTACTTCTAATGATTATTTTGTATCATCATATGGCCCAAAGGCCCCAGTTAGGATCCAGAATCTCTTGTGATAGGCACTGTACAAACACACAGGGAAGCACATTTCCTGCCTCAGTGAACCTGCCTTGTGCTTAGTCTCTGTCCTCAGAGATACATATGTGCACAGACAGCTTTCAGAGGCCAAAAGTGAACGCCTTGGATCCATAAACATGAACAGGCTGTGTTTAAAGGTTATGCTCCTTAGGAAATGAACTTGTCTCTGTCTGTAGTCTCATCTTCACAGACAGAGAGAGTGTGGAGTGCACAGTATGTTTTTAACTGCACACATTTCTATTGAGAAAAGTTGACTGGACTATTCTCCCTCTCACAATCTGTGTATCAGTACTCTTCCGACCAAATTCTGTCAGATGCTACAGTGCTATTTAGAATCTATTATGAAGTCAATAGGAGTTTTGGGTACACAAGGAATATGGGATTGGGCCCTTTTGTGTTTGTTGCAAATATGAAGCATGTAAAAGTAAAGTTTAACAGGGCTTTAACTAGCAGAGTACACTTGTGGACTGAAAAGCCAGAGCCATTTCTTGATTTTTACAGCCATAATATCTAAAATGGGGTTGGAGAAGAGTTGCAGTAGTTTTGCTGGTTTGAGCTTCCTACACAGTCCAAAGGCCTGGGGTTATTCCTTGGTCTTACCTTTATTGTCTGAAAGTCTCCAAACTTTAGTAAAAATAGTTTGGTTTAATCTTATAAAGCATCATGATGCTATATACATGAATAAATAACACACACATAATTACTTCTGGGGATATTTGTCTCTCAGCGTGCACTTTAAAAAAATTTTAAAAATATTCTGGGGAAAAATGAACTAGTGTTGACACACACTAATAAATTAGATTTTTGTGGAGAATACTTTTGTCACACAGTCTCAGTTCTTAAGATGCTCCCTGAAGCTAATAGGAAGCCAGTGTAGATCCTGGAGAACAAGTATAATATGTTCTTTGTGGTTGTTACTGCCTATACTTGTATCACTTGGGGTTCCAGAGCAGATGTGGGAATGTTTGCTTAGTGGATAACTCCCTTCACCAGTGGGACGTATGCTTCTCTACAATACCTTCAGGATTTGTACACCAATCCACCTGCACTAGCACTGTTGTGTTCAAATGGTGCTTCAGTCAGCTAACTTTCAGCAAACATCCAATCTCAAATGGGCACTGGGAGCGCACAGGCACAGCACCATTTAAGTCTGGTGCAAATAAAACATTTGGTGAAACATTCTAACTCCTGCTCTATCGAGCACCAGGTCAATGGAGAGCTGGCTTAAAGAGCCAGCTAGGGATTCACCTTGGATGGGTGAATCCAAGGTGACTCCCCGGGTGGTGTAAAACTGGCACGGCCGGCTCTGTGCCACCTTTTCCTGCTACTTCCCCCATGTAGTGGACAGAAGGATGCATAAGGGGACCACGCTGCTTTCAGGGGTCCTGGCCTAGTGGAATAACCCTTGCAAGGGGGGCTCCCACTACTGCAGGATAGAACAAACCTGAGACTGCTCTAGTTTCGTCAATAAAAAGATTCACACTTTATTTTTCTTTGTGGGGGCAGTTAGTGCAGGCTTTAAATAGTAATTTAGAATTATTAAAGAGTTGAATGTTTATTATATTTATTATATCTTACCTCCTTCTCATTCTGCTAGAAAGATACTTCACAATATGCCACTATGCCTAAACCTATAGAGAATCAGGAGGTAAGAGATTGTTAAAAGAAAAGGAGTACTTGTGGCACCTTAGAGACTAACCAATTTATTTGAGCATGAGCTTTCGTGAGCTACAGCTCACCGATGTAGTGAGCTGTAGCTCACGAAAGTTCATGCTCAAATAAATTGGTTAGTCTCTAAGGTGCCACAAGTACTCTTTTTCTTTTTGCAAATACAGACTAACACGGCTGTTACTCTGAAAAGAGATTGTTAGTCACCCAATCCTGTAGAGGATAAAGCTCAGCCCACCACCTGCAGTTCGCATATTTCCAAAGTCAATAACCCAAACTCAAAGAAGAGATTGTCAGAGTCTCACTTGATGTAGAGGTGAATGACTGACCGACTTTCTTACCTCGTACGTGTAGTCGTATTAGCACAATTGTAGGGCATCTTTCTGATAGGATGGGCAAAACCATGACAAATCAAATTCCTGGTGAATTGTTTTCCCTTACTGGATGATAGAGTGAAAAGTTCACTTCTCCTCCTGAGCTGAAAGCTTAAAAATACAGGTAAGTTGAACTATGATAATTTAGACAAAGCTGGGTCAAGCAAACTCTGGTTTTAGTCCCCTCATATAGTGTGGCTGAGGTAGTTGGCTTGGAGTTATTATATTAATCCCTACTTGTTATGCAGTGAAAGGAATGCTGCTTATAATAGACTGACTTCAAATTTCCTACATGTTTTCTATACAATCAGCATTTACCTTTAAGTCTATAATTTGTTCTTTAAAGTCTGTATTAAGGAAGCATGACATGACTGCACTGACTCTATGAGATTAGAAGTGCAGAGTGAGTATAAATGTATTGTGAAAGAAACCACCCAGTACACTTTGCAGACTAGTAATTAATTATTTTTTCTGTTATGCGGCCTATGCTTTAATTTACTTTGCACAAGAGGTGTTTTTTTTTTAAGGAAGCTTGAATCTGAAGGTAATGAAGCAGTTTGCACTACAACATGATTGTTTTGAGAGATGCTCTGAAAAGGTTGGTACTCCCAAATTTTACCTAGTTGTCATTTATTTTTATGGTCTTGATCCAGTTTAGGCCTGCCTCTAATTCTGCTGGCTTCAAAACTTCCTGTGCCCAACCATTGCCATGTTCTGCCCTTTCTCCTCAGGCTGCATGGCTGATTGAGACTGCTCTTTATTTATAGGTTGGAGTATCATAATGCTGATTTCTGTATTATACAGCCATTCAAGACTTCCTTTTTTCTACTGTTATGTGGCAATCAGGTTTATGAGAATAAGGTTAGGTACCCAGCTCGAATGGTCAGTGATGGTGGAAGGAAAGTACCCACTGTGATCTGAGGCCTACGTCTGTGAAGAGGGGTAGCATCACCCACAGTATGAGAAGGAGCGACCCAAACCAACAACTTGGATAGTGGGAGAGCATTCCTATTACTTTAAGGTATCTAAAATGTAAATAGTTTAAAACAAATATCAAATCCAAATATTATTCTCACTCAAGCAGAGTGAGATTAACTAGCAGTCCAATCTTAAATACTGGTGCTCAGCATCAGAGATCCGAATTTTAATGACTCTTACGGGGGGTCTGTTGCATGTGTACACAGAATAAACCAAATGAGGAAACAAAACTTCAGGGATTGGAATGTGAGAGGAAGAATTCCAGTCTGGGGAAGAAGGGTGATGTGTGAATGGCAACCCTGGCCCAGCTCAGATAAGTGTGGGTTGGTTGGTGAAAAGTGCAGATATTGCATCCATAAACAGATGACATTATGCCTCTGGATAGGGAGGCTCAAATATATTGCGAGTGAAGTTACTGGTGCATGCAATGAGGAAATAAAAACTTAATGGAACAGTTTGCAAAAGTGAGTGATTTGGGGTGCCTCAATTTTTGGGTGACCAACATGAGACATCATAAAAGGGTCTGATTTTCAGAGTGAGAGTCCTCAGGTGTTGTTGAAAATCAGGCCCCTTTAAGGCAGAGGTCCCCAAAAACCCGTAGAGCCTCATGGACAATTCTGAACCACCTCCAGTACTGCAGAAAGAAAGATGCAGACCAATGTCTCAGATAGGGGAGAGATCAGGATCTGGAAGAGTGCTCATTTTGAAAAGGATGGTTTTCAGCACATAGGGCTCTTGTGGGATCATGAGGTTCTCCTACAAGCTGATGGGCATTCTCAACTTCCTTTGATTTCAGTGGAAACTGAGGGTACTTAGCTTCTCCCAGCACTGAACTTTCTATGTATAAGTACAAAGACGTTTCTATTTTCTATTACAGTACTCAGATCTTCCACAGGGGTCCTAATGATAAAATACACAGTATGTTGAGCCTTTTTCCCTTTTCAGACATCTGCCGTCTTTGCCTTGTTTGACCCTTTTAAAAAAGCAATTATTTTAAAAGCCAAGAAGAGGCAACCCAGCTAAGCAAAAAATCCCTTCTGACATCTGCACTGCTGCTAACCAAGAGAACTTAGCCTTCCTCATGTTGGGATCATTGCTTTCATTGATTTGCACTCAAAACTCCCATCACCTTCAATGGAAGCTTTTGCATATAGGGATTGCAAGTTCAGGTCCAAGAGTTAGCGTTAGCCTACAATAAAAACATATGCTTACTTGTTATCCATTTGTTCCTGAAATCCTTTTTCTTTGGAAGAAAACAAAATAGAAACAAATGGTAACATTATCAAAAGCACTGAGTTGGCCTAATTTAGTGCCTATTAAAAAATAAGGCCAATGTTGAGTGCTTTTGAAAATCTCACCCAAAAACACTACAATACTCAGAAAGCAAAAGAGTTTTTTGGGAAAAAATGTCACTAAACTCATAGCCTAATATTGAAAAAGAATTTAGTCCTTTAAAATGCCATTGTTCAATCAATGTTGTTGCTTTTTATAAAAAGCAACAATCATTTTGTGAATTTCACTTGTGTATTTTGCCCTTCCTCTGTTGGCTCTGCAACGTTTAACTAAAAGCTTTTCTAGCGCTGTGCTGATACTAAACAATTATGTCAGTGAATGAACAAAAGTGTTGTGTCAAGATAAGATGCTTACAGTACAAACAGAAGACACTGTTAAATAGAAATAGGTTTAGGTCCAGTTTTTAGACATGCTCACAAATATGTGAGCTGAACTTGGTACTTGAGAATGTTAAATAGGACTTTTTGACCTAAGTGATGCTATTAGATCTGGACATTCTAGTCATAGAGTTTCGTCATGATGATCTAGTCTGACCACGTGTATCACAGACCATTAAATTTCACCCAGTTACCTCTGCATTTAGCCCAATAAAGTGGTTGACTAAAGTATAACTTGTGTTTTGCTAAAGCTTATCTTCCAGAAAGGCATCCAATCTTGATTTGAAGACTGCAAGAGATGGAGAATTCACCACCTTTTTTGGTAGTTTTGTTCCAATGGATCATCACCTGCACTGTTAAACTGTGCCAGATCTCTCATTTGAATTTGGCTGGCTTCAGCTTCCAGGCATGGGCATAAAACAGGAGCCATTCTCTACGAGATTAAAGACCCCTTTTAGTGTCTGTATTTTTCTCTCCATGAAGGTACTTAGACCCTGTAATTAAGTCACCTCTCAATCTTCTTTTTTGATAAGTTTAAAAAAAATGGCACTCTTTGAGCCTCTCTCAGTAAGGCATTCTCTCCAGCGTTCAAATAATTTTTGTGGCTCTTTTACTGCACCCTCTTTACTTTTTCTTAGGGCTGTCAATCACAGTTAACTCATGCGATTAACTTAAAAAATTAATTGCGATTAATCACAGTTTTAATTGCACTGTGAAAACAGTAGAATACCAATTTAAATTTATTAAATATTTTGGATGTTTTTCTACATTTTCATATATATTGTATTCTGTGTTGTAACTGAAATCAAAGTATATATTATTTTTATTACAAATATTTGCACTGTAAAATGATGAATAGTATTTTTCAATTTACCTCATACAAATACTGTAGTGCAATCTCTTTGTCGTGAAAGTGCAGCTTACAAATGTTGATTTTTTTTGTTACATAACTGCACTCAAAAACAAAACAATGTAAAGCTTCAGAGCCTACAAATCCACTCAGTCCTACTTCTTGTTCAGCTAATTGCTAAGACAAACAAGTTTGTTTACATTTACAGGAGATAATGCTTCTTATTTACCTCACCAGAAAGTGAGAAGAGGCATTTGCATGGCACTTTTGTAGACAGCATTGCAAGGTATTTACATGCCAGATATGCTAAACATTCCTACTCCCCTTCATGCTTCGGCCAGCATTCCAGAGGACATGCTTCCATACTGCTGATGGTCATTTTTTTAAAAAATGCATTAATTAAATTTGTGACTAAACTCCTTGGGGGAGAATTGTATGTCCCTTGCTCTGTTTTACCCTCATTCTGGCACATATTTCATGTTATAGCAGTCTCGGATGATGACTCAGCACTTGTTCTTTTTAAGAACACTTTCACTGCAGATTTCACAAACCGCAAAGAAGGTACCAATGTGAGATTTCTAAAGATAGCTACAGAACTTGACCCAACAATCTGAAGTGCCTTCCAAAATCTGAGAGGGATGAGGTGTGGAGCATGCTTTCAGAAGTCTTAAAAGAGCAACACTCCGATGCGGAAACTACAGAACCTGAACCACCAAAAAAGAAAATCAACCTTCTGCTGATGGCATCTGACTCAGATAATGAAATTGAATATGTGTCGGTCTGCACTGCTTTGGATTGTTATCAAGCAGAACCCATCATCAGCATGGACACACTTCCCCTGGAATGGTGGTTGAAGCATGAATTGACATATGAATCTTTTCTTTAGTGCATTTGGCACGTAAATATCTTGTGACGCTGGCTACAACAATACTATGAGAATGCCTGTTCTCACTTTCAGGTTACATTATAAACAAGAAGGGGGCAGCATTATCTCCTGCAAATGTAAACAAGCTTGTTTGTCTGAGTGATCAGCTGAGCAAGGGGGGAGGGATATCTCAGTGGTTTGAGCATTGGCCTGCTAAACCCAAGGTTGTGAGTTCAATCCCTAAGGGGGCCATTTAGGGATCTGGGACAAAAATTGGGGATTGGCCCTGCTTTGGGGGTTGGACTAGATGACCTCCTGAGGTCCTTTCCAACTCTGATATTCTATGAACAAGAAGTAGGATTGTGTGGACTTGCAGTCTTTAAAATGTTATGTTTTATTTTTTAATGAAGGTGGTCTTTTTTACATAGTTCTGCATTTGTAAATTCAACTTTCATGATAGAGATTGCACTACAGTACTTGTCTTAGGTGAATTGAAAAATACTATTTCTTTTGGTTTTTTTATAGTGCAAATATTTGTAAGCAAAAATAAATATAAAGTGAGCACTTTACACTTTGTATCCTGTGTTGTAACTGAAATCAATATATTTGAAAATGTACAAAACATCCAAAAATATGTAAACAAATGGTATTCTACTATTGCTTAATTGTGCAATTAATTTTTTTAATCACGCGATTAATCGTGATTAATATTGTTAACAGCTTGGCAGCCCTACTTTTTCAACATCCTTTTTAAAATGCGGACACCAGGATTTGAGGCCGTATTCTAGTATTGGTCTCACCAATGCCATATATGGAGGTAAAATCACCTTCTGCTCATATTTATGACTCTCTTGTTTATTGATCCAACGGTCACATTAGCTCTTTTTACCACAGTATCAAACTGAGAGCTCATGTTGATTTCCTTGTCCAGTATGACCCCTAAAATCCTTTTCAGAGTTATTGCTTTCAAGGGTCCAGTCTCCCAATTTTTAAGTACATCTTATATTCCTTGTTCCTAAATGTATAACTTTGAATTGGCTATATTAAAATGCAGTTTGCTTGAATGGGCCCAAGTGATCCACATTGCTTTGTATGACTGCCCTGTCCTACGACTGCCCTGTCCATTATTTACCATTTCACAAATCTTCATGTAATCTGCAGAGTTTATCAGAAGTAATTTTATATTTGCATCCAAATCATTGTTGAAAATGTTGACTAGTATCAGGCGTAGTACTGATTCCTGCAGAACCCAACTAGAAATACTGTCACTGAATGGTGATTCCCCATTGATAACTACTTTGAGATCTGTCAGACAGTTCTTAGTCCTATTAAGGTCTCCATATTTGAATATTTTTTCCCTTTCAGTTTCATCTACATACAAACCACAGTGGAAAAAATAATTCACAGAAGAAAAAAAAATGTCAGTGCTTCTATTACAGACAGCGGAAGGGCTGGCTCTCCATTCCACTGTGACTCTTTTATTCTGCTCTGGCCATGTAAACACTCCTATCCCCATTCCTACCCAAGAGGACTCTCTGTTTGGCATACTGCCAGTAGAATAGCTCTATACTGAGTGCCTTCACAGGTCATAGCAAAGACATATGCTAGGGTATGACTAGGGACAGAGAGGTGCAGCTGGACTGCAATTATTCTTTGCTGTGGAATGGCCTTAATTGGCCATTTCAGCAAAGTGTTAAGTTAGAACAGCCCTGAAGCTGCTATAACGTTCGTTGCAGCTGACCTGGCCCCCAGCAGGCCTAAGAATGGAGTGATGCACAAGGCTTACAGGCAACTTTGCACTTCCATGCCCTATGCCAAGCACAGCTCAGCTGGAGTGGAGAACTGGATCCAGAGAAGTAAATAAACTGCTGCTACTTTTCTGTACTTCATGCTTAATTTTCATCTGATGTGGTAACTACAGAGTTTGTGTTGGAAGATGGTCTAGTTTTACTGTGGCTTCTGTAATCTCTGTATCATGCACAATCTTACAAAGCAGCTTCTTGTGATCATGGTTCACGTGTGACTCACAACAGATATTCATCCTCATACCTACTCCAGCATCAATACATTGAAAGAAGTTCCCCATGCTTTCTTCCAACAGCAGGGGGAAAAGCTCTCACTAAAGCTTTGCTAAATAGGGCTAACAGCCCATTGCATGTAATGATACATTGTTGATGATTTAGGCCCAAGAATGTGTAGTGCTGAGTCCTCAATTCCCATGGAAGTCAATAAGAGTTGAGGACCCTTCTGCATCTTTCAGGGTTAGACATTTGAACTGCAGACTGAAGCAGCATAGTCTAGTCTAGTGGATAAGGCATTAGATAGAGAGCCAGGTGACCTGGGTTCTAGTCCCAGCTTTGTTGCTGACTTGCCATGTGACCATGGGCAACTCCTTCACTTCTTTGTGCCTCTGTTTCCCTTTCCATACTTTGCCTGTCTTATTTAGAGTGTAAACTCCTTTTTTTTTTTTTAAAGTGTTACATTAGCTACCATCCAGTCATATGGTACAGAGGCTGGTTATGTGCGATAGTTAGTAGTTCTACAATTTCATATTTGAGTTCCTTCAGAACTCTTGGGTGACTATCATCTGGTTTTGGTGACTTATTACTGTTTAGTTTATACGTTTGTTCTAAAACCTCTTCTGTTGACACAGCAATTTGTCTACCAAAAAGACTAGCTCTGTGGGGATCTCCACTACAACTTCTGCAGTCAAGACCAATGCAAAGAATTCATTTAGCTTCCCTGCAATGGCAATATCTTCCTGGAGTGCTCCTTTAACAATTTTGTGGTCCAGTGGCCCTGCTGTCTGTTTGGCAGGCTTCCTGCTTCTAATATACTTAAAAAAATTACTGTTAGTTTTTGCATCTTTCCTAAGTTACATCTTAAATTCTTTCTTGGCCTGCCTTATACTTTTACATTTTACTTGCCAGAGTTTGTGATCCTTCCTATTTTCCTCATTAGGATTTACATTCAAAATTTAAACAATGCTTTTTTGCCTCTAATGGCCTTCACTATGCTGTTCTTTAGCCCTGGAGGCATTCTTTTGGTCCTCCTCCTGTCTTCTTTTTTTTAATTTGGGGTATACATTTAGTCTGATCCTCTATTGTGGTGTATTGAAGTAGTCTCCATGCTGCTTGCATACATTTTATTCCTGTGACTGCTCGTTTTAATTTCCTTCTACCTAGCATCTTCATTCTTGTGTAGTTTCCTTTTTTAAAGTTAAATGTTACTGTGATGGTTTTTTTGGAAATTTCCTCCCTATGTTTAATTACATCGTGGTCATTAACTAGAGCTGGACCGCTTAGTAATATCTCTTGGACGAGATTTTGTGCTCACTTGGGACTAAATCAAGAATTACCTCTCCCCTTGTGGGTTCCGGGACTAGTAAGCAGTCATTTATGGTGTCTAGAAATTTTCTCTCTGCATCAAGCCTTGAGATGACATCTACCCAGTTAGTATTAGGATAGTTCACATTCCCCATTAGTATTGTGTTTTTGTCTTTTTAGTTTCTCTGGTCTCCCTGAGCATTTCAGCATCAATATCCCAGTCAGGTGGTCAGTAGTATATTCCTTCTGCTATAACTGGACCATGTATTGAGCTCTGTCCTTCTGTCTGTTCTCCTTCCCCAATGTAGTGGAACAAGCCAAAGGCTGATAGATACTCCTTCTACAAAAGATCCTCTCGGGAGCCACAAAAGGGAAGCTCTGCTAGGGATTCAGTAAGAGAAAAGGGGCTCAGTTTAGAAAGCTCATTGTGGTATCTGCAAGCCCACACAAGAACCAAGACTCCTCTAGGCTCTGTGAGAGTGAGTCAGTCTTCCTCATCTCTTGAGAAACAAGTCAGACAATCTTCACCAACCAATGACTCTTCAGGGGTAAAATCAAATAGCCCCTGAAGAAGAAGAAGAAGAAAAAGAAAAACTCATAACACAAAAAAGAAATGCTTTCCGCTGCCCCCTCTATCAGATATTGCTTTATTATGCTGGCTTCTGGTTGCCAGCCCTTCCCCAAACAGCAGTTAACTTGGTGGTTTCCCCTATAAGGAGGAGAGTAGCCTTCCATCCAGAATAAGCATTTTTCTGTCTGGTGCAGCTTGTTTCTAATCCTTCCTCCTCCTTGCTCAAAAGAGGGGTTTTTTTAAAGGTCACCGGCAGCCCCTAATAGGACTTAGGTGTCTCTAGTTAAACTGAGGTAACCGCTTTTCAGTTCATAGGGGAAAAGGCCTTCACCATTCTAGGGCTGTGATATACACCTGTTTTCCACCGCTCTTACAGCTGTTAGGTCTGATTTTGTCACAAGAGACAGTACTAAAGGAAATATCCTGGGCATAAATATCAATGGGCATAATCTAAATGTAACTGTACATCATAGATTCAGGTTTCAGAGTAGCAGCCGTGTTAGTCTGTGTTTGCAAATAGAAAAGGAGTACTTGTGGCACCTTAGAGACTAACAAATTTATTTGAGCATAAGCTTTCGTGAGCTACAGCTCACTTCATCGGATGCATTCGTTATATATTCAGTTACTCTTGGTAGCATCTGGGGTAAATAAACTTGTTTTAAAGGATCTAAATAGGAAGTAAATACAAAAGTGAGAATTCCAGTCTACTGGGTAGATTTAATGTTGTCTAGAAATTACATTGACATGACAGACTAGCAGCTCCAACTTTCCTGCAATTTCATGTTGGGATGTGTTTTTTTTCATTTGTTTTTGTTTGTTTTGTTTTAAATAAGCTAGTATTCATTGCTTAGAGAAAATGTACCCAGTACTGACCAAGATACCTGGTGGTACTACAACTACCTTGAGTGTTGCCAATTAAGAGTACACTGCTGAATATCTTCATTGTTCAGAACTGGTAGTGATGTTCTGCAGAAATATTTCAAATAACTAAGGAACTGAATTTTCAAACAACATGAAGTTTCAGGAAATGGAAGGTTGACTGCACACGCAGAAAAAGCAAGTGCATACCAAGGTGAATGCTGGTGCACACCCTTTTTAAATCAAGCATAAGTCTGCTTTCACTTTTTGAAAATTTGGCCCTAAGGGTCTGACTCAAACTGGCAAAAAACAATAACCAGAGTAAACACTATGATTTCTATCTTTAACTTCTCAATGCTGCTACTGCACCCAATATGTTAGGGAAAGGCATTCACTGTTCACATTTATTAATGTGTTTAACTTGAATAGAGTAAGTCACATTAACACTGGAGTTTCATACTCAATTTGCTAGCCTTTGTAGAGTTAACGTAGGCCTTTAATCTTCACTTAACATTCCCTTAACATCTGTATACTTTTGAATGAGCTGAGTCATTATCTATCAAATGTTGCTCACAAAGGAAGCTTCTTCAACTCAGGATATAGAAATTAAAACATGGTTTCCTGTCTGTGTGTCAAAAGAAGTCACTTCAATTATTTACATTTCTCTTACCATTTCCTACCTTTGTTTTAAATATGTTTGAAACTATTTTCAAACTGAATTAAGTACAGTTCTAAAGATACACTTTGAACAGAGTTATACAACAGCCAACTTTCAGTTTTTAAATATGACCCAGCTAAGTTCTTCAGTGAACATGTTGCTAGATATTTAAGGCAAAATTCTGCTATTAGAGACAGCTTGTGGAACTGTTCTGCATATTTTCCATTCTGCCTCCTTGCAGATCTACTTTTGATGTCAGTGGGTAAACTTTGCTTCCTAGGAACTGCAGAATATGCAGCAGAGATTGTACATTGTGGATTGGAAACAATTTTGCCTTTGACAAGGAACAGCAAAAAAAAAAAAGCGGCCTCCTTTCCCCCCCCCCCCCCATTACTACATGTTAGACTCCATTCTCAGGGTATGTTACTGAACTTTCCAAATGACTATTTATGAACAGATTATTTTTTGAAAGTACTCTTATTATTTATTTTAAAAAAAATCAGTCTTCTTTCCTTAGCATATTGAAGACCAAATCTTGCACTGAGGTGAAATCAATTGTATTCAAATGCATATGTCTAGCCATAGAATTTAACCAAAACCTGCTACCACTGAAATCAATGGCTAAATGCTTAAATGAACAGGTTTTTGGTCCTACGAGATTCTATTCGCCATCAACATGCCTTAAATTAATTTGTGAATCTACAATACTTGTGCCATATTATATCACATCAGTATTTCAAACATGTCTAAGAACACAAATCCAGCCCTGAGCTATATAGTTACAGGGAGCGGTGCGTGTGAGAGATTGGCTATTACTCCTGTGCAAATATTGGAGCAGCATCTCTTCCTAGCAGTGTAAATGACCATTAGTGTGTCCTCTTTATATATTTATGCACAACAGTATTGCTGTCAAATCAGCCATTGTTCCAGATAACTGAAGATTTCAGTGATCTGTCCAGTGGCCATTTTACTTTTTCATTTCATGAAGGCCCACATCTTCCCTTCAATGTATAGCTAGAATATCAGACTCCGTGATGAAGAAGCAAGCAGATGGAATCTACCTCCAACCCTTTCTCACCAACACCTATCACTTCTGCAGCTCAGATGCTCCAGTAACCTCTGTGTCCTTAAGGAACCTCCCACAAAGGGATAAGTAGAGGAAGTGTCATGTAGCAGTGGATCCCTGGGAACACTTTAATCCATCCTTTATGTGTTAGTGTACAAGGAGCCACCATAGTACTGAGCTCCGTGCTGGCATATGGGAGAAACAAGCACGCACGTCATTGGTGACACTTTGCCCCCAAATCCTACCCACCACAGCACAGCAGAACCAGTCACGGCAAGGGGCTCTCCCTTCTTCCCCTTTCCCATCCCTGTGGAAGAAAGGACAGGATTTGCCCCAAGATGGCTAACATATATCAGACATTTAGTTAAATGTCAGATAATAAGGAGTAAGTAATTGATTACAGGCTTAACTTATACTACATTCAGCCCTCACAGCTTGCACAACCCCAAAGCCAATGGAGATGTATGAGATGAGGTTGGGGTAAATTAGTACAGAATTTGCCTGAGTCACTAAATTACACCACCAAAGGAATAAGCGTTGCATTTTAGATAATGCCATAAAGATCCTCTGTTATCCAGTAATTGCAAAAGCCAGGTGGGTTTGTATCAATATGTAGCTACGTACTGATGTAGGCAGGTGTAAATGACGTTCCCCCTGCAAATACCTGTCAGCTTGACCTTGTTTCTCTGGCAGATTCAAGAAGCCACGGTCACTGCTGCCTGTACTCCTCTGGAGCTTCTACCATGGAAGGGACGATTTAAAAATCCTGTGGGGTCTTTATAGGAGTCATGTTACTGATGCTGCTCAGGGAATGTACTAAGCACTGCATTCTTTGGTGGCTTCCAGTGGGCTTTCTTCCTTGGAGGCTGTCTGCCAGTGTTATACTTCAGAAGCCAACATAGACTTCAGGCTAAATTTAATTAATTATCTGCTACAGTGCAGCAGCTTTTAGAAGCATTTACACTTCCTGGCATTTTGTCCTCAGCATCTACATTTAGCAAGTCCTTGAACCACAGGGGAAGATGCTTGTTAAACAGTCTTAATCCTACTTTATCTATTTTAAATTTTTCTATAGCATCTATCATCTAAGTGTGCTTGAAATGAAAGAGCACAAAAGTCCAGTGCAAAAGGTGGTGTTCTCTCTCTTTCTTCAGGGGAGAAGGGTGTTGAAAATACAGTCTTCTCAAGATTTACATAATTTCAGTCAACCACTTCTGAAGGCGCATCTCAAACAGGTTATGAGAAAGCATTACTGTCCTTATCCCTGATAGCGGTATGACATATTGTTTAATCTATTTCACTGTGCACACAATGAGTACTATATATTATTATAGAATGGTAATGTAAATTGGACCTATTACTCTGAGCTTGATTCACCACTGCACTACTCCATTTTACCCCAGTCTAACTCTTGATTTCAATGGAGTTACACTTGCATGAAACTGGAGTACCATGGTTGTAAATCAGCAGCAGGGTGCAATTTGTACCTTTTATTTAAAAGGCTGCTAATGGCATTGGATCATATTTTGATGTTTAAAAGTAAGGACTGACTCTACTTAGTGGTACTGAATGCCACTAAGCAAAAATCATGCAGCCACTTATTGATTATTCCAGGCAGATGTTGGGGTGGAGTTCATTTTGTTTTATGCCTGGGGAGATTTTTTGAGGGATATTTATAGTGTCTTATGGGTGTGTTTTATCCTGTGGATTCTAGTGGGGGTTGTGATTTAGCTGTTCTGTTTTAGGGAGGGAAGAACCTTTTAATTGTCTCTGATGTATTTGATTCAAATGTATTTGGTTTCAGGTTCCTTTTATTCATAACTAGATATTACTGATATTTCCATACTATTTAATATTTATTGCACCACTTTCAAGTCAAACTTTTGGCATCTCCGGTTTTCTCTCTAATGCATTTAGTGTCCCTGATATGTCATCTTCAAAAATGACAGCACAACAAATATGCACGGTTTCATTCAGTGTATCTGCTTGAAAAGAAACATGACTTATTCCTGGATTAATTCTATTACTGGGATGCCCAGAAAGAACTGTTGACCTTGACCTTTTAAAATTGTTCAATTTACCCAGTATGTCATCAGTGTGTAAAGTCTATTGCACAATTGTATTTCAGAATTATGTCTCTCAAGAAGATATCTCAAAGGTCACCTGGCACTTCTCAAAAGATTTTTCAGTGACAAGTTGTTTACAAGATAAAATACCAAAGCCATAAATGAATAATGAATAGAGAGAGACTTGAATTCATAATAATTGTATAAAAAAAAGTGTGTGTGTGTAAGATCTTTTTTTTGTATTTAAAAAGAAAAAAATGCATCAGATGAAAAACTAAAGTGACACACAGACATGTAGTGCAGCAAGCTGAGAATTCTGTTCTTGAATCAAAGATAATCTTCTCTTCTGCTGCAATCTCTCCTATCCCTGAAATTCTTTTCTCTTTCTTGGGTGCTTTGTCCTTGCCATGTCCATTCCCCACCTCCCTTAACTTTATGGAGAATCCTCAGGTGTCCTACAAGGGTTAAATCTTTTCTCCTTCTCTTTGGTCCTGTATTGCATCACTCCCCATTTCAGATGAGCAGGACTGGGATGGAGATTGCTGAGTGGAGGTTTAAACACCTGATGATTAAGTGGTGTTTTTCCAGGTAAATTTCTTCAGTGCATATAAGAGCTAGACTTTGAAGTTTAAATATTATTGCAG
Source organism: Lepidochelys olivacea (assembly GCF_965140295.1). Lineage (NCBI taxonomy): Eukaryota > Metazoa > Chordata > Testudines > Cheloniidae > Lepidochelys > Lepidochelys olivacea. Next base: position 206,420,857 of record NC_140412.1, on the reverse strand, counting down.
TGAATAAGTTTCTGGGTAGCAGACTTCATACTTTATTGAGGTGAATTAGAGAAATTGCTTTTCATGCATCATAACTCATTAGTAAAGGTACTGCACCTACACAAAGGTATTGGACTTCAGTAGTGTGGTACAATGAGCACTGAGGGCATTATCCAGGCCCCACTGGCATCAAAGGATTCATTGATTTCTGTGGAGCTGGACCAGGGCTTGAGAACATAACTGGAAGACAGTTGTATTGCACAGGTATAGCTGAGGGCTTAATTTGGCCTGCAGCATCTTACTACTAGAAATGATGCATGAGAAGGGAAGGTACTCAGTTGGAATTTGCAGGGCTGGTAGTTAATCTCTCTACTGGGGGATGGATAAAACTTGCTATGGAAACTGTGAGATGCAATATACAGTGAACTCCACAATACCAGTTTCAGGTCACTTGTCAGGCTAGAACCGTGCTTTAAATTTAATAGGATTGAACAGTTCTGTGAGAAGTTGCTGACAACTTTTCCAGTGTGGTGTTACATATTCTATTCAACTCCAATTTAGTCCTCTGATGGCATTAGAATCTGCTATCTAAGACAGTACATTAATGTTCATTTGTCTAATCAGTACTATACAGTAGGATCCAATAAATCTTGGTTTAGTTTAAAATCAGAAGGTGATGTTTTGAACATGAAGTTGCCATACTTTTTATTATAATATTGACGTTTAAAGGAGTAGTGCACTTCAGCCAAAAAATAAGTACTATCAAGTAGTTATTTTATTTTATTGAACAGAAGTGATGGGCTTGTTTGAAGGCATTTTAATTAATTGGTTTGTTTGACTAGTGAAAAGGCTACTTAAAGCAATACTAGCCTTCAATGTAAGGCAGATGTAGTAGGGTGAAAAGGTACAGCTCAGGGGTCTGAGGTTAAAGCCACTGAAGGTGAGCAGCCTAATGGCAATAAGTATATGTGCTGAAATGTTTGCAAGACCAGGCCCTAAGACAAACCATTTCAGCATGATGGCCAAGCACATTATTTCAAAAATATCAAGGGGCCATAATAAACAGTTAGTGGCAGATTGCCTACCCTGACTTGCTGACAGGCAGCATTAGGCAAGCAGAAACCCTATGAAAGTCTCCTACTAGGTCTTAATCCAGCATTCAGTGGGCATAGATTTTGCACAGCCACCTCCTTACACCTTCCTCTGTGCAGCCCTGGTAAAGGCACAGCACCTACACAAAAGTATGGGACTTCAGTGGTGGTTGCACAGTGAGCACTGTGGGCCTGATCCAGTCTCCACTGGCATCAGTGGAACGACTCATTGATTTCAGTGGAGCTGGATCAGGGCCCGTAGGGCACTCTGGGTATTCTCAACTGGCATATGGGTCTTGAGGGAGAGTTGCCAGCTGGAGTAAATTAGAATAGCCCTGAGACTGTTCCAACATGAACCAGCACTTTGGGCAGAGAAGTAGGGTGCTTTAACTGGTTGGTAGTTCTCAGACTCTCTTTTTTTACCCTGACTCTCCAGGGTTGCCATGTGTGGAGAGGGGAGCCATCTTCACTAGATGCTCCTCCAAGTTCAGGTACAGCCAGTTGAGCTACTGTTCTGTTCTCCTTGGGACATCCACATCCTGGCAGGGACGCAGCAAATGGAGCAGCCAGAGCTACAGTCTCTCCTCCTTTTCCCATGCAGCAGAAGACCAGCTGAGGAGCTGCTGAACAGCTGCAGCCGGGAAGGGGAAGCAGCTGTTGGGAGTGCTCCTCCTGGGGCTGCTGAGGAAGTGATGGAAGCCAGGGGTGGATGGGTGAGGTGCTACCACCTACCTCCTTCCCAGAGTGGTGGCCTGATTCAGAGACTTCAGTTTTAAAAAATATCAAAGGAAGGCTCATTGACAGTTCTTGTAATCAAATAACAATTTTCTTCTCCATGCAGTCACTCTCAGTTGTGACAGTTTAGAGTTGTGATGGTCACTGTGGCCCTAAAATGTTATTTTTATGGAATTTTATATATTTAACCCTATGTTTAAAATATTATTGAATGAGCCTTTCATTGAACATCGGGTTTTCTCCCCTTCTGTACTGAGTGGCTTGTTTTGAAAATGCTCATTATTATTAATAGCAGTAGTAATATTTATTATTGATATTACTGTAGGGCCTAGAGGCCTCAACGGTAATCAGGTATCATTGTAGTATGTGTTGTACATATTCATAGTGAGAGACAATTCCTCTCCCAAAAAGTGTACAGTCTAAATAGATGGGAGAGGGAGGGAGAAAGGAAGTGTTATCTCCATTTTACAAAAGGAAAACAGAAGCACTAAAGGACTAAGTTACTAACGCAAAGTGATACAGTGTGTTTCTGGCAGAACCTGGATTTGAACCCAGATCTCTTAAATCCCAACATAGTCCCTTAACTGCAAAACCATCCTTCAAGTCTTAGTGTCAAGGTATTCCTTGTTGATAAGTTACTGGGCTTTCTTTTTTTGTGCAATTAAGGATGTGAAAAATTAGTTCAAAGCATTCAATAGTTATACAGTGATTTTACTGTTGTACAATTTATTTTGCAAATCAACTTTAAAAAGAGAGGAGAATGTACTGATTCTTTCAGGCAGTCAATTGTCAAAAATCGACTTGAACTTAATTTTTTTGTTCCAAACAGCAGCATTTAGTGTGGTATAGCTTATATCGAAACAATATTTTCAAGAATAAAAACTGAGGAACATCGTGTATGTATTCACATGAGTGTGTGTGTGTGTGTGTATATATATATATATATACACACACACATATATACTCTCATTGGATATTTCTCCATTTTTATTCTTAAAAAACAAAATGTAGTGTGTAACTGTTCTTCAGAGAATAATTAACAAGTTTTAAATTATTGTAGTCCCCATTGATATAGGTTCTACTTGTTAGAAAGAATATAGGTCTTGCTGCTTGATATGCATCTTTACTTAATTTAGGATGTATTGCTCCAGCAATGGTCTTTAGAGCTGTAACATCAGGGAAACTTAATTCTGTAGTTTGTGTCTGTGATTAAAGGGATAAACAACTTTTATTCTATTTTCAGCTCCAATATTAGATGTAGTTCAGCACAGCCTGAAGACTTTTAAATGTCTTTTTAATTCTGCCTGTGGAGCAGTTTACTTCACAGACTAATTGCTAATATTGTGATCCACATTTATTCAAGTTGTGCTTTAGCCACGATTGCTGAATTTTATTTCTATTTGATATGAACAAGAAGTCTTCTCATTTCTCAGAAGGGAAAATTCTTATCACAGTATTGATGTAGAAACAAGTCTTACACAGGAAGTGAATTTAAAAAGTGCTTGGTACTACTGCTTATTCTGGGGTGCAGGTAATTTTAGATTAAGATTTCCCTAGAGAATGAATAGATTCTCATTAGCTCAGATACTGCAGTGCTCAGCAGAATCTGTGCTCATCAGCTGAATAGGCTGAGAAGTACTATTGTATTGTGGACAATTTTAATCATTACTAATACAGCAATTATTAATTTAATCTCTCACTAGAAGAGAGTGTGTGCTGTGTGGAGCAGCTGTCATTGCTATGCAAGGCTGTTGGGTGTGGCTGCAGAAACCAAATGCTTTCATTCTGGAAGGCAGAGCTCTAGATTGTGGCAGGGAAGGATCAGACAGTGGCATGTTGCAGCTTACAACAGGCTCTAGTTTCTGTTACGAAATACTTGAATACAAATAATATTATTGTTGTGTAGCGCCCCCTCTCCACCTGGTTACCTCCTTTAATGCCAATCCGCTTACAGGTTTTGATGGACAGGTCTGGGTTCTTTTGGATTCCACCACCCACTCAGCGGGGTGTATCTTCTTTCTTTTTTTCCTATGAAATTCTTTGGCGGTGCCTCCACCCCCCCTCGCTCCTTCCTGGCAGGGTCACCAGGGCAGCTGGGGCGGAAAATTCTAACTACAGAGTAATCCCAATTTACTTGCCAGATAGTTGGAGACTTCCAAGAAATAACACGAGCACATAAAAATATATTCAACACAATAATTATATTAAACAGGAGACAAATACAACATAACAGGGTAAAACACAATTTTTAGGGTCACCGGTGCCCACACTGCAAATACCCGTGACTCGATGTAGCAAATGTAAATTAGGGTCCTGTTGGTACGCGTACTTTGCTGGGGCCCTTGATGACCTATAACCACAAAATTCTTCTCTGCAGTGGTTTAGCAGCGTGGCTGACTGGGTTCAGTACAGCCCAAAGGACTCACAAGTGGGAGAAGGTGGTAAATCCATCCACAGGTGTAATATGCAGCGGGTTATAAAATCCTCAAACCCTTACTCCCTGGCTTGAGGACACAGTTCAGGGAGTAAGGGGTCCCCAGAACAAATTCCCTGACTAACTAACTAAACGATGGTGCACTCACAAACTCCATGAATGATCCTCAGGTTCGAAGATGACTCTGGACTCCTCAGTCACTGCAGAGGGGCTGCTCTCTGCTGGCAGGGATCCTCCTCAGGCAGGAATCGGGCTGCGTCGGGGGTTACAGTTGTTAAATACAAGGTCTTGCAAAGAACAACACACCTGATCACCAACCCTGAGATCCTTGAGAGGAGTGTGGGAACCTGCTCATATTGATACCAATGGAGTATGGCAATTTACACAAGCTGAGGATCTGCCTCACCCACCTTCCCAAGTTGAAATAATGAACCAAACTTCTAATGTGGTTGGGGTCTAGTTCAGTAGCAAGTTACTCATTTTGCATACCCAAGAAATGGCAGTTTAATGCTAGTTACATTTTACCACTTACTCTCATTTACATCCAATTTCTGACTAATTTGCATCCAGTATCTAATTTACAGCATCATTAAATCATCAGTGAGAATTTGAGTCAGACTTTGGACAGAGGTAAGTAAAATCAGTGATCAAATTAATGAGACAAATTCAGAGCTGCTTGAGCATGGAGCTGCAGAATCTGTACTGGTGGTAGGAGGAAGAAAGAGTGGCATGCTGGCTGGGCGGATATGTACAAGAGCAGAAGCTGGTGTGAGAACATTTATACCAAGAGTGATATCACTGACATCCAGGGATGCAGCAAAGGGTGTGGCTTCGTGGAAATGTTCAATGGTTGGGACACAGCCAGGTAGGTCACATTCAGAGTTAGTACAAAAAGACAGCTGATACACAAAGGCTGCTGAAACTTAGGTCTGGCTATTTTTACAGGAGTCTAATAAGTGCAAAGATCTCATTCATAGCAGACATTGAACACCATTGATTCTGAATCAATCATCTATTGTTACAAAACCAGTGGGGCATTTTTTAAAAGGCAAGTGAGCAAGTGGTGTTGGATTAGTATAGCGCTCTTATTAAAATTAAAAATGGTGTTCTCTACTGTGACAGGGTCAGGCCAGATGGCTACAGGAGAGTGTTAGAAGGCAGATATATTAGTCCCAGATTAGGCAGGTCCATTTTCCCTGGGTAAGGTAACAGGGGCAGTTGCAGAACAAGAAGGAACTTGCTGGAACAAATTCAGGCAGGCAGGCTAATTAGGACACCTGGAGCCAATTAAGAAGCTACTAGACTCAATTAGGGCAGGCTGGCTAATCAGGGCACCTGAGTTTAAAAAGGACCTCACTTCAGTTTGTGGCATGCGTGTGAGGAGCTGGGAGCAAGAGGCACTAGGAGCTGAGAGTGAGAAAGTGTACTGCTGGAGGGCTGAGGAGTACAAGCATTGTCAGATATCAGGAGGAAGGTCCTGTGGTGAGGATAAAGAAGGTGTTGGGAGGAGGCCATGGGGAAGTAGCCCAGGGAGTTGTAGCTGTCGTGCAGCTGTTCCAGGAGGCACTCTAGACAGCTGCAGTCCACAGGGCCCTAGGCTGGAACCCGGGGTAGAGGGGCGGGCCCGGGTTCCCCCCAAACTTCCAACTCCTGATCAGACACAGGAGGAGTTGACCTGGACTGTGGGGTTCTACCAGAGGGGAAGGTCTCTGGGCTGTTCCCCGACCCACATGGTGGATCAGCAGAGACTGCGGGGATTGTTCTCTTTCCTTTTTCCCATGCTGGCCAGTGATGAGGTTAGCTGAGTGAACGGCAGGTTTGAGCCACTAGCAAAAATGGCCCAACTGAGGGCTGCCGTGAGTCTCTGAGGCAAGCAAATCTGCCAATAAGCGCAGGACCCCCCAAGGCAGAGGAGGAACTTTGTATGTATTGCTGTACATGCATCTTTTATGGCAGACTTGTAAAATGTTACTCGTAACTTTGTATTTGGAAGGCTGGTAAACATTCAAAAGGGCTGATGCGTTAAAATAATCTAAATACCTAAATTAAATTGATCTAGCCCAGTGATTCTTAATCGGTGGTACACATACCCCTGGGGGTATGTAGAGGTCTTCCAGGGGGTAGCTCATCTAGCTTTTGCCTAGTTCTTCGAGTGCTTGCTCATGTCCATTCCATATTAGGTGTGTATGTTTCCCACATGCACCGATGTCAGAAGTTTTTCCCTCAGCAGTATCTGTAGGGGACCAGCTCTGGCATGCTCTGGAGTGGCGCCCGCATGGCGCGGTATAAGGGGCACCGCCGACTCCCCCCACCCTCAGTTCCTTCTTGCTGCCAGTGATGGTGCTGGAACATCTGCTGCTTCAGCTAGCATTGATTTCTTCTCTGTTCTTGCAAACTTTGAAATCCTGTAAAATAGCTATATATTGTTAGTCATTTTCTTAGTTACCCTTAGTAATAGTTCTCAAATTCTCTGTTAGTCCCCAACGGGACCCAGCCGAGGGTCAGAGCATGTCCTGGTCCCTAGGCTTTAAGCCCTGCAATCGCTGCAGTCTATGCCCGTCAGCGATTCACATACACAGCTGCCTAAGATGCTTAGGCAAGGAGCACATAAGTGACAAGTGCTGTTGACACCTAAAGCCCTTCAAGCAGCTCAGGAGATCTTGATGCTCCCAGTGCCGCCCTCACCTGCTCCTGCGGTAACCTGGTCTGGGGGGAAACCCACGTTAAGACCTACGTGTGTGTCCCTGTTCAGTGGAACCATTCCCCATCGAGAGAGACGTCCCACCAGTGTTCGCCCACCCGTAGCCGTCCCACCTCAGGACGGGAGAGGCAGACTGAGCAGAGCCCTCTTTGGTCCCCACACCACAGGGGCACTGATCGAGGGACTAGAGGTGTACCTCACGGGTAGTTTGGCGGAGACCCTCTGAGGCACATGTCACCTGGCAAGAACTTTGGGACCAGCCCTGACCATCTTCAAAGGCTTGGTACCGATCCCGGTACTGATCAGGTACCAGAGACCACCCATCGCTGGGCCGTCATCACCCGTATCCAAAAGGAACGTCGCCGTACTCAGGACGATCCTCCTGGCAACCGGCTCATAGTAGCTCCTGGTCCTGCTTGGATGTAAGGTTTATTTGTCTTCCAGCCTTCAGTTGAGAGTGACCAACCACCAAGCCCTCCATGACTTCAATATGTGGCAAGCCATGGCCAAGTTCGAAGGGTGGCTCCCTGAGGCTTCCAAGAAGGAGTTCCAATCGATCCTCAATGAGGACATGAGCACAGCCAGGGTGGGCCTCCAGGCAGCGTCCAATGCCATGGACGCTGCTGCCTGCACCATGGCTTCTGCTGTCTCCATGCGGCGAGCCTCCTGGCTGCTCCTCTCTGGGTTGTCCACTGAGGCTCAGCAGTCATTGCAGGACCTGCCCTTCGACGGCCAGGCCCTATTTGCAGAGCAAACAGACAGCAAATTGCATGGCCTCAAGGACTCCCGCACCATCCTAAAAATCTTGGTCTCTACGTCCCAGCCGCGGTGCATAAGTGGTTCAAATTGCAGCAGCTGCTGAGCCAGGGAAGTCAGCCATGGCAGGACCAGCCCCATAAATGAACCAAGGGCTAAAAGCACCGCCCAAGCCACCTGCCTCCACCCTCTGCCCAGTCAGGCTCAACCCGTAATAAGCAGGGGGTCAAACGGTTGTTTTGAGGGTGCGCCCAAGGGCGACCTACCAGACTATTCCCCAGATCCATCCTTCCCTGTGTTCTCCAGCTGCCTTTCCCTCTTCCTGCCTGCCTGGAAGGCTATAACCTCAGACCAATGGGTCCTCAGCATGGTGGAACAGGGTTATACCATCCAGTTCCTTTCTACGCCCCCTTCACACCTGCCTTCCCTATCCCTTTTCAGGGACCCCTCTCACAAGAGTCCTCGCGCAGAAGGTAAAGGGCTTACTACAGCTGGGTGCGATGGAAGAAGTTCCTCTCAAGTACAGGAACAAGAGGTTCTATTCCCGGTACTTTTTTAATCCCAAAGGCCAAGGGCAGTCTATGGCCCGTCCTGGACCTGCGAGACCTCAACAAGTACCTAAAGAAGTAAAGTTCTGCATGGTTTCCCTGGATCCAGGAGACTGGTATGCTGCCCTTGACTTGAAGGACGCATACTTCCACATAGCGATCTTTCAAGGACACAGATTTTTCCTCCGGCTTACAGTGGGGCCCCACCACTACCAGTTTACAGTCCTCCCATTCGGCCAGGCAACAGCACCAAGAGTGTTTATCAAGTGCATGTTGGTGGTAGTGGCTTACCTCAGGCGCCGGGGTATTCAGATCTACCCATACATCGATGACTGGCTTGTCAAGGGCAGTTCCAGGTCTCAAGTCCAAAGGGATGTCATGTCATTCAGGCCATGTGCTGCTCTCTGGGCCTACTGGTAAGCAACAAAAAGTCGCATTCATGCCAGTGCAGAGGATAGAGTTCATTGGAGCAGTCCTCGACTCGATCTGCGCCAGGGCATTCTTGCCACTGGAAACGTTCCACGCATAGACGAACCTCATCACAGAAGTCTCCATGTTCCCTCTGTCTGCAGCCAGGGTCTGTCTGTGTCTCCTGGGTCACATGGCAACATGCACTTACGTGGTCTGCCATGCCAGGCTCCGGGTGCGGCCCCTACAACAATGGCTGGGGATGGTCTATTACCAGTCCCGGGATCCCCTGGAAAAGATTGTTACCATTCCTAGGCTATGCTTACCTTGCTGCGATGGTGGAATGACTGCAGGACAATTCTGGAAGGGGTTCCGTTCGATAACCCCCCTCACTGCATCGAGCTGTGCACGTCTTGGACCTCGGCTTGGGTGCACATCTTGGCAACCGCCAGACACAGAATGTGGTCCCCGGAGGAGGCAAAGTTGCACATAAACGTCAAAGAGCTCCAAGCAGTCCGGCTGGCGTGCGGTGCCTTCCTGCCCCACCTGTCAGGCAAGGTGGTACAAGTCCTGACGGACAACACAGCCTTGATGTTCTACATCAACAGGTAAGGGGAAGCAAACTCGTTGACTCTCTGTCAAGAGGCACTCCATCTATGGGACTTTGGCATCAGCCACGAAATCCACCTGGAAGCTTGTCACCTTCCCGGTGTCAAGAATACGTTGGCGGACCAGCTCAGCAGGGACTTCTCCTCTCACCACAAGTGGTCGCTCCATCCAGGGTAGCCTGCATGATCTTCCAAAGGTGGGGAACTCCCCAAGCGGACCTATTTGCTACCAGGTAGAACAGGAAATGCCACCGGTTTTGCTCTGGGCAAGGTCTGAGCAATGGCTCCCTCTCTGATGCTTTCCTCACATTGTGGTCAGGGAGACTGATGTACGTGTTCCCTCCAATTCCACTCATCGGCAATGTCCTGGCAAAGATCAAGAGAGACAAAGCTCAGGTTGTCATGATTGTCCTGGCATGGCCTCACCAACATTGGTTCGGCACGCTCATGAGCTTGTCCCTGGCCCATGCCCAACCTCCCGGACCTGCTGTCACAGGACCATGGTCGGCCCCTACACTCAAACCTTGACTCCCTCCACCTTTCAGCATGGATGCTGCATGGTTGAACCCCAAGGAACAGACCTGTTCAGAAGGAGTCCTGGGGAGTAGGAAGCCCTCAACCAGACTGATTTACCTGGCCACATGGGCGAGGTTTTCCCACTGGGCATCCAAGCATGGCATCTCTCCCAGATTCCATAATGTATTTAATTTGTGTTCGTAACCAATTGACTTTAAACTAAACTGCTTTGGTAGGATGAGTCACAGGGTCTGCTGGAATTTGTAGCTTATATGCCTATCTTTTTTTAAAAAAAGCAAAACAAAACACATCTCACAGGAAGAGGGTATTTTTCTTGCTGTTAACTAAACTAAGCTTATGATCAAAAATCTGATAGATAACCTTTTTAAATACTTACTTGGCAGTCTTTTGAGTATATGTTCAGAATGTACAAGTTTCTTTTGAGAAACAACTTTTCAGTCACAGAAGTGTTTTATTCAGCGACTCACAAGGGGAAAAACAACCAAAAAACTGTTACCATGAGAAATCGTAACTTCTGTTTTCTTTATAAAAATAAACAATTACTCTCTAACTCATTATAAAAAAGCAAAATCCAGTTGTATAGTTGAGGACCTTACTTTGAGTCCACTTTATTTAAATGTAGTCATCTACCACAGAGAATCTCTATGCATTCTAAAATAGCTAAATGCGTTACATACTTGGCCTAGATGCACCTTTTTATACTTGCAAAACAGGGAACTAGGATGTTAAACTGACTTCACACTGCATTTACATATTCATAATGGCCAGATTCTGCCCTCACTTGCTCTCATGCATGCTACTGAAGGCAGTAGTATTACATAGGTACAACTGAGGATTGAATTCAATCCTCTGAGTCAAATTTTGGATATACTTTGGTTTGAAGTATAGTGTTATATCATGTGGGTACAGAAACATTGTTCAGGCATCTCCCTTCATTATAACAAACCAATCTAAATGAACGAATAGAGTCATTTCTGACTTTGAATTCTATGGATGATGAGCACCTTCAATTATCATTGAGTAAATGGGATTTGAAGGTTCTCAAGACCTTGCAGGATTTGTCCCTAATGACTTTGAAATACATTGTGTCATTGCTGATACAGATGAGAGTTGATCTGAAGCATTTTCTCAAGGTGACATAAATTAATTTTCACTGTGAAATTTTAGGCACGTAACTCCCATTAAACCAGTTAACATTTTGGGTAGCACTTTGACAATGAGCTGTCTATAGCAAGTGACTAAAACAAGAATGAATGGTGTTACAGTTCAGGGCAACTGCATCTGTATTTCCTCCTCTATTGTCCAGCAAGGGCACCCAAACTAGGGTCCCAGCTCCTCAGCTGTCATCTCTCTCAGGCAGAGACCCATGTCTCTCTCCCTTTTGACCAGGGTTTCTCCAGGATGAACAGTTCCCTGCCTACACTGTGTTGTTTCCCAAAATCCTTCTGTCCTCAGAGATGTGAGGCAAGGTAATTGCCAACAGTTATAACTTACCACACATCTCTTTCTAAGCAAACACTTCTTTTCCTAAGGTGAAAACATATTAAAACAATAAAATAACCTAAATTTATGCTAATAAGCTTAGCACAGATCATCCGTGAAGTCCAGCGAGGGCTCTGATTGGTTATAGTCCTTCCAACCCTTCCCTAGGATTGGGTCCCCCCTTTGACCAGAGGTCCTGTCCATTTGCTGGATCAGAAAGCAGGCCCTGAGTCCATTTTAATTCCGGCTATTTAACCAAAAATCATTCTGGAGAATTCAGTTTGAATCTGTATATCCAAGCTTCTCTTCAGCTGGTGGTAGCTCTCTTGAGGTGTTACAATTTGAGTGCATTTGCTTAACCACCCCGCCACTTTTCTTAGAACCTGGAGGGCTCCCTTCCCCATGGAAATACATACAGTCTCTCAATAGTACATAAATACTTGCATTTTTAATATAATGAATTCCTAAAATACTTAAACTTTTTTCAATAAAATTTAACTTACTTCAGTAGGGTTTGTCAAGGATATTGTCATATCTGTCAGAGATGGTTGTGAAAAGTATGAGAATATTGGTTCCTTTCAACTACACTTTCAGAAAACGTTAAATAAGTGTATTCCAAAAATTTTTCTGTTCAGTTCAGATGGCATATTGCTACATTATGATACTATAAGATCTCTTTAGCAGTAATAAAAGTGCTGTTCAGTTGTAAAAGGTTTCTGAAAGAACTACAGACTTTCATAAGGCAATTAAAATTACTACTGAGTAAGGACACTATGGGATAAACTATGTTTTTTCCAAAAGGAAATGATGTGTAATGCTGTTCCAACAATTTTCCAATATATTAGTAGTTTGATTGCTATGGTTGTATGGAAGAATGTGTATTCATATTAATGTTTTTATGACATATGTTTATATTGACCAGGATCTTATTACTGGGTTTAGGTTTAACAACAGGATACAGAAATTTTACAGGTACTATACCGGGGTGGGCAAACTACAGCCCGTGGGCTGGATCCGGCCTGTCAGGGCTTCAGATCCGGCCCGCAGGATTGCCAGCCCCGTGGTGCCGTGGGGCTAAGGCAGGCTGCCTGCCTGCCCTGGCCCCATGCCACTCCTGGAAGTGGCCAGCACCACATCCCTGCAGCCCCTGGGGGGAGAAGGGGGACAGAGGGCTCCATGCACTGCCCTCGCCTGCAGGCACCACCCCCTGCAGCTCCCGTTGGCTGGGAACAGGGAGCCACAGCCAATGGGAGCAGGGCGTGGGGGGGTAGCCACAGATGAGGGCAGCGCGTGGAGCCCTCTGCACTCCCTCCCCCAGGGGACACAGGGACATGGTGCCAGCTGCTTCTGGGAGCAGCACGGGGCCAGGGCAGGCAGGGAGCCTGCCTTAGCCCCACTGTGTGCTGCTGCCACCCCAGAGCCACTCAAGGTAAGCAGCTCTGGGTCAGAGCACCCTGCATCCCTCCTGCACCTCAGCCCCCTTCCCTGAGCCCCCTGCTACACCCCTTCCTGCTCCTCACATCCCTCCTGCTCCCCAACCCCTTGCTCTGAGTCTCTTCCTGCACACTGCACCCACACCCTGAACTCCCTCCCGCACCCAAGCCCTTGCCCCAGCCCTACATTCATGGCCCTGCATGCAATTTCCCCACCCAGATGTGGCCCTTGGGTCAAAAAGTTTGCCCACCCCTGTACTATAGGAAGACTTGTAAAATCTTCATTTCCATCTAAGAAAGTATGAAGCACGGCTCAGCTTCAGTGATAGCTGATAATGATCAATCAAATACAAACATTAACGCCACATCAACTAATAATTAATTTAATTGGCTATCAACTTGATTGATGCACTTATACAAAATTGTACATAAAGAAGAAGAATTCCATTTTAATAAAATAAAAAGGTAAAGTGTGCAGAAAGGTATTGCTAATTTAAGATTCATGAGAATTCATCTCATTTTAATAAGTTATGAGAGCACCTGCTATAGCTTTTCTCTTCCTAACTATTACAGGCTACAGATAATAGGCTACTATTACAGCCATGTTAGTCTGTATTCGCAAAAAGAAAAGGAGGACTTGTAGCACCTTAGAGACTAACAAATTTATTTGAGCATAAGCTTTCATGAGCGATGAAGTGAGCTGTAGGTCACTTAAGCTTATGCTCAAATAAATTTGTTAGTCTCTAAAGTGTCACAAGTCCTCCTTTTCTTATTACAGGCTCGTTTACAGAAGCAATTTCAATCAAAAATTACAAGATATTCCCATGCAAAAGAAAGTCAAAGGAGGACTTCCTTCTGTCAGCCTTAACTTTTTTTGTTTTTAAATCCATTAACTGTGAGGAGCGTGGGGGGTTGTACCTTTCATCTCTGAAGACCTAGGTTTGAATCCTGATTAAGCCCCCCAGTTCAAAAACGTACTTCAGCATGTGAGTAATCTCACTGAGGTCAGTTGTTTTTGCCAAGTACAGTATATTTTGTGATTGTTGCAAATTGAGTGAACAAACAGTTAAGCAAATTCACTAATTCATAATGGGTCTCCCAGTCTGTGTGAATTAGCAGATTTCTACTGTATTCTGATTACCCTAAATCTGCAGTGCAGGCTTTTAAAAATATTTGTGTGTGCACATCTAAAAAATGGTAAATGGATGGGTGGGTAGGAGAGAGTAAAAGGTTCATAATCTTTGAAAAGCTGTTGGCGAGCTTACACAATCCAGTTACAGGAATAGGACAACCCCATCATTTACCCTTGAATAGTAAGAAGAAAGAATGCGCCCTTGGTGAGAAAGCTGATAAAAATGACACATGGCAGACATAACAGAGCCACCAAAAGCAATGATTTGGATTTTGCTAAAGGTTAATAACTTTTCAGGGAATGTATTGGCTCCTTTGAGTCAGATAAATGGGCACTGTGTCAATTTATGAGTGCGTTTCTGGAACAGGAAATATGCTGACACTGTTTCAACAGAAACATGTCTAATTGCAATATTTCACCCTGACCATTGTGAATATTTGTTGGCATTATTGCAGTTATTTCAGTCACAAGTATTTCAAACAGTACATAGAATATTTTTTATAATTTGCCTTAGCATGACGGTAATTCTGTATACTGAATAGTATGAGTAGAACTTTCAAAAGCTCCTAAGTCACTTAGGATTTTAAATTCTGTGAAGATCAGTGAGACATAGGCTCCTTAGTGCCTTCGACACTTCTGAAAATGTTACCCTCTGTTCGTTCTTTCTATCCATCCATTGAGGCTTTTATAAAGTCCCTCTCACCATTAGATTCTCAGTGTTGTCTTTGACACTTATACACTGAAAGTTCAACAGTTCTCCATAAACTTTATTATTTATGCAGAAAAGCAAGTAAGATTTTTAAAAAGTAAAGAAAATATTTCTCTCTTGAAAACATTTTTACGGTCAGGTGGATATGATCATTTGAACAAACAATGAGTGCACTAACACTTCAGCAAACAGATAATCTTGCAAATCTTTTTCGGTCAGAGTAGGGCCTTGTTGCCTTTCCTTCTAGTAGGTTTGTACCATTGTTACTTATTTTACTATTCAGACATTGACAGCATTTTGCTATTTGGTGCTTGGTAATTTTTATTGTTGTTGCATTTAATTCAATCACAAAATCCGTATTTTTAATCTGTTTTTTTTGTGAAATACATCTGATCACTTCAGATTAAATTCCCTATAGAACTGGTTAGCAGTGTTTTATGTAAGCGAAAATACTTTTACTTTTTAAATCTAAAGCAGAAGGATGACAAAGTGAATGAGAAGGGAAAATCTAGAAAGACTGTACTTAGTAGAATGAGCCAATAAGCATGATATATACAACAGTATAATGCCAAGTTTATGGTAGGCTTAAAAGCAAAAGATACAAAATAGCTGTCGTTTTATATTATTCTTATTAAAAGCTTATCGTTTCAGCATAATTACTGTGCAGAATGAAACTCCACCCCTTTTGCTAGCATTTTTGACACTTTCAATTATACATTATTGCTGATTTAAAAAAAAAAAAAAGGAAACAGCACAGTAGGAAACATCTAAAGTCAGAAGGAACATGCTAATTTTTAAACTGTGCTGTAAGTAAACAGATTTGGCGCTTCTTGTTTGGTACGTTATGCTGGAGGTCAAATTCTCTAATAGCCCAAAATATAAGTTAAAGCATGTTCTCATAACTTAATTTTTAAAAAATGGCTGTTTTCTGATGAAAATGAAAGTTTTCCAATAAATCTCTCAACTGCTGGTTTCTGCATGGGCATTTCTGTGTTCTGCATGAAACATTAAACAGTGTCTGTGACACATTGAAATCTTTCAACAGCTCCATTGCTAATTATTAACTATGGGGGGGAGTTCATTTTGCTCTTCACAACAGTCTGATTTAAGAATTCAGTGAGACTCTCATATGATTGTGTGGTTTATTCATTATTTAAAGAAAAGAACTGCCTTTCTTAAAATGCAAGTCAAATAGGATTATAACAGCTGCTTTAATGTAAGTAAAATAACCCCGCAAATGACAAAGCAAAATCTGAAAATATTACATATTTAAAATAGTTTCCAACATTACTGCAACTGGTGCAGTGATATGGTGAACTGAGGTAGTTTTGTGTGTGTATACAATTTGCCAGAGGCTCTAAAACAAACAAAAGTATAATAAGCACTCACCACCTTCTGTACTCTCATTAGGAATTTAGATAAGAAGTGAAAAATGAACATTTGTTGTTGGTAAGTAGTAAGTACACAGTGGAAAACAAATAATGCAATGATGGCTTACGTGTTGGAAAAATTTATGCAACTGTCTCCTCTTCACTCCCCAGCCCCCTCCAGTCATTTGTATATTATAATTGCAATTACTTAAAAAAAAATCTGTCAATAAATAGTGTTGTTTAATCTCACTATTCTGAAAGACAGCCTTTTAGTTAGCAGTTGCATGACAAGGTAGATATATATTTAATGTGAAGAACATTGTAAACAAGAAACCATGAGTTTAATCTTCATCCTCATTTTGAATAACACATTTTTAAAGAAAACCCCTAGATTAAATAATACACTGTTATAGTAGAACTGTATAAAATCTATCATTCATTCACAGAAAATTTATATTCAAAAGCTGAATCTTTGAGATTGAACAAAAAATTTTTAGCCCTGGTTCAGAAGACAACAGTAAAAAAACAAAAAATGGTAACCAAGAGACTGAAGGAGTGGATTGTGTGGGTTGTTAGAACTGCACACTAGCCCCAGTTATTGACCCAGTGACTCCTAATGGCCTCTTTCTTACCATTGCCCACATGTCACTGTGGTTCTCAAATTATTTGTCAGAAAAAGAGGAGGACTGAAGTTGGAGCACTGATGGCAGAAAATTCAGGTTTAGGCACACAGAAGTACAAAGATTTTCTATAAGCCTGCATTGAAGCCATGGCAAAGACAAAAAGATCCTTTTCCTCCTCTTCCATAGTAGCTGCCAAAACATGGCAAACAAGCTATTCAGGGTGACAAAACCTTGATCAGACAGATTGCCCGTATTCCGCAACAGAGCCCAGCCCTACTTGCTGGGGAAAAACTAAGATTTCAGAGTTACCCAGGTTTGGACACTGCACAGAGCCACTGTTAGTTGGAATGTAGAAAGAACGATATTACTATGCCATTTATATACTTGTGGGAATGATACTGTCACTATCATTTAGACAGTATTGTCAGTTTTTAAGCAATCCTATTGACAGGACCTCTGGATAGAAATTAGATAAATTGTAGAACTATTTTGAAGTGGATCTGAAATAGTTACAGTGGATTTCTCTTCAAAGCTAAGAGGCCAGTGCACTAGAGAGTAAATCCTGATTCTATGATGATAATCAGTAGTAGTAACTGTAGAATTTAATTTTGATCCATTACCAGAAGCACTGATTTTAAACTGTCAATATCAAACTATTTGGAGGAAGTACACTGAATTCTTTTCAATACTCCTGACAAGCTACAATGGCAAGACATCTTTAAGTAAGAAATGCTTTCACTCACTACATGTCATATATGGATCTTAGCAGTTAGAGCTCTTTTCCAATGGGTCATCAGTCCTAAAGTTTAAAACAATCAAGAGTATAGCTTGATTTCCATTGGATTAGATGTACTTTGACTACACAGCGTTCGGTATTTAAACTCCCGTACACCAAAATTGAAGAGCAATAAAAAAAAGCTGATGGACTTTTTTCTGAGACTTGACAATTGATCACCATCTTTGTGAACTGCAGTAATTGATTCAGACTAAATCTAGATTAAAATAACCCTCAAATTTTCTTCTTCAACCACATTCCAATGAATAATAGGTGATGTCTTTGGTGGCATAATAAAAATCTGGTCCATGCATGGAAAAAAATGAGACATGAAGTCCATGCATTATAGCACATACACAGTTGTGTGTCTTGCATAATTACTACAGTTGCAATAAAATAATTATTTAGGTCTATAATTTGTAGGGGTGGTGGTTGCTGCGCAAATAAAATTTGAATATGGACCTCAAGTCTTGTTTTTCACAGGTTGTCCCTCATTTACCAAACATCATTAGTTTAAGATGTTGGCCCTTTGTCTTTAGTTTTCTTTAATTTACAAAAAAAAAAAACCTTGTTACATGGATCTTGTATCTTAAAGCTGTCTAAAACCTTTCATACGCTCTTTCACTGTAAGCTTCATATTTATTCAACTGCTATTCTTCTCCTTCAGCCTTACATGAAAATATCTTTCTTAAGCAGTTTTTATTCTATTTCTTCTTTGTGAAGACTAAAGCAAATTAACTGTAGAACTAATCTGCCGTTCCTCATTCCCGTTTTCCAGTATCATTTTTATTTGACCAATTTTCTCCACTATTTTTTCTGCCTTATATGACTGAACTACTGTATATCGAGAATCCTTTGATTTGTTGAAATATTTTCTGAAGTCAGCATTCAGCATTTCTTTTGTTCTCTCTATTATCCATTTAACTAGTTCTGGATAGTTTTTTAGTTATAATAAATATTTGTCTTCCAAATTGGTTGTATTTCAAAGCCTTTGATAAGCAATATTGTTGTTAGTATTCTTTATGTGAGTATCTGTTGCCATTTCTAGTCTTTCCAGCTCTTTTTATTAAATTTATGTTCCCCCTTCTGTAGTACATTCCCAATATAATAAAGAATTCAAATAAAATCCTCTGGACATTTTTTAGTCTTTCAAAGTCAGCTTTTCTAAACTCCAAAATGTTTGTATTAGAGTTGACCCTCTGACATTTTGTGATTGTTTCACATTTCACTGGTTTTTAAGTGATGTCTAGTGTCAGCCTTATTTGTAACACAGTACTTGGCTCATTTTCTGAAATTAGGTCCCAAATACTTATTGAAAGTGTGGGTCATTCAATAAAACAGCAATAGAAAACAAGCATTTACTACCTCTAGGAATATGTCAGCACATTTATTTTTGCATATTATTATTATTATTATTATCCAATCAGCACCTAATTACTGTGATCAAAGCTAATGTTAATAGGCCCTCACCTTCCTTCAACTTGGGCACTATTTAAAAAAATGACATGAAACCTGGATTCAGTGGTCTCTCTTCAAACCACCTGCATCTATAAAAAATAGACAGAAACAAAGAATATTAAATTGTCATAAAGTAACTGAGGGGATCACCCAAAATCTGATAGACGATCTCAATATTCCAGTGATCCAAACCAGGTTTCACCTGATGGTGAAAAGTGAAGAACAACCCAGGTTATTTCACTTCACATATGAAATAAGAGGGGGGAAAATCTGCAATATGTAAGGTCTTACATTTCAAAATTTGATTGTTGATTATCTCTTGGCTTGCTTACTGTTTGTGGAGAATGGATATGACCAGTTTTCTATTCTGCTAAATAGAGGCAAAAATGAAGTAGCTAATGGTATGAGTAGCATCCATGGGGCCAGGAAACCAAAAAGGAGTGGATTACAATAATCTAGCTTGCAAGTGATGATGGGAATTGTATGATTACAGTTAGGTACATGGGGGGAGACGCTTTCCAAATAATTCAGAGATAGCAATAGATACCCTGAGCCATGTTGAGAGCAGCCTTGCATGATACCTGAATTCTGCACTGTCCTATTAGTAGTGGATTCACCCCCTGTTAATGGACAGATTCTACCTGTGAATTCCATTACATGTATCCCTGAGCCAGAAACAGGAACATTGTTGCTCTGGATTGAGTTTAAACCAGATGTCCATCTCTTCCCCAAAGACCTATGCCATGAAATATCATCCATCATGGTTTGACAGTAAATAACACTGATAGTATTTACACTGTGTGAATGGTAGGCATTATTATATGAGTCATGTATACTATATGATAAACACCTGGAGGAGCAGGATGGAACTCTGCAGTGTCATGCATTAGAGTCTCTTAGTAAAGGGACGTAGGTGCTCCTCACCACTTGCTGAGAGCTCCCACTCAGGAACATTTTCATCCACTGAGGAGTGAATCTATCCCCCTCCCCTCAGGGCCAACAGCCTGACAGATCTGACATAATCAGCAAGTGAGAAGATTGTCCTTTACATTGACTAATGTTATCTCCATACCACAAATCAGTTTGAAACTAGACTGTACCGTGTCAAGCAGTTTATAAACATTTATAGCCTTTTTTATGTATAAGAACATTACCTGATTCACTTTGCTTTTTCTGCTGCTACAGCTAACATTCATCTGTAAGCAGAGGTGATGGAACAATTTGTATTGGGAGGAGGGGGGGTTGGGTGCTGAAAGACATACTGTAAACCCTGTATATAATGGAAACCACTTCAAGCCCTGGGGTGCTGCCAGACCCCCATCACCCCTAGTTCTAGTACCTGTGTCTTTCCATCTGTCCAAACTGTGTATACTTTCTCACCCAACAATTCATAGGCTTTCTTTTTCCCAGATCAATATCATAGATAAACCAATAATTGCTACCTTAATGGTTAAAGAGGTTAATGGAAAATATTGCTCAATTAGTAAAGCAGATTTTGTTCTGGGAAATGCAGAAAATTTTTAGGAAGCAAGCCGTGGAGGTGGATATAAACTCAGTAATAAAATGCATGGGGCCAGATCCTCTGCTATATTGTATGTCAGATTTTGTTTCTCCACTGACCCTGTGTATGCAAAGACCAGAGAAAAGAATAAAGTTTTTGACAAAGTATTGTATGTGATTCATGTTATTAAGTTGCATTGTGTTGAACAATATGTGAAGAACCAGTTATACAGAAGACCTGGAAAAAGAATGTATTTATAAGTGTAATCTCATAGGGAAAAATGAGTGGTTTTTCTATACTTGCAAGTTTAAATAAAACTCATTGTTTTCATATTAATGTCTTCACATAATATAAAAAATAATTACCAATTATAATGAAGTAGAAAGCTAGTTACCCTCACATTGCTCTAATATATGCACCTCTTTTGATCTGAAAGCCCTTTAAATTTGGCAGTGTTATCTACAACAGATGAAGTGGATTTATTTGAAATTCAAGTCTAGTGGACTTCATGAGCAATATATCTGCAAATTGTTGCAGGTTATTATCCCAGGCAATAACTGTGATAATTGCTAGGTTTTCTCTTTTTAAAAACAAAGTAGTTAAAAGTGGCATACTGTAGTTAATCATTAACATTGCCAGTAAACAAATTTTTTCATGGAGGTATATAAAATGTGTGTATTTATAAATAGACAGGGAGAGTGAGCTGTTAAAATATAACTTAATTACATTAGCATAACTCGAGTGGGAGTTTAGTAAATATCAAATACTTTAATTAGTTTGCATCTTTTTATTTGGAAGATTAATGACACCCCTACATGACTGTTTACAGTGTTTAACAATATGACAGTTTTGTGCCAAACTAGTATACATGACCCCTTTAGAAGTAGCTGTATATTTAACTGTTAGTATTCAAGCTGGGTAGGTTGTTGACAGTGGGGTACTTTGGGATCTCTGGATATTAAAGCATGAACCTTTAAAACATGAGCTAAAATACACAAGTCTGTTAGCCCAGGGTGTAGCAGGCTTGCCCAGTCAGTATGACACTCTGTCCTCTGCTGTTGGTGGCTGGGATATTTATATGAGCCTACTACAGCCTTTAGTTCAAGTAGTAAAGGCTCATGCTTTTAGATCTCGAAGTCTAAGGTTCAATTCCCACTTCCAACAACTTTCCTGGGGGCATCATGTAATGCTTTTGGTAACACAGAACATCAGCTTTTTGTCTCCTGTGTTGGTCTGTTCTTTGCATCAATGGATAATAATTTTAGTCTTTTACATTCAGTTGCAGTTTTTCCACTGTACATTTTTTTATTGCTGATGCAGTTTCTGGAAAATTTGTAAATCACATTTGATTAAATGTAAGAAAATTAATTGAATCATCCGTGTTGGAATCATTGGATCTGAACACATCAGAGTTCAGTCTGAGTCACACACATTTATTGGCATGTTACTTACTTTAAAGCCATGATAAATAGGTTAAAAACCTGATCTGAAATCAAATTATAATTTGTTTTATTATGCCAAGCCAAGTAAATACTGTTTGAACTCCCTCCCTAGCTGACCAATCAAGTTAATTACTTTAAATATATTTGTGAGAAAAGGAGCTATGTGAAAATTGGTAAGAAATTAATTCTGTCATATTTTAATAATTTGTAAAAATGATATTGAGTCCATAAGTAGTGAAAGTGATATTCTTCTCTAACATCTAGAAGTGTACTGTAAATAAACATGCAGTTCTCTTGAGAAGGAAATGGGAATATTGCTGAAAAGCTGTGGTCTCTACAGTTTGACTGAGTGGCCAATTGATTTCTTCTTCTTTTTTTAAAATTCTAGATGCTGAAGAATACCAGCCTCCAATATGGAAATCCTACTGTGAGTATATCAGAAATCAGAATAAATATCAAAATCCTCTTAAAAGAAGTTTCAATGGAAGTTGTTTTCCCTCTCTTTAAAACAATTACCTACGCCCATTCAGCTCTTGTGAAAGTAGGTGCATTGGCAAACTGAAGTTTTCTTTTTATTCAGATAACAGATACAGTATGGGTTGCAGCAATGCAAACTCCTGCACACTCCCTCATTGATGTGATGTTCTATACAGGCCATTTCTGTGGGTGATAGTTTGATCTCCCTATCCATTCAGATTTTGTTTCGGAGCTGAGGCTGCCAAAAAGGATTCCTGTTATGGCAATGAGTTCTTCACTGTGCATACTTGCCGAGCCTGAATTGACCTGAGTGAACCAAATTTTTTTATACAGGCCACAAAGCTACCTTCAGGTGATGATTGTTTTTGATCCCTAGCAATTTAATCTGGTTTTAAATTGGTGGTTTAGAAGTAAAAGGCCCAATATACTATTTTCAGTCTTCTGGACCATCCAGTTCTCCTACTTAAATATCATTTATATGAAGTGTAATGCAGAAATACGTTGTTGTATGCTACTTTTATTCCAGTTACACTGTACTATGATGTAGCACTGAGCTGAGACAAAGTAGTTGGCTTTTAAAATCTTGATTAAAATTTGATTGTAAAATTAATCTTTTATTTTAAAACTTCACTGAAAATTTTAATGAAACTGTAGTGTTGTTGTTGATTACCACATCATTATCAAAATGAAAATGCACAAAAGTACAAAGCCATGAAGTTGTGGGAACTTAAGGCACTGATTCACCAAAGTATTTAAACATGCTCATAACATGCTCATGACTTTAAGCACACAAGTAGCCCCATTGACTTGAGTTGCATACAATATTCAGTACCTTCCTGATTTCAAAGATGTCTCCTTAGAATCTTAGCACTGTGCATGAATGATCTTAGAAACATAAGAGTTGTAGCCCTGTTGGTCCCAGGATATTAGAGAGACAAAGAGGGTGAAGGTACTGTCTTTTATTGGGCCAACTTCTGTTCATGAGAGAGAGACACTTTTGAGCCTACACTAAGCTCTGTGTGGCTCAAAAGCTTGTCTCTCTCATCAACATAAGTTAGCCCAATAAAAGATATTACCTCACCTATCTTGTCTCTCGTACAAAAGTAATACAGCCCCAAAGTGCATTGTTTTCCACAGATTTGGTAGAATTATAAGATTATTGCTGGGAATACTTCTCCCTAAACTTGTGTTTTGCCACTGCCTTGTTTTTTCTGAGGAAAAACTAATTTGTTCTAACTTAATAGAAACTGACAATGTGATAAATTAAGCCTGAGCAAGATTATATTGACTTCAATGGAACTAACGTATGCATGCTCTAAATTGTGCACACACTTAGTAGCTTGCTGAATCGAAGCCTACATTTGCTACTCCCCCCCCCTCCACTAATCAAGCTGTACTGAATTTTATTGTTTTCAGAGACAAAATCCTTCCTTTAAAAAAATGGCAAAATTAACCATTTTGAGAGAGGTAGCCTGACTATACTTGTGAAGGAGTTCTTTAAATCAGTGATTTTTAGAGTGAAATCTTGTCCCCGTAGAAGTCAATGGAAAACTCCCGTTGACTTCAGTGGTCTCAGCCATTTTGGTGTGTGTGTGGTACAGCCTTTTTTGGAAGAGTCCGGACAGAGCATGAGCTTTTCACATCACCCCAGAACTGTATCACTTGTCTTCTGTTGATCAGATTATCACAGTGCAGTGAAGTATTTTTTCTTAGTTTTTGTTTTCATGAAACAGCCCATGGAAACTTTTAAGCAAACATATCTAATTTACAGAGCATGATAAATAAGTTATTGTTCAGATATATTCAGAATCCAATTTTGTGGTTGACGACCAAATCATCTCAGCTTCTAAACTTCATGTCTGAATGACTCTGGAGTAATTAACACAGCCCCAACTTGCATTGTATTTAAACACATTTGATAGTAGTATAAAATTACAAAGATTACTGTTGAGAATATTTCTCTGTAGACATATGTTTTTCATTGCAGTCTTGGTTTCTTTGAGGAAAATCTTTTTCTTTATTCCTTCCAAGAAATGGACAATATGATAAGTTAAACATCGGGAAGATTATGCCCAGTGGCGGTATTAACCTATGAAATGATCTATCACTGTGTCACATCATAGTTTTTGTTTAAATTAGTGTATGTATTTCTCTTGAAGTGTCTGTATTCATTGATATTGATCATTATTCATGTATTTGAGTTATTTTTTCCCTTTTTTTTTCAATTTGTCAGAATACTACTAGAATATCCTGTATACAATTTTTAGTTTAAAATATCTTTAATTACTGAGACAAGGTAGGTGAGGTAATATTGGACCAAATTCTGGTGGCATAAGTAATGTTCAGAGCTTTGTGAAGCTCAAAACCTTGTACCTTCCACCAACAGAAGTTGGTCCAGTAAAAGATATTACCTCACACACCTTGTCTTTCTCATATTCTAGGACAGACATGGCTGTAACACTACTGCATGCAACATTTAATTTCTGTATAAGTTTAGAGGCACTATGTTGTCTCTTGATATTTATTGACATACTAATCAAGCTCCCAATCCTGCAATCTGCACCACGCTGGTGGAAGAGACCCATTTAAGTTTACACTGCTCACATGCGTGCAGAAATCCATCCATATGGAACAGCTTGCAGGATCCAGGCCTTACTCAATGACATAGCCTAAAAGATTGTTTTAACAATATTTGGAATCACAGCTGTGTAGGTCTGCTGCAGAGAGGATGCCTATTTCTAATCTCTGAAAGGTCTTCAGTCAATGATTGTATTGTCAGAAGATGCACCAGACTCCGTTCCATCATTTTATTAGGGGATGGAGAAGACACATGATCATTACTTTGATATTACTAGTGGGAGCCCTGGTACAAGTTAGGAAGTAGCTAGAAGCCAGTGAACACTGAGCTACATCTTGGATTAAATTTCTATCTCAGTAATCAGTCAGTAAGTAAACATGTTTCCAATCGCTAAATTGTTTCCGTGTTCTGTGGCACATTAGGAAGATTATATTAAAAAATGTCTTTTCCCCTTCTGTCATTACTGAAGAAAGGAAGATAAGAACTGTAGTGTAAGCTAAACTAGTCTCCACTCTCTGTTTCATATGTGAAGCAGACAGTTATTTTTATATTTGAAGTAGAATAGGAACAATTTTTGTTTTGGCTCTCTAGCAGCACTGTATGTGTGCTTGTCTCTTGGAGAAGAAGAGGACCCCAGTTTGTTCTATTCTTAACTTGTTCAAGATTGATATGTTCTTAGGGTATGACTACACTGCAATTATACACCTGTGGCCGGCCCATGCCAGTTGACTTGGGCTTGTGGAGCTTGGGCTATGGGACTGTTTAACTGTGTTGTAGACATTCAGTCTCAGGCTGTAGCGCAAGCTCTGGGACTCTGCCACCTTGCAGTGTCCTAGAGCCCAGTCTCCAAACTGAGTGCAAACATCTGCACTGCAATCAAACAGCCCCTTAGCCTGAGCCCTGTGAGCCTGAGTCAGCTGGCACGGGCCAGCCAGGGGATTTTAATTGCAGTATAGACACATACTTTCATTCGGGCTAGCTGTGACTAGTTTCAGCATTTGAAAAGATTGTCCTTGTCATGTTGGTGTTCACCACACAAGATGCAGAGGGCATATCCTAGCACCAGCAGACCCCAGTAACCAACTCCCTCTGAAACACTTACTTCCTACCCCTGAACAGCTGGCAAAGGGAGAGTAATGAGGTACAACATCTGAGTCAATGCTCAGTCAAAAACTAAGGCTCCCTTTCTGTCATGTTCTTAAACATGTGTCTGAGACCATATCTACAGTACCACTTATTCTGGAAACACTTACGTCGCTCAGGGGTGTGAAAAAGCACCCCTGAGCAACTTTAGTTTCAACGGTATAAGTGGTAGTGTGCACAGCACTATGTCGGTGGGAGAGCTTCTCCCACCACATAGCTATTGCCACTCACTGAGGTGTTTTTATTATGTTGTTTGGAGAGCTCTCTCCCAGCGGCATAGAGTGGCTACATGAGCGATCTTACAGCTGCATTAGTACAGCTGTGCCTCTGTAAGCTCGCTAGTGTAGACAAGGCCTAAGTCTAAGTCAGTGAGTAATCCCACTAAAGTCAGTCAAACTACTGATATGCTTACAGGTAGGCATGTGCTCAAGCACTGCTTAAATTGAGGCCTTGCGGCATAAATCAAGGATCTTTTAAAAACTTCTCCAGAAAGGAGGCAGTGGTTTCTATAGGTCCTTAAGTAAAAGCAAAGATGCACATATTCTCTACCCATCAGAGTGTAACTGATCATTAATCTTGTATACTTTAAGAGGGGAGTCTTGAGTTCTTGACACATTACAGAATTTAAAAGGCAGCTGGAAATCAGTCACTTTCCCTAACAGAAGGAGGGTGAATATAAGGTTTTCAAGTGCCACCTGGGAAGGGATCTACAAATATTACACAAAACGCAGGGAGGCAGTGGTTGAGAATCCACCTTTCCTGTAGACAGGAAAATCAGCCATGCCACTGCTCAGCTGTGAGAAATTTCAGTTATGGGAGAAACCTCTTGGCTACTGTGAGCAAGCCCAAGTATAACGAGGGAGAAACAAGAAGAGAGAGGGCTGAAGAGTTTTGGACTTCAAGGGAGCAACAACTCTCTGCCACAGGAGCAAATGTAACACCGACAGACACCGGTCGTCGTCAAACCTGTGACCTTTGGAGCTAAATACATGAGCCTCTACTGTATGAGCTAAAAGCCACATGGCTCTTAGCTAAGGCTGTAGAGCCAACTCATTAATCTCTCTCTCAAAGTGGTCTCGGTGCCACTAGATCGGACAGAGCACCACACCCAGGAGGTGTGAGAGTTACACTAACACCAGGCTGGCTCTGAGCTTCTTAAAGGTTCCTGAGTACAAGAAAAGAAAGTACATGGGGATGAAAGCCCTGAGGGTCAAGGGCTTTCTTTGGAGTTCATTTATATTCTATTTATATACTCTGCCTTTTTGTTGATTTTAATTTTAGCCACCACTGCCTGGGTCAAGGATTGACCCAGACCATTCGAATTAGGATTTCACCCAAAGTGGTGGTATCCTTGACCACTGACACCATCATTTTGTTGCTTGACCGCAATAGGTTTCACAGTTAGAGAACAGGCTCTCTTGAAAAGGAACTCCAGAGTTTCCCTTATTCATTCCAAAAGACAATTCAAGCCCTGTTCTCCAGCTGTAACAAAACAAGAGATGCGCATGCCCTCTAGTGCCTGTACAACAGAGCAAATGATTATTTAAAGTTTTGTTAACCCTTAGAAGATGCTCAGATTGGCTGTAGTGCATACCAGTGTCAAACACACCACTTGCATTACAAAGTTATTGTTCAAATGCCCGCTTAAAGCCATTTTTTTAACTTTGATATTGCATTTTACACCCATTATTTTTGTGACATCAGTGTGAACTTCATCTGTGTTTGATGCTGGAACAAAGAGCCACTGCCAGTCTGTGGCAATCTCTAAGTAACAATGAATCCACTTTTTCCGAAGGTTAATTTTTCCAAGGCAAAAATAATAATGAATCACTTGGTTGAAAACATCTCCTTTTTTTGATCAAGGAGAATTTGTCTCTGTCTGTCAGCTCTAAAGGTAGAGGTAGACTGGGTCAGATGCAATCGTATATTAAATACTATCACCAGCAATTATTTTGCTGGCATTTCAAGGCACCGTCTTCCTATATATTTCAAGACTTTCAAAAAACAGATGTCTGGACTTTTCTCAAGTTCTGAGCACTGAGCAGCTCCTGCTAAAGGGAATGCCATCAGAGTCCTGAGTGCTCAGCACTTCTGAACATGTATTGAAATGAATGGGAGCTGCCTAGTGCTTATCACTTTGGAAAATTAGGTCACTTAATCAGCCATCTAAATATGGTAGGCACCCATTTTGTAAAATCATGGCCATAGTATTTTATTTGTATTTGAATCACATCCATAGACTTAAAAATAATAAATATTTGATATGTGAACAAGGTAGAACACCTATAGAAAAGGACACAGCTTTTGATATCCTTGATCACTTTCACTCTCCTCCTTAGCTTCTCTTTGTTTCTGAAATGCTGTCCTTGGCCTTGACACCATCAGCCTCTTTCTCCAGCAGTTCCTCTGGGTTGTCTTGCTGTCAATTTAAAGTTAACGTGACCAAAACGGAACTCCTTGCCTTTCCAGTTTGCAACATTTCCTTGTTGAATTCGCTTGCTTGCCACCATCCAGCAAGTCATTCAGGCCTATGGCCTGGAGTCATTTGTTACTACTGCCTCTTTGTGATGGGGTCCTTTGCTCACCGCTGGAATGCCTCCTTCTCCTGAGGTTTAGTGCTGTATGGCAATGCCCCTTCCTGCAATTGCACACCGTTTCTCTCTCCATCTGCAGCCTCACTCTCACTGCAGGAGATGCCTCTTCATGTCTCAGCCCTCTGGCCAGGACCCTCAGAGTTTTTCCCCCTTCTGGGATGGAGTCATTCAAAGTCTCTTTTTTTCAAAGAGCATCCAGCAGTCCTCGCATGTGGTGCCCTGACCCTGTCACTCCTGCAGCGACCCAGGCACTCTTCCAGTTCACTGCTCTGCCATTACAACTTTCACAGTGAACCAGGGCCTGCCCTCTATTCTGGGTTCCAGCCCAGGGACCCTACAACACACAGCCAAGGTCTGTTCAGTCCCAAAATTTGCTGCTTCCTACCCTGCATCCTATAGGCTCTTTTCTCCACCCTGCTCTCTTCAAGGTATGCCCTTCCTTCAGGCCCAGGCCTCCAAGTTCTCCTCTTTCCCTGGGTTTCTTCCATTGCTCTCTACTAAACAGAGGGTGACTACAAACTTCCTCCCAGCTGCCTTTGCTGCTGCCAGCTTCCTGGCTTTATACTAGCCCACCCACTTCTGCACAGGTGAG
This sequence comes from Lepidochelys olivacea, assembly GCF_965140295.1. NCBI lineage: Eukaryota > Metazoa > Chordata > Testudines > Cheloniidae > Lepidochelys > Lepidochelys olivacea. The sequence continues at coordinate 206,391,751 of NC_140412.1, read as the reverse complement.
CTTCCCCCTAATTAGGGCTTTTCTCTCACCCTTAATTCTCCTGCCTTGCAGCCTACTTGGCTGATTTGGCCCACCTGGCCAGCTTAGCCCTCTCAGAGCCAGTGTGGGAAGTACACCCCCACCACACTCTTCCTCACCCAGAGGGAAGATCCATTCTTTGCTATTCTGAGCTATAGATCTACACCAATAACTGCTACTAGATAGAGTCCAATACAGCTCCTGATGGGAAGACAATTCAGAACTACTGTTCTGACTTTGGAAAAGAATCTGTCTCCAAAGTGGCCAGACATGACCAGAGTAGCCAAATGGGTAAAAATGCGAAAAGGACTTACAAACACTTCGATGCTAGACATCACTCAGAGAACGGCCAGATCTAGAACCTGGTGACTATGTTTGTGACAAACTGGATGGAGAACTCCAGCTGTCAGAAGGAAAAGGAATTCATTGCCCAGATCATATGTGATTGAAACTGATGGTGGAGAGTTCAACGGAAACCATCAACATCTTCAGTTTGTTTCTCAGAAAGAACAATCAATGGAGCAAACTCTACGGATGACAGATGCAGAACAAGAAGAAGACTAAATGATTCTGAACAGACCACACCCAGTCGTTGCAACTAATGGACAGCCGGATGGACCAAGTTGTTACACATTCAGGTCTTGTATAGAAAACCAGTAAGATTCTGAGACACTTAATAGACTACGTACTCAACATTAAAGATAGCTTGACCATTTAGTTTTTTTTAAATGGGGGAAAGGTAAAACTAAAAGGGGGAGACATGATGGAATGCTAAAACTATATTACAGTATTCACCCATTAGGCTGCACCATGTGCAACATAACTTACCTGAGCTGGTAACAGCCATACTTGGCAGTGCATTAAAGTATCTTAAAAGAGATAGCAGCCCTGTAACCTACTACTTCGTCCATGTACAAGGAGCACATGACAACATTAAAGTAGTTGTTATTAATTATTATTATTTGTGTGTTACAGTTGACTTACTGCTTCTTCCTCCATGACATTTTTAAGACCAAAGCTCTTTTCTCTCCCCACCCAGATAAATCTTTTCCAGACCCTTATCTTCCATCTGATTACTGCATAGATGAATTACCTAAGGCTCTCTGAAAACCACATCTCCCCCTTCCACTCTGCACAAAACATAATCTTTCTTGCTTTTCATTCTGATTGAACCTCTCCACTGATTATTCTCACTCCACCACATCAACCTCAAGTTTCTTATTTGGCTTTCAAGGCTTCTCATCACTCTGCGCCTCTCTCCTGTAATTATCCTCCTTGAACTGTGTTGCGTCATCCCCCTCTCTTTCCCTTCTGCTCTGCCAATGATGTGAGCCTGAAAGCCTCATTTGTCTACTTCATCCCAGCCATTTCCCCACTGTCTTCCAAACTGCTTCCTATACATGGAACACCCTTGCTGAGCTGTTCTGCAAAGTCATTACTTGGTCATTATTTAAATATTTCCGGAAGACCCACTTCTTGCACAATAGGTACAAAAAACAAGCTTTCTAGGTCATGTTATAAATTGTTTCTTTTATTTACCTTGTTAGTATGGCTGATTATTTTTTGACAGATTTTATTTTTGGAGTTGAAAAATGGAATTTTATCCAAGACTAAATTTGTGTTTGACAAAATTTTGATCATTGGAAAAAAAACTTGAAATGAAAAGCTCTGGAGAAAAAAAATCCATTCCACCCATTTTGAAATAGTAGAAACATTTCCATGTTCTTTTAATATTTTACTTTCCTAATTCCCCCCGCCCTCCCAACCCCCCACTTCCCTCCTTTTTTTTCTACCAGAGGGAAAAAAACATTACTTCCCTCTTGCCTACATCTACATGCCTCAATCGTCTGTCTTTTTAGACTGTGTATTCTTCTGTTCTTTTTAGGACTGTGTCCTCTGTGTTTGGAAAGTGCTTAGCCCACTCTGGGTGTTAGCACAATCAAAGTAAATAATAATAGGTATTAAATAAAGACACACATTCAACTTGACTTACTCCAAATCACTTCCCGCAATGTCAACATACTATTTTTAGATACTTACAATCAATATTCAAATATAAAATCTTTATTTAGTGCTCAACAGTGTTATCCCGTATCAAGTTCAGGGCCATGCCATTTTTAAACATGCATCTTAAACTCTCATAAGGCCTTGGTTCAATAAGGAATCATAGAATCATAGATTATCAGGGTTGGAAGGGACCCCTGAAGGTCATCTAGTCCAACCTCCTGCTCGAAGCAGGACCAATTCCCAGTTAAATCATCCCAGCCAGGGCTTTGTCAAGCCTGACCTTAAAAACCTCTAAGGAAGGAGATTCTACCACCTCCCTAGGTAACGCATTCCAGTGTTTCACCACCCTCTTAGTGAAAAAGTTTTTCCTAATATCCAATCTAAACCTCCCCCACTGCAACTTGAGACCATTACTCCTCGTTCTGTCATCTGCTACCATTGAGAACAGTCTAGAGCCATCCTCTTTGGAACCCCCTTTCAGGTAGTTGAAAGCAGCTATCAAATCCCCCCTCATTCTTCTCTTCTGCAGGCTAAACAATCCCAGCTCCCTCAGCCTCTCCTCATAAGTCATGTGTTCTAGACCCCTAATCATTTTTGTTGCCCTTCGCTGGACTCTCTCCAATTTATCCACATCCTTCTTGTAGTGTGGGGCCCAAAACTGGACACAGTACTCCAGATGAGCCCTCACCAATGTCGAATAGAGGGGAACGATCATGTCCCTCGATCTGCTCGCTATGCCCCTACTTATACATCCCAAAATGCCATTGGCCTTCTTGGCAACAAGGGCACACTGCTGACTCATATCCAGCTTCTCATCCACTGTCACCCCTAGGTCCTTTTCTGCAGAACTGCTGCCTAGCCATTCGGTCCCTAGTCTGTAGCGGTGCATTGGATTCTTCCATCCTAAGTGCAGGACCCTGCACTTATCCTTATTGAACCTCATCAGATTTCTTTTGGCCCAATCCTCCAATTTGTCTAGGTCCTTCTGTATCCTATCCCTCCCCTCCAGCGTATCTACCACTCTTCCCAGTTTAGTATCATCCGCAAATTTGCTGAGAGTGCAATCCATACCATCCTCCAGATCATTTATGAAGATATTGAACAACTAGACATGGAGCCATTGATCACTACCCGTTGAGCCCGACAATCTAGCCAGCTTTCTACCCACCTTATAGTCCATTCATCCAGCCCATACTTCCTTAACTTGCTGACAAGAATACTGTGGGAGACCGTGTCAAAAGCTTTGCTAAAGTCAAGAAACAATACATCCACTGCTTTCCCTTCATCCACAGAACCAGTAATCTCATCATAAAAGGCAATTAGATTAGTCAGACATGACCTTCCCTTGGTGAATCCATGCTGGCTGTTCCTGATCACCTTCTTCTCATGCAAGTGCTTCAGGATTGATTCTTTGAGGACCTGCTCCATGATTTTTCCAGGGACTGAGGTGAGGCTGACTGGCCTGTAGTTCCCAGGATCTTCCTTCTTCCCTTTTTTAAAGATTGGCACTACATTAGCCTTTTTCCAGTCATCCGGGACTTCCCCGGTTCGCCACGAGTTTTCAAAGATAATGGCCAATGGCTCTGCAATCACAGCCGCCAATTCCTTCAGCACTCTTGGATGCAACTCGTCCGGCCCCATGGACTTGTGCACATCCAGCTTTTCTAAATAGTCCCTAACCACCTCTATCTCCACAGAGGGCTGGCCATCTCTTCCCCATTTTGTGATGCCCAGCGCAGCAGTCTGGGAGCTGACCTTGTTAGTGAAGACAGAGGCAAAAAAAGCATTGAGTACATTAGCTTTTTCCACATCCTCTGTCACTAGGTTGCCTCCCTCATTCAGTAAGGGGCCCACACTTTCCTTGGCTTTCTTCTTGTTGCCAACATACCTGAAGAAACTCTTCTTGTTACTCTTGACATCTCTTGCTAGCTGCAGCTCCAGGTGCGCTTTGGCCCTCCTGATATCATTCCTACATGCCCGAGCAATATTTTTATACTCTTCCCTGGTCATATGTCCAACCTTACACTTCTTGTAAGCTGCTTTTTTATGTTTAAGATCCGCTAGGATTTCACTATTAAACCAAGCTGGTCACCTGCCATGTTTACTATTCTTTCGACTCATCGGGATGGTTTGTCCCTGTAACCTCAACAGGGATTCCTTGAAATACAGCCAGCTCTCCTGGACTCCTTTCCCCTTCAAGTTAGTCCCCCAGGGGATCCTGGCCATCCGTTCCCTGAGGGAGTCGAAGTCTGCTTTCCTGAAGTCCAGGGTCCGTATCCTGCTGCTTACCTTTCTTCCCTGCGTCAGGATCCTGAACTCAACCAACTCATGGTCACTGCCTCCCAGATTCCCATCCACTTTTGCTTCCCCCACTAATTCTACCCGGTTTGTGAGCAGCAGGTCAAGAAAAGCACCCCCCCTAGGTGGCTCCTCTAGCACTTGCGCCAGGAAATTGTCCCTTACGCTTTCCAAAAACTTCCTGGATTGTCTATGCACCGCTGTATTGCTCTCCCAGCAGATATCAGGAAAATTAAAGTCACCCATGAGAATCAGGGCATGCGATCTAGTAGCTTCCGTGAGTTGCCGGAAGAAAGCCTCATCTACCTCATCCCCCTGGTCCGGTGGTCTATAGCAGACTCCCACCACTACATCACTCTTGTTGCACACACTTCTAAACTTAATCCAGAGACACTCAGATTTTTCTACAGTTTCGTACCGGAGCTCTGAGCAGTCATACTGATCCCTTACATACAGTGCTACTCCCCCACCTTTTCTGCCCTGCCTGTCCTTCCTGAACAGTTTATAACCATCCATGACAGTACTCTAGTCATGTGAGTTATCCCACCAAGTCTCTGTTATTCCAATCACGTCATAGTTCCTTGACATCACCAGGACCTCCAGTTCTCCCTGCTTGTTTCCAAGGCTTTGTGCATTTGTATATAAGCACTTGAGATAACCTGTTGATCGCCCCTCATTCCCTGAACGTATGCATGTGCCTAACTTCAAGCACTTGAATACTTCCAATTAAAGTTAATGGGACTGTTTACGTAGATATTTATCGTTAGGAAGAAGTAGCTTGCTAAATCAGCAGTATCTTCAACTCCAAGCATTCAAAATCATGAGATTTTTTTTTAGAAGACACAGTTTAGGTTCTTTGTAGTTTAGGGAATGCTGGGGGCCAGTTTTTCATGTTCTGTGCAACCACGAAGCTTGCAAAATAGCTTTTTTTCTTTTTAAATGAAAGCTGAGATCCGCACTTATTCCCATGACTCAAGGAGCTTGGAAAAATGCCATTTATCATGAGACTTGTAAAAAAAAATTATGGGAGCTGGCAGCACTGAATCAGGCAGGTCCATATATTAATTCATAATATTGGATATATATTTATGGCCAGATAATACCCCTGTGCATAAAAACCTCTATAGAAGACAGGAAATTGTGAAGAGTTCTCCATTTTCATTTTCCATGTGATTGCCTAACCAGGGAGGGGATAGGGTTTTTCGTCCCCTGCTTCAAAACTAGCAGGTGGCATAACACCCAAAACTTGCATGTTCCCGAAGATTAGCAAAGAAGTCAGAAGTTACAAGTGGCAGAGGTGACTGTGTGAAAGTCCAGTACCGCCACGCTTCCCAAGTTTCTTCACAGCTTTCTTCATCCCTCTTTTAAAGGGTGATCCATGGTGCAAAGGGGCTCTGAAAAAGAGGTAATACAACCACCAACCATATTAGCTTTTCAGTAGATACTCCACTGTTTTCCAAGGCTGAGGGAGTTTCCCATCACTCGTCTTCTTCCCACAACCTGCCATCTTGCTGATCCACAGCCCACTGCGATCTTGGACTGGGGATCACAATATCATAGAGATGGGATGCCCATCTTCCCTTTATATGTGTATAGAGGTCTACATACAGTGGGCTTATTTTCAAGGGAGCAAGCCTAGCTTTGGGATTTTTACTAAAGCTGAGAAGAGAGGCACTCTATTTGCATTATAATTGCTTGCTGTCATCATGTGCCAACCCACGTTCACTACTTGTGGAATAGTAAGAGGAAGGAAGAAGCCTCCTTGAATCACAAAGGGAGAGTGGTAGGGGTCAACTGTAAGGAAAGATTGAAGAGGCGAGACCCAGAGTTCACTCAGTTGCTGTCCCTCATCTTTGGGAACCTTTGGGATGAGCAAAGTTGATCTGAAATATATTTGAGAATCTTAGGTAGCACATTAAAAGGAAAAAGAAAGTGGGAAAATGTTAGCATGTGGAAGCACTAGGGGTCTAATTTATTCTTAAATAGTTATCACTTGTGTCTTCAGTATGCATTGATAAGATTCTAGTGAACTCTTTTGGTAGTTTGTTGCAGTTCTTTCCTAGCCAATTCAAAAACACTGGAATTTTATTTAAAAATTCTATTATTGAGCTTGTCAGTAATACTGTATGCAACAAAGGAGTTTTATCTTGAAACATTCAGAAGGATTTGTTATGTTGGTTATATGTCTTGCAAGCAAAGTATGGAAATACACAGTGCCAGCACCAATATAAAACTAAATTGGGATTATATGAATTAAAAATAAATAAATGTTACCAGTGTACAATTGCATGACTAATTTCCATATAAATGACTTGACTTGCATGCATTTTAAAAACGTCTCTGTACCCCACCCTTTTTTATATATGTTTGCATTTTCTCTGAAGCATCTGACTAAAAATATCTGAATAAAAGTTTGTGTATATTGCAGTCCTCTAATTATTATTGCTTTTTTATATTTGACAGTGTATCAGTTACAACAGGAGGCACCGCGTCCCAAGAGAATCATTTGTCCTCGGGAGGTCAGTTCTTCTTTAACTGTATCTTGTTAAATCTGATGAATTGTCAGTAGTGTATTCCTATTGGAGATCTTTCCTATATGCTGAGAGAGCAACCGTCTATTTCCATTTTCTAAAATACTGTGGAACATATTATATATAATTGTTTTCAGATTATAAAGTGGGTCTTTAAAAATTGATTAATATTTGTTAAATCAGCACAGAGATGGGAATACATAAGATTTAACCATTGCAGAGACCCCTTTCCTTGTGCAGATGCTAATCAGGGCATTGTATGACTGTGCTCTATGCAGTACCTAAATGCTGTGATTCCCTTTTTTCATAGTGTTGTAGGAGAAGATCCATATATCTACATATTTAAAGATATGCAATGTTTTCACTCGATTCATGCAGTTTGTTCATAAAAAGCACTTTTCATGAAAGAAGGTTCACCTGTCCAATGTTAGCAAGAGCGTTCAAGATAAAATATTGAGTTAATAGCATTGGAACTCTTGTTCTGGCATGTCATGGAAAATTTGAAGTTTGTAGAATGTAAGAAATCTATGGAGCTGAAAGACTGCTGAATCAACATTTTCCTGCTTGTCTGCTTGCTTTTTTTTTTTTTTTTGCCAGTCATCTCTCCTAGTTTATCTAGTTGTCTTTTGAATATGGTAATACTTCTTCCTTCCGTACTGTGTCTTGGTAATTATAAAAATAGGATACTGTGAGTATATATTGATTTCTCCAATAAATCAATAAGATTGAGTTGTTTTTTGGCTTCTAACATGTCAAGAACAAAGTGGCTGCAAACTCTTACAACACATATAGTTACAATAATAAATATTATGATTATTACTAATAATACTGAGCTCTTAGCTATATAAATTTTATACAGTAATCAAATGCAATTAAAAATATACGCGCTGTGATGTTAAAACCCCCTGAATATATAAGGAGAAATACATAGAAATTAATCAGTGTGATATTCCCAAATGTCTTAATTATCTGCTTTGCCCTCCCCCTCATGCTATTGTCTATTTAAATAGCCGATATCATGTAGTATCTGAGTGCCTCTCAAACATTAAAACATTTATCCTCGCAACACTTCTGTGGTGCAAGGAAGTGTTGTACTGAGGCATGGACAGATCAAGTGACTTTCCCAAGGTCACATAAGAAGTCTGCATCAGAGCCAGGAATTGAATGCACATCTCCTGATTTTCAGCCCAGCGCCTTAATCATAAGACCAAGCTTTACACTTTCTCTCATAGACGCCAGGTAGCAATTACCTGAGAATAGGGCAAAATTTTGGCATAAGAAGGAAAGCCTTCATGCTCTGTCAGCTAAGGGTGTACTCAAGCTGAGCATACAAGATCATAAAAGGGACAAGCAAAATGCTAGTGTGGTTAAAGTCTCTCTCACTCTGTCCCTGTCAGAAATGCTGCTCAAGAAAGTCACCAACATGGTGACCCTCTGGGACTCCAATGCACATAGGCCAAAAGGCTTTAACAGAACTTTTCTCTCTTATTTTCCCATACAAAACTGATGATAGCTAGTGCTCCAGGGCTGTAGCAGTTTGCAAAAGGAGAGGCCGTTAAGATTTTTATGAAGTGAAAATCCAGATAATCAGTTCTTTCATAGTCATTCAGTACCATATCTTCAAAAGAGCCATGGGTAATAGGCATGGAAGAGTATCATTCACTCCCCACTTCTGCCTTATCTACAAATACTACTCAGTTGTAGGGTGAAGAAATACAACTTAATCAACAAGCATAGCAATTAAAAGGATACTGCCCGCGGAGTAAATGTGTAGGTAAACAGGCCAATCAAGAACTCTGCAATAGCATACTGTCTCTAACATAGTCCCTTGCTTTGGTGGCTGATGACTTTTTTGACAGGTGAGGCGCACATCACAAAGTCTCATAAATTCCAGTATACATCTTCCTCCTTATAGTCCTGGCCGGGGGTCTCTGCTCTGCCCCACCAGGACTGCAGCCTCCCTCCTGCACCTGCAGGGATCCAGTGTCACCTGCCCCAGGGCCATGCAGGGAGTTCTCTGCAGCTACACTGTCATGGTCCCAGCTCTCTCACTCACCAGCCAGGTGTTTGGGAGCCCTCCCCAGGCAGGAACTGTTCAGCAGAGGGGTGGGCTCCTCTGTGGCCAGGGACTTCTCCTTCTCCTCATAGTCCTGGCTGGAGGTCTATGGCTCTCCTCTGTCCCACCAGGACCGCAGCCTCTCCCCTACCCATTGCACCTGCAGTAAGTAAACCATCTGTGTAAAAGTTAAGACAGGACTGTAAGTAATTTATGGCTCTGTATCTTTGAGCTTTTCTACATTATACTCTTTTCACTACTACCTGGATAAGAATCTTGTCAGCGAAAACAGGTCATCACTCCAGTTCAGATACATGCTGAACTGTTGAGAGTTGGGATATCTACATATTTCTAATTAATAACCACCGGCAGTGTGAACACTGTGAATAGCCCATCTTTCCAATAATATTGGATTTCTGCCAGTATCCTTGTTTTTTCTAGATTCCTTCCACAATATTTTAATGGTGGGCATCCTTTACAAATAAAAAGATTTATTTGGGCATAAGCATTTGTGGGTAAAAAATCTGCTTTTTCAGAAGGATGGAGTGAAAATTACAGATGTAGGCATTATTATACCTGAAGAGAAGGGAGTTTCTTCTCTACCCCCTGATATTTGACTCAATATATATATGGTGTGTCTCTGGGATTGTTCTACTGAAATGGTGGTTGAAAATGGCACATTTGCAGCAAAGAGTTATAGCAAGATGTGCCACTTCTTGTTTTTATACCAGAATAATATTTTCAATAGCATTCAATTTGAAAATGCCATTTCAACATGTTGTTTTTAATTTAAGTGAGTCTTTATTTCAAAAACATTTTCGTGTTAATAAAGTAAGAAATTACAGGATGAATGCTGACGGTGTTTGACTTGGGGACACTTTCAGTAACTATGGATAAACCAAGTTTTCTTTTCTTTTCTTTTCTTTTCTTTTCTTTTCTTTTCTTTTCTTTTCTTTTCTTTTCTTTTCTTTTCTTTTCTTTTCTTTTCTTTTCTTTTCTTTTCTTTTCTTTTCTTTTCTTTTCTTTTCTTTTCTTTTGAAGTGGGAGATGGGGGTTGTCTTGCAATGAGTCTTGAAATATATTATATTTGATAATAGGCTACATTTTTAGAGCCATTCAGTATAGTTAGCTTCGACTGTTCTGCTCAGAGCAAGTCTTATTGACAGTCTTGATAGCAGTGTGCAGGTTAGTGGGCTTATCTACATTAAGGCTTTCAATATTGTTAACAGTAGTTCCACCGAACCAGTGTTAGCAACAGTGAGAAATTTGTCTGAAATTTCCCTAGTGTAGACAAGGCCTTAGAGCTTTAACTTATATTATTATGTAGAGAAATGTCAGCTAATTACTATGTTCATTGTTCTGAATTCCAGCTGGGTTGTGTCTAAAGCAAGCAAAAAATATGGTTCCTAGAAAAAGCAATTTCCTCTCTAATTTTGTATGATAATGAAAGGGAGAGGGTCTTTTTTTCTCTTACAAAAATGCCTTTTTCTCAGCTGAAATGTGAGACCTAGGAATCTAAGGGAACAAAATGTCAATATCCTCATCATCATCATCAATAATCAATACTAGAGCTGTCAAACAAATTTTAAAAAATTGAGGTTGAAAAAGTAGCTGTGATTAATCACAGTTTTAATTGCACTCTTAAACAATATTAGAATATCATTTATTTAAATATTTTGGGTGTTAATTGCTTACTTCTGTGCTGCTGCGGCTTGTGGTGCCTGGCACTTGGCCTGCAGCTCAAGGCAGACTCTGTGCTGTTGCACAAGGGCCGCATCTTGCTGGAGCCAACAGCCATCCCATAGCCCTCTGGCTATTCCTGGCTCAGTCCAGGGTTGCCATTTCAGATTTTGGTTTGGGGTGGGTGTGTGTGTTTGGGGGTGAGGGTGGGGAGAGTGTGTGTGTGTGTGTGTTGGGGGGCAGGAGTGCTGTCTCTAAGCTGAGCACTCAGGAGCCTGAATGCATTTTCAGCCAGCAGCAGCTGCTGGCAGAGCACTCATTCCTGAGCCAGCAGCAGACAGGTTCCTCCAGCTCAGTGGGGACCAGGTACACAGGCGAGGCAGATGGACACCTCGACATCAGCCTACCCCTACCCCTGCTCTGCACAGGAGATAGGCTCCCAGTCCGGCATAGCTTGGTCAGAGGCGGTTCCATGGGGTAAACGGGGAGGTAGGAGCAGCATGGAGCAGGGCGATGGGAGGTGAGCGGGCTCCCCTGGGTGGTGGCCCCCCTCACTCAGCCCTAAGGACAGAGGTGTCTTCCTCCCCACCTGGCCGCCGCCGAGTCCTGTCTCCAGAGGTGTGTGATTAACACTCATTTTTTTAAAAAAAAAGTGTTAATCTGTTTTGAGTTAATCACATGCATTAACTGAGATTAATTTACAGCCCTAATTAATACATAATAAAGACCCAGCCATGGAGTTTTAACTGTACCACCTAGAGTGGCATTTTGGATATTTGGCTTATCTTGACCCTCTGGATGTTTCGAAGTGTGTAAGTTGTAGGGTGGGAGGAGAGCAGGGAACATTCCTCATGCCATCCTTTTTGTCCAGATGGACCTACTGAAGGTGGAGGCCATCTGTAACTAGACAGAACCCTGGACTGTTTGAGAACTTCAGGTTTTCCTGAGTTTTGCAAATTTTTATAGAAAACTCATTGCCAACTTCTCTAACAAACAGCCCCCCTGACTTCCCTCCTTCATAAAGCCATTCGTTTCACGTGGTCTCCTGATATCCAGCATGCTTTTGACCACCTCAATACTGCATTCACCACAGCTCTGATTCTGGCACATGCCCCAATGTGACTCTCCGGGCGGTACTCTCACAGTGACTTGGACCCCAGCCAGTTCTGCACACATGTTCATACTATGCTTGAAAATTCCCCCCCCCCATAGTAATGAACTATGAAATACTGGGCAAGGAGCTGCTTTCAATCAAAATTGCTTTTTGAAGAACGGTGTCACCACCTTGAGGAAGCTTGGCATCCGGTACAGGTTTTTACTGACTAGAAGAACCTCATGTACTGCTGCAAGACCCAAACTTTGAACCGGAGGCAGATAAAGTGGGCCTTGTTCTTGTCTCAATTTGAGTTTACTATCCCCTACCGCCTGGGAAACCAAAGTGGGAAAACTGATACTCCATCACAAAAAGGGGAATACTACCGGAAAACAAGGTACCTATCTTCAAGCCCCTCTGTCTTCAAGCCTACTAATTTTGTCAATGCCGCAATTCATCAAGAACTGGTCTCCCACATCCAGTCCACCTCAAAAGAAGACCCATTCACCCAAGGGACCAAGTCGATGCCATTAGGGGATAATATGCATCATTCCATGGGGGACAGGATAACATCCTTCCCATATATGTTCCCCTGGGAGGTCCTAGAACTGTGCCACAACATTCCATTGATCACTTTGGCTGCCTTAACACCTCCTGCATGGTTGCCTTTTTTTTTCTGGTGGCCCCACATGCGGGTCAAAGTCCAAGTTTACATAGACTCCTCTGAGTGCTGTGCATGTACACAAATGCCCCGGACTAGACCCCATGGCACGTTAGTCCCTCTGAAGACTCCAGCTAGGCCTTGGTCCACCATCACCTCAAGCTTAATTGTGGAACTCCCAGGATCAATGGTCATACCAAAACATATAAAACTTATCGTTTAGTTACCTAGGCAGGATTGCTTAGACTGTAAACTGTTACTTTGATCATAAGAACTTTGGGGCAGGGACCATCTTTTAATTAAATGTGTGTACAGTGACTGTGTAAAATGAAAAGGAGGACTTGTGGCACCTTAGAGACTAACCAATTTATTAGAGCATAAGCTTTCGTGAGCTGAGCTGTAGCTCACGAAAGCTTATGCTCTAATAAATTGGTTAGTCTCTAAGGTGCCACAAGTCCTCCTTTTCTTTTTGCAAATACAGACTAACACGGCTGCTACTCTGAAACCTGTGTAAAATGAGGCACTGATTTCCAGTTGTGGCCGCTAGGCATTACTAAAATACTACTAGTACTAATTCAAATATTCTGACAGTGTCATGAGATAATTCTTTTAGCAAAACCAAGAGTGGATATTTTGATCCCTTATTGACTGACTGACCAAGTAGGTAACAGTTCAATTATAATAAAAAGAGGTAAGTAGACTCAATCACTTGCTAGAATTGTAGTATTGTAGTTACATTTTTTTCCAAGGTTAAACTGCTTAGGAATCACTGTTGTAAAATGAGCTCTCCATTTCTTCATTTATTATGTTTCGAAGGACACTTAGTCCTCTAGGTCTTGTGAACATGAGGTTTCTAAATAGGTGTTTAAAATGATTTGTTTGAGGTGAGAACTTTACATTAGCCAACTGCTGAGATACTACACAAGACTTTTCCATTTTGATTTAAAGGGGCTTACAGTCTTATCTAACCTGTTGCGTTGATGAGTCTGAGGTGCAGTTTGTGCTCAGTTTATAGTGGTAATCCAGCCATAACATGAAATAATCTAAAGATTAACTCCTTTTTCTGAACCTTCACATCTTACTAGACTGCTCTCATGGGGTCTAACTGAACTGAGAGTTGTTTTTATGGATGGTAGACTGGAAATGATTATAAAATCATTAGGTATAATTCTAAGTGCAAAAGATATCTGGTTAAACATGTAGAGAAACTGTCTCCATTGCCAGAAATGAGCGCACTGACGTTGCTGAGTCTAAGGTCTTGATTCTCCACCCTGTCCATGGATTGGAGGGACATGTGAACCAGTTCCATTATTTAGGACTGTCTAGCACTGGTGTAAGTTAGGGATGCAGAGGAGCAGCCCTAAATTCCACAGATGCAAGGTCCATGCAGGCTCTTGTGCCATTGGCGTAAAAGATTAGGCATAATGGAGCTCCACTCTGTTATGGAATGAGGAGGACTTGTGGCACCTTAGAGACTAACAAATTTATTTGAGCATAAGCTTTTGTGGGCTAAAGCCCACTTCATCAGATGCATGCAGTGGAAAATACAGTAGGAATATAGATATATGTGTAAAAAGAAAAGGAGTACTTGTGGCACCTTAGAGACTAACAAATTAAAGTACTCCTTTTCTTTTTGCGAATACAGACTAACATGGCTGCTACTCTGAAACCAGATATATGTGTGTGTATTTATGTATATACAGAGAATTTTAACATGAAATTTTTTCATGTTGTGTGTGTGTGTGTGTTTGTGTAATATATATATCTTCCTATTGTATTTTCCACTGCATGCATCTGATGAAGTGGGCTTTAGCCCACAAATACATTTTAATCTCTAAGGTGCCCCAAGTACTCCTTGTTCTTTTTGCTGATACAGACTAACATGGCTACCAATCTGAACTCTGCTATGGGTTTCCCCCTTCCCTTTCCTGCCATTGATCCACTCCCAACATATGATCACTGATGCTGTGGGGTAGTGCCCCAGAGAATCAAGTCCAAAGCAGTTGTTAATCTTACCACACACAAAGGGTTGTCTGAGTCAGCTGGAATATATGTATTGCTGTACCTTTTTGGTATGCACATAAGGCCAAAACTTGCAGTCCTTACGCAGTTAAAACTCCCATTGACATCAGATGAGGGTTTCGATAAATAAAGACTGGAAGATTTGATCAATAATGCAATTAAAGTAGCATTATTTAATCTCTATGATTTGAGAATAAATGGCTCTTATCTCCCTGACTCCTTTTTACTTTAAACGTTTAGCTCTTTTTTATGCATAAATTAGTGTCTTTCTCATAGAATAAAGTAAAGGAGAGAGAACATTTATTGAAATTAGGTGTGTTTTATTTCTGTGACAGTACTTAAATGGAAAGAACTCTTCAGGGTGACTTCTCATTTCAGTGCAGTGTGACTTGGATGCAGATGATATACTTGAAATGACAATCTGCCATTTTAGGACATATTCATCTCCCACATGCATGATTCCCAATAGTTTTGTGGAGAATTATCCTGCACAGTTGCATAGGACTTTATTGCAATATGCTGTACACTGAATATCACTCTGGGCAAAGTATCCTGGAATCACAAAAGGAATCAAATTTCAAGGATATTAAAATGTAGTAAAGCTTTAATATTATTTAAAAGAACTATGCTTAATTAGCCAAGTTAACAAATAGATTTAATGAGAAAGAACTAAATTAACCTAAGTATTGAATATAAACTCCTGGTACTACTCCAGACTGTGTTTTGGACAATGTGCGGTAACATAGCGAGGGAAATCATGGAAACCTAGAATAAATGTTCCAATAAGTGTTTTGGTAGGGGGATGGGGGAATGTACTTTAACAGTCTAGGTGTCAGGGTTGGATTGCCCAGACTCTCTGAAACCTGATCTTCAGAAGGACAGTTCAGAAGTGCGGTGGTTATGTTGGTTTAATTTGAGTTTAAGCATGGGAAGTCTCTGACTCTAAAATTAGATTTGTTTGTCCAGCTTTTGTATGGATCCTGGGATAGTTATGTTTACAGGCTACTCCACTACAGCTCTGATTTCCTGTTTGATTTAACAAATTGCTTATCTACCCTGGTGTTGGAGTCACTGAGGCTTATTGCCCTGAGTGATTTTAGCATCCATGTAGATGATGACTCTTCAAGGATCTCATGGCAACAACAATAACCTTGAAACTATTCAGTGTGGTTTCTGGCTCAGTGGACAATAGTGGTCACTCTGAATTGTGGGAGCGGGATTGGTGATTGCACACTTCTTAGATCAGACCATTATTGCCTGCAGTTGGAGGTTAGGGCTCACGTTTACTCTTTTGTAGAGAGGTGACTTTTTTTATTGGTCCAGGCTGGGTGATTATCATAATCACCATCTTTGTCTATTGGCATGGTGTTCCTGAGTGCTCCCTCACGCTGCACTCTCCTCACTGGTCAACACTTTATAATGCTGATCTGGCACAGATGATGCATGAATGGTGGAAATTGTGTTGGTCAGTTGTGAAATGCAACTGTTTCTTCCATAGAGAAACTGTGGAAAAGTATGTTGTGGCTCCAGTGGAGATGGTAAGAGCTTTCTTCTCTGCTATGATTTCTGTGAAGTCCAAGTAAGCAGAATGGTCCTCAAAGTGAGTTTGTTTATTTTGGACTCCTTCACATCAGGTGGGGAAAAGTAACCCCTGGCTGAGTTTCAGTCAGTCTTGCTCACTGAGATGTATGGAACTTCCCTTGAAGTTCATGCACAAATTTCAGCTAGTACAAAATATTACTACAAGATTCCTTGGGAGTGTAAACCTGTGCTCCACACACATCACTGGCTTCCTATTTGATTATTGGTGTAAGTCAACTTGTTGATTTTGATCTATAAAGTCTAATATGAAATAGCTCTTAGTTATCTTGAAACCTCCAATCTCGTCATGCTCATTTCTGGTGGCTGAAATCAATGAGGATCTTCTCAGTGATAGGCCATAGATTGATATAGCTGCAGTAGAACATTTTTAGCAGCTAGCTCACCATTGTGATTTCCTCCCTGGTCTGATAGAACCTGAGTTTATGGGCCTTCAAGATATGTTGCAAGATCTGTCTGTCTATTCAGGTTCCTGTCTAAAGAAATGGCCTGGCAGGAGTTGAGTCTGTTGAGGTTTGTGGAGGTATTTTTAGGTTGATTGTGTCATTCTAGTGTGTTATGTTCTTGAACATGATCCTGAGATTCTACAGACAACTGGAAATAAATGAAAATCCCAGCCTTGCTGTCTCAGCCCTATAGCTTTCTGAGATAAATTGAGTGCCATGATGTTTACTCTGCGTGTGTCTTTCAGATGAAACTTTAAAAACTGAGGTTTTGGCTTCTCTGTAAGAACATTAAAGATGCAATTTCATTTTTTTTCTTTTTTTTGCTAAAAATGTCTTCCTTGCACGTTTTGTGCAGTGCCCTGCCTGCTGTAAGGAACTCATGCAGTGGGGCTGGGCTTGTAATTATGAATTAGTATTGCTTACATGCTATTGATTATTGTGTAGCAGTGGCCACCCATACTGGTTATATAAGAATTCAGCAAATGCTGGTCAGTGTTTGCTCAACACAACAGGTGCCTGGCTCTTTATCTGCTAGGTGCAGTGCTTCATTTGTGGGATAAAGACTGACATGGCTTCAGCTGAACCGGAGTCTGTTGTGAGTGTTATCGTGTTCCATGCTGACTAGCCACTGTATCCACCTAAGAGATTGTATTCAGGGGCTTCACATGCACCTGGGGCCACGTTCTGAGACCCTTACTCAGGGTGAGTAGCAAATCATCAGTCTGGCCCATAGGTTTATTAAGATCCTCCAAGAAGAAAGGTGCTATATGTCATAGTTCAGGGAAACTGCACATGTATTTCCCCTCCATGGTCCACCAAGGGCACCCATTCTAGGTTATCACCTCTCTTGGGTGGAGACTCGCATCTCTCTTTCTCCTGACTAGGATTTTTCCAGGCTGCACAGTTCCCTAACTACCCAGAAAGCCAGAATGCCTAAATAGGCTAGTGTCTTTGCTTTCTGTTTGAAGGCTATGAACAGCTGTAATAGCTAGCGGTCACAAGCTCCACATAGTCCTTTACAAGCAAGCACACTTATTCTTAAGGTGAAAGCATTAGGGAAAAAACATGAAAAACAAAGTTCCTGTATACATGCTAAAAGCTCACCAGAGGACACGCATCAGTCTTATGGGGCCTCAGTCGGCCAAAGTCCTTCCAATCCTTTCCAGGAAGGAATAGGGTCCACCATGGGCAGGAAGTCCTGTCCATTTGCTGGATCAGAAAGCAGGCCCTGAGTCAATTTAAACTTAGGCTATTTATCCAAAAGTCCCTTAGGGGTTTTTTTGATCTGTTGGTCTCTGGAGAATCCAGTTTGAACTAATATACGTGAGTGTCCACAGGTAGGGGTACTTCTCTAGAGGTTTACCACCCAAGTGAAGTTGCCTAATCACCTCATGCTGTTCTTAGTTCCTGGCAGAGCTGTGGTCGCTCTCCCCAATGGAATTACATACAGTCCCTGGCCCACAAATGGTACATAAACTTAACAGTAAGATCTCACAAAGATATTGCAGGAAATTGCCATATCTGTCACACTATGTAAATGCAAAATATGTTGTCCTTCTCTCATTATCAGGATTATATTACTTTGAGATTGACTTTTCTCTAGTTTTATGCTTAGGTGCATGGGTGGTGCGTGAATACCCCTTTCAGGGAGGCTAGCTCACCTGGTCTTGTCCCTTCCACCCGATTCCCTCCACTCCCCCATCTCCCCACACCGTGGCCAGTTGAGCCTGCCGCCTGTGCTTAAGTGTATGTATATATGGGTTTCACATGACTAGGTTTGAATGGTAAATATTTAACAAAAGAAGCTCTCAACATCCTGCACATTTCTGCATTTTGCTCGTTACTTTAATTTAATAAGGGTAATGCCTCCCCACACTCCTTCTTTCCCTTTCATTTAACCCCTGTCTGCAATCTCATCAGAAATGAGCTAGGGAGGTTAAAACCAAAATTCTAACTGGCAATCCTGCTAAAAATTATCTGACCATTCACTGTTTACACAAGATGTTTGTAAGTGTCTAGAAATTGAAAACTTGTGCTCGGACGTTCTTCAGATTTTGCTCTGAGTTCAATGTACGAGATTATTCTTTCTTTTATTCCGGCTTCTTAAATATCCAAAGTGTTTCTGTGCTCTGTTGTAGCAATTTACTGTTCTGAAGTAGGGGATTCAAGGGCTTGATACTGCTGTTGGACTACTGAAAGGAAGTAATTTCTAACACTAATTTCTTTATATCATGTCTGAGATGCCTAGTCTCCATGACCTCAGGGTACCAGGTCAGACGTCTCAGTACGGCAGTGTATGGATTATTGCACCAGCAGAAAATTACTTTTTCTGTAATTTCATATATTTTTTGTTTGGAAGTATGGTGCCAGCTTCCGGTGCCCAGTTGAGCTCAATTGAAGAAAAATAGAGCTTAATTGATTTTTATTTTAAGTTTACAAGCCTACATTCTGGTTCCAGTTGTATTTTTCGTGCCATATAAGAGAGCAGTATCAAAGGCTACAGCTAAAGATCATAGCTGGAGAGAAATTATAGTGCCAGTCATGTAAAAATATATATATATTCCAGCTATATGAAATAGCCTCTGAGAATTTTGACATAAATTCAGGTAATAATTGGGCAGTAAAAAATTGACATTTTGTAAATTAATATTCAGAAAGCAAATATTTTTCTATAAATGTTGAGCAAACATTAAACAAAAACCATGTGTATGAAACCTTTGAAAGAAGTGCCCCCTGCTGGTGTAGTGTTTGTTTCGCTTGTAAACAACTGAAAAACGTGTGTGTATTTCAGGTTTCTCTGGTGCTTTTTATGCTGCCTTATATTTCTGCTGTCTCCACAAAGTCTAAGATAAACTATTTTGCAAATCTGTTCTTTTTGTCTGTATAAACCAAGTCCATGAACTCTGAGCATTGAGGATTTTTAACTTCATGGAACTTTTTTGTGGAACTCAATACCTAGCTTACACCACACAGTGGAACATTCACAGAGTAATACTATATCAGTTTGTTTACAATTGGTAAAGAAAGTCAGAACTGAAATTGGATCCTTCTCATTATACAGAGCCACCATGCACTTGTCTGTGGATCGCATGCTGAAATTGAGACAATGTAATAATTCAAATAAAGCAGGCAATTAAATAATACAAACGATTAAAACAAAGGCTTTAGATAAATGAAGGCACCCCAGCTCAGAGTTCATTATAGGACTGCAACTTGAGTGGTAAACCAACATGTCAGAATAGCTGAAGTTTGAGTATAGGCGTGTTACTCTACTAGGGCTTGGTCCAAACCCATTTGAAGTAATTGGAAGTCTTTCCATCGACTTCGGCAGTGTACTTCAGATCAGGCTCATGCTTTGCTGAGACCTGAGGAATTTCAGACTAGAATTAAATCCATAAGTCCTGGTGGGTTTTTTGTTTTGTTGGGGTTTTTTAAAATCTTCTGAGAACATTAAATTCTTCAGCTTTAGACATTTGTCATTTATAGGCAACAATGGCTAAGAAACAGCATGGGACAAAAATAGTCTTATTATGTAATATAAATAATAGATGAGAGAAAAATAGTAAATTCTTCATCTGTTTGATCACATCTAGTACAGTTGACTTACGTTGCCCCATTTGTTTTACCATTCACTATATTTATAGTCATCACAAATCCATGAAAATAAAACTGCTTATTTATCTTTTTTATTTTATTTTATTTTTCACCATATGTTCTCTGTGTACTATAACTTCAGTTTAACATATCTTCACATACCATGGTGCTCTTGTTTATCTTTTTTTGATAGTTTAAGCATATGCTCTGAATTTGATGCCGCAGTCTTAATTGATGATCAGTGTTTCATTTGCTTGACCTTTATTTTAATGTTACTGGTGTAATTTTGAGTATATTGTTAATATTTTTTTTTCTTTTTTATATTTAGGTGGACAACAGACCAAAATATTATGGAAGAGAGTATGTATTATACTATTCTATTTTTAATTCTTTGATAAGTAATCACTTGAGGTGTCATGCATTCCTTTTGAAATTATTAATACAGAAATAACAATACCATAGTGGAGATATTATGGCAAAATATTTCATTTCACTTTCCATAGTCCTAGCATGAAAATGTTTTGAATGTCTAATATTCCAGTTGCACGTGGATTCATTATTGTTGCCCAATAGTGCATGGCCTGTACCACCACTTCAGCATGTCTGCCAACTAGAGATGGACAAAACCATGGATGGTGTCTAAAAACAAATCCGGGGTGATTTGGGGAAGAATGGTTCAGACTGTTTCAGCTCTCCCTTCCTTGGTCATTTTTTGGTTGTAACTTTTAACCCCCTTTTATTTTTACGGTTTTTCTCAATCTCGCTCATCCTATTCTTCCTTCTTTTTGGTGTGTGCTTACTATACTTTCTTCTCACTACAGTGTCAGTGAGAGTATGAGACTGCTTCAGGTCTAAAGGCTGCCTTATCCCATGGGCATACGAGGCTTGAAGTGGTGTGTTTCCAGTGCAAGGAAGGGAAAAGGGCAGGCAACTCTGAGGCCTCAAAAGAGGAACTCCATTCTCCCGCTATGCAGTGGGAGTGTTATCTCCAAATGGCTTGCATGTCCCTTGACCCAGAGCCCTGTATAGATAGTGTTCAAGGGCCACAACCATTGTTACAGCTCATTCGAGACCCTTTACTTCAGCTGTGTAAGAATGAGAATTTTCCCTTCAATATGGTACTTTTCTGAGGCCTGCTGTTTAGCTTGCAATAAGGATTAGCTATATAATTTCATATTTTAGGGTTTTTTCACACTTAGGGCACAGCAGCTGTCAAATTATTAAAGAGCTCCTAATTATTATAGTTGCATTTTTAAAAGATAACCTGTGACCATACGGAATTCAGTCATAGCCACTCAAGTATAGAGTTTGAAAGATAGCACCTAGCTAATTGAACCACTATGCTTTCTAGCTCTAGATCTTTTAAAACTATTATCACTGTCTTTTGTACAATAAACTGGTCATTATTGACAGTGTGTGTATTACAGCTAACAGCCAAGAGAAAACTAAGAGCCTAAACTCATTCTTGTTAACTGGACTTGTTTGATATTAATGACAGTGAGTTTATTAATAAAGATGCATTTAAATTGTGTAATTTTAGAGCTGTTCATTCTAATTGGCTGACTTAGAAAATGCCCGTGATTCATCACCATAGTAGGAAAGTCCAAATCAGTCATAATTTTAAAAAGGAAGTATGCCTAATAATGCTTTGGAAAGATCACCTTAAACCGAATGCTTCTTACATGTATTCAGCATGAAAAAGTGACAAGTGCAATTGCTGTTCAGTTCTCTTTACATCTAAAATGTTTTTCTTCTTTTTCCCTACCAAACCAGAGGCAGCATTTTAAACCTACCATTTCTGACATATTATGTCAGAAAAAAGACAATGCTTAGGGCTAGAAGCTTTTAACATATTTACTCTATTTTTAGATAGCTGCATTTAAAATAGAAGCTTTTAAAAGCTCAAAGGGAAGATTTAGTGAATCAGCTAGCAAAAATGTGCACAACATAGTATTTAAACTACTTTAAAGACTGTATTTTGTCCTTGTTTAAAGGTCATAGCTGAAGAACTGATCAATGTAAAGTCAGCTGTTTGTCTTAGGGCCTATTCCTTTTGTCACGGGGGGATGAATCACAGAAATTGTTGCTTTCTACAGAAACTTGCCAAGGAACTTTATTGAAATAAGGAAAACAATATTATCCCTAAGGCTACTCTTCATCTATTTCTCTATGTCACTATAGTGCACCTGACTAGAACCTTCACCAGCATCTTCCTGCCTTTCTGCCACACATTTAAAGAAGCAGTGCAGATATCCTCACTCCTTTTAAAAACCATATGTATAAACAATAAAGGCAGATTTTAATAAGGATACTATCTAGAATATGTGCATTAATTTTAATTTATCTCTTTTTATTTGACAGTGCCTTCATTACGGCTCTTGTTTCATTCCTCTCATATAAAGTAACCATTGTAGGAAACTCCAAGCCTGATCATGCTCCCTCTTAGAGCTGGCTTAAAAAAAATGCTCAGAGTCCAACTGATCGCCATATTTGGGGTTGGAAAGGATTTTTCCCCCAGGTCAGATTGGCAGAGACCCTGGGGGTTTTTCTGCCTTCCTCTGCAGCATTGGGTATGGGTCACTTGCTGGTTTGAACTAGAGTAAATGGTGGATTCTCTGTAACTTGAAGTCCTTATATCAAGATTTGAGGATTTGGCCTTAATGTTTTTTTCTTGTTCTTCTATATCTAATTGTTCCTGCTCCTTGAGCTGCCAAGTATTGTGATGGTAGGAACGTCAAGATTCACACATCGTTTTTACCTGCTCCAAAGTCTTTGCTTAAATTCAAATGGTCAAGCCCACAGTATTTTCCGGTAGCTGGGATAAGACTTTCCTGGGCCAAATTGAAAGACATTATTCTAAAATCATCCAGTGGAGTTACTCACGTAGTGAACAACTTTTTCTCTTTGCTCTGTCATTTCTCAGTTCAATCCCATCACCTGTGTGAAGCTTAATGTCTGTCGGCCTGGGATTTGGGGACCTGAAATTGTTTCCAGGTTGTTCCACTGATACAGTATTTAGTGTTGCTATCCTATTATGGTCTACTACTAGTCACATATATCTCACTTAAATCAGCCATGATTTCTTGTAGTTTTATTTCTACTTATTATTCTGTAAATTGCTGAAATTTCTCCCCTCAGGTTTCATGGAATTATTTCTCGGGAGCAAGCAGATGAAATACTTGCAGGTGTAGAAGGAGCATATATTCTTAGAGAGAGCCAGCGGCAACCTGGATGCTACACTCTAGCTCTCAGGTAAACTCAGTTTTAATAAAACATTTCTAGATTAACTAGACATTTGGAAGGGATGGTGGAGATAATACCAGTCCCTTTGATTGAGAGACTGTCTGCCTTTAATTGCTGGGGTTTGCAACGAAGCATGATTTTAAACCTCCAGCTGCTGTTTGACAATCACATTTCTTCAGTAACCTAGTAAGCTTTTTACCATTTGCATCTGGCCAAGAGTTTGCAACCTTTCTCTGTGGATGCATACCTTGCCATTGTTATGCATGCTTTTGTTTCCTCAAGCTTAGACCATTGCAGATGCTCTGTACATAGGACTACTTCTTAAAACCATTTTGAGACTGACACTGGTGCGGGATGCAGAAGCTGGCTTACTGAGCAGGGCATCATGCTGGGAACACATGACACTAAAGCTTCTCCGGGATCTGCACTGGTTGCTCATTGGTCTTTGGGTGGAGTGTAAGATCTCTGTTATGACTTACAAAGCCCTAAATGAGTTGGAACAGGCCAACCTGAGGAGTTGGCCCTCTGTCCCCATGCCACAACTGTGGTCAGAAGGGGCACATGTCTGGATCTCGCTCATTATAAATGAGAGGGGAGCGGTTGGCATGATGCCCTCTGTAAAGGCTTCAGTACTCTAGAACTAGCTTCCCCCCTCCCTTGGTCTGAATTTGGTGACCTTCCAGGCATACTGCAAAAGATACCTGTTTGATGGGGTTTTTTAGAGGGCTAAAGGTGTGTTCCCCCAATGATGGCGTGGAAAGGAGTCTCTGTAGGTGGTTCGCTGAATTCCTGTGAAATGATTACTTTTATGCTGATGGTTTTGATTAGGTGAGTAATAATGGTAGGCTGCCTCAAACCTTGGATCGGGGTCCTTTTATATATTGAATCTAAATAAAATTATTAGAAATCTAAAGTTTACTTTAGCATCTTTCTTTTTAAAGAGACATCAAGCTACTTAAGTGCAAAATTGTGTACATCTTAAAACTGTTATAGTTTGTTGGGAAATATCCTCCAGATCCTATCACCTTTAACAAAATTTAAAAAATTTAAAGTTTGAAAAACATTACTATTTTTGTGGGACCTGCAAAAAGAGTTTCCAATTTTATACTCCCTTTGGTAAGTCTGTAACAAAAATTTTCTAGAAGAGATTTTCCACAGCTATGAACATTATACTGAGATCATCCTGATCAGTTATATTGGTGCACAAACAAGGCTATCAGCAGAACCAAGAGTTGGTGGTGCTTGCTGTATGAAAAGTGTAGGAAATGAATAGCAGTGTTTGTCCAGAATCGGCTTTTGTCAATCAGTATAAGCATCCCTCTGATGTGTTGTGCCAGCCCCCTCAAGATGAGCACATACTGACTAACTGCATGCATTTCTGGGTGGCATTGCTTGTTAAACACTAGGTGGCCTTAATCCTTCAGTCAGATCCACATGAGCACAATGGGGTTCTGTGGGAGACTCATCCACACAGATCCATTTGCAATATTAGGACCTAAAAATGTATGTATAATCAGCAAGACTGTCTCCTGGTTGTTCTGATATTTTGTATTCTCTTTCTCTTTTTTTTTTTAATGCAGGTTTGGTAATCAGACCTTAAACTACAGGCTTTTCTATGATGGGAAGCACTTTGTGGGGGAGAAAAGGTTTGAATCTATCCATGATTTGGTAACAGATGGCTTGATAACGCTGTATATAGAAACCAAGGCTTCTGAGTATATTGCCAAAATGACCAAAAACCCCATCTATGAGCACATTGGATATGCTACTCTGCTTAGAGAAAAAGTATCCCGAAGGCTGAGCAGAACCAAAACTGAATCAAGAAAAGCTAGTGTAACAAGTGAAGAAAATACACCAGTTGAAAAGGTAACTATTCGGTATTATATGGCAACCAATCTACTGCTTTCTGTATATTTTTAATGGTTTGAAAATCTAAACGGAAACAAGTGTTTAATAATAATAATTAATTAATAACTATTAATTTTGCTGTCATTAAAGTGCTCCTGAGCCATTGAAATGTTTATATCCTGTTAACTGACTGATAACCAATCATGTGTACTTGAAATTACGGTTCAGTTGGGGCTTTTGAAAAGATAACTTCCCATCCACTACCAACACAAATGATTTTATGCATGTAGTATGGGACCTGACTACCATAGGAACAGCTTTTCCTTTTGCACCAACACAATGGCTGGGACAAGCTGAGGTGTTGGCATGGCATTCTCAGTGGCAGGTCCCAGACTGTGGAACTTGTGCCCATTGGCCATTCACCAGAGCTCAAGTTTGTTACCTTCCAGTGCATGGTGCAAAGCTCCTCTTTTCTGCCAGTCCTTTGGTGAATGGGTCTGAAGTGGGGTATTGTCTTTGCCTTCTTTCTTTCTCTTTCTTTCTTCTGAGTTAAAATGGATTTTTCTTGCCATCTCTTACCTGACGATATGCTACAGCAGTATGTGAACTAGAACTTAATACTTTGAGAACTCCATCCGCATAGTAACCAGGTAAAAAGATAAAATTAAGAATTACACTAAATATGATAAACACTGTTGTAAACAGTGACGTGTGGTTTTTCCCATGTCTAGGTGGACTGTGCACTAAGTAGCCCAAACAAAACTTTCTTCCTGATGCAGATGTTTTGGATGGATTAGCTCATTCTCATTTGTGGGGGGACTTCTGCATCCTGTTTTAGATTATTTTAATGTAAAGGGAGATAGTTGATATTTGGGAAGCAGTGACTGTATTTGTTGGAAAATAACATGTATCACACATGAATATAGCAGAGATAATTATTTTCATGATGACTCTGTCTGTCCCACTAAAAGACATTTCCAGGCAAGTTACTTTGTGTGATGGGTTACATATCAGCATTGACTGAACAGTTACTGGTTTGGATTTCTGACACGCAGTAAAACAGGACAGATATAGGCAAATTGCAGCAGTATAGGAATTGTTCTCTGTAGTGGCTCTTATTCTTGAATAAGATGAAGTGGCATCCAAATATAGTCATCCACAGTAGCAAATGAATTGGATTAATAATGCTGGCTTTTTAGTAAAATTGCACAGCCTAGAGAAGATCTTTGGACAACAGGGTTGTGACAAAGCTCTGATTCAGATTCTATTTCAGCACAAATCCAGTGACAGTAATACAGTAGAACCTCAGAGTTATGAACACCTCAGGAATGAGGGATGTTCATAACTCTGAAATGTTTGCAACTCTGAACAAAATGTTATGGTTGTTCTTTCAAAAGTTTACAACTGAACATTGACTTAATGCAGCTTTGAAACTGTTGCAGAAGAAAAATGCTGCTTTTAACCATCTTAATTTAAATGAAACAAGCACAGAAACAATTTCCTTACCTTGTCAAATCTTCTTTTTAAACTTTCCCTTTTTTTTAGTAGTTTACGTTTAACACAATACTGTACAGTATTGGCTTTTTTTTGTCTCTGCTTCTTGATTTCATACTTTCCGTTCCAAATGAGGTATATGGTTGACTGGTCAGTTTGTAACTCTGGTGTTTGTAACTCTAAGGTTCTACTGTAGTATTTGGAATAACTTAGATGGTGGGGGTTTTTTTTTGTTTTTTTTTTAAGGGAACAACGGAAGTTGGTCCAAATAAGAGATTACCTCACCCACCTTGTCTCTTTAAGATATGGGAAGGAATTGTTTAGAGACCGATGTCCTGCTCATTCTGATGATTCCTGTGATTGTATGCTGGCTGTTTTTGAATGCTAAATCAGGCACAAGAGTTAATATTTTGACTTTGTTTGGGGTACAATGAGTAATAAGAAGCAGAGTTTAGTACAACATGACTTTTCTCTGTATGGGTGGGTCAGCAGTTTCTTTTGTGTTGCGAATATATTTGACAAATAATATGGTGACTTTAAAACATTGGTATGTGCCATTAGTGTAATATCAGTAGCCACTACAGTCCTAAATCCTACACACATTCCTTAACTTACGGAAATATGATATCTCTAATTAGAAACAAAACCAAAGCTATTAAAAAAAAAGTTTAATCTTAGTTGCAATTCTTGTCATCTCTGATTTTTCATATGCTGCAATGCCCTTGAGCACTTCAAAGGGTTTTATTTTAATCTACTTCTCTTCATAACTGATCATATTCTCTTTCA
This sequence comes from Lepidochelys olivacea, assembly GCF_965140295.1. Taxonomy (NCBI): domain Eukaryota; kingdom Metazoa; phylum Chordata; order Testudines; family Cheloniidae; genus Lepidochelys; species Lepidochelys olivacea. The sequence goes on along the minus strand of NC_140412.1, from coordinate 206,364,375 downwards.
TACTGGGACTTTGGCTGAAATTTTCAAGTTTGGGTACTTAAGGTTAGGTACCTAAATAAAAATGGCCTTTTAGAGGTGCAGAATGATGAGTGCTTGCTTAGCAGCTTTGAAAATTGGACTACTCTGATTTAGAGGCCTAATTATGAATTTGTGCCTAAATCTGAACATTTCTGACTTTGGGTCTGATCCAACTCCCAGTGGAATCAATGGAAAGACTCCTATTGACTTCAATATGGGTTGGATCGGGCCCTTTGTGTACGAAGACTCAGCTAAGTAAAAAGAGGTGGGGTGGGGGGGAGTCAGGAAGCATTATTTACATACAAAGTCCCCAAAGTGTATCCATAAAGGAAATGCTTGGGATCTTAGGCCTCATCCCATAAATATTTGTATGCTTCTGTAACTTCATGGCAAGTAAGTACTGTAGTAAATGCCTGCAAGGTTGGGACCTTCAGTAGCTGCATTTGCAGATTCCTGGCTAATGGATTAACAGCAGGGCTTGAATTGGGCCAGTATATGCCCATTCACCTCTCTCAGCTGCCTGCCGGGCGATCAAGAATGGGAGCTGCTACTACTGAGAGGGAGCAGGAGGAGGAGCTGCTGTCAGAATCCTTCCAGCTGTCAGGAGCAGGAGCCATTAGTGGTAAGGAGTAGAGGGATGGGGGCTTCATGAGCAGCAGGGTTCAGGAGATGCTGTTGCAGCAAAAGAGTTCCTGCTCTCTGTGTGACCCCAGGCATGCCCATAACGAGGTAGAAGTTTCCTCTACGCTCCCCCAGTGCTTTTAAATCTGAGATCCCCAACATGGGGGATTTGAGCTCTCCAGCAGAGGCATTCATCCTTAGGTGGAAAGCAAGTAGTATTCCCACCATGACCATCACATGCAGGGTCCACCAGAGAAGGCCACTTTAATTTGCTACCTAATCTCTAGTGGAGGAAATCCACCCCTATTCTATTTTGTTTGTGTTGAGACACAGTGCCCATCACAGTGACATCTGCTCATCACTACATTATTTGGACAAGTTGATGGGCATAACTTCAATTATGGGTGGAGTTTGGAGGAGTACCACTGCCTATTTTCCTCAGTCTGACCCCTGATAAAAAGGGATTGGGCTGTGAAATAAACCAGAAAAATATTAGTTTAGTTTTGTAGAAGCACAATAATAAGATGCTAGATTCCCTTTGGCTTGCTCGGTTTATTTCCATGCTACACCTAAAAAAAAAAAAATATTCTAGGGAAAATTTCTTGGGGAAGTAATGGCTCATGGTTGGTTGTACATAAGACTTCGCTTTTGTTTGGGGTTTGTTGCACAGCATTATAGATACAAGGCATATGTCTCAGTCACAAATCAAAACCCACCCAAAGCACTAATAAAAGATAGGCAACCACAAAGAACTAAAGTAACATTCAGGTTGACATATTTCTATGAAGTAAATTACTTGACTTGTATGTGGCTATAATTGAATTTTGCACAAGATGAGTTTTCTTTGGCATTTTGGAGTGAACAGGTGAGGTGAAAGTTTTGAATAATTGAACTGCCTTGTTTGATTGGGCTGCCTGGAATATTTTGAACATTTCTGAAATGCTAGGAAAGAAAATAGTGGAGAGAGACTTTCATTATTTCCCCAAAAGGGCTTGAGAATTTGGCACAGTACAGGTTATGCCCCAGTACTCATAGATTAGGTTTTTTTGAAGTGAAATTTCACTTCATATTGATACCATTTCCAAAGCTGTGAAACTGGTGCTCAAGGCATTCATTTCTTTAGTAGATTTGTTATGCTGTTTAGGAGATCTATCCATTCTTTCTTGTCCTGTGTTGACAACAGAAATTATTAAACATCTCAGTCATTCCAGAGGCCCTTTTCCCCTTTGGGTAGGTGAATGGAAGGTTGTCACAGAGGCACTATCTAGAAAGAGGATTCACAAATTTGAATAGAATGACTTGGAATTGCCTGAGGTACCTGTCTACTCCCGTGATGTGGATTCTGGGAGGTTGTAACTGGTGGAGTACTGCCCATTACAGTACAAGAGAGGTGGTTCATGCGCCAAATTAAGCTGTTTTTGTTTGTATATTTTTACTAATCCTGTTTGGAGTAATCCTGAGAGAATGTTCACCTTTGAGATACCTGATAATGACTAAGTATCATGCAAACCTCTTTCTGTCTATCTGAGTAGCTGGAAGATTTGTAGACATGCACTCGCCACGTTTTATTTAGAGTGGGTTAAAACATGTTTAATCCAAACGGAGGTTAAATACTCTTTAAGAATGAGGAAGATAGGGGACATAAATTCTGCAAGATACTAGTTTAGCAAAATAGATAATATTGACAGTCATTTTAGCCTGTTTGGACTTACATAGGGATTGTGAAGCTTTATTCCATGAAAAAATGAACAAACCCTTATTGGAACGTTATATAATTGAGCATACTTAGGGTTCCTCTCCAACCCATACTGGGGATTGCGATTGCATATTCTGCGTTTGATCTATTCATCGAACACTCTTCACATTGGGCAAGTACAGAATATGCAGTAGCAAGATGCAGATAAACAGCTCACAGTATGAATGCTGGAAGAAAAGTTTGCTTGCTATAAGCAATTAATCTTCTTTTAAAAAAGAAATTTACAGTAGTCATTCATTAGTAAAATATATGGTTCTGAAATTGTGTGTTGCCATGATCACATGACAGTTTTTATTACTCTGTTAAGTGCTCTGTATATTACTGACCAGGAGAACATTTTTTGCTCTAATACTGTATAGGTCATACGAAATTTATGAAAATATCTTCAAAAGGTTTTGCATTTCAAAATGATGGCAATAAGTTTAGGTGTCTCTTTCCATTATAACTATCAATTTGATAGAGGACTAGTTGTAAGTAACTGCATTATTAGAATGTGTCTGCAAAGTTATAATGCCCAGTCCTCCTCTTTTGCACTTGATGGCAATACACCTGTTGACTTCAATGAAAGTAGGATCAGGCTCAGTGTGTATAAGTTGATTCAAACGTACGCATTGTTTGTATATGGAATGTATGTTTGTTAGAGTCCAATCACAAAATGCCTACACAGACTGCTCTATGATTATAGGCAATTGGTGAGATGTGCTTGTAACAATAAGGAGCCCACATAATCTGTGAGGAAAAACTTGACATTTGGAGCAAAGATGATGAAGGGCTGTGCTCAGAAACTTCATTAAACAGCAGGATCGTAGCAGTCCCTGATTGGTGCTCTGTTTCATAGAAGCTGAAATATTGCTGCTTGACATCGTAACTTTTTTACCCATTTTGCTGGAAGGAAGTCCCAAGCATTTATGTGCAAATGACAGAGCCCAAAATTAATATTGCAATAAGATTGAAAAGCTGAAATGACAATTATATTATGGAATCTGGAAGGTCTTAGATTACTGCAGGAAAAAAAATCCCAGTAAAATAATATAGTGAGACAGATAAAAAAGTTGTTCCTATTCAGGAACAGGTGACAAAAAAGGAAGAATAATTTTGCTGGAAAAAATAATGGGTGCTATTGTAGTCATTAGTCATGCTGCTCTCTCATGCTTTCCCACAGAAAATAATCGGGCAGTTTGAGACTGAGGTATATTGTTCTCAAAGTATATTTGATTTTAGATGTAATCTGATTATGGAACTAGATCTCACTGAGATCACAGCATTTCATTACTGTAAATCAGAATTAGCTGGAGATAGCCAAACTCGGGAAACCTCTGGTTTGATTCAGTTTACAGAACATCCACACATGTGCATTATTATTCAAAGCTCAGCTGACCCATTTGAAAGCTTCTCCACCCCATCCTTCTACTCCTCTTTTCTCCACCCACCTTCCCTGGACTTCTCCCAGGTCCCACTCCTGACCAACACTAAACAGGACCTTCTAGCCTTCTCTTCCTTCTTTATCCTTTATTTTCTGCAGCCCCCACTAGCATGGGAGTCTGTCACAGGATTCTAGCTGGTCTCTAGTGTCTCAGCTGGGACAGATGTCTGGATAGTATTTCATGTATATTGAGGATTTCCTTTCAGAAGTGTACCAGAGTGTGCTGTATGTTGCTAACAGGGGAACCCTCTTCTGCGCCCCCACCCCACCCCGCCCTGCCTGTATAAGATTTGAACTGTTCTGCCAACCTGGAGCCACAACAGACTCTTTAAAAGACCAAGAGGGAGTGATCTTCACAAGATTGCACAGGAGGGAGGAGATGCCTACCTGAATCTGTCAAACCTTATAAAAAGTTCAGATGCAATTTGGGGAAGGAGCTGATTTTCAGAATGGCTTGCTAGCTTTGTCTTAGGTACAGTTAGGACAATTGTCTTAGGAAAATTCATGTCTTAGGACAATTCATGAAGAAATGAAAATCTGGTAACAGTGTGAATAAAACCAGTTTCTTCAATTTTTAAAATATTTGTTGTTGATCTAGTAAAATATATAGAATTAATTTACATGTTATGAGCAAAACAAAAACAGATAAATGATAACACATCTACAGTATATTGATCAAACGTTACCGAGAAGTTGATAGATCTCTCCTATGCAGAAGAAATAAGTGTCATAAACTGATATTGACTCAAACTAATGTCGTGATATTGTGGAAGAGAGAAAAGATCACTTTAAAATATGTTCTGCATAAATGTAGCTACTAGTTTAGCTTTGAATTATGAAGTTCCTAAACTACCCCTATATATGTAGCAAAACTCAGGTATAAGACTAAAATCTGTCAAAATTCCTGTTTTTGAGGTCAGTTCCCAAACTCACCTTCGTCCAGTTTATCCTGCATCCCATTTCTTAAGTCTCACTCACATTATTCTCCATTGCCATTCATCTTCCTCCAGTGGAAAATGGGTGTAAAATTCTACCAAATTTAAATGGTTTTGTTTCACACTCACTTTGCACATTTGTAAATCACTTCACAAAATTTGGGACAAGGCAGAATCAGACCTGAGAAGGTCCTCACTCCCTGCTCATATAAGAGCTGCTCCTGTGGGTGCGATTGCATTCAGACTAGCTTCTACAAATATTTCTATCTCATCAATACTACAACCATTTCAACACACAGTACTTATATGAACAATAACTTGTCTGAGGTTCTGATCCTGCAAAGGTCAAAGGGTCTCCATGTGAGCGGAAGGGTCTGTGGATGCAGATCCCTTTGCAGGCTCTGGGTCAGAATAGCATTAGTTATTTGAGCCCAGCATATTGTTATAGTTCCTTAATTCCCCTCACCTCTTGACTCTGAGCTACCTAGTAAGAAGGATAAGTTAAAATGATGATAGAAACTGTGAAGACAGGCCATCACGCCTCTTTTATTAGGGGTACATTGTCAACTACATATGCAAGTCTATGAAGTTCACTAGGACTTTGCTGCTGCTATTGATTTTTACATGGAGGATGCTCAATTACTATAGTGATGGGTGGCAATATAAAACCCTTAGACAGATATAGCCGTCAGCTGCATATTGTCCGTGATTGTAGTGCTGTTCCTCTGAGACCTAGTGAATAATAAGAGAGAATATTATTATTTTATTTTATTATATACAGTGACAAAAATGTATTTGGCATTTTTACAGCTGCCAGGAGCCTACAATCAAGCTTAAATATCAAAAAACAAATGGTGACTTTTTGGTGGGGGGCAGAAGTGGAATTAAGTTCTTTTTCCTTCTGCCTATTGTCATTACTACTGCTCTGCCTATAACAACAGTATTATAAAGAAATACACACACTGGTACCTGGTACTGCAAGATGCTACATGTGGATGTATAAGGCTGCAAAAAAATAGATCTATTATACTATTTGAGAAATAATACAGTGTCTGATCATGCAGCCCTAGTTACAGCATTTCCTGATTTGAGCACTTGATCATGCAACCTTAATCTTTTCTCTACATAATTTTTTACGTTTAATGTTCATTTAATATAGCTAGATTCTCCTTTCACATTATATTACCAGATGTAAGAGGGGGTATGCATGCAGTAGTTTTAATAGTACATTAATTTTAGCAAGTCACTTTATATTTTCATTGTAGTCAAGATAATGCCTTATTGAAAACTTACTGATTCCACAGTTGGGTAGTGAATTGTTTTTTGCCTTTAATATAAACATCTTGTTTTGCATTTGACCTGTTTTGTTTTCTTGTAAAAGATGGGATATTTTCTGTTGCCTGAATTTGTTATGCATAATATTTCTTTTCATTGTTTCCATCTGGCTGTGTGCATGCAGAAGAGGGGAAGCTTCCCTGAAGTCCTCTTCAGCACTCTATAAACAGGCAAAACTACCAGTTTTTCCTGTCTAAGGAGAGCTGAAAAGGGCCCTGTGTGACTCACATTAACAGTGACGGAAGTTAAGAGCATCAACAAGAAAAGAGATTCCATATGTATTATTTATTTGCATTACTTCCCTGAGCTGATAACCTAACTTGGTACTCTCTGCTCAATAATGAAATCGGCTGCTGTTTTCATTTTTCGGGCTTATAGATGTTAGTGCAGGGTTTGTCTCTGGTGCCTTAAGGTGAATCAGTGCTGAGATTATTCCTTCAGTCACTGTGCAAGTTGTAGGAAAGTTAATATGTTACTTTATGTGCAACCCCCCTTCACAAAGCTGATATAAAAAAATGATAATGAGCCCAATCTGATGCCCATTGAAATTAATGGAAAGTCTCCCACTGATTTCATTGGGCCTTCGATCAGGCTCAACAGGTGGAGCTGTACTTGTAGTACAGGTATCTACATTGTTTTTATAAAAGTCTTTCTTAATCCAATCTTTAAAAAAACTTAATCAGATAACACAAATGAGGTATACCTTCCAAACCTAAACAAATCAGCTGTTGATTGATATTTCCTGAAGTCAAAATATCGAAATAATTCTGCAAGTAAACTGATAAATCTACAGTGTTGGCTTTTTTTAAAGCTGTTAAACACAAGTCCATTGGCCATTGTTTACCTCTTCAAATACCAGCACTTTATCTGCCTCTGTGCTCTGTTGAACACATTTATTGATCTTTTCCTTTTGGCCTTTTTCTGTTTCAAACACATGAGTGATTAGAAAGATTCCTCAAAAAGTGAACTGTACATTATATGCAAATATGACTACATTGGTGATTTTAAAATAAAATGCACACCTGAGGTTTTAATCTTGACAAGGGTGACATGCACTGGGCAGCAGCCTCCAGCTTAAGCATTGCATTTGCTCAGTCACTGGAAAGTAAAATGCTGCTTTGTAGCTAAAAATCCATATTGACTCTCGTGCATGAATGTCTGGGACATTGTATGTGACTATTCACTAAACTTTTGCAGGTGTCCCTGAACTGCTGCCTATTCAGATTTAGGGCCAGATCCTCAGTTGGTGTAAATTGGCATAGCTCCATTAAAGTCATTAGAGCTACCCTTGTTTCCACCAGCTGAGGTTCCAGCAGTAGTGTCAAAATGAGCATGTTTGAACAATGGCTAACATTTAGATACTTCTGATTTTATTTTGAAAGCAAATATTGCCAATGACTTTTTTTTTTGTCGTAACTTATTTGGCTATCCTGTAAGTATCTCAGTATAATGTTCTCCCTGATCCAACTCCTATGCAGTTACTTATGAATATTCTTAAACTGTATGATCTTTAATGTCGGCTTTCCATGGGGTATTGCCATATTGACATTCATTTCATCACTTGCTAGATGTCATGAGTTTTGGTCCTAAAAGATGCATGTCTAGTTCACCATATTGTGAACTGAGACTTTTTTTTTAAACTCAGGGTGCTTTAAACAACTATTGATAAAGCTTGGGGAAAGAGGAAATGGTGGAACAAAAAGTAAAAGTTCAAGAAAAGCAAAACATAGTATCAATTTTCAGAAAGGAAAGGAGTAAACCTGTTGTTTACTCTTCTGTAAGGCTTATTCTTCTTCCTTAAGAAAAAGCAATACCATATTAAAAGAAAAAATAACTAGGTCTCTGATCCAATAGGCTCCTGTTTTTTAAAACTGTTGGCCCTACAGAGTTACAGAGCTGTGAACAGAAGGCAGCAAGTGTTTTTAAAGAATAAATATTGCAAGTCAGACTTGATTGTTTTGGGGTTTTTTGATAGAATAACAAAACTAGTAAACGAAAAGAATGAATGAGATACAATCATGCATCATGTTCCTCTGTGTGTATGTGTGTGTGTGTAATCTCTGGAAATTTATAAACTATCCATAACACACGCTTGATTGTCATGCACATTGTGTAAAGAGTTGTCACTTTGGATGGGCTATCACCAGCAGGAGAGTGAATTTGTGTGGGGGGGTGGAGGGTGAGAAAACCTGGATTTGTGCTGGAAATCACTTTAGATAAGCTATTACCAGCAGGACAGTGGGGTGGGAATAGGTATTGTTTCATATTCTCTGTGTATATATAAAGCCTGCTGCAGTTTCCACGATATGCATCTGAGGAAGTGAGCTGTAGCTCACGAAAGCTTATGCTCTAATAAATTGGTTAGTCTCTAAGGTGCCACAAGTCCTCCTTTTCTTTTTGCGAACTCTATGAGTATGTCCTCCTGATCAGTATAATTATGCAGAAGCAATGACTCAGTTGCTAGATTTTATGAAAAAAGAAAAGGAGTACTTGTGGCACCTTAGAGACTAACCAATTTATTTGAGCATGAGCTTTCGTGAGCTACAGCTCACGGCTGTTACTCTGAAACCTAGATTTTATGAGTATGACCCAGGCCACAGCATACATTCCCAGGCCACACATACGTACTACGCAACATATCTACTACTTGTATTGGACTAGTCAAGATCTGTCTGTCCTTCTATATCTATAGGAACAGATTGTAGTGTTTGAGCCACTTGCCACTATGGGGTGAGGAGGGAGAATGCTGCAGCAGCAGCCCAGAAAGATTCTGGCTAGATAGAGCTCTAAGGACAACATTCAAGGTCACTCTTTGAAAGGCCCCTTCCCTATCTACCTGTCCTTTCATCCACCTTGGTTCTTATACTGGTGCCTATCGCCATGGTACCTAGTCACCCCTGTTCAGAAAGCTGGGGCTGCCACAGCCAGGAGCAGTGCTGCTACTTCTGAAAATGATTGTGCTCGACCCTTATGCAGGGATGAAGAAGTGGAGAAAAGCTCCTTGAGTCTCCTGTCCTCCTTCGTTCCCCCTGTGCATCCATGTACAGATGGACACAATTTAGCTCATGGTATTAGTGACCCATGCATAATGCCCAATCTTTTATTAGTTACATCCACTGTCTTCAAGATTCTTGCTTCTCACAGTGGAAACGTTGGTAGCCCTACTGCCATAATTGGTCCGTCATATGTTTAAAGAGACTTCTTTAAATTGCTAGCCACAACTTTGGGCCTAGAAAGAGAGAGCTAGATTGGGGAGTTTGGATTGACTGTATGGAAGAGGTGTAGTGCAAGTCAGTCAGCCTTTAGGAAAGAGCCAAACAGTTGCAGAGGACAGCCAGAGAAGAAGAAAGTGAGCAAGGAGGCCAATTTTGATGATAATACAAAAGTCTTTCTAGATACATTTATTAATTCCCACATGATGCACAAGACTGAATCTCCTATGTAATAGCTTTGTAAGAGTCAACTGAGATGACTTATGCAAAAAGAAAAGGAGTAGTTGTGGCACCTTAGAGACTAACAAATTTATTTGCGCATAAGCTTTCATGAGCTACAAATCACTTCATCGGATGCATTCAGAAGAAAATACAGTGGGGAGATTTACATACATAGAGAACATGAAACAATGGGTGTTACCGTACACACTGTAACAAGAGTGATCAGGTAAGGTGAGCTATTACCAGCAGGAGAGCGGGGTGGGAGAGGGAGGAGACCCTTTTGTAGTGATAATCATCACTTGCCCCATAACCTCAGCCGTGCAGAACACAATGCCATCCACAGCCTCAGAAACAACTCTGACATCATAATCAAAAAGGCTGACAAAGGAGGTGCTGTCGTCATCATGAATAGGTCGGATTATGAACAAGAGGCTACTAGGCAGCTCTCCATCACCACTTTCTACATGCCATTACCCTCTGATCCCACTGAGGGTTACCAAAAGAAACTACACCATTTGCTCAAGAAACTCCCTGAAAAAGCACAAGAACAAATCTGCACAGACACACCCCTGGAACCCCGACCAGGGGTATTCTATCTGCTACCCACAATCCATAAACCTGGAAATCCTGGACACCTCATCATCTTAGGCATTGGCACCCTGACAGCATGATTGTCTGGCTATGTAGACTCCCTCCTCAGGCCCTACGCTACCAGCACTCCCAGCTATCTTCGAGACACCACTGACTTCCTGAGGAAACTACAATCCATTGGTGATCTTCCTGAAAACACCATCTTAGCCACTGTGGATGTAGAAGCCCTTTACACCAACATTCCACACAAAGATGGACTACAAGCCGTCAGGAACAGTATCCCCGATAATGTCACGGCAAACCTGGTGGCTGAATTTTGTGACTTTGTCCTCACCCATAACTATTTCACATTTGGGTACAATGTATACCTTCAAATCAGCGGCACTGCTATGGGTACCCACACGGCCCCACAGTATGCCAACATTTTTATGGCTGACTTAGAACAACACTTCCTCAACTCTTGTCTCCTAATGCCCCTACTCTACTTGCACTACATTGATGACATCATCATCATCTGGACCCATGGAAAAGAAGCCCTTGACGAATTCCACCATGATTTCAACAATTTCCATCCCACCATCAACCTCAGCCTAGACCAATCCACACAAGCGGTCCATTTCCTGGACACTGTGCTAATAAGCAATGGTCACATAAACGCCACCCTATACCGGAAACCTACTGACCGCTATGCCTACCTACATGCCTCCAGCTTTCATCCAGACCACACCACACGATCCATTGTCTACAGCCAAGCTCTTCGATACAACCGCATTTGCTCCAACCCCTCAGACAGAGACAAACGCCTACAAAATCTCTATCAAGCATTCTTACACCTACAATACCCGCCTGCTGAAGTGAAGAAACAGATTGATAGAGCCAGCACAGTACCCAGAAGTTACCTACTACAGGACAGGCCCAACAAAGAAAATAACAGAACACCACTAGCCATCACGTCCAGCCCCCAACTAAAACCTCTCCAACGCATCATCAAGGATCTACAACCTATCTTGAAGGACGACCCATCACTCTCACAGATCTTGGGAGACAGGCCAGTCCTTTCTTACAGACAGCCCCCCAACCTGAAGCAAATACTCACCAGCAACCACACACCACACAACAGAACCACTAACCCAAGAACCTATCCTTGCAACAAAGCCCATTGCCAACTGTGTCCACATATCTATTCAGGGGATACGATCATAGGGCCTAATCACATCAGCCACACTATCAGAGGCTCGTTCACCTGCGCATCTGCCAATGTGATATATGCCACCATGTGCCAGCAGTGCCCCTCTGCCACGTACATTGGTCAGACTGGACAGTCTCTATGTAAAAGTATAAATGGACACAAATCAGATGTCAAGAATTATAACCTTCAAAAACCAGTTGGAGAACACTTCAATCTCTTTGATCTCTTTGATCACTCGATTACAGACCTAAAAGTTGAAATGAGAGACTGCTGAATTGGAATTTAATTTGCAAACTGTATACAATTAACTTAGGCTTGAATAAAGACTGGGAGTGGATGGGTCATTACACAAAGTAAAACTATTTCCCCATGTTTATTTCTGCCCCTTCCCCCGACTGTTCCTCAGATGTTCTTGTCAACTGCTGGAAATGGCCCACCTTGATTATCACTACAAAAGGTCCTTCCCCCCCCCCGCCCCCCCCCCCCGCTGGTATTAGCTCACCTTACCTGATCACTCTCGTTACAGTGTGTATGGTAACACCCATTGTTTCATGTTCTCTATGTATACAAATCTCCCCACTGTATTTTCCACCGAATGCATCCGATGAAGTGAGCTGTAGCTCACGAAAGCTTATGCTCAAATAAATTTGTTAGTCTCTAAGGTGCCACAAGTACTCCTTTTCTTTTTGCGAATACAGACTAACACGGATGCTACTCTGAAACCTGAGATGACTTATGAATGAGACAAGGTGGGTGAGGTAATATCTTTTATTGGACCGACTTCTGGCGAAAGAGGCAAGCTTTCAGGCTCTTCAGATCTGTGGAGCCTGGAAACCTGTCTCTTTTACCAACAGAAATTGGTTCAATAAAAGATATTACCTCTCCTGCCTTGTCTGTCTCAGAATCCTGGGACCAACATGGTTTTAACAACACTGCAGACATGATTAATGAATGTAATTGCACCAATTAAACACAAGGTGGCAGCTTTACTTAAGAGTTTTCATAAACTTGACTATTGCTTAATTCATTTATCAGTTGATATTAGTAGGTGCTTGTCCATTAGCACCACAGATAGTACAGATGTAAAAATATGAGTACTTGGAGTTGTGGCTGTGTTACATTTTTACCAATGATCATCCCTCCACATAGCTTATTTTGCTCATCACTGACCCTGCTTAAAGTATAATGCTTTGACAAACAAGAATTGAAACAAACACATAGTGCCTTGCTTTGACCTTAAGGTTACTGTTCAACCTCAAAGTTGGTTCTGAATTAATTTTTAGCTATTTAAATATACTACGATCAGAGATGTGGATGGTAATCATCTCATGCAAGAATCCAGCCCCCAGATATTTACTTAAACGGTGAGGGCAGTCACACACACAGGCATTGCTGTAGTTGATTCATTTAACTTGTTTGCAGGGTTGCATGTGTGAAGATATAACCTGTCCAAAACAGCTAAATGAAGGAGACTTACTTGCCCTCCTTAATTCACTTCACTGAGAAAGGAAGTTACAACTATTTGGTTTATGATTGGATGTTTAAGATGGTGTGGTCTAGTAGATACAGCACAGTACTATGAGTTGGGAGACATGTATTTTATTCCAGGTCTATCACTGATTCATGTTAACTCAGGAAAGCACTCAGCCTTCCTGTGCTACAGTTCCCTGTCTATTTAAAAATGAGAATAAGTACAGTAAATAATTAGCTTATCTTTGGAAAGTCTGTGCATAAAAACTGATCATAGGAAATACCTTTTCATAGTGTGTGCAAGCAGCCTGTGAAACCATTGCCACAATTATCATGGGGGCTTGGAGCGTAGCCAAATTCAAAAAGGACTGGGTGGAAGGAATAGTAGAAGAAGTTAAAAATAACCTTTTATAGTAGTAGAAGGAGTTAAAAATAACCTCTTTTTGGCAGGGATATATAGGCACATACTTCAGGGCACAAGCCAACTTCCCATTAATGGGGATTAGGAAGAAACTCCTTGTAGGCAAATTGCTCCAGATCTGCCTTCTGTAGGGGTACTTGCCCCTTCTTCTGAAACAGTTGATACTGGCCACTGTTGGAAAGAGGCTGTTAGGCTGGGTGAATCACTGGTCTGTTCTAGTAGAAACATAGGAATTATCATACAGTCCAGAATAGTGCGGTTGCTTTATTAATATTCATCTTTTAAAACCAGGTTTGACAACAGCATTTGAAGTATGCAGTGCTGGCTCATACAAACAGAACAGGCTACTCTAAATGGGAGTAGAAGGTTTAGGGCTAACCTGTGGCTTTGTCACACTGTGTGTATATGGGACAATGTATTTATTGTGCTGTCCCAGGAGCAGAATGGGAGGTAGACCCTGCTGTGGGAGAGGGTTAGAGGGTGACATACCCTGCAATAGCCCTGTATCTGACACAGCAAACATTCCCTGGTGCTCTGGCGAAGGTACACTGGCCATTGCTTTGTAAAGGCCTGGTCAAGGCTCTGCCCATTCCCCACTCATTGCCTGGGGTGGGACATAGCTACTATGGGCAGCTGACACAGGGGACTAAGAGGGTGTGAGGACTGAACATTTTCCACTTTGCTTAAGGACATCACAAACCTTAGAATTGGTGGTCTCACTGCATGAGAAACCAGAATGGTTCATATCACAAATAGGAATTTATGCCTATTTTCAAGCAAGGTTTTTAGTTCATGTTCAGGAGGTTTTCTATGTGTATTATTTTACCAACTGATCAATAAAGCTGTAAGAAATAAAGGACTGTAGCAGACAAAGGCTAGAATGCTGACAGTGAAATAACATCTGCTCCCCTTCACACACATTTCACAGATCCCTAGTTGCTCCTGGAGCACAATGCTTGCTTGCCTTCATAAGACTGGTGTGTTTAAATATATGGGGAGAGATCTGGGGAACTCCTGCTGTTATAAATAATCTTGTTTTTAAACTTTTTTTTTTTTGTTAGGTACTAGAGAAAACATCTTCCTTCAATTCCACAGTAGTTCAATTAGTCCAGTTTTCCAAATCTATCTGGTCTGTAATGCACTGACAAACTATCTGTCCAGCCAAATGGCTTTAGTTCTAGAGTTTAGAGCAGAACCAGTATGGCTGGAAATAAAATCTGCTGGCAGCAAAACAGCAGGATCAGAGCAAAGAGAACGTGCTTTTAAAGGACTGTGGTCTAGCCATCTGGTTACTTTTAGACTTTGAAGTAGTAGTAAATAAGAAAGTGGTCTGTTCCTTTGCTTACTTGTAGAATCTAGAATGGATCAAATAAGCAAAGTAATAATTTGGTATAATCTAGTACACATGAGAAGTTGTATGCAATGCACTATTTGTATTGCTTTGATATAATGCTGTTCAGAAGAATGTTAATGTGTGTTTTCCACTTCAGAGTAAAGTGGCAGAAGTTCTATTTGGTTAGTAACATAGGTGGTACTTAGACCTTGTACTGTCTCTCTGCACTTATTTCAGAGTAGCAGCCGTGTTAGTCTGTATCCGCAAAAAGAAAAGGAGTACTTGTGGCACCTTAGAGACTAACAAATTTATTTGAGCATAAGCTTTCGTGAGCTACGAAGTGAGCCGTAGCTCACTTAAGCTTATGCTCAAATAAATTAGTTAGTCTCTAAGATGCCACAAGTACTCCTTTTCTGTCCGCACTGAGTGAATTTCACACGGAAAGCACTAGATATGAGTAACTCTCACAGTCTTCTTTCTGCCCCCTCACCCACCAACTTAATGACCGAAGCTTTACATTGCAAGGTTTTTGTATTTTTTTTCCCTATCGGTTGCGGTGTGTATAACATGCTCACTTCTTTTGCAAATATGTACTAGGCACATGACAACATGCTATGACCCATTATATTGACTGATTTGATGCCCTAACTTTTTTACCATCTATTACGTAGAACTAACTTGACAGTTTTGAAATAGATATCTGTCAACCAGTTAGACTGATTCCAGAATTCAGAGTTTTATTGATATAAGTAGAATATAACATTCCTTTGAGCTACAGTTCAGTATTATACTTGAGAATGGAGTGTTATAATGTCCAGGGTTGGAGATAGTACTGCGTAGTGAATATTTATATGTACTCTACTTCAGAAGACTCCTTTGCAGTGCAGACATGTGACTTTCCAGCCATTCATAATTATGTTTGAGATAGAGAATTTCAAATTAAAAGAAAATAGCCACATTTTAAATGTTTTCAAACCTTATTGCTCATCTGCATTACACCTAAAATGTGAGTCCTTATTTTTAAATAAAGATAAACATATGAACATTCTGTAAATGAGGAATATGGGATTTTAAAATTTCTTTTACCCAAAACCTGCCATTTTCCATTACATGTAATATTTGGATTATAATTATGAATGTCTGCAAAATAAAAACAATATAAATTTTTCTTACCAGGGTCGGCTAAGGTTTTGAATAGTAGTATTGTTACAAGTACACACAAGAATCCAGTAAGGTACTGATATATTAATTATTCTAATAAGCACAGAAAAAAGTAAGGTATTCTGGTCATTGCTACCAATTTCACATGAATATACAAAAGAATAAAAAGCTAATTAACTGAATATCTAAAGTTATTTTTGAAGATCCAGCTGGAAATGTGTCTAGAAAACTAGCATCACTGTTCTTATCCAAATACTATTGAAAACTCAGTTATTGAATATTAAATTCTGTGTCCTTGTCATAAGCAACAGCCAGAAAGGAAGTCAATACTAAATATATTGAAAAGGGCAAATATAGGGCCCATCTATAATAAGGGAAATAAGGACAACCCGGGGAATTACACTCCAGTCAGCTTAACTTCTGTACTGGAAAGATTATGGAGCAAATAATTAAGCAATCAATTTGCAAACACCTAGAAGATAATAAGGTGATAAATAATAGTCAGCATGGATTTGTCAAGAACAAAGTATGTCAAACCACCTTATAGCTTTCTTTGACAAGGTAACCAGCCTTGTAGATAGGGCGGAAGCAGTAGATGTAGTATATCTTGACTTTAGTAAAGCTTTTGATACTGTCTCGCATGACCTTCTCATAAACAAACTAGGGAAATGTAACCTAGATGGAGTTACTATAAGGTGGGTGCATAACTGGTTGCAAAATCATTCCCAGAGAGTAGTTATCAGTGGTTCACAGTCATGCTGGAAGAGCATAATGAGTGGGGTCCCACAGGGATGAGTTCTGGGTCTGATTCTGTTCAATATCTTCATCAATGATTTTAGATAATGGCATAGAGAGTACACTTCTAAAGTTTGTGGATGATACGAAGCAGGGAGGGGTTGCAAGTGCTTTGTGGGATAGGATCAAAATTCAAAATTATCTGGACAAACTGGAGAAATGGTCTGAAGTAAATAGGATGAAATTCAATAAGGACAAATGCAAAGTACTCCACTTAGGAAGGAACAATCAGTTGCACACATACAAAATGGGAAATGACTGCCTAGAAAGGAGTACTGCGGAAAGAGATCTGGGGGTCATAGTGGATCACAAGCTAAATATGAATCAACAGTGTAACACTATTGCCAAAAAAGCAAACAACATTCTGGGATGTATTAGCAGGAGTATCATAAGCAAGACATGAGAAGTAATTCTTCCGCTTTAGTCCATGCTGATTAGGCCTCAACTGGATTCTTGTGTCCAGTTCAGGGTGCCACATTTCAGGAAAGATGTGGACAAATTGGAGAATGTCCAGAGAAAAGCAACAAAAATTATTAAAGGTCTAGAAAACATGACCTATGAGGGAAGATTGGAAAAAATTGGGTTTGTTTAGTCTGGAGAAGAGAAGACTGAGAGGGGACATAACAGTTTTCAAGTACATAAAAGATTGTTACAAGGAGCAGGGAGAAAAATTGTTCTGCTTAACCTCTGAGGATAGGACAAGAAGCAATGGGCTTAAATTGCAGCATGGGCGGTTTAGTTTGGACATTAGGAAAAACTTGTTGTCAGAGTGGTTAAGCACTGGAATAAATTGCCTAGGGAGGTTGTGGAATCTCCATCATTGGGGATTTTTAAGAGCAGGTTGGACAAACACCTGTCAGGGATGATCTAGATCAGGGGTGGGCAAACTTTTTGGCCCGAGGGCCACATCTGCATGGGGAAATTGCATGCAGGGCCATGAATGTAGGGTTAGGGCAGGGGATTGGGGTGTGGGAGGGAGTGCAGGGTGTGGGAGGGGGTATAGTGTGCAGGAAGGGGCTGAGGGCAAGGGGTTGGGGCAGAGGAGGAGTGCAGGGGGTATGAGGGGGCTCAGGCTAGGGGGATGGGGTGCAGGAGGGGTGCAGGGTGTGGCAAGGGGTTGAGGTGTGGGGTGGCAGCGGTGCTGCCTGCCTGCCTGCACTGGCCCTGCACGCGGTTCCCGGAAGCGGCTGGCACCACGTCCCTGCGGCCCCTGGGGGGGGGCAGAGGGCTCTGCTGCTGCCCTTGCCTGTGGGTATGTTCCCCAAAGCTCCCATTAGCCACGGTTTCCCGTTCCTGGCCAATGGGAGCTGCGGGGACGGTGCCTGCAGGTGAGGGCCACACACAGAGGTCTCTGCCTCCCCTCTCCCCCAGAGGCTGCAGGGACATGGTGCCTGCTGCTTCCTGGACTGGCTTGAGGCCCAAGGTGCCACAAAGGTGGCAATCCCGGCGGCCGGATCCAAAGCCATGATGGGTCGGATCTGTAGTTTGCCCACCCCTGGTGTAGATAATACCTAATCTTGCCTTGAGTGCAAGGGACTGAACTAGATGGCTTCTCGGGGTCCCTTCCAGTTCTATGATTCTATGATCCATTGCAATAATGAGGATATATTTTTCATGAGACTCTTCCCATATCCTACTTAGACTATAGTTTTTGTTAATAATAGTCTTTTTTTAGCTGCAAAACAGAAGTCAACAACTATGAATAGGTTTATAATAGCCCATGTGGGACCATGGAAAATTTTGGATTAGCTATGGGTAATCCTAATTTATCTTGTTGTTGTTATGTATTTTAAGATGCTATCCATGGCCTTTTGGTATAATTATATTTTTCACTGGATGTGTAATTTAGTTTCTGGAATAACAAGACAAAAGGTTATTTAGAATCTGAACTGACAACCAGGAAGCTGAAGTACTGGCATCAGTCTACCTCCTGACAGGTCTATAGCTCAAAGTACATTTAGAAGAAAAATAAAAAAGGTAAGAAGCTTGGCAGAAAGGATTTTCAGCCCAGATGTAGGTGCAGGTTCACAGCAGAGTACCCATCACCCAACAGTCTGTTTGTTTTATTTTCAGTTTCATGATTGTTTTGTTTGCTCCCTTCAGATCTAATATGAGTACTTGTCATGAATAGTGCCAAAGGATAGGCCCCTTAATGTTGAAAAACCTATTTAACTTACTCACTCTCATTTTTCATTGTATTGCTATAGTATAGTAATCTAGTAAATATTCAGTCATAGGTTTCAGAGTAACAGGCGTGTTAGTCTGTATTCGCAAAAAGAAAAGGAGTACTTGTGGCACCTTAGAGACTAACCAATTTATTTGAGCATAAGCTTTCGTGAGCTACAGCTCACTTCATTGGATGCTGTAGTTCTGTACTTACTGTGATTGAGCCAAAAATGCCAGAGATTTTACTTTATTTTTTGGCCTGTTATTCTTCACTTCCTGTCTTTTATGGATGTATAGATTTCTGTACCTTGTTAAGTAGCTGCTGCATTTCAGTAGTGAATGAGGTGATTCCTGTGGGCCTGGTTTTTATTGAGGCCTTGCCCCAACTTTTGTTGCATGTGCACAAGTTTGCACAAATAGTTTTACATATGAAAATTCTCTTGCCTGTGCATACAGACATGAGGGCTGGAAAAGAGAAGATGTGTGAAGGTGTACACACAAAGGGGAGCTCAGGATCAGTGCCAGTATCTTTTTAGAGTGGTAAATCTCTACAGTGCTTGGGGATTCTTAGTGATGAATGTGCTATGTACATTTGTGATTGCAATAATTTAAGTTATTTAGAATGCTGATATAGCTAACCTGATGTGCAATTGATTTTCTTATATTGTGATGCTTATTTAGTTACATTTAAACAAAACCCTTGAAGAAGCATGAGCCCTATCCTGCTAATAACTTCAATTGGAGTTTTATGTGCAGTTTGGCAGGACTAGGTTTTAAATTCACACTAAAAAACAAGGACAGTTAGGTTTTCAGATAAATTATTTGGTCTCTGAATCCAACTGCCCCAAAGGCCTGTGATAGATGAGATGGCATCCAAAATGGAAATGTAGAATCTCCAGCAACTTTTATTCTTGTTGTGCCCCTTTACCAATTTCAGTGGCAAATACAGAAAATTACTATGAGAAAGTTGGAGACAGCCATTGGTAGTATACCTAATGAACCTTTCTAGTAGTAAACTGTAAAATATACACTCTATTTACCCTGGGCAATTTGCAGCCTCCGTCATCAAAGATTCTGTTTTATCACTACATCAAAGACCATGATACTTTAAGGCTTGACCATGACTTCACATAGCATTTAGAGCAGTCTTGACACTCGAATCTACTGAATCTCATTAGATTAAACAACCTTTCTACAAACATCTTTAAATGTAGTATTAGAACAAATCCAAAATACATAACTCTAGAACTGTTCCTAGATTTATTTTTCCAAAGCGCTGTACAAATAATAATGAATCTTCACTAAGACCTTTGTGAGGTAAGTACATTACCTTCATTTAAGAATAGCAAAATTGAGACACAGCATAAGTGACTTGGCTAAAGTCACACAGGGAGTCAGTAGCTGAGCCTCCATTAGCACACAGGAGATTTGGGCTCCTAGTACTATTCTAATTCACTAGATCACACTATTTCATATTTAAATGTTTTTTATCAAAGTGTCGCAGAATCAAAGGGTGTGGTTAGAAGAGCCATTCAGTGTGATAGCTTGCATTATATGGCATTCTCACTTGCAACTTACCTAACCTCATCTTGGGTATATCTCCAGTGATGGTTCTGCAACCTGTATTTCCTTTTTAGCCCAAACTTCTCCTTCCTTTGCTTTGGGCTATTTCCTTCAAGGTTTTCTTTCCTGTTTATATTGCTTTCCTTTTCTCACAGAGCCAAGCTTGAGAGCTTTTGGTGATGTAATAAAGGAACTCAGGGAACTGGTTTGGCAAAGGTGGCTTTCCCACCCAACAGCTGATGAGTCTTTTAAAATTATGGCCTCTAGGAAAAATGTTAAGGGTATGGCTAGATTCAATCAGATGAAAATTTAAAGATTTTAAAATAAGGAAACTGTGTTGGATCTACAGACCGTTGTGGTTTGTATAGGAAAAGAATATGTTGGGTGGGTGGGTGGGGGTGTGTGTGTGTGTAAAATAATACATTTTTTTATTTTGTTCTATTTTCAGTCTTTACTGATCTGTCCCTCTAACTTCCTAAAAAACAGCAGCAACCCAGTTGTGACTTCAGAAGAGGTTCCTGCTGCTCAGCTCACCAGTCACAGGAATGAGAAACTTAGCTTTACCTTTTTGCAGCTATTGCTGCTGCCACCTCCACTACCCCTCTCTTTTCCATGGTAGGTTGAGCCCAAAGAGATGAGATGGGATTGTAATCAGCCCATCTCCATTCCCGAGCTGAAGGATGGTAAGTATTGGGGCAAGACTTGAGGGACACCATGAAGCCCCATATGTCTAACTTCTGCCATTGTTCACTTTGACTTTTCCCTGTGGGGGGTGGAGGCGGGGAGGGGCGGAAGTAGGAGTACCAACCAGTCCTCCCCAGAACAAGAGCTGCTCGGTTACTGATTCCCATGTTGAAAAAGAAGCCACTCCCTGTGTTAGCCTGCCACCATCCCTCTTCAGCAGAGTAGGACCTCTTGGCAGGTGGAGAAGGAGCCACTACTACCACAGCCTTGTAGCCGATGAAGAACGACCTGCCTGCTCAGCCTTTGGGGAAGAATTGGCAGCCAGGTGTTCCCTCCTTTTTCTCACGCCTGGGTAGGCAGCAGTACATAGCCTAGTATGCACGCAGGGAGATAATCCATAGCTCCATTTGGTATCACTCCTTTCCGTTCCTGGGGAGTTAGGGTTGTGGTGGCAGCAGTTCCTGTAGGATCCATCACTGCTGCTTTCAGGTTGTTCCCACCATCTAGATATAGTCCTTCAGCAGCATGATCCAATCCCCATTCTGCAACCCAAAGCCCTCCTAGGGTCTGAGTTGCTGAGGGAAAGAAAGGGTAATCTTTGGATAAAGTGGCATTTTTCAGGTTTACCCGAGTTCCATGGAAGTAGAAAAGCACCATCAATTAGAAACTGAAGTTCCTACTACTTCTACTGGGGAACAGAGCAGCAAGATCCTCTTCTGATCTATTACAGCAGCTACTAAAAAGCAAAGAGGACAGAGGAGTAAACACTGAGAATTTATAACAAACCCCAAGATATGCCCTTATACATCCAGTGACATTTCCTAATATTTAAATGTTCATATAAAGTAAACAAAATCTTAAAAATTAAAATTGCACAATGCCTTTTGCACACTTTTTTTTTTATGCAGTCAGAGTACAGGAAAATATTCTTATCATATGAACTCTGATTCAGATAGTTAATGAAGATGGCATCTGCCTTGTTAATCTGTCATTAGTCTTGAGTGACCTTACAATGAACTTTCAATAAGGTTTGAAGGGGGGTGAAAGTTTTCCAATTTAACTGCACAATTTTCATGTTTAGTAGCTAAGCATTGGCAATTAAAATAACAATAATAACTACAGGCTCAATCCAGAAAATATTTATTACGAAGCACATTGTTTGTGATCAAGAGTAGTCCCATTAAATTCAGTGGGCATGGTAGTAAGCACTGTGCTCACTCGTGTCTGAAGGATCAACCCCCATAAGAAACTACATTGAGTCATCCTGATAACATTACAGGTGAAAGAAATTGTGCTTTAAAGAAATATTGGGCCTGATTCTCCATGAAGTTACACCAGTTTTAAGCCAGTGTAATGTAATCTACCAGCACAAACCTAATATAACTGAGTGGAAAATTGAGTGGAAAACATGTTTTAAGAACATTTTTAACATCTACAGTAAAGAAATATTTACTTAGAAACTAGAGAATTCCACCCCCTAATGTTTTCCTTCCCTGGCAAAGTGAGGTGTGAAAATCCTTTTTAAGAATTTAATATTCAAATTATGCATCTGTGGGCACTACAGAAAAAATATTGGTGTAGGTGGTATCATGTTTTTACTTCTCCAGCACTTTTTATATTGTAATAGATTAACTGTAGGAACTCCTCACTATGGGTGATGTCCAATAAGTTACTTTGGTAGTTTTATTGTGCTTTGAAGATGATGTTTTATAGTCTGTCCCCTCTTCCTGTTAGGAGATGAGGATATTGCTCTGATAGCATCTGTATCAGGGTAGATCCAAGCAACACCAGAGGAAGAGACAGGCAGAAACACATCCTAGAGACTCTCCCTGCCAAAAGAAGCCTAGTCTTGGGGCCAGAGGGGCCCTGCCTTCCCACAAGTATTGGGCTGCTACAAGTGAAAAGGCAAAAGAGAAGCAGTGGAACTTGGGGCATAGCTGAGAGTCAGAACTGAAAAGGGCTGCAGGGTGCCTAGAGCACAGGGAATACAAAGGTGCTGGAACTAGGGGTGCTGCCTCACCCCCTGGCTTGACGTGGTTTCGATCATATATAGGATTTACAGTTTGTTTCAATGGCGCTCAGCACCCCCATGATACAAATTGTTCCAGCACCCAAGTGGGAATAGTACGTTTCCCAGCATGTCTCTTGGCCTTCTTCCCAGACATTGGGGCTCACAGAAGTCGTGCCTGCTTTCCTGCTCCTAAAGCTGGTGGCTGCAGCTATTCTTTTGGCTCCCCTGGAAAAAAAGGAAATGGAAAGGAGAGGAGGAGAGCTGGTGAGCTGACAGCCATAGCGTTTGAATGAAGGAGGCAGTTCCTGGCTGATCTATGAAAAAACACTATTCCTATTCCCTTGGAGGCTGCTTGAGTGCCATCCCAGAAGGTGTTAGGAGCCTTCATTGACATCAATGGGAACAAAAGGTGCGTAGCATCTCTAGGATAGGGCTCCCGCACGGCATCTTGCAGGATAAGGCCCTTTAGTACCATGCAGACCCACGCTGACGTTCACTTCTGCCTCAACCCCCCAATACCCATAGTTTCTCCTCAGTCTCTTCCATTGCAGCAGTGGTACGCTCCCAAGGAGCGTTTTTGGTCCCACACTTGGCTTCTACCTGTCAGTCTCCCTGGTGTGGCTCTAAAGAGTCCAGATATAGATGCTATTGGAGCAACATCCTCAGCCCAGTCTCCTACAAAAAAGGGGAGGTAGAGACTGAGAAATGTCTAATTCAATCACAAATTAGAACAATTAATTTTTAAAAGCATCCCCTATTGGGGAGGCTCACTGTAGCAATCCCTCAGAATTTAAGAAGGGCATTTTTTATTAAAGTAACACTTTAGAAGCAACTGTAGTGTTCTTTTATCTGCTTCCTTCCCTCTATTTCTCCTTCAGTCAATACCTTTCGGTACCCAGGCAGGAAAAACCCTCCCATAAAACACTCCATACCACCTTTGTTTCCTCATTATTTCCCATCTTCCCTTCCCAGGACAAGAAAAAGTATTTCTCTTGGCTTGTACCCACTTTATGCATCTTCAAAAATTCCACTACAGATACTCTGGTTTCTACCAAAGGGACGTCAGCACCGCAAAAGAAAACAGTCACGTTCCACCACAGCACAGAAGATACAGCAAGGACCAGCAGCAAAGAGGCTAATGGAAGTCCCTTAGCAAAAATTTGCAGTGCTTTGAAAATGTAGGGGTTAAACTGCAGGCTCCCCCGGAAGAACAAATATTCTAAATAGAATTGTTCTTGGCCAATATAGTACTCTTGGTACTGCTTGTTTAGGAAAGAAAGGGATTGAAATTCTCATTTTTTTAAATAATTAGGTTCCAAATTTCAGAAGCAAAGCAACCCATAAACTCACAGAGCTTTGCATCATTGTAAGTGCAAAAGTAGTTGTAAAACAGAGTATTTAAGAATCTCTGGGTTTTTTTTTTGCCAATATGAACAAACCCAATATTATATTATGTGTTTTACCTAGATGTTTTAGCATCCATGCAAACTACTTTATTGCAGTGGTTCTCCAATTGTGCCACCAATGCCACACAGACCACTTACTGGTGTTACAAAGAGAGGTGGCTAGTCATATGGCACCACCTCATCTTATAACATTAGATTGTGTTAAAGATGGCTAAAAATATGGTAAGCACTGTCCTAACTTCACTGCTCCACATGAGCAATTGCTGCAGTTGATGGCAATTACTGTTAGTTGGTGCTTATTGGCCGGGGATGTGGTCTGCACCATTGCAAATGAAAGGGGAGATGATCCATAAAACAATCTCACTATTCAGATGAGATCCATGCTATGAAAGAGCCTGGGGATCTCTGCTCTGAGGGTCTCATTTAAGCCTACAAGGAGAAGGCTGCTTGCAGTGTGAGGAATTCTGCTCTGGAAGCAGGTGGCTGTCTGAAGGGGCACCCAAAATCAGCTGCTGCTATTTGAGTAGGCCGAGGGAAAGGAGTTCCCTCACCCACTGCTAATGCTCCTTGTGTAGCTGGGGAATGAAGGTGGCTCCCAGTCTGCCCACACTGACTCCTTTTTGAGTAGGCTAGGAAGGAGGGGGCACCCCTTTCCCTTGTCTGGGTAGTTTGTGGGGGGGCACCTACCACTCCCTTGGTTGGTTGGAGACAGCCCCTCACCTCCTGGTGTATAAGACCCAGTGGAGGAGGTTATCTCCTGGAGCAGAGGTCCCAGCAAGGTGGCCCTACTCTCACCTCCGTGCAATAAGGTGAAGGCTGAGTGTATGTCAAGCTGACGCCACTCTGCTATCCAAGCAGGGTGCTATACTGGGGAAGTGGGATGGTGGCTGGGGTGCATACAAACACAAAAAGTCCTGTGCTGGGGTGACAGTAGAGCCTCCAAACAAGGGACCTCATATTTTTACTCATCTGAACAGATGTTACAAAGTTTGGGGTGACCTATTTGAGAGCCTTGGGCACAATTTTCAGAGGCGTTGAGCATTCACAGTTCCCACTAACTTAAGTAAGAAATGCGTGTGCTCAGCAGATCTGAAGGTTAGGTCCACTGAGATGGAAATTCCTATTAAATCATCTAATATATGTGGAATAGGTTTTAATCCACCTACAAGATTATTTCCCTTAAGCATATTCTCCAGTTCTCAACAACTGATATAGTTGGTTTTCTTCTACTACTCCTAGAAGACTACTCCAGATTGATTACATTATAGGTAGTGTGGTGTAGGAAAGCTGCCTGACATGATCCATTAAAAGACCCTGTTTTCAGCTGCTTATAACTTTGCCCGACTTCAGCCATTTGGACTGAAGTTTTCCATCTCAGCTGTCTGTGCCAGGCTGAATTTTTGGGGGAAATGTTCAGCAAAAACAGCTCCTCTGTTTGTCAGAGTGACATTAAAGAAAAACACATTATTTTGCCTTTGTTAAAAAATTCTTATAATGAGGGCTGGTTGGGAATTTTTTCACAGATTTCTTGTTTTGAAAAGTTTCAGAAGTGTTGAATTGGGCTGTTTTGACATTTTCTGAACAAAATGTTCTGTTTTTTTGGTTCAAAATGATAGTTTGTTTTGAAATTTAAATTTAGCTAAATTGTTAAAAAAAAAATTAAAATGTCAAAATAAAAATGAAATATTTTGAATCAAAACGATATGATTAGTGTGATCCAAATTGTAATTTTTTTCAGTTTGTGAAAAATTTTGAGATTTTGATATGTCATCCCAATTTAGGAGAGGAAAATATTTTGATATCTTGAAAGTATTCCCAGGATGGGAAAACTGTTTCCCGCCCAGATACACTTACAACCATTTCATTGAGAAGCTCTTGCACCTCCATGCTTTGGAGCACGGTTTGAAAATTGGCCGGGGGATGGCTTTTGTGTCTTGGATGTGACTTTTGCCAGCCCTGTGAAAAAATCAACCCAAATTTGATCAAGTTGTAAGCTTTTGAAAAATCACACATGCTCAGTAGAGACTGGTTAGTTTGGTAACTAAATTTTCTAAAAATTCCATCTGCACTGAAGATGTTCAGCCCGGAGTTGCAGGGACTGAGCAAGACTTGGCCTGCAATTGCTTTTTCAGGTTGCTGCAGCACCAGAACTGAGGGTAGGGGGAGTCTCTCTGTTGTTCTCAGTGGTCTTCCTAATGGCGCCCAGGAATCAAGGAGGGGGAGAAAACAGCCTGACTGAAATGAAGAGTGGAACTAAGCTAAGAGGACAGGAAGGGGGTAGACTGGGGCACAGCTCTTGAGGAAACTGGGATGAGGATGGAGCACTGGGGAAGGGACTGAGAGCTGGGGCATAAATTGGATATTGGAACTGGGATGTGGAACTAAGCAGCAAGAGAGACTGGGACAAAGAGCTGAGAGGTGTTGGAAGGGCATTGGGACACAAGCAGTCTAGAGGCGCCATGGGTAGAAGGTGTTGGGTGTGGGGAGGAGGCAGTGAAAACAGTGCAATCTTAATTCATTCCCTGTGTGCATATGCATTATGATACACTCTTTAATTACGTGATCGTATATTTTTTTTTCCACCGGACCCTTACCTCATTCAGTGCACAGATGGATGGTGCTCAGGTAGTGAATCAGGGTTATGTGGTTAATGAGCCTCCCGTGTCATTTGTTGTGAAGCTGGAACATGCACAGTGAATGAGGCAGGGGATTGCAGGAAGAAAAGGATGGTCTCAAAGTTAAGGGGGATGAATGCTGCCTAGAGAATTGGAATCTATCCCTGCCTCTGCCACAATGTTACTGTTTGATGCTGGCCAGGTTACTTAAACCAAACTTTTCACAGGCTACTAATTGTGTGTTCCTCCTTTTCTGAATGCCCACATTGAGATCCTGGGGTCTGATTTCCATTAGTGCTGAGCCCTCACAACTGCAGCTGAAGTCAATGGGAGCTGTTCTCTGGACATATGAAGTGCTATAAAATGCTAAATTCTCTGAAAAATTATGCCCCAGGTTTTCAAATTGGGAGTGCAACATTAGTGGACACTTTTGACATTAATCTCTTTCTGCCTCAGTTCCCAACCTGTAAAATGGGGATATTATCACCCAGCCCCTTATCTCACAGGATTGTGAAAATAGATGAATTAATGTTTGTGAAGTACTCAGACACAGTAGTGATGAGTGCCATAGAAAGGCCTATGGGGAAACTATTGATTCTGTGTGCAGAACAGGGTTTGGATGGTGTGACTACATACATTGAATAATGAAGATAAAATGAAATACTGAATAGCTGCTCATTCAGTGAGGACTGTCCATCTTGTACACTGAATGAGGCAGAAGTGCTGTGGAAAAAATAGTCTTTCATTACATGATCACAAACTATCTTAATGCATAAATGGTTGAATTAAGGTAGATTATTTTGGATGTACAGCCAATCGGTAAAATCCTACCCCCATCAAGACGATTACAAAACTCTCAGTGACTTCAGTGGGACCAGGGTGTCACTCTAGGTCTGGAAAGTAAATAGCAAATTATTTTGCTTTGCAGAAATTTACTGGCTTGACAGTGAGTAATCAGTTGTTCATTGAGTGCACAACAGCATAACTTTGGAAAACAGCCCCTGGTCTATTTAATTAACCGTTGGAAAGAAAAGAAATAGGGAGTGTTTGGGTTTTTAGATCAAAATGTGACTGAATATAACATTCCTTACTACTAGGACAGAGGCCTGCCAGCTTCATGGCTCACACAGGCATAACTTTAAGAGTCCTATTACTGTAATAAAAAGAGAGGGAAATGAATATTACGCAGACCTCTTTCTCAGAAAATGCTTCACAGGCTTCCTCCATTAGACAAAACATATCCCCTCTGTGGTCAGTTACTTTCCATCAGCCAGAGGCAGGAGTCTTGTTGATATGCTGAGAATTCTTATTAACAGTTCCTCCTTACTATTAATAGTTATTATGGGTAAAGGTCCCAGTGTGTACTAGACACTTTATAAACAAATAAGGGGACAAGGTACTTGCCCTGGGCAGAGGGAACTTGCAGTCCGTAGGGGTTTTCCTGAAGTAAAATGAATATCACTAGGTCATTTTATTTATTTATTATTATTTTTAAGGATTTGTCCAGCATGCATAGCCTTAGTAGTTACTGCAGATGTTGTTTTCCAAAAGTTAGAAATTTCATAGGCAACCCACAATGGAATGCAAATATGACCGTGGGTATGTTAAGAACTAGATTTTGAGTAAACCAAAAAGGAAACCCCAACAACCAAGAAAACAACCTCAGAAGTTAAACCAAACAGATGTACCATTATAATTCCCTGTGGACTGCCAAATTCCAGCTCTAGAAAACCATGAAAGAGACTAAATTCCAAACGTAGGGAGCCAGTAATGAGAAGTTCCCACTGCCAATCCAGAGGAGTTCCACCCTGGAAACTGACAGAGCATTGTAGCTTATTTTAATTGTCATGATAGGGCAAAGAGTGAGGTATAACTGCACTTTAAAATTAAAAGGAAGCTAGAACAGAGATTTCTTCAGCATAGATGGTAGGTGTTTACAGCAGCCCACGCCCACTGAAGAGGCTGGCAACGACATTTTTTATCATATGGAACTTCAAGTTAGCCTTCAAGGTTTAGCCCTAAGCAAAGCACGTTAAGTTAGTTCAGCTTGTAGGTGACCAAGGCATTGATGACCTTTGCAAAGTCTGCTTTAGAGAGGAAATTTCACAGTCTCGTGGCCAAATCAAATGAAATAAGATGTTACAGACCAAAGTTTTTACCTAACAGTCCAGGTGCAGTATTGGGGGAAAAAAAAAAAACATTTTGGCAAAAGCTACATATGCACCCTTGATAGACAGTGCAGCACCACTGCTGCCCTTTTCCACCATGTGCTTCCAGTGACTGTCAGCACAAGCAATAGAACGCAGTCACATGCTTCTGCTAATTCTGAATACAAGCACTAGCATCTAGAGCTAACACTGTTTTAATATTACATTTTCTAATATCTTTTTCCAACACCCGCTGGTATTTCAAAACTACAGTGGAGCACTTAGGGTGGCACTCTGAGTTAGGCCAGGGCTTTTTTAATCTTTGGAGACTTGGTTCAACAATGAATTAAATACAAATGAAAAATTTGTTCAGTGCTTTCAAACTGCCATGCATATCCTCTCATATCCTCACATATCCAGTCCAGGTTTTAAAAAAATGATTCTATTAAGTGAATATAAAATCATTATAACAATCAGATTTTGTGAATCTGAAACTCGTTATCTGAATGTTTCTGATATTCCATGAGACATTCAGATGATGATAGTTTATCTGTACACAGTTTGGCAATGTTACATCAATCCAGTAACCTCTGCTTTAGAGAGGCCCAGGACTCTTGGTAGCCTGGGCGTTGGAAGTAAGGATGAATGTTCTTCGGCAGATCCATAGAGATGCGTGCTATGCATGGCTTTACCTGGCACAATTGGTCTTTCACTTTCATTAGCCCTTTACTAAATTCAACAAATGTATCCAACTAATTAAATATATATATATATTCTTGTGCTGTGCAAGCCTATGTATTAAAGTAGTGAAACGCTAGATTATATGGACATAATAGTGCATAAATAGTAAATACTCTTATTATACTTTATTTTTCAAATAGATTGGTGATGCATCACATGGACTAAGTCTCCCTGCATATTGCACAATGAATGAAACAGCTGTTCAATATTTATTTTTATCTTCACTGTTGAGCGAGTGGACCCCCTGTTCATTCAGTACACAGTCCTGGGCTCATTTATTGCAAGTTGTCTGTCCTGTCCTAAGAGCCCAGATATGAGCTCAGTCAAAATTAGGTGTCTGTCCACAACATCTGTGCCTTAATTATTGCACCTCTTCCACCCTGTACACTAACTGACAGAGGGATTCTGTAGAAAATAAACTCTGCAGTACACTTAAAGTCTGTCTTGTCATGCACACAAGGGGGCAGAGTTCAGGTTGCACAAGTAATCTTAACTTAGGCATTTCCTGATTTTGGAATGCTTCACTTTACAACCTTACAGTCGTTTTTTAAATTTTAATGTCCTAAGTTAAAACAAATAAGAAAACAGACATTCTGTGATATGGAAGTACAGCATTTTTTAGACAGCAGTGCCACTCAATATTGTCTAAACCTTTTTTTGGTCAAAGTTCCAAAAAGCTTTACCGAACAAAGTGTTACCCTGAAAGGTAAATGTTTGTCAAAGTTATAAGCAACTGAAAAGGCGGTTTTCAGATGAAAATGTTAGGCAACTTTAACTGTGGCTGTCAGTCTAGTCTCCAGCAATATTTTCTCTTTTATAAACTCATATTTCATGAATATACATATGTGGTGTGGACTTGAACTTTTACAGCAGCAAGGTTTGTTTCCCAAGTAGGCTGGGGTTTGGCAGGAATTACAGTTGAGGGTTTCTGATTATAGAATATCTAAAGTTCCAGTTAATATTCAAGGAAAATTCTAGACTTTAACAAACAAGCTAAACAAATTCTTTCTGTTTTTCAGTTTATAAAGGGTTGGGGTTTTGTTTTGTTTTGTTTTTATTAGAGCCAATAGATTTTCTGAAGAAATAGGGGGATTTGGTTACAGTGGGTGAAACATTGACTGTGGGCAAAATCTGACTGAAAGGCATACTCCGCAGTCAATTGGAAGCAGGGTTCTCCCTCTCCACACCCCTTTTTACTTCACATGTTAATCACTTCATCACTAAACTCATGTTAGTCTGTTCTTAAAGGAATTTTAAGACAAAGTATTTGATCTAGTATACTTTTCAGAACACTATGAAGTATTTTTTGGTATTCTAGTGCTAGGTCCTGATGCCAATGTTTGTAATTCTTCATTAAAATCTTGAAAATAAAATGTCTTGTTCTTGAAGGGTTTTTTTGTTCCATTTTATTAATTTTAACTCCTACTCCCCTTGATATTAAAGAGAAAAACTTATTTGTTATAAAAATAGATGCTGAAAATAGGGGCTGCTTGCCAGCCTGTCTGCTCTCTGGGTCTTTTTGTTCAGTGTTTGTACAACACTTACACAGTAGGAACATGGTCTATGACTGGGGCCTCCTGCATGCTATCACAGTATAAATATACAGGTTGAACCTCTCTAGTCTGGCACTCTCTGGTCCAGCAACATCCGTGGTCCGGCATGATTTTAGTTAGCCTGATGTCCGCTTATTGTGGGCGAGGCCAAGTTTCCTGCAGTCTGGCAACGTTTTGTTTACAGCTGCCAGTCCTGGCTTTCAGTGTTCTGTGCTGCTATTTAGCTCTAATTTACCCCTAAATTTAAATTACCCCTAATTTACCCCTCTTACTTCTAAGAAACCAGCAAACAGTGGAAGTGTTGGTAATGCTGCTAAGCGTAAGCATGTATCAATATCCATATAGCAAAAGGTGGAATTGTTGCAGAAATTGGAAAAGGGCACATTGGTATGTTTTTTCATTTATTCACCGAGGTGAATAAAAAATAAAAAGAGACCTGCTCGCTACAATACTGTTTTGACCTCCCGTGGTTCGGCAAATTCTCTGGTTCGGCACCAGTCAGGTCCCGAGGGTGCCGGACTAGAGAGGTTCAACCTGTATAATATAACAATAAGGGTCTGACTGCACAGTGAGTGGGAGTTTTACCTGAGTAAGGTATGTCTGCCCAGTGCAACCTGTGCACATGGTTCAACGCTCCACATTATGATCTATTTAAATCACAGTAAACCAGTGTGGTTTCTAAAATGAAAAATACAGCTGGCTAGCAAATTCACAATCTCTGGAATACTAATTGATAATAGATTACTTTGAAGTTGATGGGGTTTACTGTTCACAGTAAATCTGTGGTTTACTATGGATTTAATAACACAAAGCAAAAATCTTCTCACTGGGTGATTCTACAGTTTCAAAAAGCAAAAGTGTCCCCAAAAGTTGAAGTGCTCCTATAATGATGATATGCGTATAAATTGCTAAACAGCTAACGACATATACACTGAAGTACTTCTAACTATTAGAAGTGTTCTGATCACTCACTTCACACTGTGTCACTATATAGTTAACAACCTTCCAACAGTGAAATGATGTTGTGTTTTATTTATTTATATATTTTAGAATAGCTTCTTTAGGCAACAAGTCAGTGTGATTAGTGATTCAAGATGTGTTGCAGATTTGAAGAATAAAAAAATAACTCTCCTAGAGGCATTAGCTAACTAACTATTTTATCCTTTTATGCAGTTGTAATAGGAGTGCCATCTCAACTTAACATGATCAAGGAGTGATTGGAATGTTGATAATAATACTATGTTAAACTTTGTAAAACTATAGCGAAAATACTGGTCTGAATGTGCTCAGTCGGATGGCCCACTCCCAAGAAAAGACAGGCAATTACACAGAAGTGGGAAGCAGATGATGGAGAGCACAAGGTGAAAGCTTGTCCCCATGGTGGGGACTTACACTAAGAACCATCCCAATGATTCTGAACTGTACTAACATGTCATCAGAATATTCACTGACTTCTTCACGTCCAAGACCAGGCTTTCTCAGTCCAAAAAAAAAAAGAAAAGAAAAGAAAGATGATCCTAGTAGTTGTAAATTTTCTTTAACATTGCATTTTTGGGGAAAGAATATTCAAAAACAGATTTATTGAGATGCCCAAGAAAAATTCCTAATTGTCAATTTGTATTTTTCTGATTCAGAGATGCATTGGAAAGGTTTACTAAAATCTTACCGTTTCTTTTAACTTGGAGTATAAACTTTGCATTGTTTCATGATAAATTAGTGAGATGATCTCTTTATCTGTCCCTGTTTGATCTCTAAGACTTTTTTGAGCTGATTTGATATTAAGCACTCAGCACAGGCTTTAAAAAGCAGTGCAAACTCCATTAGAATGCCTTGCCAGAATCTGGTTAGGTGACCCTACCAGACTGGTACAGACAACTGGACATCTGGATGTCACATATCTCCTTGGCCCGTATGAATCTGGGCAAAGATCTGTGGGGGTCACTGATGCCCCCACTGGTAGTATTCGTAGAAGGTCTACTTCTGGTGATAGATGAAGACTAGATATCAGATTGCGTTGACCTACCTATATGAATGCTAATAGGAGTAGGCAGAGGTGCTTTTTGGTGGCATCATTTTCATGTATCTGAGAGAGGCCAGTGGGAAAATTTCCAGTAATTACATCTTTGCCCCCAAGCACTCCCTCAGAGAGGCCTCCACAGGGCTCATCTTGCCCCTCCTCTTGTTCCATGAGTGTGTGGGATTATTGGGTTAATGAGAAGCTATGGGCTACAGTGCTTTCTCTGTCCTAGTTACGTCCAGTTCTTTTTTGTTTCATCTGATCCAGCCAGTGATGTAGATCAGGAGTTCCCAACCGTTTTCTTTCTGAGGCTCCTGCCCCAACATGCTCTAAAAACTCCATGGCCTACCTGTGCCACAACAACTGTTTTTCAGACAGCATTTGAGGGTAACAAACAGAGCAATTGCCTGGGGCCCCACACCACAGGGGCCACCGTGAGGCTACATTGCTCAGGTTTCGGCTTCAGCCCCAGGAGGTGGGGATCAGGGCCCCGAGCTGCAGTCCTGTATGGTGGGACTTAGGCTTTCTCCCCTGGACCCTAGTAAGGCTAATGCTGGCCCTGCTTGGTGGCCCCCCGAGACCTGCTTGTGACCTGCCAGGGGACCCCGGATCCCTGGTTGAGTACCACTGTTGTAGAATACCTTCCTCTGTGCTTGTTAGATTGGTAGACTGGGTGAAGCAGACAGAAGGCTCACTGAGGAATACATCTGTCCCTGTTGAGGAGTATATTGGTGTGCCTGACATTTGTTACTAGAATCTGCAGCCTGAGAGTGGTGTTGGATGCTGAGCTGCTGTTTGACATTCAAATACAGCCATGTCTAGCAAAGCTTTTTCTCACCTACTTCTAACCTGGACATTACAATGGGTTCCTTTGGAAGTGGGTCCTGCTAACATGATCCATGCCTTTGCCACTGCCCCATTACATTATTGCAATGTGCTCTGCATTGGGTTACACCTTAAATCAAGCTGGAAACTGAAGCCACAGCAGAATGCAGCAGCTCATTCAGTAGGTCCATGCGCTCCAAGACCACATGACATAGGTGCACTGAGAGTGGCATTGGCTGGCTGCCTGATAGTTTCCAGGTAGAATTCTTAAGATTTTGAGTTTTGACCTCTGAAGCCCTCTGGGTGTGTCCACGCTGCACCTGACAGCTGTGATTCCCAGCCCAAGGTAGATAGGCTGGCCCTAGCACTGCTTAAATGTTTTTTTTAAAAAGCAGTGTGGACATTGTGGCACTGGCAGCAGCTTTGGTAGCTGCCCGAGTCCCAGTCTACCCAATCCTCTTGGTCCGAAGTCAGGCGGCTTGCCCAAACTGCGCCAGTGCTGCAGTGTCCACACTGCTATTTTTAGCGTACTAGCTTGAGCTGAGCTAGTGTGAGTCTGTCTATCTATACAGTGTAGACATACCCTTAGTGGCTTTCTTGCCCACTAAAGAGATCTTGCCAAATGTGCAGTCGGCTAAGATGCTTGAGCTGGATTTTCCTTGGTGGAAAAAGAGAAGGAGCTCACAAATGGAATATACTGCCCCCTTTTGGTCCAAAACAACCAATATCTGACCCATAGGGTGTCTTCTCTTTACCCAGCCTTTTGGGTCAGGGATGGGCATGATATGAGCTCGTAATTATGGAAAATGCGGAGTATAGTTTGTGTGTGATTTTAGTTGGCTATTTTCTGGTTTCCATAGGAGCTGCTGGCTTTCTTTTGTCGTTGGTCTTTCAGTTATGTCAGAGAACTTAAGAGCCCATATAGGTTTTTTCCAAAAAATATTTATTATAGGTTAAAATAAAACAAGGGTGAGACAAGATGGCAGTCCCTTTACTGAAATTCCACTGTATTACAACCATAATAGGCTAACATGTTAAGCTTCTTAAAGCAAAGCAGATGGTTTTAACTGTAAAAAATGCACTTGAACCATGAGGGAATTAGCTTATTTGAATTGTATCTACAATATAAATTTTTTGCAGCCTAGTTTTAAAAAATATTGCACCCAGAGGTTGTAATTCCTAGTGCTGTGGTCTTAAAAAAATGTTTTTGTTTTCCTCCTAATTTATAAATTTTTCTTGATGTGAAGAGGGGTAATAGATATAGAGTGAAAACATACTATCCAGTGAGAATGTGCATACATCTAGAGTTTTCTTTAAATGCACTGAAGTCTGATTTTAATTCCTTTGTTGCACACTGGAATGCTTTTGGTTAGTTTGTGTCAGCCCCATGCTGAGTAAATCCTTCATTAATACCTTCTATAATAAGTATGTCTCCTCTGTCCACCAAGGCTGGTGTGCTATATGTTACAAACAGCTGAGAGTCTAGGACATCGAAGCTAGGAAATGTATCCTGAATAGGCTCCAGCAAGGACATGACTGTGGTGTGCCTTTCTCTGGTAATTTTAAATTAAGTCTGTCTTTCAGTTGACATCTTTGGAGAGCAAAAATGAAACCAAGAAAGGGCTATGATTCATATCAGACCACTCAAGACCTGTTTCTTTTCTTATTGCTCATTTTCAGCCATGAAAATAAGCTTTTTATTTTGTTTCCAAACATACTGTTAACTGTTTAACTAGCAGTGCTAATAAATTCTAGGCAAGACTGAGGTTTTCTTTGTAGTTCAACAGAACATCATGGAACACATGATAAAACAAAATGTGTGTTTGTATGAAGAGTGTGTAATTAAAAGCACAATCTCACTTGAAATTCTTCAGCAGAACTCCTCTTCTAAAACTGAGAGTTTATCAGAGCAAAGTACTGTAGTATGTATTGCTTAATGTGCAACTAAGTAAAACTGACACCACCTTACTGAACAGATCCTGATCCTGTGTGCATACAGTGTCATATCTACTGGCCCATATCTATGAGATGCCAAGCACACTCAATTCCTATCCGCTTCATTGAGAGCTGAGGGCACTCTCTGGTAGGATTAGACCTTTAAAGAGACCAAAAAAAAAAAAAAAACCCTAAGGTTTGCTTTGGTTTGTTTTGTTTTCTCTAGCTCCTGTTAGCACTGTAGAGACAGTACAGTTAAGAAGGAGCTTGATGCACTCTGTTACTTTTTGTGTTAAGCACTACCACAATGTAAATGTTTAATAATAATAAACATGTAATTCCACAATGCCATGTTTAGAGTCCAATAGAAAGAAAGACAGCTAATTTTACAGTTGCTTGTGTCTTAAATCTGCTTGCCTTCCTAATTCATTAATAGTGAATAACTTTTTCCAGTGGGCTATAATTAAGGTGCCGTTACATCTAATGAATCATTCTGCATATTTTTATTCTCTGAAGGGAGGCTGCCTCTTCTTCATTATATTACTTAGTACATATAGCACTACATCTGTGATTTACAAGCTTGGGTGAACTTACGTTTCACTAAGTTCAGCAGAATTCAGTAAAATCATCTTTAAGCTTTGTAAATAATGGCTCACTATGATGCTCAGTACCCTGAGTAGAAAGAGGCAGGAATGGTGGATCATTTCCCTAATCTGAGATACTGGGTTAGGATCTGATTCTGAGTAGTACTGTGTGCTCTTAACTCCCAAGTGGCTCCAGAGGAAGCTGAAGATGCTCAGGAGGCAACCAGTGGCTCCTAGGGTTAACTTTTTATTTGCTGTGACATGCACTTCTCTCCAAATCCCAACATTTCTTCACATTTACTGTCTGGCAATCGTTTTGTCAGTGGTGATGCAGGACAGTTACGACCATCCTCTCGTGATAGATCGGTCTTATAGCAATTTTACAGATGGAAAAATGGAGGTGCAGAGAAGTTAATTAACTTTCCCCATGTCACACAGCCAGATACAGAACCCAGGAGTCCTGGCTTCCAGCCCCTTGCTCTGACCACTAGGTAACACATCCATTCATTACAGCATCATATTTTAAGAAGTCCTTTTACATGTCTTACTAATGTTTTTTTGCAAGTTGTCCTATTAGAAATATCTGATTGTTAGGTCACATTTAAAATCACTGCCTTTGATTTCATGATTTCTTGGTTTGTTTTTGTTCAGAGCAAATCACATATGCAACACCTACACACACATCTTTTGCTGAAAAAATATGCAGAATATAATGTACTATGTCTAAATAGGACAATTTTCTCCCAAAGAACTAATTAGTGAGATTCTAAGAAGTATATTGCATTTTATAAATATTGTCTGTATAAAGCTGCTAAAATACTTTAATTGGACAAGATCTGGTGTTCTGCTATCTGCATTGCCTCCCCACTGAATATAGAGTCCAGCTCTAGGGCCCTGATGTGATATTCAAAGCTCTCTAACAGACTGAACTTCATAACCTGAAAGATAGTCTTTCCCTTTGCAGCTATGACATCCTACAATAGTTGCATTCCATTGGAACAGGAAAACTGTTGACCAATAGTGGGAGGCTCATGAATGCTGAAGACATATTAA
The DNA here is from genome assembly GCF_965140295.1 of Lepidochelys olivacea. Classification (NCBI taxonomy): domain Eukaryota; kingdom Metazoa; phylum Chordata; order Testudines; family Cheloniidae; genus Lepidochelys; species Lepidochelys olivacea. Next base: position 206,326,593 of record NC_140412.1, on the reverse strand, counting down.
GAGTTGGACCTAAAGTATGTAACTCATTCTCACAAGTGAGAAGAATGACCACAGAACTAACGGCTTTCAGAACTGAGGCACCAATTGTGCAAAGACCTAGGCACTTGTTTAACTTTACGTGCTGAGAGGGGCTAGTCCCATTGACTTCAGTGGTGCTACGCATAGTGTATAAAGTTAAACACATATGTAAGTCTTTGCAAGATTGCTGCGTAAGTGCAAAACTAAGTTTAGTTTTTAATTTCCCTTAGTTTCCACACACACACAGAAACAAAAATCAACAAATAAGCTATAAACAAATCAAACTATCCTCTGGGGTGGAAAAGATGAAAACTAATAACCTCAAAATATGTTTTTATATATTTGAAAGGTATTCGGATAGATACTATGGTCACAGGACTATACAAGTACCTAACCAGATTAGATAGAGCAGCTGCACAACTATATTGGAATGGTGGCAATTATGTATTTCAAAAAATGTTTCTTTACATTTGCTGAGTAATTTAGAAATGTTTGTGTTGAGGAGATGGAATTTACTGCGTTTTTATTGTATGTTGCTGCTAGCGCTATAGAGGTAGTGGAATAAATTTGAGGCAGAGTAGTGATGTCATTCTCTCCTTTTTTTTAAAAAAAAAAATCCCTGTTTTGGATTGAGAGCAGCCATCTGTCCTCCTTAGAACAATCACTGAAGCAGCTGTGCATGTACTGCCATCAATAACAAAAGCTGCTGCTTCGTATCAGAGGGCAGCAGACTAGAGGTCGCGGGGAGTTATAAGAACGATCAGGGTCAACTGACACCTGATGCCACGTTGTATGGAAAAATAAAACTAGGATTATACAGCCTTTATGTGCGCATTGACTAGTAGATCAGTAGGGTCACCCTTTTGTCTGTGCTTTGTCTTTAGAAGCGATGGGAATGCATGAGTGTGTTAGGGATATTTCCCTATTACTACCTTCAGGGTTAAAAAAAAAAAAAAAAGGCAGGAGGGGGAGCTGTAAGCAATGAATAAAGCAAATATTACACCATTTCTTTTGAAAGGACAGAAAAGGGGCATTGGCAGTCAGTACTTTATAATAGTTCAAAATGTACACTGTCAAACATTTTGAGTATTCTATAGAATACTGTGCCAAGCTGTGCCATGCAGTGCAATGAATCATGATTTTGATGTTGCATCTGCAGCATAGTGTAGTTCCCGTGGCTGGCTATGGGAACAGAGAACCTGATCCAGGTCCTGCTTCTGATTAGACATTCTAGAGGTGCAGAAACCTCAGAGGGCTACATAAATAGTCTGCATCTCAGACTCACCTGTCCTGGGAGTTGGGCTTTGTGCATAATTAGGTGGAGGAGAGGAAGTGAATGCGTATGTTACACAGGATGGGCTTGCCCATTCCCCTGAGCAGCTCTTCAAATCAGGTAAGTGAGGTCTTCTTCCCCCTAAGAAGCCCCAATCTTATGGCTAACTTTTACACTCCTTGTTCTGGGTCCATATAGAGAACAGGCAGTAATACAAATCTGGACTGTAATAACCTCCTTATATACCGCCACAAGGAGAGGAATCTATGGGACTCGGTTCATTTTTATTAAAAATAAAAAATATATACCTTGTGGAGTGAGTGCAGCAGCTACCCTCTTTTCCCTAAAGCCAGATTGCTAAATGGGGGGCAGCTTTTACCTACCTTGTCATGTTTCTCAGGCTGAATTCCAGTTTTAAGCCATCTGCCAGAGATACAGCCATGCAGCCTTGCATCTCCTTGGATGACAATCATCTAGGTAGGAGTCTGCTCCTTACCACAGACACAGGGAAAACATTCAATGAAGCCTGGTCGGGTGGAGTGTCAGATTCCACATCTGGAAAGCTACAGACACCATATGCAACCACCGCAGTAGGATCCATCGTTGGACACAGAAGAGTGTCCATAGATGCAGAACGCAGGCTGGCCACATGACAACCACAGCTGCAGAGGCTAATAGGCACAGGAATAGGCCCAGAATAATAGTGCAACCCTTGGCTCTTCATCTGCCTGTCTTCTCTACACCAGACTTAAAATTACACGTATGCAAAACAGTTTCCCATGGCCCTCCCCTTGCTTCCAGGCAGTAGAAAGATCCTGAAACAGCAGGTTGTGATCATATCATATAAAACACACCATTCTGCAGCAAAACTAATCTCCTCTCCCTTTCTCTAGAGACATGACTGTATTAGTCTGAAGTTGTTTGTTTTGTCAAATGTAACGGTTAAGGTTTGTTAAATTGCTTTTGATGACCATACTCCTTCCAGCTATGTTCTCTGTGTCTCTGATGCATCATGTTCTGCTCTCCACTAATTGTCCACTTCATCTCCTAATTTGTATGTGTAGTTGATGTCCTCATGTACTTGGCTGCATAGTTTGCAGTTTTATTACAAGAAAAAGTCACAAGACTTTGTGGAAAAAATGTGAGCAGCAAAACAGAATAGAAATGTATAACGTGATGGAAAATGTATAAACAGATTTCTAGTTCACACCCTTGGGTATTATACGGTGACACCACAATCTATGTAGGTTGGGTAGGTTAACGTTCGTATAAGGTTTACAAGAATAAGGCTGACATTTTTTTTTCTCTAATGCACACCCTGAAAATAGCGAAAGCTGAAAGCAAAATCACACAGCACTTGGTGCTAATCATTCTCAGCTCCCAGTTAGGACCATAAGGGACAAGGCCTGTAAGAATCATCTCCTGATAAACTGTGTTTTATAGATTGCCAAATCATATCGTCTCAACAAGCTATTTTACTTTATATCAATCTTTCCTTCAACTTGTGGCCTTCAAGTTCACTCACATTTAACTACCTTGCTCTAGGGGAAGATTCATGGCAATATTTGCTGTTAGTTCCAGAGAATGCCCCAACAGGCTTTCCATTCAGGCAGCTCCGCCAAAGTTACTTATGCAGTCATTTCAGAGGTCAGCACACTCTGATGAGTGGATAGTGGCTCAGAACTTAATGGCTATTTTTGTCTGGCTATGTGATTTGTGGGAAACTTCTCTGAAAATTATCCTCCTCCTCATTTTGTCATAAACCCACAAAGACTGGATTTTTGGTTCTCAGCATGAACAGCAGCACTGACTTTGGCACATACTGTTCAAAACAAGCCTACAGAATTAGGCTGCAGTATTGATTTCGTCTCATCTCGAAGGAAGATTTCCCGCATCACAATGCAGTATTAGAATTGCTATGACAAGAAAGTGAAATAAACAAAAGATTTTCTTCAGCTACGGAAATTTACATTTTAAATGTCACTGTCTGTGCCACAGCCAACAGATGATTACAAGCCGCGTGTTACTGTCTGATAACGCATATCTCGAGGGCATTGTGACCCTTGAGATAGAGAAATGAGAATTATCCCATAAGCAATAATACATGACTGGGTGTGGGCTTATGGTGCCATATCTTAGACATGTGGTGAGGAGGTATGAGGTTAAACATCCAGTCCCTATGTCCATTGAGCAGACATGTTAGCTATATACTCTGGAGTTTATTATTGAACTCACTTGTTTTAATGGTCTGGCTGGCTGAGCTGTGCTCTATTCAAATATCTCATGATGTCATAGCTCTGAAATGTTGTAATTCAGAGCTTGATCTGTGATTTAGCTCAGTGGGAATTGAGGACTATCAGCACCTTACAGGATCTGGCCCTCAGTTAGATGGCTTCTTCAAATCAAAGACATTATCTAATGACATTATCTCATTATTATTCATGACAACTTCAACTTTGAATTATCCTAAAGGACCCTAACACTAAAACATAAATGTATCAATAACCAAATATATTCTACCAAAAAGGAGATGTGATTACTAATACTTAATTTATTTAGTCCAAGCTTATAAAATACAGAAGTGCTTACTTAATTTACTCTAAAAGATGCATAGAGAGATACTAAATGTCTGTTGTTTAAAGAAAATACTGTCACAGCTTTGGCACCTCTAGAGAACATTGCCAATAGGATAACATCATCTAGGACTTTTGGCAAAATTTGGGTTAACTACTGTATCTGGATTCTGGTTAAACTACAGAAATAATGATCACTGGTGCTTTTATTATTTATAGCTGCAATAACTGTACACTGCTTTACAGATGCATTAATTTGAAATGTGCCTGTCCCAGGGAGGTTACAGTCTGACTCACTCAGATGCAGTACACAGGATAATAGTTCAATCACAATAATATGTGCTATGGGCCCCTATAGAGAGCAGGAGGGAGTACAGATATAAATTTAGTGAGAAAGGCCCAATTTTCAAATGAACTGGGATCCCAAAGGTAAAGTCTTCTATTAAGATTGCTTCAAAGCCGCCCCTTCAGGACTTAGGAGGAAACATGGGAGGTTTATTTTTGGATATATTGAATTGGAGGTGTCAGAGACAGTCAGATGTGAGACTGAGATGTTTGGGAGGTGAAGGAGACAGATCGAGCACAGAAGGATAGATTTGGGTGTTCTGAACATCAAAGTGGTAGCTGAAACCCTGGAAGCAGATTGGGTTGCCCAGGGAACCGTATAGAAGGGCAAGGAGAGGGGCCTGAGGGCAGAACCCTGAGGGATACTGACACGGGACGGGATCTAGACCCACCAAAGGAGATGCTGAAAGAGTAGCCCTTGAGGTAGGAGGAAAGCAGAGACTCTCAGAAGCCTGGGGAGGAGGAGTGATTCACGCTGTTAAGGTCGCAGGTAATAAACACTAAGTACAAAGAACAGGCCCATCAGCTTTGCCAGGTCATTAGTAACCTTGACAAGGTTGGAGCTGGATTGGAGAGGATAAAAGAGAGAGTGGGAGGAAAGGAAGTTGAGACAACAGGAGAAAATAGGCTAGATCTGCTGTTACCATGTTAATCTTGTGCTTCTTCAGGGCTACTCAAGGAGAGCATAGTAATAATTTATATGCTCCTTCAGATCCCTCTTCAAGACCCACATCTGTCATGATACCTACAAGATATTAGCTGACTTGTATTGGCTAGTTAGAGGGGCAGTAGGAGCTTGATGATATGTTTTTCAAACAAAATAAATATATATTAATGATTGTGTTTTACTCCTCCTGTCTTGTACCTTTTCCTCTTAGATTATGACAGGGACCATGTCTTCATGTATATGTGGGCAGTACCTAGCGCATTGTTGGGACAACCATAAGATACATAATAAGATTTATAATGAGAACTTTGCTTGTGTCAATCAATCTAGATTAGAAAATACTGAAATCTTTTTTGGATTAATTAGTATTTAACACATGGCACATCACACCTTCAAAGTGCTGAATATAGACTTTAATGTAATGTTTGTAAGAACTAAACAATGTTTGGTTTATTTAAAAAATACCCTTAGAAATGAAAATACTATAATGGACACTTGCATCCTTTAAGGGGGAGCTCACAGCTTGGAGGAGCTCAGACCATCTTGCATTCAGGCAAAATTTTTACTGATTTCAGGAGTTTTGATTTAAAAAATCATTTAAATCATTTAAAAAAAGGACCGCAAGTGAGGGCATCAGCTGATCAGTGTTCTCAGTGCCACAATATTTGACTACATAGTTATTTCTTCAATATTGTTTTGTGCTCCTCTCACAGCACTGGTGGAATCTAGGCAAGTTGGTGTGCAGATAAATTATTTCCCTTCTGATGGAAACTTCCATCAAAAATATTCCGGGAAAAGTATGTTCTGTTTTGATTGATTGAAAAAAGAAGCAGCAGCAGACAAAGTTCCCTGTCCTCTGTCTGCTCTACTTCCTACTTTACTTTCCTGGAGCTCAGTTCTGCAAAGCTTCACTCACACAAGTAGTGACAGGTAGTCCTGGTGACCCTCAGTGAGAGTAACAGTTTCTTATATTATTAAGAAGATTTCAGGATCAGGCCCTGAAGCACCCCACCATGTACATCATGTAATGCTCAATGTCTATTACTGTTTCTCATGCAGAGCTTGTAACAATGCAGAAGCCTCTTTTTAACTTTCTCCTTTCATTCTCTTTTGCAGTAGGGTCTATGTACTGGTTTAATATTTTGTAAACACAGCCTTTAGTTCAGTAGCCCTCACGACCATTTCCCCGGGCTCCTTTGTGGCTTGTGGCTTATGAACAGCCTGGAATACTGTAGCATCCAGGCTTCTTTTGAGGTGGCTGCTCTGAGTGCCACAGACAGAACTCTTAAGGAGGAAATTAGAAAAAAAAAATCAATACAGTTTGCAAGATTTACACAGTGTGTGTCATCTCAACATTGTCTTTTTGACTCAGGCGAGAAAGTACCACCCTGCACACTGTGGAGCATATCACACCAGCGAGGAAACAGGCAGCGCTTTGTTTATTAAGGGCTCAGTTGTGGATTTGCCACAACACCTGGGCATGGAGCAAGAGGTTGTTGCACCGCCCCAGGAGAGGCCCAGAAAAACAGATCGTGACTCAGAGAGACATGATCTGCCTTTGGGTTCATCTCCTCCTTGAAGGCCTGCACTGGCCTTATAGCTGAACCAAAGTATGCCCCTTGGCAGACTAGCGGGTGGAGCCAGGGCTCCCCCACCTATTCACCCCTCCCTGCCCATCCCATCCACTTGCATGGGGGCTGTAGAGGGCGATGCAGCAGACCCCTGGGGGCTGTTCTCCTTCCCAGGCAGCCACCCACAGTATGGCTATCTGGTGCAGGGGGATAGCAAGGCATTTTTTTGCTCCTTTATTCCCCTGCACAGGCATGCTGGATGAGCCAGAAGGTGGCCTTTACTTTCAGCAACTCTTGAGTGCTGCCCACACAGCTAAAATTGAATTTATGCAACAAGAACAACAACAAACTGAAGATTTTTTTATAAATATTTATTCTTTCCTAGCCCCCAAATCCTTTTGGTAGCAAAGAAAGTTAGTTGTGTTTTGTGGAGGATTCAGTTCAAATCATTCAATAATCTCATTCTAAAAAGGCATGCTGAAAATGCTGCCACAGCTAAACAACACTTTTCCTTCCCTTACTATCTAATTCTGGTTTAGTGATATTTACTTTACTGTACTGTAAATGCCCAACTTACTGTACAATGCACATGGCTTACTGAGCGACTAAGCAGCTAAAATCCTACAGTCCATAGAGATCCCCTGATCCTCTCTACATCTTATATTCGGTTTTCGATTGTTATCAGTGTAAATATTTTGTTAAAACTAGCAACATATTTTCAGCCATCAGAAACCTCCATGTTAGCCAGAGGTATGTCAGCCTTAGCAAGAAATGATCTTTAAGTTAGTTGACACAATGTCCTGTACAATAGATCTTTTAAAAAAGAAAGGGGGGAAAAAAGCAATGAATAAAATGAATCACTTTTGAACTCTTGGACTGCACTGGAGCATGGGGAAGGAACAGAGCATCAGGGCTCATTACTTTGAGAACAGTTCAACTTGTTTGATTTTGCTGCTATTTGTTCTTTAAGTAGGGAGGGAGGGAATTTGTGTCCTATAGTATTTTGCCCTGAATCAGATTAGTTTTCAGCATCCTTTGTTGGACATTGAATCTAGTGTGGCTTCATACGATCAAGCCTGTTAAGAGAATACATTTACTGTGCACCTGCCTGTTATACATCCTGTGTTTGTAGTGAATCCTATTAAACAAATACCTGACAAAGGCATCAGCATGGTGGATAAAGCAACCTAGTGGATGAATACAATTTCAAATACAATAAACAACAAATACTGATCTGCCCTAGACATACATATGAACTGGATTAGCTTGGTTCTCCTTCTTTAAGTCAATTAGCTTAAACAATCCTATGAGAAATGCCAGTATTTCCACTAGGTACTATATGTCTGTCCTTAAAATGACATGTAATGTTTTAAAAGTAATATATTCTAATATGTAGATATTTTAAGATGTACACTATATCATCATAATCCTGTAGTTTGAGTGTTGCATCCACAATGTTATGTAAAAATATAGCTTATAAATGGGATTTTTATCAGTCCAGTGGCATTAATGCAAATGCTAAAGCATTATGAGGAAGCTGACCTCGCTGACTTTGATTCAGTCATGTTGAATATCAGAGAGGAACTATTTCATGTTTATGTTGAGGGTTCATAGCTACATAAGTGTTTTAAAAAAAATGTCCAAAGCTAGTTACTGGATTATGATTTTCTCTGTCAATGTGACAGATACATTTGAACTCATTTGAAGCTGAAGTACTGAAATATAACATGCTGAGCATTTAGGACAGAAGCCTTAAAGTGATGTGCTGATGCCCTAAGCTTTCATTCCTAAGGGCCTTATCCTGCTCCCATTGAAATCTATCCCTCTGAGAAGAAAAGGAGTACTTGTGGCACCTTAGCAACTAACAAATTTATTTGAGCATAAGCTTTTGGAGCTGTAGCTCAGGAAAGCTTATGCTCAAATAAATTTGTTAGTCTCTAAGGTGCCACAAGTACTCCTTTTCTTTTTGCGGATACAGACTAACACGGCTGCTACTCTGAATCCTCTGAGAAGGTCACTGTTATCCTCATTGAACGGGACCAAGAGCAGGTCTTAAATGAGTGTTAACGGGACTCCCTGAAGTAGAGCGGAAGATATTTGGGACAGGGATAACATTCCTCTGGATCTAAGCCCCGAACATCTGCTGGGGCTAGATACATGTATCAAATTGTACATCCCGTCCTACAACACTAAGCCCTGGTCTACACTAGGATTTTAGGTCGAATTTAGCAGCGTTAAATCTATGTAAACCTGCACCTGTCCACACAATGAAGCCCTTTATTTCGACTTAAAGAGCTCTTAAAATCGATTTCCTTACTCCACCCCTGACAAATGGATTAGTGCTTAAATCGGCCTTGCTGGGTCGAATTTGGGGTACTGTGGACACAATTTGACGGTATTGGCCTCCGGGAGCTATCCCAGAGTGCTCCATTGTGACTGCTCTGGACAGCACTCTCAACTCAGATGCACGATTGTTTGCCGTTGCTCTGACGCAGGGAGGGGCGACTGACGACACGGCTTACAGGGTTGGCTTACAGGGAGCTAAAATCAACAAAGGGGGTGGCTTTACATCAAGGAGTATTTCAGGCAGGACTTCACGGAGGGTTCCAATAAGAAATGGTGCACCTAAGTTATTGTTCTTATTGGAACAAGCAGGTTGGTCTGGCCTCTGATTGATACATGGCTAGATTTACCTCGCTGCACCTTCTCTATGAGTGACTGCAGTGTGATCTAGAGGAATGAGTCCCCTAGACGGTGGGCGGGGGAGGGGTTTGCAAATGAGTACAAAACAAATCTGGTCTATTTCTTGTTTTGATACACTCCATCTATCTTTTACATCTTTGGCTGGCAGCAGACAGTGCAGAAGGACTGCATGCCATCCACATCTCATGGCTGCTCGGCAGAAGATGGTACAATAGGACTGCTAGCCATCCTCATCTCTTGCCTGCCCGGCAGAAGATGATGCAATAGGACTGCTAGCAATCCGTATCACCTGCCTGCTCACCATAAGATGGTTCAATAGGACTGTCTGCAGGACTAAAGAGAATGACTTGATCAAGTCACTCCAAATTTAGTTCCTGCGCCCATGTCTGCCCAGGTGCTTCTGATCGACCTCACACAGGTGACCAGGAGCACCTCGGACATGACGATGACGGCTACCAGTCCTATTGCACCATCTGCTGCCACAAGGCAATGGGTTGCTGCTTCTGTGTAGCAATGCAGTATCGCATCTGCCAGCACCCAGGAGACATACAGTGACAGTGAGCTGAGCGGGCTCCATGCTTGCCGTGGTATGGCGTCTGCACAGGTAACTCAGGTAAAAAGGCGTAAAACAATTGTCTGCCGTTGCTTTCACGGAGGGGGGCAGGGAACGGGGGCCTGACAATATGTACCCAGAGCCACCCGCGACAATGTTTTAGCCCCATCAGGCATTGGGATCTCAACCCAGAATTCCAATGGGCGGCGGAGACTGCGGGAACTGTGGGATAGCCACCCACAGTGCAGCGCTCCAGAAGTCGACTCTAGCCTCGGTACTGTGGAAGCACTCCGCCGAGTTAATGCACTTAATGCACTTAGAGCATTTTCTGTGGGGACACACACACTCGAATATATAAAACTGATTTCTAAAAAACCGACTTCTATAAATTCGACCTAATTTCATAGTGTAGACATACTCTAAATGTCTGATTAAGAGCCGATCCACTGGAGAAGATTTTTTGGGCTCAAAGCTCTGATTTCTGATCTGGCAGTGAACAGGATGTATTAATTGAAGGATGCACAGAACCGCACCATGCAGCATGTTTAGAACTCCCGGCTGATCAGTTAACAGTGCCACTCACAGGGCCGGTGCAAGGATATTTTGCGCCCTAGGCGAAAGTCCACCTTGCGCCCTGGAGAGCTGCAGTCGCAAAGGGAGCGCTCAGGACCCTGCAGCGCAGCCTCGCTGGAGAACTTTCCTCCCCCGGGGAGCCGGGAGGTGAAGGTCCCCGGGAGAGGCAGTGGTGGTTAGTGCTTGTGCTGTTGATTACACATAAATCACCAAATTCAAGCCTCATCATGGTGAGGAGCTCAGGAAGGCAATCTTACACACACTCCCCTCCCGGGGAAGATTGCAGCCACCGCAGCAGCAGCGAGGCCGGGCTGGACGCGAAGCGGGATCAGATGTAGCGCAGCGCCCTGGCGGCGAGAGGGGAAGGCTGCGGCAAGGCGCAGGGACCTCAGCGGCTCGCTTGCTTTCTCTTCCCCGCACGTCGGGGAGCTCCAGGGGGAGGGGACGGGACGGGACGGGACAGAAGCGCAGCCGGAATGGAGAGAAGCAGAGCTCCACGGGGAGCGAAGGCAGGGGGCAGAGGCACACCCTGGAGGGTCAGCCTTGCACGCTCCACCTCTCCCCTTCCGACCCCACGTTCCCTGTCCTCTGCGTCCTCTCCCCTTCCCCTCCATCGCTGTGTCTCCTTCCCTCCTCCTCCTCCTCCTCTCCAGCGTTTTCCTCCCTCACTCCCTCCCCAGAGACAAGGGAAGTGCCTGGGAAATGCAACCAAGGCAGGTCGTCGGAGAGCCAGCCCCACTCTCCCGTGAGAAGATGCGCCCTGCCTCAGGTCCAGGGCACAGGCTTCTGAAACAGTGCAAGCAGCCACGCCTCGCCGCGGACCTCTCCCTGGCAGAAGGAGGCTGGAAGTGTCCCGGGGCGTGAGTCCCAAGCCCTCTGATTCTAGCTTCTTGATTTATTTGCTCCAGGCAGAGGTTTTCCCTGGCAGGAAAAAGGAACAAAGATGAACCCTCCTTGCGTGCACGGCTGGGTCGCCATGAGGCAACCTGTGCACAGCATGGGACAGAGCTGCCCAATGTAGTGTGTGGAAGAGACATAGAGCGAGGGAGAACCCGGTTTCGAGGGAAGGCGGCTTGGGGAAAGGACCGAACTGCGCTTCGTCCCATTTTGGATGGAGCAAAATAAAAATTTGGGGCCCCGCTTTTTGGTGCCCCCAAATCTTGGCGCCCTAGGCAGCCCTCTAGTTCACCGAGTGGTTACACTGGCCCTGGCCACTCAGTTGTGCTTTCAGTTGGAAAAGAGGGTGAGCGCAGCACCTGTTTATTTAGCAAGAGGAGCCTCAGTGGAAAAGAAACAGTAACTAACTACCAAGGCTTCTAAATCTGATAGAAGAGAGAGAGAGAGAGAGTTATGCTGCCAATTAAGTGGAAAAGAAAGGGAAAAGAAGTACATTCAGGAGAGAAACAACTAGGTCATGTCACATTTGAAAAGCTGATTTTGCAGGTTACAGGACTTGTTAGTGCACTGTATGAAATTACACAGCCTGATCTTACTGATGGTTGGCCATCTGTCCCTGCAGGTTTTCATATCGGGAGAGCACAGTTTTTACTAAGAGCATGTAAACTATGTAGTGGTGTTGTTTTAAGTCAGTGCATTAGATGAACCCTCTAGGATGTCTAAGGTATTGGGGTGTGGTAGAGCCAAAGGAAGAAACGACTTCACAAATTAACAAAAGTAAGTCTGTTTAGATCATTTAATTTGCTATTGATTTTGGGTTCAAGTGTGGAAAAGAATGGGCATAAAGGGAGAAACAAAGGGTGGCAGGGCTTGTCAGTTTCAGAAGCAGCTCTCTGGTAATATTGTCCACTCCTGTAGTACCTTCCCTCTGAGCATGTCAAGCATGTTTCAGACACTGTGAGGCTTCATTCTCTAATATCCCTCTGAGGTAGGTAACTATTATCCTCATTGTACTGATAGAGAAACAGAAATGAAAAGATTAAGTGACCTGCCCAAGGTCATTCAGAAACCCGTGGCAGAGATGGGATTAGAGCTCAGATTTCCTGTACTGGGCTTTAACCACATGTTATTCTTCCTCCCAAACATACATACTGCAGAAACTAGAGTGGGGGAACAGCTGGACTGGTGCCACTTAGGCCCCAGACCTGCCATCTGATCTGTGCAGGATGCACCCCTTGCAACTCTGCAGAGCTCCATTGTCTTCCATAGGCCTCTGCAAAGGCTAAGGGGCTCCCCCTGTGATCTGATTGAATGGCTGGGGGCTTAGTTTCCAATTTTTACTGAATGTGATCTAATTGCTCACTGCTAAGTGGACCCCCAACCAAATGCAGGCCACAAAAATGCTATTAATCCTTGGAGTACGACTGGATTTTTCACTTGCACAGGATATGAAAAAGAAGAGATTTTAGCCCTGCAAGATTAAACAATCATCAGGGTTTAACGGATTTAATCCACTGGTGTTCAGACTGGAATGACTCATAAGTCTCCAAGTCTGAGTGTAATTGGATGCAGCATCAGAGCCTTTAAAAAAAAAAAAAAAAACATGCTACCAACTAGAAGTGATCTTTCCTTTGAAATTTGTTGTGGCATGAGGCCATAAAGCTGTCACCCTGCCTGTATTTCTTCAGTCTCGCTGGATACCGTTGCTGGGGGAGTGGGGGAGGGGGAGTTTTGTTCAGTACATGAATTCCGACTTTTGTTTCAGGCACACGTCTGCCTTAAGAAATAGCACAAAGCAGGCTGTTACTTATTCAGATGCAGAAGCTCCTTCCATCACACAAGACGGCCCATTCAAGTCACATGCCAGAGGTCTCCGCAGAATGGGCTGCAGCTGCTTCAAATCTGCTGTCTAACATTAGAAGCAGTTGGACAAACCTGAGTACAGTAAGCCTCCCAGCCTCAGAGGAAGACAGGAAAAAGATCTGGGATCCAAGCACTATGTTCTCTGAGGAGCTGTGGCTTGAAAATGAGAAAAATTGTGCTGTTGTTCACAAGTCTAAGCGAGGAAGGAAACGTCAAGAGCTGCTGGCAGTGGCATTGGGGGTTAAGGCGGGAGTAAAGGGGGCAATATTATGGCAACCTCTGAAACTCTTTGCCTATTCACAGATCACCTCTTTGGTCAGAAGAGCAGCTTTAACTCAAAACGACAACCATTGCAACTATGAAAAAGCACACAATTTTAAGGTAAGAACAGCTTTGGGATGCTTCTGGTTTAAAGGTTGATTGATTTTTCCTGTGTAAAGTTTTGCACTGTGATTATATATTTCCATATAACTCTTTATGCCACATCCAAGAGGAGTATTTCAGAAAGTAGTTTTCTTCCTGTGTTAAAATCCATTGATTGTGTAATTCTTAACACATGTCGACAGGGCTATTTAATATGGATAACAATCTCTCTCAGAGCACAAGCAAAGTCAAGACCCTGCTGGATCCTGCCAAATGACAGATTTATATTTGAGCTCCTTAGACCCAGATGTGTTTTATTTGTTTCTTGGAAATGTTACTTCAGATTGATCACCTTAATCTTAAAATGTGTCAGTTTTGATAATAAAAATATGACTTCTGAAAATCTACATTTTTATAGTGTGGTGTTAGTGCCGTTTTAACAATACACATTTGTGCTCTTTCTGTTTGCACTAAGTCATGAAAGCCCAGTACCTACTAACAATAAAACAAAGTGCTGTGGTGGTATTGTCTGATATCTTTTATTCTTGCGAAGGAAATGCTCCTTGAGTCCCACTGAGCTATTGGATATAGGCTTGTGCTTGCTTGTCAGACTAAAATGAATAGCTATACAAACTCAAGGATGCTTAAACGGATTGTCTTGTTGCTAGCTTATAGATACAAAATCAGATTCTTTTTTCAATCACAGCATCTGGAATGCTGTGTGCGCTGGGGAAGTGACTCAGCCTTAGAAACTAGACTTCCAGTCATCTTGCTCTAACATCTTTTGCCAGAAGGACTGAGTTAGTTCCAGAGTGTGCCAATCCCCAGTTATCATGGTTAGAGCTGTCAAAAAGTGGTTTGATGGTAATTGGGGGTGGATACAAAGTGACTGAGAGGAATGAAAAGGAGATAAACAAGAGACGAGAGATGTGCATTATACTCCCTTAATTCCTCTATTTTCTTAGTGCTCCCTGGAGATGATAATCTAGGTCATTGTCAGAATAATTTGATTCATTATCAGAAATAGTATTTTATCATGCTGACTTCTGGCCTTTAAATAAAAGGGAAATTAACGTTCATTAAAATTATTTAGCAAGTATGCTTTTCTCTTTGTTCCTCTGTTATGCTTTTCCCTTAAGACATTCAGTGTCTGTGCTGTGGTTGGAATTTATCAATAATTAAGTATTCATGAGTAAAACTTTACCTTCAACATTTTATGCTCCTTGCCATTCCTCCTCCTTAACCCAGCACCCACATAAAAGTTAATATTTTTCTCACTGCTAAATACTGAAAGAAATAGGAGAAATATTCTGTACTTTTTTCTTGATTAAAGAATCTTTTATGCTTTCTGGTTTTAGCCTCATTATCATTTAAATATGAAAACTGTTTTAGGTTAACTAGAAAATATTTTCTCATGACTGGGACTTTTTTCCACTTTGACCTATACATTCCTTCCTTTCCTCTTCAAAATTCCCCTTGTTTTGGCTTTGATTTATAACTGGAAATGTGCCCAGCAACATTGGATTTGCACAGTTGAGCTGTTATACACCCTTTATTACTTTCTTTTTGAAAAGAGTCATAGTTTAGCTGAAAGAAAAGGAGTACTTGTGGCACCTTAGAGACTAACAAATTTATTTGAGCATAAGCTCACTTCATCGGATGCAGCTCACGAAAGCTTATGAGTCCATGCTGTTCTGCTCGATAATGATCCAAAGCAGAACAGACCGACATATTCATTTTCATCATCTGAGTCAGATGCCGGCAGCAGAAGGTTGATTTTCTTTTTTGGTGGTTCAGGTTCTGTAGTTTCCACATCTGAGTGTTGCTATTTTAAGACTTTTGAAAGCATGCTCCACACCTCGTCCCTCTCAGATTTTGGACGGCACTTCAGATTCTTAAACCTTGAGTTGAGTGCTGTAGATTTTTAGAAATCTCACATTGGTACCTTCTTTGCGTTTCATCAAATCTGCTGTGAAAGTGTTCTTAAAACATACATGTGCTGGGTCATCATCCAAGACTGCTATAACATGAAATATATGGCAGAATGCGGGTAAAACAGAACAGGAGACAATTCTTCCCCAAGGAGTTCAGTCACAAATTTAATTAATGCATTATTTTTTTAAAGAGCATCATCAGCATGGAAGCATGTGCTCTGGAATGGTGGCTGAAGCATGAAGGGGCATACGAGTGTTTAGCATATCTGGCACATAAATACCTTGCAACACCAGGTACAAGAGCCATGTGAACATACTGTTCTCACTTTCAGGTGAGATCGTAAATAAGAAGCAGGCAGCAGTATCTTCCATAAATGTAAAAAAACTTGTTTATCTTAGCGATTGGCTGAACAAGAAGTAGGACTTAGTGGACTTGTAGGCGCTAAAGTTTTACATTGTTTTGTTTTTGAGTATAGTTATGTAACAAAAATAATCTACATTTGTAAACTACACTTTCATGATAAAGAGATTGCACTACGTACTTTTATGAGGTGACTTGAAAAATACAATTTCTTTTGTTAAAAATTTTTACAGTGCAAATATTTGTAATCAAAAATAATAATATAAAGTGAGCACTGTACACTTTGTATTGTGTTGTAATAGAAATCAATATATTTGAAAATGTAGAAAACATCCAAAAATATTTAATAAATTTCAACTGGTATTCTATTGTATAACAATGTGAATAATCGGGATTAATTTTTTTGAGTTAATCCTGTGAATTAACTGCAATTAATCGAAAGCCCTACAAAATATGAATTTTAAGAAAGAAACATTTTAAAAATAAAATGTAACCTAGAAAGTTAGGTCACTCTGAAGTATTATATTTACATAACACAAATATTACTCACCACTCAAAAATCTACAGTCTTCTATAGGATGATTCTAAAATGCATATAGTAGCTAAAAAAAATCATGAACAATGTGCTAATAGTGGAATATTTAGATTAAACAGTCACCCACTTTAAGTTTTAAATCTATTGACATGTTCATAAAAAAGTTAAGTAGTGCAAAAGAAAGAAAATTGTTGGAGGGTTTTTGAAGCTTAAGTCCTAGTTGTCATAGACATATACACAATACTAATATGGTACTGTGGAACATAAGTAAAATCTAATGGGCTATTTCATAGGGTTGCAAAGAGGTGTTTTGCCCTTTTTTGTTTTACTGAACACTTAAAATGTGTTGTACTATATATTTTGCTGTATATGGACAGGGATTTCATGACAGAGTCCATCAGAATGTTTGGCATGCGTTAGTGTCAATAAATGTACACTAAAAAAAATTTTTACCTTGGCAAATTTGAACCTCTTGGGATGATTAGTCTTTTTTTTAAAAAGGCTACGTATTTGGTACAACTGATTGGAAACATTGTGTAACAAAGTAGAACTGGCGGAAAGGGGAAAAGCACAAAAAAGAGATGGGTACAAAATTCAGAGTCAGATCTAGACTGCCTTGTGCCCTTTTAAAAAGGCAAAGTTCAACGTGTGCACGCCAAATAATTAACTAAAGGGATCTAGGATGTGTTTTGCATGTTTAATACCCATTTTGAATTTTAAATCGCTATATGGGGGGGTTGGTATAAAAGTTACAGCCTCTCGGGCACTTTGTATTTGAATAATATTGTGAGGAAGGTCATTCCAGATGCTAGTGGAGATATGTGTATGTATAGTGGTGGAGGGAGTAGAAAAGAGCAAAACCAGACTTTGTCTTTGCCCCACCAAAGTAACTGCACGCCCTAAACCTCAGGAGCAAAGGGATGACTTCTTCTTAGTGGCCTTGGAGAGGCACAATTGACCCTGCACAGGCTGGGGAAAATTTAGAACCAAGACCCTGCCCTCCTACCCATAGGCCAGCAAAACTGACCTGCTGTGTGGGGCACGCTGCACTATGCAAAAGGATGGTTTAGCATGCACAGCCCTTCCTTTGCTCCCTGCAGCTCCTCAAGGGATCGCAGGCACAATCTCTTCCAGAACTTGCCCTGGAGCAGTACAGCTTTGTAATGCCACAGTGTGGAGCAGTGTAAAAAGCAGACCATCTAGCCCTGTGTTAGGGCAAATTGTTGAAGTCCTTCCCATGACCATTCTTTTTGGTCCTAAATTATGACAACAAACGTTCTATATATATATATATATTTTTTTATACAGTTTACATTGTATCACACTAGTGTTCGGAAACTGAAATTAAAAAGGAGTAGATTCATTAGCTGGCACATCTAGGAGTGGACAGGACTTATAAATCCGTAAAGAAAGTAAGTCCTTGGGGCCAGGTCTTGATTGACAAAAAGATGCTTTCTTCAGTTGTATTAGCTCATTCGAATTAGTTTAATGTAACTGGAAAGTTCCCTTAGCTCTCATTAAGGTCCTGATCCTGCAAATACTCATACAAGTGGTTAACTTCACTACCTTGAGTCGTCCCATTAACTTCAACAGCATTACTCATGGTAGTAAAGTTAAACAGGTACGTAAATATTTGCAGAATCGAAGCCTAAGGGCATGGCTACACTGGAGCTGAAGGTGTAACTTCCAGTTTGGGTAGACATACGGATGCTAGTTTTGACAAGCTAGCATGTTAAAAATTGAAGTGTCTCTGCAGCGGCATGAATGGCAGGAGTGAATCCTACCCTGAAACCTGGGTACTTATTTAAGCAACTAGCCTATCTTGCTGCCCATACCACCATGGCCCCGCTGCTATATTTAGCATGTTACCTCGATCAAAGCTGGTGCACATGTCTACGCAAGCTGGAAATTACACCTCCAGCTTCACTGTAGACATACTCTAGAGACACAGGCTAGCACCTTTTAGAACGTTCCCGCTCCTTGTGATACAGACTCAGGAGGGAGTTAATTCAATTGAATTAACATAACTGAAGAAAACATACTTTTTGTCCATTGAGACATGGCCTGAGCTAGTCAAGTCGCAGCAAATGGGGAATCGCATATATTCTAGAGTTACCTTTTACAAAACAGGATCTCACTTTTTATAACAGAAATTAACATAGGACCAGATTTTGCCCTCACTTATTTTTATTACTACACAGTCTTCTGCATTTCCCATTACCACAGATTTCAAGTGGTGTCGTGCCGGATTCTATATTGATAGTAATGTTTGTTGAACCTCATGCCAGCACAGAGTCCCAGGAACATCAATGGGGACCAAAGGAGATGCCTTGGGACATCAGCATGCAGTTTATTGTAGGATCAGGGCCCAGTGCAGGACAGAATTTGGCCCATTATTATTGTAGAACCTTAGAAGTGATCTCAGTTTTCATTGCAACATATAAAATTTAGAGACGCAGTGAGGGTTTTAATTATGGCATGTACACTCAGTGGTTTTTTTTTTCATAAGTCTGTTGTTTTTCTTAAAATTACACCTTTGTGAGAAGTGGAATTTTCATTGTCCCAAAACAAAACTGGTAACGGATTCAATTCTGTTCCCACTGAAGCCATTGATTTCAAAGGGATTCAGTTGAGGCCCCAGAGCTGAGGTAAAGTGTTCCTGCTTTTCAACTGAAAGTCTGAAAAATCTCTTCTTCTCTTTTGATACAAAAGAAAAAAAGCTTCAAAACCAGGTTAGGTAACCAAAAAATTGTCTGAAAGCAGCTCTGCATATTTCATATGAAGAGCACACGTGTCAGCCCAAGGCAGTTCTTGATTTGCTGCTGTAGCATTGTTTTTACTGGATTCACTCTGTGGCTTTGGTGAAATCACTTAACTTTTCTGCCTTAGTTTCCTCATCTGTGAAATAGAGATAATACCTACCTCACAGTGGTATCACAACTATTAATGACTGTGTAAAGCATTGTACACCTGCAGATTCTCAGAGGAAGATGGAAGGGACATTAAAGAGACCATATGGAAGCAATGGTAGTTGAGAGATGTAAGTAAAGGAAACAGAGAGGAGCATCACTAATGAAGACAAAATGTAATGTGTGTAAGAGAGAGAGGATTAATATGAAGAAGAAACTACTTTTCTATGAAAGAATGGGAGAGAGAGAATAATACAAAGAAAGGAAATATAAATACAGAAAATGAAAGGAGATGGCCTGGAGATAGAGTGAGTCAGACAGTGGGAGGAGGGAAACGAAGAAACTAAAGAAGGGAATAAGCAGGAAAACACATTTTAGACTAATAAATTTTGTTGAACTATCTCACAGACAACTCAGATCTCTGGACAGTAAGTTTGGAGCAAAGGGATGGCATTTTGAGAACTTACGCAATATTAATATTATTGAGTCCCCTGCATTCTATAGCTAAATAGTGGTGGGAAAAGACAAGAAAAAAGTTTACCAGAATGTACATCAGACCCCTTCATTATTAGGGTGAATATTGACCCCAAAACCTCAGGTCATATTGAGAATTGTCCCTTGCTGTTTCTTTTGAAAGATTGGCAGTATGCAAGGACACCAGCACAAGCAGTTCAACGCTATTCTTTATACACAAACGAGTCTCCGTGACAGTCCAAAAATTTGAAAGGGTGCGGGGGGACTCAAAAAGTTATCTTGATGATTCTTCAAAAAGCCTAAGCCCGGTTCAGTAGGTAGTGGTGTGATCATACGGACACGGGTACAAGACTAAAAATATAATCCTATCTCCTATCTATGACTGCCTCGGAACCCTTGCACAGTATAAAATAACTCCAGGATCAGTTCGGCAGTCATTTCTCAGGCAAAACTCTCATTTACTGTGACCAAAGTCTTACTTTCAGCATCAGCCTTAAGAGTCCATCTGAGCTGAAGTGTTGTTTTTAAGAATACAGAGCCTTATTTTTTATGAACATTGAAAGTAATGGTCAGCCAAACTTCAGAGACAGTTCAGATATGTATCTTAAGTTACATTAATGCTTATCCAAACTTCTTGAAATTTCATCTAGAAAATCTCAAAAGATCACACTTTTGACTTGTGAGATAACAGTATTTCTCTGTTTCAGCTCAACCAGAAATGCTGCAAAACCAGCCTTTCTCATGGTATTTCATTTTGGTACATGTAATTTCAGCCAAAATATGGAGATGTGAAAGTAACATTAAATAAATAAATTTAACTGAAATTTTGGGGCCTCAAAATCAATGGTAGATGAGGGTGCTCAGCAACTCTCAAGTTTGGGTCTTCGGTGAAAATAATAATGACCATTTCCCATTGTGCAAGAAAAGACAAAGATATAATCAGCTACCAACTTCTAAATACTCTACAGTGTGATCAGTTAAATGATACCTTTATGTGAAGTGAACAAGCAGGCCTTTAATATCCTAGAAACTGTGGTGTAGTCTAACCAGGATGTAAAACTGTGCAGTTTTAATAATACCGAACAAGCTTTTACAATTATCTTTCATAAAAGATTAGCTTTTGTAACACTTTGTGAAGCAAGAGATACTGAGAATCTAAAGATTAGCGATATCCCTCAAATAGACAATTTCGCATTTGTAGTTAAATGTAGCTCACGAAAGGTTATGCTCAAATAAATTTGTTAGTCTCTTAGGTGCCACAAGTACTCCTTTTCTTTTTGCGGATACTGACTAACACGGCTGCTACTCTGAAACCACAAAAATTGCATAGTTACACATCTAAAATTGGTAGCATTGCAGTCATAGATAACTGTCTGCAATTTTGTATCCACAACATTATGTTGGAGGCCACATTTTAAAATGTAAGCCTAAAACTCCAAGGGCAATGTTCTCAGTTGATGTAAGTCAGTATCAATGAAGCTATGCTATTTGCACCGGCTGGTGATCTAGCTTTAAATGAATGTTAACTGATCCCTGTAAGACAACCTCTGAATGGAGCAAGAAGTGATAGAAACACATATATATCAGCAAGGCTTACCACCAATAAGTGTTTCCCATTAGTATATGTTGTAGTGAGAGCTAATACATTTCAGAAGTATAATTTGAGTTGGTCAAATGTACCTGTTTAAGCATTTTAATACCAAAAGAGATGAAAAAATTAGCATTACTTTAAGCTAAATAGCAACTGCTTTACAGCTGCAATTAGTTACATAATTATTGACTACATGGATAAGTAGGAGTAATTTGTTGTCAAGCTGTGCTAAGTGAAAATGTAGTTTTTAATCATCAAACTAGAAAGATAGTAAGATATTTAAAAATACTTCATTTTGCCAAGGAATAGCAATGTTATCAGTTAATACACACTCATTTCAGAAAAAAGTAAAGTGAAACAGGAAAATGGGAAAAAAGCGTTAGTTTGGTTTATTAATTAATACATGTTTTCCAAGACAAATAGATGGAAATATTTAAGTATGTTTGTAGCTGTTACCACTGAACTTGAGAGCAAATGGTGCAATACCATTGAAGCCTTTAGTTACACAAGGGATTAATTTGGCCAAGACAGTTAGTAAGTAAAATCTATAACGTATGTTGTATTTTTGTTCAATTTTGTTTGGTATTATTTTCAGACAGATAGCTCTGATTTCATAATATGACAAATCGTTGAATTGCAGGAGCTGTGATTTCTTGATGCAATGCAATAATGCTGTGAGTGGTGCTGTAGACATAGCAGGGCCATGATATTAGCAAGCTGTATGCTTGATTGAAAATTGTATATCGTTTATTTGGAAAAGGGCAATAACTGCACTTTCCCCAACTAAATATACTTGATGAAAATTTAAAATAATAAACTTTTTCCCCAGCCAGTAGTGACCTTTCAACAAAGTACCCAGGGGATTAAAAAAAAAGAAAGGAAAGGGTTAGTCAACAGAGAGGAAGCATTAGCAGCCTCAATGTGCACAATGTATTTTGTTAAATAAAGTCTCTAGGCAGATCTAGCCCATTTACACAGGACTATACTCGACTATTTACTGTGCTGTTCAATGAAAATTAAGTGCATGCTGTATCATGCAAAGGGCTCTAAAGGTGCCAGTGTTAATTTTGCACTATATAGCCATATTTTAAATAACAAAAAGATCACCGTTATAGGTTCTTTAAAATGCAGTTGTTGAAGCAAGTGTTTTGTGCAAAAGGCAGCTGAGGAAACTGTGTTCTGTCTGTTCTTTTCATGCCATTTTACCCTTCTTGTACTGATATGGGGATTGTAGTAAAATGAGACTGACTGTGACTTTATTGAATAAGGATCTATTTATTTTTTTTGTTTTGTCTGTGTGAGATCAGTTTAGTTATTTAGGTGGTTTGGTCAAAGGAGTAGTTTGCCTATGTCTGTAATTGATTCTGCCGTGCAAAAGCAGATGATTGCCCAACTTTTGCCTAGAATGTCTACACAAATTATTCCTTTTGATTCCTTTGGCTTTTGTTTAATGATTCTTTTTTTTTAAATGGTGCAAATGCCCACATGATGGAGCCATGCCATAATCCTACTGTACTAACACCTATGGGATATTCAAAATATTAGAACTTTGAATCTGCATGGGGGGAGAGGGGGCAAATTTTGCCCTCAGTACCCTAGTCCAGTCCCCCTGAAATCAATAATAATTGTGCAAGTGTATTGGAAAGCAGAATTTGGCCACAGCATGAGAGCAGAGATTTTCTTCCACTGAATTTTATCTCCCTCTCTTTCCAATAGTCTGTTGCAGAGTGTGTGACTCTCGGAAGCTTTCTGATTTTATTTTAGCTAGTTCAGTAAAAGGAATGACTACGACTGCTTGGATTATTTGTTTTATTTTTGTCCATTTTGATAGTGGACTAAACCCAGTTACCACTTCTGTATCTGCACTGAACTAAATGTAGATGACACAAAAGAAACACATCAACTAGCAAAAAAGAAAAAAAAAGTTTTAAAAATAATTTGTTTCTATGTCATACAGTATCCAGTTCTGCATTATGATAGGCCTATTGTGAGATAAGAGAACATAAAGATCAAAGCACATTTATTTTCCGAGGATTTATTTCATACAGACTTTGGAAAGAAGTGTATACTGTATGCTGAAGACTTACTCCTACTGAATCCTTTGTCGTTTATCTCTTTTACTTGTTCCATCTGTCAGACCATCTGCCTCCTGATGACCCCATTTTTTTTATTGTATTACAGGTCTACACATTCCGAGGTCCACACTGGTGTGAATATTGTGCCAATTTCATGTGGGGGCTCATTGCTCAGGGAGTCAGGTGTTCAGGTAGCTTTATGCATTTAATTTATCTTGGTTCTTTCTTCTGAAAAATAAAAGTGTAAGATCTGGGAGGGAGGAATGGGGGACAATTTCATAAAATGTAACAAGAAATTGCTATCTAATTAGTCCAAAGGCTGAATTTGCTGTAGTTTAGCCCTTTCCAAGAAGTGCTGAGCACTAGGCACACATTTTAACAATAACAGTAAGGAATGGGAGTTGTACAGAAATCAGGATCCAGTCCCAGTATTAGCAAGGGAGAATAATGGGGAAGACGGAGGGAGATCTTTCTACTTTTCATATCTGAAGAACAGAGAAATTAGCAGCACCAGTTTTTTGTTTTGTTTTTTTAACTTATCCTGTTTGTTTCCGGACTCCTGTAGAGCCTTACAAGAATATGTAAACATATTGGAAAGAAGATGGTGCTATATTTTCCCTTGGAAAACTTGATCCTTTTTTTCCCTAAACAAAGGACTTAGAAATATTGTCCTGTTTATTTTTCCTGCTTAGTTGGCTTAGAAGTAGAGGCATCTCTCTATGGACATCTTTATAACAGTACGTTGGCAATGTGTAGGCCCCAGTATTTTGGTTTAGGTTTTTCATCAGCATCTTGTAAATCATCTTCCTTATGGTAGTGCCAGGTTTTGTTTTATATGTTTTTACATCTTCAGAAACAAGATCTGAAGATGGCACAAAGCCAGCCTGCAGCTAGACTTCATAATTCATCCTTTTGCCACTCACTGTTGAAAAATGTCCTTCTCTGGGAAAAGACGATCACCTTTGACCAATAAAAATACCATATGTTGCTACAAACCTCAAAATATCCTACCTCATAGAAAAGAAAAAATGTTACCCTCCTTTCCAAAAGAATTAATTTCCTGGTTTTTCTTTTTCTTTGTTAACCTTTTAATAGATTTTTTATTTTATTTTTTTTTCATTTCTTTGCTACATTGCTACAATAAACCAAGAACCATTATTCCATGATTTTGTTTGTTGCAGGAATGGACTTTTTTTTTTTTGATACATCACATGCAAATTTTGGTAACTAAATTCTGCTAACCGAAATTCTCCTTCCACTTTCAGCTGAAGATAGTGCTCCCTCTCAAATCCTGTCCTAAGCTTATGAGTGTTACTGTGCACTGATTAACAGCAGCGACTTGCAACCCCACATCAGACTGAATCTGAGGGGTGGGTGAAGTGACGCCACATAAATTTTGTATAGCAATTTGAGGGTCGTTTAAGATAAAAGTTGATTTATAAATTTAAAGTATTGATATGTGCATGGCCCACTTATTATTGTACTTTACTACTTCATCTTCTCTAGCTACAGATGGGTCAGAGGCAAGACAAAGAGTATAAAAATGAAATTAAAAAAAGGAAAATTAATAACCATTTACTGATCCGGCTATTTAATCCTCAGTGTAAATTGGTAAAAATTGACCATGTGGATCTAATGAATATTGTTGGATTTGTTCCCCCAACTTAAAATATCTAACCTATGAAAAGGCTTACTTATTTAGTATGAAGCTTAACACTTTCCCATATTAAATTACCAACATTTAACTCTAAGTAGACAAACAAGGGTTTTTTTTAACCTCACATGAAATGTTTTGCAAGAACATTGAAAACAATAAAGGGAGTATCCTCAATGCAGCTGGCCAGATTTACTTAGATGTCACTGAACAATAATCCATTATGCAGTAGTTTCTGTCTGAAGAGACCAAATAAACTAAATTAATTCCATTAAGGTTTGTTGTTGTTTTTTAGGGACAATTTGATTTTGTTTGATTGACATTTTATGGAACATAATATTGAGATGTGTTTCAAGTAATTCAGAGAGTTGTTTAAAATTTTAATAGTTCAGCCAGTAATCAATATGCAAAAGGTATATTTGCCTAACCAGTGATAAGTTCAGGAATGTTAAGGAGCCCTGAATTGTTATAGCATAAGGGCCTTGGTTAATAACAAGCACACTTTTGCTTTGCTCCTCTACACACACTATCAGTGAGAAGCAGAACCAGAAATGCTTTACAGTAGAAAGCAAACTTCTGTGAAAAGTACATTGGAGTGCAATGTTTGTTCCTGACCCTGGTTTTTCCTAACACCCTTTGGGGCTGATGCAAGATAGTCATCTGGGCTCTTCTCACTAACTTTTTTCAGGGATCCTCCATCCTCTTCCCTCTTCAGAATCTCAGCATTGCAGTGACCCTCTCTTCGGGGTGCTGGATGTCACCAAGTCCTGTCAATGTTATTGAGTGAGTCAGCCACAGGAGTCACTAGAGAGCGATGCGACGAGTTTTTGTGTTTGTTCTGGTTTTGTCTGAGGGATGAGGGTTTTCCTGTTTGTTTGTATAGGCTCATGAAATCATTACCTAGCAAAACCTATCAATGGAAGTGTTAATTCTGGCAAAACTTTGTTCACAGACTGTGGGTTGAACGTACACAAACAGTGTTCCAAATATGTGCCCAATGACTGTCAACCAGACCTCAAGAGGATCAAGAGAGTCTACTGCTGTGACCTCACTACACTAGTGAAGGCCCACAATACACAGAGACCAATGGTTGTGGATATATGCATTCGAGAAATAGAAGCAAGAGGTTTGCATGATTTTCTTTGTTAGACTAGAGCGGAGTGTCACCAGGTCTATAATGTTACATGAATTGTGATCGAGGATTAACAGATACACATAAAAAGTAAATCAACTTTGAATTACATGTTAAGTTGGGAGAAAAAAATAGGCCCAAGTAAATGGAAGAGTGGACAGGAGTAGGTTTTTGAGTAAAAGTTCTACTGTTTTGCATTGGCTAGTAAAGTCCAGTTCTGTCATTTCCAAATGCAAATTATTTAAATTGCTTTTAAAAAAATATATTAGATATATCTTCTAAAATGCAAACTATTCATGTCATACTTTTTCAAAGGACAAACTTTAAACTCACCTGTGTGTCTTTTCACTTGGTTCATTTCCCTTTGACAGATATATGGACAATATTTTCATTTCAAAGCAATCAGAGTTTAATTCCATGCAAGTTACGAATAGTTTTAAACTATTTCAGAACATCATGTGCGAGAGAACACAAATGAATGGAAATGGCTCATACAAAACATGAAAGAGGAGTGCAACATTTTGTGACCTGTGGCAAGCCTCTCTTTTAGTGAAATTCACATTACATTCTGTTTCTGACTGATGAATGACATAGCCAAGCAACGTGTCACAGCCAAAAAGCCAGCTTGTGATTTGTCTTTTACTGAACTGACATGCATTCCACATTTACAAATTACGATAACCCCAAGTTATGCAAAATGATTACAAGCTAATGATCATGTATATGTTATTGGTGGCTTACATGTGAGTTGTGCCACCTGATAAGCCACGTTTCCTCTGTTAGTCATGTTTTGCACAGAGATCCCATGATGCTGAATTTTTGACATGATAGTAATCTGCATGGCAACACACTGCTGCCAGACAGGGGATTTCAAAGCAGTGTAGGGGATTTAGCGACACATCTTCCATTAAAATTAATAAAAGATGTGCAGCTAAATCCTCTGTACTGCTCTGCAAATCTCAGCCAGGATTATATCATCACTGCAAGAACAAGTGGAAAGGGAGGATGGGTTTGAGAGAGAACAGTTTTACTGAAACATAAGTATCTATAATGATAGCAAAGGACATATTAGAAAGCTATATTGCATTTGATATATAAATATTCTTTCTTTTACAAATGTCAGTTGAGACTAAATTGGTTGTCCTCTTTCATTATCAATACCTTAACAGCTGTAAGAACTCTAAAAATCCCTCCTGTTGGGATATTGGTTTTGGTCATGATACAGCCTCAGTAGCTAAAAAAGGCCAGTGTCTCTTTGTTGGGTGATCACATGGGCATGGTCACAGTAAGGAACCAGTGAGTTAAAACAAGTAACAGCCATGTAAGCCACTTTGACTAGTTGTATCTGCTGCTGTCTTGGACCACCCTTCTTTCCTGTAGGGATGGGAACAGTGCAAGTAAGATTTGTGGAGGCTAACAGCAAACAGGCAAAGGACAGTGGGAGGGATGGGTTGTGCGAAAGAACAGTGTATGCTGCACGTACCCGTTAAGATTGACAGCAAAATCAGAGAGGAAAAAGGACCACAGGAAGGTAGAGTTAATTGCTGGCATCACTATAGGTCATTAAGAACACAGACATAGGGAAGGCAGAATTTAAAGCTATAGTAATTACAGACCGAAAAACAAGAACTGAATAGGAAGTTATCATACCATATGTTGCCAGTATAGGCAAATTGTAGTATTTTGTAGCTGATATTGTGTATTCCCTACCAAACTAATAAAACCAGAAAATGTAACCAACTTGTAGTCTTTAAAATTTACCTTAATTCTTCTTTAAAATACTCAGAAGTTTAACATGAAAATTATTGCTCTTGTCATATTTCATATATGGGATTATTAGCATAACATAAAATAACTGTGATGTTATTGATTTTAAGATTTGAATAGATTGAATATTTGTTGATATATATATATCTGTTGATAGCAGAAATAAAGCTAAATCAAGTGTTTACCTTGCAGGTTTAAAGTCAGAGGGTCTTTATAGAGTCTCGGGGTTCACTGAACACATTGAAGATGTCAAAATGGCCTTTGATCGAGGTATAGTGCGTTTTAATATTAGATGGGTTTTCAGCTGACCTTTTGGTTTAAAGAGACACTGTTCTTATTGATCTCTGGGAGCTCAAATACCATGGTGAGGAAACTGATCTATAAGCAGAAGCCCAAAATGTTACCTATCTTTTTTCTGATGTTATTATTTTTTACCAATTTCTGTAGCACTTTTCACATGATTAAAATCATATTTCATAGTTGGAATAATGTAGATAAATGCACAACAAATAAATGTAGATAGGGAAATGAAAGGTTCAGGTGACTGCTAATGGTCTAGAGCCTTTCACCTCTAGGTTACCACCTCGGACCGAGGCATTCCTGAATGTCTGGAAGGCATCTAGCACATCGTGAATGCTACCATAAACAAATAATAATAACAATAATGATCTTTGTTCAGGAAGGCAGACTGCAGTTGTCATTGTGCTGAATGTTATACTCAATGCTAAAATGGTCAAAGTGCAGTCGTCTTAATAGGCAAGCGGATTTACATCATATATGGGAATTCACAACAAGGTCCAAAAAACTCTGCAAAATCTTTAGCTAATTTTATATAAAGAATGTTTACTTAAAAACCCACAGGATCCTGCAAACCACATAGGCCCCACCACTTAGCTAACAGCACTGTGTCTGTCTGTATGTGTGTTTCATAGGGAGACAAAGTGGGTGAGGTAATATCTTTCATTAGACCAGCTTCTGTTGGTGAGAGAGAGAAGCTTTTGAGCTTATACAGAGCTCTTCTTCAGGTATTCAGCTCAGTGTAAGCTCGAAAGCTTGTCTCTCTCACCAACAGAAGCTGGTCTAATGAAAGATATTACCTCACCCACCTCGTACCTCTAATATCCTGGGACCAACACGGCTACAACAACACTGCGTACAATGTGTGTGTAATTCTCACACACACAGGCTACTTCTGTGTTTCCATGCTTCCCTGGAACTTGTCTGTGTACTGAATTGCACATGTATCCCATACCTGTGCTGAGTGTCCACATATGCTGAATGGGGAACGGGTACACGCTGTGTACAGGGCATATACCCCTGTCCACACTGCCTCTTTTTTTGTCCACCACATTAGTGCTATCGTTTCAGGGGCAGTAACCCAGAGTCCTGTGCATCACAGGAGACACTCTGGGAACCGCCTTATGTGTTGCTGGTACTGTACTCCGCCATCACACATTTGGCAATGGCAGCTCCCTCTCGCTTCCTCCAAACTGTGTTGGAGACATGGAGCACAGGTATGATGATGTGGTTCTGCTCTTGCTCACTGGACAAATGTTCCTGCGGTGCAGTACTGGACACTAGACAGAATCGGCCCACACAAATTTGAGATAGCTGACTGAGTCTGGGGGGAATGAAATCCGGTAGAATCCCAAGAAACAGGTGTGTTGAGTGCTGGGAGTGCAATGGTATGCCCATGGGAGGGCCACCGCTTCTGGTCCTGGAGAACCATCATGGTGTGCTGGGAATCCTGCTGACTCCTTCCTAATGTGTGGAAAACATGTTGATCATACTCAGAAAGCAAAGTGCACACACAAGTGACGGGAACAGTAACTTTTATTTGACAAACATACATCAAACATAGAGCTAAAACAAGATCAAATACACAACAACAACAGGTCAGATTCCCTCAAAGGTGGTCAAACGTTAACTTCTTCGAATATGTCTCCTTGCCGTTCCCCTCTCCCTAACAAGGGAGGAATGGCAGAAAAATATTGGAGGGTGGAGGGGAACAAATAGGGTTGTCTCCTGTGTGGGATCTGGGGACTGTTCACAAGCTGGACTACAAGAACTGGATCAGGCTCATCGTTCCCCTCCTGAATGTTCTGGGGGGTTCCCCTCTCGAGGGGTTTCAGGTGCCTGCGGAGGATGTTGTGCCAGGCATCGAGCATGTTCCTTCCTGTCAGGGATGGTGGTGGGATTCACTGCCTCAGCAGCAGCCTGGCAGGCAGATGGAGGAGGACTAGGAGAAGGAGGAGCTGCTGTTTGTTCATGCAGAGGAGCAGGTGCTACAATGGTGGGCAGGGCCTAGAAGCATGCTGGTTGGACTAAGGATTTTCTGAGTGCATGATCTTGTTCCCTCTGATGTACTCCCATTGCCTGTGAAACTCTCCATTTTCAGGAAAGCCTTAACCATGTCTAAGAGCCCAATCCTTCCTTGCTCTAAGAAACTTGAACTGCTCCTGACTTCCATCTATGCCAATGAACAGGTCTTTCTGCGTCTTCCTCTGTGATCTCTGTGGAACTCCTGCCTTTCCACCGGAATGGCTTCTTTGTTGGCATCAGAATATCCTGCCAAGTCAAAGACAAGGGTAACAGTATATTGCATTTTTCCTTGGAAAGTAACTAAATTCCCCAACATCATGCAATTGTACTGTGGAAGCCACAACACTGGTACATTTTAGAATCCCAGGAATGCAGCTGTTACAACCCCCTCCTTCAGACTACTTTTGCAGCCCATTAGGAAGGAGCTGAGGTTAAAAAAAATGGTAAGATGCCTGCAGTACTGTTATTAAAGTGTTTTAATGTTTACAGTGTATGAATGGACCACTTGAGGTGGCGTTTGGTTCCTTTAAGGGTAACGTTACCAAGTCATCTTTCTGTTCTTTAAAGGCTCGCCATCACTTTGAGAACATAGCAGTTTTTGAGACTGGAATGGAAAAGAGTAGTGGCTTTCCAGTCCTGTGGAGGACACCTGGCCACCTATGTCAGAGATATATTTCTGATAATGGTGACCTATCTACATATTACTGAGTGGTGGGGTTTAGTGAGCTACAAAGTTGGACCAAGCACATTTGCCCTACTGAAAAACCATTTGAATTTCTGCAACACCAAAAATTTGCTGAATTATGCTTACAGGACTGGGTGGCAATTCAAGAGAAAATTGACTATTCTATGCTAGCAGATGGAGTTGCCATGGAAGAGGAATGGAGAACCACAGAAAACATCCACCCACCACTTAATTCCCCCTGTGTCGCAAGAAAGTCCAGTCCCTGTGTCCAGTGAACAGCATTGAAAGGGACAGAGAAACAGAGAGTGACTCCAGAAGTGTATTTTCTTCCCTAAACTTCTGGATTAACACCACAAGTCAATCACCTCTCTGCTGCTAAGGGGCCTGGCATTTGTGCAACCACTGGAGTGGATGCTTCACTCACCCGTGCTTCTCCTGGCTTCTGCAGAGCGGCTCAGCATAGGGAGAGGCCAGACACCAGGTACTGGGAATGGTACAAAACATTTGAAGTGATCACAGGGAGAATGGACTACTCTGATGTTCCTTAGACAACTGAACAGTTCCCTTTGTCTTCCCGGACATAGGCAGGCCTGCACACAAGGAACTAAGCATCCCCATCCCCCCTCCATTCGGCTCCCATTCATAAGAGGAAGGAAAGACAGGATATGTGGTGGGAGAGGAATAATGTTGGATCATTGCACAACCATATGTGTCATGAAACTGTTCTTTCCCCACCTGGGGCCTTATAGCACTCAGCCTGCCCCTTCTTTCCCCCACTATTTTGTGAAGCACCTGAACTATTGCTGTCAGTGATAGCCAAGTAATGCACAGACACAAGGGCCTGTTATGGCTTCTGTTAAATGCTTTCTAGTGGTTCATGGGATTTCAATAAAATCATTGATTTAAAGCTGTGCGCTGCTATGAGACCATGCTGAGGTGGGCTGGAGGGCTGGGCTGAGGCATATATCACCAGAGGAAGGGTGGGGGTCCATTGTAAAACTTACCAATATCAGATTCTGGTTCCTACAGCAGCTCTGGGTCCTGGTGGGGGGGCTTCTTATAGAATCATAGAATATCAGGGTTGGAAGGGACCTCAGGAGGTCATCTAGTCCCACCCCCTGCTCAAAGCAGGACCAATCCCCAACTAAATCATCCCAGCCAGGGCTTTGTCAACCCTGACCTTAAAAATATCTAAGGAAGGAGATTCCACCACCTCCCTAGGTAACGCATTCCAGTGTTTCACCACCCTCCTAGTGAAAAAGTTTTCCCTAATATCCAACCGAAACCTCCCCCACTGCAACTTCAGACCATTACTCCTTGTTCTGTCATCAGCTACCCATTGAGAACAGTCTAGAGCCATCCTCTTTGGAACCCCCTTTCAGGTAGTTGAAAGCAGCTATCAAATCCCCCCTCATTCTTCTCTTCCGCAGACTAAACAGTCCCAGGTCCCTCAGCCTCTCCTCATAAGTCATGCGTTCCAGTCCCCTAATTATTTTTGTTGCCCTCCGCTGGACTCTTTCCAATTTTTCCACATCCTTCTTGTAGTGTGGGGCCCAAAACTGGACACAGTACTCCAGAGGAGGCCTCACCAATGTCAAATAGAGGGGATCGATCACATCCCTCGATCTGCTGGCAATGCCCCTACTTATACAGCCCAAAATGCCGGTAGCCTTTTTGGCAACAAGGGCACACTGTTGACTCATATCCAGCTTCTCGTCCACTGTAACCTCTAGGTCCTTTTCTGCAGAACTGCTGCCTAGCCATTTAGTCCCTAGTCTGTAGCAATGCATGGGATTCTTCCGTCCTAAGTGTAGGACTCTGCACTTGTCTTTGTTGAACCTCATCAGATTTCTTTTGGCCCAATCCTCCAATTTGTCTAGGTCCCTCTGTATCCTATCCCTACCCTTCAGCATATCTACCACTCCTCCCAGTTTAGTGTCATCTGCAAACTTGCTGAGAGTGCAATCCACACCATCCTCCAGGTCATTTACGAAGATATTGAACAAAACCGGCCTGAGGACCGACCCTTGGGGCACTCCACTTGATACCGGCTGCCAACTAGACCTGGAGCCATTGATCACTACCCGTTGAACCCGAAAATCTAGCCAACTTTCTATCCACCTTACAGTCCATTCATCCAGCCCATACTACTTTAATGTGCTGGCAAGAATACTGTGGGAGACCATGTCAAAAGCTTTGCTAAAGTCAAGGAGCAACACGTCCACTACTTTTCCCTCATCCACAGAGCCAGTTATCTCATCATAGAAGGCAATTAGATTAGTCAGGCATGACTTGCCCGTGGTGAATCCATGCTGACTGTTCCTGATCACTTTCCTCTCCTCTAAGTGCTTCACAATTGATTCCTTGAGGACCTGCTCCATGATTTTTCTAGGGACTGAGGTGAGGCTGACTGGCCTGTAGTTCCCAGGATCCACCTTCTTCCCTTTTTTAAAGATGGGCACTACATTAGCCTTTTTCCAGTCGTCCGGGACTTCCCCTGATCACCATGAGTTTTCAAAGATAATGGCCAATGGCTCTGCAATCACATCCGCCAACTCCTTTAGCACTCTCGGATGCAGCGCGTCCAGCCCCATGGACTTGTGCTCGTCCAGCTTTTCTAAATAGTCCCAAACCACTTCTTTCTCCACAGATAATTCTTCAACCAGGACTGCCCAGTAGAGGTGCAGAATCACATGCTTCTCTTCCTCTGTGTCTCTTGGGGCTTCCTCTAGGAATTCCTCTGAGGTCTCCGCTGCCTCCTCACCCTGCCCATCATCGGTCCCATCCTACGATGAGGCCAGCAGGGTTGAGGAGGGGCTCATGAGTCAGTTCAGGCTCTGTACCTGCAACCCTGGAGAGCTCCCAGTCCAGCTCATCTTGTAGCATGGGTATGTGCTAAGTCAACTCCTGGAGCAATTGCTGGAGTCCTTCACCCTCCAGTACAAGAGCCTGATGTGTTTCATGTGCACCCAGCATTGGGATGGAATCTGGTGAATGCCAGCCATCTCCAGCCTCTGTGAAATCTCCTGGTACAGGTGAGTGTACCTGCCACCTACCTGGTGAAGGACAATCTGCTCCGAGCACACAATGAGCACCCAGGTGTGCTCCAGAGACCAGGTAGTTGCTCTCGGACCACAATCACCTGTACTGATCAATCAATTTTAGTAGAAAACTGTTCTGTGGGAGTCAGGATAGGTTGCTACCACTGCTGGCAAGTGGGTTTCAGGGACTTTCCATTAAGGGTCATGCAGCAAAATGATCAGTGCACTATGGGAATCGCCCTGGAGTACTATCGCTACTCGTGTCCTGGTATACGGCCTTTGCCCTTGTCTACACTACATTGTAGAACAAGTACAGAACAAGTACAGGGTCATGCCACAGCAGAGGTGCTTACATACCCACACCCCTCGGTGCATGCTAGCTTTCATGCACTAGACTGTCCATCAGGAATGTGCCTCAGGGCTTCAGATTTGGACAATATGGGGGTTATGGTACAATAGCACACATGTACCTGTGTTCAGTCTCAAGTGTAGATGGCTCTACATACACACACAAAATGCAGCTTTTCTTGTATACCTATCATCTGACCGTATTTGGGAGGATATTTCCTTTCTTGTGTGTGATATACCATCC
Source organism: Lepidochelys olivacea (assembly GCF_965140295.1). Classification (NCBI taxonomy): domain Eukaryota; kingdom Metazoa; phylum Chordata; order Testudines; family Cheloniidae; genus Lepidochelys; species Lepidochelys olivacea. The sequence goes on along the minus strand of NC_140412.1, from coordinate 206,292,122 downwards.
TGCTCCTCTCCCATATATAGTATTTCCCTCCTGCTTTGTTTCTTCAAATATTATTTTTGCACTTTATACTTTAAAAAAGTTTCTTTAAAAAAAACAACAACATTTAAAATGGTGTAGATCACATTATCTTAGAAATACTTTGTATCTGAAGTTTTCCTTGTTTGGAAGAAAATTCCTGTAATGGCTACACTGGCTAAGGAGAACTAACCACAAAAGGAGGGATTCTGAAGTGATCATGCTCAAAGTATAACTTACAGACATTAAGAGGATGGCATATTGTTTCTGTGTTGGATGCTGGCATCTTTTCTGCTGCCACTGTTCACACACATACAAATCTTGTTGCTCTGTGAGCTGTGTCTCCACATCATGACTGTAGCAGCCTTTATGGAACTTGTAGGGAGAAGCACAAGTTGCAGGAGGGAAGAGTTTGGAGGAGGCACTAGGAAGTCAGTCTGTGTGCACCTGGATAGAATGTTAGCTGCAGTTGCTGCATCTCTGTAAATATTTGTCTTAAAAAACAGTGTTAGTTTACACCCATGGAATCTGTTCATTTAATTACCCAGCACACAGTACTAACAATGATCTAAGAGGAAACTATTTTACTAAAACTTTTAAGACACACATCATCTTCATCAGGCTATAGGAAATGAAATGTGATAGAATGTTATAGAAAATCTTGTTTAACACTGTGTATCAAACTCCGCCATAGAATAGCAGAGTTCCGGTTGACTTAAACTGGATTTGCAGGGGTACAATGAAGGCAGAATTTTACCCCCAGTGCCGTAGGATTCTTAAAGGGACAGTGACTTGTTCCTACAAAAGCATTACAATATAAATGAGAAAGGAAACTGAAACTTAGAAGTTAAAGTCACTGGAAGAGAATGTTATCTCTGGATATATTATCTCAGGTTGATAAATGCTGATGAAGCTGGGATGTTAAACAGGAGATGTGCCTAGTTCTTACATACAGTAAATTCCTTTATACAGCCAAATGGTGTAAATGGGCCTTAGTGTACATGAGAATTAGGCTTATTGAGGTTGTGACAATGTTCTGTTTCAGCTATTTTTAACTAGAATAAGAGGAATAATAAGGATTTATTTAATCTAATGAATGTGGATGCTGTAGAGCAACAGTCGTTCTCTGTACTGCTGTTGACCTGCTGCATTCTGATGGCATAGAAAACACTCATTGTGCAGTTTGTCCACAGAGACGCCATTGTAGTAAATGCATTTTGTCCTTTTATTTGTTGTTCTTTCTTTGATTGTCTGGCAAACATGTTTGTTATAATATTATGCAGTTAAATATTACATTCAAAAGCACGCTGACTTTTATTGGCATTCGTGTAAACTGTGTGCAAGTGTCTTTGTTTTACTGGATTTGGAGTTTGACAATTTTTTCAAAGGATCAAATCCTAAAGTCTTTAACTTGGGCAATTCTCACAATGACACTAGATTTGGCACAATAAGACCATTGGGTCTGTCAAGGTTCCTCCCCCACTCTGAACTCTAGGGTACAGATGTGGGGACCTGCATGAAAACCTCCTAAGCTTACTTTTACCAGCTTAGATTAAAACTTCCCCAAGGTACAAATTAATTTTATCCTTTGTGCTTGGAATAACCACTGCCACCACCAAACTCTAACTGGGTTTACTGGGAAATGTAGTTTGGACACGTCTTTCCCCCCAAAATCCTCCCAACCCTTGCACCCCACTTCCTGGGAAAGGTTTGGTAAAAATCCTCACCAATTTGCATAGGTGACCGCAGACCCAAACCCTTGGATGTGAGAACAATGAAAAAGCATTCAGTTTTCTTACAAGAAGACTTTTAATAGAAATAGAAGTAACTAGGAGTAAAGGAATCACCCCTGTAAAATCAGGATGGTAGGTACCTTACAGGGTAATTAGATTCAAAACATAGAGAATCCCTCTAGGCAAAACCTTAAGTTACAAAAAAGACACACAGACAGAAATAGTCATTCTGTTCAGCACAATTCTTTTCTCAGCCCTGGTCTACACTAGGACTTTAGGTCGAATTTAGCAGCGTTAAATCGATGTAAACCTGCACCCGTCTACACAATAAAGCCCTTTATTTCGACTTAAAGGGCTCTTAAAATCGATTTCCTTACTCCACCCCTGACAAGTGGATTAGCGCTTAAATCGACGTTGCCGGCTCGAATTTCGGGTACTGTGGACACAATTCGATGGTATTGGCCTCTGGGAGCTATCCCAGAGTGCTCCATTATGACCGCTCTGGACAGCACTCTCAACTCAGATGCACTGGCCAGGTAGACAGGAAAAGAACCGCGAACTTTTCAATCTCATTTCCTGTTTGGCCAGCGTGGCAAGCTGCAGGTGACCATGCAGAGCTCATCAGCACAGGTGACCATGATGGAGTCCCAGAATCGCAAAAGAGCTCCAGCATGGACCGAACGGGAGGTACGGGATCTGATCGCTGTTTGGGGAGAGGAATCCGTGCTATCAGAACTCCGTTCCAGTTTTCGAAATGCCAAAACCTTTGTCAAAATCTCCCAGGGCATGAAGGACAGAGGCCATAACAGGGACCCGAAGCAGTGCCACGTGAAACTGAAGGAGCTGAGGCAAGCCTACCAGAAAACCAGAGAGGCGAACAGCCGCTCTGGGTCAGAGCCCCAAACATGCCGCTTCTATGATGAGCTGCATGCCATTTTAGGGGGTTCAGCCACCACTACCCCAGCCGTGTTGTTTGACTCCTTCAATGGAGATGGAGGCAATACGGAAGCAGGTTTTGGGGACGAAGAAGATGATGAGGAGGAGGAGGTTGTAGATAGCTCACAGCAAGCAAGCGGAGAAACCGGTTTTCCCGACAGCCAGGAACTGTTTCTCACCCTAGACCTGGAGCCAGTACCCCCTGAACCCACCCAAGGCTGCCTCCTGGACCCAGCAGGCGGAGAAGGGACCTCTGGTGAGTGTACCTTTTAAAATACTATACATGGTTTAAAAGCAAGCATGTGAAAGGATTACTTTGCCCTGGCATTTGCGGTTCTCTTAGATGTAGTCCTAAAGCCTTTGCAAAAGGTTTCTGGGGAGGGCAGCCTTATTGCGTCCTTCATGGTAGGACACTTTACCACTCCAGGCCAGTAACACGTACTCGGGAATCATTTTAGAACAAAGCATTGCAGTGTATGTTTGCTGGCATTCAAACAACATCCGTTCTTTATCTCTCTGTGTTATCCTCAGGAGAGTGAGATATTATTCATGGTCACCTGGTTGAAATAGAGTGCTTTTCTTCAGGAGACACTCAGAGGAGCCCATTCCTGCTGGGCTGTTTGCCTGTGGCTAAACAGAAATGTTCCCCGCTGTTAGCCACAGGGAGGGGGGAAGGTTGAGGGGGTAGTCACGCGGTGGGAGGAGGCAAAATGCGACCTTGTAACGAAAGCACATGTGCTATGTATGTAATGTTAACAGCAAGATTTACCCTGAAAGGGTGTAGCCACTGTTTTATAAAATGTGTCTTTTTAAATACCGCTGTCCCTTTTTTTTTTCTCCACCAGCTGCATGTGTTTCAGTGATCACAGGATCTTCTCCTTCCCAGAGGCTAGTGAAGCTTAGAAAGAAAAAAAAAAATGCACTCACGATGAAATGTTCTCCGAGCTCATGCTGTCCTCCCACACTGACAGAGCACAGACGAATGCGTGGAGGCAAATAATGTCAGAGTGCAGGAAAGCACAAAATGACCGGGAGGAGAGGTGGCGGGCTGAAGAGAGTAAGTGGCGGGCTGAAGAGAGGGCTGAAGCTCAAATGTGGCGGCAGCGTGATGAGAGGAGGCAGGATTCAATGCTGAGGCTGCTGCAGGACCAAACCAGTATGCTCCAGTGTATGGTTGAGCTGCAGCAAAGGCAGCTGGAGCACAGACTGCCACTGCAGCCCCTCTGTAACCAACCGCCCTCCTCCCCAAGTTCCATAGCCTCCACACCCAGACGCCCAAGAACGCGGTGGGGGGCCTCCGGCCAACCAGCCACTCCACCACAGAGGATTGCCCAAAAAAAAGAAGGCTGTCATTCAATAAATTTTAAAGTTGTAAACTTTTAAAGTGCTGTGTGGCATTTTCCTTCCCTCCTCCACCACCCCTCCTGGGCTACCTTGGTAGTCATCCCCCTATTTGTGTGATGAATGAATAAAGAATGCATGAATGTGAAGCAACAATGACTTTATTGCCTCTGCAAACGGTGATTGAAGGGAGGAGGGGCGGGTGGTTAGCTTACAGGGAAGTAGAGTGAACCAAGGAGCGGGGGGTTTCATCAAGGAGAAACAAACAGAACTTTCACACCGTAGCCTGGCCAGTCATGAAACTGGTTTTCAAAGCTTCTCTGATGCGTACCGCGCCCTCCTGTGCTCTTCTAACCGCCCTGGTGTCTGGCTGCGCGTAACCAGCAGCCAGGCGATTTGCCTCAACCTCCCACCCCGCCATAAACGTCTCCCCCTTACTCTCACAGATATTGTGGAGCACACAACAAGCAGTAATAACAGTGGGAATATTGGTTTCGCTGAGGTCTAAGCGAGTCAGTAAACTGCGCCAGCGCGCCTTTAAACGTCCAAATGCACATTCTACCACCATTCTGCACTTGCTCAGCCTGTAGTTGAACAGCTCCTGACTACTGTCCAGGCTGCCTGTGTACGGCTTCATGAGCCATGGCATTAAGGGGTAGGCTGGGTCCCCAAGGATACATATAGGCATTTCAACATCCCCAACAGTTATTTTCTGGTCTGGGAATAAAGTCCCTTCCTGCAGCTTTTGAAACAGACCAGAGTTCCTGAAGATGCGAGCGTCATGCACCTTTCCCGGCCATCCCACGTTGATGTTGGTGAAACGTCCCTTGTGATCCACCAGAGCTTGCAGCACTATCGAAAAGTACCCCTTGCGGTTTATGTACTCGGCGGCTTGGTGCTCCGGTGCCAAGATAGGGATATAGGTTCCGTCTATAGCCCCACCACAGTTAGGGAATCCCATTGCAGCAAAGCCATCCACTATGACCTGCACATTTCCCAGGGTCACTACCCTTGATATCAGCAGATCTTTGATTGCGTGGGCTACTTGCATCACAGCAGCCCCAACGGTAGATTTGCCCACTCCAAATTGATTCCCAACTGATCGGTAGCTGTCTGGCATTGCAAGCTTCCACAGGGCTATCGCCACTCGCTTCTCAACTGTGAGGGCTGCTCTCATCTTGGTATTCATGCGCCTCAGGGCAGGGGAAAGCAAGTCACAAAGTTCCATGAAAGTGCCCTTACGCATGCGAAAGTTTCGCAGCCACTGGGAATCGTCCCAGACCTGCAACACTATGCGGTCCCACCAGTCTGTGCTTGTTTCCCGAGCCCAGAATCGGCGTTCCACAGCATGAACCTGCCCCATTAGCACCATGATGCATGCATTGGCAGGGCCCATGCTTTCAGAGAAATCTGTGTCCATGTCCTGATCACTCACGTGACCGCGCTGACGTCGCCTCCTCGCCCAGTATCGCTTTGCCAGGTTCCGGTGCTGCATATACTGCTGGATAATGCGTGTGGTGTTTAATGTGCTCCTAATTGCCAAAGTGAGCTGAGCGGCCTCCATGCTTGCCTTGGTATGGCGTCCGCACAGAAAAAAGGCGCGGAACGATTGTCTGCCGTTGCTCTGAGGGAGGGAGGGGCGACTGACGACACGGCTTACAGGGTTGGCTTCAGGGAGCTAAAATCAACAAAGGGGGTGTCTTTACATCAAGGAGTATTTCAGGCAGGACTTCACGGAGGGTTCCAATAAGAAATGGTGCACCTAAGTTATCGTTCTTATTGGAACAAGAAGGTTAGCCTGGCCTCTGATTGATACATGGCTAGATTTACCTCGCTGCACCTTCTCTGTGAGTGACTGCAGTGTGACCTAGAAGAATGAGTCCCCTAGACAGGGGAGGGGGGGAAGCAAATGAGTACAAAACAAATCTGGTCTATTTCTTGTTTTGATCCACTCCATCTATCTTTTACATCTTTGGCTGGCAGCAGACGGTGCAGAAGGACTGCATGCCATCCACATCTCATGGCTGCTCGGCAGAAGATGGTACAGTACGACTGCTAGCAGTCCGTATCGCCTGCCCGCTCACCATAAGACGGTTCAATAGGACTGACTGCAGGACTAAAGAGAATGACCTGGTCATGTCACTCCAAATTTAGTCCCTGCGCCCATGTCTGCCCAGGCGCTCCCAGCCAACGTGGCCAGGAGCACCTCGGACATGACGATGACGGCTACCAGTCGTATTGTACTGTCTGCTACCACAAGGCAAGAGGTTGCTGCTATTGTGTAGCAATGCAGTACCGCGTCTGCCAGCACCCAGGAGACATAGAGTGACGGTTACCTGAGCGGGCTCCATGCTTGCCGTGGTATGGCGTCTGCACAGGTAACTCAGGAAAAAAGGCGCGAAACGATTGTCTGCCCTTGCTTTCACGGAGGGAGGGAGGGAACGGGGGCCTGACGATATGTACCCAGAACCACCCGCGACAATGTTTTAGCCCCATCAGGCATTGGGATCTCAACCCAGAATTCCAATGGGCAGCGGAGATTGCGGGAACTGTGGGATAGCTACCCACAGTGCAACACTCCGGCAGTCGACTCTAGCCTCGGTACTGTGGAAGCGCTCCGCCGAGTTAATGCACTTAATGCACTTAGAGCATTTTCTGTGGGGACACACACACTCGAATATATAAAACCGATTTCTAAAAAAACGACTTCTATAAATTCGACCTTATTCCGTAGTGTAGACATACCCTCAGCCATTTAAAGAAATCATAATCTAACGCATACCTAGCTAGATTACTTACTAAAAGTTCTAAGACTCCATTCCTGTTCTATCCCCAGCAAAGCAGCATACCAACAGACACAGACCCTTTGTTTTTCTCCCTCCTCCCAGCTTTTGAAAGTATCTTGTCTCTTCATTGGTCATTTTGGTCAGGTGCCAGCGAGGTTACCTTTAGCTTCTTAGCCCTTTACAGGTGAGAGGATTTTTCCTCTGGCCAGGAGGGATTTTAAAGGGCTTTACCCTTCCCTTTACATTTATGACAGGGTCCAAGGACCTTTGAAGGAAAATGTAGTTTTAGTGTAAGTGTAATTCAGCACTGAATGTGCATAGTTTAGATTTGTGGAAGGTAATACCAGTTCTGATCTCTTTCCCTGTAAGTAATTATTTATAGCCCATCTAAAATGTGCTGTGCCCTGTAAACAACAAAGAAAAAACATGGTCCTTGACTTGAAGAGTCCAAATTTAGACATAACAGGTGGTTTGGGAAGAGCAAGGGATGGGAGGAAAGAACAGAAAAATGTAAGTTGTGCTATATTATTGTGTGCTAAATGAATTACATTTTTACAGATTAGTACAGAAAAGCTTTTGGTATTGACATCATAACAGCTGCTATGTGGCAATTTATCTTATTGCAGAGTTGTGGACAATTTTGGTAATACAGAAAGAAAAAGGTATCGTAAAATCAATTAGGTTCCTTTAAGTTAATAGCACTGATGCTCCTCTGTTTTACACTTTGTCCTTGACTCCACTTGCTATGAGTTAACACTTCTTCCTTAAGTGCTTTGAATGTTTCTAAAACTTTTAAATACAAATCCAGGCATCCTGGGAAAATAGAAAATAAGTGTAGCTTGCCAGAGTTGCTTTAATAGGGGAAAAAAAACATCAATAGGTATCTGTTGGAGAATATTTTAAATTTGTGACTTTCCATATAACAGTGTATTTTTATTCCCTTCCAAAAATTTTCTTCAGTTGCATTTTTTATAGACATATGTTTATTTTTGAAGTGCCACAGTCTTTGGAGACAACTAATTTTGTGATTCATGAACTAATACACTTTTGTTACAGTGATCTTCAAGCAAAGATATAAATAAAATGTATGTTTGTGTGGCATTTGATGCAGCTAGAGTGCCAGTTTAAGGATGCTTGCTATACTACACTGTAAAAACATTGAATAAATAGCACTTCCATTTAGTATACTAGTGACCTTGCTGTTAAATAAAGACAAGTAATGGATGCAACATTCGGATTTGCCATATCTGTTTGATGCAGCTGCTGTCTTCTTGAAAGCATCTGTTTTCAGTGTAGCATTTTTCGCATTCCGTGTACAGCAATTAAATAGAGCTGTCCAAACAATGTTTTATAATACTAATGCTACTGTGCCAAGTATGTGTGGATAAACAAGAGATTGGGGCAGAGTAAACGTTCTGTTAGGGGTATGGATGCTGTGTTAAATTAAATACTGATGTATGTGTTCAGACTACTCAGCTATATCAAAAAAGGCTGTTTATTTTAAACGCTAAGCATATAATCTTCTCTTGATGAGTACATGTAGGTCCTGTTAGTGCTAATGAGAGTTATGCGCATGCATTAGACAGAAGAACCGATTCCTTCAAGATTAATGCCGTAGGTTTGTACAGAACATCTAGAATCAACACAAGCTGTTTTCTCCTGCAGTGAAAAAATAATCTGAAGCATGTTTACAGTACATTCCCTCTTAAGAAAGACTGTCACCAGCACCTTAGGAGCAGTATACATAACATACACACTTTATCTATTTTAGGTACTTGTATGGCCCCCATTACCCCAGTATCCGAGCTCCTCACTATGTTTCATGTATTTATCCTCACAACACCCCTATGAGGTAGGGAAGTAATACTGTCATTACAGATGGGTACTGAAACATGGAGAAAATAAGTGTCTTGCCCAAGGTCATATAGTGAGTCTGGGTGGAGCAGGGAATTAAACCTGGCCTCCCAAGTCCCAGGCTGCCACCCTAACCACTGGCCTATCCTTCCTCTCTCTTGTGGATGGGCATACTGGGTATGGCATATTCCCTTGCACTGGGGCTGGTTGAAAAAGGCAAAGAGAAGAGCAAGCGTGTCACTTTCAGCTGCAGGCAGAGAGAGAATGCCATGAGTCCTGAGCAGTTCTCAAAGTGAAGAAAAATGTGGACATTGTGGTACTGAAAATAAGGGTGGAGAGAGGAAGCTATACACACACACACACACACAGACAGGTGTCCATATAATCTGACACGGGTGTGGCCAGTTTCTGAGAAAAGGAAGGGGTGTTTCTGATGCACAAGAACTAGCCCTTTTCTCCAACTCTTCAGTGAGATGGAAGGAAAAGAGGTGTTTACAGGCATAACAAATGCTGACTTTTGGAAAAGGTCAAGTCAGTGCATAATGGAAAAATGTCTGCAAATAGTCATTTGAACTTGAAAACTAACTTTGATTCAGCTATGTTTGAAATTCGTTCATTTTCCTTTTCGGCAGGCATTTCAGTGGTCAAGCTTTACTAGCATCAACTGAGTGTTAAGCTAAAATGATTGAAAGGGAGTTTTGAATTATTCTGCTGCAATATATGAAATTCAAAATTCATGTAAGTTTGGTTACATAAGTCACATAATCATTTAACAGAAACAGTACCACATGACTTGCATAGCTAAATGCCATGGCAGGACTATTTAAATTGAGATATTTACCTGAAACTGTTCACATGCTGTTTGGATAGGAAAATAAGTTTAGAAGACAACAGAAAATTTCAAAGCAACAAGAGGATTCTGTGATCTGTTTATCATTGTGGCCCACATAATCATGTGATTGATTTAAAAGAGCAGGGTTCTTTTCCAAACTGGTGTTGATCTGCTTGGTAACCTTGAGCAAGTCACTTCACCTCTGTGTGTCTCAGTTTCCCCACTTGTAAAATACAGTTATCTCCTTTGTAAATGGCTTTGAGATCTGTATGTAAAAAGTGCTATATAAAAGCTAGCTATTAGAGTGTTATTGTCAACATTTAACGAACAGGCAGAATTCAGCAGTTCCATTATTCATCCCTGAATTTTTGCACTCAGCATTAGAAATCCTACATGGGATGATATACTGTAGATTTTGGTGGTGTATTTGCCAGTCTACATTGAAGCTATAAACAGCAACACTTGAAAAATAGTGGAGGAAATACTACTCTCATTGATATACTGGAGAATTGGTGGTTATATGTTTGTTTCAAATGCTGTCTGCAGATTATTTCTTGTGAGGATGGAAGGAATAACCCTTAATCAGTATTAAGGAGGCCAAGTCTTGCCGAAGTAAAATTATGCTATTTTAACAAGAGATTTCTTGCTTCTCTTCTAGATGGTGACAAGGCTGATATCTCTGCAAGTTTATATCCAGACATAAACATTATTGCTGGAGCACTGAAGCTATATTTCAGAGACTTGCCGATTCCTGTAATCACCTATGAGACCTACTCCAAGTTTATAGAGGCAGCAAGTAAGAATTGCATAACAATTCATATAATTTTTAATTACATTTTCTCCTAAAAAATGTTTTTATAAAAAATATCAACCTTTCCAACAAAGTGGAAGGAAATGCATTGCTTTGTTCATTGCTCTTTCATCATTTTCCTCTTTTAAATGGAATGTTTACATCAGTGTTGATATAAAGCTGTTCCCCCTGCAGCTATGTATGGCTGTGTAAATCAGTGTAGCTTCTCTGGAGTCAAGGGAGTTACAGCTTACACCAGCTGAGGATCTGAGCCAATCTGTTTGCTGTAATGGGAGCTGTTTATGCAGTTGTCTTAAAAAATACAGTTCTGCTTTAAGGGATTAAACCTGCTTTAAGGCATTGGGAGATCCCTAGGGACAGGAAAGGAAGCATCTTTTCTCTATTCTACGAGCTACAGAGTAGTAACGGAGCTGTTCCTCAGCTACTATTCTATTCACAGGGCAGAGGAGTTGCGATAGTGCTTGTTCCTTTATACAGCCAAGACGAGAATAGTCAATGAATCCATCACATACTGCTTTTTGTACCCCAGGCCCAAATTGCCATTGTGACGGAGCATGCAGTGAGCCCCTATGAAGCTGGACTTTATGGGAAGCAGAGGATGCACATCCCCTATATTAGTTCTCATGTTCTCTGCTCCCCTTGTGCAACAGAACAGCACTGGCTCCAAAGCAAATCTGGCAGAGGAAGAAGCAGGATTTGCCCCCAAGTTTCTTTGTTAATACTACTTTGTTACACATGATGATGTTCTGTTATAAAAACTTGCTGAAATGGAATTCCACTGGAACTAGGTGAGTGCGCAACTCTGAAAAGATTCCAGAATAAATCGATTCAAGATTTCAAGTAAGGAATCATGCATTTTTTTAAATAACTGAGTCCCATTGATTTTAAAACTATACTTTAGAGCAAAGAACAGAAGAATGGACATACTGGGTCAGACCAAAGTCCATCTAGCCCAATATCCTGTCTTCTGACAGTGGCCAATGCCAGGTGCTTCAGAGGGAATGCACAGAACAGGTAACCACCAAGTGATCCATCCCCTGTCGCCTATTCCCAGCATCTAGCAAACAGAGGCTAGGGACACCATCCCTGCCCATCCTGGCTAATAGCCATTGATGGACCTATCCTCCGTGAAGTTATCTAGTTCTTTTTTGAACCCTGATATAGTCTTGGCCTTCACAGCATCATCTGGCAAGGAGTTCCACAGTTTGACTGTGCGTTGCATGAAGAAATACTTCCTTTTGTTTGTTTTAAATGTGCTGCCTATTAATTTCATTTGGTGACCCCTAGTTCTTGTGTTATGAGCAGGAATAAATAACACTTCCCTATTTACTTTCTCCAAACGAGTTATGATTTTAAAGAGCTCTATCATATCCCCCATTAGTCATCTCTTTTCCAAGATGGAAAATCCCAGTCTTATTAATCTCTCCTCATATGGCAGCTGTTCCATACCCATAATCATTTTTGTTGCCCTTTTCTGAATCTTTTCCAATTCCAATATATCTTTTTTGAGAAGCGGGGACCACGTTTCAACTCAGAATTCAAGATGTGGGCACATCATGGATTTATATAGAGACAATATGATACTTTCTGTCCTATCTATTCCTTTCCTCATGATTCCCAACATTCTGTTAGCTTTTTTGACTGCCGCTGCACATTGGGTGGCTATTTTCAGAGAATTATCCATAATGACTCCAAGATCTTTCTTGAGTAGTAACAGCTAATTTAGACCCCATCAGTTTGTATGTAACATTGGGATTATGTTTTCCAGTGTGCATTACTTTGAATTTATTAACATTGAATTTCATCTGCCATTTTATTGTCCAATCACCCAGTTTAGTGAGATCCCTTTGTAACTCTTCGCAGTCTGCTTTGGACTTAACTATCTTGAGTAGTTTTGGATCATCTGCAAATTTTGCCACCTCACGTTTACCCCTTTTTCCAGATCATTTGTGAATATGTTGAACAGTATTGGTCCCAGTACAGACCCCTGGGGGACATCTCTATTTATTTATTTCCATTCTGAAAACTGACCGTTTATTCCTACACTTTGTTTCCTGTCCTTTAACCAGTTACTAATCAATGAAAGGGCCTTCCCTCTTATCCCATGACAGCTTACTTTGCTTAGAGCCTTTGTTGAGGGAACTTGTCGAAGTCTTTCTGAAAATCTAAGTACACTATACCCACTGGATCATCCTTGTCCACATGCTTGTTGACCCCCTCAAAGAATTCTAATAGATTGGTGAGGCATGATTTCCCTTTACAAAAACCATGTTGAATCTCCCCCAACAAATCATGTTCATCTATGCGTCTGATCATTCGGTTCTTTACTATAGTTTCAACCAGTTTTCCCAGTACTGAAGTTAGGCTTACCGGCCTCTAATTTCCAGGATCACTTATGGAGCCTTTTTTAAAAGTTGGTGCCACAGTAGCTATCCTCCAGTCATCTGGTACAAAAGGTGATTTAAATGATAGGTTAGTAGATCTGCAATTTCACATTTGAGTTCCTTAGGCACTGTGGACTCCAGGGCTGGAGCACCCTTGGGAAAAAAATGATGGGTGCTCAACACCTACCAGCAGCTCCCATATCAGCACCTCCCCCCCTCCCAGCCCTTCCCACCTGCCATGGATCAGCTGTTCCACATTGTGCAAGAGGCGCTGGGGGGAGAGGAGTAAGGCTGCAGCCCGCTCAGGGGAGGGGGTGGAATAGGGCGGGAAGAGGCAGGGTAAGGGTGGGGCCTTGGGGGAAAGGATAGAGTGAGGGCGGGGCTTGGGGCAGGGCTCGGGGGCAGCACCCTCTGGCACATTAGAAAGTCAGCACCTATGCCTGGGTGAATACCATCTGGTCCTGGTGTCTTATTACTGTTTAGCTTATCAATTTGTTCCAAAACCTCCTCTAATGACACCTCAATCTGGGACAGTGCCTCAGATTTGTCACCAAAAAAGAATGGATCAGATCTGAGAATCTCCCTCACATCCTCATCCATGAAGACCGATGCAAAGAATTCATTTAGTTTCTTCGCAATGGCCTTATCGTCTTTGAGTGCTCCTTTAGCATCTCAATCATTCAGTGGCCCCACTGGTTGTTTAGCAGGCTTCCTGCTTCTTATGTACTTTTTTTGCTTTTACTTTTTGAGTCTTTGGCTATTCTTTACATTCTTTTTTGACCTTTCTAATTATATTTTTACATATCACTTGCCAGAATTTATGCTCTTTTCTATTTTCCTCAATAGGATTTAACTTACACTTTTTAAAGGATGCCTTTCTGAAGCATGGATAAGCAAAAAATATAATATTCTAAACTATTCCCCTTTCCCTTCCTCCTCGCCACACACTCTTAATAATATCACAGTCCTCTCACTTACGCTCCTCTCTCTTTCTTTCCACATCATATGAAATTCTTCAAGCTTGTCACTAATCTTATAAATAACATGCTAAGATCAATTTACCAACCTTTTAAAAAGCATGACAAAGATTTGTAGCCTTCTAAGGTTCAATCTGTTTGTGTTCCTAAATTTTGATGAAAAATTATGTAGCAAATATAACTTTGCCTTGGCTTGGAATATATAATGCCATATTCTTCTTATAGAATTCCTGTCTAGATAGTTGGACATTGCCAAATATTTTAAATTACCATCACAATTCCCACGTCACCATTATCTACAATACAATACATGATTTTGTGATGTTGTTTGATTTTAGTTTCATTAGCAAATTTTTAGTACCATCCAATATATTTGACCGCTGCCTCAAAGGATATATTTAACTTAAATTCCCATTGTAAGGAACTCATGCAACCTGTGTAGAGCTTGGATGTGAATTAGTATAGCTTACCCCTATTGGTCATTGCATATCAGAGGCCACCCAGGCTGCCTATATAAGAACTCAGTGAGTGCCCATCAGCATCTGCTCAGTGCAACGGCTGCCTGGCTCCTCACCTGCTAGGTGTAGTGCTGTGTTCTTGACATATAGTCTGATGCTGCTTCAGCTGAACCCAAATCTGTTGTGTTATCTTGTTCCATGACACCCATCTTTCTTTGATGGATAGTCCAGATATCACATAAAATCAGAGGTGAGATGAAGGGTAGATGCAAGTCAGAATATTAAAAATACTGTAAGAGAAGGTTCAGGTGCTGTAGGCAGACACGCAGGCATAAAAGTAATTACACAAAGTCTCAGTTGTTGATTGCTTCACAGGTTAAAACCATTTTATTAGCTACCTTGGCATCCTTGCAAAAACACTCCATATATAAATGTAATATTTATCTTCAGCTGCACATTCAAGAACTGGACTATACCATTTGTCCTTGTAAATGATTCCGTAACATTATTGCAGCTTCTTGCATTATTGCTATTTATATGTGTAAAACTACTGACATTAATTCTGTTGTGTTTTACAGAAATCTCTAATCCTGATGAACGATTAGAAGCTGTCCATGAAGTACTGATGCTACTTCCTGCTGCGCACTATGAGACACTTAGATATCTAATGATTCATCTCAAAAAGTAAGTTAGTTTGCATGCAGAATAACCTTTGAACAGCTTACCTCTTTCTACTTTGAGATATAATAGAAAGCAATTATAAGCCTCCATCACAGCCCAAAGGTTAAAACTACACTGCTACAAATAAGATGAGAATAAACAAGGAAGAAGAGTAACTTTGCACTTAGAGCATAGTGCCTTCCATCAGCAAATCTCACTATATGTTAGAAATGTTAATTTAGTTTTGTAATATGACCACACACAGTCACAAAAGAACAAAATACAATAATTTTACTATGTGAGACAATAAATAATTAGGTTATACTTTGCATTACAACTGTAGTTACAGATGTAGTTAACGACAGTTCTTTGCGTATGTGTCAGGGTGGACCCCATTGTAGGGGATCCATGCAAGACTGGAATTTCTCTGAATAGCGGTGTCCATCAGAGCCACACAGGGTCTCCTTGGGCTTCCATAAAAGTGCATTAAGGGTAAATCTCATTCATTTTCCTCTTTCCACCAATGGGAGTGAGATGGAACCTGGCAAGTATCTGATCCACTAATTCTTATTTTTGCCTAAGCCGTCTGAAAATCCTCTTTAGAACTCTTCTGATGACCTTGATTTTTGACTGTTGTGATCACTTCGACCCAACTGGACTTGCTATTGACTGACAGCTAAACCCCCTGTACAAATCCCTCTGTAGAGGGATCCTTAACATGGTGGACTCAAAACCTGTGGGCTTCACATATTGTCCATCCTGTGACGGCCTAATTCTCTTAAAAGATGGCCATGGAAGGTGCCTCAGCTGTCTAGGAAATCACACATTCTCAGCAGATGCTCAGGATGCATGTCATTCTCTGCTAGGACATGTGAGACACAAGGCTGAAGCTCCATCTTCTGGAACAATCCATGAAGGTCTCCTCTGACTCTAAGGTGATGAGCTCTAAGATCCTGCTAGTGGACCACCCTCCCTATCACTCTCCCTATCAGTATCTCTGGCCAGACCCCTACACTGGAGTACCAGGAGGAACCAGATCCAGGGACAGAGCAACACCAGTGCCCTATATCACCACCAAAGGCCCTCATCTTCATCTCCTGACAAAGCAGTATCCTCAGCACTGCTACCAGTATCTCATGACTGTAAACATTCCAAAATCTCCATGTGAAGACTGTTGAAACTCTGGCGACAGAGATGGTAGTGATCATCAGAGAAATCCCACAAGCTATTTGACATCCTGTCAGCTTCTGGTCCAGCCAGGGTTGTCTTCCCCATAAACAGAGGACTGCTTGACCCACTTAAGGGATTATGGCAGATACCGTCTATGATAGCATCCATTGTGAAGCATGTCAAGAAGAGAAACCCAATATCTCCAATGGGATTTGAGTACTTCTATACTCACCCAGCCTGGGCTCTTTAGTTGTGTTGGAGGTACAAGAGAAATCTAAGCTGAGCAGGAGTACCCCCAAGGATACCCAAATGGCTCACCCTATTTGGGAGAAAGTCATACTCCTTTGCTTCTTTACAGCTACGTGTAGCCAACTGCCAGGGATTTCTGACCCAGTATGACTTCCTAACATTGGGCAGGGTGTCACTCTTCCTTGAAAAGGTCCCACACAAGAGCAGGGAGGAGCTAAGAGACATAATTAAGGAAGGTCAGTTAGCACCTATGATGGATGCTTCCAACACCTCAGCAAGGTCTTTGGCCATTTCATTGACAATGCAGAGAGAATCATGGTTCCAAGCATTGGGTATTCCAAGAGAGGTACAGGACCCATAAATATATAGCAAGTGCACTTGCTAAAAGACTCAAAAGCCAGAGATTGTCCCTTACGGGTTCAGAAAATTCTCATCCAAAGCAGGAATTCAGCACCAGGAAGACTTACTCCTCCAAACAGAAAAGATGGTCTGGAACAATACAGACCCAGTAGAGGCACCAATACTGAAAATCCTCAATTATATGCAGCTCCTAAAACAGGCTAGACTAGCATTTGGTTCTCTCAAGGTCCATCTAGCAGCAATGTTGGCATGTCACATGCCAGTACAGTTGCACTCGATCTTCTCTCATCCAGTGGTATCAAAATTCCTTAAGGGTATCCTTCGTATTTACCCTACAGTTAGAAACCTGACCCTTGTGGGATTTCAACATTATTCTGCTATAATTCATGGAGTCGCCCTATGAACCATTGTTGGAGTCTCACTGCATCAAGATGGTATTTTTGGTGACCTTCACTTCTGCATGGAAAGTCAGTGAGCTCCAAGTCTTCGTGGCCAGACTGCCTTACAGATCTGTCCATGGGGATGTTGAGACCACAACCCAAGTTCCTTTCTAAGATGGTCTTGATGTTCACCTGAACAAGTCTGTTACCTTGGCTGTGTTCTTTTCAAAGCTGAACTTGATGCAGGGACAGAAGAAACTGCATGCCTTGAATGTATCCAGGGCTTTGCTATATTACCTTGGTAGAATCAAGCCTTTTGGGCTGCCTCTCTACCTGTTTGTGGCCATTTCCAGCCCATCTAAGGCCAAGTCATCTGTCACAGAGGATCTCCAAGTGGATCACACAGTTCATTTCCACCTGCTATCAGCTGCCTGGAAAGTCTCTCCTTCTGAACATTGAGGTGCACTCTACCAGGGCACAGGCTGGTAAGCATTATACCTTTGACATGGCGGTCAGGGCAGACACCATGTTCAGGAGGGCAGTGCTACAATCATTGTGTGACTGATATGGCTGGAACTCCTCACTTCAGCCGTTCTGAGAAGACACTGCTTGCCAGTCACCTACTGTGGGATCCACAGAAACATACTTGAAGAAAGAATGGTTACTTACCCTCCAGTAACTGTTCTTTCCTAGATGTTGTAGTCTGTGTCGATCCCACAACACCTCCATCACCCCTTTTGAAGTCCTAGGCTAACAGGTTTTGAATTGTGAGGGAACTGAGGTGAGGATTGCAGCTGCCACACCCTTTATGCCCTTGAGGAACGAGTACGAGGAGGCACAGGGCTCATGTACGGTCCTGACAGACACTGCTATTCAAAGAAATTCCAGTCTCACATGTCTGGGCACATGTGCACTGATGATGGGATCCACACTGACTACATCATCTCAAAGGACCACAATTACTGGAGGATAAATAACCATTGTTTACATTGTAATTATCCTATGATTATTCTTTTTGATAAAATAATTACTACTAATTCCTTCTCACTGGAAGTTTAACCACATGACTGAATCACATCAATGTCGTTCCTTACATATATTTTAAGAATCCACATATGTCAACTACATTGTATTTATACTGGAGTTATCAGTTTTGTGGTAAATCTTCCATTTATATGAATAAGTAGCATTTAAAAGTTTTCCATAAGCAAAACCACAGTGAAATTGCACTGTAATTGCTGTGTAACTACAGTGAGATTACAGTCACTAAAGTGTAACCAAGATTGTATGTTGCAACAATATCATTATCTAACAATGCTTGAAGCAAAACAATCCCATAACATAATGCTACTATATATTAGATTTTTCTAGTAAAGAAATTGCTACTTACTAATTTTATTTTTTCCTACTTTAGGGTTACCTTGAATGAAAAGGAGAATTTTATGAATTCTGAAAACTTGGGAATAGTGTTTGGACCTACTTTAATGAGACCTCCAGAGGATAGTACTCTTGCTACCCTGAATGACATGCGGTACCAGAAGCAAATTGTGCAAATTTTAATAGAAAATGAAGATGTTTTGTTCTAAACAATGAAGAAGTAACTTCATAGCCACCTGCTTTGAAATTATAAGTTTAAAGGAAAATCAACATTTCTTTATAGTTTAAAAAAAAAGGAAGAGAAAGTTCCTGGGCTGCACTTCATTTTGTGCAATATTGCAGATGAATGCCAAAATGTTTAATAAAGCCTATGTCTTATAGACATATGCCTCTTTTTTAGAAAAAAAAAAGTCAGAAAAAAATCCTTTTACCTTGTATCTTTTGCCTTGCCTCATATGTATATTTGTTTTGAGATGTTGCAAACACTTTTACTAAGGAACACAAAACATATTTTAATATGGCTAGAGAAGCAAAAAGGTACTACTTAATCAGTGTTACTTGTATACTGCTATACATTTCCCCACTCTGTAAGACATAATTATATGTGTCAATCGTGAAACAGAACCTATATTATCAAGATATTTTACTTTAATTAGCTGCTAGAATGGCATTTTATTTTAGCAAACAGTAATTCAATGTGATGCATTTTTTCCATATATCCTCTCCTGCATTTTTGCTATGATATAATGAAAACATTTACCACTAGTGCAGTATTATCCTGACATACCTCTTTTATTGCAAATGTTTTGAAAGAAAGAGACTTCTTTTTTTAAAAAATGTGTATTCTCACTTTCTTTAGGTTTTTGTTTATATTTTAGGCATTATAAGTTTGTATAGTACATTTTTAGTCATTTGATATTTTCTAACAAGTATGGTCTTATCATTTCTTTTTCCCATCCAAAATGTGGTGTTGAAAGTTTTCAAAAGTCTGGTGGTAGTATCAGTTTCACAAGCCAGACGTTTTTTGGAGTACAGTCATGTGTAAGTTAAGTGATGCTGGGACACTGGATATTTTCTGGCTTTGTTAAAAAGTTAGCACTTTTGTTTTGCTTGATTATTTTTTTTTTGTAAAAAGCAATTTGTCATGTTTCTGTATTTATAAATGTACAGTAAATCTGCTGAAAATGTGAGTGTTTCTCTTGAACTTGTTTTCTGATGGTTTGTTTTTAAAAACAAGAATGTGTAAGAAGTATGGGAGTTGGTAAATTTAATTACTACCAATTTTTTTTTATTTTCCTCCCCTCACAAATGTTGACCTACATGGTTCATAATCTAACTGAAAAATTTTCTAATGTTAAAATGATTTCTCAGCATGAGATTTTTCTAAAAACATAGACAGACAGCATACTTTACTACCAAACTGAATTTTCAGTACAAAAAGCTATAATCTCTCTTTGTCATTGTGTGGATCACATGCTTGGTAACTCAGTGATACAGTTTTCTGAACTATTTCAGGGAGCATAGCTTTCTATTCAAATTGAAAAATGTGTGTAACTATGATAATGAATGGGGGAAGGAATACTGTAAATTTGTTGTTCTTTAGAGAAATTTTTAAGGCCTAGGTAGATTAACCCAGATTGCACAGCAGATGCTAAATAGTTCTGATTTGCTGATGCTACTATAGATTTGCCTAAATTGTACAGGTTTATTTGTTGTAGGTTCTGTACTAAATACTGTCATAAAAATGATCTGGAAATGGTTTTATTTTGTGAAGTAAACTATGCTTTGTAATTTATGATAGTGTAAATGGAAGGAAAATCCTATTAAACGTGTTAAGAGTTCTGGCATCTGTTGTTTTGACCATATAGCAACCTGGGAAACAAACCAAACAGTTTCTATCAGTCCTCCCATCATTGCAGAAAAGTTCATTGCTGGTAAAACTCAGAACTTGTTTTACTGTCAACAGTTTTGAATTGGTAGTGGGATGTTAATACTTCTGCAACTTCTTTACTGAGCTCTGCCACCAAATTTCTATTCTTAGAAGGTCAAGTAAGCAGAGAACCAATATATCCCAATCAGCTATACCACAATGCCTATTCCATGACACCAAAGCAATTTTTTACTCTACTTGCTTGCATGCAAGAGTTTGAATATGACAATTTTCCTTCATTTCTTTTCAGTTGGGATTTTGTTGTTTAAGAGAGAGTTCTGTTTTACTGACAGGTTTCAGAGTAACAGCCCTGTTAGTCTGTATTCACAAAAAAGAAAAGGAGTACTTGTGGCACCTTAGAGACTAACCAATTTATTTGAGCATAAGCTTTCGTGAGCTACAGCTCACTTCATCGGATGCATGCATCCAATGAAGTGAGCTGTAGCTCACAAAAGCTTATGCTCAAATAAATTGGTTAGTCTCTAAGGTGCCACAAGTACTCCTTTTCTTTCTGATTTACTGATACTTTTGAGTTGGAGGAAAGGTGAGCGAAGGTCTGCAATCCTACCTTTGACTGCTTCACCTCTCCCTGTGAAGCGTGAATTGGTGCCTTTGATATACCTTATGCCCTGAATGTTCAACTACTGTAGAAGGTAGTGCCTTTAGAAATATCCGTTTAAAAGCAACTTTGGCTGGAGAAGACCTCTAGTTGATACTATGGATGGTACTTTAAAAGAGAGAGGGAGGTGGAACCAGAGGGAGAGAGGAGTGCAATTATTCTTCTACACACTCTTAATGCTAATCTGGAATTATGGTTGGTCTCTGCCTCAGCTGGCTGACAGGTAGCATCACCTATGGAATGTGAAACTCCAGCTCCCCTCCTGCCATGTCCCTGGTTCGAGTTCTAACTGAAGCAAACGAAAAGCAAGCAGAGCCTGCTCCTGTGAAACAGAATGTCTGCCTGCCAAAGAACAGGGCCAGGCAAACAAACTTCTGGAGAGCAGGAGTATGCACCAATGTGTAGAGTGAGCTGGGTCTGACTGGATTATACCAAGTCTCTTGGTCTCCCCTCACAGAATACAGCAGAGCCTGATGCTGTGATGGCTTTTTCCTCACCAGGCACTGCTAAAGAGTGGTGAGAGTAGTTTGCAAGATTCCCCTGTGGCGTGCATCACTTCACTTTTGGACCATGTCCCCTCAAGGGACACTAGAAGCATATGAAGCCTCTGCTCTAACAAGAGTCCATTTTATCAGCAGTTGTCCCGGAGGTGAGAACAGTAGTGTAGCTGAGGGTAAACATAGGTAAATGGAGAGCACCTGCTTCTCACTGCAGGTGTAGGGACTTTAAATTAGATTAGTTTATCCACTTTTTTTTTTTTACCACAGCACTACTGGGCATGAACCTTGCTCATGTCCATGTCCCTGAAGGGAGCTGTTATTCAATCTCCTTCTCCTTTAGTTCAAAGCACTCTGTCAGCTCACTGCACATGCACCCTCGAGTTTCTGCCATTCAGATGCCCTTGTGGCTTCTTCTTGTATATGAGTGCTGCTACTCTGCCTGCAGCCTATACCACTCACCAGCCGCAAGTGTCTTTCCTGTGTGTTAGCAGACGGGGCACGAGTCACGTGACTCCCTACAATAATACTAATGCATCTTGGACCTACTTACGTTAGCAGAGAAACATTCCATTTTTCTTCTTTCTGTTTCTTGGTGGTGGTTTGAAGGTTAGTACCTGCTATGGGTCCAGTAGAACAGTGCTGAATCCTACTCTTTAACCCCCTCTTGTGAGGCTCACAGCCAGCTAGTTCCAAGAGAGGGAAAACTGTGCAGGCGGTTGTATGAAGAACTAAAAATGAAGCTACTTAGCAATAAATAGTATTCACATAAGATACAGGGCCCAGTTCTCTGCCAGTGTAAACAACCGAGCTAGTTTTAAGATGGAACTCGATACATTTATTAACGGAATTATATGACATGGTTGCCTGCGTTAGCAGGGTACTAGACTCAGGGACCCAGAAGGTCCCTTCCCTATGTTCCTAACTCAAAACAGGTGTAACAGAGTGCAGAGAAGGGCTCATTTGCTCCTCATTCAGTTTCTCCCTGTTTTCAGTGGCTAATCTACCCCATCAGCAGAGGAAAACTACAGACCAGAGTGAAATCTGAGGCATAGCTGGAAAGATAAATGACCCTGTGACACATGGGTTACAAAGAGAAATATGACCACAAATCTTTCTTTAAAATCCCTTGTCTTGCTAGGATCAGTGACACACCACGTTTACTACAATGGGTCACACCATAATTGTATGGGCCAGGCTGGGGAGAAAGTAACTGCAACTCATCAGACAATAGACCAATCAGATGATGGTATCATGCAATCAGCAAATGCCTCAGTCAGCATTTTGAAAGAGGGGAGTAACAGCAGCATGTAAAGTTTTCACTTCCAAAGAAGCTGTTTCTATGTAAACACTAACCTTTGTAACAATCTTGTGTCAGTCAGTATTTTATGACTTTGACCTGCACTGACGACTTTCAAATACAGAACAAGTTTTAGCATTCCTTTAGCCAGGCATGCAACCATACACATGCACACAGAGTTCATTTCCTTCCCCGCCCCCTATTAGAGAAAGGTGTGTGCCTCAAAACTTCATAGAAAATTTCAGACCGCCTGTGTCTTTCTCAAGAATGGACAGATCTCTTTCACTATATAATTTTAGAAACAGACCTGAATCAAAACCCCTTGTATGAATAACTGAATTGTGGGGAAATTTGAATCTTTATCTGAATTTAGCAATTCAGGCCCATAATAATCATAAAATAATAAGAAAAGTAGCATATCACAATTTCTCTGAGAAAGGTATGGAAACTATTATTACTGGTCAATTATATTCATATAATACAATGGTCAGGTTATCTATCTGAATGCCTGGGGATTGGGAGTAGGATATTCTCATTGGAAGGCCCTTGACCCTGACATGGGTCTGATGGAACTCAAAGCCATGATCCTACAAACACTAAAACAGGTTAGTTGATTGCTAGGATCCAGTGCAACACCCATGTTATCTCTCAGGTTACTTAAGGGGAGACTCCCTCTTGTAGGGAGCATTTTATAAAGGATTACATATACACACTTGGAGTCTGCCCATTGCTTCTCTCCCTCATTAATACATACTTATTAATGCCCACATGCCTTATCCTGACGGGCAATGCGGGGAGCAAATGAGCCTTAATCAAGCATAAAATCATATGGGGAGACTATGCAGAAGAGAATTGGGCTGCAAGGTAGTATTCCATGCCACCATGCAGCAATCACAAGCTCATCCACATGATTCGTATTCCATGGGGCAATAAGGGAGGTGGACAGCCTGAGTGGGGAAGAATCAAAGGACACATGCTACATGGCATATTCCTCCAGACAACATCACCATTTTGAATCCTAAGAAATGCTGCTTGAGTTCACCTTACTGTACTTTCCCACCCTACCTAAACCCTGACCCTTTCAACAATTAGGCATGTTCCTTAAATCATTGGAACTAATCACAATAATAAAGTTAAGCACGTGTAAGTGTTGGAAGGATCAGGGCCTAATGAGTCCCACTGGAGGTGTCACATGGGCAGGATTGTTAGAGGTGGGGAGAACCAAAAGATGACAAGGAAGATAGTCTCTCTTTCACCAGCAGTCTGGCTAAAGCCAAGTTAAGCCATATGGCTGAGATCCTTCTGATTTTTTACCAATGGATTACAGTCTACACAAGCGTCCTGTTGCTGCCATTCTATTGGGTAGGATGTCTCTTTACTAAGCCTGCTTCTGCCAGGTATGATTTCTAGCAAATGTTCTCCTTCCCATGAGTTTTAGCGTGGCCTATCCATATGGGTCTAATTCATTACTTAGTGACAATGACATTGATAAAACTCAGAAAACAAATATTGATTAATTGATCCTCACTACAACCAGTGGTATAGACAAACAATTTCCCTTTCCCTGCTGAGTAAACTGAGGCACAGGTCAACTTCCTACCCAAGGTTATACAGCAACTCAGAATCCTGATTCCCACCCGCTCTGCTGGTATTACTAGATTGCATGCTTTCTCTTATTTTTGGGGTGTTAACTGCAGTAATTTTTTAAAGAGTGAGAGTGAATGGATTTAGAGATTTTCTTCAATACTACAACATATTAATTTTTCTGGAAAAGCATGCCATGTGCATATATGCACTACATGTGAAAAGCTGACTGGGATCTATAGCAAGTCAGGTAATTTAGCTGACAACAACTGTCCATTGTTCATAGCCATGTGTTCTGTTACATACCTATAGAGCACCTGACCTAATCCATAAGGCAACTACCCTCTTCTCTTTCAAATCCTTTTTCTAAGATACACTTTTGCTGTGATGCCTGCAAGAAATCTGCCAATCAGTAGAAGGAGGCATTGGGCCATAGTAGAAATTTAACCAAAAAATAATGTTTGTGCTTAACAGGTCTCCTCAAACCCATCACCTGTGTTTGTCTTGATCCTAGTGCTGCAATCGGATCTACATCTGCCATCAATAGGGCTTTCAAAGGTCCACTCACATTGATCCAATTAAAGGACTGGGGTAAAACCACAATTTAAAAGATTGTGAGTTCTTAAGGGTAGAGACAGTGCCTTTGTATATGCCTGTATAATGGCTAACACACAGCGAGACTTGAATCATTGTAATCAAGAGCATTTTCATTAAACATTGGGGGTGGGGGGAGAAGGGAAGGATTCTACTTTTAAACCAAACGTTGGGCTTTAAAAAGAGAAAATTCGTCCCTGCCACTGGCGGGATGCGTCCTGTCGCCGTGACACCAGGGCGTCCGCGGAGCTGCACTGCCTGGCGGCTCCAGTCCTGCCTCGGGCTGATGTGTCGCCTTCGGCCGGCCACATTCCTCCCCCCGCCGCCTGTCACAGCCGTGGCGGGAGCTCTGTGGGGCCGGGGCGCTCTCTCCCCGCGTGTTTGCGCCCTGCTTAGAACTGGGGCCCTGATCTCCCCGAGGCCAGCTGTAGGCTGCGCGGTGCCGGCGGCTCTGCGGGGGCAGCCCGCGAGCCACAGCCCCTCTCCCTCCCTCCGGCTCCCGGGCGCGGAGAGCGGCCCTGCTGCCGCCGTTCCACCCCGCCGGGCCGGGCTCCGCAGCAGCCAATGAGCTTCCCCGCCGCGGGGGGAGCGCCAATGGGCTCACCTCCACCTGCCTCCTGCCCACACGCGAGGTACGCGGCCGGGCAGGCTGGAGAAAGCGAGGCGGGCGGGCCAAACCAAGTGTCCACTGAAACGCATCCGCCTCGCAGCCTGTCTCCGCCGCCCCGGAGGGATGGAGAGGGGCCGGGCGGCTCCTCCGGCGGATGTTGCCCGAATGGCCAGTTAAGGAGCGGCTGGGAGGCTCACCTGCAAAGCGGGCGGGCGGGCGCCTGAAGGTCTGCCCCGGGCTCTCTCCCCCGGCGCTGGCCGCAGCCTGTTGCATTGGCAGCGGGAGTTCCCCTGGGAGCCGGCGACCTGCGCTCTCCGCCCCGCAGGGACACTCGCCGCGGCTGCCCCTTGCAGGCGCGGGCCCTAGGGCGGAGGGAGCCTCGCCGCCGGCCCTCGCAGATTCCCGCCAGGTGAGAGCTCGGCCCGGCTTTGCCCCGGCGCGCAGGTGCCTCCCTCTGCTTCCCGCCGGGCGCCTTCCCTGCTCTGCCCCGGCCGCGGGCGCCCCGAGCCAAGCGCTGCTGTGGCCCCGCAGCGGGCGGCTGCCAGTGGGGCGCTCGCGAGGCCGGGGGCCTGCGCTTAGCCCCACGCCCTTCCCGGCCGGCTTCGGCCCGGCCCCTCTGCAAAACTTTCCCCGGCGTCTCCCCCCAGCTGGGGCCCGGGCACCCTCCGACTTGTTGCCTCCCCAGGTGACTGGCCCCATTGGAGCCGATTGCCGCTGGTGGCCGAACTCAGCGGCACTTGGCTGGTTCCCGGGCACACGGGGCCCGCTGGCTGCCCTGCCCCGCGCGCCCTTACCAAGGAATACGACACACGGCGCCGGCAACCCCCCGGGGTCTCCCGCTGCGCGCGGGGGCAGCTGCTCGGGGCGCCAGGGCTGCAGCCACTTAGCAGCGGATCCTGTTCTGCGCCTTCCCTATGCCTCGCTGGTGTCCGGCCTGCGCTGCTCTAAGCCCGGGCTAGCGAGCAAGGAACCTGTCCATTCTTAACCTCTCTGTTCACGCCACTTTTAGAGGCAAGCCTCGTGTTGCGGTCCTGGCTCTGAGTCTGGCTGTGTGCGCGCTTTCTGGTTTGCAAGTTGGGGCTAAACGGGCGTTGTCTGTAATGGCTCTCTCGCCCTCTCTCTCGGTGGCTTTGGCCTTGCGATGTAAAGCAGGAGGGCAGGATCTTGTGGGATGCAGACCCTCGGGGCATTGGTGGGTGTGCAGTTAACCCTATGTGCATCGAGAGGTGAATAACCTTTGGCGGAGGATCAATTGCACAGATAGGGGAGGGGAGAGCTTGGCTCGGATAAAACCTGAATAAGAAGTCCATCTAAACTTCAGTTCAGCGTTTATCTGGCCTGGTTCTGCGCCTGGCGCTCTGGTTTAGTGGAAGTCCTGAAGTGTTGTGAAAGGAGCTATGACTTGTGAAAATAGTGGCACTATCACTAGACCCTTGGCTTCGCTCTCCCAGAACAAAGAAGCCCTCCTGACTTCTGCTACGTGTCTGACTCTCTGGTTGAAAAGTTAAAGCAAAGTCCCCTCCCCAGTTACTAGTGATCTGCACACGTGCAAAAACTTGGGGTAGGGTTAATTCTCCAAAGCAGGGGCTTTTATGGACTCCAGATGAATAGATTACTCCCCTCTTCACTACTTTGTGTTTAGGTTAGTCAATCTGTATCAACCCTATCTTTTAAATCAGGGAAATGGTGGTGGTTTGCGATACTAAGACTCTGTGAGAACTTCTAGGGTTTATGACAGAATAGCAGAGACTTGTCCGTCCTCAGTCTGGAGTTGTTTGCAGCAATGTTGTAGCCCTGCTGATCCCACGGTATGAAATAGACTAGGCAGATGGACGAATTGGTCCATAACAAAATAGTACCTCGCCTACCGAGTCTGTCCTGACTGTCATACGAAGATCCCTGCAAAATAGGGACCGGTCTGGAAGCCTGGTGTGCTCCTAATGACCTAAGTGATGGTGGCTTGATCCATCAGGAACTGCAGGGGCACGCTGGAAATAAGATCTTTCGTTGCGTTAGCCTTATTTCCAGTGCTGTGATCCTGAGTATCTCTGGAAACCACAACCCCCGTCTGATTCCCGCAGTTAGTGTCCCCACCCACTCAGGTGATAGAGCCACCTGGGGCAGAAGGGGATCTCAAGCCCAGCCCTGTTCCTGTGGCAGCGGCTGGCATCTAGTCAGCAGGTAGGTTCGGGCTCAGAGCCAGCCCCCGGGTAGAGAACACCCTGTGTGACTCGGAGCAGGGCAGGCTGCCTGCCAGCCTGGCCTCGGGCCCTCTCCGTCTCCTCCTGCCCAGCCTGGTCAGTTTCTCTGCTCTCCTGCCCTGGCAGCTGTCACTCCCTCTCCTTTCCTCCTGCACAGGAGCCGCGCCGCGAGCGCCCCGGGGAGTTCCCTGCCTCGCTAGTGCTCGCAGCCCAGGTGAGCCGAGCCGGAGCAGGGAGCGGCTGCCTCCTGCCCCGGCGGCGGTGGCTGGGCGCCGGGAGAAGATGGCTGACAGCACCGCGACCACGGGCTCCTGGTGGAAAGCGCTGACCAGAAGCAGGAAAAAAGCCAAAGAGGGGCTGGTGGCCGGAGCGCCGGCGCCCCCGGCTGAGCCCGCCCTCCCGCCGGCGCCCCCCGGCCCGGACTGTCGGGAGAACCAGCAGCCCAACTTCAGCAGCAGCGAGCCCAAATTGGGCGAGAAGCCTGGCGGCGGCGGCGGCGCCAACCGCAGAAACCTGAAGATCTCCCACTCCGGCCGCTTCAAGGAAAAGCACAAGGTGCGAGCCCCTCTGCTGGCCGAGAGCCCCAAGCTGTTCGAGGGCAGCGCGCCCAGCCACGCCAGCGAGGAGAGGCAATAGCTGAGGCTGTGTGCTGCCGTACAGCCTCCGTCTGACCGAGCCTGGCCCCTGCAGCCAGTCCCCCAGATCTCGCTTTTCCACCACCCACAGAGTCACGGCTCCTTGGGGGCTAGAGGAGGAGACACCTGCTGCTTTGGAAACGCCTTGGGTGCCCCTCGTCGCTAGGAGGAAGCCATCTCTCCCCGGGGGGCGCGGTGACCCCGCTGTAACCAGGCCAGGGACGAGCCTATTCTCTCGTTCGGATTCCGAATTTTGGAAACAAAAATAATCCCAGCGCCCTGTGTCTCTGTTCCTGGCTGCTGCACTTTGGACTGGACTATCACCCTCGCTGGCTGGAGTTGACAAGTGCTGCCCTGCTGCTTATTTTAGGGGGTAGAGCGGGATACCTTTCTTGATCAAAAATAGCACGAGCAAATGGGGATGGGATTTAATAATGAAATAAAGATGAAGTGTAAATGCAGATTTTCTTGGTCGGAATTGAAGGTGCAAAAACGCTACAAACTGAGGAAGACAATGCACTGCCATAAATTACTAGTGTGCTGTAGATTAACAACGCTTATAAACCAAAGTCTAGAAGGAGCATAGGAACATGGTCAATTACATTCAGGTTAGAATATAATATGTTGTAGAGTCAGCAACAGGGCAACCTATGTCCCTCTAGACGGCAGACTCCCCTCTTTGCAGTAGCTTTTCCAAATAGGTGGCTATCCTTCCTCAGTTTTCTGACCAAGGGGATTGTTCATTGCTCTAAAACACTAAGATAAACCCTCTTTTTAAAGGGAGTGAAACCGAAGTACTCTTACCTAAGTTCAAGGCCAAGGACTTCCCGGGGTACCTGTAGATCTCTAACAATCATAGTGCTGTTTGCCTCTAATAGACAAGTCAAGCAAAAGAGTAAACAAATCCCTGTTACATTCAGTGAGTTATAAGTGGGTTATTGTAAGTGAAAGGCCCTTGGGTTCCCCTGGTCCATTTAAGTGTTAGGATTTGCCTCTTGCATATTTGAACAGAATTTCTCTCTCCTTTCTTCCTCCATCCCACCAAACTTCTAGGTAATTATAAGCAAGTGCTCAAGAGGTGAATCTGTAGTTTTCTTGTAGAGAAGAGCTGTTCAGATTTGTCATTCAGCTCCCTAAGGAAGGTACACAGTGCATTAGTAGCATGGTTCTCCAGTAACTGATGGTTTCAATCTAATGAAACTCAACCAAAGAAAGTAAGTGATAAAAGGTAAATACCTTTTAGGGAGAGAATAACGCTGCTGATGCTCAACAGAGTTGTGTTTAGTATGATTGCAGCCAGCACTGAAAGCAAGAATGCCCATGAACATGTAAGGGGTTATTGGTAGTGATGATGATAGTCTTAGCCTTTATCCCCATGCAAACAAGCTCAAGGTTCCCAATGTTTCTGCTGGTTGCAATCAAACATGAAGTGGAAGTACTGATTCTCCGAGTAATTGACATCTCAAACTTCCCTTGAGTTTTCAGAAAGGCTCTGTTGCAAAGCAAACCATGAGCCAAAACATATCTACTGAGATGCTGAGATGTAAAGAGGAAAACTAGAGTGGAAAAATGTCTTATCTATTTATAGTATCTAAGGTAAATAAAACTGGTTTTGAAAACCTAAAACCAAACTAAACTATGCATAGTCAAAATCACTTTCCATAAGTGAGACTAAAGACAAATCAATGTGGCAGAGACTGAAAATTCTTTCCCAACATATTAGAAACTTCTAAGAATTAATGTATGGTTGTGATATTTAATAGGCTTTAGTCAGTCCTCCTGAAATTCCATGTACTATGATTTCTGAGTACCCTTAGTCTAGATTAACCAAGTAATTTACTGTTCCTGAAGTGGGACAATAGCATACGCCTCTTCAGAAGAGTAAATAGTGAATGTTGTAAGTAGGTGGTCTGTTAACCTTCAGATGGGGTTATGTCTGGAGAGTGTAAAGCTATGTCCTGCTGAAAAAAGGCCAGGAAAGCCAGACTTCCCAGTTCTATTGTGACAAATTTAACTTGCTCTGTCCACTTCTGGGGATATTTAATTTATAGACTTTTAGAAATCTCTTGCCTGAGTAACTCTTCTACCATCACACAACTTGGTCAGATCAATGACTTTATAACAGTGCACTCTAATATTACTTTATGCTGTTAAAGTAATATTAACATGCACTGTAATAGTGCAGCATTTGTGGAAAAAAGGCTTAAATGGGAGTTTCCCTTCCCGTCCCATTTACTGTTTCTAGATATAGCAGCCCCTCCTTCTCTCCCCCATCCCTGCCACAGCCCACCCTTCACACATATGGACTCTAGTTGAAAAACAACCCCCCCTCCACTGACTTACAAAGAGGAGTCCTTTTACTACAAGATCATAGAACGCTCTGGGTTACTCAGTGAATTTTGACACGTGGCCCGCTGCTGTTTAGAAGTAGAGGTTTTGCAGTGCCAGTGCTGGCCTATTGAGGGCCCTAACCAGGAATATTTCCCCTCCCATCTCCAACACATAATAAAAAGTGAATGGGGGCCCCCTTGAACTGCTCTCAGGGCCCCAAGCAATTGCTTAGTCTGCTTATGCCTAGTGCTGGCTCTGTTCACGTTACCTGAGCTCATCAAATGGGCTCCTTGTCCTTGTTAAGGTGCTGCTGGATATTGAGAGAATGTAGCGCTGTGTCCTGCTAAAAAGAGGCCAGGAAAGCCAGTCTTCCCAGTTCCACTGTCATTCCTCTATTACAGGAGTGGGTAGGTGAGATTCTGTGACCTGCAAAGTGCAGAAGGTCAGAGTAGATGATTATGATAGTCCCTTCTGGCCTTAGAATCTATGAAAATAGCATCAGAGTACAGCTAATTCCTGCACTGCCTAGGAGAAGTCGGAGAAAGGAGGGAGAGCCATTGTTGATCATTTGTATTTAAGGCCTGGCAAATCCTTTCAGGACAGCAAGAAATTTAACGGGATGTAGTGCTGATCAGTGGGGCTTCCACTTCTGACTCTACAGCTGGCTGACTATGTAATTTCTGACAAGTCAGTTAGGGCCTCTGTGCCTCATCTATCTTGTCTAAAATGAGAATAATCCTACAGTTTGTACAACATTTTGAGATCAACAGTTGAAACTCCCTAGACAGCCACAAAATATTATGTTTGGATTCTTTGTTGTTGTTAGAATTCAGCTAGGATGTTCAAAATGTTGCTATTAGTGTTTAATACCAGTACTGGTCAATATCTGACCAATTGTCAAACATCATGTCATCATATTTTTAAAGTCCCATGTTATAAATGAGTAAGAGCTCAGAACAGGGTCAGACTGTGAAGTCATTTTACCCCCAAACAGCATGGATAGCAAGAATCTTCCTGTCTTTAGACTGCCCTGGAGCGGGGGGTGGGGAAGAATAATTCTGTTTTCTGGCTCAGTCAAGCCCTTTGCTTCTCCACTGAAACTATCAAAAAGAAAAGTGCTGTCAGTGTTGATGGTGGCTTTTGACAAACTGGATTTATCCATTAGAAAATGAGCTGTGACCATCATTTCATTGCACAGAGGCCATCAGCTTCTAGGTGGTAATACATTTGGGCCACATTTCTAGAGACAAAGGGTTCCAAATCCTATTACTAACCCCCATAACGAATGAACACACTGGTTTAATTAGCCTAAGTGCATCGAGATTTTACACAATGCTAGAAAATATGTCATCATATTAATTATGCAATAATTGTATGGAATTCTTGTCACTCCAAAGGAGGCTTTCTTTCCAGTTTAGAGTGCGTGAGTGGGCAGTGTTGGAGAACACTTGGTCAGAGACAATGAATTTCTATGCAATAAATGCCTGTGGGGGGAAATTGTATTCAAGATACTTACATATTCCCCTTCTTCCTGCCCCAACTTTTTATAAAATGTACGTTTAAGAAAAGAAATCCAGGAAGTAGGACAACTTTAAAAAAAAGTAATTGCAAAGAGACAAGAAGATGAGGTTCAATTTAACTCTGCATGGTAGCGTTGTAATTACTCCTAATCTAAGTATCATTAAGAATTTGAACTGATTAAAGAAATGAACTTTTTAGGATGAAAAATCAACATTCAAAAAATGAAAAGAAGCTTTATTAAGAACCTTGCAAAATGTTACCTTAAAGCCTGATCAGTCCTGCCCTGGCTGAACTAAAGACAGAAGGGGAAGACAGGGTTTAACTAGCTGGTGACTCATTCCTTGCTACTATATGCTGGTCAGGTTGCTGCTCACTCTTGTTGCAAAGAAGATTGGGTAGGGCAGTTGGAGGCTCCCTTCTCCACATGTGGAGGGTGACTTCACCTGAAAAAGACATATCTGGCTCTTCTGAAGCCCCAAGGTCTGCAAGAATTTAAAGAAATCAACATCTAATGCTGCTGAGATGTTTGCACCTGAGGATCTAATGTAAGGTGAACTGCAAAGGGATAGATGGGACTACTTGTGCACTTTATTGCTTCTAAATTATATTTGTATAGTTCAAATTCGACTTGTTTTACATTAGAAATATGAGGTCTTGTTGTTTTGTGTGGAGAATTAGTGGGATAATATCACAAGTGGTTGAAACCTGAGCAGCTATATTCCCAACCCGGAACTGAACAGAAGGATCAATATGCCCTGGCTATCCTTTGAGAGCAGCAGCTCAGCTTTCAGCCTCTTGTGATGTCATTCCCTATAGTCCTCCAGAGTGTTTGGCAGCAAAGCTGGGAAGCCAGCTCCCAGTGTTTTTCTTCTTTTGATCTTCTTTCTTAAGAAAGAATCTTTGGTGCAGAATTTCTACATTAGGAGGCACAATCCCCCCTGCCCCCCCCAAATATCCTCCTTTATTCCCTCTGATATTCACCTAAGGGTCCTTCCCCCCTGCCCTACCACTAACCTATGGTAAGCCAGGGTGGAGTTTTGCAGGGTTCTGACATTTCCCAAGCATCTTAAAAATAGAAATAGATCTTTGGATGTAGACTTCAAATAAATTAAAATGATCAGTAGCTCCATCCAAAGAATTGAGTTTAACACTCACATTTAAATACTTTATCTCAGCAAAGCAGTATGTGTGCATTGGAATACAAACTTATAACAGCCTTAGGCCCTCATCCTATCTGAGTACCTTTACTCAGATGAGCAATCCCTCCTGAAGTTAATAGGAATCCTCACATGAGTAAAGATAAATGTAAGACTTTGCATAGTTTGGGATGGCAGTTCATAATATTTGACACTTGATACATACAGTTTATCCATGCCAGAAGTATTTTGCTCTTGTGTGCATGGCTTTCTTTGCCATATCTCCTTCTGTTTTGTATCTGCAAGAACACCTCTTTGTCAGTTTTGATCCTTTCCCTTATTCCTAGGAACAGCTCACTATTGCTTAAGTAACAACTGCAGCCTCTAGCTCACCCTTTGCCCTTATGCTCTGAGCATTCAACACTGAGTTAAAAACTCAGTCCTTTGGGCCAATAACAGTTAAAGAAATACAAACCTACACATTTGTTCCAATCAGGAAATAGGCATACTGTCCATTCTACTGTTGCAGACACATGGCCTTTTCTTTACACCACTGTTTTTCCATTCCAGGCCTAGAACTCAGTTTTGCAGGTCCACGTTTTGTCCCCAATCTTGTAAACGTTTACACAGGTGAACCATACCATTGATTTCAATGGGGCTGGTCAAGAGCACAGAGTTATTTACATGCATAAGTGTTTGCAGGATCTGGTACACAATGGCCAAGAGAAAAAAAAGAGTTCAATTTTACCCTTCCTTATGGAAACTGTTTTCCTTATAGAAAATTTTGCCAGTGATTTACATAAATGGAAGCTGAATTGAGACTTAAATTAGGTGCTGTAAATACACCTACCTGAGACATATGAATATTTTCCCAGGTTTGCAGCCCCTTGTAATTGCGTAACTCCAGAGGTGTTCTCCATGACTGGAGCTTCTAAAAAAGCTCAGTGTTGGCCCCAACTGCTCTAACATAAGTGGGAGCAGAGTTAGAACAATGTTGCGTGCTTTTGGGAAAAAAAACCCTTTAAATGCTACCGGCAGACTCCATACTCAGTCCTGACATTGTTTAGTAAAGTAGAATTTTATTTAAATGCAATAGTTACAGATACAGGATAAATTTTCAAGGGCAAAACTCAGAGCAGTTCATTTCAAATCGTTTTAAAAAGGACCAAGAGAAGTTTCTGGAAACTGACTATTGTGGGTGCAACCACTGTCTAAAAGAAGGGGACAGACTAACATGGTTTTTGGTTTGTTTCTTTGGTGTGATGTCAAGATTGAGCATGGTGCATGAGGTGATGCTGTCTTTAGCAAGAGGCATAAAACCACAAGTAGTCCTTCTCTTGTGCATGAAAGAGAGTCTTAGCACTTCCTGCAAGATTACGGTGGTATCTCCTGTGTCCTGCTTGATTCCAGTTTGAATAACTATATTCAATATATTGAAATTCATCTTGTTCGTGCGTTAGCTATAGCAGGTTTTAATACCATCCCATTGTCTGAAATGGGAAACTACTATGTCAAGAAAGCAATGTACAGCATTATAGTTTCAAACACTACTGCCCGCCTCTCCACAACTTCTTATGTTGATTTGAAAGCTGAAACCTAGAAACACTATCTTTGCAATTACAGACAATCACTTTTCCCTTACGCATTATGTAGAAGTCAATATTATTTTGCTGTGATTATGGTTTACTGTACAGGCGATTTTGACAGTTGATTTAATGCACTATTCATCCATTTGAATAAGCTTTCCAGTTGCTTTTTGTTGTACCAAGGGAGAAATTGGCCGTGTCCATCAACTGTAAAATTTTAAGCTTCAATAAACTTTAAGGATGCTTATACAACCCACCTCACACCCACACACCCAACTTTAATAATACTTAGCAACTTGCATAATTCGTTACTTCTCCATAGCACAGTGGTCTGAACATTAATCCTTATAACACTCCCAAAAGTAGATAAGTATTATCTCTATTTTACAGGTAAGTCTGTAGGGCCAAATTCATATCTTATATAAGTAGCTGCATCTCCACTGGCTACGCGCATCTTGTATTTGCTATTGTCTGAGAATGGAAACTAGACTAGATGGAAGGTTGCCTCAAAAAACCAACTTCTAATAAAATGTGGATTCAGAGTCAGATGAGCATTCTAAAATGTTTGGTCTCTACCTGAAGTGATTATCCAAACCTCTTGAAGTTTGCCCATCACTTATCCACATAATAAAGTGTAGATGCTGCATATCTCTAGCAAACAGTTCCTGATAGACCACATATTATAAAGTATGGGTGTGATTTTAAAATGTGCCTGAAAGACTTAGGAGAACAAGTCTCATTGACTTGCAATGGGACTCATGGTCCTTAGGTCTCTTATTTAAAAAAAAAAAAAAAAAGGTTTGGTATAACCTAGGCTGAGAATTTAAACTGATTTAATTATACCAATATAACCCTCCTTGCAGATGCTCTTATTCCAGTATAAGGCTGTCTCTACATACTACACAGACTATGCTGGCAAAGCTATGTTGGTATTGCTATGATGCTAGCATAACCTACCGGGCAGACAGAGCCTACACTGATGGAAGGGATTTTTCCATTGGTGCAGGAACACCACCTCCTCAAAGTTACCTATGTTGATGGAAGCATTCCTCCATTGCCAAAGCTACATCTCCACTGGAGGTTAGGTTGGCATAGCTGTGTAAGTGAGGGGTGTGGTTTTTCCCCACCCCTGACTGACACAGATACCTTGACCTGACTTTTAAATGTAAACCAAGAGGGCCTTTTTCAGGGGGTGGCGGTTAGTTTGTCTCTTGGGTAGAGGGTTAAGCTTAAATTGAAAGAAGGTCCTCTTATTCTGTCTGGAATAAGTGTGTCCACAAAGGGGGTTATACCAATATAACTAAGCCTATGTCACTTTAGTGCTGGATATGACACTTTTCCTATCAAAATTATCCTCATGACAAGTATGTTAATAAATGCTACAGCACAGAGCAGTCACCATTGGGTTAATAAATAGCACATGATAGTTTACCATAACGGCACATACCAGACGACTGCATGCTAATGTATGAATTTCTTTTTCTGTGTTTTAAAGCATCCATGCTCAAGGGAGAGTTCCCCCCCCTCGACAGCTATTCTTGCCTTCCAGCTGCTACTTGATCTTTTCCAGCTCTTGTTCAGAATTCTTCCTTAAAGAATCTTTCAGTGAAACTTTTTCAATCAGGCTGTAGTATAACATTTCTGCAAAGCCACTGTTCCTTTGTTCTCTTTCTCCAGATCGGGTTGTACTTGTAAGCAGCTTTCTTCATAAACCCAAGAGAAATCTTCTTTTTCCTTTTGTCTCTATTGAGAGAGAGAGACCAAAATCCCAAGTCAGTTATAAGCCCTGAAATGTGTGTTTTTCCACTGTTTTGATATTGGTTACTGCCATGGTCTTTACCTATTCCCCTGGCCAGCCAGGAAAGGACACACCCTCAGTCAACACAATCGAAAGCCATTTAAGTAAAAGCTCTTCAAATGCTTTAAAAATGTTTGCTTCCAGCAAATCCCAGTGTCAAGCAGCAGTCATTTGACACCTTTCAAAAGCAGCCAGTGTAGAGTAAAAACAGCAGCATGATTCTATTCGTAAATCATTTTTAGGCCTACGTTATGTTTCTGAGGGGACCTGAGGGGACACTTGCACAGGCTTCATTGGTTCTTTCTGCCATTTTCTGATTGTATAGTGGCTGCAGTATATGGTACCAAGGATTGTAAGAATTTTACTCTCTCACACACACACACACACACACACACACAAAGTGGTGCAAATATAGGGCTAAATTATCTGGAGTCCTTGCAAATGTGGTATTTGTATGCCCACATAGCACCTAGCTGGTCAAATCTGTATGCAAATACTTCACTTGTCAGTACACATTGGGTATTTGCATGCGTGAGCTGACATGTGCAAATCCACATGTGATATGGCACTCATGTAACCTTTGAAAATCTGGCCTATGATGTCTCAATAAATGCTTTTAGGTTTGAAGGTTTGAATGGAGAATCCCTTGAGAGTTCAAGGTGAAATACAACGCAAGCAGGCTCTGAATAGAAAGCCCAGTGTTCTGAACCTGCCATACCTCGTCCCAGGCTGTTACAGGAGTTCTGAGAGAGGAAGACGTACCTGCTCTAACGGCAAATTAAGCATAAAGATTTTAATCTGACAAAAAGCTGTTCAATGGAAAGTTTAAAAGTCATGGGGAGCCTGGAGAGCACAGCTCTATCTTTTCTGCTAAAATCAGAGGCAGGGCTCCTCTTCTCCTCGGTTTGTGGGGGCAGTGCTGTGGTCAGCCGGTGCAGTGAAAGCTCCCCAACCTGTTTCAATCTATTTTAACCCATGATTCAGTAGCCTCATTTTGATGTGTTATGGTGAGGTTCACTCAGGGCTCAACTCACAAGGCACTTGGAGAACTGCCAGTTCTGCTTGATCAAACAATTGCATTAGCTTATTAAATATATGGAGAGGCTGAGGGCAAATACAGACGGGATTCCCCTTGCCCATGCAGTAAGCATCTCTGAGTGTGGGATTGGGCTCTGAAACTCCCCCTTGACTTCAGTGAGACTAGAGTTGGGCCTGTGCTGAGCACTTCTGAAAGCTTCATCTTTAATGTTTGCACATTATAGAGCTCAGATGAAGATCTGTTTCTTTTATGGCAATTTAGTGGACCACACTTTCTTGCTCCTACTAGTAGGCAAGTCACTTGCATCTTGGTACTTTGAGGGGAAACATACCCTTGAGATTTCAGGGTATACAATGAGCTGGCAAGTGGCAATTGCAGCTGTAGTGAGCCAGTGTCTTTTGCTTTAAAGAAGGTAAATCCTGGAGTCATTCTGCTGGAATTCTGAATTGGAAACCTCATTCTGCATCCTAGATAGGGACTGGGGCTGGAAGAAGAGAGGTCATTCTTGGTGGAGGGTTATCATCTCTGGAACTCATTCTCCTTTGTGGTTTTTCAGAGGCCAACATGATGGCCTGCAGGGATGGTGCAAGACCAGTCTGTTTACCCAAATATTTTGCTTGAGCCAGGCAAGTGGGTCATCTTTTTTTCCCCCTCCTGATATTGGTGGCTAATAGTCCTTTCTGGGTCATTTCCATCAGGCTCAGTGTCGGGTTTGCTCTCTTATTGGTCACTGCAGGCAGGTGTTTTTTTCACAATGTGTTTTTGATCTTTCCTGTGACTTTGCCTAGATGCTCTAAAAAATAACTACACCTGATGATGTGGCTGCGTTGCTTCACCAGGTAGTTGTGCAGTCTCACCCATCCCACAGACTGAAAAGGTTCGAACCCAGTCAGTACATAAGTGAAAGACTGCCATGGAATAACTGTCGGAAGAGGACCGAGTCATTCAGTAGGTGGCACTCCTCCATTCTCCGTTAGTACTGAAGCATGGAGTTGAGGACAGAAAGATGTTATCTGAAAGATGAGATGTAAAACGGAGGTCCTGATAATGTGAGAGACAGGGTGAGTGAAGTAATATTTGTTATTGGACCAACATCTGTTGGTGCGAGAGAGGAGCGTTCAAGCCATACAGAGCTCTTCTTCCTGATAAAGTGTCAGTATTATTAAAGTTCCAGTAGCTTGCCTATGTAAGGTACTTACATTGCTCCTATTACCATAGTATTTGAGTACTCCATGATCGTTAGTGTGTTTATCCTCTGAGGGGAGGAAATACTATTATTCCAGTTTTACCCATGAGGTGCTGAGACACAGTCAGGCTCCTTGACTTGGCCCCAGGAAGTCATTGGCAGAGCAGGGAATGATTTTCACAAAAAGAAGGATGGTCCTGGTCTGCTGCAGTTTCCACGGTATGCATCCGATGAAGTG
The DNA here is from genome assembly GCF_965140295.1 of Lepidochelys olivacea. Lineage (NCBI taxonomy): Eukaryota > Metazoa > Chordata > Testudines > Cheloniidae > Lepidochelys > Lepidochelys olivacea. Next base: position 206,252,994 of record NC_140412.1, on the reverse strand, counting down.
AGCTGTAGCTCACGAAAGCTTATGCTCAAATAAATTGGTTAGTCTCTAAGGTGCCACAAGTACTCCTTCTCTTTTTGCGAATACAGACTAACACGGCTGTTACTCTGAAACCGGTCCTGATTAAATTCCAAATTTGTCTGATAATTTCTTGGTGCCCTCCCTAACTTCAGATGAATCTTGCCACATCCTCTTTACTCTGTCATGTAGTGCTGCTGCATGCTGTTATATTTCTGCTACATTTCACATCAGAGGTGGCTGTGTTTCTGTGAATTGCGTACCGATTCCTATGCAGACAATCTGCAAAGTGTTTTGGGATCCCTCTGGATAAAAGATGCTGTATAAATATAAGTTGTCACAAGAGTGCCTATTAGGTTTCTGACCGTGGCTGTGGTCTCATGGCAGAAATGCAGGCACATGCGCTGGGTCACAAAATACATTTTAAAAATTATCTTTGCTTGCCTGGTGTTTGATAAAGTAGGTCTGAGATGGCATGTCACACAGTGCAGGCTGGCTGGCATGTCACACAGTGCTGACAGATATATAAGATTGTACAATGTTCAAATAATATAAGTATTCACCACAATTATAAAGCAATAAAAGTGATCTCCCCACCCCTGGGATAGGCTGGTCTGACAAGCTCTTAGGTCCGCACCCTTAATTGGAAGGAACTCATGTCCTATTGAAGATTCTCAAGTCTGTTCACCTTAAGGGACTAGCTGGTTCCAGTGGGTAGCGCCTCTCTTGTTCCAGTGCTGTTTCTAGTGGCTCCCCAAGCTTGGGCCTTGTCTACATGGGAAAGTCTTTGGGGTATGATTTTTAAACCAATAACCACTAATAAGAGTGTCCACACAGGAGGAGGAAGGTTATACCTGTTTAAGTATATCTGTGTAACTGGTAAAACCTTCCTGCTAGACCTAAAGCCTAAGATGGCTCACTTGGAGTGGGGTCTGTGAGGGTATGTAGACACAGGGATGAAAAAACCCATGACCCCGACTCAGCTGACCCAGGCCAGCTGCGGCTGTGCCAAGGGGCTTTTATCCCCCTGTAGATGTACCCTAAGTCTCTAGTAAACAGTGTTCTTCAACGAAGGACACAGTCACAAAGGAAATCACTGAAAATGGATCCTTTCACAGAGGTTGTTAAAAGAAGGCCAAAGAATGTAGGCTATATTTATGGGATGGGGGATTCTATCCTGGGAATCAGTAACTCTGAAAAAGATCTGGGGGTTGTGGTGGATAGTCAGCTGAATATTAGCTCCTAGTACAACACTGGGCCAACAGGGCTAATGCGATCCTTGGATACATAAACAGGAATCTTGAGTAGGGGTAGAGAGGTTATTTTACCTCTGTTTGACACTGGTGAGACCACTGCTGGAATGCTGTGTCCAGGTCAAGAAGAATGTTGATAAATTGGAGAGGGTTCACAGAAGAGCCATGAGAATGATTAAAAGTTTAAAAATAATGCTTTGTATGGATAGACTTAATAATGCTTTGTATGGATATATTTAGCTTATCAAAGAGAAGGCTAAAAGGTGACTTGATTACAGTCTGTAAGAACCTACATGGGGATCAAATGTTTGATATGGGCTCTTTGGTCTAGCAAACAAAGGTATAAGATGATCCAATGCCTGGAAGTTAAAGATAGACAAATTCAAACAGGAAATAAAGTGCCAAGTTTTAACAGTGAGGGCAATTAACTATTGGAACAATTTACCAAGGCTCATGGTGGATTCTCTATTATTAGCAATTTTTAATCAAGATTTGATGTTTTTCTAAAAGAGATGCCTTAAGAATTATTTAGGGAAAGTTCTGTGGCCTGTGTTATACAGGAGATCAGACTAGATGATCACAATGGTCCCTTCAGGCCTTGGAATTTATGAATGTCTGGAAAGGAGAAAAAAATCACCAGGAACAGTTAAATTAAGAGTGAAGAACAATTTCCTCCACTCCTGGGATTATTGGGTGAAGCTGGGTCATGCAGGAGGTCAGGTATCATAACACCCACTTTTGCAACTTATGGGCTCTTAACATCTATGAACTTTGAAATGGAAGCTCAGTCAGCCCCTTACCTTGGCACTCTCCTCATCATCCTGACAAACCAGTTTAAAAATACGCTGATTACAATTTTATTTGTTGGACTACGAAACAGACTTTTCTTATTGATACTCTGCCAAGGATGTAACTTGCCCAAAGTTTTTCCCCCTCACACTTCATTAAGTTTTTCCTCTCTGAAAATTCAGGAATGGAATTCTCTCTGTTCTTCAAAGTCCAGGAATACATAGGGTGATCCCACCATCTTGGTACCTTGAGGGGACACCCTTAGCATCTCAGGTACATTAACTTGACAATTGCAGTTGTACTGAGTCAGTGCATCTACTATCAAGAGCAGGGTATGACTAATAATTTTGGCACCTTTGGGGCTCCCTCTTGGCTTGTTGGGCCCAACAAGAATCTACAGGTTTCATGGGCATTCTACAACCATCTCTCATACATTGGTCACTATAATAATATATTGGGGTGAGGAAGAGAATATTTTAGCTCTTCTGAAAATCAAAAGCATGGTAAAATAGCTTAATAAGGGGCATGCCCAGGCTCATTGATTTTGTTAGATTTCACATACAGGGATTTAATGTGAACGTTATTTAACTTGGAGCTTGAGTCATTAAAATGAATGATTTTTACCATGTCAAAATATTAAGAGCATGAGACCTTTTAAAAACAGTAACTGGCCTTCCATCCTGCCCAATATGCTGGTCTGGTTTTGGACCCCACTTTCCCCAAATCTAAGTGGGCATTTATACTCATTTATACCCTCTGTTTCATTCACCTTCCCTGGTAACTTATTTCATAGTGTGTGTTTACTATTACCCTCTGTTCAGTTCTACTGTAGATTCCTAATGTTTAGGTTATAGGTCCCCTAGTTTTGATTCTTTCAATGGTATGACTTTCTCCCCAGGATTTTTAAAGGCAATTCAGATGTTTGAATAGCATATGTTTCACTTACTGACAGCCATTTTTTTTTTGCTTGATATCAAGTTTTGGTGTATGTAATCAAGGATAATCCTCAATACATCCAAGGATATATGTCTTAAGATCTATTTCCAGTATAAGAAGCTGTTCCCACAAGACAGTAGTGAGATACATTATGCAGCCTCCTGATCAGCAAAATGACAGAATCTGAAGTCTTCAGAGAAGCCACCTGCAATGGAGATGAGAAATCTTGAGAGAGAATTCCCTCCACCCCAACCCAAAACATGAAGAAAGCTAATTCCTCAGTACATTCTTCATGCACTTGCTTCGAACGTTCTGAACGCTGTAGAGTGTTAGCTATTAATTGTACCATTGCTAAAGGGTTCATTGAGTAGGAACAACGGCATCTGAGGAATAAGACATAATGTGCTGTGAAGTATTTACAAGTGTGGTAGGTATAAGCACACTAGTGAGGTACAAGACATAACGGAATGTCTTCAAAAGTACATCTGTTATAAAACACAGCTTTGGACATACATATTTAAATGTGGCCTTTACACTCTTTGACGGACAGGCAAACTGATTTGCTGAGGCTATAGCAAATTGGCAACAAAATGGTGTGCTGAGCTGAGACTCACTATGTGCTTTATTGTGTATGCATTATGAACCTGAACTAGTTCCCACTGAAGTCAACTCCTGTATTAGGATTCTAAGGAATATTTGGACTACAATAAAGTTGATTCTGATTCTCAGCTGATAGGTGACAGGATGTTTTATTTCCCAGTTGAGAAAAGCTGTTGGAGCAAATCGGTCTTCCTGCACAGTTGTTCTCTGGTTTTTGAAAATCTGTGGGGTGGAGTTTTGCCAATAAGTTCTAGGTAAGCAGAGTTAGGCCAATGCTGAGCACTTTTGAAAATCCTATTCTCCATGTCTAATCACTGAAACAAGCATTCATTTTGAAGTCAATGGTAAAACTCCCCCTGATTTTCACAGAATCAGAGTTGAACACTTGAAAATTTCACCCTGAAATTGACGCTGTTTTCTTTTATTCTATTCATTCTCTTCTCAGAGAATCTAGATTTCCTGGTACTTCTAGAAAATGAGCTGTCATCAGTGCAGGTCCCTTATGCCACTTCATGTTTCTTGGAATATATGATATCATTAGACCACAAGATTGCATGGTCCAGCAACCTGCTTTATGTGAATGTGCAGTTGTCAGGTCATACATTTAAATGAGCACACATTTGAATGTGTGACTGAAGGCTGTGCATTCAATGACAGGCACTGGGATATTTATCAGTATTTTCTTTTTCTTCTCTTCATTCTTCTTCTTTTAAAAAAATCAGAACAAAGCGTTCAAAGAGAAAACACCATGCTAATGTGATGATTGAGATTTTAAATGCACAAAAGGTCATTAAATTCAAAAGTTAGGATCCCCCAGCAGCCATATCTTATAAACATTGGGTGAGAGGAAGAGAAACAAAATTGATGCCACACAGAAATATGAAATACTCCTTATGCACATAGGTGCCAAGTTACAGTTGAATCCTGTAGGTCACAATGACATGCACTGCAAATCAGATTTATTTATTTTTTTGGCAGTTTAACAAATTGAGATTGAGGGTTTATCCACCCGATAATGGATATCTCTGGACACTGTTTTATGAAGATTCCATAGAACTTGTGTGCAGTGTGTCACTGTATGGCAAACATTGCAGGAGAGCTATTGTAAAGTAACATGATTTGCTTATTATCTGCACACAGTCAGCAATTAAGTAGCAGCACTGGTATATTGATACATCATGTTATTACTATGGTAATAAAGGTAAAGCCAAAGTCTAAATGCTAGCACCTCAGATGTTTCCTCAGATCCTGAGTTGAAGATCCGACTATTGGTCTTTTGTTAAAAATTGGCCTGATTTTAAAAGGAATGAATATAAAACACCCTAAATCTTAGGGATGGGCCTAAACCAATATTCTGGGCCTGGTTCACTTTAGAGTTCATAGTTGAAATGTATCTCTAGAAAAGGTAACTCCAAACAGCTCGATATTGGAAGGCTCAGATCTGGATCCATATTTTTGAATTCCCAAGTTTGGGAATGCTCAGAAGTAGAGCTCTGGTTTGGCCAATTATAGAGAGATGCATTCTTGATTTAGATTTAATTGAGGCTCATCTCTACTAAAGAGCAATAATACTTTGCATCTACATAGCACCTTTCAGCTGGGACTCTCCAAGTGCTTTACAAAAATTAGTTCAGGCTTTCAGTCCTCCTGTGAGATAGGCAAACATTACACCTTTTTTTTGTTTTGTTTTGTTTTTGTTGTTTTTGTAGAAAAGAACTCCATGTAATTTGCTAAAGGGGTTTATGCTCTTCCATTAGAAAACAAGACTTGGGAAAAGGCACTTTCTGTGTGTTTGGATTACTCCTCTCCATGAGGCCCTGGTACCCACAATAGCATGTCAATTTCTCACTATGCAATTTAAGGATAGCAGTTGTGGAAGCCAGTAAGCTGAAGGAAAGGCTGGAACAAAGGTGGCCTTTACCATACTCCCACTTAGCTGTCAGCTTCCAATTCTGAAAATGTATGTTTTGGCTCATCTAGAATATCAGGCGTTGATATGTTGTTTTAACAAGCAGGCCTAGAAGGTGGCACCAACGTGCCACTTTCCAAAAATGTGCATGGCCAAAGCCTCAGCACAAGCTGTCTGACCTAGTGTGAGATTGTAAGCAGCATACAGGGAGAATGAAGATTGCAGTGTGGAAAAGGTGAAAGAGGAAACAAAGATAAAGCTAGTATGATCTTGTCAGCTTTTGCATGTTAAGCAGGGTCATGACTTGGATAGGATATGCCCCAGAGAAATCAGAGAGCAGATCTCAGCACTGAAACAACCCTGGAGCATGGTAGTAGGGGGCACGGTGCTATTGCAGCGCTTGGCCAAAAGTGACTAGCGATTTTAGGTGCCTCAATTTCTAGGTGACTATCAAAGGGCATGATTTCCCTGCAGCACCCTTCTGGATAAATGTGGGTCTGCTGAGGGCTGCCTCAGTCTCCCTTTCATTCAGGATCCCTTAAAAAGTCCACACAGTCCACATATTCAAACCATTCCCCCTTTTGGAGTCCAGTTTACTAAGTCCTGCACAAAGTCTTTCAAAAGAGAAAAAGGTACAAAGCCTTCATCCCAGTTTCAGATGTGCCCAACCCCTCCTCCCTGAGGGTCTTCCTACCAATCTCTCTTGGCCTTTTTCACACACCTTCCCCACTGGTGTTTTCTTTACTCTCTGCAGTGCCTCCAGGCATCTGCCACCCACATGCAGATGTCTCACCCTTTATAAGGCCCAGATGCCTTCCCTGAAGCCAATAGTGCATCAGAACCTGCTGCAGTGGACCCTGCTCCCTCTTAAAAGGTCCTGTCATCCTGCAACAGTGGCCAAAATAAGGTACTTTGAACTGAAGAGGCCTGATTTTCTGAGGGGGCTTCTCAGCACTTTGTGAAAATCAGGCCCCTTTAAAGTGTCTCAAGTTGGGCATCAAAATCTTGAGTCGCTCTTGAAGATATAGGCTGTTGTCTTGGCTGTGTCTTGGCTGACAGGTAAAATTGATTTCTCTCTCTCGCTCTGAGGGATTTCTCATTTGCTCATCATTGTGATATGTACCTACAGGATGATAGAGGATCATTCAAGATCTCCATGCACTATTTCCAGTAAATATGTCAATCCCCTGATGTTCTGATCAAATTCTAATTTTGGTAATTAAATTTTGATTACCTAAATTCTACTGAACTGCAGTTAGGATTAGTATTCTTCTTCACCTCCGAACTGAAACTGTTTTGTTCTCTTGCTGCATATGGCTACAAAGTTGCTGTGTTCCACTCTAGAAGTGGCTGCATTGCATTAGCTGGTGAATGACTCCTGAATATATAGTGCGTTTGGTATCCTTTGTGTTATATTTTCCACACACAAAGTATCATTATGTGCTTCCAGTCAGGAGGCTTAATTTTAGATTAAGGAAAAAACCCCAAATGTCTCAGGGGACAGAGAGAGGACAGTGTGACTCCTTCCCTTTTTAAAATCTTCTATCTGGAATGCTTCTACTTAGTGGAAAGTATTCAAATTTACAGGGGCAGTGCACAGAAAACAAATGAAAGTTGCATAGCTACAAACACCATAATTTGAGATAAAAATTATATATAAAAATATAAATAACATGACAGCATACAGGTCCTAGGCGGGGTACTGTACAATCAATTTAACAGAGCTCTAAAATAATTTAAAATGGCAATTAAAAACAAACAAACAAACAAAAACCCTTGCTTTGAAAGTCAGCGCAGACTTTGTATTATGAACAGTCCAAAACTGAGGATCACAATTAGAAAAGTTCAAGGGTAGAATTTTCAAAGGCACTTAAGGGTGTTTGACACCCCACTACCATAGACTTTCAACAGGAACGTGGTACCTAAATCCCTTAGTCACTTCTGAAAATTCCATCTCTGGCTCCTAGTGTCTCAAGATTGTTTTCAGGACAAAACTAAACAGCTTGCTGCTTCATAAGGCATTCAAGGAACGTGGTCTGGTATGCTGGTCCACAGCCATTCAGGGCCTTGGAAATACTGTAACTAAGAAGACTTTAATATTAATATGAAACTATTCAGGAAGCCAGTACAAAAAGTTTAAAATAGGAGTGATAGGCTGGTTAAGATAACTGAATGCTTGTAACAATGAAAACTGCTGCATTTGGAATAAGCTGCATCATAGAAATAACAGTGAAAATGAAGAGTTACAGTAACTTCAATCTCTTTGGTCACTCGATTACAGACCTAAAAGTGGCAATTCTTCAAGAAAAAAAACTTCAGAAACAGACTCCAATGAGAGACTGCTGAATTGGAATTAATTGGCAAACTGGATACAATTAACTTAGGCTTGAATAAAGACTGGGAGTGGATGTGTCATTACACAAAGTAAAACTATTTCCCCATGTTTATTCTCCCCCCACCCCCCGCCTTCCTCAGACGTTCTTGTCAACTGCTGGAAATCACCTACCTTGATTATCACTACAAAAGGTTTTCCCCCCCCTTCCCTCTCTAGCTCTCCTGCTGGTAATAGCTCACCTTACCTGATCACTCTTGTTACAGTGTGTATGGTAACACCCATTGTTTCATGTTCTCTGTGTATATAAATGTCCCCTCTGTATTTTCCACTGCATGCATCCGATGAAGTGAGCTGTAGCTCACGAAAGCTTATGCTCAAATAAATTTGTTAGTCTCTAAGGTGCCACAAGTCCTCCTTTTCTTTTTGTCAGATGTAGCATGATGGCTTTATGAAAAGTGTTCACCCACAGGTGATAGGGTGGTTTTGACTTTTATCATTTTCCTGTGTGATTTCATCTGAGAGCACAGTGTTTGTCTGGTTTCACCCACGTAGTTGCTATTGGGGCATTTAGTGCACTGGATGATGTATACCACATGTTGTGATAGGCCAGTGTAAATCTCCTAGAACTTGAAAGGTGTGTTGTGGGGGACGTTGATCATTTTGATCATTGATCAATCTCCCCACTGTATTTTCCACTGAATGCATCCGATGAAGTGAGCTGTAGCCCACGAAAGCTTATGCTCAAATAAATTGGTTAGTCTCTAAGGTGCCACAAGTGTTCCTTTTCTTTTTGAGTAACTTACAAATTAGTCTATATCCTCAGTGAATGCAAGATTCCTATAATTTTACTGACAATCCAATTGATGTGCCTTGATCTGTCAGGGTGTTTGTGTGAAAACAAAAAGACCAAAAGCCAAATGAAAATTAATTGACATCTTTAGTTTGTCCAGTCCCTTAATTTCTCTCATCCCAAGAGCTGGATTCATATCTCTCCCCAGGGATATTGATGTACTTCCAATACCTTAACTGTGGGGGATCTCTTAAAAACTATCCTCCCTGAACCCAGTGTCCCAGGTCTGTAAGTGTTCCTGGAGAGGAGAATTTAAGCAGTAAGGTCTCTATTCTTTTTTTCCCAATTTGAACAAATGACTTTCTCATAGCCAAGGAGGAAGGCAGCATAACAGGGCAAACAAGTTTATATTAAGATACTACTTGCTAGAAATATTTACATGTTATATAAGAACGGACATACTGGGTCAGACCAAAGGTCCATCTAGCCCAGTATCCTGTCTTCTGACTGGCCAGTGCCAGGTGCCCCAGAGGGAATGAACAGAACATGTAATCATCAAGTGATCCATCTCCTGTCACCCATTCCCAGCATCTAGCAAACAGAGGCTAGGGCCATCATCCCTGCCCATCCTGGCTAATAGCCATCGATGGACCTATCCTCCATGAAGTTATCTAGTTCTTTTTTGAACCCTGTTATGGTCTTGGCCTTCACAACATCCTCTGGCAAGGAGTTCCATAGGTTGACTCTGCATTGTGTGAAGAAATACTTCCTTTTATTTGTTTTAAACCTGCTGCCTATTAATTTCATTTGGTGGCCCCTAGTTCTTGTGTTATGAGAAGTAGTAAACAACACTTCCTTATCTACTTTCCTACACCAGGCATGATTTTATAGACCTCAATCATATCTCCACTTAGCTGACTCTTTTCCAAGCTGAAAAGTCCCAGTCTTATTAATCTCTCCTCATACAGAAGTCATTTTGTTGCCCTTTTCTGAACCTTTTCAAATTCCAATATATCTTTTTTGAGATGGGGCAACCACATCTGCACACAGTATTCAAGATGTAGGCCTACCATGGACTTATATGGAGGCAACATGATATTTTCTGTCTCTTATCTATCCCTTTCTTATTTATTTCCAACATTCTGTTTGCTTTTTTGAGTGCTGCTGCACATTGAGTGGATGTTTTCAGAGAACTATCCACAATGACTCCAAGATCTCTTTCTTGAGTGGTAGCAGCTAATTTAGATCCCATCATTTTATATGTATAGTTGGGATTATGCTTTCCAATGTGCATTACTTTGCATTTATCAACATTAAATTTCTTCTGCCATTTTGTTGCCTAGTCACCCTGTTTTGAGAGATCCTTTTGTAGCTCTTTGCAGTTTGCTTGGATCTTAACTATCTTTAGTAATTTTGTATCATCTGCACATTTTGCCACCTCACTGTTTACCCCTTTTTCAGATCATTTATGAATATGTTGAATAGGACTTGTTCCAGAACAGACCCCTAGGGGACACCACTATTTACCTTTCATAGAATCATAGAATCATAGAATATCAGGGTTGGAAGGGACCCCAGAAGGTCATCTAGTCCAACCCCCTGCTCAAAGCAGGACCAATTCCCAGTTAAATCATCCCAGCCAGGGCTTTGTCAAGCCTGACCTTAAAAACCTCTAAGGAAGGAGATTCTACCACCTCCCTAGGTAACGCATTCCAGTGTTTCACCACCCTCTTAGTAAAAAAGTTTTTCCTAATATCCAATCTAAACCTCCCCCACTGCAACTTGAGACCATTACTCCTCGTTCTGTCATCTGCTACCATTGAGAACAGTCTAGAGCCATCCTCTTTGGAACCCCCTTTCAGGTAGTTGAAAGCAGCTATCAAATCCCCCCTCATTCTTCTCTTCTGCAGGCTAAACAATCCCAGCTCCCTCAGCCTCTCCTCATAACTCATGTGTTCCAGTCCCCTAATCATTTTTGTTGCCCTTCGCTGGACTCTCTCCAATTTATCCACATCCTTCTTGAAGTGTGGGGCCCAAAACTGGACACAGTACTCCAGATGAGGCCTCACCAATGTTGAATAGAGGGGAACGATCACGTCCCTCGATCTGCTCGCTATGCCCCTACTTATACATCCCAAAATGCCATTGGCCTTCTTGGCAACAAGGGCACACTGCTGACTCATATCCAGCTTCTCGTCCACTGTCACCCCTAGGTCCTTTCTCCATTCTGAAAACTGACCATTTATACCTACCCTTTGTTTCCTATCTTTTAACCAGTTACCAATCCATGAGAGCACCTTCCCTCTTATCCCATGGCAGCTTACTTTGCGTAAGGTGAGGGACCCTGTCAAAGGCTTTCTGAAAATCTAAGTCCACTGGATCCCCTTGGTCCACATGCTTGTTGACCCCGTCAAAGAATTCTAGTAGATTGGAGAGGCATGATTTCCCTTTACTATTGTTCCTGGAAAATACTGAATGAGCCAGAACCCTGCCACGGAGCTATGCCAGTGTACACCAGCTGAGAATCTGTCCCTAGACTAGTTTATTGAAAATATAGTTTAGTACTATCCCACTTGTGCAAAGGGAAGGTAGAATGGGAAGGGAAAGCACGTCTTCTAGGGGGACCCAAAGGAATCCTCCTCTGGGAATTTTTAAAAAAATATCTGTAGTCTGGTGGAACTTGGTCCACTCCAAAGTAAGTATGAAGAAGGCAGCAATCTAGCTTGCTGAGGATAAAGCCATGAATGACCACTGCAAAATCTGCAGTAAAGAGCAATGCCAAACCTTGTGAAGAACCCAGAGATAACAGCTACTCTAGAAACTGTCCCAGCAGTGGTTTGCATGGTGAGAGAGAAAGCCAGAGTAACTCAAATGCCAAGCTTGTCTCCATGGTGTTTTCCTCACCCTCTCAGCTCTCCTCAGTGCCCACAAAATCCATTTGTCCTATGCAGCCTGAGCCGGCCAATCATTCCTTAATCAAATAGAGATGCTAATCACGCAACTTGCTCTACAAATAGTCAACTGTAAAGCAGGCATTGCGCAAAGCCAGTGAGCAGGAATGCAATGAGATTACATACACAGCAGAGAACAATACAGTTATAATAACTTACTGCAAATGGCCACATAGTTTGGAAAAGATTTTGATATACGGGAACCCTACCCAACAAAGTTTCCAGCTGAGACTAGGATTTTCTTGCTTTCACTATTGCTTTTTCTTGTTTAATACCTTGAATACTGTGTTGTCACATCAACAGACTAGGACCAAGCCCTTTAGGATAAATAAGGTATAATGGCATCTGCTTTCTAAAGACACTTGCCCGGTCAGTATTATCAGTCTCTTCAGTATGTGTATTGTGATCACTATTCTATATGTTCTAAAAGAACATGCATTACAATCTGTTCAGATCTAACCAGACTAACCAATAAGAAAACAAATGGGTAACTGGGTGTGGTGCCAACCTTTGCTCATGCTTTGTTTGTTTGCAGTTGTCAGGAAGCAGGCTGAACCATTTATCTTGTTCAGTGAAAACCATACACTAATATTTAATTGTAGTCACAAGGAAATGGGCAAGTTCTTATAGTCACTGCTTTGGTTATGGAAAGGTAGTAGTCACCTGGCGTGTAATCTGCATTTCATTGGTGGGGCTGTGGAATCTTTAAATTGTACCTCAAATATAGCTGTCAAAGTGTTCTTTGTTAATATTTCAGTATTCATACTAATTATTATTATGTTGCCCTGGATAACTGGGAACCTCCCCAAATATGGTAATGTGCATGTATCAGGTAGGACAACTGTTCCCCAAGTTTTATATTATGATCATTGATTCTTTTTTTGTAAAAAAAAATCTTCCTAATATGTTCATTTATATTTTGGGATGTCTGACAAATGTTACTAATAGCAAATGTATTTTATTATGCAGGGGTAATTACAAAAAAAGGCTAATCAAGAACTGGAGAGACATGGTGGGTGACGGAATATTTTTCATTAGATCAACTTCTGTTGGTGAGAAAGACAAGCCTTTGAATTATATAGAGCTCTTTCTTAGATCTGGGATAGGTACTTATGGTGTCACAGCTAATACAAGATCTAAGAGATAGTTTAGCATAAGTAGTTAGCTCATATTCTAAGGAACCATTCAAGGTGAAATGACAGGTTTCAGAGTAGCAGCCCTGTTAGTCTGTATTCGCAAAAAGAAAAGGAGTACTTGTGGCACCTTAGAGACTAACCAATTTATTTGAGCATAAGCTTTCGTGAGCTACAGCTCACTTCATCGGATGCATTCAGTGGATGCATTCAGTGGTCAACTGCATGCATCCGATGAAGTGAGCTGTAGCTCACGAAAGCTTATGCTCAAATAAATTTGTTAGTCTCTAAGGTGCCACAAGTCCTCCTTTTCTTTATTCAAGGTGAAGTAATTGGTTAACACCCCTGTAGTCAAAAAGAGGGGGTTAGTGGGTTACAGATTGTTATAATAAACCAGTGTCTTTACTAGACGCTAAAAATCATGGTCTTAATAGAGTAATGAATTTATGCTCACAAGCTCAGCTTTTGAAAGTGTTGTGTGGCTTTCCTTTGAGGATAAGGACTGATAGGTCAGCAACCACACAACAAAACCACTAACCCAGGAACCTATCCTTGCAACAAAGCCCATTGCCAACTGTGTCCACATATCTATTCAGGGGACACCATCATAGAGCATAATAACATCAGCCACACTATCAGAGGCTCGTTCACCTGCACATCTACCAATGTGATATATTCCACCATGTGCCAGCAATGCCCCTCTGCCATGTACATTGGCCTAACTGGACAGTCTCTACTTAAAAGAATAAATGGACACAAATCAGACATCAAGAATTATAACATTCAAAAACCAGTCGGCGAACACTTCAATCTCTTTGGTCACTCAATTACAGACCTAAAAGTGGCAATTCTTCAAGAAAAAAAACTTCAGAAACAGACTCCAATGAGAGACTGCTGAATTGGAATTAATTGGCAAACTGGATACAATTAACTTAGGCTTGAATAAAGACTGGGAGTGGATGTGTCATTACACAAAGTAAAACTATTTCCCCATGTTTATTCTCCCCCCACCCCCCCGCCTTCCTCAGACGTTCTTGTCAACTGCTGGAAATCACCTACCTTGATTATCACTACAAAAGGTTTTCCCCCCCCTTCCCTCTCTAGCTCTCCTGCTGGTAATAGCTCACCTTACCTGATCACTCTTGTTACAGTGTGTATGGTAACACCCATTGTTTCATGTTCTCTGTGTATATAAATGTCCCCTCTGTATTTTCCACTGCATGCATCCGATGAAGTGAGCTGTAGCTCACGAAAGCTTATGCTCAAATAAATTTGTTAGTCTCTAAGGTGCCACAAGTCCTCCTTTTCTTTTTGTCAGATGTAGCATGATGGCTTTATGAAAAGTGTTCACCCACAGGTGATAGGGTGGTTTTGACTTTTATCATTTTCCTGTGTGATTTCATCTGAGAGCACAGTGTTTGTCTGGTTTCACCCACGTAGTTGCTATTGGGGCATTTAGTGCACTGGATGATGTATACCACATGTTGTGATAGGCCAGTGTAAATCTCCTAGAACTTGAAAGGTGTGTTGTGGGGGACGTTGATCATTGTAGCAGTGGAGATATGTCTGCAGGTTTTGCATCTGTTGTTCTGGCGGGATCTGGTGCCGCTTTGAATTGGTGTGGAGATTGCTTCTGATGATGAGCTTGGAGAAGTTGTGGGGGGTGGGGTGTTGATTGAAGGCCAGAAGAGGGGGTTCAGGAAAAAATTCTTTCAGCAGTCCCCATCGAGTATGGGTTGTAGTTGTTGATGATACCTCATATGAGTTCTAGTGTGGGATGGTAGGTGACAACAAGGGGTGTGTGGTTGGAAGGGGTTTTATTTCTGTATTGAAGCAGGTTCTCTCAGCATATTTCGGTGGCCAGTTCCCTGATGTGATCAACTTCTCTGGTGGAATGTCCTTGTCTGGTAAAGGCAGTTTTGGGTGTGTTAAGGTGTATATCCTAGACTTTCTCCTTGGATAAAAAATATTACCTCACCCACCTCATCTCTGTAATATCCTGGTACCGACACAGCTACAACAACATGGCACACATAATCAAAAACTAGTTATTTTTACTAGAACATGGACCGCTCTTGCAGTCCTGCTAAGGCAATGCGAGGCTTGTCTGTACAGGCGCTGGAGGACGGGCTCCTAATTGGACAACTAATACTTAAAAACATGTTAGTTCAGCAAATGCAAGAATCCTGAGGGAATACAGCACTGCTTCTATGTGGACAAGGTCTTTTAAGGCTTACCCCATCTAGATATTCATAAATTCTGCCGCAGACCCTATGATCACATGGAAACTCTGCATGCTGAAACTCAGAATTTCTAGTCCCTTCTAAAGGGATTTCCCCATATCTGTCTGCCTAGTTAGGCACTTATTGGGCTTCCACCACTGTAATGCCCATGGAAAGGTTGATTTGTCCCAACAAATGGACTTGGGAGCTCACCTGTAATGAGGCTTATTCCCATCACCCATTAGGCAAAGGGGTTAAAAGCCAAATAGGGCACCAGTAATTGATTGTTGCCTGGGGGCAGAGGTCAGCAACGATCACTAGGCACCTTCCCTTATAAGGGAGCTCAGGAACTGCAGAGGCTGTCATGGAGAAAACCCAGTAGAGTGTAGGTTAGTGGACAGGTGGAAGAGTGGTGAGTTCAGCACAGAAAGGAGATGCTAGGAGGGTTGAGGGAGAAGCCAGAGGCCTCAGAACCAAGGGGAGGTTGTGTTAAGCACAAGCTGTGGGGAAGCAGCCCAAGGGAGCTTAGAAACAGTAGCACATCTGAAGAAGCAGACTAAGCTGTTTAATACAGGGCCCCTGGGCTGGAGCCCAGAGCAGAGGGTGGGCCTGGGTTCACCTACCAGTCCCTGAGGAAGGGGCATGGAAGCCACCAGCAGAAGTATTGAGCCCAGGGTGGGGTGGAAGACTGACACCAAAGGCTGAGTGGAGGAATAGCCCAAGGGGATGGAAGGCTCTCATGTGTTGGGATATCTTGTGATGTTTCAGTTTAGACCTTTCCTTACCCTGGAAAGGGATTGAACTTTGTGACTTGGCTGAGTCTAAGCCACAGAAGACCTGGTGAGAGGCAGGTGGCCTGAAGGAGGTACTAGAAATGAGGGCCCCTTGTGGTATTACACCCTGACACAAGAGGATGCAATGGGTAGTGAGTACGCTACCTTATGCCATCATCAAATGTAAAACTATGCTGGCCTTTGTTCTTTCCAGATCTGGGCAATACTACACAGGCAAGAAAGAAAAAATGATCCTGCCCTTGCCTACTATGTAGTTGAGATTGTTGGATTATATTTTTAAAGTACTGTAGATTGAAATAAAATGTATTGACAGTGTGGGTTGTACTGCTAACAAGTCTTTGTTGGCTTTGTGTTTATTGGTCAAATCTTCTTTTTGAGAAGATATCTATATCGTTCACTTACTATTACACCATTTGCTGTATGGAAGTAAAAGAGAGATAAAATCAGAGAGGGGTGAGAGAGAGATTAGCTAATTTAAATTCTCTCACCTGGATAATTTGTTAGGTATTTCCATATATATTTACTTTCTTTATCATTCTTATAGTAAAGCAGCATACATTTGGGACCTGTTGACATAGTAGGGTCTCTTTGGAGAGCAAATAACTATACAGCGAGAATAATAATATTTGTGCATGCACAAATTTGTTGGTATCAACACATCTGCTGCCAGCTAAAGAAAAGCAGTTAGTTCTAGCTTCAGAATGGATCTTCTAGAGTTAGGGTTTTGGTACCAAGAATTATTTCTGAAAGACAGTGAATTAAATTACACTGTATAGGAAAGCAGCTGCTTCTCCCAAGATCATAGAAATTGCAGTTTATAATCTATTTTGGCCAAAACCCTCATATGGTCCCATGACATGTCCCTTATTAATAAACCAAGAGTGACAGATTACAAAATCCAAACTGTTTAATTTTAGCCTGTAGTTCTTTGGCACTTTTCTGCATTATCCCATGTATTACTAAGTGTACGAGGTCTGTCACAGGACATGCCCTCATCCCATTCATGGAAAGACTAATGAGCATGTCTGCACTCAGGAAGCAACAATTAGGTGAAGGTGGTCTGCCTGGGGAAGGGAAGCTTAAACAAGTAAAACTTGCCAAGGAGCGGGGGAGGGGAGGAGTTTGCCCAGGAGGCGAGGCTGCTAGGAACTGCTATTGAGCTCCGGGAGCCAAGCCTGAGGCTGGGGCTAGCATTTCCTTCCTCTGCCCCCCTCTGTTTGGGGACAGACTGATACTACAAGGCAGACATGAGGCAGAGGCCCCAGAAGGCTGCTCCTAGCCAGTGCCCTGCAGCATGCAGCCAGGGACTAGAAGTAATTGGACTCTGAGGGGACTTCGGGAGATAACTGAATTCCTGCCAGTGACAGAAGGATTCCCCAGGAGTGGGGGCTCCTTTATGGGGCAAAGGGACAAGAGACCCAAAGGGTATATCTACAATGCCATTAAAAAACCTGCAGTGCCAAGTCTCAAAGCCTGGGTCAGCTGACTTGGGCTCATGGGGGCTTGGGCTCACAGGGAGCCCAAACATTTACACAGCTGTCTTTAGCCCCCCTGAACCCAACTCAACTGACCTGGGCCAGCTGTTGCTGTGCTGTGGCTCTTTTACTGCATTATAAACATAGCCAAAGAGACTACACCGAGCCCAGGCTCAGAGTCAGCCAACTGCAAGTCAAGAAAATGGTCAGGGATGGCCTAGATAATACTTAGTCCTGCCTTGAGTCTCTTCCAGTCCTGTGATTCTAAGAAAACAGAACTTGAGCAGTGTTCTCATTTAGATCAGTTGTGCTGTTGTTCAGTAGGGAGAGGTCTGGTTTCAGGTATACATTGTATATATCTCATATAAATTTAAGAGGGATGGGTGAGGAAATATCTTTTACTGGACCAGCTTCTGTTGGTGGAAAAGACAAGCTTTTGAGCTCTACTGAACTCTTCTTCCTGTTTGGAAAATTTGATAGTCAGTTACTCACTTGAGCCTTGGTAACTTTTTAAAAAGCGAGCGCCACCTTGTGATCTAAGGGAATTAATGCTGCTCGTACAGTGCTGCTTTATTTGCTCATTGTTAGCGGCAAATCAATGATACATGTGTATCATCTTGCTTAGAAAAGTTTGTGCAGATCAAAATATGCAATCGTATAAATGTATTGTAAATACTGGAAAGGATACAATAAAGCAGGCAGTTTTATGATGTGCTAGGATTGTCCCAAAATGTTAAAAAAACAAAAAGTTGTTACAAATATCTGTGTGCATAGCATGATGGGACAACTCAGGGTGACTATTTTTATGCTTCATTGGAAATTGTAAAAACAGTCAAAAGCCAAATGAGACACTGCTTCAGCTACTGATGCTGTTTATCCAGATGGTGATCGCAACTGGAACATGCAACTCCTTCACAGTCCTTAAGAAAAGCCATTGTAAATTTTGACTTTAACACATTTATTCTCATTGGATGGATTTCAAGTTGTCTTTATAATCACTTCATTTGTCGTTAAGCAATCGCAACTCTTCTCTGTACTAGTAAACGTTACCTAGAGTGTAGAAGTCTTGCAATGGAAATAGCGAGACTAGTATGCTAAACAGTTGGTTTGTTTTCACTAACTATACTGAATGTAAAGGAGCCAGATTGCACAACAGCAAGCAAGTTAACTGATCCTTAAAAGGAGACCGTCAACTTGAAATCTGGTCAGCTGTAAAAAGTGAATTTAAAAGGAGCTTCAAAAGCTACACCTGCCCCTAAGTCACCCTAACAATGTTTCCAATCCAGAGCCACAAGCGTGGTGTTACAATCAGGGTCTCCTCTTTCCCCCCCCCCCCTTTGCTTGGCTTTTTAATATTTTTCATTCCTGAGACACACCATGCAAACAGGCACAACTGGCTAAATGCATATAATCAGTTTTCACTGTTTATAGAGTCAAAGCACTGAGGTTCTCCCCACCCCACCCCTTTCATGTCTCTGGTACATGAACATCACATGTTATTTACAACACTCTCCATTTAAACGACATTTTCCCAACCCGTGTTCCTTTAATTTTACTTTCTTGAGTGTTTAACATCAGAATGTTTCCTCTGGATTTCAGACTGAAGAAATGCCATAAAAACCTATTTGACCGAATAAAAAAATGGCCCACAGGAAATTAAAAATTATACTGTCTGGCGTATGCATGCTTCACTCATGAAGTGCAGATACAGTGACTGTGCTTAAGAAGCCCATACAGAGATCCATTGCACCGCTGAGTCCTGGGACTTATTGCTTTGTGCTAGAGGGAAAAGTGACTTGGGATCCCAGATTTTGTGAAATGCAGTACTTGCATAACCATGAATCCTCTCCTGTTTATCTCTGTTTTTGATCTAATATTCATGGGTTGGGGTGGGAAATCTCAAGTTTCACACACATTCTCTAACAGAAGGCAAGTATATTGTCAAGCCACAACTGTGGCCTCCTCCTGAGCCCTTAAACAAAGACAGCCTTTTACATCTCTGGTGATCCATGGAATGGGGTATTGTGAAACGTCCCTGCTGCTAATGCACTGTGAGGTGAGCAACCACCTGGACTGCTTACTGCAATCAGCTACAAAAATGGGCGAAAAACAAAGTGATTGTGTCGTCCTTCCCACTCTGGAAAGAAAGAACCTCATCCAAAGATGGTGTGGGGAGGGGGCTATTAACACAGGGATCTCAAACTCCATTCTGTGGAGAGCGCTGCATTACAGCTACGGGCCCTACAAAGTTAGAATCATGAACTACCATCCCTCCACAATAGCTATGCCCCACTGATAACAGTAGGCTTCATCCTGAGAGGAGTTGCAGGTGCTTAGCAGCTCGCAGGGTCAGCCCCCACAGAAGGTTTGCCCAGAGAGCAAGTATAAAAATGTGGCCTATATCTAGTCACTCTATATTTTTAGAGCCAGATCCTGGGCTCAGTTTTGCAGGGCCAACTTCTGTTGACTTCAGTGGGAGTTGCAACTGTGTTAAGGCCTGATCCAGTTCTACTGACTTCCGTGGATTTTGCAACAGGTTCTGTGTTCAGAATTGACCATTAGCAAAGCTACTATTGCATTCAAAATCACTCAGGGCTTGTCTCAACAGTTCTTGTGCTGCAGATAGAGTTTAAAGCAATACAACTCTCTCTATTGTTGCCAGAGCCTTACTGGTATACAGGTACTTATGTAGCACTCAAGTTAAAACAGGTATGTAAAAGTATTTTCATGTGAATGTTTTGTTTAAGAACTAAATGGAATGCCAGGGCTGTATTTTCCTGGACCCTGTCCCTTTAAGGATTAGAGCCGTACTGCAAAGGTCCGAGGGGAGCCAGCTTGAGGGAGCAGGGATGTGGTCACTGCAGTGTGGTATGCTCCTGTAGGACTCCTGAAATAGTTTTGTGCAAGCTGGATTTTTTGTACTTGTTTTCTGGGGTAATTTTTACTTATGGCAAAAGCTTCATAAAATGCTCCTGTTTTAAACTGTCCCTGGTCTGTCAGTATCATTGCTAAATTGAGGGGAATAAGTTACTCCAATATAGGTATAACTGTCTACGCTGCAGAGCTTGTGCACTTTAACTCTGTTAGGCCATGTCTATCTGTGCAGGGGTGCAGCTGTTCTGATGCAGCTGCAGCACATCTGCTGAAACCGCTCTACGCCGACATAGCGCTGTGCACATGAATGGTTATATCGTTGTAACTTACGTCGCTCAGGGGGGTGGTTTATTCATACCCCTGAGCAACATAAGTTATGCTGACATAGGCTGTAGTGTAGACATAGCCTTACGACATTGGTGTAGTTAAAGTGGTACAAAAACTACCAGTACACCAGGCTTTAGTGGGGAATAATGATGCAAGGAACTCTTAGTGTCACTATTTCTGCCCTTTATGTATCTGGCCATTGGTGGGTTAAACTGCCTGATCTGTGCTCTCAGCTGCTGAAAGAACAAATTAGGCACATGATTGCAAAAGCGAAATTCATTAATACCCCGATAAACTGAATGGGTAGTTTAAAGCACTCACAGGGCTGCTAAGTAAGGCTATCTCTGGTCATGTTTAGTAGACTGTCTTGTCTTATTTTCGAATACACGCTTGTGTGATGGCTGCCATCTTAGCTGACACACCAGGTGAGGACTTCCAGGGGTAAAAGTGTCCATGCTACAGCTTGAGCTAAAGAGCCAAGGTCGTGGCCATTGATATCCTCTGTGGATCAGCACAGAGAGGGACCTGCAGAATGTGCTCACCAGCAGAATCTGGGTACCTCAAGCACATTAAATTCAGCTATGGTGTTGATCAAATGAGCTAGGGCTATTTTGCCATCTCCCCCCTATATTAAATGAATACATTGCAGTGCAAAACACTACACCCAGTTCATTTTTACTTTCATTTATACAATAACAGCTGTCAGTAGCCACAGACCACAGTGGGTACTGAACTCTGACATGTGACAAGGTTGTTAACCTTTTGTAAACCTGAATCAGGTTGTGAGGGGGAAATAAAGACCAGCCTCTCAAGGGTGTGTGTGTCATACCTTTATTACAGTAATGGACAGTGCTTTCACATGAACTCAAGTCCTGTTTATCTTTTATACACATTTTAAACGAGAAGTTATGAAACTCTGATTTCACACCAGACATGACATGTTCACACACAACATACACTTAGTTTCTTTGCACAGAAAAACAGGATGAAAATAATCATAATCGTGGCAGCTGTCTCCAATGGATAAGGATCATCTTACTGGGTCCAATTAAATATTTAGTTGAATACACTTTAGTTTTGTGTTGTGTCATTCACTTGATTTCAATGAATTTGCACCAGCATGATACTACAGTACTGAAGTAATGAATCAGGCCCACTGTCTCCTAATCAGTGATCTGATGTGCTGTGACCAGCTTGTCTGAGATCAATAACATTACTGAAAGCCAGAACCTGATTTCCAGGCTTAAGGGCAGATTTCACAGGTGTTCTATAGTGGAACCAAGTACATCTGAATAGGTGGTTAGCTGCTGCAGATTGGCAGAATGGTCAGTATTTTGATGCTCCTACCTCTGCCAGCCATAAACCTTCTTGATCTTTGTGTCTAAACTGTTCTGCAGTGTTGCTGTATACTGTTATATAACTGCATGTCAGCAGTGGGAGAGAAGATTCCTATACATATAATTTGTGGAGAGAAGATTCCATACGTATAATCTGTAGAGAGAGCCCCCCAGCTGCAAAGTTTTGATCCACATCAGGCATCTGGATTTGATTTTTAGCTCACTAAAGAAAGATTGGTTTCAAAGTAGCAGCCATGTTAGTCTGTATGCGCAAAAAGAAAAGGGGGACTTGTGGCACCTTAGAGACTAACCAATTTATTTGAGCATAAGCTTTCGTGAGCTACAGCTCACGATGCATACTGTGGAAAGTGTAGAAGATCTTTGTGTGTATATAAAAAGATCTTCTACACTTTCCACGGTATGCATCCGATGAAGTAAGCTGTAGCTCACAAAAGCTTATGCTCAAATAAATTGGTTAGTCTCTAAGGTGCCACAAGTACTCCTTTTCTTTTTTTAAAGAAAGATTGAATTCTAAATCTGTGGATGCTTACATACAGGGATTGGTTTGGATTAGTCTCTCATTGCTGGCAAAATATTTTGGGGCTGAATGGGACTATAGAAATGACTCCTCCATGTCTACCAGAAGTTATTCTTTTTAACTGCTTCATTCAGTTTAGTACCCTTTCATTTAAAAAGGGATTCACTACTTTTAGGAATAGATTTGTTTATATTCAGGCCTTTTCCTTTTTCTGCTGTACTAAAATTCTTCCTCTTGCTATCTTTTTAATGTACAGGGAAGTTAAATATGGTTCTACATTATTGTCTTTTTTTTGTACAAAGTATCATTAAGTGCTTTGCAGTGACCGTTAAAGTGAAGTGAAAAGGAAGACTTTAAAGGACTAAGAGGAGGCTAAGACTTCAGGAGCAGACATTAAAGTAGATGGATATTAGGTCTGATTGCAGAGTGCAACAAAACCATGGAGAACTATGAAAAACAGAAAGGTAAAATTGAAGCAGATTCAGAAATGGACAGGACACCATTGGAGATAAACAAATGATTATTAGTGTGATCCCATTTTTCTGGCCCTAGTAGTTTTGCCTCAACCTTCTGTGTTCCCTGAAGCTTACAGAATTGTGATTTATATACAATGTTAAGAGAATGGCTATCATCAGGATGGAAACTGTTGAAATGAAAAAGGATTTCAGTAGAGATGGTGAGTGAGGATAAACTCTAGTTGTGTGTTGGAGGAGGTACTAAGAATGCAGAGAATGGAGGTGTTGGGAATTCTATTCAGTCAAGAATGACTCCAAGATTTATGGACTAAGATCAAATTTATCTTCTGAGTTAAAGATGAATCAAAGACATAGGAATATGGAGACTGTCCGGATGGGTAAACTGATAGGAGATACAAGGATTTAAAGACTGAGTTAATGACATTTTAGATTTGGTTTTATCCATAATATCTGGAGTTCAAGCTAGGAATGACCCTGAGATGTCCTAGACAGAAATCATAGCTAAGCTAAATACTAGTTAAGGTGGTCCTTGAGGTGCTCTGTAATAAAGAGTAAGGGGAAATTTCTCCTTTCCCCCCCTTCAGTTCAGTGAAATTGTTACAATCAGATATAAATTAGAGCAGAAGATGATCAGCCACTGTAGGGTGAGTTGAGACAGGGGTCTGTGATCAGAGGTATGGAACATCATTGACCATACCAAGAAAAGTAGCTGTTTCATTAGTGAGGATACTCGGAGTGAAATTCTGACTCCCCTTAAGTCTACATCAAAACTACAATTGATTTGAGTGGGGTCAGGACTTCACCCTAGATGTCTGACTGGATCCCATGTGGAGAACAAAAAAATGTATAATGTGCCAGGGCAAAGATAGAAGGGATGGCAGAAAGTGGCTGTTAACACACAGAGGAGTAGCTGGGTAAAAGGACAAGGACATAATCTATGGAGACACGATGACCTTGTTGCCTGTAAACTTTTTTTAGAGGGTGTTTTGTTAGTGACTTTATCTTTGGCTGGAGTAAACTTGGCAGCTACTGCAATCTAGAGGTGTTAGCGCATTGCTAGCAAACAGTGGTTGGCTACAATTCTGCAGGAAGGTCATTTTGCCCTCTGTACTGAAACGAATTCAGCTGGCAAAAGTATTGTATTGGGTTCATTTGTGCTGAGCACCTGTGGAGTTTGGCACCAGCCTTCTATGGAATATTGTACAGGAAAAGGAAATTTGAACATTTTTCCGGTGACTTCATAGAAAGACTCTCTGCTATGGGGCCTGCTCTTAATGCAATCCAGGGGCAGTTTGATTAATGGTGGGTCATGCCTTCCCATAGAGTAACTTTACTGACCTCAGAAATAACCAGACTGGATTTTATTTAATCTTTTGTTTTTTCAAGGGCATTTCATACTTGTAAAATGGGCTGGTTGGCTGGGCTGTCCTGAACATGGGAATATGTCTTTAATAATAACACTGGTACCTTTATTTGTATTACCATAGTGACTAGGGGCCCTAGTCATGGATCAGGACCCCACTGTGCTAGGTGCTGCACAAACATAGAATAAAAAACAACCCCTGCCTTAGAGAGCTCACAATTTATGTATGTCCTGGGTAGGATCGAGCAGTCCCTGCCAATTGGATGGACTAATTGTAGAAGTGTAAGCAGTGTCAGGATGAGCTCCACCCTGACATCTGGTGGTGAGGTGTGGCAAGTTGTGGAAAAGAATTTCAGGGGCCGATCTCATTTGCATAGGCACACCCACCACGCCTAGAATGAGACCATAGCTGCCCAAATGGTCACTTTGGCTGCTGTGGGATCCCCAGTGTCTCTGTTATTGGGGCAGGAAGAATAAATTGTTATTACCCTGATTATGGGAACTGTGCTTGGAACTGTACGTGGCCTTTTGTTACGATGGAGGGATTCACCATCATCTAAGTAGCACTCGCTAGGCAAGGGTCATGGGTTCCAAAACTGTGTGAATGGAGAGAGGCTGGGGACAAGTATTAATACTTGGTGGCATGGGCCCCTTGGTGAGGGCCTTACATGCTAATTGCACTTCCTCCTCTCTCCACTGTGGAATATCAGAGCTAATTTTGATTTCATTAGAAGTCTAGTTACAGGCTGCTGAGCTCACTTTGGGCTGACAGTGCACCAGCACTGGGGCTCCCCTATTATAAGCTGAATTCACCTAAGCGCTGAAATCACTGAGTGTTGTGTTAAGTAGTGGGGGAGCCTGAAGATATATTGTGGAGCAGTTTGCGGGCCGGCTGGCGAAGCAGTTCGACACGGAGCAGTGTGTGGATGGCAGGAGCTGCTTGTGGGCCGTGGAGCTGAGCGAAGGAGTTCGTGGGGCGGCTGGCGGAGCGGAGCGCAGCTGAGTGAAGGAGTTCGTGGGGCGGCTGGTGGAGCGGAGTGCAGCTGCGCGAAGGAGTTTTGTGGGGCGGCTGGCGGAGCGGAGCGGAGCGCCGCTATGGAGCTATGGGGCGGTCAGCTTCAGATCACGTAAGGTGCCTCTTACCCCCGTCCCATTTCCACCCAGGTTGGGAGGTAAAGCTCCGCCGATAAACTTTCGAACTCTGGGGCTGCCCTGACCAGGGACAGAGACTTTTGGGGCATTGGACTTTTGGGGTTGCTGGACTCAAGAACCAAAGGGAAAAGGGCATGCCCCAATTTGCCTGGGGTGGGGTTGTTTTTGCTCATGGGTTGTGTTATGAATCCGGTTGGTGGTGTTTCCCCAACATAATGCCACATTGTTTCTCTCTGTTATTAAAAGACTTTTGCTACACTCAGACTATGTGCTTGCGAGAGGGGAAGTATTGCCTCTTGGAGGCGCCCAGCGGGGGTGGTATATATTTGTCCCAGGTCACTGGGTGGGGGCTCGAGCCGGTTTGCATTGTGTTATTGGAATGGAACCCCTAGATATTGAACCCGGCCCTTGTTGCTGCCAACTCTGACGGGCAGAAGGGTTACATTTTTGGGGGCTCGTCCGGGATCGCCTGGGTCAGTACCCCTCGCAAGCACCTGTTGAGTGATCCACTACATTGGGAAACAATTTATATATTTTTTTTGTTTGTGCTTATATTTTGAGGAAATTACTGTTTGTATAATGGCTAATATGTCAGGTTTGTTGGGCCCTGGCTCAGCAGCTTCTAGCTCGGAGGCTGCAGCCTCGGCTGATGATTGGACAAAAGCTCTGGGGCAAATATTGGAAAAGGTTGTGCTGCCCCATGCTGAGTCAGACTCTTGTCGTAAGTTAAGATTATTTGCTGGGGAGGAGGAGTTTGAACCCTGGTTAGAGCATACCACTGAAATGCTGCAAGAGTGGGCCGTACCAGATGCAGAAAAGCGAAGATGCCTTATAGAGAGCCTTGGCGGCCCAGCATTAGATGTGATTCGCACCCTGAAGCTCATTGACCCTGGGGTCAGTGTGAAGGACTGCCTAGAGGCCCTTGAACACAACTTTGGGAGCGTAGAGGGCCCTGAAGACAGCTACTGTAAGTTCCTTAATTCCCGACAACAAAAGGGCGAGAAGGCTTCAGCCTACATACAGAGACTGGAGAGACTGCTTCAGAGAGCTGTCATGAGGGGAGCAGTGACTGCTGAGCAGATGGATCAGACCAGACTGGCTCAAATTGTAAGAGGAACTCAGTATCAGAACCCGATTCTACTTCATCTCCGGCTAAGAGAACGACGGGAACATCCCCCAAGTTACTCCCAGCTGATAAAAGAGGTCCGAGAGGAGGAAGAAAGGCAGGCTGCCAGTGAGTTTTGGGAAGCCCAAACATCGGAGCCAGCCAGCACAACACCACTGCAAATGGCCAGTGTACTGATGGTGAGCACCAGAGAGGAACTTGCCCAACAAATGCAGGTCCTGACGGAATGGATAGCTGAGCTGCAAAGTACCGTTGACCGAGTTAAGACTTCTAGGAATAAGAAGCCTCAAACTGTGGCGATTGAGAAGCCCACACTTAGAGCCACCATCCCCCCCAGGCGAAGGGGGAAAGGTCAATTCTTCTGCTACCGATGTGGTCAGGATGGACACAGTGCTGCCAAGTGCCGTAATGAAGAAAACCCCTCCTTAGTGTATGGAAAGCTGAGGATCAGTTGGGAGAGATCCGGTAGCTGCCAGAGGGTCTGGGGACGGGGACCCCCCAGGTCTGCAGGATTTGAAGATTCCCCCAGAAAAGACTGTCCAGCTGGGATCCCTGCAGGACTGATAGGGCCTCGAGCAGAGGTCATGGTGAGGATCGAAGGGGTGGAGTGTAAAGCAGTGCTTGACACTGGATCTCAAGTGACTATTATATTTCAGTCATTCTACCAACAGATGCTTAGGCACCTGCCTATACAGCCACTGACTGGCCTTGGCCTATGTGGCCTCAGCATGGATGAATACCCCTATCAAGGGTATGTCATAGTGCACCTGGAATTCCCAGAGGAGGTTGCTGGGGTGAGAGAAGAGGTAGACACAGCTGCCTTAATATGCCCTGACCCTAAAGGGACTTCTGATGTGTCTGTGCTGATAGGGACCAACTCCAGTCTCTTCAAGGTACTCGCGGATTACTGCAGAAGGCGGGCTGGGGACCAGTACCTGAATACCCTGATGATCCATACGCTTTGTGCTGAAGCCTATAGGAAAATTGAGAGCGCTAAAAGGGACACATCTGAGCTACCGCTTGGGGCACTGAAGTACGCGGGCACAACCCCCTTAGTAGTGCCTGCAAGGACGGAGCAAGAAGTGCTTGTCATGAGTACCTGTCTGAAAGGCAGTAAAGGGACGTTAGCAATGATAGAGCAGCCGATGGGAGGAGAGCTCCCTGAAGGAGTGCTGGTCCCCAGTGGAGTCATAACCCTACCTGCTGAAGCCCAGGAAAGGGTGACTATACTGATTGCTAATGAAACGAGTCGTGATATTTTTGTGAAGCAAGGACAAAAGATAGCAGACCTCTTTGAGCCTGAGTCGATTGTAAAACCCCAGTATGAAACTCCAGTTCCGGCAATAGACCCAGCAAAGTTTGACTTTGGAGATTCACCAGTGTCCGAGGACTGGAAAGATCGCCTGAGGAAGAAACTTTGTGAAAGATCCAAGGTGTTCTCACTGCATGAGTGGGATGTGGGATGTGCAAAAGGAGTAGAGCACAATATCAGACTACATGACTCTCGACCTTTCAGGGAGAGATCTAGGAAGATTGCTCTCTCTGAGATGGAAGATGTGCGACATCATCTTCAGGAGCTGGCTGCGAATGGCATCATTACAGAGTCCCGCAGCCCATACGCCTCACCCATCGTGGTAGTCCGCAAAAAGAATGGGAAAATCCGGATGTGTATTGACTACCGCACCCTAAACAGCCGTACGGTGGTCGACCAGTACACTATGCCTCGAGTGCAAGACGCCTTAGACTGTTTGCTGGGAAGCCAGTGGTTCTCTGTGTTGGATCTTCGAAGTGGATACTACCAGATCCCTCTGGGAGAAGAAGATAAGGAGAAGACAGCCTTCATCTGCCCATTAGGGTTTTATCAGTTCGAACGCATGCCCCAAGGGATTTCTGGAGCACCTGCCACCTTTCAACGTCTCATGGAGAAAGTTGTGGGAGACATGAATTTACTGCAAGTGTTAGTTTATTTGGATGACCTGATTGTGTTTGGAAGAACCTTAGAGGAGCATGAAGAAAGACTTCTTAAAGTGCTTGATAGGTTGGAGGATTATGGTCTGAAGCTTTCAATTGACAAATGCCAGTTCTGCAGAACCTCAGTGAAGTACGTGGGTCACATTGTGTCCCAAGAAGGTGTGAGTACTGATCCTGATAAAATAGAAGCACTCACTACATGGCCACGTCCAAGTAACTACAGAGAACTCAAGACCTTCCTTGGATTTAGTGGCTACTACCGCAGATTTGTGAAAAACTATGCTACGATTGTAAAGCCTCTGAATGATCTTACCAGGGGACATCAGTCCAGCAAGAACAAATCTAAGTCCAAGAATAAGGGGAGGTCCCCAAAGCCTCCTGTGCAGAGACACAATGGCCCCTTTGCACCATTTGGGCCACGGTGGGATGAGAGATGTGAAAGGGCTTTTCAAGAAATCATTACTTGCCTAACTCATGCTCCAGTCCTAGTTTTTGCTGACCCAAGCAAACCATTTATCCTGCATACTGATGCCAGTTTGGAGGGTCTGGGAGCAGTCCTGTACCAGGAAGTGGAAGGCAAATGTAAACCTGTAGCCTTTGCCAGCCGAGGATTGTCTGATAGTGAAACTCGCTATCCCACCCACAAGCTGGAGTTTTTGGCCTTGAAATGGGCCATCACTGAGAAATTTCGAGACTACTTGTATGGTGCTCAGTTCCAGGTGTGGACAGACAACAATCCACTGACTTATGTGTTAACAAGTGCTAAGCTGGATGCTACAGGGCAGAGATGGGTGGCCGCCTTGGCTAGCTATGAGTTCAGCATTCAGTACCGATCAGGGAGAAGCAATGTAGATGCAGATGCATTGTCCAGGCGTCCGCAGGCTCCAGAAGTTGCTGTGATACCCACAGATGGAGTGAGAGCTATTTGCAGTGTGAGTCGCCGAGAGCCAGAGGCCCGTGAAGACTTTCAGGGATGTGTTGCAGAAGCTTTGGGCCTGCCCCCTGAATGCATGCCTTCTGCTTCGGTGAACTATATTGCATTAGACCAATCTCCTTTGCCCATGCTCAATGCGGCTGACTGGCAAGAAGCCCAGCGGCAAGATATTGACATTCGTGATACACTACTTGCCAAAAGGGAGGGGCGAAGCCCAACTGCGGTTGTCCCACCTAACCCGGAGGGTAAACTACTATTGAGAGAATGGACCAAACTAAAACTGATTCAGGGAGTGCTACACCGAATGACCACTGACCCTTTACAAAAACAACGAGCACAACTAGTACTGCCAAAAAAGTACAGAGCCCTGGCCATGAGGGCCCTGCATGATGACTTTGGGCATTTAGGGATGGAGAGGACCCTGGAACTTATTCGTAGTAGGTTCTATTGGCCCCGAATGGCTGAAGATGTTCGCAGGAAATGTGAGACTTGCGCTCGATGTGTTCAAAGGAAAACTCTGCCCACGAGGGCTGCATATCTCAAGAACATCACCAGCAACAAACCTTTGGAGTTGGTATGCATTGATTTCTTGTCTGTAGAGGTAGACAAGAGGAATGTTGGGAACATTCTAGTAGTGACTGACCATTTTACACGGTATGCACAGGCATATCCCACACGTGATCAGAGGGCCACCACCGTTGCTCGAGTATTGTGGGACAAATATTTCTCAGTCTATGGATTCCCGGCTCGGATACACTCTGATCAGGGGCGGGATTTTGAGAGTCACCTTCTGAAGGAGGTGCTGAAGATAGCAGGAATTAAAAAGTCTAGGACAACGCCTTATCACCCCCAAGGTGATCCTCAGCCAGAGAGGTTCAATCGAACCCTATTAGATATGTTGGGAACTTTGCGACCAGAGCAGAAGGCAACCTGGAGCCAGCATGTCGCATTTCTGGTGCATGCCTACAATGCCACAAAGAACGATGCTACGGGAGTCACCCCATATCTCTTGATGTTTGGGCGAGAACCAAGATTACCCATAGACTTGTGCTTTGGTGTATCAGAGGATGGAGATAGCTATGAAACTCATCAGCAATATGTATCCCGACTAAGAGAAAAGCTGCGGGATGCTTATCGCTTAGCTACCGCTGCGGCTCGGAAGAACGCAGACCGCAACAAACATCGATATGATGCTAGAGTGCGTTCGCAGGAGCTCCAGCCGGGGGACAGAGTCCTGCTGCGAAATTTGGGTATTGCTGGCAAACACAAGATAGCTGACAGATGGAAGGCAATACCTTACCTGGTGATGGAAAAGCTGGGAGATCTGCCGGTCTACAAGATCAAACCTGAAGACGGTCCAGGGCAAATAAAGACGGTGCATAGAAACCTTTTGTTCCCTGTGGGGGAATTGGTAAGCACCCCTTGTGAGATGGGCCACGGCAGGGCCGCCGGGCAGAACAGAGGTGCTAGACCAAAGCCGCCATCCAACACAGACAGTGGGCCCCCTGCAGCTAACTTACCCCTATTCTGCACATCTGAGAGTGAGTCTGAGGAGGAAGACACAACCCTGGTGTATCCTGGGATGGAGACAAGATTTCAGTCTCGATCAGCTGAACCAAACGAGAGTTTTCCCTCTTCCGCCCTAAACCCAATGGCGGAACTATTTAGGCCCCTTTCTGATACCCCGGTGCTGCTGATGAGACCCCCCTGTGATGACACACACAGCTTATTGGACAATGGGGACAGACAGGTAGAGGATGTCCTGGGCACCTTGGACCCTCCAGCGTTAGAACTAGGAGTGCAGGGGCCTACGCCAGTAGCCGAGGGACCCTCCAGGGAAGCCTCTCCATCCGTCACTCAAGAGGATGTTCCCCTTACTTCGGCAACAGAGATTCTCAATAGACGAGACAGGGTGATAAGACCAGTGAAACGGTTAACTTATGATGCACCTGGGGTGACTAGTGAGGAGCCAATACATTTAGCACACAGGCTTGTGGAAGCTA
Source organism: Lepidochelys olivacea (assembly GCF_965140295.1). NCBI lineage: Eukaryota > Metazoa > Chordata > Testudines > Cheloniidae > Lepidochelys > Lepidochelys olivacea. The sequence goes on along the minus strand of NC_140412.1, from coordinate 206,221,691 downwards.
AAGTGGGCTTCCTGAGGCCCTTTGGAGGAAACCAATGAGTTGGTATAAAGGGAGTGTGATTTGTCGGGACGACAAAGTCTCGGCTGGGGGGAGGATGTAAGCAGTGTCAGGATGAGCTCCACCCTGACATCTGGTGGTGAGGTGTGGCAAGTTGTGGAAAAGAATTTCAGGGGCCGATCTCATTTGCATAGGCACACCCACCACGCCTAGAATGAGACCATAGCTGCCCAAATGGTCACTTTGGCTGCTGTGGGATCCCCAGTGTCTCTGTTATTGGGGCAGGAAGAATAAATTGTTATTACCCTGATTATGGGAACTATGCTTGGAACTGTACGTGGCCTTTTGTTACGATGGAGGGATTCACCATCATCTAAGTAGCACTCGCTAGGCAAGGGTCATGGGTTCCAAAACTGTGTGAATGGAGAGAGGCTGGGGACAAGTATTAATACTTGGTGGCATGGGCCCCTTGGTGAGGGCCTTACATGCTAATTGCACTTCCTCCTCTCTCCACTGTGGAATATCAGAGCTAATTTTGATTTCATTAGAAGTCTAGTTACAGGCTGCTGAGCTCACTTTGGGCTGACAGTGCACCAGCACTGGGGCTCCCCTATTATAAGCTGAATTCACCTAAGCGCTGAAATCACTGAGTGTTGTGTTAAGTAGTGGGGGAGCCTGAAGATATATTGTGGAGCAGTTTGCGGGCCGGCTGGCGAAGCAGTTCGACACGGAGCAGTGTGTGGATGGCAGGAGCTGCTTGTGGGCCGTGGAGCTGAGCGAAGGAGTTCGTGGGGCGGCTGGCGGAGCGGAGCGCAGCTGAGTGAAGGAGTTCGTGGGGCGGCTGGTGGAGCGGAGTGCAGCTGCGCGAAGGAGTTTTGTGGGGCGGCTGGCGGAGCGGAGCGGAGCGCCGCTATGGAGCTATGGGGCGGTCAGCTTCAGATCACGTAAGGTGCCTCTTACCCCCGTCCCATTTCCACCCAGGTTGGGAGGTAAAGCTCCGCCGATAAACTTTCGAACTCTGGGGCTGCCCTGACCAGGGACAGAGACTTTTGGGGCATTGGACTTTTGGGGTTGCTGGACTCAAGAACCAAAGGGAAAAGGGCATGCCCCAATTTGCCTGGGGTGGGGTTGTTTTTGCTCATGGGTTGTGTTATGAATCCGGTTGGTGGTGTTTCCCCAACATAATGCCACATTGTTTCTCTCTGTTATTAAAAGACTTTTGCTACACTCAGACTATGTGCTTGCGAGAGGGGAAGTATTGCCTCTTGGAGGCGCCCAGCGGGGGTGGTATATATTTGTCCCAGGTCACTGGGTGGGGGCTCGAGCCGGTTTGCATTGTGTTATTGGAATGGAACCCCTAGATATTGAACCCGGCCCTTGTTGCTGCCAACTCTGACGGGCAGAAGGGTTACAGAAGTGAGTGGGTAATTTCCATGTTTGTTCACGCCCTTCTGTTGAGACTGCCAATGTCTGCAATGTGGCTAGAGAGACCACTTGGCAGAAAACTTTCAAAGTATTTTTTTCCTGAAAACTGGCTTTTTTTATTTCTAATTTTGTCTGTGACTTGTCCATGTTATTTTCATTTCTCATGAAAAATGTTCTGCATTCTTGGATCTTTAAAATTTTTTGAAAGTTTGGAAACTAGCATTTGTGGAAACTCTTTTTCAAAGTAAAGTATCTTTTGAAGCGTTGAAACAAAAACAACTTTTAACATCTTGAAAACTTCCACAAAAACTTCTCATTTTGCCACCAGCTCTACCAACAATTCACTTCAGATAGGCCACTTACAGCTATCTGAGGATAACTATGAACTGGATTTGAAGCGTTGACCAAGAGGTGAAAGGCTCTGTATCCCATTCATATTCACCTAAGCATGTCCTCTGACTTTTTGCACACACACTGGGGCATTTTTCTCTCCAAAATGGCCCCAGATATTGTAGCATAGTTAGTTAGGCTTTATTTAATAAAGTTAGGCTTTATTTTTTAAAAATTTATTCATCATAGGCCAAACTCATAGGTACTTATTCAGGTACAGGCATGCTGCAATTCTCCAAAAAGGGCCATAGTTTTGGAGTTAAATGTACCCACACACAACCACAGCATATATCATTTGAAAGCTTATTTTATGTACATTTAGATGAGGTATGATGTGGAGCTTTCCAATGGTGCTGTAAGCCTGTAGGTGAGGTGAAATGATGGTACCAAAATGAGAAAATAGTTTTTTGCACAGTTTCAGAAACACTGCAACATGACTGACTACAGTTCTTACTCCTGAAGTTAATTTCAACATCTTAATATGGTGTTAAGTGATCACAGCTACCAAAGGACAATGTATTAAAAGATTTTTATTGGTTTTGCATAGGCAAGTATTTTGAGAAATAATTAAGCTGCTTAACATATAGCAAAGTGGCAAATATCAACATTTAGCAATATACTAATGTGAAATATATTCACATCACATTCTTAATTGTCAAAGCATCTCACAAATGATTATAATTTTCTATATTTTAAATTGAAATTTACTGAGCAGATCAGTCTCACACTGAAGGTTGTGAACCAGTAGCAGTAAATTGCATGCCCAGAGTTTGTACTGCATAATGGGTAGATATAAACGTACATGAATTCCTAATGTAATGCTTTGCTACATACAACATAGCATCTAGTCTGCCTGGTAGAAGGTTTTAATTTAATTTTAATTTGTAATTGTCTATGCATGCAGTACTAGTCTTTGAAATATTCTAGAAACTAGCTTTTTAATTCAGTGATGCTTATGCACAGGTTAGTATTAGAGAGGACAAAACAGTGGCCTTCAGTTAAAGTGCTCACTAAACAAAAATGACAATTCTGAAAGTAATTAAGCACAAATTATGTTAGATATGTCTGTATATTTGTACAAAATGGAAAGTGTGGTGGTAATGCTAACAACATGCTTTGGGAATCTTACCTTTACAGGAAAGTTACAGTAGAAAGACATTGACGATACAAGCTGCTTAAACCGTACATCAAGGAGGAAAAAGCTCTCAAACTTTGAAAACTGTGTTATTTCACAATAAAAGCAAAAGAATGCAAAACTGTCAAAAGCTGCTAGTGCTGGACAGAATTCTGTGATGCTGGCAGCAGAAGCCAGGAGAGATGAACTGTATTGGTGGCTGCTGAATGAGTTTTTCTAGTTTTGCAAATCATCTAATACTCCTATCACAGGGATTGCTTTCAGAACTACTCAAGCAAGTTGAATTTGGCATGTTAGAGTTTAACTCAGGAAAGACACTGAATTTGATCAGATTCAATCATGTTCACCTGCTTCTATAGCCACCAGAAGGAGCATGTTCTCCAGTGCTTGGTCCTGTTGTTGTTTGTTTGCTTGAGGAAAAATAGAAACATTTTGAGAGAGCAACCATCTAAGGGAGGCAGCTCTCCAAACAGGAAATCACATGTTATTGTCCAGAATACCCGTGAAAGACTTAAACTGCACCCTTGGCAATCGTCACTTACCATGCCTTTCTTTCTACTTGAGTAAAATGAATCTTAAATCAAAACTATCTGGTTACACTGCAACAATAGTCACCTTTTGTCATTTCATTTTATCAGCTGATTGAAGAGAGAGACAATGATGTTGTAGCTTTGTAGCAGCTTGGAGAGAATAAAACTGTACTTCTCTCAGATGTAGAAACTGCAAGCTACTCCAGAAGCAAATTACAGGCAAGTCTAGAAAAACACTGTCATAAATGTAAAGGGAAGGGTAAACCCTTTTAAAATCCCTCCTGGCCAGAGGAAAAATCCTCTCACCTGTAAAGGGTTAAGAAGCTAAAGGTAACCTCGCTGGCACCTGACCAAAATGACCAATGAGGAGACAAGATACTTTCAAAAGCTGGGAGGAGGGAGAGAAACAAAGGGTCTGTGTCTGTTGGTATGCTGCTTTGCCGGGGATAGAACAGGAATGGAGTCTTAGAACTTTTTGTAAGTAATCTAGCTAGGTATGCGTTAGATTATGATTTCTTTAAATGGCTGAGAAAAGAATTGTGCTGAATAGAATGACTATTTCTGTCTGTGTGTCTTTTTTGTAACTTAAGGTTTTGCCTAGAGGGATTCTCAATGTTTTGAATCTAATTACCCTGTAAGGTACCTACCATCCTGATTTTACAGGGGTGATTCCTTTACTCCTAGTTACTTCTATGTCTATTAAAAGTCTTCTTGTAAGAAAACTGAATGCTTTTAAATTGTTCTCAGATCCAAGGGTTTGGGTCTGTGGTCACCTATGCAAATTGGTGAGGATTTTTACCAAACCTTTCCCAGGAAGTGGGGTGCAAGGGTTGGGAGGATTTTGGGGGGAAAGACGTGTCCAAACTACGTTTCCCAGTAAACCCAGTTAGAGTTTGGTGGTGGCAGTGGTTATTCCAAGCACAAAGGATAAAATTAATTTGTACCTTGGGGAAGTTTTAACCTAAGCTGGTAAAAGTAAGCTTAGGAGGTTTTCATGCAGGTCCCCACATCTGTACCCTAGAGTTCAGAGTGGGGGAGGAACCTTGACAAACACTGATTCTGCAATTTCATCCCATGGACAAGGCAAGCCTACCACTGTTCTGTGCAGTACAATGCCATTAGCTGATGTCATCCAAGCTGCCAGCTATCTGAATCAGGAACTTAAGTCATCCAAGTGTTTTGTGATGTTCTCCTGGAAAGTGAGCCTGATGAACAGCTTTCAAAAGAACAAGTGTTTTTTGTATAATGTCTCGTCAATCCTTCAGTCTGAAATAGCCAAAATGAAAGCTTCAGAATATTATACAAAGCCATATCATCCTTCAGAAGACCTTAAAAGAAGGTGCCTCTGAAATGCAGAGTGCATAGTATTTAACAGTTCTAAGATTATCACATCACTGCACATAAGACTGGCTGCCCAGCTACACCCTGGATCTGGTTCTCACAGTTTAATTTAATACTACACCTTCACGGATTCTGCATCAATGATGATGACTGGAGATAGTCTATCATTAGTGCTGCAAAATCTGAAGTAGTCTTCAGGGAGGTGTGTTCTTCATGGGTGAGATTTCCAGCAGCCTGAAGAAAACATAGTTATCTATGTAGAAATGTAGAATGTAGAAACCACCGATGAAAAGAATACATTCCACTCAGTGACTAGAGTGGTATTTCAAGAACAGTCTGCAAATAGTCCAGCATCACAAGAAATATCATTGTAGCATGGGAAAGAAGTCACACACTTTCCCCGGGCAAACAGAGTCTCTTATGTAGCATATGAAAAACCTAGAACATATCCAGAACCGGCTTGCCATGGAAAAAGCACTTGAGAAAATAAATTAGGTTCATTTGTAGATAAACAGGTCTGAGATCTCTCCTGGTGGTGGGGATTTTTTGTTTGTTTGTTTGTTTTTTTTTGGTCTTTTTAAGACTACTACCTTGTGATGTCCTACCAATACGAAATGACATTTGATATTGTTAATCAGTTGATTCCATTTTGGACTGGTTTCAATCACAAGCTTGCAACAAAGAGCAGCTACACAGCAGTTGCATATACACCTTTTCTGGAGATCAAATCAAACCAACTGACAGAGCCACAGTCCATACTACAATGCTGAAATGTCAGCAGCTGTAGAACATTAGCATGCTGCTTGGACCATGAATCAGCTGCTCTATCTGTTGCCCAGCAAGTGATATGGACTATCCCAAATTAACTTAGTACCAATGGGATTCACCCGGGTGGTCTTCATACCCTGTGTTGTTTCATTGCACATATTGGGGAATTTTTGGGGATGGTTAGATCATCTTGTTGATTCTGGTGTGTAGGCAGCTTATACTACAAGCAAATACTTGGTCGTAAGTAATTCAGCTGTGCTCTTTGTGGCTTGACTCTCTGGCATTTGAGGCAACTGTGCGCTCTGAAACATTATTCATTTGCCAAGTGGTGTGAGCAGGAAGGAGGTACTTGTATAGTTCCAGCATTTGTCTGGCAAGTGTTAGCTGACACTCAAAAGGTGTCATTAAAGAACTTGATGCTGTAACCCAGCACATGCTACCACTACTGGAGGAATTTCAGACCTGGGGGGGTATGCCCAGTTTCCTACATTCAAGTTCTGGGATCACTTTCTCCAGGTTTTGCAGATACTACGTCTAAATGGCTGAGTCAGAGGATGATTTGGAAATTTCTGTGAATGGCTAGCCAACTACAAAAGCAGTTTCTCCTCCCTTGGTGTTCACACCTCAGCTGCTAGAAGAGGGCCTCATCCTCCCTAACTGAACTAACCTCATTATCCCTAGCCTGATTCTTTCTTGCATATTTATACCTGCCTCTGGAAATTTCCACTACATGCATCCAATGGCATGGATACTCACCCACGAAAGCTCATGCTCCAATACGCCTGTTAGTCTATAAGGTGCCACAGGATTTTTTGCTGATTTTACAAATCCAGACCAACATGGCTACCCCTCTGAAGTTTGACACCAGGCAAGGCACTGCATTTAGCCGTATGAGTGGAAATCCATCAACCTCATGAAGAAACTTGCACAAGTACAGACAGATATCTTCCTTTCCAAATGCAAACAGATGGACATCGTACCAAATGGACTGAAGGTGAAAAATCCATTGCTAGCTACATACTACACAGACCACAGTGAGAGATTATGCCATACACTATCAAAGAAACCGATCAGCATCCTATACAGCAACTATCCTATCCTATCCCTACACTAACACTGGAACAAATCAACATATCCTTAGAGCCCCGACCAGGGTTATTCTATCTACTACCCAAGATGCCTGGGTAGTAGAAACCCTGGACACACCGGCATTGGTACTCTCACTGAAGGACTGTCAGGATATTTGGACTCTCTACTCAGACCTTACGGCACCAGCACTCCCAGTTATCTCTGTGACACCACTGATTTCCTGAGTAAACTACAATGCATCGGTGATCTTCCAGAAAACACCATCCTAGCCACCATGGATGTAGAGTATCTCTACACAAACATCCCACATGCAGATGGAATACAAGTTGTCAGGAACAGTATCCCTGATGAGGCCACAGCACAACTGGTTGCTGAGCTCTGTGACTTTATCCTCACGCACAATTATTTTAAATTTGGTGACAGTCTATACCTCCAGACTAGTGACACCGCTATGGGCACCCGCGTGGCCCCACAATATGCCAACATTTTTACAGCTGACCTGGAACAACGCTTCCTCAGCTCTCGTCCACTCATGCCCCTTCTCTAGCTACGCTACATTGATGACATCTTCATCATCTGGACCCATGGGAAGGAAACCCTGGAAGAATTCCACCATGAATTCAACAGCTTCCACCCCACCATCAACCTCAGCCTGGACCAATCTACATGGGAGGTCCACTTCCTAGACACCACGGTGCAAATAAGTGACAGTCACGTTAACACCACCCTATACCAAAAACCCACCAACTGCTATCCCTACCTTCATGCCTCCAGCTTCCACCCCGGACACACCACACGATCCATTGTCTACAGCCAAGCGCTGAGGTACAACCGCATTTGGTCCAACCCCTCAGACAGAGACCAACATCTACAAGATCTTCACCAAGCATTCTCAAAACTACGATATCCACATGAGGAAATAAGAAAACAGAACAACAGAGCCAGACGTGTACCCAGAAGCCTCCTGCTGCAAGACAAGCCCAAGAAAGAAACCAACAGAACTCCACTGGCCATCACACACAGTCCTAAGCTAAAACCTCTCCAACGCATCATCAGTGATCCACAACCCATCCTGGACAACAATCCCTCACTTTCACAGGCTTTGGGAGGCAGGCCTGTCCTCGTCCACAGACAACCTGCCAACCTGAAGCATATTCTCATCAGCAACTACATACCACACCATAGTAACTCTAACTCAGGAACCAATCCATGCAACAAACCGCGATGCCAACTCTGCCCACATATCTACACCAGTGACACCATCACAGGACCTAACCAGATCAGCCACACCATCACCGGTTCATTCACCTGCACGTCCACCAATGTAATATATGCCATCATGTGCCAGCAATGCCCCTCTGCTATGTACATCGGCCAAACTGGACAGGCCCTACGTTAAAGGATAAATGGACACAAATCAGATATTAGGAACGGCAATATACAAAAACCTGTAGGAGGACACTTCAACCTCCCTGGACACACAATAGCAGATTTAAAGGTAGCCATCCTGCAGCAAAAAAACTTCAGGACCAGACTTCAAAGATAAACTGCTGAGCTTCAGTTCATTTGCAAATTTGACACCATCAGCTCAGGATTAAACAAAGACTGAATGGCTAGCCAACTACAAAAGCAGTTTCTCCTCCCTTGGTGTTCACATGTCAGCTGCTAGAAGAGGGCCTCATCCTCCCTGATTGAACTAACCTCGTTATCCCTAGCCTGTTTCTTGCTTGCATATTTATACCTGCCTCTGGAAATTACCACTACATGCATCCAATGAAGTGGGTACTCACCCATGAAAGCTCATGCTCCAATACGTCTGTTAGTCTATAAGGTGCCACGGGACTCTTTGCCGCTTTACAGATCCAGACTAACACAGCTACCCCTCTGAAGCTTGGAAATTTCTCTCTCTCTCTTTGCCCCTCCCTCCGCCCCCCCACCCCGCATCCATTTCCATACTTCTTACTGCAAAGAGGCTCAACTATGCCAAGTGGATACCAGTCTACATTCTTGATATGTTAAATCTTCCTACACAGAACTGTGTATCTGCCAAGGCAGCGAAGACTATGGTAACCCATACACTCTGACAGATCATAACGATGAACAAGATATTGACTAGAAATATCACCAATCTATTACATTTCAGTGATACTTGAATTATTATTAGACTTATATAAATAAATTATTAGAGTTTGTTTTAGCTGTGACCTCAAATTCTCAAAGATCCCATTTTATGTCTTGAAATAATAGTCATTAAACTAAAGAACAATGACCCCATCTAAAGGTCAAAATGGCTGCTTTGAAATATTTGTATCAGTTTATATCTGTTTCTATGGTAATGGCACCACTTGACAGATCCATATCATCCTCATCTTAATGTAGAGGTAATAAATTTTCAAATGACTCTTATGGGGGGTGTGTGTGTGTGAGGGGTGGAGAGGGTACATTATCAACCAAATTGGTGATGTCTGTGGCTCACCTAGTAAATTTTGAATTTCATTGTTAATAGTGGTTCATCTGAGAGAGAACTAGGTGGAGACCTCACAACGTGATTCAATAAAAAATATTAGCAGAGCTGGTTTATAATTTTCCAACAAAATGACTTTTTGACAGTTTCAGGTTTTGACATTTTCAATTAATGTTTTTCTGATTTATGAAAAACTTTTGAGAGAATTTCATCATCTTGGATGTGGAGTGGGAGGGGGACCCAGAGGCAGAGGATGACTCAGAGGTCAGAGATGCATGCAGCCAGGAGCTCTTTTCTACCCCAGAGGAGGCTAGCCAGTCACAGCTGTCAGATGCTGGTGAAGCGCAAACAGGAGAGGAGACCCCTGGTAGGTGGATCTGATTTTGGGAATTGCTGAAGCGAGTTGTTGGGGGCAGGAGGTTTGCAGAAAGCAGACTTGTGTCTCTGTGATGCACATACCACCACATGCCTAGTCTGAGTGGCTGAACAGGCTGTTGATTGACTCCCTCACTTCCCGGGAATCTCTCTCAGATCTCCAGGAAACTCTCATGGAGATACTGGGCAAACCACTGCTCACCCTCAGCAGCGAGATATCTTCCATAATGATCACATCCTGTGAAAAGTGTGGGGACAGGAATGGTTATCAGGCCCCTCCTACAGTGCTGGCTCTCCCCAAGAGCCACGTGCCCAGTGTACAGCAGCGTCCATGATTTACCCTGCCCCTGTGGCTAATCACCAGTTTGGGGGACTTGTGGTTCATGTGTGGTTGCCTGGGGTCAGCCTGTTAGTGGACAGGTGTGTGAGTACTTGCTTTGTTTTAAATCACTGAATCAGTGTTCTGTTGCAAACAATACTGCTTCTGTAAAATGTTGCATTTCAACTTCACAGAGATGACCCTCTTTGTTATCTGCAGCTGAATGGCTGTGCAGAATTAGAAAGTGGCCAAGAAGAACTAAGGAGGACTTTCTGCGTGAGGTTATGATGCACTCCGCGGCCAAGAAGGAGGAATTGAAGGAGTAGCGGGACAGCAAGATGAGGGACTGAAACGAGAATGTGGCATGCCAGAAAGAAGCCACGGAGCGGCTCTTAAATGTTATGGAGCGCCAAGCAGACACGCTTCAGGCGATACTAACTCTGCAAACTGAGCAGCTCCGTGCCTGCCCTCCCCTGCAGCCACTGTCTCAAAACTCTTTCCCATGTTCCCCCCAGACACCGCCAACACACTTTTATCAACCTCCTGGCTCCAGTCTCTACCCGCAGCATTCCACTCCTCCCCCCTCACAGACCAGCACTGTGGACTCCCACTACCCACTGCACTCAACACCCATCCCTCTGCAGTTTGGCCCTGCTGAAGTACAGCACCTGCTGCACTGTACTCCAGAGGAAAAGGTTGGACATGATCCCTGGACATACTCAAATCTTTAGTTGTCCCAGGACCCCACCTCCTCCTGAGACCTTCCCTTCCCCCATACTCCTCACTGCTGAGGGGTTGTTTTTTGGGTTTGACTCTCTCCGCCGGTGGTTGTTTTTTAATAAAAAAATTGTGTTGGTTTGAAAGCAAACAGAGCCCTGCGAAGCAACAGACAATAATGTTAAACCTTCATATTTCATCGTCTGCACCAGTCACCTCCTAGCATTACAAGCACTGCACTCCCGAGCATCGCAACAAATATTAGTGGCTTTCAGCTGCAAATTGCTGCCTCAAGGCATCCCTGATCCTTACGGCCCCACATTGTGCCCCTCTAATAGCCCTGCTCTCTGGCTGTTCAAACTCCAGGCGCTGAGCCTCTGCAGTCCAGCCCTGAGTGAAGCTTTCACCCTTCCCTTCACAAATATTATGGCGCGTACAACACATGGCTATAAACATAGGAATATTGTCATTGGCCAGGGTCAGCTTCCCATATAGGCAGTGCCAGCAGGCCTTTAAATGGCCAAAAGCACACTCAACAGTCATTCTGCACTTGCTCAGCCTGTTGTTGAACCGCTCCTTGCTGCTGTCAAGTTGCCCCATATATGGCTTCATAAGCCATGGCATTAGGGGTAGGCAGGATCTCCCAGGATCACAATGGGCATTTCAACTTCCCCTTCCGGTGATGATCTGGTCTGGGAAGAAAGTCCCTGCGTGCAGCTTCCTGAACAAGCCAGTGTTCCGAAAGATGTGTGTCATGCACCTTTCCAGACCAGCTTGTGTTAATGTCTGTGAAATGCTCACGGTGATCCACTGAGAACCATTGAGAAATACCCCTTGTGATTAAGGTCCTCGGGGGCTAGGTGGTCTGGTGCCAGAATTGGAATGTGTCTGCCATCTATCACCCCTCCGCAGTTAGGGAAGCCCATTTTTGCAAAGCCATCTGCAGTGTCATGCACATTGCCCAGAGTGATAGAATCATAGATGATTAGGGTTGGAAGAGATCTAAGGAGGTCATCTAGTCCAATCCCCTGCTCAAAGCAGGACCAACACCAACTAAATCATCCCAGCCAGGGCTTTGTCAAGCTGGGTCTTAAAAACCTGTAAGGATGGAGATTCCGCCACCTTGTGGAGAATCATGGTCTTTTGCAGAAGGATGCAATTAATAGCCCTGCACACTTCCGTCAACACAAGTCCAACGGTCGACTTTCCCACTCCAAACTGGCTAGTGACCAATCGGTAGCAGTCTGGAGTAGCCAGCTTCCACAGTGCAATCACCACGCACTTCTCCAATGGCAGGGCAGCTCTCATTCTCTTGTCCTTATGCTGCCAGGCTAGGGCGAGCTCATCACACAGTCCCATGAATGTGGCTTTCTTTATCCTTATCTGCAGCCACTGCTCATCATCCCAGATGTGCATCATGATGTGATCCCACCACTCAGTGCTTGTTTCCCAAGCCCAAAAGCGGTGTTCCACTGTGGTCAGCACCTCCGTGAATGCCACAAGCAATCTTGTGTCATAGCTACTATGTGTGGCAACAGTGTGGGATCCATTCCTGAAGACCGCAGAGGCAGGGCACGCAGTACACAAACCGTTGAAAGATGGTGCCAAATGTGGAGGGAAGCACAGGGATTGCTGGGATGCAAAGCAATGCATTGGGATGGGACCCAGGATGCCCCGCAACCTCCTCTGTCTTCCCACAAGTCTTAGTGGCAGAAAAGGAAGAAATGCTCTGTGGATAGCTCCCCAGAGTGCAACACTCTGAATATCGCTGCAAGTGCCGCAAGTGTGAACACGCTATTGCGCAGGCAGCTGACAGTGTGAACACACACCAGCGGTTTCCCTTCAGCGCTCTCTGAGCGGTGCTATAACTCCCGGCACTGTAACTCTGCCAGTGCAGACATGCCCTCAGTATGGCCCCTCCAGTGACCAGGGTCAGCTCATCCTAACGCAGTATCCTCCTGGGTTCATAAATGTCAGTGACTCCTAAAGTAAAAGCCATTAGCACCTTTTGCTATAATACAAAGCATGTTGAGATCCTGGGATGAATGATGTTGTTGCAAAACAGTAGGTAAAGAATGAGCTCCTTAGTAGCATGTAATAGTTACAGGTTCGTGTTCTCAAATCACGTAAAGCCAGTTAAAACTATTAGCAGTAAAAGTACATTTGGATTTTATGAACACAGCTGCATTTAAAAAGATAAAGTATGTTAAAAGTAAATGTGCCTCCTTGATTCAACCTCCTCTTTGGCACATGTCTAGATCTGGTCAAAAGGAAAAGAGAGATTCTGCTCATTCAACTGCCTCAAAAAATGTCTGAAGACTACATGGAAGCTAGAGTGTAAGAGTTTATTTTAATGAGCACAAGCACATCATAGATTAACACCAGCAACTTGAAGTTATATCACCAAATCAAGGCTGTTTCCATGGGAACGCCTCCAATTCCCAAGAACTACTGTTAATGCACCAGTAAAAGCAAAAAATAAAAAGCTGGACCCAGGCTCCCAGGTCCTTAGCAACATGGCAACTATACTGTCAAGCTTTGTTATAATGGAAAAGAGGATATTTACATTTTGTAATATAAGAATGTGAGTAAATACAAGGTCCCAGCCTGTGAGATGCCCTTGACTCCTATTGAAGTCCAAAGGGCTCCAGGGCCTTCAGGAACTTGTAGGATCAGGCCCATGGTATATAATTTCCAACTACTCTAGCTGTACTGTGTCAACTCTCATTACAGCAGAGTGTAATGTGGGCTCTGCTAGTGAAATAGTTTTCATCAATGTAGTAAATCTGGCCCTGTCTGAGTGATATCTTTTGCAGTTAAGATTATGACTAGCAATTGAGAAATAGGTCCAGTGATTGAAGGATGTGGAAGTTGGGGATGTGGGGGAGGGAGGAGAGAAATATTTTAAAAAAAAGAGAAAAAGGTATTAAGTAGATTCCTTCCTCCCCTCTGCCCTGAACGTACACTCTGAAAGGGGCATTGAATAGAATAGAAAAGTAAAGCAATGAAAATCAGAGCTGTGCCTAAATTTGCTCATTTATTATTTTTTCTTCTCCTGTTTATCTAACTGCCCCTCTCTTCTAGCTAACAGCAGGCTCTCTTCTGCCATTGGCTCTCACTGTTACGGTGTGCACTCCTGGGGTTCAGTGCCTGGCCCACCTCTTCTCTGCCTTCTTCACTATCTGTCCAAACTGCACCATATCACATACTGCACCTATCCCTGGAAATGCTGGAACAAATTTTCTCACTTTCTTCTCAGAAATCTCTTCAGAGGCTTCCTGTCCATTTCAGGCTCCAGAATGGCTCTTCCGTCAATGGACACGTCCTTGTCTCCCTGACAGCTCCTCTTCCTATTATCCAGTTCATTCCCCATACACCACAAATATCAAACTTTCTTCTGCCCCTCGTTTTCCTACACTGCCACATTAATTGGAATAGTCTCTCTCCACTTAGTGGACTCCTTACCTACCTCAAAATCCCACCTCAAGAGCCATTCTTCCTTTGGCCTATGAGTCTTCACTTTCTCAGTAGCAAAACATCCATATTAGATTCTATCTCCACTTGTAAGGAAAATATTTTTAATCTCATGGTTCTGTTATTTAAGACTGCAATTATGTGGGTATATCTTCAATTTAACAGTAATTTTTTTTATTGATAGGCAAGTGTGTTAGTGGTACATTGTTCCAGAGTTTTGCAGTGAAGTGCTGAGATTCTGGGAAGGATTTCACTAACTGCTTTTTCAAATGTTGTTTTTAAAAGATACAAAAGGCCAAATTCCCCTCAAGCCCCCCTCTCCTCCCTTTCCCCCCCATTTTTAAGGCTAACAGTCACAAGATGTAGAAATATATGCTTCTTTGTGGATCAAAACTTATGGTCATAGTTACCATAATTGTGTGTGAAAGACATTTTGCATATACAAATCACTATGTAGACATATTTTGACAAATTTATGCCATGATCCCATAATCTGACCCACACAGACAGACCCCTGCACTTGTGCTTTGCAGGACTAGGGCATATGTATTACTCCTCTATTTCACCTTTTGCCAGAATTGTAAGAGTGAATGAACTTTAGGACAGATATAATTAAGAGATCTAGGAGTTGAGGCATGTCAATTGTTTCAGTTACAAAGAAGGAGCACTTAGATAAACTGAGGCATTTGTACAATACTCAATTTGCATGCACAATGGCAGGAATTGTGTGCGCAAATGTGTGTGAACCTTGGGTATTTGTTTTTAAATTCTGTTCCATAATCTTGTTCTTGGTACCCTGAGTTGCATCTTGCCATTAGACAGTTAGATTTGAAAATTTTGGCCTAAACATTACGCATGGCTGCCCTGACAAAGGGACTTCAGTATGAGTACAGGTCTGGCCTGCAATGACTAAGGAATAGAGAGATTTTTCTACCTTTACAAGGGAAGTGGAAAAGGAAAACACCGTCTTGAAAAATGCTGATGTTTGTGCCCACAAATCACATTGTACTGCTTTAGTAATACTCCCCCTAGTGGAAATGAAAATGTTATCCTGTTCCATAATATAACATTTAATGGCTATAGCAAAACTCTCAATGCCAGCTATTTGGAGTGGATCTTATTTCATGGCTATGATTTAAGAGGAGAGTTTTATTGTCTCATTTTGGTAATAGTCTGTTATACTCTAAAAAGAGACTCAACGTATTGTAGCAGCACACTTACCTGCTGTAGCTCATTCTGTACACAGTCTCATGGGATCATGTCCCAGCTAGTACCTAATCCTGCAGTTCTGATGCAGGCAAATCTCCCACTGCTTCACTGATTGTCTTGTTCGGGAGAAGGCTGTAGAACTGAATCCCTTATTTACTGTTTAGCTGTTCAAGAGCTGTCCCCAGTTAGTCAGGATTGTCCCACTTATTTGTCTAGGTACAAAGTGGCCCGCAACACTGTAGTATCTGAAAGCCTCATAATTATTAACTAGTTTATCCTTGAAACACTCTTGTTTTTATATTTCAGACTGGGAGCTGAGGACCAGAGAGATCCAAAGGAATGGCAGAGCCAGGAATCAAACCCAAATCTAGTGCCTTGACTGTGTAATGATAATACGTTCTCCCATAGACTCACTAAAGAACAAAGAAAAAGTAGGCAAAGAAAACTCAGGTGGT
Source organism: Lepidochelys olivacea (assembly GCF_965140295.1). NCBI lineage: Eukaryota > Metazoa > Chordata > Testudines > Cheloniidae > Lepidochelys > Lepidochelys olivacea. The sequence continues at coordinate 206,206,003 of NC_140412.1, read as the reverse complement.
GTAGAAAGGTAGCAGTATGTGCTATTTATTCACTATAGGCCCAGTCCCGAAATCCTAACTGCAGCCGCACTGAAGGCAGTGAAGGATTTTCCCAAGTAGGTCATGAGTAAAGACTTTGGGATTTGGATCTAAAAGAACAAGTGAAGAATAATACTTAAACTCACCAACAATAACAATACTAACATTTTTAGAAGACATGATCTCTGAATGTATTTGAGAGAGATTACAAAGAGTATTTCTGCTGCACCAACTTTTCAGTCCCTGCATGCCTGATGTGCATTAGTATGGGTTGTGAACTGTGTATAATCTTTCTCTAATTTTGTTCAGGCAAAGAAAAGAGCATTACACTTTTCCCAGATTTAGGATCATATTATCAGAGATGACAGTCTCAAAAAACCCTACCTCCATCCCCCAGAAGAACACCCCAACAAGGAACATATCAAATATTAAATCAGTACTAGCACTTACTCTGTATATTAAATAAGATGGCTGAATGCAACTAAACAACTTCTGTGAACATTTGCATTTTTAATTAATGTAGTTCTCTTTAATTTGATTGGATAGTGCAAAATGTATATGTTAGTGCTATTTGTATTACTTCAGACTATCTAAAACAGAAGATTGTTAAACTTAACTTCTCAGATTGTGTCTCTTTTTTATATTAATGGAAAATTAGTATTTTAGGTAAAAAGAAAAGGAGTACTTGTGGCACCTTAGAGTCTAACCAATTTATCTGAGCATAAGCTTTCGTGAGCTACAGCTCACTTCATCGGATGCATACTGTGGAAAGTACAGAAGATCTTTTTATACACACAAACCATGAAAAAATGGGTGTTTACCACTACAAAAGGTTTTCTCTCCCCCCACCCCACTCTCCTGCTGGTAATAGCTTATCTAAAGTGATCACTCTCCTTACAATGTGTATGATAATCAAGTTGGGCCATTTCCAGTACAAATCCAGCTTTTCTCCCCCCCCCCCCCAAACCCACTCTCTCCTGTTGGTAATAGCTTCTCTAAAATGATCACTCTCCTTACAATGTGTATGATAATCAAGGTGGGCCATTTCCAGCACAAATCCAGGGTTTAACAAAAACGTCGGGGGAGGGGGGGAGGGGAATAGGGATAGGAAAAAACAAGGGGAAATAGGTTACCTTGCATAATGACTTAGCCACTCCCAGTCTCTATTCAAGCCTAAGTTAATTGTATCCAATTTGCAAATGAATTCCAATTCAGCAGTCTCTCGCTGGAGTCTGGATTTGAAGTTTTTCTGTTGTAATATCGCAACTTTCATGTCTGTAATCGCGTGACCAGAGAGATTGAAATGTTCTCCGACTGGTTTATGAATGTTATAAATCTTGACGTCTGATTTGTGTCCATTTATTCTTTTACGTAGAAGAATAAATGGACACAAATCAGACATCAAGAATTTTAACATTCATAAACCAGTCGGAGAACACTTCAATCTCTCTGGTCACGCGATTACAGACATGAAAGTTGCGATATTACAACAGAAAAACTTCAAATCCAGACTCCAGCGAGAGACTGCTGAATTGGAATTCATTTGCAAATTGGGTACAATTAACTTAGGCTTGAATAGAGACTGGGAGTGGCTAAGTCATTATGCAAGGTAACCTATTTCCCCTTGTTTTTCCCTATCCCCCGCCCCTCAGACGTTTTTGTCAAACCTGGATTTGTGCTGGAAATGGCCCACCTTGATTATCATATGCATTGTAAGGAGAGTGATCACTTTAGAGAAGCTATTACTAGCAGGAGAGTGGGGTGGGGGGAGAGAAAACCTTTTGTAGTGGTAAACACCCATTTTTTCATGGTCTGTGTGTATAAAAAGATCTTCTCTACTTTCCACAGTATGCATCCGATGAAGTGAGCTGTATCTCACGAAAGCTTATGCTCAAATAAATTGGTTAGTCTCTAAGGTGCCACAAGTACTCCTTTTCTTTTTGCGAATACAGACTAACATGGCTGTTACTCTGAAACCTGTCATTTTACTTTAGGTAACAAATTCAAGTGCAGGAATGTTTTGGGTTTTTTTAGAAAAGATTAATTTTAAAAGAATAATGGAGATTATTCACAGAAGGCAAACTTCAAATTTTCTTTTCATGAAAACTTGCACCAAAAACCTGATTTTTCCCTGCTCCCACCCCAGATTTGCCTCAACCAATAAACCAAGCAAAAGAGAACCCCCTGCCCTCCTGCATCTGTCTCATCACACTGAGAGCCTTTAGAAGCTGAATAGTCTCTGTGAACAGCTTGTGAATGAGCTGCATAAGAAGAATTATTTGTAAATAATTTGGCAAATAATTTTGAATAACAAAATCAACAAAATTATACCTTCCTTGTGAAAAGAAAAAAAGATGGAATGTGTTAGAATGAATAAATTATTTAATCTTAGGGGTTTATAGTGCCACCTATCACTGAAGTATCCGAGAGCATTCCACATTAATAGCAATAGTGATGTCCCTAGTGCACTTCCTGCAGTCGGACACCCTACGATGTTCTCCCATTATGGGGTCAAAACTCTGCTTGTGGTAGGGTGGTTTTTTTTAATGTATTAAGATACTTTTTTTGTAGTTTGCTTTGTTTAGATTTTTTGGATTGGTAGGGGGATTTGGGGTAGAATGAGGTGTGAGTGTCATGAGCATTCTGATGCTGGAAAAAGGAAAAGGACAACCATATAGTTAAGAATAATTATACTTAACTCTAATATTGAGTTCAGAATGGTCCTTTTAGCCCCTGGTTCAGAATATGAATGGGGAGAAGCTGTTTGTATTAACTGATATTCCTTCTTTCATTAACCAATGTTATTCAAAACTACATTTCCATTATGGGTACAAATGCTCACTAGCTACCATTCACCCATCACATATTGCACAATACCACCACAGGCCATGCTCAATATGCCTTTATGGGCCACAGCATCAAGAGGCCACTTACCCACTATATATAGACCACAGACTGTGCCCCTGCCTATCTGAGCTTCCCTGTACTTCTGGATCACATTATCATTGATTTGGGCTGTTGCTAGTTTAGGCATCAGTAGTCCCTTAGCAATTACAGGCCTACAGTGAATTTAATTTTCCACATACTGGTCTAAACTGAGGTGCCAGAAAAGCCTCATGTCGGCCCTCCTGTGAAAGTGTTTTTTAAGGGTGTAAATTCAAGATGGGATTAATCTGAACAGGATATGTAAGAAAGCAGCTGTAAATCCCAGGTACGGTGGCTGAGCACGATGAAAGAATGAGACTGATGAGCTAGGAGTGTTACACAGCTCAATTCATGAAGGCTAGCAGGAAAGCTGCTCACTGGTACAACATTCAACACCCATTAAGGGCGAGTAGCTAAACCCACAGCACCCAAAGCAACTCTTGTAGCTGCTCAAGCCAAAATACAAAGGAACCACAGAGAAGGTCACACTGACAGCATGGGACCATTACAGACTGCCTTATTGGTGAAATGGATACATTATCTGATCTACATTAAAATGTATTTTTCATATAATCAATTAAAATATATATTTAAATATTCCAAGATTGGAATTTTTTAGAATGGTAAAACATAATATAATCCATGTATTCAGAGCTAGATACTGCAAAACATTAATAATGTATTGCACTGATACACTTGATATAAAACTATTTTACTGATACAGGTATAACATATAGTAACTATACTAATCTAGTTACTTAATAAAACTCAGTAAAGGTCAGTATAAAATGATGGGAAAGCTTCATCTCTTTAGGGTGGTGCAAATTGCATTCTTCCAGCCTGAGTCCATGGAGCTAGCTGTGAGGAGAAGGAGGAGGATCTGGGGGAGGCAGAAGACAATGGGGCTCTGTGCAGGTGTCCACCTGCGCAGAGCTGATTATAGTCCTTGGGGCCTTTTTTGGCCACTTACACCACCACTGAATTGCTGTAGTGTGATTTTCCCCCTGACACTGGAAGACCCTCTCTTGGACATGCCCCACCTCTTTTTTGCAGCTACACCCAGATCCCTGGATGACTAAACAGAGTTAGACAAATTTTAAATAGTTTGGCACTAAGCCCTTTTTTCTGACTAACACTTAATGTACAATAGGGATATGTAACAAAGATAACTACTGCTGGCCAGGTGTCAAGAACATAATATTTAAGTGTGTTTGAATCATTTGGCATATAAATTATGTACCGTGGGTGAAATTTACCACTGTACAGAGCACCAAGATGAGACTTATGCACCACAGCAGTCCCACTAAAGTCCTTCAAATAGGGCTTAGGTGGTACTTAATTCATGCATAGCCCCTCTGCACAAGGTGAATTTCATCCTAATTACTTACGATGGGTTGGAAAGGGGAATAATCCTACACTTTAGCTAAACAATCCACAGGATCAGCAAGAAACAACTTTTAAAAAATATTGCTCTGCTTTTTGGTTTCCTCACTACTCCTGTCTCTGTATTTTCCTCTTTATGCTGAGGCAATATTTGTGTATAAATATATAACCTGATTTAACCCAAATAGATCATTTCAGTTTAATAATATAGGTTCCAAGCCCATTCCATAAGAATTTGTGCAAGTAATTCTGGATGTAAGTAGCCCATAAAATTGATCTCTAATCTAAGCTAAGGAGCACTGTCTTGAAAAATTGACACAAAAACTATTTTAAGATTTGGCACTTAAATCTCTCTCTCAAGTACATTTTCAATGTCATTTTTCTTCTTCTTCACGTAGAACAAAGTTGGGTTTTGGTTGTTTGGAACACCCACTCGAAAAGGGACTCACCCCAGCCTGGTGTAAATGAGGGAGGGAGGGAGGGAAGGATGGTGGGTGAGAGAGAGTGACCGAGTGGGTTGGGTGGGGTGAGGCCTAGAAAAAGAGGTGGGGAAAAGGTGTTCCGTTTTGTGCGATTAGCAAATTGACAACCCTTTAAGGTGCAAGTTAAGCACTCACTGGAAATGTGTTTAGAAGAATTTAAAACCTGTGGAACCAACTGGAGCAGATTATTGAGGCCAAGGATTTCCTGGTTTGATAACTAATCTGAAAACTGATTTTAGCAGAAGACAGAACAATGGGAAAAGGGATTTCCATGATTTAGAATTCCAGGGAAAGACTTTCCATACCTACAACACAAAGACAGTGGTCCATAGCCTGCCAGCATAGCCTTTCAACATCTTCAGTGAGATGAGATTTCCATTCTCTGGATCTATGTGAAATGGATTTGCGGAGCCTTGGAACTATTTAAAAATCCTGCAGGATGTAGAAACACCTCATTTAGATTTTCTAAAACACCTGAACATAATTTTCATTGATACAGCTCCAAGGAAATGAGCATCCAGTTACCTGAAGCACCTAGAAGGGGCTGGTGATTAAACAATCCCCAGATGGAGGATTTTCTGTTATACAAAAGCAACCACAAACATTTCTCTTTATTCCTGAAAAGCGTGGACAGAGCCTTTCAGAACACAACTTGATTGTGTGTTTCTTCCCGCGTGAGCTTTTGATAAAGGAGAATCACAGACTGAATTTGGAAAAGAAAATCTGCTGGGATGAGTAAACAATATTTTGCCTTTATAATTTAGAAGGCAAAGTCCTCCTCCTCAAGAGTTATTCTTGGGAGTGTAAAGATTTCATTTGTAGTTTCATCAACTAGTAAAACCCCCCTATTTTTATATGGTACAATTTGGGGTTTAGGGCTCCCAAAATGGCCAGACTCCAAGTGCTTTATGTATCTGTGTTATGCATCGGAGTTTGGATTTTCACAGTGGAACAGGAGCAGCTGCACTCTTCTGATTAGCAGGCAACTGTTTTAGGATTTGGGATTTTAAAAAAACAAATGCTGGATCCAGCAAGTTCCAGGGGCAGGGTACATCTGTGTTGTGCAGCTGCTCGGGTTTGCAACAGGATCTGGAATTTTTCTTTAGACACTTAAATCCGTGAGGGACAAGGAAGGGGGTAGATTTAACAACTGCTGGGCTCCAAGTAGTAGAACTGTGTGCTTTCCAGCGCTATTGGACCGGCATTCACCAGCTCCACCGAGCGAGACGGTGCAGTGTGGGGCTGAGTCACACCAGAAAAGCTGGGGAACCAGGGCCAAAAGTGGGCTGGGGCTTTTACTGTCCTCCTGCTCCAAGCTGTGCCGAAGCCCGGCGTCACCCCCCTGCCCCGGAGAAGCCAGGGGCCTTGGGCTCTATGGGGATAGCGCAGCTCGGGGGCTGGCGACCAAAGATCTCAGGATCCAGGTCTGAAGATTTCCTTGGGGAGCGGGTCGGGGCTTCGCAGGCCCCTCAGCAGGGACACCCGCCCCCGGGGCTGGGCCTGGCAGCGGAGGAGCAGGTGGGAGGGAGGGAGAGCCCCGCCCCCGCCCCCGCCTCCGCCTCCGCCTCCCCGCCCCGCACTTCCCTGCCGGCCGCGGCCAGAGCGCAGAGGAGCAGCGCCCGGCGCCTCTCTGCGGGGCGGTGGCGGCCGCTGCGGTAGCGCCGGCAGGTCAGTGAGCCAGGCTGGGGCGCGTGTGGTCCTGCCCGCCCCCTGCTGCCAGGACCCCCCCCCCCTCCGCTCCCCTCCGGGGGCAGAGTCCAGCTCCCGCGCTCCCTGAGGGGGCACCTCGGTGCTGCTCGGCGCCGGGCTCGCTTCCCTGGCGGGCTCTGCCCTCAGCCCGGCTCCCTGCCCCGCGCCGAACTTCCCCGGGCGCGGGGGACTCCCTCGAGGGAAGGCGTTCACGCCTGGGGTTTCCGCCCACCCCTTTTCCCAAACGGGTGGGCTGGGAACGGGCTGCCTGGGCAAATGCAGCTTGTCGGCATTTCCGTGCAACGCAGCCTGGGAAGCGCCCGGAGATGGACTCCAGCGGTGGAAAGTGCCCCGGGTAGCCCGGCGATGGGTGCCCACCGCCCTCGATTATCTGTCTCTTAAACACCTGAGTGGCGAGGCCCTGCCTCCCGAACCGCCTGTGCTCTTATAAAGCGCCGTGTGGGTAACGCATCTTTTAAATGGCATCTTTGGCATGAAAATGATCCACACTAGGTGCGACTGCTGAGTGCGCTCGGGACTTTTCTTGCAGTTTCTAGCTTCTAGGTGGATCCACTCAACCTTCTTGTTTGTCCAGCATTTTTTAATTATTAGCTGTAGTGGTTATATAAATAATTATACCTCCCTTATATAAAGATATAAACTAGCAAGGACTTCAATGGGGCCAAGATTTTGCCCAAGGTGCTTCAGTCCAAAGTTAGACCAAACCCAGTACAAACTGAAAACAGGGATGGTGCATGGGCCAGTAGGGTAGCTGTAAATAAGAGGGGAAAGAGTATAGCCCTTTGAGATGTCCTTTCTTTCAGCAAGCAAGAGGTATAGTGTGGCTGGTGACAATGTGGGTTTCATGTTAGTTACAAATTTAGTTAGCATCAGTCTTTTTTTTTTTTTAATCTCTTTGAGTCAGAATAATTTGTAAGAATTTATAAAGTTCCCCCTTTTCCTGTAGTTCTTAGCATTTCAACTAGATTCCCAGGGTATCTGACATAATTATTCTTGAACAATGTTAAGTTATATTAAGTGCATATAAACAGAGAATTATGTGTCTATTGTCCTTAGTGATTTAGTATTATCCATGTTAGCATAGCATATCAGGAGAATATATAGCTAAAGGATAGTTGGAGAGTTTTTTATACTTCAAATGTTGCACATTCATGAGAGTGTGAGATTATGTCACAGGCGATAGGGGGGTTGGAGGAAATGTGTGGCTGTGTAGTTACAGTTAAGAACATCAGGAGTTCTAGGAATAGGAAAGAGGCGTCCGGGCCAACATGTCAGTCCTTTTTTGGTTTGTTACTGAAGACTGGATAGTTCTGGTTAAATATTTTAGAATAGTAACAAAATCTTGCTAAAATTAAAACAATTTTCTGCATGGAAGTAAAAAGGGCAGTTAATTCAACAGGAGAAAGGAACTCTTCAGCTATATGGTAGGTGGTGGTCATTTCTACATGGAATAATCATGGAGCAGTCTTTACGTAGGGTCTGAAGTTTCCAAATGCTTTCAGTGATATAGAAATATTGCTTGAGATCATCTTCATCCATAAAATTGGTAGCTATTACAGTGTATGTCGTGATTGTTTTTATTTAACTATCTATTAATATAACTGATTTTTAACATCTCAGATGGCATGTTCTACAGACGTATGTCTTTGTATATAGATGATGTGAAAAATTAAATGAAGCAGGCTCATAAATCAAAAATGGAACTTTTAACTTTTTCTGTTAGATCAGAGTGTTTTGTCTCTTTAGTTTTATATAATTTTGTAACTTGAATACAGTCATTATAATGTTAAATTAATAGTAATAACCTAGCTTCATGTCCTTGTTTTAATAAACATACAGCATAAGTTGTCTTTGGGCAAGTTTTGCTTTGCCATAACAGTACATGTAATACCTAGCCACTGAAATATTTAAGACTGACTCCTGCTTCCCTACCATCTTCCAGGCACAGAAGTTCCTAAACTCAGTAGAACTTCTGTATGTGGTTCACTTGCGCAGGAGGGCAAGCCACAGAGAAGCTATGCAGGGAGATTATGCAACTCTATTCTTTGATACCTCTCTGAGTTAGCTTGTGGGGGTGGAGGAGTTGTTGGGCATATGCTGGATGCTAGTGCAAGTCAAATATACTGATTCACTGGCCTAAACGTTGACATGAATGGAGTGCACAATGAGCATGGATGCTGCTGCAGCCAATGGCCTTTAATAGTTTTTGCATGATCTTGGGTGAGGAGGGAAGATTCTATTCCCCCGCATCCTCTACCAAGTTCCCCTGGAGAAGACCCTTTTACTTAAGCTTCGCACATGGGTTCAGAATTCTCCCCTTAGGAGAGAATTATTCCCCTGTTTTGTTGTGCAGTTGGTTGTTTTTTGCCTTAATGATGGCAAATTAAATATGGACTTGGCCCCAACCCTGCAAGAAACTCTGTGGGTGTGGATCCTGATACCCACACAGAACTCCTTACAGGAATGTGGCTTAAGATATTACATGCAACCCATTGCCATGTTAATGCAACACTGTTATTGATTATATACTGTTTATATTACCTATGGGCTCTGTCAGGGTTCCTTCCCCACTCTGAACTCTAGGGTACGGATGTGGGGACCCACATGAAAGACCCCCTAAGCTTATTCTTACCAGCTTAGGTTAAAAACTCCCACAAGGTACAAACTTTGCTTTGGCCTTGAACGGTATGCTGCCACCACCAAGCATTTTAAACAAAGAACAGAGAAAGAGACCACTTGAAGTTGTCTTCCCCCAAAATATCCCTCCAAGCCCTACACACACCCCCTTTCCTGGGGAGGCTTAAGAATAATATCCTAACCAATTAGTTACAAAATCATCAAAGACCCAAACCCCTGGATCTTGGAACAATGGAAAAATCAGTCAGGTTCTTAAAAGAAGGATTTTATTTAAAAAAAAAAAAGGGGGGGGGGTGTAAAAATCATCTCTGTAAAATCAGGATGGAAAATAGTAAACTGGGAGGAGTGGTAGATACGCTGGAGGGGAGGGATAGGATACAGAAGGATCTAGACAAATTGGAGGATTGGGCCAAAAGAAATCTGATGAGGTTCAATAAGGATAAGTGCAGGGTCCTGCACTTAGGACGGAAGAACCCAATGCACAGCTACAGACTAGGGACCGAATGGCTAGGCAGCAGTTCTGCGGAAAAGGACCTAGGGGTGACAGTGGACGAGAAGCTGGATATGAGTCAGCAGTGTGCCCTTGTTGCCAAGAAGGCCAATGGCATTTTGGGATGTATAAGTAGGGGCATAGCGAGCAGATCGAGGGACGTGATCGTTCCCCTCTATTCGACATTGGTGAGGCCTCATCTGGAGTACTGTGTCCAGTTTTGGGCCCCACACTACAAGAAGGATGTGGATAAATTGGAGAGAGTCCAGCGAAGGGCAACAAAAATGATTAGGGGTCTGGAACACATGACTTATGAGGAGAGGCTGAGGGAGCTGGGATTGTTTAGCCTGCAGAAGAGAAGAATGAGGGGGGATTTGATAGCTGCTTTCAACTACCTGAAAGGGGGTTCCAAAGAGGATGGCTCTAGACTGTTCTCAATGGTAGCAGATGACAGAACGAGGAGTAATGGTCTCAAGTTGCAGTGGGGGAGGTTTAGATTGGATATTAGGAAAACCTTTTTCACTAAGAGGGTGGTGAAACACTGGAATGCGTTACCTAGGGAGGTGGTAGAATCTCCTTCCTTAGAGGTTTTTAAGGTCAGGCTTGACAAAGCCCTGGCTGGGATGATTTAACTGGGAATTGGTCCTGCTTCGAGCAGGGGGTTGGACTAGATGACCTTCTGGGGTCCCTTCCAACCCTGATATTCTATGATTCTACTTTACAGGGCATTCAGATTCAAAACACAGAGGATCCCCTCTGGGCAAAACCTTAAAGTTACAGAAAACAGGAATAAACCTCCCTCTTAACGCAAAGAAAATTCACATAAAACAAAAGACCTCCTGAGGTCCCTTCCAACCTTGATATTCTATGATTCTATAAACTAATCTGCCTTGCCTGGCTTACCTATACTGGTTGCAATATTGGAGACTTGGATTAGGATGGGTTGGAGAAGATGGATTTCCGTCTGGACTCTCTGTCTCAAGAGAGAACAACCAAGTAAACAAAGAGCACAAACAAAAGCCTTCCCCCACCACCTCAAGATTTGAAAGTATCTTGTCCCCTTATTGGTCCTTTGGGTCAAGTGCCAGCCAAGTTAGCTGAGTTTCTTAACCCTTTACAGGTAACAGGATGTTTCTTCTGGTCAGGAGGGATTTTATAGCACTGTATACAGAAAGGTGGTTACCTTTCCCTTTATATTTATGACACGCCCCCCCAAATCACAGATATCACAGGGTGAAACACTGGCTTTTTCTCCTAGAGCTCCAGGAAGAACAGAGTTAATAAGACACATGCACCTCTAAATATACTACTAACTGTATAAAGACTAACAATATTTTCCACATCTCAAGGACGATTTTAACCAGTTGATTCTGGGAAACTTTCACGGGAGAGTGCATCAGCTACTTTGTTAGAAGCTCCTTAAATGTGTTATATGTCAAAATCAAAATCTTGGAGAGCTAAACTCCACTGAATAAGTTTTTTGTTATTTCCCTTGGTGGTACGAAGCCACTGTAGCGCAGCATGGTTGGTTTGCAGGTGGAAACGCCGTTCCGAAACGTATGGGCGTAGCTTTTCCAGAGTGTAGACAATGGCAAAATATTCCTTTTCAGTGATTGACCAGTGGCTTTCCCTCTCAGACAGCTTCTTGCTGAGAAACACGACAGGATAGAACTCTTGATTCGATCCTTCCTGCATTAAGACTGCTCCCACACCACGCTTGGACGCATCTGTGGTTACTAGGAACGGTTTGTCCAAGTCTGGGGCCTTTAGCACAGAGTCAGACATGAATGTTGCTTTAAGCTGGTTAAAAGCCTTCTGACACTGTTCAGTACGCTGAACTGCATTTGGCTGTTTCTTTTTGGTTAGATCTGTCAGTGGGGCGGCGACTTGGCTGTAGTGTGGTACAAATCGCATGTAATATCCGGCCAAACCTAAGAAGGATTGGACCTGTTTCTTTGACTTTGGGACAGGCCACTTTTGGATAGCATCCAGTTTGGCCTGTAGGGGGTTGATAGTTCCCTGACCCACCTGGTGTCCAAGATAAGTCACTCTGTTTAGGCCTATTTGACACTTCTTAGCCTTAACAGTTAGTTCTGCCTCCCTTATGCGCTCAAAGACTTTTTGTAGATGTTCCAGGTGTTCTGCCCAGGAATCTGAAAATATGGCCACATTGTCAAGGTAGGCGACTGCATATTTTCCCAATCCCGCTAGGAGACCATCTACAAGTCTTTGGAAGGTGGCGGGTGCATTCTGCAGCCCGAAAGGGAGCATGTTAAATTCATACAGCCTGACGTGTGATGAAGGCTGACCTTTCCTTGGTGGATTCATCTAGCAGTACCTGCCAGTACCCCTTGGTTAAGTCCAAGGTAGAGATGAACTGGGACTGTCCCAGTTTCTCCAATAGTTCATCTGTGCGTGGCACTGGATAGTTGTCTGGGCGAGTTACAGCATTTAGCTTATGGTAGAAACGCATCTCCCCATCTGGTTTGGGAACTAGAACCACTGGAGATGCCCATGCACTGCGGGAGGGGTGGATTACCCCTATCTGTAGCATATCCTGGATCTCCCGTTCTATAGCAGTTTTAGCTTGAGGAGACACCCGGTAAGGTTGGGCTCTAATTGGGTGAGCGTTACCTGTGTCAATGGCGTGGTATGCCCATTCAGTCAGTCCTGGGGTGGCTGAGAACGTTGACGCGTAGCTAGTGCGCAGCTCCTTGATCTGCTGTCGCTGCATACGCCCAAGGGTTATGGAGAGGTTCACCTCTACACGCCACCATCACTTTTCCCTTTGTAGTAGACACCTGCAGGCCACTCAGCGTCATCTCCTCCCTGGGCTGTAAACTGACAAACTTTTAATTCTCTGGAATAAAAGGGCTTTAGAGAATTAATATGGTACACCTTAGGCTTTTGGTTGGAGGTGGAGAATGCTATGAGATAATTAACAGCTCCCAGGCACTCTTGGACCGTGAATGGCCCTTCCTACAACGCTTCGATTTTATGGGCCTGGAGCGCCTTTAAGACCATGACCTGGTCCCCTACTTCGAAGGAATGCTTTCTGGCATGTTTATCATACCAGGCTTTTTGCTCTTTTTGAGCATCTTTTAGGTTTTCTTTAGCAAGGGCTAAAGAGTTTTGGAGGGTGGTTTGTAGGTTGGTTACAAAGTCCAGAATGTTTGTTCCTGGAGAAGGTGTAAACCCGTCCCATTGCTGTTTCGCCAACTGTAATGGCCCCTTAAACTTGCGGCCATATACAAGTTCAAATGGTGAAAACCCTAAACTGGGATAGGGTACAGCTCTGCAGGCAAAGAGAAACTGCTGCAACACTAGATCCCAATCATTGGAGTGCTCATTTACAAATTTACATATCATGGCCACCAAAGTTCCATTAAACTTCTCCACCATGCCATTTGTTTGATGGTGGCAACCAAGTGATTTACCCCATGAGCTTCCCAAAGGCTTTCCATAGTTCCTGACAGGAAATTAGTTCCTGCATCTGTAAGGAAGTCGGAGGGCCAACCTACCCTGGCAAAAATGTCTGTTAGTGCCTGGCACATACTTTTAGCCCTGATGTTGCTTAGAGCTACTGCTTCCGGCCATCGGGTGGCAAAATCCATGGAAGTCAGTATGTACTGCTTTCCTCTGGGTGTCTTTTTCGGAAAAGGACCCAGAATATCCACAGCTACTTGCTGAAATGGAACCTCAATGATGGGGAGTGGCTGGAGAGGGGCTTTGACCTGGTCTTGGGGTTTTCCCACTCTTTGGCATACCTCATAAGATCGGACATAGGCAGAAACATCCTTGCCCATTCCCTCCCAGTGGAATGACCTCCCCAAATGGTCTTTGGTCCTGTTCACCCCAGCATGGCCACTAGGATGATTGTGGGCTAAGCTCAAGAGCTTTTCCCAGTACTTAGTTGGAACTACCAACAATCTCTGAGGATGCCAGTCTTCCTGGTGTCCACCAGAAAGAGTTTCCTTGTATAAAAGTCCTCTTTCTACAACAAACCAGGATCGATTAGAAGAGTTGAGAGGTGGTGGGTTGCTCCGTGCCTCCAAGCTCTCTGGAGGCTTTCATCTGCTTTCTGTTTGGCCTGGAACTGTTCCCTTGATGCTGGATACATCAGTTCCTCAGTGGATTGTGGACCTGGGCTTGGTCCCTCTGGAAGTGATGCAGGTGATGGGGCTGTTTCCGTTGATGGTGAACCGCTTTCCGCTGGTGCGCTATGGGGTATTTCAGGCTCTGGCTGAGCCTCTTGTGCAGGGTCATCTGCTGCTGCTGCCAGTGTAGGCTCGGTGGTGCCCTCTGGTGTTGGAGTTGCAGACGGGGTTGCAAGCGCTGGACTCAGTGCTGGCAATGGTTCTGGTGCTGGTTGCTTCGCCAGTTTTGGTTCGGGGACTGGCTTTGGCTGGGTCTCTGGGATTGGATCCACTGTGGCCGTTGCAGTCGTTGGAAGGGGATCCTGTTCCACCACCTCCATCTGGGTTTCTGGTAACATAGACAGGGCCCTGGTAGAAGGCTCAGGAACAGGGAGAGGTGTGGAAGCTTGCTTAGTCTGGCTGCGGATGACCATTCCCACCCTCTTGGCCAGCTTTACCTGGTTGGCCAAGTCTTCCCCCCAGCACCATGGGAATAGGATAATCATCATAGACTGCAAAAGTCCACGTTCCTGACCAGCCCTTGTACTGGACAGGCAACTTGGCTGTAGGCAAATCGAAAGAGTTGGACTTGAAGGGTTGAATCATCACTTGGGCCTCTGGGTTGATTAAGTTGGGGTCCCCTAAGGATTGATGGATAGCTGACACCTGTGCTCCAGTGTCCCTCCATGCTGTAACCTTCTTCCTGCCCACACTCACAGTTTCCCTTCACTCTAAGGGTATCTGGGAAGCATCTGGGCCTGAGGACCTTTGGTGTGACCCCGGTGCAATGAACTGTAATCTGTTGGGGTTCTTGGGGAAGTTGGCCTTCACATGCCCCAGCTCATTACATTTAAAACATCGCCCAGTTGACTGGTCACTGGGGCGAGGTGGGTTGCTGGAGAATGGTGTGGTGGGACAATAAGGTGTCTGGGGTTTTCCTTGGGATGTAGGTGGGGCCTTGGGTTGCCCCTGATGATAGGGTTTTGTTTCGGGTTGCCCCTTCTGATATTCGCTCCAACTGCCACTAATTTTTTTTCTCTTCTGTCACCTCCACCCATTTGGCTCCAATCTCCCCCGCCTCGATTACAGTTTTGGGCTTCCCATCTAGGATGTACCTTTCTATTTCCTCAGGAACACCCTCTAAGAACTGCTCCATTTGCATTAGGAAGGGCAACTCTTCTGGAGATTTAACACTTGCTCCTGATATCCAGGCATCCCAAAGTTTCACAATGTGGTAGGCATGTCGGGTAAATGACACATCTGGTTTCCACCTTAGGTCTCTGAACTGCCGCCGAGAATGCTCGGGTGTTAGCCCCATTCTGACTCTCGCCTGGGTTTTAAAAAGTTCATAACTGTTCATGTGTTCCTTAGGCATTTCAGCCGCCACCTCTGCTAAGGGTCCATTGAGCTGCGGCCTCAGCTCTACCATGTACTGGTCTGTAGAGATGCTGTACTCAAGGCAGGCCCTTTCAAAGTTTTCTAAGAAGGCCTTGGTATCATCGCCTGCCTTGTATGTGGGGAACTTTCTGGGATGAGAAGCGGTACCTGGAGAAGGATTGAAGGGATCTGCTGAGCCCTTGCCTTCTCCATCTCCAGTGCATGCGTCCTCTCTTTTTCTTTCTCTTCCATAGCTCTCTTGTGGGCAGCATCCTTTGCCTTCACCCTGGCTTTTTCTGCCTCTACCTCCAAGCGCCTTAAGGCCATCTGTCCATCATGCTCTTTTTGTTTCTCTTCAGCTTCGAATCTGGCCAGCTCTAATTTATTAGCTGCTTCACTGGTAGTCATTTTCCTGCTTTCTTGTGCTTAACTCTAGCTATACCCGAGAGTTAGGCAAAAAAAAAAACTTTTGAATTTCCCTGCAGGAGGTTAACTACCCTGCCTTTAGGTAGAGAAAACTCCAACTCAAAAAAGAAAAATCCCTTTGTAAAAAAACTAACACCTCTCTCTCCAGGCAAATATACAGAAAACCCTCTAGCTGCTCTCAGCTTGAAAAAAAACCTCTTCATGTCTGTGCTTTTGGTTCAAAATGATCTCTGGTTCAAAATGATCCCACCGCTCTGCCACCATGTCAGGGTTCCTTCCCCACTCTGAACTCTAGGGTACAGATGTGGGGACCCGCATGAAAGACCCCCTAAGCTTATTCTTACCAGCTTAGGTTAAAAACTCCCACAAGGTACAAACTTTGCCTTGGCCTTGAACGTATGCTGCCACCACCAAGCATTTTAAACAAAGAACAGGGAAAGAGACCACTTGGAGACGTCTTCCCACAAAATATCCCTCCAAGCCCTACACATCCCCCTTTCCTGGGGAGGCTTGAGAATAATATCCTAACCGATTTGTTACAAAATCATCAAAGACCCAAACCCCATGATCTTGGAACAATAGAAAAATCAGTCAGGTTCTTAAAAGAAGGATTTAAAAAAAAAGGGGGGTAAAAATCATCTCTGTAAAATCAGGATGGAAAATACTTTACAGGATATTCAGATTCAAAACACAGAGGATCCCCCTCTGGGCAAAACCTTAAAGTTACAGAAAACAGGAATAAACCTCCCTCTTAACACAGGGAAAATTCACATAAAACAAAAGATAAACTAATCTGCCTTGCCTGGTTTACCTATACTGGTTGCAATATTGGAGACTTGGATTAGGATGGGTTGGAGAAGACGGAACTGAGAGAGGCCAGACAGAAATCCAAGAGAGAACAACCAAGTAAACAAAGAGCACAAACAAAAGCCTCCCCCCCCCCCAAGATTTGAAAGTATCTTGTCCCCTTATTGGTCCTTTGGGTCAGGTGCCAGCCAGGTTAGCCTAGCTTCTTAACCCTTTACAGGTAACAGGATGTTGCCTCTGGCCAGGAGGGATTTTACAGGACTGTATACAGAAAGGTGGTTACCCTTCCCTCTATATTTATGACAGGCTCCACTCAAGACTGAGACCTCATTGTGTTAGGCACTAAACAAACTCATATGAAAACGTGGACTCTGGCCCAAACACTTTGCAATCTGGGTACGAGACTGTAATTAAAAGAACAAACAGTTAAAGCTATTGTGCTTTTTACTGTCTGTTTTTAATTATTTTGGGAATACAACGATGTTATGATAGGGGCTGTATACATTTTTAGATTAATAGAAATTTGGGCCTTAATCTTGCAAATTACTTCATGTAGGCAGATTCTTACTGACTTTAGTGGAGCTGTGCACGGGTGCAATGGTCAGCTTAGGCTAAATTCAGTACAGAGTCAGTACAATAGGGATTTTCATTCTGTGATCACGCAGTAGAGGAAAGTGCAACATAGACTGTATTCTCCAAATTCAGTATTAACAGCAAGGAATCAATTTCTTTTTTCTGTATTGCTTCTCCAATAAGAAAATGTAAATAAGCTGAATTTGTATACTGTTTTCTGAATGCACATCTGGTATGTCTCATTGTCTGTTACTGCATATATACTGTACTGCCATATTGGAATGTATCCTGATTTAAAGTTACTGCTAACTTTGAATTTTCTTACTCTTCTTTTAAAAAAGGCTATGTCTGTTACAATACTTATTCTTTTTTTAATTTAAGATATGTAGTTCTTTTTAAAGATTAAAGAGAGAAAATATAAATAACTTATTTCCATAAGCACTTAAAATCAGCATTTCTCTGAATGTCTCATTCTAAAATATATATATGTATTCACCTCTGGGCTAGGACTAAGCATGAGAATTTCAGTCGGAAGGTAGATATTTTAGAAAGTCAAACTACTGAAAATAGAGGCTTAAACTGAAAAAAATATTTTAACACTAACTAGCTAATGAATAAGTGCATTCTAGCAAGAATATATTAAAAAAAACTACAGAGCTTGATGGTGTTTGTGCGGAACACAGAAAGATATCCACATGGTTAAATACTGAATCCATGCCAGCATGAAACAGAATCAGGGATGTCTGCATTCAAAAGTAGTAGAGCTACCTATCAAACTGCTTTGTATGCTGGTAGTAATCTATTTGAGGCTTGAAAGTGAAAAAATCTTGTCTACAAAAAATCTATGTTTCACAGGCTCCTGTTTTTGTGGAGGTGTCTTCCCTGCAATTACTAACAGGTCTATCTCTACTTAGCTATTAAAACTAGATGAGAACAGGCATATTAAGACTAGCAGAACCTTGCTTTTTCTTCCTCTAACTTCCATAATTTATTGTTTCTGGGGGAACTTGAACATCTGCTCTATGATTATGTGAGCATGTTAGACCATTAGTTTTAAAATCATAAATCACTGCACAGGTGAAAAGTTAGGGCATCTTACTGCTGCAGGAACATTTTGTTCTGGCACAACAGAGCTCACAAAGTCCAAGCTCTCTACAGAGTATAACAACTTAATATGACTTCTCATTTTTCAGAGAGCCATTTTGAATTAATCACTATATTAACATGGCTATTATAGCAACACCTGCATTACTCTGTCATTACCTGATTCTTATATTATTGAAGAATCAAAGGATTATGTTTGTAAATTGCATTACTGTAAATTACTGTGAACATTTTCCTCTCTTTGGAAAATTGAGGAAGTCAGAAGTGGAAAATGGTTATACAGTTCTGAAACTCAGCTGGTCCTGGTGAAACCTAAACAGGGCTTCCTAGTTTTTCATGCACAAGTGGAATTTGATCAGGGTAGTCCAATGGATGTCAGAGTTCATAACAGTGATGAATGATGGTATAACCAGATCTATACCTGAAAACGTTCAAAGTGCTTTGGTGAATGCTTAAATCAGTGAGAAAAGTATGTCCTATATATGCTCAGTACATAGCTTTGCAAACGTTCATAACTTTAGGCTGTAACCAAGTGTCTTCAAATGTACTCATTCACTATTAGGTACATGTCAGCTTGGAAAGTTTAAAGCAGCCATTGGAAAACTATTATGTGAAACACCTAAAGAATTTTTCAAGTAATGTAGAAAACAGTTCCCCCATGCTTTGATAACACAAAAACCAGTTTAATGTATTTTCTTCAAACTTTCCAAAAATATCCACCTCTGGGCTAACACCAAACATGAGGAGCCTGATTCTCCACTGCTTGGCACATTGTGTTGTCTCTTAGCTCTGTGCACAGTGGATGTAAAATGCTGTTGGTTCAGCATGGTAACACTTTGTACCCTCTCTGCGTAGGGGTAAGTGATGACATAAAGTGCAAGGCGTGGAAAATCAACCCCAAGAAATTTGCAAGGTACAATTCTCTGAAATTTACAAGGAAGTATAACAGGAGCTTATCATGGAAAATGGCTGACACTGACACTTTGAATGATCGAGAAAGCTGTCAGTTGTGTCTGTTTTGCTACTTAAATATAATGAAATATCCATCATTTACATTCCTGGCAATTGCAAAGTCTTTTTGGTGTGGTAAGTTAGGGAGAACTAGGATTACAATGTTTATGCTTGGTTCCTATAGCTGTGTGAAGGCACAGGGAGTGACAATGAATTAATTAATACAATAATTAATTTACTGAGATAGTATCTAGCTTAAATAGATCTATTTAATAAATTATAAGCATGATATCTTGACTATTGAACCACTTGTTAACTGTATCACATTTTGCCTTTGTTATAAAATGACAGACAGGACTGCAGCATATGGCACTAGATCATAATGTGTTTGGACCTTTGTTTCCTTGCTTACTCCTTTGTTAAAAGGCATTGAAGATACGTTGCCTTCTTTACTAGCGCAGTATTGTGCAATGAAAAGTGTACATACTCTCTGACGTTTCTTGCGGTGTATATAATAGTACTGGCTGCTGTTAAACTTTTTGCCCAAATCAGTTACATTTTTAAAATGCACTTGGGAAGACTGTTTTTCTTTTCTTCCCTGTATAAAATCTGTGTGCCTGTTAAAGTCATCATGCAAGTATACAAGGAAAATACCATGGGCACAGGAGGTTGGTGTGGGTGGGTGGGGGTTGGGAGGTTATATATCAGGAGAACAAAGGATATCTTTGGCAACTTAATTCCAAAGAGAATACTGGCTTCTTTTGGGGTTAGTTTGAGTAACTCCAAAAGCATTTGTCAAATTGTAGCTGGAATTTGATCAGGAAGTTGCTTACTATTACTACGAATACATTTCTGTATGATAGTTTACAAATCAGTGTCTTTTAAAAAAAATTATTATTTTTATAATTTTTATAATTTATTCTAGGGCCCTAACCTGCCAACAGTTTTGCACATGCTTAGCTCTATTCCCGGGTAGTTCCACTGATTTCAATGAAACTATTCATACTATATCTGTAGTTAAGTTAAGCACGTGTGTGTTTGCAGAATCAGGTCCTTAAGGATTGATCCAGTTCCCATTGAAGTCAGTGGGAAGATTGATACTAACTTCAATAGAAGATGAATTGTTTCTTAAATTAGTATGTTGTCATTGTTTGTTTGTTACAGCAATGAGTGGCAGAAATGTGGCCCACTGAGACATCTCATGCAGCTTGCAAGGTAGAAGCAGAATGTTCTTATTAGTGGACTTTTTGTATATCTCCTTCTGCTTCCATTGTGTGTTTGTTTGCCATGCTGAATCTGCTGCCGTTGTCACCTGCAATCACTCCACATACAGCATGTCTTCCTCCACTGCAGGTGCCTCTGTCATTCTAGGTGAACTGCTTCAGTGTAGCTCACCTGTGCATCAGAGAGCAGGAACCAGATGTGGAGAGTGATCATAATAATGTTGATCAAAGGAGGAGACAAATGGTGAAGGGTAAAGGAGGATATAAAAAACTGGCAAGAAGAGGGAACAGACAACTGGAGGAGAGAAAAGGAGGGCTAAAAACTTAAGTAGAAGATAAAAAATCAAAACACAGATAGAATCGATCCTGCTAGAAATGACCTCTTTCTGCCAGTCACAGACAGGAGATAATAGCTATTCTGGGGATGGAGCTGATGCTGCGGTTAGGAAGTTGGTGCCAAAACTGATCAGCTTCTCTAGAGGAAAAAAAAACTGCACAAAAACCTGATTCCTGAACAATTCCTAATAAATAGGTGTCTCTCTTAGCCTTGCCCTTAAATATCTCCAATACTGGCAATTTCATACCATTTTCCATTGACAGTGATTCTTGAATTTTATTTGATAACAGGGAAATTATATTAAATATTTAAGATTATTGCAACACTACTGGCCTGTCTTTGACTAGTGACAATAATTGATCCCTGTATCTTTGTAATATCCATGTATGTATTTATAGATTCTTACTGTCTTCCAAAAGCTCTCTTCTGCAGTATGAATGTGTTAAAATCTGCAAACAGTTGAAACCCAAAGCCTTAAACAGAAATCAAAGTGCACAATCCTTAATCTGGTAAAATTCCCATTGGTTTAGGTGAGCGCTTTGCCACTATCAGGAATTCAGAAGTAGGTATACAAGTAAAAATATTTAGCCTCTCCTGATTCCTGACATTAATTCATTAGAGAAATAACAGTCACAAACTACCTTGAAATTATTCTTACACACAGTGGATGAAATCAAGACCCTGTATAAGTCAATGGGAGTTTTGCCATTGAATTCGGTAGAGGCAGGATTTCACCCATGGTCTTTAAGTTGGTAGATTCAATACACAGGTCACTATATTTTAATTGAGGTTTTTATAACTGTCAGCTACAACATTTTGAAAGCAATAAAACCTTTGCTTTGTGCTGTTTAAATATTTGTCAATATCCGTAGCCAAATTGTGCTATATTAGAAATGGGCAAACCAGTTAGGATAAAATAGAGAATGGACCAAACCTTTGTTAAGAACTCCAAATAAAGCTTTATGATTCTAGCCAGGACTGATAATGTTGAAATACACAAGAGAGGCTACTCTGAAAAGTGTTTCTTCCCTGGAAGTAACTTCCAGAAATCTCATGAAATTTTCAGCCCAATTTTGCTAACCCAGAAAGTTTGAATAGTTTTTATGAAGTGCAGTTGGATAAGCTTCCAAATGTTTGGGTCAAGCCAAGCAACCAAATCTCTGTTGGGTTACTTATCTCTGATCGTTTAAGTAATAAAAAACCCACACCCAAAATGGTGGCAATACGCATACATTTATTAAATAACTTAGACTTTTATAGCACCTTTTATCTACAGGTACTAACACACTTGCCCTACTGTAATGAACACATATATTGGAATCATCACTTCTTCCATCACTGGACTACAGCCACTTTTGGGGTGGAATGTAGCAACTGTTTAACAGTGTTCAGCCCAACAGTTTAAGAGAGGAAGTGAAGAATGTTACCTCCAGTTGACTCTACAGTGGATGAATAGAATGTAATGACCTCTACTGGAATTTGCTCTGGAACCTAGGATTAACATCCATACTCTGTCAAATAGACATGAGGATGAAATCCTCACCCCATTGAAACCAATGGCGTCTGGATTTCATCTAAGGCTTTAATGTCCACAAGTGGTCAGGCCCTCCATTGTACTCTAATTTAAGAGGTGGTACTCCAGCAACAGACAGTATCCCCAATACAATGTTGAGGCGTAAGATTAGTATTGAATCAGAGGGAAGAGTGCTAAAAGACCAACTATCTAATTGGAGAGTGGAACTTCCTTCCATTGAAAGAACCTGATTACGCAACTTGCAGGGATTGCTCCTGTGGGAACAGTTCTTTGTAAGAAAAGGACCAAACAATCCAACTTTGCCAGAAACATGGTCCCCATTTCAATTTTTCCTGGGATGCAGAACTGGAGAATAGCAACACTGCTGTTTTTGGAGAAACAGCAAGTCTTGAAAATGTGACTTGAGAGGGTGTGTAGAAGACTTTGTGCATGCTGCAAATCAAAACAAAAACAAAACACCCCACCTTTTTTGGATTAAAGGACTCAAGCGCTACCCTTACTCAAACACCTAAGTGATAGAAAAGTAGACAATGACCTTGAACTTCCATTAAGCAACTCTTTATTTAACACAAGCCAATGATTGACTTTGCATCAAAATCAATGTTGTTTTTGTTTAGCTCTTAAATAAGACGTCTCTCTCTGAGTGGTTTACTTAGTGTACATGTTATTCAAAGGAAACTCCTTGTGTGGGTTCTTCCCTTCTACAAATGAATGCATTCTCTTCTTTATGTCAGACTGAGTTGATCTCTACCTTCATTTGTTTTCAGATCATGGGGGCACTTTAAAGTGTGGTTCTCATTACTGTAATCTTAATGCACTTCTTCATGGTAAATTTAATTATAATTTTCTTCCATTCCTAGTTTAGAGCAAGAGGATCGTATTCTGTTCTACTACATTAGTGCAAATTCATTGAAGTCAGTAGACTTGACTCACAGCCGTGGTCATAGGGGGTGTAAATGGCAGCAGCCTTCTGCACCAACACAGAAAGCTGTGCCTCAAAATGGAGTTGAGAAGTGGACGAGAAGCTGGATATGAGTCAACAGTGTGCCCTTCTTGCCAAGAAGGCTAACGGCATATTGGGCAGCATTAGTAGGAGCATTGCCAGCAGATCGAGGGAAGTGATTATTCTACTGTATTCGGCACTGGTGAGGCCACATCTGGAGTATTGTGTCCAGTTTTGGGCCCCCCACTACAGAAAGGATGTGGACAAATTGGGGAGAGTCCAGCGGAGGGCAGTGAAAATGATTAGGGGGCTGGGGCACATGACTTATGAGGAAAGGCTGAGGGAACTGGGCTTATTAGGTTGCAGAAGAGAAGAGTGAGGGGGGATTTGATAGCAGCCTTCATCTACCTGAACGGGGCTTGCAAAGAGGATGGAGCTCGGCTGTTCTCAGTGGTGGCAGATGACAGAACAAGGAGCAATGGTCTCAAGTGCAGTGGGGGAGGTCTAGGTTGGATATTAGGAAAAACTATTTCACTAGGAGGGTGGTGAAGCACTGGAATGGGTTCCCTGGGGAGGTAGTGGAATCTCTATCCTTAGAGGTTTTAAAGGGCCAGCTTGACAAAGCCCTGGCTGGGATGATTTAGTTGGGATTGGTCCTGCTTTGAGCAGGGGATTGGACTAGATGACTTCCTGAGGTCTCTTCCAACCCTAATCTTCTGTGATTCTATGAGTCATGCCCAGGGGAGAGTAGCTGGCATTTGCAATGTCATCTTGGAATGGGGCTCCAGCAGGGAAGGGCTGCTTTGATTTGCAGCCTGGTCTCCACAGGAAACCTGCTGGAGAAGTATGGAGTCAAATCATCCCCTAGGTCATGGTTTCTTAAACTTCATTGCACCGCGTTCCTCTTCTGACAACAAAAATTACTACAAGACCAAAGGAAGGGGGACTGAAGCCTGAGTCCCCCTGTCCTAGGGTGTGCCGAAGCTTGAGGGCTTCAGCCCTGCGTGGCGGGGGGGGGCTTGGACTTGGGCTTCTGCCCTGGGCCCCAGAAAGTTTAATGACAGCCCTGCTGACCCCATTAAAATGGGGTCATGACCCAGAGTTTGAGAACTGCTGGTCTAGGTGCCAATATTATATACCTTCCTGGGTCAATGCTGCCCTCTTTTGTGGCAGTGTTGCCTGGTTGTTAGCTTCCTGGTGGAATGGGAGTTGCAGACTGTGCGTAAAGATATGGAGCTCTTAATATGTATATTAGAAAGGGTACATCAGTCTGTGGCACTGTGTATTTCTGTTGAGCTGCATATTACTATTAAGCTCATAGGACTTCCTTTGTACCACTCCATTTAGTCTCTGAGGTCTCTAATACCCACAGAGACTGGCTCCTATTTTATGTTCAGGATAATCTCGTACAAAGAAGAGAGAGTTTGTGTGCTCTTTACTTTTGTTCGTTCTTATTTTAATTTTAAAAAGTCATTAGACTGAAAGTGTCAGTTTGCTCTTTGTGTATGAAGAAACATAACATCTGGTACTTAAAAATTGCATGGTTTGGTTTGTGTTGGAATTAAAATTCCAAATTACTAATTCTGAACATAGAAGCCTATTCCAAAGTGTTTCCAATTGTGGTTTAAGAATAGCAGAAAAATTAATCTTGCTATGTAATGTATATACACTTTTCTCTGTTTTTGTCTATTTTACTTGTGTGTGTCTATTGTGTTGTCTTTGTAACATTTGTGGTGCACCTGTACCAGCAATTTCAGCTGTTCTTTGGTGTTTGACAGGAGCAAGTGGTGGATACAATTAATCATATTGTCTGTTCTTCAAACCGTGAAAGATGCTTCATAAGGCCGATTTTCCAATGTATCTTTATTTTTATAATTCTTGTACTTTTCCCATGATCTAAAAATTTTGGTTTGACTGAATATTTTAAAGAGTAGAACTCAGGGCAATATTTTTAAATTATAGCAGAAATAATATTTGATATCTAAAACTGATTTTGAAAACTAGGAGCACAGTTAATGGTTTGCCTTTTTTCTTCTATTAATCAACAAATTATATGTACATATCATCCATCATGCCTTTCTGTGCATTTGCAGAATAACTTACACAACTCCCAAGCTGCCCTGGCCCCTGAAAAATGTCAATTACAAAATTATTTTTTTTTAAAATTGCACAGAAATTGACTTGTGTAACCCAGTCAAAGTGCATGGAGGCTGTACAATTATTTCTCCATAATACATTCAGACTGAATGAAGAGGTCTGACTTTTCATACTGTCTTCATTGTTATATCATAGTGACGGTGCAATATGAAAATCTATTGGCTATAGGAGTAGAACTCTACTTCTGAAAAGGGAATTTTGTGCTTCATAAGCAAAGGCATTTTACCTTGGTGCAAGGAGGTAATAGTTCCTCTTTAGACGTCTGGTGCAATTGCATCTGAAATGTTCCAGGAATCCCATTACCAGAAAGATATTAACAAACTGGATAGATTTCAAAAATGTTCAAAGACTGGTGGACTGACTTATAAGGGAAGATGAAAACAGCTAAACAAATATATCTAGGCTAAATTTTGTGTGCCTGTGGGGTCATAATTCTACAAATATTTCACAGGTGCAGATGCCAAAGAGGTTAAATAATTCTATTTAGCCTGGTACAAGAAGGTATAACTAGGAGAAAAGGGATCAAATTAAGAAAGGCAAAAATTAGGCTGAATATCAGAAAACCTTCCTAACAGTTAGAGCTATTAGACTATGAAAGAGTTTCCCAAGGGATGTAATACAAGCCTTGTTATTTGGGACACTTAAAATTAGACTGCACAAAGTACTAAGAAATGTACAATCTTGCTTTGGCAGGGAGATGAACTAGAAAACCTAGTAGCTCTTTTCAGTCTCTTAAAATCTGTGACTTCAGGGTCTGATCCTGCACCATGAAAGTCAATCAAAGTTTTGCCACTGACTTCAGCAGTACTGGGATCAAGCCCTCTGCCCATACTAATTATGGCCACCTGGCTTCTTCCTTTGTCCTCTTGCCCCCACAAACTGCCAGCTTCAAATGCTAAATTTCTCACCCCTTTTGTTCCTTATTTCCAGGAAAGGCTCAGCCCTCTCCAACTCCAATTAAAAAACCATAATTGTACACATACACTGTAAAACTGCCTTCCCTAGCCCTCCCCGGCACTCCCAGATTGAGTAACAATATTGGCAATGGGGGAAGGGAGACATAATTCTTGTAAAAGAACTCTAGTTCTTTTAAATAACTTTGAAAGGGAAAAATAAATCGTTTGACGAAAAGAGATGGATCGGGGAAGGGGAGAGTTGTACAAATATACAGCGAGCGTTTTTTAAAATGCTACAGTGAGAGCAGAAGCAGCAAAGGGTTACAGTGTGGAGAGAGAGAGAGTGAGAGAGCACGCATTATTGATGATACCTTGAAGGGCTTCCGCTTACATTGGTGTTAGCAATCTCCTAGGCACATTTCCTTTTTAGATTCAGAGTTTATTTAACCTGCAATATGAGTATTCGTTACCAAGGAGTACCCTCCAGTTATTATTTGAAGACACAATCTTTGTTTTAACCAACAGTGGGGTGGGCAGGAAGTTGAGTGCAGTGTAATCTTCAACCAAGAAATCAAGCTAGTAAATGTGTAAGTGAAAATATTAAAGATTTTATTGCTTTGTACCAAGAGAACCCGGTGTACTAACCACACATCCGTGACATAAGTGGAGAAGAGGTTCACTTACTGATAAATAACAATCCTATTCACTAACATTTGTAGATCCTACAGTAATGGACCTCTATCTTAAGAGCCTGATTTTCACTATAGGACTTCATCTCTGTTTCCCCTGGAGTGTGCCCATCTTTTGGAATGTACCCATTTTCCGAGCACTAACCCTGCTGTGTGCAAATAACAAAGCCTGCACCTCCGCAGTCCAGTTGGGCAAATTGAAATTTTACATGCAAAACCCATTGCCTCTGCACAGACCCGTCAGAACCTGTCTGCTACACATGCTAGTCCGTGGAGACAGGTGAGCATCAGTGGACATGAAGGGGGCTGAAGAGGTGATGTCAGCTAGGGATTCTGAGCTTGAAGGGGGAGGCTGGAAAGGGTGCTGAGTATGGGGCTGACAAGGAGGTGTAGGAAAGTCAGCTAATAGGCTTTTTAAGGATTTACATTTCCTTCTCCTACCTGTCAGCCCCTCCAGAGTATGCTTTACCCCTCTGCCATGCCTGTATGTGTTCTGCAGCCCTCCCCCCCAAAAGTGTTTGTTTTTTCACTCAGAATATTTTTCCAAACCCAGTTCATATTGAAAATTAAAGTCCAGTGTTGCAGAGTAGGAAAAAAAGAAACAGAAACACTATCAGTAGATAAGACTCATTGCCCTTCCAGGCATGCTTGATTCCCAGGGCAGCCCAATAGGAGGGGTACAAGGCTACTCTGGCTTTGTATGTGGGCTGACAGACAATTCAGTGCAGGCCTGTAGACCCACTGGCCAGAGATCAGTCCTGTCCTCTCTAGTCTCACTGGGGGCACCTCTGGATTGTTCTCCTGTCATTCAGACATGTACCTGTGTCTCACGTGCTACTTTTAGTCTGTTCACCCTGTTCTCTGCTGCTGCGGGCCTCCTGCCACCAACAATCTGCTTCCAGGCTTAGCTTTCAGCTTTTGGGGCCTGATCTTCCCTCCCCAGCCAGCTGGGCTGTCACCACTTGCTGGCTATTCACACTTACCTACAACCCAATGGCTCTCTCCCTGTTTGCCCAGTCTCTGTGTGTCACCTCTTTGTCCACTGAACTTAGCATCATGGAGCCCTCTGCTGGCTGGATGCTGAAATGAGTCCCTACTGTTACTAGCATGATATGTGGTCAATATTTTTCTTCTGGCTCATGATGAAAGGGGATGGACTCGGAGGTGTCACTACTGAGCCAGTATGGTCACTACAATGCTGAAAAAAGACACTGTTTAATCTAAAACCCTCTTGATGATTTTAAAAAAAAATTGGCTGGGTCCTCTGGTCCTGGTGCTGAGGATTTGTCCCATCTCTCATTGATTCACTCTGTCATGGTATGTATTGCTTTTCTTTAGTAATATAAACTTGGGCATTGTAATGTCTACTGTTTTGCCAGCTAGAAGGCGTAATATCAGATGAATTACTAGTATTGCGAGTTTAAATATCCCACAGCAGAGCTTTTAATATTGTCCTAAAACTAAAGGTAGTATGATGCCAAACTGAATAATTTGGTCTTTCCTCGGATGACTCAGTGACCCATGAACCCCTCAGTGCCAAGGTATGTACGTTCTGGTTCACCAAAGAATGTCAGCTGTCTTAAATAAAAGCCAGGTCACATTGGTCATTAATATCATTGTGAAATGTATGTACAGATGCTATGTAAGGAATTATGTATGTATCTTGGAAATATGTTCTAAAGTCTGTATCAGAATAGAGGTAACAAACACGTTTTCTGTCAGACAAAAGATATTTGTTCACCTGTCTCTGTTCGCATGTAAATTAAGCATTGTAAGCTAACACAATGGAAGCTCCATTTACATACGAAGTCAATGGGGGGAGGATGTGAAATAAACAGGGAGGCAGCACACCACAGAATAAGCCACGTGTGTGGGGGGGGGAGGGGAGGGGAGTGGGGGGCAGTGGTGCTGGCTATCATGGGTCTGGGTACTTTGTAGGATATAAGGAGAAGGCGAGGAAAACACCCCTTTATCCTGCACCTAGGAAGTAATTGAGCAGTGCAACTACATTCATGAAAATGGGATCACAACCAGCCTTGGTTGAAATTCTGCAAAGGACCTTTGAAGTGAGATAAACTTCTGTAGACAGAAGGTTAGTCTGATAGGTGTAGTCTCTAGAAAGCATGTTATGATTTTCTTTTATATGTAACCTTTTGATTCCATTATCCTTACTCACTATCTCTTGACTCTCTGATAGTAAACTTCTTGTTGTTTTTCACGGTAAATATATCTCAATCCTGTCATACTATATAAGGAGCTGATCCTGAGATGAATCATATAGGTTGGTGTGTACAATGTTCCCTTGGGGATAGCCGGCCTGGTATTCCTGTGAGTGTTCAGTGGAGAAGGGGCTGGATGCTACAGGGCAATGCTTCCAAGGGGTTTGGGGACTGAGATGCACTTATTAAACTGAAAAGCAAAGTAAGGGCTAGCATTCCCAGAGGAGAGTGCTTAAGTGGATAACACGCTGGTAGGGTCAGGGAGCTGAAACCAATATAAGCACAAGCAAGTTTCCTTCACGCTGGAGGCAAGATGGTAATAAGGTGGCTCTCAGTCGTGGGCACCCTGAGACCCGTCATAGCCATCACTCAACTAAATCCAGCTAGGAATTTTAGCACACATTGATCCATTCTTCTTAGCAAATGATAGGGAAAATCTGGCAATTGTATTTCATGAGCATCGGTGAAATACTGTGGAGAGTGCCATACTTAAAAAAACCCCTAGACCCATGAACCAATCACCCAAAACCATAATACTAAACTTGACCTATATAACATATATTCAAATTCTGTGATTATTTAAAATCTAAGCAATTTACCTCAGAGTTAAATTATTAAAAATAATGTATTTTAAAATTATTTTCCCAATCTTTGCAGGCCTCCAGCATCTGCAGTTCTCTATTTGTAAATTATTACCCTCATCCTTTTATTGGAAAATTGAAAATACCCTTTTTTTTCCCCCTTGATTTGGTATATTACTAAAAAATTCTGAAAATAAATTTAAAATTAAAAAATGACAGTGATGCTATACATATCTGACTAACACCTGAAATTTCTAGTGCTTGGAGGGCTGTTCCTTGGAAGTAGTAGTGCACCTAATGAAACTCTATTCTGGAAAATTGTTTCTTTGTTTATTATTCAGTCATGTATGTTTTTGTTTGTTTTATTGGACCTAATCCAAAAATCCTTACAAAGTTCTTTATCTATCTATAGAAATACAAAACTCTCCTTAAAATGGAGTTTCGTCGTAATAAGGGGTTCAAGATTTGTCTTATTGTAATTTGTTCTTTTTAGCATAATTGCATTTCAAGTTATGAGCTGGATTAATCTCATAGCTGAAGTTGAACAGGTTGGCATCTGTACATTTAGAATTCATGGAAGCTGTCCAGCTATGTCAGCTGGCTCTTTACAGATATCTGAAGATAACATTCATCTAATGAGGGCTGTTCATACTGTAGTACTAGAGGCTGTAGGGTACAAAAATCTTCAGTTTGCTGAGAGCTAGCAATTTGGCTGGGACTGTTCTTCTGTTTGCAGTATGTAATGACATTTTCTTCCCGCCTCAGGACTTGGAGTTCAACTGGAATCTTTCATAGCGGAGTGAAGCTAGAAACTTGACAGATGCCTGTGCCACCCCCGCCGCCTCCTCCTCCACCACCACCTCTTCCAGCTTCTGGAGGACCACCCCCAGCACCTCCACCATTGCTATCTTCATTACCTCTGGTAAGATCTGCTTTTTATTTTGATTAGTGTAGCAGGGTAAATTTTATCACAGATTTTTGTGATAATAGCAGGGGCAAAGCCTGCAAAGTATTTTGGGTCAGGTGTTTTGAACAAAAACCTAGGCTGGGGTGTGTGTGTGTGTGTGGTTTTGTATGTGTATGTTTGTGCGCACGCAAGTTTAGCACTCATAAGTACCCCCCAAAACACAGAGAGCTTGATTTTAGTCTGAAAATGTGCATGTGGGAAGTGTTGATTTCTTCTTTCATTTCTAATAGCTTGTATTAGAGATTTTAGTGTTTTTCCTTGTGGTGTATCCCTAGGAAGAAAAACACCTATGATGCTTTTATCATGTTCACACGTATAGCTACTGTATGTAACAGATCACCTGGTTGCATGTCACCAACTAGTGCATGTGCCCTTGCAGTGAGTGGCTGATGCCCTGGCTGGAATTCCAGATTCTTATTGTACTTTGGTTATGCTGATCCTTGGGGATGCTTCTTCAGGCCCTTTTTAATGTGTTGCAGTCACTTGTTTATGGGGTGTTTCAGCCTTGAAGCTATGACTGTAGAGAAAATAATGAATACCCATATTCAAGGCCAAGCACCTCTGATTTCCTCATACACTTTCTCTGCCACGGCTATACTCCTTGCAGCATGCATTAGTTTTCTATCGCTGTAGAAATAAGTGCCCAACTCTTTCAAAAATAGAGCTTGCTTTCTTTTATGCCTTGTGGTGCTGATATAAATACATACTTCAGACCCTTGAACTTCTCTTTCCTGCTCTTACATCCATGCCTATGTTGTGAAGGAGTCTATCAGTTTTATATTTGATTATGTTCCAACTTTGTCCTCTCCTAGGGAGATATTACCTTGCAACTTCTTTATTTGCCATTCCAAGTTTTAAAGAATTAAAACTGAACCATCCTGCAAAACTATCAAAAAAGTGCAAGGTGGTGAAGGGGGAAGGAAAGAGAATAGTGCGTGGCCTGAAAACATACAGGTTGAGGAATTCTGGTTTCTCTGGTTTAATTTTGATCTTCAGGCATATTGACTGGAGTTTTCACATCTGTGTTCCTGATGTTTGTCTCACAAATCCAGTTAGATGCCGAAATAAGTGGCCTGATTTTCAGAGCAGTTTAATGCCCACAACTGCTATGGAAGTCAATAGAAGCTGCAGGTACCTGTCTCTTGACTTTAGGCACCTAACTTTAGGCATCCAGTTTGAAAAATTTTGCCATGATATACAAAGGGGCAGATCCTCAACTATGTCCCAAATGTAGGAAGTGTGTATATGTGTGCAAAAGTGGCTTCAAGCTCAACATTGCACTCCCAGATCCTGTTACAGTCTGTGCAGGGCCAGTTTCCCAGCAGAGTTAGTGCTGTTGTCAGGCTATTCTACCTTACACCAACTATAAATGGCCCCAGGTGGCTGAGAACCTAGCCAAAACCAGCATAACAAAGGGGTGTCCTGGTCATGCCACTTTTTCCCTGGTACACCATCAGCAGGAAGGGATTGTGGGATAAGAGCCTCTAGATCAGTTCCATGTAAATTCATTCCTGCACTGGGATGATCCTTTGACTAGTTATACTGGTTTTAGGGCCAGTTTACACTGGTGGCACAGTGGAAAGCAGCCACGTCACACTTTTTAGAATCTGCCCCAAAGTGTCCACCACTTCAGTTACAAGGTTACCTCTCTAGACCAGTTGGAGGCAACTATGTGGCAGGTTTTTAGGGACTAGATGGCACCTTAATGACCCAACATTCTCCACAGTCTACCTCAGAGTTATTCCTCTAGAACTAATCATGTTCTCGGGCAGACTGGTAACTGGCCTAATTCTTCTTTGGTGTAAATATCTCTCTCTCCCTCCCCCCCTTCTTGTGGTAATTGCAAATCCCTTCTGGAAGGCTGCGTAGCGGAGGCCCAACTAAATGTGTTGCTACTGTTTTCTGCAGTAGGTCTGGTTACTGCCTCCCATTATTTGTCACACATGGCACTATATCTGTTGGGGGGAAAATGGAAATATCCCAGACATAAGGAGCTTTTAGAATATGCAGCAGCTGGCTTCAGTCAGTTCATACTCTGCCTCCAAAGTGGTTACGTTTTACCTTGAATTTTGCTCTCCTTCTGTTGCCAGAGAATGCTGACATCTTCCCATCATTTCATTTTAATGAATTACAAAATGTATTTCTAATTTATAAAGCATACTCAGTACATTACCCTGTCAGCTGGAATTTGGAAAATCTTCCAGTGCAAGTGCATAATTTAAAGGGAGCAAATGGATCCTTCATAAAGAATTAGTAAGACGATTCTGCCGAATGTTATTCTCGCATAACAGTGAAAGGAATCTTCTCTGCTAAAGTTGAATCAGAGGGAAGACCATTTTTAAGAGGCCCTCAGTGTCTAGTTAGTGCTACAGAAGCAAAATGCTGACATAGGTCAGACCCCTGTTACAACTGTGCATCTGGCTAAAGGTGTTAATTGGGGAATCCATAACAAGTAGCTACAGACCCTAGATTCTTTTGCTAGGAAGATATTGTCTAGAATTTGGCATCTGTATCCTACAGCTGCTAAAACTGCCCAGCTGTTGCTACAGCTGCTGAATTTATTGTTGGAGAATGGAAATATAAAAATGATAGGCAGTAATATAAAAGTACCATTGAAACAAACAAGCTTTGCCTAGTCAATGCACACAGTTGAGTCTACACACACACGTAAGTAAAGGGGTAATTTTTATACCGATTCAGTTAAACCAGCACAAGTTTTGTATGTGGACAGACATAAGCCCGGTTTAAACTGATACAAGAGTCTTCATGCACAAGTGTTGCACTGCTGCAACTTCTGTGTGTAGACAAGACACAAGGCCTCCATTTAGTATTTAAATACCCTGCATTTTCAAGCATGCAATTATATGGGATATGAAATTATATTATTTTTAAGAGTCCTGGATACTGATACATGGACCTCTTCAGTTTTCATCTTTGCTATAACTAAGGGGAGCTTGTCAGATTGGCCTTCAGAATAAGGGGAAAACCTATATGATGGGGTATTTTATGAAAAAAATTATCCTGAAAGATCTCTTATCTTGTGTGGGAGCTTATCTTGGTATTTTATCTAGAAGATAGCACAGCTTTTCTTAGGGGATCAAATAACACTTGTGAAATGTTGCTATGCAGGTGTGATCTGACATCTGGCTTTGCTACTAGTTAATTCAGGTGAACCTGCAGAGAGTGAGTCCTTGCACTTACACAGATCAGATGACATTTGTTAAAGAAGAACCAGTCAATTACTTCCCACTTTGTTTTTGTCGTTGTGACAGAACGAAGTAGGTGATTCAGGCCAGGCGAAGTCTAACAAAGGGAAAAGAAGGATGCTGAAGAATTAAGGGGGCAAAGAGTTGAGGCTGGTAGAGTAGGAGACTGTTGATGTAAGGGGAGTGGGGACAAAAAGATTGAACACAAGGAAAGAGTGTAAAAACGGAGAGGAGGACTGAGATGGAACTAAGTTTTAAGAAAAAAATAAAAGAAAACAGCTGAAACAGAGCAAGGTTGTTAGGTTCGGTTTGGTGGAGCTTCTCATTTCTACTTCCCAGCAGTCTCCTTTCTTTTTTTCTGTCTCCCTTTGGCTTTGCCATTAATGGATTGAGATGTGGCCCTTCAGTTCATATCTGTCAGGCTTTTTGACCCTTGTGGCACACCTGCCGCCTTATGTTTGTGTGACATGGTCAAGAAGTACTTACATGTGCAACGTGGTTAGAATAATCATGGATCAAGACCACGCTGCATCAATTTTATTAAATGTCACTAATACTTTGGAGAATATTGGGTTACCCTGGCCACATGAGAAGTTAACAACTTCCACTCCCCAGGGTAAGTGAAATAATACATAGATTCATAGATATTAAGGTCAGAAGGGACCATTAAGATCGAGTCCGACCTCCTGCGCAACGCAGGCCACAGAATCTCACCCACCCCCTCCTGTGAAAAACCTCTCACCTATGTCTGAGCTATTGAGTCCTCAAATCGTGGTTTAAAGACTTCAAGGAGCAGAGAATCCTCCATTACATTACCTACTTGCCTGCATATTTTATCAACATCTCATCTAAGATAACTCTGGATCCCTCGTTAAGCCACAGTCCTCAATGATTTTGCATCTTTTCTTTTCTCCAAACCCCAAACTGCTGTTTGCTCTTGAGTCCTTTGCAATTTTAATGCCTTCCTTGAGTCAGATGCAAATTAGTTTGGTTTATACTGGTTTTTAAATCTCTTGAGCTTGGAGATAGTCTGATGTGAATGCTTTAATTATAGAACTGTGTTCTACTTATTTCGTAGCTGACATGTTTTTTTCCCATTTCTTTTGTAATTCTATCATGCAAGCAGTCACAAAAAATGTTGAAATGATACAAAGACAGAATTCAAGGCATGTTAGGAACCACCTGTGCCCAACAGCTGAAAAACTCCTGGCTGCTTGAGCATGTAATAAAACAAGGCTTTCAGATGAATTTTTGAGAGGGAATGTGGGAGTATACATGCAGCAAGAGGTGTAGGTGCTATTTGTTAGATATTTATGTGGCACCGTAGGTGGCTGATACAAAATGTAAATATAACTAGTGGGAGTAATTGAGCATCACTTTGTGTGCCTGCCTTCAGGGGTCATAGATAAAACAGAGGAGGAGTTGTAGGAAGAAAAAAAATGATAGGTTTAGGCAGTGGCTTATAGAGTCTTAAATCTGGGTCCTCCTGATGGAAAAGGGGCAATTGAGGAGTTTGTCCTCATAGTCCAATAAAACTGAAGGAGTTTGTTTCATTTAAACTTTCTAATCTTTCTGTTTTCCTGGGCTCTTTTTTTTTTTTTGAAGTGTATGTTTTTTTTATTTGGTAGGGGAACAGGTTCCTATAACAGCCCATGATGATGTTAAAAACAGGCACTGGTCTGGTACTAGAAGGATTACAAAGATGTCATTGCTTAAGCTCTCAAGAGAAGCAGGACTGGCTCTAGGTACCAGCAAAGCAAGCACATTCTTGGGACGGCACATTTCCAGGGGCGGCATTCTGGCCATCCCTTTTGTTTTTTAAATCCACCAATGTACGAAAAAAAAAATACATGAAGATCAAAAAAATCTCCAGTAGTGCGATAGGAACGTGACGTGAAAAATATCATGTCACGTCGTGACATGGTCACTCATAATGTGAACATGCGTAAATGTGTAAACGTTAACGATTGATTAAATCAGAAATCACGATTACTTGTGTGTACTGTGCTGCCCTATCAGCGCCATTCGTGCCAATTTCCATGTTGCATCAGTGATTATATGGCTAAAATGCCAGGACGAAAACAACTTTCTGGTGCTGCCTACCGGCAACAAAGAGAGAAACGGCAAAAAGGATTAGAAAAACTATCTCGTACTTCAAATAAGTATTTTTAAAAAGTCGACAATCAAGGAGAAAACTCTAAGCAACGCATTGAATGTGATTATTCATCAACTGATGAAGACCAATCAAACCAAAGATTCTTTATCAACTGATAAAGATGAACAACAATCCGACCAAAGATTATCTTCACTAACTGATAAAGATGAACAATCACAATCCATCCAAAGATTAACTACTTCACTTGAAGAGTCCAGAAACGAAGAACTGTTATCCAAATCTAAAACTGAAGAACAATTATTGGAAGGTGGAGAGACCTACATAAGATCGGATCCAAGTACATGGCCAACAATAATTACTGATGCAATGCTAATGATTATTGTGAAAAAAGATCCTTCAAAACTAGATCCTACATTTGAATATCCATTTAATGAATCGAATTGTCTATTTATGCCATCCAGTATGAAGAAGAAAATGAAAAATGGGGAACAAATTAATCGATCGTGGTGTGTGTATTCACAGACCAACAATGTAGGGTTTTTTGTTTTTGCTGCAAACTGTTCTGTAACTCAGATATTCTTCTGGCCACTGCAGGTTTTAATGACTGGCGAATTTTGCATCAGCATTTGAAAGAACGTGAAACATCAAAAAATCATTTA
This sequence comes from Lepidochelys olivacea, assembly GCF_965140295.1. Taxonomy (NCBI): domain Eukaryota; kingdom Metazoa; phylum Chordata; order Testudines; family Cheloniidae; genus Lepidochelys; species Lepidochelys olivacea. The sequence goes on along the minus strand of NC_140412.1, from coordinate 206,169,457 downwards.
TGCTCATGGACAAATTGGATGCGGTACAGCAAAGTCTACTAAATTCAGAAATTCTACTTTGGCAAGCTGTGTTGAAACGTTTACTGGCAATCATTAATTTCCTAGCCGAACAGTGCCTCACATTCTGTGGATCCTCGGATATTTTATATGAGAATAACAATTGAAATTTCTTGAAATTCGTTGAGTTATTGGCAAAATTTGATAGTGTTATGGCTGAGCATGTATGAAGAGTGAAACTTGGAGAGATGCACACCCATTATTTGGGTAAAAATAATGAAATGATAAAATGAAATAATACAATTATTTTCTAATGGAAAAAACACAACAGTTTTGTTATGAGGCTCATGATGATCCTATTCTCAATCCAAAAGAATTGTTTAAAGTTGAATGTTTCTATTGAATGTATTCTGGATGTAGCTATAACTTCCATTGAAGAAAGATTTTATCAGTTGCATGGTCATTGTGAAACTTTTGAATTTTTATACGATATTGGAAATATTAAAAATCAGTTTTCCAAAGAAGACCTCGTGAAGCACTGCCAAGACCTACACTTAGTGCTCAGTACTGATAACGTTGCTGACACTGATGGAGTAGAATTGTATGATGAATTAATAGCTTTATCTGAGCTAATAGTCCTAAAACTTCTCCTCTAAAAGTATTAGAATTTATAGCAAGAAATGATTTTTTCACTCCAAACACTGCTATAGCATTACGCATTCTTTTAACATTACCAATATCAGTGGCTTCTGGTGAGCGCAGTTTCTCAAAACTGAAATTACTAAATTATTTGAGGTCCACCATGTCTCTCAATCATTTGTCAGGACTCGCATTAATTTCAATTGAAAGTACCATTGCAAAACATTTAGATTTCACTGGATTACTAAGACTACGCAAGTATTAAAAAAAAAAAAAAAAACAGAAAAATTCAGTTCATGTAAATTCTTTTAATTTAGGAGAAACTGGATGCACCGGAAGACAGTAACGTTTTTCATTACAGTGTATAGTTGAACCCAAATTGTTTGTAATTGTGATTTTGTTAAAATTAAATGAGTACACTAGTAGGAAACAGTTTTATTTCACAAACTACAAATTCTCTGTTTTCATTTTTTAAAAAATTTTAAACAGTCAAAAAACCTCCCAAAACAAAAAAAATTGCAAAGTGCAAAAGTGTGTAAGAGTTCTCCCCGTAAGTTTTTCATCCATATGACTTTGAGTGTAAAAAAAAAAAAAAAGGGGGGGGGGATTTTTTTTGCTTGGGGCGGCAAAAAACCTAGAGCTGGCCCTGAAGAGAAGAATGAGAGTAGGTGTTTTGGTAACCTGCTATTTGTTTTAAAGTGCAGTAGTCTGTTTACTGATCTGCTGCATGTGTCTACAAGCATGCATTTCTGATATTATGTTCAATCAACATCTATTAAAATGTTGATATCTTAGGAAGTGTATTGTATGTACTAGATCCTCACAGTAGATGTTTGCTTAATGATTCAGACATTTCTGAAGTTAAAGAAAATATTTCTGCCTCTCTTCAGAATTATTTTGTTCTGTATAATGAAGTGTCGGGGCAGAAATGAACCAAAAAGACACGATGGTTCAAATAATTTAAAACCAACAGAATTACACCAGGAGTATATGTCCCATTGTTATGTTAAAACCAAAGGTGAAAAATGTTCTTGCTTCAGGAAAGCATTGAGTTAGTACAATGTAAAACTTGAAATAATGCTAAAGGTAAATTATCATATGGATTAATCATAACTGTTCCTGAATTCTTATTTAATGAAATAGAATTAAGGGAAAATTACAATAGCTGCTGAACATATGGCAATCTACTGGTTTCTTCAGTTGGCTATTGTACTAACTTTCTATTCTTGCATTAAAAACCGCAGAGGAACAATTCCTCTCTATGTAGCAGTGTGATAAATGCATAATTTACACAGAGATAGAATTTCCAATGTTAGGGAAAACATCAGATGATCTCTGCACTGGGGGACTTTTCCCCTCTTCTCTTTCGTGCAGTTGCTATATTTTTTTGTCAGAGAGAACCTTGTAAGCCCGCTTAAGAAAATTGGAAAACGACAGTGTTATCTCTGAAGTTGTGTGGGAGTTGTTTTGCTGTTATGACATTTTTGTACTGCTAATGTTTAGAAATGGAAATAATACATGTAGAATAACTTGGTTGAATGGCATGGGAATTTATTGCCTCATGCATTTTGGATATATCTTTGAATACTCTTAAGTCAGGTACATGATTCATGTAACTTATGAATATTTCTTAGTGTTCTGTTAACTAGTTCTGTTAAGAGACTCTCCCAGATGTAGAGGTGAAAGATCACAATACTTTTGAGCAATGTCAGATCTTGGCTGTGTTTCAAATAGACTTTGACTTCTGTGTCTCTTCTAACTTCTAGAAGGAGTGATCTAATACCAGCTTTGGTTAGAAATCTCTTTTCAAGGGGTTGTATATATCTTTTTATTCTGTAGTAGCTAGAATTGTCTTCAGTATGACTCTCAGATCTTAAGAATATAAGCAGAAAAAATTACTCTCCTTCCAGTTTGAGGTGATTTTTGGAGGCAGTAAATGCTGCTGCTCATCGGAATGAAGAGGTTCTTTATGAAGTGATGCACTGCGCAGTCACTTTCTACCCAACTTTGAAGTGAATGCAGATCCCGCAGAATAGCGGGATAAGGAACTAGGGCTGCAAGTCAAATGTGAATCTCTCACAACGCAGTGGAGCACGTTATCAGTAGGCAGTCCAGATTCTATTGCAGCCTTTTAACTTCCTAGTCTGTAGACCTTGAACTGTCAGTCAGTTTTTACTCCCGAAATATCTATTTTTGCTCCATATTTTTATCAAGCCTTTAAATAGACTCCAGAATCATAAGATTTCCCAAATACTGCAGTATTTGGGCATATGTAAAAATAGGTTTCTTACATTAAATGCAGCTTGAATTTGTTTGGCTTTAATAGCTGCAGAGAGCCAGGCTGGATTGCTGGAAGACCTGGACCATTTGGCATGAGGAGCTAAGCATTCCTGTTGGGTTTTCCAGTGCTTTCTTTATTAACTCTAGAGGCAGGATTCCTTGAACCAACAGACTAAAGAACCCCTCTCCCCCTTTTTTTTTTCTTTTTAGACCACTCACCAGTGCCAGTAGTGCCAACTCCTGTTACTTCATCAAGAATCTTGCGATATTTGGTGGTTTTCTTAAAGCTGCTCCTGGGGACAACTGATAACCTGAGAATCTCAGCTTTCACTTAAAGGGAAATTTTGAGCCCTTATTGCTGTAGTGGAAAGCTTGAAAACACAAACAGAGTGTACTCTAAAAGCTCAGAAGGCAAGCAAAAAGAGCTTCTAAATATATTTTTTTTAATCTCATGATTTTGAGGTCTAATTAATAGATTTTTTTTTAAAAGCTTGGAGTTGGCAATACTGCACCCCCAGTCTTATCTTTTTATGGTATCCCTGCATATTATCATTCAGATTAGAGTCTGAATTTGGAGTTTGGCCCATTCTGTTGCTGGGTCATCTCTCTCTGTAAAAGTGGTGATGAGAACCTTAATTTAAAAAAAAAAGGTCTCAATATAATCTCAATATTTTTAGCTTCATATGGGGTATCTTAAAAAATGGGGTGAGGGGATTAGGAGAATATGCAGTCGCCTACCTTGACGATGTGGCCATATTTTCGGATTCCTGGGCAGACCACCTGGAACATCTACACAAAGTCCTTGAGCGCATAAGGGAGGCAGGACTAACTGTTAAGGCTAAGAAGTGTCAAATAGGCCTAAACAGAGTGACTTACCTTGGACACCAGGTGGGTCAAGGAACTATCAGCCCCCTACAGGCCAAAGTGGATGCTATCCAAAAGTGGCCTGTCCCAAAGTCAAAGAAACAGGTTCAATCCTTCTTAGGCTTGGCCGGTTATTACAGACGATTTGTACCGCACTACAGCCAAATCGCTGCCCCACTGACAGACCTAACCAAAAAGAAACAGCCAAATGCTGTTCAGTGGACCGGAAAGTGTCAGAAGGCCTTTAACAAGCTTAAAGCGACACTCATGTCTGACCCTGTACTAAGGGCCCCAGACTTTGACAAACCGTTCCTAGTAACCACAGATGCATCCGAGCGTGGTGTGGGAGCAGTTTTAATGCAGAAAGGACCTGATCAAGAATTCCACCCTGTAGTGTTTCTCAGCAAAAAACTGTCTGAGAGGGAAAGCAACTGGTCAGTCACTGAAAAAGAATGTTACGCCATTGTCTACGCTCTGGAAAAGCTACGCCCATATGTTTGGGGACGGCGTTTCCACCTGCAAACCGACCATGCTGCACTAAAGTGGCTTCACACCGTCAAGGAAACTAACAAAAAACTTCTTCGGTGGAGTTTAGCTCTCCAAGATTTTGATTTCGACATCCAACACATCTCAGGAGCTTCTAACAAAGTGGCTGATGCACTCTCCCGTGAAAGTTTCCCAGAATCAACTGGTTAAAATCGTCCTTGAGATGTGGAAAATATTGTTAGTCTTTATGTACTTGGTAGTATATTTAGAGATGCATGTGTCTTATTAACTCTGTTTTCCTAGAGCTCCAGGAAGAAATCCCAGCCAGTGTTTCACCCTAGCTGAGATTTGGGGGGCGTGTCATAAATATAAAGGGAAGGGTAAACTCCTTTGAAATCCCTCCTGGCCAGGGGAAAGCTCCTCTCACCTGTAAAGGGTTAAGAAGCTAAAGGTAACCTCGCTGGCACCTGACCAAAATGACCAATGAGGAGACAAGATACTTTCAAAAGCTGGGAGGAGGGAGAGAAACAAAGGGTCTGTGTCTGTCTGTAGTCGTCTTGGCCAGGGACAGAACAGGAATGGAGTCTTAGAACTTTTAGTAAGTAATCTAGCTAGGTATGTGTTAGATTATGATTTCTTTAAATGGCTGAGAAAAGAATTGTGCTGAATAGAATAACTATTTCTGTCTGTGTATCTTTTTTGTAACTTAAGGTTTTGCCTAGAGGGGTTCTCTATGTTTTTGAATCTAATTACCCTGTAAGATATCTACCATCCTGATTTTACAGGGGGGATTTCTTTATTTCTATTTACTTCTATTTTTTATTAAAAGTCTTCTTGTAAAACACTGAATGCTTTTTCATTGTTCTCAGATCCAAGGGTTTGGGTCTGTGGTCACCTATGCAAATTGGTGAGGCTTTTTATCCAACATTTCCCAGGAAAGGGGGGGTGCAAGTGTTGGGAGGATTGTTCATTGTTCTTAAGATCCAAGGGTCTGGGTCTGTAGTCACCTAGGCAAATTGGTGAGGCTTTTTACCAAACCTTGTCCAGGAAGTGGGGTGCAAGGTTTTGGGAAGTATTTTGGGGGGAAGGACGCGTCCAAACAGCTCTTCCCCAGTAACCAGTATTAGTTTGGTGGTGGTAGCGGCCAGTCCAAGGATAACGGGTGTAATATTTTGTACCTTGGGGAAGTTTTGACCTAAGCTGGTAAAGATAAGCTGAGGAGGTTTTTCATGCAGGTCCCCACATCTGTACCCTAGAGTTCAGAGTGGGGGAGGAACCGTGACAGGGGTTATCTTGCTTTTTTCCCCCTGGCTGCTTGTGTGTGGATTTCAATTTGCCTCGCCTTGGGTAATAAAGAAAACTTGCTCTCTGTGTGTCTTGAGTATGTAGCCCATTGTGCTGTCTAATACAAGTGTAGTTGGAGATGATCTTCTTGTAGACAGTGTTGTCACCATACAGGCTGTAACTGCTCAAATAATCGGGGTATTTGTGGATATCTAATTATTTGATTTTTTTTTTTTAAATAGTGGAAGAGGCTGGCTTGAAAGGAATGGTACTTTTGTAGTCATGTTGAACTGTTACAGCTCAAGCCACATGAAACTGTAATCTTTATATATAACCTTCTGTATTTGTAGCTTCAGTGGGGCAATATGAATACGAAGATAAAACCATGCCAAGATAACATTGCTCAATTTATTTCTGTCTGGACTGGTACAAGGACATGTACTGCATATATCTGTAGATGATAATACTCTAATGGTGTGTTAACTAGGATCATGCTGACTTTGTTGGTAGGAAGCACACTTCATTTAAGCAGTTGTGTTCTGTGCAAGGCTGTTTTTATAGTAATCTCCATTGTGCTTAACATCTGACTTTAGTAGAAAACATTCCAAACTAGAATGGCCGTAAGTTTTTCATCCATATGACTTGTGCATGACTTTGCTGAGTGTAACTCACTGAAATACCAATAGGCCATCTGCGATACATACACATACTCAGGTGCAAATTGTGACTGGTGGAATTTGCAATAGATTTCAGTCAATTAGTACTATTCTTACAACCTTTCAGTTTTAAAAAAAAAACCCACACAATGCCGTGACTTAAACTTCTGTACATTGCTGGAATGTGATGTTACAAGAAACTGAAAAGATGTTCATTTTTTCCTAGTCTTAAACTGATTAGAGTTTTTCATGGATACAAAAGGTCATTTAAAACCTTTGAAATGTGTTTGCGGAGGTAGCCAGACAAGGTGAATCATATAGTTTCTTTAGAGCAGGCCTAGATTAAATTATGATGCCTGTAGGAGGTCAGAGATGCAGTTATTATTTACTTGTATTACTGTAGTACAGAGGAACCCTCATTATGGACCAGGAGCCCTAGGTGCTAGACAAATACAGAGTCAATGTGGCCAACTCTCATGACTTTATTTTGAGTCTTGTGATATTTGGCATTTTTCTTAAAGTCTCATCTCCTGGAATTATGTCATTACATGAGAATCTCAGCTTTTACGGGGGGGGGGCAATGCTAGCCCTCATAGGTGTGGCGAAAAGCTTGATAATGTGAAATCAAAAGGAAAATATAAAAACTTTAATATTTATTATTTTTAAAAATCATGAGATGTTTAAGCCAATCTTGTGATTTTTTTTTTTTGGGGGGGGGGGGGGAGTGGGAGGCAGGCTGACTCATGTTTTTGGAGGACTTCAGATTGACCATACTGCAGAGTTCACATTGCTACCCACCTTGGTGCCCTGTGTGATTATGTGTCTGAAATGGTTTGAAAGCCTGCTCTGTAGAAAGAGAACTTGACTCAAAAGTGTACACCAGCCTGATCAAATTTGGATGCCAGAAAGTTAGGCACCTCAGTAAATAAAAGCGGCTCGGCACTTCTGAAAAAACCATATAACTTCTGTTCGGTTAACTAAACATGGATTTACATCGGGGTTCTCAAACTTCATTGCACTGGGACCCCCTTCTGACAACAAAAATTACTACATGACCTCATTAGAGGGGAACCAAAGCCTGAGCCCCACCACCCCGGCGGGTGGGGGAGACGACGAGGACTAAAGTCCAAGCTAAAGTGATTTCACTAACTGGATTGGTGTGTGGTGGTGGCGGTGGTAGGAGTGATGATGGAAATGAGTGCTGGGGTCCAGCTGCAGACAGTTAAAGTCTTGTCTATGCTTCTTTCAGTTTCCCACCATAGCTACTGTGATGGGATATTGCATCCACATGCAGTATCTTTGGGGACCATATTGTGTTAAGTTTATATATTGCTGTGTGCCAAGGATTGTATGCAACTCCAGGGGGGAGGTTGCCACCGCTCTGACTGGAACTAAGAGCTGTGAGTAGTGATTAAGGAGAATCACTCAGGTTGTAAACACCTCTACCCTTGGGGAGGCTAGCATATATTGGTTTAAACTTGAGTTTCCGGAGACCAACAGGCAAAGAAAGGGTTTTTTCTATAGAGACTGACTCAGGGCCTTCTTTCTGATCCAGAAAACATAAGCAAAGTTTCTTCTTGATCCTCATTAATTAGAAGTTGACTTGTGACCTCGAGGGTGGAGTATGTATATGCTTCCAAATCATGTGTTTTAGGTTTTTTTATTGTTGTAATGCTAGATGTTCTCCGTACCCATATAAATCTTCTATCTATTTCTGACTCTTGCTAAGCTCCTGCACTCCACTGCTTTCCAATTGTGTAGTCATTTACAATTCTGTAAAGAGTATACAAAATACTACCATTCTGATTTGGTAGTGTTTTACACCTGCGGTGCACTGTGTGAATGATTACACAAGGTGCAGGGCAGTGAGAACCGGGTCCATTGACATTTAAGGGTCTTGTGGAATACGTGGGTCTTACAAAAAGCAAGTCCCTATCATCAAGTGCAGTTAGTGCTAGAAAATTCTGTTTCTAGACATAGCTGCAAGTTAAAATTAATAGTAGTCCCTATCTCCCCTTTACTATCGTAGAGGAAGGTCAAGGTGAAGGAGAAAGCACCTTGGCCTGGCCATGCTGATTCAGGTTCTGTTTAGGTCAGCACAATAAAGTGATATAGTCCTGATGTCCTAATGTAACCCACATACCTCCTGGGTGTGGTGTTCTGTCCCATCTAGTGGCACTGAGACCACTTAGGGATTAATGAGTCTGCTCTACAGCCTTGGCTAAGTGCCATCTGGCTTTTAGTTCATGCAATAGAAGCTCATGTATTTTGCTCCAGAAGTCCCAGGTTCGATCCCGCCTGCCGATGACCAGGTTCTGTCAGCATTTCAAGTGGGGGCTCGTCTGGGATTTCAACTGGGAAGTCTGTGAAGCTTGGGACGTGTTTCCTCAGCTAGGGGAAGTATGTAACCGACACGCCTTCTGAGTGTGGCACCCTGTGCTATCTCGTGGCACCGAGACCACTTACAGAGAGATTAATGAGTTTGCTCTACAGCCTTAGCTAACAGCCATATAGCTTTTAGCTCATGCAGTAAAGGCTCAGGCACTAAGCTCCAGAGGTCCCAGGTTCGATCCCACCCACTGACGACCAGGGTCTGTTGGTGTTAGACTAACAGACCCAATAAACCATTTTGTCAGTAAAGTGTACATTGAATGTGCTTTCCACCTGCATTTTGATTTGTACAATGTCTACTGAAAGAGAGAGGATGGGCACATTTTGAACACAAGTTATCTACATATTAGATTTGTTTTCCTTTATTTTTCTTTGTATATATCTGTGTGTGAACTCTAAGTGCATTAAACTAATCCATTTTCCAGACGTCTTTAAATCCTGTTAATTTAAAACAGAAAAGCCCTAAAGGCCAAGCCTGTGAGAGATGTTCAGAACTCTTAACAGACGTGGTATGCATACATCACACAAGAAGATGAATGATCAGGGAGTTATTAGTTTTCAAATGATACCTCACAAGGCATATTTTGTACAAAGACTATTACAGCAGTGTGTAAGTACAGGAGTGCTTAGTGCCACTCTGACATCCACAGCTGTGTGTCAGCCTTCTCCTGTCTCTTTTCTAGCCACAAACCTATCAGAGCTTCTTCTGGTCAAACAGCTTGTGCAATTGATTTACAATATTCTTTCCCACCATCTTGACAAACTTGTGCAGCTCTGTATTTACAACAGCATACAGTCCTTAGCTCACTTAGCCAAGGGGCGGAGACAGATGGTATCTTTCCCCTGAAAGATCTCTCCTGGCTCCCCCTACTGAGCACTTCCTTCCTGAGGCTTTTCTACTTTCTGGGCTAGTGGGGTTAATCAGCCTAACAGCTCTCTCCTTCTCATCCCCAATCTGTCAGTGAGGCACAGCTTTGCCCCTCAGATGTACTCTGGGGTGGTGATATTAGTGATCCAGTGATCAGGGTGCTGGTACAGATGCTGTTGCCCAGCTCTCTGTCACAGGCTGCCTAGGAACTGTGTAGTATAAAAGGCCGCAGATATGTTTTTGCTGTACTGTTCACTTGTTTAACAACAACTCTACCCTGAATTGCTGTGGGAATTAGATCAAGAATGCATTTCAGAATCAGAGTGAAAGTACCCAGCCCAACCCGAATACCCACCTGAGTCAAGAAGGAATTCCTCTTTCTAGGTACCATGGTAGGGTTGCCACCTGCCTGTTTTTAACCAGCCTGGCCTGTTTTTGTAGTGTCCTGCCAGCTGCTGGTGAAAATGTGCCCCTTTTTCCACTGGCACTGATGTTCTCTCTGTAAACTGCAATAAACACGTGTGACAGTGTCCATGCAGCGTGTAACTTCTGGCACGCACATGCCATGTGACTAAGAAGGGTGCATACTGGCACAGCACCTGGGTCCCACTCTGCAGGCCAGGCTCTCAGCTGAAGCTGCAGTAGCTCCTCTCAGCACTGGGGATCGGGAAGAGGGACAGACCTGAGGCTCACCAGCAGAGAAGGGTCAGGAGCAGGGACTGGGATGAGGGGAGCAGGGGCTCCTGGAAGGGGGCTCCCTTGAGGACTGAGGCTCCTGGGAAAAGGTAAGAGGCAAAGAGGCCTTGAACTGCCTTTAGTTCTCCACCTGCACCACTTCCTGTATGAGGGGAGCAGACAGGGTTAGGATACTGGTGTGGGGGCACCTGAGGGGAGAAGAGGAGGGTCAGACTGATGAGATCCCTCTAGGGGGGAGGACTGTGTCTGTTTTTTCCATGTCTCGGAGGTGGCAACACGGCACCCGTAAAGTTTTAAAAATACTAGCACAATTTTCTTCTTTAAAAAATAACTAATATTACCATAACTGGTAGAATCTTTCAAACAGCTAAATGCCTTTTACTCTTAAATAACTATGGAATCTGAGCACCTCTCAAGGATTTATGCTGAACACACCCCTGTGAGAAGACAATATTCTCCTCCATCTTGTAAAGAGAGAGAGAAGAAGATTCACATGGCTATGGTGTAGCTGTGGTGGCACACAGAGTAGACTCCCATCATGAATGGGCCCTTGGAAATCTTCCTTCAGAAAGAGTCAGCATGGGAGGATTTAGTCTTCTGAAGTCCCTCAGAATTCCATTTTCTAACTTTATTTGTGGTCAGCCTCATGCTCTACTTCTTTCATCTTATTAGGTGAATAGAAAAATACTATTTTGTTTTTACAGTGCAGATATTTGTAATCAGAAATAAATATAAAGTGAGCACTGTACACTTTGTATTAGAAAATGTAGAAAATATCCACACATTTAAATAAATGGTATTCTATCATTATTTAATAGTGCAATTAATCACATGACTAATTGTGATTAATTTTTTTAATCGCTTGACAGCCCTAGTTCTTATTATGCCTTTCTCCACTAAATTAAAGAGCCCTTTAATGTCTGGTATTTTCTCCCAGTGAGATTACTTATACACTGTGATCAAGTGATAGCTCAGTCTTCTTTTTGATGAGCTTAAACAGGTTGATCTCTTTAAGTCTCTCAGTGTAAGATTTTTCTCCAGCCCTCAAACCTTTTATCTGTGGCAGCTTTTTTTGCCCCCCTCTCCACTTATTCAATATCTTTTATAGCTTGTGGACACCTGAACTGTATGCAGTATCGTTCTAACCAGTCATCTCCCTGCTCTGACTTGCTACTCCCCTGTTTCTACATCCAAGGGTTGCATTAGCCCCCTTTTTTTTTTTTTTTTTGTCATAGCATCACACTGGGCACTCATGTTGAATTGCTTGTCTGCTATGACCTTAAATCCTTTTCAGAGGCACTGCTTTCCAGGATACAGTCACCCAGGGGCAGCGAGTTATATACACTGTAGTGCCCAGGTTCCAGCAATACTCAGGGCCCGGGGGCCCAACTCCACCAATGTTTGGGGCCAGGTCTCTCTCCCGGCCCTCCTGCCGCCCCCCTGCACCTCCCCTGAATGTCCCCTGGCCCCCACTTGCTGCCCCCGCTCACCTCCCCGAGCCCTGGAGCTTGCAGCTCACACTGACTCTGCTTTGCCGCTCCCCCGCATCAACTGCTGCCGCAGGGTCCTAGTGCCCCGCATTCACAAATGGCAAGGCAGGCTGCCCTTACCCTACCCTTCCGTCCTAGCCCTGAGCCTCTCCAATGCCCCAAACCCCTCAACCCCAGCCCTCATTCCCCCCTGCATCCTAATCCTCTGCCCCAGCCCTGAACCCCTCCCATACCCCAAAGCTCTCATCCTCAGCCCCACAGCCCTCACCCCTGCACCCCCTCCCCCAGACCTCCTCCTGCCCCCAAACTCCCTCCCAGAGCCTGCACCCCCCCATCCCCTCCTGCACCCTAATCCCCAGCCCAGGGCCTGCACCCCAGACCTCTTCCCCCCACCCAAACTCCCTCCCAGAGCCTTAGCAGGTGGGGGGCAGAGGTTTTTTTTGGAGGGGGGGGCGGGTTCTGGGCACCACCAAAATTTCTACAAACCTGCCACCCCTGCAGTCACCTGTTCTTCGCGGATGACCTGGATTCCTTGTTCCTAGGTTAATACAATCCAATCACTTAACATTGGGCTGTATTAAAACGCATTTTGTTTTGAAGGGCCCAGCTTACTATGCAGTCCAGATCGCTCTGTATGACTGCCCTGTCATCTTTATTATTTACCATTCCACTAATCTTTGTGTCATCTGCAAATTTTGTCAGTAGTGATTTTATATTTACTTTCAGATCATTGATGAAAATAGATTCATAGATACTAAGGTCAGAAAGGACCATTATGATCATCTAGTCTGATCTCCTGCACAACACAGGCCACAGAATCTCACCCACCCACTCATGCGAAAAACCTCTCACCTATGTCTGAGCTATTGAAGTCCTCAAATGTTGAATAGCATTAGTCTTAATACAAATCCCCGGGGAACCCTGCTAGAAACTCCCCCATTTGAGTTTTTTTTTTTTTTTGAGCTCAGGCAGTTCTTAGCCCATTTAATGTGTGCTTTATTGATATTGTATACTGGTAATTGTTTGAAACAGAAAGTGGTACAGCCTTACAAAAGTCTAAGTATATATTACATCTACACAGGGAGGATCATCTGAAGTTTCCAGTATTGGCTTCTGCCATAGTATATGGATGTGAACCAATGGTCTGATCTGATGTGCTACATCCTATGTAATATCCAGCAATAAAGAATTTTTGGGATATGAATGTTGGGGTGCTTGGTACAGTAGGTAGGAAAGCCTCTATAACAAAGGGATTTAAAATAACAGCATGAATAGTGTCTGTCAATGCAGAAACAATATGGCCTCCACTTACCAGCTTAAGTTTAGGTGGCGTAACATAGGACATTAAATTGCAGCCTCGGCGGTTTAGGTTGGACATTAGGAAAAACTTCCCAACTGTCAGAGTGGTTAAGCATTGGAATAAATTGCCTAGGGAGGTTGTGGAATCTCCATCGTTGGGGATTTTTAAGAACAGGTTGGACAAACACCTGTCAGGAATGGTCTAGATAATACTCAGTCCTTCCTTGAGTGCAGGGAACTGGACTAGATGACCTCTTGAGGTCCCTTCCAGTTCTATGATATGTAAGGGAAAAATATGGTGAAGCTCAGTGAGGTGAAAAATAAAGCATTTCTTTAAATTGAGGCTACTGCACATGTGACTTATTCTATTTCTGTAACAAATTATTTAACACAACATTCTTTTGTGTGAAATAATAGAGCAATAACCTGATGGTTACCAAGGAAATGAGAACTAACCAATTTAATTTCATTCTGTGTTACCTTAGGCATCTCTGGCATTTAGTAAAACAAACGATCTTCACATTCTTGTCTGCTTCCCTTTTGATTTTCAGTGAAGGACTGAGACATTTCCTATTCTGTAAATGTAGTTGCCCCATTAGTGTAGAGAAGCACTTTGTAAAAATGATACCCTTTGTGTTACACCTCTGCTCCCCCCTGTGAGTGCCAAGGAAAATGTATTTGTCTTCCTGCTCACGACACTTGTGTGTATATTTTTAAGATTGAAGGTCTAACCCCAATGAAGAGTTCATTTCTGTCTTCTGGCTGTACCAGCTTACCCAATTATTTATTTGTTTATTCTGTATAAATAACATGACAGTGAATCCCTGGCTAATTCTTCTTCCTTAACAGATATCTGTGCAGTACCCAAGAGATGAGGCTTGAAAAGTCTGTCTGCAGCTAATCAATTGGAGCAGGTTTCCTTGCTGGAGTATATTCATATTTCTGCCCTCATTGGGATACTTGTGCTAAAGGGTGCCAGCACTCACTGGCACTATTAAAATGTCACAGATAGTGTAGGTGTGGGCAATGCTGCAAACAAGAAATCCTTAGGGGAGTTCTCACAGGTGTGCAGCCAAGCAACACTGCTACTCCCATACTGTCTTGACCTTGTAATGGAAAAAGAATCCATATCAAGCTGTTCCACAGCATAATCAATCAGCAGACAGATTAACCGCTCTGGCCATGAAAATTATATATAAATGTACAATATGAGGATCTAAAACTACAGAAGTGTGAGTCGGAGTGTTTGAAGTGAAGATTCCTACAGTTCTATCCTACAATACATTTTATATTTGCAAAATGAAATATTCCCTCTTTGTGTAGTGACACACACACACACACACACACACACACACATCTCTAAAGGGAATTTAGCAGTTTATATTAGAGGGACACTGTGTCAGAGATCATTGTGACCAATTTAATCTACTACAGATTGTGTACTGAAATACAAACAATATTCCAATACCCTATCTGCTCACAAGAATGGAGCAGGCAGGCAGAGCGGACAGCTGGCATAATATGTGGACACATGAACCCAGAAAAAAACACAGCTGTTGGATCTAATTTTAAACCTAACAGTCTTGATCAAGTAGCTTTAGATCCTAATTGACTAGCTACAGTTAAATTATTAGTGGGAGTGGGGAGAAGAAAGTTTGAAGATACTGGTGAAAAGCTTTTGATACAGGCAAGATATATTTGCTCCAGTTATGGTTCGTCCATTTGTCATAGTAAGTATTGTGAATAGTTGAGGAAAAAGTGACTGGAAATAAATTCCAACTCGTATGTACCCTATAACATTGCTTATATCAGTCAGCCTTTCAGTGCCTTGATAACCAGAATTGCTTGTACGTTTAAACTTTGTTTTAAGCATGTGGGAAAGCAGAACTATTATGTAAATTAGGGAACTATCTAGGAATGACTATATTTTTTCAATGCCCTTTTGAAGAATATATGGTCACAGTATCAGTCACAAGGTTATTGCTGAGTTTTTACATCAGATGGCAGGAATGTAATAGACATTACTGTCACCTAAGAGTGCCACCTAGTGGACATTTGCAAATCCAGATTATTATTTTTTTAAAGCATAGTGAATAAAAATAGGCAATGAAATGTAAGTATCAATTGCATTTTAAATTAGCTAGGTAAAAATTCTGATCATATAGTGGCTTCTAAAAATTTTCAATCCTGTTTTCCATCTTCACAATTCTCAGATAGTATTTTTTAAGAGAGTGAGATGTTTGAGCCAGAGTAAGTATAAAGTTAAAGTGGAGCAATAATAGGCTGCTAAAGAAAAGGGTCTTGTGTGTTTCTGTTTTGGAGGGATAACTTGGCTATAATAACTTGCTCTGGACTTGGCTATAAGGACTTGCGCTGAGTTGAAGATTCTCATGTTGGAGGACAATCCAGTGCCACCCACCCACTGGCTTTGGACATTTCCACTTTGTCCTTTTTTACCTGTTTGAAGAAAAACCAAATTGCCAGACATCTGAAATAACAGATTTCTGCTTTTTTTTATTCTGTAGAGTCTCATATTCAAGAACAAACCCAAGATTTTATATTAGTGTGGTCATACCGAGACAACTGCTTGTCTTTATGCTTATAGGCCTTGAACACACTAGAATATTGTTTATTTAGCTAAATTGATTTTTAAAGCAATCTATTTAAACTGTTTAAATCTATACAATTCCCTAATACAGAGGCACTTAAACCCCAGTTGAAATGTCTGAATTATATCATCAAGATTAAACACAAGATGCTATATAGTAATGCGATCATATCAGTATTGCAGGTTGCAATGCTTATGATTAAATGGTCTTTTTTAACGAGGAAGGAGAAATACTGGAAAAAATTGTGTTCTCAAATTGCTTATGAAATCTTCCTTTCATAAAGCATTGTAGGTAAAAATCAAAAGACCTATGTGCCTTCAGTGTTAGAATTACAGGATGGGGGAAGGAGGCGGGCAGGCCTGGCACTTCTAGGAACATTGGTAGCTCATTTGCCAGAAGGTCAGATTGAAATGAAAGTAGGTCCCTTGTTTTGTTCAGATGAAATTAAACAGTGCTAGTAGAGCCCCCTTTAACTTGCAGTTTCCTAGCTTTTGTGTGTCTGAAGACAGTTGTGTTAATTCCAATAATATATAATTTAAGGCACAGTAATAAAGATTTCAAGATAACTGCCTGAGATGCTTGCTTCACTCCGGATTTACTCTATTAAAGTTTATTTATTTTGTGCTTCCTTTCTCAGCTTTTGCCTCACTGTCTAATATTGTTATCTTCAACAGGCAAGTACAGAGCCCCCAAAGCTCAGAAAGGAAGATCAAAAAGATCGAAGTGCATTACTAGCAGATATTCAGCAAGGGACTCGCTTAAGGAAAGTTACCCAAATCAGTGACCGAAGTGCACCACAGATTGAAAGTAAGTGTGCAGCTTTGTCAACTCTGAGAAAGGGGCCCAGGCCTGCCAATCTCTTGCCTGAGTAGTCCTGTAGAAGCCAATTGGACCACTTGTATGACTGAGGGTCTGCAAAATTAGTCACGGCCTTATGTTTGTCTTAAGGCCAACTTCAGTATGGACAACTACTGAGGGGAGGGCTTGATTTGCCAAATTTAGAACCCACTTTAAATCATAGGTTCTAGATTTGTCATTTAGCACTTTATAGCAACATAAGTGCACTACACTAGACATTTCACAGTCAAAATGGAATTTACACCCCTCCCCAGAAGAGCTTACATTCTAAATGAGAATGTTGAGAAGAGAATTTGTTGACTGTGGGAAAAATTAGGAGACCTTTTTTCCTTCCGTGTTTTGTTTTATTTATCTGATAAATCCTAGAAGCGGAGCTACTCTGAAACAGGAACATTTATTGGCTGCCTAGCACAGGTTTCCATTTAGCTACAAATATATTGTATTACCCCTGGAAAGCTGATTTTAAATTTAAAAGGTAAAAAAATAGTTCTAGAGGTATCTAGAGACACCTGTGGGTCATTCCATTCTCTCACAAACCACTTCCAGGCTTCTGAGTAACTGCTGGCAGGTTGCCAGATGTTTCTAACACTGAAGGAAAGAGTCTTACACATGTGTGACAGCATTAATCGGTGCTGGATACCCAGCTGATCCACCGGGGAAGTGATGTGCAGATCAGCTGGACCCAGTGAAAACCGTGCTTTCTTAAGAGATTACAAGTGACTTCTGTCACTGTCAGCTACTCTTCAGAATTGTATGAAAGATTAAAATCTGAATTTAATGATAGTTTAACAGCTCATCACAAAATGATGGCTAAATACGAGACTAAAATGTCCTAGCATTATTGAGGCACGAGAAGGTGCTGTGCTCTAAGATGTAGGTTAAATAGTAAAGTTGTCTCTCTTGCACCCTCAGTAACTTTCTTGGCTGTATATGTTAAAACAACAAAATCAGAGGCTGGTGTTTGCTGGTGTTAGCCCTTTGAAAAGCCTGAATGTAGACAACAAAACACATCTATAAACTCCTCTCCTTGTAACAGAACCCAGAGGACCTAACAGAGATGGAGGTGGACCAGCAACCAGCAAAAGTGGTGCTCAGCCATCATTGGGGGGCTTGTTTGCAGGTGGCTTTCCCATGCTGAAACCAGTTGGCCAAAGAGACATGACGGGTAAGGACACTTTTCTGTAGGAAAGAACAGACTAATGAAACTGGGATTGTAATGTGAAATAAAGACACTCCATGTAGCTTTTGTGATTTTTTTTAAACCTTTGATTTATTTTGGCACCAAACTAATATACCTTTATGTGCACCTGAATCCCCCTTGTCTGTGCCTCTGCTCTTAAACGCTAAATAGTTAACCCTCAAGACCAATGATAAGAAAAATTGCCTAATATAGAGATACTCTATGCTTCTAATCCAGTTCCTCAAATCTACTGCACTACAGATGTGCACATTGTTTTAGAGACACATAATAAAAATCACTGCCCTCTGAAGCTTACAAAGTTAGACCTTGATCCAACAAATTACTTAGCCAGACTTTCAAAGGTATTTAGGTGCCTAGTGGGATTTCTACACCTAGCTCCCATTGATGTCAATAGGCACTTTTGATGATCTCACTAAGTGCCCTTAGTCAATGGGACTTGGGCATCTAAGTCATTTTTTTATGAACATTTCAGCCGTAAGCAACTACCTAATTTTAAGCATGTGGGCTTTCACATTGACTTGAATGGGGCTACTTGCATACTTACTTAGGCACATGTTTAAGTGTTGTGCTGGACTGGGGCCCAAGGAACTAAATCTCCATCCCCCTTGATCACGTGAGTAGTCCCATTGATTTAAACAGAACCACTTGGGTGTGTAACGTCTGTGAATGTATGTTTGTAAGGAAGCCCCAAGTAAGACGTGACACAGTAACTGTGTGTGTGTGTGTGTGTGTTTGTAAAAAAAAAAAAAGTGTGTGTGGGGGAAGTGGTGTGAGGGCTGAAGGTGGTAACACTAAAGGAGTGAGAGCTATGCTTTAGTTGTGCTCTTGTTAATGTTTTGTAATCTATATCAAGTATTAATTATAATTTTGTTATATTGGTAATTTGTGGGAGTTAATGAACGCTAAGGCCCTGTCTTCACAGGAGGAATTTTCCAAAAATTTCCCACTGTTTTTGAGATCCATGAAGCTCCAGGGATACTAGTAGTGTAGACAGAGAGCCTGTTACTGCCACTGCTGTATGTACCTCCTCAGAGCAGTTGCTTTTAAGGCACAGTAGACCCCAAGCTTGTTAACACTAATGCAGCTGAACTGCTGTTGGTAAAGATGGGAAATTTTGAAAAATGGCCCTAGTCTCGATGGTGCCTAAGAGATCAGTATTAAAAGTGAGCTGAGAAATGAGTCTAGAAGGTTGCTTGGTTTCAACACCTGTGTTCACTTTTAGTCATCCCAATCTTGGCATAACTGCAAGGGTAGATAACATACATTGTATCTTAGTGTACATTGAATTATTCACCTGATACTTTTAAAACAAGAACTTAGAAATTGAAACTAGAACCTGCAGAACTTCCCCAGTCACTTTTCTAGTGGCTTTTATATAGACCTGTTTCTCCAGGTATAAGAGGAGTTGGCTTTCAGTATCTGGTTACCCAGTTGTGACAGGCTATCACCATAGGTTATAGAAAGGTCATTTTCACAGATAATGGGCTTCATGTCTCCATTTACTCCATTCTCTCTCTGTGATATGGAATTGAAATTGTCACTGCGTGATTGGTTAAGACACAACTAAATTGATTTCTCCCCCTCCCCCAATACAAACCACAAAATTGTCTCAATTTCCTGTGGCAGTCAGGAGACAAACATTTCTGAACCAGGAATGAAAATGAACAAGTGTTTTATGAGATTTCCTAGCTGGACCTAGAGACAGGAGTTAAAAATTAAAATTAAAACCTGAGCATGAAAACATGAATTTTATTCCATTTCCTCTGATAGTTTTGCAATATGCTGGACCAAGATAAGCAACACATTCTGGATGCATTGTGTTAGTAATGTGAAGCTCTGGGGAAAATATTAGTTGAATTCTTCGAAAATGTGTCAATTAACTAATCACTCAATTAAGTGAAAATGTCTTGGGACAGTTAATTAGAACTGAAACTGATCTTTCTCGCTTAGGAGCTGTGTGTGTAAGTTTAGGGGAGCTATGGATTCAGGCCCTTTGATCCTGGCCTTCTGTAACAGGTAGTCAGCAGACATATATATTGCCTTTATCAATGGAAAATAAATGCTTGCTTGATATAGAACTTTTGAAATAGTAAATGGGCTTGTCACAGAACTGCTTCCTAATCACTGAAGGCAGCTGTGGGTGCCAAAATGGTGGAGTTGCTCTTTCGGAACTAATGTAGGCTCAGACACTCAGCATCCTGTGTGCCTCCTGTGTCCACATATCCCTGGTGTATGTGGCTGAAATAGCCACAAAGTTATGGAGCCAGCCATTTTGTTATGGCCCACCCTGAAAATCCATGGGATGGAGGGATCCCCACAGAGCACATCTGCACGAAGTGAAGTGTGCACATTCACCGCATTGGAACCACATTAGTTCTGTGGCCTATTGTGTCTTCTCCATCCACTGATGGAGAAGGATTTTCCCAGAATGATTGAAGTTTGGGACACAGCTGGATCAGCAAGCAAGGAAGGTATTGTATCAGAGTTGGTGTTTTTGAGAATTTGGTTTTTAACATTAGCTCTGCAGCCAGATTTGCAAACTGATGAATCTGGGACCTCACTGTCAGAGTTAAGAAACCATGATGTGCATCACCCGCCTTCAGAGGCTGAGAGAGCAGAATTGGAATAACACCTGCATTTTTTTTATTGGCCATTGTAAAAGGCAGACTATGTGGAATATTCTAAAAGTGCTACTTTGAACCAAGTCAGTCCCCAGTGCTTCTACCACACAGGAGCAGGCATGAGCAACCTTAAGAACAGCATGTGGGTTAGTACCCAATACAGCATGCAGTTTTAAAGGCACTTGTCTGTCTCCATCTCATTCTACCTTGTGCAGAGTGGAAAGCCTGTGTCGTGAGCTGTCACTTATGATCTCCAGAATTTTCCCTAGAGTAGTTTTTCCCCTCAGGTTTGTCAGGCTCTCACATAAGGGAGTACTAAAATGGCTGATAAACTGGAGAATGTTAAGAGGAAAATGAACAAGTGTCTCTTGTAGCAAAGCCCTGCAACCCAGTCTGGCTGGGGTGTGTGTGTGTGTATATATATTTTTCATTCCAAGCCTCTCAACCACTGTCTGCAGCAATCATGGACTCCACTCCTTACTAGCCAGACTGAAAGGGGGACTAGTGCAGTCCAATCTGCAGTGGGCCACAGCACTGACAGATGTGACTGGTTTGGAGGAACAGCCTTGCTCCTAAGTGGCTGAAATTCTATCTAAATGGCCTAGGGCCAGGCACCATGAGAAGGGCCCTGCTTTTCATTCCTTTTAGTCTGGTCAGATAACACCATGGTAGTACGCTAGCCACAGAGACAAAGGGGAACCAAAAGCCTTCTCTCCACCTAGCACTAACAGGCTGGATGTCTTTGTCCCTGGGGCTTTCCACGGCATGGGAAAGTGTTACCTGATGTATTGTGTGGTTATTGATAATATTCCCTGTTAAGAGTTTCCAGCTAGACACTGGCTAAGCTTTTGAGGTTTGAAAGGTTATAGTCCCAGAATCAGGTGGAACAGAATTCAGATTTACTTTAGTGTCTGGTGGGAACCCCGATGCGCCCAAAGGCAACACACACACTGAGGGCAGAGCAGAGCTTTAAATACTTTTATTAGCACAATTAGTAAAAAAAAAAAAAAAAAGTTCCAAACCAAATGAGATAGTAGCTATAGTGTAAAATCAGGCTGATGTCCTTTGCACATACTGTCATACCTCTCATGGAAACCTAGTGGTGATCCACAACGGTCCTACCCTACCTCTGGCATACCAATCAAGTTCAGTAGTCAAGATCTTGAGGCATACATGGTGGTTTGGCCTATTATAGAGTCTGTTGGCTGTCATGAATAATCATATTAATGCCTGGCCTCCTTTATCCATAACTAGCTTTCTCACTCTAATAATGTTGGTGTCTTTATTCTGTGGGTTAGTATATTAATCATCCCAATTTATCATTTACATCAATTTGTTGCCAAGGCAAGTTCATGGTTATGTATTCCCAGATGTTCCAGTCCTAAAATATCCAAAGCTGGTATCAGTTTGATTTCCTGTAGCTACCTGGTATTTTATACGATCTTGTAGCAAAAATCCCCTAAGTAATCCACTCCTGGTTCCCCAATAGCTTAGGGTTGCTGTTAGGCAACTCACTTATGCTAAGTCTCAGAGGCCTCAAAGCCTTATGCTAGCTACTTAAGTTAATGTCTTACAGGGTATAGGCCTATAGGTTTCTTGCATTATTGCTAAATAAAATGCCTTTAGTCTAACTCTATGGGCTACAGAAAGGTAAGTCTTCAAACAGATTGCTTACACAGAAGCTCACTCCTCTGCAGAGAATGGGTACACTACATGGGGAAACTGAGGCAAAGAAATGAAGTGACTTGCCCACTGTCACCCAGCAGGCCAGTGGCAGAGGTCTCCTGAGTCCCAGTCCAATCTCCTGGAACATGCTGCCTTCTCGACCCCCTCAAGTTAGAGATTGTCCATTGCAGAAATACTATTTACGACATTTGTGTGATGGGGAAGAGTGTCAAATCCCTTGCAGTATTTCAGTAAAAGTTTTATTGGGCAAATAGGACCAGCTCCTTTTTTGCGCTGTTTTTATCTGACTATTTGATACCAGGCTTATGTGTTGGTCTTTCATGATCTACCTTGAGGTTTTGTTTTCCAGCTGGCAAGGCTGGGCAGCTGCCTGGAGTACGAGTGCCTCCTCCAAAGTCTCCAGCCCCATTGAATGGCAATGCCAAAGCAAGCAGTAATGTTTCAAGTCCACTTGATTGTCCAAGAGCAGCACACCCATCGGAGCTACTCAGTGGGCCACGAGCAGGACCAGCTCGGCCCAGCATGCCTGCCCCTCCCCCACCTCCGCCAGTTTCCAGCAAACCTTCCCTTGTTTTCCCACCTCCTCCACCTCTTCCCTCTCCTCTGGAAAAACCTGCAAAAGTGTCACCCCCGAATTTGGTGGTTCCTCCACCACCACCCCCTCCTCCGAGTGACAAGCCCGCCAAGTTTCAAGCAACAGCTTCATACCTGCCGGCTCCTCCCCTGCCCCTGGCACCGCCTTGTGGATTGCCAGTTAGAACTGACTTTTATTGCACTTCTGCCCCACAGCCTGATTTGAGGGATTATCCACCTCCAACTCCTCCCCCGCCTCCACCACCACTGCCTCCTACTCCTTCATCAAGGGGATCCTTGCCGCTGCCACCCTCCCCTACCTTTAACAGTGCTGTGAACAGCCATGACATTCCACCTGCACTGCCCCCCAAATCTCCACACTTCTTGTTCCAAAAACCTGGTATTCAGTCCATGCCTCTCCCTCCTGCCCCACCCTTCCCTCAGCCAGCTGCAGCAGTGCAGAAGAAGAGACAAGGCAGAGGTGCAGGTAAGTTTTGAAAATGAGTTTTCAAACTACACAAGGCTACAGAAAAATACAACCCTAGTCTGAGAGCTATGGTGGCAGAAGACAAGATATCTAGAGCAGCAGGATCTAGGCCCCACGTGTAGAGAGGATCTCTGAACCTGGGAGCATAGATCACTGGGAACTCAGTGAGAGCAGTTGCTCCGGCTGTGGGTCTGTCTCCCACACTGCTGAGAAAACTAGTCAGTGCTTGGCTTTCTCTTCCTGAGAGCTGAGCGGTGCAGCAGGTTGGAACCAACTTTGGGACAATAAGTATTAAGTGGATTTCCTGGGGAATCCCTTGGGAGAGATTAATTCAAATTACCTAACTCCAGTTATGCAAAAACCCAACTTTTTGAAGCTAAGCCCTTATGGAGAGGGTCATTGTCTGCTAACTACCTGTTACGGAAGGCCAGGATCAAAGGGCCTGAGCTGTATTTAAAAAAACAAAACAAGAAAAACCTGATCTGGCCAGCCTGGGTTCTGGATATAAGATAGATGAACTTCTAACCATGGGGAAAACCTAGTTGTAGGTTTCGAAAGACTAAACCTACCAGAGCCTTAGTTTGGAGTTGGGGATGATCTCTTGGTAGGCTTTTTAGCATGCATGTAAGTTTTTATTGTTTTGTTGTTTTCTCCGTCATGCTTTTACCTCAACCATAAATGTGGTTGCTTATAACTGTGGAAAATACTCTGATCATGGCCCCCTGAGAGAAAGCAAAGCACAGGTACTGGCCTTTTTTAGCAGTCTGGCTTGCTGAAGATATGCCCGTGTAAAGCAGGGAGCTGTGCAGCCATAAAATCCCTGGTCAGCAGAGTGAGAGGCAGGTTTCTGCTCTGGAGAGGTGACAGCAGAGAACTGGAACCCTAAAGGGGGTGCCCTTTGTGGACCCTGGAGGGGGAGTACAGGAGCAGTTACCCTGAAACTGTGACACACGGGGGCAGTGTGTGTGATCTATGACTGTGTGAATTTCCATAAGTGCCAACAGCAGTGAAAGAAGTGTAGAAGGGCAAAGCACAGTCTTTATGGGAAAGGAACAGTGATGAGAAAGACAGGAAAATGAGTTATGAACAACTCAAGAGAAGGCAGATAGTTGAGCTGCCTTTCTCTACCTAGCGCAACACTGAAGAGTGGACAAAGGCAAAGCTAATCAACTTGCTGTATTCTGATGAGGAAGAGGAATCATAGTTCAGGTTCACAAAGAAAATCCAGCCCAGGAGAAATCTTAGAACCAATTCCTTGGAGAGAAGCAGGGAAGAGGTTGATAGAAACATCCTCCATGTTCCATCCAGACCAAATGCATCATTGCAACAGGGATTGGGGACAGATATACGGGCAGACTGAGAGGATATAGGTGGAGAGGGGCAGACTGCATCTGGAAATCCAGCTGCTTGTAGACCAGAAGTGCCAGTTGGAAAAAATATGAAATTGGGTTTGTGAGATTGAGAAATATGCAGCTCCCCATAATAAAAACCAGCTAAAGGGTATAGGCTGAACCTTACATATGGATGTGTAGATAGCGCAATTAATTGACTATATATTTTTTTTAAAGCTAAGGGAAACACCTTTTAAATATAATGGGTCAGGTATTCAGAGATAGTGATAAGTATAGAATAGATCCAAGCATTACTGCTGTAGTGATTCTAACATGACAGCTATAAAAGTATCCTCTTACCATGGTGCCATTTGGCTTTGAACTAAACATTGTGTCAGGTCTAAAGTCCAATCAGTTCATTTTTCAAAGGAATGTCTTAAGAACTCATTCATCCATTACTGTATCTTTGTGCTGTCTGCTTCTTTTTAAGTAAGCCACACTGGAAAGTTAATTCCACCTCCGCTGCCTCCAGCAAGATCACCATCAACTGAGCTTACAAGCAAGTGTCCATATACCCAAGTTTCATCCTGGCCAGCTGCACGTGAGCCCTTTCCACAGCACAGAAATGGAAACATGCACATCCTTGGTAATATTTTCTAAATTAAACTTCTTTGCTATACTTGAAAGATTTCTACACAAAAGCCTGATAAATATACATCCTACCAAAAACCTCTCACGCAAATCTTACAGTAACTGTGAAAGTCCAGGGTGCATGAAGTCCACTGTGAAAAAGCAGTATAACTAGAGATAGAGAGATGCTCTGTAGTGTTCCTCTGTAGAAGAGCCTTATACAACAACAAAGTTATAACTTCTCATTAGGTTTTTGGACTATCTGATAGAATAGAAAAGTAGACACCTGCTATAAAATTCTACAGGACAGTGCAAAATGCTATACAAAAGTAATAACTGTCTATTAAATTATATTGGGTTTAGAGTAATATCTACAGAAGCCTAGTGGTTTCATCCCCATTAAATTCTATAGGACAGAGGTTCCCAAGGACACTTTTTTTGGTGAGTTGGCTGTTTGGTCTTATCTTTGTTTCTAGCTGCTTCATTACTCTAAAGCCAGGTCAGAATACATCAAATACTGTCCTAACCAGAGCTGTCCCTAGGGTATGGCAAATCGGGGTGACCACTCCGGGCCCTGCGCTTTGGGGGCCCGCGGGCCGGCGCGATTGCCCAGCGTGGTCAGTCCCAGAAGTGACTGATTCGTCACTTCTGCCCCAGGCTCCCCCTTCAGGACGGCCCTGGTTCTAACATCATAAAAAATTGCTGTGATTGCCAGAGGCATGTTATATGATTAGTATTGGGATGGTGCAGTTGTGAACAAAAAAGGGGTGATTAACCAGATAATCCCACTTAAGATGGAGTTTTTCCACAGCATGAACCACTGTAAACGTCACTGGGATATCAGTCAGGCACTTCAACTGTAATAGTTAACTGCCTCATCAATTTTTTTCCAGTGGTAACCCAGCTTTGTTAATGGTGGCCAGAGTTTATTTTCCAGGTAATAGACAACTTTTTTTTTTTAATTCTCCAGATGAGTTTGAATCTAAGTTTACTTTTCATTCTGTGGAAGAATTCCCCCCTCCTGATGAATTCAAGCCATTTCAGAGAATTTATCCCAGCAAGGCATCTAGAGGTAAGTATTGAAAAATCTTGTACAAGCATGACAGGATTAAAGCTGTTTTTCCAACATAGTTAAAAATGTCAATGTGAATATAAATTAAGTAACACTGGGCAACAATTTAGTGTTAAATTATGATTGAGTTGCTAGGATATCATGACAGGTTTCAGAGTAGCAGCCGTGTTAGTCTGTATTCGCAAAAAGAAAAGGAGGACTTGTGGCACCTTAGAGACTAACCAATTTATTAGAGCATAAGCTTTCGTGAGCTACAGCTCACTTCCTCAGATGCATATCGTGGAAACTGCAGCAGGCTTTATATATACACAGAGAATATGAAACAATACCTATTCCCACCCCACTGTCCTGCTGGTAATAGCTTATCTAAAGTGATTTCCAGCACAAATCCAGGTTTTCTCACCCTCCACCCCCCCACACAAATTCACTCTCCTGCTGGTGATAGCCCATCCAAAGTGACAACTCTTTACACAATGTGCATGACAATCAAGCTGGGCTATTTCCTGCATAAATCCAGGTTCTCACATCCCCCCACCCCCATACACATACACCCCCATACACATACACATGTGTATGGGGGTGGGGGGATGTGAGAACCTGGATTTATGCAGGAAATAGCCCAGCTTGATTGTCATGCACATTGTGTAAAGAGTTGTCACTTTGGAT
Organism: Lepidochelys olivacea; assembly: GCF_965140295.1. Lineage (NCBI taxonomy): Eukaryota > Metazoa > Chordata > Testudines > Cheloniidae > Lepidochelys > Lepidochelys olivacea. The sequence goes on along the minus strand of NC_140412.1, from coordinate 206,142,773 downwards.
GGGCTATCACCAGCAGGAGAGTGAATTTGTGTGGGGGGGTGGAGGGTGAGAAAACCTGGATTTGTGCTGGAAATCACTTTAGATAAGCTATTACCAGCAGGACAGTGGGGTGGGAATAGGTATTGTTTCATATTCTCTGTGTATATATAAAGCCTGCTGCAGTTTCCACGATATGCATCTGAGGAAGTGAGCTGTAGCTCACGAAAGCTTATGCTCTAATAAATTGGTTAGTCTCTAAGGTGCCACAAGTCCTCCTTTTCTTTTTAGGATATCATGATATACTTTCAGTGTTACTGTTATAATGAATCCCAAAGATAGGATTCATTGTCTTTTGTTATAAAATGTTTCTAGAAAAAGACGAAACAGTAACGTGTGCTGACATGCCACCAGTTTAATTGTATTCATTACATTATTTAAGTAGGAAGCTCTTAAGTTAAAAATATTAGGTAAACAGACTTAGCATGGTCTTGACTCAGCCTTAATGTGTTCATGAACAGGTGATGTCAGAAATGAACTGTGGTTTAATACTGAACCTGTAATCACTATATACGAATATAAAAGACAGTTCCAAGATTTCAAACCTGAGTGCTTAAAGTTGCATCCTAACTCTATATTTTGGCACCTAGATAAGAATGACAGATTCTCAGAAGCACCAATACGCTGGGAGATACAGATGCTCAGCCTTTGAAAATCATATCACTGTGTTTTGGGAGCACAACTTCACCCACCCAGCTTTGAAAATAGGCATTTTAAAAATAGATAAATAAAATCACACAAGTTCCTATCCTAACTGTCCAAGCTACTATTTGTATAGATCCCATGGGTTCTGTATTATGTTAGACAACTCCCTACCCCCGAAATCTTCATGCTGGCACTACTTTTCTTAGACTGGTTCCGGTTTCTGTACAGGGGCATTGCATGATGTACTGTAAGCATATACAGAAACAATGGACATCCTGTAATAGATGGTATCCTATGTATCTTATAGATACCCCTACAAATCCTCCACTAAGAACACATGTGAGATGAGAAGATCCCTCTAACAGATCTCTGGTGCAGAACTACACAGGAGGGTGAAGATAACAAGATAATGTATGAAACAGAGGAGGTTTTGTTAAATGAGTAGAGATTATATTTTAACAATCAAATGATGCAGCATCACTGATTTGATATTTTTAACTGGAAAAAAGAAAATACTTTAATTATGCATTCTCTGAACTAGCCTAGTCATCGTATGGCAATAGAGGAGAGTGCTGGCACAGGCTTTTAAATGATTGTTGTTTACTTCAGGAATTTTTAAAACCAAGCACCATGAGATTTGAATTCTTTAGTAGTGGTCATTATGTAATTCTCATTCAAATCATCATCAAGATATCATCTCAAACAGTATTCCATGCATTACTCATATTTTTCTTCCTCATCTTTTAAATATTTTTAGTATTCCCCCAAAGAGCTCTAATTATATTTACAGGAGTTTTCAATTAGCTATCTGACAATAAGATACTCTATATATTGTATGGTTTTTGGCATGACTTTATAATCTCATTGTAAGTTACTTTGCTGCCTGTTTCCTACCTACCGCCACCCCTCCCCCCCGCAACCCGCTGCAAAATGGCCTCTTCCTCAATATTACCACAGAGGGGTCCATAATTACAGGGATCTATTGGTCAAACATATATATATATATATATATATAGGCAGGAAAAAGGGGCTGCGGACACCACTGCACGCAGTACGCTACTCTCTCTCTCAGGTTTGCTAGTGGGTGTACCTGTCAGAAGGGAATGAGCTGGAACATGACTACCTGGGCTGGACTGCCTAACAGCATTGTCATGCATTAGCAAATAAGGCAAAGCTTTTCCAAAGTGTTTCTCCTCGGTCAGAAAGCAAAACTGGGATGAATGCATTTGCCAGCATGTGTGTGTACAAGGGCACAGCTGGACCATCATGTCGCTAACATGTGACCCTTTTGTACAGTATAGATTTTCTCTTTAAATACTGCTTATTGCTGCTGCTAGCCAGGAGCCCACCTGCCACTTGTCTGACAGGCTTTCTAGACATTGTCATTCCCTCACCCCCCATAATCCCCAACATGCCCCTCTCCAGTTAGCTAAAGAAGCATGTAATAGCTAAATACTAGAAAGACGACAACTGGTATTGCTCATTCTCACCAATCTCCTTTGAACAGCTCTGCAGGCAATTGCCAGAAGTCTTCCTTCATTTATATGCTCCATGCAGCTCTTTTCACTCAATGCGAGCTGTGAAGGGCTGTAGTCTGGAACTGCAGATTGATTCCCAAGATACCTCAGTTTGCCACAGGTGCCAAAAACTCTCCTCCCCTTTCTGCCAGTTGCCAGGGTAGCTGACAGGGTGGCGAGCTCATGCAGGTTACCTTAATTACCTCACTGGAAATCAGACTTTTCCTTGCAGGTGCATCCATAGGTTGGCTTGTCTCTGGCTTAAAGTTATACAATAAAAATGGCCAGGTTAAGAGTGCTTCAGTCAGTCTTTTAATTCATGTGTTGTTTCCCTTGGAGACTCAATTTCAGGACCCTGGTCCTGAGTTCCCACAAAGTAGCTTTAATCTCTTGTTTTTCAAGAGCCCAGGAGTGTGGGGGTGCCTGAAATCATTCCAGAGGTTCTGCACTCTGGCAGGCAGCTTCTCATTAATCCTCTTCTTTCCAGGGGAGCAGTGGCTGCTTAGCTAAACAGAACTGATTTTGCAAGCAGTAGCCAGGAGGGGGAGCAGCAGCCTGCAGATCAGAGAAGGGAGGTAGGAAACTCTCCCTGGTAGGCTAGAAAGGGATCAAGAGTCTGGCTTCCATTTCAGTACAGACCTTGTGGGCAGGAGACAACCTGGACCCCTCCCTAGGTTAGCAGAGGTGGTAGTGATCTCCAAGGGAGGAAACTCAAATATGGAGCCAGAGCAGGGTAGATTTTAGGAGGATGGCTAGATTTGATGGTGGGGGCTGGGGAAAGCTGATGGCATTATGACTATTCAAATATGCATATGAAATTAAAGCCTTATTTGCATAAACTCTGCAGCATCCCAAATTGCAAATCTAGCAGGTATGTTAAATCCAGTTTAGGGGTGTAGTTCTTCCCCTTTGCTGTCTATCTCTGGATAGTGTCTTTCTCTGCAAAGTTAGCTAGTAGCCTTGTCACCACCACCTAAATACTAAGGAAGGCAGAACTGGTCATGCCCTTGTAACTAGCTGGACTTTAAGGACATCAGGTAAAGAAGATCCCAGCAACTCTGCTGTGAACAATTGGGGGTGGGGAAGTTGTTCACACGGTGCCTGACTGGTCAACAAAAAGAAGGTAACTGTGTGTGGAATCATTCATGGATGGATAAGTGGGCTGCAGGTTCCTACTTATGCTTAATATACTACCCCCCTGCCCCCCGAAGGGCTTGGGACCAGATTCATCAGTGAACTCTAGCAATTGGACAGCTACTTTGCATTGCTGGAGCCACTGACCACAGCAGTGAATCTGGCCCTGAGTCTGATGGGATAGAGGAAGTACAGAGTGAGGTTCTGGAGCTACTGAATTATCTCTTGGAAGAACAACTTTTCCAGCTGTAGAATGCAGCAGCACCATAGGGCTTCTGAAACGTAATACCCTCCTGGCTCTTTTTCTTGCCTGTACTGATCTCTTAATAAATAGTTTGCCTGTGTGTGTGACATATTGAAAAATAAATGCTGTCACCAGTATTGTAATTACAATAGTTAACTGTGCTTGAGCATATAAAATATAATAGTCAAATTTAGGTAGGCATCAACATGGGCATTGCATCTTTTCTTACAGAAAGTCTAATATGAGGCTATTCAGGAATAGTATTCTGCTACAGTATTATTGGCATTGTGCATTAAAAGCAAATGTGGAGTATGATTTCTTGCCTATTCTCATCTGTACTGGACCCTGTAATACTGTGCAGCAAATATTTTATAAGGATTTCTAAAACAATAAAGTGTCTTTGTAGATTAGTTCCTCCTTTGTACTTTAACTTGTGTGCATTAAATGGAGAAGGGGTTTTGGGCAGCAGGCTCCAGTGCTGGGACTTCAGTAGCCTGGCTGTGTTGCCCTGGGCTCCAACCATAGGGTGGCAGGTACTGACTCCCACTCCCCTCCACCCCCCCCCAAAAAAAATCCAGCCATGCAGCCCTGGCAGGGCTTCAGCCCCTGGTTCTGGCCCCCAACTCTGTCTTGGTTTCTGGCCAGGCAGTGGCAGATGCTGGCCCCAGGCACTGAGCCGCAGCAGGCTTTAACCATGGGGCTTCGGGATCTGGCTGCAAGGCTTCTGCCTCTGGAACCCAGTTCTGGCAATGCAGTAGCAGGTGTGGGTTCTGGTCCTGGCCTCCGGCTGCACAGTGGTAGGCGGTGGCCCCCAGCCATGTGGCAGCAGGCTCCGACTGTAGGGCGTCAGGTGCCAACCCTTGGCTCAGCCATGCAGTGGCAGGTGCTGACCCCCAGTTCCGGCAGTGTGGCCCTGGCGCTGATCCCCTGCCCCAGCTGCTTGCACTGACCGACAGATCTGGTCCTGGCCTCCGGCTATGCAGCAGCCGGTGCTGACCCCAGACCGCTCAGCAGCAAGCGCTGGCTCCAGCTACACGGTGGCGGGCGTGGACTCCTGGCTCCAGCCACGTGTTCTGGCCGTGGACAGACTCTGGACTCTGACCACAGCTCCAGCTGTGAAGCAGCAGGCTCTAATCTCTGGCTCCAGCCACACAGCTCCTCTCCCTGGCTCTGCCCTGGTAACATGGCAGCAGACACCAACCCCTGGCTCTGACTATGCAGCAACAGGGCTCAACCACCACCCCCATCGTCCCTGGACCCTGCTGCCTCCCCTGATCTGCATCCATCCCACCATCATCGCTGAGCCCTGGGGCTTGCGGAGAAAAGTGATATTAACAAACACATGCAAGTAACACTTTTCACAGCCTCCCAGGTAGCTACTAAGTATGCTGTGAAAAGTGATATTAGCAATCACTTTTCACAGTATTTTCATTAAGTCTACAATATACCCCTCCATATATAAATTATTTGGATGTGTATCTGTGCCTATTTAATTGTTCCTAAATTTAATTATTTTTTTAGGGAAAGTGTCAGTGAGGCCACTAGCGAGAGTTAGTGGCCGCACTCTGAGGCCACCAAAAATTTTGTTTTGATAACCCAGGCACTAGATGGTGCCTCATGGAAGCTAGCCAATAGGAGGTCCCAATCCCCACCCCTCTGCAGTAGACATCTAAGTCTGGGCTGCAGGGGGGTACCTTGCGATTCTCAGCTGCCACCCCCTTTTTTTGGAGTTAGATGCCTATGCCACTTCAGGTAAGTGTGGGAGGAGGAGGAGGGAACCTGCCTCTAACTTTGGTTAGGATACTAATTTAGGAGATCGGAAAAACCTGGTTGAAGCCACCTTCCCTCTGAGAAGGAGAAGGCCTTTGAACAGGCGTCTGCCACTTTTCCAGGGGGCTAGTCTGAGAGGGCCACTTCTCTCTCTCCTCTTGAAGCTGTTCCACTGTGGATAAAATATTTTTAAAAAGTCACTGGAGCAGGGGCAGTGGCTTCTAGGTCTCCCATGTGATTTCTCTAGCAACCACGCTACAGTGAGTCTTGTGCTTGCACACACTGTTGTTGGCCCAATACCTTTTTCTTTTTAAAATTATCTACAGTGGAACAGCTTCAAGAGGATGGATTAAGGAAATACCACATCAGACTATCCCACAGTCCAGGGATCTCCCAGATCTCAGCTGAGTTCCCTAGCTAGTGGGCTAAAAGTTGAGGGAGTTGTCCTTGCTCCCCCTAGTCAGTTTGTCTAGGCCTGCCTCTTGGGGTCCGAGTGGGTGCTGTGACAGCTGAGCAGAGGTTTTTGTGAATGGCAGGATCCCTAAATCTGGGGTTTAAGTGCTTAAATCCTTTCCTGAATCTAGCCTTAATTATTTAAAATTCCTCTGTATCCAAACCTTCATCCCACTACATTTTTATACAACACATGGTGCTGGCTGACTTTTTACACATCTGAACACATGGAAAGTGTGGGAGAAAGTGGATGTTGACTATCAGAGCCTGAGGTAGCAGGGAACTTTGACTCCATGTGCTGAACTACATTGTTGTGCTGGTAAATTAAATTTAGAAATTTAAAAAATATGGATGATACGAACACATAGGGTACCCCCACAAAACTAAATTCTTTTCACTACTCTACAGTGTGATGGTTCAGCATCCATGACTATTTGAGTGCTTGATGCTTCTGCCCAGTCAGTAAGGCACTGACTCAACAAACAATCTAAATCCGTAACTAAAGAGGGTATTGCTTTCTCCAGTATTATGGGAGAAGTGTATGCGGTGATGGTACACACAAGAGAGGGTCTCAACCTCAGCCCTTTATATAATATCACTACTATGCATGAAGGTAAGGGCCAGAGAGCACTTGGCTCAAAGGGACTTTGCAGGGGGAAATTTTTTGTACAAAATAACTTAGTACCTGGCTCATGGTGCTGAATTTATTTATTAATTTTGCCAAACAGTAGTTCCCAGAAGATATGTAATTCCCACAAGATGACTGCAAAACTCTACTTATTAGTTCCCACAAGAAAATTAGCCCAAGCTTTGCAGTGCCTTGGTTCAGTCTGAAGGCATACATCTTGACACACCCCCAGACAGGGAACAGGGCTGATGTGTGCAAATAGCTGCATGAAATGGTGGGCATAGCTTCAGAGAACAATACAAAACAGTGCACTCTCTTTAAAGTAGACATCTTTATTCCCTGCCCCCTTTGGCTCAACATAGCTAAGCCCAAATTCAGCATAGATGTGAAACAATGCCACTGTGCCACCCACTCCACTGGCTTTGAGGTTTAGTGTCTTTATCCTGCAAGCATTAAGCAAATCAGCACACATATTTTAATTTACAACATACTGTGTTTCACATAATGCTTGTACTAAGCCTGCCCTGAATGATGCTGACAAGAGCTTGAGTTTGGACAATCATGGTACATCTACACAACAAATGGCAGCCTGCAGCCATGAGTCTAAGCCTGGGTTGACAGACTTAGGCTTGCACTATGCTACTATAAATAGCTATGTTGACGTTCATGCTCAGGCTCTGAAGTCTAGGGTTGGGGTTCAGAGCCTAAGCTCTAGCTTATGCTGCAATATCTACACAGGTGTCTTTAGCACTGGAGCACAAGTCCAAGGTCTGTTGCCCCAGTCTCAGAGATTCTATGCCACAGGCTGTGAGATAAACCCTTGGAGGCCCCAATCCTGCAAGTGACTTCATGTAGGCGCATCCCTGAACCACACCAAGGCCCACTGAAGTCAAGAGAATTCAAGAAGCACAGCATTCTGTCCATAGTCAGTAAGTTGCAGGAGCAGAGCCTTAATGTGTAAGAATGAGAACACTAGCATTTTCATCTCAGTTGCGTGCTTTTAGAGCAGAAGACGTCTCCCTTCTAAGCAGAACTCCTGTCTTAGAACTAGAGAGGAGCCAAGTGCAATATCTGGTTTCAGAAATTAGATTTTGCCTTTTTTTAAACCATGGCTGCAGTACACAGAGTGCACTAACAGAAGCAAGATAGAGGAGGAACTTTTTAAAAAAAAAAAAAAACCACAAGGCTCTCGAGACATTTTACTTATTTAAGTGGACCAGCTCTTCAGTGAATCAGTATATACTCTTATTTCCAAGAGCATATACTTACATTAGTTTTATTTACCACAACACTGCAATCATTTACACCTAGGCAATATAGAACATGATTACACACACCAAATTAGTTACTATGTAAGAGAATCCAACACACTAGCGCAAAAGGCACAATAAGCACTGCCTGCCTGCATTTCCCCTAATGCACAAGCCTGTCTAGCCAGTTGCTGGTATTCCATGGTTTAGGTATAGTTTTATTTATAATCTCTATTGACTATATGAAATGGTTGACACTGTCATTCAGTATCACATTTTGAGACCGTGTGTGCTAAAGAATGTTCCTTTCATCTTTATTTTATTTCAGAATCTGACAAGCAAACTTTAAACTCCAGTCAGTCATTACTTGGCTACGTTTCCATTACATTTACCTTGCTTTGGCAGCACACATATTTGTATTATATATTCTGCTGAATACTGGCCTCTTTGGCACTTCTTAAATTATGGATGCAATTTTTTTGACTATGCACAATACTGCTTTGGCTGTTTTAAATCGCTGATGATTCAATGTACAGCAGCTGTGGCAAAATGGCCAATGTTGTTTTGGTGGGTCCCATGCTTTTCTTGGCAGGGGGGCTAGGACACCACCCCTTGCCCTTGCTGTTGGGGCATCAAGGGCCCCACTAGTGGCCCTGGAAGGTGGTAGAGGAGGGAAGTGGGTCTGGGTTTGCTCCTTACTCTAAGCCCCAGCCCCTCCCAACCCCTACAAGTTTCTTACCCTCAGTCCTTGACACTAGGAGAGGAAGTCTCCCTTCCTCCAGTTCTCAGCAACAGGGAGGAAGCAGGGAGGTTTTATTAGGTTTCTGACAGGCCTTAACTGACTACAGGTGCTCCTATTAACCTGCAGTAACCTTTCCTTTTCTACAGGGAACCACACCGTAATTAGGCTAGGGCTTATATATCTCCCCTCTCCCACAGCTCCCTGGCTCTGCTGTATTGCACAGCATATTAAAAGAATTACAGAAACACACTATAAAATATGGTTATTATAGCTATTTCATGCACTACAAAATGGTAAAACATCATAGTACACAGTGGCTCACCTCTGAACAGTTACTGAGGTTACTTGGATACTTTGTATAGTGGCCACTGTCTTACACTTGGAGTGGCAGCTATGCTGCCTAAGAGACATGTTCAATGTTACCTACAAAGTCAAGGGCATGGAATGTAGGACTCCTAGAAAGGTGTGGATCACCTCTGTCCTGTTTCCATTTGAAGCAAGTTGGAATTATAGTACTTATGGAAGAAGGGAGGTAAATTCAAAAAACAAAGACACATAAAAAACCCAAAAGGGGATACAAAGAGAATTAAAGGGGAAGAGCAATAACAATCAGAAAATCAGTTTGAGCCCAGATGTATTTCACTGGCAGATCTTTTTGAAATCGTATTCTACAAAAGCCTGGATTAATACTGTTGTTTGAGGAGATCTGATAAAGCCACTACAGGAGTTTAACAGAAAGCAAGTAAATTGAAGGCATTATTTTATGGCTGTAGAGGCTTTGTGTAGCCACAGCATAAATATAGACTTACGTGTCTGCTGAATGGATTTAGAGCTGCAAGTGGCAGATGAAGCATTAGTAAAAACTTCCTTAAACTGTGTTTGTAAGATGTTTGATGCTGATTCCAAGCATCCGAGAGCTACATATTTTCTAGGGGTTGGGTGCAGCCCCCAAACACACTGTCAGTATCAAAAGGGTGGTAAACTGATGCTCCCCTTCCGAGAAACTTCAGTGGGGACTTCTCTTCTCAATCATCAACCTCCCTCCAAAAGAAAAACTGGTTTGTTCATGCTGCTGCAATATTTCAATGGGTGGGAAATAACACCTTGTCTCCACCCAGCTCTAATATTGTCCCTCGTGTCATGAGTTAAGAAGGTTCCTTGATCAAAGCTCACTCTCTGCACTGGGTTAACTTCTTAAAGTGAAGGAGTTATGGCAAGAGCACATGAAAAGTAGATAATCACTGGAGTCACATGAATCCAAATATGAATACAGTGGGTAAAATGGTGTTTGAATGCTGATGAAAAACTGCAAATAAACCATTTGTATCCTCCTCCCTGCAGAGTGTAAGGGAGTAACATTCAGATCTTAGCTTCGCTGTGAATTTGTGCCTTGCAAGGACTAAGCAACAGTTCAGTCATGATCGTTTCCTTTTCCTTGTACTAAATAAGTGGAGATTTCCTCCGGGTGTAAAGAGCACATACCATTTGGAGAACTCACAGAATTGTCTTTCATATGGCAATACGGTCCCCCAGCCAGACTGCTGTCCCTAATTTTATTTTCAACACCCAGCCTCTATTGGAACAAAAGAAGTGTTCTGACTGAGCTGTCACTGCATTGCTGTGTCTATCAATGCTGCCTTGGAGTCATTTGATTACACAATGTACCAGGCGCTCCGTTTGATTCTGCCTGCAATACACAGTACTATGAATCTAGGGAAAGGAGAAAAAAAAAACCTACCAGACATCACAAGTGCAATAGTTGTTTTTCCAAGGTATGAACAGATGAGGGCAGCACTGAGCCCTGGGGGGCATGATTCTGCTCATGTGTTCTGGCATAAGTCAGGAGTGGCTCCATTCCAGCCAACAGTGTTACACAAGCAAGCTCAGAACCAGGCCTTATCTCTAATTCAGATGCTGCTGTTTTTGTTTTTAAAACCTCTGTAGTTTCCAATGTGAAGTGGGAAGCGTACACTTACCTGGTGAAATTCTAAGCATTTGAACTTTGCTACCTAGCCTGAGCTATGTAGGGGGAGGGGGAGATAAAAACAAACAAAAACAATTGTTTGCTTTAAAAGATTATATGGAAATTACACTGGATTGAAGTTATTCCTTGTTTTAATTTTTTGTTGCCCAAACAATGAAACATTCTGCACTACATTAGCTGGCATGCACACACGGACCAAACAGTGACTCTCTCCTTTCACTACACACAGAACGGGACCACCGCATGATTGGACAAAGGAAAGCAATTTTGTTAACTCAATATAGCTACTGAGGAACATTTTTCTAGAAAGACAGAAGGCTTTTTGTTTGTTTTCCTCCTGCAAATTCAGCTATGTGGACTGGAGACTATCTTTCAAGGCTCGAAGAACTATAGAGTCTTCTTGTGAAAAGGCTAACGGTGTCCACTGTGGCTGAAATGAGATAACAGTGGTTTAAAATCCACGTACAGCAACAATCAAATGGAAAACTAAGAGAGGCTATAACATTACATAAAGGACAAAGACTTTTGAGACAATCTGTTCAGAGAAGGTATCAAAAGGGAAATAAAGATAATGGAGGCCTGATTCTACAATCATTTAAAGTGGTGTAAACCAGGAGTAACACCACTGAAGTTATACCAGCACAATCAGAATCAAACTAAGTCTTGTATTTATACATCTTATTTATACATGTGCAGATGAGCTGCTTTTCTGACAACTTAGCAGACAATTTAGTTTCTAAATCAAAGTATTAAAACATTTGCTTACTTCACTTGAAGAACTTAATTTCTGTATCGACACAGTCATAGAAAAGGTCTGCTACTTCAGCAGGATCCAGAACCTCTGTACTGGTGAGGATGTCCTCCATAGCTTCTAAGCCTTGTCTTTCAAGGTCTAACATAATCCTCATCAGCTTCTGACCTTTATCCTAAAGGCAAGAAACAGCCAACTTAAAGTACCCATTAAACAAATTCAAGCGACTTTTTACTACTCCTCTCTGCTGGGGGGGCACTTTCACACTATTTGAAAATGTCCCATTCCTCCACCTCCCCCACCCCCGGTACTGATTTTTTTCTTTTTCTATGTTAGTGTGGTAGAACCCGAAGCAAAAATGAAAACAATGGTCTATCATTTAACATGCAGAACAAATAATAGAGACTAGTAATCAAGAAACAACTTTAGTAAAATAGTGAGTAGTAAATTCAAAGGAAATAAGAACGTTAAAGATTGAGCACAGCTTGGGGGATGAAACTTGTATAACTCTGAGAAAAAAGGAGTTTCTTTGATTCATCTCAAGTCTGGAAGCTCATTAACAACAAAAATACTGCAGAACAGCCAGGAGTTCCCGGAAGGATTTTCCAAAACCAGGCACGGGTACAGAGAACAGAATGTAGAACAGTATCCCGCAGAACATCACCCTCTTTACTCTAGGTTTAGTCATGGGATTAAAATTAATGAGTTTGCCCATTTACCTTTTAACCTTTGTATAGTCAAACAGCATCAAAGTGAAAGACAGATCAAACGTTACATCTAAATTACAGAGAAGAAAGATTCTAGCCCGGAATAAGGGCTGCATCTGTGTCAGAAACTGAAAGGTTTACTTGGCTGCTGCTTTTCAACATTTTCTATGTAGAAGGTCCTCTCCAGAAAATATATTGCTTTAGCTAGTTTTTAGCATAAAAGTCCACTTTCAACGTGAGTGTCTGTGAATGGTTGCATCAAGTGGCAGGACTGCTGTGTGTGTTTTGGAACGGACTCCTTGAAAAGAAAATGCCATTTCTATCTTCGTAGACTATTTCACTTATACTGGAAGCTGCAAATGAGATTCTCACACTCAGAAGGACCATTTTTAGCAGGAAGGGTGGCTGGGAGTTTTTTAGGTTTTCTTATTGGTACTCTATAGCTCTTCCCCAGAAGGCTAGAGTCACTTATGTTAAGCTTCAGAGTATCAAGAATCCAAAGTTTCAGCATCATGGGCCCTGGTGAATTTAGTATTTGCTCTTAAGGGTGTTCTAAAATTTCACCTCAGAACACTGAATACTTTTCATACAGAGTGGGCTGACTCAGTCTGACTTTCTTCTTTATTCTCCATGATTTGGAGGTTGGCCTCAAATTAATTTTCCAAATCCACTACCGCCTTTTTTAAAAATTTTAAACGTGGTAACTTAAACTTGTCAAGTTTACCATTTATAATTACTGAAGAAGCCTTCAAGTCACCTTATGTATCAGTTACTTCCATCACCACCATAGGACTGCTGGGCTTTTCTGATTGTGGGTCTATGTGACTCTACAGCTGATAGCAAAAGACTAACAGGTTGAGGTCAGAAAGTTTTAAACAGAAATAGGCTGCTCTGTTTGCTTTTTGGGCTCAGGCCTTTGTGTAAAACAAAAGCAAAACTTTTCTGAGAGAAAATACCATCATTTAAAGCTACAGAACTGGGGTGGGTGTCACTATGTTAAAAGAGGGTTTTCAATAGCCCTTTCCTCTGAAAAATGCACTATGAACAGTCTTTTCCTTTATTAGCTCAATAATCAGAAGGCATGTGTCTAATGAATCTTACAGAAAAAAAATGAACTAGATCTTGTTTCATTCCCTTAACGGATGAGATGGGATGCACTAGGAGAAGATACAATAAATAGGATGTTTTTTCATGATGCATGGCATTTGGTGGAGCCATTGAATTTACCTGGTTGTGCTGATGATGAAATGGGGGAGTCATCAACCTACTGTACATAGTTTGCCAAAATGGCAGATTATTGATTTAATTCAACAGACCAGTGTTTGAATCCTTAGAACACTGGTGCTGATTATAGTTGTCTGCAGCTGCAGACCCCTTCTGTAAGCCCCCTCGAGAAATCGGATCCCCTTTTATCTAACTGGAGGGTTTGCAGTTAAATTCTCCTTCTTAAACTCCACCACTAGGAGTCTGAATTGAGCTGTCAGCAGGAAACCCTGGCTTCTCTTGCTTTCTGCTGAGGACAGACTACTGCTACCCCCTGTACAACATTTGTTCTCATTCTCTGTCAGCTCCTACTCTTCGTTTCCTTGTGCATCAGTGCAGCACAGCAAGAGGGAGAGGAGGCAGTTGGCAGTCTCGCAAGAGAGCATCAGACCATTCCTACACAGGTCTGAGTATGCACCAATGATTTTGGATGGAAGGGTAAAGACCAAGGAGGGAGCCTTGGACAATGGGGAGGAGAGGCTGACATGCTCTATACTGCTAGCCAGTGTGGATTGTAATAATTGGAGCTCTGCTGATGATAGCTACCTACTTCTTTATTCTGCCCTCTTTATTGCGGGTGAAGTGAGAAAGGCATTTCCTTCTGACAATTTTGACCATCTGTAGAGTGGTCCTTTTGTGACTTGCCTGGTTTAAGGTCACTTTCTCCTCAAGGGAAATCTTCTTTCATGGCCTTTACAAGAGTGGACATCTTCGGCTACACAAATTCTGAGGGGACCAATGCTGCTCAACCTGTAGCCCAAAGGGGGTCCACACCACCCAGGGTAAGATGTAGTTATACATGTGATGTTTACCACTCATGTTCCAGCACCATCCGGTATGGGGTACACAGTGCTCTCTGCTGACGGACTTCATGAGCCTCGTCAAGGTTCCTTCCCCACTCTGAACTCTAGGGTACAGATGTGGGGACCTGCATGAAAACCCCCTAAGCTTATGTTTACCAGCTTAGGTTAAAACTTCCCCAAGGTACAAACTATTTTACCTTTTGCCCTTGGACTTTATTGCTGCCACCACCAAGCATCTAACAAATATATAACAGGGAAAGAGCCCACTTGGAAATGTCTTTCCCCCAAAAATCCTCCCCAAACCCTACACCCCTTTCCCAGGGAAGGCTTGATAAAAATCCTCACCAATTTGCATAGGTGAACACAGACCCAAACCCTTAGATCTTAAGAACAATGAAAAAGCAATCAGGTTCTTAAAAGAAGAATTTTAATTGAAGAAAAAAGTAAAAGAATCACCTCTGTAAAATCAGGATAGTAAATACCTTACAGGGTAATCAGATTCAAAACATAGAGAATCCCTCTAGGCAAAACCTTACGTTACAAAAAGACACAAAAACAGGAATATACATTCCATTCAGCACAACTAATTTTATCAGCCATTTAAACAAAACAGAATCTAACGCATATCTAGCTAGATTACTTACTAAGTTCTAAGACTCCATTCCTTTTCTGTTCCCGGCAAAAGCATCACACAGACAGAGAGAACCTTTGTTTCTCCCCCCCTCCAGCTTTCAGAGTTTCTTTCCTCATTGGTCATTTTGGTCAGGTGCCAGCGAGGTTATCCTAGCTTCTTAACCCTTTACAGGTGAAAGGGTTTTTCCTCTGGCCAGGAGGGATTTAATTTAAAGGTGTTTACCCTTCCCTTTATATTTATGACAAGCCTCAACACACCAACCAATGTTAGATACATTCCCTACTAGACAGGATACAGACAGGGCTGTCTCAGTTTGGTAATTTCTAAAAACTTCTTTTTAGAGGGAAAACAAAATTCCTGCTCTGAGGTATAAAAAGCCACTCCATTGCAAGAGATGAGATGTGCAAGACTAACTATAAATGTGAGTTTGTAAAATTCACATTAACAAATATGTGAACACAAACGACTGCTGAAACAGGAATTGCATAAGATGTCATAACTTTAACAAAAAGTTATACATTATGAATCATTCCATGGCATTTTGGGCTGTATAAGTAGGGGCATTGCCAGCAGATCGAGGGACATGATCGTTCCCCTCTATTCGACATTGGGGAGGCCTCATCTGGAGTACTGTGTCCAGTTTTGGGCCCCACACTACAAGACTAATGTGAAAAATTGGAAAACATCCAGCGGAGGGCAACAAAAATGATTAGGGGACTGGAACACATGACTTATGAGGAGAGGCTGAGGGAACTGGGATTCTTTAGTCTGCAGAAGACAAGAATGAAGGGGGATTTGATAGCTGCTTTCAATTACCTGAAAGGGGGTTCCAAAGAGGATGGATCTAGACTGTTCTCAGTGGTAGCAGATGACAGAACGAGGAGTAATGGTTTCAAGTTGTAGTGGGAGAGGTTTAGGTTGGATATCAGGAAAAACTTTTTCACTAGGACGGTGATGAAGCACTGGAATGCGTTACCTAGGGAGGTGGTTGAATCTCCTTCCTTAGAGGTTTTTAAGGTCAGGCTTGACAAAGCCCTGGCTGGATGATTTACTTGGGGATTGGTCCTGCTTTGAGCAGGGAGTTGGACTAGATGACCTCCTGAGGTCCCTTCCAACCCTGATATTCTATGATTCCGACATCTCAGTACTCCGGGATACAGTTCAACCTGTGATATTCCTGCCACAATCCTATTATAATGTGACAAAAGTTTTATAACACATCCCAATAACCAGTAACACCATTCAAAATAACTCTGTATCTTGTGACCAAATATACCGCTGTATTCACACTTGACACACTACTGTAATAATCTTTGTACAAGGTATGCCTTGTAAGATATCATTAGAAAACTCAATTTGCTGGTCAGTATTGTCCTGATAAAATGTGTGCCAACATTGTACGTGAAGCAATAAGAGTCCCCTGTATGATGTTATTAACACATGTTTCAAACCCCACAACTCCACCCAGGCAGTAGGGCAGACCTGACTTAATGAAGGAATGTGTGTTTGCCTTAATGTTCATTTAAGCAGTAAACAGAGTCATCAAGCAAGGAGGGAACACAATGGAAGTTCAAAGACGTGAAAATAACCCAGCAGGGACTATCCTTTCACATAGACTCTGTCTCTGGGTCTCAGCTAGAAATGTTTTTTGAGAGGACAAACTATAAAAAGGAGGGACAAACACCCCAAGAGACTCCCCTCCCTCTTTCCCACCTCATTCTCCACACCTGAAAAGACAAAAAGAAACAACCATTGGACTCTGGGGGATGGGTCTTGACCTGAGAGTTTGGTCAGTAATCTGCTGGAAGCATGTGGCGAGAAAGTTTGCTTTGCAACAGAGTTAGTTTCTTAAGTAGATACTAGTAAGAGTTTTATCTTTACTTTTCTTGTAACCACTTCTGACTTTTATGCCTCATTATTTATACTCACTTAAAATATCTTTGTAATTAATAAACTTGTTTTACTGTTTTATCTAATCCAGTGTGATTAAGTTGAAGTGTCTGGGTAACTCTTTAAGATAATAAACTGGCATGTTATTCCCCTATAGGAACAACAGACAATATATTTATACTGTCCAGAACAGGGCTGGACAGTACAGGACCTACATTTCTGGGGAAAAGATCTAGGACTGGGAATGTGTTGTGGTCACCCTGCAGTATAACCCAGGCTGGTGAGAGCCAGGGTATAGTTGGCAGGCTGCAGTTACACACAAACAGTCAGGGTGTGACTTGCATGCTGGAAGGCTGTTTGTGAGCGGCACAGGTGGGAGCTACATCAGCAAGGCATTGTAAGGTACACAAGGTTGCAAGGCAGAGGTGACACAGCCCCCCACTGATCTGGATTGTGCCCCGCATGTCACATATGTACAATGATTGCCTTTGAAAGTTTGAGGGATTTTATATGAGTTTTTCAGGCTCTTGTAAGTTTCCCTTTGATTCTTTTTAAGGGGCAACTTGGGCAACCTGTCAGTTTTTTGTAAACATCTCTAAACTTTGATAGTGTTCAATAATGCAGCACTTAAAGAAAAAAGCCCACCACCACGCATGAGCCCTATACAGAAGCAGACAACTTTCATCGTTTTAAAATTCTATAAGCTGAGAGTCTGAATAATAAACTCTGCCAACATCTGATGGGAATTTTTTTTTAGTTCCATGTTTACAAAAATTAGTAAGAAAAGAATGCAACCAACCATGGCTAAAATGTTCACTCCTCCATTTTTACTTCTAAGCCTCTATTCAGATTTTTAAGTGGGGGGAACCCCACTAATTTCCTTTTAATTAGATTTAAAAGTTTCGGTGGAAAAAGATTTTACAGAAACTTTTCTAGAAAGAATGAAGCGTAAGTCATGCAAACATACAAATTTTTGTTCCCACAGTCAGCATTTTAGATCCCGGGTGTTTTAGTTTTAAGAAAAAAACCTGTCTCTAAAGGCTCCAGGTCCTAGAGGCTTTACCTGATTATTCTCAGTGACAGATCGGGCCCGCTCATGTGCCTTGTACAGTTCATGTCTCCGGTCAGGCTTCTCCTGGAACCGAGGTCTCTTTTTTACAGGATCATCATCACCAAGAAAAGGCGATTGAACTTTTGGTACTAGTTTGACGTCATCAACGAAGATGAAAGGTTTAAATATGGACCTGAAAGAGATAAGAACCTTATTCACAGGGACATTGTGTATATCACTCAGCAGTATATCCAGGCTACTTTGCCAACAGAGATGCATTGGACAGTATTGCATGTGCATATCTATATTACTGTGGCAGGATGGGGTCAGATATGGCACAAAAATAACCTCTTCTAAAAGAAGGAACACATGCCACAAGAAAAATCCATTTGCTTTCAAAAACACTAGGTCCTGCAAAGCTTTACATATTAACCTCTCTTTCTCCCCCTCCATGTCAGTTTCCCCATTTCTGTGAATTATAGCATTGAGCTTCCTTCCTCTTGATTTTTTTTTTGGGGTGGTGGGAGAAGAGGGTAAATGTTTTGATCATCTTTAAATCCCAAAGTTTAGCCCCATACTACTCTCTTGCTTTCTTTTTTCCTTCATGTTCTCTCATTCCACACTTTAAGTAGTCTGTGGAAGCTGTGCTTAGAGTTTTCAAAGAAATTAACTGGCTCAGAACCAGTCTCCCAACCTAAAACTTCCCAGTGCTCTTACATTTGCACAGCATCAATTTATATGTCAATAAAGCTCTTCACACAATATACATCTTAAGTCCTGCACTCAGTTCAGAATTTCTTTGCTGAAACAAACTGAAGGTGGATATATTTAAAGCCACCCACTTATGAGGGCTAGAGGAAGATTTCTGGCCAAGTTATTACACAACCTACTAAGTATCTCTGAAGATTTGGCATTGACCAGCAGTGTCCAAATTGGGAAGTCAAGGAGAGGTTAAAGAAATGGTTACACAGAAAATACTGTAATATTTTTCATCAAACAAAGCATTTCAATCTGGAATTAGATGGGAGCTCAAAATTAAACACTGGATTTGAAACCTGTCCCTAACCTAAGGGAATTTCATATATAAAATCTAGATCTAACCTCTTGCTTAGGAACACAAGAGCAAATACTTTTAATAAACTGCATGTCACACATTTGTTTTTTAAGGCAGTGCCCTTCAGCCAGTGTGAAGGAGGATGCTAAAAGGTGAAGGACTTTTGAAAAGAAGATTGAAAACTAACGATGGACCAGGAAACTGAAGTCCATCACTGCTGCTCTATCCATCACTGTTGAGAAGCCCTGCCATCAAAAGGTTCTGACCTGAACAAACTGGGGCAAGACATGTCTTTTATTACAGATTTTTTTAAGAGAAGGCATGTAAAGCAGAAGTGACAGTAGCATGCAGAAATGGGCTGTTATTCTTTATTTGTATTTTAGCTGCACCTATTGTCTCTGATTGACAGCCATGGAGATGGAAATGCTCTCTGAACAGCGGAAGCAGGAGCAGCGCACACTGTCCCAACAATGCAGCTCAGTCTTAAACCACAGTGACCATTGCTAAGGGAGACAGTTCAGTCTCCAAGCCCACTGAATCATTGGTATCTGCAGAAACTGCCAATGAGAGTACCAGTTAGATAAGACGATAGACCACCTCACCCGCCCAGTGCCATATGTTGGGGGTTTTGTGAGGAGGATGCTTGTCCAATGAACTGCACTGAGACTAACATTTTGCATACATTCATGTTGTCAGTGTTTCCTATTGGGAACGATGGGGAGTGCGGATGAGAAGAAAAGCTTTGTGACTCCCGGCTGGGGAGGCAACAGTTAACAGACAGAGCTCAGATGAACCTGAGGCTCATTAGCCTCCCTGAAACCCAACCCTTTCTTATTTATAAGACAGACAATCAGCTGCTAGGGGTTTTCAGGGAGTGAGGAAGCAGGCTGGCATGACCAGAGTGGGACAGCTTTTCTCTTCACAAAGACACACAAACTCAGAGCTGAAAGTGAGTTTTTATTACATTTGATCATAGTTTGTCTAGAAAAGTTTTAACTCACAGAGAAGCAGGAACTCTGGTGTGGCTGTTTTTTCTTAATGTCTTGTGTACAAACCTTGGTTTATGGGGAATATAGGGTGCTGGAGCTAGGGGTGCTGCTGCACCCCCTGGGTGTAAGTGGTTTCCATTATATACAGGGGTTTACAGTATGGTTCAAAGCTCTAAGCACCCCCCACTATATAAATTGTTCCAGCACCTGTGATGGGGAGAGGGAAGGACCTCTGCAAGTCTGTCTGTTTGCAGCCAGGCTAGAGGCTGTAGCTTTGCTATGGCAAGGAAAGGAATTCCAAAGGGTGTTTAAAGCCTGCTGCAGCCTTTATGCGACACAGATGGGAGAGCAATGGGCCTTGGTAAGGCAAAGAGTATTTTGGAGAAGCAAGCCTACCTACTGCCTTGTTCAGAGTCCAATGAAGACTTGAGTTCCAGGTGAAGGGTGAACCTCCCTTCAGCACTAAAGTGATCCCACAGGGGTCTCTTAGTCACTAAGGGCTTGTCTACATTACCTGCTGGATTGACGAGCAGCGATCGATCCAGTGGGGGTTGCTTTATTGCGTCTAGTCTAGATATGATAAACCGACTGCCGAGAGCTCTCCCGTTGACTCCGGTACTCAACCAGGGCAAGAGGCGCAGGCAGAATCGACGGGAGAGCGTCAGCCGTCGACTTACCGCAGTGAAGACACCGCGGTCAATAGATCTAAGTACGTCGACTTCAGCTACGTTATTCACGTAGCTGAAGTTGCCCAACTTAGATAGATTTCCTCCTTCCCCACCCCACGGTGTAGACCAGGCCTTAGAGTACTTCAGGAAGTAGCTAAAGCAACCATCTTTGAGAATTTATGGAGAATGGGTGAGGTCCCAGAGGACTGGAGAAGGAAAAACACAGTACCTACCTTTAACATGGGGAATGAGGAGGGCCTGGGGAACGATATAGACCAATCAGCCTAGCCTCTATAAATGGAAAGATACTGGAACAAATTATTAAGCAATCAATTTATTCAAACCTAGAAGATAGTAAGATAAGTAACAGCCAACAAGGATTTGTCAAGAACAAATCATGCCAAACTAATTCAATTTTCTTCTGATGGCGTAAACAGCCCATTGGCAGGGGGGAGGGAAGGGAAGGGAGAATCAGTAGACGTGGTATACCTGGATTTTAGTAAGGTTTTTGACAGGCCCCAGATGACAGTCTTATGAGAAGAATATAAGAACTATGAAATTAACTGTAAGGTGGGTACACAACAAGTTGAAAGACCATATTCAGAGTAGTTATCAATTGTTCACTACAAGCTGGGAGAACTTATCAAGTGGAATCCCAGAACGGTCTGTCTTCTGTGAATATTCTGTATTTTCATTAATGACTTGGACGATGGGAGTTAAGAATATACTTATAAAACTTGTGGGCAACATCAAGTTGGGAAGGGTTCCAACCACTCTGAAGAACAGGATTCAAGTTCAAAATGACTGACAAATTGAAGAACTGAAATCAACAAGATGAAATTTAATAAAGACAAGTATAAAATACAGCCCTTAGGAAGGAAAAATCAAATGCACAACTACAAAACAGGGAATAACTGGCTTGGCCGTAGTACTGCAGAAGAGAATCTGGGTGTTATAGTGGATCACAAACTGAATGAGTCAGTGTTGTGGAAAAAGGCAAATGCCATTCTAGGATATATTACCATGTAAGGCACAGGAGGTAATTGTCCTGCTCTACTCAGCATTGGTGAGGCCTCAGCTGGAATAGTGTGTACAGTTCTGGGCACCACACTAAGATGTGGACAAATGGGAGAGTGTGTCCAAAGGAGAGCAACAAAAGGGATAAAAGATTTAGAAAATATGACCAATGAGGAAACGTTGAAAGAACTGGGCATATTTATGTAGAGAAGAGGCTGAAGGGGGAGTCTTCAAATAGATAAATGGTTGTTACAAAGAGGATGGTGATCAATGATTCTCAGTGTCCATGAGGGTAGGACAAGAAGTAATTTGTAGCAAGAGAATTAGGTTAGATATTAGGTAAAACTTTCTAGCTAGTAGGATAGTTAAGCACTCGTGAAATCACCATCCCTGAAGGTTTTTAAGAAGGTGTTAGACAAACACCTCTCAGGGATGGTCTTGGTTTACTTAATCCTGCCTCAGCATGGTGGGAGGGGGACTAGATGACCTCTCAAGGTCCCTTCCAGGTCTACATTTCTATGATTTCTAAGACAACTAATAGTCATCTGACTGTAGTGACCTTTGGTTGTCCAAGGGGATAGTCAGATCAGCATCCTCTCCCCAAAATTATAATTTCCCTAATGTACAGTAAGTGGCAAATATTTTCTTAAGCTGCATGTGGTTTAGTTTAAAATACAATGCAGAGTGACCCAAGCTGGGATTCACAGTTCATGGTGAGAGAGACTTGTTAGGCCATGGGTTGTTCCCTATAGTATTCCCCAGTACTCTGTCCTGCCCAGATTTAAGCAATAGGGTTTTTATTTCTTCTCAAGAGGACGTTTCAACAAACCTTTACGTAAAAATGTTTCCTGCTATTCATCATAACTTTTCTTTTGCTAATTTTATGGTGTGGTAATTTTATACGGGGCTGTGGCCACTTAGGCCACCCTAAGCAGTTCCTCTCCCTTTTTGAAGTTTACACACTGTATATATAGTACTCAGACTTGTGTGTTCTTTTAATCACGGTCTGGACAGTAGGTACAGGTTAGTGTGTCAAGTCTTTCTTTTACTCTCCCTGCCAGTCACAGGATACAGAATCAAACCACACCACTAGGCCCAACAAACAGAGTAGGGCTGGGAGCAGAACACAACAGCTGTGATGTCAAATTGATCTAGCATGTTTCATGTAAATATGTGTGGGTTTTTTTATTTTTTTATTTCTTAAAAAAAAAAAGCTTAAGTGGTCACTGGCTTTTCAACTCTGCTAGCTTCCATTTTAAATTGCAATAAGCTACATTTAAGTCACATAGCACTTCAGTGTTCCAACAAGGCTTCTAGGATGCATGTAAAGGCTCTGTCTGTTGAATGTGTTTCTTATGCTTTCTAACATAATGTAAAATGTTAGTAACCAGGCATGACTGTGTCAGACTTGTCTACTCTGACAGGAAATGGTTTTTATAGTACCACAAACTTGGGTGAGGAAGGGACAAAGGGATCACCTTGCCTGTTTTAAAGAATCAGATTTGAACCTATGAAACAAAATCTGAGTCAAGGTTGAAACTTCCCTTTAACTCTGTTCTAAAAGTTACTGGAACTAACAACATTGTGGGTTCACAAATTAACAAACGGAAATGGGGCGAATTAGGAAAGTGACTCGCAGCAAAAAGTCGTTTTGGTTTTCAAGAGTCTATTTTGAAGTATAGGCATCAGTACTGTACTTGTCCTTTTATTGAGGTATTAATACCCTGATCTAAAGCCCATACAGTCAATCGAAGACTTAATGGATTTTGTATCAGGTCTTTGTGGATTTTTTTTTTAAGATAAGTCTCTTGACATAATTAAGTACAAGAACCACGAATATTCCAAGAAAAGTTTCACCGTAACTTTATATTAAACGTGATACAACCTAGATGCAGCATAGCTTGTCAGACATCTAGTTAGCAACATGAATATGTTCAAGTTCTTGGGTTTTTTTACATTAAATCCTAATATATCTCAAAACTGCGAATGAGAAGTGCTTTAAATGCTACATGCACAATAATATTACTCACTCACAGTATTATTACTTTTGTAACACTTTGAGAACATCTGAATAAAAACTGAAAGACTAAAACTTTTTCCCATGTTGGTTTTGGGTGACTAAGCAGAGATTGCAACTTCTAAGAACTGCCACATTTTCCATAAAGTTGAATTAAGATAACTAAACATTTTTTTGAATTGTTTTCATTTCTGTAGTTTAAGAATGAGGTTTGGACAAATTTGTTCAAACTTATTTTGGCAACACTGGAAATAAAAAGGCCAGAACAATGGAATATCACTAAGCATCTTACAGTACATGCTCAGCCATTATAATATGGGGCACTGTGAGAATAATTATTCTCTTTCTCAAGATTAAAATTTAAGAACTTAAATTGAATTTACATTAATTTTACCACTGTCTGCTGATATCCCCCATAAGTGAAATGGAACAGAAGGAAAGGATGTCCCATTTAAAAGGACTTGCCTCCATGGTGAATTATTTTTCAATTACCAAAGCCAGCACTCTGAACAAGTTAAAATACCATAGCAGGGATTTAAGTGTAAGACCAAATGTATGGAATGTTAGTGAGCTACTGTTCTTTACATTAAGATTAACAAAATGTTTTTTGTCCTAGTACCATAGATATTTACCAGGATTTCTACTTCAACTGCATTAAAAGAGAAACCCATGTCTTGAAAACAAAGACATGATCCAAAGGGTGTATGGGCGGGGCATACAGCAGGTGCTGAATCTTTTGACACAGAACATAGTCCTTGTGTGGTGAGCATAGACAGGAATTGCAGCACACCTCTGTGAAGGGACATGATAAAGGGGAAGGACGGTTATATGCACCCTCTCCCTCTTTGTTCACCAATGCAGAGCCAGTCACAAGGGGCCCTAAATTTGTCACTAAAATCAGTTTAATAGCTTTCAATGTACATACACACGGCCGGAATCTCCTTATTAAAGCCTGCACCTCTAGGCCTGAGAAGGGCAGCAGACACCCTGACTTACCTTGAAGGGTCCGGAGTGCCAGTGAAGTAGTGAATGCAGGGAGAAGTAGGGTTCTGAGGCAAAACAGACACTATGCTAGCTGTAGTGAGGAAAGTTTCGGAGTCCACACAGACACCACTAGCTTTGTCACGCAAGACCTCCATCATTGTTCGCACAGTGATACTTCCTGCAAAAAGGGGAAAAAAGTGCCCCAATGGGCCTGATCCACAGCCCACCGAATTCAAAGGAAAGTACTTATACTTCAGTGGGCATTGCATCAGGCCCAATGCAAACAGTGCCAAATCATATAGGTGGGAACATACCCCCACCACTATTAGCAGCTTGTATTTACAGAACTTAAACCCTGAAACATACTAGAACAGATTACAGCTGCCTTGCACTGCCTCAGCCCTCTAACTGATGGACTTTTTGCCACTATAAATGTCTCCATTCACAGCCCCAAGTGTGAATTTGGCCCATCATGTCTAATGGATTGGAAGTAATTCAAAGTACAGAGACAAGTTTCACAACTATGGGGGTGGTAAAGATAATCTATAACGTGGATCATCAAATGTTCCCAGTGGCTTTTGGCGTAGTTATCAATGTTTAACTAGACTACACTATAGTAGTATATATATATATATAGTATATATAGTGTATATAGTACACTATACGACAGCTCTGCTACAGTTATGGTTAAGACCAGCTTTCTTTTAAAGCTCAACTGTTCTAGGTGCTTGAATTAGTTTCTATTTGTTTCCCCTCCTGACCCTCTCCTGCAGATTGAGGATTACTTTGAGTGGTGGGCATTGGACCACAGCCCCCTTACTAGTATTGTGCACTGCAGTGAGAAGTTTTTCATCCAGTCTCCTGTTGCACAAGAACTAGATTTTGTTACCATTTCAAATATCAGCAAAATCATTCTTAATGTAGAGCTTTTAAAGAGAATGGCAACACTGCTCACGCATGGCTGAACTGGTGCCTTGAACAACGATTACACATTACTCATGCACAGCAGCAGATGCTGCAGTAATTCCAAAAAGGGTTCTGGCCAGCTCCAGCTATGTTAAGTGATTAGTAAATTCTGGACCAGAACATAAGCCCATTTCTGCTGAGAGCATTTCAATAATCAAAATCTGCTCCAGTAATAAAAACATCCAGTTTGGCCTGAAAAAGGGGGCGGCGGTGGAGTCTTTCCTAAGTGCATCTTCATTGCTGTAACAGAACTCGAGTCTCATAGTTTGCAATCATAGCTTGTTTCCATAGGCAGTTGGATAATGCCTCTTCCCCTCCTCACAATAGGACTGATATGAACATCCTTCTGGAAAAACACTATGCCCTCCCTCATCGTTTTCTACTAAGGTAAGTCATCTTTTCATGCTAGGAGAACAGGGGTGCACCGGTACAATATTACTCTTATTCCCATGTATCAAACCTATAACAAAAAGACAATCAAATCACACAGATGGTGGAGTGTAAAGTTTTGTGGGTTTTTTTAAAACAGCCTTCTTCTAAATTTAGGCTGAGGCGTTAAGACTTCATCCAGGAGTTTTGCTCGAGGCAATTTGTTCTATGGATTTTCCTTCCATGTAGTTTATGGACTGGCATGTGAAAATGCTCTCCTTGTACCCACTTGAGACTACGGACGAAGGTCTGGTTGAGAAAAGTGGGAATTAAGTGGCAAGAAAAATCAGTGAGGAAAAATCCTTACTACTTACCTTCTTGTTTTTCTAGACTCTCCTGGCCTGAGCAGCAGCCTAAATGGTCCTCAGCTAGAGAAAACACTTCAGAAAAATTGAATTCTGTATCTCCAGTCCACCAGCCTTGAGTCTCTGCATAACTCCTAAGCTCAGGATGCTCAACATCAATTTTTGTAGTTAATGAAAGCTGGTTGCAAATGCACTTTACTCCCTCTATGGAAAGAGCCACAAATCACAATATACCATTACTAAAATGGAGCTAGAAGTGGTTAGAGGAGCAAAATATTTGGTTAGCAAATTAAGCCATTGACCAATCTAGACATTTCGTTGTGATAGTCACCTAATTACACATGCACAGGATTTACTCATCACGTCAAGTTTCAGGGCCTGATTCTCCAATGCATTTTGTGTCATGTTTAGATACTTATCCCTGCACCATGTGATTGCACAATGCTACCGTATCAAAATGCTATAATTTTCAACCATCTCTGCACAATGGAAAAGATTCTACAAGGTGCAAAGCAGTAGAGAATCAGGCTCTTAGATTTCCAGAAGCTAAATTACGACGCTTCATTTCCAAACAGGTATTTGAAAGTAATCTTGACCCTTTGCCCGAGACCACATTAACTAGCTCATCCAACATGGTTACAATCAACTCAAAGGAATTAACACAATAGTACTTCAGCCCAAAGTTGATCTGTGTGGCATTACTTGTTTGAAGAAAAAGTTAATCCCACTATTCAACACAGCATTATACACATTTGCTAAATAACTTTCCATCCCAGAAACTGTCACCTAATTATAACTGGAAATTTTAAATTTCTTGTTTGAAAATGGGCATCATTTGAAAGACCAGCAGAAGAAGAGCTCATGTGGAATAACACATAATCTGGTTTCCAATCAAATAGGAATACCTGTTTAAAGATTTTTTTTTAATGTTCAATATTTAAAATGCAATATCAAATTATAAATCCTTCTGTAAAAACGTAATGTATACTAACACCTAGTGTCTTTGTGAGCACAAGATTTGTTTTAAAACACAGTTCTCTAGATGTTAAGACAATAATATGGATTGAAAATAATAAGCCTTCAATGTGTGTGTTTTGTATGACTTCCCCCTCCCCCCCAAAAAAATTCTGCCTGTATTGCTTATATCCATACACATCAGACAGTATGATTAATGATTGCTACTGCAGATACTCACCAGAGGATACAGTAAACACATCATAGGAGTAATGGAAATAATTGTTTAAACTATACTCACTATCCAAACAAAACTTGACAGTGAAGGTAAGGTAGCAGGCTTATTTTTAATAGGCAGGCTAAAGTGATTTATGGAATTTTTACTTTAATAGCATCATTAACAGCTATTGTTATAAAATCAGATTTGCCTTTCTAATGCCCACTGAATAAAATTTTAAATAGTGATTACTAATCCAAGTTAAAAACTGCTATAAGCATTACTGTCTACTAACCAACTACAGAAACCAAGGGTCAGTGGCAGGCTGTTCATTTTCAGGAAACGAAAATTGGAATAATTTTGATTTGATCAACTGGAATATGTTATTATCTAGCAAAGCAAAAAAAAAACCCATTAGCACCTGTTTAAATATTACAACAATTAAACTCATTTATATTTTTTGTTCTTTCTAGTAAGTCAAATTGACAGAATTACTCAAGTCAGTGCTATGTTCAGATCAGCAAGAGGACAGTAACAGGAGTATTATTCATTTACAAATGTCTATTTCCTGGATAGCGTTATAATTAAAGTATAATTCACCGCAAAGCAGAGTTTATCAAGCAATTTCATTTAAGGAAAAAAGTTCTGTGTACCAACATTATGTAGAAGACCCAATGTGATCCTAGGGACAAGGTTTGAAAAACCCAGTGTCCCACAAAGCACTGGTGAACAGCGAACTTCCCTGCTAAGCGTAAGATACCAGTACCAGTGATTTTTGTAGTAAAGCTTTACTGTGATAAGCTCAAGAATAGCTGTTATGGTTGCAAAGAGAACCTCCTATGTAAAATAAATGTAAAACTCCTAAACCTGCAGAGAGGCTCCTCCTCCATTCCTTCTGCTGCTGGTGGTAGCTTTTGCAAGTGGCAGAAGTGTGAAAACTGGTCAGTTTCACTGGTACTAATAGGATCTTGAAGAGCAGAAGTGAAAAACAAACAAGAATAACTTCATGCTTCTGCCTGGGAAAAGCTATGAGTGGCAGCTGATGAAGGCAATGGAGTTGTTACAAGGAGGAGGGAGGAAAATTATTGTTCTTAAGCTCTGAGGATAGGACAAGAAGCAATGCGTTTAAATTGCAGCAAGGGAGGTTTAGGTTGGACATTAGGATAAACTTCCTAACTGTCAGGGTGGTTAAGCACTGGAATAAATTGCCTAGGGAGGATGTGGAATCTCCACCCTTGGAGATTTTAAAGAGCAAGTTAGACAAACACCTGTTGGCGTGGTCTAGATAATACTTAATCCTGCCACGAGTGCAGGGGATTGGACTAGATGACCTCTCAAGGTCCCTTCCAGTCCTCTGATTCTATTTAATGGGAAGGATGACTCAGAAGGCGGGTGAAGGGTAGAGTAGCAGACACACTAATTACAGCAACCAGGAGGTTCAAATAAGAGGTGAGACCACTTAACATCAGCCAGATGGATCAATATAGACAGGGTCCAGGAACGGTATCTTACTACTTCCCAGGAAGTGGGGTATCTCAGTCCCCTCCATCAGTATTTAGTATCTATGTCTGGCTAGAAGACTTATTCCTCCGGCCCATAGGGGTCTGGTAATCTTTCAAGTCTTGCCTGGAGAAATAGCGTAACTGCAGAAGGACAATCTGTCCATACAAAAGGAGAACAGTTAATGGGCTAGACTGGAGCTAGGCTGCTACCAACATCATGCAACTTTTCATTGTTTGACTAATTTGATACATCCAAGCCATTAGACTTTTCCAATTAGACCTCTTCATAACCCCTTGATATCTTTACCCCAAATGAAAGGGAATAAATAAAACAAGCTTTGAAGAGATGTTATGCAGCCTTCTTATGATAACCAGTTTGCCACCAATTAAAACTCACCTGTGATTTTTTCTGCTGCCCAATATTTCCCAACAGTCTCCAATATCCAGGCTTCTGCTCTGTCCACAATCAGAAATGCGCTTTGGAAAGCATGGCAGGAGCTCCCATCTTCATAATAATTTCCACCTTGTCCATTCTCGTCCAACAAAGAAACTATTACATTTAAGGCCTCTTTAGCTGTTGCACCTCTTTCTAGGCCAAGCCTTTAAAAAAAAAATCCAATACAGTTTAAGTAACAGTGAAAAGTCCAGTGATGTGCTGCAGTGACTCATTTATGTTAAACAAAAAGCTTTATCCTATAGTATGAGCTACAGTTTTACTGATGTCAGATGGAATCATTTCTAAAGTGTCTAACAAGAGAAGTGCATTCAGAAGTTATTGGTCAGACATCAGCAATTTCTGCTTTAAAGGTTCACTAGAAATACTAGGCCCAGAACTTTATAATTATGTTTTCATATTATCTAAACTAGTTTCTCCATCCACAAATCTACTACAATTGCTACAATTAACACAAGTACTAAGTGTAACGGGGACTGTGTCTTAAGACAGCCCGCAAGATTCTATTTACTCTCTTTAGGGAGTGTGAATTTGACTGGTAAATAGAATGTCCAAGAATTTTCTGTAGTCAAAGATAAGTACCTTATCTTTATCACCCTTCTCTTCCTGTACTCCCACACATACTGTCCATCATACCCTCCATACAAAATTAATTGCACATCAGCCTTCACTGACTGTTTTATACTGTAGACAAAGGCATCTGTTTGGAAGTACTAAAATGCAGGGTATGTGCCAAAAGTGAATGTGACTGGCTTGAAAGGAGTGTAAAAGTAAATTTGCGAATCCTAACCAGTAAATTTAACTACTTGTTTTAGAAAACAAATCAGAAGAGTAAAATCAGTGGGGTTTAGCACATTGATCTGAAGTATTTATATTCAAAATGAAACCATCCTAGTTAGGAAATTAGCAAACAGCTCTTCGGCTCTACTTAATTGCTGTCTAGGCAACAGATTAGAGGTTTCTATTTATTTAATCTTTTAATCTATTTCTGCCATCAGCCAAGTACAAGCTCTTTAGAAATGGAAATACCCACAAATATGATTTCGCTGCTATCTTAACTCTGTCATACCTTACTGTACATTCATATTTTCAGTTACATTAACCTCCCTTATTGAAAATTTACTGTAGTAATAAAAATGAAAGTGTGTATTTACATCCACCTTCTAGAGGATCAAAAAACTTTACAAAAATGAATTATGTCTCAGCATATTTATGGAGAAGTCCTATCCAATCTAAGCCTTTCTGATAGGTGGGAAAACCAAGGCAGCGGTTAAAATCTAAATTTCTGAGACACTTTTCTCTAAAGTTGGGAACAAAATTTGACAGATGGGGCCTGATCTTCAGAGCTGTGAACCGCCCACACTTCCAACTGAAGTCAGTCTCAAAATACAGCCCTGGGTGTCTGAAGCAGGGCATCTAAAGGAGTGCCCCTTTTGAAAATGCAGCTTTAAATCACTTACCCATGTTTGCACATCAAGCCTGTGGCAGAGCCAAGGCCTCCTCATCAGATTCTCAAACAAACCTTGACATTCCACAACAAGAAGTTTGGGGAAGCAAAGAATGGAGAAGGTTGATTTTATGGTAAAAGGATCTCATTTTGCACTGTTTCCAGCTAAATGTAGAAGTTGAGCAAAGGCTAAGAATCTTTATCCCAGAGATGGGTCTGAGCACTCAGTGGAAGCAAGCCCAGCCCAAGGGGTGAGCTCACTCCAATATCTGCTTCCCCTCGCACGCTGCTGAGCATCTCTGGAGAAAGTCTCATGGCTGTGTGTATGGGCTTCCTCTAACATTCTCTCATCCTTCAGCTTTGCCAACTTCCTGCTCAAGCAGTGCAACATCTCCAACCACTGTACGTGCAATCCCAGTCACTCCCTCTCAAAGCCAGGACTCCTGACTTAAAAAATCAGATAAGACCTAGTATTCAGACAGTTGGCAGATGTCCCAGGACCTCATCCTGAATGTGCAATTAGATAGAAGGGTGCAGCTGATGCGTAATGGCCACCGGCCAACCAGCAGCATGTACTCCATCGCTCCATACGGGGAGGGCAGGCACTAACTTTCTTTTGCATTGATGTTACGGATGGTCATGCATTTCAAGGGCAGAGCTTTGTTACTGTCATGGCATTTCAAATACCACTAAACAATTTTAATTTTTGTACAAAAAGTTTGTTTCAAAAGTTCTTTCCCCTGAGACACACTGGAGTATGATACCCCAATGAATCAATTAGATTTCCTGCTACTAACAGTGGAAAACCCAACGCACTGGCAGATATCTCTGTATAACAGGCATAGTTTTTGCTGATCAAACAGTCGCTGCATTTGGCACAGCAGTCATTTCACACCTTTATTTTTTCCCTCAGAGACCCAGCCAAGAGGATTAGGATATAATTAAAGGACTGGGGAAGGCATATTGTGAAACTAAAATCTGATCAAACAAAACCTGATTACAGATTGAAGTTGGTTTCCCTGGTAATTTTCTTCTTCCCAAAATGGGCAGACTCTAGCTCCCCAGCTAAAGGATCTGGATGCCTGATTTCCACTAAAGCTGACTGAGTATCCTAATCCTCTACACACTTATGTTTCTAGAAAAGATGAGCACATAAATGACACACAAAGTTGGGCATAAGATCTCTGGGGCCCAGGCTGCTGGAGTCAGGATCAGAAGTCTGGTGTGGAGGAGGCAGGGGGAGAGGAAGAGAAATAGCACGGAGTTGCTGCCAGCTCTGCTCCTGTTGGTGTGAGGATATGTTTTTAGAGCGGTGGTTTGAAGATACTGAGGCAAATGGGACAACCTCAGAGTTGCTGTGTCCGCACAGAGTCTTGAGTGTACAAGGCTGGCTCTGATGGGCCACAAAGCAGATTCTACAATCTGTCTTTGTCCCCACTCCTCTTCAGGGGAAACAATTCATTCACTTGTTTCAAACAGATAAGCACTCCTAAGGCCACCTGTAAATTATTGGGAGCAGAGAATAAAATAAGCACCTTGTTTAGGAGGTCTGTCCTACAGCAGACCTGTAGCAGAGGTGAAAAAATCCAACATAACTTCTGTCTAAAGATCTGCTGATCCCCATAACTTTCCACCTCCTTAAGCCTGGCCAATTACTTTAACACTAAGCTCTTGAGTAAAAATCAATCCTCTGAGGCTTCTAGAGGGGGAGGGGGCTTTAAATCCATTCTATCCCCAGCCTGGAATTCTTCATTAACAAAGGAGCTCAGTGACACGCCCTCCAACAAGGCAGTCACAGCAAAATTACAACGTTAACCTGAAATTCTTAGCTCTTCAACTTGAACTCCTAACTGTAGATTCAGACTTTCAAACAAGCTACTAAAATGTAAATGAGTTTTAAATAAATAGACATTTGAACCGATACTGCTACTTTAAAGACAAGCATCTTCAGCTAAGAGTAACGTCAACTTGGCCAAATTAGTTTTAGGAAAAGTCAAAAATAGCCAGATATTAAACAAATGATGACATTTAGGAAATAGAAATCTCTGGTAACCCCAAAGCTCTTTTCAGACAGATGTGTTAAACCTTCGTGAGGTGCCCTGGCACTTTATTTATGCATCATTTTGTCTCATGTCCACAGTTAAATCAGATAAAAATAAAGCCTTCTGATTGTGGTACCTAGGACTCTTCAGAATGAACTGTTAGAATGGTAAGGAAGGAAGCAACGGTGACACTTCAAGTTTAGAATGAAATGTGTTTGTTTTTTTGCAATGTTGTTGGGGTTTTCTATGCATGCCTAACAGCACCCCACCACATTTTTGGAGTCCTGGTCCATATTTGCTGGATTTTAATTCCTAACTTGCCAGTGACAGAATTCCAGAGAAATGTTAGGCCGGCTTCTTACTTTCTGCATGAAGTATACCTAAGGAGTTGGAGTACAATCTAAGGCAGGAGGATGATGGCGTAGGCCCCTTCAGAAGGGCTCAGTCTCACATGGCCTCTTCATGTCTGGCTCAGATGTTAGGATTTGGGCTGAAGTGCCTGAGCAGTCTTATTGGTCTGAATACTCTTTTGTCAGCTGTAAAGTTTAGAAACAATTTCCAAGGAAGCAAGCTTGTTTTCTGAAACAAAAGCAAAAAGTATACCAAGTTTGAAAAGCCTAGAGCTAAGACTTAATGCCAACATAGGACTTGAAAGTGGGGTGAAGGGAAAATTAGGGCAGAAAAGAGTATGTTTCCTAGAGTATATCAACACTACAGGGACTATACTGGCATAGTTATGTCACTATAGCTATGCTGACGCAATGCCGTAGTGTAAACCAGCCTGCACCAATTGAAGAGGGTTTTCCTGTCACCACTTCCCTGAACAACAGAAACTGGGTCAATGGAAGCATTTTTCCATTGACATAACTGCATCTACATTGGGCATTAGGTGAGCATACCTACAGCTTTCAGGGGTGTGGCTCTCATACCCCCAATCGACATTAAGTGTAGATCAGGCCGTAATTATGCTTTGATTTCTCAACAGATTGCCTTCCCAATTAATCTCAAATCATGCAACTGGTATGGTCTGCAAATGGCTGAAAAGTGGTGCTGTCAGTACCGGTGGTGTCCACATAGCCTACAGGCATTGATTCTGTACTTGCTGGGTCTCTGTATTCTGGATATCACCCAAAAGAGAATTTTAATGTCATTATCCAGTATTTTAGAAGTTTTCACAACTAAAAAGGGGAATTGCAACAGCGTGCTGGCTGTTTATAGTGATCTCTAGTTCTCCTTGGTGCGAGCTATTGTTGGCTTTGATCTTTGTCCTCTCCTTCACTGAATGAATTGTTCAGACAGTGGGTGATGCCCAACCACTACTGGTTTCTCCTTAGGTTGGCATCTACTCATATATTGCTGAGGATCCAGTGTTACTAAATGGCATATGTGCTTAACTGCTAAACTAGACTTCTGACCTGTCATGATTCACACTTACTACAACTGGTAAGAACTCTTTATCCAGGCTGTTACTTGTTAAAACCTAGTAGCCTGTGGGACAGATATAAGTTTGATAGTATCAACCAGCCATAAGACATGCCATTAAAAAGAGAATCTTTGCTAAACAACAGGATACAATCATTTTATTCTGACCATTACCTCCATTTATGGCAGTCCATTTGCTCCCTCACTAGAAGCAGAGTTCAGGTTTTCTATTAGCTCATTTGTGCCATTTCCTTTCTTCCTCCTGCTTGGTTTTGTTTTTATGATTCTCCTCACTGCCGCTCAATGTGCAGCTTCAGACTTACAATGCAGAGCAAGCCTTTCAGGCAGCCAGCCTGGAGTGAATGAACTTTCAGAAGTTTGTTTGCCAGCATTCAACAGAAGGGCAAAGGGTTTACATTGGAATTCATGTGCTGAAGTGGGGCTACAGTAACTTACTTATTCTAAGTTCTACAGTAACTTACTTATTTTATGCATAGGAGTAAGCTTTCTTGGTCAGAGTTGGATGCTTTAAAGAAGAAAACGATGGGCAATACAGAGCTGAGTTAATCACTTCTTCCTCACTACAGCTTTCCTTATTCTGACAATATATCACTTCTGTTCTAAATAGTAGGTAGACATGCTGCTGATTTTAATGAATGCAGACTAGGTTGAAGTGGCAATATTTGCTAGTTTGATACATTCCAAATATTACAAAATGTTATCTTGATCATGTTCAAGGCCCTGTATAAATAGCATTTCTATAGGTGATGTCTACAGCCTATACAGTTTTAAAACCCAATCTTAGTGTCTACTTCATTGATATATTGTGCCATTATTGCTAATGCCACAATACCCTGATTCAATACAAGCATCTTGCAGCCTTTAATAGGCCAAGTGATTGATCCGTAGTCCAGCCATTAACCACACACCTGACAAGATCCATTCCCAGCAGGGCTTCAGTTTCAGAAGCTGGCTCTCTGGTGGTGATGGCTTCATTAGCGATGCAGACTCCATGTTCATTGGCTCCCATTTCTGCCCCCCAAAGCCAGGCAGGTCTGCTTAGCACAATAGCATGAGTCTTCGGCACCTGATCAATTGCAATGTATGTACACTGCATTGGGGGTAGAGAGAGAATGCTGAATGAAACTGAAAGCTAGCCATTATCTTGCTCCACTAGAATACATTATTTTCTTACATAGTGAAGTCTAGTCAAGGAGATTTTAGTAAATTACATTTCCATACCTACAAATTCTAAAACACATGGTATTTCTAGGCTTCACAAAAAATGCGGGAGGGGAAGTGAGAGAAGGGCTATTACAATTATCACACAATTTGTATGTCTCTTGAAAAATACACAGCTAATCTTCACTTTATAGAAAGGGTGAAGCATTTTTATATTCCATGTTGATAGTACCAGAGCTCCAAAAGATGATACATATCATGAATGACAAGCTGAGAGGGAGACAGAACTCATACAGCAGCAATAGAGATACCATACCTGTCAAAACATAAGGGACACAAACCACATTTTGTAACTAGTAATACTGTTTATAAAGATGGAATGTACACTAATCTCGACCTTCACCTGGATACAACATTAGGTGCCTTATGAAACACTAACTCCATTACTGCAACAAAACAGAATAAGCTAAAGGACCTCCTGAGAAAACACCAACCGTATCCATTTAAATTTGCTGGTTGTGTATATGTGGGAGAAATAAAGACTAAGAGTTTATCAGAACACAATGGTAGTGGTCACAGGAAAGTAACGTCTAGACCAGGGATCGGCAACTTTTGGCACACGGCCTGTCAGGGAAATCCACTGGCGGGCCGGGATGGTTTGTTTACCTGCAGCGTCCACAGGTTCGGCCGATTGCAGCTCCCACTGGCCGCGGTTCACCGTCCCAGGGCAATGGGGCTGCGGGAAGCAGCGTGGGCCGAGGGATGTGCTAGCCACCGCTTCCCACAGCCCCAGTTGGCCTGGATCGGCGAACCATGGCCAGTGGGAACTGCAATTGGCTGAACCTGCAAACACTGCAAGTAAACAAACCATCCTGGCCTGCCAGCGGGGCTGCATGCCAAAGGTTGCTGATCCCTGGTCTAGACTGATTTGCCTGAATTTAAGTTTTTGCAGTGGACCATTTAAAATTACAAATCAGAAGTCTATGGATATGTTCAGACAAGAAGAGGGAAAAAACCCAAGAGTGCATCTTTGAAAAGCCAAGCAAGAGAATAATCCATCAGTTTTCCTTCACAAACACTTTTTATTTTACTCTGTAGTTTGACATCTCCCTAGCATTTAAAGATGGAAAGGTCTTCCGAAACTGTAGAAGAAAAAGCCTGATTTATTGTTAGGTTATGTGCACATATGGGGGAGGGGGGGTGAAGGAGACATTTGATAAAAAGTCAATAAGACATAAAAAAGTGAGGGGAAGTGAA
The DNA here is from genome assembly GCF_965140295.1 of Lepidochelys olivacea. Lineage (NCBI taxonomy): Eukaryota > Metazoa > Chordata > Testudines > Cheloniidae > Lepidochelys > Lepidochelys olivacea. Next base: position 206,106,365 of record NC_140412.1, on the reverse strand, counting down.
GGTGAAGAAATGTTTATATTTTAGTTTTGAATGCAATTAGTACTGTGGTCACTTTTTTTTTTTCCAGGAATACATTCCACAGTCTAGATCCTATTCTTGTGAAAACCTTCTCTTCTGTACTCATACGTCTCCCCTTACTGGACAACATTCCTGTGTAAGGTATCTGGCCTGGGAGGTCATGCTGCTGGAGAGAGGTGATTGGACATCAGCTATATCAAGTGTTTCAGTAACCTCCAGCAGGAAAAAGGTCATTTACCATAGCAACATGTATTGTCTCTGTACCACGTTCTGAAGTCTGAGGGTACTGCGGCATGTAGTGTATAGACACTTGCACGCCCAGTTAGCATGGGTATAAATAGCAATATAGATAGTGAGGCATGCCTTAAGTGAGTAGAATGCCCTACATGTCTGAACCCTAGGATATGTACCCCACACAGCTTTCTACGTGCCTAAGCAATGCCTTCAGTGTCTACACTGCTATTTTTAAGCAATGTAGTGTCCTGCTTTCTCCATTGCGGTGAAAGGCTCCAGCAGCAGGGAAGGGCTCTGCGGCGGGGAGACAGCAGGGAAAGTCTCCAGCAGTTCCCTACTGCTGGAGTCCTTCCCCGCTACCTCCACCTGCCTGAGCCGTTTACTGCTGCATGTAGCTACACATCACAGTGGACGCAGCCTGCCTTTCACTGTGGCATGTAGCTACGTGTGTAGTGCCTGTACTCTACATGACAACACTGGTGTGGACAAGGCAAGTTACTGCCAATCAAAAGGTGGTGTTACAGGGTTGTCTTGCTAGCTTCTCAACTAACTTGTTTAGAAGATAAAGATTAGATGCTGGGTGGTAGCTTTAGGTCTCTGCCCTTGAGCAATTATTTCTTTTTGTACTGGTTGGCCCATTATATGTTTTAGGATGACTGGTAGATTCCCTCATCAGAAGTGTGACATTGTTAATAGAGGTCTCAGACATTCTCTACTCTCACCAACCAAGAAGAGCCTGAATCAGTCAGATGCAGTGACCCTGACTGTTCTCAATGCTTCCACAACTTCTACTTGTGCAAACAAGCTAACCTGTTGGAAGTAAGGCACTGTGTTTCTAGTCCTGCTCTCATCTTGCTCTTCTTGGAGGCCTCTGAAGACAGGCAGATTTCCTCTGTAAAATAAGAACTTCTTATAAAGCAGAAGATGCCGTGCTTTGAAGTTACATGGAGGCTGCCTGGATTTAGAAAACTACGGTCTGCAGAAGTACTGCAGGGCGTGACTCCACAGCCTCTGATAAAGGAGAGAGAGGCTCCCCTTCAGTCCCTTTTCACAGTTGTATAGGTTCCTGTATTCATTGTTCCTGCCACAGATTCTCTAGTTTTATTCCTTCCAGCTCTATGGATCACAGGTTGTCTCAGAACTATAACAATCTGTGGGATTGTGAAGCATGGCTAGAAAGGGTTAAACATCCTGCAAAATAAATAACCCTCAAAAGACATGTGGAGAGATGATGTTTGTGTTTTTGTGTATTTACACAGGTATGAGTAGGGTCACAATGTAATCAACAGTCACTGCCTATGCTGTATTCTGATAATTCAGAGGCCAAAAGAACATCCTATCATTTAAATGAATTGTAAACATGGGATATCTCGATATTCATCTCTCTTTGAAAATGTACTGTGAATGGTGGAGGAACAAGCAAATGACCTTATGTTAATTCATATAGCTAAGTACTGGTGATGGACATCCTTCAAAGTCATCCTAATTACTTTCTGTTCCCTGAGAAAATTCCAACTTTTCAAAAGACATGAAATTGTATAAAAGATCATTGGGTCCTGATTCTGTCATCTCAGAGCTGCTTAGGCTTCATCAGGGGAAGTTTGAGTCACAAGACTGAGGTCCCAGTTATGCTGGTACGCCCTGAATATGAGATTTGGACATTGGACTATAACCTATGAACTATTTCTGAAAGAACTCTTTGCAACTACAAAGCTCACCATCTCGGCTCTGAATCTGAACCTCAATGAATTGAATGCATGTCTGTATGTATATTGATCTTTTAATCATACTCTCTCTCTTGTTTTTTAAAAATTTTAGTTTAGTTAATGAGAATTGGCTGTAGCGTGTATTTGGGTAAGATTTGGAATATTCAATAACCTGGGAGGTGCCACCGGACTCCTCATTGTTTTTCTGGGAGGTAATGTGTCCAATCCTTTGGGACTGGTAGAACTTTTTCTTTTATATGATGAAAAAAGATTTTCAGAAATCATCACATTTGACTTAGGTACATCGATGGAGGCCTGAGGCTGGATCAATTTAAGGGAACTGTGTGGTTTGGACTTCTGAGTAACCAGTGAGATAATAAAGAAGCTGTTTTATGATGGTTTGGTAAATCTAAGTATTGGAATATCCACCAGCTTTATGGGGATTGTCTGCCCCATTCGTTGCAGTTCACCCTAATTGAGTGATCATAGCTGGCTCCCCACTAGGACCCTGGTCACAGGGATCAAAGGGGGGAACCCCTTCAGTGCTAGTGTGTCAATTGTTGTATCGAAGAGGGAAGTCGTGTGCATGGTTGCCAACGTGAAACTTTGATTTTTGCCTTGTACAAATAGATGAAGTCACCTCACCAGCTGCAGTATTCCTTTGTATTTCTCTATACTTAGGGAAGGAAATATCTTGAATACTGAAGATACCGAGGTAAAGTTAGAGCTTCTCTAAACAAACACTTAATTTGCAGCAAGCTGGGAGTGCATGGCAAGTTCACATTAGTGTCCACTTAGAGCCAGCTGACATGCACTAACAGTTCCGTAGCGCATTTTGATTTACTTTTGCTTTAAAGCTACTCACACACCAACCTGCCATGAAGTCTTCATTTAGATAAGCCCTTTATCTCAACTACTAAATGGCTTTTGTAAGGATAAAAAAAAAAATCTCATTTACTGGAGTGCAGCATCTTCTTCCAGACACTAAGAAGTTACTGAGTTCCATAATATGAGTACATTCTATTCTTGTTAAGTACACAACTTGGGTTAACATAAAAGGGAGTGGTGTCCAGGGCCGTCCTTACCCATACGTAAATTACACAGCTGTGTAGGGCACCAGGAAATTTGGGGCACCAAATTGCCCCAAAATTCCTGGTGCCCTACACAGCCGCGTGCTGCTCCAGTGGCCAGCCCAATCCCTGGCCGGCTAAGCTGCCCCCGCCTCTTCCCACCCCTGCTCCACCCCCACTCCACCCCTTCCCCTGAGCTACGTTCCGGGGGACTGCAGCAGGGGTTGGGCGCGCCCTACACTCACCAGGCGGTGGGAAGTGGAGCAACCCGGCCCCAGCCTGCTCTGCGCTGCCAGTGAGTGCTGGGGGGCAGTTCCCCCCTGCTCCCCAAGTCTCAAAGTTTGGAGCCAGGGGAACAGAGCAGATCAGGTTGGGGCTGGGTCACTCCACTTCCCGCCGCCCCATGAGTGCGGGGTCGGGCCCGCCCTGCAATCACTGGGCAGCAGGAAGTGGAGTGACCTGGCCCCAACCCGCTCGCGCTTGGGGGGGTGGTTTCCCTCCTGCCCCCCACAGACTTTGGGCGCAGCCCCCTCCACATGCCCCACGCCCCCACAAGGGGGCTGCGTAGGGCACCACAATGTCTAGGGACGGCCCTGGTTGTGCCCATCAGGACAGAATTATAGCAGGGCTAACTTATATTTAAACTTGGCCCTTTTGTTCGAGCTATGTGGCAATAGATCAGGATTTCTACATATGTGTGTTGCATTTAAATATTTTGTGCAAACATTGCAGCCTATAGAATGCTCATGGACTGTTTGCTGCAAGTATTCAATATTCATTCACACTTAACTAGACTGGTCACCTAAGTGACATGGTAATATTTTTGTTCCCTGACTGGATGATCATAACTTCTATATTCAGGCATTCATCCTGTTTAATTTACTGGGGGCTTTGATTTCCTTGGGGAGAGGATGGGAGCACTTAGAGAGAGGTAGCTGGAGAGAGCCAGGTCTAGGGAGTTTTAACTTTTTCCTTGTTCCACAAAAGCATCATGTTCTGATTACATACACTTACACCCCACCCCATAAGTCAAAAATGTCTGGGGTTCCCTTCCAAACCTGAGGATGTATGGAAAATAAAAAGCACTGGGAACAAGACTGATTGCTGCTCATTGAGGCAGTTTCCATGGTCACATTCACATAGTAAAAATAACGAGGAGTCCTTGTGGCACCTTAGAGACTAACAAATTTATTTGGGCATAAGCTTTCATGGGTTAGAACCCACTTCATCAGATGCATGGAGTGAAAGTACAGGAGCAGGTATAAATACATGAAAGGATATGGGTTGCTTTACCAAGGGTGAGGTCAGTCTAACGAGATAAATCAATTAACAAATTTGAATTTCCCCAATACTAATTTCTCCCTACTGTTACTCACACCTTCTTGTCAACTGTCTGTAATGGGCCACTCTCTTACCACTTCAAAAGTTATTTTTCCTCCCTTGGTATCCTGTTGTTAATTGATTTATCTCATTAGACTGAGCTCACACTTGGTAAAGCAACCCCCATCCTTTCATGTATTTATACCTGCTCCTGTACTTTCACTCCATGCATCTGATGAAGTGGGTTCTAGCCCACGAAATCTTATGCCCAAATAAACGTTAGTCTCTAAGGTGCCACAAGGACTCCTCATTATTTTTGCTGATACAGACTAACACAGCTACCACTCTGAAATCTATTCACATAGCGGTAACAGTTAAAGCACATTCCTTCCACTCTTGTTGCAAGGATGCAGAACATTCTAAGAGAAATGCATCTGCTGAGCTGTGAAAACACCTGGAGGCATCTCGGTTTTAATCTCTCAATTATGAAAAGGTCTCATTCCATAACAGAGAATTCGTTGAGCACAGTGGGAGCTAGTAAAGTAGCAAACCAATAAAATGCTGCCACTGTCTTCTATAATTTTTTTTCATATTCTCTGAATTGTCTACATACATTGAAGACAGTCTGTATTTTTACACAGAAATTCTGTGCAATTTCAGCTTCTATATTTTAACCTAAGTTAAAATAGCTTTTGTGCTTGCGTAATTTGTTTGGATTTCAACTAGGGCTATCAATTAATCGCAGTTAACTCATGCGATTAACTCGAAAAAATAATTACAATTAAAAATAATTGTGATTAATAGCAATTTTAATCACATTGTTAAACAATACCAATTGAAATTTATTAAATAGTTTGGATGTTTTTCTACATTTTCATATATATTGAATTCTGTGTTGTAACTGAAATCAAAGTGTATTTTTTTATTACAAATAGTTGCACTGTAAAAATGATAAAATAGTATTTTTCAATTCACCTCATACAAGTACTGTAGTGCAATCTCTTTGTCACGAAAGCACAGCTTACAAATGTAGATTTTTTTTGTTACATAACTGCATTCAAAAACAGAACAATGTAAAACTTCAGAGCCTACAAGTCCACGCAGTCCTACTTCTTGTTCAGCCAATCGCTCAGACAAACAAGTTTGTTTACATTTACAGGAGATAATGCTGTTCTCTTCTTACTTACGATGTCAGCAGAGAGTGAGAACAGGCATTTGCATGGCACTTTTGTAATTGGCATTGTAAGGTATTTATGTGCCTGTTATGCTAAATATTCGCATGCCCCTTCATGCTTTGGCCACCATTCCAGAGGACGTGCTTCCATGCTGATGACGCTCATTAAAAAAATAATGTGTTAATTAAATTTGTGACTGAACTCTGTAGGGGAGAATTGTATGTCCCCTGCTCAGTTTCACCCACATTCTGCCATATATTTCATGTTGTAGCAGTCTCGGATGATGACTGTCACTGCAGATTTCACAAAACACAAAGAAGGTACCAATGTGAGATTTCTAAAGATTGCTACAGCACTCGACCCAAGGCTTAAGAATCTGAAGTGCCTTCCAAAAGGGACAAGGTGTGGAGCATGCTTTCAGAAGTCTTAAAAGAGCAACACTCTGATGGAAACTATAGAACCCAAACCACCAAAAAAGAAAATCAACCTTCTGCTGGTGGCATCTGACTAAAATGATGAAAATGAACATGCATCAGTCCGCAGTGCTCTGGATTGTTATTGAGCAGAACCCGTCATCAGCATGGATGCATTTCCCCTAGAATGGTGGAGGAAGCATGAAGTGACATGAATCTTGAGCACATCTGGCAAGTAAATATCTTGCAATGATGGCTACAAAAGTTCCATGAGAACGCCTGTTCTTACTTTCAGGTGACATTGTAAACAAGAAGTGGGCAGCATTATCTCCCAAGAAGTAGGAATAAGTGGACTTGCAGGCTCTACAATTTTCCATTTTTATTTTTGAATGCAGTTTTTTGTACATAATTCCACATTTGTAAGTTCAACATTCATGATAAAGAGATTGCACTACAGTACTTGTATTAGATGAATTGAAAAACACTATTTTTACAGTAAAAATACTTGTAATCAAAAATATAAAGTGAGCACTGTACACTTTGTATTCTGTGTTGTAATTGAAATCAATATATTTGAAGATGTAGAAAACATCCAAAAATATTTATTTACATTTTTTTTCCAATGGTGCAATTAATTTTTTCAGTCCAGAACACAGAAAAAGAAGAGGGTGTTCTTAAAATGGCCTGAATTAGCTTTTCTTCCCTTCTTCCCATTAATACAAGGGAACAATAGAAGAGTGAGATGGGCAGGAAGAAAGCAAGCTGGGTTTCTAGTCATGCTGGATGCTCTAAAAAAGCCAACAGCTTTTTCATGAGACGAACAGCATTGCAGGAACTTATTTCCATATACTTTCCCTCCTGGTTCTCCATACTAGTCTGAGTGGTTGGCCTCTCTCCCGGTCACCGTTGCCATCTCTTGAAATATTTGGTGTTTTTTCTTAAAGACCCAGCTCCTGGAGACCCTCAGCTTCCATTTTAAAATAGAGCACATTTCTGGTCCTCTTGGTTAAAGCTTAACAGCGTGAACTCTACAGCCTCAAAAACCAGAATGCAAATAAAAAAAAACCCATTATTGTAGCTAATTGTGATTTGGGGGAGGGGGTGCTGAGCTCTGGTGGGGCTGCCTCATGATTTTTTAATGTGGTTAGCCTTACTGTCATTGTGTGCACCATTCATAGAACACTGGCACAAGTGACTACAATGTAGCTAACACTACAAATCATAGAATCATAGAATATCAGGGTTGGAAGGGACCCCAGAAGGTCATCTAGTCCAACCCCCTGCTCGAAGCAGGACCAATTCCCAGTTAAATCATCCCAGCCAGGGCTTTGTCAAGCCTGACCTTAAAAACTTCTAAGGAAGGAGATTCTACCACCTCCCTAGGTAACGCATTCCAGTGTTTCACCACCCTCCTCGTGAAAAAGTTTTTCCTAATATCCAATCTAAACCTCCCCCACTGCAACTTGAGACCATTACTCCTTGTTCTGTCATCTGCTACCATTGAGAACAGTCTAGAGCCATCCTCTTTGGAACCCCCTTTCAGGTAGCTGAAAGCAGCTATCAAATCCCCCCTCATTCTTCTCTTCTGCAGACTACACAATCCCAGCTCCCTCAGCCTCTCCTCATAAGTCATGTGTTCTAGACCCCTAATCATTTTTGTTGCCCTTCGCTGGACTCTCTCCAATTTATCCACATCCTTCTTGTAGTGTGAGGCCCAAAACTGGACACAGTACTCCAGATGAGGCCTCACCAATGTCGAATAGAAGGGAACGATCACGTCCCTCGATCTGCTCGCTATGCCCCTACTTATACATCCCAAAATGCCATTGGCTTTCTTGGCAACAAGGGCACACTGCTGACTCATATCCAGCTTCTCATCCACTGTCACCCCTAGGTCCTTTTCTGCAGAACTGCTGCCTAGCCATTCGGCCCCTAGTCTGTAGCGGTGCATTGGATTCTTCCGTCCTAAGTGCAGGACCCTGCACTTATCCTTATTGAACCTCATCAGATTTCTTTTGGCCCAATCCTCCAATTTGTCTAGGTCCTTCTGTATCCTATCCCTGCCCTCCAGCGTATCTACCACTCCTCCCAGTTTAGTATCATCCGCAAATTTGCTGAGAGTGCAATCTACACCATCCTCCAGATCATTTATGAAGATATTGAACAAAACCGGCCCCAGGACCGACCCCTGGGGCACTCCACTTGACACCGGCTGCCAACTAGACATGGAGCCATTGATCACTACCCGTTGAGCCCGACAATCTAGCCAGCTTCCTACCCACCTTATAGTGCATTCATCCAGCCCATACTTCCTTAACTTGCTGACAAGAATACTGTGGGAGACCGTGTCAAAAGCTTTGCTAAAGTCAAGAAACAATACATCCACTGCTTTCCCTTCATCCACAGAACCAGTAATCTCATCATAAAAGGCGATTAGATTAGTCAGGCATGACCTTCCCTTGGTGAATCCATGCTGGCTGTTCCTGATCACTTTCCTCTCATGCAAGTGCTTCAGGATTGATTCTTTGAGGACCTGCTCCATGATTTTTCCAGGGACTGAGGTGAGGCTGACTGGCCTATAGTTCCCAGGATCCTCCTTCTTCCCTTTTTTAAAGATTGGCACTACATTAGCCTTTTTCCAGTCATCCGGGACTTCCCCCGTTCGCCATGAGTTTTCAAAGATAATGGCCAATGGCTCTGCAATCACAGCCGCCAATTCCTTCAGCACTCTCGGATGCAACTCGTCCGGCCCCATGGACTTGTGCACGTCCAGCTTTTCTAAATAGTCCCTAACCACCTAAATGTTGATTACTGAATCTGATGAGTGCATCTACCTAAAATTTTAACCACAGCACACTATCATTTTACTCAAATCTGAGGCATCCTACAAGTGATAGCAACATAAAGTCTCAAATTTTTGTAACTAGCATTTTTAATTTTAGAATTGTAGCCACGATCACTTAAATACTTCTAAAAATTCCACCTAGAATGACAAAACGCTGCATGTGTGCTCATAGCACTGCCATACCCTCACTTCGCGCTGCTGCTGCCTGAAACAGGAAAAGTTGAGGGGAAAATGGGGCAGCAAGGTACAAGAAAGCATGAGAGACTTTGCATGCAATTCCCCACCACCACCCCCCTCACCACCCCCCTAAGGAGAATCAAGCAGCCTGGAAATTAAAGGTTCTTCTGTTTCACTTCTAGCATAAAGGAAAAAATTGATGACAGATCTAAATATAGTTCAAAGCTTTCCAACAAGATGGGGGAATAAAGACAAGCACAAGAGATTCTCTTTTATTAATGAAAAGCAACTATTGTACTTGGTCAGCAGCAGTCTGATTCCTAGCACTGCCAGCCAAGCTAGTACTTCATAGTGGCCAAGTCAGAATTTGTCATTGGTCGATGAAGACAGTGGTGATGGGATGTTTTAGAAAAGGGGTATTCTCTGAAGAAAACCTGTAGATTCTGGGATACAGGTAGCAGAGATCACACCCACTACCCAGGTGCACACTTTCATTTTTGGATAACTGTGCGAATACTGTAGGGCTCATAGTAGTTTTTGGTTTGCTCACTTCTGCTATAAGGCAAGTACTGTAGCATAACTTGGTAAGAACTTTACCTTCTATAAAAGGCCTAGTAGGCTTAGCACCATATAGATATAAAAACATCGGAGCAAAACATTGCATATTGTTCCTACATTCAGATTTCAAGCAGCAATCAGTAACACCTGGATGATTTTGTACATGCATCTTATCTCATCCCTAGCTGTATTGTCCATAGCTCTTCCACTTGAAAAGACCAATGATAACAGGATTGCAATTTAGCCAAAGGCAAACTTTAGAGGGTTGAAAGAACTGAAGCATATACTTGCAATTCATAATAGAATTACACACTTGGTTTTTTCAGGGAATTTGAAGCACTGGAAATAAGCTAAACATTAGTATAACAATTTTCAAATAAACAGAATACCATAAAGTGCACTGAGGCACTGGAGCCAGGGAGAATTCTCAGCAGGTGCCAGATGCCAAAACTGATTCAGCAATAAAGAATGTGTCTCTTGCTTGCATATATTAGGATCTATTAGTCTCTTGGGCAACAAGAGTAAGTAAAACTTTAATAGTGTATGAAGTTCATTAGCATTAAAGACATCTTCAAAACACATAAGACAAACGGGATTTAAAAACCACTACAAAAGCACCATTAAAACTACAAACATGGTATCCCATGCCACCCGAAATTGATTTTTGACCACTGCTTTTGGGGAAGGGTTCTAAACTGGACTGCAGTGTTCGCTCTGCATTGCTCTGAACAGATTCATATATTGCTTGTTACTTATAATCTGATTTTAAACATCTCACTTGCAGATATAATCCAGGTGTCAATTTTTAAGCGAGTGACTCAAGTTAACTGACGTGTCAGCAGACCCAAATAGTGGCATTAGCGTGATGCCAGCAGATTATTTTGAATGTTAATGCTCAGAGGTCTCAAATAGCTGAAACCAACGTCAAGAAATAAAACATCTAATTCCCTAGGTCCTCTACCATTAATAGTAACTGACTATCCCATTTCTAAATGAAGATAAAGGAAAGCTATCATTGAGCTCCAATTTATCTCTAGAGACTTTTTAGCAATGTAGCAGAGATTTCTTTATCAGTGCCAGAGGAATACAAACTACATTAACTTTTCCTATCTATTGGAGTGGCTTATTTCTTCATGAGATGGCATCCCACATTTTGTATTAGAATAGCATTCAGCAGATTCAGAATGCTGCAAAAAGATATGTAACACACAAATTTCCACCATACACAAATCACAATCCCTTATTAAATAAATCTTCTGTCACTTAATAGGGTTCTAAATAAGTTACCCTGAGAGGACTATAGAAAAGATTCTCTGAAAGGATAAATTCTGTGTGTGGTACAATATTTGTTTTGTTTTTTAAAAACAATCCTATAAAACTCTAGCCAGGATACTCTTAATTCTCTGGTTCACTTTATTTGCCCCATTAAATTCTATGCATTTTTTCCTATGGGGTTTGGTGCCTCAAACCAGCCAGTAAAATTATTTAAATCAAATTTTTATTAGAGCCATCCTAAATGGTGAATTGCTCAGGTGATTCTTATACCGTCTTTTGTAGTCCGCCAGTAAAAAAGCTATCATAAGAATGGCCATACTGGATTAGACCAATGGCCCATCTAGCCCAGCATCCTGTCTTCCAACAGTGGCCAGTGCCAGATCCTTCAGAGGGAATGAAGAGAACAAGGTGATTATCGAGTAATCCATTCCCGGTCATCCAGTCCCAGGTTCTGGGTGTCCCTAAACCTCTGACTGCCAGAGCATGGGGTTGCGTCCCTGACCATCTTGGCTAATAGCCATTGCTATACCTATCCTTCATTAACTTAATTTTTTTTTAACCCAGTTATACTTTTGGCCTTCACAACATCCCCTGGCAACGTGTTCCACAGGTGGACCATACATTGTGTGAAATACTTAGTTATCTTTGTTTTAAACCTGCTGCCCATTAATTTCATTGGGTGACCCCTGGTTCTTGTGTTATGTGAAGGAGTAACATTTCCATATTTTCCATCTCCTCACTGTTCATGATTTCCTAAAATGATCATATCCACTCTTAGTCACCTCTTTTCTAAGCTGAACAATCCCAGTCCCCTCACATGGAACCTGTTCCATACCATCGGGTGAGATGTTCCACGTTTGTTGCCTTTCTGTGTACTTTTTCCAATTCTAATATCTTTTCTGAGATGGGGTGACCAGAATGGCACACAGTATTCAAGATGTTGGCATATTATGGATTCATACAGTGGGATTATGGTATTTTCTGTCTCATTATCTATCCCTTTCCTAATGGTTCTTAACATTTGCTTTTTTGGACTGCCACTGCACACTGAGCAGATGTTTTCAGAGAACTATCCAAGATGACTCCAAGATCTTTCTTCAGTGGTGATAATTAATTTAGACCCCATTATTTTGTAAGTGTAGTTGGGATTATGTTTTCCAATGTGCATTATTTTGCATTTATCAACATTGAATTTCATCTGCCTTTTTGTTGCCCAATCACCCAGTTGTGAGATCCCTTTGCCACTCTTTGCAGTCTGTTTTGGATTTAACTCTTCTAAGTAATTTAGTATCATCTGCAAACTTTGCTACTTCACCCCCCTTTTTTCAGATAATTTATTAATATGTTGAACAGCACTGGCCCTAGTACAGATCCTTGGGGGACCACTGTTTACCTCTCTTCACTGTGAAAACCGACCATTTATTTCTACCCTTTGTTTCCTATCTTTTAACCAGTTACTGATCCATGAAAGTGCCTTCTCTCTTATCCCACGACTGCTTGCTTTGCTTAAGGTATTTGGTATGGGACCTCATCAAAGGATTTTTGAAAGTCCAAGTACACTATATCAACTGGATCATCCCTGTCCACATAGGAGGCAGATTCATGGGGCAATCTCACTTATGAAGTGATCCACAAAATGAACCACTGCTTTAAAATAAATCCAGAATCTGAACAAGTCAGGAGTTAAGAAGAATATAATGTAATGTATTAAATACTTTCATTCCAAAGTAAAATGTATGGATTGAGTACCATAGAAGGGAAGCTGACATAAAGCCACAGCATAAGACAGTGAAAAATTGTGTTCATAAAAATATAGAAGCAAAGGAGGAAGGAGACTAGGTCCCAAAAAAGGACCAATCATTTAGAAAAAATAAAACTGCAAATCTGAAAATTTGACACATCCCTTTAGGACTAAACTGATAATCACTGAATTCTCTGCCCCGTTTGGTGAGCAAAAATTTTTATAACAATATCAGAGAAAGTTATAGCAAAAAGAAGCAAAGGATACTACTGACAGCTCTAGAAAATTTTATGGAATCTACTGGTGCTTTCTGAGGCAGCCCATGGTGTTTTCATAAGCTTTCTTTAATATATTTTTTATCAGCTACTGAAATTGACAGCTCTGTGAATTTGCTTGAGATGTAGGTTTAGTCTTCCATGACTGATTTTTTAAAAAAAAGAATTAAACAGCTGAATTTATAAACTGTCTCTCCAAGTTTTGTGAGCTTCTAGGGATACAATTTGACAATATATAGAATTCCTGTCCAATCCAATTAAGTCAGTGCATAGCTTCTGTGTATAGGACTGAAAGTGTGCATTTGCTACCAGAAACAGCAATATGCATGGTAGACAGGTTCTTTGCACTGTAACATATGCACAAGTTTCAGCTAATAGAAACCCAAGGCAAAATACCTGTTATACTATATTTTGTATTGCAAAAAATTAGCATACCTGAAATCACAGTGGAAAGGTGGTTCTTGCTAGTTTAATATTGAAATCTAGATTGCAAGACAGCAACATTATCAAAATATAGTAAGCAGACATTTCATATGCACCAAAACTCCTAGAATTTTTCTCACAACTTAGACTTCTACCCATTTCACAGCAATTGAACAAAAGAATATGGGATGCATTATCAAGTTATCTGGAAAAGGCCTTTGAAATGGCCAGGTTAAATCAAACAAGGGTATTTCAAGAGGTAATGTCTTTCCAATATTAACGTTTCCTAGACAGCACATCTTTATATGGCTGAATCTGTTTAAATTGTTCTTGTAGATGTAAATCGCCAATATCTCTCCCCTGTGGTCCCTTTTTACCCTATGATTCTAGGCTTTAAGAGACAGGGCAACAAGTCAATTTACAGTTGCACTGATGGAGGAAAAATTTAATAAAGTAGCAAAGCCATCAGGCAGAGCCCATTTAGTTCCATGAAGACAATGGAAACATGACATCAAAACTTACTGCCGTCATGAGTTACATTATCAGAAAAATATTAGTTTAAATTCTGTAGTAAGTTTGTGTGATGTACAGTGCAGAAGGTGTAGTGATGAAGGAGTGGTGCTATTTCCCAGAGTAATTTTGGATTTGGTGTTGGCTAGAACTGGGAAGAGTGCATATGGACTAAACAGTCATGCTTTTCCGTGGAGGTGTGCTCGCAACACTCAAAACTGGCAAATTCGAAGAATTTTGCAGTGGTCAAATTGGAAGAGACATCAGCAGACTCAGCTTCTCTCGTGACCAATTATTCTTTAACCGTAAGCCCACAGGAGGTGAAAGGTTGAGATATTAACCTACTGTGGCCCCTAGTCCAATGTTGTTTCTTCACAGTTTTGATGCGGTGACATCTTCAAACCTTGCCCCGTATTAAATAAAGTGTAAACTCAACACCTCCAAATAACAATCTCCCAGGCTATTAGCCTAATATTTTGTTTTGCACCAATGCCCTAGTATCTAATTTTATGAAAAGTCTGTACAGACTACAGATAGTGTAATCTCTCTGCTAGACTGTAAGCGCCTCAGAGACAGCATTTTTGTTCTGTTGTTTGTACAGCACCTAGTACAATGAAGTCCTGGTCTACGATTAGTGCCATAGTGCCACCCTAGGACAATAAAATTTAAAAAATTAAGTTTGAAAATGTTTTGGTGGCAGCCAGTAATAAGTTATGCTGAAGCTGATCTAATCAAATGAATAAGACACAAAGAAAATGGGGGGGAGAGGGGAAGAATACCCTAATAAGCTTTTGTTTGTCTTCATTTATATTTCACAATGGTATAAGAACATTTGTTGAAAGATTCCTTAGTAGTGCAATAAGATGGATGAGCAGTGCTTAGTTCCTATGTTAAGGTACAACACTCTACCAAGGCTTGTTTTCCATTTTTAAATTTCTAAAACTAAGCTTTACAACTACACTTTGTTTTCTTTACTGTCAGGAATGCTACAGTAACAGTGCTATGTTCTATGAACCAGCACAGATTTATTGCAGCGTTTCCATGCGCCACTGCAATTAACAGCATCTGGTCATTTAGGAAAAGTGCGTTTCCTCAGACCCAAAGTTCAGTAGTTTAGTACAGGGTATGTAAATGCTAGAGGTTTGCTGCATCTTTATATTAGACATGCGTTAACTGGGCCAGATAAGAGCAGCACTGGCCAACTCATTCCTTTTGATGTTTGAAAGTATTTGTCAGTTGAAAGGAATAAATATTTGTTGCTATTCCAAGCTTATAAGGAAAATTTTATCTTGACCAAAAAAAAAAAAAAAAAAAAAAAGAGTATTGGCAAGTAGTACAGACCGAAGAACAAGCAGCTAAGTTGTAAACATATCAGCCTATCCACTGCAGAAAACGGCAAAAAGATTCTCCTCAGCTTTAAATTTAAAGAATTTACAGTAAAAGCTTTGTTATCCGGCATGTTGGGGGAATGAGGAGTGCCGGTTAGTCAAAAATTCCGATTAACTAAAAGTTATACCTACCAATAGAGGGAGGGGGCGGGGGCTCGGGGCAAGGGGTTGGGGCATGAGAGGAGTTTCGGGGTGCTGGATCTGGGCGGCACTCACCTCGGGCAGCTTCCTGGAAGCGGCGACATGTCCCTGCTGCTCCTAGGTGGACGCGCAGCCAGGCATCTCTGTGTGCTGCCTCCACCCGCAGGCGCCTCCCCCACAGCTCCCATTGGCTGCGGTTTCTGCCCACTGGGAGCTGTGGAACCAGTGCTCAGGGTGGGGTGAGGCAGGGGCACTGCATGGACTCTCCATGGCCGTTTCTCCACCTAGGAGCAGACGGGACATGTTGCCGCTTCTGGGGAGCCACACCGAGTCAGGAAGGGAGCCTGGCAACCCTATTGAAGATTTGTATTGGGAGATATCAGAAATACTGGTTTCTAGAGCTTTCCATTTGGTAAAGTGCCGGATTACATAGTTTTTACTGTAGTTGCCATTTGGGAACTCCCAAGAATCTTCTCATCAGCCCTCCCCAACTCCTACCAGGATTGTCCTGGTAGACAGGCTCAGAATGAAGCATTATTCAATCATTCTGGACCTTATAAATTTGAGTTTAGGGAATACAGACTACAAAATCTGACAGGAATTAAAGGGGCACCTTTACCTTTTGAAATGGCACTCACTTATACTGTAATTTTAAGCACAATGAAGCCCATTACCTCAACTTTGCTTCCTGGATCATGAGCAGCAGCAGCAAAGTAGACCACCTCCTGTACTTCTTCTCGAGGCCGTGCAGAATTTTTTCCAAACACAACAAGCCCATCTTTAGTGCGTGGTGGAAAAGCAACAAAACAATAACTGGGAGGAGCCACAGCCATCCTAAAAAAGTGAAGGGAAAAGGGTAATGCAAGTATAACTAGTATTTCAACAAACTTTCAAAAATCATTAAATATGTAGCTAGAGCTGGAGAACAAATATTTCACTGTCATTCATTTTATTCCCTTGTCATGTCAGTTAAATGCAATTAGTGAAAGAGAAACAGGTCAGGTCAGTTTAGTCTTATTTGGGGTTCGATAAACACAATTAAATTACAGTGAGCTACAGACTTCCCATACACAACTGTGAAGGCAGAGGGGTAAGGGGAAGGGGAGAAGAGAAGGTGATTGTGTCTTGGTAATAAGACCAGTTAGCCTCTGAAGAAGGAATATACCGAACAACTCTGATGCAGAGTAACACTTGACCTAGAAGCATTCTGCTGAGTCAGAAATAGGCACTGCACCAGAGTAGAGAGATGCAGAAGACTGTTAAATATTCTACTGTAGTCGTCTTCTTCTAATGCAGTTTTTTTTTAAAAAAAGTATGAGTGATCTCTCAAATGGTATAATGGTATAACTGGAACTAGGACTAAAATATACATAAAGCACAAGTGGTAGCAGAGGCTGCCTGTCAGTTTAACTACCTATGCAAAAAGAAGAGTTATAATAGTAACTGCTAAGTGATTGAACCTGGTTTTCTTCTATGGTTTGTCTGCAGATTTTTAAACCTCAGGTTAATTGATTGCCAGTTTGTAAAGGCTAGTCCGGAAACTCCTCCAATGCTTTTATAAGGATACAAATGTTTGAAGTGTCCAAACTGCCAGTTAATATATTTATGAAGGTTAACCAGCTAACAATCATGGTTTGTCTTTAAGCACAGAAATTTCATCTATCAGATGTAAATTCAAAAGAAAATTATTCAAGACACAATACAAACAGTACAAGCTTCCATAAAAAGAAAGGTGTTACAGTGAAAGACATTTGGGGAAAAAATGCAACTGTTTACTTTGGTACTTCTATAGCTCATCACTTATGGTATCAGAGTGCCTCCCAAATTAATAAAAGTGAGATCTACCCCTTCTCTGTCTGCAGGAGTCACTTAAAAAGTAGCAGATGTAATCTAAACTATATGATCATAAAGTTCCCAACTACCATTGCTTAAGTTATACAATGACTCTCTCAAATATGTGGTACTCTATTACAAAGCTGCTTTTCGTCATTGACTTATAATAATATCTGAAAACCTGACACATCATGCACTCCATGCAATTCAAGAATTGAAACAAACATTTTAAAAACTATAAATAGAACTGAGCAAACAGATTTTTTTGGTTTGATTAGGTGGCTAACTTGAAATCCAGAAACAATTTTGTTTTTGGGTTTTCTTCACCAAAATAAAAAAAAACCCCAAAGATTTCATTTTGAGTTAAAAAAAAATTTTTTTTAGTTTTTGGTGAGGTTTGGGGGTTTTTTGGGTTAAAACTAAATTTCTAACCAAAAGACCTTGAAACAAAGATGAAACATTTCAAAAACAGGAATGAAATGTTTTGGCTTTAAAAAAAATCCTTTTTTTCCAGCCAAAACTATTCACCAAATTCAACCCAGATTCCAAAAATTACCCGATTTTAGGGCAGAGATCATTCAACTCTTCCTGCTGGACGATGAGTCATATTGTCACTAGTAGGTTAGGGTCACAGAGACAAGAGGTGGTACTGGAGCATTACAGTGCTGTCAGGTCTCTCTCACATACTATCCTTGACTTATAGCCTACCTATTGGCTTGGCTCACATAAACATGCAACATTCAAAAAGCAGGTATTTGACATTCTGCAAAATGCTGAAGCCCCGTTCAGCATAAGCAATTTTCTCAACAGTGAGGTTTTTGGCACAGTAAGGACAAACTGTACTTATTTTGCTCACACCTTGAAAGCTGATACAGTTTCAACTGGCCTCAAATTAAGCTCTGTATACTGTAGTTCTGACTTTATTCACTTCATCAAGTGCTTATTCCCTTTTGAAATATAGCTATAGTATTTTCCTGATTCTACAGTAAGTTGTATGATCCATCCTATAATCACAGCCATTTTTACTGGAACCAATCTTCCAGTGTGCCAAGTACCAAAGTTTTGAGTGCTAATGTTTGCACTGAGACCTTTACATACCACATTTGTTGACCATGTATTCAGCCACTTGTTTAAAAGGTTCAATCTCTAATGGTGCTCCAGCATGACCATTATAACATATAACATGGGAAATAGCTTTCCCACAGCAGACATCACTGCAACTGACAGAACAGTAAAAACAGAATCTCTAGTGCTCTGGATTTTTTCAAACTATATTACAATCTTCCCCACTGTTGGAGTTCTGTTTGCCCCAATACAGATGTGTATGAAGTAAACAGCAGAGAAATATTGCAACCTAAAATAAAGCCCTTCACTTGATATACTGGCAATCTGGTTGGCAAAACTGATTAATATTTTCTCCTTACTGTTCTTCTTCTATAAATATACTTAAGAGCCTGACACTAAACTCTTGTTCTCTGCATACATATATGGATGGGAGCACATACAGTTTGTTAGGTAGGAGTTTTTGTTAGAATCTTACTCGGCTCATTCAAACATGCATCACTGACTGCAATTTCTGCCCCCTTCAGTTTGTTCATAATGCTGCTGCTAAACTCCAACTTCTTTGCCCATCTGGCTGATCATGTAACAAACTTCTCTGAATGCCTCCATTGACTTATCATGTGATATATTTCAACTTCTCAGAACCTTCAAAGCTCTACATACTGTTCATCTCTAGTTAAGTTTTGCAATGAACCTCCCCTGTCCTTTCCACCAGTACCATCAGCCTCCTCAGTTTATCAGATTCTCACAATCACCTCCATGCCTTCTTCCATGCATATTATGTCCTCCTGGAGCTCATCTTCAAGGTCTCTACTCTGTTCATATTTAAGACTTAAAGGCCCGCTTCTGTCATACTGCCTGTTCTGAATTCAGTTGGCTTGTATACATACAGTTATCTATTGTCCCTCTTTCCCTAATCTGTATTTGTCATTCTTAGACGGTCCTCTGAGCAGGGATCGTTCTTAAGTCTTTGGAAAGACTAGCACATAGTATGCACTACTGTAAATACACTTAGAAGAATGCCTCTTGCTATATTTTCACAACTAAAGAGGTATATTTTGTGTTACTTCAACATTTTCTAGCGCACAAGCCCATATTCTCATACATATACTTTTCATACATAAACTGTATGATGCTCCAGTGTGGACACTTCTATTTAACCAAAGAAACTCCCCACGACTGTGCTAACTTAAACTTGCACTACATGATCACTGGCACTGTTCTAACATGTTTCTCTGAAACACAGTGCTTAGCTGCAGCAATTCTTGGAAACCAGCATAGGCAGATGTGATAGCAGCCAATGGTTTTTGTTCATTAAACATAGGTAATTGCTGGTTTTCAATATTGTGAAATAGACATCACACCATTAAGAGTTAAACAGAGGTACCTACTTTACAATTTAAGGTTAAAAATCCTTATCTTCAGCCACTGTGAATTATTCAAAACAATGGAACTACACAGATGGACAACAGCTGTGGATCTGGCCCGGTGCCAGTAAGTTTTAACTTTACCACATTCTATGAGTGAGCCGTTAAGTAGTTCCAGGTAGGTTATTTGTGAAAGATTGATAATACACTGGTTAGATGTAGATCAGAATGGACAGTGGGAAAGTCAGAAAACAACCCAATTCTGCAGTGATATCTGAAGTGACAACTCACAGGTAATGAATATAATTTGATTGATCTCACTCTTCAAGTGCAGTTTGATAAAAATTAATTATAAAAGGGAACTTGGCTTTATGTGCTGGTACCTTTGTATTTCTTTAGTTGTCTTTTGGTTACCATGGCAGTCTACTTAATGTGTGTCTATACAATATGAAGAACCTTTGATTTAACGTGTTCCTTTATTTTCCAGTATATCTCATTGTGACAAATTTCATTTAAAGATGGCAGAATTAAACTCAGTTTGACAAAGTCACCATTAAGAGCTAATCTGTGTAATACTTTGTTGCAGAAAGAAGATATAGAACAGAATGACTTAGAGCCCTATACAACACACTGGATGTCCCACTGTGAAACATCAGCTATGACCTACATTAGAGTTTTAGAAGCCACGAGTCTGAACAACAGGATCAAGTTTTTGTATCAGCCTGTGCCATATTTTTAACCTAAAACTATGGCAACGCAGATATGGATTACAAATCTAGAGATTTTATCTCTATCGGGGTCTACAATGTTTCGTTTATGTAGATATTTGCACTGGCTTCATTTCCAGGATATGAGTGCCTTACAAATTCTAAGTTATATTAAGAAGGATATTAAGTTCCCATCAGACTCTCTCATGTTATTTATCCACATAGGATTAAGTTCTCAAAGCGAAATATGGGGAACACAGCAGCCATTATTGTTCACTGAGTCTGTGTAGGGGAGGGTAGTGACACAGGTGAGATGCTACAGCCATCTAAATAAATCTAAGTGATGCATGTCCTGTTCCTGGTTTTGGTTTTTATAACCAGTGCTACCACAGTAGTGCAGACGTATGGGATAGATTACAGTATTCTGCAGGACTTTGCATCTTTGACAGGCTCACTCCATCGTGCAGAATCTTTGGACTCGTCAACACTGTGTATATCTACCTGCATATACCCCTTTTATTTTCATATTTTAAAAAGCCAAAGACACTGAAATATCCTCCATGTATTTCCCATTTTAAGTGCCAAAATTTCTTTAACTGAAGTAGAATGATGAGTGGAGAGGAAAGGTGAATGGAGAATAGGAGACGTCTCCATTTTTTTTAAATGGGCAACTATATTTGATATTGGGCCAGAGGTAAAGACTCCTAAAAATGAAATGAGAGACTTACATTACCTATGAGTTTTAAAATAGAGATTTCAAGGCCAGAATGTATCATTAGATCCTCTAATCTGATCTCCCGCACTCTGGCAATTAACTTTACCCAGTTACCCCTGTAACTTGACATATTTCCTAGAAAGCCATGAAGTCTTGACATGAAAACATCAAGCGATGGAGAATTTCTTCCCCTTGGCAGTTTGTTCCAATGTTTATCACCTCAATGTTAAAGTATTTGTACATTATTTCTACTCTGAATTTCTCTAGCTTCAGCTTCCAGCCACTTGTTCTTGTTATGCCTTTCTCTGCTAGATTAACGAGCCCTTTAGTACCGGATATTTTCTCCCCATGAAGATATTTATACACTAATCAAGTAACCTCTCAATCTTTTTGATAAGCTAAATAGATCAAGCTCTCTGATTCTTTCATTGAAAGTAATTTTTTTTACCCCTTGGATAATTTTGGTGGATACTTTCTGCACCCTGTCCAGTTTTTCAACATCCTTTTTAAAATTAGACTCCCCAGTGCCATATACAGAGGTAAAAATCACCTGCTGGAAGGGCCCTTGAGAAGTCCTCAAGTCCAGCCCCTTGTGCGGAGACAGGACCATATAAACCTACCATTCCTGACAGGTGTTTGTCTAACCCCTTCTTAACCTCCAATGAGGCCCTTTGAAGCCTATTCCAGTGCTTACCTATCCCTATAGTTAAAAAGCTTATCTTAACAGCTAACCTAAATCTCCCTTGCTGTAGATTAAGCCCATAACTTCTCCTACCTTCATTGGACAGGGAGAACAAGTGATTACAGTCCTCTTTGTAACAGCCCTTAATATATTTGAAGACTTCTCAGGTAGTCTTCCCCCCTCCCCCAGTCTTCTTTTCTCAAGACGAAACATGCCCAGTTTTTTTTAAACCTTTCCTCATAGGTTAAGTTTTCTAAACCTTTTATCATTTTTGTTGTTCTCCTCTGGACTCTCCAATTTGTCCACATCTTTCTTAGTGTGTTGCCCAGAACTTGGCTCAAGCTGAAGGCTCACCAGTGCTGAATAGACTGGGACAATTACCTTCAGTGTTTTACACATGATACTCCTGTTATTACACCCTAGAATATTGGCCTTTTTCACAGTTTCATCACATTGCTGACTTGGCTTGTTGGCATCCTTTCATCTGCGAGAAACGGTGGAATTGCAACCTATGATGTAGATGGTTTGCAATATCTCATGTGACTGAACAGTCCAATTTTTCTCTTCAAGTTCTAGGAGCCAGCTTCTGTCATGGACTTTGATACCCTGATTGAGACAATGGTGCCAAGTGTTACGATCACTTGCCAAGATTTCCCATTGGTTAGGATCAATTCCAAATTCCTTCATATCTCACTTGCATGTGTCTTTATAGTGAAGCTTGGGATGTCCTGTTGTTCTTGGTCCCTCTGATAACTCCCCATATAGCATGTCCTTGGGTATGCGTCTGTCTTATTGCTGACTCTTTCAATTTGTTATCCACTAAAACCCCTATATCTTTTTCAGCAGTACTGACTCCTTGATAGTTATTCCCTGTTTTGTAGTTGTGCATTTGTTTTGTTTTTTTCCTTCCTTGGTGCAGTGCTTTGTACTTGTCTTTACTGAATTTCATCTTGTTGATTTCAGATCAGTTCTCCCATTCATCAAGATTGTTTTGAATTCTAATCCTGTCCTCCAAGTGGTTGGAACCCCTCCCAGCTTGATGTCATCCACAGATTTTATACTCATACTCTCCATTCCATTATCCAGGTCATTAAACAAAAATATTGAATACTGTAGTACCAGACCCAGGTCAGGCTTTTGCAGGCCCCCACCAGATACGTAACCTCAGTCTGACAGTAAATCATTGCTTGTTGAGTACAGTTTTTCAACCAGTTTTGGATGCACCTTATAATAATTTCATCTAGACCATACTCCGTAGAGTGTCATGTGCATCTGATCAAAAGCCTTACTAAAATCAAGATCATCACATCTACAGCTTCCCCCATCTACTAGGCCAGCAACCTGTCAAATAAGGAAGTTAGGTTGGTTTGGCATGATTTGTCCTTGACAAATCCATATTGTCTATTATTTGTAAACCTTTTATCCTCTAGGTGCTTATAAATTGATTGTTTAATAATTTGTTCATGTGTCTTTCTCAGTATCAAAGTTAGGCTGACTGGTCTAATTGCAAGCTCCTCTTTCTTTCCCTTTTTAAAGATAGGTACTCTATTTGTCTTCACCGACCTTTGAGAACTCATGGGGGATCACTGCTAACAGTTCAGAGATTATTTCAGCTGGTTCCTTAAGCACCTTAGAGTGCATTTCTTCTGACCCTGCTGACTTATGTAAATACTTTTAAAGTTAGATGCATTCAACCTGTTCTTATGCATTCAAGGATCTCATTAGCCCTATTTGCCACAGCCTTACACTAGGAAGAAATAATTTAAAAATAGTTTCAGGATTGTTACGCAATATGTAGCAAGAATGAATTTTTGGAAACCTCTGAATTCACTATATAGATATTTGAAGTATCACCAAAATGGGTATATATTGCATGGGAGAAAGCGAAAGGCTTTGTGAGACGGTATTCATAAAAACCTTCACCTATGGGTACGTAGGATAGTTACATTTCCAATTACATCCTTTCCAGAAGTCCCAAGTGTAGTTGCCAAAAAAAAAAAAAAAAAAAAAAAAAGCTTTTTTTGTCATTTCTTCCCCCCCACCCCCATGGAGAACTTTATTCCCAAATGCACTTTAAGGAAAAATGCATTATTAAATTCCACAACTGCACCTACATGTGAGCCATTTGCTCAAACAACTATCCAATCCCACATTTTCCTCTGACTTAAGGTGTAAGTAATGGCTCTTACCACATTTTATGGTCATTTAGTTATATGTGTGTCATTATTTTAAGTCTTTGATATAAAAATTTAAGTTGGAGCAAACAAAGTTGCTACTATCTTGCTTGTTTATTGACCCAGTGATAAAGAAAGGGTTTTTCAGCGTGCACTAGACACTCTCAAAACTAGTTGAGATAAATTTAAATTGCAGAAACACAATAGAAATTAAGATGAAATTCTGTTCCTCAAATATTTCAGAAGAGAAGGCAGCAGAGACCAGGTCTGAGGCCAGAGAAAAAGGGAAATGAAATGGAGGAAAAAAGAGATGGTGGGGGGGAGGATTAGTTCTTGGGAAAGAAACACTTTTAAAGTAGGTATTCACTTTGTGCTAGAGTTGCTACAGGAATGAAGTGATGTGGGATGGTGTTTTAAGAGGATGTAGTCCATGAGCATTTCAACAAGTAGTCCTCAAAGTTTTCCATAGTGTGAACTCATGTCCTCGGCCAACAGGGCACCTATGTGAGGAAAAGCAGCCACAGCAGGAAAGATGGTCCAGTGTTTGGGGCACTAGCCTGGTACTTGGGAGGCCCATGTTCAACTCCCTGCTCTGCCACACGCTTCCTGTATGGCCTTGGGCAAGTCACTTGGGCCTGGTCTACACTTAAATTTTGCTGTAATAGCTATGTCTGTTTGCAGTGTGGAGAGAAAAAATAAATTACACCCATAACAGACATAGACATGCCAGGAAAAACCCAAGAAGTATAGACACAATTATATCAGCAAAAAAGTGATCATGCTGTTACAGCTTATTTCATTCGTGAACTGGAAACTTTTGCTGGTATAAGCTGCATCTCCCCGACATGGCTTGCCAGAACAGTTATCTGGCAAATCCTTTCTACTATAGCCAGGGCCTATATCTTTGTGCCTCCATTCTCCAGTCTCTAAAATGAAAATAATACTTCTCTACCTCACAGAGGTCAGCATTAGAGACAATGAGACACTATTTTGCTAATGGAAGGCCAAAGAAATAGATAGGTGGATCACTTAGAGCATGCTGACTTCCTCCAAGACATCTGGAAATTTGACCAGGATGGTTTGGAGCCAGTTTAGGAATTACAAGATAAATAAGCTGTGCTTTTATAATGTTTACATGTATGTTCTTGGTTTAGTGTCCCCAAAAAAGTAAACCATGTATACTGAGAACATGATTTCCAAACACTCTTAACTTGATCAAGTCAAAGTCAGTTTGGGCCAGAATAAGGCCACATATTGCTTCTCTGCAAGAATTACTTCCATGCCAAACTTCAGATTTCAAAGGTCAGCCATTTTGACTATTCAAAAACAAACAAAAAAATTCAAATGGAAAAAGGGTATTTTCAGCCTCTCCAATTTCAAGCATCACCGAACAGTTTTTACTCAAGGTATTTTAATGAAGTCACCATGTAGACACCAAGCAAAGAAATTTCCATTACAAGTTTCACAAAGTTATAATCTATGTGAACATAGGACTTGATAGTTGATGCTTTTATAGGGGTTGTTCCTCAATTTTACTTGGAAATATTTATCTAGTGTATTAGAATTACAAATACTTAGATATTAATACTTTTAATGCCTTCCTGTTTAGCCAATCTGACTCCTATTTCTGGGACAGTAAGATTGCATGCAAGTGTTTTTTTGCCTATGAATGGTCCTTTGTCTTCAGATTGCAAAAACAGCGGTCTTAACAGTGAAAATGCAGCATTTCAGTAACTAGGAAACAGTCTACAGAAAAACTAGACAAGTGTGGGAAAGCTGGGTCAGAAAAAAGTCTGTCTTGAAGTTTAACTAGCATTTATTTAACTGAATGAATGCTCAGTCTTTGCACTGTTTTAATTGTCTGTCTTGACAAAGTACCCTTCAGCTTTATCTCAGTGAAACCAAAAAACTCTCCCTATTAGTGTCATATATTAAAAGATCTTTAGATTTAATATGAAAAAAGCTATTTGGCTAGAGTTTTAGGGTTGTAAGTGATTTTGATATACAAAGCAGGTATCTGGGCAGTAGATTTATTTAACATTTCCTGAACAGTGGAAACTCAAAATTCATAATCTCAGCACAAGCTATTTCTGTCTGTAGACCTATTTCTTTAAGGAGTTTCACAGAGGACTGTTGTGCCACAAGGAAATATTAAAAATAATTGGTGATTCTGCACCAACTGTGTTCTAATTCATCAGAATGGAGAAGTATTATGGTTTGGTTGGATTATTCTTTATCAAATATTCATTTTAAAAATAAAAAATGTTACAATATATCAAGATGTTCCCCACAAAGCCTAACATGAAAGCCCAAAGTGGCCTCTAGATTTCCTACAGCTACACAATCTCTTCCCGTTCGCCAACATCTCTTAAAGGAACACCAGAACAATCAGTACGATGCATTTTCAAACAATTTCCCTTGGTATGTCTTAGCTAAGATCATATGGGCTAGTCTATACTAGAAAGTTAGGTAGTAGTAGGACATGACATGGAGGAGGAGGAATTTTAACATGGGAGTTACGACTTGGCAGTCAATGTGTACATGTTAGCTTGTCATTGGTAAAACCCTATGGAAACTAAGTTAATATTGTGTCAGCTGGTTGTGATTAACAATAACATGGCAGATTGTCCCTGTCTTGA
This sequence comes from Lepidochelys olivacea, assembly GCF_965140295.1. Taxonomy (NCBI): domain Eukaryota; kingdom Metazoa; phylum Chordata; order Testudines; family Cheloniidae; genus Lepidochelys; species Lepidochelys olivacea. The sequence goes on along the minus strand of NC_140412.1, from coordinate 206,079,917 downwards.
CTGATTTAGGATTTATTAACATAATTTGACTCAGTTTGATTTTGCACGACCTAAAGTGCTAGTGAAGGAGCACATAGCTGGTTTACACACCATTGCTCATTATTCCATCCTACATAATCCACTATTCGACTCTTTGGTCCTTGATTTCCCTGGTGTTAATCACTATTTTTATTTCCATTAAAGTGCCCTGCAAAAGGGTTTATTAATCTTTAAAGAACTCTACATTTACTTCTTTAATGCTTGCTAAGAGCAATACTCAAGTCATTCACCAATAAATAAAATCCTTCAGTGCCTCCCATCCTAAAACAAATCCATCTTGAGTTTGATGTTTTTTCATATCATTACATGGTAAAAAATGAATTGGTACTGATTGCCAAAAGAGGGTGATTTTCAGAAACGGAAGGCAGAAGCAGAAATGGCTAAAGTTGATACAGAGAAAAAATCTGCAAAAAAACAAGAAAAGCATATTTGGATTTTGGTTTCACTGCTGTTGCAGCTAACGGAGAAATCAGGCCTCAATGTGTGCAGTAACGCTAGCAAACAATAGACTGAAACCAATAAAATTAAGACACCATTTAGAAACAAAACATGACCTGGTAGGAAAGAACAGAGGGTTTTTTTTTTAATGAAAGCTATAAGAAATTAACAAAAAAAACACAATGAAAAATGTGCTTTAAAAGTTGCGTTCCACACTGCCAAGAATAAAAAGCCTTACACAACTGGGGAAAAACTGATTCTCCCAGCAGCAATTGACATTTGCCGGACAGTGTGGCAGAGAAGTTAAAAATTATCCCACTGTCAGACAACATGGTCAGCCGCTGAATCTCTGACATGTCAGAAAATATCAATGCACACCTGATTTCTCGATTGCAATCCAGTTGGATGAAGCAATGGATATATCAAAAGAAACTCATGTAATTGTTTATATTTGGTGCTCTCACAAAACATTATTGGAAGTTTTTTGTTCTGAAAGCCAATTAAGATGCATGCAACTGGATCTGAACTGATCAACTTGTGAGAAGTTAGGAAGTCATTTAAAATGTTAAAGTGGAAAGCTTGCATTGGAATCTGCACAGATGAAGCCCCTTCTTTGTCTGGAGATAGAGCAGGCTTGAAAGCCAAAGTGCTTGTAACTGATACACCACAAAGCCATTGCAACTTGAAACATGGATTGGGAACTTACTGATATTCTGAGTTCTGCTATTACATTTTTTGAACTTTATCAAGATGCAGCCCACAAAGGCATGTCTCTTTGCAATGCTTTGCATAGAAATGGGAGCTGAGCATGATGCTCTGCTGTTTCACACTGAAGTCAGGTGGCTATCCAGGGGAAAGTGTTGCAATGCGTTTATGAACTGAGAAACGGAGTTCAACTTTTTCTAGTGGATTTGAATTTCAGCAACGCAGAGACACTGCGTGATCCCTGCTGGCTTGTGCTTTTAGCTTACCTTGCTGATATTTTTGACAAACTGAATTCTCTAAATGTCTCCTTGCAAGGAGTGGAAAGTACTATTTTTGACCTGCACAATGAGATATCAGCATACAAGAGACAGATAGATCTCTAGAAAACAAAGATCAAAACTGGTTTAAGCATTCCATTCCAGTGGTTAACTGACACTATCAACAAAACAGAATCTGAACTATTGAGCATTGTGGAACCAATCAAGAATCACTTGACTTCTCTCAGAGCCTGTTTGGATAAATATTTTCCCAGAGGAAATGCATCCCTGAATGACTGGATTAGCCAATCTTTTTAGCTGAGGCAGTGACCTTGTCCCATCTCCAAAATGACATTCAGGAGAACCTGACTGAACTTCAGAGTGATAGGACAATGGACATTCAATTGGGGAAAAATAGTCTTTGGGGGATTTTTGGTTGAAAGTTGGTTCAGAATATCCAGCATTATCAAAGTGTGTGATCAAACCTATTTTACTGTTGAGCTCATCTTATTTGTGTGAGATCAGGTTCTCTGCACTGGCTGTGCTAAAGACAAAGCACTGTTCGAGACTGGAAGTGGAGGACAACCTCAAAGTGTCGGTTTCAAAAATCTCCCCACAAATTGATAAACTGCCTGCAAAGAAACAGGAACAACCTTCACACTAATTGGCAAGTATCTACGTATTTGAAACTTACAGGTGTAGGTAATTTAATTAATGTTGTGCTAAGGTCTCTGTTGGGTTTATGAATAGGCTATCAAGCATACTTTTGCATGCATAGGTGTTGGAACTAGAGGTGTTGCCACACTCCCTAGTGGTTTCCACCATGTACAGGGTTTACAGTATGGCTCGTAGTACCCCCACTATACAAATTGTTCCAGCACCCATGTTTTCATGTGTCTATTTTTGTCGGGGGGCGGGGGAGGCACAGCCAAAACTTGTAACTCAAACAGGGGGCTCAGCTCAAAAGGTTTGAAAACTGCGGACTTAAAGGATGTGTTGACCCATTATACAGGAGAAGAATTTACTCCTGGGGGAATTCTGCACCACTGTGCGTGCATAATTAATGAGCTGTGCATACCTTTAAGTTTGGGGGCAGAAAAAAGCTTCTGCCAGAAAGTTGCTACAGTTCTGCCTTTGCCCACCAGATAGAACAGAGCAGCAGCTCCAGGCCAGTTAAGGAAGAGAAAGAGTCTGCCTTCTTCACAGTGCCTATTGGGCCAGGTCAGGAGACAGGGTCTATGGGAAGACAGACAGCGTGGGGCTGGGGGGTCAGATAGGGGCTCATAAGGGCTAGTCGGAGAGGACAGACTGGGGCAGGAGCTAAATGGGAGTGAAGGCAAAGGGCCACAGGGGGGAGGGAGATGCAGGGCCACATGGTGACAGGGAGGGGCTGCAGGGCCACATAGGGATAGGGGTGGCTGAATGGGGGCACAGAGACACATGGAGACAGGAGGAGAGGGTGCGGGGTCACATGGGGATGCGGGAAGTGGGTGTATGAGTGGGGATGAAGGGACACATGTGGACAGGGCTGCAAGAACACACAGGGACAGGGGCAGATGTGCCTGACTAAAGGGGAGGCTGGGGTCAGCCAAGGTCTACATGGGGGAAGCTCCCTAACAATCCCTTCCCACCCACCTCAAAAAACCTGTTCCATACTTTTCCCACCCATATCCAACAACCCTCCAAGTTCACATCCAAACTCCCAGAAATTACTTCCCTCTCCCTCAGCTCCTCCATTAGCCCTGACTCTCTGAAGCCTTTGCACTGCTTTTGAGGGGAGTGGGAAATACGGTTCTGAATTGTAGTTTAAATGAATTATTACTCAGTTCTGTATTAATTTGCCTAGTAAGGAATATATTTGTCAAAAACCATTTCCTGTACCTTTTTTGTTGTCTGTATTGTTACAGACATACTTGCTGACAGGTATTTTGAAATAAATGACCAAAAATAATTGAAACTGGTGTGATTAGATTGTGTTATCTTGACAAATAAAATATGCAGAATTTGAAAATATTGTGTGCAGAATTTTTATTTTTTTGTCACAGTATTCTCCCAGGAGAAAGAATTTCACCCTACATGCATACTTTGTGAATTCACACTGACCAGGTCATTTCACATTACTGAAAATTTCATGTTAGTGAGTCGGTGAACAAAAAAGGCAGAGAATGCATCAAAAGTATTTTGTTCACTTATTTTAAAAGATATAGTTCGGTTTGTGTTGGTTATACCACAATGGAGCATAGTAAGTGTACCTAGTATAGCTTGTAACAATAATTACTACTTAACAAAAACACATCACTGCAGAACTCTGCTGTTTAAATGGCATCAGAGAAACTGGAATAGGCAGCAATTTTTGGTGCTAACTGTGAATGTGTATGTTCCCTAAGTTCTACTGAATTTACAGAGATTTAAGGAGAATCAGAGCACCCCTGAGACAAAAATCTGGCCTTTGAGGCCACATTACACAGAACTGTGGTTACAAGAAACAAGTTGGTATTGAAAGTTTACAAAATATAAGTGAGTGTATTAATTCCGTACCAACTGTATGCAGTTAACTTTTTTCTGAGTAGCTAGGTTCACTAGCTCTTTTCAGAGAGCTAAAGTAAATATTAAAAAAATAGTCATGCCTTGTTTTAGCAGTAAAAATACATTGTCCTCCAAAATTTCTACGAATATAAAACAAGCTCATAAACTGTAAATGGATTTGCTTACTTGTTATCAGACTTTTTGTAACTTGTCTATTTTCAGATTGTAAAAGGTGGCTTTGGGACCTTAAATGCTTGACAGATTTTATCTACTTTAGAAGTGTTACATGTGATTGAATTAAGTTCTCTCCAGGCTTGGATGCTCTGAAATCAATGAGTGTCTTGTTTTCAATGGGAGAAAGCTCAAGCCCCTTCAAATACTTGGTTTTGTTGGGGTTTTGTTTTGTTTTGTTTTTGAGTGCAGCAGTTTGTTTAGATGTGTTTCAAAATTAGAATTAAGAGGAAATAAAGCAATCACTATCCACAGCATGTGCCCTGATGGCTGTCAGCAGTTAGTTAATCCTATTCCCATAAATTTCTAGTAAAAGATTAATAGTTTTTGGTATTATATTCATTTAAGTTGTTAGTTCATATCACAGCATGAAAAGAGATTTATACATACATGATATTTTCCTATTTGAGTCTATTACAACACAATTGCTTCTCTCTTATCAAATCTAACGCCCCATATGGTACATAGCTTTACTCAAATGAGTAGTCTTATTAATTTTGGTGTGACTGTTCATGTGAATAGAAGTTATATCTTTCCATGTTTTGAAGATCAAGGCCCTAATACGTAGCCTTATGAGAGCATCTGGCTGTCTTCCTCTTGAGCTGCTGCTAAAACATGCTATCCTTCTGAATTATGGATATAAATATTGGTGTAAAGTCCATTTTGTAAATGTAAGTACCCAACTCAATACATTATAGATATAGGTTTCAATTCAGTAGATACTTGCACATGTAAGTAACTTTACTCACTGGACTACTCCTACAAGCAAAATTAAGCATATATGAAGTGTTTCCAGGATTTCAAGATGACTGTAAAGCTCCATTTTTTAAAAAAAGAGAGCATCTTAAACCCTTTCTCACCACTTTTAATTGTTTTTCTTAAGAATGATCAGAGATTCCCTTTTCATACTAGAGACAAGGACAAGACTTACTGATGTCAGCCTCAAAATTCATTTGAGACCTTTACCTCACATCCTTACTCTTAAGATTCTGCATACCAAAAACAAACAACAAAAAGCAAATAACTATTCAATCTTAGGCTTTGTGGTTAAAAAAAAACCAATTACCATTTAGAGAAAAAATTGCATTACTGCCACAATAAGTAATCCACAAAAACTGCATGCATTGCAGGTTTACAAGACATTTCTTCAGAATTCTACTGTACTTAAGTAAATAAAGGGGTATTAAAAAACTGCAATCATCTAACAAACCAGAATAAAATGCCACACTTGTTCTCTGTAATCTGAACAAAACACACATCAATCACTCCACAGACCCTTAGTGTGGGACTCCCTGGCAAGATGTGTTCTAACACAATTAAAATCACTTCTGTAGAGCAGGGTTAGAGGAGACAGAATAAGGAACAGAATCTAGATAGAGGAGGTAGCCATATTATGCTGCACTGTATATAGACATCAGGTCTTAACCCTTCTGACTGAAATATCTGTGGTCATATTAAGGAGCCACAATGAGTAAGGCAGACAAGATTGTGCTAACACTATGGAAGCAGGTGAATGGAAAATTTCATAGAGACCGTGAGCCACTCAGCAGACAAACTACTATTCAGGAACTTGAGAGGCTATAACCATAGGGCCAAACATACGTGGACACAGATTTGGTGCATGGGTAGGGCTAGCCACATACCGTACTCTTTATATTCCAGAGCTATAGTGGCGCACACGAGCTACTGTTATCTGGCTGGCTTAGACGCACCTAGCCCTATAGCGATGCACGAGGTAGGCAGGCTAACTCCCCAGCTCTGGATCTGTTCCACATCCTCCAGCCCCGTGGTTTTCCACCTGCCCTTCGCAGACCTCGCGGGGCGGGGCGGGCCGCAAACTATGTCGAAGATTTCCAAATTGGGGTCTGAAATTGTCTAGGCGTTTGCAACTGAACAAACGTTGAAAAGCACCGCACTAGCCCGCTATGGCTTGGAAGAGTCACACCCACTCCGGGTGGGAGCTCTCCAGCTGCACCCCCCGCTGAAGACAGCAATAAGCCGAGGGCCAGGGCTGGCTCAGCGCGCCCCCCTGCCCACAGCGGTAGAGTCCCTCCCGCACGCCCTGGTCGCCGCAGAGCAGCGGCAGGAGCCGGGGGCTCAGCCCAACGCCCGGAGCGCCCAGCGCGGGGGAGCCCCAAGACCGGCTCAAAGGAGGCGCCTGCAGGCACCGCTTGCGCCAGCCCCAGCAGAGGCCAGGGCAGCAGCGGCTCCGGAGACCGGGCATCTCACCTGCCAGGCGCTCGGGCTGCTCCCGGGCTCCTCTCCAGCTGCCCCGGGCTTCTGCTGTGATAGAAGCCGCGAGGGCGGGGGCGGCGGCGGCCTCTCCAGGTAACAGCTGGGCTCCGGCTCCCGGGACCAGCCTCTCAGCAGCCCGCCGCCAGCCCCGCCCGCTGCTTGCTCCGAGCCGGGGGCAGGGCCGGGCGGGTGGCGGGGAGGCGGAGCTCGGGGGGGGGCCGCTGCAGTCGGTGCAGCAGGAGCCGCGCGCGGCAGCTAGCGGAGGGAGGAGCGGGGCTGGGCTGGGTCTAGACGCAGAGGGCCCCGCGCTCGGGGGGTGCCCACGCCAGGCCGTGCCCCAGGCGGGTCTCTTGCATGGCCTCGGTGAGGGGGCAAATGACAGGAGCTCAGCGTGCACCCAGTTCCCCTCCCCGGCCTGGGGCCGCTTGGCGCACACGTTTTGAACGGTTGGCCCAAGAGCCGTCCACACGCACAGGACCAGCTGAGGATGTCTGCTGCAGGAGGGCGCTATGCGTCTCCCACGTCTGTGGCGGGGACCCTCGCTCTGCACAGCCATGAGCCTGCCTCAATCCCATCCAACCGCCTCCAGCCTAGAAAGAGCGATGCAAAACCTAGAAAGAAAGGTCAAAGGAAAATGGAGTCAGGACTGGAGGGTTGGGATGAACAGAGAGCATCAAAGGCCAGAGTCTTCAGGGGAAGAGCAGGGACAAGCAGGGATGGGGGGAAATCCGAAGGGACCGGCGGAGTTGCATGAGCAGCATAGGAAACATCAGAGGAGTAGTCTGACAATAGAGAAACAGAATCAGTTTATTGAACCTTGTGTCAAAAGAAAAATCTGAAAGAAAAACAACATATGTAATTTCTGGAACTGTGCACTCTAGCATTAACTTTCTCCCAGTCCACAGACAGTAGTTAAAATCTGGATGATTTAAGGAATTTTTGCGAGGTAAGGGCTGCTTTGGACACTGCTTCCATGAATTACTGCTATCCACCCCTATGGTCTGCGTGAAATGAATTTGCTACGCTCAGGCTGGTTCCAAGTGAGCAAATGTCCACATCACAGGAAATGCCCTCACAATTTGTGCCCCTTGTTGGAAGTCTCAGCAGCAAGGATAAGGACTAAGTTGGGATTTTGATTGAATTATTCGCTCTTCCAGAACAGAGTTGAGCCACATTGGTAATTGTGCCTGGATGTGAGCTACATAACTGTTTACTTTACTCATACCAGGAGTTATGAGAACTAGCATCTATTCTAAAGTTTGTCACAAGCTTTGAGCAAGGCATGTAACCTCTCTGTAATTCAGTTACTTCATATCTAATCTGTGGGGGATTTTGAGGGGATAGTAAGACTTTTTGAGATCTTCAGATGAAAAGTGCTCTGTACATTATTATAAGGTTAACACTGTACAGATGATCTGTTTATCTACTTGTTTTTATTAAAATGTAAGTAAAATGTATGGACATACAAAAACATTTTTTAGTTTTGCTTGTAAGAGATGAGAGGTGAAAGGAAGAGGACGATGAGAAAGGATACCTATATTTAGAGAGGGGAAATGAAAAGCACAAAAGGCCTTTCATCTGTGAAAGGAAAAAGGCAAAAGACAGATATGGCAAAAACCAGCTGTCTCCGTATTCATACCCCTCTCTTACCCTCCTTTGAATCAGAGCAGTCGCTGTGTTAGTTAGTACCCATTACGCCTTTGGCATTTAGGGTAGTCCCTCTGAGGGTACCTAAAAATCAACAAGCAACAGTAGTTGAAGGTCAAAGTGTATTTAGTAGACCTACTGCAAAAAACAAAAACAAAAAATATATAGCACTGATTTATTTGATTCATTATCACCCAGAGTAAGTCAGAGAGGCCTCTTTTTGTCTCCAGGCTTGACATACAAGATCAATTGAGTTTATTAATCTGTGGCACTATGTCAGGTGGCCATGTGTGCAGTCTGAGGGGTAAGGTATCTCCTGATTTGCACAAATCCATGAAGAGAAAGAAAAGAGTATTAGTGTAAGGAATGATCAGGTTAGTCCAATGTTTGAAATGACACCTAAAAAAATCTAAGGTGCACACTTAATGTAGCTCTCTGAAGCTGTGACCCATCGATTATCTGATGGGTCCAAGAGGAAAGCAAAACAAAAAGCCATAATGCATCTTGCCAAATTGTGCAAATATTGTAAATATGAGAAAAAACTCTTCCCATCCCTCTTAATTCTCCAAGTTGATCATAAAATGAGGTTAGTTTTTAAATTATGAGGGGAAAAAGCATGGTAGCTTAGGTGCTAAAGTATGTAGGATATTGGCTATTTGGTTTATGCAACTTGCTAATGAGTTGACAACAAATGACAACAAAATACAGCAGAAACCGTCTTGCAGACAACACAGCAAATAAAAACAGGCCAAGAGGTTTGATAAGGGCTCACATTTCTTTCACTTATAAAAGCCAATTTCGTCCAGAAGCTAACATGAACTTGAAAATGTATAAATACTGTTTCCTAATTCAAATGGTAGAATGTTGGCTATGGTGAATTGTCCACATTTTCCAAGTCTTGATTTTATGGGTGTGTATGTTCATGTGTGAGGATCCAAATCAGGCAGATGCAATAAGCAGGATCTTCAGCTGGTGCAAGTCAGCACAGTTCTTGTTGACTTCCTTATCGCAAGAGAATGCGGAACAGGACTGAGGGAAAGCAATGCAACTATGCCAATATATGCATGCTGAGGATCTAGCTCACTATTTGTAAAAACTGGAAATATACTGGTGAATACTCTTCAGAACTGCTGCTGAATACACCAGTATAGACTGGAACAAAAATTACAGTTGTTAAATACAGAAGAATCCTATGCAGATTTTCAGTGTCTACTTCCTGATGTATACCAACTGTTCAGATTCCTCAGGATTGAAATTGTGTTCATTAAACTAGAAGGGTGAGAAAAGATGTAATGGTTTTGTTAAGGCTTCTGGCTTTTTTTTAAAACTGAAAAATGTGCCAATATATATTTTTTTTCTAAATGCCTGTATAGCTACCGGACCCCATTTTGTTGGTAGTTTTTTTTTATTTAGTCAGACCATTCCCTCAGTCTGGATCTGCTCTCTAGTGGAATACTGATTCAAAGTAGAAAGCTGATGACATGGCATGTGTATGACATACACAGTTTGGTGGCTTTAACTGACAGCTACAAGTTGTAACAATAAGCCTCTACCATTAAGTCTGTTCTATAACCTGTAAGAATTCAGTTTATAGTGCAGTATGGCATAGAATTTCCAAAAGTGCTAAAGGGCAACACTGAGTACCTTTGAAAAGTCTACCCTACATGTCTATGGAATGACAGTAGTGCCACAGATTAATAAACTCAATTTATCTTGTATGTCAGGCCTGGAGACAAGAAGAGGAGAGTCACCTGTATTTGCTTTTGACTTAATCTTGTAAGGTTGGATTAGACAGTTGTGGTTACATTTCCTACCCCTAACATGGGCTCATACATACAGGCTGGCAGATATTAGACTAAGATGGCACCTGCTGTGTTTGGTTGTTTATTCAGAATGGTAAAGATGGGAGATAACCCTAGCTGTAGTTCTTTTATCCAGTTATACCACTGAAGAATAATCAATTTAAATGCAAACAGCTGCAGCTGCATGTAAGATGTCATTGTACACACAATAGCAGGCTTAGATGCCAGGTTCTCATTCATGCACCATAGGAATGTAATTCATTTCACTATGATATAAGGTGACATAACAGAACATAACTGCTCAGCCAGTGTCATTGTGAAAGTGAAGCACAGCAGGCCACAAAGACTGCAGAAATTATTCCAGTGCAGTGACCATAAATGTCATATAATACCAGACAGACAACATTGCAGCACATAACCAAACTTCTCCATCTTCTGTTCTATTTCTTAAAGAAGGCCTTCATTCCAGGGAAAGCATACATCCATTTACCTATTGCTTGATTTTCATAAGCAGCCTTGCCAAGTTTTCAGGTAAAGTTCTAAAGCTATCCCTGTGGCATCATAATTATTTCTACAACGACAAATAGTGTTGTCACAAATTAGACTTATTCCTGTGAGATCAAACAAAGAATGTAGATTGTAAACTGTGCAGAGTAGAAATTTTCTCTTACCGTGTATTTGTACAGTGTCTGCTACTATGGGTATAGTACATTTAATAATAGAGAAGTTAGGCTATGATGAGGAAAGCTGAAATCCAGGTTGAAGTGGCTATAATAATAACAAAAGGAATACAGAAAATGCCTGGTGATGAGCTTTCATTTTTTTTAAATTCACAATATGCCTGTTGCAATACTGCTGTTTATCATAGATATGCCAGTAAGGCTGCATGTATGGTTGCTAATATGAAGTTCCCTTTACTGAAATGCTTGCAGCAGAGCCAATGACTGTAACTGATATTTCATTTCCATCTGCAACAAATACACCATCGCCTGTGTGGTATATTTTGATGTACTGTACATCCGAAATAGTAATGGGTTTTTGATAAGTCATGTTTAAATATGGAGCATAGAGTTTCTCTTTGCTTGGCATGTTTATATAAACATAGCAATGCTAGGAGCTAAAAGGTATATCACAGCTCATGCATCAAGGAATACTGAGAGGAAAGTCCCAGTATTGTATGGACGATGCAGATAATTCTTTAAAATTACTAGATAACATGAAACAGCCTTATATCTAATACTAGTATGTCATGTCTCAATAATCTGTACATAAAATGCTGTGAAGGCAAACAACAGCATATATAGCGAAAAAAGATCAGGCTGTAATAAGATAGACAGAAAATACCACTATGTGATTTATCAGCCATCTGGCACAATCCAAGCAACACTCATTCATGGGAGGTTCTAGTTTTCTGATTAGTTACCACAGCAACAGGTCTTCAGAGTATGCTTTAACGTCATGCACCTGTCAGCACCCATTTGACTACACAGTTTACCTTATGCACTGGTGGGCTGCCAAAGATGACATTCTTCCCAGTTTACTTTTTTGTTTGCACCAAGTCTTCCATTATACAATTAATGTGCTTTTCAGGGGATTTAGAACTTGAACATGGGTTTTAAAAAGTGGCATACAAAAGTGAAGCTCTTAGCTCAAAAGTGAAGAAAATTATTACTATTATTAAGCCATTTCCAGGTTATCGTGATACAGAAATTAGTAGGTGCTGGCTGGTTTTAAGGTGGCTTCATATAACTCAGAAATATTTTAAATCTAAAATAAAAAATTCATAGTTTGATCTAAGCACTATTGGTATGTTGGAAAAAAATATAAATTAAAAATAGCCAAGATTCTTCCTCTCAAGGACAGAAATTTCTGCATATTCTTTTTTTTCTCTTGTGTAGTTTTATGGAAATCAGAAAATGTCCAAAGGCTACATGAATGGCCTTCATACATTTCACAGCATACAACCGGTGAAAAATTGGTTGTTAGACAGCGGAAGAACAACACTTTTCAAAAAGTTTGGAATCCTTGGCAGCCTTTGTATATTATTCCTAGTATAGTTATAGCGATACAGAAATGTCAAAAATGAAATAGCCACGGTAATGAAATTTAACTACTACTGGGTGTGTACAGCAGCCAAAAGAAACTGAGCAGTTTAGATGGTTGGTAATGGCTCCTGTATGGAGGAAGTTGTTTAACCATAGGTCATTGGGTCAAGCTTAGCCCAAGTTAGTAGTGACTGAATGGTGTTGACAACTGGCAGAACATGAAGGATGAGGCCCCGCTGAGGTCAATGTGAGTTCTGACCATTTCTTCTCTATGTATGGAGCATGCACCTGTAGATAGGCAACAAAAACTACACTATCCATTAACAAGTTTTGTCCTGGAACAGCCCCGGATTTTGGGTTGGGGATGGATCATTTCCAGAGGTGGAGTCATGGAATTCCTCCACTTAAAGGCAGTACTACTAGTCCTGCCTTAATAAACAACGAAGCATCATGGTCAGAATCTGTGAAGGCAAAACCCAGCAGTATAGCCTTTGCTATTAGTATCATCATAGTGTTACTAATTTTTCTGCTACCTGTAGTCACATTGATTCTTTCATCAGAGGCTGACGTTGTGTCACTAATGGGTTTTTTGTTCTTAAACAATGAAAATGTGTCTATTTCCCCCCCCCCCCCAAGATTAGAGACCAGCTCTAAACTATGCTGCTTGCTTCCAGATATAGGGGAAGCTATATATAAATATAATGGGTATTACCTTGTTCATTTGTTCAGGGGACGAGGCGGAGGGGGAATCATCAGCAGTTTTTGCAGAAATCAATTCAATGGTAGTGAAATGAAAGAGGAAATCAAAGTGACTGGATTGATTGAATGCTTACAGTCTTAATAGCAGATGAAGAATCAATTATCCTTTCTGTGCCATTTAATCTCCTTTAAAGAGGCTGACACAGATTAGAAAAATAAGAGCACTGTATCTGATGTGGAGAGGACCAATGAGTGGTAATTGACATCAACCTCAGACTTTTGTCTAATGTGGAGAAAAATCAAAACAATAAAATCTGGCGTTAGGGCAATCCTGACTAGATGGCTAGAATATGTGTTTTTGGGGCGTAAGGGCTCAAAAGTCAAATCCTAGTGATCTAAAAAAGTCCCTTTTGTTTACCCTTTATCAAACTATGACACAAGTGTGGTTGAAGAAGGCTAAGTAAAAGGGGGAAAAAAAACACCATGAAAGCTTTAAGAGACAAACAAATGTTGTCATCACTTAAAGACAATATTAATGTAGTAGTAGTCGTAGATCTCATATGGTGTGGCCCATGTAAAAGCTCTGCAGCTAGCCCGTGGAGAATTTCCTCTGGTGCAGACACTGCATAGGGTCACCTACATTGCCCCAGCCTTTCCCCCTAGTAAGATCCAGCACAGGGGTCAGCCAAAGATAGGGTTGGGGGATGAGGGAGGCATGTCAAGGAAATCTCAATAGTGATTAGGAAATTCCATGAGACCAGCTGTCCTGGGGAGATTTTTGCCACTGAGGGTTTAAAGCTCACAAGCATAGCTAGTCTCACCAGATTCCAGCTGCAGCTAAGCCAAAACCAGAAAACAAGTCAGTTCCAGCTTTGGAACAATCTAGAATCAAAATCATTGTGCAGGGTAGGATTCTAATCTGAAGGGATACTTGAAGGGATCATAATCAAGGTTCTAGTTTCGCCAGTCTCAGTTTTTTATCATCCCATTTTAAGCCATCTTAATTAGAAGGTTTTGAGTAGAAATCTAGCAATAGGCACAGCACAGCTATTGCAAACTAACAGTGTTTATTATTGTGTCAAGGAATTATTTTGTTGTGTACCAGCAGAAAACTAAGTCAGAGAACATACAGTATTATGAATTATGATTAACTTAGGGGAAGCTATATTTATCTAAAATTGTACATTCAGGCTAGTGTGTTTTTCTCTGTACTTGAAGAATCATTCAGCATTGAGGATGTATGAAACTTTTGTTGCAAACAATGGGAAATTCACCAGATTTTGGGGTATGTTTGGGGACCGGCCTGAACCCAACCCCCTGATTTGAATAGTCCTGAAAGGGGCTTTGGAACTCTATCTGAAATGTGAAAGATAAAAAGTAGAACTGGCATAGAAATAGGTTGAGCAGCGAATTCTAATCCAAATTCAGCTCAAGATCTGGGGTTTTGGTTGGGGCCCATCAGGAGCATAACCTGAAATATCTAGAGATTTGAGGAGGACCAATAACATGTAATTTTAGACAGGACCACTCAGAAAGCATCTAATGAATCATTTCTTTTAAGAGAATTTATGCTAGCAGTTTATTTAATATGCACTTGGATCGCTTTGGAATTTACGACCCATTCATACACAGTGATCATTAAAATGCAATTTCTCTGTACTAGCAGCATTAATGACATTGCAAGGACACCAGGGAATGAGGAACAGGAAAAGACCTCTGACCCAATAAATCTATTCCCTGTGATAGGAGGGAAGGTGCTCTCATGGGTTGGTAACTGGTTAAAAGATAGGAAACAAAGGGTAGGTATAAATTGTCAGTTTTCAGAATGGAGAGAGGTAAATAGTGGTGTCCCCTAGGGGTCTGTACTGGGCCCAGTCCTATTCAACATATTCATAAATGATCTGGAAAAGGGGATGAACAGTGAGGTGGCAAAATTTGCAGATGATACAAAAGTACAAAAAATAGTTAAGACCCAGGCAAACTGCTGGGTTTTTATTTGTCTGTGGGTTTTTGAATTCACTTTTTCAACCCTTTCTCCCCAACTAGGAAGCCTAATGCCTATCTGTCTGCACGTCCTCACATCATATATATGGTCACCACTCTCCCTCTCTTTTCCCCACATTATCTCTCTTCTGTCCTTTTCTGACCCTTTTTAACTTCAAATCTTATTTTGTTTGTATTTTTTTGCCAATTTGTTTTTTCTCTTTTTCTTCTTTGTGGGTCCTCTCCGCCCTTGTCTCATCCCTTCCCTCCCCATGCACGTTCCCCAGAAGACTGTGAGTAGCTCACAGTGGAGGGATGGAAATCTGCCGGTGGCTGGGAAGGGCTGCACCTGTTCTTGAAGCAGAGCTGTGGGCCGAAGGAACAAGGAAGAGAAGCTTGGACTACTTGGCTCCTAAGTGCTAACTGATCCAGCAGCCCCTGTGTACATAAGCTTCTCCAATGGTTGCCTGAATTCAAGGACACTAGGGAAGCAGAGCTGGTGGGAAAGTGGGAGTTTTCAAGATAAGTCATGCAAACCCCACAATATTTTGATTCTGAAATATTACTACAGCGCTCCAGGAGTTATAGTTTGGTTTCCTCATGCTCTCATTCTCTCTCTACAGGCTGAGCTCCCTGCACAGGATACATCTCACATGATATACCAGACTTCCCTTTTGAGGATGGGACTTGATGCATCATGGGAAATGAAATCCATCTCTGAACAGATCAGGAGCATGAGGTATCTAAACAATTCCCACAAGATACCGTGGCGATGTTTCAGCATCCAAAGATGACAGTTTTCATGAGTTCGGTTTTTTGACGTAAAAATCAGTTTTCTACAGAAAGAGTTTTCTTTTACAAAAAAATTAATAGATCTGTCAAGCGATTAAAAAATTAATTGTGATTAATCGTACCATTAATTACGCTGTTAAACAATAAGAGAATACTATTCATTTAAATATTTTTGGATGTTTTCTACATTTTCAAATATATTTTCAGTTACAACACAGAACACAAAGGGTACAGTGCTCACTTTATATATATTTTTATTACAAATATTTGCACTGAAAAAAACAAAAGAAGTAAGATTTTTTCAATTCACCTAATACAAGTATTATAATGCAATCATTTTACTATGAAAGTTGAACTGGCAAATGTAGAATGATGTACAAAAAAAAACCTGCATTCAAAAATAAAACAATGTAAAATTGTAGAGTTTGCAGGTCCATTCAGTCCTACATCTTGTTCAGCCAAATGCTCAGACAAACAAGTTTGGTTACAATTTGCAGGAGATAATGCTGCCAGCTTCCTGTTTGCAATGTTACCTGAAAGTGAGAACAGGCATTCCCATGGCACTGTTTTAGTGGTGTCCCAAGACATTTACATACCAGATGTGCTAAAGATTCATATGTCCCTTAATGCTTCAACCACCATTCCAGAGGACATGTGCCCATGCTGATAGTGGGTTCTGCTCAATAACGATCCAAAGCAGTGTGGACCCACGCATGTTCATTTTCATAGAATCATAGCATATCAGGGTTGGAAGGGACCTCAGGAGGTCATCTTGTCCAACCCCCTGCTCAAAAGCAGGACCTATCCCCAATTAAATCATCCCAGCCAGGGCTTTGTCAAGGCTGACTTTAAAAACTTCTAAGGAAGGAGATTCCACCACCTCCCTAGGCAACGCATTCCAGTGTTTCACCACCCTCCTCGTGAAAAAGTTTTTCCTAATATCCAACCTAAACCTCCCCCACTGCAACTTGAGACCATTACTCCTTGTCCTGTCCTCTTCCACCACTGAGAATAGTCTAGAACCATCCTCTCTGGAACTACCTCTCAGGTAGTTGAAAGCAGCTATCAAATCCCCCCTCATTCTTCTCTTCTGCAGACTAAACAATCCCAGTTCCCTCAGCCTCTCCTCATAAGTCATGTGTTCCAGACCCCTAATCATTTTTGTTGCCCTTCGCTGGACTCTTTCCAATTTATCCACATCCTTCTTGTAGTGTGGGGCCCAAAACTGGACACAGTACTCCAGATGAGGCCTCAACAATGTCGAATAGAGGGGGACGATCACGTCCCTCAATCTGCTCGCTATGCCGCTACTTATACATCCCAAAATGCCATTGGCCTTCTTGGCAACAAGGGCACACTGCTGACTCATATCCAGCTTCTCGTGCACTGTCACCCCTAGGTCCTTTTCCGCAGAACTGCTGCCTAGCCATTCGGTCCCTAGTCTGTAGCTGTGCATTGGGTTCTTCTGTCCTAAGTGCAGGATTGATTCTTTGAGGACCTGCTCCATGATTTTTCCAGGGACTGAAGTGAAGCTGACTGGCCTGTAGTTCCCAAGATCTTCCTTCTTCCCTTTTTTAAAGATTGGCACTACATTAGCCTTTTTCCCGTCATCCGGGACTTCCCCTGTTTGCCACGAGTTTTCAAAGATAATGGCCAATGGCTCTGCAATCACAGCCGCCAGTTCCTTTAGCACTCTCGGATGCAACTCGTCCGGCCCCATGGACTTGTGCACGTCCAGCTTTTCTAAATAGTCCCTAACCACCTCTTTCTCCACAGAGGGCTGGCCATCTATTCCCCATGTTGTGATGCCCAGCGCAGCAGTCTGGGAGCTGACCTTGTTAGTGAAGACAGAGGCAAAAAAAGCATTGAGTACATTAGCTTTTTCCACATCCTCTGTCACTAGGTTGCCTCCCTCGTTCATTAAGGGGCCCACACATTCCTTGGCTTTCTTCTTGTTGCCAACATACCTGAAGAAACCTTTCTTGTTACTCTTAACATCTCTCGCTAGCTGCAGCTCCAGGTGCGATTTGGCCCTCCTGATTTCATTCCTACATGCCCGAGCAATATTTTTATACTCTTCCCTGGTCATATGTCCAACCTTCCACTTCTTGTAAGCTTCTTTTTTATGTTTAAGATCCGCTAGGATTTCACCGTTAAGCCAAGCTGGTCGCCTGCCATATTTACTATTCTTTCGACACATTGGGATGGTTTGTCCCTGTAACCTCAACAGGGATTCCTTGAAATACAGCCAGCTCTCCTGGACTCCTTTCCCCTTCATGTTAGTCCCCCAGGGGATCCTACCCATCCGTTCCCTGAGGAAGTCAAAGTCTGCTTTCCTGAAGTCCAGGGTCCGTATCCTGCTGCTTACCTTTCTTCCCTGTGTCAGGATCCTGAACTCAATCAACTCATGGTCACTGCCTCCCAGATTCCCATCCACTTTTGCTTCCCCTACTAATTCTTCCTGGTTTGTGAGCAGCAGGTCAAGAAAAGCTCCCCCCCTAGTTGGCTCCTCTAGCACTTGCACCAGGAAATTGTCCCCTACGCTTTCCAAAAACTTCCTGGATTGCCTATGCACCGCTGTACTGCTCTCCCAGCAGATATCAGGAAAATTAAAGTCACCCATGAGAACCAGGGCGTGCGATCTAGTAGCTTCCGCGAGCTGCCGGAAGAAAGCTTCATCCACCTCATCCCCCTGGTCCGGTGGTCTATAGCAGACTCCCACCACTACATCACTCTTGTTGCTCACACTTCTAAACTTAATTCAGAGACACTCAGGTTTTTCTGCAGTTTCGTACCGGAGCTCTGAGCAGTCATACTGCTCCCTTACATACAGTGCTACTCCCCCACCTTTTCTGCCCTGCCTGTCCTTCCTGAACAGTTTATAACCATCCATGACAGTACTCCATTCATGTGAGTTATCCCACCAAGTCTCTGTTATTCCAATCACGTCATAATTCCTTGACATCACCAGGACCTCCAGTTCTCCCTGCTTGTTTCCAAGGCTTTGTGCATTCGTATATAAGCACTTGAGATAACCTGCTGATCGCTCCTCATTTTCAGTATGAGGCAGGAGCCCTCCCCTCACAGACATTCCTGCCTGTGCTTCCTCCCGGTATCCCGCTTTCCCACTTACCTCAGGGCTTTGGTCTCCTTCCCCCAGTGAACCTAGTTTAAAGCCCTCCTCACTAGGTTAGCCAGCCTGCTCGCAAAGATGCTCTTCCCTCTCTTCGTAAGGTGGAGCCCGTCTCTGCCTAGCACTCCTCCTTCATGGAACACCAAGAATACCTCATCATCTGAGTCAGATGCCACCAGGGGAAGGTTGATTTTCTTTTTTGGTGGTTCTGGTTCTGTAGTTTCCATATCGGAGTATTGGTCTTTTAAGACTTCTGAAAGCATGCTCCACACCCCGTCCCTCTCAGATTTTGGACTGCACTTCAGATTCTTAAACCTTGAGTCAAGTGCTGTAACTATTTTTAGAAATCCCATATTGGTACCTTCTCTGTGTTTTTTCAAATCTGCAGTGAAAGTGTTCTTAAAATGAATATGTGCTGGGTCATCATCTGAGGCTGCTAGATATGAAATATATGGCAGAATGTAGGTAAAACAACAGAAGCCATACAATTCTTCCCCCCACCCAAGGAGTTCAGTCACAAATTTAATAAATGCATTATTTTTTTAACAAGCATCATCAGGATGGACGCATGTCCTCTGGATTGGTGGCCGAAACATGAAAGGGCGTGTGAATGTTTAGCATATCTGGCACATAAATACCTTGCAACGCCTGCTACAAAAGTGCCATGTGAACATACTGTTCTGACTTGAAGGTGACATTCTAAATAAGAAGCAGGCAGCATTATTTCCCATAAATGTAAACAAACTTGTTTCTCTTAGTGGTTGGCTGAATAAGAAGGAGGACTGAGTGGACTTGTAGGCTCTAAACTTTTGCATTGTTTTGTTTTTGAGTGCAGTTATGTAACAAAAAAAATCTACATTTATAAGTTGCACTTTCATGATAAAGAGATTGCACAATAGTACTTGTATGAGATGAATTGAAAAATACTATTTCTTATTTTTACAGTGCAAATATTTGTAATAAAAATAATAATATAAAGTGAGCACCGTACACTTTGTATTCTGTGTTGTAACAGAAATCAATTTATTTGAAAATGTAGAAAAATACGCAAAAATATTCAATACATTTCAATTGCTTTCTATTGTTTAACAGTGCTATTAATTGCAATTAATTAATTGTGATTAATTTTTTTAGTTAATCACATGAGTTAACTGTGATTAACTGACAGCCCTAAACATTAATTTAGTCAAAAAAATCAATTTTCTATGGAAAAAAACAGTTTTGATGGAAATTTTTTGAACAGCTCTAACAGGCAGCTTTTACAAAGCCACTGTTGCTTTACTCACTGTTACAGTAGCAGGTTTGCAGCAGGGAGGATCTTAGTTCATTGAGTTTTAGTGTCTCAATTCCTCCTAGGTCCATCTGACAGCCATAGGGCACCCCCACCCTGACTTTGGGGCATGTTTCTGTAAAGTGAAAATAACCAAATCTCTGGTATAGCAGTAAGCATTGCAAAATCTGGAATGGGCTAAAATGTGCACAATCCTGAGAGCTGAGAGAGCAATATTACCAGCCCCAAGTGTTTAAAAAGTCACAAGTCAGACATAAAAAACAAAGGTTAAAATAATGAGTAATAATAAAGTGGGGAAGGGATGCCTTCTGAATTTTGGGTGTTTAAGATTCACATTTTCAAGCTATTCTTCACAACCATAATGGCTAAAAAAAAAAAAAAAAAAAAAAAAACTTTCTAAAGAAAACATGCTGCCATAATCATACCACCACCACCACCACACCAAATATTAGCAGACTCCTCGTAAAGCCACAGGGGTTGGTAAATTACAGGCATGATGCTAAAAAGTGAAAATTTTAAAAGCTAGTGCTGTGGAGATGGAGGTAAAGAAAGCTTCTTTTCCATCATGGTGTCTGCAAACAACATAGCAGCAAAGTTCCTTTGACAGGTTAATAGGCTGGCAAATCTGCATTGCCTCTGCTTGGAGACAGAGCTGATTAGAAAAGGAGTACTTGTGGCACCTTAGAGACTAACAAATTTATTTGAGCATAAGTTTTCGTGAGCTACAGCTCACTTCATTGGATGCATGCAGTGACTGTATGTATCCCATGAAGTGAGCTGTCGCTCACGAAAGCTTATGCTCAGAAAACTTATGCTCAAATAAATTGGTTAGTCTCTAAGGTGCCACAAGTACTCCTTTTCTTTTTGCGGATACAGACTAACACGACTGCTACTCTGAGAGCTGATTAGAGATGATTAAACAAATGTGAATCAGACCAGCTGCTTCAGTAGTAGCAGACCTCTGTCTGAAAGGGCCAGGTGTGACATTCTCTCACTGCATTTCAGACAGTTGCACTTGCTAAATATCTGAAGGGGCTTGGAGAATTTAAACTTGTAATCTGGATCAATGTCCCAGATAGCTGGTTCAGTTTTTATGTAATTCTTATATCAGATTTTTATAGGTGCATATACAGCACGATAAGTTTATTTTACCACATCTTGACTTTTTTTTTTTTACAGCTTGACTTTTCTTTTTTAAAGACAAACAAGTGTCGAGAACTGTAATAACATACTGCTAAGACTACTGTTACGATTTTTTTTTTTTTAAATGTGATTTCCTCCCAGGCAGGAGGTTGCATATAGCAGTTCTCACTGATGTTACTAAGTACAGATGTAAAGATTGGTCAATTACCAAGCTTTCTGTTTTTTCAGGAGCGTACCAAAGAATTTTTATTGAAATGTAGACACAAATATACAAAGTAAGACTTTTTTTCATTCCATTCTGGGCACCTTAGTGATTTTTGTGTTACTTGTTGCCTTCCCCGAAATGTCAAAAATACCTGTAGGCAACTCAGAGGGGAACCATAAAAAATATCTCTAAGAATGGATTGACGGATGAAGAAATTATTGGGGATAGAGGAAAGGGAGAAGAAGTAAAGGGCATAAACATTGTGAAAAGAGGAGCATTAGATTAGTCAAGGAGTTAGAACAGCTACTCGGTTTATTCAACTAAAAATCTAAGCTGGTATCAGGAAAATAATTGCTAGCAGTGAAACCTATTAGACCTATTAGTGAGATTTAATAGGCTCCCAAAGGAAGTGACATTGCTTCAGTTATTTAAAACTCCCAAACAGATAGAAAATATACAGTAGGGAAAAATCTTGTTTCAGGAAGAAAAGAAATGAACAAGATGGTTCACTTGGTCTCTTCTTTTAATAATTCTTGGGCACAATAGATATAATCATGCCTCTAGCTTCTAAACATTAATTCCAGTAATTGGTGAAATTTGAAGCAGATCCTTAAACTATAACTTTCTACTATTTAGTGTAGTAAAAGTAACATTATGCTGGAGTTTGGGTGAAATCTTGATGAAGCTAGTGGACATCATAGCTGCCTTTCATTCAGGATAAATGTAAAAAGCTATTAAGCTCCCTTACAGAATAAAATAACAGATGACAGGGGCCGTTTCCCAAAACACAGGCCACATGCAAGGAGCTGAGCTATGTGGCAGCGTGCAAATGCAGGGGGACTGGGTATTAATTTGGAAGAGCTATATGTGTGAGAGAGAAACAGCTAGAAATTCCACAAGGCAGACAGAGAAGGCAGCAAGGAAGCCCTAGAGACAGCCAGAGAACACTTGTACCAGGACCCTAAGAGAGTGCTTTTGGGTGGAGTGCTGGCTGGAAAGAGGCTTGAAATTGTGAGGGGGAAAAAACCACAATCAATAAATCTGCTGTGTTCAGGGAAACTGGGTTTTATTTACATTCTTTGTAAATAAACTGAGTTGAATTAAAGAAATTCCTGACTCCGTCATCAATTTCTCCTCCAAATGGACACAACCTTCAAGACCTCAGATAATGGCTAACCACTCAGATCAAAACATGTAAACAGTAATATTACATAGAATAAGGAAAGACACCAAGAAAGTTTTAAAAATTATTTCAGTATATAAGCAGCACTCCCAAAGCCTTGACAAAAGCTCTCTTGTTCTAAAATATAGCAAATCTAAAATTGACATATAAAATGGGCTTTTAGGGGTGATCCTGTTCCCATTGCCTTCAGTGGGTGCAGGATTCAATCACTCTATGGCAGCTGTGAATGAGCACAGTGTGTACTGTCCTATCAAACCACAAAAGAGACTGTAGAAGGCACAGCAGGCTACACAACTGCAGAGAAGAGCCCCAGTACATTATAACATCACTAATGAGCAGTCTCCAGTCCTTCAGCACAACATTTACAAACATTTAAAGAGTTTGTTTCTATGAGAGCATATACTGCACACATAACCCACTTGATGTATCACACTGATACATCTTAGGAAGGGAAAATTGAAGGTGCACCTATCTAGTGAGATCTTTGGTTATTGCATATATTAACTGTTTTGTAAGTCATAATGTTGAGATAGAAGTGATCACAGATCTATGCCCAATTATCTGAAAGGAGATTATCACTTATAGCAGGAAATCAGTGGCATCCTCCTGAACTGTTAAAATAATCTGTTTTCTTCAGTGTCTTTGAACTAAAGATCTTGCTGAATCTGTTCTCTGTGGCTATAATTTCAGGACGGAAGATATTGAATTAATAGAGCTCTATCAGCAGCATAAAGATGAATATGATGAACAGACTCATTATTTGTAGTTCCACATATTTATAAGACCATTGGGTAAAACACTACGGGCTACAGTGTTGTCAATATACCTAGGACTCCTAGATCTACATCATCTTCTCATTTAGCATTGCTAATATTTTCTTGATTTTCTAGTCTAGAGGGAATTAGGAGACCAGATGAAAAATAGGAGGCGCACACTAAATCTTCAGAAAACAGCATTGACCTTGAATAGAGAGAGGAAGTATGACAATCTCACAGAAGCTGTGACCTCCCTGTTCAGAGTACCTGGCCTCTGGTTTTCAAAGAAGGAGAAGTGTAACCTCAGGGTTCTTTTGGACTCATTCTCAAAGATACCCAGTGACAAAAAATAAGAAAAAGAAAACAACCTCCCCCACTTTTTTCCCCACCTTTCTTCCTACGCTCTAATTTAATTGTTAGCAAAAACAGTGTATGGAGTCTGTAAGTGAAGTAGAGTGAGGCTGAATGATGCAATATAATAATAAATTACAGAACAGACAATCTCTTAACTGTTCAATTTGAGATGTTCTAATATTTGGATTTTTTTGAAAAAGTGTAGAAATTGCTTTGGTGTATTAGCTGGATGCTAGCACATTTTCAATCTTAAGTCTCTTTGAGTTATTCCACCCCACATCCTGCAATATATAGACACTTTTATTATGGAACAAAAGCTTTAAGAAATAGATGGTTTTCACAGTGTGTTATTAGTTTTTCTTTATATATCATATAGAAATGTTTAAAAGGACAAAACATTTCTTTTCATTTTTTCAGGTCAACTTTAGAGGCCTGGAATGTGATTAGCTCATTATGGAGTTTATGGTTTACTTTACAATATAAATTACCATACTTTGGAAATTTCACTACTGCTGAAATTATATGGATTAATAAATGATAGACTGGACTCTTTATTCTATTTTGAATACATAGACTGCTGCAGAAACCTTCGGCACCTGCTAGTTAATCCATAGGCTATACTACCAGTAGGATCATTGTGCCTGCGATACAGATGCAGCCAATGTAACTAACATTAAAGGAAGAGGGAAACTTTGTACGGCACCAAGTGCCATACAGTTACAGCACTTGTATACGGTGAATTGAAAAATACTATTTCTTGGTGCCAATAGAAAATAATGGGCAACATATTCATTTTATCACACTGATACATCCTCAGAAGTATATTACTAATCCACATATCTTGACAGCAGAGGAATTTTCAACTGCCCAGCTGCAGCTAAAATGATTTTGCTGATTCTTTGCACCACTGGACAATGAGCTGTATTGGTTTCAATGTGGACTCTCAATGTTTATTTGAGAAGTATGATTTCAATTAGCTGTACAGTAGAAATTAGACACTGTTTCCAGCCATATTAACACAAGATACCCAACCATAATTGGTACTTGCAAGCAGCTTTCCTCAGATCCTGTAACCAGCAGCTGAATGATTAAAGTGAGACTCTAAACAGCTCCTTCCAAACAGACAATTTATCTGTTCACCCAAGAGCAGAGAAAAGGGTTAAAGCTACAGAAACTCTGCATGCTTAGGTCTTATTTGGAACTCTTAGCTGCCTTTGACATTCCACTGGGCCTGCATCCCAGTCTGACTGCTCTTCACGAACAGCCCTTGACCACTGAAGCCCCCTCCTTCTCTAAAGAAAGATTGTAATTGTTTAGTGCCCCTTTTATCTTAGGACCTGAGCCTTGGTGAACCAGGTGTGCAATTTTGCCTGGCCCCTGGAAGCAGCATCTTCCCAACTGATAGCCCAGTTCCCTTAACTCCCATGAAGTCTTTTCTTGTCAGTGGCCATTGTTTTGTTTCCTGATTGCTCTTCCTAAGAGCTCCTTTTGGTTTAACTCCTCAAGACAGACTAAGCAATATCAAGCAAGTAAATATAATGTTAAAAAAAAAGAAATCTTCCACTTGCTCCATGACAATGTAGCACAATAAGACGTTCATGCCTTGAACATATTTTTCTAAGTCACTTTATTGTTTAAAATTTCAGCACACTTGATCTTCAATTTATTTTTGTACCGCTCATGAAATACTGCAAGAACCATACTGCACTGTAGAGTATACACCTCTGCAACTCTAAATACTGATTTCCCACTCCACGGGCAATGTAAAAAAGACAAAGCAAAAACCTCAAAACTATTTAAGGTAGTGACAGGAATTGAACCAATGCGGGTGTCCTTGTGACCACTTCACTTCCTCTCAGGCTACCTTTTCCCCTTATAGCTAAGCAACTTGAAACTTGAGCATTCAGCCTAAGGCATATTTAGTAGGTCAAAGAAAACATGGTCTCTCTGCATCAATGCAAGTTTCTTAATTCCAATGCATAAGATACTTATTAGCATTGAAAGTTTTCCATTTAGAAGGGTAGGTGTTGTGCTATAACTTGCTATTTTTGAGATATTTGTACACATATCCCTTCCTTCCTCAACCCAAATGGAATGTTAATAACTGACAGTTCAAATAAATAGCAAAAATAACTAGCAACATCTAACTCCTACCCTGGTTCTAGCGCATATCACTGAAATAAATATAAAATGAATCATTGGTTTGTTGGGGTACTAAAGAAGCTTACTATATTTATAAAAATAAACCAGGGGAAGACAGTAATTTTTCTTATTCTGTCCCATGTAGATTACACTATATTGCTACAGCTGAGAAGGCTCATAACATGTCACACCTTTGTAGTGTACCTCTTTTTGACAGCTTCAGAAAAATTAGTTGGCACTTCTTTTTTTGTGCTTTTCAAACACAGATTTGCAAAAGAAAATAATGCCATATAACTGAAGTCACTGATTTAAAATTAAACAAGCTTTGTATTATTAAAGAGAGAGAGTGTCACCTGAAATATATATAGCACAGAAGAAGGAAATGCAAGGCCGATAAAGGACTGGATTTTCCTTTTAGGAAGTTTGTTATATGGCAAGTTTTTGTTTCATAATGCAAAATAAGTTAATACAAAATAAGGGTTCATACAACGAAAACCACTATTACTGCATAAACCTTTTCAACTGCTGCACAAAAATACCTAAAAATAGTTAAAACATTTTGGATCATCAACAGACAATCTTTTGAATATGAAAAACAAAGTGTTTCTTCTGTTCCATTAGAAACTGTCAGCGCCAAACACTGAATCAAAAATGTTACAAAACTTGACACTATAAGTTGCTTCACAGAAAATTCTGCCAGGCTTCTCTACAGCTCGTCATGCTTGTATGTGAACTCCCTGGCAGATATAAATCCATCACGGTCTTCATCTTCTTTATCAAATATGTCGTCAGCCAAAACATCATGATAGCTGTCATTTACTGGTGCTCCATGATTTTCAAATTCCTTCTTCAAATATGCTTTCACCTGTTGGGCAAGAGAGATTAATAGTTTTTAGGGCTGTCAAGTGATTAAATAAATGGTATTCTATTATTAACAGTGTGATTAAGTGCGATTAATTTTTTTAATATTTTGGATGTTTTCTACATTTTCAAATATATTGATTTCAATTACAACACAGAATACAAAGTGTACAGTGATCACTTTATATTTTTATTTCAAGTATTTACACTGTAAAAAAACAAAAGAAATAGTATTTTTCAATTTACCTAATACAAGTACTGTAGTGCAATCTCTTTATCATGGAAGTTGACTTACAAATGTAGAATTATGTACCCAAAAAACCTGCATTCAAAAATAAAACAATGTAACATTTTAGAGCCTGCACATCCATTCAGTCCTACTTCTTGTTCAGCCAACCACTCAGACACACAAGTTTGTTTACATTTGCAGGAGATAATGCTGCCTGCTTCTTGTTTACCATGTCACCTGAAAGTTAGAACAGGCGTGCTCATGGTATTGTTGTTGCCGGCATCATAAGATATTTATGTGCCAGATGTGCTAAAGATTCATATGTCCCTTCATGCTTCAACCACCATTCCAGGGGACAGGCGCCCATGCTGATGACGGGTTCTGCTCAATAACAATCCAAAGCAGTGCAGACCGACATGTTCATTTTCGGCATCTGACTCAGATGCCAACAGCGGAAAGTTGATTTTCTTTTTTGGTGGTTCAGGTTCTTCAGTTTCCGCATAAGAGTGTTGCTCTCTTTTAAGGCTTCTGAAAGCATGCTCCACACCTCGTCCCTCTCAGATTTTGGAAGGCACCTCAGATCCTTAAACCTTGGGTCGAGTGCTGTAGCTATCCTTGGAAATCTCACATTGGTAACTTTGCGTTCTGTAAAATCTGCAGTGAAAGTGTTCATAAAATGAACATGTGCTGGGTCATCATCCGAGACTGCTACAACGTGAAATATATGACAGAATGTGGGTAAAACAGAGCAGGGGACATAGAATTCTCCCCCAAGGAGTTCAGTCACAAATTTAATTAATGCATTGTTTTTTTAACAAGCATCATCAGCATGGAAGCATGTCCTCTGGAATGGTGGCTGAAGCATGAAGGGGCATATGAATGTTTAGCATATCTGCCACGTAAATACCTTGCAATGCTGGCTACAAAAGTCCCATGCAAATGCCTCTTCTCACTTCTGGTGACATTGTAAATAAGAAGAGGGCAGCATTATCTCCTGTAAATGTAAACAAACTTGTTTGTCTAGCAATTTGTAAATTGCACTTTCATGACAAAGAGATTGCACTATAGTATTTGTGTGAGGTGAATTGAAAAATACTATTTCTTTTGTTTATCAATTTTACAGTGCAAAT
The DNA here is from genome assembly GCF_965140295.1 of Lepidochelys olivacea. Classification (NCBI taxonomy): domain Eukaryota; kingdom Metazoa; phylum Chordata; order Testudines; family Cheloniidae; genus Lepidochelys; species Lepidochelys olivacea. The sequence continues at coordinate 206,052,092 of NC_140412.1, read as the reverse complement.
ATTTGTAATAAAAAATAATGTACTTTGATTTCAAATACAACACAGTATACAATAATACATGAAAATGTAGAAAAACATCCAAAATATTTAATACATTTCAACTGGTATTCTATTTTTTTAAACAGTGTGATTAAAACTGATTAATCGTGATTACATTTTTTAATCACGATTAATTTTTGAGTTAATCGCGTGAGTTAACTACGATTAATCAACAGCCATAATAGTTTTAATCATAAGGCTTTATTAAAATTCAGTTAATGGAGAAGAGACAGGCCTAGGAAAAGGAGTACTTGTGGCACCTTAGAGACTAACCAATTTATTATAAATTGGTTAGTCTCTAAGGTGCCACAAGTACTCCTTTTCTTTTTGCGAATACAGACTAACACGGCTGTTACTCTGAAAACAGGCCTAGGAAAAGCTATCATATTTGTTATGGGTGTACTAGACAATAAATAACTACTTCCCATTGTCACTAAGGATATAAGCTTGTCTGATAGATTTCTGCAGCCTAACTCAGAGAAGATAGCAAGGTCTTTGGTATCAAAGACAATAAAAATAGTAGGCACAAATCATCATAGCTTTAGGGTATATGCCAGAAAAAGCGCTATGAAAGTGTGTCCTTTAAGTTTGTCTGTCTGTACTGTAAAGTGAATATAACTAAAGAATGGAAATTTTTGGCTTCCAGTTATTTAGAGAGCAAAATAATTTCTCTTGCTCACAAATATCAGACGACAGTATAAGATCCACCTAACCAAAAAGAAAAAAGAAAAGAAATCAACCTCAGATCTTTATCAACTTGTTAGGTTGAGTTTCCACACCAAAATGTATTTGGGAAACTGTCCACTACCAGCATTTATTGCAGGAACAGAAATCACTATATTAAAAAATTATTCTGACACCAGAAGAACCCCACAATAAAAATCTTACGTATGAGACATGCATTTAAAAATTACTTAAACTCACTGCTGGAACATACCTATGCAGACTAGTACATTTAATTATTCTGAGTGACAACTCAATCCTCATTCAGTTGTTTGAAGTTTATCCATCTTAAATCCTGAGAGTTCTAAACCATATAACCTTCTACTGAGGTAGAAAGATATTGTAAATTAGGTAATTACAGATGACTTACCCTACAATACCCAAAATTTGTTTAGGATTGAATTAACACCAAGCCAATGGGTCATATCTTCCAGGTTTTAAAATCTCTTATCCACATCAATACACTGCTTTGTGGCATTTGTTATGGTAAGTCAATAGGCATTAATATATTGATAATTTGCAAGGCTGGCTAACACGGTGCATTAGTGAACTGGATCAGTCTTTCAGCTCTAATTCCTGTCCTCGACTGAAAACAAAAAAGGAGTTTAGTGGTCTCACCTAGCTCCCTAATGTTCCCAAACTTTTTTCCCCCTGAGGCCCAGCTGTGCAGCTGCAATAGGCATTGTGGCCCACTGTTAACATGCAACCATCAGGGAGAGGGCACTGCAGGGACCAGGGCCAGTGAGAGGGCGAATGGGCCAGGCAGGTGCCACAGCCAGCCTCCACCTCAGCAACATGCTGAGTGCCTTGAGCTCATCACCCGACAGCCCTGCACCAGTCACCCACGTAGCACCCTGGCCTGCCTCACACGCTCCAACTGCCCGGGAACAAGGGAGGGCTTGGGAACCACCAGCATCAGGCGGAGGCAGGTGCGCGGGCCAAGCCCATCTGTTACCACCTGGACAATGTCGTGATCAGGACCATCAAGGTAACAGCAGCAGCGCCAAGCCCAGCCCTAGGGGGGCTATGGGGCTTATACTCCAGGATTCCCAACAGATACAGATTGCAGGGTGCAGCGGCTCAGAGCAGAAACAGCCGCGAACCCTCTGGCCTCCTCCAGCCACCAGGGGAATCACCACTTTTCGGAGCGGCCCCTTCTCTTCGCCCTCTGCCCAGTGGCTCCGCTTCGCCCTCTGCCACCCAATAGGGCACTGGGCTGTTCTGGCCCTGGGTGGGGGCCATCATCAGCTGCCACTCCACCAATATATAAAATGTTGGGGGAGCAAGGCAGCAACAACCCTCATGCCCCCACACTCCACCCATAGTCAACCACCTGGGACTGTGTTGCGGCCTACAGTTTGGGAACCCCTGCCCTAATGGATATTTTGGCTCATCACAAAAGATACATCGTATAGCTAGTACACACTGGTATAATTCAATAGGAAGGGAACAAGTCTGAAATAGCAGGAGAGATCCAGGACAGGATTGTTGCACATGCAGAAGCCTGCCTGGCTAGAGTTTTTGATTTTCAGTGTAAAATAAAATATACCACCACTTAAATATTCTTTAAACACAGATGATAAAACTAAGTGTTGAAACCTACAGTTCTTTCCACCATTAAGTTCTATATTAAAGCAGAGTCCCAATTAGAAGAGTGGCCAGCAGAGGACGAACAATGTTGAATGCTTTGTCCTTTCAGGAAGGTCACATGATGAAGTGCCATCGGATATTGGTGTTACAGCAGTAAGATTTGAAATCCAAGTTGTGGTACAAAAAACCTCTGACAAAGGTTTAAAGTAATTTTTTAACTTCTAAAAAGTTCTAAGTCACACAAATTAATATAAACATTCTAAGTGGTGCAAACCACACTTAAAATGGGTGACAGGAGGATGGATCACTTGATGATTACCTGTTCTGTTCATTCCCTCTGAAGCACCTGGCATTGGACACTGTTGGAAGACAGAATACTGGACTAGATGGATCTTTGGTCTGACCCAGTATGGCTGTTCTCATGTTATGTTAACCTAGGCCTCCATCCTGCACCTATGCACGTGAGCAGTATCTATAGACTCAAGGCCCTTTCCTAGCACTAGCTAGATCAAGCCATAGTGCACTAGACCCTTTCTTGACAAATATCAGATTTTACTTCAACCTTTTATGAAAGGGAAGAGTGTAGCTAGTTAGCACACTCACCTCATCCTTGGATAGCTTCCAGTCATCATTAAGATCCATCTGTTGGAATGACTCATGAGACCTTGGTCCACTTCTAATTTCTAGAAGGTCAATGTTGAATATCAGCGTGCTCTCAGGTGGAATTTTTCCTACCAAAGATGTTAAACATTGAGACAAATTAAGCGTTACATTCAGTACCTTAGAAAATCCATCAATATTTGGGCAAAGTCTTCTATTAATCCAGTTTCATTAAAGTTGTTTAGGATTGCTGGTGACTGAATTAATAAGGATTACTGTATGTGTAGTAGAGCGAAGGTATGGATTTGACCCATTCAAACTGTAGGTGGCCTCTGATCCTGCGGAGAGTGAAACATATGTGTAACTTTACCATTGGAGACAGGTATGCATTTAAGTCAATCCACAAACATCAAGTGTTTTGGGAAGACAAGGTCCTTGGATCGGTCAGCCTCAGGCAGCAGAGCGTAGATCACCTCTGTACATCCGATGAAGTGAGCTCTAGCTCACGAAAGCTTATGCTCAAATAAATTGGTTAGTCTCTAAGGTGCCACAAGTACTCCTTTTCTTTTTGCGAATACAGACTAACATGGCTACTACTCTGAAACCTATCTTGAATGGGGATTTAAATTAGGCTGACTGTGGACAGCACCAAAGGGTCGCAGATAGGGCAGCTGAGGATAGCCAGAGCCTAAGAAAGCCCTGGCCATGTTCCCTATATCATCAGCAGAGGAAAGGTATCACAGGACTGCTCTATGCTGGGGTGATCCTCTCATTGCTGGCTCTAGGGCTGCAGCGCAGAATCCCAACCTTTTAAATATGTTGCTGGTTAATCTGATTGGACCTATGTGCTCAGTGTACATGCACTAAGTGAATTACTTCATTTTAGATGCTTGAATAGGCTGCTCGTTTTCTGATGGAGACACAGAAAGCAGTCCACTTTTGGCTCAAAATGGTTGGAATTTTTAAATTTATCACACACTGGCTTTATCACCATTTTATCTTTTAGCATTTAGGTTAGTAAGTCAGTAAGATAATTTAAATGATTAACATTTTAACATGATTAACATTTGAGGCACACAGCTATCAAAAGCACATTTTCATCTTCGGCACACCACTTTATTTTGTGACTGCTGTGCAAAGCCTACAGAAGCAGAATACACATCCTCGCTTTTGTTCCCCAGACTACAGCCCCCTGCCCCCAACACTATCCTCACAGCTCTGAAACAGTTTCCTCCAGGTCATCTCTTCTACTACTTGCCTGATAGGGTGCTAATGATCTCCAGAAAGCTCAGTAAGAGAGATGCTAACAGCCTTTTAGCATGTGCAAGTGAGTAGTGAGTCTTGGGAATACAACTGAAAGGGGACAGTGAGTGGGCAGTGATTCTTCTTAGGGTTACAGGAAAGAGTACAAGGGTAGCACCAAGGATGGAGGGCCTGGGGACAGCATGTGTGCATTGGGGAAGGCAGCATGAAGAAAGAAAATGGACCGGTTATTCCACATACCTGCTGAGTGTATTATTTGAAAGAGCCGTAGGCAGGCACACACTTTACAAAAGTTTTCTGGAGCAAACCATTTCTTATGGCAACTGGCAGGTTTGTTTAATTCTACAACAGGCCTTTAAATATACAAAATAAAGTCGCACTGTATGGATTGACAATTCTTCCTTAGAAGTCTGGGGGCTAGCTCACCACTGCCTTGTTTCTTAATTATTTACACTTGTGCTAAATAAGTGTGCATAAAGTGGCACCAAGTGAAAATGGTAGCATTTGACATCCTTTTTGTGTAGTTATTTACATCTGGGCACGGTAGTAGAGAATTAGGTACCATGGTTGTCCTGCTGGCAAAAGACTAGCCAAGATGCATTAATTTAAATTACATGCTAAAAGCTTGCTTTGCTTCTTGCATCATTTCTGGAAGACAAAACACAGTGCTTTTAGAAAGCTATAATTGAAAGTTTTATTTTAAGGGAAAATGTGTTTAGTTGCCCTCCACCTCTTGCTCCTCCAGTTTTGCCAGAATACACACACACAGTATATGGAGTCAAGTATTCCCAATTCCTAAACTAGTTTTGTATTATGAGAAGGCATAGTAGGAGAGTTAAGTTTCCTCAGAGAATACTTACTCCATCTGTATTAAAGGTCACACATTGCCTTAGATCCACATGACAGACAATCCACAGTGATGCAAGTACTTAGCCCTATTAACTGTTCAAATAAGGATTTTTTAAAAAAAAAAAAAAAATCACAATGTTGTAGCCTAACAGCTAGCTATCTCCAGTTTGCACTCTCTTGTCCCAACAAGACATATGGAAGTATTTACCATCTTGGAAAGTGAAAAATCACTGCTAAAGCTTGATAAAGTGAGGCAGAGCCACATTACCACCACCAATTCTGATAAATCAATCCTACAGCACAGAGACAAGTCTTTACAGTGGATATACATACAGCTGTGCTAGGGTCTGGTCAGTCACACCACACCTTGTTGAAGAAGTGCAATAGCTGACTTCCATTCAGGGCAGGCTAAATGGTGGAACAATTAAATGCCTCTTTGTTTAGCAATAGCTGAAACAATGGAAACCCCCTTCTCAAATACAAGACCATATACAAGCCTGGGCAATGGCTGGGATTTCCCAGTGGCCTAACAAACAGAGAGGCAGACGACTGATGTGATTGGAGGTGTGTATCAGCACACTTGCCATAGAAGCATACTGAGAAGGCAGCAAGGAAGGCCAACAGCTAGACGGAGAAGAACTTGACATTGAGAAAGAGCTAAGGGAGAGAGTTTTTGGGTTGAATGCTGGCTGGAAAGAGGCTTAGATCTCCTGCTGCTTGATTGCTGTTGTGTTCAGGAAAACAGGACTTTATGTACATTCTTTCTAAAGAAGGAGGATTGCATCAAAGAAATGTCTAACTCCTATCAATTTCTCTTCCTAAGGGAAACAACCTACAAGACCTCAAAAATCTGTTAACTACTTAGGACAAAAGAGGTAACAATACAGGTTTAGGAATGCATTGAGCTTGAGGAGGATTTTAAAGTATTACCTTTCCCTTCTTTTCCGTAAGCAAGGGATGGAGGAACAGTTAGTTGTCGCTTTTCTCCTACACACATATCCTTCAAACCTTTGTCCCAGCCTTTAATGGCTTCCTTTATGCCAAGTGTAAACCACATAGGTTGACCATTGTTATGCTTGTGGCTGAAAAAAATGGAACAAAATATTTTAGTCCCTAAACTGTTTAGTATGTCCAAGATTAACCATATCCTAAGCTGAACAGGCTCATACTGCAGAGTTACAGAATTAAACCCCTCAATAATAACTTGGCACCTCTTTAGTGACAACAGACCTAGACCTTGCACTTCTAAAGCATAGAAAAAAGCAGTGAAATTAAAAATAAAAACAAAACCTCACCCTACACATGAAAATGTCGGTGGCTAGAGCCAGCACATTTTCTTTTTATGCTGGAAGCAGCAAATCTAATAATTTGTATCTCTGATCACTGGTTTCCGTTTAGTTACTGATCATTGTAGAAATGGAATCATACGGTTAAGAACACACAGTCTGATTTGATGTATTGATTAGTTGGTAGACAATAAAGGCTGAGATTTGTTTCTGAACCTTGATAGTAGATTGTAAAATACGTAGTATGTTTAAAAGTGTTAACTGTGTTTGTCTTTTGAAATAACCATGTCAGGTAGAAACTCACAGAAGCCAATATGAGCCAACAACACTACACAATAGATGTGTAAGTTTAGCACAGAGGAAGTAAATGGATTCAGGGAGAACTTTAAGTTTAGATAGGTAGAATGTAACCCCTCCCTTCCAAACTGAAATGTGGCTAGTACACCAGGGCGATAACCACTGTACAGCATGCCATAGGATTCCTAGACACCAATCCAATGCTCTTAAGCACGTGACTAATCACAGTCATATTTAACAAAATGTTTAGAAAAAATTAAAGTCAATAAAATTGGACTGAATTCAATCCCACTGACTTCCATGGGACTTAACATGTGCTTAACTTTAAGTGCATGTTCAAATACTTAGATCTGAATGGGACACTTGCACATTTCAAATAAAGAACATGCTTAAGTACTTCGCTGAAATGGTGCCTTAGCAACTACAAGACTCAGGACCTCTACTTTAGGTATTATTCAGAAGTCACTGCTAGCAGCTCAGTGCTGTTGAGTACGATGATGGAATATGAGTTGTAGTACTACAGTATAAAAAAGTGCCTCAAAAACCACTTTATATAGCATATAGGTTTTCTACAAGGTCTCCCATCCAAATAGTGACCAGGCCCAATCTTGTTTAGTTTAAACATCTAAGCACTTCAGACCTGTGCAGTTAGAATCTTTCTTAACCAGTACAGCTGGTTGAAAACATTGTGAAAATTTGTCACCATTTTCATAGATATATTGTTTTTAGCTGATTTTTCTGACCAGCTGTATTTACCAGATACTGAAAGAAGACACTTCAAAAAATACAGAAATTAGTCATCAGCGAACAATTTGTTAGAGGGAATGACAAACATTAATAAAATTCCTTTATCTGTAAGAGATAATTGGTCAAAATTTACTATTTGGTGAGAGACGTTAGTTTAGACTGATCTGTAAAGAAAGAACAAGCAGTCTGTACTAGCTGGACCTCTTGTAGAAAACATATTTTGGACCTAGCCTGCAAACATTTAAGCATGTTCATTGCTCCTCATCGCCATAGCATCTGACTTTCATGTAAACTCAGTATCAGTAGTGAAGCTGATTTCATGGAATTTCTGGCTCTTCTCCCTTTTGGGGATAAAATGTCTGTTTAGAAACAGATTTTTTTTTTTTTTGGTTGATTAGTTTCAGGGATGGGGGGAGGGAGGAGAGGGGAAGAGTGATGTTTAGATAGAAGATGTCAATGTCGCAATTATCACTTTTCCTGTAATGGAAATTACTTTTTAAAGTGAAAGGCTCTGCAGAGTTTCCTAGAGATAGATTCTGGATTGGCCCAATCTCCTTTGGAAACTTGTTCTATAATCAGATGTCCTTTTCTGCACATGAGAAGCCCCACTGAGTTACTCAAGACTATTTATGAGCATAAAGTTACTCATACCTATATTTGCAAGATTGAGGCCAATACCTGAATCAGCCGCCCCCACTCCCTGTAAAAAAACAAAAACAAAAAAAAACCCAGTTGCTTAAGGCCACCATCCTTCAAGGGGTTCCATGAGGGTCTGTCTGTGTGGAGCAATTTGGATGTTTAGTTTTATTTTTGGGTCTTCATTGGAAGTGAGGGTGAGGGGGAAAGAAGCGCGGAAACACAGATCACATCCTTAAAAACAAGTATATTCCATCAGTTATATTGCAAGAGAAGGAATTAATGAGGGACACTTTATTGTTAAAATGAGTATATTGGGGTACGGATATATTGATGGGGTTTAGCTGTTTTATACATATATCCTAGTGCCATGGAGCTTAGGCAATCACTATCCAGACCTAATCTTTTTTTAAAGATCACCAAAATAGCTTTAAGCCAGCACCTAATCTCTTAGCTACATGTATTTATCTTACCTGCTTGAAAGAGTTACTTACGTGGAGTGAAACATTGAACCGTCTTTTTCCAAGTAGCCTTCATAATGCACCAACAGCATATCCCCCCACTTGGTTTTCCTCTGACAAATGAATGGCTTATGGAGCACCTCAATCTTCACTTCTGCTTCTGGGATAAGAGCCCCAGTCACACAGGTAACAACCACACAGAAAAGGGGAGCCCCACAGGCCACCCTCATCCTCGAGTCACAGCAAAGGCTATTTGCCTCCAAAAGAAAAAGAAAAAAACAAACAACCACCTGGATGAGGGATGCGTAAAGGGGTTTCATACAGCAGGGAGCAAGGGCCCTCACCGCGCCTTCTCCTGGGGCGGCTCCATTCGGCGCTTTTCGCAGCCGCCAGCACGGGGGGATTCGGTCGTTCCTTGCCCAGCGACGCGGCCAGGCGCGGAGTTTCGCGGGGCACTTACGGCAGGTTTCGCTGGAACGGACTCGGGCTTCGGGCTCCCCAGGGGCTCCAGCCCCCTGCCGAGGTGGGTGGTGCCGGGGGGAGAGGAAGGAGCCGCCGCCTCCACCCTCGGCTCATCGCTCCCCGGCAGCAGCCCGCAGACGTGGCAAAACTCACCCCAAAGCGGGCTCACAACTTCAGCCGGCGGCCCCAGCCCACAGGAGCCGGGCTCCTCTCTCTCCGATTGGTTCTCTCCGAGGGGGCGAGCCATAAAGTGGCGCTATCTATTGGGAGGCAGACCTGTCTGTCTCCCCCCCCCGCGCCCAACCGACAGCCAGCGCCGATCAGCGCTCGGAGAAAACGATTGGTGCTCCCGGAAGAGAACGTTCGTGGACAATCCGGCCTTGTTGGAATCCTCACACAATTGAATCGGCTCCCGTGCGCCTGCGATTGGGTGGCGCTGTTGCCGGAGCCGCATTCTTATTGGTTCCCGGAAGCCGCTGCCTTTGGGTGTTCTATCTGCTCCCTTCCCGAGTCCGCGCACGCTGCTCACGTGGTGGCTCTTGGGGGGGGGGGGTGGTGGCTGGGGCATGCGGAAGGCTTTGGTTGTGCGCTAGAAGCGTAGTGCGGGTCTGCCTGAAACAAGCCCCAGGATGGCCCTGGGTGTCGGTGGCTCGGCGGTGGGGCGCAGGGGGTGGTTGACGGCTTAAAAGGTCGCGGGGGCGGGAGAGGGGGGGGTGTTCCCCTGTCCCGAGCAGAGCTGGATGGGGCGGCCCTTGCCACCATGGAGGGGGTGCTATACAAGTGGACCAACTATCTGAGCGGTGAGTGCCTTCCCCCCTTCCTCCAGCCCCGCGAGCCGTGCCTGCCCGGGGCAGCCTGGGCGCGCCGGGGCGGGGGTGGTGTTCACCCGGGACGCGATTCTGTAGGTGCGGGAGTGGCTTTGGGGGACAAAGGAGCGTGTTGGATCCTGCTGACTTCTAGCCGTAGGGGTCCCAATCGTTCCCTCTCCCTCGGGAGAGCCAGGCTAGCCGCTCCCGCTGAATCGGGAAAACCGAACCCTGGCACCTCCCAGCGAGCACGGGTGTTGTCAAACCCTGAGTCTGGCACGTGGACCCAGACATCGTTTGTCTCCCAGCTAGTGCAAGAATTCCATAAAAACACATACCTGGCGCCCGGGTCTTGTCGGGTCCAGCAGTATTTTAGCCGTAGACATCTAGATTTTATTGCATATATGGAGACCAAGGGTACCAACTTCACCATAAAGATCCAGGAACTGGTACAGCCTTGATCCTGGCGGTTGTACAGCCTTGTATTTCTAATGCAAAAAAAACCCCGCAAAAACAAATGTTGCTATTTTATGGCACCCAAAACCAATAGACCCGGATACCTAGGGCTGCCAGCATTGCATCTTAAAAATAAGAGACTGTTTTCTTAGCACCCCTGCTTCTCCCATCCTCCTGCTATTATTATTATCCTCATTAATCATAATAATAAGCAGTAATACTCACCTACACTCACCAGAGGTATTTCTTGCTGATTTTTGCAGTACTCATTAACTCCTGAATTTGTTGTACAGAGATGGGGAAAAAATAAGGAACATCCCTAGTAATAAGGGACTTGCCAGCCTTACCTATAACCCAGACCATAAGTGCTGTAAAAATCCAGGTGTGGCACTGGAGTCCACGTGGATCTTGGCTGTCTTTAGCCACAAACTCCAAAATGTACAATCTAAATAGAAAGCCATTGTAGCAGCCTCAACTTTATTGGCAAAATCTGCATCTGGATGCAGCCCAGCCCCAGTCTAAAGCTGGTGCCCTGAGATTTACATAACAGTCTCAAGGATTTAAATACACATCTTCCATTGAAATATGCTTAAAATTAATGGACGAGCTAAATCCTCTAGACTGTTTTGGAAATCTCAGTCAAGAGCTGATTGACTAAAACTACACATAATGCGATCATCTACTTTTGCTAGATGAGATGGGTCCCATTTCTGTGTTCTGGTATAAAATTAGGCTGTATCTAGAAAAGTCAAGAGGTTAAGTTTTGTTTATTGGAGCTTCATTAAAATACAATGTACGTAGATTTATCTGGTTTCAGAGTAGCAGCCGTGTTAGTCTGTATTCGCAAAAATAAAAGGAGTACTTGTGGCACCTTAGAGACTAACATTTATTTGAGCAAAAAGAAAAGGAGTACTTGTGCAGGACAGTGGGGTGGGAGGAGGTATTGTTTCATGGTCTCTGTGTGTATATAATGTCTTCTGCAGCTTCCACGGTATGCATCCGATGAAGTGAGCTGTAGCTCACGAAAGCTCCTGCTCAAATAAATTGGTTAGTCTCTAAGGTGCCACAAGTACTCCTTTTCTTTTTGCGAATACAGACTAACACGGCTGTTACTCTGAAACCTGTCATTTATTTGAGCATAAGCTTTCGTGAGCTACAGCTCACTTCATCGGATTTTTCTGATATGAAGGGACACATGCTGTCTACAGAATTGTTAACCCCAAACATTCAAAAATTCTGACTCAGGCCCCTTAAAAATAATAATTTTGGCTTGAAAAATCAGGAGGTTTTTTTTTTTTTAATTTAGTTTTGAATTCTTTTTATTTTCCCTCTTGAGTTTTGAGCTGTTAGGGTCACATTTTCCAGTGTTTTTCAGCAACCATTAGGGCCAAACGCTTTTTATACATTTAAAAAAAAAAAAAAGCTGAATCTGTTGTATTTATGGTGGTCCAGAAACTGTGGCTTTAAGAAAAACTCCAAATAATGTGAGATTCACAATAGAATTTTGAGAGTTCACAACATGAGGTCTATCTACAAAGTTAAATTTTGAGGATCTAAGTGGAAAAAAATAGGCAATACCTGCAGGATCCTGGTCTACTTGGATTTTTCCCTGGTGCCAGGATGTACCAGGTGCAGATTTTTATGGTGAAGTAGAAACGCTTTGTCTCCATTTATGCAATAAAATCTAGAGATCTGTGGCTAAAACATAGCTGGAACTGATAAAACCCAAGTGCCAGGTATGTGGATTTTTTGTGTTTTGTTTTGTTTTTGTGGTGTTCTTGCACTGGATTGTGATGGGGCCTGAATTTTTCTGGTTAAGTAGCTGTTTTCTGGTAGAAGCAGCTGTTGTCTACTTTGATGGTAGAGTTTGGGAATTTGAAGCCAAAAAAATGTACTGAGCTGTGATGCCTTGCAGTTTGAATTTTTCAGTTAAATTTGACCAACTGCATTTCTTCTCTATGTAGCCAGTAGAGTTTTAGGATTAGTTGGTTGTCTGTGTTTTTTGTTTGTCTGTTTAATCCCAAACTGGATCCTCTGGGATCCAGATGTTGGATTCGTGTTCTTGTGCTACTGCACTAGATAGCAACTTGATTTAGGTTTATTGGTGCACTAGGAGATGCTACACTTGTTCCTCTCTTTAGACAGATATTTGGAGGTTGGGTTGAAAATTGGCAGGATCCAGCTGAGAGATGTTTCTCCAGTGCTATTGTCCCTCTGTGCCTCAATTCCCCCTCAGTAAAATGGGGACAGTAGTACTTGTCTACCTCACGAGGTTGTTCAAAGGATACATATATTAAAAAGACTGAATTGCTGTGGCATCTCTCATATAAGAGAGAGGTTTGGAGTTGGGATACATTAGGGTCCAGATTTTTCCATTGAAATAGGAGCAGCTACATTTGTTTTCTATTTGGATTTTACAATCTGAGACTCAAAATTGCCATGTGGAAACAGCAAAAAAATTGCTATGATCCTGCTGGATCCAGGTTTTTGCATTGCTTGGGACACATTAGAGTCTATGATTTTTTTTTGGTGCTGTAGGAGCTGCTACACTTTTTTTCTGTTCATTCCATGGAATTTGGGGAATGAGGGCCAAAACTTGCAGGGCTCCAGTAGGTGATAGATCTGGGTTTTCATGTACTGTGATATGCCAAAGACAGAATATTTTAGTGCACTCAGAGCAGCTAGACTTGTTGTCTGTTTAGGAAACTGAGGCCAATCCAGGTTTTTACAGTGCTCATACTCTGGGATGTGTCAGGATTTGAGTTTCTTGGTACAGTAGGAACAGCCAGACTTGTTCTCTAGTTTGATGGGACTTGTGGCCAAAAATCTGCAGGATCTATCAGGATTCAGCTAGATCCAGACTTACTTTAAAACACAAAATGAAACAAACTAATTGAAACACACCTGAATCAAAATCCATTTTCATAAAGAAGGGAGATGCTTTGAAAATCTCAATAAAACTAATGCAGAATGAGGGCGTCTCCCTTCTCTAGGCGTGTAAGACTTAGCAAGTCTGAGTACCCAGTGGGCCCACACAGAGAGGGAGACTGTGATAGATGGTGATGTAATTTTCTCTTTAGTGGCTATGCCAAACCCTGGCCCTGCTACTGAATTTCACAGGTCAGTCTCATCAGTGCCTCTTCTTTTGTTATTACTTAAATTATAAATTCATAGATATTTAGGTCAGAAGGGACCATTATGATCATCTAGTCTGACCACCTGCACAACGCAGGCCACAGAATTTCACCCACCACTCCTACCAAAAAAAAACCTCACACCTATATCTGTGCTATTGAAGTCCTCAAATCGTAGTTTAAAGACTTCAAGGAGCAGAGAATCCTCCAGCAAGTGACCCGTGCCCCATGCTACAGAGGAAGGCGAAAAACCTCCAGGGCCTCTTCCAATCTGCCCTGGAGGAAAATTCCTTCCCGATCCCAAATATGGTAGTCAGCTAAACCCTGAGCATATGGGCAAGATTCATCAGCCAGATACTACAGAAAATTCTTTCCTGGGTAACTCGGCTCTCACCCCATCTAATAGCCCATCACAGGCCATTGGGCCTATTTACCATGAATATTTAATTGCCAAAACCATGTTATCCCATCATACCATCTCCTCCATAAACTTACCGAGTTTAATCGTAAAGCCAGATAGATCTTTTGCCCCAACTGCTTCCTTCGGAAGGCTATTCGAAAACTTCACTCCTCTGATGGTTAAAAACCTTCGTCTAATTTCTAGTCTAAATTTCCTAGTGGCCAGTTTATATCCATTTGCTCTTGTGTCCACATTGGTATTGAGTTTAAATAATTCCTCTCCCTCTCCGGTATTTATCCCTCTGATATATTTATAGAGAGCAATCATATCTCCCCTCAACCTTCTTTTAATTAGGCTAAAAAGCCAAGCTCCCTGAGTCTCCTTTCATAAGACAAGTTTTCGTTAGGACTATGAAGTATTTTTGTTCTGTATTTGTAAAATGCTGAGTAAATTTTCAGTTGTGAATAGTGTTTCTGTAATAAACAATGTAGTGCTACAGAGGCAATATATAATGGGTATAATGTACCAAACAGTACAAGTTCCTGTTACGTTGTAAAGTGCATAACTGTATAATACAACGCTGAACAAACATGGAGTGGGGTGTGGCATTTACAGATTGATTGCTTCCAAGAAGAGGAGAAGTAGAACTGTGACATGAGAGCCAGCAAACTATCCTTTCATAGAAAATCAGACATCAGAGATGGAGAAAAGAGTTACCTCTGCTAATACAGGAATTTGCCCTCCAGTACATGTTCCACTGCTTTATCCAAACTAGATGTGTTGCATAGTGTAAATATTATTATATATAAAATGTGTGCAAAATATGATGGGACCCTGAGTACAACAAAGATATAAAAGTGCATAACTGTTCAAATCTTTTTCTATCTTTCTATACCACGAATCTGTAATGCTTTGTTTCATATGGTCCAAGATCATATGAGACATTCATGGAAACAGCAAGCTTATTTAAAATATTTGAAAAAGTGTGCCTTCCTTTTCTCTCCTAAAGATAGCAGAGGATGGAGTCTGCTGGTGGTCATCATCTCCAGTGGTAATGTTTCTATCACTGACACTCATGAGAGAAGATGAAATTTGCCTTGAAGTTTTTCCAATGTCCTAACGAGTGGTTCCTCCACTGTATTTTAATTTTCAACGTTGTACGTTTTTTTTTCCCCTGAAAACTTCCTTCTCCCATATATCCAGTTTATCAAAGATCATACAAATGTTTGGGCCCAGTTCTCAACTGCTGATGTAATGGATACACCTGCAAAAACCATGCAAGCAAAGTATATACACCTTATAAAAGGATATATAGACTCTCATTTACTAGGTTTGAACACAGAGGCAGGATCATGTGGTCACACTACTTGTGTGAACAATGAGACCATTCCTGTCTTCCCTCACCCTGCCAATTTGAGAGAGTGGGAAGCCCTGCACAATTTCCACTGAATTATTAAACCTAATACTAGGTGGTTATACCTTCACAGGGTTTTTAGAAACTCTAACTAGTCCTCTCTAAACACCTACAGAGGGAGGTATTAAATATTGGAGGCATAGAGAAGGAACTTGTCTGAGGACACAAAGAATGTGTGCGATTATCTCTTGATAGAACAGGATGTGATCCAGGAACTGAGTCCATTAAATTAGACCAGGTCTTTCTATCTAATGTGAATCAGACCTACTAAATGTGAGCTGACATAGATTCTGAAACACCGTGGTGACATACACAGCACCAGTTTGATTCTTGACTGACAACAATCAAGACATTTTCTTTTTGTATTAGTTGGTTTGAGTAGGTTAGATGAAGTACACAGTGGTGGTGCACTGAGGCTCAGATCCTCAAAGGTATTTAGGCAACTAATTCCTGTTGACAGCAATGGGAGTTAGGTGCCTAAATCCTTTGAAGATTTGAGCCTGAGTGCTTTGGAAGCTGATTTACATATATGTCTGAAATAGAGCCATAGCCCAATGTTTGTCTTAGACCTAGTTTACATCTTAGAAGTTACTTTTGCTGAGTCTTAGGAGACTGACTTGTAAAAAAAAAAAATAGCCTGATTTCAGACAAGACTTTTATAGGGTGAGTAAATTACCATTTATTATGGAGTATAAACAGCCCATAACGAAGTATATGCTGAAGATGGGAAGCATCTTCCTTTAATTATGTTGGTAATAGCTTGGTACTTCCAAATGTTCTTTCTACTCAAATTCAATTAACTTCACACTTTGAACATGAGAAGTATTTTACTTGAGATCAGCTTGCCAGAGTCTTCGTGTCTTAACTTGTAGATTAAAAAGTCTTCTAAATCAGAGATGGCAAGTACTGATTACGTCGACTGGCCCATGCGTATGCAAGCACAGAATTATTCTCTGCAGTACCTTTTCTCGCACTTTACCTAGTCTCTTAACAAGTTACATGTGAAGTAACTTCCACCATTTCCCTTAGGAAAGCTATGCTGCAGTCTAATGCTTGCTCTCAGACCTTTTCCTGGTATGTAAATGTTCCCGTAATTTAATTTTATAACTCTTAATTATACCTTGTTGTACCACCCCTAAATTATTCCTCTTCCTTGAAATGATACACCCTTCAGATACTTGCCATGGTTAATCATGCTACACTGTACTAAATATAGTTATCTCTTTGAATCTTTCTTTGAGTCATTCCCTCCAATAAGCGTTACGGCTGTTGCCTGAATACCTTTCCGTTTGTCTGATTTTAATATGCCAAGACCTAAAACTGAACAGCAAATTTCAGGCTGAATATAAAGTTCTAAATCACCTTTTTTTTTTTTTTTTTAATGCCATCATATTACGTTGAAACTTGCATCTTAATAAATTCATTTTTTTAATTAAAACTTCAAAGAACACTAACTGATAGAGGCAGATTCTAAATACATAGGCTAACATTTTCAAAAGTGTCTCCTAAATTTGGGTGCTGAACTTAAGACACCTGGTGCCTGAGTTTTCAGAGTGCTGAGCATGCGCCGTTCCAGTTGACGTCAACCCCTTGAGAGAATGGCAGAGACTTGATTTTTTTTTTTTTTTTCCCCCATCTGACCCAGGGGAAAATTCCTTCCTGACCCCAGACATGGCGATCAGTTAGACCCTGAGCACATGGGCAGGACCCACTAGCCAGACACCTAGGAAAAAATTCTGTGTGGTCACTCAGAGCCCTCCCCGTCTAGTGTCCCATCACCAGCTGTTGGAGATATTTGATGCTGGCAGTTGCAGATCGGCTACGTGCCATTGTAGGCAGTCATCATAAACTCATCAAGCTCAGTCTTTAAGCCAGTTAGGCTTTTTGCCCCCACTGCTCCCTTTGGAAGGCTGTTCCAGAACTTCACCCCTCTGATAGGTAGAACCCTCCTCTAATGTCAGGCCTAAACTTGTTGATGACCAGATTATATCCATTTTTTCTTGTGTCAGCATTGGGGCTTAACTTAAATAACTCCTCACCCTCCCTGGTATTTATCCCTCTGATGTATTTATAGAGATCAATCATATTTCCCCTTAGCCTTTTTTCAGTTAGGCTAAACAAGTCAGGCTCTTTCAGTCTCCTCTCATAAGGTAGATTTCCATTCCTCGGATCATCTTAGTCCTTTTCTGCACCTGTTCCAGTTTGAATTCACCTTTCCTAAACATGGGAGACTAAGTCCCCAGTTTATAGCAGAAATTCTTGTTGTTAGTCCCTAAGTGCATGACCTTCCACTTTGCACTACTCCATTTCATCCCATTTCTATTACTCCATTTCAAAGTCGTCCAGATCTTTTTTGTATGATATTCCAGGCCTCCTCCATATTGGCTGTACCTCCCAACTTTGTGCCATCTGCAAATTTTATTTGCACACTCCCATTTTTTGTGCCAAGATCATTAATAAAAACATTAAGTTTCCCAAGACCAATCCCCGAGGAACTCCACTAATAACCTCCCTCCAGCCTGACAGTTCACCTTCCTGTTTGACCAGTTGTAGTCTCCCCTTTAACCAGTTCCTTATACATCTTTCATTCTCATATTAATCCCCATCTTCTCCAATTTAACTGATTTCCCACATGGAACTGTATCAAATGCTTTACTGAAATCCAAGTAGACTAGATCTACTGCATTTCCTTTGTCTAAAAAAATCAGTTATCTTCTCAAAGAAGATCAGGTTGCTCTGGCACAATCTACCTTTTGCAAAACCATGTTGTATTTTATCCCAATAACAGTTTGCCTTTATGTCCTTAGCTACTTTCTCTTTCAAAATTTGTTCCAAGACCTTACATACATCTGAGGTCAAACTAACAGGTCTGTAGTTTCCTGGATCACTTTTTTCTCCTTTTCTTAAGAATAGGTACCATATTAGCAATTCTCCAGTCATGGGGTATGACCACTCCCTCCCCCCGAGTTTACAGATTCATTAAAAATCCTTGCTATTGGGCTTGCAATTTCATGTACCAGTTCCTTTAATGTTCTTGGATGGAGATTATCTGTCCACCTCCCGCATCCTCCCAATTTAGTCCCATTAAACTGTTTGAGCTTGACTTCCACCTTGGATGTGGTAATTTCTACTTCCATTAGCCACTAGCACTAAGATCCTCATTTCTCTCAGTTTTTAATAAGGGTAAGTATTAGTTTAGGTGTTGGACCATGCCTTGATTATCTTTAATCTCCACCCCATCCTCATAGTTTAGCGGTCCCACTTCTTTCCTTGTTTTTCTTTTTGTTTATACGACTATAGAACCTTTTACTGTTGATTTTAATTCCCTTTGCAAGGTCCATCTCTGCTTGGCTTTTGGCATTCTCACTTTTCCCCTGCACTTTATGACCTGCAAGAGGTAGCTTTCCTTGCTGATCTATCCCATCTTCTGTTCCTTGTAGGCTTTCTCCTTTCTCTTAATAACCTGTTTGAGATGCGTGCTTATTCAGCATGGTCTGCAACTCTTCCCTACGAATGTTTTCCCCTTGCTTGGGATTCAGGCTTCAGATAGTTTGTGCAACTTTGATTTAAAGTAATTGCAAGCCGCTTCCAAGATTCATATCCTTGAGTTCTTCAGTGCAGTCCACTTCCCGAACTAATTCCTTTACTTTTTTTCCCAAGTTTGCCGTTTTGAAATTTTGCACTTGCTCAGAACTGAAAACACAGGAAGAGGTTTCCAGGGGCTCCTAGGAAGTGAATAATCTACGTTACAAAACATTTTTTTTAAATGAGTGACTTAAAGTATATACAAAAAGAACAGGAGTACTTGTGGCACCTTAGAGACTAACAAATTTATTAGAGCATAAGCTTTCATGGGCTACAGCCCACTTCTTCGGATGCATAGAATGGAACATATAATAAGAAGATTTTTTTATATATATATATATATACACACACATACACAGATAAGTTGGAAGTTGCCATGAGAGGCTGATTAGTTAACCTAAGATTAGTTAAGTACCACTTGTCTGCAGGTTGGCCACAGCACTGGGGCCCCTTATGTGTTCTGGGTAGGTTTTGGCGGCTGCCTGCAGGAGCCTGCCAGGGCTGAATTAGGGGGACTGTGGGAGCCTTCCAGGGCCCAATGAGGAACTGAAGAGTCTGCCAGTGGGAAGGCAGCTAGTGGGAGGGAGAGGAGCTTTTCTCAGGGGGAGCAGGTGGACAGGAGAGCCAGGGCCTGCATTTTTTGCATACCCATTTTGTATGCGTTTAAGGTAAGCAGATTTTTAAAAATGTAATGGATGGTCTTTTGGTTTTTATTTCTTAAAACAAACCAACAAAAACAAGCAAACCCTCATGATTTTGGGGGTTCTGGCTCATGATTTTTGAACTCTTGGGATTGGCCACACTAACTTCTTTACATCAATACTGTTAGAAGTAAAAGTAAACATGGTACCTGATATTAACCTTTAACAGTACAAATAAATTGCTTACTGACACTGTCCTCTAAAATGAAAGGCCAGAGAAGGTATACGTGCAGTACTCCCCTTCCTGTGCATCTCCACTACTTTTAGTATATGTGAGACCACAAATTCCTTTCTCCATTGGCATGTGAAGTAACTGCATAAACTAAAGGGGCCAAGAGGACTTTGGATCGGGGGGCCAGTGAGCTATGGCCCTCCCACTTTTTACCGGCTGTAAGGGTGAGCGATGGGAGGGGGCGGGGCCTCTGGAAGGGGGTGCGGCCTCGGGGGGAAAGGGAGCAGGTGGGGACAGGGCCACAGTTTGGGCACTGGTGGCCCCCCACTTTTACGGACCTTCCACTGTTCCTGCTTTGAATGCTTTAAAAATGCCAGACCCTCAAAATAACACGTACATGTTAGAGCAGTGGTGGGCAGCCCATCAGGGTAATCTGATTGCAGGCCACGAGACACTTTGCTGATTTTGACCGTCTGCAGGCACAGCCTTTAGCAGCTCCCAGTGTCCAGGAACGGCAAACCATGCCCACTGGGAGCTGCGGGGGGCCATTCCTGCAGATAATTTCTTCCACTAAATGTTCTTGTCTGATTTTCACCTGCATCTCACGAATCCAGCTGGGCTGTAGGAAAGGCCTGTAATTGCTGCCAAAGGCTGTTGTGGTAAAGCTCAGTAAAAATCTCTATGGAAATGAGGTTAATTGACCTTTAACCATCTTGAGTATCTCCTGTTTGGGCTTTCCTTGTATAGATTCCCACAAGAAATCCACATCGTTGTTGGACTAAAGAAATGTGTGTTCTATGAAAGATTAAATCACTGAGAAATGCAGTTTTGCTTTGCAGGCTGGCAGCCTCGATGGTTTTTTCTCTGTGGCGGTATCTTGTCATATTATGACTCTCAGGAAGATGCCTGGAAGGGTTGTAAGGGAAGCATCCAAATGGCCGTGTGTGAAATTCAAGGTAACTAAGGAACTTCAGAACCTCCTGCGCAAAATTCTTCTAATTCCTTACTCCCTTATGGTTCTTAAATATCATTTTTTGTGATCTGACATGTCTTGTATCATGACTTCTCCTCCTCCTTCCACTCCCATAGCACAACATGAATATAACCTCTATTAAACATTAAATAAAGAACAAAGCATTCCAAGAACTTTTGTGTGCAGCATGCCCATCTAGTATGATGGGCATGCTGCATGTTGGCATAACACTTCAATTTCTTTTGTGAGCCATGGTGTAGGGGCTCACAGGTCCAGCTAAATCTTCCCTGGCACAGATCTAAAGCAAGAAAATCCACTGTGACGGTGTAAATCATGAACAAACTTCTGCACTTCAGCTCTTATTCCATTAGGAGTGAGCAGACTAGTGACAATAATTGAGGTATAACTATAGGTAGGAAAACTGAAAGATGGACAGAGATACAGACTTGTTGGAGGAGGTTGCCTCAAAACTGCCTTTCACAGCAGAGAGAGTGTTCCCTTTTACCGACCATCCCGCACGTGTATAAATCACATAAACGTGTCATACACCACGTCCCCTCTTCCATTTTTTTTTCTTTCTCTCTCCCTCCCTTTGTTTTGTACTTCTTTCTCACTGTATTGTAGCCAGCTGGACATGACTGAGAATTCAGCATTGCTCTTTTTTTCTTTTGTTGTTAAAGTGGAAGGGATTCCTGTTTCATGGCATGGAACATTCCTTCCCCCAGAGGCTCACAGGTTAAACTCACTAGCCTGGGTCACAAAATGGCAAGTTGGAAAGTTTTTTTGACTGTTGATAACTAGCTTTCTAATATTATTTGACCTCAAGTTTTCCCCATACATTTGCAAGAATCCCAGTATTTTTCTGTTGCAAAGTTAGGATGGGTTGGCTGCGTGGGTGTGAGGGAAAGCATGCACCATACTGGAGGGTTTTGACTCAGAAACCGGAGGGTTTCAATTCAGTGACTTTAATCTGTGTTGCTCCTAGTTCACCATGCAGATAGTACTCGGATGGATCTGATTATTCCTGGAGAGCAGTACTTCTATCTGAAAGCCAGAAGCGCAGCTGAGAGGCAAAAGTGGCTGGTTGCACTTGGAACTGCCAAGGCCTGCTTGACAGACAGTAGGACACAGAGAGAAAAAGGTAAGAACATTCTCTCAGAGCTGTGTCTATCTGGCATTTCTAGCCTTTTTGAACAATGCATTTTTTACTTGTTCTTTATCTCCCCATTTTTTCTAGGAGTTTTGCAAATAGGAATGGTAAAATCTGTACTCGAGCTAAAGTGTCCAAACCTGGGCAGGGGGCTTTCGGCACCTCTGAAAATCAGGTCTAATCAGAGATGTAGGACCTTGACTCTAATTCTGACTTTGAACATTGTGATCTTGGTTTATTTTACATTATGAAAAAACTAATTAATCCCATCGGCTACTTAAGCCTTCGAAGACCTCCTGTGAGAGTTAAATAGGGAACACACAGACTTTGCAAAGGAATGTCTTAAACACACATACACACGCTTACTCTAGGAATGCACGTGAGACTCAGGCTGTGTCTACACTGCCATTTTCAGTGCTAAAACTTTAGTCATTCTGGGGTGTGAGGAAACACACCCTTGAGTGACAAAAATTTTAGCACTGAAAAGTGCCAGTATAGATGGCGCTTTATTGCTGGGAGCCGCGCTATCCTGGCGATAAAGCAGCAGCGCTGTGACGTGGGCAGTGTAGACATATCCTTACAGATCTAGGAGAAAAACAATAATTCCCTCCCTCCATGACCTCACCACTCCTGAGAGTCTTTTGGGTCCGAGATCTGCCCGTGTTCAGGCTAGATGGAGACGCCCTTGTCTCCCTGCAGCAAGTCCCTCCTGCTGCTGGCGGTGGTCAGCCACTTCCACGCAGAAACCTTCCTGCTAATAAGCACAGTCTTGGTGAAGAGTCCCAGTGTGAGGCCCCAGGCCCCAGCCTTCTGAGTTCTCCTGCTCAACACCCTTGTTGAATAGAGGGTGGTAAAGCAGGCAAGAGTCATTAGCAAGTCAATCGTTGGCACCATCTGGGTGACTCTTCCTGTGTTAACTCTCCCAAAGGTGAGAAACTTTCCCTTCATCTCTGGCCTTGCTATGCATCACATCAGACTATAAATACATCAGTTCAAACTGGCTCTCGACACAGAGTCAGACACAAAATGCAGGGTCTACTCCACAATGCAAGTTTACAATAGTGAACAGTTAGCCAGTGCATAAAGGTTACACACCCACAGATAAATAGTATTATGCACGTGGTGTTAATGTGGTATATATTAAATATAAGTGTTGGGCAATCATGTAAAATCTTGTTATGCTTACTCTTACTCACTTGAAAGTATCCCACAATACCTTGTAACAGTATAACTCAGCATTTGGCATAAGGAAACTATCAAAGGCACGGTATGTAAGTATTCTACCCTGGTTCAGGTAGGGAGTGCCTTCATGACCCATTTAGTTCAGAATTCTGTTCCAAAAACAAAGTGTAAGAGGGGAACACCGTGCTACCAAAAAAACAAGGTAATTTTCTTATTAGTCTTGGATGACGTGCTTTTTTTTGTAAACAGGTCTAGTATAAATAGAGGTAGGTTTGGGGGCTTATTTTGGGAACACATCTTCTGCATAAGGTGAAATGAACATGCTGTGAGAACCTGCTTCTCAGAATGATTGGTGATGTATTATTTCTCTTTCCTGTACCAGACTGTTTTGTCTATAGACAATAATTTGGTCTCTTGGACATTTTTAATATTGAACCCCAAGTGTTGTCAAAATTAATTGGCTATACATTTTTAATCAATAAAATCATACAAAACAAGATGAAATTCACAAGTTGACACAATGTCACAAGGTGAAATATCCGTGGTGTATTTGCAGAACTTGAAATACTTTCATCTAACAATTTAACTTTTTTAAATTTGTGGATCATTAATAATCTATTGGGGGTTTTTAAACTGGCTTTCAGGCATTCAGATCCCTTAATTATTAATAATGCGATAGATGGATGTTAAGATGAGCTGTCTTTGTCAAACTCCCTTTTCCACCCTCCTGTAGTTTACAAACAAGGAGCTATGACCCTCTGACAACTGTTGTTTATACCTCCGATTATTTAGCAAACAGGCACATTATAGTATGTAGGGATTTAGTTCTTGAATAAAAAGGCTCATGAAGTCAGACATTTTGTGGTAGAGACTCTTTTTTCTTTCTCTCTTGTAGTAAGTTTGTGTGTTTATAACTTAACAGCTCAGTTGGAACACTCTATTCCTGTTTGTGTTGGCAAATATCAAAAGGTCATGTTTTTCAACTGTCATAAAATGACAGTTCTAAGCCTTATGTTTTCAAATCAATAGAGCATGTGTTGAAATGTCGATCAGATGGGTTGGACTGGATTGCAATAGTACTAGTTATTTCCTCAACTTTCCAAAAACATCTACTGCAAGACTGATGGGATGTGTCCAACTCTCTTCTTGTCTCATTTTTAGAGCTCACTGAAAACACCGAAGCCTTGAAAACCAAAATGTCAGAGCTTAGGCTGTACTGTGACCTCCTTGTTCAGCAAGTGGATAAAACTAAGGAAGCTAGCATTTGTGGTGTATCAGAATCAGAGGTACAACTTTGTTTTCATACAGCCCTACCCCACTGGGTGCTGAGCACTCTGGACTTGTCCCGTGGATTGAACACCTCACAGAACAAATGCATCATGACTTCAAGAAAAGAAGCATGTTATCCAGTTTAATGTTGCACTGACTTTCCTGCTGAATGCACATAGGAGAAAAGTACCTAAAGGCTTCAGTTAGCAATATGATATTTTTATTATGTATTGCTATCCATTATGCTGGCTAGTACTGAGGTCATATACAGTAACTATGATCAGGATAGTAATGCCTCAAAAAAAATTTATGGTTTCACTGACCTTGTGCCTGTAGTTCATGTTTCCAGGAATAAAGTGCACATACTTGATGAAGAGATGCTATGCAAGAAGTGCTTAATACTTGATCCTAATTAGCCTGCAGTCCAGGACTGTTAAAATCCTCCTTCAGTCAGTTCTGTTCTTAGGCTGAATACGTAATGATTAAGAGAGAATGTAGAGTCACAGTGAACCTCAACTAAAGGAAGAAACTTGTTGACTAGCCCATGTGATGGCTTTTGGAGTTTTAACCGAGCGTTCATTGGTTTTGTGTTAGAAAAGAAATACCAGTTCCAGAAGCATCTCTTACAAGCTTTCCTAAAGAAGGAGCTCTGTTTGGGAATGGCCTTTTAAAGAAGAGGGTATGCTCCTTCTCAGTGCGAGGGGTAGGGAGGTGGAAGGATTTTATGTGCAAAGAACTTAACCTCTCGGAGAGGAGGTGTGGTTTTCCAAGTTGTACGGTCCTGCAGTGGTGCCTCCCAGTGGAATTTTATTCGCAAGTTGCAGGGCTGGCAGATGACTGCATGAAGGGGAGTTATTGTGGTGTCCAAGCCAGCCAACTAGAGATACTGGCTGAAGTCTTGATGACGGATTTAACAAACTGTGTGGTGGTAGTAATGTTATTGTGCCTAATTTGGTCTTGAATAAAGGACAAGTAAGCAGTTGTTAGGACTGTTGTAACAAACACACATATAATGTTGTTGTATTTACCCACTTCATAATTCAGCGTTATGGGGCAAATAAGTCCATATTATTACTGTCCCTTTACCTGGCCATAGATTATTCAGAGCTGGAAGGGTTTAGCCTAATAGCAATCCGCTATCAATAACATGTTTGTTTCTGTGTTACGTCTAATACACAAGGGTCAGGACAGATATAACCCTTTGCCCGGAGTATGTTCTATAGACAAAGTAGGGGTTTGGTGCCAGCATAGTACTTTTGCTTTGCACCTTGTTCAGTTGCAGTCACCTTTCTTTGGGTTTAGGTACAATACATAAATAATCTTATCCTAGGCCACTTAAAATGTCATCTTTTCATTCTCTTGCCATGGTGTCCTCTGATCATACCAATCGAATAGCAGAATGTCAGGTCCTGGACCAATACTGAATTCACCATGGCATGTGTTTACCATGTTTTAACTCTGGGCATATGGCTTATAAATAGATGTTGCTGTTGAAATGCTGCATTTTGAGATTGGTGTCACTGGAGGCTGACAGCAACAGGAGCATCTTCAGAAGCTGCAATCCCAATAGTGTCTGCTGTCATTGCTGTGATCAGATGGCCTCTTATGTGTAGTTCTTTGAAAATATTGAGCTTCTGATAATTAGGAAACAGGACTGTTGGGATGATGGGTTTTGTAAACTTCAGTCTTTCCAAATTAAGCATTGATGGCAAATAAAGTGTCTTGCCATCTGGTTATTTCACAGAATGGAATTGATATGGGAGCTCTGTTGAAATCGACATGTAACACATTCCTGAAGACTCTTGAAGAATGTATGCAGATTGCAAATGTGGCCTTCTCTTCTGAGTTATTACATCACACCCCATCAGGATCTCCACACTTGGCTGTTCTCAAATTAAACAAGGTAATGTTGTGCAATCTCTGCTGTCACTCTCAACATGGAGAGCTTACTACCTTTCCTGGAAAGTAGTAGCTGTGGTGGTAAGGAATGGGGTTTTTAGCCCAGGATAGAGATCGTAACCATCCACTGGTGACATCCTGGTGTGTCATATGGATTGTAAGTGATGCAAGACTCAACTGTACATTTAAGTCACCGTTCACTTACTGTTAATAGCAGTTGAAACTCCTTACTCAGTAATACTTGGTATCTGATCCAGCTGTCAATATCCATGGCCCAGAATATTGTGACTGTGTTCTAGCTGCAATGGAAGCCCCAAATGAATTTTAAAAATAACCCCAGCAGCATGTCTGCAATTGTAAGCTACCCAGAAGTTGTAGAGTTCATCTCACTGGTCTCACCATCACAGTCTCAGATTCCCCAGGCCTATTTGTGAAGCTGGAGCAACTCTCCTGGCTAACAACAGATTAAGGAGAAGGGAAGAAGGGACACATGTTTCTTCATCTGGCATGTGTCAGGTTTTTTAATTTAAACATACTCAGGAAGAGGGTTTCATTTCCTTTACCCAGCCTTTCACAATGGCCCCACCTGTTCCCCAGCTCCCACATGATTGCCATACTTTGTTTTGTTTGTGGAGGTAGGCAGTATGCTGCCTGGGGATTAGCCTCTCTTTTGATCTTTGCCAGGTAACCTTCGGAATAGATCATTTACCTGAGAAAGGCCCGATATTTTCATGGTACAGACCTCATTGCATATGTTCGTGTGGGCCCCAGATCAGGGAAATATGAAGCATACACTTAATTTTCCTCATTGACTTCCATTTGAGTTAATAAATGTAAAGTTTGAGAAGAACAAAATGCTGCTTTCTTTTAAGAATACATTTTTGGTTTTTATAGGTAACCCCTCCCGTCTCCTCCAGTAGCACTGCAACAGAAAGGTACGCTGACGCTCCTTGTCTTTTGGTTGGTTGGTTTGTTTTCTTCTAAGAATGGCATAATTTTTTTTCTGGTTATGTCTGACTCTCCCATCGTGTTTTTTTTTTGTTTGTTTTGTTTTGTTTTTTAATGTATTGATATTGCAAATACCAGATACAAGCACTAACTCTATTGCTAAGTGGATTTTCTCTCACTTAGCTCGCACTTTTCCCTTTTGGCTACTTCCTGGTGACTTCTCTTACCGTTATCCTTATTGCAACCTTCTGCTGCTGGTAGCTAGCCAACCATCT
The DNA here is from genome assembly GCF_965140295.1 of Lepidochelys olivacea. Lineage (NCBI taxonomy): Eukaryota > Metazoa > Chordata > Testudines > Cheloniidae > Lepidochelys > Lepidochelys olivacea. The sequence continues at coordinate 206,024,775 of NC_140412.1, read as the reverse complement.
CACACACGCTTTACTGCTCTCTTCCCCACCTCTGGTTTCTGCTCCCATGCATTGCCATTATGAGTGCTGCTGCAGAAAACAAAGCTAGCAGGAGGCAGTGAATGAGCTGTCCATCGCAGCAGTGACCAATAATGCCACCAGTGCCAGTATAATGTGCCACTGGAACATTTCTTTAAAATCTGGTCTGTCCCAACCACCTTCATCTACGCTGGTGACGTGCGCCCTATCAGCCTCCAATGCAAAGCAAACATTTTCCCCAGATCTCTGATGTATCTTTTAAGCCGAGTATTTAAAAACAAGAGTTGTAAAAACATGTTCTGTTTGCTGAAAAGGGTAATCTCTCTTCTGGGTTTTCTTAGTTTTAATAACAGTAGTAGACTAATTCCAGTAAATATTTAATTCCTTTTTAGCATAAAATTTTGATTTTTGTTCTAATTACACGAACAGTTCCTTAAAGGCAACTTGCTTCTGTCTGAAATCTTTTTTAAATGTTACAGATAATACCTTAAATTACTATAACTGAGATTGGGAGTTCTTTGTGCATTCGATGACTTGTTGTGTATAGTTTGTTTTTCCACTTGTATGGCCATTTTCATCTGTTTGTTTGGGCTGTTCACTCGGAAAACAATGGAGAAAAAGATATCTGCGGGGAAAAATAGGAAAATATGACTAAAACTGTGGGAGCAGGACTGTTTCAGATACAATATCTGCCGCTTACCATTTATTTATTTATTTATTTAAACAAACTGGATTTCAAGTTGGCTGTGCCCCTCTTTTTAAATAATGTATGTCCTTTTTTTCTCTCTCATATATTCCATATTCTTGGCTTAGGATTGTTTCAGTAAATATACACACTGGAAAAACATTTCTGGAGCCACATGGTTCCTTCTGATGTTTTTAGACAAACATTTTTCTCACAGCAATCTAGAAATGGCAACACTTTTGGATTTCCAGTCCCTCTTTCACATTGTTATGTACAGTTTTTTTGATAGGAAGAGACATGCCAAGCAAAGTGTTACATTTGCCATTTGGTTTACATTTGTGTTCCCCCCCCCCATCAGGCAGATGGAATTGAACAGTTGTGAAAATGGCTCCGTAAAGGCAGAAACTAATCATTGTGAACAAACCCCGATTAGCACTCTGATACCCTCACATCTGAAATCTAATGAGGAAGACTGTGACATTTCAGCTGAAGACCATGTAGAAAAGAAGTTGACAGGTAAACGAATGGAACAAAATATTATCCAGGGTGGGTGGTTAGTACTTTTGAGCACAGTCTTATAAGGAGTGTGAGATATCTCATTTCCCAAGAGAGACGGAGTATGTCAGGACTTATTACAAGATTACTGAAGTTTTACTTTGAGCTCTGTCCATTTCCCAGGGGTTAAGTCTTCCCAACACAATTCACACCCTTGTTGGTGGCCTTGGTAGAGAGACCAAGAACTGAAGAGGTACAGGACTAAACTGCTGTCACACTAGAGCTCATTCTTCTGGGTCACAATTGATGGAAATTGGCAATGCACTCAGGCAACATTTGCACTGCACATGCTATGTGGACCAGGGGCTTCATTCCCCAAGGCCCTTCGTTGGCACCCTTTTCAAATACTAAAGGCCAGATTATCAAGAGTGCATATGAGAGCTGTGTGTGCAGGTTTCTGAACAAGTGGCCTTCAATTCACTCATACGTGCACTGACATATCTTTCAAAACCAAAACAAAAAACCCCAAACTCCTCCCCCTTAAATGACGAGGTTATTTGTTTTAGGAAAATTCCACCACTATTCAATCAGCATTGTATTAAAGTATCCATTACTCTAGCTGGCATCTGTCCGAAATAGGCAAAGTTAAAACATTTTATTTATATTTTGATTTGACATTGTTTCAGAAATAGCCTGATATTTATGCTAATGTGGTTATATCAAAGCAATTCAGTATACGATGGAATCCAGCCCAGAGACACTATGCTGGAGTGTTTGAGGTTTTATTATTATTTGTTGAGTAGACTAGGTCAGACTCAGACCTCTTGTGTTTCCCTTACTGTACATTATGCAGGACAGGCACTCGCAACCGGTGGTCTAGCAGAATTTGTGCACAAACATAAGAAGTATCAAGGTTCCTCTCCGCTTACCAAGTTATGCTCTGTCTGTCACAAGTATTTAGCTCTCCCGCTGGCTCTCCAGAATTTCCTTTGCACTTGTTTAGTTTGGTCTCACATAGGCAGAAGAAATAGTTGAAAAATCAGAAATACAGTAATGGGGAGGGAAAACGACTACGCGTTCCTATCATGAAGATGTTGTGCAGCCTTGTCTGATGAGAGGTCTCCACTTCCCCATGCTCATCCCACCTACTCTAAAACCAAGTCCACGTCCCCCTTTCCCTAAGTTTGGTTTTCATTTACTTAGAAATTCATGGTAATACAACATACTTTCAGCCCAAACCTTTTCCCCAGTCTTGGCTGAACTTAGGGTTCCTTCAGTCCTTTCTCCACCAAGCCACTCCCACAGCCCTTTCTATCCAGGTAAGATAACAGGACACGTGTGAGTCAACATTTAATCCTTTTCCAGCAAGTTCAATATGGCTCTCACATAGGGTGTCTTAGGCAAACACTGCCATCCTTTTGCATATTTTTATTCTTAGTCGCATTTTTTTCCCCTTCAGTGGACAAAGGAAAAAGAAGAATAAAGTAAAAGATGTGATGACATTTCACAAAGTGACATCTCTTCCATGGAGCTGGTGCTCTTCCAATTTGAGTAGCGAGAGTGGCCGGTATTGTGTAGTCCTGCTAGTGCCTGTAGAAAACCGTGCATGCAAAGATCAATAGAGCCATTCATTCTGAATACCTTAGAAGATACCATTAAATTAATAAGGTAGATAACCAGAGGAGAACTAGTCAGAGAATCTCATTCAAATTAGATAACTGGTATCATTCAGCAACTGAGGTTTCCTTTCTTTTTAAATGTAAGGTGATGAAGTTAAAGACGATGGAGAAAGCAAGATGCTGCCCATAGAGGGCAACAGTGCTAACGAATCGCTGCAGTTGGCAATGGATTCCATAAGTGGACCGGCTCCATCACACTGTGGAGAAGGAAAAGAAGAGGATTTACCTACCTTCTTCAGTGTCATGAACATTAGGTAGTGTAGCTCCTGCATGCAGTAGATGAACAGTTGCTGGTATATTGAGACTATATGGTTAAAGCCCTTAATCAATTGAGTATTTGATCCATTCAATGGTGAATTTACTTAAATCCCAACAGAGATAATTTTGTACATCGTACTGTTTGTAGTAAATCTATAATACGTTTTGTAGTGCTAGAAGTTGGAACAAGGCAGTCTAATAGGTGAGTACTATGGTAAAAGGTCCATCACTTAAATACTACTTTGTGTGATTTTTATCCTCCCCACTCCCTAACTCACCCCCACCATCCTTGGGATGGTTCCTTTGCAAGAGTAACTGGCAGCAATACTTGCTGAACTTCTGAAAATTTGGTCAATTAATCACAAGTTGGAAAATTACTCTATTTAGAGTGAAATATTGTGAAATATTTATTGATTGCAGTGTGACCTCCTTCCAAAAAAGCAAACCCTTCTTCCATTGCTTGTGGGTAAGGTATGACAGGAGTATTTAATGTTTTTTTCTTTGTGTTCATACTGGAATCTCAAGGTTTAGTGACATTGAACTCCAGGAGGGTGACGGCATCCCCACAGAGGAATTTCTGCAATCGTGTTATGCAATAGTGCCAGTCTTAGGTAAGTGGTTACTTACTTTCACTACAGTTAGTGTCTGTAGCAGCTATGCCATGAATCCTTTTAGATTGCTGCCTAATAAGAGAAATGGCTGAGGTGTGACTCAGGCTCACTAAGATCATTCAATTCTTTAATCCTATTTGAGGATAAGGATATTGACTTCCTTTATAAAGTGCTTTAAGATCTATAGGTAAAACTTGCTATAAGAGCTAGGTCGTATTATTTTGGTGTCTTTAGCTCATGTACAGACTGGAGTTTTGGGTCCTGTAACAGAAGGAAGAAAAAGACTTCCATCTTTCTGTTTCTCTTTTTAACTGTTGAGAAAAGCTTTTTGGTAGTAGGTGAAATGGATATTGCTGAGTCAAGAGTACTAAGAAACTGCTTTAAAATGTTGCCTTCTTTCTTCTAGACAAACTTGGACCAACAGTCTTTGCTCCTGTTAAAATGGATTTTGTAGGTAATATCAAGGTAATAGCCATTTCTAACACTGACTTTTCAACAAAACAAAACTTAAAATTAAACAGATGCTGAAACACCCAAACAAATAGTGTATAAATGTAGATACCGGTTTCCTTAAGTCGGGGTGCGCAACCAAACTTATATCTAACTTTATGAACAATAATCCCATACTCAATCTACTGAATATCTTAAAATCATAGAAATTAGATAGGCCTTTTCTTTAGCAAGTCCACTATTCCACACTCCAGATAATGCAGGATTGGCCCCCAGTATTTATTGTACTTAATAAATAATAATAATTGTAATTTCTCCTCTTGTGATTTTAAATGATTCAAGGGGTGGGCTGCTGTCACTTCTGTTGGAAAACTATTCAGCATTCTTATAGATCTCACCATTAGAATAGGGTTTTCCCCCCTGATAATTCAACGTAACTTTTTACATTGCTTAGTTTCACCCCATTATTCCAAGTAATACATTCTTGTGCTACTCTAAAGAACTCCTTTCCCTCCTTGCCTCTTTCATCCTTTGGGTGCAATAGGTGGCTTGTTCCATCTTTAATACCTGAGAGTTTAAAGATGTGTTTAAAACCATGAGGTAGGCAGAAATTGAGCTTACAAACTGCTGATCTCTAGTACCCAAACGGTATCCATTACCCAGCTGGCTTGCTGTTACAGTTATGACTGTATGTAGAAACACATAGTGACGTTGGGTCTAATGCAATACAGTAACCCTCACAAAGGAAGTGTGTGGTCTGTTTGGAGCAGGTGGAGGTGGGTCAGGCATGTGGAATATACAGGGGTGGGGTTGGTATCTGGAGGTTTTTTAATATTTGCGTAACGCTCCTATTGGTCAGATCAAAATGCAGAAAGGGATGTTACACTGTGTACTGCAAGTACAGAATATTTTTTCAACACAGTCCAACTTTTGCGTGGAACCAGATTTTTTTTAAACTCCGTTTGAGTGATGGCCTGATAAAAACCATTCAGCATGCTAGAATATAGCAGTTAATGAATATGACTGAAGTTGCTGTTTAGATTCTGTACTGATAGTGTTTTAATTAAAGGCCTCACTAGCCACATCCGCTTTGTTAATGCTGTAGGCTGAAAAGAAACCTTGCATTTCCTTCCTCTATCAGAAGCCAGCGAGTACATTGTGAGACCAGGTCCTCAGCTGACATAAATCAGCGTAGCTCTTTTGAAATCCGTGCTGTTTTACACCAGCTGATGAGCCACCTCTGAATCTGAACATTTTCTTTTGGCTCCAAGCTTGAAAAGGTTTTGTGTGCTACTCACAAGATGAAGGGAAAGAATATTTATCACTTAAAAAAAAATTAAACACATGATGGGGAACATCACTTATTTCAGGCTTCCAAAGAAATACTTTTTAAAAATGGAAAATAGCTTCCTCGCGTACACCATTGTGCCTGCTTCTCTTCTACTACAGCACAGGGTCCTGCTGTAGCTACTAGCATTGAGCAAGTGCATAAAAAATATACAATTTAACAGAAAAGAATGCTATAGAAACCGAAAAGGACTGGGAAAGATAGCACTGAGAGTGGAAAGGCAAAATATATCTCTAATATATACAACAAGAGCCTGTTAAGACAGTCTGATTGTGTTGGCTTTTTTTTTTTTTTTACAAGGGTGGGTTATATGAAACAAGCTACATTTATAAAAAAATAAAACAAACATTCTGAGTCTCTTACAGAATCTGCTGCTCCAGCTGCCACTGTAATGATGCCTTAACCATGTTTTTCTTTTCCCTGAAGTGCTCAGAGCATGAACTTCCCTCTCTGAAAGTTGAGGTAACCATTCTTCCCGGGGAGAATGGACAGAACTCTCTTCATGGCCCGTCACTGCCACTCCAGATTTAAAATGACAGGGGGCTGTTGAACAAAGCAAGGCACTTTGCCCCTCAAATTTGGAGTCTACTACTGAGTGTACACTGCAAGGAATTAATCTGGGAACTGGAATTCCTTTTATGTGTGAAAGGCCTGGTAAATAGCTCTTGTGAGGCAGAATGTTTTTGTCATATCAAATGGAACCATGTAAAAGTATAAACTGTTGTCTTCTCTTCAGAAAATAAATCAGAAATATATAACCAACAGACAGGAGTTCCACACTCTCCAGAAGATAGTGCTCCATGAAGTGAGTGCTGAGCTAGCACACATTAGAAACTCTGCAACTGAGGCCCTTTTGTGGCTAAAAAGGTAACTGCCAAGTGCCAAACCTTCAGTTTAATTGTAGGTGTTACCCAGATCCCTTCACCAATGTAGATCGGGCTCAGGAAGCAATTCTTGCTAGTTTCGTTGCACACCTGAGTAGTCCAAACACACTGCGTTCAAATTTAACATCCCAGTTATGATCCCAGTATTGGGCATACCATGCACAAGGTCTAAATACCTACTTTTTCCTAGAGAAATAACTGAATAGTCTTCCTAGGTAACTCTTCCTGCCACGCCTCTGAGTCATCCAGAGGACCTAGGCTACAGCACTTAAACTCTGACTTGGAGCACAGCCTGTCTGGGTGGTTGGGGAGTGGTGGCTGAAAGGGATTAGTAATGGATCCATCTCTTTACCCAAATGAAAAAAATGGCTAGTCAATATTGTGTTTGCTGTTACAAGTGAATAGGCCAAGAGGAGACTTCACATGTGTTTTCTCCAGGCATTTCCACCGAGGCAACAAGACATGGACTCTGCTCACAGTGAGCAGCCTTTAGTAATGTCACATTTTGGCCAAAATGGTTTAAAGTTTTATGTGAAACAAATGAGTTTTTGTATGCATACGTAGGGATGTTACACACCCTTCTATTTCACTCAGCAATTTTGGGGGGCTGTCTGGTGATAAATATTTTGCTTTTTTTTTTGGTTTCTTCCTGACAGAGGCTTAAAGTTTTTGAAGGGATTTTTGACAGAAGTTAAGAATGGAGAAAAGAATATTCAAACAGCTCTGAGTAAGTGCCAATTGCTTTATTGTTCTTACTTTTTTATTTATATAATTGAGCTTTTTCTCCATTATTCAGGGTCTGGGTATTCTTCTCTTATTAATATTAAAATTAGTGTTCCCTGTAGCTTGCCTTCAAGAAATACCTTCTCTGAAAACTGTAATCTTGAGCCAAATACCCTATTTACAGATAACTACATTGTACGAGGCAAGTCTTTATTTGATGGGATTTTTCCCCCAAATTTTGTTTTTACATGTAGTTAAAAATGGGGGAGGGACATCCCAAATGTATCTTAAAGCAAGTTAAAACTTTGTAAGAAACTTTATGCTTATATAAGGCTTTTCTTTACTGAGCCTCTTGGCATCCCTGTGAGGTAGGCACAATAAGTGCTGAATCTGTTTTATACATGGGGAAAGCACAGAGCTTAAGATGTTAAACAGCTGGATGTGGGAGCTGCTGAAAGTGCACAGAGCTGAAATGACCGTACTAAGCACGTAGTATTTGCTCAGCCCCTGTGGAGACGCTCTTCCCCATAGTATGGTGTAATTGGCACAGTGCTCAGCAGCTCACACTGAACGGAGTACTAGAGAGACTGAGAACCCTGGGGGTGAGGCATGGGCAGAGCTAGGGCTAATCAACAAAAATTGTACTTGCAAATAAATTGGTCTCCATTGACAGAGAGGATTTATTGGGTAACTTATTTGCCAAATCCTATTTGACCATCTGTAGAAATGGTCGGATAATGAAGAAACATACTGGTGAATAACTTTCTTTATTTGCAGTAAATTGTTAAAGCACTTTTCACGAAAAGAATTTCCAGCAAGTAATCCGAGCAGCTGTATCCAGGGGGGAGTATTCTCCCATGCCCTCCAGTGAATGCACAGGATGTGTGGGGCAGCCTTTTTAGGCCTTTCGGTTACTGCTACTGCCAACCACAGGAGTAGTGGCTAACTGGCATGGGTTTAAGAGCTCCCATTGGAAGAAATTGAGAGCAGGGTAAGATCTGAGAGCTGGCTGTTTACACTGAAGTGCTGTGCAGAGGTGTAAGGAAAAAATCCTCTCTCACAGCCAGGTGGAAGTGAGCTGGAAGAAAATTTTAAAAATACTGTTGGGAACTTATTTTTTCTTTTCCTTTCTTTTAAGACAATGCTTATGGCAAGACCTTACGGCAGCATCACGGCTGGGTTGTGCGAGGGGTTTTTGCGGTAAGTGGCTAACATCTTAATTGCTGACTCAGCTAGTCAGAATCTTGGCTGCATTCACCTGTTAATCCAGTCTTATGCTATGGTTGATACTTGATGAAATGTACTGAAATGTAAGTACCGAAAGAACTAACGGAGATGTTCACTTTGTCAGATCTCTGCCTCAGAGGCAAGGGTTGGGGCTAGCATTTTAGGTTTAATGTTTGATTTTCACAGAGGAATCTATTTTTCTTCTAGTTTAAGAATTTTTGTCTGTGTTTAGATTTAGTCTAGAAATGTCTCTTGCCACACATCGTATAGGGTCTTTTCTAGGAAAATAAAAATAAAGTCAGAATATTTTATAGTGCCTCATTAACAACATCTTTTCCTAATATTTTTAAATGCATTTCTGGAATGTAGTTCTGTCTCCTCAAGATGTTCTTTCCTCCAGTGCATGAAACATTAGAGTAGAGTGGGAGGGAAGACTGAAACGTAATAGTTGTGAAAACAAGACCCACTTTACTCAAATAGAGTAACCAAGAAAACAGGAAAAAGAAAAGGACGACTTGTGGCACCTTAGAGACTAACAAATTTATTTGATCATAAGCTTTCGTGAGCTACAGCCAAGCTAGCAGTGCCCCCTGGTGTCTGTTATAAATAGTATTGAAGAGACTATGTGAAGTCCCAGCCAGATGTAATAACAACACTTTTCATGACTAAGGGATAAGCAGCAAGATTTGGGGTAAAATTATTGGGGGGGGGAAAAAAACTTAGACTTCCAAGTTCGAGTTCTTGAAAATTAGACGTAGGCTCCTTTTGAAAATGCACCCATGTTGGTTATTTTAATGTTTTTAAAGTCTAAATTTAAAAAAAAATCACCACTTGTAATCACAAAATCTGCTATATAGGCACTTTCTAAAAATCAGGCCTCTGTAAAGTGTCTCATAATGGGGACACAAAAGTTGAAGTATCAAAAATCACTTTTCAAGTCTGAGATTTTGAACTTCTGTTCCTCTCCCAGTTAGCTTTAAGGGCAGCACCAACGTATGAAGACTTTGTGGCAGCACTGTCTGTGAAGAAGTGTGATAATCAGGAAGAAGCTTTTTATAATGCAATGCAGAGAGACCTCCACATTTACTTGCCAGCCATGGAAAAGCAGCTGAATATCTTGGACACTCTCTATGAAGTACATGGGTTGGAGTCGGATGAGGTGGTGTAACCACAGTGACACAGTACCTCAAAACTACAGGCACTGCATTTGTTAACGAGCTTTTCTGAATGCCGTTTCTCTTTGTTGTATCTTTCCTTAGCATGGGAGGTGGAGGAATCGGTGTGCGTGTGTATTTTTAATCCTTGTTTGTGTTTAAATGCAGCGGTGCTGTTTCTTTGAAGGCTGCAACTGTCTGCATGGTGAATACCTTTGGGCTAAATAATTCTTCTTTTTACATGAATGTAACAGAGCAGAATTAGGCCTTCTCTCTCCAGTGCACACTACTAGCACCACGAGTGCGGAGGGGCAGCTTTGATGGGAGCACTGATGCTGTGCTGATGTCGTCATTTTGCCCTCACCCTGTTCTGTGCCTGTCCGCGTGCTGTGATGCTAGTCTCCATTTCACTGGTCTTCTGTCTGTCTGTGTTAGCGGAGGCGCAGAGCTAGTGAGAGCTGTGCTGCACTGATAGCAGAAGAGGGGGCAGTAGAACTCTCTACCTGATTAACTGAGTGGTCAGTCTGGTCCCATCTTGAGGTAAACTTTGGGTTGCATCCTTGTGTTTTATATAGTGACTTGATTTTACTCACGGCCCTGTTTTAAAAAAAATTGCAGTAAAGACTGTTACTGCAAGTGTTGCCTTGATGGCCAGGGTCCCTTGGCCTCCCCTAAGGGTCACCCTGTCACATTAGGCATGCTCTCCCTGTGCTGTCCTAGGTACTGTCCACCTCCTCACAGGTCCATGAAAACAGAGTTGTCTTTCAGTGTTAGTAGGCTCCTGGAGCTGTTCTACGAAGAAGCTCCTCCTGCCTCATCCTGTTTTTGTGTCTGTGTCTGTCTGTCTGTCTGTGTGTGAGAAAGAGACAGACAGAAAAATAATCCTTAAATTCACTGTGATGCCAGCCTTGTTGCTGATGTCCCAGCAGGGGGAGGCCTCTACGTGGCAGAAGGAGAGAAGGTTGTCAAGATGCATCACCTTGATCTTGGTACTAGTATCATGACTGCTTCCTTTGCCCTTGTGCGGTTAACAAGGCTTTAGTGCTAAGCGCTGGAGCTGTTGGGCCAGATCCTCAACAAATGTAAATTGGCAAAGCCCCATTGTTTCCACTGGAGCTGCGCCCATCTACAGTAGCTGAAGATCGGTCCTGTTGTATTTACTCAGGTAACAGACAGAATAAACTTTTCAAAAGCCCCTAAGTCATTGAAAGTCAGTGGGACGTAGACTTGTAAGTGTCTAAGTCACGTAGGTGCTTTTGAAAAGTTTGCCTATAACCTTCTTTTTAAAGGCCCTATTCAAAACCAAATCCCATAACTACTGCTGGGTATTGTGTGGTTTAAACACAACCAGCAATCTAACAAGTTATATAAAAATGCTTCTAGATTAGCATTTGGAGGGGGTCTGGGTGTTGGTTTTGTTTTTTGCCAGTGGGGTTTATAAAAGGCTGGTTTTGAAATGAGTCAGTTCTAGGGGGAACTATAGTTCTTCATAAAACCATCACACATTAGTGTAGCTATAAGTATATAATCCAAAAGTGTCTAGGTTTGACTGTGAATTAAGGATAATGGGGATTTTTGCCATGCTTTCCTCCCACTGATACAAGTAAAAGAAACAGGTCCACTGGTACTGTTGGAGTCAAGAATTAATAGCTTTCCCTGTAGTTATTCAAATGATTAAAAAGTGAAATTTGACTTTGTGTAGAGGGCCAGCACAAGGTATTTGGACTGTTTAGTCCCACTTCAGGGTTTAAGTAGATCTTTAGTGCATAGGACTTTTGCTGGCCTTCTGCATGGGGTGAATTTCACATTGTACATTAGAGAGAAGGGAGGAACACTTTAGAATGAAGGGCTTGGGAGAGTGGTGAGCCACTATAAATAGAGGAGAAAACAACTCTTCAGTGACATTTTGACATTTTTGTTGCCATCTCGCAGGAGAAATGCTTTTACTTAGGTCCAGCAAATCAAGGATACCAAGAGGAATTCTAGTGATGTGCAGTGCTCCCTGTGCCTGGATTCCTATAGAACAGGTTGTTTAAGCATAATTCCATGTTTGAAGCACAGCTATATACTTAGTGCTCAAACCATTCTATCCAGGGAATACTAAAAATTGCCAACTTGGAAGAAAGCACAAAACAGCTATAGGAAAAGACCAAAAACTTTAAATTTGGTGCCTGAAGGTAGACACCAAAAGCAATAGATAAATAGTAATTGGCTTGATTTTTCTCTTTTCTTTTCAGAGCTGTGGGTGCTGAGCCCCTTTGAAAATTGAGGCATTTTCTATTCATGCTTGCATATAGAATTGAATATTTTTTTTTGGCCAGAGGTTGCTTCTGTTATTCCACTAGCTGCAGTACTAAGAATGAAGCCAGCTACCCTTGCGATTTACACATATAATTCTCTTTAGCATAAATGCTGAGTAATCCACACAAATGTCAATAGAACAACCCCAGGCCATGCCCCCTAGTAAGTGGTTTCTTCAGGGTTACAGCTAAGGTTCTTCACTGAGGTGATGTTTCGACGTTGGCTTCATAACTCTCTTCAGGATGCTCTGGGAAGATAGTGATTGCACAAGTAGAGACTACATTTTCACACAGTGGAGGAAAGGACAGAGAGATCCTCTTTTATGAAGTAAATTTTAAAAGAAACGAATTGTGGAGTTAGAATGAATAAAAAGTGGAATTTTCTTTTGCTCTAAGCTTCTCTCATAGTGGGGGACGGTTCCCAGCATTCACACTTTTACCAGTGGGGAAAATCCAAACTTACCGGTGCAAAGAGGGAAAGGATTTTCATTTCTAAAGTAGAACACCGTTCGTGACCTCATTTTAATTTTTTTAACTTCAGAACTGACATTTTCCTGCATCTGATACGCAGACAGACCAATAAATTATTTTGCTTATGTGGGGCACACTCCTCTTCTGAAGAGTTTCCTTGTCTCCATTCTTCCTTGCAGAATTAGCTCTTTTACAATTGCTGGTCAGGGGCTTTCTTGGGAAACAGTGACAAAACTGAAGTAACTATCCAATATATCAGATTGCCAGCTATGGCCCAATATGTAGGCACTTGTTCTTTATAATTCCTAAATCAAAGGAATCTTCTCTATTTTTCTGACTAACACCACTGATCATTTTAAAGTTCAGAGACAAAAATATGGTGTTGTTTTTCCCAGAGTGGGTTGACTCTTTAGTTTTAAAAGAATTTGTGCTTGCCTCACAGCCAAGCAACAAGCATGCATCTTGGAACTGATCTGACAGCTACAAGATTAAAATGTGCTTTTACTCCCACATGCTGATACTGTTATAGCCGTTTTGCATACCTTACATGAACTGCATTGATTTGTTAACCTTTATCAGTCTGAAGTTTTACATCTGTTTCCTTTAGAAATGCTTTCAGTTATTTCCTTTGTCTGGCAGTTGCATACTCTCAGGGATTCTACATAGCCATGGCAAAAATATAGTCGGCTTACAATACAAGGCTGCTTTTTGTGAGAAGTTGGTATAGTTCAGTTCAGAACCCCAGCAAAAAGTATGACACTAGCACAGACTATCCAATGCACATGTTTGCTAAGACGTGATAAACCCCAAAGCAATCTGATACAAATACTGTAGAGAACAATAGCTGTCAGCATATTTTAATAAAGGTCATATCTCTTTGTAATACAGTGCCACTGGCATTAGAGCAGAGCTCCCCAATAATTCAAATAAAGAGTTCTGCTTAGAAGTGGATGAGATTTTTTTTTTTATTTGATTTGATTTTTGCTGTTTTTCAAACAAACGTACTCTAACATCCTTTTCAATACTTTAAGACACCATAATCAACAGTTGCATGTGGCTGCACCCTAGCATCAAGGCACCATGGGTATGCTCTGGGGAACTATTAATACTCAAGTGTTTAGAGGTATAGATTAATGGATCACTGAAACATACCCAGGAGGCTCATCTTTATGTTATAGTATGACCCTTAACTTTTAAAAGCAAAATTTTAAATTTGAAGTGCATTTTAAACAAGTGTTTGGTATTTTAAGGGCCATATGTTTTCACTCTTGGTAAAAGAAATTTATAGTAAATCAATAGTTTGGGCGACAGTACAGTCACTGTTTACATTACATTGAACATATTTTGTGGTTTAAGAATTGTCAAACTTTTTTTTGTAGTTGCAAGATTTTATGTATTTAGATGTGCTGCTGTATTCTCCAGGTCGGGTCTAATGCTGTAGCTTATGCCTACGTCGACACTGCACTTCACGGGTGTGTGGCCATTATAGAATACTTTTCTTTTTAAATAAGGGTTCCCCTCATTCAGTGGACTTCCTCCACTCACTTGTGTTTCAAGCTTCTGTTTGGTTTTTGCAAAAGGTGGTTAAAAGAACCCTGAGTTCCTATGAAGCTCTGTAACAAGCAATAGCCAAGCCCTTGCAGGGCTAAAAATTCCCTTTCACCTGACCTCCCCATCTCATGCCTGCTTTGCTGTCGGCTATGCTGCTTTCAGGCTACAGTGTCTCCTGTAGAACTCCTGGGGAGTTCGAAACCGCCACAATGCCACTGTATTAAAGTGATTAAAAACAGAGACTTCGAAGATGGGCCCAAGGTCAAAGCTGGACAGCCAAGCGAAAGGGGGCTTGTGAAGAATGTGCTGCCTTTTTTGAAGTGTCTCTCCCTGGCACTGCAGTGCTTTGCCAATCACAGTAAAACTCTGGGAAGTTTTAATTTGACCTTTGAAATCTAAATCAATACACTTCAGTAGTGACAGTTTCCAGCTCTTATTGGCAAAAGCACAGTTTCAAAGAGAGGCTCATTTCTCTCCACTTGCCTGCAAAGTGCTGATAAGAAGGCAAGGTGAGACAGACAGCACAACTGAATCCAGGACCACCCTACCCTGAAAAAACTAAAAGCTTTTGGCTTCCATGTGGTCTCCAAGTGTATAAAAATCACTTGTGTAGTGGGGTAGCGTTGTGGGAGAGGATGGATTCCTAGCACACAAGTGAAACTATCCCGTGGTAAGTCTGGAAGTACCCATGGTTCATGTGAGGGTTTAAACAGTGCTGTGAGATCAAAATGGCCAAAGTAATGAACTTGAAAACTTGGACTTCATTGTCTAGAGCAGTGGTCCCCAAACTGTGGGGCGCACTGCCCTAGGTGGGCGTGGAGGAACATTTGGTGGGCGGGGTACAGCAGGGATGGGAGCACCACCCAGCGCCGCTCTGCCCCCTGCCGTGGCTCCCAGCTCCTGGCCCCAGCCATGGCTCTGCTCCCAGCTGTGGTTCCTGGCCCTGCCATGGCTCCAGCCTCAGCCCTAACCGTGACCACGCTCTGCTACTGGCTCCCAGCCTGGGGGGGACGGCACCGTTAGATGGGAAGGTCACGAGGTAGAAAGTTTTGGGACCATTGGTCTAGAGTTTAATTTTGCCCCTGATTTAGGAAGGTCTTCCTGTTCAGGACTGCACTTAAAACGCATGTTTAAGCACACATCTAAGGACTGTCCTGAACATGGATGGACTAAAGCATATGTTTAAGTGTTTTCCTGAATCAGGGTCTAAAACCAGTGTCTGTGTGTGTGTGTGTATGCACATTTCTGCACGTGCCTGATTTAAGCACACAAATCCCCCATTGCATTAGAATGCATACTTGCTCAAGATGTGGATGTTAGCTATTTTTAATATACTTATCTTATTCTATAACTAAAGGGACACCCCAGAAGCCCCAAAGGCTTATTAATTTTCCCTGTTTCAATATCCTGACTAGGTTTTTAGCTCTAAGCTTGTTTATCCTAATTAGTCTTAACATTCATGGGCCCATATTTGCTCTTTGACACCTTTAAACAAAAATCACAACAATTTGAGGTTCCTATGTAGTGTTTTATCATGTCTCCATGTAGTTACACTTAATTAGAGCAAGGAAATCACACTCAAGAATAAAATAACAAAACTGAAAAGTGAAGTGTTTTGCTTGTGCATTTTCCTTTCCCAGCTCCTTCATTTTTCCAAGGACATGTTGGACATTAATTTTATGAACATTAAACTAGGCTTATAGTGAGCATTGCTTGGATGTATAGTATTTAAGATGAGAGAAGGTATGTGGCCTTTTATTTTACTTTGTCTTGACTGATGAACAAACCCCTCTGTGTTGTAAACACATTGATACTAGACCAAATGAAAGCAGGTCAGGCACCAACCTGCTTTCAATCTATGCTGATTCTCTCTACAGAATTATATTCCATACTTAAGATTTAGTTTTGTTGTTTGTTTTTGAGAAATGTTTGAAGAACTCTGTCAGATTTTTATATTTAGCGATAATAAACTTATTTTTAAATATGCCTATTTTAAAATTTCGTTTTCTCTGCATGGTTTCCTAAGAAGCTTTGTTTATAATTTTTATTTATTACTTGTAAATACGGTGGGGCTTAAGCTCCAGTCTTGGCTCCATTATTCTAGGCACTGTAATAAGTTCTGGTTAGTGGAAACAGCCTGTATGTATCTTTTTTTTTCTTTTCTTTTTTTTATGAGAATGTTCATGCCAATGGAAACTGTTGGATTTATAATAAAAAATGATTTGCTAAGAGCTGAAGCCAGCAAATATTTGTGGCTTCCTGGGCCAGAAAAGCTCCTGAAGACCATAGATATGGTTCATTCCCAAAACATTACCCACTATCTGCTAAGGTCATAAAACTGAGAGGTGAGAGAGTTTCTTCAGCTCCAGAGCTGGAGGAATTTCTGTGCATCATTCCTAGATACAGATGAAGGCAAGTGTTGCCTGATTGTTAATTAGATATCCTTTAGCGTTTCCAGTTTAATATGCCATGGTTTGGCAGGGTTCCACTGCCTCCAGATTGGCCAGAGAATTCTTGATAGAATGAAGACCCCTGTGTAAATGCAAGAGACACACTTAGGGAAGACCTTATGAATCTGTGATACTTTCACTAGTACAACCAGCAATATCAGAAACCCTGCAACATAGCAAAGTAGACAGAGATAATACACAATGTCCACCACTTGCATACTCGCACTATCCTTTGCGGAAAACTGAAGTAGGTAACATAGATGATCAGCAAGTGGTCATCACTGTGGCATACTCAGGAAGATCCCAAATGCTTAGGCCTAGGTTGGCCCTTTTATTACAAGTTGCATGGTCACCATACATATTCATAACAGTGCTCAACCCCCTATCAATATCAAGATTTCCTCATCCTAACAATGTTGGGGTGTCCTCTTACAGACTACCTACTATTTTACCTCAACTAAATTAGCATATACATTACCTGGTTACCATAGCATTCTTGCAGTTGACCATCTGCTGATGTTCCTATCTTAAAATATCCAAAACTAGCATAAACTGGTATTTTGTGGTCACCTGCCAGCAGTTTAGCTATACCTGTTTTTACAGCACTCTATCTTGTGACATGATATAGGGTCACTTACTGGTTGGTTGCTTATGTCAAGTCTTTAGGTTTTAGGCATCGGTTTGGCTAAGCTATTGTTTTTCAGGCTTGAGGCCTGTAGGCTTTTGCGTTACTGCCTTAATCCATACCTATATCTTACCTAGTATATAGCTACATATCAATAACGAAATAGCTGGCTCGTCCCTTTAAAAATGTTAAGGGAAAGTGGAGAGAAGTTCACTTCTTCTTTGTCTCTTCCGTATGTGACCATGGGAGAGAAATGCAAGTGGTAGGGGTCTCTCTTGCCCAGATCAGGAGGGGAGGCACTCCCTTATCCTTCTGTGTGAGTTGAAGGACAATGGAAACCATTGGCTCAGTGAGCCAACTTGTCCTCCATGGCAGAGTTCAGGAGTGAAGATGCCTGAAATATGTCCCTTGCTCATAGGCATTTCTTCAGCTGGAGGGGTTTGGGAGAAGGAGAGAGAGAGACCGACGCACATGCTAGAAGAAACTGGTGAGTACAGAGGTGACTGCCACATTCTGGAGTACATACAGGCCCAACCATCATGCACAGCCACATCTGAATGAGGGAGGAGAGAATTACACACTCTGAACCAAGCAGCAGTCTCACATTCACAGCTAAAGGCTCTCAAATCTTTGGTGAGCCAACAACCACAGAGGCTGCTTCCTAATGAGGTAGGATCCCACAATAATTAGAGGCTTAGTCGCGCAGTGGTGAGCCACCATTCCAGCTTCTGAGCACGGTGCCTTGTTACTCATGGCAAAGTGAAGGCTCAGGCGCTGCATGCTGATGGGCCAACCAGAATATTGCACCACAGGCACTAAGCAGCTGGCTGTCAATGGTGGGTTCAGGGGAGCTGCCAGAAATGTTTCCATGTTTTGGGCTGACCTTCCAGGACCACTTTTGCCATCTCTCCAAAGGTTAGCTCTCCCACACGATCAGGTAAGGCAGTGCTTCCAGGATGGCAGAGGAAGGGGCTTGCAAATCACAAAATCAGCTGCTATGCCATCATTTCAGTATCATGTGCATGCAAACTACTGTGCCCTGACCATAACCTGTCTTCCAGCCCATCCCTGCATTCCCACTTCCTCCCACCCAACCCCTGCTTACCAGTGCTCACCCAGTGTGAGTTAAAGGAATGCTTGCATGGCAGATTTCTTCATAGTAGGGGGCCCTCCCTACTTTTAGTGGGATGGGTGGGAAAAGGTTCTATTGAGTTCACAAGCTCTCAGCAATCTGCAGGACCAAGTGGATTCTGTATACTTCATAATCCAAAAATCTGGCAAATAATGTCCTAGCATCTACTGTGAAAATGTCCAGTGATGGAGTGGTGGGTTGTCCTGTTGTATCAACCATGCTGTCAGTTGTTACAGTAAATCAGATATATTTTAAGAAATGGTGGAGTTTTTCCCCCTGATAACGCACATTATTTGTACCTTAACTTTTCAAACTGTTTTGAAAAGCAAGGTGGTAGGTCCTGTTTTTATTAGTGTTTCTGACTGACCACAGAACACTGTACATGTTGTTTTTACACAGGAGAAGTTGTTTCCAGCAGTATGTGCTGCACAATACCTGGGGAGTGTGCATGAGCTTCCCTCTCTGTGAGGCTAGATTCACAAAAGGATTTAGGCTCCCAACTGTTGCTTTAGGCACCTACGTCCAATGTTTAGGTTCCACTGCCGTTCAGCTGCCTCCCAAGAAACCTAAGAAACCTAAGTTTCTGCTGGTGAGCATGCACAAATCCCCTAAATCCTAACTCTATCCCTAAGAACAGCAGGGATATCAAATCAGGTAGCTCTCCTTCTTCCCTCACACCTACCTCTGCAGGGCCCAGTGGGGCCAGAGTGCTCAGAGCATGTGTAATCTGCACAAAAGGCAGCTGGCTGTGGGTCCTTTTATAGCCAATAGTCCAGTGGTTTGGGAGACCCAGGTTTGAATACCCCTTCTGCCTGATTTGGGTCAAGTACCGGTCTCCCACATCTTAGCTGAGTGTCCTACCAGCAGCTTCTTGGCTACTCTGGGGTAGGCCTCTCAATGTCGCCTCTTGAAAGGGTGCCACTGTGTTTGTGCATACTCCTTGGAGCAGGGACTTGACCCTGACTTTTCCATATCCCTGGTGACTGGCCTACCCACTGCGGTGCAGAGTCAATCTCTTGCTTACCCCCCCCGTCCCGTCCCCCCCCACACTGGCCCAGTGAATATTTAATTATTTATACAAAGTGGAACAGCATCAATGGGAGAGATGGTGAGAGACCCACCCCAGAATTCCACATTGCCTGGTGGCCAGGACACTCAAGGGGAACGTGGGAGACTTGGATCCAAGTCTGTGCCCCAAGTCATACAGAGCAGTGACTTGAAAGTGCGTCACCGACATGTGAGTGAGTGCCCTGGCCATTGGCTACGGTGGGGTGGGGTGTGCCTCAGTCTCTCCGTGGCTCTTTTTTGGTGAGAAAGGAGTGGCCTGTTTTAGGCACTTAGCACTAAGAGAGGGTGTAAAGTAGGCACCTCCTTCCAGCCTGCCAGTCAGGTGCCCAAGCCCCTCCCCTCTGCATGGAGATAGTAGCTGAATTTGCGTTTGTGGATGAGACTACCCGGAGATAAGGTGTGGACCTTGCACTTGCCATTAATACATCAACAGAGTGTATTAAATAAGACAGGGGACAATCACTTAATAAGTAATCTGTATTTTTTTTTCTAACTTTTGGTAATTGGACTGCATAATTGTAAAACTTTTTAAACAATTACATGTAAGGTCCCATCCTTTTGTGTTATGCAGCTGCTTTTAAAGGTTTCCTGTATAGTTTTGGCCAGCTTTTAACTAAAGCTTATTTTTAGCTGATTTTGCTAATCCTGTGGATGGTAGTTTAAGACAAGTGTCAGTGCAGTTTGGCTCAGATTAGTCTATTTTGGATTAGTCTGTACCATAGTATTCCAGCCCCTCTTCTGCTCTTTCCTTCTTCCTCCCCCCAGCCATTGCCTCACAAAATCTTTCTTTCACAATGTATGGCCTGACTTTCGGTGGTGCTGAGCACCCATTTCTCTAATTAAAATCTAATGACTGATTTTTGTTTGGTCATTTTTGGTTTTACTCAGTGGTAGCCCACAGCGCTGAAAGCTTCATATGGAACAGTAGTAGGAGCTGGCTTAGAGGCAGGAAATAAGTGTTTCTGTTTAAAGGTGAATTTTCAGAGTTCGCTAAAAAGCAGAGTCAGAAATAGAGAGCCTCAAACATTGAGGGTCCAGGATAGAATATGAGGTGCACATTTGGGATCATTTGGTAAAAGATTTCCCATGATAGAGCCCTACAAAATGACCTGTTTTTAAAATGCCTTCCAGCACCTACCTGTTTCCTGACTCATTCCTCACAGTCCTCCCCTCTTTGGATCCAACAGTTACCTACTTCCCCAATCCCCTCCATTGCCTCCCACTGTCTTAGCCCTTGTGGCTACCTCTCAAGGCAGGGACTAGCTTCTTGCAATTGAGAGGAATCTCTTCCCACCCTGTGAAGTAAAGCAAGGTAATTCCATCTCCACTTCTCCCCATTGTCCTTGGGAAGGTAAGGCTGAGCCCCCTTGCTTCCCCCTTTCTCGCTGTTCTACCTGGGCACATTGTTAAAGGGGAGCATTTAGATATACCTCCCTCAACAATGCCTGAACACGGCTCCCTTACCAGCCAGCAGCTGCTTGGAGCCATGCTGCCCTCAGTGCTCAGACTCTATCATCACCTGCCTTTGCCTGCAACCCTGGGCTTCCCCTCCTCCTGGAGGCATGACTGCTTCTCCTGACCAGGAGTAAGGAGGATTTAAAATTCCAGCATCTGGCTCTGCTTCCCAAAACCTAGCTGATGGCTTCCTGTGAGAGAGCAGCAGGAGCATGGCGCACACAAAGGTAGGGGGCACCAACTAACTTCTGCAGGTCCCTGGGGGATATTCCTTGTCAGAAAGGTGCTTTGTATTATTGGGAGCATGCCTGGAGCAGGTGGCAAGATCTTGCTTGCAATAAGTTTGCAGGAGATGGCAGTACGGTCACACACAGTGTGGGTAGGCAGGGGGAGCTCAAAAATCAGGAAACAGACTAGAAACCATCATTTAGTCTTCTTAAAGAACCTCATGGTTTTTAGGTCAATGTTATGAATGTCTGGGACCCTGCACTATTTAACATTTTTATCAGTGACCTGGGAAAGAATATAAAATCAGCACTGATATAGCTTGCAGATGACACAAAAATTGGGGGAGTGATCACTGACATAGAGTGATCTAGATCGCTTAGTAAGCTGGGCACAGACAAACAATATGCTTTTGAATACAGCTAAATGTAAATGTATACATCTAGGGCCAAAGAACAAAGTGCCTGTGAGTAAGCCATACTTATAGGAGGAGGGACTCTATCCTGGGAAGCAGTGACTCTAAAAAAGATTCGGTGAGTCATGCTGGATAATCAGCTGAACATGAGCTCCTAGTGTGACACTATGGCCAAAAGGCTAATGCCATCCTGGGGTGAGTAAACAAGGGCATCTTGAGTAGGAGTAGAGAGGTAACTTTACCTCTGTATTTAGCACAGGTACCTCTGTACCCCTGCTGCTGCAATAGTGTGTCCAGTTCTAGTGCCTACAATTCAAGAAGGAGGTTAATAAATTGGAGAGGGTTCAGAGAATATCCACAAGTATAATTAAAGCATTGCAATTAATGCATTGTTGTGATAGACCTAAAGAGACAGTTAAGGGGCAGCTTGATTACAGTCTGTAGGTACCTAAACAAATATTTCATAATGAGCTCTGCAGTTTATCAGCAAAAAGTATGACATGACCTAATGCCTAGAAGTTAAACAAATTCAGACTGGAAAAAGATGTACATTTTTAACAGTGAGGGTGATTAACCATTGGAACAATTTACCAAAGGTTGTGGTGGATTCGCCATCACTGGCAATTTTAAAATCAAGATTGGATGTTTTTCTAAAAGATCTGCTCTCAGAATTATTTGGAGGGAAGGGCTGCAGCCTGTGTTATACAGGACGTCGGACTTGATAATTACAATTGTCCTTTCTGGCCTTGGAATCTATGATTTTAGAATTTTGGTGATTGGCAATACTGCAATTAGGTTGAGGGAGGTATAAGGTACTCTGAGCTCCCTGAGTGACTCACTGTAGGGAAAGAAGGGGCAGAGCTAAGGTTATTGGTGGGGCATGGCATGGGAGACACTGTGCATTTCCTGGTCTTCTAACATTTACATTTTATTTCACTGAGTGTATTTTCTGGTTTTCAGAGGTTTCAGTTTTCAGCTGCTAACTTCCATGTTCTGGAAGGGTTGGAGGCACTGAGCAGCCTTCACTCTTCTTCAACAAAGCTTTGTGTTAGTGAATGCACATGAGACAAGATGCCACAAGTACCTGTAATAGACCATGGGAATGGGAGAGGAAGGGCAAGGGCAACAATAATAGAGATACTTGGTACGTATACTAGTGATGCGGCAATGAGCAGATCTCTAGGTAATGTCACTATTATCCACTTCAGAAATTCTAGCACCTTCTTTTGAAGCATCTGAGGACCACACACAGAGATAGAATACTGGATTACATGGCCTACCAGTCTGCTCTAGTATGGAAATTCCCATGTTTCAGCAATCCTATGTATGGGCAGCCCTGCTGATTTTTACAAATATAGAAACCATTATAATAATTCCCCCCCACCCGACACACACAACGACATCCATTTAAAAATGGCATCACATCTGTTTAGCTTTTTCACTAGCATTAAATGTTTAAAGATATTTAATTATCCCAGTTTCTCAGGTGAGACTGGGACTGAAGATACAATTGCAACAGCGAATTCATTTTCAGCGTCCAAATCAAAGTTGGAATAAGCAGTTTTAACAACACGAAAGTGTCCATGTCCTCTTGAGAGATATCACCTGACTCAAAAATCTGTGTGCGGTGCAGCTGCATGACAAACAGTTGTTTCTCACATTTCCTCCCTAGGAATAAAAAGAGCTCATGACTGGGGCCTGCAGGGGAACACACAGCAAGCTGTTCTCAGGGCTGCTGCACGATCACTGCTACAATGTTTTCATATGCCAAATATCATAGAATCATAGGAATGGAATGGATCTCAATAGGTCATTTAGTCCAGTCCCCTGCATTGAGGCAGGACTAAGTATTATATATGTGAGCTAACACGTCAAAGAACAGCGGTTCAAAATTAGAAGTAATCCTGATTTTTTACCAGTGTGGGCATTGGGTGAACCCCCACCTTTGGGTAGGCTAGCCCCCTTCCCCCTAAAGCTCCCCCCAACAGCCCCTCCTTTCCTGCGTGGCTGGAGCCCTGAGTCCCCCGTGGCCCAAGCCACCCCAGCTGCACCTGCCCGAGCCGCCCCAGGCTGTGCTGGCTGGCCCAACCCCCAGGCCAGCCCGACCCTGAGCTGACCTGGCCCCTGAGCTGCCCCAGGCCCTGCTGGCAGGCCCGACTCCTGAGTCACCCTGGGCTGCGCCAGCTGGCCCAACCCTCGCCAGCCAGCTCGAGCCACCCCAGGCCAGCCCGACCACTGGCTACCCTAGACCCTGGCCACCAGCCAAGCCCCAAACTCCAGGCCACAGCTCGAGCTGAGCCCCCGCCAACTTCAGGGCAGGGAGGTGGGGGGCAGAGCATGGGCAAGGCTACAGCCTTAGCCTTCTGGGGCTTATGATACCTGCCACCCCAGCCAGCTAATTCTGTATTATCTCACTTTACAATTAAAACATCTCATCCTGCTTTTGTGCAGAAACAAAGCAGAAAGAATACACTGTATTCAGGAGGAAGATACTTATATGGGCTGAGATCTTATCTGCTAGTATGAGTCACTGCAGTCACCTCTATAAAAATGTTCTCTCTGGCTGAACTCCTACTGTAAACTTAATAAGGGATGCAAGGCTGTGCTGTATCAAAATGTTTTATTGTATAAAATGGCCTTAAGAATTAACTAATGGGTATAACCCTTGCTCCACCAAGGCCCAAACATGAGAACAAGAACCAGAGTGAGGGAAGCAAAAGTGAAGGAAGCTTTTCAAAAATGTGGAATTAATTTATTTAGCAAGCCTAACACTTTCTGTAACCTCAGTAATAACGCCACAGCATTTCAGGTGTAGGTTTGTAACAATGGAAGAGCTTTAATGCCGGATTTGTGCTGCAAGAAAATAATTTTGGTCTGAGATGAAGAATGAGGGTCAGTGGAAGTGGCTGTCACTTGTATAGTATTAATCCAAACACAAGAATACTGCATGGGAGGCAACCTGGCTTCCTTTTAAAATATGCACAATTGTCTAACGCATGGCAGAGCCCACATCCACAAACACAAAACTTCAAGATAAATTTACCGTAGCTGTAAGTACTTCTGGTTAAGAACTTGTTGCAGGTACAGGATCATGAATAAGCTGAAGCAAGGGAGAGAGAGGAAAAAATAAATACATATGTTAAACACCATTGCACCCACTGCAGCTTTTACAGTGTCTTTGTGGAGTTCATTGTTTAAAAGGTCCTGGGTTTTGACAGAAACTTTTTCAAAGGTTTTTTTTCCCTGAAGAAACTGGGCACCACTGCTCGAAAAAACCAAAACACAAACAAACAAATTAAAGTGCTAAATTTATAGGGGGACATGGGGGCTGGGTATGTATGGCAGATAAACTGGGAAACCTAAAGAGGAGCTGTTAGAAACTTAGCAATGATTTTTTTTTTAAATTACTCTTCTGGAGTTTCTTCCTTGTTTCTCTTTTCTGGGGCCAAGCTAAGCTGAGTGACTTTATCTTGAGGGAGAAAGTCCATGAAAGCCTTATGACACCAAAAGTTTGAGTGATACAGAAACACAGAGTGCAAATGTGAGCTACTTGTTGTCCCTTTGGACTGGTTGAAAACGTTGCTCTGTTGTTCATGCTGGGCTGCACGGCAGGGCACCCTTTACCAGCCAGTGGGAATGGAAACAGCTACTGAAATTCAGATTTTTACAAAAATCAGACCCTTAACCTGTAGTTCAAAACTACAACCAAGGCACAAGCATTGAATGCCAGCTTGGTCTGTTAACTCTTTGCTCTTTCTCTAATCACAGCTCTAGGGAGGTAAGTTATCTTTGAATATTTGCCATTCTCCGAACTGGCTGGGTAAGGGAAGACTCAGGCATAGATGTTGAAGAAAAAAAACAGGGAACAGGGAAAGGTGCACTAAATCAGACATTTACATTTATATCTTTTCGTTATCCACATTCAGTCCCACCTGTTGCCACACCTGATTAATACAAACTTTTCTTTTTTCTGTTTAGTAGTTTGAGAAAATTTGACCCAACTAGCTGTTAAGAGTTATGTTTAAGAGTCATAGATTATCAGGGTTGGAAGGGACCTCAGGAGGTCATCTAGTCCAACCCCCTGCTCAAAGCAGGACCAATCCCCAGCTAAATCATCCCAGCCGGGGCTTTGTCAAGCCTGACCTTAATATACTTAATAAACTTAAATTCAGGGTTGGAATAACAAAGACAGTAAAGAGAAAAGGAGTACTTGTGGCACCTTAGAGACTAACCCCCAGTTTATTTGAGCATGAGCTTTCCTGAGCTACAGCTCACTTCATCGGATGCATACCGTGGAAACTGCAGCAGACTTTATATATACACAGAGAATATGAAACAATGCCTCCTCCCACCCCACTGTCCTGCTGGTAATAGCTTATCTAAAGTGATCATCAGGTGATCAGGTGATCACTTTAGATAAGCTATTACCAGCAGGACAGTGGGGTGGGAGGAGGCATTGTTTCATATTCTCTGTGTATATATAAAGTCTGCTGCAGTTTCCACGGTATGCATCCGATGAAGTGAGCTGTAGCTCACGAAAGCTCATGCTCAAATAAATTGGTTAGTCTCTAAGGTGCCACAAGTACTCCTTTTCTTTTTGCGAATACAGACTAACACGGCTGTTACTCTGAAAAAAGACAGTAAAGGTGTGTCTCATTGAATAGAAATAAGCACAGGCCTGGGAACCCCTTCTCATACTCCTCTATGGCTCAGGTCCCAGAGATGCTGAATGCCACCGCACCCACTGAAGTCAGTGCAGGATCCAGGCCAGAGTTTGCGGACTGGGGAGCAAGGCTTTCCCAAGGCCCTTTTGTTAAAGATCTCTTACATCTTCCCTAACCTCCACCCTTAGCAACAGGCTCCACCTTGCTTTGCTGCTGTTCTGGCTTGCAGGGCAGGCTAAGGTTTCTCTGGGATCTATTGATACCCCTCATACTCCTCTGGTAAGGGGTCACTACCGATGCAAGAGCTTCTCCTGCAGCAGCAGGAATGGAGATCAGTGACTCTCTCCAGTACTCCAAGCCCCAGTTACCAAGTAACAGTTTAGACTCAGCTCCCTGCTCGATCACCATGCAAGCTAGCACAGTCCTAACTCTAAGGAAACAGATACGTTCAGCTGCTTCTAGAGAGATGTATCTGTGTGTCTGCTTGGGGAGATTACCGGCAGCTATGCCAGGGAGGGAACAGTTGAGTATATTGAGATGCAAATAAATGTGAAGTGTATTGATGCATTTTGTATTGATCTGTCTTCCTGTTGGGGCTACACCTCTCTGACTATGGCTTTCAGCCAAGATTATTCCAATTAATTTAGCATCTGTTTCCAGTGTTGATATTGTCAGCTCATCTGTAATCTTCAGAGACCAGACATGCCTCACATAGTTTCCTATAGGTCAGAGTTTTCCACTTGGTTTTTGCTTAACAGCTGGTACCCAACCTCCTTCCTGCAACTGAGAAGCTGTTCATCATTGTGCCATTGTCTCTTCACCATGGCTTACTTACAGTGCTTTCTCTGTAACCTGATATTTGAACAGCGGGCTCAGGGATACAACACCCTGCTGAACTTGACACATAACAACATCTCCTGCACATCATGTGGCAACTGAATTTCCTGAATGCAATGAAGCATCAAGACTAAAAAAGAAGCTGAAGAGGGTGAATCGATCTGCTGACCTACCGAAAGGCATAGGCATACACCGTGTATATGCAGAGGTATCCAGACAAATACTTCATTCCAATCATTGTGACCGTAATAAATTACAGTCATTCCAAATCTTGTAGTCACCATAAGTAACAACAGGTAAGCTCTGTGGCTCTTCTAGGCAGTAAGCTTACGAACGCTGCATGCCATTGCATAGAAGTTATTGTCTTCCTGGAGAAGAAATTAAAACCAAAATTGAGACCTTTAAAAGCTATGGCCAAAATGTTCAAAACTTGGGTGCCTAAAGTTAGTCTCCTGAATCCAAGTTCAGACCCCTAAGTATACATGGTCTGATTTTTGGAAGCACAGTGTATTCACAAATCCTACTGAAATTGATGGGAGCTGCAGGGCCTTAGTATGGCTGCAGCCACATGCAGTATCTTTGGGGAACATATTGTATTAAGTTTATGAATTGTTTGTATATCACTGTGGGCCTCTGACTGTTTTCTGCTCCAGGGGGCGGGTTACCACAACTCCTCCAGGAACTAAAAACAATGGGCGCTGATTAAGGCAAGTTGCTGGAGCTGTTAGCCCCAGAAAGGTACCACCTCCTGGGGTGACTTGCATATACTGGTTCAAACTGGCTTTTCAGAGACCAAGAGACAAAGAAAGTGCTTTTGGTATAAAAAGGTCTGCATTTAAATTGACGTAGGGCCTTCCTTTGATTCAACAAACAGACAGGACCTTCTCTGTAAGGCGGTGCCCAACCTTTGCAAAGGGTGGGAAAGACTTTGGCTTACTAGAGCCCCATAAGATTGATGGGTAACCTCTGGTAAGCTTAAGGCATGTGTATTGATTTTATATGTTTTTTTCTGTGATGCTTTTGCCATAAGAATAAATGTATTTTGCTTTCTGGTTGGTAATTGGAATGCACTGTTGTAGCCCCTGGAGAAAGAGTTAACAGCAGATGCTGGATCCCAGTAAGACCTGCTGGAGAAATCACAGGGCGGTACAAAGAGACTGTATGCCTAAATCCCTCTCTGGAGGAAGAAAGACACAGATCTCCACCCAGATGAAGGCTGGGAGCCTGAAACCTGAAGCGAGTGTCCTTGAGGGACAGCAGTGGGGGAATACAGGTGCAGTTATCCCTGAAACAGTGACAAACATGGTGGTAGTCTGTGCGATCTGTGACAGCAGGGAATTGTCAGTAAGTGAAAGCAGTAAAACAGCAGTGAAAGCAAGTACTGTAGAAGGGCAAGGCATGGTAGAGAAAACATATAAAAACAATAAACGTCCCAATACTCATGCTAACAGTTTACTGGAGGTCACCCATCACTCTTATGGGGCCCTAGTGAGCCAAAGTCTTTCGAGTTTTTCCACAAGTGTTGGGCTACCCACATAGACAGAAGGTCCTGTCCATTTGTTGAATCAAAGAAAGGCTCTGTGTCAGTTTAAATTCAGCCTTTTTATAAAAAAAGCCCTTTCTTTGTCTGCTTATCTTTGACAGCCCAGTTTGAACCAGTATATGCAAGCTTCACCAGAGTGGGTAACCTTTCTGTGGTTGGTTACAATGTCAATCAGTGCCCACTGATTTTAGTTCCCGGAGGAGCTGTGGTCACCCTCCACATAGAGTAGAATACAATCATTGGCCCACAATGATACATAAACCATTCACAAACTTAGTCAGTGGTGCCTGTTTAATGCTGACAGACCCTGGTTGCCAGCAGACGGGATCAAACTGGGGACCTGTGGAGCTAAGTGCATGAGCCTCTAACTCATGAGCTAAAAGCCAAATAGCTGTAGAGCAGACTCAGTTACTCTCTCTAGGTGGTCTCAGTGCAACTAGATGGGACAGAACACCGCACCCAGAAGCTGTGTGGGTTCCATACTTCCCCTAGCTGAGGAAGCATGTCTCAAGCTTCAGAGTCTTCCCAGTTGAAATCCAGGATGAAATCCCCACTTGTAATGCTAACAGGCCCTGGTCATTGACTGGCAGGATTGAACTGGGAACCTCTGGAGCTACCTCATGAGCTAAAGGCCAACTGCCTGTTAGCTGAGGCTGAGGAGCAGACTCATTTACTCTCTCTCGCTAAGTGGTCTCAGTACCACTAGATGGGACAGAGGACCACGCCCAGAAGGTGTGTGGATTACACCTGCAACTGTACTCACCGTACTCATCATGGTGCGAACCGTTGACCGGGTGCCAATTGGAAGACAGTATCACTCGGGGTGGAGGGAACAAAGGGGGCTGCTTGCCTGGTGCCACCTCGTTAAGACAGCCCCCAAACTGAGTGGTGTTGTGTCCTGAAGCACAGTGTCACGGAGCCACTCACATTTGGCCTTCCAGCCAGCCAAACCTAAGTGGTGCTGTGACCCACACACTGGTTTGCAATGCCCAGAGCAGGGAGCCAGGCCCAGTCCTCAGGGACAGGGGTGAGTGTGGTTGTGCATACCAAGTAAAAGATTTCTGGGGATTCCACTGAACTGAATACACCAGATTTTCTCCACCAGGGGTATGTGTATCCCTGGGGTATAGAGAGGTCTTCCAGGGGTACATCAACTCATCTAGATATGTGCCTAGTTTTACAACAGGCTACATAAGAAGCACTATCGAAGTACAAACTAAAATTTCATACAGCCAATGACTTGTTTATACTGCTCTATTTACTATACACTGATATGTAAGTACAATATTTACATTCCAATTAATTTATTTTTAATTATATGCTAAAAAAGAGAAAGTACACAATTTTTCAGTAATAGTGTGCTGTGACACTTTTGTATTTTTATGTCTGATTTTGTAAACAAGTAGTTTTTAAGTGAGGTGTAACTTGGGGGCAAGACAAATCAGACTCCTGAAAGGGTACAGTAGTCTGGAAAGGTTGCGAAACATTGGAATACACCATGTTCTACCAAAGCTACGGTATGTCATTGTAGTATCTGTCACACTCAGCATTTTTGAAAAATTGGGCCACTTATGATTAGATGCTTACATGTGGAGTTAGGAGTCCATTCTAAGGCACCTAGGTTTTCACATTTTGCTCTCTGGACATTCAGAACAGCTGACTGGACAAAAGCTCACTGGACCAGAAAAAAAAGGTCAATTTTCAATTTTTCCAAGATTTAAGCCATATTACCAATACAATCTGTCATCCTTTTTTAACCATATGTAGTGTGGGAAGAAGGGGGAATCTTAAAATTGTTTGTCACATATCTGTCTACTTCCTCATCCTAGAATAACATTACATTATGCTACATGATATCACCAAACTTTATGCCTGATCCAGTGGACATTGACGTTAGTGATAAAACTTAGACATCGTTTGATTGTGTGAGTACAATATGCCCAACAATGTGTGTTTATTAGTGCATTCATTAGTTCAGCAGCATATGTAACAATGTATCACTTAGTATTTTTCAAGCACCCAAAATGTGCAAGGCGCTCATAAAGACAAATAAAAACAAAGGCCCAGATTTTTAAAGAAACAATATCTGTTATTGGACCAGCTTCTATTGGTGAACAAGACAAGCTTTCAAGCTTACACTGAGCTCAAAATCTTGTCTTTTTCAAAAACAAAATGTGGGCCAATAAAAGAGAGAAGCTCACCCACCTTGACATGCTAATATCCTGTGATCCAACATGGCTACAACACCACTGCAAACAACATTTTTTTAAAGGAATTACTTTACTCAGTGTTGCAAAGCTATGGCCCAGATCAGCAGGGGTTCGGTGCCTAAATCCTTTGAGAATCTGGTCTTCATTGACTTAAATAGCTACGGTCCATTCAGAACTGACCTCAAGGGCAGGCAATCTGGCACCAACAACTTCCAACAAATCAGGGAGTTGGTTTTCTTTTTTTTTGGCTTGACTGTTCAGGGTCCCTGAAAGTATTTTCCACCCTGGGCAGCAAAGTAACTAGGGCCATCCCTGGTTCCATTTTCAAAGTGATTTGAGCACTTAGGAGCCAGTCTCACTGAAAGTCAATGAATC
Organism: Lepidochelys olivacea; assembly: GCF_965140295.1. NCBI lineage: Eukaryota > Metazoa > Chordata > Testudines > Cheloniidae > Lepidochelys > Lepidochelys olivacea. The sequence goes on along the minus strand of NC_140412.1, from coordinate 205,993,922 downwards.
GCAGGATCCTAAGGCACTTTTGAAAGCCATCTAAGTCACTTAGGCCTTGCAGCACTGAATGGAGCAACACCTTTGCCCACGAAAACTATATTATTTAAATTCAGCATGGCTAAGCAAGTCATGCAACAGCCAAAAGAGAGGGGAGAGGCAAAGGGTGGGAGAAGACAAAAGTTCAGGTCATCCCTGCACATGCCCCTTTTACTTGCTTTCCACAAACATTCATGTGAATGGGATTTTGTTCTTCAGATGTTAGAGGGATGAGTATTCTTTGCACAGATACCATAGTCACATGCAAACAAGACATTCTTGTGTGAACATAAGTATTCATAACTCATTGATTATGTTCCTGTTTAAAAACTTTCAGTCCTCCAATCAGGGAGGCTAGAAATCAGGCTAGAAATATCTTGCAGGTATGGGATACCGGAGGGTACCACCTTTCTTGCACTCCTGGAGATAGCATTCACTGACACTGATAAGGTGCTCAGCAGCCATTACAATAGGTACCATTGTAAACCCCATAGTACCACTTTCTCATAGCAGGTGAGAAGCAGTAGATCCTGAAGAATAAGAAGGGATACTGACATAAATGAAGACCTAGACATGCTCATCCCTTGATCAAGTATTTTGTAGGCAGTTATTATTATTATTTGTACAGTGGTAGCACCTTGGTGCCCCAGCCATGGACCAGGGCCCCATTGTAGCAACACAGAACAAAACGACAGTCCCTGCCCCCAAGGGTTTACAATCTAAGTACGTGTAAGTGCACTGTGCTTTCAATTAAGAGGGTTTCCAGAAGAGGTCACTATTCCCACCCAGAGCCAGAAAAGTTCTTTCAAAAACCATTAATGCAAGTACATGGGGCCGTAGCGGTAACCAAGGCATGGATTTGTCTCTCACCTTATTTGTCTCATCCAAACAATATTTTATTCCAACACGTAAATGTTGAATAAATGAAGAACAAGTGTGTTATTTGTGCACCCTGAGAGCCCTATTCCATGCTGGCCTACATCCAGAGCAAACTAATTGAAGTCCGTGGGTTTGCGTGAAGTGGAAGTCATAGCAGAATGTGCCCCTAAGTGGTTATCTCTCTGCAAATCTATATGCAGGTAACTCCTTGTCAGACAATGTGGGGGCATCTCATGGGACAGGGGAACAAAGAGCTTTTTGTGCCTTCTAAACTCGCGCAGCACAGTGGTCTACAGATCTCAGATAGCTCAAACCAAACTCCACAAGGGATCCTGAGACTCCTAGTTATGTGCAGAGCCAGGCGAGGTGCCTTTATCTTTATTTAGAAGCTGTAAGCCTACAAGGCTTTGCACCTGATGTTGTCCTACTAGAACAAAATCCTGGTGCATAAAGAGCATTTGCCCCCCTTCACTACACTTAGTAAGAGAGAAGAGGGCAGCAGCAGCAGCAGATTTATCACACTGTTTGCAACCATGTTTTTAAAACTAATTGCTTGGAGCCAGTAAAACGGAAGTGAAACACTATCATTGCTGCTATCGGATGGTTCATGGTTCTTTAGTCTAATGCATTAATGCAATGCAGCTGAAGTCCAGCTTTTAATTATACTTCACATATTATAAATCAAAAAGCATAGAGAAGCTGGCTGTATTCTATTTACAGGAAATCTTCCCTGTGATGCTCGTCCGTTCTGAACTACCTCTGTTCAACTCCAACTTATATTCCCCCTCCTTTTGATGTGACTGAAAGCACCCCTGTATTCACAGCTCACACAGCATTGTAATAATCTTGATACAAAATGTGCCTTGTGAGGTATCATTTGAAAACTAATAACTTGCTGGTCAATAATATCATGGGGAAATGTATGTATAGTTATTAATGCCCCCTGTATGCTATCATTAGCACATGTTCAAAGCCACACAGGCAAAAGTTGTTAAAGAGGCCTATCCTAAACAGAGGAATGTGTGCTTATCTCTATTTACTTACAAGCAGTAAACAGGGTCCTTGAGGCAGCAAAAGGGGAAAATGGCAGGGGATGAGGTAAAACTGCATTTCAGCACACTCAGGGGAGAAGGAGGCGCATGGAGCCACCTGCACCACCAGACTCCCCATTGCCTTTTTTACTCTTTGAATAAACTGTGCTTTGAAGGGTGATCCTCAGAAGAATCCACTTCAAAGGATGACTGGACTCTAAAAGTGAGGGGCATTTCTCCTGAGCTCTCCACCTCTCTCTCTTTCACATAAAAAGACAAAAGAACCAGCCCTTTGACTCTGGGGAAGACCCTGACCTGAGACTTTGGTCAGTAATGTTGTTGGGAACATGTGGTAAGGATTTTATCTTGAACCAAGTTTAGCTTGTTAAGTTTTAGCTGTTAGAAAGCGTTTTATCTTTCTTTCTCCTGTACTCACTTAAAATCTTTCTCTCTTTGTAGTTAAACAATCTTGTTCTATTTTTCTAATCAAAACTACTCCAGAGTTGTGTTGAAACTGAGCCGCTGGGTAACTCCAGTTAAAGTAGCAAACTGTTGGATATTGACCCCTTACAGGGGCAATAGGCCTCTCAGCCCTAACCTGCCCAGGAGAAGGCTGGACAGTGCAGAACCCACACTTTGGGGGAAATTCAGGACTGGGAGCGTGTGGGGGCCAAACTGCAAGAAGTAACCCAGGCTGATGGAAGCCAGAATGTGCCTGGAGAGTTGCTGACAGGATGGTGGGTCATAGCTGCAGGACACAGATACTCAGAGTGGTGCATGCTGGTAGGCTGTTTCTGAGATGACCAGGTTGGGCACACCAACAGCAAAGCATTGTGAGGCACTCAGGGTTACAGGGCAGGTGGTGACAACCTCTCACTTGTCTGGACTGCACCCTGGAATGTGACATTTGATAATAACTTCAAAATCTGAATAGTCCTACAGACTTAAAATCCTCATTTGCAGGGGATTTCCTGCCCTGTATAGCAAACTCCATTGAATAACAGTCAGTTGTTGTTTAAAAATATGTATATTCCCTTCCTCAGGACAGATAGAAATAAGCAAGGTTCCAGAATGCACTGGTGCCTGGGGGTTGAACTGGAGACTCAAAGCGGCAGTTGTATCAGGCGGCTGCTCCCTCCCCCGGCTTAGAGACATGCTGGCTGGGATGTAAAATTTATTCTGATTTATAGTATAGCTGCCTCTCTAAATCTTAAGTAGGAATCAGTTAGAGGTTAAATTAGAAATGTCATTGAGCTGGACCAGGCAGAAGCTGTCCACAGGGAGAATTTATCATCTCATTGGCTTATGGGGTGTCCAGCATATTCAGGAGAGGCTGGGGACCACAAAGAAAGAAAATTAAGCTGATTAAAGACAAAGAATTCTGTTTTCATTGTTTTCAGCTGTCATTGTTAGTGGGGATCCTGTTCACCCTCTTCTACCAATTGTGTGGTTTTTGCAAAAAGAAAAGGAGTACTTGTGGCACCTTAGAGACTAACCAATTTATTTGAGCATAAGCTTTCGTGAGCTACAGCTCACTTCACTTGAAAGCTTATGCTCAAATAAATTGGTTAGTCTCAAGGTGCCACAAGTACTCCTTTTCTTTTTGCGAATACAGACTAACACGGCTGTTACTCTGAAACCTGTGTGGTTTTTGTTCTTCTTTTCCAATTCTGCCCCATTCTCTTGCTTCTCATCTGATTGCTCATGCATCTCTCTCCCTTCTGACTATCTTCCTCCCTTTCAGAACTCATGTCCGCCTATGGCAGGGTTCAGAGGTGCTGACTTCCCCAGTTCCCAGGAGGTGCTTGACCCCCACTCCATCCCTTCCCCCAAGACACCACCCCTGCCTCTTCCCACCCCACTTCTCCCCTTCCCCCTAGAGCCTCCTGAATGCCGCTGAACAGCTGATCGCGGCGGGCAGGAGGCACTGTGGGGGTTGGGGAGGAGCTGATCCATGGGGCTGCCGGTGGGTGCTGAGCATCACTATTTTTTTTCCGTGGGTTCTCCAGCCCCAGAGCACACACAGAGTCAGCAGGTATGGCAGAGTTTCTTACCCCTTCCTCTGTAGCATCTGGTACTGACCACCATTGCATTCAGGACACTGGCTTAAATGGACCTCAGGTCTGATCCAGTACGGCAATTCTCATGTTCCTATGTTCGTCCTTTTCTGCCCCTCTTTCCCCTACCCCCAATACTTCCACCCCTTAAAAATTATCTAATTTGGTGTACCTACCCCCTCCCATCCTTTACCGAAATCCCCAAGTGTCAGGGTCATTAACAGAGCGGGGTCACCTCAGGCATGGACCTGTGTTCAGGACATATGCCAATAGAATGGGTATCTTCTGCCATAGGTTTGTTTTCACTGCTGTAGTTGATTTGTTAAAAAGTGACATTGCATGCTTGTTTTAAAGGGAAACTGCCAATTGCTCCCCTTTTACGCTCAGCTGAATTCCCCATCAAAAAACAAGTAAGGCTGACGCTGAGTCATAGAATATCAGGGTTGGAAGGGACCTCAGGAGGTCATCTAGTCCAACCCCCTGCTCAAAGCAGGACCAATCCCCATCTAAATCATCCCAGCCAGGGCTTTGTCAAGCCTGACCTTAAAAACTTCTAAGGAAGGAGATTCTACCACCTCCCTAGGTAACGCATTCCAGTGTTTCACCACCCTCCTAGTGAAAAAGCTTTTCCTAATATCCAACGTAAACCCCCACACTGCAACTTGAGACCATTACTCCTTGTTCTGTCATCTGGTACCACTGAGAACAGTCTAGATCCATCCTCTTTGGAACCCCCTTTCAGGTAGTTGAAAGCAGCTATCAAATCCCCCCTCATTCTTCTCTTCTGCAGACTAAACAATCCCAGTTCCCTCAGCCTCTCCTCAAAAGTCAGGTGTTCCAGTCCCCTAATCATTTTTGTTGCCCTCCACCGGACTCTTTCCAATTTTTCCACATCCTTCTTGTAGTGTGGGGCCCAAAACTGGACACAATGCTCCAGATGAGGCCTCCCCAATGTTGAATAGAGGGGAATGATCACGTTGGCAATGCCCCTACTTATACATCCCAAAATGCCATTGGCCTTGTTGGCAACAACAGCACACTGTTGACTCATATCCAGGTTCTCGTCCACTGTAACCCCTAGGTCCTTTTCTGCAGAACTACTGCCTAGCCATTCGGTCCCTAGTCTGTTGCAGTGCATGGGATTCTTCCGTCCTTAATGCAGAACTCTGCACTTGTCCTTGTTGAACGTCATCAGATTTCTTTTGGCCCAATCCTCTAATTTTTCTAGGGCCCTCTGTATCCTATGCCTACCCTCCAGCGTATCTACCACTCCTCCCAGTGTAGCGTAATCTGCAAATGTGCTGAGGGTACAATCCACACCACCTTCCAGATCATTAATGAAGATATTGAACAAAACCGGCCCGAGGACCAACCCTTGGGGCACTCCGCTTGATACCGGCTGCCAACTTGACATGGAGCCATTGATCACTACCCGTTGAGCCCGACAATCTAGCCAGCTTTCTATCCACCTTATCGTCCATTCATCCAGCCCATACTTCTTTAACTTACTGGCAAGAATACTGTGGAAGACCGTATCAAAAACTTTGCTAAAGTCAAGGAAGAGCACGTCCACCGCTTTCCCCTCATCCACAGAGCCAGTTATCTCATCATAGACAGCAATTAGATTAGTCAGGCATGACTTGCCCTTGGTGAATCCATGCTGACTGTTTCTGATCACTTTCCTCTCCTCTAAGTGCTTCAGAATTGATTCCTTGAGGACCTGCTCCATGATTTTTTCAGGGACTGAGGTGAGGCTGACTGGCCTGTAGTTCCCAGGATCCTCCTTCTTCCCTTTTTTAAAAGATGGGCACTACATTAGCCTTTTTCCAGTCATCTGGGACTTCCCCTGATCACCATGAGTTTTCAAAGATAATGGCCAATGGCTCTGCAATCACATTCGCCAACTCCTTTAGCACTCTCGGATGCAGCACATCCGGCCCCATGGACTTGTGCTCATCCAGCTTTTCTAAATAGTCCTGAACCACCTCTTTCTCCACAGAGGGCTGGTCACCTCCTCCCCATGCTGTGTTGCCCAGCGCAGCAGTCTGGGAGCTGACCTTGTTCGTGAAGATAGAGGCAAAAAAAGCACTGAGTACATTAGCTTTTTCCACATCCTGTGTCACTAGGTTGCCTCCCTCATTCAGGAAGGGGCCCACGCTTTCCTTGACTTTCTTCTTGTTGCCAACACACCTGAAGAAACCCTTCTTGTTACTCTTAACGTCTCTTGCTAGCTGCACCTCCAGGTGTGATTTGGCCTTGCTGATTTCACTCCTGCATGCCCGAGCAATATTTTTATACTCCTCCTTTGTCATTTGTCCAATCTTCCACTTCTTGTAAGCTTCTTTTTTGTGTTTAAGATCAGCAAGGATTTCACTGTTAAGCCAAGCTGGTCGCCTGCCATATTTACTATTCTTTCGACACATCGGGATGGTTTGTCCCTGTAACCTCAATCAGCATTCTTTAAAATCCTGAGTCTGTTGTTCTCAGGTCAATGGGCTTTCTGTTTTGTAACTTAATGCAGCAGCAGTGCCACGGGTGCCCTTTCACTCCCTTAGTACAATCAGTACTAGCAGCGGGAACAGTCACAGCGCTACAGGGTGGGGTTCTGTTCATTGAACTGGCATTGGAAGAACTGACAAAATGACATACTTGGGGAGCCCTGGGTGGGTGTTTTACCCAATGTCCTGAGTACTGCTTTACACACTGATCAAATGGATAATGGACTCCCTGACAAATAACAGGCCTATTTATGTGGGAAGGTTCTAAAGGATCTGATTTAGTGCAGTGTAGTGGAGTGACTCTGAACCACTAATGCTCTAACTAGGTGACTATCCTCCTTGAGAGTATATAACCTCTCTCTTGGGACATGCAAGCAAGCCCCCAAAAACAGGAGGGGGAAGGCTGGGAGAGCGTATATGCTTTTTCTTTCTTGCTGTATTATTTTCACCCAGAAACCCAGAACCATTTATTCTATGCTGAATAACCACTGGGGCCTGCGTCAAGCTATCTAGAGTGGCTCACTATCATGAGTGCCAACCTCCAGGCAGACTGTTAAGAACCAGAGCACAAACCCCAAAGTGGTTGTGAGTTCGATACTTAGATTTCACCAACCATGTGTCAACTGTGAACTCCTCAAGCACTGTAAAAGCCTTAACATGGAGTCACACAGTTGCCTTGGGTACTCTGGTCTATCTTGCCTCTCCACATTAGTCTGCCTTTGTGATAGATGGTCTCTTACACCGAAAATCACAATAATATTCAGGTTACTCCCAGTCCCAAAGGCCCAGTCACTTACTCCAGGTCAATTGTACCTCAGATCTCTCATCAAAGACAACGCTTGTAGCCATTCCTGCAATAAACTATCTAAAGATTTATTAACTAAGAAAAAAAACTAGAGTTATTTACAAGGTTAAAGCAGGTAAACATACACACACAAAGGAGTTACAGTCTTAGGTTTCAAGAAGTAATAGAAGCTGCTGTAATGTGCAAGCTCTATATGTCCATTAGGGCTAACTCAAGCTAAATAGCTGAGGTTTTCTTGCTTCTGCTTAGAAGTCTTGCCCTCTCCCTGAAGTCCAAACAGTGTAGGGATAACAATTTCTCTTGAATGGGATTTTTCCCTGTCCCCAAGAACTCAAGCTGAGGGGATGAGCGATTGTGCGTGTCTCCTCGTCATGGGGGGAGGGAGGATCAATCAACCAAATCTTTTGTCCACTGATGTTCCACACTGGCTTGTCTGGTGTGCATGGGCCTTCTTTTGTTGGAGAGCAGATGACACCTCTTGAGGTAAAGTTGTATTTCACACTTGATAATGCTTCTCTCCAGACTGTGAGGGTTTATAGTTATAGAGCAAACAAATGTTACTTGATAACATGGCGTATAGATGTTATAAATAAGATTAATACATGGTTAATCCTACAAACATTTAATAAACTCTAAATACATTCTTATAACTCTAATATCTGTGTTAACAATACTAACACACAGGCAACCCAGACTGGTTTCCAGCTAATCACTGGTCAGTGTTCCATGAGGCGTAGGGGCCATGACATAAGCTGGCACCTGGTCTGCCAGTGTCACAGACTGGTCTTGGCTTCAATAGGAGTAAGACCACATTCTAACCATCCTCTTGAATCCTAATAACGCATCAGGGTTTTAGTCTGTGTTTGTACAGTGCCCAGAACATTGGGGATCCTGGTCCATGATGGGGGCTTCCAGGTGCTATTGTACTATAAATAATACATGATAATATTTAAAACAAATAATTCTGTAACAAAAAAATCCACAACACAGTTATAATTAGAACAGCCCATAATAACTGTGTCCATCACAATAACTCCATCTGAAACCTTCAAAATACTTCCCCTTCCAGCTCACCAACCCTTCAGTCCATCGCCTCTCCAGATTTCCAAAAGACATTATGAGCTCAACTCAATGCGCAGAAAGCTAGCAAATCCAGTTTCTTCAAAAATGCAGCCTGACCCCCCAGTGAGGCTGTGGTAAAAGCTAAATGATTGAACCCCATTCTGCCTTTGACTAAATGAAAGAGAGAAAGCTGTGTCAATGGGAACCTAAGTGAAAAGCATACTAAAAGACATCTTAACTGACCCTTACACAAAACATACAGGAGGCTGGCAAAGCAAAAGCACTAGAAGGAGCAGGGTATAACTCTACTCTTTCTTAGTCCAGATTCTTTGCCAGAAAAAAAAATCCTAATGTAATTTCCAGCAGGAGTACATTCCTGTAATATAATTTGGATTGGCTGCCCCATTCAGACACATCTCCTATGCTGAACTGGCTTAGGTCCATTCTCTTAACAGTCTCAGTAATTACAAATGCAATCGAAATATACCACCAGACTTTCGCTCTGGCCTATTAGAACCTGGAATGATGCCAACATTCATTATATAATTGAGAAGAGCTCTAGTTCACAGCATATAGCACAGCTCTGAAGGTATAACTGAACGAATTAATGTATTAACCTTGGAATGGGAAAGAACAAAAGCCACACGGAAAATGGCTTATTTGTGGAGAAGGGGGAGATCCCCTTTCCTGGCTTTAAGTTATCTGGTCTGTCCGTGCTCAGTCTGTTTGTAAATTGTATAGTCCCTAATGGATTTAGTAGACAACAGCTCTTCCACACTGAATTATTGACAATAGTTTTACATTCACCATTTTGTCTGATTCGCTTCATCTTCCTGCCAGCACCATACATTAACCACAGCAGAGTTCACTAACTCGTTACTCGGTGTCTTCCACTTAATAGAATGGTTTCTAGGGACTGGACAATTACTTTGCAGTATATGATGCTTGAAGAAGGGAATGTCAAAGTTCACATGTTACAGAAGGGGCTTTGAAATCAGTTAAAAATGTACTTCTACCTTTACTAACTAGAATGCCCGCTACTTGGAGTAACCTCTTCAAGACATGCACACCACATACAATCAAGAAATGCCTGTAGGTTAACAATACACATCTAAGCAATACAACAAAGTATAGGTCTCTCTCTCTCTCTCTCTCTCTCTCTTTTCATAGCATGGCCATCATCATAGTATCTGCGTGTCTGTGGTACTGTGTGGCTATATGTAGTGAGGTGGAGTGGCCTCCCTCTGGACTTGAGAGCGAGGGACCACTACCCTGTGCCTGGTGGGGGGAACCAGACCTGCCCTGCCCCCATCACTGGGGTAGCAGGGCAGGACAGGAAGTATAAAGGGAGGGCCCTGCACTTCAGTGAAGTAGGAGCCATGGGAAGGAGATAGACCTCTCCAGTCTGCTGCTGAACACCACAGGCAAGCCAATGCTGCACCACACCCTGCCTCTGGAGGAGACCAACCCTGGGAAGGAGTTGCCAGGACCACCGTCCACAATATACCCTTAGGAAACAGAGGTCCCTTGGACTACAGACCCCTCTCTCCAGACCTTGGTAGGAAGAAGTCCAAGGAAACCAGATTTTAGTCCGGCTTTGTTGCCGGCGCGGGGGTTAGCGTGTTGCAGCTGGATTCCCCACTGACCCAGTGGCAGAACACTCCACCACTGTTAGGGCCCTGGGCTGGGACCCGGTGGAGTAGTGTGGGCCCAGGTCCTCCTGCCCTACCTGCCACCAACGCCGCCCCTGGTGTGGTGACCTTTGCACCCAGAGGCCAGAAGTCTGTGCTTGGCACGTGGCTCCCCCCACCCACACTCTGTTAGGAAACAGTGAGCATAGACTGCGTGTTTGCTGGCTAAAGCCTGCACCCTGCTCTGCCCTGCCCAAAGGGCCAGAGCCCCAGACTGTGTTTGCTGGCTGCCTTAGCCAGGAGGCTTGGACTAAAGCCTGCTTTCTGCTTCGAGCAGGGGTGCGAGCACCAGACTGTTACTGCTTGTTTGCCTCTGCTTGGCGGCTACAGCGCTGTAGAACTTTATGGCTCAGCGCTGCCAGAGAGCCCTGAGCCCAGGTGCCATTGCCTGATCCAGCGAGGCAAAGCGTCCTCCCTCCCCACCTGCAAGTGGGGGACCACTACAACGTAATCACCGCTTTACTCTTCGTAGGTGCTAAACAGGACTTGTATCACTATTAATTATTAATATAATTTATGTATGGTAGCTCCCACTGAATGCAAAGGCTCAAGAAAGGCAATTCCTGCTGTGAGGAGCGCCCTCTCTAAGGACAGAGATGTAGAAAGGGGTCAGAGGAAAAATGAATAGGAACAACATTAGGCAAACTATATACAATTTTTATACATGTCAACTTGATTCTCTGTAAGCAGCAGAGCAGAAATGGGTCTTTAAACATGGGTACAGTAGAGGCTTTGCAGATGAGCTCATAGGTGTTGTACTATACGTATGGTACCATGTGGAAGAATGCACAAAGGTGATTGCATTGAGAGGCTGACAGGCAGATGAGGCTGGGAGCAGAGTGGGGAGGGAGAGTTATATAGAGCTTTCAAGGTGATGATAAGAAGCTCAAATCTGACGCACGAGTGGATGGGCGCATCTGAAAGTAGTCAAAGAGGGGAACTAGATGGTCAACTCAATGAGCAAAGAAGACGTTTGGTAGTTGCATTTTGTATGGACTGAAGGGAGAGGTGAGGCAATGTGTGTGTTTGGGACACCAGAGAGGCAGCTGTTGCAGTAGACATGACTCTAAAAAGTACCGGGAGCAGATATATTGGTGGAGAAGATACTCTTCATACAGCATCCATTTTCTGATCAAAAGCACACTTGTTTGTCATCTGATGGCTGTCAGAGCAGTACAACCGGACTGTACCACTACTTTACTATGTCCCACTGTAGCTGGGATGGCTAGGAGAATAGATTTATTGTTCACTTTAGCCAATCAGAAACCATCTGATCAATAAGCACATTTCTAAAATCATTACAAGACCGTCTTTTCAATTGCTTATAACTATGAAAACCTGTAACCATTTGGACTGAAATTTCCTGTGTTGGGCGTCTGCCTCAAGCTGGGGATTTTTGTTTGTTTGTTTGTTTGTTTTAAAGTTTCAGCTAAGGCAGTTCCACCCTTTCTGAGAATAATAGTCATGAAAAATATATATGGTTGGACTCATGTTTAAAATACCCATTTGCACACCCATTTCTGTGAGAAGGTTCAGTGTCTCTGTCCTTTGGCATAAGTGCTTGGCATTTGGCAGGGAGTTGTCCAGGTGTCAGGCATGAGTATTTTGCAATCCCTGTGAAAATTCACCTAAATATGGCCAAGATGCAATCTTCTGGAAAACCTCGGTTTGCACATGTTTAGTAGTGACATGTTAGAGTTTGACAGCTAGGTGCTCTGACGATTCCATCTATACTGAGCATGCACAAAGCCAGGGCTGTAGCGGTTGAGCAAGACTTTCACTGCAAATGCTGCTCCTGGCTGCTGTGATGCCAGGCCCAGGAAATGAGAAGAAGGAGACTGGCTTTCCTGTGTGCTCAATGCTGGCACCCAAGTTTTGAGGTGGAAGTGGCCTGATTTGACAGGGAGACAAGGCAAGGAAAGAACTGGGAGGTTGAAGGAGCCAGTCAATGAGGGTGAGCTGTGGAAGAGGCTTATATAGGTGCAGAAGGGGTGGGAGGCAGATGCTGGGGTGAGGTTGGGATTGGTTACAGACAGGGGGAAGGAAAGCACTTTTCAAAGTGCCAGGGGGTGGGGCTTGACCCCTGGCTCCACCGCAGGCCCTGCCCCCACTCCACCCCTTTCCCTAAGGCCCCACCCATGCCCCACCTCTTCCTGCCCATTTCCACCCTCTCCTCCGAGCACGCCGCATCTTCACTGCTCCCCTTTTCCCCCAGAGCCTCCTGCATGCTGCAAAACAGCTGATTGCAGCCGGCAGGAGGCACAGGGAGGGAGAAGGAGGCGCTGACCTGTGGGGCCCACCGGTGGGCAGGAGGTGCTGGGGGTGGTGAGAAAGCGCCTATGGCTGAGGGGTGAATAGGAGCAGAGGTGAAGGGGACAGGAGCTAGGTCAAAGGGAGGGGTTGGATAGGAGCTGAGGGGGAGGAGAGCTGCAGTGGAGGTTAGGAGTAGAGGAGTTGATAGGAGAGAGGGGGAGGAGGATCCTGGGAACTACAGGCCAATTGGGAACTTCCCAATCTTTAAAAAAGGGAAGAAGGAGGATCCTGGAACTACAGGCCAGTGAGCCTCACTTCAGTCCCCGGAAATATCATGGAGCAGGTCCTCAAAGAATCAATCCTGAAGCACTTACATGAGAGGAAAGTGATCAGGAACAGTCAGCATGGATTCACCAAGGGAAGGTCATGCCTGACTAATCTAATCGCCTTCTATGATGAGATTACTGGTTCTGTGGATGAAGGGAAAGCAGTGTATTGTATCTTGACTTTAGCAAAGCTTTTGACACGGTCTCCCACAGTATTCTTGTCAGCAAGTTAAAGAAGTATGGGCTGGATGAATGCACTATAAGGTGGGTAGAAAGTTGTCTAGATTGTTGGGCTCAACGGGTAGTGATCAATGGCTCCATGTCTAGCTGGCAGCCGGTGTCAAGTGGAGTGCCCCAGGGGTCGGTCCTGGGGCCGGTTTGGTTCAATATCTTCATAAATGATCTGGAGGATGGTGTGGACTGCACTCTCAGCAAATTTGCAGATGATACTAAACTGGGAGGAGTGGTAGATACACTGGAGGGCAGAGATAGGATACAGAGGGACCTAGACAAATTGGAGGATTGGGCCAAAAGAAATCTGATGAGGTTCAATAAGGATAAGTGCAGGGTCCTGCACTTAGGACGGAAGAACCCAATGCACAGCTACAGACAAGGGACCGAATGGCTAGGCAGCAGTTCTGCGGAAAAGGACCTAGGGGTGACAGTGGACGAGAAGCTGGATATGAGTCAGCAGTGTGCCCTTGTTGCCAAGAAGGCCAATGGCATTTTGGGATGTATAAGTAGGGGCATAGCGAGCAGATCGAGGGACGTGATCGTCCCCCTCTATTCGACATTGGTGAGGCCTCATCTGGAGTACTGTGTCCAGTTTTGGGCCCCACACTACAAGAAGGATATGGATAAATTGGAGAGAGTCCAGCGAAGGGCAACAAAAATGATTAGGGGTCTGGAACACATGAGTTATGAGGAGAGGCTGAGGGAACTGGGATTGTTTAGCCTGCGGAAGAGAAGAATGAGGGGGGATTTGATAGCTGCTTTCAACTACCTGAGAGGTAGTTCCAGAGAGGATGGTTCTAGACTATTCTCAGTGGTGGAAGAGGACAGGACAAGGAGTAATGGTCTCAAGTTGCAGTGGGGGAGGTTTAGGTTGGATATTAGGAAAAACTTTTTCACTAGGAGGGTGGTGAAACACTGGAATGCGTTGCCTAGGGAGGTGGTGGAATCTCCTTCCTTAGAAGTTTTTAAGGTCAGGCTTGACAAAGCCTTGGCTGGGATGATTTAATTGGGGATGGGTCCTGCTTTTGAGCAGGGGGTTGGACTAGATGACCTCCTGAGGTCCCTTCCAACCCTGATATTCTATGATTCTATGAGGCAGGCTGAAGGGTCTATAACCATTAGAGTACACATCTCTCTAGGACCTGGAATTGAACCCAGGAGTCCAGAATCGCTATGCAGTGCTCTGCTGTCAGCAACTATCTTCAAAACCCATTAGCAAAATGTGTGTATTATCCCCTTTTAGTGGCTGGTCCATATATAACAGCCTGCTATTGCCACTAGTTACTAAAGTGGTAGAGGTCTGTGCTGTGGCACTAAGATCCAGACCCTGTTGATCACCTGAGTTGGGGATCATGAAAAAGTGGTTTTTTTAAATTAGGAAATTATATATTTTTTTAAAACTACATTCAAATAACATTAAGTTTATGAAGTCAGCCACTTAAAAATTAGAAAATGCCAGAATTAAGGCTAACTGTGTAACCTTAATTTGGCCCTCTTGTGTGTATGCGTTATGATACAGTCTTTAATTACACGATCACATACTACCTGATCACGTCATGGGCAACCTTAATTCTGGTGTTGCTTAACTTTGGAGTGCTTGACTTTGCAACCATAACATTCTTTTAACATAGGTTTTTTTGGGTGTTATATATTGCAGAAAAACTAAAGGAGAAGGGCCATTGGGATTTATAGAGTATCTCAGAGGTTGCAGCTGCATGGAGCAGTTAGATGAAATAGAGATGAATTCATTGGAGAAAGCGAGGTGAGTGTGCAGGGGAAAAGAACATGACTGACGTATAAAGGAACAAGGAGTCCTTGTAGCAAAAGACTAACAAATTTATTTGGGCATAAGCTTTCGTGGGCTAGAACCCACTTCATCAGGTGCTTGGAGTGGAAAATACAGGAGCAGGCATAAATACATGAGAAGGTGCTCTCTGAGGAATAGAGAGAAGGTGGATGTCATACAACTGTTCAAAAGGCACAACAGGGCCAAAAACAAAAGGGCACAAACTTAGATAAAGGAAGGGCCTGCCATTATAGATGTTTAGAAGATGTCGCTTTAAGCAGAAGATAGTTAATATAAACCAAAGGCTGCTATAGACGTTTCAACTGTGGAATTCTATAAAGGAGTAGGTCCTATCAGAACCCCCAGTCCTGCGTTGGGGATAATGTCTAGCACTGCACTCTTTCTGCAGCGTGCCTCCCCATAGGAACATATGGCCAGCATTACTATGGCACTGCTGTAGCTCACACCTTCAGCTTGTACCAACATACAGCTTGCTTACATGAAGGTTAAATAGCTGCTCTTCCACAGGATATAAGATGTTAAGGAAATGTACACAAACCACACAAATCTAACTAAACAATGATAATTTATTAACACCTCTGCTTAAAAAAATTGAAAGAAGAAAAGAAAAGAAAAGACTGATCATAAGATCAATGATCTGGACCTCAAACAATATTGGCCTTGCCTCATAACAGCATAAATAATACAGGTAAGAGAGAGCCACAGAGAGTGAATTAACTGCCTTTATTTTTATACCAGTGAATTCCAATATTACTATGGGCATGCAGAATTAAAGCCAAGTCTTCTACACATGTGGTAAAAGATGTATATATTGGTTGGTTGGTTTAATGTATTATCATTGTAACCTAACATCCACCTTTAGTTAACTTTTACAGAAGTAACTGCATATATGACAATTGTTCAGTGCTGTCACTGGTACATGTAACTCATGCATTTCAAACATTCACATACAGGATTTATCACAAAGCAGAAACAAGTGGCCCATGTGAAAATGAGACATGAGTGTGAGGCTTATAACCTTAAATTCCTTTGATTGCAAACTTGTTACATTTGCATGTAGCATATTCAATATTCTTCCCACATAAAATTTGCTCTTTAAACATCTACTAATAAACAAATACATCAATTACCCTGAATGCTATTGGAGCTCACATACCATTTGACCAACTTTTCTGAAAAATAAAAACAATATATATATATATATATATATAATCTATACAGCATATAGACTGAAGGAGAATCCATTAACACACTATTATGAGATTAGTCCTATAGAGATATGAAAATAAGGATATATATTTAATAGTACTGAATGCTAGACGAGAGAAGAAACAGACAGCAATGGATAGGACAGGAAATCTGGAGTGTAGAACTTGACCAAATAACTGATTAAGATCAGGTGGATGAGGAAAAGAAAGGGGAAAGTAATGACCTCTGGTGTAGGAACCAAAGTGAAAGTGAACGACTAAATGTCCACATTTTAATTTTCACAATCATTTTTATGCTATCCTGGAAAGATCTAAACTAAACCATCCTAGTCCATGTGGGATCAGTAATAACGCAGAATACAGCCAGCTTGACAAAAGGATAAGAAAATGAATTGTATTAAATGTTTGCCTTTTTTTATAGTCTGATCTCCTCCTAGGAGACCATATTCCCTGGCCATTCCACAGTTTGTCCATCCAGTTTGGCCTTTGTGTTCAACAACTGTGGGCCCTGTATGAATCACTTGTATATGCATACATACACGCACACGTACACACACACACATATCTACATATCTCAACTTCTTATCTACTGTATAAACTGTCAGTAAAGTCAATCAGTTCCTTTCCCTGATTTGCTGTCCTTAAAAACACTTACTGGACTGAATCCACCGGTAAGGGTTTTGGTTAATTAGCAGTAATTGAAACTATAATTCATGCGGCTACAACGCATACAAAGTTCACATTGTAGTAAAAGAGTATATAGTCTCTATAAACACCGCATCCAGGATATGCCTTGTGTTTATGCTGAGAAAGTCTAAAAACAAAAACCCTGAAGAGTTTGTATTTAGGTCTAACAGTACTAAGTTGAGGTATTGTTGTCTTGTTACACAATATTCCTGTTTAGTGAAATTCAGTTTTCCAGTGGTTTAGTCTGGCGGTTCTGACAAAGAGCAGTTCCCATAGGCAGCCATGTGAAACACAAGTCTTATTGGCAAACACTGTTTGACATTTTTCTGTTAAGACAGGATGCAGTGGTCCTATTTTCTTCCAGTCGGACTTATTACAAAAAAAACACAATCTCAAAGAGCCATCAGCAGCATGATATTTGTTTTTCCCCCACACAGAGGTTTTGTAGATTTCCCAGTCCTTCTCAGATTGATGATAGTGTAGCACCTGCTGTTTCTGTTACATGTGGGATGCTACCCACCTCCATTTTTCCTTCATGTGAAATACCGACACTGTGTAGAGTCAATATAACAATAAGAAGTACACCGTAATTTTCCATAAGACCTAAGACAAAAGAGAATGTGCATCAGTTGCAATGTATGAAATATTTGACCATCAATGCATTTTTTTCTCCTTTATAAATTTACAAATATTGTATATAGATTGGCTGTGCCTAATTTGCTAGAACCCTTTAGTACCCAAATTGCCAACATATTGTGCATAGGCTCTGGGAGTAGCTTTCTGGAGGAATCAAGTCTGTTCACATAAATATAAAAACAAGAAACACCAACTACCAATACATCTGACAGCAAAACAGAGGTACAATTTCCACCTATACTCTATGTCATTCACCACTGCCAGTGAAGCTGATCCAGCAGAGTCCAATATACACTAGGGGTAAAATTCAGACCCTATTGAAGTCAATGGGAATTTTTCTAATCCTACTTCCTCCACAAATTCATTGTATAATCTTAGGTAAATCACATAGGGCCTAATCCAAAACCCAATGAGTCAACGAATGTCTTTCTGTTGATTTCAATAGACATTAGATTGCATCCATAAATTCCGTGCCTCAATTGTCCATTTCTGTGAAATAGGGATAACAATACATACACATCATGATGAAGCACTTTGAGATACCTGGTGAAAAACACTATATAGGTGCCAAGTATTATTATGGTATTGTGTGTGCGTGTGTAGGAGGCAGGAGAAATTGTCTTAGATTCATTGATTTCAACTGAGCTGTGATGATTTATGCAAGCTAAAGCCCTGACCCCAAGATTTTTATACAAATGCAATTTTGATGAGGGTTTTTAAAAAAGACGACTTAAATGATCTTTCACAATCTAGGTATACGTTGAAGCTGAGGTTTCTCATAAGTCACTAGTGGTTTTCAGTGTCTCCATTTTTATGGTACCCAGCTTAAGACAATGAAGAGGAGACTGATTTTTCAGAAGGGAGTTGACCACCACAATCTGAAAGCCAGACCCCTTGAAGACATATCAAGTTGTACCCTAAAATTCAGGCACCCCAATAACTAGTCACTTTTGTAAATCTTGGCGTAAGCAATCGATCCTATCGAGCTGTGCAACCTCTTAGTCTGTGACTGTTCCAGCAATTGCACTAGGAGGATTAACACAACAGGCAGTTTGCAGAAATGTCCTGTGGTTTCTTATCCCTGTCAATTAGCACATTATAGTTTCACAAACTATGAGGACTCTGCAGATAATTTCATTTACAAATTAAATGTTTCCTGCTAGATAGTAATGATACCTGACAGTGAGATAGAGGTATGACTGTTGGAGGTAAAATGCTGACCAGAGGAAGCCACTTACACAAATGCAGACCAGGCAAATCAACAATAAGCAGATGTTACAATGAAGGATGCTGCCAAGCAGAATTACAGCTTTGCTTTTGTTTAGTATTTTTTGCAGATCGTTCTGGTCTTTGAAAATGCCTGCACTAATATATGACTGACTGGTTCGGAATCAAAGGAATCGCAGGTGGTGGACCCACAAGCTGGGCTCTTTCCCAGTAAAGGTGACATGCAAAGGATGAAATTGGCTTTGTGCCTTTTTTTCTTTCTTACAACTAACATGTCCTTATTTTTACAGCAGAAATTCTGGACTTGTCTACTCTTGAAAATGTTATGAAAACTAGTCTCATGAGAACATCAGAAAAGCAGGAAAGCTGAGATTCTCCAAGATATATTAACACATTAAGGGCAATTAATTATGCAACATGTGTGTACAATTCTCATTAACCACAATAGGAATCAGATGCATGTAGCTGAGAGTTGAATTTAGCCCTAAAAGTCAATACAATACAATTAGACTATATATGAACATCATTTCCAATTCATGCTTTAATAACCACACATGCGTTAGTGAAATACATTCTTGCAGCATTCTTTTGTTTTTGGTGCTCAGTCAAAAAATAAAATGAAGATAGGTTTGTCCATACCCAGGGAGATATGTTTTACATGTCAAATATCCAAAATCTTTTCCATCACAATCTTCTACTCCCTCGTGTCGGTAGCCATCTCCACAGTAAGCATGGTGGCATCCTAATGAACATGCAAGAAAAGGGCACCTTCACAACTGAGACAACCAAGTCAAGGATGCAGGAAAGACAAGCAGGACCATATTATTAAGGGCACAACATGAAACAGGGAATCCAACTGGCATCATAGTAAGACTGCCCACTCAGAAAGGGCTGGTTGCTCTTCATTATAAAGAATGTTCTTTGACTCAAATTGAAGTGATTAGGAAAAGGGAACGATTTAGGTTAGACAGGGCTCTAGGAATTAACCAAAGGAAGCATAAAATATGCTTAGGATAAACTTTGGGAGTTGGATTTTCAAAAGCCCCTATGTGACTTAGGAGCACAAATCCCATTGAAAGCTGTGGGACTAGTGCTCCTAAATCATATAGGTGTTTTTGAAAATCCCAACCTGGCTCTCTCCTTGGCATCCCATAATATCCAAGTATATTATGAAAGTAGGTTCCCCTACACAAGGATGTGTTATGTAGATCTATTGTTTCTCCATAAAAAAAAAAATCCCATGTATCTGTGTACAGTGACTGCCAATGCAATGTCAATAGGCATGCAAGGTTACCCCAAGATGGGAGAGCAGAATTATTTCGTGTTCCAAGCAGCAGGAAGTAAGCTATCCAAGTCAGTAGCAAAACTCCCATTGACTTAAGTGGGAATAGGCCTTGGCTAGGTCCAAACTGTGGTATTCAGAGAGATCTTAGATTGGTAATTGTGAACCAACCTTGACTTTTTATGGCAATTGCTGTCTGTATCACTGTAATCATTTTTGGCTGGTCAATAACTGGCATTTGATTTTAAAGTCTGTGATTTTTCTAAGCATAACTTTAAAAGTTGAGACCATGTTCATTTAGCTGTGAAGCAAAAGTTAAAGGGAATTTAATCATTGTTAAGCAAACTACATTGATTAAATGAGCATGCAGAAGGAGTGGGGAAGTTGAGGATAATTATGAAAATTTGGTAATTTACTAATTGTTTATTTGTTAGAAGGAAGGGTGGTCTCCCCTGGAAATAACTCACTTATTACACCAGCGATCTATTTGTCAGAAATTGTTGCTTCTATATAAAGAACAAATAATCTGTTATACAATTAAATCAATCCAAAAGTTAGCTGTTTTCTTTTGATTCAGTCATAAGAGAATCACTGGCAGAAGTACATAGGTCCATGTATGAATGTTTGTTTAGTTTTCATGGGTGCTTAGTTTTCAGCTTTTTTGTCACATCAGTGTCATAACTGCATAGGTCCCAAGGGCTCTAGTCACTTGAAACTATGCTCAGTTTATAGCACTCTACAGTAAGGTGATGGGTTTTCTGGGACAGAGTGTGCTCACAAGGAAAGGGGGTGGATATAAAAGGGACAAAAGAAGCTTGCATTTTTCAGAGTCAACAAACTCACTCTGCATTGTGAAAAAGGCTCATCTCTCCTATGTTCTGCTAAAAGTGACTAGAAAGTAGTGAAGAGCTGCTGTATGTATGTCTGGGGAAGGGATGAGGTGATGAATGCCAGAGATAGCTCTAAAGTTATTCTCCATGTTTGTATGCTATCATTTGGCCTCTGCTTTCAGTGACCGGCTAAATGAAAGCTAAGTTTACTTAGCATGAAGCAGTCCTGGGTAGACCTAGAAGTGCACATATTGAGTCAAAATCTGATTCCATTGAATTCAGTGGAAAAACTGCAGTTAATCTCAATGGGACCAGGATCTGGCCCATTATTAATTCCTTCTAGCAGAAATAGGAACATTTGTGTCCCAATAGCCTGGACAAATTCCCAGCTGGGTAATTAGATCTTGCCTACCTAAAATCCTCACCTGTAGCCTCAACTGGTTAGAGCAGTCATCTCCACTTCCTGTCCTAAATGTTTGTACGATGCACTAACAAGGCACAGTCTTGCACTCAAAATCCCAATGATTTCCATGGAAGTTCTGCATATAAATCAATTGCAGGATCAGGCCCTTTAAAATACATTTGTCATGTTCTAACTCAGAGGGGATTCCTGTTTGTGAAGTGTGAAAAGCATATTTGGGATCCTTTGAGATAAAAGGCTACATACAAGTTATTATTTTGCCTAGAGTTTATAGCAACTTGCATGCCTGATCTACTCAAAATGCAGCTGTCGTACCTTCCTTTTCAACATCGGTGTTCAGTTTGCAAACAGTCGCCTAAAGGTCCCACATAAGACGTCATGGACTGCACATGTGATTGACATTATGGTTTGTTTAAAGAAAGAAATAACACTTCCCACATGTGACTTACTTATACAGTCATCTGTCACAATAGTATTGCCATCATCACATTCTTCCCCATCCTGGATGATGCCATCTCCACAGGTGCTGCCATCCTCTACAGGGTAATCCACAGGATAGAAAGGGGTAAGCTATCCAAATAAACACATGACAATTACCAGAACTGAACTATCAGAGTCTTGTTATCATTAAAAAGGTAAAGCGGGTGACAGAGATGGGTACAAGCCACATAGTTTGGATCCAAATGGGATCTTTGCCAAAGTTTGGGGTTTTCCAGGATTTGGTGTGGCCTACTACTGAGCCGGTTGGGAACCTGGGATCTGGATCTAAACTTCTTCAGGGTTTAGTGAATGTCTGAAGGTTTGATCTGAGCCCGCCTCCAAAGAGACATTTTTCAGGAATTGTCAGTACAGCGGAACCTCTGGGAACTGCTTTACATTGTAACCGGGTATTCAGATCATGTTATTTCAAGGTGTGTACTAAAAGGGGCTCACACAGGGCCTGATTCAAAGCCCACAGAAGACAACTGCAGTGACCTTTAGATCAAACCCTTACAGCTGTGTGCAACTCAGAGGTTTTGGTTTGCAGGCATTTGTACAAAACTTGTGTTTTTCACAACTTCTCATGAGTTATGGCTTTGTACAGGGTCCAAACACTCTGGCAAACCTGTTACATTTTGCCTTATGGGTCAAATACCAAAGCCTCTCTGCTACTTGTAGCGGGGTGGTCACCCGTTCCGGCCTTAAAGGGCTTAAAACAGCCCAGGAGCAAGCAGTTCCCAGGCTGATTGGGTGAAGCAGGCTCAGCTCTGGCCATGCCCCAATCAGGGCTCAGCTGGCCCTTATAAGAGGGCAGTGGGCCAGGAGCAGACACTCTCTCTCTGCCTTTAGAGGGAGAAGGGCCTGGTTGCTGGGGAGCTTGAGATGGTACCTGGAGTGGAGCAGGGCTGGAGAAGGCCAGAGGAGCTGGGAGGCTCCAGACTGGAAAAGCCCCAGGCTGCAGGCCTGGCAGATGGCCTAAAAAGGGGTACTGGCATTGCAGGGGACAGCCAAAGACTGAGGCAAGGTGGGGATAGTGGGTGGGGGTTCCCTGGGGAGGGGAGACCCAGATCTGTGTGGGGTACTGCCAAGGGGCAGCACCTCAGGGAAAGGGGCAGTGGGGTCTGGGAGGGACACAGGGGCAAGTGGGACACCAGCCTGCAGAGGGCGCTCCGGAGGCTGGAAGAGCTAATTCCCTGAGAGACCAGCAGGGGGTGCCGCAGGGGTGAGTCCTGCCCTGTGACACCACCCTAATACACAAAATTCAACCCCAGTTTGTTCACCAGTTGAGCCAGCCTCACAGGGAGGTTTCCAAAATCTGAAACCATTAACAATTTAATACCAATAGTTAAGATTCCAGTGAACACGAATTCCAAAATTTTAATCTGTTCTGGCAGTGCTCCACTTTTTAGGAGAAGTTTCCACAGAAAATAATTAGATGCTCAAACACTGGGGAAAAATGAGCATTTTTCTTTTAATTTTTCTTTATGCAATCCAAAGTTCAAAAGCACAAATCTTGTTTTTAAAATGGAACATAAATCTTCATGAAATCAGATGCCTTCTGAGAAATTCATCCTGTTTTTACCTGGATTGGAAGCCATCCGATGGTATCCTTGAAATACAGAGATCTCTGATCTCTTCGAAAGGCTAAAGCATTTTCAGTATTCAGCCGGTCCAACTCCTCCTGATTGTTCACCACAAAAATCTGGGACACAGAAAACAAAATCACTGAGGATCCTTTCAAACAGCGTTTCACTCATGGGGTCTAGTTTGCAGGGTTGACAAACAGCTCTACGTATGTTGATAATCAAACAGAAAAATTATTTAATAGATTGATTCCAAAAGCAGCACTGTATTAATAATACCAGGCTGAAATGTAAACCTGTGCGTTTCCAGGTCACCCAAGGACAGCTAGTAATTGTTAAGAGAGATGAGTTTTAAAGAGCTAGTGTCCCAGTTTCCTAGGACCAAATTTTTTGAACTCAGCACAACGGCTATTCCCACAACAATGCTTGTGCCAGCCCATGCCTGTGCAGAAGCTCCTATACACAAATGGGTATTTGGAGGAGCAGTTACAAAACACATGCACACCAAAGGGTTTTTGGGGATACATTGAGTGTGCCACCATTTCTTCAGGCACATTCACTGCAAAATAAACAATTAATTGCATTGCTAGAGGCCCTACTTAGCTTTTATTACTTTGTTCAGACTTCACTGGCATGGAAACCTGTACTTCTCTGTATGTGTCTGTTTCTATCCAAAGCAAATTTTTTAATTGAATAGAAAAATTAGTTCAAAACTAGGAGAAATAGAATGAGCTTCTCCCTTCCCAAATTCTTTTATGTCTCAGCCATTGAAATTTGGCAGCAAGAGGCATTAAGCTGTAATCTCTTCCTTTAGCAGTTTAATCAAATTAATTTTAGCAGGATTCAAAACATTTTTAAATTAAGAAAAAGTAAATGGAACGCATCTGAAGAAAATGGATTTAGTAACATAATGTCTGAGCCTGATTTCCACTAAGATAAACAGAATTAGTTCTTTTTAAAAAATCAAGGGTAATTTATTTTTACATAGCATGACAATATCCCAGGGCCCCTAACAAAACTCAGCACCATTAAAAACAGCATGGAATAAAAATGCCTTCAGTTCAAATGAAGGAAGACAGGGAAGACTAGAGTCTCCCTCCCCCAACAAGAGTTGAATCTGCAACTGTAAAGCATTCGCGGTTAAAAGAGGAAGGCCCAATACGGTAGCTCTAACTTCAGTTGAAATCAAATGGCAGTTTTGTCTTCTCAACCACTACAAGTTTGAACCCTTCGTATCCTGAACACTACAACAAATCTAAACATTAAAATGAGCCACAGTTACGGAGAAGAAGACTGAAGCGGGTTAATGACATGTGAACCTGAGCTGATACTTTACACAAAGCCAACAAAGAGCTCCCAGAATGGAGAAAACATTGGAGTTGTGACATGCTGTGAAAGGAATGATGACTTGTAAATGTGAGTAGGTGTCTACTGAATTATTCAGCTCTGGCTGGAATCCTGCTCATAATGAAACCTAGCAAGCCAGGCCAGGAGATATCTCTCCTGATCTTTTACGGTTGCATCTGTCTCAGCATGTCACTTTTCTTTAGGTGATATAAGGGGACTCCAATGGTGCACACAAAGATGGCTTTGAAGAGGAGACATATAAGTGCAAACTTAAATTCAAATTCTTAACACTCAAGCGAGTAAGGACAAATGGAGTAAGCCAGTAGAATTGCCAAGAAGGGAGCATTGCTCAGGAGGTGGTGGGATGCAACCAATGACAACTCAGTTTTATTAGGATATGGCTTCCAAGATTGCCTCCTTTATCCAGTATCCATTAACATTCAAACTGAGTATCAATAATAAAAGCAACCTCAAAATATACTGAGGTCAGAGCAAATGTCTGCAATTCCAAAATAGAGAATGCTAGAAATGGGCTAAACCACATACCCAAGTCGGTGTTATTTCAAGACAGTCCATAGTATCCAAACACACCAAGTCTTGGGGCTTGTTATAGGATACAAGTCCTTCACCTAGACTGACTCTCAAGATTTATATACTAGAAATAAAACTCTGAAGCACACTTATGACATTTAGACAAGTTCTCCCTTTGATCCAGAAGTTTGGCCAACACAGTGCCTTTAAAATCAAAGTGCTTAAAAATCATTTACTTAACCTCCTAACAAGCTGCCTTACCGCAGGGACTTTTGGATAGCTGTGTCCAATCACGGATTCCTCATATGGTGGGATATTCACATTTTGTGCGGGTTTGCAGAGACATCTCCCTGGAGGCCCTGGAAGCCCTCTTTCCCCTTTTGGTCCTATTGCTAATTGTCCTAGGAAGCAAAATACCAGGCTGCCATGTTATGTCACTACTGCACAGAACATAAACCCAGCCTCAGAGGGGAACAGCTGAATGTGGACTACATAATACCAGTAAGTTGAATTCACATCTGTCTAAGGTCTGGGCGCTGTGAGGTGCTGAGTGTTATCTCCCATAGACTTCACTGAGAGTTCAAGGAACTCATTGCTATGTGGGAGCAGGTCTTAAGAGTGCCTATATTAACAGTATGGGGAGGGACATCATCACAGGGTGAGGTTTTAGGATAATAACTCAAATTATTGGACCAAAAAGGTTTGGAATTAGCAAATCTGATATGTGGAGCTTTCTATGGGTGGAGTGGAACCTTTAGAATTAAATCTCAAGATCTTGGTTGCCCTCCCAGCAGTATGGAGAAAACATTGCTTTGGAATTTTCCAGCTGATTTAGTCTATGCCTAGGTGTTTCTTATTGAGGGACATCAGCTGTATGAAGATCCATTCCCAGGCAGCCACCAGCGCCATAAGTGTACTGTTTCCAAGCCACTGCAAAGAAGGTAACTCTCGCCCACTGAATAAGCCAAGAGGCGGCAAAGGGAAAGAGAAAACTGAGCAGATGAGCAGCAGCACAACCAGCTGGTGCCCATCTGAGACACTCTTGGTTTCCAGCCATTTGTTTTAGTAAAAAAAAAAAACGAACATATTTTTTTACGCTTCATTATAAAATCATTAGGGAAAAAAACCTGACTGTTAATATCAACTATTGCTGCCTCAGTATCAGATTCTGCGTTGTCCCACGTGTCTAGATTTTGTCATCTCCAAAGAGAGAGAAATCTGCCTAGGGTTTGAGTGAATTCGTATGTTTGAATTTGTATATTTTTCAATAATATGGTTCTTCCTTCCTCCATCTCCCAACCTCTGCCTTTATCTCTGCAATACACACAAAATGCAGACTGCAGGGGCATTTGCATCACACATGAGGAGAGAGAGACTCCTTTTCATCTCTCCCATTTCCCCCCCTCCTTCTCAGCTGTTATTGTGGCATCACTTATATCTGATATGCTTCTCTTTTGCAGAACAGTTCAGGGTGGGGCTGCACCACGTGATTAGAAGGATCAATCTTGCTTTGTAAGCTGGAACATTTTGAGAAGGAAGGCTCCTGTCTCCCAGGATCTACTATGAGGACTCACTAATCCTCCAAGGCTGCCATAGCTTTTCCTCTTCCTCAAGCCCATCACCACAGGATGGGGTTTTAGGATAAGAACTTTCTCTCTCGTGTGCTGCAAATGCCTCTGTGCTCGGGTATATGGCAGAGATTGGGGGAGGGAGGAAGAGACTTATTACTGAATATTATACAAATTCACACAAATCCTAGGCAGCTTTGTTTCTCTTTGGAGATGAAGAAAGCTAGACATTTGCCACAACATAAAAGCTGATACTGAAGTTGCAATAGTTGCTATTAACAGTTAAGTGTCTTTAGGGAATCTTATGGGCCAGATTATCTGTTTTTATTTAAATATTAGCAACCATAACAGATGCTTCAGAGGAAGTAGAACCAGCATAATGGACAATCATGGAACAACCTGCCCACAGGGGAAGTCTCTTCCTCAACCCAGGCAGCTTGCGGCTGAACAACCAAAATGTCATGGAAGTTTCTGTGCCGATATCTGTTTAACAACATGATACAGGCCAGAAGAGGGGGTGAGGGAGGGAAGATGGGGAAGATGACTGCTAAGAGTGGCCTCTCTTACCTGATACTGAAGGTCCTGGTGGACCTGGTTGACCTGAAGGACCAGGTCTGCCAGGTGGACCCATAATTCCAGCAGGTCCAATATCTCCCTTTTGTCCCTAGCATATGAAAAACATTCATTAATGACACAGCAAATTAGTGTCTACTACATTTAACATAAACAAAGCAGATTCACCAGTGGAAACACATACATCGTACGCTTCATACTCGCCATGCATGGGGACACTGGAAAGGGAAACCTACCTTATTCTCATACATGAATGAGGAGGAAAGTCCTACTGTGATTCTGCTCTGAGATTAGACTATGTAAAAGTGGCGCCATCTTTCTAACTAGATCTGTTCTCTGTGTGTAGTCAAAGTCATCTCTGCTGATGTGAGTGATTGAAATTAGGGTTCACTCCTGTTAGCCATGCAGGAGGCAACGCAGAGTGAGCTGGATTCTACTGCTCCTTGTGCATCATCTACAGAATTGTTTACCGAATTCCAATCTATACTTGGTGCAAACCCTTTGATGGTTGGGCTTGTGCTGAGGTGATGGAGGAGGATATAATTTGCTGACATGACAGTGGGGTTGTCCTGCAGAATTTTTACAACTGGTTATAATGCACAAGGAGGGAAGCTTGATTTTTGTTGCCTAGGCTGAGTTTTCAGGGCTGGCAGAAAAAAATTCTTTTCACCTGTAAATGGAGCAAATCTGATCTTGGAATCAATGAGACACAATAAACGTGGAACCCCAGGATGCCATTTTTATTGCCACTTTTTGGGCTAGGGTTAATTTTTTCAAAAGCCACTTAGGAACCTAAGTCCTATTTATACAACTAATTTGGAGCTCGAGTCCTACCGACTTTCACTTAGGTCCATTTGAAAATTTTGCCCTCGGACTTCACAGCATCTGCCAGTTCTTTGCCGGTCTCTAGCCAGTACTGTCTCTTTCATACGCTTTAAAAGCACCCATGCAGATATTAATAAAAAAGAAATGCCAGTTAGAAAAATAGATCAAATCCAAATTGCTCAGAGACCCAGTTTCCTATTAGAGATGTTTCTGAATGTAATATGATGGCACTTATTTAAGATAGTTATATTTATCTTATCTGTACGGTACCTGAGGATTACGTTTCTCTCTCTCTTTTTTTTCTAAAAACGGATCCAGAATTCCGTGGTGCATCACTTAGTTCATGGTTTACATAACTGGTATGACCTTGATACAACAAGACACACCATTTTGCATGGTAAAAACTGTATATATTGTATTAACTTTCCTTTAATCCCAAAGGTGATGAATTCCAATGAGATGGTGTAATTCTAGGGTAACATGCGTTCAGAGGATAACGACAGGCCACTGCACGTCTTGTTTCAGAGTAACGGAGAGTACACATAGCCATGTATACTAAAATAATTTTGTGTTATATAATACTCTGTATCCCATGGATAACTAAATGTCATCTGCAGTATCTGTAGCCAGGGCCCATCCAGAATTAATGGAATATTTCACTTTGTTTAAATAATCGCTTTTTCACCAATGAACCTTAGTGTCCATGTGAATATTCATGTTGATGGGCAAAATTGCTTACATTATGCAATGGGTATACAAAACTGGCAGAGCACAAGAATAAAAAATTGAGTAACAACCAAGAAACTTCCTAGGAAACCTCCCTCCCCCTCAAAATGAATATACGGCAGAGGAAATAAACTGTCATATACTGGCTGTCTGAGAGGTGCTTGATTTCCATGTGCAATATACTGGATGAACAATCAACTAATGCTCCTTGCTCGATACAGATAGAGCAAACCAGGACAATAATTTACACTTGAATGTCTTTTGCCTTGTTTCTTTTCACGAATCCCTACAGCACTCGGGAAAGCTCTTCTCAAAGACAAAATTTAATCTTCCCAGATGCAGGGAACCAGCCCTCTAGAAGGGCCTTTTTTCAAGTAACACTATTCGCTCATGATCGATATAAGACATTCTACCTTGTCAACACTGAAATCCTGGATTGGCTACTTAGTGTCAATTTCCATGCCGCAAAACTGAGGGAATGGTCCTTTTTATGTCAGTTTGTGAGCAGCAAGTCTGTGACTTCTGAGTTCCACAGTCTGCCTGTCTTTTCAGAATGGATATGCCCCTGAAGACTCAGCACACAACTGAAGAAGCCAATGAGATAATCAAGATGGATCTCAGAATGGAACTGGAAGTAACACTTTCTTAATTTAGCTGCTATGCAGACATTTATACAGGGATGTCAGCTGTTTCTGGAGACAGGAAACAGCTCTGTGTGGGTGAAAGCTATCTTCTCTGTTTAACAAATAGCCATTTAAATACAGATTTCCCATTTAACACAAGCAACATAACAGGCCAGCAAAGCCTTAAAACAACATTGTAAAGTTTTTTTTAAAAAGAGAAAATAAAAATATCAGCTTAGTTGATCAACAACAAAGAGCGAAACCCAATTTTCAACCTAAGCACAACTAAGATTAGTGCTCAAATTAACATTTAGACACCCAGAGAGTACTCGGATGCTAATGTCCAAACATGGGATTTTGACTTCTAATTTAGGGCCAGATTAAAGTACCCGTAATCTTGTGGAATGGTACTTTACACCACAAGTACTCCTATAAATCAATGGGATTACTTATTGAGTAAAATACTACTTAATGTGACAAAGCTCCCAAGCTCAAAAACTGGTAAGATCAAAAGTTACTGCAACTCCAAGTATTAAAGAACTGTGAGCACTGTGCCTTCTCTCTATTTAGGCATCAGAGGCTGACATCTGTGCCCTTTCCTTCTGGTGGGACAAATTAACACAGCGTAAGAAAGATGTCAGAGGGTACATAGCAACTTTTAAAAATTCACATCTGAAAGGGCAAAATTCTTCTCTCCATATCATGCGACAGACCTATTTTGCATATTCTACATTTAGTTTGTACTCTATTTTTAGGATTAACCCTGCAAAAAACTGGTATTTAAAAATTTCCCACATGGTAAGGCATTATCTCACATAGACTTATTCCTACTGACACTGCACCACCAGCAAATCAGATCAATGATTCAGATTTTCAGTGCTGGGTGTAACCATCTTGCAAATAAAATACCTGCAACAGGCCATTGAACATAAGCTTCTACAAAGGAACTGCTGGAGCTCCTGCAACTGTATGCAAATATTATTGTTTAAAATTGGTTCAGGCTGTAAAGGAAGCAATACGAGGAAACGTACTAAAAATGCAACTGATGATGCATATTAGCTCTTCTGAGTTCATAATTAATGTAATACTTCTAATTACTTGGAGAAACGTATACAACTTGTATTGGAGAAGCTTGCATCAACTTCCTTATACAATTATCAGCTTTTACACCTAATCCCAAAGAATTTGAAGATGTTTGTTCTATACATATAATTATTTTGAACCCCCCAAAAAGAACAAGTTACTATAATATTATTTCATCTGGTGAATCCTGTACCAGATTTCAATTATTTTCATTTTAAAAGTTGCTACGTGCCCTCTGTCACCATTTTAAGAGTGCATGGATTTATCCTTTGTATGCAGTACTATGATGATTGGTTCCATACATGTAACCAGGATGATTAATCAATGCGATCTCAGGATCTACTCCATAAAGTAGAAGAGACAGTAAGAATGTTTTGTAACAGCTTCCTTTCTTTACACTTAGGTGCGGTAGGACCTTTACACTCAAAGGTCCCAGCAGTCTGATCTGTGTGGACAGAGACCCATGCAAAGACCATTTGAACTCAAGGGAGCCATGCCCAGGCACAAGGGTCTATCCATGTGGATCCAATTGCAGGATTGGAATTTAAAATGGCACTGGAGGCATACTTAGTGCTTACACAGTAACATTACTGTGTTTTTGAAGTACAAACCAATGGTTCTTGTGAGTCCACAATGTATTAATCTAGTCCATTAGAGTGCCAAGTGGCTCTTTTCCAATGCACACAAGCAGTTTCTCTCTGAGTCTGGTCACTGTTTAGCCAAGCTGAATATATTTAATCTTCCCTCATAAATCAATTCCTCCAGTCTCTAATCATCTTTCTTGCTCTTCGCTGAACTCCAGTTGATATATTTCTGGCATGTGGTGCCCAGGGCTAAACGCAGTCTTCTAGGCATGGCGGTCTTGCCAGAACCATAGGAGATGGATTATAACCTGACACCTTTGGTTACACAACCCAGAGCCCCCATTTACTTCAGCATTACTGCCTTCCAGCTTTCTACCTCTTACTAATTATTTGTATTTTATATTCATTCATAGATTAGAAGGCCAGACGGGACCACTGTGATCATCATCTACTCTGCCCTCAAAAACTGCAGTTTCCCATCAGGAAATAAAACTCTGGCCTCCAACATGACAGGCAGGGATACTCACCACTGGGCTAACAAGGAAGGGTCTAGAAGTGTAATTCTGGTGGGATTCAAACCCACAGTCTTTGAATGCCCTCCCAGCTCTAGAAGTCCAATGCATGACAGAGCCACTAAAAGTGCATTTAAGTGCCGCTGAGATTTGAACGCAGTTTGCTGGATTCAGAGTGTAGCGTGCCAATCATTACATTGTGGAACCACTAGCATTACCCCCTTGACATATTTGTTCCAGGTTGAGAGTAACATTGCTATAAATTGCACCACTGGATAGTTTGTTTTCATCTCAGATGCCACGTTGTAGTGACTTGCTGGTAAATGATGACAGTGGAATGTTTCTGATTCCAAACCAAACTTGGAAAGCAGACTATAAAGGCTTCCTCCAACTGGTTACTTCCAAAACCTTTCCTTAGAGTGGAAATGGGATACCGTGCAGTGTTTACACCAGGGCCAATGAACTCTGCCCCACTCTGCTGCTGAGGGCAGATGTTAGGGATGCTCTGATCATGTACAGTGGCTTCCCAACTCCATGTGGGTGAGAAAGTTAGTTGGGGAGACTAAGGACCAGATGCTGGCCTTCACTATGGCCTCGCCAGTGCCCCAACAGGTCCATAAAGCCAGCTTACCTGGCTGGCTAAGAATGGTCTTAGCCTGAAGAATCTAGTGCCACCCCTTCTCACAGCCCCCAATGGCAACAGCATGGCTGGAGTATCACTGCATGCTGGGTATCCTTGTCTGCCATAACCATCCCTGGGACTATTGACATCTGGGGGGAAATTAGAGCAGCCTTGACTCCAGGCCAGCCTCAGTACTGGGGAGCCACAAAGGTTTTTTGTGGCTCCACTGTTGCTCCCAACACTTTGGGTCCTGTCCTGTGCTGACTGTACCTCAGTGGGACCAGAGAACCAGGCCCTCATTTGAGTTGAGAGTCAGAACGGGGATACCCTCGCTGCCAGCTCTGACAGGGAAATGTCAACAAGGGCAGGGGTTTGGAGCCTATCAGCTGTAAGAACTACACCCCTGCCATGCAGCTTGGCACTCAGAGGGAAGATCACAGCCCTGTCTGAAGTTACACTCAACCAAAATCTTATCAATCTAGGAAAAATTACATTTCAGATAACATACAGCCTGACCTTCGACCTTCAAATTCTGACTGTATGACTGGTCAGTCTTGAACTCCTACACAAGTAGAACACTTACACTATATACTGTATGCATGCACACACCCCCACCTATATATATTCAAAATCATCCAATTTCTATGCAGAAAAAGTGGAGAGAATCAATGTAACAAAATATTGGTGCATGAAATGACAGAGGATCTAGTCACTCATCACAACCACACAAGTCCCAGAAAACTCGTAAAGAGAAAACGTAGGGTTCCTACTTGTTTGCCTCGTTTTCCTGGTCTTCCAATAGGTCCTCTGTGCCCAGGCACTCCAGGTTCTCCCTTTGGACCCATTTCTCCCTTTGGGAGTCGGGGGTGGGAGGGAAAAGAAGCAGGACTTAAGTATATAAATATGTATTAAATTGGTAATATGTGTCTTATACAACACAGCAGGTAATTCAGTATGTTCAATGTACACTATTACTCTATGAACACAGTCTGGCCCTAAGAGAATACCACTGTTGTTGTAAAATATATTGGCAGTTTGTGGTTATAACTAAATACTTTTAAAAATATACTTTAAAATTTTAACTTATTTTTTTACCCAAAATCCCTCAGAAATGTCCCTCATCTAAAGAAGAAGCCAGCTGGCGAAATTAGAAACAGGTTAGCAGACATGGAGTTATCCAGGCAATTTGGCTAACAACCCTCTTTCTGACACATTTAGAAGTATCTAGGTTTGCTGCAAGGATCCATAAGTAATAAAATCACCAGTAAGAAAGGTGATCAGCTCTTTCCTCTGCTATCCCCCTCAAAAGTAGTCATTATTTTCTTAACCTAATTTCCCAGACAAAATGGGATTATGATTGTTACATATAGACCTTCCTTTAAGGATTCTGCCCATAAAACAATCTTTAAATCTGAATTATAATTATTTGTCTAGTTCTTGATAAATGGAGGTACCTAAGCCAGTCAGGGTAAGCCCCGCTATTTAGAAGCGGGTCATTCTAAATCAGAATACTATTTAATAGAGAGGTTTAATAACAGCATGCAATTGTGTCGGCTATAAAGTCACAAACAAGAGTTTGGAAACTTAAAGTGGGGGCAAGTTTCTGATCAAATAAATATTCCTGAAAAGAGAAATGAAAAAAATAACTCACCTTAGCCAAAACCTGCAGTCTTCACCTAAAATAAAAAGACTGCAGGGTTTGGTTCAAGGGATGCAAAATACTGGTCAACTGATTAAAATGAAACTCTCAATTTTTTGACACCCTATGACCAAGTTCCATGGTTCTGGAACTTAGATGCTGCTGAAACCACCCAATGAACCAAGTGTCTATGTGGATGCTTACATAAATTTCTAAGCAGACCCTATATCATGTTTACTTACTTTCTGCCCCAGCATTCCAGGGAAACCTATATACCCCTGTAAAGCAAAAGATGAGAGTAATCCAAAACACGCTGAGTGATCTTTGACAGCATAGCATCAGTTTTTGTTTTGATTTACTCCAAAGGAGACAATATATTGAGATTTTGTAGCCAGACAATTTCTCCAGACACATTTTCATTATAAACGGGCAGCAGCCTCTTTGTGCCACAGTAGCTTGAAGATGAAAAATCCCTGGTGGCCAGGGCTGCGTGTGGCTCTTTTAATTAGCCAGAATGGGCTACCAGAGATCTCGAGGGTCTTAACACAATGCAATATGCTTAACATGTCCCAGCACCCTAACACGGGAGAATATTCTTCACTCACTGGCTGAAATGTAAAGGTCCCTGAAACTCCTCCTCCTAGCTGATTGATGAAGGGGCCATATAACCCAAGAATTACTCTAGGGTCAGTGATGGAGGCATTTCTGTGAACTTTCCTTCTTAGCAGCAGTTCTACAAATGCCTGGCACAAGAAGGCGATGATTACTGTTAGGCCATGTATAGCTAACAAATATTTTTTGTGATTACTATGTAGAATCTCATTTACCCCAAAAGACCACTGATATTTTGATCTGGACAAGGCCCAAAGCATTAATCAGATTCCTGTACTTACATCGGGAGGGACTCACATTCTATGTGGTTGGGAATTTAATTTTATGGTAAAAAATCCACATCATCAAATCTCAGTTTATTTTCAGAACAATGTGATATTATCAGCTAAACCCATTTGAAAAGGATTTTTAGGCTGGTTTATGTTTGCTCAGGTTTAATTTAAAGCCAGTGTGAAACCAAAAAACGTACCTTGTCTCCTTTGAGGCCTTTGTCACCCCTCTCTCCTCTGGCTCCCTGGGGGGAAAATGGTAGAAATAAAGACAATTGTTACTGTTTCATAGGGGATTTTTTTCTTGTCTGTGTGAAGCATTAAGCAGGCGAAGGCAATTTAGTAACATATAGTAACATTCACAGTGTGTGGCAGACAGCAGATTACAAATTCACTTAAAAACTTTCTTTATTATTAATATTTATATTACAGCAGTATCTAGATTAGAACTCATTGGAAAAAAGGGCACATTTGCTAAACTTGAATTTTTTCAACCGGCTCTAGTCTGGAGGCTGCAAACATTGTGCTATGCACCATCTTCACACATGGTAAGGGACTTTCTCTGCGCCCGCCCCCCCCGGAGCCTATGATCTAAACAGATGATAGACAAAGGAGGGATTACTATGCTTATTTTACAGATGAGGAATAGAGAGAGAAAATGATTCACAAGTTCAAATAGGGAGTCTGAAGAAGAGCTAGGAATTGAATCCAGTGCTTTGGGAGCTCAGCCCAGTGCTTACACCACATGCCCATTTTTCTTCTCAGTACAAGTCTTAATACCACTCTCCTTTCATAGGATCTTCTGATTTCACATCCTCAGCATCTCAACCTGTTCATGGTGTATAGTATATTTCTACAATAGTTTCCATTATTGCTTTCAATTTTTAAGTTATTGCAACACTGACCTTTTCTCCTCTACTCCCAGGATAACCCTAAAAGGGAAAGAGAGACATTTTACTGCTTCACATTTTCTAGATCTTCTGAGAAGTGAATTCACATCTTGCAAATTTAAAAGTCGGGGGGAGGGGGGAGTTTAAATAATTAGTTGCCCCAACTTCTAAATCTAAATGTTTTCTTTGTAGATTGTAAGAGAGCAGAGAAAAAGTATAGCTATGAAGATACAAGACAAAGGCAAGATATTCCAGCCCAAAAGACAACACGAAAAAGCCAGCAGGTAAAGCAAGCACACTAATCATGTTTGAAATTGCTTTAAAAACTAAAAGAGCAGAAAGCAAATGCAATTACTGGTTTAATTAAATCTTATTCAGTCTCTGCAATTAATAACCCCAAGCCATTTTAGAAATAATTTCCCAATCACCGTTTTTTTTCTCCTAAGTGGCAAATATATAAAGTGAAGTCCCTAAAATATGTTTTAGTTGGCTTCCAATGTGAAGATTACGATGACGTTTAGTTTTTCCTTCTTAAGAAATACCCAACAAATAGTCTGGGAGCATGTATAATTCCGTGCTAAGTTAGGGGTAGAAAGCTAAGGGAGGTGTCATTTTATTCATACAAATCTACACAATCATAATTTCAATGGTGTCACCCTCTGCAGCGTGGCAGGGGGACTTGCCCTCTCTCATCCCCATCCTCCAGCACCAGGTCTTTAGGTTCTGATAATACAGTATCATCAGGAATGGGTTGAATTGTGCATCATTTGAAACTGCTTTTGACTGTAAACACAATGGTACCACATATGGCCTGGAATAATTATGTAAATATGTATTTGAGAAAATATTTAAAAATCCATTTAAAAAAAATTATACTTTAACACGGGTGTGTCAAATATGAGGCCCTAACACAGTTAAATTGTGGCCCTTGACTGACAGTACTGTGCTATCAGTTATTGCTCAGGACATGATACCTGATTTATTTATTTTTAATGTTGCACGGTACTATAAAATGGAAGGCCAACCAAGCTGATTTGCCATGACTGGCAAAAAAAGAGGCAGTTCACAGTGATATTGACGATCAGCTTTATTAATTATGCCAAAAAAGTTGTAATGGGGCACTAGTTTGGATGTCAGCATTCAGCCAGACATTACTGGAATTCATCTGCAAATGGTTTGCATATAGTTACACAACGTACATTACATAACATAATGAATTACAATCCCAACATATTTTATTACACAACTCTTGTTTTTACCTTGGTCTTGCTCATTTTTAGATACCAATGTGGAGATGAAGAGTAGCGACTAGTAGCTGAATCTTGGAGGAGCTGGTTAAACACAATGTTCAGTGGCACCTTACACACTAAAAGAAGTGTATACATACATTGAATTTGGCAAGGCGGGAAAGGAAATACATCGAGTACCAGGAAAAAGTTGAAGATGTTGGGACAACTACCAGCTGTGGGCAAATCTTTGCTGCTCTTTATTTGATCTGGCAGGACTGCTAATTGGAATTTGCACCTCGCAGCCCTGGAAGATTTTGTGAAATACTTTTTTGCTTTAGATTTAACCAGCTATTCTGCACTGATAGCCTGGTACCTTCCTGAAATAAGAGAAAAGTCTGATCCTGACATATGGGAGGAATTTCAAAGAGGAAATTGGGTTGTTAAAAGGTCAGCAGTTCTGCGCACTTGGTTCAGAGAAAGCCCTAATGCATGGAAACATAGCAATGAACATCATTGAGGGGTTGGTAGGCATAACACAGCATCCAAATCCTTTTCCCCAGTTTTTCCTGACAACCACAGAACTCTATTGAATTTTGAACAAAACATTATGTGCGGCTGAGATGACTTTCCTAGAAATAACCAAGCACCATATAGACTTATTAGGTGCTGCTAAATGCCAAGAAGAGGCTATTTTAAAGCTACAGGACAAGCTTACTCACACTGGCAACGCACTTGTGTATGATGGACCTGAGCACCTCAATATCATGACGAAAGCAGACTTCAGTGATGAGCTAGCTAGAGATGTCAGTTGAAGGTACATTTTGGGTCATGTCTGGTCTGAAGCCTTCAAAACCCAACAGAATATCCAAGGCTCCATCAATCTAAGGGCTCCCATCAAGAAGAACAGATTAAAGCTGTGCTTTAATGCAAAGAAGAAAGTCAGAGTGAAGGTGGCAGGGACTACTACAGAGCGAACCACAGACAGGTCATTGTTTGCTCATCTCCTGATCGTGTCCAGATCTCATCGGGATGTTGATCTACACGAGACTTTGGGAACGTAAAAGTTTTCCATGGTATCACGATCCATGTTCAAATGAAATAGAATAACGTATATATGTCAGGTGAACAGCAAACTAATGCACATCGTGCATGCTCTTCCTAAGCCAGAACCTACTAACAGTGTGACTAATATCTTATGCCAGCAAAGGCCTTCAGCACAGCAATCATAGATGGCATGGCTGAGGTACAAGCTCTCATCAAACCAGAAACAGTTAATATCTGCCAAGATTTGGCTGAATACTTCACCATGAGGCTACAAAGTAAATACTGGACTTTTGACAAAGTTCTCCTTGTGTTTGATGTGTATGCAGAGGATTCAATTAAAACTATGACCAGAAAGAAGAGACTTCATGGTATTGAGCCTGTCCAATACAAAATCACTGGACTTCACAAACACCTCCAATGTCACAATGAAGAAGCTACCGTCTCATATTTGCATGAAGTACAAGTTAACCTCATACCTCGCAGGAGAAGTGCTCCAGCATGTGAAGAATTGCTCAAAGAATTTCAGCATCACATGGCATAATGAAGCTGCTGCCTTGCACTGTTCAGTGGAGTTTCTTCGTAGTATCATGAGGAGGCTGACGCTAAAATTATCTTGCATGCTGTCAATGCCACAGAGAGGAATGCTACTAAACTTCGGATTTTTGCACAAGACACAGATGTCCTAATGCTCTCTGTGAGACACTACCCCAGACTTCAGCAAGATTCTGGTTTTGTGCCTGCTGCTGGAGACCAGAATCACTGTCCGCCCTCAGAGATGTGTCCCTATCACTCAGACCTTAAAAGCCACAGGATGTGACACTCCTGCAAGGTTGGCTGGAGATCTCCAATTATTTTACTGGAATGCATTTGATTCAGCCTCCATAGACTCTCTCTTCACTGTGAAGGTGTTCAGCCAGGCTGAGACAGTTACTGATGAGGTCAAATGCACTTGGAATCATTCGCATGCTGAGTTTATCATTTGATGGCCAACATAATAACACTTGCACAGCTAGGTTGGTGGATGTTTTCCAAGAAGCAAATGGAGAAAAATTGCCACTGACAAGGGGTGTGTTTATACCTACTATCAAGAG
The DNA here is from genome assembly GCF_965140295.1 of Lepidochelys olivacea. NCBI lineage: Eukaryota > Metazoa > Chordata > Testudines > Cheloniidae > Lepidochelys > Lepidochelys olivacea. The sequence continues at coordinate 205,955,130 of NC_140412.1, read as the reverse complement.
GGCAAATTATCAAGTAATGGAAGGACTCCAGGATGATCAAGCACATCCAAAACTGCTCTCCTCTGTTGGGCATGGATGGGTCTGTAAGGATGGACTGATCACATCAGTTGTGTGTGAAATACCATGCATTCCTGAATCAATCATTCAGCTAATCAAATGCTTGTGTGCAAAGACCAGATACTCACCAGCCCGCAAATGTTTGGCCAGCAGCCTGCCTTGTACAGAGATGTGTGAGTGCGTTGCAGATGAGGACAACTTGTGTGATAATGTGTCTAGCAGAGGTGCCTTGGACAGAGACAACGCTGCTGACTTTGATGAATAAATGTTTCCAGTCCTACATGTCAAGGCTAATTTCCCTAGGATTACTAATGATCAATGTCTTTTTTAGGTAAGCAACGCATCCCTATGTGAAAGCATAATTAGAAAAAGTTGATTTTTAAATATTTTCTTCAATATATCCACATACTTGTTCCAGGTTTGTCAGTGTATTTGTGGTAGAAAGGGCACTGAAATAATACCCAACTTGATTAATTTCCAATGACATTGTACTATCAACATTTCCATAACTTGAGGAACTGGTGCGGAAAGACCATGGGAAGGGGTGGGCAGAGGGCCTGCCATGCTGCAGAGGGTGACACCATTGAAATGATGCCTCTGTAGATTTTTACAAATCAAATGACACTCACCTTCCCTTTCTATCACTCAGGTAATGAAATTTTACTATACTATGCTCCCAGACTAAAACGACTGCATCTATTTCATCTTTCCTGCTCCGTTTTTGAGTAAGGTAGTGACGTAAAGAGCAGGATGAAATAACACACTCTCTGCATTGGTCAGCGTAGAATTGACATTTGAGTTCGGGTCATATTTGGAAACCCTTGTTGGTTGCATGAGAGAGATTGTGCTATTCCTGTCATGTTAAAGATATTAGTTCAACTCTAACATTGAACGCAAGGCCTATCCTCAGTGTGTACGTGTCATGGGAGGGCATGGGAGCATTTAGGCAGTTTACTGCTTTCTTTGTTTTTTATTTCTTTAACTGTTGCAAATTTACATTCTACAAAAAATATAGTTACTAAGGTCAAATATCTGTTCTCCTGTCCCCTTCTCTCTTCAGAGCCAAGTGGGCAGCACAGTCTTCATATCCTGCACCACATGCTGAACAGTTTGCAGACTTTTACACAGAGGAAATGCCCTGAGAAGTATTACAGCACAAATGACAGGTTTCAGAGTAGCAGCTGTGTTAGTCTGTATTCACAAAAAGAAAAGGAGTACTTGTGGCACCTTAGAGACTAACAAATTTATTTGAGCATAAGCTTTCGTGAACTACATGGTATCACAAATGTAAAGCAAATAAGTGACCCAAAGTTTTGCTCAGAAAGAAAGTTCTTGCTCTTCATATAATTAGCATCACAGGCAAGTCTGGAAATTCCTGGAATCTAGGTACTGAGACTCCATAGTGAGCAGAATAACTGTGACTGATTGTGTCTGAATTACTGGGGTATTCACACACCTGCCACTAAGCCCACATAGTCTTGATGGCAATCTACTCTTTGGTTGTTCCAACATCCAGTCCAGGAATCTGAACGAGCTAGCCTCATAACATTGTACTGCCTGTTCTGTGCAGCCACCAGGGTACCCCCATTAGAGCCTTCCTCTCCCACAAGAGAAACAGGTTTCAGCACCTTTGAGGGAAGGATTAAGTCATCAGAGAAGATGCCTTATATTTTACCTTTTCCCATTCCCTCATATTTTGTGTCATACACATATACATTCAGAAGCCACAATCTAATCTAATCTAATATCCAGAGACACCATCGTCTACATGGGCCAAATTCTTCCCACTATTAAACACAGCAATGAGAGTGCATGGTTATAACAGAGGGTGAATTTGTCCACATAATCTTACAGGACTGGAGGGAAAATAATGGGATGGGTTACATGCTTTGCTCTTAAAACGAATCTCTTCCCAATTACATTGATTTACACCAAAGCATTTGAGTAAGAATCTAGGAAAGTAGCCACAGCATGCCATATTGCACAACCTTTTTTAGCTTCAAGAAGAAAATCTTGTGGTTTTAATTGTATTTAAAAGAAAACCCCAAAGTCTACTGTTATTTGAAACAGAACCAAAATCTCCACAAGTGCTTTCTACTAGTTCATGAGGGAAGCAAACACAGTGTTAGAAACCGATGTCTGAATATATAGCAGCTGGGTTAACAAACCTTTGAGCCAATTGGTCCTCTTGTACCTGGCAATCCCATCACACCCAAATCCCCCTTTTCACCCTAAAGGAGTTAAAAAAGAGAGAGAGAGTTAACAACTGCGGCTCTTGAAAGGTGTCATATTGGAACAACTGATGATTCAGTTTTTGCGTCAAATGTATGAAACATGCCTGACTTTAACAACTCTCAGTGTAGTTTTATAGTGTAAATCCAAACTGTATACTGCCAACTGACTTAGCCTGAGTCATCAGGCATTTTCTCATTCCTTCCACTCTCAGCTCTTTGGGTATGATTTTCTTTCTAAGTAATATATGCGTTAGTTTTCCTAGACCCTGCACAAGGACATGTGGGCAAATTATCCCCGGTAGCATTTTCCCCTATGCCAAGGCTTATAGACTCAACCTGGTGTGCCTTAATGATACCACCTCCCTGGGTTATAGTGACCAAATGCTGTAGCCTGCTGGGATCCTCTTGGTATGGAGAGATACAACCTAGCTGGTTTTATTCTAACAGTGATTTCATTTGGTATCAATCAAGGCCTCAGACATCTACCACCCTGCAGTGCTGCCTGGCAACCATTGTGTCCACACATGGCTTTGCAGGTTCTTCTCTGGCTGTTGTCAGCCAATGTATTGACTGCCTGTCAGATGAGCATCTGAGAAGGGTGAGATCTGGAGTCACAGCAGAAGCAGAAGCCCTAGCAGGGAGGCAAACTTGGACTCCTTGTGCTCCTTGCAGAAGGAAGTGCATTTGGCCTTTCCAGCCTCCGTGGTGAGCAAGATCTTCATGCCAGATGCAGCCTAGGCAAGGGGAGAGTTAATGGAGCAGAAGAGAAGGCTTGGAGAAGCAATGTGGGAGAAAGGAGACCTGGAGGAAGGTTATGTCTAAAGGAGACTGGAAACCGGAAAGAGGACTAATGAGAAAGGAAAGAGAAAGGAGACCTGGAGATGGGGAAAGAGGGAGAAAACAGCCCATAGGAGGTTTGTAGAAAGAAAAAGGTCTGGAAGAATAACTCAGGAAAAGGAAGGCCTCTGGAGGCTGGAAAATGGGAGACAGAAGACCTGGATGTGGAAAAGGGAGAGAAAGAGGAATGTACTTTAGGGAAACAAGAACAGGCACCTATAGAAATCTATTTAGGCCAAGCCAACCTTACCATAGATTGGTGGAAAACAGAAATAAGTGAAGAGTAGAAGACAACAAATCTAAAGAACAGAAGAAGCAGGAGAACAGAGGAGGTGGATAGAAGCAAAAGAACAAGAAATAAGGTAGGACTTGGAGCCAAGTTATGAGAAAGATGAGAAGGAGTGGGGTCTGTAAGGGGTACGGTAAAAGCTACACTAATAGATGAAACAGGAGAAAATTGTCTGTATACAGAAAGGTACCCTTCACTAAAGGATTAGGATTCATGGATGGAAATGGCCAACTGAACCAGTTTTTCATTTTTAAAATACAGTTAATTTGCTCTCAGAACTCAAAGTGTTGAGGTGCTAGATGGTTGTGCAATCCTCCCATTCTCATTGCTGCCACTGGGGGAAAATACTGGTGCATATCGTGACTTTTGAGAGGGATCACTTCCCCACTCCCACCACAAATGGAGCACTGAGCCCTTTAACGCCAATGACCATTGTGCAGATTAAGTTCAAGGAAGCCTCAAAATTCAGATGCTACCATGTACAGTAGCAAGATATTCCTTACCTAACTTTTATCAGTAACCAATTGGAGGAAGACTTTATAGTCTGCTTTCCAAGTTTGGTTTGGAATCAGAAACATTGCACTGTCATCATTTACCAACAGTCACCACAACATGGCATCTGAGATGCTGCAGCATCTCCCTACACAAAAAGCAAGACATAACTGGAGACTCTGAGATGCTGGTTATACAGTTTGACTTTTTAATGGCAACCACTGTATGTGTTCCTTTTGCCTAATGGTTTATCGGATTGAAGAGATACAGGGTCATCTTGGAATGGAGAAGCACAGTTACCAGCACGTATATCTCAGCTATTGTGACAGCCGTGCATCTTGTATATAAGATGGTGTTCAGTGAAGGAGTATACTACAGCTTCTGTACAATGAGCACTCATCACTGACCGCTCCATTAAAGCGAACACAAAGCTTGTCCCATGATTTTCCATTCAGTTTACTATGAACAGTCACTATAATTAACACCTTGTTGATACTGAACTGAAGTCATGGCCCCAGCAGTAGTGCTAGCAAAAGTACAAAGACAATATAACAAGTGAAACTTTTATCATGACTGATTGAACAAAACCATGAACCTGTATTTCAAAAATCTGATCAGTGTACACCCAGATCTTGGTCCCTTCCACTGATATCAGTTGAGCTTGTTACCTGGAGGTACCCAAATAAAAAGCTGTGCAGTCAACAAGTGTATGTAGCATGTCCAAAGAAGGGGATAACTGAATGGCCATGCAGGAAAATGACCAATCTTGTGCATGCTAGAGGGACCTATAATTAAGGCTGCATGTCTGTCACAGAGGTCACGGAAATCATGGATTCTGTGACTTTTCGTGACCTTAGTGACTTCTGCGGTGGCTGGTGCCAGAGGCGGGCAGCCCCTGGGCCAGCAGCAGCAGTTTGGATGTGTGGGAGGAGTCTCGGGGCTGGGGGTTGGGGTGTAGGACAGTGCTTACCTGGGCGGGGGGGCTTCCCGGCTACCACTGGCATGTCCCTGCAGCTCCTCGGCAGAGGGACCACGGGGCTCCGCGCCTGCAGGCACTGCTCCCGCAGCACCCAATGGCTGCAGTTCCTGGCCAATGGGAGCTGTGGAGCCAGTGCTTGTGGTGGGAGCAGTTGGCAGAGCCCCCCGGCTGCCTCTCCTGCTAGGAGCTGCAGAGACATGCCAGTTGGAGCTGGGTAGGGAGCCTGCCAGTCCCACCCCCCAGCACCAGCGCGGGTCCCAAGTCGCACACCGCCACCCACCCACCCCTGCATGGGTCCTAGTTCATGTGTCGCTGCCCACCTCCCCCCCCCAGCATCAGCAAGGATCCTGGGCCACCATCCCCCAGCACCCACGACACCCCTGGATCACCCCCTGCCACCCCTGAGCACCGGCCCAAGTTTTAGTTAGAGGTATATAGTAAAAGTCATAGACAGGCCAAGGGCCATCAATTTTTGTTTACTGCTCATGACCTGTCCATGACTTTTACTAAAAATACCCATGACTAAAACATTGCTATCGCACTCCCTGTCTTGAAGTGGTTTCCATTATATAAAGCATTTACAGTTTGGTTCAATGGCTCTCAGCAATCCCACTGTACAAATTGTTCCAGCACCGCTGATTATTAGCAAGTCTCCGTTAGACTTGATTTGGCAATTTTCATTTAACATAGTTTAATTCCTGAAGGGCAAGAAAAAAATTATCCATTCTGCTCAATATATACAAATTCAATGTAGTAAAAGTGTTTAAATGTTACCTTAGGTCCCATTGGTCCAGGCCATCCAATTGGTCCTGGCATTCCCGGGACACCTGGAGGACCTGGTCTACCCTTAAAAGGAAACAATCAAATATTATGAAAATGGGTTTAATATCATTCCAGCACATGGGGTTCGATCACAGATGAGATGCAAATTAGAGAAGAAGTATTTTAATATCTTCAGTACAGTATCTTCAAGAAAAAAATTGCAACTGAGACATTATTTTGGCTTTTTTTTTTTTTTTTTTAATCCCAAGAAATCCATAGTATGCTTTCTGTTGAGTCTAAGAAGGGAAGTTTGGACTCTCAGAAACAAATATATTCTAACGCATAGTATATATATCAGTGCTGGAAGTATGTATAGTATATATAGATCAGTGATGGGAGACTCTACATGCAATTTAAGATATTCATCCCTAAAAACAGGATCAGTAAACCAAATTCTGCCCTCACGTATGCCAATTTAAATCAGGAGTAACCCCTTGTAGTTACACCAATGCAAACCAAATATACAGTAAGGGAGAACAGAACTAGACCACACTTGCCAACTTTCACACAGTAAATAAGCACCCCAACTTTCACAATAATTCGAAAATCAAGCTAATTCCATTTCAAAACAAGGCCAAAACAAGCCAATCTCTAAGAACCCCAACACTCTATGAGACTAGGTCCCCCGGGCCTGCAGTCTGGGACTGTGGTGGGCCCGCTGTGCACCCCTGACTCTCTCCCCTCCTTGCCCCTGCTCATCCCCCCTTGCCCCGCTTGCCAGGAGTTGATCAAAAAAAAGAAGCAACAAGCTACAAGCCAAAGAAGCAACAAGCTACAAGCCAAAAACAAGCCCAACATCTGTGTTTTTTCACGGGTTTGGCATCTCTAAACTAGATCCATAGAATCATAGAATATCAGGGCTGGAAGGGACCTGAGGAGGTCATCTAGTCCAACCCCCTGCTTGAAGCAGGACCAATCCCCAATTTTTGCCCCAGATCCCTAAAAGGCCCCGTCAAGGATTGAACTCACAACCCTGGGTTTAGCAGGCCAATGCTCAAACCACTAAGCTATCCCTCCCCCCAGTAAATCACATTTACTAACACTGCATTTCTATAGATTCATTTTACTTTCTTTTTCAAATGTTAACCTACAATATTGATATATTTTATTAATTATGACTATAATTAGGGTAAAAAACTTGTAAGAAACCTCTAGGACCAGATCCTGGAGCTGCATCCATTTACACTGGCTGTGGAGCTGGCCTTAGGACTCCAATCAAGACCACTAGGGCTAAAAGTATGCCTTAGAATAAGCCAGCCAGCTTTCACTCAGTAGTTGTGCTCACTTACTCTAGGACTGTATTTAGCCCCACTTCTCTTTAGAGATCTGATGATTTTAATGAGAAGAGCAAGTATTCCAGTGTCTAAGATATGCCGTCTCATTATCATGTTTGATGACACTCTCTGAAATATTACTATCTGGGAAACTCAGAGTTATACAGGTCATTTATTTTTTTTCTATCTGGCATTTGAAATCTAAATAAATAAATAAATACTATATACATAGTTCTTATATTTACATGCCTTGTATTAATTTGAATTAATTGATTTGTGCCTATTGTTAAAATATTCGGTGTATTATTTAAAAGAATGGCTCTTTTCTTGGTGGAATGACCTAATCTCTGCATATCTCTGATTTCATCCTGCAGAGGATTTTTTGGCTTCTTTTGAAAATTAATTACATTAAAAGGAAGCACTTAGCCAGTGAGATGAAATATTTTGTGACATTTAGGGGCACATACTGTTGACAATATAGCATGGCTCACATGTCAGCAAATGCAAGGTTGTAGTCAGCATATTGTGCTGGTGCCAGAACCCCTCAAGTATAATCACTAACAGTTATTTGTCTTTTGACACAAAAGTCATTTAACTGAACCCTATTTTCAATGGGTGTCCGACTTAGGCTTGTGTTTCTCTGTGGATCAGTCGGGATTTTAATTTTGACTTTTTTTTTTTTTTACAGCTTTTATAACTGTTCCCAAAGTCTACTCCCTTAGGCACAGACATCTAGCTCAGGTTATTCTCTACTCTCTTTTAATAGTGTGGTTAGGAACATATCTTGTTACCCATTTTCACACAGAATTCAAATAGACTCCAATTAGACATCTGGGTCAACCCCTACTAGCTGCCAATGTCAGCTATGAGGCTGGTGCATGAACCAGATTCTATAAACCTTGATTCGTACCTTTCTTCCTGGTCTGCCAATTTCCCCCTGCCACAGGGAAAAAAAACATATTAGTCATGGAGATACCAAGTGAAGAACAGCAGGTCATAAATGAATGTACTTAAAAATGGAATTGGGAAGATCTGTGTGTCTTGGACTTCACTCTATGAGCTAAAGTGGACAATACTCACGTAACAGAATAAATGGCATCTTCAGTTATATTTGGGTCCCAATTCAGCAATCCCACCCTATTCAGCAAAGCACTTAAACGTATACTTAGCATTAGGTATATGCTTAAAATTAAGCTTCTGCTTAAGTCCTTTGCTGAATGTGTGTGGACTTAAGCATGTGCTTAAATATTTTGCTGAATTGAAGTCAAAAAGATTAATGTGAAAACTATTTATTGTATCTGAATGGACCCATATATTAGATATTGCATGGGATGGCGCTGCTTTTTGTTTCTTCAAATAGGGTACAATTTTCAAAAGTTACTATGCAACTTGGGACCATTGACTTCCAATGTAACTTGTGCTCCTTAAGTGCTTTTGGAAATCCCACCCATAGGGTATCAACAATCCGCCTTTTCTACAGCATTTTGTAGATATAGAAGGTGTCATTATGAAAAGCTATACAATAGGCCCACAATGATACTGAATAGTTATAGTTGAAGCTTTAAATTACAGCCTGAAACTGATCTATGGAATCCAGCTGGCATTAAAGCAAACTCTCACTAGGTGACCAGATAGCAAGTGTGAAAAATCGGGTCCGGGAGGGGTAGGAGGGAAATAGGTCCCTATATAAGACAAAGCCCCAAATATCGGGATTGTCCCTGTAAATTTGGGACATCCGGTCACCCTATCCCCCACCCACCCAAAGAACACACCACCACGAAAAAAACCCAAAAACCTGAAAGCAAAACAAAATCCCAGCCACCTGCTCTCTCTCTCTTTCCCCTACCCTCCAAACAAACAAACAAACAAACAAAAACGCCAAAAGAGTTGGTACTTACTTTTTCTCCTTTTGGTCCCATCACACCAGGAATTCCTTGTGGGCCCTACGGAGAAAAGTGAAGGAAATTGTAAACTTACTTTAAAAAAAATACCCATTCCTTGTTTTCCTTGCCCTGAACTATCTGTCTGAGAACTGAGAGTTCCTCTGGGAAGTGACTTCCCCCAAGTTTACAGGTGTTTGTTGTGCCGGTTCAGGCTCCTCTTTAATTGTAAGTGCTGTGGCATCACTGAATGGCAGGAAATGGAGAGGTCTGGTGCAGTGAATGCAGAAAGGGCAGTTTTGAGGTGAGGAAGAAATAGCAAAAAAAAGGGGCTGGAGCAGAGCAAAGAGGCCACACATCAAGGAAGCTGATGGAATTCTGGAGAGCAAGAGATGGAAAGAATGCTGAAACTGGTGTGGAGTGCTAACGCATCAAAAATTGAGGCAATCTGTTCAACCAAAGTGACTGTAAATGGAATAGTCTAAAATGTATTCATTATGCTTTGCAAAAAACCTTGTAATGGGAAGCTGTGACACTCTATAAACCTTTCTTCAGAATGAAACCGCTGAAATAAGTTATTTTCCCTGCCATTGCAAGGGCCTTGGGCATGGGTGCACCTCAGTCCCTCTTATCTCTCTATGTGGGATAGAGGAATAGCCTATTCTCCTGTGGGCTGTAATACTTGGGTCTAATTTTGGTTGTTGGCTTTAGTGAGTGGGTGCTGGCTGGTATTGGTGGCCTGTGATATGCACGAAGTCAGGCAAGGTGATCTAGTGGTGACTTCTGGCCTTAGACTTTATGACTCATTATCTTAGACAGGATTTCTTAGCCTTTTCAGGGCTGCAGCTCCCTTTTCTTTATGAAGATCTCTTCACCTCCTGCAACTTCCTTCCATCTAGCCAGGACCTTCCTTTCATTTAACAATAAGAGACGGGAAAGATAGTTGCAAACTGTAGAGATCAAAACCTCCAGGTCGAAAATCCCTGATCATGGAAATTTTGCTGTGATTTTAAGAACTTCTTATTTCAGTGAACTGATATGATTTTTTGTTTGTTTTGTTTTCCCCCCCAAACAAAAAGGGTTTCCAACAGCAAAATTCACCTTTCATTTTTCTGAAAAATAGCTGTGAAACAAATTATATTTACCTCCTCATAAATGTGACAAAAAGACAAATATTTGAGGGTCACATTTATGGGGTGAAATTTTTCACACCATTCACATTGTGAAAATGAAATGCCGTGCTCTGAAATATAATTTTCATAACTGCTGTTGTTATAGCATTTTTAAACTAGGAGGTCCAAAAGATCTTAAGTCTCTAAAAAAAAATTCTAACTGTTTTAAATTAAATCTCAAACTAAGTTATAGGTCTCACTATCTCTGGTATAAATTTCTCTCATGCTGTCTGATGTCTGACTCAGTCTAAAGCTGTATTTTAGCTCATTGGGATCTGAGGGGACTCTTTTCAATCGGTTGAGCAATGGAGGGGACTCTACACCTCACTGGGGGTGCTGGCCCGACCTCTTCAAGTATCAGGCCATAAAACTGTATCAAACTATTTCATTTCTAATTTCCCTGAAGTGACACTTGAAATCATTACTGTGGCTTTGGTCAACAGGACATAGGTCATGGGCAATGACGATACAATCCAGAAGTCATTATTCAGGAAGGCTCTGAAGAAGGCACTTCTGAAACTCCATTCCCTCAAACACCACAAGTCAGTTTAGTGTTTTAACTGAAGGAGGTGGAGGGATTTTGCCACTTCAGGTGAAGGCATCTCTACCATTAAACCAGGGGAGACTTTGAGCCTCAACTCAGAAAGATTCTGAAAAACAACTGTTTTGGTTTTAGACTGCACCAGAGGGCAGATATTTTTTAAAAATTGTCCAGGGGAGGATATCCTCTGAGCCTTGATAGTTAGGGACTTGACCCCACCACACAAATTACTTGGTTCAATTCTGAATACTGCCTGTTCGTAGCAATTATACCATCCAAAATACAATGTAAACTAATCATCACACTATATGAATAGGGCCAGATTCTATCCTCAGTTACACTCAAGTATAGCTACTTTGAAGTCAGTGGAGTTACTTTAGATTTACAGTGGTGTAACTCAGAGTAGAATTTGGCCGGCTAAGTATATATATGAGGTAAAATGAAAACGTAAAATTCATCTCAGATTCTGTAGAGAATGTTCAGTGTGACTCACATCAGGGACATTCAAGTTACAAAAAAAAAGGTGTTTGGAGCTATTATCTTAGATTATTTGTTTATTTTAATACCAATATTTCCATTCCATGTGCCAGGAGCTGAAATGATACTGTCCAGAGGATTTTCTGCTCTAAGCTTGGGAACCATTCCTGCTCTGGTCCCGGCAAAAGCATCACACAGACAGAGAAAACCCTTTGTCCCCGCCCCCCCCCCCAGCTTTGAAAGTATCTAGTCTCCTCATTGGTCATTTTGGTCAGGTGCCAGCGAGGTTATCTTAGCTTCTTAACCCTTTACAGGTGAAAGGGTTTTTCCTCTGGCCAGGAGGGATTTAAAGGTGTTTACCCTTCCCTTTATATTTATGACACAAGTGCTCTAAGAAAATTAATTTCATAAATTCTTTAGCCACTTTATTAATACTATTTGTGTCAATGGTCTTTGTAGATCATCACATTCAGCATTATTGCTCTTTTAGTTAAAGGAAGAATTGATGTATTCAGTGTTTCAGGAGTTCTATTTTTAGACTCAAATAACTATTGTCATCTTTCCCACATATTGCAGCTTCATAAATCCTTTGGAACATCACTGAGTACATTGTGGGACTGTATAATAATGTACATAAGACACTGCTCAGTATAGTACAAGAGAACCATGATCATTTGCACGTCACTAATCTACACACACCATATGCAAAATATGTCTGCCTCACCCCACGTTTCAGCAAAGATATAATGACAAGGCGCTATAATGAGACCTTATTATTTTTACAAAATACACTACAGAATAGTTACTAGTCTACTATGAAGTATTATTGTGTAAATAATTAAAACTAAATTCCATTTGAACAAAGCCTATTAGCGTTGCTTTTTAAAATTGTGTTTGTGCACTTATTAATTTGTAAAATACAGTGATTCCCAAAAGATCTCCTAGTCATAAACATGCATTAGTGAGATTCTACTGTAGCATAGTACATATTTTTGGTATTATTTGTATTGCAGCAGTGTCTAGAGGCCCCAACCTAGATCAAGGCCCCATTGTGCTAGGCACTGTACATTTCATAGTACAGGACAGTCCCTGACCCAAAGACCTTACAATTAGAGCTGAGTGGAAACTGGAATTTCTCACCCATGACAAACTCCCACATTTCCCGAACAAAATGCCATTCTGAATTGCAATGAAAAAATGAAAATTTCCCTGGGAGGAACATTTTAAAGTAATTTCATTTCAAAAGGACCAAAACGCTCTGGCATAAAATTCCTAATCCTCCTCTTTACAAGCGAATTTGACAAAGAATGGGAGGGGAAACAGTGGCACAGATAGATAAAGTTTCTTGCCCAAGGTTGCAGAGCAGGTCAGTAGCAGAGTTAGAAATAGAAACCAGGTCTCCCGAGTCCCAGCCCAGTGCCCTAGCCACTGCACCATATTGCCTTTAATGTATAGACTGTATGCATTTAATTTATGACACAAATATTTCACTAAGATAAAACTGCACAGGTTTTAATCAGTGTTGTGGACCTTTCCTCATAATATGGCATTTATTGGTGTCTGTGTAGAATCCACCTTTGCAAAACATACCATTCTGTGAGGGCTCTGAGGCTTTATGGTCTTCTGAGCTGACATGTGCGAAACACTGTCCAACTCTTGGATCCCGCCTTTCATTTTCTGGTCCTCAACAGCCCACCTTGCAGAAATGTTGCACTCAGCATTGAGGGAGAGCTTTGTTCCACTCACCAGTCAATACTGGATCCGCCCTGTAGTGCTCTGGCAAGAGTCTTATCCAATCCTCCATGCCTAGAAAGATGGATTCCCTAGTGGAAATTCCTGCAGAAAATTTTCAGCTGGTTCCTACTGTTTCCAGTTGGCAAGTAGGTTTCTAAACAGAGCAATGGATATTCTGCTAGTAGAGTACTCATTTCTAGAGCTCTTGATCCTCCAGCAGAAAACAACAGAGACCAATATTAAAAGAAAACCAATAGAGACTAGTTGAAGGCTTGAAATGATGGTTCCTGAAATTTCCATGGAGGTTAAATGATTCAAGACTTTAGGCTGGTTTAAAGCAGATGAAAATGAAGTGCAACCTCAAGTCTTTGCCTGGAGGGCATTAGGCAGAGAGAGGAAATAGACAAATATGTTATTTATGCCAACTTTTTAAAAAGTCCAACCTTAGTTTAAAATATTGTGAAAAATTAAATACCATTTTCAAAACTGCAGCAGCTTTGTAAGGAGCTTAGAACAGATCAGAACATGGAAGGGTATTGTTTAAGATACAGTACTAACCTGGGGGCCAGGAGGCCCTGAAGGGCAATTGAATTCTGGTTCACGTGAAGCTTGTGTTATCTGAAGCTCTTGACATAAATGTTTCATATCAAGGGTAAGCAGCTTCTAAACAAAAAGAAATATATATATATATACACACATCCACACACATAGAATCATAGAATCATAGAATATCAGGGTTGGAAGGGACCCCAGAAGGTCATCTAGTCCAACCCCCTGCTCGAAGCAGGACCAATTCCCAGTTAAAACATCAATACACATCATACAGGGAGGCATGAACAATCAATCAGCAACAGTACAGATCTGTAGGGCATTTAATTCCACCCACTTACAAGGGTCCAGTGCAGGTTTGTGGTTTATCATGCATTTCTCTTAATGGAAACTTAATTATCCTCACTTCAGTAACCATCTTAATTATCATCACCCACCCCACGTTTCATCCTCCCTTCTAACAGCACTGTCATAACAGTGTGCCAGCACCATAGCATGCCCTCTCAGCTAGTGTGGGACCCAAATCTATTCTTAAACTTGACTCAGCTCCTTACAGGCACAATTTATGAGTAACAGCACAGCCCAGAAATAGCCTCTTTGCTCTAATAATACAAACTACATTAACCTGTGCTCTCGACTGAGTAAACTTCACTCTAGTGATATTTAACTGCATGGATATTCATTCATTACAGGCCAGATCCAACTCCTTTGAAAGTCAGGGGAAAATCTCCCATTGACTCCCAATGGATAAAGCCCTACATGAGCATAGACTGTAATCAGGTTAGAGCATGCACCAGGGCCCAGCACGGTATCTTATTGTTAAGACAGAGAGGGGAAACCTAGAGTCAGTCAGTCAAAAAATCTTAAGCACAGTACTAGAGCTGGTTCCCTCAACCACAGTACTTGACCATCAGTAACTGGCTTGCATTAGCAAACCACCTTGCTTATGCCTGCTAGCATAAGAATACTAATACTGAAATGCATAAGAATAATGATATGGAGTAACTGGGATTAACAAAACCTGTCTTCACTCGCAAAAGCGAAGATCCATTCCTCAAGCAAGAGTTTAGAACTAAAGCAACATGCTGCTGCTGAAAACCCCCTCAGCAGAGAATATTGGGGCTCAGTTCGTGAGGATCCTAGAGACACAGAGATTAATTTGTTTTATATACATTTTTAATAAGAAGATAATGATAAGGTACGCTTTCAGGAAAAATGTCTCTACTTGTGATTATACAGTTGGATTTAAACAGTAGCTTTTAAGTACTGTAGCTGACTAAGAGACTAAACAAAAAATAACGTACTCATTCTAAACACTAGCCAGAACTTCAGAATATTAGAAAGTTCTGGTTTCTTCAGTTTGGTGGGAGTAGTGCTATAAACCTAATCCAAAACCCATTGAAGTTAATGGGCATTTTAGCACTGACTTCAAAGGGTTTAGATCACACCCTCTATACATTCTTGACAAAATATCCAAGGTATACTTAATCCTGCTTCAATGTAAGGGGATGGACTAGATGATCTCTTGAAGCCCTACATTTCTATGATTCTAAAATATTAGTATAATATGATAACTTACATAGTATTGGAAATCGGAGTATTTGCCTTGGATCTCAAAGAAAAATAGCTCACAATAGTTGTGGGGCACTAACAATGAGAAATTAACAAGAGACCAATGAGAAAATTCTCCCTCCCGGGGAGAAAATGTGTTGGAGCCAGTGTAGGCTGGTGACACATGTAAGTGAGCAGACAACATTGCTATGATAAGATAGGCAAAGAGCCAATTCATAGCACTGAGTAACAATCATAGCTATACAGATCTGACTAAAGCAGGGATTCCATACACAGCGCATACACAGAGTGGATGCTGAGGAAAAGCTGATGGAAATGCAGTAGGGAGACTGTTTTGTCGGCTGACCTATTTGTCCAAAGCAAACAAAGATGGAGGTGTTGAGTCAATATCAGATTACTTAAAGCTGGGTGCCGGCCCACAAACAATTGGAGACTGAGTTAGCATCCATTCAAAATGAAAACAATAAAGTGTTTCCTGTTGCTGCACTGTATGGCGAGATGGGATTGCTGGAATACAACAACCAGAAAGTGCTAAGAAAGGGTACACGCGTGTATTTAAAAAAACAAAAATAGGAGAGGCAAGAGAAATGCTCCCAGGCAATACTTACAGAATCCCAGCCCTGTTTGAAATACGGTGGTGGAAATAACGGCGGTGGAGGAGGGGCAAGGAGACAGCATGCTCTGTTATTAATTCGTTTCTTCTGTTCCAAGCAAGGGAGGTCTGTTCAAAAGAAACACTCAGCCATTACTAACGGGCAAATGCTGCTAGATTCAAATGGCTTGAAAAATGTAGGTGCATTAATCTCTCTTATGACCTCTGTAGCCCATATTGTAAAGTAATGTTTGAGTAGTTGTATAGTGAGCCTCTGTCACTGCGTAAATCACCAGACAGAAGAGCAATATTAATTAGGGTGAAGGGCAGATCTTCAACAGAAGGTGCTAAGCCCTTTGCAGAAGGAAAGGTCCATTGATATTGTGGGTTGTCGTAACTGGAATTTCCCTATGTACCATCTACCAGAGGACAAAAGACTTTTGTTGTTTTGCTCTCCTCCCCGTGAAGATGAGTCATTCAAGTGGACTCCTCCTATCAGCTGAGTTTTCAGCTCAGAGCACATGGCAGGAAGGGGGTAAAAACCCCACACAAAAGGAACTAGGTATCTCTATGCCTCTTGGTCTCTGAGGGAGGCATAAGCAAGAGATCCCCAGCTGCTTAGCCTGGGTTAGCCCTAAAGGACATATAGCGTTAGCTGATTATAGAAACTTTTCAAATTTAAGATTGTAACTCATTTGTGTATTTATATTTAGCAGCTTTAAACTTGTACATAACTCTCTTTTTCCTTTTTAATAGATCTTCACATAGCTTATTGTAGGATTGGCTCCAAGTGTGGTCTTTGGTATGAGATCTAAGGTGCAACTGACCTGGGATAAGTAACTGGTCCTTTGGGATTGGGAGTAACCTGGATATTGCTGTGATACTTGGTGTAAGGGACCATCGATCACAAAAGTAGGCTCACCTGGGTGGCGAGATAGATCAGAGTACCTAAGGGGAGTTTTTCCTTTAACATTTCCAAGTAACATTCTAAAGTGGTTATGAAGTGAAAGGGGCAGGAAAAAAAACCTTATCAATTTGCCACCTAAGATGAATATTTTTCACTCAGCTGAGGTGCAACCAATTATAACCTATTACTTGCATATATCATTTCATCATTTTATTGGTGGCCATTACTCCTGTTCTCAGTATTGCTCAATTCTGAGGAAACAAAACCTAGTGACTTGCCATGTAGCTGTTTTCAGAATACTATACTAGACAATACTAAATGCTGGGGCACTGTATAGGTGGAGTTTCTGTCTTTTGGATGAGACTTAGAACTGAGAACTTGACCTCTCATAGTCCTTTAAAATACCCAAGTACTATTGGCAAGAGTCCAGGGGTCCCATCAAAGGCACTGTGGCTGCATTGGTGCAGAAAGTAACATGTGCCTGAAGGCCTTCAGTATAGTGTTGATGCAGTAGTTCATCTCACAGTCTCTCTGAGTGCTTTCAAATATATATGCTGAAGAGAAAGGATGACAATGCTGAGCCCAACAGGACTCCATCTGGAGGAGGAGCATCATGACGTTCTGCAAGGAATGATTAAAGCCCGCAGATGGCTGTTCCACCCATTTCTGCTATGTGCTGTGTGTACGTCAGAGGTATCGTCGCTTTCAGAGGAAACATGCAGAATAAGTATGGAGGCCTGGTTTCTGCAAGGTCAGGAACTTTTTTCCCATCTGAGTCAGGCTACTGTTGCTATCACCTTTGTGCTCACTTTGCTCAGGAAGGAGCATCTGGTAATGGGGGCAGCAGTGAGTACTTTGCAAGGTCATTGACGTCAAGCGTAAGGTTTTGTCAGAACTGGCAGGAGTATTGCATTGCCTTGGATGGCTGATGGAATGCCTTCTTTGAAGGAGTCAGTGATGATTTCGGATGTTCTTTACTTGCTTTCCCCAGCCATAAAGCAGGACAGCCAGCCATGCCCGGGTGCTCTCAGGGTTAGATTGTTTGAAGTCCAGAATCCCCAAAGCACTGAGCTCTACAAGCTTGATCCCTTAGGCCCCATTCCACCCCCATCCCCACGGCCAGGGAGGGCAGCATAATGCCACTTACATCAGCCCTACACTCCTCCTTTGCTTGGGGAATTCTCCTCTGACCCACTGTAGCCTCTTTATCAGCCCCACAGGCCAATGTTGAGTGGCATATAGGAGCTGGAGTAGGGGCCAGAGTCTAACCCTAGATTTCTATGGCTGCCAAATTAACTCTAATTTTTAGTGTTTAAATTAATCGCGGCTGAAAGTGTCTCCCCGGATTCTTCTGTAACAGTGAGCACCGTGTGCAGATGTGGTCACATTAGGTTCTATTCCGTATCTTTTGCATTTTCGTGTGAGTTCAAGCACTGCATTTGCCATAGACAAGGAGATAGATTATGTAAATAAATCTTAATCAAATTGAACAGCAATATACTAACCCAGGACAGAAGTAATAAACCAGGTTTGAAAGAACAACAACATACAAAGAAATTACTGAAAGAACTAACATCTAAAAAAAATACCAAAATAAAATTAGTTGGACTTAGTAAACATAGCCCTGTCTAAAAGCATTATCTTTGTTCTCATACACTCAGTCTCTCTCTTAGAGAACTGAACAACCTTCAGCCGCCCATTAGAGGGACAACCACACCTTTTGTCAAAGCACCTAGGGCCAAATCCCCAAAGGGGCTTAGGCACCTAACTCCCATGGATTTCAGTGGGGGTTAGGCACACAATGCCTTTGAGAAGCTCGGCCCTAACCCTTAAATCCACTCACCACTCACTCAGGGCTTTCTACATGGGAAGTTTAGTGCATAGCAAACTATGTTGTGAATGTAAAATGCACTAGCTACTCCGTACTAATACCCTGTGTGGATACCCTTACTGCACACCCAGTGCCCTCGGGTGGTTTAGCTTAATGCACTCCCTTAATGCACAAAGGCACTCTTAGGCTGCAGTAAACGCATTAACA
Source organism: Lepidochelys olivacea (assembly GCF_965140295.1). Lineage (NCBI taxonomy): Eukaryota > Metazoa > Chordata > Testudines > Cheloniidae > Lepidochelys > Lepidochelys olivacea. The sequence continues at coordinate 205,936,684 of NC_140412.1, read as the reverse complement.
TGGGGAGTTTTAGTGGAGTAGCTAGTTCAGAGTACCTAGTGCACACTAGTACTACAAGCTTTTTCCCCATGTAGCCAAGCCCTGAGACTTTGCTTTCATTCCAAGGAAAGGTACCACCCAGGTTACTTCAAATGACATTTCTTCTCTTCCAGGAAAACTTCTTGGATCTGCATCTTACCAGTTCCCTTTGCCACTGGCATTCAGACAGGAAACATTTTTTGCCACTCGCCCACTAAACTTCTCAAAGTTTACAGTCCAGTCAGGGAAGCTATATGCATTCCCTCAGTGGCTTCCAGATCACATGTGCTCAGATTGACCTAAGTCAGCCTTGGAACTGAAAATCAAGTTGTGTTATTTCTGATTCATACATCATCACTAGTCATAAAGATTCTGCAATCAGAAGTAAGCTGACACTTTAATTGCTGGCTGATGGGTGGGGCACAATAGAATAATCTTGCTAACTCTTCCATAATTGTATTAATTCTTCAGGAGTAAGGGTAGGAGCTGGAGAGAAATAGTCAAATGAAAAAGGGGCCAATTCAATTACATCACACGAAGGCACACAACTAAATATTGACAAATTTTATAAGTTTATAATTTACTTATACACAAATGCAAGAAATCTAAATACTAAGATGGGTGAACTTGAGTGACTGGTATTTAATTCTGATATAATAGGCACCACATAAACATGGTGGAATAATGATAATCAATGGGGCCTGGTAATATTATCGCACAAAATATATAGGAATTACAGAGTAGGTCACACTAGTGGCAGAGTGACCCTATATCTAAAAGAAAGCATAGTAAATATAGTAAAAAAAATCTTAAATGACTCCAACAGTCCCATAGAATCTCTAAGGATAGAGATTTCATGCTTGAATAGGAAGAGTATAGCAATAGGAATATATTACTACTGATAACCTGATCAGGATGGTGACAGTGACTGTGAAATGCTCACAGAAATTAGAGATGTTATGAAAACAGAAAACCCAGTTACAATGGTGGATTTCTACTATCCCCATATGGACTGGAAATATGTCACCTCAGGATGCGATTCAGAGATAAAATTTCTAGACACTATTAATGACAACTTCTTGGAGCAGCTAGTCCTGGAACATAGAAGGGGAGAGGCAATTCTTGATTTAGTCCTAAGCAGCGCCCAGGATCTGCTCCAAGAAATGAACACTGTTGAACCGCTCAGTAATAGCAATCATAATGTAATTAAATTTAACATCCTTGTAGAGGGGAAAGTACCAAAGAAACCCACCACAGTAGCATTTGTCTTCAAAAAAGGGGACCGCACAAAAATGAGGAGGCTAATTAAATGGAAATTAAAAGGAACAGTCCCAAGAGTGAAATGCCTAGAAGCTCCATAGAAACTTTATTAAAAACATCATAAGAGAGACTCAAACTATATATATATATATATGTATTCTTAAAAAAAAAAAGGTCAAAAATGCCACCATGGCTAAAAAACAGAGTAAAAGAGTCAACAAAAAGAAATCATTTAAAATTAGAGAGACAAGGTGGATGAGGTAATATCTCCTATTGGGCCAATGTCTGTTATCTCACCCAGCTTATGTCTCTAATATCCTGGGATTGACACAGCTACAACTACACTGCATATCATTTAGAAATTGGAAGTCAAATCCCACTGCGGAAAATAGAAAGGTACATAAATTCTGGCGAGTCAAGTATAATTAGGCAGGCCAAAAAAGAATTTGAAGAGCAACCAGCAAAAGACCCAAAAATCAACAGCAATTTTCTTTTAATTACATCAGAAGCAGAAAGCCTGTCAAACAATCAGAATGGCCACTGGACGATCGAGGTGCTAAAGGAGCACTCAAGAAAGACAAGGCCATTGCAGAGGAGCAAAAGGAATTCTTTGCATCGGTCTTCACTACAAAGAGAGATTCCCATATCTGAGCCATTCTTTTTAGGTGACAAATCTGAGGAACTGTCCCAGATTGAGGTGTCAATAGAGGAGTTGTTGGAACAAATTGAGAAGCAGTAAAAAGTCACCAGGGTCAGATGCTATTCACCCAAGTGTTCTAAAGGAACTCAAATATGAACTTGCAGAACTACTAACTGTGGTATGTAACCTGTCACTTCAATCAGCCTCTGCACCAGATGTCTGAAGAATAGCTAATGTAATGCAATTTTTTAAAGAGGCTCTGGAGTTGATCCTAACTTCAAACTATAGTAAAGAATATATGAATATTTTGGGAAGAGTCAACACAGCTTTTATAAAGGGAAATCATGACTCACCAATCTATTAAAATTCTTTCAGAGTGTCAACAAACATGTGGACAAGGGAGATCCAGTGGATACCAGCTATTACCAGCAGGAGAGTGGGGGGAGGAGGTATTTTTTCATGCTTTGTGTGTATAAAAAGATCTTCTACACTTTCCACAGTATGCATCCGATGAAGTGAGCTGTAGTTCACGAAAGCTTATGTTCAAATAAATTGGTTAGTCTCTAAGGTGCCACAAGTACTCCTTTTCTTTTTCCAGTGGATACTGTATACTTGGACTTTCAGAAAGCCTTTGAAAGGTCCCTCATCAAAAGCTCTTAAGCAAAGTAGGCAGTCATGGGATAAGAGGGAAGGTCTTCTCATGGATCAGTCACAGGTTAAAAGACAGGAAACAAAGGGTAGGACTAAATGGTCCATTTTCACATTGGAGAGAGATAACTAGGAGGGTACCTCAAGGATCTGTACTGGGACCAGTGCCATTCAACGTATTCGTAAATGATCTGGAAAAGGGGGGAAACAGTGAGGCAGAAAAGTTTGCAGACAACACAAAATTACTGAAGAGAGTTAAGTCCAAAGCTGACTGTGAAGAGTTGCAAAGGGATCTCACAAAACTGGGTGACTGGGCAACAAAATAGCAGATGAAAGTCAATGTTGATAATGCAACGTAATGCACATTGGAAAATGTAATCCCAACGATACATACAAAATGACAGGATCTAAATTATCTGTTGCCACTCAAGAAAGAGATCTTGGAGTCATCGTGGATCGTTCTCTGAAAACATCTGCTCAATGTGCAGTGTTAGTCAAAAAAAGCTAACAGAATACTAGGAACCATTAGGAAAGGAATAGATAAGACGGAAAATATCATAATGCCACTATATAAACCCAGTGTATGCCCCACAACTTGAATACTACATACAGTTCTGATCGCCGCATCTCAAAAAAAGATATATTACAATTGAAAAAAGTACAGAGAAGGGCAACATAAATGATTAAGGTCATGGAACAGTTTCCATTAGAGGCGAGATTCAAAAGACGGGGACTGTTCAGCTTAGAAAAGAGACAACTAAGGGGGGACAAGACAGAGATCTGTAATATCATGACGGGTGAGGAGAAAGTGAATAAGGAACTGTTATTTACTCCTTCACATAACACATCCAATGAAATGAATAGGCAGCAGATTTAAAACTAACATAAAGAACTATTTATTCACACTATGCACAGTCAAACTGTGGAACGCATTACCAGGGGGTATTGTGAGGGTCAAAAGTACAAGTGGGCTCAAAAAAGAATTGGGTAAGTCCATGGGGGATAGGTCCATTAATGGTTATTAGCCAAGATGGTCAGGGATGCAACACAATGCTCTGGGTATCCCTAAACTTCTGACTGCCGGAAGCTGGATGTAGATAACACGGAATGGACCACTTGATAAATTGTCCTGTTTCATTCATTCTCATGAAGCATCTGACACCATCCAATATTAGAAGAGAGGGATTAATATAAAATTTCCAAATTAAATTCCTATGAAAACAAATCTGACAGAAGTGTTGTAGATTAATTGCACCCCTAGCTGACGCAAATAGCTGAGGTGTTACATTCTAGTACGTATTCACTGGATTGGGGACTGTGTCTGTCTCTTTATTCACATAATATACCATTTAATGCAATTCCATGCTCTTCACAAGGACTGGAATTTCATCATAACATCACAACACACAAAAATTACATTTAAGAGTGTGTCTTAAACCAATCAAAATCAGGACATTTTGATTCCAGATTGAAACTTGTTACATTATTCAGCTAAAATCTGTTCCTAAAATAGCATATAACTCACCTGGCACAGAAGAGTTTGGAAAGCCTGTAATACTTACTGGGATAATATTCATAATTTGATTATTTAAATCTAAAGGGCTTAATTCTTCATTCGGATTGAGCTATGCAATGCACCTCACACATATTTTGAGGCTGCCTGGGAGCCTAACATAAGCTATAGCAATCTCACACAAGCTATGGCTGCTTTAATTTATGTCCAACTGCCCATGTCTCTTAATGGTTGTTTCAGCAGCCATGAAGAGCCAGAATACAACCGGGTTGCAGCCATGCCACTTTCCTTTGGCTACACCCTTGGCATGCCCCCACATTGAGGGCTGTGATGGGTTGGGGGGCGCAGCCTAGAGTCAGTGTATAGTAGAATTCCCTGGTGGGTATACCTACTGCCTTTACATCGCTTTTTCACCACCAGAGTAGTGTTGTCTTTGGGCAATGGCGAATGAGATCCTATGTCTAAATTACCACGGATATCTTTGTTTTTGTCATTTAAATCTAGGCTTTTACTTACTGTGCCATTTTCAAAGCATTGCAAAGGATTTTCGCCACATGACTCCTATTCAGAATCAGTTTGCTAATTCTTAAGGACCATTATTTAATAAAACATGCATGAATTCCCTTCATCTTTATTTATTTAACCTTAGCTTTACAAGCAAATTAGAAAAGGTCTCCCCATAAAAAGTGTTGATGCAAATAATTAAGAATGATAGGCAGGAAAGTATGCTAGTACAGTTCTATAGCACTTCTACTAGCAACTCCATTTAAATTGTAACCTCTGGGTTCCATAGAGAGTCATCGACTTAAGGACTTGTCTGCACTGGGTTTTCCTGCATCTGTATAGCTACACCAATGTAGCTGCACTGGTGCAAACCACTAGACTATGTACATGCTGTATTGGTATAAAAAGTAATTTGCCTCAGTGGGTCTTATTCCGATTTATAATGCTGTAGCATGTCTATACTGGGAATTTCCACTGGTGTAAAAAACACTTACAGAGGCAATGTGCTTTAGCGGATTGTGCTCTGGTCTTGGAACCAGGGGACCTGAGTTCTATTCCTGACTTAGCCCCTACCCTGCAGAGAGATCTTGTGCAAGTCACTCCCCTACCCTGGCCTGGTGTCTGCATGCCATATTTGGGGTCAGGAAGGAAATTTTTCCCTGCCTCAGACTGGTGGAGACCTTGGGGGGTTTTCACCTTTCTCTGCAGCGTGGGGCACTTGCAGGTTTAAACTAGTGTAAATAGTGGATTCTCTGTAACTTGAAGTCTTTAAACAATGATTTGAGGACTTCAGTAACTCAGCCAGAGGTTTGGGGTCTGTTACAGGAGTGGGGTGGGTGGGTGAGGTTCTGTAGCCTGCAATGTGCAGTCTGACTAGATGATCATGATGGTCCCTTCTGACCTATGAGTCTGTCTTGACTATTTAGACCGTAAGCTCTTTGGTGCAGGAACTGCTCCCCGACTCTAGCTACATCTATACTTGGCACAGCAGGTGTGATTCCCAGCGTATGAAGGCACACTCACACTAGCTCCCACAGTGTCAGCATGTTAACACTAGTAGTGTAGCATGGGCAGCAGAGATCAGTCATGTTGAGTACATACTCATGGGGTTCAGGCGGGTTCATGGCTAGCCCACGTCACCTTGTATGGAAAAGCAGTTGAACATACAAGCACAGCCAAAACCCTGCAGTTTTCAAAAACCAGCACCTCTAGGAAATAGCTTGAGCTGGAAGTGCATTCTGGGTACTGCCATGCAAATAATATTGAGCATTCTACTTTGCAGCAGGTGTGGAAATGTGAGAAAAATATCCTACATATTGAGGAGTGTAGAATAAAAAAAACGTTAAACTGCCTCCACACAGCCCAATCTCCTCAAATTGGGGTGGTTTTTTTTTTAGATTCTTTCCAAGACTATTTGTTACACTAAAATATTGTAAATCTCAGCATTTGAGACAAGCTATTTGTACTCGGCATGCCATGTGTACTGAATAATAAATAAAACCACAGTGTTGCTACATCCAGCTCTGTGCATGCCCCAAGTACTAAACTTGACACAAACGTATCAACAAAAGCCTTTATTTCCCATGAAGCAGAAGCACCCCAGTTGCTTACAGCCAGTCAATCTGACCCCATGCAACCAACAATGGCTGTAGTGGCTTGATTATCAGATTCAAGGTTGAATTTAAGTTGCTGGCAGTTGGAAATATTGCTTTTTTACTTTCAAATGGAGCCATTTTGAATAGGAGTTTATTGGGGGTGGGGGGGAACATATCAGCAAAGCAATTCAGCACATGCTGAAGTTTAAGCTTGTGTGTATAGTTCCATTGACTTTGTGTTTCTCCCCTCCTCCACACTGACCCATCGGAGCAGGACCTCATGAAAAGGTATAACAGATGCATATTCCCATGTGGTCCAGGAGAGTTCTCAGTGATTCTCCTGTGGTGGGATGGCAGCACCATGCTGTCCTCAACAGCACACTCTAGCCCATATCTTTTTGTTATCACAGAAGAATTCTTCTGCTCATAATTTATTTATCCTAGTACTTTAGAACTATAGTATGGATTTTGCAATTTGGAAATACTCTACAAATGGACAAGCCCTGAACCCATTGAAGCTGATAGTAAAATTCCCATTGGTTTCAAATCCTGGCAGCCTGGGCACTCTTTTTCACCCAATCGAAATACATCATCCAGATTTTCCTCTCTCTGCTGTTTTTCATCCTACCAGTTTAGGACCTGATCCAATTCCCACTGACATTAATGGGATTGGATCAGTCCCTTAGCCTCAGTACTGCAATGCACAAAGAGGTTGTCTGCAGCAATGTGATTCCAAAAATGTTTTCAGTAGCCCAACAAGCAAGTCAGCAGGTGTTTTACTTATTCTACTTTGTCTCAATCACAGATCTGGATTTGTCAGATAAGCTAGAGAATAGAGTTATCCAAGGACGGAATCCAGTTACTATTTGACTCGACTGATGCCAGATTATATCCCACACTTAGGCTGTAAAGACACTCTGGGCACAAGATCCAAAATAAAAACCACTTTTCACTAATCTCGCTTCCAATCACTTTTCTTAACAAGGGTATTTTTACCAGGTGGGACTTGTTCACTTTCACCAGCAAGAGCTGCAGAAGGTTTTTATTTACTTAAGAGATTTGAATATTTATTCCATTGCACCTGTAGATAAATAGAGTTAATTTATATTATTCAGAGATCCTACCAAAACATTGTTTCAGATGAGATTAGAGACGGGTAATTCAATCTCAGAAAGAATCCATAATTCAGAACCTTTTTGAATTTCTTAGGTTGTGGTATTTGAATCTCAGCAGAAGATTTTATTCTATTTGGGAGAAGGAAAAATATTTTTTTCTTTGCTCAAAAGAAACAAAAAACAGTGTTGTGTTAAAATGTTTGAAGTGCTTCTTATAGACTTTAGATCTCACCGTACCAAAGGCTTGGTGGTTCCGTACATTTTTCTGAATTCTCCTGTCTCTAGCTTAGTCACGACACAACAAAATATAAACATATTCTGTCATAGGTTACTTTGAATACAGCCTATCTTGCATAGGTGTAACAGATGGTAGAATCCGGATCTTAAATATTTCAGACCGTCAGAGTGTCCCTAATTGCAGGGTTGTGCCACAGCTGGTATAAGTATGCAAGAGCATCATTAATATTACTCCTGAATAAAGAGTTCCCGTTGACTAGTCTTCAGTGACAGCTGGATCAGGCCTTAAGGTTATATACCGTATTGCTGCACTAGGGGCCTGATTCGAAGCTCCTTGAAATCAGCAGAATAGAGCAAATTGCGTAATATCACAGGCACCTTATAACCATACATAATAAGATAGTTATGCTAAATATCATCATAGGCTACATTCTGACCCCGTTATTCTTGCTTAATAGTAACTTGTTCGATGATTGATCCCACGGATTTCAGTGGGACTGCTCATGTGATATAATACCGTTTAGACTTGCCTGTGTAGATGGGTATAGAATGTGCTGCTCAACCCAACAGTGTTATAAATACAGGTTACTGTGAAGCATTTTGGGAAAGCTTTGATTTGATTGTGCAAAAACACCATGCACTGCCAAGTTCAGTCAAAAAAACTCCCACTGGTTTGTTTCAGTGGAACAGGATCAGTCTTGAATTAGAAAGTGTTTATCATTTTTCACCTAAATTGTTGCTAGTGTCTGGGTTATTCTTATATCCAAATCAAGGGCATGAACACTATTTAGTCCTATGCATGTATGTTGTGTCTAGTAGTTGCTTCAAAATAAAAAATATGCTAAAACTAAACTGCCGCAGCATTTAATTTTCTTTTGGCATCTTGCCTATTTCAGCTAGGGGTTGGAAAACCCACCATCTGAGACAGGGTCCAAACTATAGCCTTAATTCTGCCCATATAGCCACACAGAGTCCTTCTGAAGAAGGACCACTTTGCAGGCTCAGGATCCATATGGACCTACAGATGGATAACTATTGAAAATCCACTGAAGTCAATGGAGCTACATCAGCATAACACCGGTTTGAGATCAGAATCAGGCTCTCAGTTTTTCACTGCTCAAAATTATCTGATTTATAGAAAACAATTATAGTCTAAGTTAAAAAAAGGGTAGGCTAGCTTGTTTAACCAGATTTCCAGACAAAGTGATACCATGGAAAAAATATTTAACACGTTTCTCTTCCACTACGTGCAACCACCATTCTCACCTTCATCCCGGACTAGAATCACAGCAGCTGTCTAAAGGCTTGTCTTCCCAATATCTGACTTGATGGCTTGCCCAAATTCTGACTGACAGACTCTGCCAGGCAGAGAGAGGCCTCTAGTCACTGACACTCCATCACAGGTGCGTTTCCCACTTGGCTGTTGATCAAAACTAACCATAAACAACAAGCTGGGCAGGCCAGTTTCTTAATGATTATGTGCTCACTCTCCAGAAAGTGAAACTTTCATCTGCTTTGCTTTCATTCATTCAGCCTCCTCTCACTCTCCCCACAAGGACACCACCACTCTGTATGTGAGCAGCCTTCAGGTATATATTAATGATTTTTTGAGTGAAAACATCTGTGGCCAAGACACTAACCCCTTTTTAAATGATTTAATGCTTGTGAAGGGGGCCTTTTAATAGCTCAAGCAACAGCTCCTTTGACAGAACATGCACAAGATTTAATTGAAGAACCATGCGGGCTTGTTGCTAGAGTCCCAGTCCCCTCCCAACCATTTTGTTGCTCTCTGCATTGCATCACATCTGAAATTAGACTGTAAATTCTCTAGAGCTGGTTGGAAATTGACTTTTTTTCATCCCAGACTGGAAAGTTTTCAGCCAAATTTTCTTCAATGATCATTTGAAATTTTCCACGGGAAACAGGCATTTTCTGCATAAACATTTTAGTTTTGTCAAAAACCCAATTTGCCATCAAAAACAGTTTTGACAAAAAATAGTTCAGACAGCCCTAGCAGAAACATTGGGTTTTCTCTGTCCTGTAATGCAGCAAAAACACTTTCAGAAACTATCAGAAAACTAAAAGAAATAAAATATTTATAACTAATAAAAGTTCAGCAGTCAGTAGCAGCATGGGCTTCCTCATGGTGTCCAGCCAATGAACCTCAGTCCCCTTCATTTGGAGGACAAGAATTTGTTTCTGTAGTCCAATGGTTCTCAACCCACAGGCCATTTGCAGCCCAATCAGCTCACAGCTGCAGCCCATCTGACATCCTCAGGGCAGGGCCATACAGGTAGTATTTATATATTGTGTAGATGTGGCCCACTAACACACAGAGAGCTGCATATGTGGCCCACACTGATAAATAGGTTGAGAACCACTGCTCTAGTCCCATTCAATACTTGGCTCAGAACTGCCAAAAGAGTTCCAAGGTCTGCCAATTGTGTTGGTAGGTCACTTGATGTGGACTTGCATTCGCTGGGAACTGGTGGTTAACCAAGAATGTGTTTGCATAGACTATCAAACAAGCACCAGATGGAAATGATTTTGGGGCTATTTCTTTTAGCCAGTGGTAGCAACTTCTACAGCATAAGAGGTGGGCAACACTCCCTACAACAACCCCCTAGTCCTAGCCTTAGGGAGACTGGAAATGGAAGGAGAAACTACCTGGTGCCTGCTAAATTTCCCAGGGAAGGAAAGATCATCTACACTCAAAGGCATCAGAGCTGTATGTCGGAGAGAGAAGTGTTGTATACTGTCCCCTCAAATTCCATGTATAAGGAAGGCTCTGAGATGAGGGACCAAAGGAAGAGAGTGTTTGCATGGATTGGCCCAGACCATGGATGTGCAGCACCCATCTTTTTAGGCTCACAAAACGTGAGAACCAAAACAGGTCAGTTATGCACAATTTTGCTTCTATAGCACCTTTCATCTGAAGAGCAGTAGGCACTTAACAGACATTGATGAATTAAGTCACACAACTAGGTAACTATTATCCCCAGTTTACCAAATGGGAAACTGAGGTACAGAGAGCTAAACAATTTGCCCCCAAATCACAATATGGATCAGTTACATAATCGGGGCTAGAACCAGGCCTCCTGAGTCACCATTCCCGGCTTTAATAGCTTTATAAAACAAGGCTCTAAAACTCAGCAGCTTGGTATCACAATACAAAGCTCTAGAGAGTGTGATTGTTAAAACCAATATTCAACACAATCCCTGCTACAACCTGCAATCCTAACGGCCAATGCATTAAGGCTGCTGTATCAGCCCCACAAGAGCCCGGTATGCAGTGCCGTATTATACAATCCCATAGTATTTTATCTGTGAGGTTAGTAACAATAACACAGTGGAACACCAGCACTGCGCTTCTGCAATTGCAAGAGCAAGATGGGTCAAAATATACCTGACTTTCATGTTATTCCCCCAGTATGTTCAAACAATCCCAAGCAATCTCCATGTGAATCCAGGTGCTCCTGTGCTCTCAAAAAGCTTTCTGAGACTAATTTGAATTCCAATTTTATTCCTGGTGTGTCTCCACTGACTTCAATAGAGTCACAGCAGGGATAATTTTGTCCCCCTGGGCTCTAACAGAAAATAAAACCCATATCAATGTAGCGCATAAACCTGTATTCCTGAAATTTCTGGAACTTTATCATTAGAAATCCATTCCTCTATCTAAAGAAAACTGAAACTGAATCCATGGCTTCTTTAGGTCAGTCAGCCCTCTCTGCACATGGGGATACCCTCCCATAAGCGCGTGCACACACCCACACCGGATACGTCTATACCGCACATTCCTTTCAGCAGCATGTAGAATATGTACACTACCTACCCCCCAGTAAGGGTATAAATAGTAGTGCAGACACTGCTTAGGTGAGTCAAGACACACCTGAACCCTTTGGGTGTGTGCTCGGGAATGTACCCTACGCAGCGCACTGCTTGCCCAAACGGTGCCTCCCATCTCTACACTGATACTTTAAGAGGTCTAGTGGCCTGCTGCCTCCCCATGGCTGGAGTCTTTCCCCTGTGGCAGTGGGGAGTCTTCCCCCACCACAGGAACCTGCTGGAGCCTCTCCCCACCACAGGGAAAGGCTCCGCCAGGTAGGGGACAGAGGGAAAGGCTCCAACAGCTCCTTGCTGGCAAACTTTTCTTCACTGTCTCCCCATGCCAGAGCCTTTCACTGACACAGGTAGTTATACACTAAGTGTGGATGCAGCCTGCTTTTCACTGTGGCGTGTAGCAACACATACGCTACATGCCGCCACAAGAGGCATGCAGTGTAAATGTAGCCATCATATGCATGCAGTTTTTCACATGCTTGTTGCACACTCCATTTCTCTCCTGCTAGCCTCCAGTTGCTGAGGAAAATAATAAGCAGGCCCCTCTCCCACTCATCAGGAGTGGCAGAAGCACCCTAAAAGTGTGGGGAGGGCCCCACAGGCCTCCGAATTAGGGCTCTGCCCCGCCGTGCCATGCAGCCCCCGTGAGGCTCTGCCCTCTTACCGCCCATTGCACCGATATTCGCATCCCCCCGCCCCTTCCCCCAAGACTCCACCCTCACACCACCTCTTCCCCCCAAAACCCCGCCCCCTCGCTCACTCTTCTCCACCCCCTCCCCACATCGCTCACCCTCACGACCAGTAAAAAGTGAGAAGGCCATGGCCTCTCCTGTTCTGGCACCCCTGCCACTCATCCCTCTCCATCTTCTCAGCCCCTTTTCATGCCCTTCTGACCAGTATGCTCTCATTCACCCAAGGTTCATCTGTTTTGGCCTCTCTTGTGTGAGGGAAGATGATCCCTGGGAGGTGGGGGAATGGTGATATCTCCCTCAAGAAAAAGAGAAGTGGGGTTCTACCTCGAGTTTGTTTTCTTTCCCTCCCCAACACCATGATTAAAGCTCTTCCCCACTCCTCTCCTGCCCACAGAGAGAGGGCCTTAGCGGGTTAGTAAAATAGCTCATGTTACAACATTGTAAAATGCTGCAAGTTGGTACTGGTGCCTCTACATATTTCTCTCTCTTCCAAGTTTGATCCCACAGGGCTTACACACATGTAACGGGTAGCTCCTGGTTAGTAGGGAGCAGCTCAAGAGAAGGTGTACTCATCTGGAGTACTGTGTCCAGTGTTGGGCCCCACACTACAAGAAGGATGTGGGAAAATTGGAAAACGTCCCGCAGAGGGCAACAAAAATGATTAGGGGAGTGGAACACATGTTTTAAGAGGAACTGGGATTGCTTAGTCTGCGGAAGAGAAGAATGAGGGGGGATTTGATAGCTGCTTTCAACTACCTGAAAGGGGGTTCCAAAGAGGATGGATCTAGACTGTTCTCAGTGGTAGTGGATGACAGAACGAGGAGTAATGGTCTCAAGTTGCAGTGGGGGAGGTTTGGTTGGATGTTAGGAAAAACTTTTTCACTAGGAGGGTGGTGAAGCACTGGAATGCGTTACCTAGGGAGGTGGTGGAATCTCCTTCCTTTGAAGTTTTTAAGGTCAGGCTTGACAAAGCCCTGGCTGGGATGATTTACTTGGGGATAGGTCCTGCTTTGAGCAGGGGGTTGGACTAGATGACCTCTTGAGGTCCCTTCCAACCCTGATATTCTATGATTCTATGATTCAAAGCAGCATTAATGCCAGCAGGGAATTGTGTGCTCCCTGCTTAACTCAAGCCTGGGATAACATCACCATCTGCACCCCAACAGCGGTCCAGGCTCTCACAATTTGTTGTGGCACTGCTACAAAGAGAAATCACTGCCTTCTCTGTGCCTGTGACCTGCTACGCAAACAAAATTACCTTTAGATTCTTCTTCTGAGGCCAGAGTTCAGTTCCCGCTGAGCGCACCTGCCAGGAGCTGCCCCAGATAACAGTCAGCCACCAGTTCAGTTTGACTAAAATCAAAGGAGTTTGCATTTGAAACCTTACAAAAAGGGAGCAGAAGTCCTAAAATACACATCATGCTAAATTCAGAGGTGACCTTCATGGAGGTTTAAATTAGACTTCAATAGGTGGAGTTAAGTGGATGCAAATTGGTCTATGTTGGTGCTGAGGAGCTGGAAGACGGCACAAGAAGGGAGTGACCTACTTTAACTTAAACCTTCTTACATCCTCCTGGTAGCTGCTTTTCCTGATGCTCCCTTTTTTTTTTCCAGCTCATTCACATGGAATTACACAATTTTAGGCTCCCTAAGACTAATGGACCAAAACCACAAGTGATGTGTATGAGGGTGCACATTGGTAAGTGTTGGGAGTCTAAGGCTTAGTTAGTCTGCACTACGAAGTTTTGCTGGCAAAGCTATGTCGGTTAGGAGAGTGGGGGGAAAATCACATACCTGTAATCTCTACAGCAAAGTTGGCAAAACCCCGTGTGCAAAACCTCTGTCGGCATCTGCTGCATATGCACTGAAGGTTCTGCCAGCACAGCTATACTCGTATTAGCTAGGATGGCAGAGCATTTGTAGTGTAGATAAGACCTAAGATGACACAACATACTTGCTGAGGAACCCCCACCTGCTTAGACTGACCTGTACTGACCTGAGAATTGGGCCTTTCCGTACTACATGAATACTACACAGTGCATTGCTAGCACTAGCTTGCAGGAGCTCTTTAGAAACCATGTCAGGCATTTAGTAATATTTGTATTTTCTGTTTTCACTGTTACAATTCCCAGTGCATGTTGTTTGGTGTTTTGTTTTGTTTTTAATCCAAGATGGACCGGATCCATCTGTTGTTAGAGACTGAGTTGGTACGTGTCTAAAAGCTGGGACTTTTGAAGGGAAGATTCTCACTGTCCTCTCAAGAGTAGCAGGAAAAATACACCCAACAGACTACAGTAAGTACTGGTTGATAGTGGTTCCAACTCAAAAAATTCCAGTCCTCCACCCTCCCAGCAGGGACCACACCCCAGTCCCCACTCATTGCCCTCCACAGAGACCCTGGGTCTCCTTTGGCCAGGAGTCTCCACTCTCTCTTACCCAAACTGTGCATGAGATGGTGCCACCAGATGCCGAGTTCTTGGCAGACTCCCCTGCACGTTACCATACAGGAACAGACTTCCCATGCTCAGGTTGTGACCCACTTGGTCTGGCCACCCCTCTGTCTGGATAGACAGGCAGCAAGGTCAAATCTGAGAGCCATTGAGCCCCGGCGTGCTTGTTTGCAATGCTTGAATGCCATTCATTGAAATTTGGTTCAATCCCCTTCCATCTACACAGGTATGTGTGTCAAATTTCAGTGCTGTTGGGACCACTCAGCCAGAGCAAGGTTTTGGACTGCTGATTCAGTACAGGACCACTGCTTAAAATTGGTTGGGCCATTCCTCCCCAGACCCACAGCTATGGAACTTACAACCAGAGCAAAAAACCGTGGGTGGGTGGGGGCATTCGTGCTCCCTTACCCCCAAATGGGGATACCACATTACAAATACGCTTGGAGAATGATGTGTGTCTCTATCTCCTAATTAGAGAGCTGGACCCAGTGGCACTAAGAGAGGAAAGCGGCTCTCACAACCTGCAGTACAGATTGCTCTGTGATTGTTATTTAGGCATTGCACTATACCACAACTGCCTGTATTGTATTCCTGTGTATCTAATCTAGAGACAAAAGGGAAGGGGTCTATATGTGGTACTGCTAATAAAGCTTGGGATTAAGCCAACATTATTTCATACCCATGCCTGTGTGTAAATTGTGTGGAATTAAGTCTGAACTAAAGGAAAGCATTATTCAGAGAACTGTAGAAGTTAGAGATGGAAAAGATTTATTTCATCTTCTAAACAACCCTCTTGCCAGGATGGATAGACAGATACTGCGTACTTCAGTGTTCTGACCAAGCTGGTTTTACCCTTTGAGACAAAGGACAAAACTTATGTCCTCAAGGCTTGGTCCCAATTTTCATGTTAAAAAAAAAAGAAGTGAATAACTGAGAAAAGTTCAGTATAGCATTAGCACAAGAAATATACACCACTGGCAATAATCTTGCATTGGTAAAGGTCGCGTGCGGGGGGAGGAGGGGCAGAGACCCACAATGCCTTTTTTATATAGTAATTCTATGATTACTTCATATACCTAAATATTTCCATCTGAGGAAAGAGTGCCTTGTCACTGAAGTTGTGGCCCAGAGACCTGGGTTCCATTCCCGCTTTGCCACAAGCTTCCTGTCTGACCATTGGCAAGTCAACTTGCCTATCTAGGCCCCAGTTCCTCATCTATAAACTGGGGATAAGAATACTTCCTTACCTCACAAGGATGTTGTGAGGTTAAATGCATTAAAGGTTATGAGGTGTTTAGATGTTATGGCGATGAAGATAGATAGACAAGGGAACTTTCCCTCCCTGCAGGTTGCATACTATTAAACAACACTGAGTTTCTGTAAAAAAAAAAACAAAAACAAAAACCCAACCCCTCCCCCGTCCAAAAAAACCACCCCATCTTCTTTCTACAAGGGAGATGGCATTTTAAAGCCCATAGAAAGGAAACATTTATATAAATGCAGCTCACTTGGCCATTAGGTCCCATGCCTATTACTTTCATGAGGTGTTTGAACAGGAGCTTTCTCCCTCACCAACCAGCCTCATCTTCTATTCTTTTATTTGTGATGTCACAAATTGTTACTGTGTGATTACTGTGGAAATTTAGAATGATGTCTTCACTGTTTCATCCAGCAAGAGAAGAGATGCTGGGAGGGGAAATTCCTTATTTAAATAAAATTCCTTATTTAAATAAAATATCTCTGCTAATCAGCAAATATGGCATGAATTTATGAAACACAATGGGAATTGAGTTTATGCCTTAACTCTCTCCTATCATGGATGTACCTCTTTAAATATTTTCCCTTTTGTGTTCAGTAGTCTTTAGCAAACTGATTTTTATCGGCAGAAAAAAAAAACACTTTGTAGCCTAAAGAACAAAGCGAAGGTAAGGGGCAAGAGGATGTTATCCCTTTTGACCCGAGTGGTTAGCCAATATTCTTAACAGGTTGTTTCCAGTTGGAAGAAGAAACTGAGACAGAGTCGGCTATTTCTTTGATGCAATCCTGTTAATTTCTAAAGAATGTACACAGTGCTGTTTCCCTGAACAATCAAACAGCAGGAGGCAGTTTCTTTGCTCATAGCTCCAAGCCTTTTTCCAGACAGAACGCTGCCCAAAAGCACACTATCTCCCTCTCTCTCTCTCTCATGCGCCTCTCTGGTTGTTTCTGGTGCTTCTGTGCCACCTTCTGTGGTGTTTCTGCTGCCTCTTTCCACACATATGCAGTTCCCTCAAAAAATGCCCAGCCCCCTACAGTTACACTGAACCTCTAGTAAAACCTTTCTGCCCACATAGCTCAGTTTCAGACCAACCTTGCATGTGGTCTGTGTTTTGGGTGGTGGCTCCTATTGTTTAGCTCTCTAGTCCATAAAGAAGCTTAATTGCTTTTTACATTTATCCTGAATTAAGGGCAACTGTTACACTCACCAGTTTCAATGAGGTTTCACCCAACCCCCAGCATAACACTTTGTTCCTCTTCACTGAAAAATACATCATCTAAAAGCATTCATTTGTCATCACTGTAACTTGGAGCAAGCAAAAATAATGGTAGCAATAACATCAATAATGCTGCATTTTATAATCTTTTTGTATCCTTTTAAATCAACGTAATCTGCCATGTTCATTTTATAGGACTGGGTATCAATATTCTTAGAAGCCCACAGAAGAAAACTGAATCATACTACAAATTTGTGTTGGGCATAAAGGGACATTTTGGTCAGTTTAACTATCCAAATATTTTGTCTCCTCCTCTTTTCCCCCCACTTTGTGACTCTCCAGTATTCTACGCTTCCCTTCTTGTGATACAATCCTTGGGAACCTTCAGGCTGGGTCCCTAGGAGAGGGAGGGAGGACTTAGCGTGTAAGCTCCTTGGGGCAGGAACTGTCTTTTTGTTTTGTGTGTGTACAATGCCTAGCACAATGAGGTTCTTGTCCATGACTGGGGTTCCTAGTGACTATGGTAACACAAATAATAAACGAACAATAATAATAAGGATCTTTAATTGATCTGAACCTGGAAAGAGGTTTGCTTCACTGCGGTTCTTACAACACTTAACCCTACTAAAAATAAGTGTGAAATTCGTTTTTAGAATTCATTAATAGATTTACTTCATTCCTCTATTACACAGCAGAGTCACTCAGATGCCGTGGTGATGGGCGCAGTGCAAGGACCTAAACAGAATAAAACTTTGGAAAAAAATGATAAAACAACTCAGCCAAACTATATCTTTAGAAGGCGATGCTACAGGACCCTCTCACAATATTAAATAGCCCTGCTCCTCCATTAGGGTTTAATTACCTGCCCTCCTCCCCAATGGTTTTATTGCCATGTTGCTACACTGACATGTGGAACCATGGTCTCATGTCTGAGCATGCTGTAATATTATTCCCTGAAGCATTTCCTCTAGAAATGATGTTTCAGCACCAGGAAAACAGACTGGCTGGTGTTGACATGACATTTCCAATACTTCTAGGAACTGCGAAGCACTGTTGTACCAGGTTGTTGGTGATCTGTGGGGCAGCAGAGTGGAAAGGGGAGAGGGTTTTCCTTTTTAATCTCCATCTTTTTTTAAAAAAAGATTGATCCAAGTTGTCATTCCTTCCCAAAATATTTCACATAATCAAGAATGTTTTTTCCTATGTTGTTTATCTCTGCTTCCTAGTTACCACCTTGTGACCTGATAACCTCTTTATTTGTGACCTGTTGCCATGGAAAGATATGTGAGGACATAAATAAAAGACCACAAGTTTTCAAACATATCTGGAAAATAGCCAGATGTATTTTTACAACTATAGGAAAGACTCATCACTCAAGAATGAGCTCACTATTAAATTATTAGTTTTATACTTTGCAAGGTTGGTATTGAAACCTGTTCTTTAAACATGAAGTCACCTCTTGTTGCCAGATACAGATAACTAGCTTGGTATGCAGGTAGGGTGACCAGATGTCCCGATTTTATAGGAGCAGCCCTGATATTCAGGGATTTTTCTTATATAGGTGCCTATTACCTTCCACTCTCTGTCCCGATTTTTCATACTTGCTTTCTGGTCACCCTAGATGCAGGCTGATAGTGACTGAATGCAATGGGCAAGTGCAAGACCATTACAATATTTGGGAATTCAAATTGTGAAATGTTCGGTTTCCCCTTTCTCCCCAGCTGTGAGATTTCTACGGTCAAATACAGAACTTTGGATTTCCCTTAGAAGTTTATTGTCTCAAATGCAGATATAGTCAGAGCATCTCTTCTTTTTATTTCATTTCCCACTGATAAACTTTTTCCTACTGTTGGACCCCTTAGCAAGCAATTACCAACACATGGGTAAACAACTGCTCACCAGTGTGAGTAAGGGGTTCACAATCTGATCCTATGTTAAGGAATGGGAGAATTTCCTCCATTAAGGCCCCAGTCCTGCACTGAGCTTTGTGTAGATGGGCCCCTGCCCCTTACCCTTGAAGTCAAAATAACCCTGTGCATCTGCCAATACAGAGCTCCTTGCAAGATCAGGGCCTAAATTAGCACCCCACTTGAAAATAGTAACTTGTAGATTTAGAACGGAATTTGAAAATGCTTAACTTAAAGTTACATTTGACTTTGGGAAAATGTGAGTTCTGCTCCAATGGATAAATGCATTTGTATATATATTTTTCCAGTTAAGCCTAGATGCAGGAGTAGAATTACTTCCAATAACGAACATGTAATGACTGTGTGGTACAAACATC
Source organism: Lepidochelys olivacea (assembly GCF_965140295.1). Classification (NCBI taxonomy): domain Eukaryota; kingdom Metazoa; phylum Chordata; order Testudines; family Cheloniidae; genus Lepidochelys; species Lepidochelys olivacea. The sequence continues at coordinate 205,917,411 of NC_140412.1, read as the reverse complement.
CATCTAATTAGAAACATATTTTAAATTAATTTAAATCACTGTTTTTCCAAAGGAAAATTAACTAGAGTAAGGTCATCACCAGGATCTTTTAGCTGAACTTTCCCCACTGAATTTTTAGATTAAAAGGAAACTCAGATCTGAACCACCTCTCAGTTAGGTTTTCTAAAACCAAACCCCAGCCTCCATGGGCCACCTTTAGTTTAAAATAAGGATAGAAATTATATGACATCCAAAACAAGCTTGTGAAGCACAAACCACCACTGTGTTCCCCACCCTTATTCCTAGATTTTTATTTTCCTTTAAGGCTGTGGATCAGCCTCTTTGTTTTCAGCATACAATTCACTGACTTTACAGATAATTTAAAAAAAATTAAGGATGAAATCCTGACCCTATTGAAGTCAATGCGAGTTTTGCCAATGACTTCAGTAAGGCCAAGATTTCACCCAAGAGCTTTTAAACCATTATTTGGAGGAATTCTGACATCATCATCCATTAGGAGCTTTTTTTCTACACAGTATCAAACAAATATTTGTAGTTATTGCAACGGCTTAGTGAAAGAGGGCCTGGTGAGGTTTATATGAAATATTTCATACCCAATAAGACAGTTATGAGGGTTGTCATGGAGAGTTCAAATTTTCAATATATTACAGTGGGATTATTTTTGTAATCCCGCTGGGCTAGGAACTGTCTTGTCATTATTTAGGTGTACAGTGCCTAACACAGTGGAGTCTGGATCCTTGACTGCGGCCTTCACATTCTACTATAATAATAATGTCAGTTTTTAAAAACAGACCATCTTCATTCACCCCAAGCAGAGGTTCACTGGAACTAGCATTGCAATTTTGTACCTTGCAATCATTGACATTAGAGATTGGCCCAAGATGTGACATTTGGATCTGTTGTGATAATTGGGCCTACAAATTTACCCTATTTGTGACTTTAATGTAAAAAGTGAGTGCAAGTTCACAAGATGTCACAATAACCTGTAACAACCAATGGTGATGAATGGTATGAAAAAGAGACAGAAAGATTGAACTAATCCAAACAAAAAGACCTACAGCCATCACTCAAGGACTGTGTGTTAAGATTATGTCTGCTAAACAAGAGAAGTGTGGAACCAGAAATCAGTGAGCCAAAATTGGTATGTTGGAAACTAGGCCTAATTGGTGGACAAAATAATGAGGGGATGGGCTATTCCACCCATCACTCCCTTTGTGGGTCCTTAAAGAAAGACTTAGGGGCAAAAAAATGGCTACTGGAGTGAGCTTCACCATCATGACTGCCACGTCCACCACCACCTGCGCCACCAGGCCTGCTCCTGAGAAATGTTCTGACCAGACCTGGCCAGAGAGAGGCCCCAGATGACATTGCCACTTCTGCCAGCTCCAGCTGAATCCCAAACACCAACTGGGATGAAATGGGATTGGACTTTTAACTACAGCAACAGCTCCGGCCCATCTCAGTTAACTGCTTCTCTTTTCCCCAGATTTACTACCAGTTTTGGTACCATCTCAGAGACTGTCAAAAAAGGGATTTTTCTTTCAAAAACTCTTTCCAGCTAAAGGGAAAGGGAACAAGGGCTGTGATTGAAAACCTTATTTAATACTTTACATTTCAAATGCTTTAACTGTTTCTCCTTCTTTTCTGTATCTTTAATAAAAGGTTGAAAGAATGTTTAATGGTGTGTTTGCCATGGCACTAAGCAGGTTGAGGTTGCTGTATGCCAAACCCCGAACCTCGTTTAATGCAGTTTGGCGCTGGACAGTGAGTAGGTTATCACTGGGCCCCTATATTCCATTTAAATGTATGCAACAAAACACACCCTTTTCTGAGACTTTTACTAGAAGACCCAGGCTGGATGGCGCAGGGAAGGGGAACAGAGGCACTTCCTGATATAGCTTCTGCTTTGGGAATCCTGTTGGCCAGGATTCCTCGTAGGCAAGCCAGAGGGGATGCACCATGGAAAATATTTTGCTGCTCCTCTGAACTCCTAGGAGCAAAGCTTGTCTCCACCTGTGAACAGCCAGTACTCTCTGTTGACAGCACGCCAGTTTCAGAGCTACAGGGGGCAGACCATGCTCCTCTTAGGACATGATGTTAGGGCCAGCAGATTAGTCTGTCACTCTCAAGTGCTATATACTGTCCCCACTTATTCCCAAAGCCATATGCTCCATGGGCAGGGCTCAGCTCTATATGTGTGGCAATGTTTACGTAAAACAGGTGAATAGCACTTATGACTCTGAATTTTCTTGTGAATACTGATTTCCATCTCAGACTTCATGCTGTTGCAGTTTTACAGACTCAGCAGTTTCAGTGCCCCCATTGTTGGCACAAACTCACCCCTCCTGCACCAATGGAACAATGTGAGATTTTAAGCATTTAGATAAACAAAATAATTTCTCAGGACTAATAACATGTATACTACATAACAGTCCAATATGATTTGGCCTATATAAGATATAAATAGGGGGCTTTCTGATATAAAAAGTAGCTCAACACTAACATTTCCCTTATGGAAAAATCATACACAATTGAATAAAAATAATAACATTTCTATAGGTGTATAAACTATCCCATAGAATTTAATGGAAAATTATTTGCCTCCTTACAGAATTCTATAGGATTTAAAAAAAAAAAAAAACTACACAAAGGATATAAAGGATATAAATTCTACACAACTACACAAAGGATATAAATTCTCTTTTAAGAGTAATTTACCATAGAAACCAGTTACATTTCTATAGAACCTTATTGGTTCTATCCCTATCAAGTGCTACAGGACTTTCCCAAAGGGTTCCCCCCATTATATTTGTTGCCAGCAAAATATTAATACATGAATGATGATATGTTTTTATGAATGAGGAGTTCAAATCATAGGAGCTAAATGGGTGCTGTGGACTGATGGGATAGTTCTGCATTTAAATCTGGCTGACAAAAAAAGAAAAGAAAAGAAAGAAAGAAATTGGATCCCAAGTGAAAAAATGAATGTGGTAGTTTTAATCTGATCCCTAAAGGGACATTTTTTTAAATCTCAGCACCTCCCATCTCTGAGCAGCAGTTCCTGCTAAGGAGAGATTTTCATGTGGAATATCCAAACAGATCACGACTTAAGTGCATGGATATTGACAAAGCTGTGAGAAGAAGCTTGTGCAGCGCCTGCCTCAAGCAAATGCAATTAGTTTCTCATTGAAACTAATAGCAGATTTTTAAAGAATAAAAAAACCTAAAGGAAATCTCCCAGGCAGTTAATATTGTATGGCTAAGAAGTCTATCACCATGCACTTGCTTCTTAGTCACTTTTCCCTCTTAAATGTTTTGACTATAATCTATCTGTTCTTTTATTTCACCAGTGAGATTTAAAATAAATAGGAGACAATATATCTTCAAAAGTGATTTTATCTGCAGGTTTTAAATTTGCACCTTTTGGGTAACTTACATTGTGTTAGGAACAGAGACGGAATCTTGGGATCCAGCCAAGCTCAAGCTGCAAAACCGGGATCCAGTTTTAAACAGACCCAAATGTAGACTGGCTGAATCCAAGCTTTTAGTAGGGGGGCCATCTCTGTTTACACATTCATAATAGCGGGAAAGAGAGAAAAAAAGATAGACACTTGCCATATAAAGAGGAAGCTAAAGTAACTCAAAGAAGAGCCATAATCATAGTTCTCCTCAACTTTCCCCTCACCTTCTAGTGGGCAAAGGAAAGCCTAGCTGATTAGAACGGTAAAACCTATTAAATGGGATTTCCAGTGCCCTGGCTCAGCTGACAATTAATCTGTTTTGCCTTTTGCCTGTCAGGGTTTTTCCATGCAGTGGGCTCTTGTTTGCTATGAAAGTCATCTGAGTATTTGTTAGTGTCACAGCCAGAGCCAGATGATGTTTATTCTGCTAACATCCAGTTGGAGTCCAGCAGCATTGGACGAGGTCAGGGATATATTTATAGAAGCAGCTATACATCAGGACTCATTTTCTTTCCCTTGCACTAATCTACCTAAGCTCATCCAAAATAGAAAGAAACATGCAGACATGCAACTAATATACTCATTGGGCTGGATCCTTACCTGGTGTAAACTGGTGTAGCAGCGTAGAAGTCAATTGAGCCACACTGATTTACACCAGCTAAAGCGCTGGTCTGTTATTATGAACAGGGAAAGCAATAATAACAATTTTTAAAAAAATCACGGTGTGTAGCAAAACAAGTTTTCAGTGAAAAATTACCAGCCACCTATTCTGGGAACTGCTAAATGTGCAATCAAGCACTGTTCCTCCCACTCCCTCAGTTGCTAGAACATGTGAAAGTTGGGCTGGATAGGAAAGATCCAGTCAATAAAAATAACAAAAAGACTTAAAGCAACATCATCATTTACCTGAGGAAACGGGGAAGACGCTGTCTATGAACGAAGTGTGAGATAGAACACAGCAGAAAAAAAGCTGAAGATAAAATCCCAAAGCTATTAAACTGAAGACAACCATGCTGGCTGCACTCTGTAAAATTCCAACTTAGAGATGCAGGTCTGCTCTGGGGATCTCTCTCTCTCTCTCCACTGTCTTCTCTATATCTGTCTTGCTTGCTCTCTCTTCCCCTTTCTCTGTGTGTGTGAGAGTGTGTGTTTGTATGTCTCTCTCGCGCTCGCTCTCCTTCTGTCTCTCTGTGCCTTTAGGAAGAAAGAATGCCAACCATTTCCCATTAAATCTTCTCCTTACACTAGACAGGGTTATATTTAACTCAAGCAGTGGATCAGATGCCCCCACCATGCATATTAGCTATTAAAACCATGGTGTTGGGGATTCTGTTTTTGTTAGCAGACACCAAAAGGCATTTTAGATGATAATAACAAGGAGGAGGAAAGTGAGATATTGTAAACTGAACCAGAAACAGCATCCCTCATTACTGACAACCAGACACAGACATCAAGATAGGGAAACTCCCAGTCTAGTTTACTTATCACCATTTTGCAGTTCAGTTTTTGCATTACACTAATTTTGGACCGGGCCATTTCACCTTTGGCTGATATGATTATGTGTTAGTTAATTATTGTTAACTTTCTCAGCACTGGGCAAGTCACAGGGGAAGACATGGTTCATGCCAGAAGGGATATCTCTACACGGCAAAGGGAAGGGGTGATTGTAGCACAGGCAGGCATGCCCAGGTTAGCTTTAATCTATCTAACACGGGTAACAATAGCAGTGTGAATTTGGTAGCGCAGTCTTCAGCCTGGGCTAACAACCAGAGAGCAAGCCCTCCACTGGTCCCTGGTTATGTACTATGGTTTCTAGCCAGTGTTGAAGCCCCTGCCACCACAATCTACGCTGCTATTGTTACCCATAGATTAAAGCTAACATGGGCATGACTACCCATGCTACGCTTGTACCTTCATTCTGCAGAGTAGACAGACCCAAAGGAGTTTATCATTTAAGATCCTGATTCTGCAGAAGAATCCTTGTACTAGGACTCCTGATGAGCATAAGGGTCTGCAGTGGCAGATCCCTTTACAAGATCAGGGTCCAAATTAGGTAGCTGGTCAAAAAACACCGTGGGAGCTTCCCACGCTGCAGAGGAAATGTTTAAATAATAATACCAATTTTTTTTAAAAAAACCTTGCCAACATTTTTATGAATAGGCCATATCAGGCCACCTGACCCACTGCGATATAGGCTGGAACAGGGAGCACACGGTGCCAACAGCGGCAACTACTTTACTGAAGACAGCATAGCTCCGAAGTAATACAGCAAGTGAGGCTACATCCGCACTACAGCTACAGCTGTGCCGCTGTAGGGCCATAGCACAGATGCTTCCTACGTTGATGGAAGGGGGTTTTCATCTCTGGAATTAACCCGCCTCTCCAAGAGGTAGCAATTAGGTCGAGGGGGAAAAATTCTGTTGACCTAGCTACATCTACCCTGTGGGTTAGGTTGACCTAACTACAGCACGCTGAGCGTGAAATTTTTCACAGCTCTGAGCAACTGTAGCTAGGTTAATATAATTTTTCAGTGTAGACCAGGCCTCTGTGCAACCTACAGTTAACTCTTTCAATGCCTCCCATCAGTTTTCTCCCAATTTCTTTTAATGGGGAATTCTGCTTAAAATTAATATTACAATATGATCCCACACCTCAAGATAGTTTTGTGAACAACCCCCTTTACTTTTATGGAACAAGCAGTTTAAGCCTATCCTGCCTGAGCTAGATAAACTATTCCTGAGCTAAACCTGGTGCCAAAGGGACATTCTAATGTGTCAAAGAGAGCAAAAACAAATCAGGCAAAATACTGCTACAGAAAACATGTCCACCCCCATAAATAAGGTGAATACGGAGATGTTTGCATTTAAACACAAAGGGGCCTTTTCGTCACTACATGGCTTAGGTGGATTTAGTTCATTATCATCACTAGTTATTACTGAAGTTGTCACTGGAAACTCAAAAGGTAACATCTGATCTTCAGTCTGCCTAACAGCTCCCAGCCGAAGTCAGCCAGCCAGCCAGGCCCCATCAAGGCACAAGTGCTGAGATTTTGCTTTGTTTTCATTAACGGCGCAGTCCTACTGAAATTCATGGCAAAACTCCCCTTAGTTACAGTGGGAGAAGGATCAGGCCCTTTGAAAATGAAATGGTGAAATTATTTGAGTGGTTAATAAAAAAACAGCACTAGGTTTGCCTAAAGTCTTTCCCCAGCCCCTGCATTACATTCAGTGAAGCTCCTCAGTCAAATGGTTTACTTCCCCAGCCACTCTGTTTGGGCTTGATCCAAACCCTGCAGAAGTCAATGGAAAGCTTCCAATCATGCTTAATGGGCTTTGGATCAGCCCCTTGATACAGTGGTTTGGCAAGGTTTGGGGGTTTCATACAGTTAAGCCCCCTATCTATCACCCAAAGGGCAATGAATGCTAAACAGAGATCTTTCCCCTTTATCTTATTGCATCTGCTGTTCACTGGTATGGTTAAAATGCATATTAAAAGTGATTCATAGACCCAGCCACCACAGTTATCCCATAACCTTTTTTACAAGCCAGTTTTTTCCATGCAATGATGTTACAGAAGAGACTGAACTGGATGTGTGTTTTACATGATCCATATTTATATCTTGCCTGAAATTTCTGTTCCAACAGCAGAACTGCTGTGCATAGACTAGAAAGTATATTTATTTTAGGGGTATTTCTATTTTTAAATTCCATTAGCTTCAGGCAAACACAACAGAACCCCCAATCTTGCAGACCCTTACTTAGGTGAGGTACCCCAGTGGGACTGAAAGTTTTGCAGGATCTGGCCCAAATAAATTGTTCCACAACCATGACCCTTAACACCACTGCAAGCTTCAGTCTTTTGATCTGTTATGGTGGGGTATATCAGTATTTTTATTTCAGGGAATAAACTGGGAATTCAAAAAATCCACATTTGATGCTATATTAATTAAGTAAATGTCAAAAATCCAACTAATCATTACGGGCAAAAAACAACACAGCCACTACCTTACCTGCTCCAATAGCTGTCTATTGCCTTTTTCAGCCCAGAGCTAAACTCTTGAAGGGAGAGGATGGTGGAGCCCTATTGATCAGTCCTCCCATGTAAACTGAATTTATGAACCTGTCCTTTCTGTGCAAGAATTAATGACAATTCAATTAAAGAGAAGGCTTCTTCCCAGTCCCATCTACTTTCAGCTGGCAGCTCCTTCATCTGCAGCCAAAGGAGAACGAATGCACCTAAAATAAACCATCAGTAATCTCAAAGGCCTGTGCAATCAAAAGTTTAATTAAAGAACAAAGCCAATGAAGCCTTTTCAGTTCATATGAATGAAAGATCTTCAACGGTGTGACTGGGTAAAATGAGAACAAGACAGAGTATTAATGCAATAATTTAATATGCCTTTATGTCTGCAAAGTAAGCAGTACAGAAAAAACCTATTCATTTAATTAGAGGAGAGCTGGAAAAGATAATTTTAATTATGTTTTCTTTGCAAAATTTGCAGAATATTCACATAGCATTAATTTAATGCTAGCCATTTTTAACAACAAGAACCTGGTTTTTGTTTGTGTGCGCACAAATTAGGTCCATTTACCAACATGGGTGTTCACAGTTCTATGATGAAGCCAAAATTTCTTTGGGAAGATACTACCTGCAGGTACAGCCCATCAAAACCAATTCCTGAAGTAAACAAGGTAACAAATGAGAAATGCAAAGAATGGTCACAACACTTCCCTGCTGTTGTGTTTAGAACCAAAGGTCTCTAGAGACAAGGCAGAAAAATTAGCTAACTTTGTGATGAGCTAAATCCAACTATATGGACAAGAAAGTTCTGGCTTATTCCACATCTCTATAAACACTGTTCATCAACTGACAATACAGTCAGTTGATTAAATATGAGATAGCACTATTAAGTCTTCAGAATACTCATTGGGCAAACACAACCTGAGGGCAGGGCACTGTTGCCTAATAACTTCTGAAAGCCACAAGCTTTAAAAATCAACCACTTCATGGGCATCACATACTTCAGAGCAGCCATGTCCTCAGGTGTAAATGTTGCCAACCTCTCTCTTCTCTCTCTACTCAGCTCTCAACTGTCCTAAAATAAAACAGTAAAAATTGGTAGAAGAAAGATATTTTATTGTCAAGCTTTCCTGGGGTTATCTGACTACAGATAGGCCAAACCTAGCCCTCCCGCATCCAGACTTCCCTAGCCTTTGAGGAAGTTCCGATCTAGACCTGCAGCTCCAATCCATCTCTAGGGCCCAATCCTGCAACTCTTTTACCCATGAGTAATCCTTATGCACACATGTTGTGGGTATTTTTTCCCCAGCTTCTTCAGCTGTTGCTTTATTACTGAAAAGGGGATTCAGGGTCTCTTCCCACTATCCTGGTTCTGGCTGCCTGTTTAGTCCCTATTTTTATGTATTAATTTATGTTTAACATTTATAATTTAAATGTTAAAAATGTTAAACTTTGTAAAAGCATTGAGACATTCAAAGGGTTATCTAACACAGTTAAGACTACCAGGAGACGTTGGCTGCTGCCCAAGGAGCATCTGTGTCAGTTCTGCAACCTTGAATGAAAGATTTGGATGGATTTTCAGTGGATTTTTTTAAAAGCCAATTTATTTTACACATACTTTTTACAGTTTTTAAAATAGCTTTTTTTAAAATGTTGCAGTCCCTTCCTATGCTGCAACAGGTTATTAAAAGAGACCACATAAAAATTATAAACTTCTTTGGCTTAGACATGCCAGCTGAACCTTTGAACTTATTTTTAAATGGTTTTATACTTTAGAAACTTTTTTTTTGCAATAATGAGCCAATGACATATTTAAGCTGCCTACTTTTTAAAATTAAAATTTGTATTTTTTATACTTAAGCTTTCAATAAGGTTTTTACAGACAATATCACTTTTTTTGACCTGGGCTTTGATAATTGTTGTGTTTTTTTTGTTTTTTAAAGCAATGTTTTGTTTTACTGCCATTTTTCCTTTTTCTTTTGTATTTTAGTTATTTGAGACTTCAGTAGGCTTATTTTTATACTTAAACTTTTTTGACAGGCAATGTTAGCTGCTGTTTTATTTATTTATCACTATAATTTATATAATAGGTCACTATGATAGGTCACGTTTTACTAGTGCATTTGGAAGCAGTGAAACCATACAAAAACTATTTTTTTGGTCAGTGATTTTAATTAAATTGTTCATAGTCAAACAATTTAAATGAGATTGTCGCTGTACTTGCAGCAGCCAGCACAACTGGTTATTTACAGACACATGTATTAGGAAGGGCACATTTCCTTCAGAATGGCTGTCAAGGCATCTCAGGGAAAAGAGCATAGTGGTAGTAGATGTCACCATCTGATCTCTCCTTTGCACAGTTTGTTTGATTATTAAGGATTTTACCAGGTATGTTATACTGCCATAACTGGGTTTGATTATTAAACCAAGAATTCTTTTAAAAAAACAAACCAACACTTTTATATACTTTTTAACACTTTATTACTTCCATTGCCCCGGCCTATATAGTCCCCTCCAAGCTCTGCTGTGTTAATTTGTGCAAAAGCTCCTTTTAACCACACATACCTTTTCCTAAATAGTCACTTAAGTTTTTCATTTTTTCAGAAGACACTTCCCAAGACCTCACACAAGCTACTAAATTCTGGGACCATAACTCTGACTTCCGAAGTATCTCAACTGATTTTTTCTTGGCGGTTCTAAGCTTATCTTTGATGGGTTTTGCAATTATTTCTTAACTTAGTTCACTTTGCCTGCAAAGCTGTACTCTCTAAATAAAGTCCTTGAAGGACGCCTGGTTTTTACTTTGGATTTATGAAGATAGGTAACAGACATTGTGCTCTCCCTGCCCTTTCAGGAAACTCTTCTATTTAGTGTCTTTCCCCCTCTACAACTTTGATTTGCTCTTCAAGCTTTTTGCATCCATCCTTCAAGGTGGCATGTTTTGTTTGTAACGTTTTAGCCACCAGAAATAATCCTGGTGAAACTGCTGCCTTGATTTGGGCTTTCTTTGCCTTTGGATTAAAAAAAAACCTCGATACTATTTTTCCCATGGCTGCCAATGGGTCCTATTTTTTGAGAATTTCAGTCACATTCAACAGACTTTGCTGAGCTCTGCCAATCATTTATGGCATTCAACAGCTCTCTGCTGTGTGCCGCAAACATTCTTTTAATCTAATACCGCTCTCTGGAGTTCCTTTTACACTCAGTCCCAGTCTCCCCCTAATACTTCTTTAGGGAGTCCATAGGGGCCACCCTTAGATTTAACCCACTTCTCCAGGGCGGTACTAACTTCCTCATATTTAAACCCTTAAACCCTTCCAGTGCCATTTCCCTTATTCTTAGGTAGCAACCCTCAGACTAAGGGGTGTATACTTAACCTCCTCCAGACAGGTGGAACCTTGGTTTGCTCTGGGCTCATCACTGAAGTTACTTTACCTGCTCCAGACAAATGGCAGCCGAGTCATGGCACCACTATTTTGGCATTTCCTTGAGACTTCTTCCACTTGGCTCTTCAGGAATTCAGTCTGAGTCCAGGTTCCTTTATCTGGCATACAGCAAAGTTGTGCTGAGTTGATCAGACTCAAATACAGGGGGTGGCTATAGGGCATACCACACACCTAATGTTACACAGCAACTTCTTTTCTATACATTTACACATTACATTACTTTTACTACATACTGCATTACACATTTTGGGATTGGCTTTCTTATTTTGTAGGAACCAATCCCTGCACAGCCTCCATTGTCCATGCATGACATACTCTCTATCTCATGTAATGTTCTAGGGGCTTATCATATCCATTGGGATCTTGTTCATTGTAAATGGTTCCCTGGGTGTTCCCCCTTATCCGAGCTAGTACAAACAGTCTGTTTCCAGCCTGCTGATCCATTTAGCTACCTAATCCTGTCTCCCAAGAAACGAGGCCTCACCCATGACCAGTTACTCATGTCAAGCCTGGCCTACAAATACCAGGTGCTGAAATGAACAAGAATAATTTTACAGTCATAAATCAAACACTGAAACTCCCTATTATTGCTGTTCCCCCTCCTCCCCACACCTGCTTGTTTGTTTCATTGACTTGCTACTGTGCCTCTTTCCCACTCCAAGCTCTGTACTATTTACAGGTTTGTACAGTTCTTAGTGCAACGTGACCCCCAAGCTTAGCTGAGGTCTCTAGGTGCTACCACACAAAAACAATAAATATTGTTTTCAGAGGAAGGGGAATGTAAATAAATCTCAGTTATGAGCTGGGCTCTTGTTGATATTTACAGCCACTCCTGTCAGAGGAGAGGGTCTCTGGTAACGTTTTCATCTCCTTTTCATTTAGAGCTTACTTTAAATGGCTTCTGCACTGCTGCCCAGTGCAAAACTTACCAGCTATCCTAATATCACTGCAATGCTGCTGTAGGTATGAGGCCAAAGAATGTGCGCCAGGAGCTGGCTGTGACGGCTGCTAATTTAAATGATTTATAATTTACCCCTGCCAAGAAGTACAACCAATTAAATACCTCAAAGCACAAAACTCTTCTACATGAGCATTCCTGTTGGAAAAGTATTAATGACATTGCTTTCACATTTATTCCAGCCTCATGCTGTCTGCACCAAAGGATATTATGGAGGCTGACAATGCAGCTGCACTAGGCCTGATTCTCCCATTGCTCAATGGCCTCTTTACCATGTACAGGGCTCATAAAGGCAGTGCATCTGTGCAGTGGAGGATAACGTAGTGCTGCTTGCTGTTTGTCACCCTCCTCTGCATCCCCCAGCATATATGCATGTGATAGAGGAGAGGCCAGAACACCACTAATTCAGCAAAGGACTTAAGAATCTGCCTAACTTTACATGAATACTTCCAGTAATGATTGTTTAAGTGTCATGCTGAATCAGAGCCAAAAATCTGTATTAATGCTATCTTTTTTAAAATTACTATACCATTTTCAGTTTACTCTGATTCTCTCAACCATCTTTCCAAGGGTTCCTCCTGCTTTTGGATTACACAAGAGCTATCCACAGAGCTGAAAATCACATGTGATCTGTGGCGGTGACATAGGCCTACACAAGTTTATCAAAGAGCAAGATTGATCCTGGAACAGGGAGCAGAGCTAGGTGTTTGAGTCAAATGTCCCTCCATACCTGCCAGACTGGAGGAATGGAACAGGGGGGAAGTGGAAAGGGTGTTGCGACTGTTAACTTCACAGATGTTCTAGTAAATGAAAGCATTGAGATAGGAGAGAGAAATGACAGTGAGCGTAAGCCTCACTGGAGCTTGGTTTGGGCTTTTCTGGCACAGTGAATTTTCCACTGTCTTTTCTTTGTTAACTATGCATCCCACAATTGGCCTTTAAGGCTTCACACTACTCCCATTGAAGTCGATGGCAAATTTTCCACTGACTTCAAAGAGTGCAGGATCAGAACATTAGTAGACTGAGAGGTACTGAATATTTATTTTTTGTTAGGAATTAAGAAACCCAGCAGCACCCTGCTACTATTGTGGCCAGACACTTAGCATGGTCTAATCATTCCGGTATGCCAGTGTTGTTGTCTTCTAAATAGAGGATAACAGCTGTACCTAATCAAACCAGACAAATGCATTTTCCAAGCTCCTCTTGCAGAATTATGGAGCTATAATTAAGGCTGTGTCAGCATTTCCATTATTTACCCCTATTTTTGAGGGTTCAGTAACTTGGCTTTCAAACGTCCCTCTGAATAGCAACTTGACACACAAGGACTTAACCTTAGAGCTAATTTATTGTGGCAAATTGAAGGAGGAAAAACAACAGTGCAGCACTTTCCCAACCATACAACGAAGGAAAGGTTTAAAAACCCCTAAATTGACCTGTTTCAGGTGTATTTTTGGAGTTTATATATAAAAGCAATGTGCAGGGTAACAACAAGTGGGATCAAATAAAACATGAGTAAAGGGACAGATCTTGCTCACGCTGAGATCAATGGTAAAATTCCTATTGATTTCAATGGTGCAGGATTGGGCCTGATATGATCAATTACTTGTAGTATTTTAAACATCTTGTAAATGCCCAAAATATGAATCTTTAAAACATGTTTAGCAGCTCACAGGATGTGGAGTAACCATCCTCACATCCTACTTAACTCAGGGTGAGCAGAGAGTACTCAGCACCCTGCTGGGTCAGGCCCTACTGTGCATATTAATACTTTTTTACATAAACTACAGCAGTGCCTTAATGCAGTTGCAAAGAGGGGCTAGAATTCATATAACTGGAGGTTATCAGTAGCAGTGGAGGTACTGGCAATCAGCACCTCTCCGAGTCATGGACTATTAAATGCTGGGAGCATGTTCACGTTATCCTTAATGACACTGTCAAGGGCCCTGATGACAAATCTGTCAAAAATCAGAAATGCTCAACTTTTGGTTTTAGTATAGATGGGCTGATTCCTGCAAAGAGAGGCTTTTCTGCAACCACTGTGGGACTTAGTTGGATGAGTACCTGAAGGAGATCACGGATGGAAAGCAATGGCTACCAAATATATGTTTTTGTGCCTCATTAGCATGTTAGAAATGCGTGGCTGTCTTTTCCATTTCTCTCAGCCTATGACTGCACAAGTGACACTCATAACCATAGGCAAAGCTCCTGTAAATACAGATGAACACATTAGAAACTGCCCTTGACTTTTTCATGGCTCTTGTTACTTACAAAGCACTGTGGGGGCTACTCAACACATTACTTTAGGCCAAAAACTGGATGGGCCGAATTCTGCCTTCAATTGCATCCCTGCAACTCAGACTTCATTGCATCCATTTTGACTGGGCAGAACTTGACCCAAAATATTGTATGGTTGTTTTGCTGTTTTTAAAATAGTGGGACAGACACATATGGAAAGCACTAAAACACTGGATCAAACTGCTGGCTTTGTTGGCTTTTTTAAGAGCACATTTCCATATAGTGCTCCCACCTTGCAGGCGAGACCATGATAAGAGAGGAAAACTTCTTGGATTATTGACTCAAGCAAGCAGATTGCCTTCTAAATTAATTCCCCTCATTTCTTTTTGCACTATTTCAGTCAGCCTACTAGATTCCTGGAAAGAACAGACACTGAAAGCATTTTCATCTATATTAGTACGTGCCATAAATAGCTGAAATGGTCTGGTTTACTCAGGATCTCTCTCAGCCCTGTCCATCTGGCTTGAGTCATGCCATCAAAAGAAACAGCAAAGGTCTGCTTTAGAATAGCTGTTACTTGCTAATCATAATATTCTGTTACAAATAAATGTGTAGGAAAATACTGATACTAGATGGTGTATTACTGAAAGGTGCTAATAGCTATTTGGTCTTGGATTCAGAGATAATCACAGACCTCATTACACCCAATGAGTACCAAGCACTCTCTTTCAGGCTCAACAGAATGAGCAGTCAAGCCCCTTTATACAGTAAAAGCAGCTGCAGACATTGGGGGTTATGACCCAAGGCACTAGGCCATATGACCAGGGCAGCGCTAAACCACGTTGGGTTAACTGGGGTTTCCCTAATTGCAAATGCTAGGATATTTGTTGTAGGCTGTGCATACTGGAGTTGAGAGTGTGACTGGAATAGGGTGGCTTGGATGAAGTTTTATTTGAACAGCCCAAGAGGGGAAACTGAGGCAGGCTACCTGCATAGTGATCCCAGGCCATGAGGAGGAGGAGGGGAAGCTATTGGCCCAGTGACAGTGACTGTAAGAGAAAGCAGAGGGACAGAACTTCTTGGGCATAGAGTGTGCTGGAGCGGCAGACTTAGGGATTTCAGTGCAAGGAAACTGCCTGCTGTTTGTTTCTACTGTGTTCAGGGAAACAGGATTTTCTGTAGGTTTTCCCTAAACACAGTAAGGCCAAGAATATACCTGAGTTTTACCTTCCAATTTTCATCCAAATGGAAACAAGCCTGCAAGGCCTTTAACCTAGGCTAATAGCTTGGACCAACAATGCATTCTACACACACAACCATTTATACAGCAAACAGTTTGCTTACAAAATCCTTTACAACAAACAAAAAGAAAAGGAGTACTTGTGGCACCTTAGAGACTAACCAATTTATTTGAGCATGAGCTTTCGTGAGCTACAGCTCATTTCATCGGATGCATACCGTGGAAACTGCAGCAGACATTATATACACACAGAGATCATGAAACAATACCTCCTCCCACCCCACTGTCCTGCTGGTAATAGCTTATCTAAAGTGATCATCAAGTTGGGCCATTTCCAGCACAAATCCAGGTTTTCTCACCCTCCGCCCCCCCACACACAAACTCACTCTCCTGCTGGTGATAGCCCATCCAAAGTGACAACTCTCTTCACAATGTGCATGATAATCAAGGTGGGCCATTTCCTGCACAAATCCAGGTTCTCTGACCCCCTCACCCCCCTCCAAAAACCACACACACAAACTCACTCTCCTGCTGGTAATAGCTCATCCAAAGTGACCACTCTCCCTACAATGTGCATGGTAATCAAGGAGAGTGAGTGAGTGAGTGAGTGTGTGTGTGTGTCCGAGAAAAAAGGGAGGGGGTGAGAAAGCCTGGATTTGTGCTGGACATGGCCCACCTTGATTACCATGCACATTGTAGGGAGAGTGGTCACTTTGGATGAGCTATTACCAGCAGGAGAGTGAGTTTGTGTGTGTAGGGGGGTGAGGGGGTGAGAGAACCTGGATTTGTGCAGGAAATGGCCCACCTTGATTATCATGCACATTGTGAAGAGAGTTGTCACTTTGGATGGGCTATTACCAGCAGGAGAGTGAGTTTGTGTGTGGGGGGGTGGAGGGTGAGAAAACCTGGATTTGTGCTGGAAATGGCTCAACTTGATGATCACTTTTGATAAGCTATTACCAGCAGGACAGTGGGGTGGGAGGAGGTATTGTTTCATGATCTCTGGTGTGTATATAATGTCTGCTGCAGTTTCCACGGTATGCATCCGATGAAATGAGCTGTAGCTCACGAAAGCTCATACTCAAATAAATTGGTTAGTCTCTAAGGTGCCACAAGTACTCCTTTTCTTTTTGCGAATACAGACTAACACGGCTGTTACTCTGAAACCTTTACAACAAACAGTAAAGCAAACTCTTATGAAACACCACCACCACGCAGCCGGCAAGCTGAGAATGCCAACAGGAACAAAGGTGCCTGTATGCATAGATGCACACTGGACTAATGTCTGCACGGGCTTAACACTCGATGATGATTGAGCAGAAATATTACAGCATATGTTTTGTTGGACTGATTTAAGAATGCTAAGAACTGTGCATTACTGGGCCCCAGCACAGGTACTTTATATCTTCTGACCGGGTTGAACAATGAAAGACAAATCTTAACAGCCCCCTGGAAGCAGAATACAAAAGCAGCAGAAATGCCACGTTCCTCCTCTTCCTCAGAGTGATGATTTGTATAACCCTTTCCTGGTTAGAGGGTTAGATGATTGGCCTGTTTACCATTCTATTTCCTAATTTGGCCATTTTCTGGACAAGATACCTATACGATTTAAACCCTTTTGAATCAGATGATACTGTTGCTTATTTGCTCTCTCTGGTTATTCCACAATTGGATGATCAAGGTGCTACAAGGGCACCCAAGGAAGACAATGGTGTTGCGGAGAAGCTAAATTAATTCTTTGTATTAGTCTTCACTGTAGTCAATGTGAGGGAAATTGCCATATGTGAGCCATTCTTTTTAGGTGACAAATATGAGGAACTGTCCCACCTTGGGAGGGCAGCAGAGGAGGATTTGGAACAAATTGATAAATTAAACAGTAATAAGTCACCAGGACCAGATGGTAAACAGTGAGGTGGCAAAATCTGCAGAGCATACAAAATTACTAAAGACAGATAAGTCCAGATTTGAGTGCAAAGGGATCTCACAAAATTGGGTGACTGGGCAACAAAATGGAAGATGAAATTCAATGTTGATAAATGCAAAGTAAGGCACATTGGTAAACATAATCCCAGCTGTACATACAAAATGATGGGATCTATATTAGCTATTACCACTCAAGAAAGATCTTGGAGTCATCATGGACAGTTGTCTGAAAACATCTGCTCAATGTGTAGGGCCCTTTGTTTTCAGTTTTTATTTTATTTAATTTTTCCTAGGAATTTATCAGTGTTTATTACCACCACAACAAAAACAGGTGAAAATCAGTACAACAACTATTAACTTTTCTGGTAAATATTGGAGTTTATTTTGGTGGACGGGAAGACAGGGGAAAAAAGTATTCAGTAGATTAATGCTTTGAATTCCGTTCATCCATGTGGCTTGCTGCAGAACTAAAACAGAACTCAGAACACAATCCCACCCCTGAGTTTTAGAGAACAATATATCTCTAATCCCCAAATAAAACTTTTCATTTGAATAAAGAGTTTACTGTTGTAGACTTGGAACTATTAGGCTATAAATACTTACATTTAATAATTGCGCCATACCATTTGCAGGGCATACACTCAACTTCATTCTTTTCTTCTGTTTTTGTTTTTTTAAAAACTTTTGAATACTTCCTTGTGTTCTGAAATGTATTTTAATACAGATTTTCATTTTCCTCCCATTTTAGTGTATCAAATCTTTAAACTGCGATCTCACAGCTTGAAATGTGCACGTGGTAGACTTGAGATTCATCAGTATGTTCAGATGTGCACGCACTCAGAGCTTGTGTGCATGCCAGTTTGTTTATTGCGTGTATCTTCTAGACTAATACATAGTCTGACTTCAACAGGCAACTTTGCATATACACACAGACTAATGTATGATCATAATACATATAGCTCATGCAATGTATTATATTTTCCAAATACACATTTTTTTATATATTTGAATGATACAAAAGTAGGGTGAAAATCAGAAAAAAATGAATACCACCTTTTGTAAAACCCAGAAATTTTTCAGTAAAAATGAGGAGGCTGATCTATGTGCAGTGGCAATCAAAAAAGCAATGTGAGGAACGCCACTATATAAATCCATGGTATGCCCACACCTTGAATACTGTGTACTGTTCTGGTTTCCCCCATCTGAAAAAAGATACATTAGAATTGGAGGAAATACAGAGAAGGGCAATCAAAATGATTAGGGGAATGGAACAGCTTCCACCTGCGGAGATATTAAAAAGACGGGGACTATTCATCTTAGAAGAGAGACAACTAAGGGGTATATGATAGAGGGCTACAAAATCATGACTGGTGTAGAGAAAGTGAATATGGAAGTGTTATTTACTCATTCCCATAACACAAGAACCAATAAAATTAATAGGCAGCAGATTTGAAACAAACGTAAGGAAGTACTTCACACGCTGCATAGTCAACCTGTGAAATTCATGCCCGGGGATGCTATGAAAGCCCAAAATATAACAGGGTTCAAAAAAGAATTAGACAAGTTTACAGGGTACAGGTCCATCAATGGCTATTAGCAAAGATGATCAGGGACACAACTCCTTGCTCTCAGTGTCTCTAAACCTCTGACTGCCAGAAGCTGACACTGGATGACATGGGATGGATCACTTGATAATTGCCCTGGTTCTGTCTAGCACTGGCCATTGTCTGCAGACAGGACACTGGGCTAGACTGACCATTGGTCTGACCCAGTATGGCCGTTCTTATTTTCTACCTTTATTTTTCATGGTATACAGAACCAGAACTTTGGCTGGCCCCATCCCTCACCCTCGGCCATCTGTTGGCCCCATCCCCAACCCTCAACTGGGGCCCTTAGTTGCCCCAAGACGAACCCTAGCTTGCGGCCCCATCCCTAACACTTGCATGCAGTTCCCATGCCAGCCAAATCCCTAAGCCCAGCCGGCTCCAAACATCATCCTAGCCTAGGGCCTCCAGCCATAATACTAAACCTAGTCTAGGGCCACATGCCAGCCCTTGGCCCTCCAGTTGGCCCCATCCCCAACAAATGGTCTCAGAAAGCCCCAAACCTAACTCAACCCAGGGCCCTATGCTGACCCCACCCCTTACCAAGGGACCCCACTCTGACCCTTGCCCCCAGCCAGCCCCAAACCTAACCCTACCTTTAGGCCTCCTGGTGACTGCTAATTTACCCTAATTGTGAATTTGAATGTAAAAAGTCAATGTAAGTTCATAAGATGTTCACAATAACCTAGAACAACCAATGTTGATGGGAAAAGGTACAAAAGGGAGACTCAATTAGTCCAAACAAAAAGGCCTATAGCCATAGCTCAAGGCACGCGTTGAGATCACGCTGGTAAACAAGAGAAATGTGGAACCAGAAATTAGTGAACCAAAATTGGTGTGCTGGAAACTAGCCCTAACGAGTGAGCTTCACCATCATGACTGCTATCCACGCCATCTCCTGGGACCCCAGGCCTTTGCCATCCTGATCCTGACAGATGTCCTGACCAGGCTGGGCCAGGGAGGGACCCAGATGAGATCACCATCTCCACCATCTCTGGCTGAATCCCAAACACAATCTGGGATGTGAGCTTTTCTCTCTCTCCCTGCTGTGACTAGGAAGAGACAACCAAAAGCAAGGCCCTAAACAGCCCAGTGCTGGTACAAGTTTGCCAGGACTCAGAGTGGCTGATAAGATTGTACGCTGTACCTGCGTTTCTCCAGCTGTGAGGTAGCAAGTGAGAGTCAACACCGGAGACAGAAGCTGCATTTTCTATCTTTGCTTTTCTTTTCTCTCCCCGTTTGTGCGGGTTTGTTTTATTCTGCCTTCTAGGAAACTGGATTGGACTTTAACAACAGCTCCAGATCATCTCAACTAACTTCGTCCCTTTTCTGCTAAAGGACAGTTATTAACATCTCTAATGCCATCTAAGATTGTCAAACAATGGGATTTTTCCTTCTAAAAACTCTCTCCAGCTATAAGGAAAGGGAACAAGAAATGCTGTTAAAATGAAAACCTTATTCAGTACTTTATATTTCAAAAGCTTTAATTGGTTTCCCTTCTTTCCTGTATTTTTAATAAAAGGTTACAAGGATTTTTAATGGTGTTTGCCATGGTACTAAGCAGGCTGAAATCTTTATGACAAACCTCAAACCTTGTTTAACACTGTTTAATGTTGAACAGCAACTGGGTTACATTAACACTTTTGGCCCATTTATTCCATCTAAATTAATACAACATGACCCAAACCCCAACCCTTGTTTGGGGACCCCAGCTGGCCCTAACCCTCATGCTAGCCGAGAGACCCTGCTCAGCTCCATCTCTCACCTGGCTGACCTAGCCATCCCCAACCCTCATGTTAACCAGGTCCCCATTCCAGCCCCTACCCTCATCTTAGCCCAGGTATTCCTTACCCTATCTCAGGGATCCCTGCTAACCCCAATCCTATCAATAACCCCAGACCCTCAGTCATTCCCACTCCTAACCCTAGCCCTCTGAGAGCCCCAAAATCCTAAACTTATACTGGGCCCCTGGCCATTCCCAACCCTCACCCTAACCCTACTGGTCCAAATCCCCACTGTAGCTTTGGACCCCCATGCTAGCCCCAACACTCACCCTTGCCCGGGTGCCCTCTGTGGAACCATGAGGGCTCAGAGAGCCAGTTCAGCCTGTTGATCCTGGCCCCAACCCTAGCCCAGGTCACCCTTAGATGGCTCCTACCCTAACCCTGCCTTGATTTCAGGGGCCCACTCAGCCAGCCCCAACCCTGACATTAGTTTTGGGCATTCTCAGCTGGCCACAAACATAACCACAACCCTAATCAGGGGGCAACCCTCAGCCAGCTGGCGCTGGCCCCATCTCTAGCCCAGAGGCCCCCCTCAGCTGGGCTCAACCCTAACCCCAGCCATAGCCTGTGCATCCCTTCAGCTGGCTGGCACTGGTCCAGTTTTAACCCAGGTGACACCCATAGCCAACCCCAAGTTCACCGGTCCCCTCAACTGGTCCCAACTTTGAACACTTTGCAATCTCTTGATCCTGGAATGTTTATTTCTGAATTCTTGTGCACTACTGATTTCTGCGTGATAGGTATGTGTGGGAACAAGTGGATAAGGCAGTAATTTAAGATTTTCTTTTCTGCAAGTACAGCAGGTTCCAGTTAGCAGGCTGTAGAAATTAATCCAAACAAATAAATTCAGTATTGCAGTGAAATCTGGCATTTTTTAATAAACACTTTTGAAGTTTCTGAAGTGATTCTAGGATACAAAATTGTCAATCCAAAGCCTGCATCTCTGTACAGAAAAATACAGTGCAAGAAATTAAGGGCTTAGTCCTTTTCTGACAAGACTCCCATTGAAATCAGTGGATATTTTGCTGGAGTAGAGGCTGAGCACCAACCCTGAAAGGTGCTGAGGACTGTCAACCCCAATGGACTGTGGGAATGGAAAGCAAAGATATTTAGCACCTCTAGCAGAGGATCCAACCACAAGTAAGGGACTCAGATTTGGGCTCTATAAAACAAGCTCTCTAGTAAGCAGCATGTTGGTCAAGAGGGGGAAAAAAAACCAACCCAAAAAACAAAGGACAGAAAGACTATGATTGCAAAGATTTTTCCATAAACAAATTCCCTTTCCCCTCCTAGGCCCCCCAAGGACTATGGATTTAATTGACAAGTCTGATCTGTTACATTTGTAGTAAAAAGAAAAAAATGATTTTATTATTCAAGTGTTTCTATATGATCTGGTTCATAGCCATAAAAGGAAGATTTCCGTTGAGTGGACACTGATGTACATTTAGGTGTCTCTTGTGCATATTATGATTATTTTTTTTTAAAAAAAGAAGTGAAACAAAACTAGGATTTCACACACTTATGTAAATAATTATAAAATATAGCTTTAGCAGTTTTACTCCTGGAAAATGATTTAGTTTGGCTGAAGCAGATGTATTGGCTAGGATTATTGCGCTCTGTATCTCCTGTTACATATTAGAACGAGTCAGCCAGTGAAAATCCTGGAAACAAAAAAACAGAAACAAAACAGATAGGTGGAGTAGAATGCAAACATGTATTTACTAACATACAATCCTGCCCTTGTGGAATTGTGTAACACTGCTTATGAAAATATCATTTTATTCTCAATTTCTTTGGTAGGAGCACAGAGAAAGGATTTTTGATACTGTGACAACACTCATAACAAAATTGTCAATAAATAAGGACAATTAGGAAAATGGTGAAGTCAAAGGCCCTGATATGACAAAGAGCTGAGCATGTGGGGATCCCTGCATCTCCATAGAGCCTCGCTGCTGACCAGCAATCTCTCCCCATGTCTCAACAGAGGTTCAGGAGGATACAGGGGGTCTGTCCATCAGAGCCTGAGAAAAATGAAAACACGTACCTGCTGTTTTCTGTCAGATTGTGGGTTGATCATTACATTGATAAGGGAAGGCACTTGCTTCTCTGCCAGGCTTGCTTTCAGGGCATTTTGAAGTTCCTCTGGTGTTTTTACAAAGTATCCTTTACCCCCAAATGCAGACATAATCTGCTCATAGTGAGAATTTGGCAGGAGACAAACAGGTGGTGCACTGAAAGAAGCAAAGAGGTTTATGGTACATAGAGTTAAAATTGCAAGAATGACCAACTAGGATTATGCCAATTTTAGTACTTTTAAATGGTCATTATGCTGGCTCTCTAAGTTTCTCCTATGCTTGTGGGACACGTAATTCAGTTCCTATGAACTTAGTTGTGTTTAACTGGGCATGGTGATTGTGTAAAGGTAGACTTGTTGCCAATTAGTTACTGATCTGACACCGCAAAGCTTTTCACTTCAGCTTTTAGACTAGAACAGAAAATACTAGCCACGGATAAAAAGACCCTCTTGGTTGCTTCTCAGTTAATTAAAAGCACATAGGTTAGAGGTACTCACCACACAGTTGGTTCTCTAGACTTTAACATCTCCTTCCAGGTATCTGCATCCAAACCACGGTATATCCCATTGTTGTTTACTACGATAATTACAACTGACAAGTTATACCTGCAACCATTCATAAATAAAAGAATGATCATGGGAGAAATTCTAAAGAATTGCATCTTTCTGTGAAGCGCTAAAGGGACACTCTACCAAAAAGAATCACTTCTGAATGAAAGTTCTTATACCTACTATTGTTAAAAGTGTCATAGATTCACAGGGTCTGGTCTATGCTCTGGCCTCTAACCAGACTCCTGGGAATGACCCCTTTAGCATGTTGGACCCAGAGTGATCCACAGGGGTAGGCCTATGGCCACCATGACTCGCAAACTAGCCCTTTGGGCTCCAACAATTCCCCCCCTCATCTCTCTCCATGGCTCTCTGTGGCGAGTCCAGATGAACCACACGTCTGAGAGAGACTTAGTCACCTCACTCCCATTCGGGGCGCAATGCTTTTCATTAAGTATCTGCAGCCTATACCAGGCAGCCTTTGGATAACAAGGGGATCTTTATTATCACCTGGAATCTAGAATCTGTAAATCTTTAGGTTCGCATGATAATGGTAGGCTTAGTACAGAGTTCATATTGGTGGAAGCCATGGCTTTGCTATGCCCTCTTTCTCTCAGCTCCATCTTCGCGTGCCCCACTGTCCGGCTACCTCCTCTCCCTTTGCTTTCCTGCTAGGGCTTTTGCCCTGCTTCCCTGCAGAGAGATGGTGGTGGTGCTGGGAAATAACTTGCTCTAAAGAGTTAACGTTCAGTCATTAAGGCTTCCATTCAAATGTGTTGATCCCAGCCCAGACAATCCTAGTGGCTATACTTCTCAAATACCTAGGCTGATCTCCCATCTCCCCTTCCCTCCACAAGAGGAAGCAATGCCAAAGGGATAGACACAGAGTCAGACACATAGTTTATAAACATATTAGAAAAATTCCCCCATTTGTCACAACAAGTAGCACCTAATATTAGTAAGACAAAATATTTTTCTATATTTTTTCAGTTTGTTTTCTTTGTGCATTTAACTGCACTTTGTGTACAGCCAGTTTCCCTGATCTGGATAGTCTGTCAGTTAGACAGGGATAATAAATTAAGATGGTTTACTTGATCAAAAACTTTTTTTTACCTGCAAATAGTTTCCACTTCCATGCCAGAAAATCCAAAAGCACTGTCTCCTTCTACACAGATCACTCGCCGTTCAGGTGTCTGATCTTTAGCCACCATTGCAGCAGCTATAGCAAATCCTAGCCCAACTCCCATTGCTCCAAATGTACCAGCATCAAGTCTACAGATAGAAAGTAAAATTATTGCCTCTTTCTTCACTGCATTATTTTTCCTGTACAGCCAGGCAAACAGCTCTCAACTTGTCCATGACAGTTTGTTCTTGGCTTGTAGTAATTTTGATATAACCCAACTACTTATAAAACAATATCTGGATAGTAAAAAGGCATTTGACACTTGTATTGCTATATTGCACAACATGTGTCTAAATAGGCGCGGTTCTCATATAAGAATCTGATCAAGATTTCATAATACTCTAATGAACACACATATAATGGAACTTTTAAAAAATTAGTTGACTGGAATAAGAGATGCTTACATACTACCAATTACAATGTACTATATTCCTGATTGCCTTCAGTCTGAATTGTACTGGTAATTCAAGACATCTAATTAATATGTGCTCAGATGTTTCAAGTGGTAGTAAAATAGTTATTCTATTGAGTGTTGCATCCCAAAGGTCAAATTAAGAGGGTACATGAAATCTTTTCTCCATTTAACTCCCTGGAAATCCAACTAGAAGCCTGAAAAATTTCAGGCAAATAATGCTATTCAAATTCCAGTCTTCAGGTTCAACTTTTTGAAATCAAATTGCAAGCTGTAATTAAATAAGACCATTTCAACCAGGCAAATGCAAAATACATTTTAAAAAAAGCACAATTATAGGCTTAACTTTTCAGATTCGCCCTCTTATGTGCACAAGGCTATGTGCAAAGAAAAAAGCATCAGAGTCACCGTGCCAGCCTTTTAAAAATAAATATATTCCCACAGTTAATTTTAAATTAACTTTATTTCATCTCAAATATGTTGTGAGGTTCATTTGTTACCTATCATGCTTTTTTCAAAAGGAGGTTCTAGACTCCACAATCAGATCTGAAGGGTCACCTCAGCAAAGATTGTCCAGTTTTCTCTCATACAATCTAATAAATACAGACTAGCTCTAATTTACAGTCATTCTGTAATAGCTGGCTTTAAGAGTCACAAATCAGAACGTCAGAATTTGTACGTCTACATTTAGGCACCTGAACTCCTATGTAGAGGCCCAATATATGGCCTTTTTCCAAAGATGCGGAACACGTGTGTCTCCCATTGATTTTAAGGGGATTCTGCATTACAGCAACTTTGTGTGTGTGAATCTGCTTGCAGGATAGGACCCTAACCTATTTATTTTAAAAAATTTAAGTAAGTCCTAACATTTTAGGTACAGATTCACATACCAAGTATGGGACTCAATAATATACTTCCATCCCAAAAAGAACTGAGATCTCTGCTAAATAACTTTCACCCGTTTGAAATATGGCCATTTATTACCATTGTACTATTTGCTGAAGTCCCACACAAATCAACGTGTATTCGGTATAAAAATCAATGACAGGGTATGACCAAAAGGGATAAAGGTAAGTTGCCTTAACAAGAACAAACCCACCCCAAAGACACATTATACATTTACTTTACTTAAATAACTTTTTTATTTAAAAAAAAGACACGGAGCCAGTAATTTATAACCCAACTACATGGAAACAAACATATGCACATAATTGTTGCATCATGGCAACAGAGCAAATACTTTACCTGTGGCGAGGATGATAGTTTGGAAGCATAGTACGTCCAATGTCCATAGTATTAGCTCCCTCACTAACCAGAATGCAATCCCTGGGTAACAGTTCTCTGACATGATGGAATACTGTATAATAATTCATAGGCAGGGATTTTTGTAATGCCAATGCCTTTAAAAAAAGAGACTATAAATCATTTCTATACGTACTGCTTAGCATAAGGGCAATGTGCAATGCCATGTGTGAATATTACCACTGAAGTCAGGGACTATTCTCCTGAGAAAGGGTTGCAGAACTAGACTTCCTCCCAATGGCTGAGATCATCAGAGTCACTTTTGCTGACAGTGCCTTTGTAATTCTGAAGAGAGGCCATTTTCAGCAGAGATTCCCTCAGGTGTGCAACCTGCTCCCTCTGGTGGTGTGCCATCGTCAACAGTTTATTGACATTCAGAGCAACGAGCAAGGCACCTCAGCTCACCATTATTATTACTATTTATTATCTGTATTGCCATGCACCCACTCATGGGCCAGAACCCCATCGTGCTAGCTGCTGTTCAAATGGAGTAAAAATGTTCGACTATTTCTAATCGCAGGTGAGCTGTGTCATTTGTGTGTTGGGATGGTTCAGGAACAGCCCCTGTTTGTGCTGTCACTGAGAGGAGTCTAATTTAGGCTCCAATCCTGCTGACACATATGGGCTTAACTTTCCAGGCCTGAACAGTCCAATTCATATGCAGAAATTTAAGCACATCCGTAAGTATTTGTAAGAAAGGGGCCTTAATGTGTCACAATAACTGGCACATACAAATCCATAAAATAAAATAAAAATAAAGGATCTACCTGAGCAAAACTGAGCTGTCATATGCTAAGAGTAACACCACATCACTTGAAAATCAATTCTGTTACCATATCATCTTCTACACAAGGGCTTCCTTCTGGCACTATGGTCCTGATCCAAAGCCCAATGACTTCAATGGGGTTTGGATGACAATTAGCTCTTAAGCCCAGTCTGTCCATACAGCAGATAAATCTGAACACAGTAAGCCTACAGGAGTCTTCTGAAACATTTTGATACCATTCAGAATTTAGCAACCTGAAAGTTCCGATTAGTTAGGGAGACTTAACTACAATACTGACAGGGATATGATTGATACTCTTTGTCCAGAAAAGGATCAAAAGCCACTTTTACTGAGCCATAGTATTACCTTGGATGTTTCTTCATTGCTCTTCATTTTCTCTCTTAATCCCTTCCACCACTCCGAATAAGAAGGATATTTCCATTCCATTAGAACAAGTTGTTCTAAAAGCTAAAACAACACACACAAACACACAGACAAAAAATTTATCCTCTTTCAAAACAACATAAACCTCAGAATAATTTCTTCAAGAAAATCTAACATTCATAAACCAAGATCCCAGCACAATACTACATCTACTTTTAAATTTAAATTTTGGATTAGATACTGGATGCACAGCATAAATATACTGCATGAAAAAAAAATACTTTTCCTAGAACTGTTTTTTTTTTTTTATAATTTACTCTCTTTCTACAAGTCAAAGAAAGTTATAAACACCTTGCATTACATTACCTGCTCAGTCACGGCATTTATGTCACCTAATAAATGTGCAGCAGGTCTCACGTTATTCCCCAGCTCTTCTGCACAAATATCAACCTATTTTAAAAAAAAAATAGGTTTTAGACAAAAGAACACTGAATCAATTAGAAATATTTTTAAGTCAATACGACTTACACTGTAAAATAGAAGAGTATTTTCTAACAACCTCATTAGTCCTCACTTTGGCTTTAAGAGTAATTTCCTCTAATCTTTACTGGAAGTGCTATTCAAGAGATGATTTACTCCAAGTAAAAACCTACTGTACATACTCATTTTCAGACATTCATTTGTACCCTTAGCACCGACTTACTGCTTCTGTTATACCTCCGACACACCGTACTATATATAACTTTGTTACTACTAGTGTGAAGAGCTCTAGTCAAAGAGTGGACACCTTTGGAGGAGACCAGATGAGGACTTATGTTTCAGACTACTGAAAGCCAGCTAATCAGAGAGCAGAACTGACTGTTGCCCTTGGACACATGGTTTACAATATTTTGAAATGGGGGAGGGGTAAAATTGTGTTTATATCCTACCCTTCCTAATACAGACAGTTTGCCAGAAGTATTCAGTTGTTAAGTAGCCTTTCCTCCTCTACTCTCATTGTTTCTAAGTGGTCAGGCTCGGATAGTGAGCAGCAAGATCTTGCTTGCTTTGACTGTAAATACAAGATAATGTTTTTAAAGGATCCTACTGAGAGAGGGATCCATTATTATGAACAATTCCACAATTTCATAACTCTTTGTTTCTGACCAAGGAAATTATAGTCCTATACATGGTTCATATGCATTATGGGCCCAATCTTTGGGCTATTGCACTGAATAGGAGCTTTGCCATTAATTCAGTGGGAGCAGCATCAAGTCCTATATGCTCGGAATAACATTATATTGATTTTGAAAATATCAAGGGAATTAAAAACAAATAAAAACAGTTATTTTGGAGAACTACAGTGATCACATGCATTGTACTGCACTGTCAATATGACAAAGATCATCACATGAAAGAGCAGCTTATTACAGAGAGAGAGAGCTAACCTACAGAGGGTGCTGTTCAAATTATTTTCCTAGATTACCTGGATAATCTTTACATCTGGTCGAAATCTTGGTGGAAGTCCAAAGTGCAAAATCCAGTTCAACCTGGCACCAAACAATATTATTACATCAGCATGTTGCAATGCCCTAATAATGGAAAACAAGAGAAAAACATGAAATGTAAATATTTTTTATATTTAATTGCTTTTCAAAAATGGCAATAGTTCCAGATAGCACAGCAGCCCTATCATTTAGGAGAATAAAATAACAAATCTTGCTTCCCTCCAGTCTATATTTGTTTAGCTCAGCAAGCTAAAAATCTTTTATACAAACTGTCTCTTTAGTTTATATAAGCAGAAGATTTTCTGAATTTCCAAATAAAGCACTAAGTTCTTTCTAAAACAGCATTCATTTTGTGAAAGTAAATATTATTAGAGCAAAAAACAAATAAACAAAAACTCTACTTTAACAGAATTCTGAGGTAGCAAAGTCAAGTACTCAAAAATTAGAAAATACCAGAATGAAGGTTGACCACGCAACCAAGGTGACCAGATGTCCCGATTTTATAGGGACAGTTCTGATATTTGGGGCTTTGTCTTATATAGGCGCCTATTACCCTCCACCCTCTGTCCTGATTTTTCATACTTGCTGTCTGGTCAGCCTACATGCAACCTTAATTCAGCCTTCTGGTGTGTATGCCCAAGGTGGCCCAGCTGCTGAGCAAAATACCTCAGGTATAGTTTTTAAGTTCTCAGATTTATTAATAACATACTCCATAATGATGACGGTATTTTGCTCAACACACAACTTTGTTTACATTTAAGTATATAGGAGTTTCAGCTGCAAAGTA
This sequence comes from Lepidochelys olivacea, assembly GCF_965140295.1. Taxonomy (NCBI): domain Eukaryota; kingdom Metazoa; phylum Chordata; order Testudines; family Cheloniidae; genus Lepidochelys; species Lepidochelys olivacea. The sequence continues at coordinate 205,887,796 of NC_140412.1, read as the reverse complement.
AGCCCACTGTACACACATACCTACAAGTGCTCTATAAGTAAGCTCACCTTCATTTGTGGGTGACTACAATTATTTTTTTAAAACACAATCTTCAATATATGTCTCTTCAATACAATTAAAGGATTTACAGAGACCCTAGTTCAATTAAACTGGAATGTACTACAAATGATATAAAAGCGAGGCTGCATAAAGCAAAATTTGAATTGTGATACTCCATTTTATATAAACCTTTATAGCCTTAAAGGTCAGAACACTGAAAATGCCAGTAATTTTCTGCTACATGTAATGTAACTTGTTTACATACTTCATTTTGTGCTATAAACTACATGTTAAAAATACTATGTTGTCTGATATAGGCTTAATATTTATACAACAAAACGTAACTCAAAAGAATTCAGCCTAGCTTTTGCCAAAACTTACTAGTGACTCCCAAGCTTTCACCCCGGATTCAGTTCTAAGCAGCATTTGACACAAGCTGTGTAACGCTACTGGCTTTATCCACTGCCATAAAGCAGGGCACGAAATGCAGCTGCACTTCAACTTTTTTTTGCTTTTTGTGTTAGGCCTTCCACAGTATCTGTAACATATTGCAATTTGCTGTATCTTTAATGGTATGTTCCTATTAGTTTCCCAGAAGATAGGATTGGAAGCAAAGCCTTGGTTTATACTGACCTGGATCTGGCTGCAGCTACACAGTTTGGATGGTTGTCAGGAACAACCCCTTTTCCCATTGGGGTAGGCAAAAATGGTAGCCCGCATTGGTCCACCAACTTTCTGATGCTGTTTTCAGCACGTGAATAAGCAGCACCTACAGGAAACAAAGTATAAAGAAGGGTTTAATGTGATCTCTAATTATGTCTTTTCATGGCCTCATTTAAACAAGGTGCTTAAGTAAGGGCTTATCTTCAAGCATGTGAGTGAATAGTCCCACTGATTTAGAAATACTTATATGCTTAAAATTACAAATATGCTTAAATGTTTCTCTAAAACAGGAGAACAGTGTGATCTCTAAAACATATACTCTTCAATTAACCTAAATCATCATATTATATAGATGGGGCTGGTAGCACTGCCTATTATTAAGACAGCCTGACACTTCCCATTATAAAACCCTGTTTTCAGTTGCTTGTAACTTGCCAAACGTTAACTGTTTGGCTGAGACTTTCCATGGCAGGTGTCTGCCACAGGCAGGATGTGTTCAGAAAAATTTCCACCAAAATGGTTTAGCTGTTTCTGATAAAGAGGTTGGGGAAAAACACATTGTTTTGCCTATGGTATAAAATTCTGGCAATCCTTTCTCTGAGAAGTTTAGCACCCCTGTGATTTGGCACAGGAAAGAGATAGGACTGGGACACGGTCACATTGCAGGGAACGGGGCAGAAGGGGTCAAAAACTTGGGGTGTAGAAGCAGAAGAATCTGTTCCCACTAGAGCACACTCCTCTCCAGAGCCTGGAATGGAACCTAGGATTCATGAGTCTCATCATTCCTCTGCTGCCAACAAGCATCTGTGAAATCCATTGCAAACTGTGCGTCTCATCTGGTCCACACAGAGAATGATAATCTACTATTGCTATAGTTATTCCATTAGCTCAAGTGGAGGAGGTCTCTGCTGTAAATCTAAAGGTTCTAACCCTGCTCATGAACCACATGTATGTCAACATGATGGAATTTCTGTTTTTCAATTTGTTTTTTAAATACTTAGGAAATTACGCACACAAAAACTATGTTAACAGAAAATTACGGTTGCAAGGTCAAGCACTGGAAAGTTAGGAAATAGCAGAATTAACGTTGTCTGTACAGCCCCCCGCAATGTGTATGCATTACGATGAAGTATTTAACAACAAGATCACATGCTATTTTTTCCACCACACCAATGTCAGTCAGTGCACAAAATGAATAGTGCATAGTTGCTCATTAAGTGAGCACCATTTTATTTTCTCCTCACTGTTCAATGTGTGGTCCTAATCCTTATATACTGTACACTATTCAAACCAGACTCTGAAAACAGATTACTTTCCCAATGGGTTTTTCTATGGTGCTTGTTACTATAGTTTCTGAGTGTTTTACAAACACTACTTTATTTTCACAGTAAGATGGAAGGGTTTTATTCTCATTTTAAAGACTGGTATCTGAGATCACAGACATTAAAGGTCAATAGAATCCACTAATTTTGGGTGCCCACTTTGAAGCACCTGGGACTTGATTTTTTCAGAGTATATAGCACTTCATATATTCAAAGCACAGCTCCCATTGACTTCAGCTGCAGCTGTAAATGCTCAGCACTTCTCAAATCAGATTTCAGGATCTCAAGTCAGGCACCCAGAAAATGAAAGACACATAATTATTGACCATCTGTGAAAAGTTTTTTTTAAGTGACCTGCGTAGGATCACGTAGGAACTCTGTAGCAGAGGCAGGGATAGATTCCAGTTCCCCAGGGTAGCATTCAACTGCCTTAATCATGAGACCATCCTTTCTCTTCTTGCAATCCCCTGCCTCATTCACCACACACCTTCCAACTTCTGCAACAAAAGAGGCAGCGGGCCTACAGATAACGGCACTGTTCTTCACTACACAGCCCTGATTCATTCCCAGGTCTGTCCTATGCACTGAATGAGCGTTAAAAAAAAAAAAAAAGTATACGATCATGTAATTAACAACTGTATCATAATGCGCACACACAAGGGGCCTGAATTAAGGATGCACAGGTAATCTTGATTCTGGCATTTCTTTCAAGTACTTGATTTTTCAACCTTGATAATGGCCTTTTAACATTGAGTTTTTGTGTGTAACATAGTAATTTGTGTGTCATGCTTTACACTGAAGCAGCTAAAGACACCTTTACCTAACAGGAATTATGAGGTCTCCCAATGACCGAAGCTTGGAAATAAGGGCGCTAGACATTTAGCATACACAGTAGAAAGCACTGCAATTAAAATATTTGAAAAGTGACTTTAGGGTCTCTCTTGGGTTTTAATCAGACCATCTCCTAAGCACTTGAATGGACGTGCCAACAAAAGCGCTCTGATTATTTAGTCATCTGCAAGATCTTGACTACTAGAAAACAAGTCCAATTTTAGAGGACTGGAGAACTCTGGTGATTGGTAGGAAGAACATAAAAATTGTTCTAGTGGATCAGATTCGTGGTCCATCTAGTCTAATACCTTGTTTCTAACAAAGGTGATCATCAGGTGCTTCAGAGAAAGGTGCAAGAAGTCCCATAATAAGCAGATGTGGGATAATTTGACCCCAAAGAGGATAATTGGCTTAAAACCTGAAGAATGAGGTTTTATATCCTTAGCAAATTTTTTGCTAGCATTGAACAACAACAATTCTGGATATGTATGTTATCCATACAAATGTCCAATTTCTCTTTGAATTTTGCTGTATTTTTGGCTTCAGCAACATCCTGTGGCAATGAGTTCTGCGGTCTAATTACGCATTGTGTGGAAAAAAGTATTTCCTTACATCAGTTTCAAATGTCCCACTATTCAATTTCATTGAATATCCCTTTGGTCTTGTGTTACAGAACAGGGAGAAGAGATGCTCCTAATTTACCTTCTCTATACAATTCATTATTTTATATACTCTTATCATGTCACATATTTGTCTCCATTCTATGAGTAAACAATCCAAAATTTTTCAATTTCTCTTTATGTGAGAATATAGAACCTCGCTCTCTGATATCAGAGCCTTCCATCTCTCATTCACCTGTTCATATTCAGCCAGCTCTCTAGTAACTGCCTAGGAATTCAGTGGCCTTTATGAAATAAATTGGTTTCAATTCAATTCCTGGTGGATGTGTGTCTTCATCACAAAAAGCATCAGAAATGTGTCTTCATCACAAAAGGATGTGTGTCTTCATCACAAAAAGCATCGAAGAGAGGCAAAATGACTGAATGCGCATGGAGTCTGAACTACCCTCTGATCCATAGAGGGACCACCTCTAGATCAGAAATGAAGTGCACTGGCAGAGTGTAGTGGAAAGTCTGTAATATAGCAATGGCAGCAGCAGCTGTTGTATGGTTACAGAGTGGGCTTCATGATCCAGCTCTGGTAGTCTGGCATATTCAGTGAGTACAAATCAAATAATAAAGATCACTTTGGTTCAGTGTTCTGATTCTCACAGTAGAATGCAACGGTATTAGACAGGTATATGTCAGAGAAGGGACTTTTACATTTTGACAAACAGGGTTTGTTTAAGCTTTGGTTGGAACAGGCTTTACACTTAGGACAATATTTACCCATTTATTTTCCATATAGATTCAGTGTATTGTATTGACTTGACTTACTCTAGAAGAAAAAATAAAGGGAAAATCTAGAGCAAGTCAGTGTATGTACAAGACAGAGGAAAAAAATATTCCAGTAGAAAAACAGATTTTAGTTCCAAGTTTAAAGATGTTATTTTATAAACAGTGAAAGGAAAAGAGATGCTTTAAATTTAAGAGAAATATTACTTTGGTCACTATTCTTTCCAACATGTGGTAAAGTTCAAAGCTACATCAAATCATGTTACCTTTGCCAATGATTAGGAGAGGCTGTCTGGAACGCGCAAGGATAGATGCTGCTACAGATACAGCAGAGTGTTCAGCTGTGCAGACAGGAGGTGGCAAACAGCATTTAACATATCTGAAAGACAGACAGGCCAGCATCTTCAAAGGAAATGCAATGGAAAGCAAGCAATTATCAAAAGGTAAAATCAGTCACTCACTGTAAAATAACAGAGTTTATTTTAAACTGTTCATGATATTTGTCAGAACAGCAACTTTATTTTACAAACAAAATTTAAAATTGCTCATTATATTCAAACCAAATTTTTCTGAGAATAAGCTACTCCATAGAACAAGCAAAATATTTAGCATGCTGCAAAAATAAACCCCCTAATTTTAATATCTCCTTATTTTATATGTGCATTACACTGTGAACTAATAACCTATGCACATTTCTATTAACACATATATAGTCATTTTAAATCAAATTATTTGTCTTGGCAAAGCCTGGCATTCTGAACCTTTCCTTTCCTCTCTCTCATTTGTGGGCAGCTACCTCCCTGCATAAACCCTCTCTTCTCATTATAGCAATAAAATGGCTGCAAAGGCTGCCCCACTCTAGTTTCCTCCCCATCGCTTTTGACAAAAGTAAAAAAAGAGATGATATTTTCTTGAGAACTCTGCCAAAGGTTCAAGATTTTCACAGTTGTCCTAGAGAGGGCAGGGGAAGAGGAGGAATGCAATGGAAACCTCCCCTACCACCTTCTGAATTGCAGGTTCTACGGTGTCCCCATATAAGACTGCAAAACCTAGCACTTGATATCACAGGACTACCTCAATTAACACAATATTTGCCATTCAAATGCCACCTCATTAAGTCAATGGGACTTCAACATGTACTTAAATGCTTTCCTGAATAGGAATAGGGCTAAGTGCTTTCCTCCCCTAATGTAAACAGTCCCTGTATTCTCAATCTCTCACCATATATATTTTTCAATGTCTCCTAGCAATTCATTGCCGATCATTGAACTCATCTTTCTTCTATATATCCCTAGTATTCTAGGTGAGAATGTACCACTGCTTTACATAATGGCATAACAATACTGTCATAATATTTCACTTCTTATAAATTCACTGCTGCATGACATAATAGACTACTACATCCATAGGCTGGATTGCAAGTAATATAATTTCAGTGTGTTCAAGCCCCAATGGTAGGTTGTGCAACCTTTCCTTAAAAAGAAACTTTTTTTTTATAACTTTTTTTTATAAATTATATATATTACTTCAAACAGATTTTTTGGCTAAATGCAATGACCAATGGATTAAAAGATTATGTAGGAAAAACTCTGTATCTAACAACTTCACCCATCCAAGTAACTTGTACTCACTTGACAGAGCTCTTGTTCACCTGTAGATTTACAAAGTCTCCTGGCATGTCAACATAACAGGCACCTGGACGACCATAGGTACTGCACCTCACTGCCTAGATTTATTGAGAGAAGAGAAGAGCACCATTTTAATCACTGTTTAAGAGAATTTTTAAAAATCTTAATACTTAAAAAACAAAAAACAAAACTCAGTGTAATAAAGAAAGTGCACTGTCTTATTCCCTATGCACCTGCAGGAAAATCTTCCTGGACACAATTTATAATGGGCTATTTTAACCTAACTTTTTAAATTCCCTCCTACCCCATTTAAGCCAGCTGAAGTGAGCCAGTGCACAGAAGCTCTTGGATTGTAAATGTTTTGCCTCATTTACACGGAGACAGCAACACTATCAGCTGTTATATCTGCAGTTACTAAGTCAAAATTTCCTGCTGAATTTCTGTTTAAAGTAGCATGATCCTTGAAGCCGCCATCTTCTATTACTTAGGACACCAGTGCTCCTGTTCCATAGATGCTACTGTGCTGAACTGGCACTTCTGGAAACAGTATTGCTTGTGACAGGATTTAAGTTGACAGGGTTATTGTGGTGCTGGAGCAGTGGCATGAGACTTTTCAAACCTAATCCTGGAGAGCTAAAATAAGGATGTCTCTGTGGAAATCCTAAATCTCACAAAACGAGCATCTAGCAATACTCCTTCACAGCCAAAACTGAAGAGATGAAGTACATACTGCAGTCCTAACTCCTGCACCTCTGTCACACAGAATGTCTTTTTCAAGGCTTTATCCAACTCCCATTGAAGTCAACTAAAAGATTCTTGTGGACTTCAGTGAGAGTCAGATTGAGCCCATATGCTGTTTGTAACCTTATTCCATGAACTAACATATGGGAAAGATCGCCCAAGTGTTTATAGCGACTTAACTAATCAACAAGCCCGTAGTAAATTTGTAGGATTAGGGAGTTAAATGATAACTATTTCCAAAACTTGAGGAATTAAAGAGAAGCTGTCTAAATGCTAACCATGTGTTGCTATGTACTGTTTTGTACCTTTTCAATAACAGCAGGAATAGCTTCTAGGCTGCTGGGTCTGACAGAAAATTTGCTGTATAGCCTACAAGCTTCAACCTGCAGAAGTAAAAAAAAAAAAGAAAAGAAAAAGGAAACATTACAAGAATCACATACTTTTTTCTTTTCTTTATAAAAGTGCTGTGGCGATTAATTCACATTTACTGTTTACAAAAGAAATAAATTCCACGGAATATCAATGCCTACAACAGCTTGTAATGCAACACGCTACAAAGAAGCATGTGACAAACTCTACCTTTCTTATCATAGAAAAAAGAGAATCTTTATCATGAAAAGAAATTAGTTTAGTCACCAAAACGGATTCAATGACGCGTCTTGCCGATTTCTGTCTTACTTCAGTATGAATGGGTGTTCTACATGCGGTGACAAAAAACAGCCAGCCTTCCAGAAAGCAAAAAGTTACAAATTCCCACAAACTCAGAAAGGCAGATCCACAGCTGATTTCAGTGGCACAATGACAATTTACACTAGCTGAGGATCTGCCTCCATTTATTTACCTGAAGCCTTTATGCAGAAAGTTATATATCTGTGTACCTGTGGGAATTCTTGGAAAGCTCCCATGATTTCCTGATTCCTGTCAGAGGAGCCTCCAACAACAATCAAAGGCCTGAAACAAGCATAAAAAATATTTTATTTTTAAAAGCAAATTTTAAAAGAGCCCCAAAACAACAACAAACACATCAAAAATCTGATTCTTAAGATATATATTTTAGGACCCAATCCTGCCTATCGCTTAATGCTTCTTACAGAGATACTATGCACCTTCAGTTTCCATTGACCTCAATAGGAGTAGAGGGACATCAGCACTTTATATCAGACTCTAAACAGCATTCATTTGCCAAAGAGTAAACTTTTTAGTATCCTTTAGGATATTACAATTACATTTCTTCCACAGTGCACAGTCATTAGAATAAGGAATTTAGTTAAGTCTCCTTTCTCAAAGAGAGGTTAGAGATCTGCACTGAGCGTAGAGCCCTCTCCTGCACTGCAGATAAGTCATGCAGCAACAATTGGCCATACATTTTTCAGTGATGGCTATGCTTCTATCACATCAAATTTTTACAATGCACCTGAAGGAGAGAGAGATGAGCAACATTTTAACATGGCCATAGATGCTTATGTTATTAGTTTAGTTCTATATATAGTGAATGAGAGAGACAGAGTGTGTAGAAGAGAATGTTAATATGAGACATGGAATACATCTTCATGTGGGACAGATTCTTAAAACCAGTGCTGTAAGTTATAAATGCCTTCCTCCCAGGAAGGACGAAAACTAGTTCATTCAGTTTCTAGGTCAGTATGATATTTTATAAGCTGTGAAATGATGAGTTAATATGAGAAGGCCACTTAATCTGCTTTTTGAGTAAGGTTAACTCCAGCATTGCACTCCATTAGCTTTCCAGGATTTTTCTCCAAAAACATTTTCCTCTGTAAATCCTTTTTATTGATTAGAATATGCATAATAGGAGTACTTTAAAAGGCAAAACTAGAGATCCCCCAGTACATAACTCCAATCCTGGACACCACTGGGGACATTTGGATCTAAACCTTAATTTCACAAGCAGGCCACTTCTCTATAGTGAGCCAAATTAAAACTTCTGATCCAAAAGTTTTGGAATGCTGAGATTGGAACACTGTAGCTTGGTCTCATCTCGAATAAAAATCCCCATGGAAAACAGATCTGAAGCATACAAAACACCCACTTTTACCATTCTGGATGTTTTATTTTGTTGGGTGGTGGTACTTTACTTTCCTCTGAGGCGTTAGATAATAGGCTGACATCAGAAAAAGGACAACAACCTAGTTACATCATTGGTCCACTTCAGGATGACAAGTCCTATGCCAATTCCATTTAGCTTTTCGAAGTTTCATCTATTAAGAGGACTTTTCCAAAACAAAACACAGCCCTGAGAAACATTCCCTATCCCCCCAAATAAATTCATTGTACATTTCTACAGGCATACTCCCTTAAATGTTACCAATAGTAGCACTTACTACTGTGAGCAGCCTAGCCGCAGTCAAGAGCAGGTTAGGTAGGGAGAATATTGAAGTTAATGGAACTATTCACATTACTGAGTATTTTGCTCAGCAGTAAGTGTCTGTAGGATGAGACCTTTAGCTAAGCTGAAGAAACACTGATGCAACCACAGGTTACAGTAGCATTATGAAGTGCTGCTCTTATCTGGAGTTTAATCTTCTAATTGTCATGAGCAATAATACAATCTTTCACGGCAGCTACACCATAATAAAACTATATGCACTCAAAATGATGCTGACAAAAGCAGGGAATACTGTAGATCATTTTTAATAATGGATTATATTTTTTCTGAATGGACGAAGAATGAAAGGTTTTCCCTCTTACAAGCATAATTTACAAGAGCTTCTTAAGTGTCTACTTTAATTGAGCTTACATAGCAATTAGTAACAGGGTAGCAGACTCTCAGAGGGTACATCTACACTGCAAAGAAACAAAAACCCCATGGCAGCGAGTCTCAGTGCTTGGATCAACTGACTCGGGCTCGTACTACAGGACTAAAGACAGCAGTGTAAACGTTCCCGCTTCGGCTGGAGCCCAGGCTCCAAAACTCAGTGAGGGGCAGAGGGTTCTTAAAGCCTGGTCTCCAGCCTGAGAAAGAACATCTACACTTCTTTTTTTATCCCCTTAGCACAAGCCCAACTCAGCTGACCCATGTCCGAGACTTGCTGTTGTGGTTTTTTTTTTTTTTTTTTTTGGCAGAGTAGACGTACCCAGAGTGAAATCCTGGCCCACTGAAGTCAATGGGCTTTCAGTGGGGCCAAGATTTCACCTTCAGATGTTAAAACCTTGCAAGGTAAATACTGGCAAGTTGTGCTGGCAGATGGGTCCAGTTAATTCCAACCAGAGCATTAAAGGTATAGAAGAGTCACTGCTTGTTGCAGGAAATTAGGACAGAGAGGACCCCGGAGAGAAACCATAGAAACAGCCAAGCTCAGTGAGAAAAGCTTAGACTGAGGTTTAAGGTGTATTATTATTTCTGAGTTACTAACACTAAATTAATAAATAAATAAAATAATTCAGGGTCTGTATCTCTGCTGGAAAAGGGGATAGAGACTACATGTCTACACGATGGGCAATCTAGTGCCATCGCTATGCTGCTGTAATCCCATAGTGTGAACACAGACTACAGTGAAGCGTTTCCCCCCCGCATCTCTTTAAGAACTCCACCTCCCCAGTCGACAGTAGCACTCTTCCATTGACTTAGCTGTGTCTATATCAGGGGTTAGGTCGGCATAGCTAAGGCACTCAGGGATGTGGATTTTTCACCACTGAATGAATGCATCTATTTCCATGACACCTACTACGTGTAAGGGACAAAACCATAAACATCTTGGACTAACGGTTAGTCAATTAGCGTGTAGATTGATCTGATTCTCACGATGCTATCAAATCTTCTGTCAAGCTAGAGGATAATCCACTTTCCTCATCTTCTGCCAAGGCTTCAGATTTGTGCAAGATTAAATCAGGCACGCACAACCAGTCTCTGCCAAACTGGATTTTCAGAGGGAAAGTGCAAACATCAGCCAAATATGTCTTACAAATTAACCAAAGTGATATGAAAGCTTCTTCCTAGTGACCAAACTCATCAATTATTTAAAAGCAAAGTCACACCAGGATTTTTTTTGTTCAGGCAGTTTCATATATAACCAAGTATTAGTAGCCAATTCTTGTGTGACAAGCAGTTTGGACCCTATCCGATAAACTACAAAGTTTTCTCTCCATCAGGTGATTCTGTCAGCATATGCAAACACTGCTTCCTACATACGAAAATCTTTTAAAACCGTCACTATTTGCTCTTTGCCAGCCAACTGTTTATTAACTTTATGGTCTGGTGCATATGTACCTAGTGCTATGTGATCTTCTTCCGAAAATGTTTCATGTAACTCGCTCAGCAACTTTATTTTTATTCACAGGCCAATTAAGGTTGCCATATTGGTGCGAAGACTTGTGGGGGTAAACACTATTGCTGCTGCACTGTCATCTTCATTTAATTCAACATTTAACTGTTCAACAACACGCATCAAAAACCAAACGTTTTGTTATTACATAGGCCAATTTGTTCACCTCTGAAGAGAGGCAGTCATTAACCCAAAAGCATTTGTAAGCTTCTTTTTGGATTCAGAGCTGCTTCTACCAACTGCACTCATCAACAGAATATCAGAAGACTGGTTACTACCACCTTGATTTTTACATGTATCTGGGTACATTACACAGTAAATAACTGGATTTTACTGAACATATGATGTAGCAAGGCAGGAGGATTTTTATCTCTGAAAATGAGAAAAACTAAATGAGATCAGTTGTACTGAAGAAAAATGAATTCACTTCTCATTTCCAATGACAGAAATTTTTTATTAAATATCAAAAAGGCAGAAATATCTGCAATGAAGAGCAATAAACCAAAAAAATCTGAATATCAGTTTGGACAATGATTGTGCTAATACTTAGAATTAGATAGAGGAAATGTAGTCACATTACCAGCAATTCATGTTCGCATTTGCCATTCCGCCCAGAGCATGTATGAGACCTGGACCAGAAACAACAAGACATACTCCTGGCCTAGAGGCAAAATAGATCAGAAGGAAAATGAAAAATACAGAACATCAAATACAGTACAAACAAGAATTAGAAAAATGCTCAACTTCAAGAATATTAAACTTTTAGAGAGCGACAGTCAAATTGCATCATATGGATGGATGAGCTTGGAGCCAGAGAGGCAGATTAGGAATCAAGGGCTATATCTACACTAGAAACGCTGCAGTGTAGACACTACAGCGACGGAAGGAGTTCTGTCGCAGTAGTAAATCCCCCTCTCTGAGAGGTGGTAGCTAGGAAGAATTCTTACGTTGACCTCGCACTCTCTATACTGGAGCTTGGGTCAGGTTAACTACATCTCTCAGGGGTGTGAATTTTTCACCCCCCCCCCAGGGGTGTAGCTGCGTTAACCTAACTTTCTAGTGTAGACCAGCCCTAGGATTCATCTTTACCCAGATCCTCTTTATGAAAAACAAAACAAAACACGTGGACAAGGTATGAAAGTAGTTTTCTTCAGCTTTGCAACTTGTGCAGGCTGCACTTGTAGTTATCTCAGGACCACGTAACCTATGCCAGGGGTGGGCATACTACAGCCCACGGGCCAGATCCATCCCCTCAGGGCTTTGGATCTGGCCCGTGGGATTGCCCCCCCCATGGTGTGGCAGGCTCCGCGCTGCTCTCAGAAGCTGTCGGCACCACATCCCTGCGGCCCGGATTGGGGGCGGCAAAGGGCTCCGTGTGTTGCCCTTGCCTCCAGGCACCGCCCCCCGCAGCTCCCATTGGCCGGGAACAGGGAACTGCGGCCAATGGGAGCTTCAGCGGAGGTACCTGGAGGTGTGGCAAGGGCAGCGCGTGGAGCCCCGTGGGTCCCTGTCCCGCACAGGGGCCGCACAGGGATGTGGTTCCAGCAGCTTCCTGGAGCCGTGCAGCATGGGGCCAGGGCAGGCAGGCAGTGAGCCTGCCTTGGCCCCCGGTGAGCACTGCTGCTACCCCGGAGCCACTTTAGGTAAGCGGAGCCGGGCTAGAGCCTGCACCCAAACTCCTCCTGCACCCCTACCCCCCAACTCCCTGCATCTTGCACCCTTCCTGCACCACAGCTCCCTGCCCTGAGCCCCCTGCTGCACCCTGCACCCCAACTCCCTGCCCTGAGCCCCCACTGCACCCCACACCTCTCCTGCACCCCAGCCCCCTGCCCTGAGCTCCCTCCCGCAGTCCACACTCCTCCTGCACCCCTGCCCTGAGCCCCCTCCTGCAGTCTGCGCCCCTCTGAACCCCAATCCCCTTCCCTGAGCCCTCTCATACACCCCACACCCCTCCTCTGCCCCAATCCCTTGCCCTGAGCTCGTTCCTGCACACCGCACCCCCTCCCACACCCCGCACTCCCTCCTGTACCCCAACCCCCTGCCCTGCATACAATTTCCCCACCCAGATGTGGCCCTCGGCCCAAAAAGTTTGCCCACCTCTGACCTATGCCCTGGTGGTCAAAAAGCTCCATTACTGTGACTGCCTTTAACCACATCTGCTCCATCACTGGCAGCCTATTATTTGGAAGACAGTGGGAGGTTTAGTCCCTGGCTTGAGCTACCATGATCATACTGTGCTCACCCAGGGTGTCCTGCATTGGTTGCCTCTATTGGTTGATTTAAATTGACACTGCTGATATTTAATGATGTAGATCCAGGGAGTATTCGAGACATCCCCTTGAATCTCAGCCTGATGGGTTTGTGTGTTCAAGCCACCTTCTTTTTAAGATTCTCCATCACAGAACACTGAAATGTAAGTGAAGGATCTTAGGGTGAGGAATTTGCTGTCCCTGAAATCTGTCTCATTTCTTTTCACTTTTAAAATACTAAATATTTTGTATTCTAGAAGATGTTTTGTTTAATTTCACCACTGCTAGCCATATATATATGAATGAGAAAGAGAGAGAGACTTTTCCCTCTCCATTTTGCCTTCTCTCTCCATCTCTTTGTCAGATGTCCATGATTAAATTATATTTATTTTTTAACATTTTAGGAGTTTTAAATGTATTTAAATTGTTTATTAAAATATACAGCACCCAGAGGGCTTCAATAGAGTAGGAGGGTAGGATGTATACAGAGTACTGGGCCCTTTACAGAATAATTCATAATATATAAAGCTACATGAAGACAATATTAATACCGAACACTTAAAGGGACAGCGTCGACCTAAAAACATCATTTTGTCTGATTTTTTTTTAAGCCTACAGTTGTTAAAAGTAACACAGGCACTATAACTGGAAAAAGGAGTGTGTTTATTTTCTGCATTTTACAGCACTATGTCTAGTTGGTTTCACTTTTTCCCCTCTTATAAACAGTCCTCTAACTTTATACATATGTGTGGGGGGAGCGGGGGGTGGGGTGGAGAATTGACACAACAGAGGACAGATTTTTTTTTTTTTAAATAAGGAAACAATTATAAAAAAACAGTGCAGAGGGATTCAGGAGCATCAACAGAACATGAAAGCTACTATTAATTCATATTTGGTATTGATTAGATTTCAGGTTGACAGTGTCCCCTTGAACACTCCATTTCCATTCCACTTTCCATTCCACCTGAATCCTGCTCAATGATCAAGGGAAAGTGGCATTAAGATATCTTTGTGCTTCCCCTATTCTCAGCTCATCCTCAACATTAGTAAGAGCAGCTTCTAACTATACTTGGCTATAAGTTAACAGCCCTTAAGGGGCCATTCTTGTAGCACAGAATAGCTAGAGTATGGTAGCAATCTGGCCCTGCCCCCTACACCAGTGGCTATGGGGTTGTGGTGGGGAAGAGTCATCACAGAGCCATTACGCTGGCCTTATGCTAAGTTGTAACACGTTTTATGGCAGTGATAGAGTGGCCAGTTCCACTAGCTTTACAGACCCTTTACATGGCAAAACAGAAAACTGGGCTCTTTATTAAACATTTATTCAGAGAAGAAAAATCAAACTATCAATATTTCATGTCATATGTCTAACTCTGAAATGGACGAAGGTGTAGCAGATCTCCCATCCTCTGACAAAGACATAGCACACCTCCCATACTGCAGTAAACGGTGGTAGCTTTAGTTTTTTTATATGAGTGTCTTGGGCTTACGGTGTTGCATTAGTATTTGGAGGTTAAAGAGAAAGTAAAACTGAAGAAAAAGTTATAAGAGTGGCAATGTTGTCTCTCTCCCAGTGAGACTTAACCACTCAATTTGTGCACGTCACTGTTCTTGCGTTGTGACTTACATCGACAGCAAAGCTGATGCAGCAGTGAACTGCTAACTGTAACTCTAGATTTATGTTCCAACTATCACAACAGCATCTCCATGCAATAACATGCAGCTTGCGTAAGTGCTAACCTTACACAGTTTTGAGTATAGAGCTTAATCATTCACTTAATATTTATTAATACAGCAGGGCTACGTGCCATGCATGTTCTAAATACTAGTTATGTTATTGTGCCCCTCTCCCAAACTGAAAAGAAATTCATTTGGCCAATTTTAACTTAGATGTAAGTTTTAAGAAACAAAATGTTGGTGGGTTTCTATACATGAAAATAACTGATTTAGTTACCTCAAATAAGACTAACTGAGATGGTGCATTTTTGAGCATATAGTTCATTTATCTGAAACTGTAAACTAATCTCACTTCCATTCCTCAATGGATAATTTAACTTCCTGAAGTCACTAGTGGCTAAATCTCAACTTAGGTTAAGGAAATTAATAGATGCAAAATGATATACAGATATTTACACTCAATCTGTGTAAATATAGATACATCTATGCACTTCTCCTGTGTCATTACGAAGAGGCACCCTTTAGCTTTACAGTCTTACTCCATTTGCCTTAACTCATACATCATTTCCAAAAATAGAACTGAAAATGCCCTAGCTCAAACAATTCCTGTGTTTTATATAAAATAAATATGCAGCTTACCTTCCTGTCAGGTACCCAACAGCAGAGGCAGCATAGCAAGCCTATTGAAGAGCACACAAGGTTACTTACACATATCCACATTTCAGCTTCTCCACATACCAAAACTTTTAATCATAAAATTTAAATTAATTAGCAGCTTAAACATAAGAATTGTTCTGATTAATGGATCTTACACTAAGGTAACATCCCATAGCCATCCCTTCCAAAGGTTATGAGTAAGGGTGCATTGTATACACTATTAAACAGGACACTCCCAAGGATCTGCAAATACCCTTTAGCTAGGGGTCTGTACCCAAAGGCTGAGTGACTACACACTTTCGTGGAAACACAAAAACAAGCATCCTCCTTTTCCCTCCAGACTCTTCTTCTGCATGCTCATTCATGTCATGGAGGTTGATGACATTTATTTTTTTCATCTCCTTTTTTTGTGTTCCCGCCTGCTATTGCACCAGGATATTGCATCAATAGAATCTGTAAGATGGGTTTTAAAATAGGAGACTGAATGTGCTTCAGTCATTAAAATGATCACTTTTATCTAAAGGCTTAATCAGCTGAAAATGTTGGAAAACCGGTCTTCCCAAGTAAATTTCTACGGTCTTAGAGGCTAAGTGGTTGGCAGTGGGACATAAATAGGAAAGGCAACTAACAGGAGGGTATAAGTCATTCCAACTAGATATCGTTAGACTCCATGAGCCAAATTCAGAAATTATGTGTAAGGAGATTTAAATTACACATTGGTAAGCAGATACAAATCCAAGGGAATGTAAATTACACAGAGAGGGCCAGAAGAGGGTGTAGGTTTCACAACTTAGACTCTGATGAATTTGGCCCAGTCTTTTGTGTACAGCAGTGCTCCCTGGGACAATGAGGCCAGAAAATTGTCAAACTGCCCCTCCTTATCCTCTGACTTTTTTTTGATGCCATGATAAATCTGGGCTCCTTTTGTATTTTTTTAAGTTGCTTTTCTGGCCACCGATGAACTGGTCATACGGTAAACATCTGGAATTTACTATAATAGCAATAAGCATTTACATCTTGTTTTCCTCAATGCGGATTGAGGGAACTTGACAGAAAATAACTGTAGAATATGTTCTACTGTTTGTACACTTTCACAAATCTTTTACAAGGAGATGAGAAAAACATAAATGAACTGTCATCTATTTCTTGAGTATTAATGTGACAAATTTCTTCCCCTTCTGCTGAAAACATGTCAATGTACAAATGTTTACAGATGACATTTGGAGTGGATGTTCCATTAACAAAGTTCTTTGTACCTCAGAAGCCAGGTGTCATGGCAACAACACATTTTCTAAATGAGTGGCAAAATAAAACAGCATGTAAAATACTACTTCAGATACAGCGATTGCCTTTAAAATTTTCAGTTTTGCTTTTTCAAGTGGATAACATTGCAGCGCTACCTGTACCAAGTACAGGGTAATACTGTGAACATCATTGTGATGGCAATCGTAAAGATTTTATGGTGAACGCTGTACACAACTTAGTACAGGCCAAGGCACTTTCTCTTTCACAAAAACAACAAACAGTGACTGCACTCCTGTTATATATTAACTTAAATATTAGAGCTGAACAAAATTTTTGCAACAAATAGTAAATTTGCAGAAACATGCACTTTTGGGGCAGCAAAACTATTGACAATTTGGGCCACATTCTGCAAATGGTTTCAGCTGAAAAAAATTGGATTTTTTTATGTGGTTTTTTTTCGACCATATTGAAAACAAAACATTTTGACTTTTCATTTTGAAATTTAGCTATTTTTTAAAAGTGAAAAATTCCCCAAAATGATGGAGAGGCAGCAGGGCCAAATTTGAGTGGATTTGTGACCGCATATGGCAGGCTGCAACACCCAGAGGAGGGAGCCACTGATGCAGGTGAATGTGGGGTAGGTCGCTCTTCAACACCCCCTTCCCCACTACTGGGGCTACCCCTCTGCACTAGGCTCAGAGAAGTTACTTCTGGGGGAGTTCTGTCTCACTGCACGTGCGCAGAATTCATGTTCCCTGCAGATTTCTTTGCTTCCCCACAGAAAAATGACTTCTGCCAGGGAAGCTGAAAAAGTGGTCACATGCCCCTTCCTGGCAGGATAGGCAGGTTGGTTCAGATACCCGGAGCAGCCAGTAGAGATGTAAATCACTCGGGGGGAGTGGGGGTGCGGGGGGGACAGGGAAGGGGGAGCTGGGCAGTCCTGTATGTGACAGACAGACAGACAGACTGCGTTCCTCTTGCTTGCTACTGCGACATGCTCAGTGTGGAGGGGCAGGGCTTCAGGGTGTTTCTGAGGTAGGTAGGTGTGGGACAGGTTCCGTCCCCTCAGGCAGAGCAGAATGTAGCAGGCTGCCTGCTTAGTGAATTATTCCCCTGGTCTTTGTGAATTCCCCCAGGAGTATAAAACAGGTGTAAAAGTTTTAAGGCTCCTTTACATTGTCAGAGTGCTGTAAGGACAGTAGAGCCTTATAAATGCTTATGGTGCTTCAGTGATAACAACCGGTTTAACTTTTTGGACTGAAAAAAAAATTTCTTATCAAAATGTGCTCCATGAACTGTTTGCTAATTCCTTTTCTGGAGATGGTCAGTCGCCAATATAAATTGAGAGTTTGATTCCCCAGTCCTCACTTGCTCTTCAGTTGCCTGTGTTGTAACACTCAGCATACGGCTGCATGTATTTGTTGACTAATAACTAGAAATAAAGGGTTAAACCTATCTACATTACTATTAGGCACAGGGGTTTGGGGATTTCCTCCAATGCTCCCCACTTTCATTCTCCAACCATTGTATTGTAGTTTAAATAAATTACCAAAATAACTGGAACCAAAGTGATTATATTGCATTATTTTGATAAATAAAATATGCAGAATTTTAAAATAGCGTGTGCAGAATTTAATTTTTTGGTGCAGAATCCCCCAGGAGTAGAGAAGTGTCTGTTCGCCTAGGGCTCAAGGATGGGTTAATCCAGTCCTGATGATTGCTCTCTATAAATAGACTGTGGGGTAAACACGAGGCACAAGAACAAACGGGTATAAACTGACCATAAATAAGTTCAGGCTTGAAATTAGAAAAAGGTTTCTAACCATCACAGAAGTGAGCTTTTGGAACAGCCTTGCACTTGGAGTTGCTGGGGAAAACATCTTAATTAGTTTTAAGAGAAAGATGGACAATTAATTCCAATTAATAGTCTGGATTAATAGAGATTCCTTGAAATGAAAAAAAAAAAAAACCCATAAAAAGAATCCAAGAAAAGGATCAAAGAAATTTCTTATACACTGATGCCATCTACAGAAACAGCAGAGAAACAGAAATCTGAGTGCCCGTATGAGAAGGGTCCAATAGAAATAAGAGGGTCAGCCCTCTTCAATAATTACTGAAAACCAGGTATAAAACTGAGGTCAGCAGGTGGGACCTCAGAGTTTTCTGAGCCCACCAAAGAAGGTGTTGAACTCATAAAGAGCTACCAGACACTTGGACCAACCACGTGACCAGCTCTCCCCTGTCCTAAGCATAACTAGGATTGAGCAGAAGTTGGAAGATTTCATTTTAGAGACTGTATGTCACTTCATGTTCTTTAGTATATAAGTAACTGAAAGGTACCTTGTTGAATCTGTACTCTTTCTAATGAGACCTGAAGGAACCAAATTTTGTATTTCAACTAAGTGATACTATACACTTGTTATTCCTTTGCAAAACAAAGTAAATTGGCCTTGGAGTGCCTCAAACAATAACTTTAGTCCATTACTTTTGATGTATTCAAATTGAATACCAGAAGTAGCAGGGAGCACATTCATAAGAGTTCCTTAAATCAAGGTGCATCCTCATTCCCAGGAGATTCATTTAAACTGCAATAAATACTGAAGGACTGATAAGTGATAAGTAAATGTAATCTTGGTGATTTATGGTCTTCTATGATATAGCTGCTGGACCCCATCGCTGGTCTATATTAATCACTTGCAAGACTGCATGTATATTTTGTGTTCAGTAAATGACTGGAACATTTGGTGTATCTAAACTTGAACTATTGATTATACACCCATATGAGTCTTGATGAATGAATACACTTGTTGATTGGCTAAGAATAACTAAGTTTCCTGATTTGAGAAATACTGTCCAAGTTTCAAGTTGACCTGAGAAGAACCCAGTGTTAAACTTAGTAAGTTATCACTCTCTAAGCTAAATAAAAAGCAGTTATCCTAATTAAATACCATTCACATGTTGGCTTTAATATTTAATTGGCAAATCTAATTTTTTTTTTTTTTTTAGATTTCATCTTTAAAACCTAAGTGGCACCTGGGCAAAATCATTAAACTGACTCCCATTCACGCTTACGTGATACAGTTGCAATAAGCAAACAGGAATGTTTTGGTGTGCTCCATTAATGTGGCCGGTGCAAGAGGTCACTGGGACAGAACAAATATGCTACCAATGGAAAGAGAAATGTGACCCACCACTTAGTCATTTTTCTTAATCACATTGAAAACAAAGCTCAACTTAACATAGGATCAGATGTTCATCTATCGCCACCTCTACCAGAAAGGTATAGCAAGAGCTCAGAGAAGAGGAAATTTGAAATGATGGACATAACACTTTAAAAACATTTGAAAGAATGAGGAATTAATGATAACGGGGTGGGGGCGGATAAAGAACAATGAATGAAGTTAAGAAAAGGAACATTTAGGCTAAATGTGAGCATAAACTGACAGTGAAATATGTAAGACTGCAGAAAGGTCTCCCAAAGGAAGGGGCTGAAGTCATCACCTAGTATGTTTAAAACAGTGCACAGAACACTAGAAAATGTATTAGAGAGAACAATTGTGCACATACAGGGAGATGGAGTAAATGACCTAATAAGTCTTTTTCATTTCTAATTTCTATTGCTGGGACCCTGGAACACAAACTCCAGGAACACTCACCAATTTTATCGAAACTCCCAGTAAAACAAAGGTCACTTATGACTAAGGCTAAGATTTTGTCACAGATATTTTTAGTAAGAGTCACAAACAGGGCACAGGCAATAATGAAAAATTCACGGAAGCCCGTGACCGGTTGCGACATCCCCTCTGGTGTTATCTGGATTGGTGATCTGCTAGGTCACTCCAATCCTTGACTCTGGGAGCCAGCCTTACCCTACTCTGCTGTGAGAGCCCCCACTCCTGGGCTGTTCACGCACAGTCTCTGGCATGTAAGCTGCTCCTTGGACACTAGCCAATACCTCCAGCCCCCTAGGAACCTCCATCTTGCAGTGTCCACTTATGCCTGCTGGACACTGCAAGCTTATATGAGTTCATCAATTTAACAAAGAAATTAATATGTACCGGGCTTGTTATCCCAAAGGGAATCTCTGACACGCTTCAAACCAAACGCACGGCTTCAGGTGGAACAAACAGATTTATTAACTACAAAGATAGATTTTAAGTGGTATTAAGTGATAGGCAGAAAGTCCGAGTGGTTACCGAAAAGAAAATATAAGCATGCAGTCTAAACTCTCAAGCCTATTAGATTGGGCAACATCTAGACTAAGCATTTTTTCTCACCCCACTGGATATTACAGTCGTTAATATACAGGTTTGTTCCTTAAACCTGTGCCACTCTCCTCTGTTGGAGTCTTGTCTTCTTCTCAGTGTCTTAGTTGCTTGTAGCGAAGGTGGAGGGCAGGAGAAGGGCCCAGTACGCGTCCACTGTCTGTTTTATACCCTCAGTCCATGTGTTTGGGGAGCACAAGTCGAGGCCTGTCTGGGGGGCATTGCTGAGTCTCTGCAGGGAAGGCTGAGCAATTTCACCTGCATGAGGCCACACCAGGGTATCATTGCATTGTAGTTCCCTTGCTGGACAATGGCTGTTGATGGGTTGTTTGACACCCCGCCTTGGCGTTGGTTACTTTCCTTGCTGTTGATTCTGGGGAGCTAATATCTGGATGATTTCCCAACTTACAGCATGTTTTGGTGACCACCATACAATACAATTCTCATAACTTCATATGCATTAATGATACACATATATGGATAGAGAAATGACTTTCAGCAGATCATAACCTTCCCCCCCCCGATACATATAAAGCATGCCTTGTAAGGTAAGATCACGATCATATGAAAATGAGGAATATGGGGTTTACAATATGCTCCTCCAAGGTACAGAATGTCACACCAGTCTCTGAGTTTTACTAAAAATATCCATGACAAAATGGGGAGCCTAGGCATCTGCCGGTGGGCTGCGAGCTCCAGGGTCCCCCTCCGCTGGTGGCTCCAAGCTGTTGGGGTCCCCCTTGCTGCCCATGGTGGTGGGGGTTCCCCACAGCTCCCTGCCTCAGCAGGCAACCCTGCAGCTCCCAGCCAGCTCTGGCTGAAGTCAGAGAGGTCTTTGGAAGTCACGGATTCCTTAACTTGTGACTAAATCGCAACCTTACTTATGACCCCTACCTTAGCACTGATTAAAACTGCTGCAGGAGTTGGGAACTCCAACAAGTACAGAGCCTCAGGTTCCAGTCCTGCAGAACTCCTGAGTTCCAAAAGCATGAAGCTAAGCTTCTGTGCTACTGCACTCCTGTTGAGTTTGGGTACTCTATTGTAAGCTCCTGATTACCAAAATCATAGATTTTATGAGTGTTTCATGGGCACCTGAAAGGCATTTATAAAGCAGAGATTCAACTGTAAAACATATAGCTAATACAAAAAGAAAAGGAAGGATGACTAGTCCACAACATATATACTTACAGCTTGTTCATTTCTCATTCCTATATATTTTATTCCAATTGCTTGGGCTGCAATTGCAATTTCAGTCACTGGAATACCAACAATACCAAACATATATTCAATGTTCTGAAATAAGAATTAAAAAAAACCTGAATTATTTCCAAAATTGATGCACAACGATCAGATCTCTGAAATTTCTTCTGTGTAGTGTGCCTATCTTAAATCCTAATAAAGTACACAATCACATAAAAACAAAGAGGTTGAAGTGCAATAATACCACATCAAGATCTCAAGAAAAAGATAGATATCACTTATGCATATTGCTTGTTCTCCAGTAGGATGTAATTACAATAGATCCTTACACTTTGGTCTTAAAAAACAAGGTTTCTATTATAAATATTTTCCTTTTAAACAATTAACTTTTCCCCCCACCAAACTATATTTTAATTGGCATTTCAATAGTGATTCAAATATAAGATTACTAGCATGTTCTTAACAAATACAGTGGTCAATTGTGAATAAAAGTATAACAATAAAATTTATGGGGGAAAAAACATCACCCCAGGCAAACAGTAATACACAATCCAACCCTTGTGTATCCATATAGTCTAGGGTGGGAGAACAGTTTCAAGAGATTCCAGGTCTTGTACCAAATTGGTTATTTGTTTCCTCGGTAATAGATAAGAAAGTTCTTCTATCCTGTTATGTTTAGTCTAAAATTTAAAATCATTGTGTAGTCAGGCACAGATTTCCCTACTATAGAACTGAAGCCAAACACTGTGTGTTCTGGTTGGTTGACAAAGTCTCTCTCCCCTCCCCTTAGTGGGAAAAATGCATTGAGTAGGCCCTTAACAAAAAGGCATCGAAGACTCTTATTTAAGTGCCCAGGCCAAGTGCTTGTGTCACAGTCAAACTACAGCAAGCAATGGATTCATAACAAAATCAAAATTAAAAATTGTAAGTGAACCGAGAAGAGAGGAGGATGGGTGTGCTAAACTGATAAAGATTGAAAAGATGGGGTGCAGGTAGTGCGGCTGAACTGATGGAGTGTTGCACTGATGGAGAATGAGGGCAGCTGAAATGATGGGGGGAGCAAAGGCTTAGTGGGGGTAAAATTAATTGCTGGACAAGGGATGGGTAGATGTGTGGTTGAGAGCTCCTTCAGGAGGGGCCAAAATCACCTTACTCAATGGATCTGGGCGAGTAAATAACACTACTTGTTCAAAAACCAGAAGAGAGACCAACACCCCCTCCCCCTTCCCACAGCCTTTTTTTTTTTTTTTTTTAAATCACCTCATGATTTTGTATCTCTTCAGAGGGTTTGACTCATTATTTTTGATCTCTTGTAGCTGGCACTACTGGCATTTCTCTGCTCCATCTCATTTGGGCTTCCCAGTGCACAGTATGTTAGGAAAGTATGATGGCTTTGCTGCAGATAGCAGGATACTTTACCTAGGATAAACTGATAACCAATGAACTAAGGGTATGCTCCTTTCCTGTAACCATTTATTTAATAATTAACTTAATAAGAGAGCCATAGTACAAATGTCATTAAAGGTTTTTAGACAAACTGTCCCAACTTTGAGCTGTTTCAAATCAGGAGAGGATATGCAAGTTTGAAAACTATTATAAAATAATAGTAAGTATGATGATGAGGTAGGCGTTTAAACCAAGACCTGGTCTACACTACAGGGTGATGTGGTAACCTGCCTTGTTTCAACTTATCTGAGGAAGCATCTTCACTTAAATTTGGCTTCTGCTGACGTACATGCCTCACTAGCATGACTTAATAACACCACCTCCTCCAGCAGCATGGTCATGATAGATGTAATTAAGTTGATGCAGAGTTAACGTGGACCCTGTGTTACTTATGTCAACTGCTGCTGGCTTTTGGGAGCCATCCCACAATGAACACACCCCACTGACAAAGGAGCCAAGTGTGCACATACAAGCAATTTAATAACAACAATGGCTGTATGTTGATGCAAGTTAGGTCAACATCATTTTGTACTGTAGACATGGCCCCAGAGGCAGGGAGTGGGCAAGCTGATAATTCAAGAAAGCTGTACAACTGCCAGTAAAGGTCTCTCTGCATGAGAGCAAAAGAGCATTTCCAAGTTACATCAGCCTCTGGACAATGACACAGCCAGCTGAGATTATTTTAAACTGTGTATATACACAGACATTGAGAGGTTTTCAATCTAAACTAGATTACAGGAAAGGAGCATGCCCCTAGTTTGCTCGTTATGAGTTTATCCCTGGGTAAAGTATCAGGCTAACGGCAGCAAAGGCATGATACTTCCCTATTGTACTGTGAACGGGGAAGCCCAAATGAGACTGAGCAGAGGGATGCCAGTATTGCCAGCCGCAAGAGATCTAAGCTGATCAATGCCACACAAAACCTGCCTACCTGAAGAACTCGGTTAAGGCACTGGACTGCTGCAGCCCCAGGGCTAGCTGCTCAATCTTTTTGTACCTCCATTACCCCAAGTTCACCAATGGTAAAATTATTTCCCTCCCACCTTTTGCTCCTCTCTCTGGACTGTCCGACTGCATTAGCCATGCACACGGTGCCTCGCTGTAATGCCAACACCACCTAGCTCCCTTGGTTACCTTCCATGCAGCCCCCTGGATATCTTCACGCCAGGGCGACGCACCTAGGCGAGGCTCTCAGCATGTAACTGGCTCCCAGGAGCTGGGCTGTTGGGAACAGCTTTGCCACCATTCAAGCTCTTAGAGCACAGGGGTCTTCCCCAGCACCTGCCACTGTCTGCTGCCTAGGAGGTAGGTGATGGCACAACACATGTTCCTCCCACAGGGCCAACCGCTTGGGAGGGGAGAGCCGGTGGCTGGTTTCGAACCCATATCAGTCAGGGGCCAGCGCGGAGCGCTAATTACTACACCACGCGATCTGACCCTTCCCCCTTCCCGTAGGGGAAGTACTTCCGGTTACCGTCGGGGGTCAAGGCTCACCCTGGAGCACTCTTACTTGTGTCTTTAGGGCCTCGGCGACGAGCTGAGCCCCGCTGACACATCCTTCCTCCGCAGCGCCGTGGGGAGCCATTGCCGTCGTCCCGCTCGCTCAGAAGCGGTCCGCGTTTAACAGCAGCCCGCAAGCGCCCAGCAGCGCCAGGTCGCCCCCCGGGCCGAAGGTGCTGCAGCTTCCAACCAATCAGCAAAGTCTTTCGCTCTGATTGACACTTACGTGCAGTCAAGGGTGCACCACCCAGCGTGACGGGAAAAGGAAGCGGGAGCACAGCTGTTGGTTGGGAAGGATACGCTCCCGCGCACGAGGCGGAGGCTTGAACCAAAGGCTGTCGATTGGCTCGCAGCTGTATCGGAGCTGGCCAATCAGAGGCAGGGAAATTCTTGCCGCTAGCTGTAGGCGAGGGTATGAGAAAGGACCCTCCCCTCCCCCTGTTGCGGCAAGGAGGAGGGCAAGTAAAGAATGAAAGGCCACAGTCGCTTGCGGGCGCGTGCGTGCGTGAGAACGTGGGCAGCTCGAGCTCCGTGGAAGCCGACCAATGAGAGGAGCGGCGTGCCGCTCAACAGCGGACGCCGGGAGGGGGCTCGCGGGGAGGGGCTGCTCCTGAGGCGGCGGAGGGGCGGGCCCGAGGGGAGGGGCTGCTCCTGAGGCGGCGGCGGCGGGCGCGGCGGCGGAGGGGCGGGGCTGGTGGGAGGGCCGGGGACAGACCAGTCCCGAGCGCGCGCGGTCCGGCCTCGCCCAGGTGCGCGTTGCGGAGCCGAGTTTCCCGTGTGAACAGGGCCAGGCCGACCCGCCCTAAGTCACTGGTCGCAGCCGTGAGCAGGGAGCGATCTGCCCTGGGCCTGGGGCGGAGGGGCCGCGCTGAGAAACAGCCTGAGGTGAAGAGCTCCCTGCCCTCTTCCCCCGAGTCGTTCCAGGGAGGGAGTGGCCCCGCTGCAATAACTGAGGGGCCGTGGCTGGCTCCAGGGCTGTAGTATTGCCCTGTGGGGAAGGTCTCGGAGCACTGCACTGCTCCCTTTAGGGTCATGGGGCTCCACCGGCCTCGGCTACACTTACAGATGTACAGCGCTGGGCGTTAAACCCGCCTTCCTACAGCTGAGTAGGGAAAGCGCTGCAGTCTGTCCACGCTGCCAGCGCACTAGCCAGGCCCCGTTTGCCGCCGCATTGGGAGCGGTGCATTATGGACAGCTATCCTAGCATTCAAGTGGCTGCAACGGTGCTTTTCAAAGGGGGGTGGGGTGGAGTGTGATGGGGAGAGAGAGTGGGGTTTTTGGGGGGGGGGGGTGAGAGTGTGTCAGCATACTATCTTGTAAGTGCAGACCCCCTCCCTCCCCCGCCTCTCTCTCACTCACTGAAAGCAAATGGCAGCTGTTCCTCTTCTTTCTCATAGGTGAGATAAGCAGCTGCTAGCCACAGTGGACTCCAACCCCCCCTTTCCCCTCCCTTCAAGCAAACCTTAGCTGTCAGCACTCCAAATGGAGACACCCCCCCCCCACATGCCTCTCACTCATTCAAAGCAAACAGTAGCTGTATGTGTTGTTTTGATAAGCAGCCCCTGAAACAGAGCTTTGAATGGCATCCACAGTTCACAACAAAACAAGAGAGGATGTGTCAGTTAAAAGGATTATCGGGTGTTTCCTGGGGTCAGTCAGTGCATAATATACTCCCCCTTTTATGCTGGAGCGTCTCAGCCAATGCGCAACAGCTGTTAATCATCTCAGAGAGGTGGAGTACTAGGAGCCCTGTAGCCCCAGAGACACAGCACTGTATATGCCTTGCCAGTGTGGACAGGGAGTGAGGTACAGCACTCTGGGTGGCTTTATTGCACTGTAACTTGCAAGTGTAGGGATTTTTTTATTGCAGTGTTAACATACTCTTGGTGAGCAAGAGTGGCTAGGCTAATGTCAAGCCCCATAGCCATAGTCTAAGTCTGCACTGTCCACTAAGCCTGGACTTTGATTCGGATTTGAACTCAAGCCCCTCTTCTGTCCACATACAAATCAATCTGGCTTGGGTTAGGAAGCACTCAGGACCCAAGTCCCAGCACCCTGCTAGAGGGGAGGGTCAGAGCCCAAGTCCCAGTCTGACTCAGGTCCCAAGACCTGTCGTTTTCAATGTGGATACAGCTGCCGCTGCAGGCCCAATTCAGGTCAGTCTAGTGCAGTATGGATGTGTTAGCATGACTGAGACCCCTAGGGCCAGCAACTGTAAACCCAGCTTTATAATGCAGTGTGGCTGCTTAAGCCTGGGCATGGAAACAAGCCTAAGTCCCACAGACCCAGGCTTAGTGTGAACTGTAGCCATATATACCCTTAGTGCCAGGATTCTGAAACTTCGTAGCCCCAAGCCCCCCTTCTGACAAAAAAAATTGCTGTACAACCCCAGGAGGGGTCACTGAAGCCTAAGTCCGCCTGAGGCCCACGGCTCAGGCTAGCAGGCCAAATTCCAAGCCCAACGGCCCTGTGGTGGGGGCCAAAACTGAAGCCCAAGGGCTTCAGCCCCAGGCAGGGGGCCTATAACCTAAGCCCTCAGGTTTCAGCTGCAGGTGGTGGGGCTCGGACTTTAGCCTCAGCAAGTCTAAACCAGCCCTAGCAACTGCACTAAAATGGGGTCATGACCCACTTGCTTATATACTGCTTCTCATGTTATTTACTCTCCTGCCTCACAGGGGTGCTGTAAAGATTAAGTGTTTTCCTTACATTATAGATGAGAAGATAGCCAGAAAGTGGCTTGCCTGAGGCTATCCAGCAAGTCAGTGGCAGATTCAAATTAGAACTCAGCTCTGCCAAAGTCCTAGTTCCTGTGTACATTTCTCCAGACTATGCTGCTTGCCAGTCTTGGGGGCAGTAGGTGTGATAGACACACTAGAGAACATATATTACTGAGAGAACTCAGATTATAGGTACACTTGGGGTGCATTCCACTTCTACCAGAGGGTGCTATTGTGGGGATAGTGGAAGAGTTTGACAGGAAGAGAAAGAGGTCATAAAAGAAAAGAATGGGCTCATTGATTCAGTCACAAGTTACTAATGTGGGTTTTACTTACTTTGCTGCAATACCTTCAAATTGCTACTAGCAAATATTTTAGCACCTAGAACATCAAAATTGTATTTTCCCCTTGGAGGAAACAGGAAGAAGGATAATCTATTTGAGAATACCAAGTGTAGAGAGAAAAAAATGTATGTAGTGTTTTTATGGGCAGCATATTTCTTTTTATGTCTATAATAAAAAGCAGTAATGTCAGTCTGAGCTACAGTCAGCATTTTTCCTAGCAGTTTATGAAAGAGTTCACTGAATCAAATGAGATTTAGTCTACATATATTATCTACTTAAAAAAAAAAATCATGCAGGATGATTATACAAGTCCTCAGTCTGATTCTTCAGGAATTATCTATTTCTTTGTTCATGAACCCAGCCCTGTAAATGCAATGATAGTTGCACTGAGAGTTGGGTTGGACACTGAGCAAGGAAATTACTGCAGACATAAATGCAGTGGAAATGAACACGGTACATTTGAACTGTGACCTGAAATAGATTAATGTGAATTTTAGAAGCAACACATTTATCCAGGAACATGGCAGGGGAAACCCGTTAGGTCCAGTATTGCTGAGAGTCTGAATTTAGCTGTCACTGTTAATAAATCAGAGCTAAGAGTGTGAAAGTTTTAAACTGGGATGATTTGTTATTCAAATGTTTTGGTCTTGTCTGTTTCACTCTAGATTTATGGACAAAAGTCATGTTGGAAGCCTGCTGTACAGTTTTTCTTTTCCTTTTCTGCTATCAAGATGCCTCAGCAGAAGTTCACAGAGAAGGACATTATGTTGCTGCTGTGTACGAACATCGACCCAGACTGAGTCCTAACCCAGCAACCCTAACTGATCGACGCTCTGCATTAGAGTTGATGAGCAGAAACTTATATATATATGAAGAGCAAGTAATAGCTGCAGCCAAACAGGTCAGAAAATATGTCCACAGCTTAGTGGCCATTTTAAGTTCTATATAACAAGTTCTAATTATTGAGAACAGTCTTTTCAAATTTGGATGCCTAAAGTTAGACAACTAAACCTATATTTGGCACCTAAACAAGTGGCCTGGTTTTTGGAGATCCTGAACAGCCAGCAACTCTTATTAACTTAAGCACCTCTGAAAATCAGGCCACTTATGAAGGTGCTTAACTTCAGGTACTCAAGTTTTGGGGAAAAAAAGACTAATTATTATAGAAAAATGTCTCTTCCTTTTTTATTTAAGAATCCAGCACCTACCTGATCCCTTAATCAAAGAATCCTCTTAATGGAGGAGTGTCATGACAACAACTCTTCTCTTTCCTAGCTCTTCATTCAAACATCCCACAGAACATTACTTACTTCTTTTGTGGGGCACTGCACCCCTATTTTTAGGTTTGATTGTATAAATTGTACAGCTAGCCACAAATCCAGTACAGACTTTTAGTAAAATAGGAACAAGCACAGTGAACAGCATTATGTATTGCTGGGTGAGATAGATTTGAGATTGTTTTTTGTGCTCCTAGGGGAGAGGGGAGAGTGATGGAGTAGGTCTACTGCGTGGTGGGCAGGAACTAAATAAGTCAAGTGTCTTTCTGACAGTGCTTCCTTTATATACTGCTACTTACTTTTCAGAATGATCTGTAAAGCAGCATTAGACAGCAGCCTGAAGGAGAATCATCTGTACCTAGTATGGGACAGAAGGGGAAAGGGAAAGAAACCTTAGTCACAGAAAAAACGGTCACTTACCTTTTGTAACTGTTGTTCTTTGAGAGGTTTTGCTCATGTCCATTCCATTCTAGGTGTGTGCGCGCCCAGGTGCACAGTTGTCGGAGATTTCTGGCTTAGCGGTATCCATAGGGTCGGCTGTGGTGCCCCTTTGAGTGCTGCGCTCATGCGTCTGTACCCCTAAGCACCGGGCAACCAGTGTGCTGCCCCCGCAACGGATTCGGCACCATGCTCTGACTGTGGTGCTGTGGCCAGTTTATCCAAGGTTGCCAGGGAAGGCTGGTGGGAGTAGGGGACTGGCATCACAGGCACTCCCCACGGGTTCCAGTCCAGCCACTGTGAGGGCCACTGCCCTTGCTGTGATGTAACCATGGCGGGTGCTGCACCGCTCTCCAGTGTTGGCGGTGAATCCTCCCTTCGAGGCGAAGGGCTGAACTCTTGGTCCGACGACTGTCCTTCCGGCGACCACGGTGGAGCTGTTGAGGTCTGAGTCTGCCTGCTGACTCTGGTCAGTGACTGGACAGGTGAGGCGAGGGTGAGTAATGATGCCTGCTGGAGGGACTGGGACCAGTACCATGATGGTGAATGGCCACTCCTGGTGGTATGGAGGCTGACACTTGACTCTGGAGTCCCATGCCTGGTAGGTGGGGAGTGCGTCGAGGGACTGGGTCTTCTAGCTGGAGAGCCAGGATACGGTCCCCGGGTCCGAGGACGTGGAGATAGAGATCTGCGCCTATGGTCCAGCAACTGGGGGTGCTGCACCATCCTCTGAGGCTGCACCATGAACGGCATGCCCTTAGGTGCTGGGGTCTTAGCCAAGTCCGCCACCTGGTGTGGCACCTATAGTACCAGTTGGCTCACTTGGTCTTTGGCTTTCCGGGGCCACCTCAGGCACTGATAGCTCTAGGAGAGGCCAGGGAACCCTGCCACTTCCTGAGTTTGGGGGTGGATCCCTGGCTGGGCTGGGGGTTCTGACGTCCGCTGAACCACCCTGAAGCGGGCGCAAGGCCTGACATAGGTCCTTTGCCCGAAGTCACCTTGTCCTTTGGTGCTGAGGGGCTCCTCTTCGTTTGCTGCTTCTTCAGCACTGGCGAAGGGGAATGGTGCTGGGCAGAGCCCAGTGCCAGGGGCGCGCGCCGCACCGAAGCAGAAGTACTCAGCGTGGGGTCCACAGTGGAGGGCTCCGACATGGGATGAAACGCAGCCTCCATGAGGAGCGCTCTCAAGCGGATATCCCGCTCCTGTGTTCGAGGTCAGAAGTTTTTCCAAATCCGACACTTGCATTTTCTGTGGAATTCCCCCAGGCACTTCAGGCAACTCTCATGGGGATCACTGATAGGCATTGGCTTGCTGCATGCCGAGCATAACTTGAAGCTGGGAGAGTCGGGCATGCCCCCACTCGGGGATGAAGTTCCATCCGGGACTTTGAGTACAATAACCTAACTCTACTAAAGGCTAGCTCGCTACTTACAAACTACATACAGATAAGAGAACAAAAGGCTATAAGGAATCCCTAATGCTCTTGCAGTCTGCAAGACAAGGTGCTCCAACCAACCGTCACAGGTGGTAAAAAGGAACTGAAGGATGTGGGATCAGTGGCACCTAATATACCGATGCATGAGCATGGTACCCAAGGGGGTGCCACAGCCAACCCTATGGAAACTGCTAAGGCAGAAATCTCTGACACGTGTGTGCACACACAACTAGAATGGAATCGATATGAGCAAGCACTTGAAAAAGAATGGAAGTTACCAACAGTTTGTTTTGTTAGATAGAAACAGAGGGCCCAGGGTCTTGTACTAAAAGGGGTACATTCCTAGAAAGATTGCATAAAGGTCCTTTCTGGCACACCCTGTGGAGCCATGACAACCATCCTGAGTGTGAGCCAAGTTCAAGGAGCCAAGAAAACACACACACACAATCACCTTTTTAATATGTGCACAATCTACTGTGAATGGTGCCTTATTTTGGTAACTTATGGGTGGAGCATACTTTATGGGCAGAGTTTGAATGAGTACTGCCTTTTTTCCCCCCCTTAATTTGACCCGTTTCCACAGTGTAAGGTGGCTGCTGATGTATAGGTTAATGTGCATTTTAAAGTAAATAGTTTAAAATACTTTCTACAATGCTACCTAAAAAGGCAAGAAATGCTCCCTCTATATTATGGTCAACCCAACACACTCAAGCAACCCTTTCTTTTGTTTGTATGGAACCTCACCACCAAAAGAGATCCCATTTTGCTTTCCTTGTTAGCATTGGATCATTTTTCCCATGTATAATTTTTGGCTACAAGGTATGTGTTTGTTTTGCTTACAGGGTGCACAGATCATTGTATTTCCTGAAGATGGAATCCATGGCTTCAACTTCACCAGAGAGAGCATCTACCCTTATTTGGAGTTTGTTCCGTGTCCCCAGTCTGTGAAATGGAATCCATGCAGAGAGCCACATCTGTTCAGCGATACAGAGGTATAGGTTTTAAAATTGCCTACTGTGGAAGTGTAGTGAACAACAGAGGATTTATACTCCAGGTGGAGAACAAACAGCAGGAGCCAAGGAGCTCTTAAAAATGCAATTAGCCCTAGTTTAAAGAAGTAACCAAGAAAATATTTCATAAGGACCAGACTGTGTTCCCAGTCACTCTCCATTTACCCTGGAGTAACTCTGTTACCTTAAAGAATTATTCTGAATTTATAGCAGCGTAACTGAGATCAATATCTGGCCTTAAGTAAGCAAAACGGATTCCACATAGA
This sequence comes from Lepidochelys olivacea, assembly GCF_965140295.1. NCBI lineage: Eukaryota > Metazoa > Chordata > Testudines > Cheloniidae > Lepidochelys > Lepidochelys olivacea. Next base: position 205,855,172 of record NC_140412.1, on the reverse strand, counting down.
CAGTTTGTGAAAATTGTTACTGTGGCCTCTGGGTTTCTAAAGCAGCAAACTGTGAAACTTTGGTATCAATGTTTAATAGGATAGGAATGGTTTAATTTTTATTCCAACTAAAACAATAGTCCTATGTAAGAGATGCATCGAGAGTTTCCCTCTAGACATTCTCATTATTTATGGTTTCACTGAAGGCAATTAACACACTAGATTAAACATTCCAATTCAGTGGTAGCATCAAGTGTTCTCTCACCCCTGTTTTTTAAAACTAAAGAACATTATCAGAATCACAAGAAATAGCTCAAATACTCAGATTTGTGTACAACAGATGGTTTGATTAACATGACTGGTTGCATAACCACATACAGAGTTGAAACCTGTTGATCCTATTCACACAAGTAACCACAGTGGGCCACAATTCTTGGTATAATGCCACTGAAATTAATGGGGTTAGACCAAAGATAAAACTGACCAGTGACTTCAGTGGGACTACTCTGTTGGTAGAGGGAGCAGGATTTGGCCCACAGTTTACATTGGTGAGTGGATTTTCTGACTCACAAGAATCTCAAATTGTTTTGAAACTGGTTCTATGAACAAACAAAGATCAGTTTAAAACTAATACGAAAATAGTATCTTCCCACTCAAGTAGTCCATTCTTGTATGAATACAGAGTTGTATCTGCCAACTTGAGTAACAAATATGTTTTAGCTGCTTTTGACTCCCATTAGCCCTGAAAGAATCAGCACTACAGAGCGAGCACATGTGCGCTGGATTCTATTGACATGTGCAACAGAATTACTAATTATGCTCCAACTGCACTACCAAATTCTGCCTTCAGTTACACTTGTGCAACCATGAAGAATTAATGGGGTTGCACAGGTGTTAATGAGGCAGAATTTGAAGACATGGCGAATTACAGGTATAACTGAGGGCATAATTTGCCCCACAGAATCTATTACTCGTGATACACGCAAGACGGAAAAGCATGAGGACTTCAGTAGCTCAGACATAGGTGAGAGGTTTATTGCCGGAATGGGTGGGTGAGATTCCGTGGCCTGCATTGTGCAGGAGGTTAGATGATCATAATGGTCCCTTCTGACCTTAATATCTATGAACCCAGCTTGACTTTCAGATCCCATGTAGAGTTTGCAGGGCTGGCAGCTAGAAAACTTTTTTTTTACTTACAGACGTGGCAAATTTGAGATGAAGTCATTGAAATACACGTATGAGAACAAAGGATGTTTTTCTTTAAATATAAAATATTTAAAGATAATGCCTAATAGGGCCTGTTGTCTTCGAGGAGAGGAACAAAGCAAGCCAAAAACCTAGCTCATTCTGTTCCCAGCCATTAAGTTACTCATGTCATCCAACACAACTTTAGTGCAATAGATAAGCTTTTTACTGGTATTTTACTGAAGTTTAGTGTTCAGAAAAAAAAAGATTAATATAAATAATCCAAACATTACTAAGATGTAAGGATACATCTACAGGTATTTACCCCAAAACCGCCAATAAAAGACTTACAGATGAGAAGGAAACCTTTTCCTACAAGCATCACTACCAAGTATTTCCTTGGAACCAACTGGATGAAATTAAGGGCATTTATTTAAAGCTTTTCATGGCCAAAATAAAAGTCTCAGTAATAGTTTGTCTTTATTGCTTTGTCATTTTCCCATAATTAAAAACTAAGAACTACCAGTTCATTCCACTGCTGCCCTAAGTTCAGATTTGTCTTCTTCAGTTGCTTACAGTATTCAGTTATTTTGGGTCTGATGAGCCACAACACAACCTCCAATTGTACCAGCAAGCAATTGCAGGAGCAGATCCTCATAATTATGCTTCTCATAGCTGAGTGTACCTGCAAATCAGTTACACTGTCACGGAAGTGCTTTCATCTGGCCCTCATTATTTGCAGACATAATTGCACCCACAAAACTTGAGGCCATTTCTGAAAAATCAGGCCCTTAAAGTGTAAGGGAATGTTTTTTTCTTTTCAATGACTAAAACACTATTTAAGTGTTTCTAAATTGTTTTGGATATCGTGAGACATTCAAGTCAGAAATAATGTGCCTTTTGTATAGAAAGGACCTGCCCCAATCAATCAACAATTTCATCAAACACTTATATTTAATTTTTCCACAAACGCTGACATTTTTAATGTTTTTGCAAATACAGAGTGAATAATCTCAAGAGGTTTGAAATACACCATGTTTGATAAAATAATAAATATCCACACACATAATAAAATGCTTACGTATTGCTAAACTGTTTCTCCAGGTTCTTCAGCGACTGAGCTGCATGGCACTGAGGAGCAAAATGTTCCTAGTGGCAAACATAGGAGCTAAGCAGCCCTGCGAGTATAAGGATCCTCTCTGCCCACCTGATGGGAGATACCAGTTTAATACTGATGTGGTATTCAACGCCAATGGTACTCTGGTAGCCAGATACCGCAAACAAAACCTGTATTTTGAATATGCTTTCAATACACCTCCAGAGGTTGATCATGTGCTTTTTGATACACCTTTTGCTGGCAAGTTTGGCATGTTCACTTGCTTTGATATGCTCTTCTATGAGCCTGCTGTAAGCCTGGTCAAGGAATACAATGTGAAGCAGGTTGTGTATCCGACTGCATGGATGAACCAGCTCCCACTCCTGTCTGCTGTAGAATTTCAACGAGCTTTTGCAACTGCTTTTAATATAAATGTTTTGGCAGCTAATATCCACCACCCTGCACTGGGTATGACAGGTAGTGGCATATACACACCATTAAAGTCTTTCATCTACCATGATATGGAAAGTCATGATGGGAAGCTTATAGTAGCAGAGATCTCTGTGATGACACCAGAGCATGAATCCCATCTGGAGAGCAATGCAAAACCTGGAAAGAGCATTGAATACCCCCACAACAATTTTGCAAGCCTTCACATCGATGATCAGGTTTGCAATAAGAAGGAACAAGAGGCCCACTGCTGGGTAGCAGAAAAAGACAAAGAAGGAGCCCCTCTGATATTTTACAGGGAGATGATGTATGACAATTTCACTTTGGTTCCTGTAAGGGGAACTAAAGGGGAGCTACAGGTTTGTGCTAACACCCTCTGTTGTTATTTAAGTTACCAGAGACCTACTATATCTGATGAATTGTATGCTTTGGGTGTCTTTGATGGGCTTCATACAGTCCATGGCACATACTATGTTCAGGTTTGTGCCTTAGTGAAGTGTGGTGGCCTCAGTTATAGCACCTGTGGGCAGGAGGTCACAGATGCCACTGCTTTGATAGATTTTCAGCTGGGGGGAAATTTTAGTACTTCCTATATCTTTCCTTTACTGCTGATGTCTGGTATTAACGTAGACTTCACTGATCACTTGGGTTGGAAAAACAACTACTATTTCATGAGTAAAAGTGGACCGTCCTCTGGTTTAGTGACAGCTGCTTTGTATGGACGATGGTACGAGAGAGACTAGTGCAGATTTGACCAGAAATCAAGCTAGGCTCCTAAAATAGATGGCCTTCTTTTCAGAGGTGCTGAACACCCACACCTTTTAGGACTTCAATTATGTATGCTTAGAACATGACTATTATTAGACTTCCAAGTTTGAAAATATTGACCAAAGCGCTTTATCCAACAAATAGGTCACAATCCATGGTCTGTACCTTGCTAATATTTCAACTACCAGCAGCAATAAAACCACCTTATCCCTCAGGAAAAAAGGGTCAGCGTAAAGTGTGACAAGATGTTTTATGTAATGAAAATATAGTACTCAGTTGGACTCCATGCTCGGTTTTTAATCTTAAAAGGTGATAAAGAGGCAACTGTAAGTAATTCTTTGGGACCCCTTTATGTGCATCTTAAAATCTGAATATTCAGTTATAAAATAGCTTCCTACTTAGACTTTTGCCATTAATATTGATCATTCTACCTCTGGATTAAAAAAAACACTGCTATTCCTATTTTAACTTCTGCATAGATTATTGATGAGATCAATCTAGATGGAGATGACTAATAAAAATATGCCCTAAGCATGATGCATACGAAGTAAACCTGGTTATAAAAAGCAACTGCTCTAGATTTCTTAATGTTTGCTGATGGATACTGCAGCATTTAAGTTGTATTGTCTATCAAATATAAAAAGTAATGGCTGTCACTCAATCAAGTACGACTACAACTGAAAATCAGTTTCCACATGTAGGGTTCAGGAAACATACCAGGGCACTTAGTGTCTACGTTCCCTCCTGTGTCGGCCGAGTTGGCAGAACAATAATCCTTTGCACGCTCTGCTTCCTTCATAGCTGAGTGCCAAACTCGCCTGTCATGGGTTGTATCCTCTCAGGTCATTAAGTTCAGTCCCGCAGACTGTGTGCCACTTGATGCAATCCTTGTAGTGGAGTTTGGAACGGCCAACCTTCCTACTACCTATTTTAAATTCACAGTACAGAACTCTCTTAGGCAGTCAGTTTGCTTCCACGCTGGCATGGCTTCTAAGCTTAGCATGGTTGTCATACGTAGTACTTCATTGTTGGTGATTTTATCAGACCATTTGATTCCCATTATACTGCATAGGTGACACGTTGCAGGCAGTTACGTTTTTGGATATGGCTATGAGTCTCTAACGAATATAGAAGACAAGGGAGCACAACAGCGCTGTAAACTTGGCACTTTGTGGACACTTTGACCCTTTCTGCCCCGCATGCCCCCTGTCGTCCCCCCCCCCCCCTTCTCCAGTCTTTTTTGTAGATGACTGAAAGCTGAGGCAGTTGAGTTTAAGTGTGCTGAAAGTTCTTTATCAATGCTGGTGTCATTGGTAACCATGCTACCTAGGTAGCAGAAGGACTTGACGTTGTTTAAGTGGCAGCCATTCAATTTTATGTCTGTTAGTGATGGAAGTAATGGGTTTCTGCTAGGAGATGGTTGATACAGGATTTCTGTTTTCTTTACATTAGTACAAAGGCCATAAAGGGATAAAGCATGGGCAAAGGAATTCAGCAAATGTTGTAGGTCATTTTCAGAAAGGGCAACAAATGCTGAGTCATCTGCATACAGTAGATCCTTTATTTCACTTTGCTGGGATTTGCTTTTAGCCCTCATTTGGTGGAGGTTTAGAAGTCTGCCACTGAATCATGTTGTTAAAGTGACACCTGTAGTGGTAAATACGTGCAGCGACTTCTAGTACTCCAACCAAGAACAAAGTAAATAACGTAGGGGAAAGATCACAGCCTTGTTTAATCCCATGGGCTACAGAAAGGGATCAGATGAGTCAGCACCCACTGATACAGGGGCCAGCATATTGTCATGGAAGCAGCATATGAGGTTGATTAGTTTGTCCGGTCAGCCAAACTTTGCGAGAAGGCACCAGACAGCAGAGGTCGACAAAGGCAGCATACAGGGGCATTATTTGTTCAGCAGCTTTCTTCAGTAACTGGTGTAGGGTAAATATCACATTGGCAGTGCTGCTTGACAAATGAAAATCACACTGGGATTCAGGGAGTACATCATCTGCAAGAACCTAAAGCCTTTTCAGCAACTTACCAAGGATCTTACCAGCGATGGAGAGGAGTGAAGTGCCACAATAATTGCCACAATGTCTGTCTGTCCCCTTTATGCTTATAGATTGTAACTATTTTGGCATCTTAGAAATCCTGGGTTAAAACCACTTTTTCCCAGCAGAAAGTAAATAAGTCTAGGAAAGCTTTGTGGAGTGTAGGACTAACTTGTTTCAGCATGCCAGCTGGGATTTCACCAGCTCTAGCTGCCTTTGTTATTTCCATAAGTGCATTTTTAGTCTCCTCCAAAGTTGGTGGATATTCCAACTCAAATCAAACTGGTCTTTGCTTGATTGAGCATGCTATTTGATCATTTGCACTCTACTCACAATTGAGGAGAGTCGCAAAATGTTCTTTACATCTTTTTAGTATCATACTGTGCTCAGTCAAGAGGGTACATTTTAAAAGCAAAAACTGTTAACTACAGCGTCCAGAACACACCACTATGTTCCCATTCGCTGACCTTCCCATTCTCACTAGTTTTGTCCCCCCCTCCCTCTTTCAGGTCTGTTTGGTTCAGTTCCTCTCCCACAGGCTTTTGGCTGTTTAGCAGCAGGGAGCTTCTTTGTCTGCACGATGGCCTTGAGTGGCAGTTTCACCCCTTATCTTCAAGCCTAGCTGAATCCTCGAGTTAACCCATTCCTTTCTTTCTCCCTCCCACTTTGGCCTTTTGTAACCTGCAAAGGAATCTTCCACTCCACACTCACACCTTTCACGCTTCCCAAAATGCTTTGCAATGCCTGCAACAGTATTAGCAACATACATTGCTGATCTGCCTCCCCAGGGGACTCCCTGAGGGAGGGGGCCATTGGGTTGTGACAACTTCATTTCTGTTATAGTGGAATAGTTGACTTGCAGATTTGGTCTGATGGATGCTGGTGCAGTAGCGTGATGGTTGCTCACTTTATCTTTATTAAATAACTGCATATTGAGTGGCTAAGGAGATGGATGGCACACACAAGTCTAACAAGAGACTAGTGATTCCCAGACTTGATTTGGTCATATCAAAGAAGTACTGAGATGTGTGTGCTCACTCAAGGAGAGTTGAATACCTTGTGCCACTTGATTCTCATTTTATTAGCGAGCATAGGACAAGCCATCTGGATTTTAGCTAGATATCTGCTAGCACTAGCATAGAAAGTAAAGCGTGTACATGTATTGAAGGAATTAGAGAGGATGAATGAGGATCCTGCACTTTGAAAGACTCCATGTCAGGGTTTCAAAAAGGGTGATGGTCTCAAGAAAAATGTAAGTTTGCATCTGACACTTCGCACATCTCTGTGGTAATTATGTGGAATCCTTTACTCCCCAGTCTCTTGCAGTCTCCTTCAGGCTATACCCACAGAGATCCAGTACAGTATAGATGACAGCTACACAACATAATTGTTTTTCCTGTAACTATTTCCTGTAACATCTGTTTGCCATGTAAGTGTCTACCTCATTAGACGTAACATAGGTTATTTAAAAAAAGCTCTTGCACCAAGAATTTGTTTAACATGCTCAGAAATGAGAAATAAGGTAAAAGCCACATCCTTTTGTGCTTCCTAAACCATAGCCAGATGCTGAGTATGCACAGCTGTTTGTGTACAACACAGGAACAGTTTATGCTGTAAGGATGAAATCTAAAAAGGGAATGAATGTTGGGAGAATCCCAGCCTTAAAGGCTAAAAAACCAGTAACTTTGAATCAAGTCTTCTTTTTGACCTGAGATAAAGTGTGTTTCCTCAAATCACACATTTCATATCTAATTTCACCTGATGCAGTCAAGTATCAGCACAATCACACTACTATTTTAGCTCAGTTAATAATAGTGTTGCGCACTTAGTGTCTTACTATCCAATAATTTCAGAACACTTTACAAACATGGAATTAAGTCTCAGCACCCATGTTAGGTAGGTAAGTAGCATTATACCCAATTGAGAAACTTGAGACACAAGGTTTTACGTAAGTTGTCTTAAGGCCTTGGCTTTGCTGCTTAAAAAGGGTACTTTTTTACCTCAGGATAACTAACATACACACATGAGGTATCCCAAGGTTAAAAAAAAAGTTACAGTGAAGACCAGGCATTTTAGTTTCATTGCAAGATAAACAGCCCTATGTGCCCTACAGGCATTGACCTTTGTGAGTTTACCTCATAGTAAAATTCAAGTGCCTGGTCTTCACTGTGTTTTAAACTCAGGGTAACTTATATATGTTTGTTACTGTGAGGTAAAGAATGTACCTTTTTAGACATTAGAAGACAAAGCAGAAGATCATACAGCATTGTAAGTGATAGACATGGGAAGAACCAGTAGTCCACTTGGAACTCTCCCAGTCCCACTGTTCTAATCACTAAAAGTTTCATCTCCCTCTCAGTAAGTTTCTATTGTCACCTAACCTGAACTGGGCAGACAGTAGAGACTCTAGTGCCAGCAGCATGCAGATGAGGCACAGCTCTACTCTCCTTTACCACATAGGAGAATACCACTACCATCAAGATGGCCTAGTGCTTGGACAGGATCAGTTCACAGGATGAAGAACAGCTGGTTGAAGCTGAACCCAAGCATAACAGAGGTTATCCTGGTGGACATAGGAAAGTATTCTGAAGAGTCTGCAGCTTGGTTTAATCTCCTTTGGTTGAAGATACACACCCATGATGGTGAATTCAATCCATAGTTTAGGAGTGCTCCCAGATTCCTCCCTGATGCTAAGCTCTCACATATAGCAGCATCCTCAAGTAACACTTTCTGTGATCTCTGGTTGGCTGAGACACTCCATCCCATCCTGGCAGTTGATGACCTGGCTTCAGTTATTCATGCCTCTGTCACTTCTTGCTTGGATTACAGCAGTGCAATATAGCTGGCCATGAAGCCTTCAGTGCTTAAGAAACACCAACTAGAATAGGAAGCTGCAGTGCATCCCCCCCCAGCAACACAGGTATAACCATATCAAATCTATCCTCCCCTCCCCATTCTGGCTTCTTATAGAATATTGCATCGAGTTCAATATCTCGATCCTTCAAGTATCAGAGGGGTAGCTGTGTTGCATCCAACAAAGTGGGTATTCACCCACAAAAGCCTATGCTCCAATATGTCTGTTAGTCTATAAGGTGCCACAGGACTCTTTCCCACTTTTATCGACCCTTCAAGGCACTCCATGACCTGGGCCCAGGGTATCTAAAAGACTGACCAAATCCCTAGGATGAAGACCATGATCAGCAACTCTGTGCTTCTGGCTCAGTGGAACTCTCTATGGTATAGGTAAAGCTCAGTTGTACAGGAGATGGAACTTCCTCAGGGGTCAGCACAAGACTAATGAACTCCCCCAGGAACTAAGGACTATCAAAAACCTCACCACCTTCTGCTCCAAGTAGAAGTCCCATTTCTTTCGCTTTGCCTTCTCTAACAAACATATAACAGTTTGTGGGCATTTGTGTGTATTTTATATTAATTTATTACCATATAAATTCCAAAATAAAACACTCCATCTATATGCGCACAAATCCCCATGGAAGAGGATGAGACAGATGTTAGTCATGCTGCTTCATATACTACAGTGACGAGCACAGCATAGGAACTTATATAGAAAAGAACCAAATCTGTAACATTCCTTAGTATAATGGAAAATAAACTCTGATATGCTGTACAATGAACCATGCTAAAAGAAAAGTCTTCTTGTATTTTCTCAAATATGTGGGGCTGTACCGACATCAATTTGGAAACATTTGTCAATTTTTCCAAGCTTCTCTGGGAATGTTCGCTACTTTTTAAAAAAAGATTTTAGATTTGGGAATTAAACTAAACGTTATTTATGAATATCTCAATCAGTTTTCATCACCTTTAACAGTGAGAAAAGCCACATTTTGTGTGTCAAGCCACTAAGAATACTGAGCAGTTTTAAAACGTAATAAAAAAAAAATCTAATTGAAGTATCCCCGGTGAGCCTGCTCAGCCCTGCCAAATTTCCCAAGGTAACTACACCTCTGACCCCTTCATAGCCTCCTTGAGAGCACCCCATTCTTAGGTTTCAGGCCTTTAGCCATCATCTTTCTCTGAGCTGAACCCTGCAATGCTCTCCTTCCTAACCAGGGACTCAGGCTGCAGACTCTTGCAATTCACTGTGATTAGCTCAGTAAGTCTGACTAATTCAGTACCTGCAGTCTTGTTCTCTCAGGGGCAATGTCAGGGTTAACCAGTGACCAGCCAACTTTCATAAAACAGTCTTGTTTATTCAAAACAAAAGCACTAGGGAGAAACAAAAACAATAAGCAACTTATATGCAGGTGTAGCTAATGAGGCCGTCATCAGGGTCTCCAAGTGGAAGATGGATAGGATTGTAGTCCAGGCCTTTTTCACTGGGCCTGTCTCTCTTGGTCACAGTTTCATGTCAATTCTTGGCTTGAATGCCAGTTACCTGTCTCCTTACATCAGGATGTTTACTTTATACTTTCTCAAAAGTCCTTTATGTTCTTAGGCTTCTTGAACCAGGCCAAGCCAGAGCATGTGATTTCCCCAGGGGATGAAACTGCCACAGACTTGTTACCTGCATTAGGGATGTGCATTAATTACCCTCAGTGGTTTTAGTCCCTGTCAGAAGAATCATTTAGCTTGCCTGCTGAGCCAGAAATTCAATAATTAGCCAGCCCATAAAGATACACTTAACATTTATAAAATCAGTACAAGTCTTTGAATAGTCCCAGTGTCCATAGCATGTCAAATGCCCATGACAGGGACGCTTGTTAAAACCATCGTGAAGATATTGCCCTTCGGAGATTGATGTTTCAGAGCCCTAGCATATCTCCTTTGTTTGTTTAAACTGTTCATAGATATAAAAGGTAATTTCACTCTTAGACTTCACTCTGTCATGTTTGTTGTCCAGGTATAAATAAGAGATTTGCTTGTCTCTTGCACCTGACCAATAAGGGAAATTCACTTAATTGTCCTTAGTGACTTGAATCTTGAGATAATTAGGAAATCTTGTTTAATTCAATTCATTCTCAGTTGCCTAGAGAATAAAACTCCACACACTTCACCATTTGAGAGCCGACTTGTGATTTTTTTTATTGCACCTGCTTAAATCTGCACAGCAACTCATTTGGTATTTCAATTCACGCTTTAAGGGAGAAAAATGACTATTTAATGACACTGCAGTGATACTAATGTAGCTGGAAGAGCCCATGAGGCTGCATATTGTTAAGACTACTGTCTTTATAACGACTTATCCAAATGCTTCAAGGATTTTTCTTTCAACCAGGGTTTGAAATTGCTAAGAAATAAAAGCAAGCTTAGACTGTCAGCAGCTCCCTTGTGCATCACATAAAATGAACCAGAAGACACTAAAAGCTTGAACCACTTCAATTTAGTCTATGTCAGACACATAATGCTGGGTCTGCACTCTCATCCCAAGGTAGTTAATTCATATCTTCTTGAAGGAACAGTCTTTAATCTTCTTCCCTCTCACTCTACAGTAATATTTTAAAGGTAAATTCTGAAGCCAAAAAATACCCCAGTGGAAGGATTTGTCCTTTACTGCTCCTGTCACATACAGAAAGGCAACTTCAAATTTGCTTTAAAAAGTTGACTTTCCAAATTGTTTTCTAAATCAGCAGCAGCAGCATCAGGCCCTTACATAAACTGCAGGGGGAGGGAATGCTCTTTCCTAGACTGAAATATTAAACTAGAAATTGTCGTCATCCTCTCCCCCTCAGGCATGGAGAGAGCTGTAGTTCAGATGACCGTCATGGGTGTTATTACTATTCAGTTCCTCCAGCCAAAGGAGAGAACCTGATACTACCCCCAATGGAAAAAAAAGCAATGGAAAAAAACATTTGGTCCCATAATAGAGCTCAAGATTAGGAAAGCCCATCTCATCATCATATTATTATTTACAGAGTTAAATTTAGAATAACTTTTTCAAATAAATACAGTATCTTGTATTTAAATGTTTGAAAGTTGATTGCTCTTAGTTAAAAAATCTGCTGTCAATTTGTTTAATAATGAATGGAATTGTCTTTATATTTTTTATAACTGAATAAGAATTATTCCATGATATTTAAGACCTTTGTTGTCAGCTTGTAAAAGACAGCCCTGTTTAATGAATTCCTTTTCTATATGATTTTGCACAAAATACTGGCTGTAGATTAACATTATTTTTGAATCCTGACTTGAGATCATTATTGCCCAACTATAGCATGTATTTCTGAAACAACTTATGGGATCAGACAGTTAAAACATATCAGCAGAGAGGAATACAAGAGAGGAAGTATCACCAGTTGGAATAGCTATGATTTGGGAATTTAAATGCATCATGTAAGGCAAAGGTTTCAAAAACTAGAATAAGATAGAGAGATAGCAGTTAGGCTTAGTGGTGCTGCTTAGTCATTCAAAGGTGCAGAGTCATCTTCATCAATCAAGCAAGGCACAAGGAGCATAGAAAAAAATGTATCCAGTTTTGAACTCACTTTCTATTTTAATATTTATTAGCTTGTGTCTTTTGATATTAAAATAGATATTCCGCAACTTAAACCCAGACCTTTGGGATAGGGACAGAGTGGGACGACAGAAAGGTTGGATGGCTAATTAAATATATATAAGAGACTCTTCTGGGTTACTGGTTCAAATCCAGCCAAAACTGATAGCGGGTAAAAGTTGTTGCCATCCATGTCTGTGTGATGACAATATGTTAAATGACTTGGCCTTTAAATGTAATGGCAGATGTCCACATCACAAAAACCACCACACCAGCGACAGCAGAGACTAATGGCAGAAAAAGTGGTTCTTACAGGTAAGCACCTTCTTTGCTCTTAAATTAAATAAATAAAAGTAGTCCTGGCAGTTCAGGGTTAAGGCAGACTAGTGGGAATACTTGCACGGCCATTCCCAGTATTGTACCAGTTCTACAGAGAAAAAGAGCACACAAGTCTCTAGGTCTGTCAAATTTTCACAGATCTAAGACTCACTTCATGCGGGATTGCAGGTTTAGACTTTAATATGTTTCAGAGTAACAGCCGTGTTAGTCTGTATTCGCAAAAAGAAAAGGAGTACTTGTGGCACCTTAGAGACTAACCAATTTATTTGAGCATAAGCTTTCGTGAGCTACAGCTCACTTCATCGGATGAAGTGAGCTGTAGCTTACGAAAGCTTATGCTCAAATAAATTGGTTAGACTTTAATATGTAACTCACCAAGCAAACCAAGGAATCTGATAGTCAGTGTAGGAGACCGTGACCTTCAGCATTGTCAAAAACGATCTATGATTATGCATAGGAAGTTAGACTTACCACAGCTGCACACACAAGAGCAATTCTTTGTGCATTCTCCATTTCAGCTACAATGTTATCCCCCCCTTCCACTTGCCCATTGATTGATAGGTCAAACCCAGGAAAAGAAATCCTCTCCCAATAAAGAAACTCTGATAACAGAATGCTACCACTATTCTATCAAAAATACTAGTTCTAAAGAACAGTTTCAATATAAGTTTTTCTATGACTGGAACAAGAAATTTGTGTTTTGCTGGGTTATTGCATTATACATTCCATCCAAACTGCTAGAGTTTCTGGGATAAGACAAGCAGGGTATTTACATTTGAAAACAATTATTGGGCTGATGAATTTGAGAACAAGGGAACTATCTGAAAAGCTGGTATTTCATTGTGTTTGACCAACTGCTTTTGCAACAGGTTCATGACGACTTTGGAAAGCAATATTTTCTCATTATTAACGTGATCAGAATATCAAAATAATATGGCAACACTGTTCACCTTCTTCCCACAAGTTCACAGCTCCACCCTGCACAGCTACTTAGGAGCTGGCATAAAGGAAAAGACCACTGGGCCATTAAGATCCATAGCCAGCCTGACAGTATGGATTGGCCATTCTTTTGTGCCTACGTACGCAGTGCTATCCCATTACTTATATTACAGCAGCACCCAAAAATGTGTTTAGTGTTGTATAAACAAAAGGCAAGTCCCTTCTCTGAAAAGCTTACAGGTTAACACCCACCCTCCTCCCCCTCCCCCATTCCACAGACAAAAGGGAACAATATAAAGCAAAATGGTCAAGGCCGTGTTTGGACATATTTTGATAATTTCATGTCTATATAGATGTTTGTGTTTTATAAACTATTCCCAGCTACTTAGCCATTAATTTCTGAAGTTGATCTTGTAGAGGATTTGAAGGCAGGGAAGGTAATGAGCTTGATGGACCTGTTCAGGAAGAATCTTCCAGGCTACACATTAGGCACAGAACAAAGTGCAGAGGTAGTTATATGAGACAGAGGGCATCATGGATGGCATCTGTGACAGAGCAGTGTTTGTGTACTGGGGGCACAATAAGAGCCTAGAGTTCTGGTTGGGTAGACAGAGAGAAAAAGTTGGATCTTAGCAATGTTGTGGCGTAAGCAGCAGCGAGATTTGGAAATGGCCTAGTTGTGAAGGGGAAAGGAAAAGGAGTCTGCCAAGACACCCATGTTACTTGGGTTCCTATACTGCCAAAGTCATTCATAAGTCTCAAATTTGGCCAGGCCATAGCTACCCATGATAAAGGACAAAAGTCAAAGGAGGAGAGCAAAGATTTTTCAAAAGTGACTATTGATTTTGAGTCCTGAACATGAGACACTTTGTAAGATCCTAATTTTCAGAAAAAGCATCCGTCCTCTGGAGATCAAGGCCTGATCTAAAATTGGGGACCCAAAAATGGTAGCACTACCACATTAAGTCAGTTTTGAAAAGCTTAGACAGAATAAACTTCACCAAAAATCACAGCGTTTTGTATTTTGGGTGCAAATTCCACATATGGTGTAACAGCAAAGAGGCTTTGATCTTGGCAAACAAAGCTCAAGCCAGAGACAACTACTGTAAACCCATCCTGGTTCCCCACCTTTTGTTTTTAAATTTTTTTTTCCACAAGAAAAAAAGGAACCCTCATGACTTCTTGGGGAATGAAAACTCTCACCAAGAATTCAGCCTCTGATCATTTGTGTTGCTGCATTGTATTTAAACTTTGTGATTTTTGGTAATTTTTGTTCAGTTGTTATCAGAGGTGGGTGTACAGCTGTAGGCAAAAGTCTCAAGTCATGAATTTTAAAAATGATGGTGCTTAAGACAAAAATCTAGCTTCATAATTTTAATGAAGGAATGATAAGAGTTAGGGAGATAATCCACACAAGCGGAATTCTCAGAGGTACAATGTAACCAGGAAATATACCTTTGTTAAAGGGTGTCAGAGTGAGAGAGAGAGAGAATTCCAATTCTATTCATACAATTCTGAGTTTTGAAGTAAAAACTTTTGGGTGGAGCGAAGCAGAAGAAGACAGAGAAAAAGTAACAAATACAGGGCCAGATCTTGTTAAGCCATACCCACGGGAACAGCTTTATTGATTTTAATGAGATTATGTATGTAAGGATTCCTTTGTACAGTCCACACACAATGGTCTGTGGGTGATAATTTCATTTGTCAAATGCAGCATCACTCTAAAGTCAAAGTTCCCCTGAGCCAACAGCTCATTGGGCTCTGTGGTTATGGCATGTCATTCAGTTCCCTCTTCTTAGCAAGGCAAATGTATTTGAGCAGCTGCAGTTTCCAATGGTCCACTGATAAAACAGAATGCAGACTAGCCTTGGTGATAATCCCAGAAGGCTTCTTGGGTAAAGCGTGCTATAATAATCATGTACCAGTAATATGTACATTGAGAAATTATATTAGCAAGACACAGTATGCAATGTTCTCTTCTGGAAAGAATTGCTTAATTTGTGGCAGGGTGTGCCAGGGCTGAGCCCCAGCACCTCTAGGCTTGGCAGTTCATAGCCTTGGCACCTCTGAGCTTGCCACATCAGTTATGAAAATAAAAAAATTGCTTAAACCCATGCACCTCATTTGTTACAAATTAAGTCTCCATTCAGACTATGAACTTTGGAAATAAGTTTGACCCAAACATAATTTAGTCTTGAGAAAAGAGCACTGAGGCGGGGACCTGATAAAAACAGTCTTCAAATATGTAAAGGGCTGTTATATAGAGGCCCGTGATCAACTGTCCACTGAAGGTAGGACAAGAAGTAATTATCTTAATCTGCAACTAGGGAGATTTAGGTTAGAAAGCAGGAAAAACTTTCTAACTATATGGGTCGTTAAGGGGTAGAGAATCCCCACACCTGCCAGTGTGGGTCTAGGTTTACTTGGTCCTGCCTCATCACAGGTGGCTGGATTGATGACTTCTCGAGGTCCCTTTCAGCCCAACATTTCTGTGATTCTAGAAGTTTGAAAAAGAGCATCCACAGGCAATCTTGTTTAATCTGTTATATATAAATGTGGAACTTTCTATTTCATGCCATTTCAATAGCAACCTATTCTTTAAACACATTTGCGTGCCTTTTTTTTTTTAAAACACATTTTTTGGAATAAGACCATATTCTTGTAAACAGTGGGCCTGATTTGATGTTCATGTATACTAATGTACCTGTAAAGCCCTTTTACATGATCAGAGTGGTGAAAAGGGGCCTTTGTGAAAATGAGAATTAGACCAGATGGGTACACAACTCAAAAAAAATCTGTGGACACATTAACAGCTGGCTACAGCAGTTCAAGGTATACTGAGAGTTTGACATTGGAAAACATAATTGCAACTATACATACAAAATAATGGAGTCTAAATTAATTCTTACTATTCAAGAAAGTTTGGCATCATCATGGACATTTCTCTGAAAATATCTGCTCAATGTGAAACTGTCAAAAAAGTTCACAGACTATTAGGAGCCATTAGGAAAGGGATAGATAAAACAGAAAATATGACACTATATACATATACGGTATGTTCAAACCATGAATACTGCATACAGTTTTGATAGCCCCATCTCAAAACACATATTAGAATTTTAAAAGTACAGAGAAGTGTAACAGAAATTATTAGGGGAATGGAACAGCTTTTATATGAGGAGAGATTTAAAAAACAGGGACTGTTCCTCTTAGAAAAGGGACAGCTAAGGGGGGATATGGTAAAGGTGTATACAATCATGAAAGGTGTAGAGAAAGTGTATAAGGAAATTTTATTTACCCATCACATAACACAAGAAACAGGGGTCACCCACTGAAATTAATAGGCAGCAGGCTTAAAAACAAACAAAAGGAAGTATTTCTTCACACAGCGCACAGTCAACCTGTGGAACTCATTGCCAAGGGATGTTGTGAAGGCCAAAAAAAGTGTCACTGGATTCAAAAAAGAATTAGATAAGTTCATGGAGGATAGGTCCATCAATGGCTATTAGCCAAGATGTCAGGGACACAACCCCATGCGCTCTGGGTGTCCCAAGACCTCTGACTGCCAGAAGCTGAGACTGTATGACAGGATGGATCACTCAATAATTGCCCTGGCTGTTCATTCCCACAAGCATCTGGGACCAGCCACTGTCAGAAAAACAGGACACTGGGTTAGGTGGACCTTTGGTCTGACCCAGGATAGCCATTCTTATGTTCATATTGGTGACTCACTGCAATTCTAAACTCAGATCATTTTTTAAAATCTTTATATAACAGCATTAAGGGCAGAGGCAGCTTAGACACAGAAATGGCAAGCTCACAAAGAACATTAATTAAAAAGAATACCATTCTAAGGAACAAAACAGACACAGGCTGCTTCCTCCAACCGTGAGCTGCAATGGAACAAGAGAAGAGGTTGGTGAGGGTTGTATTGATATTTTTTCTATTTCTCTTTAGTGCCTTTTTAAAAACAGAACAAAGTTAGCAATGCATTTAAACCAACAGGCTTCTTTGGGGGACTGATGACCTGCCCTAAGTGACCTAGTGTTCAACCTAGGAGCATTTCAAACTAGGTAATTGTCAGCCATCCTATAAATTACTCTTTTCTCTGGGGGGTGGGATGGAGGACCCACACAGGCCAAGGTGACAGACCATCTTGAGATAAAATTATCACATCTTGAAGAGTTAAGAGCAGAAACATTTGCTAGTACAGATTGCAGCTGCATTCAGTATGACCTTCTCACTGTTCTTACGGAGCAGCAAAAACTGAAAAGCACCAGTAACTGAAATATCACAGAAGTTAGCTTTTAGACAACCAGCATGTAACCTAAATCAATTATCTTCTTTGCAGTGTGGGGAAAACCTTGTCCCAACTGGTTCAAATCATATCATCATAGAAATTACCAGGTTACTGATAGGATGTAGTGAATCAAAAAGTGTGGCTAAACAATAAAGAACTCCAAAGAAGATTCAGAGGACAGTGTGGTAGAGAAAAAGCATGGACTCCCCAACTTTTTCTATAGTGTAGAAGGGTCATATATACAATATGCTGTTTCAGTCATTAATCAATATTTATGAACTCCTAACAAGAAAGTGATGCTTACAAGACAATCTAGATTCTAAACAGTAATTAAATATCAATTAAGTTTTCCTTGTAAAGTGATTGTAAATCTGAAATTATTTACATGCACTTTGGAATTAAAAGGACAGCAAAGCCTTTGTAAAATAAATTTTATAAATTCTAATAGTTATTCAACAAAAGAATCTTTGTAATTACTGCTTCAGTATGGTACACAGATACAAATAAATTATTCATTAAATACAACTCACATCTGGGTTTTATTATACTCTGTAAAATATACAGGAATCTTGATGTACTGAAAGAGTGCAGGTAAATACAGTATTCAAGCAATCACTATTTCTATGTACATGCTCATTAATTCTTCAAAAAACCCACAAAATTATCAAATAGATCAAAATACTGTCCTGTGTTTCCACACTTTATGTTCAGAAAACCAGCTGATAATTTACAATGGCATTAAGGTTTCCAGTTTCACAATACAAAAAAGGATAACAGGTAATTGGGATTCAGTTTATTTGTATTTTACCTGGACATGCAAGAATCCCTTGCATGTACGTAAGCAATGTCACTTTAAAAGTAATAGTTATAGTTAAAGCAGAACCCAATAAACTAAATACTCATTTAACAGACAAACTTTGAAGTCTTCCATTTTTCAGGCACCTTTTTTATTTTTTATTTTTTTTAAACAGTAGTCTGTTATAAATAAAAAGACTGAGGGCAAGTTTGTAGTACACTACAGGGGCCTGCATCGTCTATTGATTTTTTAAATGGAGAACACCACAGATATTTCTTCCTGAAGATCCAACATTCTACCTTTTGATAACAGGGAAACTTTCTTTTAAATTCATCTTCCTCCCACCCCCACTCAGAACTCCAGGATTTAAAAAATACAATATGGAGGCATAGACTTCATCTCACTTACAAACTTTATGATGTAAATAAGTGGGTGAATTGCTGATAAATCAATTCCCTAAAAACTTTCAGCCACAACAGGGTGTCAGGAGATTCCATTTAAATTTTTATGCAGTTTCATTTTCTCAGTAAATTACCCTTCATGTATTTAAATAAAAAATATCTCAATTTAAAACCCAGAAGTTAAAAATCTAAAACTGTGCAACAATTACTGTTTCCATCCCACCCCTCCCCTTGTTTATTATACTGTACACGTTTCACCCTGACTGCACCTTGTTAGCTGGTTTTTTTTAAGCTTTATAAAAGTATGACAAGTTCATTTTTGTTTAATCTAAAAGAAAAAACAAAACTGAAAGATACATCTGCTTTCTTTCATGGTACATTTAATAGTGTCGGAAGGCTTTTAGATTATAAAAAAATCAACATTTAAAACCAAATCTAAGCTTCATTCCCAGAAATAATTAAGGTTTGGTTAAGACAACATCTCATTTAACCTATTCCAGTTTCCACAAACGGTATTTAATTAAAAAAACTTTAAGTTATTTGGTCCTTTGGCAATTTGCTGCACACACAATGCCTACTGTACCAAACTCATTTATTGCCTTCAAAATGGTTTTAGTTTTATTGATTATAGTTAAATCTAGTGTCCTTTTTGTTGTACAATAGTGTTGTTCATTTACACAGACTAGGGTGCAGAGTCTGGAAAAGTTATTCCTGGCACCACAAACAAAATGGTAATGTACAATTAAATAAAACAGTTTTGACATTCTTAATTTTTTTTGCTGTAGATTCCAAGTATTTTTCAAGAATTTATGCTTCTTTTGCAAAACCTGCTTTTTAAAATCCTCCCAGTGTCACACACAGATCTTTCATATGCACCCACAATTAAAAAAAACCCCAAATCTTCTCGTAGGTCTGTCCTCTTTTGTAATTAAACACTGACTGCTTTTTTTCCAAAAGCACAATTCTGACCTTCAGATGACTGGGTTCACTCTTCAACCTCCAGATGAAGCTTCTTAATAGGTCTCAGAATCTGAGTCATTAAGCTCATCCTCTTCTGTATATGGGTAGCCATCTTCCCTGCCAATGTTGTTGAAACTACAATAAGAGCTATGTTCACTCCTCATGATTGGCAAGGAGTCAAACGTGACAGTTTTTGAGGTGTTGGTGTAATGATTAATGGCATTGAATGTAAGGGAAGGTAAAGTGCTGCTTGATGAAACAGGCATCATCGTGGCCAAAATTAGAGCTAGACAATCAGCCACATCCTTATTGGGAGCACAGGCCAAAGCTGGTGTGTAACCTAGAAATCAAAATAAAATCAAAACCTTTGTTTAAAAAATAGGAAGTGTACACATTCTTCAAGAGCATTCAGACAGCTGTAAAAACGTTTAAATTGCTTAGTTCTGTTTAAAAAGGAACATAAAATTAAACAATTTAAAATTACAATATCATTTATTTTTGTAAATTTTGCTGTTACAAAAGTATTACAATTTTTATCTGCTGATTACAGTCTATATAAACACACCTTAGCTAAACAGGTTACAATATATCATACAGGCAGCAGGGTTGAAGATCAGGAAGAAAGATAAAACCCTGTGAAATCAGAAGACTTGGGAGGGCAGGATTTGATCGTTTTATTAGGCAAAGTTAAGAATTTTTGGATCAGGGAGAAAAACTGGGATTTCAAGCAGCCAGGAAGTTAACTGAATGAAGACAGGTAATTCCTATTCCAGTTAACTAACTGCAACCAATAATTAATTTTGCAGGAAATCTATAGCCATTATAAAAACCAACTGAAAACACGTAAAGCTCCAGCATAAGGAATATCTACACAGCTGTTCATTGCAGAATAAGCAGTCTTACTGAAATATTTGACCCAAGGCAAGTTGGCAAAACATTAGCGTGACCAGTGAAAGTGAGATGTTAATTTTTGTACTGGTATAATTTAAGCAATCTAGGTTTTGTTACTAAATAGCAATATAAAAAGGAGATAAACTAAGAAATGTCAACTGCATTACTGGGTTAGGACTTACAGTCTCCTTGCTTTAACTCAGTTCTATTTCAAACAGCACTATGTTGCACACTCAACGTTCCCGAGAATGCTGTACCAGCAGGGTCTACATGGACCAATTAATGCGCAACAACTTTAAATTCTAAAGCATACTAACCCCATAATGTGTATTACCCCACCATGTAGATTATGATTTTAAGGAGAGTGGAGCTCCAATTTTGGCCCCCAAGTCAGCACTATCTCAATGAATAGAACTTCTTGTGGATATAGCACCCACAAAGCACTTTGATTTTTATCCACCCTGCCATTAATGGACCTATCCTCCATGAATCAATTTTCACTTATTTAATTTTTTTAATAAGCACCAATAAATTCCTAGGAAATCTTAAAATAAAAACTGAAAACAATGATTTAAAAAAAATTTTAAAAAAATTTAAATCAGATTTTTTTGATAAAATGCTTTTTGAGGAAAAAGCCTATCTAAAGATCCATGATAAGATCTTTGAACTATAATGTAATAGGGATTATAAATTCTAATGCTATAGTATGAGACAATATATTAATGTAATGTTTAAGAAAAGTTTTGTAAATGAGTTCCAATAGTTCATGGATTAGGGACCCAATTTTATGGGGTTCCAGGTGCTTCTGTATAGATTATTTAGGTTAATCTATTTAGGTTAATCTTAAACCCAATGGGACTCAATATTTTCTAGACTGAGCACTATCAAAGATGCTTAGTTTTGCAGTTCTCAAACTGTGGCTGTGTGTCTCCAGAGATAACATGCTTGTTAACAGCAAACATTTTTTTAAATAAATAATATAGAGGTGAGAAATAACAGACCTCAACCCTACTGTCCCCTCTGCAAATTTGTGTACACAGAGTCAATCCCTTACCTCTCTCTAAAAGTACAAAGTTTCAAAAAGTTCAATGAATAGAAGGCGGAACAGATCTGGACAGTCGGGAGATAAATGTGAGAAGGGAGGGACAGGCAGAAGAAACAAAAGTGAAACTGTTTGAGCACAATATTCCAGAAATCTTTTGGTCTTTTTGAGTGTAGCCTTCACTGATTTGAGATCTACCATACCATTCTCTCACTAGAAGGGAAAACCTATAATGGCAGCAGGCCATAAAAGAGACCCAGTTTGGGAATATTTTAATGAAGTTCCTCTACCTGTGGGTAAGACAGGCATGCGTGAAAAATGCAAACAGTGCAACAAAGAAATGCAAGGCCGGGTTGGCCAAATGAAACAACATCATGAGAAGTGTTCCTTCTCAGGAGGAAGATGCGTTGAAGATGATGAAAGGAACATGTCTGAACACACAGGATCTTCAGGTTGGTAAAGTTTTTTATTTCATACTTCTTTCTTAAGGACTGCCTGTCTTCCTTCTGGACTGTTCTTGGATTCTCATCTTTGAGCAAAAAATATAGCTGTTACTCTATGGTACTATCATTTTAGATGCAGTTGTGATAAAAAATAGCTGAAATAGGCAGATCTTCCTTTTACAATTTCACCTTTAAAGTAGTACTGAGTGTCAGTGAATGCAATGAGTAATACTAAATAAGCAGTATGGTAATAATACTTAAATAACTGCATTGACTTATTTTGTTTAGGAAAATCCATCCTCAACATACAGGATTCTAAAGACTATCCACCTTCAAGATCACCATCATTTTCTATAGTTTCAGAGTTATCTGCCAATGATAGTGTTTCAGTCACATCATGTATGTCACATTGCCACAGTATATCATCTGTAGCAAAAAGAAAAAAAAGTCTCCATCATCCTGAAACAACCATAGATAAGTTTGTGATAAGAACCAGCAGATTACAAAAAGAGGTAACTGATGAAAAAATTGTCCCGTTTGTTTATGCAACAAACTCTCCTTTCTGTATGATTGAGAACCCTCACTTTAACAACATGGTTCAGTCATTAAGACCATATTCAGAATGCAGTCCACCCAACAGAGCAGATTTCACAGGCAAATTAGTGGATAACGTGTATGAAAGAGAAATTGAGCAGTGTGCGAGAGGTCTAGAGGGTGAAATTGTTAACCTGAGTCTTGATGGGTGGAGCAATGTCCACAATGATCCTGTTGTATGTGCTTGTGTGACAACAGAAGAAAGGAATGTCTTCCCTACAGAAACAATTGATACATCAGGAAATGCACACACAGCAGAATGCTTACAAAAGTAGCAGTAAAAGCTATAACAAACTGTGAGAAAAAAATTCAAATGTCTAGTATGCAGCTTGGTCACAGACAATGCTGCAAATGTATCCAAGATGAGAAGAAATTTAGAAGAGAGTCCCAAGCTAATAACATACAGTTGCAGTGCTCATACAGGTGCAGATGCACCTCCTAGCCAAAGACTGCTGTGTTCCAGAAATAAAGGCTAATGTTGTTGAAATTGCAAAATACTTCTGTAACAACTACTTTGCAGCAGCTGCTCTGAAAAAAGTGGGAGGAACCAAGCTAAACCTCCCACAAGACATGCGATAGAATTCAGTAGTGGACTGTTTTGAGCACTATATCAAGAACTGGCCTAATCTGATGACAGTGTGAACAAAATCGGGAAAAAACAGATGCACTGTCACAACCAAAGTTCTCAACATTGGGCTTAAGAGAAATGTTGAACACATGCTGAGTACCCTGAAGCCTATTTCTGTAGCCTTGAACAAAATGCAGGGAAATAAATAGCTGTTTTGTTGCTGATGCTGTTGAAATCTGGAAGGAACTGAGTGAGATCTTAAAAAGAGAAATATGCAATGACAGAGTTAAATTACAAGCATTAAAAAAGAATGGGACAAGCACTATCTCCCATAAAGCTCATTTTCTTGCAAATATTCTCAATACTCTGTACCAGGGTCAAACCTTAACTGCTGAAGAAGAGGAGTTGGCTATGACATGGACATCCAGCAATCATCCCTCCATAACGGCAACTATAATAAACTTCAGAGCTAAGGGTGAACCATTCAAGAAACAGAAGTTTGCTGATGCTGTTTTAAAGAAAGTCACACCAGTGAACTGGTGGAAGTCACTTAAGCACTTGGATTCAGAGACTGTTGAAGTGATAATCTCACTTTTAACAGCAGTAGCTTCTTCTGCCGATGTAGAAAGAATATTTTCTTCCTTTGGACTAATTCATTCCAAATTGAGAAATCGTTTGGAACCTGAAAAAGCAGGAAAGCTTGTTTTTCTTTTTCAGATTATGAACAAACAGGGAAATGAAGGTGAAGACTATTGAGTTAGCTGCATTAGCCAATATTTTAAGCTTCTCATGTTGACCTGGCTCACAGTTAAATGAAATATTTTCTTTAAAAAAACAAAAATTAAATAAACTATTTTAGTTAAAAACAAATTTTAAAAAAACTTGAATGTTTAAATTCAAAAATTCATATGCTTGTTTTGTTAAAATATTATGTTTGCTGTTGAAGAAAAAAACCAGAATACATAATGTTGTTGTTTAATAAAATAAAACAATTAAAATGTCTGTCTGGTGAGGTTCTCCTCCTAATACAGCATGGCAAGAAAATCCTCCAAATATTGATGAGTAACCTGTTGAATTGGAGATAGTTCACCTCCCAATGACTTCATAAATATCTGCTTCAATTACCTTTGGGAAATGAAATAACCAATCATTCATTTTCTGATATAGCTGTAAAACTACTCTGAAAAGTTTTCAAAATAAATCACTTTAAAATATACAGTGTGTACCTTCTAAAAATGAAACCTACATCTATCTCTGAGTTGTGAAGAATATGTATTAAGGTTACAACAACCAAGAATGCACTTTTATGTAGAAATCCACGATTAAATTGAGTCTTCCTGACTAGTGATTTAAATCAAATCCACCCTGATCAATGGCAATTAGCCACGATGGGCAGGGATGGTGTCCCTAGCCTCTGCTTGCCAGAACCTAGGAATTGGTGATGGGGATGGATCACTTGATGATAACCTGTTCTGTTCATTCCCTCTGAAGCACCTGGCATTGGCCACTGTCGGAAGACAGGATACTGGGCTAGATGGACCTTTGGTCTGACCCAGCATGGCCATTCTTATGTTCTTAGGTGCAAAATATTAACTTCACAGTTTTCTGAGTAAATATCAGGATTAACAGGGGGACGGACGGGAGGGCAGAAAAGAACTAATAGAGAAAAGTAAGTAAAAGTGATTTAATATTGTGGTTTCTTTCACAAACTGTACATTAACAGTACATACACATATGCATGTCTGCACATGTGCATCTTCCATTACATTGCCTTACTTTAACAGATAGCCTCACATTTCCCCTTAGATTAATTTATTAACAAACACATCTAACTAATATAACTTATTAGATTTTCTTAACATAATCAGTATTTTCAGGTACATGAGTGGTCCAAAATTCTAGTGAACATCAGTAAAAACCAAACAGCAGCTTTTTAAAACCTGGGAATATTTTGGTAAAGATTGTTAAAAACTGAAGAAAGGGCCTTAACTATTAATTTAAAAAACACTGTAAATAAAACAAAACTTTAAAGGAAAGCCATGTGTTTGATTTGTATCCAACCAATTAAAGTGTCATCAAGAAGGTAATTTTTATTTTATCAGCATATACTCTATGTGCTAAGGAATTGTTTTTGTTGTAAAAGTAGATCCAGTTGCTCAAGGTTTTTAAGAAAACCTCAACAATTGTTATTGTCTGTTCAACTGATGTTGTACATTAGGTAACTGCGCAGACAACTAACAACTTGTCACATAAAATAATATTTACATGGGATAATATTAAGGAAGAACAGCTAATGGGGGGAAGAAGAGCTTGTATTAAGATTATTTATTTGCTGAGTATAGACATTGTGCACAACACTGTACAGAACAGAGTAAGACAGTTCCTTCCCCAAGGAGCATACAATCTAAGCCCTGGTCTACACTATGAGTTTAGGTCGAATTTAGCAGTGTTAGATCGATTTAACCCTGCATCCGTCCACACAACAAAGCCATTTTTGTCGACTTAATAGGCTCTTAAAATCTATTTCTGTACTTATCCCTAACGAGGGGATTAGCGCTGAAATCGACAATGCCGGGTTGAATTTGGGATAGTGTGGATGCAATTTGATGGTATTGGCCTCCGGGAGCTATCCAGGAGTGCTCCATTGTGACTGCTCTGGACAGCACTCTCAACTCGGATGCACTGGCCAGGTAGACAGGAAAAGCCCCGCAAATTTTTGAATTTCATTTCCTGTTTGACCACCGTGGCAAGCTGATCAGCACAGGTGACCGTGCAGATCTCATCAGCAGAGGTGACTATGGAGTCCCAGAATCGCAAAAGAGCTCCAGCATGACTGAATGGAAGGTACTGGATCTGATCACTGTATGGGGAGACAAATCCCTGCTATCAGAACTCTGTTTCAAAAGACTAAATGCCAAAATATTTGTAAAAATCTCCAAGGGCATGAAGGACAAAGGCTATAACAGGGACCCACAGCACTGCCACATGAAACTTAAGGAGCTCAGGCAAGTCTACCAAAAAACCCAAGAGGCAAACGCCCGCTCGGGGTCAGAGACCCAGACATGCTGCTTCTATGATGAGCTGCATGCAATTTTAGGAGGCGACCCTACAACTCCCCCACACCTGTACGAGGACTTCTGCAAGGGAGTCTCACGGAACAGGGATGAGGATTTGGGGGACGAGGAAGATGATGAGGGGGAGGTTGAAGATAGCGCACACCAGGCAAGCGGAGAAACCGTTCATCACCCTGGAGCCAATACCCTCCCAACCCAGGCTCCGGGACCTTGAAGGCGGAGAAGGCACCTCTGGTGCGTGTACCTTTGTAAATATAATACACGGTTTAAAAGCAAGCGTGTTTAATGATTAATTTGCCCTGAAGACTTGGGATGCATTCGTGGCCAGTACAGCTACTGGAAAAGTCCCCTCCAGGGACATCTCAATGAAGCTCTCCTAGAGGTACTCCCAAAGCCTTTGCAAAAGGTTTCTGGGGAGGGCAGCCTTACTGCGTCCTCCATGGTAGGATGCTTTACCACGCGAGGCCAGTAGCACGTAGTCTGGAATCATAGCATAAGAAAGCATGGCAACGTGTGGTCCCGGTGTTTGCTGGCATTCAAGCAACACCCGTTCTTTATCTCTGTGTTATCCTCAGGGGAGTGATATCATTCACGGTTACCTGGTTGAAATAGGGGAATTTTATTAAGGGGACATTCAGAGGTGGCCGTTCCTGCTGGGCTGTTTGCCTGTGGCTGAAAAGAAATCATCCCTGCTGTTAGCCATGTGGTGGGGGAAGCAGTGAATCTATCATCCCAGAGAATTGGGTGTGTGTGTGTGTGGGGGGGGGGTGGTTAGTTGGGTTTGTGCTGCATGTTAACCCGAAAACATCAGTCCCTCCTTTTAAATGGCCAATGTGTCTTTCAGTTTTACTCTCCCTTTTTTTCCCTCCCGTAGCTGCAAATGTTTCAACACTGCCACTAACATCTCCATCCCAGAGGCTAGTGCAGATAAGGCGGCCAAAAAAAACGCACTCGTAATGAAATGTTCTCTGAGCTCATGCAGCCCTCCCACACTGAAAGAGCCCCGCAGAATGCATGGAGGCAAACAATGTCAGATTCCAGGTAAGCACAAAATGAACATGAGGACAGGAGGGACGTGCGAGAGGATAGATGGCTGGAGCAACAGGAGAGGTGGCGGCAGCGTGATGAGAGGAGGCAGGATGCAATGCTGAGGCTACTGGAGGATGAAACTGACATGCTCCGGCATAGGGTTGAGGTGCAGGAAAGGCACAGACCGCCACTGCAGCCCCTGTATAATCAACCGCCCTTCTCCCCAAGTTCCATAGCCTCCTCACCCAGATGCCCAAGAACACGGGGGGCGGGGGTGGTGGCTCCAGGCACCCAACCACTCCACCTGAGAGGACTGCCCAAGCAACAGAAGGCTGGCATTCAATAAGTTTTGAAGTGCAGTGTGGCCTTGTCCTTCCCTCCTCCCCCACCCAATCTGGTGCTTCCCTCCTCCTGGGCTACCTTGGCAGTTATCCCCCTATTTGTGTGATGAATTAATAAAGAATGCATAAATTTGAAACAATGACTTTATTGCCTCTGCAAGCGGTGGTCGAAGGGGAAGGGGAGGGCAGTTGGCTTACAGGGAAGTCGAGTGAACCAAGGGGGCGGGTTTTCATCAAGGAGAAACAAACAGAACTGTCACACCGTAGCCTGGTCAGCCATTAAACTAGCTTTCAAAGCTTCTCTGATGCGCAGCGTGCCCTGCTTTGCTCCTCTAATCACCCTGGTGTCTGGCTGCACGTAATCAGCGGCCAGGCCATTTGCCTGAACTTCCCACCCCGCCATAAATGTCTCACCCCTTACTCTCACAGATCTTGTAGAACACACAGCAAGCAGTAATAACAATGGGAATATTGGTTTCGCTGAGGTCTAACCGAGTGAGTAAACTGTGCCAGCGAGCTTTTAAACGTCCAAATGCACATTCTGCCACCATTCTGCACTTGCTCAACCTATAGTTGAACAGCTCCTGACTACTGTCCAGGCTGCCTGTGTACGGCTTCATGAGCCATGGCATTCAGGGGTAGGCTGGGTCCCCCAAGGATAACTATAGGCATTTCAACATCCCCAATGGTTATTTTCTGGTCTGGAAAGTAAGTCCCTTGCAGCAGCTGTTCATACACACCAGAGTTCCTGAAGATGCAAGCGTCACGTACCTTTCACAGCCATCCCACGTTGATGTCTGTGAAACGTCCCTTGTGATCCACCAGTGCTTGCACTACCATTGAAAAGTACCCCTTGCGGTTTATGTACTGGCTGCCTTGGCGCTCCGGTCCCAAGATAGGGATATGTGTTCCATCTATTGCCCCACCACAGGTTAGGGAATCCCATTGCAGCAAAGCCATCCACTATGACCTGCACGTTTCCCAGAGTAACTACCCTTGATAGCAGCTCAGTGATTGCGTTGCCTACTTGGATCACAGCAGCCCCCACAGTAGATCTGCCCACTCCAAACTGATTCCCGACTGACTGATAGCTGTCTGGCGTTGCAAGCTTCAAGAGCGCTATCGCCCTCACGTCTCAGCTGTGAGGGCCATTCTAATCTTGGTATTCTGGGGCTTCAGGGCAGGGGAAAGCAAGTCACAAAGTTCCATGAAAGTGCCCTTACGTATGTGAAAGTTTCACAGCCACTGGGAATTGTCCCAGACCTGCAACACTATGCGGTCCCACCAGTCTGTGCTTGTTTCCCGGGCGCAGAATCGGCGTTCCATGGCATGAGCCTGCCCCATTGCCACCAGAATAGCCAAATTGCCGGAGCCCGTGCTTTGAGAGAAGTCTGTGTCCATGTCCTCATCGCTCTCGTCACCGCGCTGCCATAGCCTCCTCGCCTGCTTTTGCAGGTTCTGGTTCTGCATATACTGCATGATAATGCGCGAGGTATTTACAGTGCTCATAACTACCACGGTGATCTGAGCGGGCTCCATGCTTGCCGTGGTATGGCGTCTGCAGGAGAGCAGAGTTGCAGAGGAAGCGGTGGTTGGATGGCCAGTTTTGCAGACCTACTGCACCGTCTGCTGCCAGGACACAACAGCTGAGCGGGCTGCACGCTTGCCGTGATATGGCGAGACAAGAGCAGCCAAGGAGAGTTGCAGCGGAAGCGGCAGATGACGATGGTCATATAGAGGACCTGCGAGACCACCAGGAGAGCAGAGTGGCAGCAGAAGCGGTAGTTGGATGACAACGGTTTGCAGCCCTACTGCACTGTCTGCTGAAAGCAGTATGGCGCCCGCACGGAAAAAAGGTGCGAAACAATTGTCTGCCATTGCTTTCACAGAGGGAGGGGTGACTGACAACGTACCCAAAACCACCCACAACAATGTTTTTGCCCCATCAGGGAGCTCAACCCAGAATTCCAATGGGTGGCAGAGACTGCGGGAACTGTGGGATAGCTACCCACAGTGCAGCATTCCAAAAGTCGATGCTAGCCTCAGTACTGTGGCCGCACTCTGCCGACTTAATGTGCTTAGTGGGGGACACACAATTGACACAATTAAAATCGCTTCCTAAAAAATTGACTTCTATAAATTCGACCTAATTTCGTAGCGTAGACATACCCTAAGAAAAAAGTTCAAAAAGCACCAGCTGACCACGTGACAGGGATGTTCAACAGTGCAGCACATTTTGTTTTTAGTGTTAATAACAAATCATAGCACCTACAGGTTAAAGAGAACAATGACAGTCTTTACAGGAGATGTGCATTTTGAGGAGGATTCAAAGGAAAGGGCTTTTAGAGACTGCTACTCTGGGATGAAGAGGGCATTTCAGGCAGACAGGGCAGAACAGAAAAAGGCTCACTATTCATACTCAATGCACAGAACTCCAGATAACATTTATCAATGCTGCAGATCTCTTGTGAAGGTGACAAGTAAAACAGATTTGTTTACACTGATCATGTGTGTCATTATTTCTACTATTTGTGCACTATGGTGAAATTAATGCAAAGAAGGAAGAAATACAGAGTACTGATTGCTTTTTATTGTTGAAATTTTTAAGACATGCTACTTGTTAATGCTCTGTTGACCAGTGTTATCTGGAACATGACATCCCACATGGGCATTAAATGCTGAAAAAATAAAACTACTGGCCAGTCTGAACATTAAACAAATTATTTACATTTAATAATTACTTTAAAAGTACCATTTATAATAATTGTACACTCTTCAGGCTTGAGTTTCTGTCTTGCACCAGCTAGGAGAGATCTCTAACACACTCTATGTTTAAATATACCTAAAAGATTAAGTGACTGCTTGCCTCAAGAAGGGACAATGGACATCTGTGCCCTCAACCATCAGTTCTAATATAGCACTTTTCATCCATAAATCTTTACAAAGGTGGCAAATATTACCCACATTTTACAGATAGGGAAACTGAGGCACCGGGAGGTGACATCACCCAGCAAACCACCAGTGGCAGGCAGAGGAATAGAACTCAGGTCTTGAGTCCCAGTCCAGTGCCCGCCCCCCGAGAAATTTAAAAATCTCCAGTACTACAAGTGAAGACAGCTAAATACAATAAGCTCAATGAAATTTCATAAAAGTGAACCAAACAAGATTCCTCCCACTCTGAGGGGAAAAAGCAAGACACATTATTCATATTCTACTCATCAGTAAAAAGGATTATTGAGAGAGGATTGAGAGAGAGCTACAATGCCTCAAGCATACCCACAGAGGCATTCTAAACAAATTTAAACAGAGCATGGGGAAGAGCTGTGACATAACCAGATTTTGCAGCACTGACATGACAATCAATCACTGTGGAAATACAGAGTCCAGAAAATGATGTTTAGCAGAAGTAGAGAACTCATGTAGATGTTCTGCACACCTGAAGTCTGAAACTGGCTGCTATCACTAGTATACTATTGATCAAAGGCACCTTTAATATGACAAGTTAAAGGCAGTTTAGCTAAAGTTATGTAGTCTTGCAAACAATTTTTGAAGGTTTCCTTAGACCAGGGGTGGGCAAACTTTTTGGCCTGAGGACCACATCGGAGTGCGAAATTGTATGGAGAGCCAGATAAGGAAGGCTGTGCCTCCCCAAACAGCCTGGCCTCTCCCACTTCCCACCCCCCTCAGAACCTCCCACCCATCCAACCCCCCCCCCACTCCTTGTCCCCTGACCGCCCGCCCAGGACTCCACCCCCTATATAACCCCCCGGCTCCCAGTCCCCTGACTGCCCCCCACCCAGAACCTCTGCCCTATCCAACCTCCCCCCATTCCCCGTCCCCTGACTGCCCCCTTCCAGGACCCCCCACCCCTAACTGCCCCCCCCCAGAACCCCACCCCCTATCCAACCACCTCCTGCTCCCTGACTGCCCCCCAGGTCCTCCTGCCCCTTATCCAACCTCCCGGCCCCCTTACCATGCCGCTCAGAGCGGCATGTCTCGGAGCTGCGCCGGAGCCAGACACGCTGCCCTGCATGAGTGTGCAGCAGCATAACTGCGGGGAAGGGGGGGGACAGCAGGGGAGGGGCCGGGGGCTAGCCTCCCAGGCCAGAAGCTCAGGGGCCGGGCAGGACAGTCCCACAGGCAGGATATGTCCCGCGGGCCGTAGTTTGCCCGCCTCTGTCTTAGACCAAAACTTACTTAATGTTGTGGTGCCAAATGAAGGAAAAAACTCGATAAACTTATGGCTGGGTAGCATTTGCCTGATCCAATAAAATTCAATAGACCTTTTCAAATTTACTTCATGACAAAGAGCTTCACGAAGACAGACGTGGAAGCAGAGGAAAATTATTGAATGATTAAAGTGATAACAGATGAAATTTAGGATTAATTTCCACCATGACTTGTACCTAAAACTTAGTACAATCATTAATATCAAGTGAATTTAATCCTAAGAGATAAAGTTGAAGCTAGGAATAAAAGTTTAAAATTAAAATATGGGGTCACAAGAATCAAGTGGCTCAAAAAGAGGTTTTATCAGCTAAGGATATTAATTGCCCATGATACTGGAGGTTATTACTAAGAAGATTTTTAACAGAGTTTTTCAACAATTCTCTCATAAATTGGAAGGTGGCGGGCTAAACTGAAGTAGGTCTATCTTTTCCATATTCATAAAAAGCCACATTTCTGTTAAATGAACACAGGGAAGATACCTGTAACCTAGATAGGCCAGCACAGAAGATATTCCAGCAGTTTTTGCTGGAAGTCCATGTAATGATCCACTTACATTGATAAAACAGTCACCATGCCAAGAATTATAGATCTCACACCTGCAAAGGGTTTTGTTGTTCCGATGACACTTTTTGTACCAAGGTAAAGAAAAGGCTGCAGTAGTAATGAATCCTTTCTGTTTTCTCCTTCCCACCAAACCTATCGTGACTTCTATAATCCTGAACTGGATTTATCAATCCCTTAAAAAAGGCCAAGACAGATATGAAATGTGTGCTCTGTCAACTAAATGCATCATCATCTTGCTAGCTCACATCCTAAGCTGACATGGCCATGCCAAAGACAAAGTCAGTTTGTATTCATAATGGACATCCAGGGCTGCTGAAAACAAAGAAATCAAACTGTCACTATAAAGAAAAACTAGAAACCCAAATGATAACTAAATTAGACAAAACCAACAGGTCCTTTTAATTTAAAATTAAAAGTTAAAAAAGTTCACATACTACATTTACCTCTGAGTCCCTCTGACAACTGTATGATTTTTACTAAAATGTTTCTCTCTCCTGTTGCAGTGTGAAAGATCCTCACAAACAGGGGGACTGACTGACTACATAGGGGAAACTGATCAGACAAATAGTCTGTCAAATTCACAAGCTACACAAACTAACCCCACCCCAAATATTTTACCCTTCTAATCTCTTTTCGTTTTAGAGATCTACTGATGTGGCAACCACTACCTATGATAAATAATGACAGGTTTCAGAGTAACAGCCGTGTTAGTCTGTGTTCGCAAAAAGAAAAGGAGTACTTGTGGCACCTTAGAAACTAACCAATTTATTTGAGCATAAGCTTTCGTGAGCTACAGCTCACTTCATCGGATGATAAATAATGTTTCCAGATAGATTAAGCAGTGAAATATAGAAACATAATGGGAAGTTACAAGAGAAAGAAACAGCTTAAAAAGTGATTGGAACTATAAATTTCACAGGCATTTCTGTTGAAAAAAGCAGCAACCACTCAAAATCACTTTCCATGCTGGGAAATAAAACAGCACAAGGACTACAAAGCTTTTCAGACAGGAGAAAAGAAAGTGACAGTTGATGGTGTTAAATTCCATTATGTCCCAACAAAGCGCACGATTTCACCTTTGAGATGAGACAGTTCTGTTTCCTTGCTTCTATGTACTGCAAAGCTCTTACAAGCCAGAGGCTTGAGACCCAAAAACTGGGATCTGTGGTACATACTTACCTTTAGAAATTTATACTCAAAAGATTTTAGTTAACTGCATGCCTATTAAACCCAAGTCACTAATGTCCAAAAGTAAGAGTATACTCTGATACTGTGTTCTTATGATAGTTTCCAATATTGCTAAAATGATTGTATTTACACCTAATATAATCAGACTGCAATGTGAAATCAGTTATTTGCGTGTGATAACCTGCATTAATGTTCCAAACTTAATCAGGCTCTTCCATTTCCCCTGCTTTGCTAATCTGACCCAGCATCCACATGTCCCATTCTTAGAAGAAAGCATTCCATCATATAACCAATATAAAACTTAAGAAAGTTTACCACTTCACAAACCAGGAGCATAAACCACTGTTTCTTACTGGAAAACAAGGTAAATTTTATTCTTACCATTTTCATCTACAGCAAGTACACTTGCTCCCTTGCCTAAAAGTTCTTGAACTACAACTGTTAATCCATTTCGAGCAGCAACATGCAGAGGTCTGTGAAGACAAACAAACCTGGTTATAGAAGAAGCGTCAAAACAAGATACAAAAGAATATTTTAGGGATCAAGTGCCCATCCATATTGACAACCACACTATGTATAGCCTTTATTTGTTCTGTTCCTTAACTTCTTATACAATGTAAAAATTAAAAAAAAAAAATTTTCATTTAAAAGTAAAAAAAGAAAAAATGTAAAGCTGAATACTCATTATTCCTCTTAACAGCAAAGAACATTTCTGCAGTAAAAATTATGTACTAGTAATACTTGTTCCTTTTTATGACATAGTGAGGGAATAACTCTTCATCTGGCATGCCTTATGATAACAAAAATATTAAAAAGCACTTGTTAAAAGGGCAGCAACAAACGTTCCCCTTTAGTGTTATTATAGCAGCTAGTTGTGTCCATAATTAAAATAACTAATCTTTCACTGCAATCTGAAAGTCAATTGCAGCACATCTGGGGAATTATGCAGGTCAATGGCAATTGTCTTTTATTAGAATACCACTAGCAAGGTGCTAGTCATATTCTATTATATAGAATAGTTAAAATCAATATTCCCCCAATTTTTTACAAACATGTGTGGAATTAATTTTGTGTGTGCACAAATATGGAGGTTAGGAGATATGGGGGTGGGACCGAGGGGCTCGAAGTGTGGGAAGAGGTTCAGGGCTGGGTAGAGGGTTGGTGTGCAGGCCCTACCATTTGTATTCAAGTGGTTTGCATGTGAGGTGCTGAGTTGGCATACCTTGGTTATGTAGAGTGCGATATTTTTCAAAAGCAGTCAACATTGGCTTAACTCTGCTCCCACTGAAGTTTTTCCATTGACTCCAGTGAAGGAGAGGTAAGCAAACACCAAGTGCTTCCAGAAACTCTAATCCTTACTTCCTCAAATGCAGGTTTACTAAGCACAAATTGGAGTAATTATAATTTTAAAAGAACTCTGTCATATCTCCCACACTGAAGCCGATCATTTAAAAAAAAAAATAACCCAAACACTGGTGTTTGCTTTTTAAGTCTTTAAAGATATATGTATAGAAGTTCATAATATTTGCTGTTACTTTAAACTAGCTTATCCCTACCAAATCTTTCTTCTTCTATTTGAAAACACAGCTGTGTGCTATCACCTGCTTTTCCTAATGAAGCTACATTTTATCAAAGGTTCTCTGTTAACCGGCTTGCTTGACTGGGCATTCATACTTTTGAGGTCAGGATGTACTCAGGGACAGAGCATTGCTGATGTAAAACCAGCAGAGGGAGCTAAATTACTTTTCAGGGTAGTGTAAACCCAGTAATAGGTTTTTACTACAGCTGGTCAAAATTTTTCACACAAATATTTGAAAAGCCCTTTTTCTTGAAATTTTGACAAACAGGAATAAAACTGTGCAGAAATTCTTAGTTTTCCCCACCCTGGCCCAGCATTTGGTCTGTGATGGTATACGGAATTTTGATTGATTACTTAATAGAAATCTTTAAGACAGAGTACATTCCCAACCAAATTTAAGATAGCACAGATTTTTGTGCTCACACTAGTTTTGCATCAGAAGTAGTCATTTAAATTACACATACTCTCTGTGCTGGTAAAAAGTGGAAACAGTTGTTACAATTAAACTGCAACTAGTGGTAAAAAACCATATAAACCTTGCTGTGTACACTCTTTTGCAGTTCTTTTCTAGTAGATAGCAGAGATGATTTCCTTTGTAATTAGTGATCTTAAATAGGTTCTGATCTTTTAACCATTAGTAATCCCAGCACCCTTTCCCAGGAGCGTGATAGTCTTAAGAGCCAAGTTTTTTCCTGACTTAACCTACTGTGAAACTAGATAAAGTGAATGCATTGCTGCCTGACCTGCTGCAGCAGGGGATAGGTACCTCTCCCCTGCCGCAGCAGCTCCAGGGCCGGGGCTGTGGGAGAGGTGCTTCTCCCCCTCTGCAGCCCTGCATATCCCAAGTAACTACCTCTGTAGTGTCCAGTGTCCCTTGGTACCCTGAGCTTAGAAGGAACTTTGGTTGAAATACTAATGCCTTTCTTTTAGACAGATTAACTTCTGGCTTTCAGAAACCAAAGATCTCCAACTGTCTCTGCAGATGGAATAATTTTCTCACAATTCAAGGCACGAAGTGGCAAAAAGAACACAGAGCACAATGAATTCATTATCTACTCAAAACCTTCAATTATTAAATGTAACTTTAAATTTTCAAGACATCAATCCATCAAGCAAAGCAGACAGATTTACCTCAAACATTATAACTGCATCCTCTTTTAAAGCATCAGTTGAAGAGGAGTGGTAATCAAAATTTATCTAATTGTTTTTAAAAAGAAACCACAACAGGGCACACAGTAAACCCAAAAACTTTGGTAGTTCACCTCAGTTCTATATTGACTTTCATTTATTATGAAGTTTGTGAAAATCCCCAAATTAATCTCACTACACTGTGTATGAAACAAGTACATTATTGATAAATCTTAAACAGAAATAAAGCTCATGGTGTGGGGGCGGAGGGGAAAGAAGAGGTTACATACTTTGTGCAGTAACTGGTTCTTCATGTGTCCCCCGAGGGATGGCTCCACTTCAGATGCACATGTACCTCTCAAGCCCTTGGCTGGAGATTTTCAGTTAGTGTCCATCTGGCCCACGCATATGCCTTAATGCTTCCTCATGTTTAATACCGAGACTGTATAGGGGTGCCCAGACAAACTGCCCTCAGCTTCTTCTCCACCCAAATGTCCCCCAAGGAACAGTCTGAAGCAGAGGGGAAGGACTGCAGGTAGTAGAGCACCCATAGGGACACACGTCTCGAAGAACTGCAATTACTGCACCAAGTGAGTAGTGTGTCTCTGGGTGCTCCACTTCAGGCGCCTTCCCAAGCAGTATCCCGAGATGAAGGAGGGAGCTTTAGAATAGAGTCCAGAACCGAAGACAGTACTGCAGAACCAAGTGCTGCATTGGATCTGGCAGCATGGATCAGGGCATAATGTTTCAAAAATGTACATGTAGTGGCCCTACATATTTCAGATATTGCTACATTCTTCAGTAATGCTGTAGATGCTGCCTACGTTCTAGCTGAACATGTTATCACCCTTTCAGGGAAGGGGTGCTGGTGGATGAATGCCTGCAACATCATAACAAGTGATAATACATCCACATATGCATCTTGATAATCTCTGAGTAGGGACTGAGGACCCTGTGGATCCATCCGTGAAGGAATTGAAGAGCTTAGATTGATTTCCTAAATTGCTTGGTCCTATCGAAGTAGAAAGCCAATGCCCTTCTAACATCCAAGGTATGTGAACAAGATTCCTGTAGAGAAAGAACTGTGTGACTCTGGGGAAAACCCTGGTAGATGAATGGACTGCTAAAGTGGAACTCTGACAGACGCTTAGGTAAAAATTTGGGGTGTGGACATAGAGAACTTGTCCTTAAAGAACACTTTGAAAGGGGGTGGGGAGGAATCTGCCATCAAGTCTCAATCTTCCTAACCTTACAGGCCAATGTGATGGCTACTAACAAGGCCGTCTTCGTGCAACACAGAACAGGTTGCCATTAGTTCGAATGGAGGTCTCATAAGGTAACTGAATACCAAGATGAGGTCCTAAGTCAGGATAGGGTTTCTAATCTGGAGACAGAAATTCTCCAAAACCCTTAATAAACAAATAGATGATACTAGATGACCAAAAATTCTCCTTCTACTGGAGAATGAAAGGCTAATACTGTGGCCAATGGATCTTAGTCAAACTGATAACTTGATTTCTTTAGCTCCAAAAGATAATCAGAGGACTGAAAGTGGCACCAAATAAGGCAAGAGGCATCAACAATACCAGTGGAAGACTCTCTTCCATTTCTGCAGGTAAGTAGTGCAGGTTGATCTTTCTTTACTATTCAGTAGTGCCTGTTGTACTTCTATGGAGCAGGAGGATTCTCTATGAACCATCAAG
The DNA here is from genome assembly GCF_965140295.1 of Lepidochelys olivacea. Taxonomy (NCBI): domain Eukaryota; kingdom Metazoa; phylum Chordata; order Testudines; family Cheloniidae; genus Lepidochelys; species Lepidochelys olivacea. The sequence continues at coordinate 205,817,086 of NC_140412.1, read as the reverse complement.
GAGCCATGCCCTCAGGCGGAGAAACGCTAGGTTGGGATGAAGCATACAACCTGTATCATGTGACAGTAGATGACGAATGGCTGGGAGCCTGGACAACAATTGGACACATACGTGAAGCAGGTAAGGGTACCAAGCTTTTCTTGGCCACGTTGGCACTATAAGGATAACTTTGATTCTGCCCTATCTGATCTTGTTCATCACCGTCAGTAGTAGCAGTGTTTGAGGAAATGCATATAGATCCTTCTTCCAAGATGGAAGAAAGGCATCTCCCAAGGGTCGTGGCCCAGACCCCCTCTTGAGCAGAAAACAGGACACTTCCTGGATATGGTGAACAGATCCACTTCTGGCAGTCCCCATTTTAGGAATATACTGTGGAGAACTTGGGCATCTAGCTTCTATTCCTAATCCTGTGAGAAGTGTCTGCTGAGGACATCAGCGGTGTTGTTCTGAATACCTGGGAGGTAGACTGGTGAAATTTGGATCTGATGAGCTATGCTCCAATTCCACATTTTCACGACTTTGCTGCATAGGGATGGGGATCAGGGTGATTTCTTGAGTTGTTCACGTACCCTGAGTTGTGAGGGTATTGAGGAAGGCTCCCCATCCCAACAGTGATGCATCTGTTGTTAAAGTCACTGATGGGGCTGGGCAACAGAAAGGAACACCTTCACAGACATTGAGTTGATCCTTCCACCAGTCTAAAGAGTCCCTCACTTGAAGAGGAACTATCAACTGTCTGTCCAAGATGTGTTAGATTGGAGAATATGCTGCTTTGAGCCAACTCTGGAAGCAATGGAGAGGTAGCCTCGTGTGATTTGTCAAAAAGGTGCAAGTTGCCACATGTCCCAGGAGCTGAAGTCCATTCCTTATTGTGGTTCAAGGGCTCCCCTGAACTGCCCATCCAGAAATGACAAAGTTAAGAAGCTGCTAAAGGAAGATAGGTTCTGGCTGTCAGTGAGCCCAAATATGTCTCTATAAACTGTACCTTCTGTACAAGGGTTAGATGTGGACTTTTTTACATTCAGCTACAGACCCAACTCTGGACCACAGCAAGGACCATCTGGATAGAAGACAGCATTGCTTCGTAGGAGTGGCCCTTGAGTAGCTGGTTGTCAAGGTATAGGAAGAGTACGATCGCTTCTTGTCAAAGGTAAGCAACCACTACTGCCAAGACTTTTGAGAACAACCTTGGGGCCAAGGAAACACTGAAGGAAAGCACTCATTATTGGAAATGATCCTAGCCTATAGTGAAGTATAGGTATTTTCTGTGCAATGGGTACATTGTTATATGGAAATATGAATCTTATATGCTGTGGGCTGAAAACCAAACCCCTTTCTATAATGAAGAAATTATAGCTGCCAGCCACACATTCTGAACTTTTGAGACTTCACAAACTTGTTTAGAAGTCTTAGATCTAAGTAACATCCTTGGCACAAGGAAATACTTAGAGTAAAATCACCTGCCCCTGTGAGGAGGAGGAACTGCCTCTATTGCTCCTAACTGAGAGAGTTCACTTCTTGTCTCAATAAAAGCTTGCAAGAGCGGTCCCTGAAGAGGGATGGGGGGGGGGTGTCAAAGGGAGGGAGGGACATAAAATCAAAGTATACCATTCATTTTATGACCTCTATAACCCAGTTGTCTGTAGTGATCCATCTCCAAGCATGCTGGAACTAGGCAAGGTGGTCTCTAAAGGCGGGAGGTGGGCTAACGAGTGCAGCTGTAAATCCAGGGGTGCAGTAGGATGTGAACCCTTGACCAACCTATCAAACCTGTTGCTTTGAAGACAACTGGGTGATCTTGGACGATGGTTGGGAGGCCCTCCCTCTCCAAAATCTACGTCTCTTTCTGTGGGGTGGGGGAAGGGGTTTAGTGGACCTATCGAACCCAGAAAACTGAATAGGATGCGATCAGTGGCAGTCTGTGACTCACTAAACCTTTTCTTATTTGTAGGTGTATATATACCCAGTGATAGTAAAGTAGCCCTACACTCCTTTAGAGTATGCAAGGACTCATCTGTGGTTTCCAAGAACAGCTTACAACCATCGAAGGGGAGGTCCCTCCACTGTGTTTTCTATTTCTCAGAAATCCCGAGGGATGGAGTCAAGATGCCCTGCACATCACCACTACCACTATGGAGATGGACCTGGCAACAGTGTCTGCAGCAACTTAGGATTCTTGAAAAGCAGTTCTGGACACCAACTGACCCCCTGACGCAGTGGATTGGAATTGCTCCCTATATTCTTGTGGCAGATGTTCAATAAAAGCTATGAATCTGTTATAATTTATAAAATTATATTTGGCTTAGGGATGTAAATAGTGGTTAAAAAAGTAACCGTGTAACTGATTAAAATTTTATTGGTTACACAGTTAAATGTTTAACCAGGGAACTAGCACTCCTACATTTTACGCAGGACTCCACTGCCCGCTGGTTAGGGAGGAGAGGGCTGTACAACTCTGGCCTACCTATGAGACAGTATCAGTAGTTTGGCAAATTGTTGATAGGCAGCCCAAGGATCACAATATTGCTACTGGGGGGGCCCATATAGCATTGGGGGTGGCATGCAGGGTTGGTTCCACCACCCTTGATAATGAGCCTAATCTTCCCTATGATTTGCAGAGAATGTGTTCCTGAAGGGATATGTTGGGGAACCCTAAAGAGAAACAGGAGACCAGCAGGGACTTCCCTTCATCCTCCCCTCCATTACATGCAATGGATGACTATCTGCAGAAAATAGTGGAGTCTCCTCCAGTATTGGAGAACAGTAGCTCAGAGTCTGAGTACTCAAACATGCTCAGTACTCATGAGGAACTGGGACTCCGTTATAGAGTGGTCCTTAGTATATCTGAACTCCTGTGGTATCGAGTAGGGGATTGGTACTGATGCGGTAGCTGAGGCCACAGTTGCTGTAGCCAGTGGTACCACTGATGGCGGGTGTACTAAAGTGGACGCCAATGGTGTCTGGTGCTGTTGCTTACTTGATGCCCAGGATTCTGCATGCATGGGTACCAATGGTTGGGCTAAACATCATTGAGTGTCTCTGCTTTTGCCTTCCTTACTAGTAGAAGGTACTAAGGGCCTATCGGAGTCATTTCTCTCCTTCATGCTACAGGACCTTACGGCCCCACCAGTACTGGAGGAGGAGTCCTTCGATTCAACAGTATTGAGTCAAGAGGATAAGGCTTCGGAGACAGTAGATCTCACCAGGGAACTGGGCCTATTTGGAGCTGGCTCCTTAAGGTGAGAGTCCACAATCCTCTTTTTGGAAGCCTTCCCTGAAGCCTCCAAAAAGAGGGGGGAGAGGGGATGGGATGTCTCCTGACCGCACTCAGAAGCTGGCTGAAGGGAGCGTTCCTTCATTACCAGTCTGAGTTTAGTCTCTCTGTTTTTCCTTGCCCTGGAGTTGAGGGCTAGGCAGAAGTTACCCTTCTGGGAGACACAGGACTCCCTCAAGCAACAGACACACACAGAGTGGCTGTCATTCACAAGTATAGCCTCTCAGCATGAGAGGCAATGTTTGAGATCTGGCAAACCAGGTATGCCCAGCCAGGAATAAGATACATCTCCCTGAGGGGAAAGAAGGGAGTAAAATAATCCTCTTGCTACTTACCTAACTGACTAATTAGAAGTACATTAACAACTATAAACAATATCTTAATCACTATAGGAATATTAGAAAAGCTGAGGCACAGTCAATGTGGACATGCTAGGGCTCTGTCACAGGCCAAGGCAGATCATAGAATCATAGAATATCAGGGTTGGAAGGGACCCCTGAAGGTCATCTAGTCCAACCCCCTGCTCAAAGCAGGACCAATTCCCAGTTAAATCATCCCAGCCAGGGCTTTGTCAAGCCTGACCTTAAAAACCTCTAAGGAAGGAGATTCTACCACCTCCCTAGGTAACGCATTCCAGTGTTTCACCACCCTCTTAGTGAAAAAGTTTTTCCTAATATCCAATTTAAACCTCCCCCACTGCAACTTGAGACCATTACTCCTCGTTCTGTCATCTGCTACCATTGAGAACAGTCTAGAGCCAAACTCTTTGGAACCCCCTTTCAGGTAGTTGAAAGCAGCTATCAAATCCCCCCTCATTCTTCTCTTCTGCAGGCTAAACAATCCCAGCTCCCTCAGCCTTTCCTCATAAGTCATGTGTTCTAGACCCCTAATAATTTTTGTTGCCCTTCGCTGGACCCTCTCCAATTTATCCACATCCTTCTTGTAGTGTGGGGCCCAAAACTGGACACAGTACTCCAGATGAGGCCTCACCAATGTCGAATAGAGGGGGACGATCACGTCCCTCGATCTGCTCGCTATGCCCCTACTTATACATCCCAAAATGCCATTGGCCTTCTTGGCAACAAGGGCACACTGCTGACTCATATCCAGCTTCTCGTGCACTGTCACCCCTAGGTCCTTTTCCGCAGAACTGCTGCCTAGCCATTCGGTCCCTAGTCTGTAGCGGTGCATTGGATTCTTCCATCCTAAGTGCAGGACCCTGCACTTATCCTTATTGAACCTCATCAGATTTCTTTTGGCCCAATCCTCCAATTTGTCTAGGTCCTTCTGTATCCTATCCCTCCCCTCCAGCGTATCTGCCACTCCTCCCAGTTTAGTATCATCCGCAAATTTGCTGAGAGTGCAATCCACACCATCCTCCAGATCATTTATGAAGATATTGAACAAAACTGGCCCCAGGACCGACCCTTGGGGCACTCCACTTGATACTGGCTGCCAACTAGACATGGAGCCATTGATCACTACCCGTTGAGCCTGACAATCTAGCCAACTTTCTACCCACCTTATAGTGCATTCATCCAGCCCATACTTCCTTAACTTGCTGACAAGAATACTGTGGGAGACCGTGTCAAAAGCTTTGCTAAAGTCAAGAAACAATACATCCACTGCTTTCCCTTCATCCACAGAACCAGTAATCATCATAAAAGGCGATTAGATTAGTCAGGCATGACCTTCCCTTGGTGAATCCATGCTGGCTGTTCCTGATCACTTTCCTCTCATGCAAGTGCTTCAGGATTGATTCTTTGAGGACCTGCTCCATGATTTTTCCAGGGACTGAGGTGAGGCTGACTGGCCTGTAGTTCCCAGGATCCTCCTTCTTCCCTTTTTTAAAGATTGGCACTACATTAGCCTTTTTCCAGTCATCCGGGACTTCCCCGGTTCGCCACGAGTTTTCAAAGATAATGGCCAATGGCTCTGCAATCACAGCCGCCAATTCCTTCAGCACTCTCGGATGCAACTCGTCCGGCCCCATGGACTTGTGCACGTCCAGCTTTTCTAAATAGTCCCTAATCACCTCTATCTCCACAGAGGGCTGGCCATCTCTTCCCTATTTTGTGATGCCCAGCGCAGCAGTCTGGGAGCTGACCTTGTTAGTGAAAACAGAGGCAAAAAAAGCATTGAGTACATTAGCTTTTTCCACATCCTCTGTCACTAGGTTGCCTCCCTCATTCAGTAAGGGGCCCACACTTTCCTTGGCTTTCTTCTTGTTGCCAACATACCTGAAAAAACCCTTCTTGTTACTCTTGACATCTCTCACTAGCTGCAGCTCCAGGTGCGATTTGGCCCTCCTGATTTCATTCCTACATGCCCGAGCAATATTTTTATACTCTTCCCTGGTCATATGTCCAACCTTCCACTTCTTGTAAGCTTCTTTTTTATGTTTAAGATCCGCTAGGATTTCACCATTAAGCCAAGCTGGTCGCCTGCCATATTTACTATTCTTTCGACTCATTGGGATGGTTTGTCTCTGTAACCTCAACAGGGATTCCTTGAAATACAGCCAGCTCTCCTGGACTCCTTTCCCCTTCAAGTTAGTCCCCCAGGGGATCCTGGCCATCCGTTCCCTGAGGGAGTCGAAGTCTGCTTTCCTGAAGTCCAGGGTCCGTATCCTGCTGCTTACCTTTCTTCCCTGCGTCAGGATCCTGAACTCAACCAACTCATGGTCACTGCCTCCCAGATGAGAAGGAACTGAGGGCAGTTTGCCAGCACATCCCTATACAGCCTTGGTATCCAGAACAAGGAGCCATAGGCAACATGTGTAGGCTGAATGGTCACTGCTAACTGAAAATCTCCGATCAAGGGCTCGAGGCGCATATGTGCACCTGAAGAGAAGCATCCACAGGGACACTACATGAAAAAGAATTGCACCCATTGTCTGTAGCTCAAGATATTAAAGTTCAAGAAGTAAGAAGCATTTCACACCATGAATAAACTGAAATCCATTTGAAAAAGTTATTTATAATTTGGGCCTACTGGATTGAGTTCCTAAACCAAGTGCATCACAAATTATGTAATGTTTTTTAGCAAGATGTGATGCACTTGGTTTAGGAACTCAGTGTAACTGATTGTAAAATAAGCTTCCATACCAGTAAAATATTTTAAACATTAAAATTACTCAAGTTTTGTGCAGCTAAGTGCATGACACTTCTTGCCAGTGAGAAAAAGGTCATTGATTTTCCCCTGGAGAGGCACATGAGCCGTATGGTTGATTCAGGTTGTTTGGAAGAAGTTAGAAGAGACTGTCCCCATCCTCCTTAGTGTGCCCCCATTCTCTTTATCTTATTTTGTTCCCCCTTTTGTCTCCCAGTTTGTTTTTTCTCCACCTCTTTCTGCCTCTCATTAGCCAAGCACCAGGGCAACCAGCCATCACCTCATCTTCACTCTTCTTCTTGCTTAGTGTGTTCCATGCTGCTTAAGATCCAGCATGGTGAGCAGCAAAGAACAGCAGCCTACCTGTCTAAGTCCCAAATCAAAGCAGCCCCTAATTGACAGAAGGTGATACTGTAAGGAAATCCACTGAGCAACAATTGGATGAGAGAGATTCCAACAGAGGAGCAGGAACACATGACAGGGTTGCTAAATGCTAAAACACCCAAGAGTCATTTAGCAACCCTGATAACAATCAGAAGAAAACAAAAATTTAAGGCCTAATTAAAAGATTTTAGAAATCCATGTTCTAAGCTGCCAATATCACTTAAGAGAAAAAACCCAGAGGAATCAGTTATTAAAATCCTCCATCCCAGTTCCAAATACATTTCACAGCTTTATAGAATGAAATGATTCTTAAATTTTGAATTTCCCGATAACCAGGCTCAAAAAATAGAGTTCTGAGATAAAAGTTTTTAGACATAATGTTAGCTAGAAAACACCATATTGTCACATTGTTTTAATAAAGGTAAACAAAAAGTATTCTCCAGCTAGTATTTTTATAATTAGTTAAGTCACCCTCCTTTTTTTTAAAACAGCAAATTAGGTATTTGTAACGATCATTGGAATTAACTACTATTTAATTTTTAATAGAAAAAGCTGAATAGTGCTTATAAAGAATCAACACACAAGACTACTATCCTCTAGATCATCTCATAAGATTGTTGTCATTCCTAGTAGAATTCCTTGAGCCATGATGGCATAAGATTTTTCCAATATTCTCTCTCTTATTCAGATGGAAACCTGAACACTTAAAATTGTTTATATAATTATTAGTTTTACTAACAGCAGAAATATATTGAAAATCTGACTGTAAAATATTGTTCAGTGGCCATACATACGTTTGCAAGGCTGCATTGGTGGCATTGATGAGGTTTCTATCCGTAATCTTCTCCAGTATTAACAAGGCACTAGTTTCATGACCCTAAATATACAGGAAACATGTTTGTCAGATAACACTCATTGAAGAAATTGTTTTGTATGTCTTTTTGAAGTAGTTTCTGGAGATTTTACAGAGTTTGACAAAGATCATATCTTGAAAAATAGTTTCTCATTAACATGCAAAAAAGGGCTCAAATAGAAACTGACACCCACCTTGCTGCAAGCCAAATGGAGTGCTGTGTTTTTACTGCTATCTTGCAAGGTCAGATCAGCCTTAGCACTGCTAACCAGCACCTCTGAAGGAAATAAAAGTTTGCATTAACTAAATAGTGTGTTCCTAAAGGAATTATCAATTTTCCACTTTATAAAATGAAGATTAAAACCTAAAATAATATACTTCTAATAAATGTGTGAATGCATAACATATGGTAATTTTAAAGTAACAATATCTATAGTATAATATTACTGTACATTATTAAAAGTTAAAGTAGAAGATATTTAAGCTCTCTCTTTACCAACGGTGTTAGTTTGCCCATTTTCTGCAGCCATCATTAGAGGAGTCTTTCCAGAAGAATCTACAGCATTTACTTGAGCATTATGACTGAGTAGAAGCTGTAAACACTCCACATGATCTGTAAAAGCTGCTGCATGAAGGGGGGTTCTAAAAGAAATCAAGAGGAAATGGGCTTACATCCAGGAAACATACATAATGTTTTATTCACAGGTGCAAACTTTGACTGTGATCCTGCAATTGTACCAGTGTGGGCAGTCACTACCATAAAAATACACTGATGTCGTTATTGGTAGAGTGGTCACAGTTGCCATTAGAAGATCATTTTTCTGTTTTTAAAAATAATTGGCCTCAAATTTAAAATGAATATTTAGCAACCAGTAAGTCCATAATATGGACAAGGATGACTTAGAAAAATAAAATGGACAATATAGTTAATGGGCATAAAGATTTATATTGCACAAATGTTTATGCAATTATAAAAATGCCCAAGCTCTCCTACAAAATTAAAAATCAATTCGGCTCTAACAACACAATACAAGGTTTTTAAAAATCCCCAACAACATTTTTAGTATATAACAAAAAAAGTCTTTAAATAGAAAAGAAGACGAATATGCCAAATAAGTTTAAAAAACATTAAAGCTGTGACACAAAAACAAGGAGATTACTGTTTGTAGTGCACTGTTTCTAAGTGCAGTTATATTCCTACCTTCCTTTTGCATCTGTTGAATTTACAATGCCAGCACCCAACGTATCAATTAACATTTCTGCAGCACCTTCATTGTCATTTATCCTATTAAAAAATTAAACAGGCTGTTACTTAGAGAATGATTGTGCTTTTATTAAATATTATAATGAAATCAGTTACAGTAATCTTGGACTTCCTTACACAGCACAATGCAATGGGCTGAAAGAATTTCCTTCCATTTTCTGGAAAACTTCCTGTTCCAAAAGAAGCTCTACACAGCTGTCATGACCTAAAAGTTTTAAAATCAGATATTAAAAACAAAAACAACCAAGGTAAATTAAATGACATTTCATTTGAAAGTCTCAAATGCACACTTGAATTACTTTAGATATGGCTGTATCTGGGGATGAACAAAAACACAGTGCATTTTTAGGAATCTGGAAGCCACAAGTACAATCAGAATATTAGGCCCAGTACTGAAGAAATTTATGAACTTTGAAGTCATGATGCATTGTCTGGGGCACATGAAGAATGTTTAGCTAACTTAGCTCTTATAATATGGTAGCTTTACAGTTAATTCAACAGACTAACTACTTAGTCCAGTTGGAAGATTTTCTTCTGTTGTACTCCTTTCTCTAGTGGAAACAAATGTTTTTTGGGGTTTGCTTTTTTTCCCCACTGAACTGCTGAATAACGTGGAGTCTCAAATTGAGTACATCCACAACATGGGCTGAAAGGAATCATGACCCAAACTTTAAAATAATTTAAACTGTAAAATTACAAAGCAAATATGTTCTTGCTTCTATATTATTCACTGTAATTAATTATCCCAGTATATATTCCTTGCATACACAGTGATATTTATTCAAACATTTACAGTCCTCTCTTAGGTGTAAGCTCCTTCTATATAAAGGCAGCAAGAAAACATCTGCTTCTTGATTTTGATAATTTTCTTCTCTCCTGAACTGTCTGCTCATATGTTGGAGGGACAAGGGTCTCTCCTGCATCCTTACCCAACTGAAAAAAAAACTTTAGATTGCAGTGTTTCATCTCTCTCTGAAAGGGACATCGTCCTAGTGGAATTTTTCCTGGAGTTTGGCCATAAATAATGCCACTGAAACTGATATGGATGACAATGCTGATAAGCCTCTATGTGTCATACTGGAAATTCTCTCACTGATTCTTCAGACAAATACCAATTAGCCAAGAATAAATGATATCATGCATATTTAGATTACAGAGGTGAAATGTAAGAATGAATTAATGTTGTAACACAGGCCTACAGCCTTAGGCTTGTAAAATATATACCTTAGCCAAACAAGGCCTCAGGCCTGAAGACTGGTTAGTTACTCGTGTCAGCCAATGACTGACTCTATATCATAAGACGAAACAGTCAGCTGCTGAAATTTAGGAAATATGTGGCAATGTATCAGTTAAAGCCGCATAGAGTATTTGGGGGATTTTGCAAACAAAGCATCAGCATTGTCCTAACCACCAGTATGGTAACTGAGAGATGTACATGTTAACAAGTATAAGGGGAACTAACAAGTTAGCCTAAGGAAACTGGGTCATGCCAAAGGTAGTGGGATGTGGAAGTTCAAATAAGTAAAAGGGGTTTAAGCCTTCTTCAATACATTTGAACCAAGTGGGTGTCAGCGAAACATTATAAAAGATGTATCAGGCCCTGCATGCTTGAGGAGATCCCAGGATGACCACCACCGCTGCTGCTGCTAATGCTGCTGAGAATGATGACAATGAGGATGATGACTGACTCTTTGGGTTTTTCCACAACGGATGGTGTAAGTAAAGCAAATGCTAGATGTTTCGTATTGTTCTCGCTCTCCTTTACCGGACTGCTGTGTGTATACTGTTTGGTTGGCCAATAAAAAGTAAGTGTTACAAAAAGAGACTTTGTTGTCCCTATTGTGCTCCATGGCCCCCCTTCTATTGATAACCTCTCCATTGTACTTGATTTTGGAGCTGAACCCTCACAGACTGGGTATAAACCCTCAGATTGGAGTGGGTAATTATTTAAAATAACCTGTAACTATAGATAAGGGCTACACCTAACAGCTTAGTTTTCTCCACTCAAGCACAACTGCAATTTTCATCTTCCTATTTACTGTTAATCAGAGCTTTCCAATCACATAACGAAAGCAAAGGAAAACATTAAATATTTTGAGGATCTGCCTCAATTTGTAGAATGATATTTTGTTCCTTGGCTCGTTTCCTGCGTCAAAGATATTTTAAACCAATGTTTGTCAATTACTGCACCATAAAAAGCAAGTTTTTAAAGATTCTAAATAAAGACGCCAATCTTGGATGCCACAGCATTGTGTTTCTAGAGTTTAGTCCTGCATGTTCAAGGATCCTTTCCAGGATATCATTATCACTGGCAAAGACAAAAAGAAAGATATATAAAATCTAGTCCACATTACTCATTGGCCAAAACAAAAAATATGCTTACACTTGTCCCCAAATCATCATCAGATCCATTACTTAACCACACATTAAAACAACCATCTTTGAAATCTTACAACCAAACATGTTTAATTTGCTTATTGTCTATCACATATTAGTACGCAGCAGGCTGTATATACTAAGAAAGCTATTGTGGTGAACTCTGCAATCTGTTTGAACAAGATCAAAGCTCACATTCTAACCCAAATGCCAACCCTGAAGAAGCAGATTTAACTCAACCCATTTCATCTGTTTCCATTGCTGTTGTCACATCTTTTTTTCAGGGACTAAGCTCTCACAGAAGTAAGAGCACAGATACATAGTAGTCAGTCAAAATTCAACTCCAATGCACCCTTGCAAAATACACCAAGGAAAATGTATTTATTACTTCTTGCTTCAACAGCTTGACAAAAAACAGTCTCAGGGCTAGTAATCCTACCTAAACTCCTCCGCATAAAACTCCTTGGATTTATTTTATTTGATATTTTTAGTAAAAGATTTGCCTAGTAAGACCGATTTTAACTAATTTTTTAGAATTTTCACAGTCTCTGCAATTTTTACAATTTTAAAGAAACTGCAGTTTAGAACGCTAAATGTTTTTATTTTTCAAGATACAGATAACGAGACTGCATACATCATGAACAGATGTAAAACAGACTATGCAGAAATGAAAGGTAGTCTTCCTTCTCTCTAAAACTTAAATGTTGACTAATTTGATTTTTTTAAATTAGACAAACTTATACACATGAAATCTAAACAATGCATAGTACTTTAATTTTATTTTTTGTAGGAAGTAGCTCTAGCTAGAGATTGCATATATGTTCGCATCTCACAGTAGTTTGACATGAAACTAAAGGCTAGATGGTTATGGAATGAAAACATCCAATTTTTCTGTCGCACTGAGACACTGTGGTCAAATTCAGAGTGGATCACTCATCAATAAGGCTGTGAGTTTGTCACAGAGGTCACGGACTCCGTGACCTCCATGGCTTCTGTAGCCTGCTGGTGTGCCTGGCCCGGGATCTGGACACACTTCCGCCTAGGGGCTGAGCAAGGGGGATGTCGCCACTTCTGGGGAGCGCTCCAGGTAAGCGCCTCCCAGAACCTGCCTCACCCCATCCTGTGCCCCAACGCCCTGCCCCCTCCCACACGCAAACTCTTCTGCTCCTGCTGGGGGGTGGGCGGGCAGAGCGGGGGTCCTGGGCCGCCCCCCGCCCACCCCCAGGCAACCCTCCCCAAGTTTCAGTGAGGGCTATATTGTAAAAGCCATGGACAGGTCACGGGCTGTGACTTTTTGTTTACTGGCAGAGACTTTTACTAAAAACACCCATGACTAAAGCGTAGCCTTACTCATCAACCATTCATAATTTAGTTTTGCACAATGCCATTTTGGAAATCTAGTAATTTTAGTTTATTCTTACTCTATTCCGTAAAATTAGTCTTAGAGATATAGTCTGTAACTTTGCCTAGAAGTATAAGCTGTTTCTCTATTCCCTTAGCACTAATTAGAAAATGAGCTTTAAGCTCTTACTTCTCTAATTAACAGTTGGGAGAAAGGCAGAAAATGAAGTAAATGAGAACCTTAATTACCTGTGAAGATTATTAGGTTGTGGCTGTGTCATTAAGCAAAAGCTCTGAACGAACCTCTGACCCTCCAGAATGTACTGAGGCAGCAAGCAAAAGGAAGGGGAAATGCTATGACCCTTCCTGATGCCTTTTGTTCTTCAAATACTTGTACATGTGGTTTGATCTGAGGCAGAAGGATCTTATGATATCAGTGAAATACTTCAAGATGAGTTAATGCGGAATTATTTTATTCTGATTAAACTACTTCCTAATTAAAATAATTTCTTGGGATAAGTGGGACGATTTCTGCTTCAACAGTGCTATCCTACCCACATTTTCACTACTTTTTAAAAAGTACATATTAAAACACAAATGAGCACAGAGACAGTATATCATATTAGAGTTAATATACAAAAATACATTCAATTTATTTAAAAATTATTCAACTAATGGCTTGACCCTGCTCCCATTAAATATAGGCTGAAGGGTTCTGTTTCATGATATTTAGAAACAGACTCAAATATTTGTCAATAGAATGGTATATATTCAGTGATTCACAAGAGTTGAGAGCCTTTCCTATAATGAAGATTTGTCACAGTTAGTACAATAGTACCTCAGAGTTACAAACACCAGAGTTACGAACTGATCAGTGAATCACACACCTCCTTTGGAACTGGAAGTTTGCAAACAGGCAGCAGCAGAGACAAAAAAACCAAACAAAAAATGCAAATACAATACAGTACTGTGTTAAACGTAAACTACTAAAACTGTAAAGGGAATGTTTAAAAAAGGATTTGACAAGGTAAGGAAACTGTTTCTGTGCTTGTTTCATTTAAATTAAGACGGTTAAAGGCAGCACTTTCTTCTGCATAGTAAAGTTTCAATGCTGTATTAAGTCTATGTTTAGCTGTAAACTTTTGAAAGAACCACCAAAATGTTTTGTTCAGTTATAAACAACCTCCATACCAGAAACGTTCGTTACTCTGAGGTTCGACTGTGGATGGATGCATAGGAGTGATGTAAATATTAAGAGATATACTTTGATCAAATTTTTTTGATACACACACAAATCATGCATGTGTGTCCAGTTACCTATTTTGCACATCTGAAATCTGGGTATGTAATGATTTGTGTTTTTGTGAATGATACATACCTTTCCCCCCAAGATAATATGAATAAAAGAACAGGATACTGTATGATTAAACATGCCCTGTATCTGCTTAACAGCTAGACAGATTCTAAACCTTATAAAGCCCAGCTTGTAAATTGGTTCTATTTTGTTTCTGAACTTTTCCCCTTGATCTGTTTGCTCCTCGGTTACCTTATATGTGCTAGCTTTGTAAGAGTTCTGTCTTCTTACTTCCAATTGTGCTTAAGTTTGCAAGACAGAGAATGTTTGAAGCACTAGAGAGAAAAAGTCCATCTCTCTTGCAAGAAAGTGCTAAGTACACTGCTTTGGAATGAATGGTAAAATAAATGCAACAAATCCGCCCAGAAAGCTTATTCACTTTTCAGAATTAATGACAATAAAAGACTCCAGTGTCTTTAGTTTGCTTTATGAATAGTGCACCATCTGTTTCACACTTTTTATTATTAATATTTATATTATGGTATTGCTTAGATGCTCTTATCAATATTGGGGCTTCACTGAGCTAGGATCTACACCTACATATAGATTTCTGCCCCGAAAGCTTTGAATTTAAGACCACTTTACCATTGTACTTACCATTATAACAGGCCCAGTGCAGTGATGTATATCCATGATTGTCTGCTATGGCAGGTACTGCATCCACAGATGTTGCTGACTGCAAGAGAGCTCCTAGAACACCAATATGCCCACATGCAGCTGATAAGTGTATAGGTGTTCGCCCTCGGCAGTCTCGTAGCAAGGACTTAGCACCATGTTGAAGCAATGCTTCCACGCACTCCTCATGCCCTGTAACTGCCTGGAAAAGAAAGATACAATATGCATGTGCACACATAGACGTGCAACTGAAGAAAAAAAATTCTGTTACTGCCTTAACATATAATATTGAGAGCAGGCAACTACAAAATAAGCCCAGTCATTCTTACTTCAGTAAGTGGGCTCTGCAAAGAAAAATTCAGTAATTATTAGCTTAGTGATAGGGTATGTTTTCCTTTTGCGATGGCCTAAAGTGAGATGCTAATCCCCAGGGCCTCCTTAATTGCAGTATCTGGCATGGACTGTAAAGAAACATGTGGCATAGAAAACACAAAAAAACACATAGAAACACAAAAAAAGGAATTATTTTCTTCCTCCCTCCAATACTCTCCCCCACCTCCACCTCCCCCCCCGCAACAAAAAAGATACCTTTGAATTTTCTAGCTAATGTGCTTCTGCAAGTGGAAGTGAATCAAAAGGTACAAACAACACTGAAGGTGAAATGCAAAAAGGCAAACATCTAACCACTCAAATGCAATAAAAGAGAAGATCAACCAAGAACAGCAGAACACTAATGTCAGTGGAATTAAAAAAAGAATAATAAATTCAGCAATGATACAAAACTGCAGACATTCTCAATTTGTATTTAAAATTGATACACTTTTTTGGAAATGACAAAAGGGAAATATTTTCTTACCCCTCTATGCAATGCAGTTCTTCCCCATTTATCTTTGGCATCTACGTTTGCTCCTTTGTTAAGCAACGAATAAACGCAATCTGTGTGCCCATTGAGAACAGACAGCATCAGAGGAGTCCTGAACAGTGACAGAAAAGAGTTTCCATGCAGGTTACACTTTAATAGTCTAGTGGTCAGCTAAAATACTTAAAACTCCAGGAACAACTTTTGTCCTCCTAGAGAAAGCTCTTCAACAACTGATCCATTAATGAATAGCACTTTGTAAACTAATCACAAAAGCAGCACTGATATTTTGTTTAGACATAAGAAGGTAAACTTATTTCTAAGGGCATGGATACACTTGCAGACGTAGAGCGCTTTGAGTTAAACCCGCCTTTGGAGAGCGCAGTAGGGAAAGCGCTGCAGTCTGTCCACAATGACAGGAACAAGTGCACTGGTGTGGCCACATTTGTGGCACTTGCAGCGGCATTGGGAGCGGTGCATTATGGGCAGCTATCCCACAGAGCACCTCTTCCCATTCTGGCACTGTGGCTTGTGGGAAGGGGTAGGGAGTGCAGGGCATTCTGGTCCTGTCCCAACGCCCCATGATGCATCGGTTTGCATCTCAGCAATCCCTGTGCTTCCATCCACATGTGGCGCCATCTTTCAATTTTTTTGCACTGCGCGCGCTGTCTTCTCTTTCAATCTGCGGGAATGGAGCCTGAACTGCTGAAGAGTATGCTGACGAGTCTCGTCACGTTTGGCAGTGGAGTTATTCCTTATGATCCAAAGTGACAGTGAGGGCACCGACGATATCCATTAGAGTAACCCATATGACACGAGTTTGCCTGTGGTATTCACGGACATGCTCAACACCATGGAACACTGCTTTTGGGCTCGGGAAACAAGCACTGAGTGGTGGGATCACATTGTTGTGCGAGTCTGGGATGACGAGCAGTGGCTGCAGAACTTTCGGATGAGAAAAGCCACTTTCCTGGGACTGTGTGAGCAGATTGCCCCCGCCCTGCGGCGCAAGATGAGATGAGATTGAGAGCTGCCCTGACTGTGGAGAAGCAGGTGGCTATTGCATTCTGGAAGCTGGCAACTCCAGACAGCTACTGATCGGTCGCTAACCAATTTGGAGTGGGAAAGTCGACCGTTGGAATTGTGTTGATGCAAGTTTGCAGGGCCATTAATTGCATCCTGTTTGGAAGAACCTTGACTCCGGGTAACGTGCGTGACATTGTGGATGGCTTTGCACAAATGGGTTTCCCTAACTGCGGAGGGGCGATAGATGGCACACACATTCCAATTTTGGCACCAGCTCACCTAGTCTCCGAGTATGTTAATCGGAAGCGGTATTTCTCTATGGTTCTCCAGACACTTGTGGATCACCATGGGCGTTTCATTGACATTGACACAGGCTGGCCCGGAAAGGTGCATGATGCATGCATCTTTCGGAACACTGGCCTGTTCAGGAAGCTGCAAGCCGGGACATTTTTCCCCAGACCAGAAGATCACCATAGGGGAAGTTGAAAAGCCCATTGTGATCCTTGAAGACCCTGCTTACCCTTTAATGCCATGGCTCATGAAACCAAACACAGGGAGCCTTGACAGCAGCAAGGAGCAGTTCAACAACAGGCTGAGTCGGTGCAGAATGACTGTGGAGTGTGCTTTTGGCCGTTTAAAGGGCCACTGGCGCTCTCTGTATGGGAAGCTGGACCTTACAGCATCCCCACAGCTATATCTGCGTGTTGTACCCTCCATAACATTTGTGAAGGGAAGGGTGAACGATTCACTCAGGCATGGAACTCGGAGGTTCAACACCTGGAGGCTGAATTTGAACAGCCAGAGAGCAGGGCTATTAGAGGGGCCCAGCGCGGGGCTGCAAGGATTAGGGATTCCTTGAGGGAGCAATTTGAAGCTGAAAGCCACCAGTAATGTCTGGTGCCCTGCACGGGAGTGAAGTGCAGTGGTTCCAATGTTAGTAGGAATCGGTGTTCGCTATGCTGACTTGCAGTGCCTGTTTTTTTTCCTGGGCTAAGGTATCTTACTTTATGCAATAAAAAAGAATGTTTTCAAAGCCAAAAAAACCCATTTATTGAAAAGAAACAACTGCTTGGGAAACAGAAAGGGCCAGGAGGTGGGGTGGGGAACAGTACAATCACAGATTTGCATATGTCCTGTTATCATACTCAGCCTTCCTGTCTGGAGTGCTGTGTAATGAGTGCTGCACTTCAGGATGGCTATACTGCATGGTGCTGGAGGTGGAGTGCAGTGGGTAAGGGTCATAGTTTTTCAGGGCTGGGTGTGAAGCTACAGGTGTTGGAGGCAGCTGGTGGCGGTAAGAACCCGGATGTTGGGGAAGGTGGGTTGGAGATGACATGGGGGCACAAGGGAAAGAGTTTTGGGAAAAGGGCTGCGGGGGGGGTCGGGAACAGTAGTGCTCTGCCTGCATGGCTACAAGCGCCTGGATTGAGTCCGCCTGGCGCTCCATTATGCTTATCAGCCGATCCATGCTTTGCTGCCAGAGCACCGTGCTTTTGTGCCAGCGCTCCTCATTCTGCTGGCAGATCCTCCTTTCACTGTCCTGCACTCCTGCACTTTTCAATTTTCATTACTTGAATGCTGCATTACTTTATGCAACATGTTTTCCTTGCTTCTATGTGACTTCTTTCTGATTCTTTGGAGTCTTTCGGCTGGTGATACCACGGACGGCTGAAATCTCAAGGTTGCATCTCTAAAGGCAAAATGCAACACTTAACAGAGGCACCATTGTTCACACCAGACAGAATAATGATTCCCCGGTACTTAAGGGCAAGCACAGGATACACAATAGCATAATTTGCCTGTCCCAAAGCAAGCGCACATAACCCTTGGGAGCCCCAAAATGGTGAGTAAGCACAGGATCAAGTGTGACTGATTGTTTCACGGCTGTACTGTCCTCTGGATTTCTGTGCCTTGGGGAAAAGCCAACAGCAGCAGGGGGCCTCTACACTGAACACTGTCCCCACATTTTCCACAGGAGTTTGTCCTGGAAGATATCTCGCTGCTGACGGTGACCTGGGAAGCAAGGGAGGACCTTCTACTGCAATGCGGATTCCACCCTGGCCCATATGCAGCTTGTCTGTGTGCAGCAATGGTCCCCTTGCCCCTCACGGCACAGTGGCGTGGACAAGTTAGCCTTCCGGGGACAAGAAACACAGTGGCTCTTCTGAGAAACCTGCGCAAGCGCATTTCCCAAGTTCTGGATGAAACTTTTGAAGAGATCACTGAGACCTATTACTGCGATGTGAGAGAGCACATCAATGCTCTATTCTGCATCTAGGCATGCATGCAGCCCTAACCCCCCCTCATTCTAAGAGCCTGCAGCAAATAACTTTCTTCCCAAAATAAAAGCCGCTTACTGGGAACCTCCTCTGGTGTTTGTCCTTCCCCAAGCACCAGCTGCCGCGACTGGCTACCTTCCTCCTGGCTTGAGAGCAGTTCCTGGCTGCATGCATCTAGGGATTCCGGGGTGTCTTCCTCCACCTCGGCACCCTCGCTCCCGCTCTGCTGCTGCTCCTCCTCCTGCCTTGTTGAGCTGGGCTCTGAAGTGTCCATGGTGGTCCCTGGAGTGGAGGTGGGGTCGCCCCCAAGTATCATGTCCGGCTCTTGTAGAAACGGCAGGTCACAGGGGCAACACCGGAGCAGCTGTTTGCCTTGCGGGCTTTGCAGTAGGAATGCCGCAGCTCCTTCACTTTAATCCTGCACTGCAGTGCGTACCGATCATGGCCCCTTTCCATCATGTCCCTTGATATCTGCCCGAAGGTATCGTAATTCCTACACCTGGAACACAGCTGGGACTGGACAGCTTCCTCCCTCCAAACACTGATGAGGTCCAGCACCTCGCCATTGCTCCATACTGGGGATCGCCTGGTGTGTGGAGTCATGGTCACCTGGAAAGATTCATTGAGAGCACTCCACGCCTGGCTGAGCAAACAGGAAGGGGATTTTCAAAATTCCCAGAGAATTGTAAAGGGCGAATCTGATGGTTGGGTCACCCCAAGACAGGGCAGTAGAGTTCAAAGTGATGACCAGAATGGCTAGAACAAGCATTGTGGGACACTTCTGGAGGCCAATCAGAGCATACTAACGGACCAGGGCGTCCACACTGGCGCCGCGGTGCTCCAGCGGGGGTGCACAAAACGTTATTCCACTCGCCAAGGTGGAGTAGCAGGAGCACTCTAGTCACTGAGTCAGAGCGCTCTACGTGTCTTGCCAGTGTGCCTGGGGCTCCTTTAATTTGCTCTAACTTGCAAGTGTAGCTAAGTCCTAAGAGTGTAACATAAAAAAGCTAATTACATCTCTAGGGCCTATTTTCTCAGTGTTTAGTGAACAGAGTAATCTTAATTTGTTTCCTGTGGAATGACTATCAAAATTCTGTGAAATTTACATCTGTGGTACTCAGACACAAACTACATTAATCCTAGTTGTCCCTCCATTTAAAGAAATAAAAATAAAAAAATAAAAAAAAACCCCACCAATGGAAAATGACCCTTTTTTTTTTGCTATGGGGTGCAGAAGCTATAATGTATATTATAGGATGCAATATCTTGTGAAAAATCAGAATATGGACTTCTTCAACTTACTGTCCATTTCCATCTTGAATGTCCACTGCATTCTGTGGTTCCGCATTGCCTATCAACAATCGCAAGCATTCTGAATGACCATTTGTAGCTGTAAAATGTTATAAAAACAATCAGCATATCATGTTTGTTGTCCTTGGGTATGAAAATACAAACAGTATTAACAAACTGAAGATGTCAGCTTCTACTAAAGCCATTAATATGAGCACTCATTGGCCATAATGGGGTCAGCATTTATAACTTAATTTGAAAACAGGAAATCTTTGACCTTATATCCAATACTCAAACATGTTTTTAACAGTTAAATATTCAAAATCCATAGAACTATATTACAACTGAACAGAATATGATGGTTTCAAGGTAGTCATTAACAACTGAACTTTTCTTCTTTTGTATGTATATAAGGATGAGAATATTAACCATAACTATAGGAACAGTTCATGCCTATGTTAGTTTAACAAGAAATAGTGCTTCACTTTCATTCCTTATAAATACTCATTAACACAACTATTTATTTAAAGCAAGTGAGTCCTTGTCTAACCTACCACACACAGGTTTAAATGCTAATGTCTTGTGTGTGTATTTGTAAGGGATGGGAAGTGAGATCACACTCGAGAGGGGTAGGCGAACAGCTACACAATTAGTCGGAGGGATAAGCCAAGAAGAGGAAAGTTAGGGAAACTGCATTTAAAAGGAGTTCTTAAGAGGTAAAGTTTGCTTCCTGGCTACTGTACTCTGCCCCAAAAGTAGGATACACCTCATGTTGCTCAGCAACAACCTGTCTGGCAAATCTGAAAATGGTGCTAATGGAAGCTGAAAGGAGGGAGAAAACAAATTGAAGAATAAAACTAGTGTTCAAGGAGAAAAAAAAAGTGGCTCTCTCTCTTATGGCCATCTAATATTGTTAATGGACTGCTCTTTTTACCAAGACATTTTAAATGACATATTTACTACTACGCCATTGCCAACTTAAAAAAAAGGTAAGTTCACTTGCAAAAAGTCAAAAAAGGAATGAATAATTAAGTATCTCTTAATAATGCATCTTTGGGGGAAACTACAGGGAGAAGTGAGAGACGGAGAGAAAGAATTAAAAATCACTATCAACATTAATTTTTTTCAGAAACTCAGTAAGAGTTCAGTCACATTAATCCTTGAAGCACTGAGTAAAAAGTATCAAACTTCTCTCCTCATAAAACTGCCAGAGCTCTCCAAGATACAGATTAAAAGCAAAACACTGTTTGATGCTATCCACAAATTATGACAGGTAAATTACACAACATATTTCAACACTTCAGTGTCCTACAAAAGGCAGGGCCATGACCATGTCATTCACCCCCACACATCCAGGACAGCACAGCTGTTTGGCATGGAGGGAAATGCATGCTGCATCCATTTAATGCAGGTATGGGCAAACTTTTTGACCCAGGGGCCACATCTAGGAATAGAAATTGTATGGCGGGCAATGAATTCTCACAAAATTGGGGTTGAGGTGCAGGAGGGGGTGAGGGCTCTGGTTGGGGGTTCGGGCTCTGGGGTGGGTCCAGAAACGAGGAGTTCAGGGTGTGGGAGGGGGTTCCGAGCTGGGGGGCACTTACCTCAAGCGGCTCCCGGAAGCAGCAGCAGCACGTCCCTTCTCCAGCTCCTACGCGGAGGCGTGGCCAGGCGTAGTTTGTCCACCCCTGATTTTGTGGATGGCAGAGGTACTACTCTCCTCCAGAGCCCAAGGAAGACATCTGACTAAGGCACTCTCTCTCTTACTAAGCTAAGGCACTCCCACTATCTCATGCTCTTCCTCATCCTCCACAGTGCAGAACATAATTTTAAATGTACTCTCTGTTAATGCCACAGAAATATAAACCCCAAACCCATGCTCTTGTGTTCAGCACAACGTACCTGCAGCATGTATTGGAGTTCTCTTTACAACATAGTCTTTCACTAAGATTGATGCTCCCTGATTAATAAGTACATCCACACACTCCACATGTCCCTTAAAAGCTGCAAGATCCAATGGTGTCCTTCCATTATTGTTCCTCACATCAAGGTCCAACAAAGACTGCACCAGTACTTCCAGAGCTTGATGGTGACCATGATAGGCCTAAGGGAATATTAATACAGTGCAATAGTGTTTCATTTACATTAGAAAAGGAGACTATGAAAATAGTGTGTAACAGAAGCATTTAGAAGAATACCTGCTGTTTTAAGTAAAAATCAGTCATTTTGTAACCAATGTTAAAAACATACTTTCAACTGAACAATTTGTACCTATTTTTATTTCATTTATTTTTACCAGTAATTGGAAGAAATTAGAGAAATGTCATTTTTCCATCTTGTTCACTTTGTGTATTTGATAACTCTTTAGGTGCAGTGAATTTCACTGCTTTAAGATCAGGTGCATGACTCTTCTGCATTGCTCTAGCTGGGGGCTTACATGCAGACTCTTCATTACCCTCTGCAGAGGGCATTTGTTTGTAATAGCAGCAGCAAAGCTGAAACTGAAGAGGTAGATGTACTCGTATACTTAAAAAGAAAGGGGAAAACAGGTGGACCACAACTATGTTCAGTGTTGTTGTGCTCAGGATGCCCATAGGATCTTAAAGGCAGAAGGCATATAGGAAAAACTCATTTTAAAAAAATGATTTTTTTTTTAAAGGCAGGACAAATATGAAGTGATGTATCAAAAATTGCTCTTTTTAAAATTGACGTTGGCAGTGGCCCTTTCATAGGGCAAAATGTTCAACTTTCTAAAATACAAATATGGTAGAGCAATAAAAACAGAAGTTAAAAAGCATTTCTTCAAATGCAGTGTATTCAATGGAATGAGGTCATTAGATACACAGATCAATTCTTTATCCTATATTATGTTTTTTTCAGATTTTATCTTTTCCAGACTTATATACCATAGCCTTGTAAACCATCTTGTGCAAAGATTAAAGGATGATTAATACATAACCACTGCATTTAGTCTTTTATACAAAACACAGAACGTTTTCATATGACAGAATAAGGACCCAATTCTACACAAAGCTCTGAGTGGATGAACTCCTGCACCCATGGGGAGTTCCTGGCAGGATCATGGTCTAAGTGATTATATAAAGACAAAAAAAGTTAGTTTATTGTAATATAGAATCAACTTTTTCTTTAAAAAAAAAACTTTGTAGATTTTATATTTATGTAACACTTTTTTTTCCTTCAAAGAACATGCTAAAACTGGAATGACAGGAAATTCCCTGAGACAAGGTGGGTGAGGTAATAACTTTTATTGCAGAGGTTCCCACTGTTCTTATTTGCGTACCTCCTCCTTTCAGATCTACCAGCTGCCGTGTACCCCTGTCCAGATCTACCAGCTGCCCATGAACACTACCCTTCTCATCATTGATACTTTGTGTGTTCTTCTTAACACTACCTTTCTTTAGCCATCTGTCCATATTTCACTGTTACGTACAAATATAGTTATAGTATGACACGTACAACCGAAAAAAACCCCTGATTAAGTTCTAAGCTCAGTTAGACTGGACAGATGCTGTCAGTGATTGGAGGTAAGGGCTCTGTACGTCAGCATCTCTGTGTTCTCACTGGTACATCTTGAAGTAAGTTAATTACTGTATTTGATATAACAAATTCTCAGTTTTAAAACTTCATCTGAATAGCCTATTATGAGAATGCAATAAATAAAATAAACTATTACGTAATTTCTCCCACAAATCTCCCAGAGATGTCTCACATATCCTTTTTGGGAACTCCTGTTTTATTGGACCAACTTCTGTTGATGAGAGACAAGCTTTAGAGTAGGGGTGGCCAACCTGTGGCTCCGGAGCTGCATGCGGCTCTTCAGAAGTTAATATGCATCTCCTTGTATAGGCACCAACTTCAGGGCTGGAGCTATAGGCACCAACTTTCCAGTGTGCTAGGGGGTGCTCACTACTCAACCCCTGGCTGTGCCAAAGACCTTGCCCTCCTCTCCCCACCAGCCTCCTGCATGCCCCAAAACAGCTGATCGGGAGGTGCGGGGAGGGGGAGGGAGGTGCTGATTAGCGGATCTGCTGGTGGGTGGGAGGCGCTGGGAGCAGGGAGTGGGAGCTGATGGGGGCTGCTGACATATTACTGTGACTCTTTGGCAATGTACATTGTTAAATTCTGGCTCCTTCTCAGGCTCAGGTTGGCCGCCCCTGCTTTAGAGCCACACAGAGGTCTCCTTCAGGTCTGGGACAGGTACTCCGAGCCTCACAGCTAAATGCAAGATGGAACAGATTGATCACCAGATGTAGTTAGCACATATTTTAAGGGACCACTCAGGGTAGTGTGGCCCATTAACACCTACTATGACTTTTTTGTCCTATGACTGCAGAGGTGTTAATGGACCACTCTCCCTTGAATGGTGCCTTACACTATGCACTAACTACTTATGCTAAACTATCTGTTCCATCTAGCTGTGATGCTCACAGTACTTTTTCCAGACCTGAAGAAGAGCTGTGTGCGGCTCCAAAGCTTGTTTGTCTCACCAATAGAAGTTGGTCCAATAAAAAAATATTACTTCACCTACTTTGTATCTCTGATATCCTGGGACCAACACAGCTACAACCACACTGCATACAGAAAATTCGCCGTAAGGAAAAAAAAAACAAAACAGACCAGGTGGTTGAAGCATTGTTGGCAGAATGGAGAAGATTTGGAAAGTGATGCAATAAGACTAGAATGGATAATTGTGGGAAATCTACTGTGTAGACCTGTCATGACAACGTGTCAAATGCCATGGTACAGCTGTAAGAACAATCAAACAACTTCAAGTGCTGGTCTAAGCCATTACACAAATAAATAAATACATAAATAAATAATATGTTTATTTAAGTTTCAGAGTAGCAGCCATGTTAGTCTGTATTCGCAAAAAGAAAAGGAGTACTTGTGGCACCTTGGAGACTAACAAATTTATTTGAGCATAAGCTTTCGTGAGCTACAGCTCACTTCATCGGATGCAACAAATAAATTTGTTAGTCTCTAAGGTACCACAAGTAGTCCTTTTATTTAAGTTGTCAGGGATCCTTCATACCCCCTTGGGTGTCTAGCCTATAACGGGGCAACACACTGTCCTCATTCTCAGTACTCCAGAAACTGCTCAGACCCGTTTTCTTTTAGTGTTCAGGCTGTATTTTATTCTAAGCCTTCCACCCACACCAGTTCAGTCTAACACCACAGTTTTAAGTCTCTACATCTTTCAGCCCTTCTTTGCTAGGGCCCTGGGAGGAAAAGAGATCACCCTCTTGGAAGCGCTCTCTTTCTACACTCAGCTAGCCCTGTCCTCACCCCCTTTGTAACAGTTCCTTCCTGGCCTTTATCAGCTTTTATAACTAGCTGAGGGCTAATTAATTTCTGACCTCCCTAGCCAATCTTTCTGATTAGCTAATTGCTCAATTAGCCGTCACTGGGGAAACTAATTGAGGCTACAGAGATCGGAGTGCTGACTCACCTGTCAGGTTTCAGCACTCTGTCACAAGCCAGTGTCCTCATGTAATTCCAGGACTAGTCCCCTCTAATTTTTTTTTTCTATTGCTAATTTTTAGCAGTCACCTTACTGATGCCACATAATTTCTTTTGGTCCTGTGTATCAAAAACACATGTGTTTGTCATACCTATGCACCATCAATTTTTAATATTTGCTTTATACTTATTTAGAAGGGGACACTTTTTAATTATTTTAACCTATTCGTATTACAAGTAAAACAATGATTAGAGGAAAAAAATACTTAATTCAAGCTTGCTTACTTTGCATTTCACTGCACTTTTATATGATTGGTTTCATTGTTTTCCCTGTGTAGTCAGTTTCCTGATAATTTGTGTGTGTCTTTCACAAACAGGGGAGAGAAAAACATTTTTTAAAATAGGGAAAGGTTGCTCTAAATAATAAAAAATTGGCAAGGGAATTCAGCAGCAGGTACAGTACTTGAAACCAGTTTTAACTTTTTTTTTTTTAAAATACTGAACAGATTTGATGTTGACAGTGTTTCTTCAAGAGCACATTTACAATTGATATACAAAATCTTATGCAACTCATGTAAGAGAGCATGTATATTGCTAATTGAAAACTACTGATATTGACCTGCGAATAAACATCTGGCATGAACCAAAACTATCTTGCATCAGTCAAAAAACTGTTGTGCATACATCTATATGATTCAGTAGACCAACAATCACTAGCGAATGAAATACTTACAGCTAAATGCAATGGACTAATTGGTGCTCTGTTGTCGGAATCATTCAGCATGTCAGTACCTGATGTTTCCATTAGCTAGCAGAAATACAAATATAGATTAAATGCAAGAAAAAGGTTTTAAAATACACCCTTCAACAATAGTATGGAAATTGCTATCCCTCACCACTTACAGATTAAACTGCACAAAAATTCCACAGACATGGTATTTTTCCCCTGCAACTATTGTATAAATGACTATTTCAATCTTTTAAAGGCTTCGGGCTGTAAAGGCAACACTCTTCCTGCATCTCCCCTGCCCAACTAGCAGGTGTTTCATTTGGCTTCACATTGAAATGTTCAAATAAGAAATTCTTCCCAAATAAGGTATTTTCTTTTTTAAATAAAAGCAAACAAACAGTTTATCCAATAAGGAACACTGGATAGGTGGGGAACATATGATAAGTAAGGGGAAGAGTAGAAGGAGAAGGAAAAGCAATGAAGAAAATAGACATGGGAAGCCTAATCAAAGTAATCCTCAGCAGCAAGGGGAAGGAGGAGAGAAAAGCCACAAATTTACATGAAAAGGAAGAGATGAATCAAGGCACATACAGTATTATAAAATGAGTTTAAAAATCCCTGTGTTTTCTCCTGTGGTGGCTCATTCAAAATTTGCTTGGTGTATTAACGTAGATTCTTTTTCAGGACTGCAGTTAATTAAATACAGCAGAATCCCAACTATTCAAAATGCTTGGACACCACCCAGTACATCTGGATAACTGAATTAATAGACAGGGACCTATCAGTTTGTTTAGAAAGAATGGTTCCAACCACTGAAATTCCACTCTACTTGAAAAGCAATTGCAATTAGCAGACCTAGGCAATTTCTAAATATGATCATGTAACTGGTTAAACCAATTCAAACTTTATATATATGATTGTAAGCCTCTTGGGGCAGGGACTGTCTTTTTTCCTGTTTGTATGGCACGTAGCATAACAGGTTCTTGGTCCATGACTACGGTTCGTAGGTGCTATGGTAATACAAGAAGTAATAATAATAATAAGTAGTAGTATTAATATAAAATGCATGCCTGTTCACTGGAAAGCACACAGTTGGACACACTAGGATAAGCAATAGTATTCTGAGACATAATGCTCCATTTTGCTATACAATACTTTAATGATAAAGTGTACACACTTACAACATCTAGGGGAGTTTCACTTGCAATCTAAAATTTAAAAAAAATTTTAGGTCAACAGGCTTGAAAAAATTGAAAATACAAGTGTAATTTTAATATATAAGTACTAACTGTAAACATGGAACAGAAAACAAATGTCAAATCGTATACTTTTGTGCCAAGTGCTGATCAAAATCTACTGTGAAGCTGTTATTTAAATGTATTATGTCGTCACTAGTCACTGCAATATTATGATCAAAATATTTCAAAATTAGATCCTTTTCTTTAAATAAGTAAATCTCTCTCAGGCAAAACGTATTATGCTCTTGTTTTTAATCCATAGGAGCTCATATTAAATCAGTTAACACATCTCAGAGGGCTACTAGTGGTTTTAATACTTTAGCTAACAGAAGAAAAATTATAGTTTAAACAAAAAATATTCTGTGTTATCCCACTATCTAGAACAACAATCCTTTCAACCATTTGATTCTGTCTAAGTTATTTACATGTCCTCATTACCACAGTATGCAAGTGTGTCATAATCTTTAATGTTTTTATCTTCAGAACACTCCTGTGAAGTAAAGAAGTACTTTCATCCCCACTTGACAGTTGGGGAACAGAGAGAGACTCAGTGACTTGTGCAACATGTGTGGAAGGTTGCACAGAGTAGGGAATTAAACCTGGATCTTAAATTCTAGGCCAGCAGCCTAACCTAGAAGAACTCTACAGGTAGATAGTAACTATTTCACAGTAAGTCAGGGTTTTTTTGTTTTGTTTTTTTTTTTACCAGTTCAAGACACAAGCGATGACCGTAGGCAGCAGAATAATGAACTGCATTGTATCCTTGTTTGTCTCGGATCCCTGGATTTGCATCATTTCTTAGTAAGTATTCCAGGCACCTGTGAGAAGTGACAAATGAGAACCATATTAATGTTAAAATTCAACTTTTTATTAATTGGTAAACTAGTACTTGCCTTGAAAATACAAAAAGTCCAATTTTATTATATGCAACAAATAGAATCATCAAACTGCCATGCCTTACTACATCAAACAGTGGTCCGTGTATCCCAGTATTCAGACGGACAAAGAGCAGTACCAGAAGATGTAGAGGAGCATGTAAGACCATCACAACAGACATTTACATATGTAATATGCCTAGGGAGACAGTGTCTTCCTAACCCCAGACAGTCAATGGTTGGCTTATGCCTTGTTGCGTGAAGGTTGATATATCTCAAGTAAAATTTCTTCTTCAGGTTGGGGAAAGGTACGGTGACAGCAAAATGCAAGGAGGAGCATATTGTTTAGCAAAAGTAGTTAGCACCGATTGTAAGGGACCATTCAAGGCAGAATGATCTGTTAATACCTCAGCAGTCATAAGATAAAAAGAGGAGGTTAGTGGGTTACAGATTGTGTAATAAGCCATAAATCCAATGTGTCTGTTCAGTCCATGACTTTTTTAGTGTCTAGCAGAGTAATGAATTTAAAGCTCCCAGGTTTATCTTTTGAAAGTGTTGTGCCGGTTTCCTTTGAGGATGAGGGCTGATAGGTCAGATATAGAGTGATTGCTTTGTGAAAAAAGTGTTCACTCAGAGGTGATAGAGTGTTTTTGTCTTTTATCATTTTCCTGTGAGAGTTTATTTGAAAGCATAGTGATTGTCTGGGTTCACCCACATAGTTGTTGGGGCATTTAGTGCACTAACACATCTTTCAAGATCCATGGATCCTACATGTGCCTATCACAACATGTGCTATACCTCATGTGGTATACAGCACTAAGTCCATATTAATATGGCAGCACTTATATTCCAGTCCATATTATGTCTACCTCTCATTTATTTGCTAGCTTGATGACTGTCAAATATTTCTAAAAAGGTTGAAGCATGACTTTCCTCTACAAAAGCTTATCCCTATTGTTTTATAACTCACTCTATTTTTTTCAACTAATTTATCTGATACAGACTTAAGGCTTGCTAGTTTGATTCCCAGGAATACAAGTATTGTTAAACATACTCTGAAGACAGACTACATCTACTCTACAGCACTTACAACAGCGCAGCTACACTGATGCAGCTGTGCTGCTGAAGCACTTGTGGGGGAGACGCTCTAAGCTGATGGGAGAGAAATCTCCCATCACTTAAATACTCCACTTCCGACAAGAGGCAGTAGTTATGTTGGCAGGAGAACCTCTCCCACTGACATAGCACTGTCTACACTGGCACTTCCGTCGGTATAACTTATGTTGCTCATGGTTGTGGATTATTCACACCACTGAGCGACATAAGTTACACCAAAGTAATTTCTAGTGTAGACAAGGTCAAAGACTCAGACTTTAAGGTCAGAAGGGACCATCATGGTCATCTAGTCTCACCTCTTGCATGTTGCTGGCCACAGAACCTCACCCACTCACTCCTGTAATAGACTCCTAGCCTATGGATGAGTTACTGAAGACTAAAGACTTCAAGTTAGAGAATCCACCATTTACACTAGTTTAAACCGGCAAGTCACCTGTACCCCATGGTGCAGAGGAAAGCGAAAAAAACCCAGAGTCTCTGCCAACTGGACCCAGGAGAAAATTCCTTCCCAACCCCAATTATGGTGATAAGTTACACCCTGAGCATGTGGGCAAGACCAACCAGCCAGACACCTGGAAAAGAATTCTCTGTAGTGACTCAGAGCCCTCCCCATCTAGTGTCCCATCACCAGCTGTTGGAGATGTTTGCTGCTAGCAGTCGTAGATCAGCTACATGCCATTGTAGGTAACTTCATCATACCATCTCCTCCACAAACTTATCAAGCTCAGTCTTGAAGCCAGTTAGATTTTTTTGCCCCCACTGCTCCCCTTGGAAAGCAGTTCCAGAAATTCACTCCTCTGATGGCTAGAAACCTTTGTATAATTTCAAGCCTGAACATGTTGATGGCCAGTTTATATCCATTTGTTCTTAGGTCAACATTGGCATTTTACTTAAACAACTCCTCTTCCTCCCTGGTATTTATTCCTCTTATGTATTTAGAAAGTGCAATCATATCTCCCCTCAGCCTTCTTTCGGTTAGGCTAAACAAGCCAAGCTCTTTGAATCTCCTCTCATAAGGTATGTTTTTCCATTCCTCAGATCATCTTAGTAACTCTTCTCTGCACTTCTTCCAGCTTGAATTCATCTTTCTTAAAGATGGGAGACCAAAACTGCATATCGTATTCCAGATGAGGTCTCACCAGTGCCTTGTAAAATGGTACTAACACTTCCCTTACTGGATGCATCCTAGCCTTTTTCACGGCTGCATCACATGGCATTTTCATGGCAGCCCACAGTCATCCTGTGATCAATCAATGCTTTTTATAAATGGGGAGAAGGTAGGAAGAGTGCCATTGTTTCAGAAAGTCATCTCTGGGAACATCTGCACAAACTTTATGAAAAAGCACACAAATGTTCCAGAGATTCCATATAGATTACTTACCTGACATTGTCTCCAGAACTTATATTCCAGCCCAATACTAATTTCCAGTTTTATTTGTTTTTATTATTAATCTCCTTCTGAATGTGAGCCAGACAGAACTTGTTTTCCAACTGGTCTTAAGCATGTTGCTGCATCCACTCAAAAAGCTGCTTCTCAGGTTCTACTACTTGGCAGTCTGTCTTCCAGAGAGCCAACTGTTCATCAGAACATTAATATTTCAGGGATTTTGGAGATCATTCTTTGAGTTATTTCCCAAAGCACTGAAATATTATCATCATAATTCATCCTCTAACCTCTGCAAGACAGCTGGCAAAACAATGTAACCTCACTCTGGTGCTGAAGACTCACTCTGGCGCTGAGGCACGGATGTCTTTGAGAGCAACTGTGAAACTTGGAATCTTGGAATGATTTAAGTGATAATTAAAGTAAATACCCCTCAACAAATGCCAGCAGGAAGTGGGATTACATACCTAACAGAGAAGTAGCACGTAAACAACAACAAAACCTAGACGTTACATGGAAGGGGTATATATACTTTAATGCCTACTAAAATGGCCAGTAGTGATTACTGGTATCTCTACTCTTTATTTACACTTAAAAAGGCCCAATAAGTTATGCACGGCTATTCTGTATCACATGTGCCTCTCATTGTTACCATCACCCTCTCTCTTTCTGTTTGTTACTTCTACATGTTGGGTCTTGAGATTGCAAGCTTTATGCAGAACATCTCTTCTTGTGCTATCCCAGAACAATGACAGTCTTTTTAGTTTTGATGTAATACAAAAAGCTTCTGAGCACATTTCGTTAATAAAAAAACAAGAAATTTGACCGAACTTGTCAGCTATAACAAGAGAATCCTTTTTACTGTTACCATAATGAAGACAAAAGTCATAAAGCAATCTTCGCCTATAAATGTTAAAATGTTTATGTATTTAAATAAATATTTTACATTCAGCCTACCTCAGGATAAGGATAACTCAGACTGGTCTTACAGCATTAAGTCTGATGATCCAGCAAAGGAAACAAATGGGAGAGTCAAGGACCTATCACCTAAAACATATTGCCTCCAATCCTCTAGAGCTGAAATATCGGAATTTTTAGAAAAAATGACTCCTCTCGTATAGCTATCTGGAAGTCTCATAAGCAGCCAAGACCCAGATCACATTTACTTTGTGCAGAGCAGGAATTTAATCCACAGTGTATAGCCAATTAAGACTTCAACATTAAAATCCAGAAGATTACAATACACCTAGCTGTATGGGGAGGGGGAAAAAAAAACAAAAAACCTCAACATGTTTAAACCAAAGTATTTCTTGTATTCTGAACAGACCAATAAACATAATATAAATATAAATATTATATAATATAATAGTATAAATATAAAAATTACATTTGGCATATATGATTACAGAAAGTAAGAAAACAAAATACAGCAGCTCTGAAGTCTTTAAATATTCACCCTTTCGTATGACATGACACTTACTTGCCATCTGTGTCTGATGCAGCTGCATAGTGCAATGGTGTACAACCCCTCTCATCAAGGTCATTCACACTAGCTCCAGATCCCACAAGGGCGAACAGGCACTGGTAATTACAATTGGCAGCAGCATAATGAAGTGGAGTTCTTTAGTACACATTCAAATACAAGAGAAAGACATACAACAGATTAATGACAAAAATGCAAAATAAAATGAAATTTTAAAAACATGTTTATATTCTATTTTATTATTGGCTGAATAATTCAGTTCTAATATGTAAATATTACATGGTTCCGTAAAAATCATTTTAAAAAGTGTAATAGCAGTCCAGGGTACATATTTGTCAGCCAGTACATGGACAGTTTGTGGGTGTTGAGAGGTGTACATACATGCACAGGAAAATGAAAAATAATTATTGAAAGATCTATTTGTTCAAACAATTTAATTGTGGGCCATTCACTGACAAAACAGGAGCAAATCTGATCATCCATAGTGCAAAGCCACCAAGAAAGACTGGAACAAAATGCAACTGTTTATTTAGGGTGAAATTTAGCCCTTCCTGCAGAACACCTAAAGTAATTTTGTGTGGAGTGCTCAGTAGGGTTTTGAGAACAAAACTGAGGTGTAATGTGAAGTCCTACGGTGTGTCTATTTGTTTCATCCCGTCTTAATGTACCAAAAATATATGCTTGTATAGAAAATAAAATAACTGACGATTTTTTTAAAATATGCATTTGATTTTAAAGAAACTTGAAATTTGAATTTCACATGGAAATATTATATTGATGAATTACTCAGCCTGGGGGGAAAACGATTACAAAGCATAATATAGTATATAAACAATTTTCAGAAGTCAGTGACCTGGGTGCTTTTGAAAATTTTACACAAGTGACTGAGGGATCTAAGGGCATGTTCATACTATCCCGCAATTTGGACACAGGGATTGGGAATAGCAGTGTGCACCACAGTTCCCCACGTGGACACCAATTTACAGGTTCGAAGTTTACACTAATGTAGACTTGCCAGCAAGCTAAAAAAGTATGGGCTGGATGAATGGACTATAAGGTGGATAGAAAGCTGGGTAGAGATCAATTGCTCTATGTCTAGTTGGCAGCCGGTATCAAGCGG
The DNA here is from genome assembly GCF_965140295.1 of Lepidochelys olivacea. Lineage (NCBI taxonomy): Eukaryota > Metazoa > Chordata > Testudines > Cheloniidae > Lepidochelys > Lepidochelys olivacea. The sequence goes on along the minus strand of NC_140412.1, from coordinate 205,783,633 downwards.
AGTGCCCCAAGGGTCGGTCCTGGGGCCACTTTTGTTCAATATCTTCATTAATGATCTGGAGGATGGCGTGGATTGCACCCTCAGCAAGTTTGCAGATAACACTAAACTGGGAGGAGAGGTAGATACGCTGGAGGGTAGAGACAGGATACAGAGGGACCTAGACAAATTGGAGGATTGGGCCAAAAGAAATCTGATGAGGTTCAATAAGGATAAGTGCAGAGTCCTGCACTTGGGACGGAAGAATCCCACGCACCGCTACAGACTAGGGACCGAATGACTAGGCAGCAGTTCTGCGGAAAAGGACCTGGGGGTTACAGTGGACGAGAAGTTGGATACGAGTCAACAGTGTGTGCCCTTGTTGTCAAGAAGGCCAATGGCATTTTGGGATGTATAAGTAGGTGCATTGCCAGCCGATCGAGGGACGTGATCATTCTCCTCTATTCGACATTGGTGAGGCCTCATCTGCAGTACTGTGTCCAGTTTTGGGCCCCACACTACGAGAAGGATGTGGAGAAATTGGAAAGAGTCCAGCGGAGGGCAACAAAAATTATTAGGGGACTGGAACACATAACTTATGAGGAGAGGCTGAGGGAACTGGGATTGTTTAGTCTGCGGAAGAGAAGAATGAGGGGGGATTTGACAGTTGCTTTCAACTACCTGAAAGGGGGTTCCAAAGAGGATGAATCTAGACTGTTCTCAGTGGTAGCAGATGACAGAACAAGGAATAATGGTCTCAAGTTGCAGTGGGGGAGGTTTAAGTTGGATATTAGGAAAAACTTTTTCACTAGGAGGGTGGTGAAGCACTGGAATGTGTTATCTAGGGAGGTGGTGGAATCCCCTTCCTTTGAAGTTTTTAAGGTCAGGCTTGACAAAGCCCTGGCTGGGATGATTTAGATGGGGATTGGTCCTGCTTTGAGCAGGGGGTTGGACTAGATGACCTCCTGAGGTCCCTTCCAACCCTGATATTCTAGGATTCTATGAAATACAATTAACCCCTCTATTCTCAGCCAAGGGTGCAAGTAGGATTTCAAAGGGAGACATGATTCACAGTCAGATACTTCTGCTGGAGTCCTACTCCTGTCACTCAACCAAGGACTGAGGGACCATTTCCACTAAACAATTGATGCTATGAAGAATATTTTTAAATTATGATAAATTCTTGCCTCTGGTTCTTCCAGAGCATCTCTTCTTATTGTCTTTCTGATTGTAATCTCTTTGGCTGTCTTTAATTAGTGTCTTTCACAAGCACTAACCATGCTGTCTGCACTTAAATAACAATCTGAGGCTAGCAACAGTAGTGGGTTATTTGAAGAAAGTCCAGAGTGAGAGTAAAAGCGAGAGAAAGCTATATGAAGAAGGGATGGATGGAGGTAAAAAGGAAAGTTATTTTATTAAAAGCATTTAGATTTTACTTTAAAAAAATATATAAGATTGCAAAATGTTCAGAAGCGGCAAAGTGAACAGGTTGATGAAGAGCATTTATAGCCTTGACACGTGGGCTAATGAGGAAAAAATCAGTAAATCTACAGGTTGAGAGCCACTTAAACCCATCAGGATGCACCTTACACCAAAAACATCTTTATTAAAGTTACAGTAACATATGAGATCAATTGGACAATTTGAAAGAAAAAACAAATACATACTAAAATACACAAAACTATATAACAGAATGTAACAAATCAAACACCTTGTGACTTTTTTATAATCTTAAACTTTCAGTAAGATGCTTAGACTAAATTGGTTGTAGTGCTTGGATGGGGACCCAACAATTTATTATGAATACAATCACTCCAAAAGCAATGTATTGTGATGGAATATGGGCTCCTTCACACAGAACTATTGTGCTACTTATGTGCATATTTTAATGAAGCTCTAAATTCCACACACTTAGAATGTTGTGTCCTACCTCCCAAATTTGTCCTTTTTGTTGAAGTCTGCACCAGTGTTGAGCAGAAGGTTTAGGCACTCCAAATTCCTATTAAATTAATGCAACATTGATTGCAAATTAAATTTTCAAGAACACAGCGCCCTTTACAAACTATCAGAATTTCTGTACAGTTATTTATCACACAACAATATTTTTACTGATAATGAATCAAACTATATTTTACATACAAAACACCACCAAAAACAGACTTTAAAGTTGTAGAAGAAAATATTAAGGACCACAAACTGTCCTTGGTCCAAATGTGGGAATTTTGATGTTTATGTAGCGTGCCTTTTGAAATCAACAAGAGCAATGTCCTCAAGTAGTAAATACACTTCTAATTTCATGGAAACTTAATAGAAAAAATTAATGCATGCTAAGAGCTTTTTGCCAAGATTCAGCCCGTGGCAAGTTTTTACTTATAAATTTTTGTTTGTTTTAAAGCCAATTAATAAGTGACAGGAAAAACAAAGTTTGCAATGTATATGCTATCTTTGATACTGCATTATGAAGAACGCTATCTTAAAAAATATTTATGGCAATAGCTGTGAATATTTTTCAGAGACACAGGAAAATTACGATATGAAGCCTAACTGTGAGGATGGGAGTGAGGTAACATCACAAGTAAGTAATTTTTATTCCAAGGATAATGTTTTATACCAGTAAATAGAGCCCTATGCGGATAAAAAAATTTGTATTTCACATCTGATCTGCAAAAATGATCCACGGATATCTGCAGATTTGCTGGGCTTTAGATATAAAATGTGTATCCTCAGCCACTCACGATCGCAAAAATGGTCTGTGGATATCCACCAATTTGCAGGGCTCTACCAGTAAACAACCACCCCAAAATCCCCAAACATAAAAATTACACTTGGTTTTATTATATTACTTTAAAATTCTATGTGCATGCAGCATTGGCCATTTGATTTCCTGAAAGCTGTGTGCACTTGAGCATGTACGACAATCTACTGCCCAATTTTTCTAGGCAATATTGAATAGCTACTCTGTACTCTAATTTTATAGTGACTAATACACTGCTCCTCCCAATACCTGTGCACATGCTTGGCTTTATTAATGGGTGGCCAAAGTTAATGGGACTAATATTGTGGTTTTAGTCACAAGCATGAAGTGTCTGCAGAATCAAGGCCTATATGTTTACATGCACTCCTTAAGATGCCCACCTAGAGAAAAAATGCTAGTCAAATACTAGTTCTTCTACGGTCTGAATTCTTCAGATCACAATCCATCCATGAGCACTATTAATCAAAATTTCCTTGCTTCTGGTTAACTGAACTCCAGAACTTTGTTACTGTATGCAAAATTTAGCTTGACAAATCTATGTGCAGGTATATGCTAAACATACAGGTTTCCCAGGCTCTTACTGTGTGTGAGCACATTCATGCTATCCTCAGCTTCCCTCACATGCTGGTAAAAACATCTAAAACATGTTTTCTTAGTGAATAATCAAAAATAAGTTAGCACCCTTCATTTGCTGAAAGAAGTCATCTAGTATCCAAATGTTTATAAATATAACAAACAGCATATACTATAAAGATATACACACAGAGGGTAAAGTTGTAGCTAGCTCATACATAATTGTGCATGGGGAAAGGCAGTAGAGAGCCCTCCCCCAACTCTGTACAGCCTATTTCAAAGGGCTGCCCAGAATTACAGCTCCTATGCCCCACTGTAAGCAACTGAGTGGAAAGGGGATAAGCGAAGCAAGCAGGTGAGGTGGTGGTACCATACCCCTTCACCATGTGTCTCCAAAGTGCTCCTAACATAGGGTTCTGGTAAATGATAGCCCTAAATAACATGGTCTGTACTTTCTATAGGTAGTAAAACATACCAGTAAAATTAATCCATTTTGAGACAATCCTGAAACTGGAATAACACAGATTACTCCTGGGGGAATTCTGCACCACAAAATTAAAATTTCTGCACACAATATTCTAAAATTCTGCATATTTTATTTATCAAAATAATGCAACATAATCACTTTGGTTTCCATTATTTCAGTAATTTATTTAAACTACAATATAATGGATGGAGAATGGAAGTGGGGAACACTGGAGGAAATCCCCAAACCCCCTTGCCTAATAGTAATGTAGATAGGTTTCACCCTTTATTTCTAGTTATTAGGCAACATATATATGCAGCCATTTGCCCAGTGTTACATCAAACAACTGAAGAGAAAGTGAAGACTGGGGAAATCAAACTCACAATTTATATTAGCTACTGACCATCTCCAGAAAAGGAATTAGCAAACTTCATGGAGTACAGTCTGATAGGAAATTTTTTCAGTCCAAAAAGTTAGACCCATTCTAATAACGAAAGCAACATAAGCATTTATAAGGCCGTACTGTCCTTTACAGCACTCTGGCAATGTAAAGGAGCCTTAAAACTTTTACACCTATTTTATATTCCTGGGGGAATTCACAAAGACATGGGGAATAATTCACTAAGCAGGCAGGCTGCTGCATTCTGCTCTGCCTGAGGGAGCAGAGCCTGTCCTACACCTACCTGCTCAGAAACACCCCGAAGCCCTGCCCTTCCATTCCAAACATGCTGCAGTAGCGAGCGAGAGGGACAGAGTGTCACACACCCACACCACCCACCCCTGCCCATCCCCCAGGTGATTTACATCTCTACTGGCTGCTCCAGGCACCCGCACCAACCTGCCTACACTGCCGGGGAGGGGCTTGTGACCACTCTTGCGGCTTCCCTTTGCTCCCCCATCAAAGTCATTTTTCTGCAGAGAAGCAAAGAAATCTGCGAGGGACATGAATTCTATGCACGCGCACTGATGCAGAATTCCCCCAGGAGTAACTGATTCTGTTGGTCATTACAATAAAAGATTGATGACTGAGTAGAAATTGCAGTTTATGCCTTTTTAAAGCTTGTAGAAAGACACCGTCTTGAAGTTATGTTCATACCTACAAAGCTCCTTGGGGGAAAAAAGAGGAGAAAAACACTGTCAGGATCAACGATTTAAGAAAAAAAAATTCAAGTGAAGGCAGAGCTGCTACCTACCCTCCAGCTGCAGCTGCATGAAGGCAGGTCCTGCCAAAATCATCTGGGGTGTCTATGTCAAAGCCTACAAAAATAAGTTAGTATATTGTGAAACCATGTATGTAATTCAACCCTTTCACCAAATTGCCCTTCAATAATTAAGCTGTAGTTTATGTTATTTACAACAGTAAATGTTGAAACACAAAAATATACTGCATCTGAAATAAAACCATGTTGTTTGCAATATTTCAAGAAATGTGTATTCCGTTAAAAATGACAAAGGTAACAATGCAAACTTATCTTTAATGACATTAGGGCAAAAAGCAATTTCTGATAGGAGTGTCTTTGTTTATCCCTTCTGTTAAAAATACCAACATTTTTATATCTGATACTGAAACATTTATTTATGGAAAAATGCAATAGCAACTTTAAGCATAAGCTAATACTACTCACCTTAACATTCAGTGTTCTGCATACCAATCTTTTAAAGGGAGGGAATGTTGGCATTACTAAACCCAGAAGCTAATCACATTATTTCATCCTTCAACTTAGTTCTCTATTCCCAGGCAAAGAACTTGGTTAAAATGGAGTGAAGATTATAAACACCAGTTACTCAAGGGGAAAAAGGCCTTTAGAGAATGGTGTAGTTTTCTCAAAAAATGTTATACGAACCCTGGAAATTCAAATTTAAGATCAAACTTAAATCCAAATATTTGAAAGTCGGGAGATGCACAACTAAGGTCACCAACGGAGCCTTAACTTTGCTCCTGTATCACTGCTCTCAGAAACAACTGCTAGGAGACTATCCAATACTTAAGACCAGAGCCGTCCCTTGGGTTCGTTGACTTGGGGTGACTGCATCGCGCAGGAGGTGGGTGGGGAGGTGAGGCAGGAGGGCAAGCGGGGTGAGGAGGCTAAAGGGGAGGTGAGCGGCAGGCGGGAGGGAGGGAGGAGCAGCCCCCGAACCAGAACCTCCCCTCACCCCCAGCGCCTTCTGCCGGCCAACAGGCCCTGCCGATCAGCATATTCCCCTCCCTCTCAGCACCTACCGTGGATAAGATGTTTCACAGTGTCAGGAGGCGCTGGGGGGGATGGGCGAGAAGTGAAGGTGCAGCCCGCTTGGGGGAAGGGGCGGAACTGGGCGGGGAAGAGGCAGTGCATGGGCGAAACGGGGGTGGGAAGAGGTGGGACAGAGGTGGGGCCTTGGGGAGCACCCCCCAGTAGATTAGAAACTCGTTGCCTATGTCCCGGGCCCCGTTCACCCCTAGGGACGGCCTGCTTAAGACATACAACATCATTACACTACTGACTCTGAAAACTCAACAATGATCATCTAACTGGATTACCTTACTTGTGTTGATAGGTTAGTTTTACCTCACTACAGCAAACACCTCTTGTTTTCTTTAAGTCCCTATGCAGTTCATGAAGAGAAAAAAGAACAAAAAAGAAAAAAGAGAAAAAGAAAGAGAAAGAGAAAGAAACAAACCCAGCCCACATCTCTGCTAAATGCTTCCTCACTCAGGACAATCCGCCATAGGAGTCAGGATATCAAAAGCACGGTTATCTGATACACACACATGCACAGTCAAAAGAACAGTGCTTTATACATGATTCTAAGCATGCTATGCTGAGGGGGAACATGGGGTTTAAAGAAGTCATTCTTCGAAGATAATATTAATAGTAGGGGAACAGAGTGGGAGGTAAAAAAAAGAAGATATGCTTATGTATAACACAACTTTGTTTTCTACAAAGGTTCCATTTCTCTGTTCTGGTAGCTCTCAAGTGGAATAAAGTGAGAGAACTCCCCCCACCCGCACCTCACAGGGCTCACCTGACGTACTCCAACTCACAACTGGGAAAGGTCCACAGTCATCTGGCATATGCTAGAGCAATTCAGGGATTTTTCTAATTTAAGCTAATGAACTGGGACTGGCTCCATGACAATCAGGGAAGGGTAACTTTTTGCCCAGTGTCACACCCAAACTAATCTCAGTGCAGGAGAGAATATGGCCCCAAAAGTATGTTAATTCCAAATTAGACTTCCTAAGAAAATAGTGGATTTACCAAGTATAAGAAAGAATGTGACTGAAGTGAAATGAAACAATAAATAGCACGGAGAAAGTACAATGAAACTGAAAGGCAACAAACTGAGAACCAAGAAAAGAAGACAGTTACCTTTTCCATAAGTGGCGTTCTTTGAGATGCGTTGCTCATGTCTATTCCACAATAGGTGTGCGTACTCGCCATGTGCACCGGTGCCGGAAGTTTTTCCCCTAGCAGTACCTGCAGGGGGAAGTGCCCCCCACGACCCGTGGAGTGGCACCTGCCTGGTGCAGTATAAGGGGAGCTGCGCACTCCCCCCACCCTCAGTTCCTTCTTGCCAGACAACTCCGACAGAGGGGAAGGAGGGTGGGATATAGAATAGACATGAGCAACAAATCTCAAAGAACACCAGTTACGGAAAAGGTAACTGTCTTTTCTTCTTCGAGTAATTGCTCATGTGTATTCCACAATAGGCGATTCCAAGCTATATCTGTTGGAGGTGGTTAGGAGTTCACAAGATCCCAGGACGGACGACAGCCTTGCCGAACTTGGCATCATCCCTGGTTTGGGGGACAATCACATGGTGCGAGGTGAACGTGTGAACCGAAGACCACGTGGTAGCCCTACAAATGTCCTGGATGGGGACGTGGGCCACGAAGGCAGCCGATGAGGCCTGCGCCTGAGTCGAGTGTGCCCTCACAATGGGTGGCAGGGGGACACCTGCCAACTCATAACAGGAACGGATTCACAAAGTGATCCGATTGGAAAGCCACTGAGTGGAAATCGGCTGGCCCCTCACGCAGTCAGCCGAGGCGACAAACAGTTGTGAGGACTTTCTGAATGGCTTGGTCCGCTTGAGGTAGAAAGCCAGAGCCCACTGCACATTGAGCGTGTGGAGACGGCGCTCCTCACTGGACGCGTGAGGCTTGGGGCAGAGGACCAGTAGAAAAATGTCCTGACCCATGTGGTAGGCGGAGACCACCTTCGGGAGGAACGCGGGGTGTGGGCGGAGCTGGACCTTGTCTTTATGAAAGACTGTGTAAAGGCGGCTCGGATATCAGGACCCTGAGCTCCGAGACTCACCTGGCCGACATGACTGCAACCAGGAAGGCCACCTTCCACGAGAGGTGAGCCCAGGAGCACATGGCCACTGGTTCAGACGGGGGCCCCATGAGACGAGCCAACACCAGGTTTAGACTGCGAGAACGGGTGTCTAGAATACAGAAAAAGATGATCCAAACCCTTAAGGAACCTGCCAGTCATAGCATGGGAAAATACTGTGTACCCTTGCACCAGCGGATGGAAGGCCGATATGGCTGCCAGGTGAACCTTGACTGACGAGGGCACCAGGGCCTGGGTCCTCAGGTGGAGGAGGTAATCAAGGATAAGCTGGATCAGGGCGGTCACCGGGGAGACAGCCTGGTCCACCGCACACCTAGAAAACTGGGACCACTTCACCAAATAAGCACAGGGCCATCTACTTTCGAGGAGGATGTGCTGCACCTGCTCTGAGCTCGTTCTTTCCTCTCCACCTAACCACTGAGCAGCCATGCCGCGACGTGAAGAGCCACCAGGTTGGGGTGGAGGAGGCGGCCCTGGTCCTGAGAAGCAGGTCTGGGCGGAGCAGCAACAGCCAAGACAGAGCTACTGCCAGGCCCATGAGGGTCCCATACCAATGCTGCCTGGGCCACACCAGAACAATCAGGAGGACCCGGGCCTTGTCTGTCTATCTTCTCCAGGACCCTGCTGATTAGAGGGAACGGGGGAAAAGGTTAGAGAAGCTGGCCTGACCAGGACAGGAGAAAGACATCGGAGATAGCACCCCTCCCCAGACCCCCCCGGAGCAGAACCGGGGGCATCGCCGGTGGGCCACTTCCAGGAGCAGGGACCACTCGTGTTGTGAGGAAAAGTCCTTGCACAAGCAATCCCCACTCTCGTTCCAGGCGCCCGGTAGGTGGAAGGCCTTCAAGTGGATGTTGTGGGCTATACAGAAGTCCCATAGTCTGAGGGCTTTGCAGCAGAGGGCAGAGGATCGGGCTCCGCCTTGCCTGTTGGTATAGAACATTGAGTCCATGAGGACCCTGACTACCTTGCCCTCCAGGTGTGAGCGGAAGGCCATACATGCCAGCCGCACCGGCCTGAGCTCCTTGACGTTTATATGTAAGGTCAGGTCTTGAGCCGACCGCAGGCCTTGGGTCTGAAAGTTCCCCACATGGGCCCCCCAACCCAGGTCGGACACATCGGACCCCAGCTCCAATGACGGGGCCCTGTCCCTTAACGGGACCCCTTGGAGCATGTTGTTTGGGGCGGACCACCACCGTAGGGAGGTGATCACAGAGTCCAGCACGGTGAGGACCTTGTCCATCCTGTCCGTGGCCTGGGAGAACTTCGAGGCCAACCAGAGCTGGAGGGGCCTCATCCTGAGCCTGGCATAACGGACCATGTACGTGCATGCCAACATGTGACCCAAGAGTTGTAGGCAAACCCTGGCTGTTGTTACCGGGAACCTTGTGACCAAATCGATGAGAGTTTTCAGGGTCTCGAATCTGTCTGGCAGGAGAGAGGCCCTGGCCGACACTGCGTCCAGGAGCACCCTGATAAACTCTATGCATTGGAGCGGGACTAACATGGACTTGGTGTTGTTTACCAATAGGCCCAAGGCAGTGCACGTGGACAGGAGGAGCACCATGTGATCCCTCACCTGTGACCGGGAGGTGTCGTTGACAAGCCAATCATCCAGATAGGAAAATATCTGGACCCCTCGTCGTCTGAGGTAGGCCACTACCACTGACATGTATTTTGTAAACACCGTGGGGGCAGTGGACAGACCAAACGGGAGGACCGTGAATTGGTAATGATTCTGTCCCACCACGAAATGGAGGAAGTGCCTGTGCCCCTCAAATATGTGGTTGTAGAAGTATGCATCCTGTAGATCGAGGGCAGCGTACCAGTCCCTGGGATCCAGGGAGGGGATGATGGAGGCCAGAGAGACCATGCAGAACTTGAGCTTCACCACGTACTGGTTCAGACCTCGTCCCAGGCCACCTGGAGGGCTTCAGGCATGGACGGCATCTGGACATCCGGAGAGGCCTGTTCCAAAGGGGCTGGGCTACTCTGCTCAATGTGAGTCAGAGGCCTGGGGCCCAGTGGGAATCGAGGACTGCCTGACATGGGCCTAGCCTCTGTCCCAGACTTCCCTCGGTGCCGCTGCGAAAAGGGAGTCTTCCTGGCCCTCTTGGCGTGCCCGTGAGTGAGGAGCGGTGCCGACTGGTTGATGGCACCGGAGGGTGGCTGTATACCAACGCCGCGGTGCCGGGTACCAGTTCGGAGCGGCGTGCTGGGGTCGGAGTCAGCGCCAACTCCATCAGGATGGCCCAGAGCCTAATATCCCTTTCTCTTTTAGTCTGCGGCTTAAATGACTTGCAAATCTTCCACCTTTCGCTGATATAGGTTTCTCCCAAGCAGCACAAACAGTCTGCGTGCGGGTCACTTCTTGGCACAGAATGCCTACAAGAGCCATACAACTTAAATCCCGGGGCGCGGGGCATGCCCCGGCTCGGGCTCACTGACTAACTAAACAGCTATCTAACTACAGGTACTAATGCTGAACGAATGAACAGTTCTGGGGACGAGCTACAGCAAAGCTGGAGCGGAGCAGAGCAGTTCTGACGTACCTTCACTGGTGGCAAGAAGGAACTGAGGGTGGGGGGGAGCATGCAGCTTCCCTTATACCACGCCAGGCAGGCACCACTCCAGGGGTCATGGGGGGCGCTCTCCCCTACGGGTACTGCTAGGGGAAAAACTTCCGGCAACTGTGCACATGGCACGCACGCACATCTATTGTGGAATACACATGAGCAACCACTCAAAGAAGAAGAAATGCTTTTGTGCACACCACAAAATTAACTTGTAAACTCATTACCCCAAATATCACAGAGGCCGAGAGTTTAATAGGGTTCAAAAAAGGATTAGAAATTCAAATGGATAATGAGAACATTAAGTTGCATTAGAGTACCTCCTACCCCAAGAAAAACTCATGCTTCAGGGCTTTAGCTAACCACTGAAGTAGGGTTAGAAAGAAACTTCCCAGTGAGAAAACTAGTCCACAACTGTCCATTGAAGAGTTTCTTGTACTTTCCTCCTAAACATCTGGCACTGACTTCTGTCAAACACGATACTGGACTAGATGGACCACTGGTCTGATCCAGTATGGCAATTCCCATGTTCCCAAGTGACCTATCAAGATTTCTTTCACTAAAATGCCACTGTTTTAGGCACAATGTATTACAGGCATGCAGGATGGAATATCAGTGAAGGACTAGGAGAATTACAGTTGTCTGAGTGACTTTAACAGTGCAAGTCCATACTTAATCATTATTTAAAATTAAAGTTATAGTTCAATACAATTTCCAAGCTACATTTATAGTTGTAGTTTTCTCAAATATTCTCTTGAGTTTCCCTTTCAAATAACTGATAGATGTTCACAATGATAACTCCAATTTCAGGTTTTTTTGCTGGGATTCAATTTTTTTTGTCTTGTTTTTTCCTTAATTTAAGAATTTCTTAGTGACCGGAATTAGTGAACTACACAGAGATGAATTCCAGTTCTCCCCACATTTTCCCCCACTATGCTTCCCCTCTTTCTTCATCCCAAACTGGATGGACCCTAGGTATGTGTCCCATCTCCATTTCCCTCTCGCATAGAGAGGGCACATAAAGCTAGTTAGTGATCTGATTTGAGAAGTGGTCCCTAGATTACTAATATGGGCTGTCTCTACTGCCCCTATTTGGCACTCTCCCTCTCATTAACCCCCTAGGAGGCCTCACCCAAAGTACAAAGTATTTCTCAGTTCTGCTCACTGAACAGTCCATCTCATCACACTAATACCTTGCCTGACACCACTGTCTCCATAATGGTCATCCATATAGGGACAAGCAGACTTTGCAAGCTTTGCATCACTGTGATGGATGAATTCAGATTCCAGAGGGGTTCTTAATATATGAATCAACTAATTTCACCCTCCTCCCTGCAAAAAAATACACTAGTCAAAGATACCAATCTTCAATAACATCAACTTATTAAACAGGAGTTTCTAGGCTCCTGGTGTCCAATCTTTTCAGACTGAGTGCTGCACATATAATTTTTAAATGGTCAAGCAACCATGACTGATGCTTTAGATCAGTGGTTCTTAACCTTTACTGCAGCCCTTTGGTTTTCAAAATATGTTCTCGCACCCCTTATCAAAAATCATTGAAGTAGGTCAGTTCTTTAAACCTAGATATATTTTTGTTTGTATATTACAGTAATCGTTAAAGTATAATGTTAATAAATACATCGGTTTGATGAAACAAAGTAGTTGTACTTACGTTCCTGTTCTTAATTTGTGTTTTCGATTATTTACCTTCTAAAAAAAACCTGGCATGTCTCGCACCCCCAGAAAGGGCATCTCATACCCCCTGGGGGTGCATGCACCACAAGTTAAGAACTACTGCTTTAGATTATGTGTGCTGGTCCACATCCCTTTGTGCAACTAACACAGAGAATGGAAATCATCTGCAAGTCCTCTGATGGAGATTACCTTGACATGGGGAAGTCTCCTGTAGGTATACATCTAGTACAACTTTGCACTGTGACAGAAAGGGGAAGTGGCTGGAGCATGCTAAGCTTTGCCTATCCTACAGCTGCACATGGTACCTAATGGACAGTTGTCAGCTGGTGCAAATTACAGCAAGATGCTGGAGAAGAGAATCAACATGCCTACATTTTGGTTCCTCAGCTTCTCTTCCTTTTCCCCTTCTCCTAGGCTTCCACACTTCCCTGTGGTGTGGAAGGGAGTCCTCCTTTTGATAATCACTCTCCTAGGCTCAAGACAGTCAAGCTTTCCTTTTGAGCCCCCTGGAGTTTCCATATCTCATCAGAGAAGCAGACTATGGAGCTGCCAAAATTAATACGTCTTCCCTTCCTTGCCATGCAGTAGGTATTCAGCTGAAAGGGGACTGACACCTTTCAGCATAATCCCAGCTCACAGCAGAGCTGATCCAGGGGTCACAGGGGAAGCAGTACCCTGTACAGTTTCTTCATAGTGAGGGGGTTGATTAAACACTTCAGTTTGAAAGTTGCAGAGTGCTGCTCAGGGAATATGTTTTTAATTCATAATCAAATACAAACATTGTTCTTAATGCAGTTGCCCTCAAGGCATACAGGTTAAAGCATGGAGAGTCACAGGTTGAACAGCACTATTCTAGGCAAAGTTGTACTGGAATCATGACAATTTGGCGTTCGAGGAGCAAGTAAAGAAGATGTTAAAGTGAAATCACCACATGTTTTGAACCACTATAGTTCCTAAACTACTTGTCTAGTTTGTCTCAATCCCTCCAGAAAATATGTGCATAAGATCACACTTGAAATTTCAGGCATATTGCTTCAGTTCTGGCTAAGTTTTACAAGTTTTGAAATTTAGGTTTACCACAGAAAGCTTGCTCCATCTTTAACTATGCAAAGTAGCTCAGACTAGCTAGCACAATCCTCAGCTAACTGATTATTTCTATGTACTACTGAAAAAGGGCTTAAATATTGTGAAATATAACTGAAAATACTAAAAGGTTAATGTATATGTAGTAACCACAACACATTTTTAAAAGAGTATCCTACCTGATGAAAGGAGCTTTCTGCAACAATCTGAAAATCCACTTAATGCTGCCAAATGGAGAGGAAACATCCCATGTACACCCCTCCTAAGATACAGCATAATCAGACATCATAGTCTCATTACAATAAAAGAATCAAGATTGCATGCCAAACTGCACATGTATAGGGTTTCCACAACAAAATCTAATTAGAATGATTAGATCTAAGGAAATCTCTTAATATGTTAAGAAGCTTACTTTCAATCTAAAAATAATGCATTCATTCATGACAGACAGTTAAAATGCATGAGGTTTTGGCTTGCATATTTCAACTATTATATTGAAGTACAAGTTGGCAACACAGTCTACTACTTCTTTTCTGATTGTTTAAACTACAGTGAGATGTGACACTATAACAAGATACAGTATCTGCAAAGAATATGACTGAATGCATTTCTAATCTCATGTTGAATATTTAAAGAGCTAAGAAAGAAATGTGAAACAATACATTACTCTGGCTTACTAATTAATGCATTTCTGAACTATTTTAGCCTATATCCAAGTCAGTAACTTACTTTGCAGTGTCAGCACCACTTGTAATTAGAGTGTTGATTAGTAGCTCATGACCATATCTAGCTGCGATGTGCAAAGGTGTATTTCCATTCTTATCTTCACAGTCTATTTCAGCTCCTACAATATAAAAGTTAGTGTGAATGCACAAAATGGTACATGTGCATATGTTTGTTAGCAAAATGGTGTTAAAGATTAATAAGTTTAAAGTACAAGTAATGTGATGGAATGATTTTTTTGGTTTAAAAATTTAAAATGTTTCAGTGGTATTGAGTACTAATGGTACTCCTAAGGAATTCTACGCCAAAAAATTAAAAATTTTGTGCATAATATTTTAAAATTCTGCAAATTTTTATTTGTCAAAATAACATGGTATAATCTTGCCAGTTTCAATTTTTGTAAAATATTTCAAAATACCTGCCAGAAAGTATGTCTGTAACAATACAGACAACCAAAAAGATTCAGAAAATGTTTTTTTGACAAACAGATTCCTTACTAGGCATATTAATACAAAACTTGAGGTATTTTTATTGGCAGTTATCTTGTTTCCGTGAAATTAAATACAACAGAACCTAGTTTAACCAAGCCTCCATTATCTTGCTCTCTTTATTAACCAAACCACCAGCCGCTAGGGGCTGACACCTAGAGCACCCACCACTAGGGTTGCCACCCTTCTAGCTGTTGGTGACCGGACACCCGAGCCCTGCCCCTGTCACTCACACCTCTTCTCCCCAAAGCCCGGTCCCCATTGCTCATGGGATCATCTCAAGGAGCCTGCCTGCAGGTAAGAGGCAGCCCCAACAGAGCAGGGGCTCGCATGCGTTAATAATCTGGAGTCTCTGCCCAGCCCACGATAACCAGACTTTTGGTTAGGGTTTCTAATTGCTAGTAACTGGACTCTTGAAGCCCCACTTCCCCAAGGCCCTGCCCCTGCTACACCTTGAAGCCCTGCCCCCAGCACTTGCTCAGCATCCCACCTCTACCCCTCCCCCGCAATAACAAGACTTTTGGTTTGGGTGCCCTAGGGTTGCCAGGTACCCTTTTACACTGGATTTTCTGGTCGAAAAGCAGGCACCTGGCAACCCTAAATGGCACTCTGACAGAGAAGCCAAAAACTGATCTGTCTGGGTAAAACCTGGATGGGTGGCAACCCTGCCCACTCCCCAGTTTATGTGGATTTTTGGTCATCCGATCTGGCTCTGGTCCCTATTAGACAGGATAATTGTGGTTCCATTGTAATACATTTGAAACACACAAAACTGGAAAAAGGAAGCATTTTGGTGGAAATCACAAATTCTGCATGAAAAAATAAAATTCTGCAGGGAACATTAATTCTGTGCAAATTCTGCATTCTGCAGTGGTGCAGAATTCCATCAGGAGTATAATGGACAGCGAAGTAAATGCGGGTCTCGTCATTTATCTGTAGAGCAGGGGTTCTCAAACTGGGGGTCGTGACCCTTCAGGGGATCACGAGGATTTTATGTGGGGGGTTGCAAGCTGTCAGCCTCCACCCCCAAGCCCTGCTATGCCTCCAGCATTTATAATAGTGTTAAATATTTAAAAAGTGTTTTTAACTTATAAGGGGGGGGGTCGCATATGGAGGCTTACTGTATAAAAGGGGTCACCAGTACAATAGTTTGAGAACCACTACTGTAGAGGGCAAACTGTTTCTGTAACTCAATGCTGTAGAAAAGGGACAATGATACAAATACCCTTGCTTTTCCATCCTTAAAGTGAAGCTAAAGATGGGTAGGGTCTATACGCATCTTATCAGGGTATAAAAACCTCACTAACTGAAATACTGGCCATAGCAAAATAAGAATGTGAAAATGTCATTAACATTTCAATACATGTACATAAATACTTTTTTTCTTTTTACCATTCTGGATGATGGTTTGTGATCTTGAAAATCTACCATGGATTGCTGTCATATGCAATGGCGTTTTCCCATCTTTACTCTGGGAATAAAACAAAAATAAAAAACTATCAACCCATAGCCAGCTACATTTATCTATCAAAATTAGCAAGGAGAAGTGATCCTTTCCCACCAACACCATCAATTCCCTCTCCACACTACTATAAAACAATTGCTGGTAGTAACAAACCCAGGAGACATTACAGGCTATTCAACACTGCTGTTATCTTGTTCTTGTTAATCCCTTCTCCAGCTCTATTGACAACTCAATGATGCACACTCACTCAGAATTATGCCTTTAGGACAATCAAGAGGATAGTGGCAGCAGACAGTCTTAGCACCAAGAACTACATTTACTTCCTCCCTAAATCTTAAGCCAAAAAAATAAAGCTTCTTTTAAAGAAGTGACTTGTATTCAGTCTGAATACGAGAACCTTATTATAGAACATTACAAAGTGTTAGAAGACTGACATTAAAATATTAATCTGTTTCTTTGCTGTTACTTTAAAATGAAACTCATAAGTAATTCATCACAAACCACAAATAATCCTTAAGGCGAACTATTCAACTACAGGTTTCAGAGTAGCAGCTGGGTTAGTCTGTATTCGCAAAAAGAAAAGGAATACTTGTGGCACCTTAGAGACTAACAAATTTATTTGAGCATAAACTTTCGTGAGCTACAACATCGAAAGCACCCGATGAAGTGAGCTGTAAGGCGCCACAAGTACTCCTTTTCTTTTTATTCAACCACAGAGGGTACTGCACATTTGACACACATGAAAAGTACAATTAACCACTCACCCAAAAAAGGTACCCTGAAATTAGGTCAACACAGAGGGGATTCTAGTTTTTAAAAGCACTATCTAAATGCATTCATAAACTGTCTCTCCTATGAAATTTAGTCCATAGTTAGCACATTACAGGTTAATGAAAAACCTATATGCACACAAAAAAAAGTTACACACACACAAAAAATACTAGGCAATGTGACACTAATTTGCAACCATCATATTACCATAGAAAATTATACCATTTTCTATTTCCGTAGGTGCACATACACAACGTATTCATTCTACTGTATGCAGTTAATTAACACAAAATTCCCTATTGCAAGGGGACAAAGTTGAACTTGCTGTGGGAACCTCCCCACTAAATATTTTGATGGTGTGCAATTAAATTCAGAACCAGAACATACAGGTAAGATTTTAGGAATATTATACTTCCTCCAAGAGTTTTGGGTTTTTTGTTTTTTTTAATATATAAAGTATTCTAAAATAAATAAGTTGAGAAGAAGTATACACAGAACTACAAGAACAGATTCCTTAGACAATGAACAGCAGCTTCACTCCACTGCACCAAAAATATGAGCCTTTCAAATATTTCCTTTCTTCCTTGGAAGTCTTCCATCTAAGTACCGATCAAGCCTGCCCTCGCTAAGCTTATGACATCTGACATGATCATAGCCCACAGTAAAATAGCTGCAGGCTAATTGTTATTTGGTTGCATTCACTGAAGCTCAATGAAGTGAGATAATAGAAGATTAAAACACAAGTCTCTTGTATAATGTACCATCAGGCAATATATGTCTATAAAATACTTATTTTTTTTCCAAAACACAAAAATATCTAGGAGAAGCCATTGTTATTACACAGCAACACCAAGCCCAGAACACCAGGTATTCTCAAGTGGTCAACCATCCATGCCTAAACTTGGCTTCACTTAAAATTAGATATATCCAGTCTACTCAGATCACTGAGACCATTTCTTTTCAAGAATCCAGCTGATACTAGTTCAAATACAATTTATAGTTTCCCATATACATCCGATAATATACTTCTACACATGCAAAATCGTTATTTGAGTTTGCTATACTCTTTTTAGACTGAATGTTGCAGGAAAGGAATAGTGTTGAGCAGTAGTTGCTAGGATTTAAAGATCTAAATTACTGTATGGATAGTGACAATTTTGTACCTGCCAAAACAATCGATATTTCCCCCCTCCTATGGAAAATGGATGAAGGGGGAAACATATCAAAAGTTCAAACTTTCTGCTAGCTCACTAATCTCTTGTATGCTTTCCTCCCAGAGGTGAAGCCAACAAGAATGGAGTGAACATTTCAAAGTCTCCAGAACACCCAGTGATCAAGGTTCACAGCATATGCACACATACATCTTCCACCTATCCCAGATGCCCACCTATGCCCCCTCTACATCTCTAAAAATCATGTAGATGACAGTGGAAAGAATTATAGTAGAATCTAAACTTACAAAGTAATATATTTGTGATTATAAATAGAATATTGTATTTTTATGACAGTTGCCAAAAACTGTACAAATATTTTGAACTTTAGCATTAAAAGCCAAAAATCAAGATTATATTTAAAAATAAAAAATTGAGCACAGCTGAAATCCTCTATACATATTGCTGAAAAGTTTTACAATAAACTCTACTGAATAAGAGTAGTCTAAAGAAACAAAAACCACAACAATATAAAATCCTGCTATTTTAACTAAAGGAATAATCCTTCGCGAAAACAAGGAATATAAAGTGGGTATTTGTCCCTAAAACAGGGAACAATCATCCTACTCAATATCTGAAAACCAGAATTGACTGCGCAGAGCTGGAATACTCTATTACTGAAAAGTTAACACTACTACAACCACCTCTGCAAAGTAAAGCTACTACAAAGTCAATCTCCCTCCTTCCCTGCAAAAAAGAGAATTCCCATTTTAATTAAATAACCATCGGCAAAGCAGAAGAGAAATACCAATCTTAGTTACATCAATATAAACGCATAGTATTTCCATTAATTTTAATGCAATTACACTGCATTTATACCAGTGTAAAAGAGATTAGGCCCTTAAACTTCTCTTGTAAGCTCATATATACCCTTCCCTGCAAATGGATCCAGCAAAGCAACAAAGTTCTGGGATGCAGCCAAGGATCTGGATCTCCTTGATGTGAGGGGCACGCTCACTTTTCCCGTCATCGGTACCAGTGCTGAGGTTCTTCCCCGGCACAGAAGAGTCTTGTGTTTTTGAAGTGCTGGAGATGGCGGTACCAACTGTTTATTGCTTGGAACTGCTGGATCCCATTGTTAATGGATCATCTTCTTGTACCTGTGGGACTTAGAATGCATTCCACTGTCTTGGGCCGAACTGGTGGAGGGAATGTTGATTTCCTTGGATTTTCAGGAAGATTTAGTCCCATGCTTATGGGATTGCATCCTAATCTCCCAAATAAGCCATGCTATCGGGTCAGCGGGGGTGGTTCTGCTGGCACTGGAGTCGGACATAGTCGTGGGAGGCACACGCCTCGCTGAATTAGCTGTGACGTGAGCTTCTCCCAGGCAGCAGAGGCAGTGTTGGAGGTCATCGCTGATCGAGAAAGATTGCATACAGGAGGCGCAGAGTTTGTAGCCTGGAGCTCTGGGCATAATCCAATATCTGCACGCTGCATGGGGCAGCGGAGAAGTCCCTAAAGTCTACTCTAAACTAACATTAAAACTATTAATTACTAAAACCGGGAAAGAAATAAAACTAGTAAAACTACAGTTAAAACTGCTAAAACTATTTACAACTATGCTTTTTACAATTGCATCAGACGAGGACTATGAAGGTTCCGACCTGGAACTTGCAGTGGTGAGAAGGAACTGGAGACGCAGTCAGTCCATCCCGCCCTTTATTGCATTGGACAGAAGCACAAGGCAAGCCAAGGCACATGCACAGACTAACAGACACTACTTTCAAACTCTCCAACTCTGGGTGCATGGTGCACATGAGTAAACCCCTAGTGGAATACAATAGGTACCATCACTCAAAGATGAACCCTATGTTTAGGAGGGTGGAGAGAAAAAGATATTGGGCATAAGAATAGTAGTTTAAATATCGGTTTTCAACCTGGGAATGATCTGACTCTTCCAATATCACCCATTTGGCTGAAATATAAATATCAGCTGGCTTTGAGATTGAGTGTGCCAGGTTATTCTTGGAGTTGATAGCTGACCAGGATCTGCTAGCTTCCCAAATTATTTTAATACAATTTGCTCATACATTTATTTTTATGGCTTTTGTTAACCTAATTTATTTAAAATAAATCTGGAAACTTGTATGGATCAGATGTCCTCCAGCCAGACATCAGAGCCTGTAGCTAACCGAGAAGATCTCTGGTGTATCTATCAATAAGCCACTTCTTGCTGCTCCATAGAACCTGCTCCCCTTAGTCCTCATGCTAGACATTTTGGTAGCAAGGAATGGGACCAATTAGCGCTTTCGGCATCTGGAAAGGCATGGGAGGCAGCACAGGATTTTGGAGGTAGTTGCTGTTTTTGGAGGGATGTATCTCTCTAGTTCCTCCCATTTGTGGGCAGGAGCAGAGATAACCAGATTTTGCGGGGGGGGAGGGAGGGTGTTTATGACATTTGAACTCTAAGTTCCATAAAAAAAACCCAATTTCCCCTTGTCTCTACCTTAATAGCCATCCACACACCAATAACAAATGGACAGGCACATTACCTGAATGTTTATGAGGACAACTGTCATCATCAGACTTGAGTGCACCTCATACTAAAATAGGGCAGTTCCCACCTCTCTCTGATAGCTGTTTCAGGGCTCTTAGTTTGCAAACTTAGGAAGACCTCACAGCATTTTTCTATATTCAAACTTATTTTTGCAACCATAAGGGTTAGAAATTTAAATTTTATAAGTCAAAGGAAATATTTTCAACAGAGGTGGATTCTATGGCAAGTCCTACAGCCATGGAATTATGGCCATGAGTACATTTTTTCTCTCAGTCCATTTGGGGCCACTAATATCCTGACCATGTCAGCCAGCAATCTGCGTCCTTCGACTGGCTAGGTCTGCACTGCATCAAGTAAAAGTTTTGGTTCCTTACCTTTAAGGCCCTTCACAACTCAACCCCTCCCTATTTATTGACTCTAGAATCTTCTGTTGCCCTTCACCGCTCTACTAAAGATGCCAGCCTTGTTTGCCTGTGTATATTTCTCCCACAAACAGTTGTGTGATTTCTTCCACACTGGTTCTTATTTATGGAGCACTCTCAGAAATATTCTGTAAAACTACTAACCTCTTTAAAAATTTCTTCTCAAAACCAGCTTTTACTGTTATGCATATGGGACACTTCTAACAGATAATGGCCAATATGGACTTCTGACATTTATCTTATTTAGTGGGCCCATCTAAATGCATGTTACTTCATTGTCTCCCTCATCTTTCCCCCCTTATTCCTTCAGATTGTATACCCACTATTTGCATTTCATCTTAAATTAGACTGTAAGACTGGGGGCAAGGACTGTCATTTACTCGTTGTCTGTAGAACCCCTAGCACCACAATCCTGATGAGTATACAGGTACTATTGTAATAAAAATATATTAAACCTTGTAATTTAAATTATAATATCTGATATAAAGACACAGATGTATCGTATGTTACAACTTATTGAATCCACCTTTAGATTAATTTCCTTACCTTCATATTTACATCTGCTCCATTACAGACCAAAAGTTCTAAACACAATGCTCCATGTGTTGATGCAGCAGCAAAGTGCAAAGGTGTAAAACCTCTCTCATTCATCTGATTTACATTAGCACCACAGTCTATAAGTTCATTTACTACAACATCTTGTCCATTGTAGCAAGCTACATGAAGCGGAGTATTTCCGTAGGCATTTGGTTCATTCATCTAATGGGGAAAAAACAAGACAATTAGTAAGATACTGTGAAATTCTACCACACTTCTTTTATGCCATCATGCAACAGTATTTAACTAGGTACAAAAGAACATCTTTTGTTGTTATGCAGGATGTCTTCATTGCATTCTGGAATATCACAAAACAGTACATTAAATGTGTTCTGGACTGGATTTCCTTGACCAAAAAACTTTAGAATGGAATACTTTTCAACCTCTCTGAGAGGAGATAATTAAAGTGTTTGGTAGTGGTTGTGGGAAAGGAAGGTATTCTGCCACTTGTAAATAGAATTCTCTAAGTTTATTATCACAACAAGTCCACATTGTTGGGATCATGTACCTTGATTGTATGAGCCCCCAAAGCTCCTATAATGCAGAGTCACTGGTGGCATGTACATACTCTTCCCTTGATCTAATCATCAAGATTGTACAATATAGAGGGTCGCACACCTTCTTGTTTTTGCAGGCACATCCCACTGCACGCAAGAGAGGCTCCTCGCATTCCTTAGCCGCTCCTCATGCTGCCTGTGTGCCACACTCCCATCACCTTCTATTTCAGAGGCTCTCTGCAACCTACCTTTCATGCGAGAGGTGGTGTGCCCTCAGTGTTTCTTCCCCCAATACTAGGGTCTCTCAATTCCAACCCCAAGCAAGGACCCCTGTGCTCTCCTTGCCCCATTCACTCTTCTGCCACATGCCAGGGTCTCTGTGTGCATCTCTATCCATCCCTTTCTCCCATACCGATGTCCCTCATTCTCTCCACTGCCAGGGTCATCCATTCTCCCCCAACCCCGGCAAGGGTTCTGTGTGCCACCAATTCATCCCCCATGCCAGGGCTCTGTGAATACCCCTAGTCCATACATTATGCTGGAACATGTTAATAGCTACCATCAATCAGCTCTTTAATCTACAGACAATTACAGAAGTGGCTGAACTGCTGGGTGTGCTAGGTGAATGCAAATGGCTCCACATGCCCCCATCTCCCTCTTTTGTTTTTTCCAATTTTCACCAAAATCAATAGGGTTAGTTCATTGATGCCTAAAATATTCCCTGAAATTTTGGAATTGAGTGGATGCAGTGCTCAAAAGTTATCACATTACTGACAGACAAGTGCCAATGACTCCACCTCCCTCAATTCCTTACTGCCAGTTCCAAATACATAGTACTAATCTAGAAAAACAAAGCAGAAAAGTAGGTGAGTGTTGGTCCGCAGGGGCAATGTGCTCTGACAACTCCAGTTACAAGTGAAAAATGTTCTTCTATCTTTTGCAAATTATTTTTGCAGATTCCTTTTAATGGACAAGAACCTCACAGAGGAGGGTTGAGTATTTAAACAGCAGAGCTGCTCTCCCAAAATGAAAATTAGGAACTTAAAACTAAAATTTTACTCCTGACGGAATTCTGCACCATTGCACAATGCAGAATTTACACAGAATTAATGTTCTGTGCAGAATTTTATTTTTTCACGCAGAATTTGAGACAGCCGGAGCCCAGCTGCCCAGGGCCAACAGCGGTAACCGCGGTATTTCAAAAATACTATTTTGAAATAAATTACTAAAACAACAAACTGATGTGATACGTTTCAGAGTAGCAGCCATGTTAGTCTGTAGTCGCAAAAAGAAAAGGAGGACTTGTGGCACCTTAGAGACTAACCAATTTATTAGAGCATAAGCTTTCGTGAGCTACAGCTCACTTCCTCAGATGCATATCGTGGAAACTGCAGCAGGCTTTATATATACACAGAGAATATGAAACAATACCTATTCCCACCCCACTGTCCTGCTGGTAATAGCTTATCTAAAGTGATTTCCAGCATTTTGACCAATAAAATATGCAGAATTTTAAAATATTGTATGCAGAATTTTTAATTTTGGGGTGCAGAATCCCCCCAGGAGTAATTAAATGTAGAGACTTAGGTGCCTCGATCTAGTCATCTAAATAAATGGTCTGTTGTTCCATGGAACTGAATGCCTGCGGGGCCGAATGAATTTAGTAGGAATTTTGGGTGCCAAGTACTTACGAAAATCAGGCCACATACTAAGATGCCTAACTATGGATTTAGGTGCCCAATTTTAGGCACCCAAGTTTGGAAATATTTGTTTTAGCTCCTAAGATATGAGAAGTTAATACTGAATGAATGTGCAAATAGAGCTCCATATTACATTATACAAAGAAACATCCTAGTTTTCAAACTACAACTTCAGAAGCAATGGTCACTCTGTGGAAGATTGCAAGATTATTCAAAAGGTAGAACGCCAGTAGGCCTACAATTCTCTTTAATAAATTTATTTTTATCATCTCAAAAATACTGACAATATTTTTGTTAATATATTTTTAAAACTAGGTACTTATATGACCATCATCAGTGTGGTATAAGAGTACCTCACAATCATTAATGATTTACCCTCAAAACTCCTGTGAGATAGGGAAGTTTTATCCCCGCTTTACAGATGGGGAACTGAAACAAGAGATTAAGTGACTTCCTCAATGTCACAGAAAAAGTGTACGTCAGAGCTTGCAACAGAACTCCAATCTCCTGAGTCCCAGTCCAGTGCCTTAAACATAGGATCACTCCTTCCCTCCCGGAAGATAATGAAACCATTTAAAGGACAAGTTTACCTTTAAGTGAAAATCTATAGAAGAAACTTAAGCCTAGGGAGTGAAGTTCTGTAACCAATAAATAAATGAGTGAAGACCTTATGAAGTACTCTACCACAATTATTATTCTTGAGCATGAAGAAAGGAGCATTCTCTGCACCACTATATTCCTGATCAGTAATAGTTTAGATTTTTCCTATGTCATTTGCCTTTGGCTACATGTTTACTTACATCAACTCCAAGATCTAGAAGATATTTGACTACACTGATCATTCCACTAGATGCTGCAGCATGTAGGGGTGTATATGATTTCTTGTCTTTGCATGTCACTTCAGCTCCATGGGTCACAAGTAATTTCACAACTTCAATGTGACCTGGGCAAATAAAAGAAAAATAAATATTAAGACATAACTTAATTTATCAATTGTGCTCTGACTCAGAGAAATAATATCAATTTATTATTAGCTGCACTTGATCAACTTTTAAAAGGTGAAAAATGCACTATAGACTCTCCTCATTTAAAAGAAGCAGAGAACCATATTCTTTCCCCATCTCATTTCCTTATGATTTATAAAGGCAGTCTGAAATATTTTGTCCATGTATTTCCTCCTACTCCAAACAATCTCTCTAGCCTTGATTTTTGTTTTATATAAAAAAATATCAAATCCTGTCTTCTGTTTTTGCTGAAGGATTTTTTGGAGGACTTAAAACCTTACGTCAGCCCATTAGCTCTCAAATCCAACTGAGAGGAGAAGGGATTTTTAGTAAGCTACTTAAAACTGTTTGCTTATCTGATTTAATACCTATCTAACTCAAACTTCTGTCAAAGATTTGAAAGAAAAGCTCAGAACCTTGCTCTTTCAAACTGAAGACTGAGAAAACTTCCATTTAATTTCTTAAGGCCTCCTGCATGAATCGTGAAAAGACTTCATATTTCTGAAGTTTCTAAAGTAGAAACAAGCAGAAAGATAAGTCTCTTTTTTAAGAAAACATTTCTAGACTTCGTAATATAAAAAAATTAATTTTTCCTTTACAGATATGTTATTTTTTGAAAACTTTACCCAAAGAAATTTAGAAATGCAAGATCCATTTTCAAAAGTAAATTAAGAATTCATAAGCCTAAGTCTCACTGAAAATCAATGGGACATACGCTCCTAATTCCCCAAGTCATTTTTTAAAATAAAGGCTCGTCTATGATTAAACAGCTGCACCAATGCATCTGCGCCGCTGTAGCGCTTCAGTGAAGACACTACCTACGCTGATGGAAATGCTTCTCCCATTGGCACAGGACGGTAATCCACCTCCCCGAGAGGCGGTAGCTATGTTGATGAGAGACGCCCTCCTGTTGACATTGCGCTGTCTACACTGGGAGTTAGGTTGTTATAATTGCATTTATGTCGGTGTAACTTATGTTGCTTAGGAGGGTGTTTTATTCATCCCCTTGAGTGACATAAATTATGCCAACATAAGCTATAGTATAGACATAGCTTAAGTGAGAATCAGGTCCACTGTATATGAACATACACACAGAGATTTCTTTAAAAAAATGTAAGAAGTTAATTTTATCCCTCCCCCTCCGTTGTCTACAAATCTATTTTAAAAATGGAAATTAGACAAGTGATATGCTCCAGGGATAAAGTATCCTATTACAAGTCTATAAAAGTAGCATGTGCTAAAATTGGTAGATAGAATTTAGCTTAGCTGAACAAGAGAAAGCATTTGTTTTTCCAGCTGGGTGAGCACACACCAGAAAATGTACCTCATTACAAACCCGATAATGCTTGTCCATACATAGCTGTGGCATCTCAAGCACTGAATTTCATTCCCTCAAAACTACTACTGCAGGCAGGATAAATCAGATCTTAACTATTAGTTTTATCTCTAAGAACACTGGATCAATAACAGTCACACACAACAACCTCTTGGCTGAAGTGATTAGCAATAGTTGAAGTCTGATGTCAGCATGGCTTCAAACTATGAGTAATGGTATTAACACTGCTTAATTCACTGGTCTCAGCAACATTCTAGCTACCATAAGTCTCCCCCCTACAGAAGAAAGTCTGTGATCTTGTTCTGTTTTACTCTTTGGCACTAGGAGTATGGATTTCCCAGCATGATGTACATATTTTACACTAGTTCTGGATGGCTCCAATACCAATTTCACTAATTTAAAGACTAATTTAAAACAGGCTTCAAGCAGAGATTTCTGCAATGTGGATTATTAATATTCTTACTTGTATAAGTGAAGCAATTTCTAGGACAAGAAATCCAGATATTCTTGACTAGATCACTTTTACAACCATCCTGATCTATCAGGTGACCAATTATTTAAGTATTTTTTTTTCAAATATGCATTTTCTATTTTGTAAACTACAAAAGACTTTACAGACCTCAACACCAAGCATACTTGCAGTGCTTTATAAAGTTATTTAACAACTTTTCCTCAATCCACCCATACAAATTTAGGAGTTTCATTTATTGGGCATATACCTATTCTGACTTCTTTATATTTAAACAGAAACGTACCATGAAACCCCCCCAATTATTATTATTATTAATAGTTTGAGTAAACAATTTGAAAATTGTATTTTCCCTGTTTCCAGCTCCTGTCTCCACTTTCTGTTTCAAGTCAGGATTTGGGAATACTGTCCTGACAAAACACTCTGCAAATAAAAGCAACACTGAAAGAGCAAACAGTACCTTAGCACAGGCCTGGGCTAACAATGCTTCTGCAGTGACAGACAGGGGAAGTTTTATTCCTCTAAGGCCTTATCTAGAGTAGTAAAGGGGTGGGGGGTAAAATCAATTTTTAACCCAATTTAAAACATTACTTAGCATTTAACATATATGCAGTTTAATATCTTTAAAATCATGTTAGACTTTGATAAGCAAATACAATTTTAGAGATGTTAGCACCTAGCATAGATGCAGTTTAAGTGATGTTTCCAATGGAGTTAACTAACTCAAGGAACCTAACTTAATTAAAAACAAACAAAAAACACCCCAAAATATTAAACACTTTTTCTAGTCTACACAAGGCTTGAGAAACTAGACTGAAGATGGCACGTTGATACCATAATTCTAGCTTCACTGGGAAGAAGAAAACTGAGATACAAAGAGTGGAGTTGTGAATGATACAGGGAGTGATCACTTGCTTCCATAGCCATGACTGGCAGGCAAGGGACTAGAGCCAGTGCAGTCCCCATCGAGGAACAGTGCCAAGAATCAATTCCTTTCCCTGCTGACAGCCGCATGATCACCTAACCTTTCTGCAGAAGCATTCAAAGGCTCTGTTTTCTCTATGCCAGTGGTTCTTAAACTGTGGGCTGGTACCCCAAAATGGGTCATAACCCCATTTAATGGGGTTACAAGGGCTGACTTAGACTTGCTGGGGCCTGAGGCCAATGCCCGAGATTACAGGCCCCCTGCCTAGGGCTGAAGCCCTTGGGCTTTGGCCCCTCAACCCAGGGCGGTGGGGCTCTGACTTTGGTTCCCCCACCTGGGGCGGCGGGTCTTGGGCAGGCTCAGGCTTCAGTTCCCCCTCCTTAGGTTGTGTAGTAATTTTTGTTGTCAGAAGGGGGTCGCGGTGCATAAAGTTTGAGAACCCCTGCTCTATGCAAACTATTGCTAGTATTTTGGGTTTTTTTAAATGTGTTCATTACACATTAATCCTTTAAATGAAAGCTTTTTTGAATCACAGCTGAAAAATAAGCTAAACTGTACTTCTCAGTAAAAATCAATAAGCACAACTTTGCTCTTCCTCTACAACTTCTCTCAGGGCTCATTACATTACTTGTTTTTGAATAGAAGTAGTTCCTAAGGTTACTACTTCAATATAATCTTTGCTATACCTATATCAGCACAAGCTTGACCTAAAGCAAAAAACGAACACCTACTCAGACACTATGTTAAATGTCTGTCCTACTGACACACATGATGGACATCTGTCCAAGCAGCAATCTGTCCTGGTACATATGTAGTAAGTACTAAGACCAAAATGGGGCAAATTATCTAGATCTATGCTATTATCCCTACTATCACAACAAATTGATATGAACAAAGACCAAAGAGTTAAAATGTTTGAAGTGTCTATGGCATAATCCATATTATTCATCAATAATCCACTAATCTTCAAGTTAGTCAGGCACCAACACAGTTCTAAACCTCACTCTGTTTTACTCAGTGAAGTTGCCATATCAAAGTTTTATGCTTTGTGCAATAACTAAGGTAAACTTGTTCACCAGTCATACAGCTTCCCATTATTAACTGCAATTCAAAGGTTCTATTGGGACAATGATATTGAACAATCCTTCTTTATGAAAGTGTAAAAATGATGCAAAAGACAAGCTGGAAAGAGTAGGAACATGTTCTTATATTAAATGTAGTGGCACAAGATGGGATAAAATCAGCTCCATGATCTAAGCATCAGTGCACTACAGAGGCACTGACCAACAATGATTTTGCCCTTCACCTCCACTCCCCTTGGCGTTTATTTCTCTCTATTCTCCTGAGAATTTTAATTCCCCCACATCAGAAAGTATTTAGTTCCCCTCCCACCACAAAAAAGTTAATAAGAATTGTTAAAAATAAAAACACATTAAGGTTGTGTTTAAATAATTTTGAAAAACAGAAATGTTAATGATTAAACAATATAAGTCATTATAAAATATACTGCTTAATATAGTTAATTCTGTATTAAGATATAGAATCATAGGACTGAAAGGGATCTCAAGAGGTCATCTAGTCTAGTCCCCTGCACTCATGGCAGGACTAAGTATTATCTAGACTATTCCTGACAGGTATTTGTCTAACCTGCTCTTACAAATCTCCAATGATGGAGATTCCACAACCTCCCTAGGCAATTTATTCCAATGTTTAACCACCCTGACAGCTAGGAAGTTTTTCCTAATGTCCAACCTAAACCTCCCCTTGCTGCAATTTAAGCCCATTGCTTCTTGTCCTATCGCCAGAGGTTAACAACAATTCTTCTCCCTCCATCTTTTATATACTTGAAAACTGCTAGCATGTCCCCTCTCAGTCTTCTCTTTTCCAGACTAAACAAACCCAATTTTTTCAACCTTCCCTCATAGGTCATGTTTTTTAGACCTTTAATCATTTTTGTTGCTCTTCTCTGGACTTCCTCCAATTTGTCCACATCTTTCCTGAAATGTGGCACCCAGAACTGGACACAATACTCCAGCTGAGGCCTAATGTGCACGGAGTAGAGCGAAAGAATTACTTCTCATGTCTTGCTTACAACACTCCCGCTAATACATCCCAGAATGATATTTGCTTTTTTTTTTTTTTGCGCAACAGTGAGTACTACGTATGTACCACTAACAGTGTTACACTGCTGACTCATATTTAGCTTGTGGTCCACTATGACCCCAGATCCCTTTCCGCAGTACTCCTTCCTAGGCAGTCATTTCCCATTTTGTATGTGTGCAACTGATTGTTCCTTCCTAAATGGAGAACTTTGCATTTGTCTTTATTGAATTTCATCCTATTTACTTCAGACCATTTCTCCAGTTTGTCCAGATCATTGTACCAAGACAATGTAATTGTAATGTCTCATTGCAAATGATCCAAAATAGCTGAGTAAGATTTTCCTTCCCCCCACAAATCTCTCCCCCAAAACCCTCCACAAATCCTGTCCTGAAGAGATTTCAGCCTATTTTTTAAAAAGGTGCTTATAAATGCACAATCTAAACGGATTTCAAAGCATTTTCCATAGTTTTTAGATTCACTAAAAAAAAGTATGTACAGCATACAATAATCATTTATATCTATGAAGAAGAGCAACTGCCATTAACAGAACTATAGGACACTACACAAATGTTTAGGAATAACTGGGAGTAGGGAAACATAGTTAGACAAAATGTAAACTACCCAGAATAGAATTTGTTCAGCACATTAATGCAAAACTACTACTCCAGAGTGCTATGGGATCTCTAATGATTACAAATGGATCTTGGTTTTATATCTCCTCTGATTAATTTCTGTGCTTGCAGAGAACATAATATAAATTTTTCTATTTTCATTCTTCTCTCCTGTGTCGGATAAACTATTATTTTTGAAAGTCAAACCGCACCTCTGAAGAGTCAAGACTATGGAATGGCATCAATTTACTTTTTCCTGCAATTGATAATTAAACTCAAATTGATTAATGCTGACTTAATATGTTTATCACATAATTTACATTTTGAAATGACACCCGCTTCTAGCCAATTTCCTGGAAATAGATATCTGTTACTGTTCCGGAGCTGTGGCCACTACCATAAATTCTTCAGTGAGAACCAATACAGCCCTGCTGAGATAAAAGAAAGGAGAACTGAAAGCAATTACAGCTGGTATCAAGTCCTAAGAAATTACAACTTTTTGTGATGTCAAGAGAAAGTATTTTGTAAGCACACAGATGCCACAGGTAGAAAAGACACTGAAGAAAAGTTACGTTGCACTTGCTCAGAAGTCAAAGAAAACTGGTTGTTACTGAAAAGTACATCAGTAGCTGCTTCGGACTTATTTAGAAGTACAACTGAGTTATTTAGCCACGGCTAAGAGGCTTCTGTCAGAGCACTGGAACTAAAAGCCCTTATCTGCTTTTCTTTTAACCTTTGCCCTTCTTAAATGAAGCTGGAGGTGAGGAACCATGACTACAGACAAGCTGAAGAAAAGAATTCCCATACTTATTATAAACAGCAAAGTTCTACATAAAAGACTAATGGAAGGAAGTCTACATAAAGGAAGCCTGTATCATTAGGACGTGATAACCAACCCATTGTGGACAACTTCATCGTCAGAGGCAAGACAATGATTGGGTAAAGAGGCTGAAATCCTGGAAGTGCAATAATTTGAAGTCTTATTCTTGGTCCATTTCCCTATTAAACAAAACTAAACAAAACCCAAGCAGGGAGCGAATCAGAAATATACCGATCTTAAAGTCTATTATTTTTCCTTTGTGAGTCAGCTTCTGATACTTTACTAGAAAACTTCATATTTTTAGTAAGGCTTTTGACATAGTCCCACATGACATTCTCATAAGCAAACTAGGAAAATGTGGCCTAGATTAAATTACTATAAGGTGGGTACACAACTGATTGAAAGACCATATTTAAAGAGTAGTTATCAATGATTATCTGTCAAACTGGAGGTCCCACAGAGGTCAGTTGCAGGTCCAGTACTATCAATTTTTTCATTAATGATTTGGATAGTGGACTGGAGAGCATGCTTATAAAATCTGTGGATGATGCCAAGCTGGGAGGGAATGCAAGCACTTGGAGAACAGGATTAAAATGCAAAATGGTCTTGACAAAATAGAGAATTGGTCAGAAATCAACAAAATGAAATTCAATAAAGAGAAATGTAAACGGTTACACTTAAGGAAAAAATTAAATGTACATACACAAAATGGAGAATAACTGACTATACACTGGAATTGCTGAAAAGGATCTGGAAATTACAGCACATCACAAATTGAATGAGACAATGTGATGCAGTTGCAAAAAAAGCCAATCTCTTTCTGGTGTGTATTAACAGGAGTGTCTTATGTAAGACACAGGAGGCAACTCTCCTGCTCTACTTGGCACAGGTGAGGCCTCAGATGGATTAATGTGTCCAACTGAGGGTGGCACACTTTAGTAAAGATGTGGATAAATTGGAGAGAGCTCGGTGGAGAGCAACAAAAATGATAAAAGGTTTAGAAAACCTGACCTATGAGGAAAGGTTAAAAACTGGGCATGTTTACTCTTGAGAAAAAAAACCTGAGTGGCGACCTGTCACAGTCTTCAAATATGTTAAGGGCTGTTCTAAAGAGGACAGTAATTAATCTTTCTCCATGTCCATTGAAGGGAGAACAAATAGTAATGGGCCTAATCTGCAGAAGGGAGATTTAGGATAGAAATTAGGAAAAAGGTTTTTAATTATAAGGGTAGTGAAATTCTGGAATAGTCATCCAAGGGAGGTTGTATTTTTAAGAACAGGTTGGACAACACCTGTCAGGTAAAGTCTAGGTTCACTTGATTCTAGCCTCAGTACAGTGGGCTGGACCTGGTAACTTCTCACAGTCCCTTCCAGTCACATTTCTATGACTCTATAACCACCACCTATAAGTAATGGAGAATTATATTTATCTCTATTCAGTTTCCTCGTACGCCGATCTTTCCTCTTAATAGCCATGTGGCATTAGTGGTCACATTTTCAATCAGGAATCCACATTAAACCAAAAAGTTAGTGTTTAGGGGAAAAACTGTTTTCCTTCATTTCTCAAAATTAATTAGCATGTCATTTTTTTCTGCCACAAAAGCATTCATTAAAAAAAAGACAGTTTGCTGTATCCTATTACAAATGTTATATGAGATGTATAGATACCTTCCTCGTAATCACCTACTACGCAACCTTGACTAAACGCTTTTGCCTAGAAATTAAAGTATATAAGTTCAATAAAATGAAGTGACTGACTTTCTCTCTAATGCACAGAGAATCAGTTGCAAAAGAGTACATACCCATATATGCTCCCCAATGTATAGCTCGTCTGTCTTTCTTGTCAAATGCATTAATATTGGCACCTCTAGACAACAACAAACTCACCATCTAGGGTGAAGAAAGAAAAATGAGTAAAACACCTCTGCTCAGAATATAAAACTATGCACAGAATGTGGCATAATAATGAAAGCGAAGAATAAATCTTGGGTGAAATGAAACCAAGTTTTTAAATCCTTTAAAACCACCATTCCATTTACATCGCTTCTGATATTTTGTGCATTTAAGCATGCTGACTGCCCACACTGTTGACAATGTTGTGATCATAGGATCCTCTAAATTAGATATCAAGTGAAAACCAAAATATTTTAGATTACCTATTTTATGCAATTGTTTAACAACCATGGCATACTATATGTACTGTATCTACTACATACATACTGTTTATTAAAACTAAAAAAGTTAGTTAAAAATCTATGCATTTAATCACCCTACAAATTTACATATTAAAAACCTTTCATTTCCATACAAACTGCTGAAAGTGGATCGATTACACTATGGCTTCAATCACTTGAAATTAATTTACAATTTAAGTTTATACATCTCAGCAGAACCCAGACTATAAATAAAAGGTTGTTGATTTTTTCTGGGGGAATGCAGAAACTAGAAAAAGCGTTCCTACAGGCTACTAATAAGGCCGTACCTCACCACTGGAACAGTATTCTTCAAGGCTTTACTATGGGGATGTAAATGCTGTAAATATACTTTAGTGTACATTTTACCATTACCAGATCATGCACAAGTATGCAACTAAATAATCAGAGCTTTGGTGGGAGGCAAGAGGGCTAAAAAACAAGATCTGGAAAATAATCCATACCTCAGCATGTCCACTGAAGGCTGCATGATGTAATGCTGTTCTGCCTGCTCGATCTGACACATTTACATTACTTAGAAGAGGCACCAAAGCTTCAGCACATTTAACAGCTTTATTTGCAGCTGCTATATGTAGGGGTGTCTGCCAGTTTTTGTCACGGGCATTGACATCTGCTGAATGCTTTAACAGCACCTGAACAGCATCCTGAAAATATTTGCAATAAAATAAATTACATTACTAAAGAACTAAAAGAATATACTCAGCAACTCCATATAAAGTACAACAGAATCTCACTAATTCACACTTTGATAAACTGCATTCACATGTATTTTCAGGTTATGAGTTTATTCTCAAGCCCAGCAAGATTCTGGGATGGTTATAGATCCCCCAAACACAGCTAAGGAACTTACAATTGGCATTTGACACTGGTGGAATTCCCCATCACACGATCAATAATGCTCAGGACTCCCTCTATTAGTGTGCATTAGTGAGGCACTACTGTACTTAAAATATATTACTACCAATTGTTAGACACCTTTTTTCAAAGAATAAAAATAGCTGCAAATGGTATATTATAGATGGAGAGTTTAATAACCATACTTTTTACAGATGTGCCTGTTTATAATACTATCAATTTAAACAGACATCGGCGGCAAAAGGAATATAATTTTTAATGGTGCCAAAGTGACAATCCTGTTTTAGAGTTCTATATCACAGTAATTTGGTAAATAAGAAGTTTCATTCCCCTTTATAAAAATCAAGTTTAAACTGCAAACTTTTATACCATTCCTTTTACATTCCTACAGAAAGTAAAACCAAACACAATCCTGTTAATAACATATGCACACTATCACACAAAAAAGAAAACAGCTTGTCAATACAAATATTAAAATGTAGATGCAATACTTCATTTTTTCATTAAGTCCACAAAGCTTTCTACACTTTATTAATTGTTCTGATCGTTTCTTTAGTCAAATGCAAAAAGAGTGCAAAAATAAGAAGGTTACTACTCTGAACTTAAAACATTCTACTGAGGCTAAATATTGCAGGTATCTCAAATTATAGAGCAATGTTACTCACACACATTTGTGCTGCAAT
Organism: Lepidochelys olivacea; assembly: GCF_965140295.1. Classification (NCBI taxonomy): domain Eukaryota; kingdom Metazoa; phylum Chordata; order Testudines; family Cheloniidae; genus Lepidochelys; species Lepidochelys olivacea. The sequence continues at coordinate 205,748,782 of NC_140412.1, read as the reverse complement.
ACCTAGACATCGCTGTGACTTATGAGTGGAGTGGAAATATTAACACTACATTCCATGTATTTATTCCATTAGAAGAACCTGTCAAAAGTTATCCTAAAACTATACATTTAATTTCCTCTCCTCTTAAGAAACAAAAAGTATAAGAGCAACCTAGAAAATACTTGTGCCTTACTTTATAACTGTAAATTGAATGAACAGTGAAATGGATATGGACCCAAAATGTATTTAATAGTTTACTAGGAAAAAGTTGATTACATATCAAGTCTTTGGCTCCTTTGAGTCTAACATCCATGAAAACACCTACAAGAATCAGGAAATAAATACAAGAAGAGCTCTGGAATTGGTTGGGCACAAACTGTCAAAGGAAACACTAATTTTACTGTAAAAAAATTACTCTGGTCTCAGTATGCAGTTAGTTTGTGTATGTGCAGTGATGTATTTTCAAATTAAATGAATCTTAACTTTTTCTTTTGCGCAAAACACACCAGCACACAAAAGGAGTGCAAATTCACATTCTGAAGACTAACAGTCTAAGCTGAAATATGTTCAAGAAAAAAAAGTTTGAAAACTAAATCCCCAAATATATTAAAGATATTTAGGGTGACCAGATGTTCGTTTAATTGGGTCTCCCCTCATTTGGGGGGAGTAGTCCTGCTGGATTATACCAAAACCAGGATTTAAATCACAGAGCTTCCTAGCTACTATACACAAGAGCTTGAACAGCGACACTCTGCCCCAGAAACGAGTCAGTAACCAGCTCAAGAGGGAGCATCTCTGTGCTGCTCCCAGCTGCACAGTGTGCTAGTACGTGTCCCCATCCATCTATTTATAAGGTATTCCATCATCTGAATATTTAAGAGCCCCCCAAATACGTAAAAGTAGAAACAACACTAAAAAGCTCTCTTTCTTCCATTCCAACCTATAGGATAAATAAATTTGATTAGTGTATAAGATTTGTTTCATTGCATGTTGTGAGTATGTGTAGAAACTCTAGGGAAAACGAAGAATAAATAAGTTTTGCATTTAAAAGTAATTAGTTCTGTGGTCACTTATCTCTTGCAGGAGCAAATTCCATAGTTTAGATCCACTCGCTGTCTCCCATACACCCTCCCAGAGTTGGCTGACAGATTCATTGTTTTGATAACAATGTTGTGATTATAGGAGGTCATGGTCACAGAGGGAGGGTTCTCTCTTAGGTAGCTAAGACAAGCCCATGGAAGGCTTTGAATATCAGGACAGAGGTCTTAAGTTGGACTATATTCAATGAGGAGCCACTGCAAAGAAATGAGCACCATGTGACCTGTGTTGCTATAGAAACAGACTGCTTCACAGCGTACTAGTTGAAGCTTTTTGCGTATCTAAGGCACGTGGGGGTTGGGTCAAAATGAAGTCCTACTGGCATCCAGTTCTTTGTGGGGAGAAGGGGTGGGGGGGGGGAAGAGTAGTTGTAGAAGTTAAAAAGGTCCTACGGGGCAGACCCCTGGGCTGGTCCATTTTGTGGGAGAGAAGTGGTGCCCTTTGAAGTTTGGGGAAGGATATGTCCCAATCTCCAGATTTATATATAGTTTTGCCACAATAAAACCAGTTCACTGCAAGTTCTTATATGCTAAGGTTATGTTAATGATATACTAATGTGATTTACAGTTTTCATTTTATTATACTCATAGCCCTAGAAGCAAGGCAAGACTTATACAAATGAGAAAATAATATTCTTATTTTAGGAGTGATAACTGAGCAGAGGAAACTTTTTAAAAGTAAAATGTTCCATAGATTCAAAAAATCATTAGCCAAATTGTGACAGATCCTAGTGAGGGTATTCACAGAAGAGGAGGAAAGGAAGGAGAAAGCACGCAACGAGCATCCCATCCCCCCCAACACAAGGGGCAGAAACAACTATAGTCCCAAATCTCAGGAGAGTGCAAGGACTGCTGCTTCAGTGAGGCTCTCTCAGGGGAGCATATTGCTTTACCCTAAAGGATAGTTTAGCCTATGCACCAAGCCATTCATAGAAGAATTGTGTCCAAGTCCCTTATGGGACAAGACCTCCACATTACTACCTACTTAGGCTAGTGGCTAAATGCTACTATTTGGCCCAAAAGCAAAATCTAAAATGGACGGTTTTAGATCCAAAGTCTGATGCCTGAGACTCTGCAAAACCAAAACAATCTCATTTCATCCCCTCTCTCTCTAATAAAAATAAAACAATAATAGTACTGATATGACTCAGGCACAGTACTCTGCGTAGTCAGGTTCTGTGAAATTCTCCCACATGACTCTAGCAACAATACATGTCAATCCTAACCTTCAGCATTTTTACTGAGCTAATTTTATTCACGGATTTAAAATTCCAGTTAATGACAGTTTGAAACTCAGAATACGATACCTGAACAATGATATAAATGCACCTCTTAATTTTTCTTCCTACGATATTTCTATATTTAGCAACATATTGATACATGCTTCAAAAACCTTGATTTTCTGATGAAACAAAATGTCAGAATTTTATTAGCAGCTTGCTCTGCTCTACTCTGTACATTTGAATGTTTCAGATGAAACTTAAACCTACAAGCCCAAACTAAATACTTTATGTATGTTAAAACGCTTACTGCTGCTAGCTTCAATGTTTTCAATAAAGAAACTGTAGAAATGCTTGCCTATTAAAAAATGAAAAAAAACAAAACAAAATTGTGCTGTATAGGTGAAAACAAACCCTATTTAGTTTCTAGAGTATTTTTCCCTTATACCGAACCACTTTGGTTATCTCATCCGAAAGGAATCAAGGACTTTATGTTCTGAATTCAGAAATATTCTCTGTCATGGGAATGGCATTCATGATTTATTATTTCCATGTACAAGAATTTCTGGTTTCCTTTTGTATTAAAATAATAAAAACAAACTACCTGTACTTATTCTAGATTCTTTTAATTAACATTTCTAAAAGCATGTTATTTTTGCAATTTTTTTTTCCTGTTCAGAACCTCTCTCTATTCTACAATTGGAATTATGAAGTTATGCCCTCCCCCTTTTTTTTTCCTGTTAAATTTTAAAAAATCTGTTGCAAACATCCTGGGCTCTCTAAGCATTTTCAGTAGTTTCACTCTAAGAAAACTGAATAAGAAATAGAAGGTTGTCTGAGATGCTGTATTTTATTTTACATAAACTCATCTTTAAAAAAAAGAAAAGAAAAAAACGTGTTTATTTCATACCTCACTACATGATGCAACAGCTCTGTGTAAGGGAGTCAACCACTTGCTGTCTTTGGCATTAACTCTAGCTCCTGTAACAAAAAATAAATAAAATTAACTGACAGTGTATTCATACAAAATCTAAGTGTTTCAATAGACAAATTACTGTACAAAGTTACTACAACATTATATGCTAGACTAGTTAATGCAGGAGGATGCTCAGAAAAATACTTTTTTCCATGGGCTTTGGGTTATAGGATTCGCCCTTTGATGCACAGATGGAATTCTGTAATTTCTTGTTCACAAATAGTGAAGTGTATTTAATCAGTTATCTACACTAGTGAAATCTATTTTCCCAATAGTACTTCAAAGGGCTGCTGTGGCAGGAAAAAAAAAAGAAGCACTGGGTATCCTTGTCTTCATGCAACACAAAGCCAAGCACCCACAACACACACCACTTAATGGTATTCTGAGAGCAGATGAGGGGAAGAAGATTCATGATCCCCATTCCTTCATACCCCTTTGTAGTTGGGCAGATTTGTCTGCTTCCCTGCTGTCGACAGATAGGGGTAGTGCTCGCTGTCCCCCTTGGGAACTGGAGCGCATGAGGGAAAGAAGAGCAATATTTGAAGCTGCTTACTCCTGCCCGACAACTACTTCTCTTCAGCAGCTGGATTTGCAATGATCCCGCCTCCTCAGCCAGAGAGCCTATTCCCTATCAGCTAAGCAATACCAGGGAAGCTCCTCCTTTTGTGGTGGCCTATGCTGTTTACACCTGGGGGAACCAAGAATTTGATAGACTGAAAAGGAAGAACTCTTCTGACTTTGAAAATGATGAGTAATACAGCTAATATGGAGATGTCAGTGCCCCTTCCTTGTTTCTAAACTTGTTCACATACACACAAAAGGATATTTATTACAGCAGGCTGCGAAAGCTTGTTCAAAAAATCTTAGTTCCTTTAAAAAAGAAAAAACCCACACCCTAGAAAGCCCTAAATCCGCGCGCGCTCTCTCTCTCTTTCTTTTTTTAAGGCCCATTTTGGGCTTGACCCTTGGTTTTTAAAAAGTAAAACAAAATGATAGTTATAATCTATTAGAGTAAATTGGGAAATCATTCCCTCCTCCATCAACAGTTTCAATGAAATAAAAAGTTTGCTTTTATCAAAGGATCTTCACTTATAAACTGAATTTTTTATGAAAATTTCCATTTAACTCAACCATTTTTTTGCCAAAAAGTGTTTTGATAATTTTTTTGACCAGCTCTGGAATCCAAATGTTAATGATACATCTCTATATACTAAGATGAGTGTACATCTCTTAAATTATCAAGAAAGGCAAGCCATTTATTGAGAAATTGATGTTTGGGGAAAGGATAATTGGGACCCAATAATCTAGTATAACAATGTTTGGCCAACTCAGGAGAAAATTACACCTTGTTGATATGTAATCTCTTCTTTCAACAATTTAAAGACCAACACTGCTTTCTGATAAACAGACATGTAAATCATGTGCCTCATTAAAAAAAATCAGCTACAGTGTGCACCATACTCTTTTAGTGCACATGAATTTTAATTTTAAACTTGCATAGTATTAGACAGTTGGCTTAAACAAACCACTATCGCAGAGCAGCCTAGAAATCAATCACTTATTAAAACAACCAGCAGTGGATTTCTTAAATTTAACTTTTCTATTTATTTATAACTGCATTCATTTGCTAAAGCCCCCAACCCCACTACTCATTAACGACTATGGAAACAACTGAAAATACAATTCACACTATTTTCTACATGGGCTTATGAACAGTCTCTGCTGTCAGATTCCTCCATTAAGTGAACACGAACTCCTTTGAGTAATATATTTCCTGAATGTATTTTTTAACAATGTGTTTTCCTGTTTCCTGATATAGCAATATTTCTAATTGCAAAATTGTTTTGTGCAATATGCTGTACTGCAAAAACAATATATTTACAACTGGAAGACAGTTCAGTAAAGACCAGCTAACCTAATTAATAAACTGTACTTCTGTTATCATAGAAAATCAGCAAACTAGACTACTTTAATATGAAATACTTGGTGCTCAGAGTTAAACACAACTAATCCTAGAAAATAATTCATTTGTTTTACATCACACGTGCCAAAGAATGCACAAGCATGAAAGGTTTGTAGTGGGGTAAAACGTCACCCTGCAAGGGATTTCTAATTTGTTTTATAATGGCTTCCTTCAAACAGTGATAAATGTCTGAAGAGAGAGGGGTGATCATAGAATATCAGGGTTGGAAGGGACCTCAGGAGGTCATCTAGTCCAACCCCCTCCTCAAAAGCAGGACCCATCCCCAATTAAATCATCCCAGCCAGGGCTTTGTCAAGCCTGACCTTAAAAACTTCTAAGGAAGAAGATTCCACCAGCTCCCTAGGCAACGTATTCCAGTGTTTCACCACCCTCCTCGTGAAAAAGTTTTTCCTAATATCCAACCTAAACCTCCCCCACTGCAACTTGAGACCATTACTCCTTGTCCTGTCCTCTTCCACCACTGAGAATAGTCTAGAACCATCCTCTCTGGAACTACCTCTCAGGTAGTTGAAAGCAGCTATCAAATCCCCCCTCATTCTTCTCTTCCGCAGACTAAACAATCCCAGTTCCCTCAGCCTCTCCTCATAAGTCATGTGTTCCAGACCCCTAATCATTTTTGTTGCCCTTCGCTGGACTCTCTCCAATTTATCCACATCCTTCTTGAAGTGTGGGGCCCAAAACTGGACACAGTACTCCAGATGAGGCCTCACCAATGTTGAATAGAGGGGGACGATCACGTCCCTCGATCTGCTCGCTATGCCCCTACTTATACATCCCAAAATGCCATTGGTCTTCTTGGCAACAAGGGCACACTGCTGACTAATATCCAGCTTCTTGTCCACTGTCACCCCTAGGTCCTTTTCCGCAGAACTGCTGCCTAGCCATTCGGTTCCTAGTCTGTAGCTGTGCATTGGGTTCTTCTGTCCTAAGTGCAGGACCCTGCACTTATCCTTATTGAACCTCATCAGATTTCTTTTGGCCCAATCCTCCAATTTGTCTAGGTCCCTCTGTATCCTATCCCTGCCCTCCAGCGTATCTACCACTCCTCCCAGTTTAGTATCATCCGCAAAGTTGCTGAGAGTGCAATCCACACCATCCTCCAGATCATTTATGAAGATATTGAACAAAACTGGCCCCAGGACCGACCCCTGGGGCACTCCACTTGACACCGGCTGCCAACTAGACATGGAGCCATTGATCACTACCCGTTGAGCCCGACAATCTAGCCAACTTTCTACCCACCTTATAGTGCATTCATCCAGCCCATACTACTTTAACTTGCTGACAAGAATACTGTGGGAGACCGTGTCAAAAGCTTTGCTAAAGTCAAGATACAATACATCCACTGCTTTCCCTTCATCCACAGAACCAGTAATCTGTGGTGATGTTGTGGGGAGGGTGAAGGCGTTGAGAGGGAACGGTCACAGCTATGCAATAGTCCAACCAACACTGAAGAAAACCACCCTGGACAGCTATCTTCTAACATCCACAGTCAAACCTCCCATTCCTGAGCAAACTCAGAGAAGCTAGCACCAAGCCAGCTACGAACTCATCTTACTGATGGTAACATTCTAGATCCAGCACAACCTAGATTCAGGCCTCTATTCAATGGATAGAGGACAGACATCCACTGTTAACCATGAGATACGGCTGTCTCGCCTGAGAAGTGTGGCAGGAATCCCAAATAACGTGCTAAAATGGTTTGAGTCCTTCCCTGGAAGTATGCACCCAAAGAGTAGAGATGGAAAATTGCACTTCCACTGCTAGAACTCTCACTTGTGGAGTTCTACAAGGATCAATTCGCTCTCCAGTCCTCTCATACAATCACTAGGTGAACTTGTCAGATGACACGGATTCCAGTGCCAGCAACATGCAGATAACACAGCTCTACCGATCCTTCATCACACATGACCACACCACTATAATCCAGATGGCCCAGTGCTTGGATGAGATCAACTCATAGATGACGAACAGCTGGCTGAAGCTCAGCAACACAGAGGTGATGCTGGTGGTCCGAGGAAAGTATTTTGAAGAGTTTGCAGCCACAATTTAGTCTCCTTTGAGTGAAGGTTCACTTCCACAATTGGTCAAACTCAGTCCGTAGTCTAGGAGTACTCCTTGATTCCTCATTGATGCTGAGCTGTCACATTGCAATGCCAGCAAGTAATACCTTCTACCATCTCTGATTGGCTGGGAGACTCCATCCCATCCTGTTGGACAAAGACCTGACCTCAATTATTCATGCCTTTGCCACCTGTCAGCTGGACTACAGCAAAGAGATATACCTGAGCATGAAACCTTTAGCATTTAGGAAACTCCAACTAGTAGCTTACCTTCTTAGCAACACAGACTACCGTGAGCACATCAAAACCTATACTCATTTGCCATAGAATTCTGAATCAAGTTCAAGGTCTCGTTCCTTAATTTCGAAATGCTCCCATGGCCTGAACCCCTGGATACCTAAAAGACTGTCTAAGGCTGCAGGACAAAACCCATGGTCAACAACTTTGCTCCTCTGTCACAATGGAACTCTCAACCTTTAGAGTAAAGCTTGACCAGATGGGAGACAGAACCTTCTCCGGGGTGGTTCAAAACTGCAATGAACTCCCCCCAGAACCAGGGACCATCACAAACCTCACCACTTTGCACTCATTTCTTTGACCATGCCTTCTCTAATATAAAACATATAGCAACAGATATTTAAGAAATAAAAAACCCTACAAAACATGGCACTCCACTGAACAAATTTCTCCAACTGGGAAGAGGAGGAGAGAACAAACAACACAGGACAGATGTGAAGTCACATTGCTTAACACACTACTGGGAAGTACTCACATGCTATGGGCATAAGTGTGGTATAAAAACCTATATAGAACAGATTCATCCATTAAAATAATTCTTGAAAACCTTGTGCAAGAGAATGGGTGGTATTTAGAAAGATTTTTTTTCCCCCTCGAGAGGGAGAAATTTCTAACACATCTAAAGAATCAGCAAGTAAATCTTACTTTTGTCTATCACCATGAAATCACCCAAACACCATCAGCCCAGACTAACAGTCTCCATACTATTCTATACCCAGAGCTAAAGTCAAATACATCTGAGGACTCCAAATGTTGCTGGAATTGTCTTACAACAGCCTTCCCAGTAATTGTCTCCCAAAAAAGGAAGATTTGAGACTGAACAATAATTAAGACCATAAATTGTCTGCATCCTACCAGCCATAAGCATACCTGTCATGCTTCCAGTTGCTCTCCAACCCCTGCCCGGGCCTCTCATTGTGACTGGCAGACAGTAAGATACAAGCAAGAGCCTAAAATACAGAAGACCTACTATCCTGTTAGTAATTTTCCCCCTCCAGCAATTCCATGCACAGTGTACTACTGACTCTCCAAACAGCAAAAGAAAGACAGCACAGTAAATGAACACAGGGAATTTAAAAAAAAATGGAAGCAAGAAAATGGAAGGAAAAATGAAAGAAGGAAAGAAATACAGATTGAAGAGAAAATGGGACAGATTTTAGCCCTGCCTGCACTAAGAACATGACCCTTTTCCATCAGCAGTCAAAGTAACTGGTCCACCAAACTGGAGTTGAAAAACTTTGCCCTTTAGTGTAAGGACAACGAAAAAAACTGAGTTACCATTGACTGGATCCTTGGATCTCAGCTCAATGCATGAGATAGGCCAGAACTCCCCTAGCTCTTAAAGAGTTCAAGTGCTTTGGAGACATGGGCGGCCCAATCTTATTCTCAGATCAGCTGCCATGGTGTCTTAGGCCACTGCCATTCCTTTCTGTCCATGCTTAGCTATAAAGCACTGTCAGTTGGAAATGCAGTTATTTAGTCATGCAGTTTCAGAGTTCAGTGAAGCTACAGACTTTTGCTTCAGTTTGAAAACAGAACACTTTCTAACATTTCTACATCCTTTGACTGATTTCTCCTCATTCCCATGGTTTGCTTGGGGTTCTGGAGTGGTTCCTTATAGAACTAGTTTTCTTTGATGATTTTAGCTGCATAGCTGAAATTGTCCAAGTTGTTGGTGCCTCTATGGCTTCAGTCATGGAGGCTGATTTCAATGCACTGTGGGTCATTAGCCTCATAAGCGCTGATATTCTTTTAGTACTTGGTGTAATACTCTGTTGACAGCATCACTGTCTTGTCATTTGTTCTTCTACAGTCTCTATTTGTTATCATTAATCATTGTGGCAGCACCTACAGGCCTTCTTCAGGGCCCAGGACCTCATTATGCTAGGCACTGTAAACACATGAAGAGATGGTCCCTGCCCTCAAAAGCTTAAAATCTAAGTATAAGACAGGAAACAATGAGCAGCTACTAAAAAGAGAACAGAACACACAGAGACGATTATAAATGTAATAAGTAATGAGTACAACACAAAATTGCCTAGCTTATCTTGGAGTGCTGAATTCCTCATCTAACTCAATAACTTGATGCATTCTTAGTACCTGGGGATAGTTAATCTACGTTCTTTTGTCTTGTCTTCATTTTAGAGCTGGTTGAATCACTCAGATTAAAAGTTTTTAATGGATGTATTGGAATCTTTTGTCTTTGGAAGCATTACACAAAGCTCTCTGAAGACTGGAGAACCTCAGCTCTCCTTAGGCCTCTCACTATATTTCTGCATGCTGGAACCATTCTTGGCCTCGAGTACTTCAGAGTTATTTGCCTCAAAGCAGGTGCCTGATCTAGCTTTTAAAGTGCAGCCTTGCATCGTCCCCCCCGCCACAAATACTAAATATACTTATACCTGTTGGACAAAGACCTGACCTCAATTATTCATGCCTTTGCCACCCGTCAGCTGGACTACATTGAATCACAGAACTGGAAGGGACCTCGAGAGATCATCTAGTCCAGTCCCCTGCACTCAAGGGGCAACTAACTTATCTATACCATCCCAGACAGGTGTTTGTCCAACCTGCTCTTAAAAATCCCCAATGATGGAGATTCCACAACCTCCCTAGGCAATTTATTCCAGTGCTTAGCCACTCTGACAGTTAGGAAGTTTTTCCTGATGTCCAACCTAAACCGCCCTGGCTGCAATTTAAGTCCATTGATTCTTGTCCTATACTCAGAGGTTAACAATTTTTCCTCCTTCCTCCTTGTAACAACCTTTTATGTACTTCAAAACTGTTAACATGTCCCCTCCCAGTGAGGCAAAGTTATTCTGTATTGGGTTATAAGCCTTTCCTGTGTGAATACACTGATCCAACATGTTCGTGGATGTTTACTATATGCCTATAATGTTTGAATTCAATGTGAATTATACAGGAAGGCAACAAAATAGCTTCTCAGATAAGAATACCTAGTTACACACTAAGAAGACAATGGGGACCAGATGTTAGCTTCAAAGATCCTTTATCTTGTCTCCAACACACTGTAAAACTAGGCTAGGAATTAGAGATCAAATGAAGACTGAACAGTTAGAAGACCTCTGAGAGGCTGAAAAGGGGGCCAGGGTTTATTTGTGAGCAAGTATAGGCAGACAGGCTGGCACAGAAAATGCTCTGTGGAGGAGTCAGGCCTCCCAGACCCAGGGAATGGTAAGTCTTAAAGAAGAACTAGATATGCTTACAGTATGTTTTACTGTTTTTGAGATATATTTTTTCTGAAATGGTTTTAAATAAATGATGCTTTGCTTTAAGGAAGCTCTTTGGTCATTAATTACCACAGTCATTGCCCCAGAGGAAGTAGAAATACAGGTTCTGAGCCGAAGTCAGACCTAAAATGGTCAAGATTGAGACACAAGTGACTACCACACAGCACCTTATGTGAGTGAGAGTGAAATACACAAGAAAGGGGTGCTGGCTTGAAGCCTAGAGGAAGTGCATCAGAGGGACCAGGAGATGTTAATAGTGCAGTTCGCCTGATAACAATGAGGTATTTTTGCTATTCTGTTTCTTCTGTTCAAAGGTCACAATCTAAAGTGACTACTCTGTCTGAACAACAATACAACTTTGACAGTTTCACAAACTCATCATTTCAGGTTTTCATAACTTAAGGATTAGAGTCTGTATATTCTATACCTAAAAAAGCCTGAGATCACAACAGAGGAGAACGTGGATTATATATTAAGAGAAAATTTAGAGGCCATTTCAAACAGATATTCTACAAAAAATGTCCTCCACTTGACAGCAAACCAGATTTGAGAGAAAATACACATTTGTAGGTGCCCTTTATGTCTGAAGTGGATGCTATACTGTCCAAAGACAGGTTTCAGAGTGGTAGCCGTGTTAGTCTGTATCAGCAAAAACGAGGAGTCCTTGTGGCACCTTAGAGAATAAAATTTATTTGGGCATAAGCTTTCATGGGCTAGAACCCACTTCATCAGATGCATGGAGTGGAAAATACAGGAGCAGGTATAAATACATGAAAAGATGTGAATTGCCTTACCAACTGCAAGGTTAGTCTAACGAGACAATTCAATTGACAGCAGGATACCAAGGGAGGAAAAATAACTTTTGAAGTGGTAATGAGAGTGGCCCATTTCAGACAGTTGACAAGAAGGTGTGAGTGAGTACCAGTAGGGGAAAATTAGTATTGGTGAAATTAGGTTTAGGTTGTAAAATGACCCAACCACTCCCAGTCTTTATTCAGGCCTGATGTCCAGTTTGCAAATTAATTCCAGTTCTGCAGTTTCACATTGGAGTCTGTTTTGGAAGGTTTTTTTTTTTGGGAAGAATTGCCACTTTTAGGTCTGTTATTGAGTGACCAGGGAGATTGAAGTGAAGTGTTCTCCTACTGGTTTTTGAACGTTATGATTCCTGATGTCAGATTTGTGTCCATTTATTATTTTGCATAGACACAGTCCGGTTTGGCCAATGTACTTGGCAGAGGGGCATTGCTAGCACATGATGGCATATATCACATTGGTAGATGTGCAGGTGAACAAGTCCCTGATGGTGTGGCTGATGTGGTTAAGGTCCTATGATGGTGTCCCTTGAATAGATCAGTTGGCACCGGGATTTGGCACTCAGGACAGAGTTGGCACCACGGTTTGTTGCAGGGTTTGGTTCCTGGGTTGGTGTTTTTGTTGTGTGGTGTGTAGTTGCTGGTGAGTATTTGCTTCAGGTTGGGGGGCTGTCTGTAAGTGAGGACTGGCCTGTCCCCCAAGATCTGTGAGAGTGATGGATCGTCCCTCAGGATAGGTTGTAGATCCTTGATGATGCGCTGGAGAGGTTTTAGTTGGGGCTGTAAGTGATGGCTAGTGGCGTTGCTACTTTCTTTGTTGGGCCTGCCTTGTAGTAGGTGACTTCTGGGTACCCTTCTGGCTCTGTCAATCTGTTTCACTTCACTTCACCTAAGCCTAATTTCCCCCTACTGTTACTCACACCTTCTTGTCAACTATCTGAAATGGGCCACTCATTACCACTTCAAAAGTTATTTTTCCTCCCTTGGTATCCTGCTGTCAATTGAATTGTCTCATTAGACTAACCTCACATTTAGTAAGGCAATTCACATCTTTTCATGTACTTATATCTGCTCCTGTATTTTCCACTCCATGCATCTGATGAAGTGGGTTCTAGCCCACGAACGCTTACGCCCAAATAAATTAGTCTCTAAGATACCACAAGGACTCCTCGTTGTTTTTGTCCAAAGAACAAACATCTAAAGAATTCCTGTTAAGTATTGCTTAAAGCAACAGGGCACTATGAAAAACAGTTTTGATGTAGTGGGGGAAAACAGCTACATTTTTTCACATGACAAAGGGAAAACGAGAAATGTAATGCCAATTAGATACAGGCCAGATAGCTGTTCCTTTCAAGTAAACAATACAAAAAATGTTGTAGATACTCTGACAAAAGAATATCAAAGCCTGTTTCTCAGAAGGGGATCTGAATATCAGATTGACTTGTATAAGGAAGAATAGATAAGATTGCCTTTTCATATAGGCAACTGCCAGCTCTTAAATGAAATTCACACTGAAGCTAGTTGATTATACTACTACTATAATACCGCATTTCATGGTACGTGTTACCGAACTCATTTCTTCAAACTCTGAATGGGCTTGGCTGTGCATCATGCCTCAGTTTGCATACTGAAGGCAAAATGCAGCACAAACCACTTCCCATTATGTTTTATTAGTTACATGGATGCTAATCCATCCTTTGTTATAGTTCTTACTGGAGATGGGCCAACTCTTCTACAAAGTGTACTTAAATAACTGGCTGGTACTACTAGTAATAAATGCTGAGAGAATGTATTATTTTATTCCCTTTATCACTAATAAACTAAGGAAGCCATCAGCATCTGCTTTATTGAACATCAATGCATTTATTTAACCTGTTTTTATAGACATGATAAAATTTCTTCAATCTAAATACCACTGATATAACACTAATTATAATACAATATATATAATAATACAGCACTAAAAGAGTTTCAGGCCAAAGGATTGAAGACCTTGCATGGGATACAGGGCCCAAACAGCCACTTTCTTAGTGTGGCAGAGCTCCGACCTTGTCCCCATGGGTCCCGCGCTTCCAGGCGGTTTATGCTAGCTTCAGAGGCTCACAGCAACCCTCCACGTAGCCCTTCTCTCTCTAGGGCAAGGGACACAGCCTACTGAGCCCTTTTCATCATAAGCCAGCAATGGAGGTTGATGAGAGAATTCCCAGTCTCTGTTGCTCCTGTGGCCTCATGTCAGAACAGTTTAGGCCTCTGTCAGAACAGAGGCCTGTTTTCCCCTCCCAGGAGGTGTTTCTGTAGTGGTGGTTTGGGGGGAACCCGGGCCCGCCCTCTACTCCAGGTTCCGGCCCAGGGACCCTAACGGTAGCAGCTGTTGGCAGCCAACCTTTCACTGCCAGAGTTGCTACATTTCCCTGGGCCACTTCCACACAGCTCTCCTGCTTCTCCCTTCTTCACCCTTACCAATGACTTGAGAGTCTCTTCATTAACCAGCCCTTCAGCTGCACTTTGGCTCCCTGGCTCCTCTCTGCCTGACTGGAGTGAGCCCTTTTATATTATCAGAGGGGCCTTAATTAGAGTCAGGTGGTCACATTAGCTTAATGGCCTCACCTGACTCTTTGCAGGTTAATTGGAGTCAGGTGTTCTCATTAGCCTGGATGAGCCCCTGCTCTGGTCAGTCAGGGAACAGAAAACTTAATCCAGTGGCCAGTATGTCTGCCTTCTGCTACTCTGCTGTACCCAACTGGCCTGGGCCTATCACATTAGCTTGGACTTAAAATATGGTCCTATACTGAAGATTGACAACATAAAAATGGCACTTTTATACTGAACAGAGCTGTTCCCTATGTGCATTCAGTCATATCTATTTACTCTATTGACAATTTTATACTGCTTTTGTTCCTGTTGACACTGCAAGACTACACTCCAGTGGTGGAACGAGCTGAATTCCACCCTAGTATTCTATCCAGGGTACCCTGATCAGAACTGCCAATCAGGTTCCTCCCTTGAAGCAAATTTGCCCACAGTTACCCTGTTAAATTCACTGAACAGGCATAACTGAGACCAGTATTTGTTTGGCCTTCAGAATCTTTGTTAAAGGCGGTGCACAAACCAGAAAAGAATCTTAGCAAAGTTGAATTTACTGGACTGGCAGTTAGAAAGCTATTTTTTACTTGGAAAAGTTGAGACAAATATAAACCCAACTAGACTATTTTTACAGTCATTGTTTTGAGAAGAGCCATATTTTAATACTGGTCACACATACACAGAGTTCTCAGAATATGTCATCTGCAAAGTTTCATATTGAAGGAATAGTACACTGATCTCTTTAGTCCTGGAATCTTTAATAAAATTAGTCTGCACAGCCAGTGGCCATATGCGTAATGCTTAAAAGTTTGCATTAGTCTATTGTGACACTTGGAGCCAAATGGAATGCTGATGTAACTAGGTGTAACTCCATTAAATGAGTTACCCCATAGCTGATCTGGCCCCATGTTTTTAAAAGGAGGTGCACAGAACCCATAGAACTTAATTTAGAACTGTCTGCCCAGAGAGGAACTCTAAAAAGACAAGCAAGGATGGAGGGATTAACACAATACATTATGAAAGTTCCAGTTGCCAGTGAATAAGTAGCCTGTGTGACAGATTTTTTCCTGAAAAAAGGCTAACTGTGCATACAGGGCTAATAGTTCCATTGTTCTTCCTCCTTCTCAAAATGTAGGCACAATGACTTTTCTTCAGTTATCAGGTGCCTTGGCTGACTCCCATGACTTATTCAAGATTATTCTCAGAAGTTCTGAAATGTCCTCCCTCTGTTAATTGTTTTTTAAATTAAAAGGCTATATTTCACCCAGATCTCAGACTTGTTTATACAGCAAATATAAAATATGTCTGCTATAACAGGAACATATATTTTCAAAAATATTACCATGAGACTTACTCAAAGCCATTCTGCAAAAACTTCAGAAACTAAAAAATGCCTGAAGATCTGGATAACTATCTTTACAGCGTTTAGATTTCGGCCAAACAGATGTGTACTGTATTGCATGATCGCATGAAACTTAATTGGAGTAAATGTTCCAGAAGACACTGAGTTGGTGTCAGGTTGGTCATCCATCCACTTAACAAATCAGTCCACTTGAGGTCAAAGCATTTTCTAGTCAACTGTTATCTGGGAGTTAAGTAATAACTGTTGAACCTCTAAAGAGCAAGATTTTTCCAAGGCCCACTCAAGTCCTATAAACGGCTGCAGCTGACAGAAGGTCAAAGCAGTAAATCCTGCATTCTTGTTGGGACAGCAAATCTGTGAACACTGGAAAAAGCCCGTGGACTTCTTAAGAAGTTGCAAGAGGTCTGCAGGTCATCGTTGCCATAGCCATGCTGGAAATCACTAAGATTATTCTGTCCCCATCCAGTCTTCTCTTTCTGATCACCTTCTAAATTAATGGGAGGATTGGGAGGGAGCAGCGTACGGCCAGATCCTTCTGCCAGTTCAGGAATAAAAAAAAACTTCTGATATGGACAGACTGTCCCTGCCTGTTCTCGAGCAGAACTGGAGACACTTCATATATCTAGTGATTGATCAACAGATCAATGTCTGGAAACCACCGTAGGCCGAAGATGTCACCTATCACCACTTTCTTTATGGACCGTTCATGCAGGGTGGAAAAGGAGATTATGAAACATGCTAGTGCCAAAATGCAGAAGCAGACTTTCCTAATGAAGACCCTAACCTTCCTTAGATTTCATATCAGATAAAACCTTCCTCCTTTCTTTGGTATGAAGAAACATCTGGAGTATAAGCCCTGATCTCTAAGTTCCCTTGGAAACTTCTTTATTGCTCCCACTTATAACAAGGATTAAATCCCTAATCTTAACATGCTCTCATGAGAGGGACCCCTGAACACAGAAGGGAGAGGGGTTTGGTAAAGGTAGGGTCTCAACAGAAGATGTTACTACAACTCAGTTTATCTCCAGAATCCTTTTGTCTGATCTTATGGACTTCCATTCGTTGACAAGGCAAAATTGTCTGTTCTCAAAGATAGGGTCAATGCAGGATAATTTGAAGATCCGGGTCCTGGTGTCAAATTTGGGGCCTGCCATTTTTACCTAGTTGAAACTGAAGGCTGTTTTCACTTCATTCATGGTTTTAAGATTTTCTTCTGGTGCATTTGCACAGGTCTGGGTTGTTGCTGCTGCTGAAAGTGACATCCCTGAGAATAAAGACAAAAGATGATGGTGGATAAATGGTCTATGGTACTAGAGTATAGGATCAGAGGTCGTCCTCCTCACAGGTGGAAAGGCACCTAAAGAGCATGCCACAGACCATGTGTCCAATATTTCATCTTATTACTAAATAACTAAATTTCCTTCCAAAGGAATATCTTCCAATCTTCAACACAGTTTCTGGAGGGAAAGAAAAAGACCATATGACTCTTAAGCAAAGCAGTAGATGCTACCACCCTAGCTCATGGATTTGAGAGCTTCTTTTGATGTTGAGGACACTGTTCGTTATCATCCGACCTTCAGTTATTAACATGTTAGTCAATTTACATTGAGTAACTGATTTTCCAGAGGCAAACGCAGGAATCTTTTCCGATAAGTGATAACGATACTGCAACATCATTGCCTCGTAATCTGTTACTCTTTTCCCAAGTGAAGCAAGAGAACTTCCTTACCAACTGCACTGACTACTCCAGCCTGCAGTAGTCAATCTAATATTAGAAGATTAACCTCCAATGGGGCAACCAGAATGCCAAATAATGGATAGATTTCCTCCAGTATTACAGATGGGAGTTCCAAAGTCATTGCCATCCTGTCTGCAAGCTTGTGAAACTGTAAAGATTCCTCAGAGAGAGAGGAAGCTGAAGCTACTCCAACATTTTCATGTGGCGAAAAACCAGTTTCTACATTTGGCTCTAATTACTGGTATTCCATCTGAGCACAGGCTCCCCATTTTCCTCCAACAGAGGGTCAGGCACAATGGTGGGAGAACGTGAAGCTCCGATTTGATGGGCAAGCTTTTTCCTCACCTCAAAAGAGAAGGGAGTTCCTATGCGAATGATGCTATGAAGTCTCTCTACAGTGTTTAGATGGCTGCCAATATGGCCACACCACCTATGGTGGAATTTGCAGGTTGCTGCAATACTCTTATTCCAATACCATATCATAACCTGGAGGATAAACAGGTCTACATGCTCCATATCTGGGATACTCTCTTTTGAGAGGGTGAAATCTAGGAAGGACCTCTGGAAATTTAGCCCAATCCTGTTCATTTCTGGACTGCAGATCTGACTTTGGACCTGCTACCAAGAAACCACAGAACCTGACAAATGCAACATAGTGAAAGACAGACCACTTTTCTGGCTGGGCTTGAAGGTGTTTTGGACAGAGGTACAGAAGTCTCTCAGGAAAACAAACACTTCATTCAACCTCTTTCATTTTCCAGGAGTAAGATCAGAGAAGGATAATTTGAGAGAGGTTTTGTCTTTCCTCCTTTAGATATCAAGCCTTACAGATACATCACGGGATCCTTGTGACTTACTTCGGCTAACAATGAAACTGATGCAGCTGCATAAATTAGCGATGAAGAAATTGTTGCTGGTTCCAGGTCTATCTTGGATCATTTAGATACGGTCAGCACTCCTAGCATTTGGTTCAGGACCTGATACTGACTGATCAGATTAATTTCCTCACTGGGACTTGGCACTGCTAGCAGGAACCTTTTAGTTCTTTGCCTTCTTTTCCAGAACTGAAGCAGACTGATCCAATGGCTTTTCTCAGAACTTGGCCAACAGATCCTTTGGGGCTTTTAGTGTTGGATCTGATCTTGGAAACTGACTGATGCAATCATGGAACTCTATCCTAGAGCACAAACTGGAGCTTTCATCATAGTATTCTTATTCTGAGCTTGTGCTTGGATCCCTTAGAGGTATGAGAGCTCAGTGGCTTCGCTGCCAAAGCTTCTTATATCAGGAGAGCTCTTGGACCACATGCTCTCAGAATGAACATAATGCAGACAGAAACCTCGGACACCTCAAAGGACAGTAGCCCTCATCAAGACATGCTAAGCAGCTGACATTCGTGTCTGATGTTGAAAAGACCATCTGACATGATTCACAGCTCTTAAAACCATGTCTCTTTGCCTTTGAATCCACCATGAAACTGAGACAAAACCAAACCTAACAGCTACTTAACTAATCCAAAAAGAACTAGCCTAAACAAACTATTATTTTCCTAATTATACCAACTACACCAAGAGTAAAATACTATGTAAGGCACTAAAAATTTTTTAAGAGAAGGCGCCAGATCTGAGGGATCCAGAGAAGTGTGTGTCCATTTGCTGGTGAGGTTGCTAGGAACTGAGACAACAGAGGGCACCATGCACGCTTTTACAGCCTCATCTCTCAGAATATTCAGGAACTCTGAGGGGAGCAGTCAGAAGGGCATGCAAGCACTTCAATGCCACAAGAAGGTTCCACTGTCTGATTTGGTGATCCCTTCCAACTTTAAGTTCTATGACTTTAAGTTGCACCAGCCAGTGTAGCCCATGAGTGGGAATATGCAGAAGATTCTCAATGAATTCTTATTAAGATTATTCACAATAGATCTCTTCACCTACCCATTCATTAACTCTCCTTTTCATGGAGAATACAGTGGATACTTCCAATCACCCATTTCCAGGGAGCCCTGTCTCCCACCAGTGTTCTAACCTAATCTATGTTAAGGCTGAAACGTATGAAGTTGGAAGCCCTGACATCCCTCCAGCGTCTGCGAGGTCTTCTCCAACCAGCTTTTGCTGGAGCAAATACATAAAGCAGGCAGGCTGGTATGGACTCTGGCACGCGGTGCAGTGTTGAGTCAGTTGGGAAGACACTGGACGCTGGTTGGTCCAACGCCTGACATTCTTGGTTGTAATGTGATGAAACCATCAAGTGCCTTTAATGTTTTGTTGCTGTTTCACCTACCTAGCCCCTCTGCAAATTTACAGATGTTTGCTAGAGATGTTAGTTAAATTCTATTTGGTCTAAAAAAAAATTGATTATGACATGTTCATCAGCAGGTAGGCAGTTCATCTGATGACAAAGTGGGTGAATCCTTCAGGGACTAGCTTACTTTCAAGAGTTCTGAGAGGTATTGTTTCAAAAGGAAAAGGAAATGAGCTGGAAGTCATGGGAGGAATATCCTTCCTCTGCCGGAAATTTGTATCCGACATTGTCAGTTTCAGGCCCCTCCCGTCCTACAGGCTTGGAAACCAAGACAAGCCGCAGCAGCAGCAAAGATTGCAGGCAGAGGTTTACTCAGAACAAGCGTCCTAGTGTTCAACACCCAAATGCAGAATGCTCAAGACATGTACATTAATGCTAAAAGCATGAAACTTTGAGCATGAAGTCTCAGTTATGCACTGAGAATGAACAATATGGGTCTTGTAACATACTTACACTTCGAGAAATCTGGCACAGAAAAAAATCTCAAATTATACCAACAAGTGAGGAAAAAAAAAATCACACTTTCCAAAACCAACTGTTTTCTAAAAAAGTTTTTTCACGCCAAGGATTTTTTTTTTTTTAAGACATTTTAGTGTTTTTGTGGTGTATGTGGTGCGCTTGTTTTTGGTTGTTTTTTGGGGGGGTGGGTGGGAAGGAAGTAAAGGAATTTAATAATACCATACTTTTGCAGCATCTAACACATAATGTGACATTGTAGCCTATATAATTTACACTAAGAACTAGAAAACTCATTTAATTAAAAAATGTTATGGGTTAGGCTTCAATCCAAAAAACAGTTACGGAAACGTATAGTCCCACTGAACTTAATAAAACTACTTCTATGTAGTTACATGTATGCTTTAACTGATGGCAGGATTGGGAAACCAACAAGTAAGGATCTGATACAATGCCCACTGATATCAGTGGAAAGACTCCCATTGATTTAAATGGGCTTTAGACCAGGCTTGAAGAGAAACAATAGCAAAGCAAGGAAAATTCCTTGCAATTTAGTTTGTTCATATAGTATGATAATTGTAGATTGGTTTTTAATTTATAGAACTTCAAAATGTACTACAGAGTATTTATTGATGTGTAATAAATATAAAGGTTACAAAGTAAAGGACTCAAAAGTTAGAAAATGAAAGAATTAAGGTTGTGTATAGAATCTTTATTCAGCCCCCTTGTGCATATGCATTATTATACAGTCTTTAATTACATCACATAGTATTTTTTCCACAGGACTCCTTCATTCAGAATAGACACTGCTCACTTAACGAGCAGCTATTCAATATTTTGTTTTCTCCTCACTGTTGAATCTACCACTCTAGGCCTTATTTACTGCACACTACTCAAACCATGCTCTGAAGACAGAATTAATACTTTCCTCATGGGCTTTTCTATGGCACTCATCATTACATTATGTGAGAGTTTCACAAACATTAATGTATTTTCACAATACCCCCATACAGCGGAAGTTAATAATCCTTGTTTTACAGACTGAGAACTGAGGCACAGACATATTAAGGTCTAAAGTATCCACTGATTTTGGGTGTCCAATTTGACACACCTACAACATGGTTTTTCAGAGTCGTCTTATACTGTATAGCACACAGTGATTTCAGTTGCAGCTGAGAGTCCTCAGCATTTCTGCAAGTCAAACTGCAGGTTCTTAAGACAGACACCCATGAAATGAGGAATTACTGACCTCTTGTGAAAAGGTTAGATTTTTAAGCAACTTCCCTATCATCACACAGACACAGAGATAGGCTTCATTTCCCCAGGACAGCATTCAACTGCCTTAACCAGACCCTCCTATCTCTTCTTGCAATCCCCTGCCTCATTCACTATTAAACCTTCCAACTTCTGCAAAAAAAAGGCATTCTATAGACTACAGTATCCTTCACTACACCATCCTGGTCAATCCTCAGAGCAGGTCCATCCTGGGCACTGAAGGAAGCACAGGTCCACTGGGAAAGAACAGTATGTGGCATGTAATTAAAGGCTGAATCATAATGCAGATGCACAATAGGGCCAAATTACAGAAGCCAGAATTAAGGTTGCCTACACATTTCCTATCTTTCAAGTGCTTCACTTTGCAAGCCTAATAATGTTCTTTTACCATAATTTGTAGATGTAATTTGCTGGGTTTTAAAAAAAGCAAACTGAAAAAAATAGAAAATCCATCATGTGTCATCATATTGACACCCACATGGATCATTAGCAAGGTTGGAAGTAACTTTAGCAGAGTAACTGGTAACAATAGTAAATTGTCATCCTCTACATGGACCAACATTAGAGTCAGATAAGATACTTTACCAAGAGTTTCACAGATATTTGCTGACAGCAGAGGAATGGCGAGACTCAGGAACCTTGGGCTCCAGGCCAGGCTCTGGAGGGCAACGGGCACTAGAGGACCCAGACTTTTCTGCCCATTCCCACAAGATTCACCCCTTCTGCTCATCCCCTCCAACCTGTCCCTGCCTCAGTTCTGTCTCTCTCTCAACTGTCTCCTCATCCAAGTCCTATTCTCCACTCAGGCATTTTATCCTACTACCAATTTCCTTACCTAGCCATTCCCAGTTCCCCCTCACCTCCTTCTCTGATTTGTCTTCCCTCTGGTCTCCAATTGTAGCCCCATCGCCCCCCAGTTTCCATCTCCTTCTCAGAGCTCTTCATCTAATCTTGATGTCCCATGTCACTCCCTCAACTCTTTTCCCAGCCAGTCCCAGTTGTCCCTTTCACCTCCTTATCCAGTCTCAGTCTTCCCTCCATCCACTGGCTCTCAGTCTGCTCCCCACCCACACACCTCCATTTCCCACCGTCTCCCAGTACAAATCTCCTTATCAAGCCAGTCTGAGATAGACCCTGGCACCAGGCTCCCTGTCCCAATCTACTCCCCATATCCAGCCCTCCAGGTCAGGTTCTTCTTCCTTTTGCATTCAAATAATGCAGCTTCCTTCTTCATGCTACTTGCACTCAGCAGGAGAGCACAGAGAGCTGAGAAATAGGCTGGCTGCTCTCAGTTTGGTGCCTGGACCTGGCATGGCCCCGAGCAGCTGGAAACTGAAATTGCAAGGAAAGTCCTACTGAGCTCTGGCAGCCCTGGGCTGGAACATACCCATTTTGGATGGAATCTTCAGGGAACTGCGAAGCTCTACCAAGTCTCTGCTGAGCATGTGTGAACTCTGGTTTCTGAAAGGCTTATAACTTGGCCAAATTTTTCACAGGGATGGCAAAAGGCACAACCCTGACAGATACAAATGTACTAGGAACCAGGGGTGGACAAGCTTGGGGTGCATTCAAGCTTCTCAAAGAAAAAGTCACCAATTTTTAACTTGGGCATACTTTTCTCTAATCTTGGTCTCAAATAGCTAAACCATTTTGGCTGAAAGTTTCCCAAAAAATCAGCCTCAGGCAGACATTTAGCATGGAAGTTTTCAATCAAAATGATTGAAGTTCTGCAAAATTATAAGCAACAGAAAATAGGATCTTAAAATGGGAAGTGCTACCAACTCTCCTATAACACACCTCACTAAAGTAAATTCTATTACTTTTAAAGCTGAGATGTGGGAACAGATCTGAAGTTTTTGAGCAGATAAGATATGTTTAGTGAAGTGCAGATTAAAGAGATTCTACTGTATTTTATAATTCTGCAATTTCTTCCACTGAGGGGTCTCAAAGCACTTTACAATCATGAATAAAGCCTCAAAACCACCATGGTGAGGTGTAACACACAGAGATTATTAAGGACTTGTTCAAGGTGACAGCAAATCAGTTACAGAGCTGGAATAGTAACTCTGATCTGTCTTCTCTGTCTTGTGTTTTAACCACTAGAACATACTGCCTCACTCATTGCATTCTGTATTGCAAGTGAAGAAGTAAATATGAAAAATGATTTTTAAATTCTTATTTCATTCTTATCAGGTCCTAAAAATCTTGTGTATATATAAGTTAGCAAAAGATAACTAGAAAAATAATGTTGTTCTTAATCTGAAGAAATATCAGCACTTTTAAATGCCATTTTCAATGTTAACATAGTCATTTTTCTAAATTCACTATAGTAAAAAATATGTGCTAACATTTAGATATTAAGTACACTGCTTTAAATACAATTAAGTACAGACTTTTGAAGCAACTGAATTTGGTCATAAACTACTAATAAATAGCAAACATCACTGAGAAAGTTTAACTCTGGTAGGTACTTTTTATAATAACTGAAAATTATTAAAAAAGTGGTTTGAATTAAGGAGTCTGTAAACAAAAGTTTAAGTACAAAAATCCCCAAATTTCAATTGAATTCTTAGCACATTAAATAGCCTGATAAAATTATGCAAACTAAAAGTACATTTAATGTATCTGTGCACAGAATTTTTTTTCATTAACATGAACAGAACATACCAGATAAAATAAGTAGTTCAATAATTTCTGCATCTCCCAGATAGGCAGCAGCATGTAAAGGGGTCCTCTTTTCATTATCCTGTAGTAAGAGGGGGGAAAAAGGGTGTTTTTTTTAAATAAAGACATCTGTTTTAGCATTCTGTATGATTCATAAAAAAGTTAAAGAATAAGATTCCATCTTCCAAATACTGAACATTTTATATTTTAGGAAGCAGAGATATTAAACCAAAGAATCACTGAGTTATCACACTTATGTAGTCTGTAACAAACATGCTCTCACTTAGCAATTATGACAGCCCTGTACAGTCATTCAGGACATGATCCTGAAAGATGCCAATTCCCAAGTACTCGGGACACGTCAGGATGAGGCCATAAATTAAATCAAAATCCATTTGTTTCTTTGGAAGGGGAAAAGTTGTGGGGGAATGTAAAAGTGAGGCTTTCCTAAGCAGCTCAGAGAATGTTAATACAATGAGTATCAACAGGTGTGATCTATGTTTTATGTGACAAGTTGAAGGGTAACTCATGAAACCAGGCTGTAATATTTTCATCATGGTCGCAAATTTAATGGAAAATGCAAAACTTGGATGTTGGACATGAAAAAAATATCAGCAGAAAACATGAAATTCAAACTTTCACCAGCTTTTTGCTTACTGCATATATGCACAGAAAAGCCCGAGAGGTGGATGTAATTGGCAAACTGATCTCACAGACATAGAAAAGACAGTGCAGGAGGCAAGTGGGACTTAGGTGCTTTTGGGTAGTCTCAGGCTAATATCCTTTTGAAGACACAGTTTAGAATCCACATGTGAGAAATTAAAGAGGACATCTGAGTTGGACTGAACTGAAGAAGATAACAGACTTTCAGAAGGCTAGCACAGAATATTTCCCAAATCTGGCAAATACTGGCATTAGTTTATGCGCACGAGTCCACCGTGAAAATGGTGAAAGATCATTTTCTCATTATGTTGACTGTTAAAGGCTAACTGTAGGAAATTAAAACCTAATAAACTGCTTCTGTACAGCATGCTGTAGCAAAATTAGTTAAAAACAAAATAACAAAACCAAAAACCCCTTCAGTACAGCAGATAGGTTCATTTTATTGAAATGTGTTGAGCTTTGGAACAAGTTACAAACAAATTACTTTTGGATTCTTGGAATTTTTCAGTGAAGCCCTAAACATGCTTTAAAAGCAAGTGGAAATTTTGTTTTTCCCTCTAGGGGAATGTACCAAAACATTTCTAGCAGATTGCAGAAAGAACATTGTTTGATTATACTGGCCACTAAAATGTGTTTATTAAATTTAATGTTTCCATATTATCTATCATTTTACCATTTTAAAGAAGCACTTGTTTTTTCCACTCACGCAACAAAAGGCAACTTTACTCATGGATTTCAGATTAATGAACACTGGCATACAGGCCTACGTTTTCAATTTTTTTTTTAAACCAAAAACACTTTTTTTTTGCTTGCTTTCAAATACATTCTCTTTTCAAACGTAAGTAAATCCCCAAAGCAATTTCAATTTCTCATCTCATCCCCCAAGGTACTGTCTTTATTGTTTTAAACTTTCAGAGTTGCAGTGCTGGGGGGTGTGGAGGCACATTTTAGTGTTTATTACTCAAAGATAAAAGTCAGCACCACAAAAATCCCTAAAGTAGCTGAAATTACTTGGTAGTTAGCTTCAAATGCACTCAAATGTGGGATTATGGCAGTTCAGTAGCAATAATATAGTTATATGGCTAAGATGACATCTATTCTAAAAATGCCTTTTTTTTAAAAAAAAGGAAAATTAAAAGTAAGTACTCTCTCATGCTTGATCTCCACCCAAAAGAGAAAATGTATTTAGAAAGTTCCAGAATTTATCCAGCAGTTATGGCAATAGAAAAAGAAAGGTTTCTGCTCTTGTTGTTTCTCCTCTTAGATAACTGAAAACTGACTGCTACTGAATTTCAAACCTAGCATTGACATAACCCTGAATGAGGAATCTATGCTTTGCCTTGTTTAAATATTTATTCTGAAATAAAGGTAACATTTCAAAATAGGAACACAAGTAATGTGACAGAACTGTCATATCTGGCTTATTGTTAGAGAAGTGAAACAAAAAAATGGAGAACAACATTCATTACACATCAAGTTTATAAACCATCTATAAAGTAAGAATTTTAACTTAAATGAGTGGATTAAACTATTTTTAACAGATGCTATTAGGGAGGATCATATGCTGGAAATTCAAAAAGCATTAATTTGAATGATCACCTAATTCTATCAAAAAGTAACTAATGTCAAATTCTACCCACCTTAATTGCAGGACGAAACAGGACAAAGATGGGCCACTAGGAAACTGGCTCTTGATTATCTAAGCAATGGAACATTCTCTGGGAAGCATTTACACTCTGGAGGAGATGATGCACAATGGCCAGTAGGGAAGCCTGGTTTGAACCCTACCCCACTCTGGCTAATTGGACAAGTTCCTCTAGTTTCTCACTAAGAAGCTAGGCTACAGGAGCGAAAACTCTGCATAGATGGTATACTGAAAAACTATAGTGATGTCAACTCCCTTTAAAAACAAAACAAACACACCAATTACAATACGACTTGTGTTTTCTTAAAGACCCTGGAGTCATGTTACTAAGAAAGAATCTTAGGTTCTATTAAGAAAAAAGTTTCTAGCCTTCAGAGTTGTGGAGAAAAGGTTGAAAATATGAACTGTAAAGGCTCAAAAGACAGAAGGCAAATAAAAAGAACCCAAATTGTGTGTTTAAATGTGATTTTTAAGCCAAATCCACATTTTAAAGCCTAACTCATGATTTTGAATCTTATCAATAATTATTAAATCCATCCAAGCATTTAAATGTTTTTGCGTTTTAATGGGATTAAGCACTGCCGTAAAATTCATTTAAAACATGAGCTTAGATGAAAAACAGAAAGACTAACTGTTGTTCATTAATGCACAATTAGAACTGTGCATAGCAGATTACAGGAATTAACATTACATTAATCTTTTCAGCATTTTGTAGGAAAGACTCTGCATGGACTTTTGTGCGGTATTCTGTATCATGGCACTAAGGTCAATTCTGGCACAATACTTAAGTTTTATAAAAGCATATTGCTATAAAAAGCTAGATCAAGCGAAATGTTTCAAAACAAGTTTTCTAAATGACAAGGAAGAAAGATTTATAAACAAACATCCCCTGCACTAACTACAATCCAAGTACTGCCATATTCTGACTAGGGCCCTACCAAATTCATGGTTGCGCAAAATGCATCATGGACCATGAAATCTGATCTCCCCTGTGATATCTGGCTAGTGTAGAAGAGGTGGTTCTGATCTCCCCTGTGTTGCTGGGGGCACCCCAGCCAGTGGCTCCTACTTTGTGCCAAGCTCCGGCTTCTAGTCCTGGCCAGGCTGGGGGACTTCCTCTTCCCCTGCAGAGACCACTCCCAGGGCCAGGTCAGACCTACCTTCGGGAACCTGCCCCAGCTACATGAAGCTCCGCAACTGTGCTGCCTTTTTCTGCACTGCCTTCAGAGCTGGTGCCAATCCTGTGACTTCTCCTACAATAGCTTTGTGACCGCAATGAACCCCTTTTGTGTCAGGACCCCCATGGCTATAACACCATGAAATTTCAGATGTAAACACCTGAAACCGTGAAACTATTTTTAAAATCCTATGACTGAGAAATTGACCAAAATGGATCCTGAATTTGGTAGGGCTATAATTATGACAGTCTGTCAGGACATGAAAGTGAAACTGATTAGTTTACCTTTGCTGTCCAACCAAAATGAAAAGGAAATACACTGGACCCTCACTAGAACGCGGGGTTCGGGATCCATGTGCGGTGCCGCATTAACGCAGGGACCGCATTATAGCAGGGGCCATGTTACCAAGGATCCCCATTTAAATATTTAAATTTGGGATCCTTCACCAAGACTGTACTAGATGTGAATCTGCATTCTAGCGATGTGCGCTCTAGCGAGGATCCGTTGTAGAATAAGTAGTTTAAAATAAATTTCATTATTAAAAATCCCTTAATTATCTAAAGCAGGGGTGGGCAAACTTTTTGGCCTGAAGGCCACATCGGTATATGGAAATTGTATGGCAAGCCATGAACGCTCACAAAATTGGGGGTAGAGATGTAGGAGGGGGTGAGGGCTCCAGAGTGGTATCAGAAAAGAAGTTCAGGGTGCAGGAGGGGGCTCCGGGTTGGGGTATGGGAGTGGGTGTGGGCTCCAGGCTGGGACCGAGGTGTTCGGAGGGCAGGAGGGGGATCAGGTATGGGAGGGGTGTGAGGGCTCCAGCTGGGGGAACGGGCTCTGGGGTAGGGCTGCGGATGAGGGGTTCAGAGGGTGGGAGAGGGATCAGGGCTGTGGCAGGGCGTGGTGGGGGCTCAGGGGTGCAGACTCCAGGCAGCGCTTACCACGAGCAGCTCCTGGAAGCATGTCCCCACTCCAGCTTCTAGGCGCAGCCAGGCGGCTCGGCGCGCTGCCCCATCTGCACGCACCAGCCCTGCAGCTCCCATTGGCCAGGAACCGCAACCAATAGGGGCTGCGGGGGCAGCGCCTGACCACACCTCCATGTACTACGTATGAGCCAGCGGGGGGAGATCATGCCAGCTGCTTCCTGGGAGCCGTGTGGAGCGGGAAAAGCCCTCGACGCCACTCCCAGGCTGAAGCAACAGAGCAGGGCAAACCCCCGACCCAGCTCTCTGGCGGGAGCTGAGGGCTGGATTAAATGGTCTGATGGGCCGGATGCGACCCACGGGCAGCAGTTTGCCCACACCTGAGCTAAAGTATGGTTAGTAATATAATTAAAGAAAACGGGTTTCTAAAAACCCTCAAAATATCCTATGATGTTTAATTGGCCTGTCCCTTAAATAAATTGTTGTGGTAGACTGGATTTACAATGCTCATCCCATTCTTCTATTCAAATACGTGTGCAGAACTATATATTTAGTATGATGCTCAAAAACCTATTTGTGTATATTACCAATGTTTCCTGCATGAGCTAGAACTGATGAAAGGGTGTGGGGCAATAAGCCCAAGGATAACTCTTCAAGACTTCAAGCTCCATGCCCTCCCTTCTCTTTTGCAGAAGCTTAAGGAGAGCTCTTCCACTGCTTCCCTTCATCATTGGCTGGTGCAGTGGGAGCTCCCTTGTCTGTTTCAATCTATCTTAAGTAGGGTGTTTTAACCATTTAGCTGACTTTGATAGGATCACCATCCTGACACCGGAAAACTCCAAAACTAATTATACATAGTGGTTTAATAGTGTTAGGCAAGAGTTAAAATTCAGTTAGCAGCCAAAACAAAAACCTACATAACTAACAAGCAGGAACACCGGAAGCCCAAGGACACCGACAACCGTAAACACTTGATAAACCTATATGGTCAAATGTCCACCCAGTAAATCGGCCCTTAGAACAGAACAAACCCTCCCTTCACAGCCCTCCAGATATCTGTAAACACTCACCCGCACCCCACCCCTTTGCCTTAAGTTAGTCATGAATAATTGATGTAATCGAAACAGTTTGATGAGTGTGTTCTGTTCCTGTCTCTGCCACGTTAAATGCGCTCTCTGTCTCTGAAACAATGTTTGTCTCTGTAAGAACAAGATAAATGCAAATGAAGTGATAAAAGAAAGATATAATTGGTCACTGTAACCCCACACCTTTGAAGCTGTTTACCAGTCTTCCCGGTGCAGTGAATAAATCCTTTTTCAGTATTTGCCTGTGTGGTCTGATTCTTGGGGAAAAAAACTTCTTGATTAACAAGAGTTCTATGTATTTTAAAGTACAAAGTGCCCTGTGAGTTTTACCTATTTGTCCCAATGCATTTTCTGTGAAGTAACACGCAACATAATAGCCATTTTTATGACACGTCAAAGCTGACAGCTCCTCAGAGAAGGGACCCTGTCTTCCAACATGTTAATACAGTTCCTAAACACAATCCCCCAGTTCTGACTGCAGCTTCTAAAAGTTACTGAAATATAACAATTACCTTCCATTCGCCTTCTAAATAATCAAGCATCTACTGAACCTGAACATTTTGAAGTGCAACATTTGTTAAAGTATGAATCCAACCTTCTTCCCACTAAACCTTTGTTCAAAAATTCCTCTTTATCCTATTTTAACTCCAAAAAGAGGAAATACAAAAAAAAAAAAAGGAAACTAGTTAAATTAAATTTTAACAAAAGTCACTAGAGTGAAATGCCTGCAAGCTGCCTGGAAACTATTTAAAAACATGAGAGAGGCTCAAACTAAACATATGCCAGTCACGTCAATGTAATTAAAGCTATATCGTTTCATACCCAAAATAAAACTTTATTTGGAGGAGTGGAGTATCTGTTACAAGTATTCAGTCAGCTGGTAAATATTTTACTTTAATGTATATGGTAACTATATCTTTATACAATTTTTAAAAAGGTAGAAATTGAACTTTAAGTGGAAAAAGTTTGTGCAAAGAACATTTGTGAGTAAATGAACTGTTCAAATTTTAGGAATTTTTTTTCCTTTATGTGAAATAGGCCAAGCATCAGATGTTTGCCAATGCCTTTCTACCAGACTCCTCCTCATTAACATCTGTATAAATAAAACAGTTTCATGCAGAAAAGGGGCAGAGAACTTTTACTATATGCTTTTCAGCTAACATATAGTACCCCAAACTTCAATGGCTTTGATAACTATAGGAATTTTTTCTTGCAGGATTCAGAGTTCAGTGAGGTATATGCTTTTGGCATTCAATTCTCAACTGATGTCATGAACTACCGTTTACCCAAATGTGACTGTGCCAAGTGTGTGTCCTGTGGGGAAACAGTTCTACCATCTAAGGTCCTATCCAGGATATAAATTTTTATATAAGGATAGCATTACCATTTTATACAAGGCACTGGTGAGACCTCATGTGGAACACTGTGTACAAAGATGAATTCAAACTGAAACAGGTGCAGAGAAGGGCTACTAGGATGATCAGAGGAATGGAGAACCTACCCTTCATGAGGAGACTTAAGGAGCTTGGCTAGTTTTGCCTAACAAAACAAAGGATATGGGGAGATAGGATTTCTCTCTCTTTGTATATATATCTATGTGTGTGTGTATAGATATAGATATATACATATATATAAACACACACACACCCATCACAAGGATAAACACCAGGGAGGGAGAGGAGTTATTTAAGTTACAGACCCATGTTGGCACACAAACAAATGTATATAAACTGTCCATCAGTAAATTTAGGCTTGAAATTAGACACATATTTCTAACCATCAGAGGAGTGAAGTTCTGCAACTGCCTTCCAAGAGAAGTAGTGGGGTTAAAATCCTAACTGGTTTTAAGAGTGAGCTTGATAAGTTTATGGAGGGTACGATATGATAAGATTGTCATATAGCCCTTTTGCAACTGCTATTAGCAAATATCTCCAATGGCCAGAGATGGGACACTACTGGGGGAGGGCTCTCAGCTACTACAGATGATTCTTTCCCAGATGTCTGGCTGATGGATCTTGCTCACATGCTCAGGACCTAACTGATCACCATATTTGGAGTTGGGAAGGTATCTTCTCCCAGATCAGATCGGCAGAGATTTCAGAGGGTTGCCTTCCTCTACAGCCTGGGTCACTTACTGATTTGAACTAGACTCTAGAGCAGGGGTTCTCAAACTTCACTGCACCCCGACCCCTTCCTGACAACAAAAATGACTATATAACTCCAGGAGGGGGGACCAAAACCTGAGCCCATCCAAGCCTCAACATCCTGGGCAAGGGGGCCAAAGCCAAAACCTGAGTCCTATAACCCAGGGCTGAAATCCTTGGGCTTGGGCCCTGAGCCCCAGCAAGTCTAATGCCAGCCCTGGCAACCATTACAATGAGGTCGCGACCCACTCTGGGGTCCCGACCCACAGCTTGAGAACCACTGCTCTAGAGTGAATCTGTAACTTGAAGCCTTTAAATCAAGATTTGAGAATTTCAGTAACTGAGTCAGAAGTTACGGGCCTAACTACAGGAGTGGATGAGTGAGGTTCTGTGGCCTGCAATGTGTAGGTTGTCAGACTAGATGATCAGGATGGTGGTCCCTTCTGGCTGTAAAGTCTATGAGCTTGGGATTCAGCCCAAAGAATAGTTATTACCTTATCATTAGGTATCACTTTCAAATTAAGAAAAGGCAAACAGACTCACTATTACCAAAGAGAAGAGCCTATTTCCTTACATCTTTAAAAGCATATATTCAAAAGGTAAAACAGATTCATTTTAAAACTTTTTACTAATTTGACAGTTAGTGAAAACAGTGTAAAAATCATTTTAGATTCAGCCCATGTGGAGCCCTTGTTTTTCCTCTAAACTTAGGATCTCAGAAAAGATGACATTTTATTACATATACTTAATTTAGCAGGCTACAGAATTTCCACCCCCCACTAAGGTTATAGAGAAGATATTAGTCCTGTTTGCCCAGGACACAAATCACCCAATTCCAGAAAGTATAACTTTCTTTACAAGGAAAAAGACTTCAATTTTACACTTTGCTATAGAGCTTATATAACTCCTAAAGGCCAACAGCTATAAATAGACTCCACACAGTTTCTTGGCATCGCTACTGCATTGGTTCCTTATTTACTCATTCTTACAGGTCTGCACAGCAAGCAGGCTTTTGACATTTCTCTCTCTGTATTTTGGAACCCTTCAAAGAGAAAACAGCTCTGTGAACCCTTAGCTTCTGGAAGGATTAACCTTGAATTCAATTTTTTCAAAATTCCAAAGAAGTCAAGCCATTTTAAGAAAACAGTCTATGTTAACACTTTCTGCCAATACATTTTCACCTTTATGCTCCCTGAACATTCTATAATATTGCTATCATTTTGGCAGTCCTATCTGATCAGGCTTTTGCACAGTGCAAGTACAGTTCATCAAATATTCCCATCCTAAATGCCATCCTGAAAACAGTTTATGTACAAGTTTAACTTTGCCCACATGAACAGCACCATTGAATTGAATGGGACTTCTCAGGTGAGTGAAGTTAAGCACATGCCTATAAATCTGCGGGATTCCATAATGAGAATTTGCGCATCTTAGAAGGTTTTTTGTCAATACATGAAATGGAGGAAGATAGCTGCCCTCCACATCTTTTGATCTTGATCTTATAAGTCCAAGATTCCCTTCTCTCCCCCGCCCAAGCATTTTAGGACTGTTATCTTGCATAGCATTAAATACAGTAATCCTGATGGCCCAGACTACATCTCGAAAAACCAAACTGTTAGTAATATTTTATTCAACATCATTTCAAATAGAACTCTCATATTTTCAAAACAGATGTGGAAAGCAGACATATTAACACCTAGAAACAAAACTTCACTTTGGTCTTTTTTAAATAATACAATTAATGGTTTGAAATGCTTAGCTGCAACATATAGCAGAAAAAAAAATCAGGTTTAATATGACATTCTTCTGGTAATGAGGAAAGTCATTCCAGTAGCAGGCCTTTGCACTGGTTTGATGTACCTTAAATATTGCAAAAACAAAAGATATAATCCTGGCTAGTATGGCTAATGAAAGTGAAAGAATATCAGATGAGAAAAGTTATATGGCTGACATAAGAGCATACATTATAAGAGCAATAAAAAACCCTTAAACATATGGCTAAACTCTCAACATAAGGCTATCCCACTGCATAGGAAAAACAAAAAGTATGGCAAGAGACCACCTTGGCTTAACCGGAGATCTTCAATGATCTGAAACTCAAGGCACAAAATGAGATTAAACTAGCTAGAGATATAAAGGATAAAAAGAAAGCATTCTACAAATACATTTGAAGCAAGAAGATGATCAAGGACAAGACAACAAACAGAAAAAGTGTAAATGGGTAGAAGTCCTAAATGTCTTTTTTTGTTTCAGTTTTCACCAAAAAGGTTAGTAGCCATCAGATGCCTAAGATAGGGAATACCAGTGTAAATGGGGTAGGATCTGACGCTAAAATAGGGAAAGGACAAATTAATTACTACTAAACCCTGGTCTACACTAGGAGTTGAGGTCAAATTTAGCAGTGTTAAATCAATTTAACCCTGCACCCCTCCACATGACAAAGCCCTTTTTTTCGACTTAAAGGGCTCTTAAAATAGATTTCTTTACTCTATCCCCGACAAGGGGATTAGCACTGAAATCAGCCTTCCCAGGTCGAATTTGGGGTAGTGCGGATGCAATTCGATGGTATTGGCCTCCGGGAGCTATCCCAGAGTGCTCCATTGTGACCGCTCTGGACAGTGCTCTCAACTCAGATGCACTGGCCAGGTAGACAGGAAAAGGCCTGCAAACTTTTGAATCTCATTTCCTGTTTGGCCAGCATGGCAAGCTGCAGGAGAGTGCAGAGCTCATCAGCAGAGGTGATCATGATGGAGTCCCAGAATCGCAAAAGAGCTCTAGCATGGACCAAACAGGAGGTACAGGATCTGATCGCTGTATGGGGAGAGGAATCCGTGCTATCAGAACTCTGTTCCAGTTTTCAAAATGCCAAAACATTTGTCAAAATCTCCCAGGGCATGAAGGACAGAGGCCTTAACAGGGACCTGAAGCAGTGCCGCGTGAAACTTAAGGAGATGAGGCAAGCCTACCAGAAAACCAGAGAGGCAAACGGTCGCTCCAGGTCAGAGCCCCAAACATGCCGCTTCTATGATAAGCTGCACGCCATTTTGGGGGGTTCAGCCACCACTACCCCAACCCTGTGCTTTGACTCCATCAATGGAGAGGGAGGCAACACGGAAGCAGGTTTTGGGGATGAGGAAGATGATGAGGAAGAAGTTGTAGAAAGCTCAAAGCAAGCAAGCAGAGAAACCAGTTTTCCTCACAGCCAGGAACGGTTTCTCACCATGGACCTGGAGCCAGTACCCCCCGAACCCACCCAAGGCTGCCT
The DNA here is from genome assembly GCF_965140295.1 of Lepidochelys olivacea. Lineage (NCBI taxonomy): Eukaryota > Metazoa > Chordata > Testudines > Cheloniidae > Lepidochelys > Lepidochelys olivacea. The sequence goes on along the minus strand of NC_140412.1, from coordinate 205,713,823 downwards.
CCGGGACCCACCAGGTAGAGAAGGGACCTCTGGTGCGTGTACCTTTATAAAATAGCATATATGGTTTAAAAGCAAGCATGTTTAATGATTCATTTGCCATGTCATTCACAGCCAGTACAGCTACTGGAAAAGTCTGCTAATGTGTCTGGGGATGGGGCGGAAATCCTCCAGGGACATCTCCATAAAACTCTCCTGGATGTACTTCCAAAGCCTTTGCAAAAGGTTTCTGGGGAGGCAGTCTTATTCCATCCACCATGGTAGGACACTTTACCACGCCACGCCAGTAGCGTAGTTGGGAATCATTGCAGAACAAAGCATTGCAGTGTTTGTTTGCTGGCGTTCAAACAACATCAGTTCTTTATCTCCCTGTGTTATCCTCAGGAGAGTGATATCATTCATGGTCACCCGGTTGAAATAGGGTGCTTTTCTTAAGGGTACATTCAGAAGTGCCTGTTCCTCCTGGGCTGTTTGCCTGTGGCTGAACAGAAATGTTCCCCACTGTTAGCCAGGTGGTGGGGGGAAGGGTGAGGGGTTAGCCAAGCGGTGGGGGGAGGCAAAATGCAACCTTGTAACGAAAGCACGTGCTATGTATGTAATGTTAACAGCAAGGATTACCATGAAAGAGTGTACCAATTGTTCTATAAAATGTATCTTTTTAAATACCACTGTCCCTTTTTTTTTCCTGCACCCCAGCTGCATGTGTTTAAAGGATCACAGGATCTTCTCCTTCCCAGAGGCTAGTGAAGATTAGAAGGCGGAAAAAAACGCACTCGCAATGAAATGTTCTCTGAGCCCATGCTGTCCTCCCACACCGAGAGCACAGACGAATGCGTGGAGGCAGACAATGTCAGAGTGCAGGAAATCACAATATGAACACGAGGAGAGGTGGTGGGCTGAAGATGATAGGTGGCGGCAGCAGCATCAGAGGAGGCAGGACTCAATTCTGAGGCTGCTGGAGGATCAAACTAATATGCTCCAGCGTATGGTTGAGCTGCAGGAAAGGCAGCTGGAGCACAGACCGCAGCTACAGCCCCTGTGTAACCGACTGCCCTTCTCCTCAAGTTCCATAGCCTCCTCACCCAGACGCCAAAGAACATGGCGGGGGGGGGGGGGCTTCAGCCACCCAGCCACTCCACCCCAGAGGATTGCCCAAGCAACAGAAGGCTGGCAGTCAATAAGTTTTAAAGTGTTGTGTGGCCTTGTCCTTCCCTCCTCCACCACCCCTCCCGGGCTACCTTGGCAGTTATCTCCCTATTTGTGTGATGAATAAATAAAGAATGCATGAATGTGAAGCAACAATGACTTTACTGCCTCTGCAAGTGGCGATCGAAGGGGGAGGGGAGGGTGGTTAGCTTACAGGGAAGTAGAGTGAACCAAGGGAGGGGGGGTTTCATCAAAGAGAAACAAACAGAACTTTCACACCGTAACCTGGCCAGTCATGAAACTGGTTTTCAAAGCTTCTCTGATGCGTACCGCGCCCTCCTGTGCTCTTCTAACCGCCCTGGTATCTGGCTGCGCATAACCAGCGGCCAGGCGATTTGCCTCAACCTCCCACCCCACCATAAACGTCTCCCCCTTACTCTCACAGATATTGTGGAGCACACAACAAGCAGTAATAACAGTGGGAATATTGGTTTCGCTGAGGTCTAAGCGAGTCAGTAAACTGCGCCAGCGCGTTTTTAAACATCCAAATGCACATTCTACCACCACACTGCACTTGCTCAGCCTGCAGTTGAACAGCTCCTGACTACTGTCCAGGCTGCCTGTGTACGGCTTCATGAGCCATGGCATTAAGGGGTAGGCTGGGTCCCCAAGGATACATATAGGCATTTCAACATCCCCAACCATTATTTTCTGGTCTGGGAATAAAGTCCCTTCCTGCAGCTTTTGAAACAGACCAGAGTTCCTGAAGATGCGAGCATCATGTACCTTTCCCAGCCAACCCATGTTGATGTTCTTGAAACGTCCCTTGTGATCCACCAGTGCTTGCAGCACCATTAAAAAGTACCCCTTGTGGTTTATGTACTGGCTGCCTTGGTGCTCCGGTGCCAAGATAGGGATATGGGTTCCGTCTATGGCCCCACCACAGTTAGGGAATCCCATTGCAGCAAAGCCATCCACTATGACCTGCACGTTTCCCAGAGTCACTACCCTTGGTAGCAGCAGATCTTTGATTGCATTGGCTACTTGGATCACAGCAGCCCCCACAGTAGATTTGCCCACTCCAAATTGATTCCCAACTGACTGGTAGCTGTCTGGCGTTGCAAGCTTCCACAGGGCTATTCCCACTTGCTTCTCAACTGTGAGGGCTGCTCTCATCTTGGTATTCTGGCACTTCAGGGCAGGGGAAAGCAAGTCACAAAGTTCCATGAAAGTGCCCTTACGCATGCGTAAGTTTCGCAGCCACTGGGAATCGTCCCAGACCTGCAACACTATGCGGTCCCACCAGTCTGTGCTTGTTTCCTGGGCCCATAATCGGCGTTCCACGGCATGAACCTTCCCTATTAGCACCATGACCACCACATTGCCAGGGCCCCTCCTTTGAGAGAAGTCTGTGTCCATGTCCTCATCACCGTGCTGATGTCGCCTACTCGCCCGGTTTCGCTTTGGCAGGTTCTGGTGCTGCACATACTGCTGGATAATGCGCATGGTGTTTAATGTGCTCCTAATGGCCTAAGTGATCGGAGCGGGCTCCATGCTTGTCGTGGTATGGCGTCTGCATGGAAAAAAGGCGTGGAACGATTGTCTGCCATTGCTGTGATGGAGGGAGGGGCGACTGACGACATGGCTGGCTTACAGGGAATTAAAATCAACAAAGGGGGTGGCTTTACATCAAGGAGAAACAAAAACAACTGTCACACAGAATGGCCCCCTCAAGGATTGAACTCAAAACCCTGCGTTTAGCAGGGCAATGCTCAACCCATAGAGCTATCCCTCCCCCGCCAGGTATTCTAGGCAGGACTGAATCTCTATTAAACTTTTCAAGGTGCCCCTGACAGACCTCACCGAAACAACTGTCGGCCATTGATTTCACGGAGGTGGGGGTGGGGGGGGGAGCAAATGAATACAAAACAAATCTGGTCTATTTCTTGTTTTATAGATTCATAGATATTAAGGTCAAAAGGGACCATTATGATCTAGTCTGACCTCCCACACAATGCAGACCACAGAATCTCACCCACCCACTCCTGCGATAAACCTGTCACCTATGTCTGAGCTACTGAAGTCCTCAAATCATGGTTTAAAGACTTCAAGGAGCAGAGAATCCTCCAGCAAGTGACCCATGCCCCATGCTACAAAGGAAGGCGAAAAACCTCCAGGGCCTCTTCCAATCTGCCCTGGAGGAAAATTCCCTTCCGACCCCAAATATGGCGATCAGCTGAACCCTGAGCATATTGGCAAGATTCACCAGCCAGATACCCAGGAAAGAATTCTCTGTAGTAACTCAGATCCCACCCCATCTAACATCCCATCACCATTGGGCCTATTTACCATGAATATTTAAAGATCAATTAATTGCCAAAACCATGTTATCCCATCATACCATCTCCTCCATAAACTTATCAAGTTTAATCTTAAATCTTTAATCTATTGCTCCCACTACTTCCCTTGGAAGGCTATTCCAAAACTTCACTCCTTTGATGGTTAGAAACCTTTGTCTAATTTCAAGTCTAAACTTCCCGATGACCAGTTTATATCCATTTGTTCTTGTGTCCACATTGGTACAGCGCTTAAATAATTCCTCTCCCTCACCGGTATTTATCCCTCTGATATATCTATCTTTTACATCTTTGGCTGACAGCAGACATTGCAGTAGGACTGCTAGCCATCCTCATCTCCTGGCTGCTCGCCAGAAGACGGTGCAATACGACTGCCGGCAGGACTAAAGAGAATGACCTGGTCGAATAACTCCTATTTATGTCCCTGCGCCCATGTTTGCCCAGGTGCTCTTGACCAACCTTACTGAGGTGGCCAAGAGCACCTAGGACATGACGACTCTAGTGATCAGGCCTACTGCACCGTCTGCTGCCACAAGGCAACGAGCTGCTGCTGTGTAGCAATGCAGTACCGCATCTGCCAGCACCCAGGAGACGTACGGTGACAGTGAGCTGAGCAGGCTCCATGCTTGCCGTGGTATGGCGTCTGCACAGGTAAGTCAGGAAAAAAGGCACGAAATGATTGTCTGCCATTGCTTTCACGGAGGGAGGGAGTGAGGGCGGGCCTGACGACATGTACCCAGAACCACCCGCAACAATGTTTTTGCCCCATTCGGCATTCGGATCTCAACCCAGAATTCCAATGGGCGGTGGAGACTGTGGGATAGCTACCCACAGTGCAATGCTCCAGAAGTTGACGCTAGCCTTGGTACTGTGGAAGCACTCCGCCGAGTTAATGCACTTAGAGCATTTTGTGTGGGGACACACAATTGACTATATATAAACGATTTCTAAAACAACTTCTATAAATTCGATCTAATTTCATAGTGTAGACATACCTAACTTCTCTAGGGTATCTTCAAGTTGGCAGGGCCTGATTAAATACATCCTAGAATACTTTAGGAACTGACTGAGGAGATATCTGAGCCATTAGCAATTAACTTAAAAAACTCATGGAAGACAGGAGAGATTCCAGAGGACTAAAAGAGGGCAAATATAGTGCCAATCTCTAAAAAGGGAAATAAGGACAACCCAAGGAATTACAGACCAGTCATCTTACCGGGAAAGATAATGAAGCAAATAATTAAGCAATCAATTTGCAAACATCTAGAAGATAATAAGGTGATACAGAACACTCAACACAGATTTGTCCAGAACAAATCATGTCAATCGAACCTAACAGCTTTTTTTGACAGGGTAACAAGCCATGTGGATAAGAGAGAAGCAGTAGATGTTGTATATCTTGATTATAGTAAGGCTTTTTAGTATGGTTTCACATGACCTTCTCATAAACAAACTAGGGAAATATAGCCTACTATAAGGTAGGTGCATTACTGGTTGCAAAATCATTCCAGAGAGTAGTTATCAATGGTCAAACTGGAAGGGCATATAGAGTGGGGTCCCACAGGGATCGGTCCTGGGTCCGGTTCCGTTCAATATGTTCATGAATTATTTAAATAATGGCATACACAAAGTTTGCAGACAATACTAAGCTGGGAGGGGTTGCGAGTGCTTTGGAGGATGGGATTACAATTCAAAATCATCAGGACAAACTGGAAAACTGTCTGAAGTAAACAGGATAAAATTCAATAAGGACAGATGCAAAGTACTCCACTTTGGAACAAACAATCAATTCCACAAATACAAAATGGGAAATGATTGCCTGGGAAGGAGTATTGCTGAAAGGGATCTGGGGGTCATACTGGATCACAAGCTAAATATGAGTCAAAAGTGTAACACTATTGCTAAAAAAGCAAATATTTTGGGATGTACCAGCAGGAATGGTGATGTACCACCATTGTAAACAATACACGGGAAGTAATTCTTATACTCTACGATAAGGCCTCAACTGGAGTATTGCGTCCACTTCTGGACGCTATATTTCAGGAAAGAGGAGGACAAATTGGAGAAAGTCCAGAGCAAAGCAATAAAAATGATCGAAGGTCTAGAAAACATGACTTTTGAGGAAAGATTGAAAAAACTTGGGTTTGTTTTGTCTGGGGAAGAGAAGACTGAGGGGGAGATATAACAACAGCTTTCCATACCTGTAAAAGGTTGTTACAAGGAAGGGGGTGAAAAACTGTTCTCAATCTCTGAGGACTGGACTAGAAGCAATGGGTTTAAATTGCAGCAGTGGAGGTTTAGGTTGGACATCAGGAAAAACTTCCTGTCAGGGTAGTTAAGAACAAATTACCTGCTGGTAATAGCTCACCTTAACTGATCACTCTCGTTATAGCGTGCATGGTAACACCCATTGTTTCATGTTCTCTGTGTATATAAAATCATCTTACTGTATTTTCCACTGCATGCATTCGATGAAGTGGGCTGTAGCCCACGAAAGCTTACGCTCAAATAAATTTGTTAGTCTCTAAGGTGCCACAAGTACTCCTGTTCTTTTTTGCGGATACAGACTAACAAGGCTGCTACTCTGAAACCTAGGAAGGTTGTGGAATTTCCATCACTGGTGACTTTTAAGAACAGATTAGACAAACACCTGTCAGACCAGGTCTAGTTATTATGTAGTCCTGCCTTCAGTGCAGGGGACTGGACTAGAACAAGATGACCTACTGAGGTCCCTTCCAGTCCTACACTTCTATGACTCCAATGCAAAAATCAGCAAACAAGCTGTACCAAGCTAATGTTAAAACTCCTCCAAAAGTGCTTTTAACACTTCAGAAAGCATATTCTTTTACCTGGAGTATTCCTTTGGCACAGCAGGTAGCAGAAGAATCCAAAGATAGAAGAAAGTTGTCATTACCAAACACTTGTGAAAAGGAGGAGGGACTCATGATCAGGCACCCGCAGTATGTTGACATAAAATAAAGCACTTGTAAGCAGTCCCCCCCTCCACCCCCCGCATAAAGTCACAAGTGAATTAAAGGTCAGTATCACAGATAACTATATTTTATTCAGTAAAATGTTTTATCCAAACAAAATTGAAGAGGTAAAATTAGGGAGGAAATGGATATTATCTTGGGGATAAAGGAGAAGGGAAAGAATACAAAAAAGGGGCAAAAATTCCAAAAACGTATAGAGAGTGTCTAATAGATACATGCTTTGTCACAGCCCTGGCCAAGTACCCCTAATGGACCGTCACTAGACTATATTAAATCTGACCCACCCTTAGGATCCCATAAGCATCCAAGCCAGCTGGATCTGAGCAGAGTCCAGACATTATCTCTAGCTCTGAAGCTCTAGGGCACACTCTGGGTGCAACTCCCTGTCTGAAACCCTTCCTTGGGATGTGGGACTTTGCAATTCAATCACCCTAAATCCCAATATCAGTGCCAAGACTTTCTAAATCACCCAGTCACTGATGCACAGTCCTTCAAAATTTCCCATTCAGTGGGCACTCTGGTTTACAGAATGGGTAACAGAATGGGTAACTCTTCAGGAACATAGACTTTGCAAAGGAACTTTGCCAAGGAACACCTGACTCTGTTTTGTCTATATCTGTAAAGATCCTGTACTATCTAACATCTGAACGCAAACTCCCCTCCCTCCCCCCCATGGTCATCCCACTCCTTAGTCCTTGGACAGTGGTCTTTGGGGTAAACCAGAGCCTCTCCTGCCCCATCTCTTCCAGCTTTGTCTTCTGTTTCTGGTGTTAGAATGGTTCCCTTGCTTAAGAATGTCATTTACAAAAGCAGTCCAACACTTAAACAAAAGCAAATCAACAACTCTGTATTTCCACTCAGAATGTTCCATGCTCCAAATCTCCCCTCCCACAACTTGTGGGGCAGAGAGTTGTTAAAAGTCAATAGCTCTCCTAGTAGGAACTCCACTGTCCCACCAGGATATAACCATTCATGGCTGATGCCCCTGCTTTCCAGACACAATCTGCTCCTCCTACAAAATGGAAGTTCCAGTCCACTCTGGAATTTGCAATCATAAATGATATTCACAAAGCAAAAAGGAATTCATGCTCTGACAGACATTCCCCAAATGGTCATAGTTGCTAGTAAGGAATTCTAGTTTTAAAAATATACTAGGATGCTCAAGAACCAAATCTTCCAAAAATATCTTTAATAAAAAATTAAAATTTTAATCTTATTTTTTCATTGCTCCTTAAACCTCTGGCTCAGGTCATGGATAAGCAGCAGTCTATATAGTTAGGCTGGGAACTGTTAAGTTTTGTAGATTATGACCAAACCCTGGATTTGGTATCACAAAGAAATTGGGAGCCTTTGGAGAGCACACAGAACTGGTGCCATGTGTTCCTGGCAGCTCATTCTGGTAAGGAGCAGACCACCATGCCCTGCAAAAGCTGGAGCTTTCGCTTCCACCTTCAACCCTAGATATAGTGAACAGAAGTAATCTAGCCTGGAGGTGATAAAAATATGCATCATTGTGGTTATAGCCTTGTCAAAAAAGGACAGCTTCCTAGCAAGCTGAAGGAGGAATAAAAGGACAGATGCTTTTCCATGGAAGGAAAGGCCAATACCCACCAATATCACAACCATTTTACTTCGGCTTTTTCAGCATTCTTCATCCAGAAACTTCTCTCCTGTAGGCACTGCAACTTTTTTATATTTTCTATAAAGTCTGTTGTAAAGGAAAGATACAGTGGGGTGCCAATGGCAAAGTGCCTGGGGGGTACTTCAAAAAAATCAGCAGGCAGGTTCTCAGAATTTACTGATAGGGACACGAAGAACAGGACAGATCCCCACCAGATTCTTTTATAGAAAAGAAACATTGGGAAGAGAAGGAGTTGCCTGTAACCAGCCTCTGGGCCCTGTTAAAGAAGAAAAGTGTTGTATTTCCACTAGGCCATGTAAGTGATTCAGCAGTGACTTGTGATCAACAGTATTAAAAGCTACATAGACTGAATAGGATGAGACTGACGTCTGTAAGGCTCATTGGCACTACTAAAGCCATCCTCATGATGAGATCCAGTCCAAAACCTGAGTGTGAGGAATTCAAGATGGTATCAGTACATTGGAGTTCAAGCATCTCAAATGACAGGTTTCAGAGTAACAGCCGTGTTAGTCTGTATTCGCAAAAAGAAAAGGAGTACTTGTGGCACCTTAGAGACTAACCAATTTATCTGAGTGTAAGCTTTCGTGAGCTACAGCTCACTTTTTCTTTTTGCAAATGCAGACTAACACGGCTGTTACTCTGAAACCTATTGGTAGCAGTTACACAGTAGTAATCAAAGGACCCAATAAAGATCGGGGCCCCATTGTGCTATGTGCCATATAAACACAGTAAGAAACAGCCCCTGCCTCAAAGAGCTTAGCATCTAAATAGGCAATACAAAAAGTGCTAGGAGAAACAGAGGCAATGTGACGTGCCATTTGTCATTAGCAGAGTTAGGCAAAAAAACAAAACAAAAAGAACCACAGGTCTGCAGAGTCCTACCCTTGTGTTCTGTTCACACTGCCTCTGTTAAATACCATCTTTCACCCCCAGAGGTGGTTCCATTAAGTGATTCCTACATCCTGTACATACAGTTCTTCTAGGATCTTGAGCAGACAGCTGGTTAAAGAAACTACAAAAAATGCCTCTTTTCTACCACAACAGGCATAACATTTACAACAGCTAACACATGCCATACTGACCTCCCTCAAAAACAACACTACCTAAAGCAGAGCTTCCTATATGTTAGGAATATAATATAATCAGCAAAGACAGAAGATACCATAAAAGTCACTAGGAACCTTGCTATGTCATCAATGTAATTTACCTTGGCAACTCTTTGATATTGTAATAAATTGGAGCTATATAAAATCCTAAAAAAGAGCTGATAAACTCTTATGGTTAACTTTAATACATCGGAGACAATCTATTCAGCATATCTGTGCAAGTACAAATAAACTTTTTGCAATTAAAGAATTAAAAAAGAGTTAATAAGCTAACTACACAGTTCTGTATTTCGGTATCCTAAAAACTCTTCTGCCTGGAGACCAACACGACGTATCTACATTTTAGTGAGGCAAAAAGACAATTTATTTCCAGAATCACATAACAAAGGAAATAGGATATCTGATTATTCATTATAGAGGATACGCTTGAATAAGCGGCCCAAGCTATCTATCCAATGAAAATAAGTAGTAAGTCCACAACTTTACTAACATGAGACTACTGTAATAACTAACTATACTATTAACCCAATTCTTTCTTCAGAAGCCAGTAGGTATTCTTTGCAGTTTAAAACTTGTTGTGGGTTCCTAGTTCTCCCTTGAATAACTAATAGGGCTCCTAAGCCCTCAAAGTTCGTGTAATCAGATTTCAGACCCACAGGACTGAATCCTCCTTGTTTCTATGTTGCATATTGCTCATTCTCTTACTGGATCAAACTAGCAGTCCATAATTGTCCAGTATCCTACCTCCAGTAGCAACCAATACCAGATGCTTCAGAAGAAAAAGGTACGAAACCATGCCATGGGGAATTAAACAATAGCCTGGCTCTATGGAAAGCCAGTTAGAAGTTATCTTATATCCTGAAGCATGAAAACTGACCTCTTCCAAAAACATATTTTCCTCTTTATTTTAATATCTTACCAAGGTAACTCTGGATGTTCTCATAATCCAGTGAAGTGTTCAAATTCTTCTTTAAATCCTGCTAACGCTTAATAATATTTTGAGGTAATGAGTTTCATAACCTAATTTTGTGTTGTTTAAAAAAGTATTTACACATGCTATCCACCTATCCCCCATACTAAAGAACTGGACACTTTCAGTAAAGAAACTTCCACCAGCAGTGCCCGATGGTCAGGTTCAACTGTTAACTACACCTTCTAAAAAAAAAAAAAAATGATTCCCTTTTTCTAAGGCATTATCTGAGTTATAACTGAATTAAAATGACACCCACTTTCAATGTGGCCTTCCTGGGCACATGAACAAATCATTACTGCAAGGATTACCTGCCAGAAAAAAAAACAGTTTTGCCTATAAAGCCAAAGTCGTGTTAGAATGCAGCAAGATGAAGAGAGTCCTTCTAGGCCAAAGCATGTGTAAGATTCCATCTAAGCTATTCACTTGGCTACGGTCACCCAGAATATAGCTCATCTGGAGTGGATGCCTATAAACCTTTAAAATGTGACTGCAGAGCAAGGACATATCTTCTCGCCAACACACTGAGCCAATAGAATTCTCCACAAAGATTTCAGGACTGTACATAAGAATGGCCCTACTGTGTCAGAACAAAGGTCCATGTAGCCCAGTATCCTGTCTTCTGACCGTGGCCGGTGCCAGGTGCCCCAGAGGAAATGAACAGAACAGGTAATCATCAAGTGATCCATCCCATCACTCATTCCCAGCTTCTGGCAAACAGAGGCTAGGGACACCATTCTTGCCCATCCTGGGTAATAGCCATTGATGGACCTATCCTCCATGAATTTACCTAGTTCTTTTTTGAACCTGTTACGGTCTTGGCCTTCACAACATCCTCTGGCAAGGAGTTCCTCCACAGGTTGACTGTGCGTCGTGTGAAGCAATACTTCCTTTTGTTTTAAACCTGCTACCTATTAATTTCATTTGGTGACCCCTAGTTCTGGTGTTATTAGAAGTAGTAAACACTTCCTTATCTACTTTCTCTGTACCAGTCATGATTTTATAGACCTCCATCATATCTCCCCTTACCCGTCTCTTTCCAAGCTGAAAAGTCCCAATCTTATTAATCTCTCCTCATACGGAAGCCGTTCCATACCCCTAAGCATTTTCGTTGCCCTTTTCTGAACCTTTTCCAATTCCAATATATCTTTTTTGAGATGGGGCGACCACATCTGCACAATGTATTCAAGATGTGGGCGTACAATGGATTTATATAGAGGCAACATGATATTTTCTGTCTATTATCTAGCCCTTTCTTAATTATTCCCAGCATTCTGTTTGCTTTTTTGACTGCCGCTGCACACTGAGTGGATGTTTTCAGAGAACTATCCACAATGACTCCAAGATCTCTTTCTTGAGTAGTAACAGCTAATTTAGACCCCATCATTTTATATGGATAGTTGGGATTAATACTTTCCAATGTGCATTACTTTGTATTTATCAACATTAAACGTCATCTGCCATTTTGTCGCCCAGTCACCCAGTTTTGAGATATCCTTTTGTCGCTCTTCGCGGTCTGCCTGGGTCTTAACTATCTTTTGTACTTTTTGTATCAGTAACAGAACTAAAAGAAACTTTATGTAACTGCACCTTACAGAAAAAAAGGTCTCATGACTCACCACTTTATCAGAATCTCCATGTTAGAAAGGAAATGAGTATTTGTGGTGGAAACTTTAAGCAAGTTGGTTATACAGAGTTCCTATATTTAGAATAATTTTTTTTAAATTAAAGACTGGATATCTGTTCCATATATACTTCAAATAAAAGTTAACACTATACACAAACTTATCCTGTTCTTTCTTTATTGATACACTATAGCCAGCATAGAAGGTCAGTCAGGCTAGGTAAGTTGAAATTCTCTATTTAACATGATTAAGCCTAAACATTTTGTTTTTATAAAAAAGTTGATTACTTTACCACAATATTCAATTAACTCTGCCTAAACTTCTTAAAAGTTAAAAGACCTATCTGAATTCTTATTGAAGAAGAAAGCCCAGTTTTGATTAACAGATTAAACAAAATACATGACTTTTATATGGATAGCCAGGATATCCAGTTGTCAATTAATGAACATAATTTTGGAAGGGACATTAAAAAAACCTCTTGTTTCAGGGCTTAAGTCAAATCCTAAATATTAGAGATCAGGATGAGACCTAATGTGGAGAGTACATTCCCTCGTATCTGCCGATTACAGGGTTCTTACACCAGATCTCTGAAGCATCTGGTATTGGCCACTATTTAAGACAGGTTTCAGAGTAGCAGCCATGTTAGTCTGTATCTGAAAAAGAACAGGAGGACTTGTGGCACCGTAGAGACTAACAAATTTATTTGAGCATAAGCTTTCGTGGGCTACAGCCCACGTCATCGGATGCATAGAATGGAACATATAGTAAGAAGATATATACATATACATACACTATATATACATATACATACACAGAGAGAAGGTGGAAGTTGCCAGGCAAACTGTAAGGCTAATTAATTAAGATGAGCTATTATCAGCAGGAGAAAAAAAACCTTTTGTAGTGATAATCAAGATGGCCCATTTAGACAGCTGACAAGAAGGTGTGAGGATACTTAACATGTGGAAATAGAGTCAATATGTGTAATGACCCAGCCACTCCCACTCTCTATTCAAACCCAAGTTAATGGTATCTAGTTTGCATATTAATTCAAGGTCAGCAGTTTCTTGTTGGACTCTGTTTTTGAAGCTTTTCTGTTGCAAAATTGCCACCTTTAAGTCTGTAACTGAGTGCCAGAGAGGTTGAAGTGTTCTCCTACCGGTTTTTGAATGTTATGATTCCTGATGTCAGATGTGTGCCCATTTATTCTTTTGCGTAGAGACTCTCCAGTTTGGCCAATGTACATGGCAGAGGGGCATTACTGGCACATCTCACATTGGTAGACAGACACATTTAAGACAGGATACTAAACTAGACAGACCTGGGTTCTGATCCAGTATGGCAATTCCTCTGTGTGACAGTATATACTGTTATAGTCACCATTTTTACAAGACTATAATAAATTTGGTACAAAGTGAGCCTTGTGAGGTATCATTTGAAAACAATCTGCTGAAGAGAAGGTTACTCACCGTGTACAGTAACTGAGGTTCTTCGAGATGGCTGTCCCTGTGGGCACTCCACTTTAGGTGTCTTGGCGCCCTGCGCTTGTAATCAGAGATTTGTAGTAGTAGGTGTCCCGGTTGGCCACACATGCATGGCAGCCGTCTTGCACCACTCCGAACAGCTACCTAGCGTGCACAGCCAACCGAACCCCAGTTCCTTTTCTACCCCAGAGGATCAGCGTGAAACTCCAAAGTAGAGAGGAGAAGGGAGAGGGTAGTGGAGCACCCACAGGGACAACCATCTCAAAGAACCTCAGTTACTGCACAGGGTGGGTAACCTTCTCTTCAAGGAATGTCCATGGGTGCTCCACTTTAGGTGACTATGGAGCAGTACCCCTCAACGGAGAGAGTGCTTCGTAGTCGGTTTATTGACAATGGCTAAGACCAAGAGCCCAAACTGTGCATCTGCAGCTAATTGTTGCTTGAGAGTGTAGTGTTTAGTAAAAATGTGAGCAGAGGCCCAGGTAGCTGCTTTGCAAATGTCCATGATGGGTATGTCATTAAGAAACACTATTGATGCTGATAACGCCCTGGTAGAGTGTGTGCAAACTCCTGGTGGAGAAGGGAGATTGTTCTGCTGTTAACACAAATGGATACAGCCCAATATCCGTTTAGAGATGGTTTGACTCTTCGAACTTTCTGTTTTCTAAATGTTTTTGTTCTTTCTAGGTAAAAGGCTAGTGCTCTATGGACATCAAGCCTATGAAGAGAAGCCTCCCTGCTCTTGACATGTGGTTTCAGGAAAAACACAGGTAAGTATATTGGTTGATTTTGATGAAAGGGCGAGCCTACCTTGAAATAGAATGTGGTATAAGGTAGGTGTGCCATTAAGGCACCTAGCTCTCCCACCCTTCTTGCTGATGTGATGGCGATGAGGAAGGCCACTTTCATCGACATATGTAGCAATGAACAAGTAGCTAAGGGTTCAAATGGTTTCCCCATGAGGCTACGGAGGACGAGGTTAAGATCCCACATTGGGGTAGGGTCTTTTAGCATTGGGTGGGTATTCATCATGGAACGAGGTGATTGTAGCGAGGTGTACTCTGATGGAGCTAGTAGATAGCCCAGATGTTTTTAAGACCTAGTACATATTGGAGGACTCTGGGCAGTGGAGCAGACTGTGGAGAAATATAGTTAGCCTCTCACCAGGTGCAAAATCATGTCCACTTCTATGTATATGTTTTGCATGTGCTTAGTCTGCGGCTGTTCAAGAGTATATCTTTAACTTGATCAGAATAGTCTTTGTCAATACCAGTCAGCCATGGAGAAATCGGGCCTTGAGATGGAGAAGAGCTAGACTGGGGTGACTGACGTGTCCCGAGTCCAGAGGCGAGGTGTTACAGGGAGGGTTCAAGGTGGTTTCACTGCCATTTATCTCAGTTATGGGAACCATGTTTGTCTGGGCCAAGTAGGCACAATGAGAATGACCCTGGACTTGTCTTGCCTGATCTTGTGTATAACCTGACTCAGAAGCGGAATCAGGGGGAATGCATACATTAGTGGCACCTCCCATTTAATGACGGCATCGCCCAGGGAGTGGCGTCCCAGCCCCGCTCGGGAGCAGTATTGAAGGTACCTTGCATAGTGAGCTGTGGTAAATAGGTCTATAACAGGGAACCCCTGTAGGTTGAATATGGTGGTGAGGATTGCATAGTCCATCTCCCACTCGTGAGTTTGTGAGAAGTCTCTGCTCAATTGGTCCGCCATGATGTTCTGGTGTCCCAGTAGGTAGGATGCAGAGATCTCTACATTGTGGGACATGCACCAATTCCAGAGGCATATTGCCTCCACGCACACAGGGCATGATCGGGCTCCCCTTTGTTGGTTTACATAGAACATGCATGCTGTGTTGTCCATAAGGACTTTGATAGTAGTATTGTGGATTAGAGGAAGGAAATGCTTGCATGCGTTTCTGACTGCTCTTAGTTCTAATACGTTTATATGCAAGGTGGCTTCCGCTGAGGATCACTGGCCCTGGATCATATTGTCGCCCAGGTGAGCTTACCATCCCATGAGGGAGGCATCCATGGTGATTGTTATTGTAGGAGCTCTCTGTTGAAAAGGGACGTCTGAGCAGACTCTTGTGGGTGTGTCCACCACTCAAGGGAATCCTTTACCTTGCGGGGCATGGTGAGCCTCCTGCCAAGGGAGTGCTTGTGTGGTATATAGCAAGTGCGAAGCCAGGCTTGTAGGCATCTCAGATGTAGTCTGGCATGTTTGACGACAGA
The DNA here is from genome assembly GCF_965140295.1 of Lepidochelys olivacea. NCBI lineage: Eukaryota > Metazoa > Chordata > Testudines > Cheloniidae > Lepidochelys > Lepidochelys olivacea. The sequence continues at coordinate 205,698,260 of NC_140412.1, read as the reverse complement.
AGTCGAAGTGGGCATGTGTCCCAAAAGTTGTGGGCATGTCCTGGCAGACGTTTGTAGGCTGACCGTGACCGTAGTAATCAGAGTGGTTAAGTTGAGGAAGCGTTGTTGAGGTAACCTCGCTGTTGCCCCTATAAATTCCAATTTCTGGACAGGGACCAAAGTGGACTTCTGCAGATTTATTTGGAGTCAGAGATTCGCAAAGAGGTCCATTGTGGTCTGTGTGGCTTCTAGTGCTGTCTGCTGTGTTGGTTCTCTTAACAGGCAGTCATCTAGGTATGGAAAAATCATGACCCCTAGTCTGCGAAGGTGAGCTGCAGCGACAGCAAGGACCTTGGAACAATAACCCTTGGGGCAGTTGACAGTCCAAAGGGTAGCACCTTGTATTGGTAATGTTGATGTCCTAAGATGAAGCACAAGAATCTTCCGTGTGCTGCATGAATGGTGACATGAAAGTAAGCCGAGAGCCATTCTCTAATGCCAGAATTATCGTTGATAGGGTCACCATTTTGAATTGCTGTGTTTTCACAAATTTGTTGAGTTTGCATAAATCCAGAATGGGTCTCCATCCGCATTTCTCTCTTTGAATGAGGAAATAATGGGAATAATCCTCTTCCCCTGTGTTGAGGTGGTACTGGTTCCACAACCCCTAATTGCAGGAGGTGGTTTATTTCTTGTTGTAATAGGGGCTCATGAGAGGGGTCCCTGAAGAGGGACAGGGAAGGGGAGTGGGTAGGTGGGATAGAAATAAATGGGATGGAGTAACCCTGCTGGATAATTTCCAGGCTCCATCTGTCTGTGGTGTTGTTCCAGACTGGGTAATATGGTGTGAGGCGATCCCCAAAAGGTGTTAAAGTGGGTTTGAGATCCAGAATTAGAGAGTGTAGAGGTCTCGGGCCCTCGACCAGACCTTCAAAGCAATTGCCTGGAAGTGGAGGGTTGGGACACAGAAGGCTGGTCTTGATTCTGCCTTTGTCCGGTCTGCCTCTATTTGCAGCATTGGGTATAGTGTCTTTGAGGCTAGGAGTATGGTGCAGCCTGGAATTTTTGGTTATAAAACCTGCCCTGCTTTTTCTTGTTTACAGGGACATAGATGCTGAGTCTTTAAGGTAACACGGGAGTCCTTTAGACTATGCAAGGATTTTGGCAGGGTCCATTATGGCAGCGTTAATCAGCAGTGCTATTTTTGCCGATGGGGCGCGTCAAGAATGTCAGTGAGCTTATGTTGGGTCTCAGGGAGCTCAGACAAGGGAGTCCGCAACCCTCTTGAAAAGGTCCTGAAAGGACTTGAAGTCATCCCCCAATGTGCGGGGGAGAGAGTGGCATGATAGTTTCATCTGGAGACAAAGATCAGACATGCATAGGTGGCAAGGTGTCTCCTTCAGGTGTGTCCTGTTGCTGATCAGGCAATTTATACCAATAAAATAAAAACCAGCAGGATCTTATTAAAGGGAAAAAGGCAAAATACCACATTTATTGTGAATACAGAAAGAATCATAGTAAGCAGTTAGTTCTAGTTATAACATTCCATTCAATCTCATATTTATTCACACATTCATTCATACAAACACACACACACAGGTTCTGCAAGGTTGTTATCATAGTTACCAGCCTTAGAGTTGCTCATGCCAAGCCACTGGCCAGGTGGCCTGGACATGAGGAGGGAGCAGGGCCTTGTCAGATGCTCATCTGACGCTCCTGGAAGTTGGTTTGCAGAATCAGACCCCAAAGTTCTCACTTTTTAGAGTCTATTTTTATAGGAATTTCTTCCTATGGCAGTCTATGGGAATTGCTTCATCATGCTGTTGCTGAATCAATCAGCAGATAGCACATTCTGAAGGCTCCAAGATGTTATCTTGTTCTTTGGTTCTCCCATTCTTGAGGCTGTTGGGTGGATTCCAGTCTGCCCTCCGGGGGGTCCTCTGGTTATTTCCACTTGATGCCTTCTTCAGCCGATGGACACTGGATTCTTAGGCTGGCACCTCCCTGATCATTCAGTTATTATCCACACCAAGCATCCATCCACATACATCCTCTATCTCTATTTTAATCACAATTGTTAATACAACAAAAGGGTGGGGAGTCTCTGGGTGCTGTTTCTGTTGTTAGAGTATTGCTTTGAGTCTCTCTCTCTGTGAATTGCTTTGAGAACAGACTCTGTCTTAGAATGTACTAACACAATTAGCAGCTTGCAAGTTTCACACATAGAGGGAGAGAAACAGTACCAAAAACCAAGAGACCTCTTAATTAGTAATACCCTGGAATTTAAACTCTGGGGAACCAAACTCATTTGTGATTTTTAATACAGAACTTCTTTAATATGATCCAACAATCCTGGGCCTCTGAAGGTACTGGGTCTGTTGGTGAGGGAGAGCAGGGTATTCTGGAGACCAGTGGTTAGGTGGTCTAATGTTCTGAGCCCTATAAATGGCCCATGGGTCCCAATATGGCCAGTTGGGTGGGAGGGCCATAGGAGGTGGCAGCCAGGATTGGGGCTGCCAAGCTCGTGTGTCTATCAGTGGCTGGTGATGCAAGGGGTGTACAGTTTTGGGTCGTTGTCCTAATCATCATCACTGGAGACAGGTGGCGCTGAGGCCCCTGGGGTGATGATCTGGCTTGGTCCGGGCCTCGCTGGCGTAACGTCTGTACCAAATAGGGGGGTCCCTGGCATAGAAGAAACTGCCAGGTCTGCCTGTCTAGTGAAAAGCTGCAGTACCGGGAAGCTCGGTGGTGGGGATGGCAGTGCAGTCTGAGAGGAGAGGGTCAGAACTGTTGATACCGAGGTCTTGCTGAGCTGTGTATGTGCAGCAGGTGGTGCCATTACCGTGGTCAGTGCTGGGACTTTCTTCAGCATGGTCGGTGCAGAGCTAGGGAGCTTGGTTTTAAATCACGCACCTGAGGACCTGCCCATACCAGGTCCTTGGCTCTTTGGGAAGTCTCCTTACTGGACATTCCCAGTGCCTCTCGGTCAGAGACTCTCAGTACCATAGGTACTGGGGCAGTTTTTTTGCCAGGAGACCGTTTCCTTTTCGGTGGATCTCACGGTGGCGATGACCAAGACTGGTGTTTGGTTGCCTTTTTAGGGACAGGATCCTTGGAAGCGGTCTTGGTAGTGGAGGCCTTGTCTGAGGCTGCTTCTGGCAACCGTTTGTCAGGAGGTGTCCTGGACTCTGGATCAGAGACGGGCCTGAGGGATTTCTCCATCATGAGTAATTTAAGTTGGAGGTTCCTGGCCTTTAGTGTCCTGGCAGTCAGATTTTTACAATGAGAACACTTTTGAGGCATATGGGTCTCTCCGAGACAGCGGATGCACTGAGTGTAGCCGCCTGAAACGGGAATCGATAGCCAGCAGGTCAGGCAGTGTTTAAATCCTGGGGAATCAGGCATGCCTGAGAAAGGTCCAGCTCTGGAGAAGCAGTCGTTGTTGGCAGAGGCCCGCCGGGGGAAAACTACTCTAAAATAATATATAAATATTTTTTTTTAATATGGAAGAAATTAAAAGTAATGTTAACCGAAGTTAACTAGAATAGAGGGGATAAAAGAAAAGGAAGGAATATGAACTATCTACAGAGTTGAAGGAACACTGCTGTCGCTCCGACTGCCAAGCGCAGTAGAGAAGGAACTGGGGGTCGGTTGGCTGCACATGCTAGGTAGCTGCTCGGAGACGGCTGCCATGCATGTGTGGCCAACTGCTACTACAAATCACTGATTACAAGCGCAGGGCACCAAGACACCTGAAGTGGAGCACCCACAGGGACACTCCTCGAAGAACAACATTTTCCTGGTAAAATAGGTGTATTAATATTGTATGTAAAATTAAAAGGTTTCTGCTGCAAAACATTGCTGTAACATGTTCCAGAGTTAGAAGGGCAGGTCCAAACCACTTTTTCAGAGACAAAGACACACTAGCACCCCAGACAGATGTTCAAGAGTGATCACCAGCATAAGCGGCCATTCTTCAGCAACAGGTAGATGCAAGCAAAACGTTTACATTGCATCAGAGGAACACTTCACACCTCACATCAACAACGGACTACGTTTCACCATGACTCAACAAGGATGTTTCTAGCACAAGAAACTGAGTTATAAAAGGTGGAGGAAAACATTTGACTTCAACCTCTCCTCCTCCCATCTCTTTGCTCATGAAAACAACTCTCAAAGAACTGAACTAAGGGGGAGTGGTCCCAAGCTGAACAGAGACCCAGCCTTTGAAATTTACAACAGCATATGGTGAGACAAAACCCTTGCTTTTAAAGATACTTAGCTTGTGAAGTTAAGAGTAATATGCAAGCTAATACCTATTTCTTTTTTAACCAATCTTGACTTTTATGCATTATCATTTGTAATCAATTAAAATCTGATCTTTCTGAGGTTAATAAACTTATTGTTTGATCTTAACCAGTGTGTGTTTGGATTAAAGTGTCTAGGAAACTCCATGCAGGATAATAAGGTTGGTGCATCATCATTTTCCTTTGATGAAATGACGGACTTTCTATGACCTTGCATTGTTCAGTAGTGCGCTGGACAGTACAAGACGCACATTTCCAAGGGAATATATAGGACTAGGAATTTGTAGCATCTCTCTATGTAATTCATAAGTGACCATCAGAGTGCTCATATATTTAACTGGGAGCGAATCTATGTGCTGAAGGCTGCATGAGCAGGTCAGGATTGGCTGTTCTCACAGTAAAGCAATATAAAAAGCACCCCCAGCTAGAGAGTTAAAGGGACACTACTGTTCAACAATTCAGTTTGTACCTTGGGGAATTCCCCATTGTGGCCCAAAGTCTTTTTCCTTTCCTCTCCTAGAATGACTTAAAAGCATAGTTTGTGTTATGAGGAGTGGGAACACTTTAGTATCATTGACATTAAAAAAACCCATCACATACACATATATCCCTATCTACCCAAGACTGGGTTTTGTTTTTTAAAAAATATTTTAAAAGTCATATTTTACCTCAGTGCTCTTCATTTGCAGGATTCCATCAATTCATGGATCCAGACAGGGTAGCAGGTTCACTTCAAGGTTATCTAGCTGTATGAGGTATATGATCTGAGATAGGGCGTTTCCTGGGAAGGGAGAGGGGAGCCCATGGAAGGTCTTTGGTAGAGAGTCAGGGTGACCCTGGCCCAGGAAAAGTTTGGGGAAAGCAAGTACCTGCCATGCTGCCTACAAAGCACTGCCACCTGATAAAGTCTAAGAAAGTGGTGAGCTAAAACGGTTTACTATGCGTAATGGTTCAGTATATTAATATCTCATCCTTCCATCCACATATTTTCCTTTTGTTCATGTCCTCCCTTTAGGGTATCTTGTCATTATACAAGAATATGAACTCTTTGGAGAGGGGATTGTTATATTTATGTTTTTACAGAAACCACAATTAAGAATAATTGTCAGGTGCTAGGTGCTGCAACATTACAAAAAAAGGAGTACTTGTGGCACCTTAGAGACTAACAAATTTATTTGAGCATAAGCTTTCGTGAGCTACAGCTCACTTCATCGGATGCATGCAGTGGAAAATACAGTGGGGAGATTTATAGACACACAGAACATGAAACAATGGGTGTTACCATACACACTGTAAGGGGAGTGATCAGGTAAGGTGAGCTATTACTAGCGGGGGGGGGGGGGGGGAGAGACACCTTTTGTAGTGATAATCAAGGTGGGCCATTTCCAGCAGTTGACAAGAACCTGTGAGGAACGGGGTGGGGGGGTGTAAACATGGGGAAATACTTTTACTTTGTGTAATGACACATCTACTCCCAGTCTTTATTCAAGCCTAAGTTAATTGTATCCAGTTTGCAAATTAATTCCAATTCAGCAGTCTCTCATTGCAGTCTGTTTCTGAAGATTTTTTGTTGAAGAATTGCCAGTTTTAGGTCTGTAACCGAGTGACCAGAGAGATTGAAGTGTTCTCCGACTGGTTTTTGAATGTTATAATTCTTGACATCTGATTTGTGTCCATTTATTCTTTTACATAGAGACTGTCCAGTTTGGCAGATGACCCATCACTCTCACAGATCTTGGGAGACAGGCCAGTCCTTGCTTACAGACAGCCACCCAGCCTGAAGTAAATATTCACCAGCAACCACACTAACCCAGGAACCTATCCTTGCAACAAAGCCCATTGCCAACTGTGTCCACATATCTATTCAGGGGACACCATCATAGGACCTAATCACATCAGCCACACTATCAGAGGCTCGTTCACCTGCACATCTATCAATGTGATATGTGCAGCAATGTCCCTCTGCCATGTACACTGGCCAAACTGGACAGTCTTTACGTAAAAGAATAAATGGACACAAATCAGATGTCAAGAATTGTAACATTCAAAAACCAGTCGGAGAACACTTCAATCTCTTTGGTCACTCGGTTACAGACCTAAAACTGGCAATTCTTCAACAAAAAATCTTCAGAAACAGACTGCAATGAGAGACTGCTGAATTGGAATTAATTTGCAAACTGGATACAATTAACTTAGGCTTGAATAAAGACTGGGAGTAGATGTGTCATTACACAAAGTAAAAGTATTTCCCCATGTTTACACCCCCCCACCCCGTTCCTCACAGGTTCTTGTCAACTGCTGGAAATGGCCCACCTTGATTATCACTACAAAAGGTGTCTCTCCCCCCTCTCCCCCCCGCTAGTAATAGCTCACCTTACCTGATCACTCCCCTTACAGTGTGTATGGTAACACCCATTGTTTCATGTTCTCTGTGTATATAAATCTCCCCACTATATTTTCCACTGCATGCATCCGATGAAGTGAGCTGTAGCTCACAAAAGCTCATGCTCAAATAAATTTGTTAATCTCTAAGGTGCCACAAGTACTCCTTTTCTTTCTGCAGATACAGACTAACATGGCTGCTACTCAGAAACCTAAAATTACAAATAGTAATCAGCAGTATTAATACTATCAGACAGGACAGGGAGAGAGACAAAAAGAACCAAAGGAGGCAACAAGAATGGGGTAGCATCCGATGAAGTGAGCTGTAGCTCAAGAAAGCTTATGCTCAAATAAACTGGTTAGTCTCTAAGGTGCCACAAGTACTCCTTTTCTTTTCACCCACCCACAGTTATTCTCACATTCTGAGTAAGAGCAGTTCTCTTCCCTCATTTCCTTTCTTCATGCCTCCTGTCAAGAAAATCCTCACCCCACCCAGCTACAGGCAGACTCCTTGAACTCTACATTCTTGGAAATTTCTCCTGACTCTCCTTCACCATGGCATTTGCAGAGCTAGGCAGCCCTTGAAGTCTTCCATCCATTCTAGTGTCAACAGCAGAACCCCTGCCTAGAATCAGGAAGTCTTGGAAGACTACAAAAGAGAATGATCAATTTTAAATCTGCATTTAAATAAAACAGCTTGAGGTTTCAGTAACAACAACTTACATTAGTTTGAGAGATGTTATGCATGAAAGCCACACTTCAAAAAGGTGGGGTTTTGCTGCAGTTTTGGAGAATGTAATTACTGATATTTCCTTCTGACAAACAAACCCCTCCGGCAGACAGCCATTTAAAAAAGAAAAAAAATACTTCTTTTCTCCAAATAAAATCATTTATGAGATCTCTGTGCATGCCTGAACAGTACCTCTAGGAGGGTGAATAGCAAGTTTATTAAATTAAAACCAACTGAGGTAGGTGGATGAAGTAGTGTTGATGCAAAAAGATTCATCAGTATTTGTGTGACCATTTCATACACTTGACATTTCCATAGCACATTTCATGCCAGCCAACTTCAGGGGTATCTAGAAAAATGCAATTTGCCTTATCTACAGTATATTTTTCATTACATGTTATTCCAATTTCCATTTATTCATTAATATTGGATTATTTTGGTTTAAATAATGTTCTAGATATATTCAAAATTAAAATACTGCATTAGCCCTAACCTACATAAAGGAATTTTCCTAATAACCATTAAATTCGTTTACAAGATTTCAGCCTAGCCCCCTCACTCCTACTGCTGCAGAGAATATCCGGGTACAGTTTTGCATATTTCTATTCCATGATTTGAATTAATGCAAGTAAAAACTCCTTCTCCCCAGTACGCTTTGTTGCAAGTTTAACCTTCTATGCTTCCATTCATACTTAATAGTCCATTGTACTGTAGGTTACATATGGTGTAATAAGTAATGGGTGCCTTGGAATAGCAACATGAAATTCCAGTTAAATTCTTTTATATATAGCAAGCACAGAGCTCTTTAAAAAGGCTGATCTGAGACTTTAATTGGTACCTTTTGTTACAGTATGTTTGACCGCCAGCACTTAATTTTCATGATATTTCTTAGAAAACCCACGCACACAAAAGGTCACTACAGTACACAATCCGACAAAGGATGCTACTGTCTTCCTATAACTGGTACCAATCACTGAACCATTTAAAAACATATCAAGACTAACTCTCCTTAAGCAGAATATATCCCAGTATTTTCAACTGCGTAAATAAATACAAAGTCCTTTCCCAAGCACAGTATCTGCTGCAAATCCACTCTTTTTCCAAATTTGGAAAAGATAAATGGACTCTCAAGTATGTAAACATCTTTATACTGTATAAAACTTCTATGAATGAAGCAGTTTTACTAAAAAATTTCTTTCGCAGGTTAGCCAAAAAAGTTATCCGTTAAGTTGACCATTATTCCCAATTAAAAACGAATCAAAAATTGTTTGAAAAATAATACCAACTGCATTTAATAAACACTATTAACATTTTATGCAAAAAGTGGTCCAGTACTTAAAATCTGTTTGGAGTTCTAAACATTTTTCTGTGCCAAAGTGAGCATACCCAGAGTCAGGTAAATATTTAGATGTTTACATATAAACATCATTGGTAAATTACATAAAGATCACTTATTCCAAAACTTAAATGTTTTTTGCAAATACTGTTGATTTTTAAAAAGAGTGGCTCACGAAAGCTTATGCTCAAATAAATTTGTTAGTCTCTAAGGTGCCACAAGTCCCCCTTTTCTTTTTGCGCATACAGACTAACACGGCTGCTACTCTGAAACTTGTTGACTTTTCAAATCAGAAATACTATTCACTTGTGGGTTTTTTGTTTTCAGGTTTTGTTTCTTACTTTTTTGTTTTGTTTTTTCAGATATTTAAACAGTGGGCTATTCCAAAACAAAGTTGGGCCAAAGTTTTGCTTTTAGATTATCAGCTTAGATATTTACATTTATAGTGATTACAGTGTATTTATGTATTAAAAGATCATCTGCCATTAAAACAGAATACTGGTCAATGGCTCAAAACACAGGCTATTTTTCTCTTTAAAAAGAGAAATTATGCCAGTTTTATACAGTGGCTATAACCACTTCAAGAAAGATAGATTAGAATATGTGCTCAACAGGACGACAGAATTCACAAGTTTTTTGGGTATTCTTAAGGATACAATTTCTGTTTTCCTGTCTCCTTTTTTTTTTTTTTTTTTGAGTCAGCAGAGCAGCAGCTGCATACAAAGTATTCCAGCTAAGGCCACATCTGGATGCTTCTTCTACAGCCCTGTCTACATTAGCACAACATACCAACCACAGTTGTCAGTAGCAGGTCCTTCTGATTGCTGTTAACTATTTACATGTGTATGTGAACAGGGCAAAACCATTTTCAACACTGGGACTTAGACATTCTTGAGACAAGGTAGAACATTTGCCCGCAACTGTCCAATTTGCTAGTATATTCTAAGCGGTAGGCATACTACCCCTCTGCTTCCCTTCCCGATGGAGTCAGCTTGACAGAAAACGAGTGCACACTTGGATCCAGAGACCTTTGGCACAGGCTCCATCTGGGTCAGATAAATAGGCTGGACAAATTCATAGCAGTGAAAAAATGCCACGGACCATGAACTTTGGCCTCTCCCATGAAATCTGGCTATTATAGAAGGGTCGTGGTATTGACACCCCTTACTTCTGTGCTTCCTTCAGAGCTGCACCACTGGAGAGCAGCGGCTGGCACCCAGCTCTGAAGGCAGTGCTGCCATCACCACCAGCAGCGCATAAGTGAGGGTGGCATGGTATGGGGTGTGGGGGGCATGGCCGGCTTTACGAGTGGGCGACACCCCAGTCCACCGTGATAACGGGTTCCTGTGGTCACAAACTTAGTGCTGGACCTGGAGGTTGGGAAGGGCTGGACTGGGGCGCCGAGCCATGCACCGAGCTCTAGCTCCGAGTCCTGGCCAGGTTGGGGAGGGATGAGACTTTCACTTCCGCTACACAGGCTGCCAGTGGGACCAGGTCACACTCACTTCCAGGAACCTCCCCTGGCTGCAGGAAGCTCTGAAGGCAGCACCGCCACCAACAGCAGCTGTCTACAAAAATTTCTCATTGTTGCTAGAATCAGTTCAGCTCCACCAGTGTTAACAATGTAGCGCACCCTAGTGTAGACAGGCTGTTGTGTGCAAATACCATTTTAAAATTAATTAATTTATGTTAATTAAAACTGCTCTGACCGATCTAATCCATTTAAGACAGCAGCTGGTAAGCTCTCACAATAGCGCCTTTTGTAAACTACAAAAACTATTCATTGCTTACAATGAGTAACTCAGAAACCCAAATATTTCACTCAGCAACTAATATGCAAATTCAGTTAACTTTTTTGTTTTAAGCTATAATAAAATTCTGTTTTATTGAAAAAAGAAAAACCTATGTGCACGGAACCATGCAGATCATCATGTGACTTATAGCCATTTGATATAAACAATAATTGGTTACAAAGCAAAAAAAGCTACTGAACATAAAATGATCAATTCTTAAAACCTTTTTCCTTGCATGACATGCTATACTATATTAAAAGTGAAAAATTAAGTTTACATTAAGGATATAGTACTACACAACTTATTAGACCTAAAGTGTAAGATTGCACCCCCACCACGTTAATGTAGAAGACATGCACTGAATTATCCAGCAACCAACTATCAAGTCATTCAATAATTGCCAACATATTACAGTAATTCTAAAAATGCATCTCAAAGCAAAAATATCCAACATGCATATTTATCTATATATGTTCAGAGGTCTCACATATACCAAAATGTTCTGCTTTTCTGGCTTGCCTAAACTCAGGCTTGCCTGTTCTATGTACAGGCAGGTATGAGTACCATTCTGCAAGAAGGGGAGACACTCCCTATCCAAATCTCATATCCTAGGGTTAGTGCACTGAGATGGCAACCAGGTGACCATGAGTTCAACTCATCTCGATTGCTGTTTCATCTCTTTTAGGTTATGTACTGCCACCCATTACCATAGTATCTGAGCACTTTTTTTAAATTGCCCTTTATTTCTGTCTTAGGTATTTATACACACACACACCCCATTACTGTAGCGTCTGAGCATCTCACAACCTTTAATGTATTTAGCCTCACACCCCCCATCAGGTTGCTAACAATTTACAGATGGGGAATTATGTCGCAGAGAGGCTAAGTGATTTTTCCCAATGTCACAAGCAGGGATGGAACAAGGATTTGAACCTAAGTCAACCAAATCCTAACCACTGACCAGCCCTTCCCTCCTTTAAAAAGGACACTGAAATGCAGAGAAACATATTTAGCAAGACGATACGCTACCCTAGAAGGCAGTCCAGTATCCACCATTTTGTAAATAAGCAAACAGAGATTTCACAAATCCATTTTAGGCAGAACTGGGAAGAGAATCCACATCTCTAATACAGCAGTCACTAGTCATATACACAGCCACACTGCCTCACAGAACAACTGGGCCAAATATGTGGGCTTAGATATCTTGTCTACACCCACAACTCTAGTCACTAATACCTCACACCCATTCCCAGATCCAAGAACAGAATCGAGGATTTGGTATCACCAAAATTTTACTGCTGTCTAGCAAATCACTAATCTGCTGGTAAAGCACATGCCAATTTATCCAATAGTGTGTGTTCCATATAGAGAAAAATAGTTACTCCTTTACTCAAGTGGGAGAGTTCTTATATTCCAGAGTTCAAACCCTACTGGCAACCCATGTATGCAGTCCTCATGGTGACACATGAAGGTATTTATTTTTCTAGTTTAAATAAAACTGGTTTATTTCACACAGTGAGAAAACATTTTTAGAAAAAGTTTTTATAGTTTAAAACCACAATAAGCTGTCAAAGGCACAATGCACAACAATATACCGGTGTTCCACATTTCAGTAATTTGTCATACATTTTAATTGTGTCACACACAGGTAGGTTTGAACATTGGTATGTGCATGTCAGCACAGGAATACCACTCTTGCATTAGGAGCTTTGCAGAAGGGGAGCTATTTTGGATTTAGCGGCTGCCTAAACAAGTAAACGGCATATTAAGACTGTAGACATGTTCTGGAGAAGATTAGATGTTTATCTTTGGTCTGAGATCAAGTATGAAAAGTTCAGCCGTCCTAAGAGAGCAAGTGTAATCAGGATTTTAACCATAAATCCATATGGATGTAACCATAACTGTAGCAGCATTTGTTACCATGAACACCAATTAGATTTTGCATAATGAGATTATGAAAAATTCTACTGAGTTCAGCGACAATCTGCATAGCTCAAATTGCACTTTAATGCACTCTCCAAACCTCCACTGAAAACCTTTATTGATCTTTTTGCGAGTCACAGACGAGTTTGAGAAATTATAGTTACTCTTTCACTGCTATGTTACAATTCTAGTACAGACAATAATACAAAGTTTGTTAGTCTAAGCTGATATTAGATAAGGCAGCCAATGTTAACTCATAGCAGCTTTTTTCCAGAACATAACTAAAATTTGCTATCTTTTTATTATCTCACTGTTATGCACAGCAGCTTAGAATATGAAAGACCACCTCTAACCTCAGAATTCTTCTAATATGGCACCTTGACAAAAGAGGATAAACTAAGAAAGTGACAGCCTTACAATAGAGTATTTATTTTGTTGTCAAAAGGCATTTGATGCTATCTTTGGACATTTTCTTTATATAACAGGTTTTACGCATGTTCAGGAATCAATTTTAAGTTTATTTCAGACCCTATAACCAGATTTCCCATGTATTTATCTTAAGTACACTATCTAGTAGCATGAACGCTAAACATTACATTTTGACAGTTTCAAAAGGATTCACTCAATTTTTTGGGCCAGTCTGACTGGAAAACACACATAATCTAGGGATTGCCTTTATTATGTTTGTCAAAAGCACATGGGGCCCAACCTGGTCCTGAGCTTTAGGCATTTCATACTGTTTTTGTGGTAACCACAATCACCACTTAGTTTTAAGAAGTCAAACATTACTCTACATAGATATACCTCACTTGGCATCAATAAAATAAACAGATGCCACAAAACTACAAAAATATTGTCAGACTATTAGAATATGAAATATTTTATATAAACATCCATAATCTTAAAAGATACGTGAAATTGAGTGATCAGAGAAAATGTCCCCCAAGACACTACATCAAAAATGTTCATGCAACATCCTTCTTGACTTTGTCAGATGGCTCCATATGAGATCAAAAGTTAATTGGATAAATTCAGCTGAGACACAGAACTACAATCCACAGAAAAATAAGTTGATAAATAACCCACCCCATCACCCACAAAAGGATACTATCCGCCACAGTAAGAATACTGACTGCACAATAAAAGGTTTCAGAGTAGCAGCTGTGTTAGTCTGTATCCGCAAAAAGAAAAGGAGGACCTGTGGCACCTTAGAGACTAACAAATGTATTTGAGCATAAGCATTCGTGAGCCATTCCTGAATACATCCAATGAAGTGAGCTGTAGCTCACAAAAGCTTATGCTCAAATAAATTTGTTAGTCTCTAAGGTGCCACAAGTACTCCTGTTCTTTTTGCACAATAATAGTTGTTCAGAAAAGCAGCAGGAAGCATTGGGGAGAATGAATAAGGAATTCCCTAGACCACTGCTGAAGTTTCTGGATGGGGATGTGAAGAAACATACACACATTGTTTTGTCACATTGTTTCCCCAATATAATTCTCAACAGTTAAATAGTCTAATGCAACTCTTATCTTTACTGTCAAATCATGAAAACTTCATTTTCTCCAACTTCTCTTTTCCACTGCCAATGACAGCACATAATTAAGGTGGAAATTCAAGGTCTAGATTAAAAGAACAGGAGTACTAGTGGCACCCTAGAGACTAACAAATTTATTAGAGCATAAGCTTTTGTGGGCTACAGCCCACTTCATCGGATGTACAGAATGGAACATATAGTAAGATAGATAGATATAGATATGCGCGCACACGCACACACAGAGAAGACGGAAGTTGCCATGCAAACTGTAAGAGGCTAATTAATTACGATAAGCTATTATCAGCAGGAGAAAAAAAGCCTTTTGTAGTGATAATCAAGATGGCCCATTTAGACAGTTGACAAAGTTTAGGATAGCTAACACGGGGAAATAGATTCAATATGTGTAACGTCCCAGCCACTCCCAGTCTCTATTCAAACCCAAGTTAATGGTATCTAGTTTACATATTTAAGTTCAGCAGTTTCTCGTTGGAATCTGTTTTTGAAGCTTTTCTGTTGCAAAATTGCCACCCTTAAGTCTTTTACTGAGTGACCAGAGAGGTTGAAGTGTTCTCCTACCGGTTTTTGAATGTTATGATTCCTGATGTCAGATTTGTGTCCATTTATTCTTGTGCATAGAGATGGTCCAGTTTGGCCAATGTACATGGCAGAGGAGCCTTGCTGGCACATGATGGCATATATCACATTGGCAGATATGCAGGTGAACGAGCCCCTGATGGCATGGCTAATGCAATTAGGTCCTATGATGGTGTCACTTAAATAAATATGTGGACAGAGTTGGCATCGGGCTTTGTTGGAAGGATAGGTTCTAGATTGTGAGGGGAAGCTTGGGACACTAAGCATCATAGCCATCTCATAAATAGCCCATGTCAGCCAGATAAAAACAGAAAACAAAAAACAAAAAACTGAACTATTCACCAAACAGGCTTCCTCAGTTTTCTCAAAAAAGAAGGGAAGATGTGTCTGTGTCAGCAACTAGAAAACAGGCTGTAGTAAGGGCTGCATGTGAACATACTGTTAAGAAGACTGTACTTCCCACCTCCCCAACCGCAGTTGGGCCAGCACTGAAGGAGGCACTGAGGGTGATAAGTACCTGTCTACATGAGAGAGGGTGGCTGGGAAGCTGCTCTGGGGAGAAGAGCATGTCTGCCAAAACCTGTGTTTCTAAGCACATCTTTGTATATGAATAAGCTGATATGCCTACAACGTGTTTCCCTCCAAGATTGTTTCTGAGGCAATAAAGCATTAAAATCTAAGGATTTAAACACAAGTTATGAGTATTTTGTTTTTTCCTGTTTTTTTCCCCAACATAAATGCTTATCAGTCAAAAGTATCTCTCTTTCAATAAATTCTTTAACAACTACATGAGCCCCTACCTAATTGGATTGTGCATCTGTTTATCCATGTTCAGGAACTGACTCCATTTGACTGACAAGAGGCTGTGCTGGAAAGATATTGCACACATGCTGAAAACTAAAATAGAAGCTTTTGCTTCAAGTAAAAGAAATGGAAAATAATTTAATTTAAAAAGTACTTCTACTAATAAAATGTTCTTTACAAGAACCAAATTTAATTTTTATAAGTTTTATTTATGTACTGAAAAGCATGAGTCAAGTGACTAACCTATTAAATACTAATCAGGTTTTTAAAATAATAAAGAATGTGCAAGATGTGGTAAAGGTGCACATATGAAAAGAATCAACTTTTAAAAAATTTAACAAGCACATTAAGTTATATATCACATCACATGATCCAAGCTTCTTTCTGAAACATATGAACTACTATGGTATCCATAAAAAAGCACCCTCTTTTAAAACTATCAGGTGCAACTTCTATAAAAGTGAGCATCACAGAAGAGTCTGAAATGATATCAGAGAGCTGAAGTACTGCAACAGGAAGGCTTACAAAGGTATTAATCACAGTGTGCAAAGTAAAAAAACAACAACAAAAGAAAAGTGGATAAACAACTGATCTCTCACCCAAAGCCAATTTTTTTTGTTTTTTTGCAACCTCATATAGGAAATTACTAAAACTCATTAAATTTAACCTTGTAAAACAAAACTTTCAAACTGACAAGAAGTCGCACAGTATTTACTCACACAGGACACAACCTAGGGTCCATCAAGTCAATGGAGACACTCATACACTTTAATGAGCACTGGATTAGCCCCAGAATCTCATGCAAAATGCTTTCAAATGTCTAAATACATATTTTTGATTAAACTTTTGCTTTAGAGTCTATATATTCCCAATTTTGTAATTATAAACAGTAATTTTTAAGTGTTTCACTGGATCCAAACTATGTTGGATCTAGTGGTCAGCACTAACGCTTTAGGACAACTAATCACTTTAGGACCAATTTGGGAAGTTACAAATGGGAGGAAAGAAATTGCTGCATGAAGTCCTTACATGTGCAAATTTTAAGTGTTTTTTAAAAGCAAAGCGATATCAGCTGTTTACTATGGCTTATCTTTCTAATGGGACACTATCAAGTTAAAAATTGTACATTACATGAAATTCCCTACTGATGTCTTACACCTTAAATTATTAATAGTTGAAGATGTACTTTACCTTGCACCAGTTATGTGGTTTTAACTTTTTGTATTTCACTCAAATAATGAAACTGGACAAGTCAACTTCATTTCAATAGAACAAAAAATTTGTTCAGGTTTGCAACACTGCAGGGTTATATAACAAAAGAAACAGGGCTTCCAGTTTTAAATGACTGCATAAACCTATTTGTTTTTAGAATCTGTGCTTTAAAATCCTCCCAAGATAATATCAGCCTAAATAAAGTTATGCCTACATTTTCTCAGTTGTCTACTGTATGTATATGTTGACTCCTGTGCATCCTTTGATTAAAAATGAATAAACAGACTCCACAAAATATCAGACCTAAAATATTCTCATTTTCTAGTCAAACTTTAATGCTTTAATGTAAACAAACTTTGTGGTTATTTTTGTACAGTGAAACTGGAAATTGGAAGTCTAAAAGTTCACACAGTAAGATTTTGAATTAATTCTTTTTTCTTTAAATAAATTTAGTACAAAAATCTAGGCCTTCTCTCGCACAGGACCATTTTTATGTTTAAACCCCTCATACTGCAGTGTTTCCCAAGCCAAAGATATTAACTTCAAGGTGAGATGGGTCTAAATAAGGAGATTAGGATCATGATCTAGGTGGTTATACTTTATGTAACAGTTAAAATTTTCATAAATATCTGCAAGTAAGCACACTTTTGAAGTGATAAGAACATTAAAGAATTGGAGCTGTACCCAAAATGAAATGAATTTATTCTCAAAGGTATAGGGCACGTTTCTCTTTACCTGAAAGTTAACATCTTCTTTCTTAAATATTAATGCTCGAACTTCATCAGGGTCCCCATTAAATATAGCTTGAACCAGCAGTGGCTGAAACAAAAGAAAGTAGTAGTATTTAAAAAACAAACATTACATTACATGCATTCCACACATCCACCCCCAATATACTTTACAAACTTGTACACAAACTAAAGAACCGCTGGATTTAAAAAAAGGTTTATAAATTTTTCTAGGTTTTTAACGAATGCTTAAAAAAAAAGACTACTAAAATAAATTCCTGTGGCAAAGTAAGATCAATTAGTCTAGGATACATTATATACTATTCAAAATATATGTAAAACTCATTTTACATTAGTAAATTAGTAAAATTAAAAGTTCTTGTGTTTGGATAAGAATAAGGAAGCAAGAGTATATTTGAATTATATGGAAACAAATGCACACGTACACACAGGCATTACTAAATATAACTAGATTTCCTAATCAGCATCACAAACTTCTGTGATATATCATGATCTAAGTCAAACCTCAAAATTACATGACAAAGAAGAATAATTTTGTTTTCAAGAAAGCAAATTTCTTCAATGCTTCTGGTAAGTGATAACATGAATGCACAGCTACATTACATCTATAATCTGACTTTCATAACTTTTTATTTTAGTGTGCAACTGATATTCTTAAGATACCCTGGATACGATACCAATTCTCAAAATACACACAGCTTATTATTGCATTATAAAGGTTACATCAGTTTCTAAAGTGGTACTGAACAGATAAAACAACAAGCAGCAGGAAAGCAAATATTTACTGCAAATGTAATTTCGTCAAGCTCTCTGGAAAAACTGTGCTATCATAAAACTAACTACAAAGTTGAGATTTCTTAACTCTGCTTCAAAAATATCGTTACACACAAAAAAGGGAGCCCTTACAAGTTTTAATTCCATCCCTAAGTTTTAAATATCATGGTGCTTAACATAGGTGATTTTGACTTCACTAAAGAACTATTCGTTCAACACAAAGGTTTCAGAGTAGCAGCGTGTTAGTCTGTATTTGCAAAAAGAAAAGGAGTACTTGTGGCACCTTAGAAACTAAACAATTTATCTGAGCATAAGCTTTCGTGAGCTACAGCTCACTTCATCGGATGCTTATGCTCAAATAAACTGGTTAGTCTCTAAGGTGCCACAAGTATTCAACACAAAGTAACCCAGGTGCTACTTTGCTTAGTCATGTAAATCCTATGATAAGATAATCACTAGACCTTTGCAGCACTATTGCAGAGGACATATCTTACCAACACATTTCCAGAAGGTGAAGGACGTACAGATGTATTTTCCTGAGGTAGTTTGGAAAAAAATGTGGGAGAATCATCTTCAACCTCCTCCAAAACAACAATACACACTCGACTCATTCGATCCGTTTGAAAAAACTGTATTCAGGACAACACTGTAGTAACCACAGCTGAGACAGCACAGAAAGTACTTTTACCTCCCGAGTATACACTCACAAACATAACTTCTTAACACTATTGCTGGTGTTTTAAAATTTAAAAAAGGACTTTTTTCCCCACTATATTTCATTTAAGATGTTCAAACAATGCTATTTTAAAAAAATATATACTTTAAAAACAAGGTTTCATTCACCTGTACTACAACACTGAATTTGTGAAAAATGTATTAAAAATATTCTCCACACTAGGTTAGAATAGAAATGTCAATATCGTAAATATCTATAGTATGTCCTTTTACTAGAAAATCTGCCTGTTAATATTGCTATTTCTACAGAATAACTTTATCCACACAGTGAAATCATTGTTGTAGGTGACATGACACCATTCTGTATAGAATGAAACAAGGAACAATTGCTCTGACAGAGATGATCACAGCTATAGCCTGTCTTGCAAGGTCAGTCTCCAATTTACTGTACTAGGCTTTCTGATGACTGAAAATAAACACCACTGCCCTAAATGTTTCAGGATCTTATTCTGCAATTTTGGAACTTCATTTGTCTTAATGTCAGGAATACTTCACACAATCTATTTTTCAGCAAGGATTCACAACATGATACTCCAAGATTGACAATTCTTCCGTATGTAATAAAAATCTCCGCAATGTACAGCAGAGCTGCAGTACATTTACATGCAATGAGTCAGACCACAAGGGACAATGGGACTCCCGGAATAATAAGATTGCCTGTTTAATCCAGATTTCCCAAGTGACAGAAACGTAGATAGTTTTACTCCATCAATGATACCAGCAATGTAGAGCATTCATTTTTCCTCCATCAGGCAATTGATGTGCTGCTCCAACAGGGAACCCACTATGCAGAAATGCTGTTAAGGAAGAATGTTTCCGTAAAACAAGCAAGCTACTAAGGCACGAAGAGCTCAAATTACTGCCTTAGACTTTTCCTGCATCAGCAGTTCATCACGCAAGTGTTTCTTTTGATCACCATGTGAATATAGCTTCCGTTGTAGTGTTCATTCAGACTGTGGAAAAAAATGAGACTCTGTGCATCTTCTTTGAGCCAACTTCTTTATGCGAATGGCTGTCTCTGTGCCAACCTGATTTTCCTCCAGGGTTAAATACTATACATCAATTTTCTGTCGCTGATTTTTAGATTGTGTGTTCATTCAATAGATGGTCTTGCAAAGCTTTGAAATCCTACTGCCTGAATTGGTCATTAGAGAACATATTAACAGAGCACAGTTCACATCCACAGCAGCATTCGAACTGAGCAATAGTCTAAAGAGCACAGACTGCAGACCCGCAGCATGAAATGCCTAGTAATGCTCACATGTTACACTTACCAGAGAACTGAGCTACTGCTCTGGATGCAACTTCCTCTCGCAAAAAATAAATAAATAAATAGTGCCTTTTGGGCAGTCATCACAGTTTGAATGTTTGTGCCAGTTTTGTGACTAATTCGGCTCACACGTAAAAATTCTATAATTGAAGAAAGAGCGAGTGTTTAACTTTTTCCACTAAAAGCCACAAAGAAATCTGGTGTACTGGCTCTGCTGACTGACAATTTAGGCAAGTAAACAATTCCAACATTCTAACTGCTTTCACATGTTACTGTACAGAACAACAGAGCAGTCCTCATTTAACTCTCTGAAGACAGAGTATTTTAAACAGAAATCCCCTAAAAACTAAGATATAAAACTAGCTTTTAATGGTCAGTTACTTTAAAAAGATAAACTAACCATTGGTTTCAGAGTAACAGCCGTGTTAGTCTGTATTCGCAAAAAGAAAAGGAGTACTTGTGGCACCTTAGAGACTAACCAATTTGAGCATAAGCTTTCGTGAGCTACAGCTCACTTCATCGGATGCATACTGTGGAAACTGCAGAAGACATTATATACACAAAGACCATAAAACAATACCTCCTCCCACCCCACTCTCCTACCATAAACATTACTTTTGCTACTAAACACACACACACACACACACAATACTGAAGTTTGAAAAATGACCAAGCATAACGTAGCCTTCATTAATCTCATATTCCAACAAACTGAATTTATATTTTGACCTAAATTTGCTTAAAGTAACTGTGCTGGTCTGTGGGCGTATTATACAACTGCATCATGTGCCATAAACTGTTGGAAATGCTTCAGTGTTAAGCAAACGGTGGTTTTTTGTTCCTACTAGACAATATAAAGATTTTTTGATGGCTGTCAATCACTGATCAATTCACAATATATAAAAGGAGAACAGGTTGAATGATCTAGGAGACTGAGCAACAAAATGGCAGATGAAATTGGATGTTGAAAATGCAAAGCAATGCACAGTGGAAAACAAAATCCAAAATGATGGGGTCTAAGCTAGCTGTTAACACTCAAGAAAGATCTTGAAGTCATCATCAATAGTTCTATCAGCTCAACGTGCAGCAGCAGTCAAAAAAGCTAAGAGAATATTAGGGACCATTAGGAAACAGAAAATATCATAATGCCACTATATAAATCCCTGGTACACCCACATCTTGAATACCACATGTATTCAGGTTCTGATTGCCCTATCTCTAAAATGATATATTAGAAATGGAAAAAGTACAGAGAAGAGCAACAAAAATGATAAGGTTATGGAATAGCTTCCATATGAGGAGAGATTAAAAAGATTCAGATTGTTCAGCTTGGAAAAATGACTAAGGAGGGATATGAAACATCTATAAAATCATAGATCGTATGGAGAAAGTGAATAAGGAAGCGTTATTTACCCCATTCACGTAACACAAGAATCAGGGGTCACCCAATTAATTTAACAGGTAGCAGGTTTAAAACAAACGTAAGGGAGCACTTCACACAATGCAGTCAACCTATGGAACTCACTGCCGGGATCGATTGTGAAGGTCAAAAATATAACCGGGTTCAAAAAAAGAATTAGGTAAGTTCCTGGAAGATAGGTCCATCTATGGCTATTAGCCTAGGTGATCAGGGATGAACCTACATGCTTTGGGTGTCCCTAAGAACTCTGACTGTTAGATGCAGGGAATGGACGACAGGGGATGGATCACTTGGTGATTGCCCTCTTCTGTTCTTTCCCTTTGAAGCATCTGGCATTCGTCACTGCCAGAAGCAGGATACTGGGCTACATGGATCATTAGTCTGACACAGTACGGCCATTCTCATGTTCTTATCTGATGCCTCTTAATTAAGTATTCTTACTCTGAAGTCCTATGTACCAGTCCAGGACAAGAAAAAGAAAGAAAACCAGTCTCAGGTGTTTTAACTGCTTTAGATATTAACAGATGTGATTTTTCAAAAGGTTAAGAATCAAAGTTATTCCTACTATCAGCACTGCCATTCCAAACCACTGTAGATATTTTAAAATCATATGCCCAACCTTCAGTAGTTTCACCATACTATATCAAAATGTGTTAAACAATTGCTAACACTTCCTGGAAAAAATCTGAGGTGGGGAGGAGAGGGAGGGAGCATATTTTAAAGTATTTTTGTAGATTATGTAGTCTATTGGTTAGAGGTCAGGACTGGCAGAATTTAACCCAGATGTCTTGTTCACTGTGTGACTCTGTGGCAATATATAAACTCTGTACCTAAATTTTCTTATTTCTAGCATTTGAATAATAATGCTTTCCCGCCTTTGTAAAGCCTTTTTTATTTCTCTATATAGTTAGTTATTAAAATTCCATACAAGATCTTTGGGAAAGTTACAACTAAGGACATTTTAATAAAAGGAAGGATTGTGTGTTCTGTCAAGCTTATCTATTTCACTTGTCTGTCTACATGGTGGTGGGAGGGGTCACAACTGTCCACAGAATGCAGGATGACAGAGGATTTAAAGAACAAGGCTCAGGTAAATTTCATACAGATGTTCTTTAAGAACCAGGGAAGAGACAGAAAATGTAAACAGTAAAATTATTTCTACATGTAACAAAGATTTCCATGGGATGTCAGCAGCTCTTCCAAGATACGATACCCACTGAAACGTTTTCTGATACACTGCATATATGAAAAATATTTGCCTTCCATTTATGAATACTCTTCAGAAATTGACAATAGCTTGCATATGTGACCAAAAATAACCTTAGAAAAAATCAAATTCCTAGATACTGTAAAGTAGCTCTCCCACCCCACCAATGTACTGTTTTGGCGGATGGATACAAGTCAGAGGTTGGTAGTAGTCAATATCAAGGAATGTTTTTCTCCTTTCTTCCCACCTTCATTATGAGACTAACTAGCCATTAGTTTACTGGGTCCATATGTTGTGTGGAAATAAGAAGTCTTCAAAGATATACAAATATTTAAGGAGAAATATGAAGAAAAAAGTTAAGTATTGTTTTATTGCAAATTACAATTATAATTTGATATGCTAGCTAGATGCTTTCACTGTGATTTGGGAATTCCCTACTTATTATCTTTGCAATTCATGACCTATCTAGCTATGTGAAGAATCCAACAAGATGTCCAATGAATATATTTACTATAAGGAATATAACGCTTCATACTTACAACAAAAAAATGGAAGATTGGGCACAGTGATTTAACTATAATTACAGAAGAGATTAATAAAAAACATCTGGATAAGTTCTGACACTTATTTTGGAAATTTTGCCCATAAAATATTTATGTAAAGTTGGTATGGCAATTCACCATATTTTTTTCTTGTACACATTTACTGTAACTTAATTTTTAGAATAGAAGTGTTACCATGTTCATACTGGAAAGAGTTAAAATGCAATTACATCACATCTAGCCACAGCTTTGTTTAAATAAAAAAATCAATATTGTATTAATTTCAGTGGCTATTTAACCCATATACCTAAGGGGTCAAAAACACCACAAATCTGCCATTTAACAACTACACCGCCACACATAGGGGACAATGAACACCCCAAGAACATTTTGACTTTTTCTTATATTGAACCAGCAGCATAATTGTTGTTTTATATCCTTCTTAAGATATCTGATCTGGACTGAAAATACAAATGGATTGAGTGAATGCCTAATAAATTACAATATACCAGAGTGGGTCAATCTGAATACTAAAACATAATAGTAATTTGTTCTTGTTTTTTTAAACAAAATTCTTATTTTTGATTCAAATAATTTCTTAAGTAATTTCAAATGTAGTATAAACCAATCTACTCATTTTGAAATTTAAAATGGGCTGCAGAGGGATCCCTTTGCTGTACAAATACCTAGGAAATACCACTGTTACATTACAAAGTCTACTCTGAGTATTAGATGCATAAGTTTATATTCCTATAAAAACAAAAACAAAAGATCAAGACTTTAACCCTTAGCCTCTCTGCATGTTTTCCAGGCCTGGTGGGAACGAACTGTCACAAACTGGATACACAAATTCAAGTAGTTTTTTTTCCTCGTTAAAAAGTAGTAAAGTGTATTATGGTGGTGCTGCAATAACAACAGACTGGAAGACTTCTCTATTTGGACTCTGAACTTTCTTCTCAAGAGGGAGAAGCAGCGCATTCCTGAACTGACTTAGGAAAGGGGCTACCAACATTACAGTGCAACCACCACCTTCCTCTATTTCTCAGGCAATTATTAATTGCCCTATAAGAAAGCAGGGCTTTTCAACTTACCACTCAGAGTGAGAGCTGCAATGGTAGGGTATCAACACCGAAGCACGTTGTATTTTAGGAGGATAATTGGCTACAGCAATGGTCTATGTGGTATCCTCTCGCTAACCAAATAAAATCAGGTAGATAGTTTAGTCGCAGTTTCTTCTGAATAGTGGTAGAGTTTCAGTAACAGCCAGCAGACTTTGAAATTAAGCATGTATGTTCAAGTAGATGGGAGACATTTTATTTTACGTTATATTTAACTGGCAGTCTATGAAACAGGTAGTGAAACAGGTACTTTTATTTCATGTTTGGAAGTACACTGCAACTTCTCTATCAACGGTGGGAGTTGAGCACTTAATATTAGAAAAGAGTGCCACAGATACTCAAAGTACTTATACTAAAAGGTAGGTATCACTACACACCACACCTCATGACACCCGCAACTCAACTTTTAAAGAGAACAACGCTCAGAAACACCTTTCAAGTAGACTAAATATGAGAGAGAAGAGCCAAGAGTCATTGAAAAGACTGGATAAAGATGTTTTTTACAATATTTTAGTCAGTCAATTACATTTCTGGTGGTAAAAGTGAAGGCCTGCTGCCAAGAACACCTTACCACTGGCTCCCAAGTGCCTCACCCTTTAGCTTACTTTTCTAACAGTTCCATGAGGTGTAGCAGGAGAAGGAAGGTCAGAGAAGGAAACAAAGGAAAAAAAGGTAGTCATAGAGAGCTGGACCTTACCCACCTATACATAAAAGGTGGCTCCTAAGCCTAGATATCTCCTACAACAGCTCAACTATTTCCATGCCACCATATCAAACTTTTGCCATTTTCAGTGTTCATTCAATGCATGTGTAATTTTCCAGGTTAGTCTGATTTTGTGCTATTCCCCACCATCCATATAACCCTTTTTAATTTTATTTTATAACTCCAAGCCTTTTATTCTTCTTGGTATGTTGATGTTAATGAAAGATGTGTGGCTAAATCCTCTACACTGCTTTGTAAACTCAATCTCCCTAAGCTAGTTCTAGCCTGCATTGCTGCAGTATTTGGCACTTAATGTAGTTAATTATTTCCAGCAACTGATTTTAAAAAGAGAAAATTCCACTGAACAAAGATCAAGAATAGAAGCTTGAAGCCTGGAACAACAAACTAGGTCAATATCTAAAGAGAAGACTTAAAAAAAAATACTAACCAATAGTTTTACAACCAACTGCAAGTACATAACACATACTTAGAGCTAGATCTTGAGTTCAGACGTAGCTATGAGTTTAACCCACACCACCCCAGGAGCCATTGTGACTCAGACACTGAGTCACAGTTCCTCCCCTGCTTCCTCATTGCTCCTGGGGGAACGAGGCAGAACGGGGAAGGGGCTTGTATAGGCCAACAGTAAGTTACTAGACCCCTCCCTTCTATTGCTACTCTGGCTTGTCTGTGTATCACAGTGGGGTGCAGGAAGAGATAAGGGGCTATTGAGGAGATGAGCCAAGTTCCACCTGTTTTGCCAAACTCCCTACCTGCCCACATTTTGGGTGGTGGGTCCTGTTTCACCTATCTCTGAACAAAGGGGCATTTAAGTGTTCCCTCATTTAGTCTGAGCAGAAGATGTGACATCCATCCGTATCAACACGGTTCCTCACAATCCCCAGCATAATATCATTATTAATTTAACAATAAATAAATATAGTGAACTTTACTGCTGTGATTCACATAGCTGTTACTGAGCCTGGCTAACAAAATGATCCATGAACCATAATTCGCAAGAGCACTGTATGAAGGGAAGGGAAGGGGGGGTTTGCACAGTTAAGATTGTTTGCATGAGTCTCATACATATTCTGACATCTACAGCAAAGGCATGCCAGCACCATGATAGTTATTTACAAGTACTAAACTTACCTGAAATTTTCCTTTCTTCTATTAAGTTCTGCAGATCTGTTACATTGGGAACGTCAGCCTTTTGCAGCTTAGGGACAAACCCAGTCACTCGTAACAAGGGAACATCCAGATCCCTGAAGTTCCCTTCAGTTTAGACAACTTCCACAGTAATTTTTACTTTCCTAAATAATGGATTGTGTTAAC
The DNA here is from genome assembly GCF_965140295.1 of Lepidochelys olivacea. Taxonomy (NCBI): domain Eukaryota; kingdom Metazoa; phylum Chordata; order Testudines; family Cheloniidae; genus Lepidochelys; species Lepidochelys olivacea. The sequence goes on along the minus strand of NC_140412.1, from coordinate 205,671,812 downwards.
TGTACTTTGAATTACCACTCACTATGTGCTACCAATCTGGTATCTACCTCAGATAGAATATGGATGAATGTACATTGTGGGACCTTCTGATTTATTAAATGAAGACCAAGAGGGTCTAAGTAGTGGTGGGCTAAGAGGCCTCTTATTGCCTGCTTGTTCTTCCATGTGGACTGCTGTCCCTCTCCACACTCCATCCTGAGATGTGGCGGTGGACAACCCAGGTAAACTGCAGCACATGCTGGGAACAGTATCATGGATGTTATGGTATGGCAAACAGCAGCAACAGCTGGTTCCCACAGCCAAATACTTTCCCAAGCTTTTAGGTGTGATGGGAAACCCCATCCCCTTATTACATCTTCCCAAGGAGCATGAGGAGGAATGTACAGATATAGCTTGTCTAGGAGAGCTGCCGAGCTCCTAACATAACAGTGCCTGAAAGAAGCTGATCTTTTTTCATCATTACATATGTATAAAACTGCATAACTCAGATTAGGTCAGCTTGCCTTCCTTCCCTGAGGGGAAAAAACTCCCTTTGTGCACATACATTCACACAAAGACGACAGCACATGACTGTAGTCTGGTCTTTTCTGCATTGACCTGTTGCTATGCTGTACTCTGAATATGAGCTTGGAAAACAGCACTGATTTCATTTAGTTCCCTTTTGGAAGTCTGTCCCTATAATCCTGCTTCAGAGGAGGGAAGCAAAACTGGGTTCAGAGATTGCTCCGAAAGTATTTCCAGTGCCCATCACCCACCACTTCCTAAAGTAATGTAGGCTTACTCGCTCCCCTCCCCAACATGGGTCCCTGTTGGGTGTTTCAACATCCTGGCTTGAGGTTCAACAGACTCCACAAAATCTGTCTCTCTCTCTTCTTCATGGGATCCCCATGGGCCAGACAGATCCGTTTCCCCCTTGGAGATTAAGCAGCTCATCTTTGCTGTCAGGAGAGGGGCTATTGGCATGGGCTCTAGGGACTCAAGCATGTTCTTCTAACTGACATTGTGCCTTTTTGCCTACTCTACTTGTGGAGATAGGGGAGGGGAAAAGGCTTGCCCCAGAGGCAGTTTTTTCAGGCCTGCCTGCCTCCTTTGCTGCAGAGTGAGAACACTGCACTCTGCCCACAGAGCTGGCTGAGCTCCCTGTCAAGGTATTTGATAATGTCAGTGAAGCAGGAGTCACAGACCCTTTCCTTTGCCTTTTCTTAGCCTAGCTTTCTCCGTGAAGCCCGTGAACACAATCAAAAGGGGAAACACATGTGAGCAGACAACCTCCCCAGAATGCAATCCTCCAGCATGAATGGGAGTCAGAAAGACAATGCTATTGAACTAAAATGTTAGTCATCAATCTGAAAAAAAGTTTGGTATTTTCCTCAGAAAAGCTCTCCGGCAAGGAGATCTACCTGAGCTGCTGGACACCGTGAAAGCAGGAAAAAATGGAGGAAACTTCCAGAGGCAGAGCATTCCCTCTGCTGCCAATGATTGGTAATAGTTCTGTTCCCACTCCCAAGCTGCAGACAGACTGAAGTACCACTGCAGTGGATCTGTGACTCTTGTGACCAAGAAAAATGTAATCTTTTCCTAGTTGTAACCATATCTGCCCTTCCCAAGGCATATCCCACATTTTCTTCTGGGAGTTTTTCAGGATATTTTTAGCTTGAGACAGAAGTGGTTAAATTTTATACAAATGTGTGTAAGGCTTTGTCTACAGTACAGCTGGGATCCATGCTCTGAGATCGATCCACCGGCCGTCAATTTAGCGGGTCTAGTGAAGACCCTCCAAATGGACAGATCGCTCTCCAGTCGACCCCTGTACTCTACCCCCGATGAGAAGAGTAAGCTAAGCCAACGGGAATTTCTCTCCCGTCAACTCCCCGTGGTGTAGACCCTGCGGTAATTCGACCCAAGGTATGTCGACTTACCGTGGTAGTGTAAACATAGCCTAAATCACCATACAACCAGGAGATAATGGGACTCCGGACTGACCAGAGGCTTTCAGGTTGGAGGGGGTTTTTTATTATTGAAATGTACTAAACAAAACTGCCTTCTAAAAAGATAGGAAAACAATTTATTCATATGCACACTTTCATATATTAGCCTTTATAAATTTATCACAATAATAAAGTGATTCTTGCAACTGAACTTTAGGTAACGTGTAAAGAGTTTATATTTAAAAAAACTAAAATCAGCTGTGCGAATCAGTAACAGATTATTATAGGTTTGTCACATCAAAGAGCAGGAGGAAAAATCTTCGTGGTTAAAATAAGTTGCTAGGGTTACAAAATGTTTGCCTTTACAACCCAAGTCTGTTTAAAATTCCTATGGAATTCTAATGTGTACAACAGCTTAAGTCAGGAATATACACCATTTCTATTTAAACTATTTGGGAAACAGTAAAATATGATTCATGTCATTCTGGAAGGGTGGAGGACAAACACTGCATTCAACTATTTAAAATCTTCAGTGATGACTCATGAGCTATGGGCATTTCCAGAATCATTCACTTTTTCAAAGTAAAAGACTGCTGTTGATTATTCAAGAAATTATCAGCAAAGATTTGCTAAACAGTAGATCTAGCTTTCAGCGTACCCATTCAATTCCTACAATACTGTAAATAGATGGGAAAGTTTCCTCAAAACAAACAAAAGTGGACTAGGTGGAGTTGAAACTACCCCACTTCAAATGTTAAAGAGATATAGTTGTGAATCTCTTGTCCCAAGGCTGCATAAAAACTTTCAAATTCAACATTACAGTTCTTTGATCCTCATCAGTAACAAAAGAATAGCCTCTTGCAATCTTTTTCCATGCCTGTGTAATCACAGGAATCCTTCCTTTTCGTCAAATTTTCAGAAGCCAACAGCAACCTCAAATTTTCTGATAAAAACAGTGTGAAATACTAAATGGATGCAGAAATCCAAGTTCCAGAAAGTAGAAAGCAAAACCAAACTGCTGCCTACTTAGAGAGATTTTTGTGAAGACAAAACATGAAATAAATGTGCACTGCCAGGTTCTTCCCATGATCAGCAAGATTTTTTTTTATTCATGGTCTCTGGAAAAATGTCAAGTCACTCTTCCTATTAATGTTTTGTGAACTACTGTTCTAATCAGACTCTTCCTTGGAGAAAGTGTAATGGGTTAAAGATAAATGCCATCCATACACTACATTAATACAACGCCATAATTTAAACTATATGCACAGTCAGGAAAAACAAACTTATGGTATCCATAGTAACCTTAGGTCAGCTTTTACTCACATGGAGTATTTTCTGTTCCTATACATATCAGTAACAGGAAATACCTCAAATTAGCAAGAGAACTAAATTACCATTGCTATGGATACCAACACTTTTTTCTCTCTCTCTTGTATATCTAAATGCTCAGCCTTGCTGCACATGCTCTATCCCAACTCACTTTGCAAACGTAGCGAGAGCCAGGATTATTAATCATCCCACATGCATTCAAAGCAGGATTGGTTTTGTCTGTCTGTTTTTGGGTGTCCTAAATTTCTTGGAGGATCTTAGGATCCCTCAGGAGCCCTCATTCCCATGACATCTGGAAAGGGGCTCCTTACTGGCAACAGCAGGTGGACCCAGGAGCAGGAAGTTCAGTCAATATAAGCTTCTATAGGATGAGGGAGCTTATCTGAAGCTGCAGGAGTGGAGGGCACCCCCCAAAAAATTAATGAGTGGGATGGAAAAGCCAGCATCTTTTCTCTAGATACCTCAAACATCATACCAAGAGTCAATGTTTATTCCATATTTGGGAGAAGTGTACATCCCGTCACCAAGATTTAAGGATAGCCCTTTCCAGCAAGTTATTAATTCCTTCCCTCCCTTTTTTGCATAGTAAGGAACAGAGGGGAAAATTTGTGTAATTGTTTAATGCAGTGTATTTTATTTTCTTTAAAGGAAGACTGGTGGTCAGAAATTGAAATAAATTCAGTAGGTATGAGACATTCCAATAAATGGTCACAGAGTGCTGCCCAAAGCAAGAAAACTGGTCCCTCGTTAGCAAGCATTCCTATCAATTGGATACACTTACTTTGCTGCCAAGAAAAAACTATTTATTTTGCTTAGATCTTTCTTAAGGGCCCCTAAACAGCCCTCTCAACATCCTGGCAATAAACTTTTTTCCCCACTCTTTTGTTGGATTGCACTAGCAATCCATTATCTTTCTCCAAGATTTTGTAATTCCAGACAGCTCCCTCCCTATCTGAAGACCCCATAAAGCTATTCCTGAAGAAACTGACATCCCTAATTAGGGAATCTCTGTATGAGGAGAGCTTTCATTATCTTCTGGAGGTTTGACTTTGTGGCAAGTGTGCTTCACCTACAATACTAGCTCACTGCAACAATAAAAAAGCTTAAATAATGATACAAGTGTCAAATGAACATATCTTCTTTAAAGTCATTTCCATAGCTCCACCCTCCTCAGAAATACTGTCTAGGTAGAATTTCTAGGGAGATGGGGATCTTGGTAGTGTTGCATATGTGGGCCTGAATATCCTCCCTCCTCAAAAAAGGCCATTTCTGTAGAAAATTTTTTCCAGCATACTGAGTGAATATGAATGCAGACAAAGGAAATCTTTCAATTCCCAGTGGACCAGCCTTATAGTTCAGAAACTCCACCAACCCTCTCTTCCAAGTCAGCAAGAAGCCTTCAAGAGAACATTTCCTGACAGAATGTAGAAGTGGATAGGATTCACTTGGGAAGCAGGCGGGGGGGGAGAGGGGGGGTATTAGAAACATTTAATGGATACACAGAGCATGAGTACACAGACCATTTTAAAAAGCCAGTTAAAGGAGGATTACACACAGCAGAAATTCTACTTACAACATCTATGAATTAGCAACTTCATTATTTTATTTACTGCTGTTATGTATTTTGTCACTGTACTGAGAACAAAACTTTCAGAGCTTGATTTTCCAGAATGAAGACAAGTATATATGCAATTATAGATACAGTAGCCCTGTGAAGAATCAGGATATTGTGTTTGCAAAACAGTAGAGGCTCCCCACCACAATGTATTCAATTTGCATGTGCTACCACAATAATTTCATGTATGTAACTGTAAAAAAAAACTAAGTGTCCTTTTAAAAATCGCACTAATTGGTAAAAAGATTTTATTATTTTTAACTACAGTTGAGAAACGAAGGACATCAGGACATAAACGACAAGAAAATAAAATCAATTTTGAAAAGATACATCTGTATCTCAATACTCTAAACTCTCCCTACAATTCCAGGTTTATATCCTCTGAGACTGTCAGAATAATGGCTTTCAATACAAAATCCTGATGATTAATGAGTTTGTTACATACAAAGAGCACTTTTAATGGTTATTCAATATTTTAAGCCTTGTTTTACAAATTGGAGCAGGAGTTAATTTATTTCATATTACACTTATCCATTGGCTGACATGCACAGCTATAACAAAATAGGCAATGCGACCATTTTAATTGAAACATTTCATTCAATTCAGGGGTTTCAAAAATATCTTTCATATACATTTGAATAAATATTAATCTGACATTTTATTTAGTAGGATTCTTGAAGAACAACATTTTCACAACATTGGCTACCGCATAAAAGACTAAATATTAAAAACAAAGATTAATCAATATGAAAATAGAAATCCCTTAAATCATGGACTTCTAAATGTCTATACCCCAGATCCTACAGCTTATGCACATGAGTAATTTGCATTGAATTCAATGGCTCAACTCAAGCGTAAAGTTAAGCACATGCTTCAGTGTTTGCAGAGTGAAAGCCTAACTGAAGCATACATGGAGATTCTAGTTTCTGAACTAATTTTCAGTGTTGAGAAACCTTGAGAAAAAAGGTTTGACCTGGAGGTCATATTGTTTATCACCAGACTTCCTTCTCTGTCTTCTCTCTTCTCCCCCAGCTCATTCTTAGACACATGTAGCAGTGGAGAGGGAAAGGGGCACTGGCAGCATCACTGCCCCACAGGCAGGGTAGGTGAGGAGCTTTGGGGAAGGACAGGAACTAACGAAGAACTGAATGTGAGGACCTGACAGGGCCGAGGACTAACAGGAGCAAAGGGAGCTAGTGCCACCCCCACATCCATGTTCCCTTCCAGAAACCAAACATCCCCATTCTCAAACCATCTTAGTTACCAATACCAAGCTGACTCTGGCTACCCCCACAAGAAATTCATCCTGTCCCTCAGTCTTTGAGAGGTGCAATGAATAAGGTCCTGCCTGCACACACCTGCTTTCACTTTTCAGGGAAGCCTGCAAGGAATACCTGGTGTCAATCCAATGCCTTTCATCAATATTAAACATTTCTGGAAACATGGTATGCGTATTACACACCAAGTAGTCACATCTGCAAAAAAAGTCACATGGAGCTGCACAAAATGTGGCAGGTGGGTTTATTCGTAACACACCCCCACCAGATATATAAAGTTGAATTGAGAAAAAAGTTATCAGGCCTCATCTCCCCACTCTGTGGCAGACTGCCCTCTCAGTGGGCAGATTTTCCATTCCTAAAAGCTCTCAGCCCAGTGAAGAGAACTGCTCCTCGTCCTCTTCAGGTCTATCAACCTTATCCTTGAGTAAAGGAAGACTACAATGGCTGGGGAAGGTGAATGTACATGTGGCTGGCTAAGCTTGGCTGGATGAAGAAGAACAAATAAAAGAGGTAGTAGCTCAAAGGGATGGATAGATTAGAGAAATGAGAAAGTCAAGTGTGAAAAAGAAAATCAAGACTAGAGAGACCAAGAGGACGACGACAGAAGTTAAAAGGAGATAAATTAAAAAAACCTCACTTAGTTTAAGTTAAATATGTTGGGCATGCAGAAAGCGGCTAAAAATTAAACAAAGGAGGTATAAAGGAACTGACTCATCTCTTCTCTACCCCTCCAGTTCCTAAATCCCTTCCATGTGCACTTCTGGCTTCACACCCAAAACTCCTTTGCACCTTCTGGCATATATATATGATGGTTATATCTTGGTTTTTCATTTTGAAAATCTCATCACCTTAGCAAGAGTATGAGTCAGCAGTGAAACACAAAAGGGAAGTGACCCCCTCCTACGAAAGTGATGTACAGGGCTGCAGGGGATTATGCCAAGGCAACTGCAGCGTAAAGGACCTCTTGGCCGGGAGGGTTGGGGGGAAAATGGGACAGAGCATTGCTGGGCCCCTTATCCCAGACACCATAAATCCTGTCTGCAGATCTGTATTCAGCATGCTACAGAATATACTCAAAATGAAGTACAAGAAGAAATAGAAAGTGTAGAGCAGCTGCAGCAAAACAGGCACGAAAAATCAGAAAAGTGACCAGGGATACCTGAATGATTGTATGGAAATGACTTAAATATATGTCTGCTATATTATGGATCCCACATTGCTGTGAGCTACTAAACTCTGTAATGAACATTTTGGCTGCTGCAAATTTCACCAGGCAGGACAAAAGAATGATACGGAACTCAGACAATCTACTGTCCCCTTGGGAAACTAAAACCAAACTCCATATAAGTAAACCTAGCAAATATTTCCAGACACCGAATGTAGTAGCAAACAGAAAAAGCTGGTAATTCCAGAATGATTTACTGCAAGTAGCTGAAGTGTAAATACTACATTTTTAGTAAGCTACTGACAAAACTAAGTTTTTGAATCTACAATTAGTTCAACTTGACTATATTTTTGGTGGCTTTTCATTCTAGTTTGCACTCATAACTTGAGCAGAAAAATATTGAAGTAAAAATCCCCTCTTATCCTTAAGCCATCCTAATGGCTAATTATGGAAATTAAGGTATATTTCACACAATCAAAAAAATGTGATCCTACTGAATATTGCTCTTAATGGGTATGCTTGTTTAATACAAAAACCCAGTTTTCAAGCTGTGACCTCTGGCCTGATAGGTAATTAACAGCTGAAGAAAACAAAGTACCACTACTACAGACCACAACATAATTTGCATCCCCCATGCCTAATTCTCCATACAACTCTCTCTCCTCACACACACTATTCACCTACACTTTAAATATCATGATTTTTTTAACAAAAGAAAAAGCCCCCCATAAACACAAATTTAAACCATTCAACTGCACATCTAATAAAAAGTGTGGTAGCCAACAGCTGAATTACATGTCAGAGTGTAGCACACGAATCTGAACATCTTAAAGAAATTGCATTTGATTTACATTTTTATAAATATCATGAATCTAATGGGTTAAAGGAAAGACCACTTCATTAATTTTCAGCGTGTTTCAGGTTTAAGAAGAATAAATGTATACAAGTTCTGAGACAGAAAAAACAAAACCCAAAACTTTATTTCCAACGTGAGCACAGGATTTTAAAGCTTTCCCATCAGCCCAAGCATACCCCACCCAAAAAAATCCCATCACTCACAGAGGCTGTAGTAGCAGCTGCCACCAGCTTCTGAATCTTGGAACTTTCTTGTTGCTCTACTCCTTCTACAGAGTACCACTCAAGCACCTGATTCCACCAGGCACCTTGAGACTCCACCTAACTACCGATTCACTGCTGCTTCTACGTAGAATGCAATCAGCTATTTGTCCTGCCTCACATCTCTGAGCACACCCCCTCCCACCTGGCCATCCTGGAGAACGCCAACGTCCTAGCTCGCTACACCAGCAACTGACAGCAGAACGGGATCGTGCCCATTGCAGAGCCGGAAATCCTGATCAATGGGGGACCATGACCTGAAGCGCTGCCAGTACGTCACCAAGAAGGTGGTGGCAGCCATGTACAAGGCTCTGAGCGACCACCACATCTACCTGGAGGGGACGCTGCTGAAACCCAACATGGTGACAGCCGGCCATGCCTGCACCAACTAGGACAGCCATGAGGAGATCGCCATGGCAACAGTCACCGCCCTGCGCCGCACCATGTTGTGCCGCCCGCTGTGCCCAGCATCACCTTTCTGTCCAGTGGGCAGAGTGAGGAGGCTTCGCTCAACCTCAATGCTATCAGCAAGTGCCCCCTGCACAAGCCCTGGGCCCTCACCTTCTCCTACGGCCGTGCCCTGCAGACCTCTGCCCCCAAGGTCTGGGCCGGCAAGAAGGAGAACGCCGAGAACGCCCAGGAGAAGTACATCAAACGGGCCCTGGCTAACAGCCTCGCCTGCCAGGGGAAATACACCCCAAGTGGCCAGGCCAGAGCCCGCTGCCAGCGAGTCCCTCTTCGTCTCCAACCACACCTACTAAATGTGGGGTTCCCTCCCCCGCCCCCCTGCTGCCTGCACCCGTTTTGTGGAGTCTAGTGTGGCTGGCTCCTGGCCTGCAGAAGAGCCGAGCTAACTCTGGAGGGGCGTGAAGAACCCAGGGGTCCAGGTCCCCCTTCCCCTGTTGTTGTGGCTGTGTCTTAGCTTCCGCTCCCCACCCCCCTTTCTGGTGACAGACAACACTCCAGGCGTGCATCCCATGACGGAGCTGCTGGGCCCCCCACCCCCCAGATCCCACAATAAAGAGGACACTACTTAAACCGTGGGGGTGGGACGACACAGGACGGGACACACACATCCTGTTTTAGTTCTTTGGGTACTTACCAGTAGTCCCACACACAATTTCACCTCTCTCCTTCCCCCACGCCATCTTCTTCCCTACTCCATCACTCACACCAATCCATTAATCCATTTTCTTCCTCACTAATCAGAATTAGCATAAATCCCACAATTTTTTTTAGAAAATGACATTTTTTAAATGTCTAACTATATATACCCACCAAAATAGTCAAGATGTATGTATGTCATACCTACGATACTACATGACCTAATTTTTGTAATCCTGGTATTCTCTTGTCACTGTTTGCTCACTCTTGTGTTTTGATTTTACATCGTAAGGTCTTCAGGGCAATGGGCATGCCTACTGTTTCATTAACTTCATTTCTGGATACTCAGTGAATATATAAATTATAATTTTTGAAAATGAATATTTTAGCAGTGGGATGGGAAAGTGATCTAGGAGAATTAAGAGAAAATGGGCATAAGCGGTGTTTTAATTAAGTAATTTTGCATTTTGCTGACAGTAGCTCTGCATTCATACTTACGAAAGCATATTTTCTTACATGCCAATTCCTTACGCTCTATAAAGCCTTCAGTTCATAAAGAGAGCACTAAAATGCATCAGCATGCTGATCTAACGGTAATGTTCTGCACTCATGGTCAAGAGATAAATTTGACTCAGTCTTAATTTGTTTTTCCAGGCTAGCAGGAGAGGTGAACCAGCACACACGGCTTGTTTACACAAGTTTAGTCTGTACTAACTCACATTAATGCAGATTGAAAATGCTTGCATATGCATGATGCAAACCAGGGGTGGGCAAACTTTTTCACCCGAGGGCCACACATGGGTGGGGAAATTGTATGTGGGGCCATGAATGTAGGACTGGGGCACAAGGTTGGGGTGCGGGAGGGCGTGCAGGAACAGGCTCAGGGCAAGGGGTGCAGGAGGGGGCTCCAGGCAGGGGTTTGGGGTGCAGGAGGCGTGTGGAGTGCGGGAGGGGGCTCAGGGCAGACGGCTGATCATGTGCCCACAATGCTGCTGTGCACTACTTGACACAGAGTCAAGATACAGGTCCACGTATGCAGGGGCCTCATATGGAGCCGGGCATGGCTGATCACATACGTACATGGGCCATGTGGCCCAACAGCCGCAGGCACGTGTGAGCCATGGTGAGCAGGTGGGCCTTTATGTGGGAGATTAAGTCCGCCATGGCCTGAAACCATGCCTCTGGAAGAAAGGCCCTGGTTCACATGGAGTCAAGAACTGCCCCGATAAACTGTCGTATTGGCGTTAACATGGACTTTATGTTTATCAACAGGACCAGGCTCAGACAGGAGGAGCAAAACAGATCAAGGCTTATTTGCACCCACTTTGGAGACCTGTCCTTGATGATCCAGTCGTCAAGATACGGGAACAGGTGGACCCCGCACTGCCTGAGGTAAGCCACTACTGGAGCCATGCACTTGGTGTGCTGACGATAGGCCAAAAGGGAGCACCATGAACTGGAAATGGTGCCCTCCCCCTGTAAAACAAAGGAAATGCCTGTGTCCCAGGAATATGGGAATAAGCATCCTTCAAGTCGAGAGCGGTGTACCAGTCTCCTGGATCCAGGGAAGGAACAAAGGCCAGGGAAACCATGCAGAACCTCAATTTCTTGAGAGACTTGTTGAGGCGATACAGGTCCAAGATGAGTCTTGGGCCCCCTTTGGCTTTCAGAATTAGGAAATAACGGCAGTAGAAACCTCTTCTGTGCATGTCCCAAGGAACCTCTTGCACCTCCCCAGACACAGGAGCTTTTCGACCTGCTGAACAAGGAGTTGCTCGTGAGAGGGGCCCCTGAAGAGGGACGGGCGGCCATGAACTGTAGGTATAGCACCGGGATACTATATCCAGACCCAGCGGTCCGAGGTTACCCTTTACCAGGCCAAACGGAAAAGTTAAAGGCGGTCCAGGAAGGGGTGGAAAGGATTCTGGGAACTGGGACATCGTTCCCAGGCACACCTTCAAAACAAACGTTTCTGGCCCCCAAGGTGTTTAGAGGGCCCAGGCTGCGCAGGCAAGCGGGAAGAAGAAGGGCGACACCAGCTGAAGCTACTGCCCCTTCTTCTTACAGAACCCTGGCAGGGCTGTTTAGGCCTTGGCGGCGGGGGCGCCCAGAAAGGCTTCTGAGCAGGCTGCAGCGTATGTATGCCCAACAAACAAAGGGTGGCCTTTGTATCCTTCACCCCATGCAGCCTGGTGTCAGTCTGCCTGAAGAGACCAACCCTGTCAAAGGGGAGGTCTGGGACTGAAGACCATCTCCTGCGAGAGGCTCTACTCATTTGTAGCCATGAGTTACGTCTCATCACCACTGAGACCGAGCCGCAGTCTGCTGTATCCCAGGCCATTTGTGGAGAGCACCTGGCTGCCGCTGTGCCTTCTTCAACCAGGGTGCCAAACTCCTGGGCTAATCCCTATGGGAGGGACTCCTGAAACTTGCAGACCGTATCCCGTAAGTTAAAGTTGTACCTGCCCAGGAGGTCATGATGGTTTGCCACCCAGAATTGTAGGCTGGAGGTCAAATACATTTTTCTCCCACAGAGATCCAGTCTTTTGGCCTCTTTATTCTTGGGAGTAGGGGAGGACTGGAGTGGTTTGTCCTTTTCATTGGCCGCAGAGACGACCAACGACGCCGGGAGTGGGTGGGTGTATAAATACTCCAACCCTTTACCTGGGACAAAGTATTACTTCTCTACCCTCTTGGAAGTGGGAGGGATAGACGAGAGAGTTTGCCACAGGACCTTGGCAATGTTTAAGACCCCTTCGTGGACTGGCAAAGCGACACAGGCTGGGTGGAAGTGGAGAGGACATTGAACTATGAGTTAGTCTGCTCAGCCATCTCCAAGCCCAGATTGTCCGCAACTCTCTAGAGCAGAGCCTAATGCTCCTTGAAGTCAGCGGGCAGACTAGCTCTTAGGTACCACCTCCTCAACCCTTGCCTCTGAGCAATTGGCATGCACCGAGCCCGGTGCCATTGGTATCACCAGTTCTGCTGGCACAGCCAGTGCCGTCTGCTGTTGCTCTGAGACGGCCGCTGAAGATCGCTGGGAAGGGGACATACCATGACCATCATTCCCCATGAGTCCCAATAAGGCCCCTGGGCTGGCCACTGTCCTTGGTGCCATTGCTGCGATGTTGCGGCCGATGAGGTGTCAGGGCCACAATTACGTCGATGGGATCTGGACGAGGGGCTAAACCAGGTCTCTGTGCTAGAGGAATCCCCTTCCGGCGACCACAGAGGAGTCGATGATGCCCACGTGTGTCTGTTGACAGTCGCCGGAAACCGGGGACGAGAGCGGGATGATTGGTGCAGTACCGGGGCAAACGGTAGCAATGTCTTGGAGACCGTAGCCTGGACGGGGATCATCCCCACGTGGCAGGCAATAGGGAATGGCAATACGATGTAGAGCAGTCGGAAGGCGAGCGGTGCCGGTAGTACAGAGACCGACATTGATCTCTAGGCGAACCTCGCCTGGGTAGCAGTGACTGCGGTGCCAGCGACCATGGGGGTAAGCACCAGAGGCTCTGGGGTGCGGTTCTGGGTATTTTCGACACTGGGGTGGGGAGCACTATTTTGTCTCAGAGGATCGACTTCGCTCCACTACCCCCCTAAGGTTGCAGTGGCTGTCTTGCCTTTCTGGGGAGCCTTCACTGCTTCCTGCTGCGCAGATGGTGATGGTGGAGGTCTCTGCTCTCTTTGCACCAGGGAGGCCCGGGCAGGTGCCAGTGCAGATGGTGGCGCTTGGGTCCTAAACCGTTCCCCTGAGTCAGTGATGGACCTTTCAAGTGACCCAGAGTTTCAGCCGGAGAGGCGCGCACTCACGGCTCTGGGATGGCCGGGCAGGCCGAACCAGGGCCCTTGCCCAAAGGCCCTTGGGCCTTTTTGCCTGGTGCCGGGGAGCTGTGCTTCCAGGCCTTCTTCTTAGGCTCTGGGGAAATGGATCAGTGCTGAGCAGAGCCCAGTGCTGGGGGTGCACTACACACTGATGCCAAAGTACTTGCCAATTCCTGGCAGGAGTGCTCAGACACTGGGCAAAGGGCAGACTCCATGAGCAGAGCTTGAAGTCTAATATCCAGCTCTTTCTGAGCTTGTGGCCAGAAGTTCTTACACATATGGCACTTCTCCCTAACATGCAATTCACCCTAGCACTTGAGACAGCTGCTGTGGGGATTGCTAACAGGCATAGGCCTGTTACAATCCATTCAAGGTTTGAACCCAGGGGACTGAGGAATGCCCGGCCTGGGGCAAAGTCCCACTGGGGACTATATCTAACTAGAAAGAACAATGAAAACTATTTACAAAGCCCAAAGAGCTCTTAACGAGGCGAGAATAGCTAAACCACTTGCGAAGCAATGGAGAGAGGCGCTCCAACTAACCACCATGTGCAGTAAGAAGGAACTGAGAGGGCATAGGTAGGCGGCGCCCAATATACCACGCCGAGAGCGCCACAGCCGTCCTTACGGATACCGTTAAGGCAAAAGTCTCCGACAACCATGCAGGTGGGAGCGTGTACACCTACAATAAAAAGAAAAGGAGGACTTGTGGCACCTTAGAGACTAACCAATTTATTAGAGCATAAGCTTTCGTGAGCTACAGCTCACTTCCTCAGATGCATACAGACTAACACGGCTGCTACTCTGAAACCTGTCATTACACCTACAATGGAATCGACATGCGCAAGCACTTGAAGAGGAAATATAGGATTTTTTAAATATTCACACACACACTAATTTATCAGCGTGTTCTCTGAAACAATTTCATTATTAAAAATGCAAACTCCATAGCCAACATTACAACTATGCTTCCATTATAATCCCCATTTTCACTCATTCAAATTCCTCAAGAATTTTCTTTTGAGCAGAGTATTTTTATGTTTAGTCTTAGCGTGGGTTTTTGTTGTTTTTAAATAAGCTTGATCTAAACCCGTACTGCCATTTTTGAACAACATGATATGGATGGTAGGGGACAGAGAATGTTCCCCACTTTGCCTTAAGAACTTTTGCACACTGGATTTCTATTGATATTATTTCTAAAGATTTTGAAACTTCTTACTCTCCAGTTTCTTCACCACCACTATCTCTTTTTCCAGTATCAAGGTTGGGTAGGGTCGAGAGGTTATAAGCAGATTCCATCCACATCTGTTTTGAGCCTGTTGTGATGTTGCCTACCTAGATGGTTTTCGCAAAAAGAAAAGGAGTACTTGTGGCACCTTAGAGACTAACCAATTTATCTGAGCATGAGCTTTCGTGAGCTACAGCTCACCGATGAAGTGAGCTGTAGCTCACGAAAGCTCATCCTCAAATAAAATTGGTTAGTCTCTAAGGTGCCACAAGTACTCCTTTTCTTTTTGCGAATACAGACTAACATGGCTGTTACTCTGAAACCTGTCTAGATGGTTTTATATACCATGTTATACCACAGTTTCCTTGGACGCCCATGCCTCTCTTTCCATACAGAAGAATTTCAGGCAGTTGGGGGGTCATTGTAGCAAAATGGCCAAATCACTGTAGTTCACACCTTTAAATGGCTGTAGCCATCCACTGCACTTTCAGTCAACTACAGATGTCATTTCTGTCCATCTAGTTTTTTCACATATACGATACCACACAGACACCTCACTTCAGGTGTTTACAGCTTTTGCTCCAGACATGGTCTGTACCCATATTTTACAACCATAAAGTTATGTGCGTACATTGAACATTCCATATAGTCTGGTTTTAGTTGTCACAGACACGGATTTAAGATTCCAAAAATATTTTTATTCACGCACGCAAATATTCTGCTGGCAGTAGCTATCCGCTTGTTGATGTCTTCTTTATAGCAGTTGTCATTTTACGATAGAACCAAGGTAGCAGAAACAGTTTACTTGTTTGATGCCTAGGCAATAATTACTAGTTTAGCCTGTTTCTTGATTTTTGATGTTTACTAGCAAAGAAGTCATCTGACTTTCTGAAAAAGCCCTCTTGCTTTACTTTTTGTTGAAAGCATCATTCCAGCTCTTCACCATCTCTCTCAAGCCAGTCTTTCTTAGCCTTTGAAACTATTCTTTTTCATTCCTCACTGAGCTGTCCGTATTTGTTTCCACTCAAAACAATCTTTAGCTTTCAAATGTTCTGGATAGTCTTCCTGTCTTCTTGATAGGTTTTCAATTTCTGGTGTCACCCAGTCTTTCCTTTTTGCATATAACCTCATCCCTAAAACTTACTTGCTCCTGGCATGAATATATCCTTCACTTGTGCCCAGAGTTGTTCTACTGTTTTGTCCCCCTCTTGGGCCTAGAAGACACAACAGCCACCAATGATGTTCTCAACAGTCACCACAGTGTCTGTATTTTCAAAGCTTCAACACTATACCCCCCACACACAAATTTTAATGTATTAAGTCTGATCTTGACTGCAGTGATCTATGCCCAACTGTCAAGCCAGATCAAGCTTCCGTAGAAGCTGCAGTCTAGTACACTTGTAGCACAATGTCAGAAAATAAGATGAAGTCAACCATGTTTTTTGGTAGTACCATCATTAGAAATCCATGCTTCTTTATTAACTCATCTGTGTTGAAATATTGTGTTCATTATAAACAATCTACAGCCTCGGTCATTTCTTAATCCTACTCCTTCTGTCCCCATGATGTTCTCCCAGTCTGTATTAGCACACCTACTCTTGGTATTAAAGTCTCCCATCTCTACAAGGGGTTTATGAAATCTCTGATTGAATTCCATTGTAAAGTTGGTTTATGATACTGTCTTCTGTATTGTTGCAAGTATATATATTTCTACGATGGCTACAAGCCATGTTTCCCTTCTCTTTCCTTTGGTTTAATGTTCACTGTGTGTGACCTATATCTTTTCAAAGAACTGAAACTTTTTCTGACAGCATGAAGTCAATTCCTCCTCTGTGGGCATTGTCTGTCCTTCCAGCATAAATGCTTTTATGTTACTTCATGGAAAGTTTGCTCCAATTTAAAATATATATATATATTTTAAATAAATGTTTACAATTATTTTCCTTGTAAGAAAGCGTAGGAGAGATGTAAACAATCCTTGTCTTGATAACTCCTCTATCCTGCAGATTTCCATGAATTTTAAAGGAGTGATTCCACAGATTTCTACTTCTAGAAATTTCTATCAGTGATATATTTCGCAATGCAAGTGTACAGTGCACAAAGCCAGTATTGCATCATAACAGACATCATGTGCCATCACTTTGAAGAAAGTAAGTTTGGTCAAAATTATGTGTTGCTAATTAAAAGTAGCAGTACACACTTTTGTCACTTGGTGGCACCAAACCAAAGAAAACCAAATATTTGAGAAAGAAACCACAAAATCCATTTGTGAACATCCTGCTACCCTCTGTAATTTAAATATAATTGGACATAACTCTTTCTAGTCATTGCACAAATATCAACAGATAGACGCTTAAAGATTTAATGTTACTGAATTTCTGCAGGAAAAGGTACATGAGATACAAGGGTCAAGTTTACTTACAGATCAACTCTGATCTTCCCTCATATTGGCTTTCAGTTTCATCTGCCTCCAACATAAGCAGCACTCTAAGTAAAAAACCTTTAAAATCACCTTTACAGATTATAAGGCAAATGACAAAAGAGAAAAGAGCAGCCTCTCATACGGATATATCCAATATGCTGAAACAGTCTTGATTCTACCTTTAACACATTTATTTGTCTGAAAGGATTCCAAATAGATCAAAATAGTTCTGTGCATTCTGAAGTTTACAGATGGGGATCTGAGGCAGAGGCTAAGTGACTTGGCAATTAGGAAGATACCAGATCTTTATAAACAAAACACATTTTGTTTACTGTCTTGCTTCGTTCTTACTTCATTGCCTTTATGATTTTAAGAAAGCTATTTCAAGAGCTGCTGGAGCTAGAAACCTGTGCTGTATGCCATTTGAAAGATTGCCAACAGTACAACAATCTCTAACTTTAGCTGTTCAAGAAATATCAGCTGCTGAAATTCTGTTGGAATTGAAGTGTTTAATAATAAAAAAAAAAAAAGAAAAGAAAAAGCCAAAGGGTAATAAGGATATTTCAAAATTAAATCTTTCATGATCTCAGAGGTCTAGAAACACTTTGGCAGAGCAGTACCAATACCCGAAGTCCCAGTATGTTTTTCTAAACACTGGTCTTGTAAGAGTAAGATAGAATTCCCCAAGCAGACAAAAATAAAACTGGAGCCCAGTTAATTATCTTCAGTTTTGTACTAAATGGAGTATATGCAGCAAACAGTCCCATAGTTAAGTAGTATTATTGTTGATCCACATCATGTTCCTTTAACAATTCTGCCCAACTACATGATAATAAATTTACCATTCCCAGTTCTGCAATATATCTATTTCAACTTCTATTAAAGTATCTCTCTACCATTTCCCTAGAATTGTTCTCTGCATTACC
Organism: Lepidochelys olivacea; assembly: GCF_965140295.1. NCBI lineage: Eukaryota > Metazoa > Chordata > Testudines > Cheloniidae > Lepidochelys > Lepidochelys olivacea. The sequence continues at coordinate 205,653,872 of NC_140412.1, read as the reverse complement.
CATCAAATGCAATTCCATGTATTCTAATCATTTGATTGTAAAGGTAGTTTTACAGTCAGTGACAATGAGAACTCCCAACCTCCAGTAAATTATTTCTAGCTGTTAACTTTCCAAATAATATAGTATTGAATTTCTTACACGTCTGTTCAATCACTACATCCATGAAATGTATGACAGTGTTACTAAAGCAGGAAGAAAATGTAATAGCAAAGTGTATTAAATGTGAACTGCAATTTATTTATTGTTTTAAATAAATTTGTTCTACTCTAGCTAGAAAAGATAACAGAATTGTTAGCCATATGACATACCTAAATATAATCCTATATGCGTACACAGTCATCCTGTCATGCAATCCATGAAATAAAGTTTTTTCTGTAACCATGTGACAAACGCCTTTATTTTGCATCACCACCTGCACTCTGCCCAATCTCTGCCAGAGCTACTTCTAGCATTCTAAATTACCTGTTGAAATAAATAAATTAAAAACTGTCAAATATTTTTCATCCCTCAAGTGTCAAACACACAAAACCAGGAACTGAAACTTCCACTTGCTATATTAAATCCTGACGCAGTGACACTTAAGGTTTGATATCACAAATTATAACAAGCTCTTCATCAAAGCTATGCTAATAAAACCTTTACAGCACAGCACATATGTACTGTCTAAAGACATACATAATATTATAATATATAAACTCTAACGTAAGGTGCCTTTTTATCAGATTTGTTAACTATATACATGCTTTCAGAAGTCTGTGCAATTAATGTAATATGAAGTAAACACTTTTGTATACAGGTTTTGAATGGGTATGGGGGAATAGCAAATTAGTTAAAAAGTGTGTTTATGCATATTTGCACAATTATGTCTCCAACACTAACTTAAAATTATTTTTTGGAAAAATAATATTGAAATATTATAGGCCAGTGGTTCTCAACTGGGAGTCCGAGGCCCCCTGAGGGTCTGCAAGCCCTTTCAAAGGGACTGCAGGCCCCACAGCTGAAACCCAGAGCCCAAACGCCAGCGACCCGTGCGGGGAAAAAAAGCCAGGAGCCACGGTTCCAAAGCCCTGATCCTCAGCGCTCCCCGCAGGCTGAAGCCAGGAGCGGGCTGAAACTCCCAGGGTCAGTGCCCCACATGGGGCTGAAGCTGGGAACGGCAGAGCTGAATCCCGAGCCCCAGTGCTCCTTATAGATTCATAGATATTTAGGTCAGAAGGGACCATTATGATCATCTAGTCCGACCTCCTGCACAACGCAGGCCACAGAATTTCACCCACCACTCCTAAAAAAGACCTCACACCTATATCTGTGCTATTGAAGTCCTCAAATTGTAGTTTGAAGACCTCAAGGAGCAGAGAATCCTCCAGCAAGTGACCCGTACCCCATGCTACAGAGGAAGGCGAAAAACCTCCAGGGCCTTCCAATCTGCCCTGGAGGAAAATTCCTTCCCAACCCCAAATATGGCGATCAGCTAAACCCTGAGCATATGGGCAAGATTCATCAGCCAGATACTACAGAAAATTCTTTCCCGGGTAACTTGGATCTTACCCCATCTAAAAACCCATCACAGTCCATTGGGCCTATTTACCATGAATATTTAATTACCAAAACCATGTTATCCCATCATACCATCTCCTCCATAAACTTATCGAGTTTAATCTTAAAGCAAGATAGATCTTTTGCCCCCACTACTTCCCTCGGAAGGCTATTCCAAAACTTCACTCCTCTGATGGTTAGAAACCTTCGTCTAATTTCTAATCTAAATTTCCTAGTGGCCAGTTTATATCCATTTGTTCTTGTGTCCACATTGGTACTGAGTTTAAATAATTCCTCTCCCTCTCTGGTATTTATCCCTCTGATATATTTAGAGAGAGCAATCATATCTCCCCTCAACCTTCTTTTAGTTAGGCTAAACAAGCCAAGCTCCCTGAGTCTCCTTTCATAAGACAAGTTTTCCATTCCTCGGATCATCCTAGTAGCCCTTCTCTGTACCTGTTCCAGTTTGAATTCATCCTTCTTAAACATGGGAGACCAGAACTGCACGCAGTATTCCAGGTGAGGTCTCACCAGTGCCTTATATAACGGTACTAAAACCTCCTTATCCCTACTGGAAATACCTCTCCTGATGCATCCCAAGACGACATTAGCTTTTTTCACAGCCATATCACATTGGCAGCTCATAGTCATCCTATGATCAACCAATACTCCAAGGTCCTTTTCCTCCTCCGTTACTTCTAGTTGATGCGTCCCTAGCTTATAACTAAAATTCTTGTTATTAATCCCTAAATGCATGACCTTACACTTCTCACTATTATAGGGCAGAAGCCCTGAGCCCATGGGCGGAGTTGGGGGGGGGGGTATGGAGGCACTGCCCCCTCCAAACTGCAGTGCAAGAGTAGGGCAGTCCCGGGGGCAGATCTACCCCCCCACCCTCAACACACACACACACACCCCCACCCCTCCTTCTCTCCCCACTCCCTGGCCAGCTTGGAGGTGGGAAGCCGGAGCTGGGAAGTACAGGGCAGCTACTGCTCTGGCTGGTGCCATGAAACAGACAGCTGCTGCATTCCCTTGTCTCCTGCTGCTGCCCGAGATTGAAACTGCTCCTCAGCTCCCAGCCCGCTTTGCTTATGCAGCCACTGAGAGCTGCCGGGGTGTGGGGACCCAGTTCATGGTTCGCAGAGCCCTCGGGGAACAGTGACTGCAGGGGAGCCCTCCCAGCGCAAAGCCCCTATCTACTCCTCACCCTGAGCTACCCCCTCCCTGCACCCCCAGGAGGGATGTAAATATTGTTTAAAAAGTTAAATGTTTAAATCGGGGTGGGCAAACTACAGCCCACCAACCGTTTTAAGCCAACCCTTGAGCCCCCTCTGAGGAGTGAGGTCTGGGGCTTCCCCCGCTCTAGTGCTCCAGATGAGGAGCAGGCTGGGGTGCCGCTCCCAGAAGCAGCAGCATGGCCCATCTCCAGCTCCTATGTGTAGGGGCAGCCAGGGGGCTCCCCTCTGCACGCCACTCCCGCAGTTCTCATTGGCTGGGAAGTGTGGCCAATGGGAGCTGCAGGGGCAGTACCTGCAGACCAGGCAGCACGCAGAGCTGCCTGGACACGGCTCAGCATAGGATCTGGAGTGGGGATATGGCTGCTGCTTCTGGGAGCCGCTGAGGTAAGCGCCGCCCAGAGCCTCTCCCCACGCCCCAACCTCCTGCCCCAGCCCTGATCCCCTTCCTGCCCTCCAAAATCCTCACCCCCTAGCCCCACCCCAGGGCCCGCACTCTCAGCCAGAGCCTTTACTCCGCCCCCTATTCCCTTGCCCCATCCCAGAGGCCCCTCCTGAACTCGTCATTTCTGGCCCCAGATGTGGCCCTCGGGCCAAAAAGTTTGCCCACCCCTGGTTTAAACAATTGAAAAATATTTCATTTAAAACGATTAACCGATTAAAGGGGCAACTTTGGCTAGCGCAGCTGGGGCTAGGGCTGCTCTGACTGGCATGGGGTCACTCGGGTCAGCAGGCAAGCTGGCGCAGGGCCACTGGGCCCGGCCAGCCCGGGGTTTAACAATTAAGACAGTAAGACTAATGCTTATCAGTTAAAATCCCGAGCCCTGAGCAACCTGCCTGTCCACACACGGCCGGCCCCTAGCTACCCCTCTCCCTGCACCATGAACTGCTTTTATTTTTTAATATTTATATTGTAAGATAAAGGTTTCAAATATGCATTTCCAGTATTTATTCTAACTAAACCTAAGGCAACTTTAGAGAATAAATTAATAGTTACAAAATCTAAAAACTCAGCAGCATTATACAATAATGTCTACATTTAACAAAGACAAGGGTCATTACTGTAAACTTTTTTTTTCAGGATCCCTGATGTCTAGCAATTTGGACTTCACTTATTACAACCCACCAGCTTACTACACTACATAGGTGACACTGCACCAATCAGAGAATGCTACTGGACCACAGAGCTGGCTTTTAGTATTATCAGTAAATGGCCTTTGACTCTACAGTGAAATACTGAGAAATTTCTATTTTAGAATCTGAGAATACTACAAACTGATCAAAGCCATCAACAGTTCAGCAATCACGAGAATTTATGTTCCTTATAATCACCACTCCACTGCTCTAGTGTAATGAATGCTAGCACATCACATTTCAACAAAAGAGACTACAGCAGAGATTCTCAACCAAGACAGGGATGGGGGGGGGGGGGGGGAGGAAGGGAGGAGGGAACGACGCAGAGAAGAACCCTAAAAAGTTGTCAGGGGTCATGAGCATCCTTTTCTTCCCATAGTCAAATGAAAGGGGGTGAGAGGGTCACGGCATCAGAAGTTTGAGACCCACTGACTTAGGTCCCAACCAAGACTGGAGCTCCATTGTGTCAGGCACAGTGTATAAAATGAGTCCTTGCCCAAAAGAGTTTACAATATAAATAGATAAAGGGTGGAAGGGGAAAAAAAGGCACATAAAGATGAAGTGATTTGGCCAAGGTCACACAGAAGGTCAGCCAAGAGCCAGGAATAGAATCCAGGTCTCCTGACGCCCCAGTCTCATGCCCTATTCACCAGACCATTCCCAACACAGTATGAAAACCAGTTCTTTCTCTGGCTGCAGATTAAGACCATTATTTCTTGTCCTATCTTTGGTGGACTTGGAAATAACTGATCACCACCCCTTTTTATAACAGCCCTTAACATGTTTGAAGACTTGTCCCATCTCAGCTTTCTTTTCCCTGAAATTAACATGCCCAATTCCTTCAACTTTTCATCATAGATCATGTTTTTCAAACCTCTCTATTTTGTTCCTCTCCTCTGGAATCTCTCTAATTTGTTCATATCTTTCTTCAAGTATGGTACCTAAAACTGGACACAAAGCTGAGGCCTCTCCAATGCCATGCAGAGCGAAATGACCGCCTTCCAAGTCACATACAGCACCCCTGTTATTACATCCCGGAATTATATCTGCCTTTTTTGCAACAGCTATAACTCCCAGATCTTTTTCTGCAGTACTGCTGCCCAGCCATTCTCCATTTTTATTTGTGCATTTGATTTTTGTTGGGTTCCTCCCCTCCCTTTTGAAGGAAGTGCTGCAGGGCTTGAGGGTTTGTTTTTTTTTTTTTTTTAAGTGAGTTATCTGTTGAATATCTTTAGCCTTCAACATTTAGAACTGTATGTTTGAAAGATATAGAATTTTTGCCAACTCTGGACAGGTCGCTTTTAGAGAGGAAAATACACAATACCTAAGAAAGCTGCCCTACAATTTATATTTTGAAAGTTAACAACTTGTCACGTTCTGTTGGAAAAGTCAAACACATGCACAATTTAAAATAAAGATCAGCTAAAAAGCACTTAAATTATTAAAGAAAATACATTTGCCTCTCTTTACTAAAACCAAGGGCTGGAGGCATGCACGTACAGTGTTAAATATCCAGTCTACAAAGGACAAGTATAAAAAAAGAGTCATGTACCATCTGCACTCACTTTCACAATACAGCCTGGCAGATAGTTGAAACTGAGAACACAAAGCAACATGATATTCCCTTCAGAGCATTACAGAAGCATTAAGGGTGCGGGTGCAATTTAGAAATAAGAATAATTTACATTAACAGACTGCTAAAGTCCTTCCTGTACAAATTTACAATTAGCTGTAAAATACTACCAGCTAATCAACAGCACTATGAAGTTACCCAACATAATTAGGTTTAAAGCCACTGCAGACTGATTAACATTGCTATCATCTGCCATTATAGTTGCACACACATAAGTAGTGATGCTGAGGTCATGCTGAGTGACCTAAACAGAAGTTATTTGAACTATAATTACTAATTAAATACCCAGTTATCTGCAAGACAGCACTTTAACTGAATATGCGAGGTAAGTAAAAGATCAAGTCACTGTACACGATAAGCTGCTCCCAAAGAAATACGTCAAACACTAACATGAGTTGAGAGTAGAATGCAGGAAAGAATCACTTTAGAGCATCAGCTTTTGACATCAATATTTGAATAATTTCATTTTTCAATACCTGTTAGGCATATCCAAGACAGAAAGTAAGCGGAAGTAATATCCAATAAATGACGCAAGAAAATGTCTACACCACATATGAGCCAGCTTAAAGACAGACAAGACAAAGCAAGTTCTGATTATTGAAGCAACAAGTTACAAAAGTTTGCCATTAAGATATATTTGTTTTCTTTAGGGGGGATTCATAATGTAATGACTGTTTTAAATCTTTACATCTATGACAGAAATGACAACTTCCTGCCATATCCTTGGGACACCTTATTGAATTAAAAGTTTACCGGTAAGTACTTTTGGGGTCCATTGTATTAAATGAATGGCTTATGTATGATTGTTCTACTTCCTAGAGGAGATCTGCCTTAACTTCTCAAGGAACCAAAAACAGTGGGTGGTGATTAAGGCAAATTACTCAGATTATAATACCCCCAGAGAGGTCATTAATTCAAACTGGATTCTCCAGAGACCAAGAGACAAAGAAAGGACTTTTGCATAAATAGGCTGAGTTTTAAAATGACTCAGGACTCTTCTTCCTTATCCAGAAGACAGGACTGTCCAGCCAAGGGGGGGAGGGGGCAATCTTTGTGGAAGGATTGGAAAGACTTTGGCCTATTAAGGCCCCGTAAGATTCATAGGTAATCTTTTCCTCTTTAATGGTTTTATCTGAAGAATAAATGTGCTTGCTTAGGAAGAACTGTGTGGTACCTTGTAACTGCTGGTAATTATACCGCTTGTAGCTCTTACAGAGAAAGCAAAGTGCAGGTGCTGGCCTTTTTAGGCAGACTGGCTTACTGAGTATATCACAATGTGGATCAGAGATCAGTGCAGCCTTAAACCCCCTGGTTGGGGGGGCGGGGGGGAAGAGACAGAGATCTCCACCAAGAAGAGATGCTGGCTGGAAGACAGAAACCTTTAAGTGGGTGCCCTCAAGGGAGCATAGGAGGAGAAATATATGTGTAGTTACCCTGAAACTGTGACATCTTCACCACCTTTCAGAGATTAGGGCCAGAAGGGATCACTGTGATGTAATCTGACCTGTATAATACAGTTCACAGAACATCTCCTTAAATAATTCTTACTGCATATCTTTTAGAAAAACATCCAATCTGGATTTAAAAATGGCCAATCATGGAGAATCCACCATGTCCTTTGGTAAATTGTATCAATGGCTAATTATTCTCACTGTTAAAAATGTATGCCTTATTTACAGCCTGAATTGGTCTAGTTTCAACGACTGGATTGTGTTGTATCTTTCTCTGCTAGACTGAAGAGGCCCATTATCAAATTTTTGTTTCCCATGTAGATACTAACAGACCAATCGAAGTCACACTTTATACTTCTTTTTGTTAAACCAAATAGATTGAGTTCCTTGAGTCTATCCCTATAAAGGCATGTTTACCAATACTTTAATCATTCTTGTGGCTCTTCTCTGAACCCTCTCCAATTTATCAACATCCTTCTTGAACTACGAACACCAGAACAGAACACAGTATTCCAGCAGCAGTCGCATTAGTGCAAAATGAAAAGATAATATAACCTGCCTACTCCTACTCACAATTCCCCTGTTCATGCATCCATAGGTCGCATTAGGACTTCTGGTGACAGCATCACACTGGTAGCTCATGTTCATTGGATTATCTACTATGACCCCCAAATCTTTTTTTGGAGTCTCTGCTTCCCAGGATAGAGTCCCCCAACCTGTAAATAGGGCCAACATTCTTTGTTCCTATATGTATACATTTAGTCATATTAAAAAGCATATTGTTTGCTTATGTCCAGTTTACCAAGCAACACAGATCACTTTATCAGTGACTTGTTCATTATTTACCATTCCGTCAATTTTTGTGATGAAGTGTAAACTTTATCAATGACGACTTTATGTTTTCTTCCAAGTCACTGACAAAAAATGTTAAATAGCCAACAACTGATCCCTGCAGTACCCCACTAGAAACACCTGCTTGATGATTCTTTGTTGACAATTACATTTTGAGACTTATCAGTTAGCCAGTTTTTAATCCATCTAACATGTGCTATGTTAATTTTATGTTGTTGGGGTTTTTTGTTTTGTTTTTTACTCAGAATGTAATATCAGACTGATAGGTAGTTAGGCATTTATAAATAGAAAAAGTGTGATATAAACCAAAATCAGGGGAGGAGGGGCTTACCAAAATAAAGTGCTTTTCCTCTAGTGAAAGTTATATCTGAAATATTCCATAGCAAGATACATCTTTAGAGTTCAGCCTATGCAAGTCCAACCTTCTTGGTTGCTAGAAACCATGCCCTTCAAATCAGAGAGTTCCTAAGTTCTGAATCTACTACAGAATGCTACAAAATCTGCATCAGAATGACAAGAACCTGATTTTTCCTGATTGTTACACTAAACAGCAATAAGCGTACACAATAAGGGGGTACATCTAAACAGCAATAAGCGTGAGATCTAAAACTTTAATCTAGCCAATGTGGATAACAGTAGTGAACAAGTGGTGGCATGAGACAACCTGAGTACAAGCCTGACAAGAACCATGGGCATGTACTTGGGTTGCTAGGCTATGCTGAATCCTATGGTGCCATCTCTTCACTACTATTACTAGCTAGCTATCCTCACTACAATCACACCTGTATTTACTGTGCAGATGTGTACTGTGTATCCTTTGACAGAGCACAGTACTTTGAGTTATACACCTTTGAGTTTAAACCTTGTTTTCCCACTAGTTCCTGAATAGCCTTGGACAAGACATCTCACTTCTGTATACTTCAGTTTCATCATAAACTAGGGAAATACAACCTACAACCTAGAAATACAATCTAGATTGAGCTACTGTAAGGTGGATGTGTAACTGGTTGGAAAATCATTCCCAGAGAGTAGTCATCAGTGGTTCACAGTCATGCCGGAAAGGCATAACGAGTGCGGTCCTGCAGGGATCAGTTCTGTTCAATATCTTCCGCAATGATTTAGATAATGGCATAGAGTACACACAAAGTTTGCAGACAATACCAAGCTGGGAGGGGTTGAAAGTACTTTGGAGGATAGAATTAAAATCCAAAATGATCTGGACAAACTGGAGAAATGGTATGAAGTAAATAGTATGAAATTCAATATGGACAAATACAAAGTACTCCACTTAGGAAGGAACAGTCAATCAGTTGCACACATACAAAATGGGAAATGACTGCCTAGGAAGCAGTACCACGTAATGGTATCTGGGGGTCATAGTGGATCACAAGCTAAACATGAGTCAACAGTGTAACGCTGTTGCCAAAAAAAAAAAAAAAGCGCAAACATCATTTTGAAATGTATTAGCAGGAGTACTGTAAGTAAAACACGAGAAGTAAATCTTCCGCTCTACTCCGTGCTGATTAGGCCTCAACTGGAGTACTGTGTTCAGTTCTGGGCACCACATTTCAGGAAAGATGTGGACAAATTGTAGAAAGCCCAGAGAAGACCAACAAAAATGATTAAAGGTCTAGAAACGTGACCTATGAGGGAAAACTGGGTTTGTTTAGTCTGGAGAAGAGAAGACTGAGAAGAGACAGGATAACAGTTTTCAAGTACATAAAAGGTTGTTAAAAGGAGAAGGAAGAAAAATTGTTGTTAACTTCTGAGGACAGGGCAAGAAGCAATGGGCTTAAATTGTAGCAAGGGCAGTTTAGGTTGGATATTAGGAAAAACTTCCTGTCAGAATGGTTAAGCACTGGAATAAGTTGCCTTGGGAGGTTGTGAAATCTCTATCATTGGGGATTTTTAAGAGCAGGTTGGACCAACACCTGTCAGGGATGGTCTAGATAATACTTAGTTCTTCCTTGAGTGCAGGAGACTGGACTCGATGACCTCTCAAGTCCCTTCCAGTTCTATGATTCTATGATCATCTGCAAACTGAAGATATCTACCCACCTTACCAGGGTTGTTGTGGGGATTATTTTACACTTGCACCCAGCTTTGAGCAAAGTATTAGCAGTATAAATGTTACCAATTTAAAATAAAAATCACTAAAGATTTTTTCCATGCGGTTTTCCTGCCCTAGTGTAGGTATATCAATATTGCACGAAACGATGTTACAGATGAGTTCTGATGAATAAATTATGGTGCATTCATTTGACTGTTTAGATAAAGACAGCAAAAATTCTAATCATTCCACTGAATGTATTAATAGTGCTCAGATGCAGGGGGAATTCTGTGCCACTGCCCATGCACAGAATTTATGTCCCCCCACAGATTTGTTTCCCCTGCAGAAAAATGACTTTCTGATGGGGAAGCAAAGGAAAGCCACAAGAGCAGACATGCACCCTCCCCAGCAGTATTTTTGGGTGCCCAGGGCAGCCGGCAGAAAGGTAGATCACTGTGGGGAAGGAGGTTGGATTGGGGAAGACCTGGCTGGTGGTTCCTACCCTGCATCGAGCTCAGATACTAGTCCAACTGGGGAGGATGTAAATTCCTCTTCCCCTGCATAGCATCTAAGGCCGGGTCAGACCCAACTCCAGATTTCTCCCCCTGCTGCAGGAAGATCTGCACACTCTTCCTCCTCCTCCCCCCCCCGCCACTTTCTGTGCCCATCACTCCTCAGCTGCAGGGGGAGGGATCCCTTTACAGGGAGCTGCTCCCCCATCCACCCAACCCCCGTGCATCCAGACCCTCCACACACACCCAGACTCTCCCACCAAGCCTCACCCCCCTGCACTCAGAACCCCCCATGATGAGCCCCATTCCCCCTGCACCTGGACCACCACTACAAGCCACCCAGACCCATATCCCCATCCCACCGAGCCCCAGCTGCACCTGGATCACCACCCCACCATGCCCCACCCCAAGACCCCCTGCTGAGCTGTATCCCCCCCCACATGCTGAGCCCCAACCACCTTCACCTGAAATCCCCTGCAGAGTCCCGTTACCATTGCACCCAGAATCCTCAAACAAGCCCCTGTGCATCCAGATCTCCTCCGCGCCCAGATCCCCCACTGAGCTACCCGCACTCAGATTTCCCCACACAGAATCCTCTCAATCCACACCTGGATCCCCGCACACTAAGCCCTTCCACATTTGGACCCTGCCTTGCTGAGCCTACCTCCCACACCTGTGATGTTTCTGAGGCAGACCCAGTCCTTGCATTGAGAAAAGAATGCAGCCTCACCACTGAGTCCATGTCCTGGGAGCTAGGGGAGCTCCACAGTGATCTCCCATCTGTGCAGCCAGTGGTCTGTGCTCCCCAATACCAGGCTGGAGCCTCCACATTTAATTGACAAATAAAATTGGCAGAACTTTAAAATATTGCATGCAGAATTTTAATTTTTTTTGGTACAGAATGCCTTCAAGAGTATATGGTGATGGGTACTCTGTAAGAAAACATATTAGTGAGTGTTAAATTGCAGTAAGAGTATTTTTAAACAAAATAGATTTAAGGTCAATATACACCATATTAGTTTGACATATATATTAGACAGGTTAAAAGGCTATAAAAGTTACATTACCTTTTCACTCTTTGTATTCTATGTAAGAGAAAGCAATTTTTCCAAGTTAATCTCTCTTTTGAAGCTGACTTAAAAGTACTGAATGTTCCTCCATTATGTCCTCTGTCTACTCCCAAGCCCCATGAAACAAAATCCTTTTTGTTTTTCAATATTTATTAAAATTTTGCCCTCAGTTCCTCTCATCTCTTGCTTATATTCTCTTTGTTTATATTCCAGCTATGTTTATTCATGTCCGTATTACTAGTAAATGTGAAAAAAGTAGTTAATGATAGTCCAGTGAAAGTCAGTGTCTAGAGAAAAGCATATGTATAAACAGATTTGAAAAGCTAACTATTTTTGGTTTCTTGATAATCATCAAGCTAGCACCATAAATTTGCACATCTTTAAAACTCATCTTTTAATTAAAGTACTGTATATTACACCAGAAATCTAAGGAATTGATAGCAAATTAAACCCAAATATACGTAAAAATGTAAAAGGCACATGGTCAACTTGAAAAAAGTATATCTGAAGATTTTGTACTCACTATAGTTGAAAATAGCTAAAATATTACTACAAAACCCGCCAAAATCATTTCTCTATATTTTTCAGTTTCACTGTTTTTTGCTTCATGCACTAACCAGAAGACATCACTCATAAAATGCTCTGAGGGGTGGTCCCATTCATGCTCTTCCCCATGTTCTGCAACAGGGCATTTACCAGTGGCACTGAATCACAGCTGATGTTCAATTTGTGGGCCATAAAAGCATTTCCCTCTCTCAGAGTCAGGGGGAGACAGCAGCAGTGGAGGAGGGCCATAACTGAAGTAACCCCCTTAATTATCCAGACCTCTTCACAATGGAACCAAGTAACAGGAGCAAGAGGGGGATGGGAAGGGGAAAAACTGGAGCTCACTCCCTGGTGCCAGGAAGCAACTGAAAACAGAGAAAGACCCTTACACAGGGCTAGGAAATAATGAGCTACCCAGTGAAGAGGTATTTCTCTACCTTACCCACTGCTTCTGAACAGCCTTGTAGGCAGAAATGTATAGGAGGAGGAAGGTAGAAGAGAACAAGTCAAAGTATGCTTCCTCTTTTTTCTCTAGGGCCCGCCGACCCTTCCTTGACTACACTCAGAGGCTAGAAAGAGCAGGAACCATTGATCCATTTCCCAAGTATGGTGATAGGCTCTGGTAGTTGGAGCCTTTCTAGACTTCAGAAGGGTGGAGATTGCCCTATATGGCAAATCACAGTGAATTAGGGACTTCCTCCCACGTGTCAGCCCTATATACAGATTTTAAACGAGGGACTCATGAGTCACTATATCAAGAGACAGGAGGTTGAGAAAGACACGTTCTCAACTTCTTCTCAAACTGCTGAAGTCAGCACCTCAGAGTCATCATGACCAGAGGAACAATCTGAGGCAATCAAAATCATTGTTGCCCTTTCCACTCACTTGAAGGAACACCAATAAAGGAAATGGAAGACAACATATACATTAGGGAGTTCCCCACAAAGAACAGAAAAGACAGTGGTTCTCCAAGCACTATCTTCTTATCAGCAACAAAACCTGGAAAGCCAAATGAGTCTTGGCTGAGGCCAGCAGGTCCGTGATGGCGTCCTCCAATTTTTCAGACTCTCTGGAAGTCTTCTGGGGGAAAAGGAGTTACATCCAAGATAAGATATCTTCCCTTTAGCCAGCCTGCCTTCAGATTGAACATTCAGGCCAAGTGTGGATTGATTTGGATGGCATTCAGGTGGCATTCTGCCCAGACAGAATCACAGCTTCCATGACCAATCTCTAACAATTATAAAGATCACACAACCACATTTTCCATTCTTATCAGCACCCCTGGTTTTCCTCTTATGTTTGGAATACTGGGGAGAGGTGCAGCTACACTACTTAAAGCTCAGTGACACCTAGGTTTAACACTGATTTCCTGGTGTCCATATGACAGAACGATCACCAGGTGATCTATCCACCCAGAGGCCTGCAGCAGTGGTGATGACTGGCACCTGCAACTCCTGCAGGGGCATCTCTGAAGAAAATCACTGGATTCCCCCCAACATCTGAGAGTGACTGGCAGCTGGCGTCAGGACAAATCTGGCTTATAAATCTCCACTGTGCTATGACTGTGAGCTAGAACAGGTGTTTCTCAACCTATGGGTCACAACCATGCTCTTTTTTCAAAACAGAAGGGTGAAAAAAGGAAGTTATGTTTATAGCCTTTAGGCTACAAAAATAATCTTAAAAATGTGAACTGGAGTATAAACCAATACAGTGATGCCTGCCTCATTCTGCAGTCAGACCAAGACAATAGGTCTAGGAAGTATGACTTGTCCCATTCATCTTACAGCCTGTTAACTTTGATTCTACAGCCACAAACGGAATTGTCCCAGTATGTTGAAGAGTTCAGTATATCTGCCAAGAAATCTGCCATTTTACTGCATCTAGGCACCAAACATTGTTTTTTCTTCCTGCCCTGCAGGGACCAGCCTACTTCCCCTCCCCTGTCCTCCCCAAAGGGGAAATTAAACTATTACAGTGCATAAGATATTTTGTGAAGCCATGGAGCAGAACACTCATGACCGGTCTTCCCTTCTTTTCCTCTTCTCTGAATCCACCTCCTGAGCCTGACTCTCCTCACTGGAAGACTCAAATCAAAACATACACAAATGAATGCTTCTCAGCTACTACAATATTTCAAACAAGTTGTTGCAGTAGCTGACAAACGATTCAGGAACACATAAGCAGCCATTAAAATGGAGGAATTACTGAGAAATTTGGAGATCAACCCACCTTGGGGAAAAAAACCACTGAATTCTTCATGCAAAAGCTTATGAATTTAAAAATCAGAACACTGTTTTAATAAATGGCAATACTGAAACATAAAAGCCCTCTAGCCATCATACTTGGCGTCATTACAAGTAGCAAAAGCTGCCAAACCTCATAATTGGGGAAACACTGATTGCATTCCATAGGTGGATGGTGTTAATGTTGTGCTGGGAGCTGCTGCTGCTTCCAGATCAGGTTAAGGCAATTCCCCACTCCACTCACACAATCAGCTAAATGAATTCATACTATGGTGCCAGATGTTCAGGATCAATTGTTTATAAGGAAAGCCAGTACTTCTCAGTAGAAGCTGAACAAAACTACAGTTTAAAGTTTTGCAAAAAGTGTAACATTTGTCTGGAATGAGTGGAAAAGATCCATATTGATGACTTCCCGTTTTGCTTTCCACTGACTCAAGAAAGTAAAAATAGTCTTTCAGGCTCTCCAGCAATCAGTTCTTGTAACTGGGTTCGGCTGATAGTGTCTTATTAGCTTTGGGCCCCATTAGCAATAAACAACTATGACCAGAAAACAGAGTGGCCTCATAATTAGACTCTTTCACCCCTAAACTATTGTTTAGCACATTGTGTAACTCACTGGGATGCTCTGGTGGTAAAGATGATATGGCGGAACTCAAAGTTACTTGATGGCACTTAAATTTGTGAACTTAATTAGAAATAAACCCACCAATACACATCTCTCCACCAACTTGTGGTTAACTGGGCACTCAACAACAGCAACTTTTCTTCCACACCAAAGTTGATTGGTTTTCACATGACAACTTTGTACCACTTGTTTTAACTCAGGGAAGACACAGGCTGTCCTTGCTGAATATTTCACTTACCAACGCCAATGTGAACCATGTCAGAGGGCACTGATGACAACTGACAGAGGGTTTTCTCCAGGCTGGATATACGCATAACAGTTCACTGAAACATGTGAGGACCCTATCAAAAGCCAGTAGCCCACTAGTCATCAGAATCACTGTGAAATGTACATATGGATAATATTTAAGGAGTTATGTATTTATTTATTTTATACTGAAAACTATATTGAAGTTAATGCACCCCTCAAAAAGATTCCTGTCAGCCAAGAGGTAACAGACAAGTATCTCCCTGTCTGGTTGTTTACATATTGCATGCCTCAGTGTATACCTACCTGCAGACTGACCGCCACCTTAAATAGGAGAGATTGTTAAATCTACAAGAAAGGAAATCCACAAGATGAAATGAACATCAGATGGAGTCCTGTTTATACGTAAAGACAAAAGATTGTTCTGGTATATCTTGGGATGCAGGAAAACACCCAGGTGTCCTTCACTGAGAAAGCAAGCTGACATCATACTTGTATCATGAAAGGAAGGTCACAGACAGCCTGGCTATGAAGTACTACAAGGATTTTGGATGAGCATTACTCTATGAGACACAAGAGTACCTAGTTAAATAAGTCTAGGCTCTAGAATGCATGTTATGATTTTATATGTAACCACCAGTTTCCAATACTTCTATTTGCTATTACTTGACTCACTATGCTTTGTTATATAAAGTTATACTTGATTTCACTATAAACATATCTAAGTGCTGAATGTTATTTGGAGTGGTGATCTGAGCTGGAATCGAGAAGCTGGGTTACTGGGGGTTTTTTTTGTTTTAGTTTTTTTTGCAAACAATGAGTCTGAACATTACGAGCATCCAGTGAACACGGGGCTGGACATTCCAAGTAAACGCTCAGAGAGCTTGAGTGTTCATGTGTGCCAATCACTAACTGGTAAAGTAATAGCGAGTTTTGTGAGGACTAGAGGGGAGTACTTGTGTTGCTCGTGGACAATGGAGTTAGCGAGCTGACCCACAGCAGGCACAGATAAGGCTTCCTCATGCTAAGGGCTGGTGGCAGCGAGGTGACTCAGCACTGGGTACCCCTGGGAAGCATCACAACTGGTTTGCTCTAAATGATTTTTTTTCCAAGGGAAATCACTGTTGAACGAAGTGTCAGCACTCTGCACTTCCCATATTGATAAACAGGAAGGGAATCAGGACAGCCCCAGTATGAACAAGGCTGAAAACCACTGGGTAAAAGAACTAAGTAAAATCTTTCTGCATGTTCCTGGTCAGCAGAACTTCTCTGAAGGAGGGCATTATGTCAAGAATTATGTCAGACTGCCCTCCAAAGGGGCAATTCTCAAAGGACTAACATACTTTTCCAGAAATTCACTATAAGCCTTGGGGCAGTTACTAGGGACACAGGCTTCTGGATTCCTTGCTGTTCTACACTGGAGCCTTAAAAGTAGTCATCAATAAAGAATAAAGAATATTCAAATTCTTTGAATAAAGAATATTCAAAACTTCAGACAAAAGAGGGGCTCTACTACCTCATAGTTTTTGTAAAGTCCCTCCAGACTAAGGTAATGCTGACAATGTACTGAAATCGTTCTTGGCCCATAGCAAAGCAGAGGTATTTTTAATGAATGTGCACAATGGAAACTTGCAAATAAGTGTGTCAGAAGTCCATGGATTACAAGAAAGTCTCCTGGTTCCACAGCTATGATATCAGTCTATCTTGACTCTTCTGAAGGCCACAGAAAGGAAGCCATTTACAATCCAACACTAGATAGAGACCTGATGACATTTGGCATTACTGACAGCTAAGAATGGATTCCTGCAAAGCACTCCTGTCATGGAACCTTTGTTAATGCTTTGCCATTCAGAAGAAAGCACAGCACTTGACCCCACAGCCTCTTCTTTGGGCAGAGAGGGAGAGGTGAAAGGATAAATCTACATATCTGAAAAAAGATCTAAGTCTATGAAGTATCCTAATGAGATCAATGGAAGTACACATTGGTCCTCTGATGTGCCCCCATTGCTAAGACGACACCGAAAGCCTGCATCATAAGAAGGAAAGTGGAGGCCTACTTCCCTAACAGACTCCCCACCAGTTTACGCCTGGAGTAGATGCTGCTAGATTACCTCTGTTTGTGGGAGATTTCTTCTGGTAGGATATCTGGAACTAAAATTCACAGGGAGATCAAAAACCTGGAATGGGAAAGAGAAAAGATTTCTTCAACTTTTCATGAGGGGAAGTTTTCACCACACAACTGCTGAAGAGCCTCATCCAAATCTCCTCAGTTTAAAAAAAAAAGAGTCAGTAGCTTCTATTTTGTCTGGAACTTCTCTCTCAACAGAATTGCAATCGCTATTACAATGCAAGTTGTTGGTATGCTACTAGTGTCTGGCGGAGCTAACCAAAGCAAAACATTGTGTTGGAGAAGGCAGAGTAGGCACCAGGTGTCTCCCAGAATTCCCACACTATTTCCTTGGTGTCATGAAATGGAAGCACATGGAAAGGGGAATAAGCACTACCACCTGATCCCAAGGCCTTTCTGGTGCTGAAGAAGAAGAATCACAAGCCAGTGCTCCAATAAATGCAGTTAAGGAGGGAAATCTCTGCTTCACCTGGCTCTGAGGTTGAAGAATCCAAGTTCCTCATGTTCCTGTACTCTTTTACAGTTCTCTGCTTCAGTCCTGGTACTTCCCACACTGAATAGGGAATCTATTTGCCATTAAGCTGGCCAGGAAGACCATATTTGCTGTTTCTGCCATGACTCTTTCTTCCCTGACCTCTAACTCAGTTTCTCTCCCACCCAGCTATCAGTTTTAATGTTTGCTTTGTATCCAAAATATTTAAGAGTTAAAACATAATTCAGGTTTGTACAAAATACATAAAATTAAGACATAATAAAGCTGTACAATAGAACAGCACCAACTATGATGAACCAAACACTAATCAATTGTTTCATGGAGGATGAAGACAGTAAGAGTGCTTTTTCATTAAGACACTGCTTCCTCAATCTAAAACCCACTGTAAAGTTTCTTATTATTGGATCATTCAGCAAGTTAAAACATTCCGTCTTTCAAAAAGATTTTCCAAGGTATAGATTTTACACCCCTTTTTGATTTTTTTATTTCTACAATTTTAAAAGCATCATTCACCACACATACACAGATGTACTAGTTTTGAAACCCTTCTCATGTGCCTGGGACAGCTCCCCCTTTATTTTTTAAATAAACTGAGCCTGAGTTATCAGATAAGGAGAGATTACTCACCCTATGCAGTAATCGGAGTTCTTCAAGATGTGTCCTCCCTCCCCCATGGGTGTTCCACTTCAGCTGCACTTATACCTCATGCCTTTTCATCATAGGTTTTTGGTAGAAGTGCTCACTCAACCCCTGCATGCGCCCTACACATCCTCATACCCTGCATCGAGGCTATATAGGGCTGCGCAGTCAAACCACCCTCAGTTCCTTCTCCACCACAAAGTCTCAATGGAAACTCTGAAGCAGAAGGGAAGGAGGACAGGTAGAGGATCACCCATGGGTCGACATCTCAAAGAACTCCAGTTACTGCACAGGGTGAGTAACCTCTCCTTCAAGTAGTGTCCCCATGGGTACTCCACCTCAGGTGACTACCAAGCGGCACCCAGCTGGAGAAGGGGGCTTCAGAATCACATCCCAGACTGATAAGACTGCATTCCCAAAGGCTGCATCCAAGCTTGAAGACAATTACCACAATGTCTGGAAAAGATGTGAGTTGAAGTCCAAGTTGCTGCCTTGCAACTGTCCAGAACAGGAACACATTTGACCAATGTCAGAAGTAGAGATCTTGTGAAATGGGCCAACACCATAGGAGGAGGCTGAATGTCAGCAGATTCATAGTATGATATAACAATCATAAATCCACCTGGAGAGTCTTTGGGTGGCACCTAACAAATCTTTAGATCTATCCAACAAATGGAAAACAGCTTGAGTGAGTTCCTAAATGACCTGGTTCTGTCCAGATAAAAGGACAAAGTCCTCCTAACAACCAAGGTGTGTAAAGCAGCACTCCCTTGGACTGATGAGGTTTTAGGAAAGAAGGGGAAAAAAAAAAAAAGAGAGACAGAGAGAGACCCCAGAAGGTAGATGACTTCGTTAATTTGAAATTCAGACGACACCTTGGGTAAAATGAGAATATGGACATAAGAAAATTTTGTCATTGAAAAATTTAAATGGAAGTCCCGCCTTTTGAGCTTCTATTTTTTCAATCCTTCAGGCAGAGAGGATAGTTACAAGAAAGACTATCTTCAAAGATAAGTTAATGAGTGAAGACGTAGCCACTGGCTCAAAATAGAGGATTTATAAAGGCATTTAAGTATTAGGTTCATCTCTCGAGTTGGAGTGGGTTCCTTAACTTGAGGAAAAAGGTTCCACAATCCTTCAAGAAACCTCAGAGTTGTGGGATGAGCAAAAACGGCGAGTCCCTGAACAGGGGAATGTTAGGCTATAATAGCCACGAGTCATACCCTGATACAACAACTCCTAGATCATCCTAGTTTTTTATAAAACTCAAGAAGGTAGTCCCAAACTGTCAAAATGGATGAGTGAGCAGGTAGAGAACATCTGATCACACCAAATGCTGAACCTCTTCCATTTGTGAAAGAAAAGTAGATCTCGTGAACTCTTTTCTACTGTTCAGTAATACTGTTGTGCCTCCTCAGAACAATAAATCTCTATTCCCATTAACGCGTGCCATAGGTTGCCGACCCCTGGGTTCGGGTTACATTATACATACACACACACCCCCAATGTGTATATTTCAGAACATACATGAAAGAGGAGAAAGAAAAGGTTTTTTGGTAGGAAAGGAGTGCACACCCCAAGACATGGGTAGAGGTAGAGATCAGGCTAGAATCCTGGTATTTAAGGGACAATAGTACAGCAGTTGCTGGGCAAGGGATTGGCACTATTAACATGAACTATAAGTCTGAAGTAGCATTTTTAAAATGTAAGCATTCAAACTTGTATTACTATATTTTTAATGGTTGCATCTTTGAATACAAAAAGTTCCGTTTTATCAGCCACAGTTGCTTAAGGTGAGAAAGAAAAAGAATGCTAGTAAAGTTTCAGAGCACAGAATGAGTTTGATGAGACTGGGATGTAGGTTTACAGTAATCAGTCAGAATGACCAAAATATAAGTTACCTCCATTTCACAAATATTGTTTGTCCAAGTAGAATGAAGTGCTAAGAGTAATGATAATGGCCTCTCAGTTATTTTCAGGTTCTCATGCACTACCAATATACAATGTTAGAGTTACAAGCATTGTAGAAGAAATGTTCAAATAAAAGTGAAAACGCTAGTTAAAATCCATAAGAACATTCCTATTCATATTGTTTTACAGTAATATATACTTATAAAAACAAAACAGAGTGTGGGACCAGGTTGCCTTATAGTGTCTTTAATGGGAAATGGTTGACACATTGATGAATCTTGTTCTAAAGCAACAGAAAGAATTAACAAAACTGATTTTTTTCTCAACAATATTCTAGTAGAAACAGTAGTAAAATTTTCAATACTTCCTTCTGAATAATCTTAGTTTATTAGAACAATTATTGAGAATTAAACACACTGCAGTCATTTCTTTACTATTAAGGAAAGTAAATAAAACAGTGTTTATCTTCCTAATGCTCTTCTTTTATGGAAGAGGATGCCACCTAAATTTTCCTATAATAAAAAGTTCTTTGAAGAGCACAATTAAAGATGGGGGGAGCAAAAGTGTGCTCTCTCGCTCTCTCTGAACAGACTTGGAGAGCATGAAAACGCTCACATGAACTGCAACATTGTGATTTAACACTCATTTTCTTTGTCTCATCAGCCTTCATACTGCTATTAAGAGACAAAGACATGCCTTTGAGAAAAAAAACTAAATGAAATCCAATTCCTCACTCCCACCAAAAAATACCAGTTCAAGAGCAGTATCACTGATTAGGCATTAATATAATTGTGTCATGATTTACAGGAATTATCCCTGCAAAAAATGCAAGCTCTGAAAGACTGCCTGCCAGCAACTCTAGAGGCAGAAATCCTGAGATGAAGCTGCATCCTCCTATAGGCTTAGCCAATGATTGCCAGCTCAAATATGAGTGATAAGCATGATATGAATGCTTAATTAATTTGATGACCATCCTGGTATCAGAAGACAATTCTAGCATGTTCTCCTGGATATATTTTTGATAAGAAAAAAGCATTCTTTGCAGGACAAAACAAAAAGAAAAAATTAATGAAAATGTCTTAATGAAAGTTTACTAAGTTCTAAATAGAAGAACCTCGCACATTCTTGGACCAAACACAAAGAGGTTAATCAAATTTTATGACCAACTCTGCCTATACTGAGAATTAAGAAACCTTCAACGATAAATAAATAAATAAATAAATCGCACAAGACAGCGAGGGCCGCAAGTGTTGATAGAGTCCATGTTTCTCAAAGACAAAATGTTCAACTTGCATATAAAACTAGGTTCAGCACTTGTTACAAAACTGATTCTACTCAGGTAGAAAATGGTAGAGTGAAAGAACAAATCGAGGCATGATTATGTCACATCAGCACTAAGCTCGATTTGCTTTCTTTAGTGACCAGAGAGCTTCAGTGCTGCAGATAACTATGGGAATTATCATAAAGAGATTGAGAGTAGTTGTAATGAGCAGTATCGGAATGAGCAGAACAAAAAGCACCCAAATCCAGCTGAAATACTAGGCAAATAAGTGTAAGAGGGAAGACACTAAAGAACCTATAGAATAATAGTATGTACTTTCATGTACACGCACTTGTTCATCCCTTAGCAAATATTTTAAAAGTGGCCTCCAAACAGATAGGTTTCACTTAAAGTGTTCCAGACAACAAGGATAAAGGCAGGGTTTGACAAAAATAGACAATTTTCCTTGGCAAATGGGAGCTTAGATACCAATTTCTGCCAAATTTAAGCTTTTTTTTAAAAAAAATGAAGTGTATCGCCTTTGTTTAGGCTTGGAAGGATTAGATTTTTATCAATAAATGTCAGTAAACAATTTCACTGTACATAGATAAACTAACAAATTATTTCCATCAATAATCTAAATTTATATATAGGCAAAGAAAATAATGCTTGAGAACTTAAAACACAAAGAAAAATCTTAAATCAAACTGACATGATGTTGACAGTTTGTCTTAACAGTTATAGAGCTTGTAACTTTTTCAATCTCAACATCTAGTCATTAAATTGTGACATCCCCCCATAATTTCTCACAACAAAAAATTTAACTCCATAAAAATTTTAAAAAAAAATCTATGTCTATTTTTAAGCAACTGTCAAAATTATAAAAATATAAAAATCCAGTTTGGCCAGCAAAGCCTACCTTTATTGATTGCGGATGACCTTCTAGATGTGAACTAAATGTGAATTAATGCAGGACTGTCTTACTCAGTCTGCAAACAAAGCTTGAAACAAGAAAAGCGTTAAGTGCCTAATGCCCAAATCCTAGCCCCACCACACATCCCAAGCAGCCATGCTGTGCAGTGGGAAGTTCCTCTGGGGGTACAAGCCCACTCCACAGTAATGGCAATGTTCTGTAGCTTCCTCTCTAACCAGTGTTAGAGCACCCTCTGTGTCACTTAGTTTTTCCTCCCCCAAGTACAGAGGGCTGATGGATGTGTCTTCTGCTGCCAATGCCAAAGCCCTTAATTCGGACCTTAAACTTTGCTTTCCATGCTAAAGAAAATTTCCATTTCACCCTTCTTTTTCCAACAATGACAGTTTGCCATCATTAAAATAACAATGCCTCTTCTTAAATCCTTATTCTTGCCTTAAGTCATCTCCCTTTCAACTACTGCAAACAACCTCTACCTTGATTCTCCATAATTTCAGGAAGTCTGCTATGAATAGACTTTTTTGGATAAGAAATAGGGACTACAATCTCTATCATTCACCAAAATTGCAGCTCTAGTTTTGAAACTTCCCAAAGACCATATTACCATGGCCTAGTTTGCCAACCTGTTTAAAAAAAAAAAAAAAGGAATGTATTTACTATCTTCTTTATACACTTCTCTTGTGCTACCCCATGTTGAACACTCCCACATGCACACAAACCACTAAACCCACCTGTTGAAGATGCACTTCAAAAATCTTGTTCCTTATCTTAGAACTGACTTGACTTTTTTTCCCAACACTGTGAGAAACACCACAAAGCATACTGCATCTTGAAGAAGAAATTCATACATTAGAAGTAGCATATCATTTACCACCAACATCAAACATGAATAGCCAAAATAGGTACTCCATGGGTTCTCACTGTCATATACTTTTACAGACTATTTTTTCTACTCTTATCACTTTCTTCAGCCCAGCAGGCTACTCCAGATTTTGCTATCTTGTTAGATTTTCAAGTGTTCAAGATTATTTTCTTTTAATTAGATATTGTAGGCAAGTTTGCTTTTATGCAAAACCACCTTTTACAACTCACATTGCCCAAAATAATCCCTTATCCAAAGAAAGCTGTCAACCCAGCTTTTCCTTCTCTATAGCTATAGTTAATTATCAGCGGCCATTTGTCAGCTTCTGTTTTACACTATTAACAACCATACTATCACTGTGCCTTTCACATCTTCATTTTTGACCCTTCTTATTCTTTGTTCTTCACTTCAGCAGATCTATAAGGAGAAGGCATTCTGAAAAGAGGGTAACTTTAATTGAATACCAGTGTTATGCCAATACTTGTACTGCAGAACCTCAGAGTTACACCACCAGAGTTGTGAAGTGACCGGTCAATCAGAGACTTCATTTGGAACTGGAAGTATGCAATCAGGCAGCAGCAGACACCAAAAAAAGGAAAATACAGTACAGTACTGTGCTAAACAGAAACTACTTTTAAAAAATAGAAAGTTTAAAAAAATATTTGACAAGATAAGGAAACTGTTTCTGTGCTTGTTTCTTTAAATTAAGATGGTTAAAACCAGCATTTTTCTTCTGCACAGTAAAGTTTCAAAACTGTATTAAGTCAATGTCCAGTTGTAAATTTTTTATAATGTTTTGTTCAGAGTTACAAACAACCTCCATTCCCGAGGTGTTCATAACTGTGAGGTTCTACTGTATTCACTGACAGACTGCCTAGCTGCAACTTTATCAAGCCGACTTTTCCGGGGGCAACTACTCTCAATGTGCATGGAGCTCATTAAAGCAACATTCATCTTGAAATCTACTCACTGTAGTAGACCAGTGGTCCCCAAACTTTTCAGGGTTGCACCCTGCCCCCTTAACCCTGCTCGCCTCCCCCGGTGTAGCTCCAGGGGGTGTGGGGAGGGAGAGACAGGAGTAAGGGGGCCAAGGCTTGGGCCACATCTGGGGGTATGGGCAGGGCCAGGAGTGGAGCTGGGTGGCACTCCCTCCCTGCCCCCCCAGGGGGGCTGGCCCAGGCCTCAGCCAGGCCCCCCCAAAAACATTCCTCCATGCCCCCCAAGAGGGCCATGCCCCACAGTTTGGGGACTCTGTACTACACCTACCCTGCAATCCTCCAACAGATTTTTGTGGTTTGATAATCACATTTGCATTTCCAAACATTTAAAAGTATTATCAGATGTTCAAAGGCCCTAAACCAAAATCCATTTTAAAGACTAACTGATTGCAGTGGATTTTGGATCAAGTCAAAACTGAAAGAAGAAGAAAAAAGATTCTCTGTCTACAAAAACCTCTAATTTATTGGAAGTCAATGAATTACATGTTAAACAAATAAAACATTTTCACAGAGGAGCAATTCAATTGCTGTCCTGTTAACAATGGATGCTATATGGACATGAAGCATAGACTAGCCCATATATGATTTGATATTCCTGCTTCCTTTAGAGCTGAGGTTAAATACATTTTCTGCAAGTTAAAGGAAACTGCCACCCGCTCCTTAGAGATTGATGTCCAATTATCTTTGTTCCCCTACAGTATTTAATATTTGTATAGCAGAGAGACAGACAGCTACATCCAATTTTCATTTTGTATTATAGTTGAGAATTTGTTATTTCTCTATAAATAACTTACTGGTGGGAACAGAAAGTTACTAAGTAAAAGGTGTGCATAGGTAAAAATATACACGTTCAGCTACATAAAGATATCAGAATACACTAGGTATAACAGGCACAGCTTCTGTGTGTTACTGGATGATCCCCAAGAGTTATGACTATGTATCCACAACTACAAAGAGGAAGTCAAAGACGACAAGGCTTACTGTCCATACCTACTATGGACTGAGGAAGAAGATGTAGCAAGCCCAAACTACCCGGGTAAGATGGTATAATAGATAACTTATACAGAAAGGCCTCTTGGGAAGCCTATTGTCTCATTTCACATTAATATTTGTATTGTAAACGCTGTGGGACAGGGACGATCTTTTCATATGTGTGGTACAATGGAACTGGAGACTCCAGGCATTAACCTAAATATAAATTCAGACAATGGTAATAGGAAAATAAAGCAACCCAGCTCTCCTAGAAGGCACAAAGATTCTCCTTGGGACAGAGAGAATTGCTGGGACACACAGGCAGAAATAAGTTTTTGAACTGAGATTTGGCAGATTTTTCCTCCCATGCCATAGGTAATACTCTGACTGCTTAGTCATATTAGTTTAAAAGTTTAACATTTTATAATTTTTACTAAAAAAACTTTATTTCCATAAAGACAACCTGAACTCCATGTGATAGCTTGTTTGGGCACTCTTAGGCCTCTTCAAACAGAAGGCAACTGTCTTTAGATCATAAAGGAAGTCAAAAATGGGACTGAGGTAATGGACATGAGTACCCAGTCCAAGGAAAGACTCCAAGCCCTTGCCCAGAAGGTGCTGAGAGGAAACTGGCTTTGAATGGTAGTATGGGGACAACAGGAAAAAAACAAAACAAAAAACCTTGAAAGGTGGTAGGTGTGATTACAAGTGTTACAAATGTAAAGTGCTATTATTGTTTCGATGTTTTCCTCCATTAGTTTAAAGCTAAATATTTAGATTGTAAACACAAACACACAAGAATCATCTTAGACACTAGGTGCCCTGACAATTAAAAACAATTCACAACCAAAACAAAAACCAGATTAGTACTAAATAGTAACAGATTAGCTACCAGGCAAAAAAGTTGAGACACTTCTTTACTCAGCCTTGAACCCATTCTAATTTAAACAGCAACAAAAACAAAAAAAATATATTTTAAAAGTAACATTCTAAAAACAGGGCCACTACTAAAGTTTCAAACACATTTTCTGAAGAATTTTAAGAGCGCTTGTGAAAAGCCATGTCTACCCTTCTCCTTTCAGAAAGGAAGTGTTCTCACATGGCAAGGAAAGTTCTTTGTTCATGTGACAGTATACCTCCGAAGGCAGACGTAAATGAATGTTTGTGTAAACTGTAACAGGAATTAGTAGTTTCTACCTAGGTTGGATACCTCTAGAGACCAGTATGCCTATCATTACAGCCAAGTACTTCACAATAAAAAATAAATAATTAAATTTGAGTAAAAGCAGTATGAGGGTAGCTGATAAGGAGCTATATCCTAGGCTCCCAGACATCTTCCTGCTAATGATTTCATCCCTCACCACACTTTAAACTTAAGTATTTATGATGGGCAAATTATTCTCTCCCTTGTCTCCTTCCACCACAACAGCTACTTTCCTGTACTAGAAGAGCACTAATCTGGTTGAATAGTCCTGGGATGTCCAAAGGCTGCATGCTTCCTCTTCCTATCCAGTAAGAAAGTGCCAGGAAATGAAAACTTTGGCCTACGTGCCAGGTAGTCTCTCAAACTCCTAATATGCAGTTAAAATCTTCACTTCTCTCATGGGGTAGCATTGCAAGCGGGAGGCATAACACCACCAGAGGTTAAATGACACGTTTCAGAGTAGCAGCCGTGTTAGTCTGTATTCGCAAAAAGGAAAGGAGTACTTGTGGCACCTTAGAGACTAACCAATTTATTTGAGCATGAGCTTTCGTGAGCTACAGCTCACTTCATCGGATGCATGCCGTGGAAACTTCAGCAGACTTTATTTATACACAGAGAATATGAAACAATACCTCCTCCCACCCCACTGTCCTGCTGGTAATAGCTTATCTAAAGTGATCATCAGGTGGGCCATTTCCAGCACAAATCCAGGTTTTCTCACCCTCCACCCCCCCACACAAATTCACTCTCCTGCTGGTGATAGCCCATCCAAAGTGACAACTCTTTACACAATGTGCATGATAATAAAGTTGGGCCATTTCCTGCACAAATCCAGGTTCTCTCACCCCCTCACCCCCCTCCCAAAAACCACACACACAAACTCACTATCCTGCTGGTAATAGCTCATCCAAAGTGACCATTCTCCCTACAATGTGCATAATTAAGGTGGGCCATTTCCAGCACAAATCCAGGTTCTCTCACATCCCCCCCACCCCCAAACACACACAAACTCACTCTCCTGCTGGTAATAGCTCATCCAAACTGACCACTCTCCAAGTTTAAATCCAAGTTAAACCAGAACATCGGGGGGGGGGGGGGGGTAGGAAAAAACAAGAGGAAATAGGCTACCTTGCATAATGACTTAGCCACTCCCAGTCTCTATTTAAGCCTAAATTAATAGTATCCAATTTGCAAATGAATTCCAATTCAGCAGTTTCTCGCTGGAGTCTGGATTTGAAGTTTTTTTGTTTTAAGATAGCGACCTTCATGTCTGTGATTGCGTGACCAGAGAGATTGAAGTGTTCTCCGACTGGTATAACATTCATAAACCAGTCGGAGAACATTTTTAGGTCTGTAATCGAGTGACCAGAGAAATTGAAGTGTTCTCCAACTGGTTTTTGGAATGTTATAATTCTTGATGTCTGATTTGTGTCCATTTATTCTTTTACGTAGAGACTGTCCAGTTTGACCAATGTACATGGCAGAGGGGCATTGCTGGCACACAATGGCATATATCACATTGGTAGATGTGCAGGTGAATGAGCCTCTGATAGTGTGGCTGATGTGATTAGGCCCTATGATGGTGTCCCCTGAATAAATATGTGGACACAGTTGGCAACGGGCTTTGTTGCAAGAACAGGTTCCCGGGTTAGTGGTTCTGTTGTGTGGTGTGTGGCTGCTGGTGAGTATTTGCTTCAGGTTGGGGGGCTGTCTGTAAGCAAGGACTAGCCTGTCTCCCAAGATCTGAGAGAGTGATGGGTCTTCCTTCAGGATAGGTTGTAGATCCTTGATGATGCGTTGGAGAGGTTTTAGTTGGGGGCTAAAGGTGACGGCTAGTGGCGTTCTGTTATTTTCTTTGTTGGGCCTGTCCTGTAGTAGGTGACTTCTGGGTACTCTTCTGGCTCTGTCAATTTGTTTCTTCACTTCAGCAGGTGGGTATTGTAGTGATCTTGTAGGTTTGTGTCTGAGGGGTTGGAGCAGATGCAATTGTATCGTAGAGGTTGGCTGTAGACAATGGATCGTGTGGTGTGGTCTGGATGAAAGCTGGAGGCATGTAGGTAGGCATAGCCATCAGTAGGTTTCCGGTATAGGGTGGTGGTTATGTGACCATCGCTTATTAGAGATTAAGTGTTTCTCAATAAATTGAACATAGTTTATTAGTAATTTAGTTGCACGGGAAAAGATAAGACACTAAATTCCAAGGAATTCTGAAACCTTTGGATTTCCTTAAATCTATAAGCTCAAGTAGTTCTGAAATATAGGTCATCTAGACTTAAAAACCTTACACGTAGAACAGAGACAAACATTAACACTCACTCAAATTAGTCCTCCATATATACACTGGCAGATTTATATTATCGCTGCATTAGGCAACCACTGATCAACATTTCCCTCAAAAAGCCTTTTAGAAGGATATAAAAAACATCTAGACATTATGGACTCTGAAACCTTGACTGGACACAATGCACCATTGTATGCACTGAGATTAAAACAACTTTCTCCAGCTGATCTAGAAACATATAGTAACGCCTCACTTAAAATCTTTCTGGTTAACGTTGTTTTGTTGTTACTTTGCTGATCAATTAGGGAACATGCCCGTTTAAAGTTGTGCAATGCTCCCTTATAACATCGTTTGGCAGCCATCTGCTTTGTCCACTGCTTGCAGGAAGAGCTGCCCATTGCAGCTAACTGGTGGGGGCTTGAAACCAGGGTGGACTGGCAGCCCCCGCCCCCCCCCATCAGCTCCCCGTTCCCCTAAGTTCCCTGGGTGGCAGCTGCCCAGCAGGCTATCAATTGCCCGCAGTTCAGTTGTCCCTCCCACCACTGCCATGTGCTGCTTCTGTCCTCTCCCTTGGAGCTGCTCCCCAGAGCCTCCTGCTTGTTGTGGGGTCAGTGTACTTAAAGGAGCAATGCGCCTCTCTCTCTCACTCACACACACTGTGTGTCTCTGTCTCCCCTCCCTCCATTTATGCTGCCTTGTAGAGTGTGAGGCTACGTTAATGAGTTAACCCTTGAAGGCTCAGCCAATTGCTAGATCATCATGTAGCAGTAAGGCATTCCCTGGGAAATATCCCATCCTCTGACTTCACCACCTCAACCAAGCTTCACAATTTCTCTGGACCCCAGCCCCCATTTACATTAATTCTTATGGGGAAATTGGATTTGCTTAACATCATTTCACTTAAAGTCGCAAACATAACTACAACGTTAAGCAAGAAGTTACTATACTGTAGACCAAATTCTGTCCTCTGTTACATCCATGAAATTCCATTTAAATCAAAAGTGATTTGCTTCAATTAAATCACATCTCTGAAACCTAGGGCAGAATTTAGCTCCCAGATGCACACGTGAGAGAGAGAGCGCGAGCTCTTACAGCCATATAAATAAAAAGAAAACAAATAAAGAAGTGGAACCACTACACATTGAGGATGGGGTAGAGATTAAAGATATTCTAGGTTTGGCCCAACACCTAAATGAATACTTTGCCTCTGTTTTTAATAAGAGTAACGAGGAACTTGGTGGCAGTGGCAGGGTGGCTAATGGAAACAAGGATATGGAAGTAAAAATTATAGGGTTCCCAACCCTCCAGGATTGGCCTGGAGTCTCCCAGCATCCATCTCCCAGTGACTACTGAAAGCAATCCAGGAGATTTTAATAGAATATTTTAAGAAAACGACATTATGTCATGTTGGAGGGGGGGAATCTCCCAGAATAGCTTTAGTCAGAGTTGGCAACCCAAAGAAATTACTACATTCAACATGGAAACCAAAATCATGGGACCAAATCAGGTGCCCCAGATAATCATCTTCCAAGAATATTAAAGGAATTGGCACATGAAATTGCAATTCCAATAACAAGATTTTTTAATGAATCCTTAAACTCAGAGGTCACACCCTAAATGACTGAAAAATTGCCGATATAAAAAAAGGAAAAAATCTGACCCAGGCAACTGCAGGCCTGTTAGATTTACTTCAATTGTACAAAGAAAAGGAGTACTTGTGGCACCTTAGAGACTAACCGATTTATTTGAGCATGAGCTTTCGTGAGCTACAGCTTACTGCTGTAGCTCACGAAAGCTCATGCTCAAATAAATCGGTTAGTCTCTAAGGTGCCACAAGTACTCCTTTTCTTTTTGCGAATACAGACTAACACGGCTGTTACTCTGAAACCTTCAATTGTACACAAGCTCTTAGAGCAAATTTTGAAAGAGAAAGTAATTAAATACATGGAGGTAAAGAGTAACTGGGATAACAAAATATGGCTTACAAAAGGTAGATTTTGCCAGAACATGATCTTTCTTTAACTAGATAACCATTTTTTTAGATAAAGTAAATACAGTAGACCTAATCTACCTTGATTTCAGTAAAGCATCAAATATTGTTCCACCTAGGTCTTGAAATTACTAGTTAAATTGGAGAAGGGGATTAATCCAAAAGTGGGTAAGGAAATGATTAAAAGGGGAGACTACAATCGGTCATATCGAAAGGTGAACTGTGCGGCTGAAGGGCCGTTACTAGTGGAGTTCCTGGAGGATTGGTCTTGGGCCCAATCTTATTTAACATTTGCATTAATGATCTTGGACAAAAAGTGGGAGTATGCTAATAAAATCTGCAGATGACACACAGTTGGGAAGTACTGCCAATAGAGAGGAGGACCAGAGTATCATACAAGATGATCTGGATGACCTTGAAAAGTGGAGTAATAGAAACTGAATGAAATTGCAAAGTCATGCAATTAGGGACTAACACAATTTTCTGCTAAAACTGGAGATTTACCAGTTGGAAGCAAAAGAGGAGAGGAAAGACCTGGGTATACTGGTCAATCACAGGAGGACTATGAGCCACCAGTGTGATACTATCATGAAAAAGGCTAATGCAATCCTAGGATGCATTAGGAGAGGCATTTCCAGTAGAGATAGGGAAGCACGGTGGATTTTATTTAAATCAAATTGACTTAAATCACTAGTCAGAGAGACTCTATTTAATCATGGATTTCTACATAAAAATGCATTCCTGTTGGTTGTTATAACTTTAATGCATATTCTTCACAAATCAGAGATAGATGTAGGTTTCATTTTTAGAAGGGACACACACTATATTTTTTAAGTGATTTATTTTGAAAACTATTCAGATTAGTTTTACAGCTATATCAGAAAATGAATGATTGTTTGGTTATTTCATTTACCAAAGATAACTGAAGCAGATATTTATGAAATCATTGAGAGGTGAACTATCTCCAATTCAACAGGTTAATCATTAATATTTGGAGGATTTTCTTGCCATACTGTATTAGCAGGAGAACTGCTAGACTGACTGACATCTAACTAAAACAACATTCTGTATTCTGGATTATTTTTTCCCTTCAACAGAAAACATAATATTTTAACAAAAAAAGCATATGAATTTTTGTATTTAAACATTCACATTTTTTAAAATCAGGTTGTTTTAGTTTTAACTAAATAAATGAAATTAAAAAAAATTAAATTGACTGTCAGCCAGGTCAACATGAGAAACTTAAAATATTGGCTAATGCAGCTAACTCGGTTGTCTTCACCTTCACTTTCCTGTTTGTTCATAATCTGGAAAAGAAAAACAAGCTTTCCTGCTTTTTCAGGTCCCAAACGATTTCTCAATTTGGAATTAATTAGTCCAAAGAAAGAAAATATTCTTTCTATGGCTGAAAAAGCTACTGCTGTTAAAAGTGAGATTATCGCTTCAACAGTCTCTGAATCCAAGTGCTTAAGTGACTTCCATCAGTTCACTTGTGTGGCTTTCTTTAAATCATCATCAGCAAACATTTGTTTCTTGAATGGTTCACCCTTAGTTCTGAAGTTTATTATAGTTGCCGTTATGGAGAGATGATTGCTGGATGTCCATGTCATAGCCAACTCCTCTTCTTCAGACGTTAAGGTTTGACTCTGGCACCGAGTATTGAGAATATTTGCAAGAAAATGACCTGGAGATGGTGCTTGTCCCATTCTTTTTTTAATGCTTGTAATTTAACTCTGTCATTGCATATTTCTCTTTTTAAGATCTCACTCCGTTCTTTCCAAATTTCAACAGCGTCAGCAACAAAACAGCTATTTCCCTGCATTTTGTTCGAGACTACAGAAATAGGCTTCAGGGTAACTCAGCATGTGTTCAACATTTCTCTTAAGCCCAACGTTGAGAACTTTTGTTGTGACAGTGCATCTATTTTTTCACGATTTTGTTCACAAACTGTCATCAAATTAGGTCAGTTCTCGATACAGTGCTCAAAACAGTCCACTACTGAGTTCCATCACACGTCTTGTGGGAGAGTTAGCTTGGTTCCTCCCACTTTTTTCAGAGCAGCTGCTGCAAAGTGGTTGTTACAGAAGTATTTTGCAATTTCAACAACATTAGCCTTTATCTCTGGAACACTGAAATCTTTGGCTGGAAGGCAAATGAGCACTGCAACCGTATGTTATTAGCTTGGGACTCTCTTCACTCTCTATATAATAATAAATAATAATTTATTATTCTAAATAATTTCTTCTCATCTTAGATACATTTGCAGCATTGTCTGTGACCAAGCTACATACTAGACATTTAATTTTTTTTTTCACGGTTTGTTATAGCTTTTACTGCTACTTCTTAGAAGTATTCTGCAGTGTGTGCATTTCCTGATATATCAATTGTTTCTGTAGGGAAGACATTCCCTTCTGTTGTCACACAAGCACATACAACAGGAATATTGTGGACATTGCTCCACCCATCAAGACTCAGGTTAACAATTTTACCCTCTAGACCTTTCGCACACTGCTCAATTTCTCTTTCATACATGTTATCCTGTAATTCGCCTGCGACATCTGCTCTGTTGGGTGGACTGTATCCTGGTCTTAATGACTGAACCATGTTAATAAAGTGAGGGTTCTCGATCATACAGAAAGGAGAGTTTGTTGCATAAACAAACAGGGCAATTTTTTTCATCAATTACCTCTTTTTGTAATCTGCTGGTTCTTACCACAAACTTATCTATGGTTGTTTCAGGATGATGGAGATTTTTTTTTTCTTTTTGCTACAGGTGATATACTGTAGCAATGTGACATACATTATGTGACTGAAACACTATCATTGGCAGATAACTCTGCAACTATAGAAAATGATGGTGATCTTGAAGGTGGATAGTCTTTAGAATCCTGTATGTTGAGGATGGATTTTCCTAAACAAAATAAGACAATGCAGTTATTTAATTACCATACTACTCATTTAGTATTACTCATTGCATTTACTGACACTCAGTACTACTTTAAAGGTGAAATTGTAAAAGGAAGATCTGCCTATTTCAGCTATTTATTTTTTATCACAACTGCATCTAAAATGATAGTACCATACAGTAACAGCTATATTTTTTGCTCAAACATGAGACTCCAAGAACACTCCAGGAGGACGAAAGACAGTCCTTAAGAAAGAAGTACGATATAAAAAAAGTTTACCAACCTGAAGATCTTGCATGTTCAGACATGTTCCTTTCATTATCTTCAGTGCAGCTTCCCCCGGAGAAGGAACACCTCTCATGATGTTGTTTCATTCGGTCAACCAGGCCTTGCATTTCTTTGTTGCACTGTTTGCATTTTGCACGCATGCCTGTCTTACCCACAGGTGGAGGAACTTCATTAAAATATTCCCAAACTGGGTCTCTTTTACGGCCTGCTGATGTTATAGGTTTTCCCTTCTCGTGAGAGAATCATATGGTAGATCTCAAATCAATGAAGGCTACATTCAGAAAGACCTTAAGACTTCTGGAATATTGAGCTCAAACAGTCTCACTTTTGTGTCTACTGCCTCTCCCTCCCTTCTCACATTTATCTCCAGACTTCTTCTCCTTGTCCAGATCTATTCCGTCCCCAACAATATTCTATTCATTGAACTTTTTGAAACTTTGGACTTTTAGAGAAAGGTAAGGGATTGACTCGGTGTACACAAATTTGCAGAGGGACAATAGGGTTGAGGTCTGTTATTTCTCACCTCTATATATTATTTATTTCTTTTAAAACATTTTTTCCGTTAACAAGCATGTTATCTCTGGAGACACAAATCCACAGTTTGAGAACTGCAAAACTAAGCATCTCTGATGGTATCTTCTAGACTGAGCCCCATTGGGTAGATAGAAAGATTAACCTTAATAATCTACACAGAAGCCCCTGCAACCCCATAAGATTGGGTCCCTAATACTTGAACTATTGAAACACATTTACAAAATTTTTCTTAAATATTACATGACTATATTGTCTCATACTATAGAATTAGAATTTATAATCCCTATTCCATGATGAGATCTTTGAGCTATAATGTATCTTAATTAAAACGATCTTCAGATAAAATGCTTTGAGGAAAAAACCTATCAAAAAATCCGATTTAAATTAAAAAAAATCCAATTAAAAAAATTAAAATCATTGATTTTTATCCACCCTGTTGGGAAGTGTTGTTCCCACTGTACAAAGCACCATATCAGGCACTCATCTGAAATACTATGTGCAATTCTGGTCTCTGTTGCTTAAGAATGATGAATTCAAATTGGTACAGGTGCAGAGAAGTGCTACCAGGATGATCAAAAGAATGGAGAACCTGCCTTACAAAAGGAGACTTAATGAGCTTTGTTTAGCCTAACAAAATTAAGGCTCAGGGGAGATATGATGCTTTTTATAAGTACATCAGAGGAACACACACCAGGGAGGAAGAAGAATTATTTAAGTTAAGGGTTAATCTTGGCACAAGAACAAATGGATATAAACAGGCCATCAGCAAGTTTTGGCTTGAAATTAGACAAACATTTCTAACCATCAGAGGAGGGAAGTTCTGCAACAGCCTTCCAAAGGGAGCAGTGGGGGCTAAAAGCCTAACTGCTTTTAAGACTGAGCTTGATAAGTTTATGGAGGGCCCGGTATGATGAGGGTGCCTACAATGGCACATAGCCCATCCACAACTGCTATTTGCAAATATCTCCAAAACCGCCAGAGATGGGACACTCGATGCAGAAAGCTCTGAGTTACTACAGGGGATTATTTCCCAGGTCGCTGGCTGATGGGTCTCACCTACATAATCAGGGTGTAACTGATCACCATATTTGGAGTCAGGAAAGCATTTTCACCCAGGTCAAACTGGCAGAGACTCTGGGTGAATTATGCTTTCCTCAGCCACATGGGGCCTAGATCACTTGCTGGTTTGAACTAGAGTGAATGGTAAATTCTCTAGAACTTGAAGTCTTTAACAAGATTTGAGGACTCCAGTAAATCAGACAGAGGTTATGGACCTATTGCAGGAGTGGATGGATGAGATTCTGTAATCTGTGATGTGAAGGAAATTAGACTAGATAATCTTGATAGTCCCCTCTGGCCTTGAAGTCTATGAGTCTTACAATATATGCAGTAGGATATCAGTTGTACTCAAAGATGAGGAGCTGCTTTATTTAGATTTACTTGCAGTTTTAATATGTCAAATAATTTAGTAGTATGATTTGTATTATACTATAAATTATTACGTGATCATCCCCCTCTATTCGACATTGGTGAGGCCTCATCTGGAGTACTGTGTCCAGTTTTGGGCCCCACACTACAAGAAGGATGTGGATAAATTGGAAAGAGTCCAGCGAAGGGCAACAAAAATGATTAGGGGTCTGGAACACATGACTTATGAGGAGAGGCTGAGGGAACTGGGATTGTTTAGTCTGCGGAAGAGAAGAATGAGGGGGGATTTGATAGCTGCTTTCAACTACCTGAGAGGTGGTTCCAGAGAGGATGGTTCTAGACTATTCTCAGTGGTAGAAGAGGACAGGACAAGGAGTAATG
This sequence comes from Lepidochelys olivacea, assembly GCF_965140295.1. Taxonomy (NCBI): domain Eukaryota; kingdom Metazoa; phylum Chordata; order Testudines; family Cheloniidae; genus Lepidochelys; species Lepidochelys olivacea. The sequence goes on along the minus strand of NC_140412.1, from coordinate 205,617,529 downwards.
GTCTCAAGTTGCAGTGGGGGAGGTTTAGGTTGGATATTAGGAAAAACTTTTTCACTAGGAGGGTGGTGAAACACTGGAATGCGTTGCCTAGGGAGGTGGTGGAATCTCCTTCCTTAGATATTTTTAAGGTCAGGCTTGACAAAGCCCTGGCTGGGATGATTTAATTGGGGATGGGTCCTGCTTTTGAGCAGGGGGTTGGACTAGATGACCTCCTGAGGTCCCTTCCAACCCTGATATTCTATGATTCTATGTAAACACAACCACCATAAATAACTTTAAGTAGTTGGCCACTGTAACTAAGGCAGCTTCAGTCTCCCACTCAAGTTCCAGAAATAGGAAAGACAGAATAAAAGCAAGAGGAAAATAAAAGAAATATGGAAGAAAGAAGTTGGTAGGAACAAGAAAACAGATCATATCCAGTAGTAATTTGGCTTCACAAAATTCCAGTGGATTAGGAAAAAGACTGTGGCCAAATGTTGAAAGACATGAGAAAGTGGAAGATATACAAGAAGTGCAGTAGAAGAGTAGATGCATTTCTTCCCCAATAGTTCTTGGTCAATGAACAGACTAACAGAGTTTTGGGGATGTTAATATCCGTACAGGAAGGAGGGACTGTTTGCAAATCACTGTGAACTTGGAACTAGCAGACTCCAGCGGATACTGGCAATTTTTCTAGAAGCTTTTATGAAGTTAGCTCTTTATTGGCATGACAGGCACGGTTTGGTTCACCTTATTTTGTTTCCAGATCCTTGGCTACTAACACACCTGCAAACCTTCAATTGGATCTGCACAAATGGACCCTTATGCCCTCACAGAGGCCTCACTGAGGTCAAAAGGATCTGCTCTTCAGATCAGAGTGCAAGCCCAGGGCTTTTGTTTAGGGTTTTTGTTCTCATCTGAAGAAAAGGTCTTGTTACCAAGTCAGTGGCTCTCAAAATCCTCCCTCCCTCTTGTTGGGGTCCATTTACTCAAAGACAGCAAAGACCTGTGACACTAGGTACTCCTTAATAGCTTTATATTTAAGGACCATGGAGTGGAAGCAAACCTGAGCTCTGTGTACTGAGATGGATCAGCTGTCTCTTCCATAAAGGGAAAAGTTCTTTGAGCTACCTGAGCCCAGACATCATCTTGTCAATGCATATGGATTCTGAACCCAAGGGCACCAATTATCAGAAAGTCTGAAGAAAATACTAAGAAAGGAAAATATTTTGATGTCTAATGTAGTTTAGATGCAAGTTTTAAGTGTGGGAGGGGTTGGGGTTGGTGGTGGTTGTTTTTTAAAGCAACCAAAAAAAGTTCCTAAGAGATTGGAAAGGAGGTTGTTATTGGGCTTGTTTGTTTTTGTTGCTGCTTGGTATTTTAGATGATTTTTTAACCCAACTGCAACCTCTTAAATCTAATACGGAAGAGACATGAATTCTCCAAAATTTGATATTTGCACAGGGTTTAAAGAGTGAAAACGGGTATTTCCATGCTCCCCTCTCACCCCAGAACAACAGCGGCTCTTCTCCCCCTCCCCCATCCCAATGGGGCAATTTATCTTCCTAGTCCAATAAGGATAGTTTGGATGTTAATCCTTTTTAGGATTCATGCCAAGAATAAAGTTTAACACTAGCAGTAATGAAAATAGCAACCATGTAAGCATTCAGTGTTCATGAGCACACTGCAAACATTTTTTTAACTGCCAAACGAATAAGATCCATCTTAGCTAAGAGAAAGATAAATGAATAAAAAAAAAATCAGGACATGAACTTTCGAGGTAAGTGGTCAACCTAATAGCTTCATGCAGCCACTTCTAATTCTCTGCCTTATTCCATTAAGCAGAGTCTGACTTCTGGGAAATAATGCATCCTAAACATAGCCTAATGAGTAGTCCAACAGAAAAGTAAAATATGTTGGCAAGTATGCAGTGCACAGATGGCCTTCAATGGCCACTATCACAGGCCTTAACCTTCTCCCCTTACCTGGTGAAGAAAAAAAAACAGCATGTGAACCATTTAAATATTGATGTCTTAATGGAGGATCCAGTCTTTAATAGTTATAGTGAAGCAGTGTTCAATGAGATTTGCCACAAATCTGTTGCTAGCCTGTTGCTAGAATAGAACGCGATGAGTGGCTATAGATTTTGATGGAAGAGGTCTCCAAGTTTCAGTAAAAAAAAAAAAAGTGTACTGAAATTAAGTGTACTAACAGGCATGTAACAGATTATTATGGAAAGTATGGTCTTGCAGGTCTTCTGAAATTAAAAATCATTTATCTACCTGTTTAGAATAAGCAATACTTGACAAAACATTCTGGTGCATGCATACAACCTTAATATTTAGAATTCTGTAAAATTTAGTTCATAGGACAAGTAAACTCTTGCTTCTTGCTCAATGTATCAAGAGTTTCCTAATACTTCTATGACTGAACTCTAAAGGAGACAAACACGATTTGGCTTTCAAGATACCAAATCAACAACTCAAAATATTCTCTCAGACAACTAAAAAGCTATGAGGATTAACAAAGAGGAAGTTTTATTCATTAATTGAGGCATATCAGAATGCAGAGAAAACTGCAACTACAAGTAAACTGCTTTTATTTAAAAAGTTAAAACAAATTTCTCCTCTGATCAGCCACTCTACAGATATCAAGCATTACTGTATGCAGTGTGTAGTACTGTCACCTCCATTCCAAGTGAAGGGAAGGCAGATATGAATACCACGAAAATTGTTGGTAAGCCTTTCTGGAATAAGGCAGAACATGTGGCATCTGACACCAGGGTGATGGGCACAGTACAGAGCCAGAAAAAAAAGAACACTGGCTGGTGCCAGATGTGTTTAGGATGCCACCCAACAAGTTGCATGAAGTACCACATAAGTTTGTACAGTCAAGCAGCCTGGAACTAAGAAAGGACTCAATATACTGAAAGGATCTACTTTCCACAATGATTAGCAGATACTCTGCTATGCAAGTTAAACATCAGGTTGTTTTCTCATCATTTGCTTGGCTGTAATAGAAAAACATTTACACATTTCAAAAGTGCACTACATTTATCACATGCAGAATCTGAGCCTAAACTATTACATCTCTAGAACTGCTATGAACAAGGCATTTTGTACCAAATTCTGGCCCTATGAGACTCCACAGCCGAGTCAGCCAGAACTCCACAGCCCAGTTTGACTCCGTGGGTGAAATCCCCGCCTCCCACTGTAGTCAGTGGGAGTCTTGCCATGGACTTCAATGTGGCCAGGATTTCACCCTGTGAGTTCAACAAATATCCTGGTGGAGGGATTTCTGACCACAGGTGTTGCCATATTACACACTGGATGACTTCACAACCCTTTCCTCCTCCAAATGTGTCCTCAAAACCCACTTCTGCTGTAACTAATGGTAGCTAGGACAGTGGTCCAGAAACCCAAACCTAACATGTTTAAATGATAAGGAACAATAAAACTGTATGTGCTGATGGCTTATGTAACCTTATTACTGTTCCCTTCATCCTGTAACCCCTTTCCTTTCTATTGTTTGTTCTGCTGGACAATAGAGTGACCGTTACACAGTTAACATACATCCTTTGTAGACAATCTGAAAGCTTAACACAACTCAGGATTGTCATATGTGAAACTTAAATTAACCCCAAAAGAAATCAACCTAAGAAGAGCATCAGAAGTGCTCTGCAACATTTACACAATAGGCTGATGTCCAAAGAACCAAGTCACATTTCCAGCTCCATTGCCTACGGAAAGTTACCAGTCTCTGCTGAACGAATGAGAATGACCTTGCATTTATCTAATATTTTATTAATTGGATTGTACAGCAATCACTTTGCCCACCAATGACGTGTAGCTATCACTGGAATAAAACACAGTATCTCTAACAGCACACAAATAACTTCAATATAGTATTCACTTTGTCTTATCAGAACAGTCTTCTGCCAGGATAAAGGAGAATTAACATCTCTTCTCTTATGAAGAGAGGCAAGGTTAGTTTTTTGTTTTGTTTTTTTAAATGAGCAAAAGATTGGTGACCCCATTTTCACATCTCACTCAAGAGATACTATCTCCTCTAGCATAGTGCCCCTGATCTGGTGCACTGGTTCAGTGCTGACCTAGCAAGAAGAGTTCCACATTAGGATTAATGAAGAAAAGTTTCAGCCCAAAAAAAGTTTAGACAATTTTTTTAGTATTTGTAGGAGGTGCAGATGTGATACTCCAGAAACTGAAATTCTCTATCCACAAAAGTTACAAGATTATCAACAGTACAAACATTCTGCCGTTCTACTACAAATATACCTGAGCCCCCTAAAGAAGGATCACTGATGGAGAACAAACTACATTATTCCTTACTCTAAGTTTTTCAATCCTTAATTTCTGTTAAAGTTGACAAGAGTATTAATATGCATTAACTAAACTAGACAGATGTCTAATAGAAACTAGACTGAAATAAATGGGTTTCCCAAAGAACAAAGTACAGACATACACCAACTAACGACTTGACCCAACACCCACTGAAGTTAACAGAATTGCCATTGATTTTAATGAATGCTAGAGCAGACCTTTAGTTTGACTGCTACTAACAGGACTAGTCAGGCTATTCAGTTCTTCACTATAGGTACCTATTGCCAGCACTATGATCTATGTAGGTCCACTAGCATATTATTAATTTGATTAAATAAAGCTAGTACTTTCACAAGGAAGAGTACTTACAAGAATCATAAAACTTATCACAATAACTTCATATATAACAGATTTAACTATAACCACAATTTACAGTTACTGAATGCTGGAGTTTACAGCTTGGCAGCAAATACTAGAAATGATGCAGCATTTGACACTTCTATTAATATGGTACCCTAGAATAACTGCTTCCTCCAAACACTATCCCCCCAAAAATATGCGTTAATTTTCAGGTGGGGCTGGTCAATACCAATTTAAAACAAAAAACTTAACATACTTTAATGGGGCACCTAACTGGTAGAGCATCACAAATTCTAAATGAGGCACATGAGATGCTATCACAGCAGATCACTGAGACCAATCCAAAAGATGGCTATTTGAGTAGCAAGGTGAGAGCAGCATGCCACCAGCTGGGAAGAGAGCAAGATCTTTCATCTCAAAAATCTTCATTTTGTTAAGTAGCAGTGTATCCAAAGGTTATTCTTACTATAAAGAGAAAAATAAATTTCCATTATTTAACAATTATACACACAACTCACTAAATGGGCTTAAAAATTACACGCCATAGCAACGCAGAACAGCTTCCAAGTTTTCACACAATGATTTCAATGACAGCTAGCATTCAATTATCAACAAACACTACACAACTCCAACTATTAATATATCTTTTTAACAACATATTTTCTTCAAAAGATGCTTCTATCCCTCACTCTTTGGAAATGAAACTACACTTTCATACCAAAATATCTATACAAACTGACATTCCTATAAATGTTTAATTTCTCCAAATTAATTATTCTTTGTATTGTGGTAGTACCCAGAGGCCAAGCTCCAACCACACTGATATTTTTTCCTGCTGCACAGTAATGAAATTCAAAGAGATAATTTACATGCTATTGCACGGATATGATTATTACTCCAGAAATTATTTCATACTTAGGGCCCTACCAAATTCATGGTCCATTTTGGTCAATTTCATGGACAGAGAACTTTTAAAATGGTAAATTTCATGATTTCACCCATTTAAATCTGAAATTTCACAGTGTTGTAATTGTAGGGGTCCTGACGCAAAAAGGAGTTATGGGGGGGGTCATATGCTTATTGGAGGGCAGGTGCAGTACTGCTACTCTTACTTCTGCGTTGCTACTGCTGGCGCTGCCTTCAGAGCTGAGCAGCTGGAGAGTGGCAGCTGCTGGCCAGGAGCCCAACTCTGAAGGCAGAGCCACTGCCAGCAACAGCATAGAAGTAAGGGTACCATGGTATGCCGCCCAGCTCTGAAGTCAGCACAGAAGTAAGGGTGGCAATACCAAGACTCCTTAAAGTAACTTTGTGTCCCTCCTGCAACTCCCTTTTGGGTCAGAACCCCCACTTTGAGAAACACTGGTCTCCCCCCATGAAATCTGTATAGGATAAAAATCACACAAAAGACCAGATTTCACGTTCCGTGAGGTGTTTTTCATGGCCAAGAATTTAGTAGGGCCCTATTCATTCTGTACCTGTACACCTGACAGCTTGGAATCTCTAGTATGAAGTGCTTATATGTCATATAAATGCGAACAAATCAGCCTCCTCTTCTTTGTTTAGTTAGAAGAAATCAATATAAAGTGATCATAAAATTAAAGCCCAAAATAACTATTGTGAATATTAAATGTATTTGGGGTCTTATAAGACTTACTAATTAAATTTCAGGTCTTCCATTAAATCTGAGTTTTTGTTAATTTACTGACAACAATCAAGACAATTATTTATAATTCAGTAGCCACCGTCCCATCTTGCTAGGCATTGTACAAGTAAACACACAGAGGGCCCCTGCCTGAAAGAGCTTACAATCTAAGTGTAAAACATGATGCACATGGATACAAATATACAGAGAGCGCAATGTAATGAAGAGATACTGGTTAGCATGATAAGCAGTGGCCCACAGCACATCACATCAGCTGCTTCACCACTGCCAACTATTTTTGTAGGCATCACAGCAAATTGTTTTAAGGTGACAATATAATGGGCTTTGTGGATTTTTATTGAGATGGCTGATGCACAAAGGGCAGCATGGTAGAAAGCACAAACATTCGAAAGCACAAACATCCTAAATAAAACTGGCACTATTGGCAGAACATAGGTGGGAGGTCAGCATCTTCCTACTGTATAAAAAAAAGAGAGGTAAGCCAGAGAGGGCCTTAGAAATGAAGACAAGTAGTTTGTGTTTGATGGGGTGGAGAAGAGAGAGCCAGCAAACTGACACAAAGGTCTGTAATGCAGTCAAAGCAACAAACCAGGAAAGTTATCTTTGTAGCAGCATTTTAACTGGGTACATGGAACACAATGAAATTTGTCAAGGCCAGCAAGGAGGAGTTCACAGAAGTCAAGGCATGAAATGAAGGCCTGAACCAGGACCTTTAGCTGTACAGCTGGAGAAGACAGACCAAGATTTAGACACAGAACCAGACCAACGTCAATGCTCACCACTAACATAGTACCTTCCTTCTCCAAAGGATTTTACAAAAACTGAATGGTTCGGATGATCAGGAATACAACCACGCCATTAAAGCAGGGCGGACTTCCAGCGTCAGAGACACTAGAACTGGAGAAAGCAAGGCGGGTATCTTTTTAAAGTGATCATGGTGAAAGGCAGTCACATGTCGGCGTGCTATTTAACCCCTTTACTCACTCTCACACCTCAGAGGGTGGCCAGCGGGCGTGTGGCCGGGAACGAGAGCGGCTGGGCATGTGGGCGGGCAAGGGCAGACACCGCGGTCACCTGTTCGGCCGGGGCCGGTTACCCGGGAGAAGCCGGGGGGCGGGGACAGGCAGCGCCGAGCCCGCCCGCCCCCCTCACAAACACGCTGCAGGGTAACAAGAGATTCGCCCGCACCGAGCACATGGGCCCCCAGCCCCCTGCCCAGCACGGAGCGGCAGGCACGGAGCCCGACCGCGCACACGGGGCCCGGCAGCCCCCGCGCAGCCACGGGGCCTCCCCCGGAGCCTGTCACCCACGCAGGGGGCGCGCCCGGGCCGGGAATGGAGGAGGGAGGGAGGAAGGCAGGCGCCGCTTCACCGCCCTTCGCACCCACCTGCTCGCGGAGTTTAAGGAAAACCATGGCGAGGCCGCCGCACCGACCAGCCGCCGCCTCCGGCCGCCAACTGACTCCGGCTGCCCCGCCTCTTCCCAGGGGCCGATCAGCCCGTGCACAGGCCACGCCCCGCGCCCAGCCCGGGCTCCGCACCGGGCGCCGAGGGGGAAGCCGTGAGCCCTGAGGAAACAGCGCGCGCGGGGATGAGGAGGGGGAAGTCCCCCTCCTGCCCCGCCCCCTTCTGCCCCGCCCCCGCGTCGTTCTCAGAGGCAGCTTCCGGAATTAGACTCGGGCGGCCGCAAAGCAGCTCCCCAGCCACCCCCCCGGCCCGCCACTCACCATCAAGGGCGGTGCTTATTGGGCCAGGAGCAGGGGTCGGGGCGGAGTAAGGGTAGCGCCGATTGGCCCGGCCGGGGGAGCTAGCGTGTGATTGGCGAGCAGCAGCAGCGGGGGTGGGCGAGGCAGGTTCGGGGCACCGGGCGGGAGGCGAAGATACGGAGGTGGGCAGGAGAGAGGGTGACGGGCGTGAGAGGGGGGGCTGAGCCTGTATCAAGAACTGTAATTACCCCCCACCGCTTCTGCCCCTCCACCGCCTGGGGAGAAAACCCCGAAGGCGCCGGGATGGTCACTGCTGCCGCCAAATGCGGGTTCATCTCCCTCCCGCAAAGCAGCGACTCGCGGGGGAACCAGGACCCAGCCTCCGGGTGCCCCAGTGACCTTCAGCTCCTGTTCTAGCCCGTCTGGCGCCTCGCAGGGGAGCGGGTTATCATTAGGGTGACCATACGTCCCATTTGGGCTGACAGTCCCCTTTTTTAAACCCTGTCCCAGACGTCATGACTTTTTTTTTTTTTCCTTTTTGGCAAGAATGGCCATCTGTCCCCTTTGCTCTTGCCAGTTGCACGTTGCTCTGATCAGTCGCCAAGAGCAAACAGAACAAATGCCCAGTTTTGCCAAAAAAAAGCGAGTTGTGCCCCCTTAGTGGGGGGCAGCAAATCGTTTCGGGAGGCCAGTGGTGACATGAAGTGCTGGGCAGCGGGGCTCGAGCCGCCAGCCCAGGGCAGTGCAGGGATCAGGTGGTCAGCCCCAATCCCTGTCGCATGGGGCTGGGGCAAGCAGCAACACCGGGTGGCTCGGGACAGCCCTGTGCGGAGGTACAGGCGAACGGTGATGTCATGCATCTCAGGCCAGCCCCCCACAGTGTCCCCGATTTACTTTGGTAAATATGGGCACCTTACTTGTCATAGAGTGAGGTTTAGGGTGTGGAGGTGACAACCAAGGTGCTGTCATGAGGCCAATTGGAGCCTCCTCTATGTGGGGGGGCGGGGCGGGGGTTTTATATTGCCTGGATTTTAAGGCAAAGTTTCAGAAGATATGGAAGATATTTTCCAGAAACTGTCAGAGAAGTTAAGTAATTTGAGTAGAAACCAGAACTACTTTGTGAAACTTGTATTGCAAACAACCAAATTCTAACTTGGGATTCATTTAGGGTCGGATACCAAGCTCTTTATTTATACTTAACAGCATCTCATTCCACCAGTGGCCCCATTGAGCCCAATACAACTGAGCTCCAGGTGGTCAATGAAGTAAGAAGGAGCTACTTACACTGCACTCATCAACATTGTATCTCAGCATCTTGATTAACATCTGTCATGTGTTACTTCTCTCATCCTCACCCACAAAGGGAGAAACACGTGCAATGGAATGTCCTGATTTGGTAAGGTTTTAGGGGGAAGAGCCTCTAGGCAAAAGCATAAACAAATAGCTTTGTTATTAACTATGAATTCTCAGAGTCAGTCCTAGCTTTTGCAGAGTCCTATGTTAAGATATGTAGGGTCTCTGATATGATTCTTATCTTCCAGGGGCCACAGATGCACACATACCAAAAAGGGGCTATTTTTAGGAGCTGGATATTTTTAATATATATATGTTGCTATGTATTTATGTTAAAGAAGGTCAAAGAAAGGAGTCTTGCACTTAGAAAGGAAGGTGAAAAAGTTTGTGATAGTCCTTAATTCCCAGGGGAGTTCATTCCACACTCTCAGAAAATTTCTCAGGAGCTGGTCTCTTTCTCTCACACACACACACAAGAGCTATATTCTTATTATAGTGAGTTCTATTGTGCCAGATACGCATAGTTATCAACCAGAGTCTTCATCCCAGTACTTTAGGCAGTAAAGAGAGTACTGCTTGAAATAGGACTACTGTAGTGTACACTAAGGAAATTTTAGTGCACATCAGCAAGATCCACCCATGCCAGTTACAGAGTAACAGCTGTGTTAGTCTGTATTCGCAAAAAGAAAAGGAGTACTTGTGGCACCGTAGAGACTAACCAATTTATTTGAGCATGAGCTTTCGTGAGCTACAGCTCACTTCATCGGATACATACCGTGGAAACTGCAGCAGACTTTATATACACACAGAGAATATGAAACAATACCTCCTCCCACCCCACTGTCCTGCTGGTAATAGCTTATCTAAAGTGATCATCAAGTTGGGCCATTTCCAAAACAAATCCAGGATTTCTCACCCTCCACCCCCCCACACACAAATTCACTCTCCTGCTGGTAATAGCCCATCCAAAGTGACAACTCTCTACACAATGTGCATGAGAATCAAGTTGGGCCATTTCCTGCACAAATCCAGGTTCTCTCACCCCCTCACCCCCCTCCAAAAAACACACACACAAACACACTATCCTGCTGGTAATAGCTCATCCAAAGTGACCACTCTCCCTACAATGTGCATGATAATCAAGGTGGGCCATTTCCAGCACAAATTCAGGTTTTCTCACCCCCACCCCACCCCCATACACACACAAACTCACTCTCCTGCTGGTAATAGCTCATCCAAAGTGACCACTCTCCCTACAATGTGCATGGTAATCAAGGTGGGCCATGTCCAGCACAAATCCAGGCTTTCTCACACCCCTCCCCCCTTTTTTTTTTCCAGGGACACACACACAAACTCACTCTCCTGCTGGCAATAGCTCATCCAAACTGACCACTCTCCAAGTTTAAATCCAAGTTAAACCAGAACGTCTTGGGGGGGGGGGGGAAACAAGGGGAAATAGGCTACCTTGCATAATGATTTAGCCACTCCCAGTCTCTATTTAAGCCTAAATTAATAGTATCCAATTTGCAAATGAATTCCAATTCAGCAGTTTCTCGCTGGAGTCTGGATTTGAAGTTTTTTTGTTTTAAGATAGCGACCTTCATGTCTGTGATTGCGTGACCAGAGAGATTGAAGTGTTCTCTGACTGGTTTATGAATGTTATAATTCTTGACATCTGATTTGTGTCCATTTATTCTTTTACGTAGAGACTGTCCAGTTTGACCAATGTACATGGCAGAGGGGCATTGCTGGCACATGATGGCATATATCACATTGGTGGATGTGCAGGTGAACGAGCCTCTGATAGTGTGGCTGATGTTATTAAGCCCTGTGATGGTGTCCCCTGAATAGATATGTGGGCACAGTTGGCAACAGGCTTTGTTGCAAGGATAAGTTCCTGGGTTAGTGGTTCTGTTGTGTGGTATGTGGTTGTTCTCTCTGGTCACGCAATCACAGACATGAAGGTCGCTATCTTAAAACAAAAAAACTTCAAATTCAGACTCCAGCGAGAAACTGCTGAATTGGAATTCATTTGCAAATTGGATACTATTAATTTAGGCTTAAATAGAGACTGGGAGTGGCTAAGTCATTATGCAAGGTAGCCTATTTCCCCTTGTTTTTTCCTACACCCCCCCACCCCAGACATTCTGGTTTAACTTGGATTTAAACTTGGAGAGTGGTCAGTTTGGATGAGCTATTGCCAGCAGGAGAGTGAGTTTGTATGTGTGTGTGTGTGTCCCTGGAAAAAAAAAAGGGGGGGGGGTGAGAAAGCCTGAATTTGTGCTGGACATGGCCTACCTTGATTACCATGCACATTGTAGGGAGAGTGGTCACTTTGGATGAGCTATTACCAGCAGGAGAGTGAGTTTGTGTGTGTATGGGAGTGGGGGGGTGAGAAAACCTGAATTTGTGCTGGAAATGGCCCACCTTGATTATCATGCACATTGTAGGGAGAGTGGTCACTTTGGATGAGCTATTACCAGCAGGATAGTGAGTTTGTGTGTGTGTGTTTTTGGAGGGGGATGAGGGGGTGAGAGAACCTGGATTTGTGCAGGAAATGGCCCAACTTGATTCTCATGCACATTGTGTAGAGAGTTGTCACTTTGGATGGGCTATTACCAGCAGGAGAGTGAATTTGTGTGTAGGGGGGTTGAGGGTGAGAAATCCTGGATTTGTTTTGGAAATGGCCCAACTTGATGATCACTTTAGATAAGTTATTACCAGCAGGACAGTGGGGTGGGAGGAGGTATTGTTTCATATTCTCTGTGTGTATATAAAGTCTGCTGCAGTTTCCACGGTATGCATCCGATGAAGTGAGCTGTAGCTCACGAAAGCTCATGCTCAAATAAATTGGTTAGTCTCTAAGGTGCCGCAAGTACTCCTTTTCTTCCATGCCAGTTAGTGCACGACACACTGGTGGGCAGTAGAATTTACATCCTTGATGTTATACGCTAAGGCACCGTGTAGATGAGACATTAGATATCCTGAGCCGAGGCCACTGAGTGCCTTAAAAATAAGAGCAGAGACTATTAACTTGATTTGAAATTCTATCGGAAGCCAGTATAGGGAACAGAGGACAGGTCTGATGTTTTTGCAATAGTCTGTGTTGCTGAGAAGACACACTACAACATTCTGTACTAGTTGGAGTTTTCTAAGAGCTGAAGGCATGATGACCAGGTATATTTCATTGTTGTAGCCAGCCAAGAAGTGATAAAGGCACAGAGGATAAAAACCAATAATTTCTAAAAGTGATTATTTTAAATGGATTTTTCTGATGAAAGTTAAATCCATTTTTTTAAAGTTGATCTAAAATTAAATTTGAAATTATGACAACCTATAGTATAGCCCAAACTTACTATAATCTATTAAAGTAATTTAAATTAAATTAAAAAACCATAGTCAAGCAGTACATGTTTGCTGCCAAAGTTTTAGAGGCAGTCAAACCATGAAACTTGTGGAAATCTCTGGCTAAGCACCTGGAATCAGAGTTTGTTGAAGTGCTAGACCAGCTTTTGAAAGCAGTAGCTGCTTCTGCAGGTGCAGAGAAAATGTTTTCTTCATTTCAATTTATCCAGTTAGTTCAGTTCAATTATTATTTTTTTCAAAGTTGATAAACCAGTCAGGAGTTGAAAAAGCAGTATAGCTTGTTTTCCTCTTGCCATCTATGAGTAAAATGAGGTGTGGAAAGATGAGATCTACTAGTTCTAATCTTGAAGGACATCATCAACAGAAAAATCAATTCAATTCACTAACTACAGATACTTTATTTAATAAAATAAGTTAATTTTAAATGCAGAACATATTTTGATAAGCTTTTTGATCTTATTTGTCCAGCACATTTAAAGTAGTCTTATTTAACTAATAAACAAACTTGAAAAGCTGTTTTTGTGCATTTTAAGTGATTACTAATGTCCATCCAACTGCAGCTTGACAAGTCATGAGTTAAAAATTATTCATTGTCTAGTAATTAAATATTATTTACCATTTTCTGACATAAAAATTTGTGTAAGGATTATAATTATTCGCAAATCAACATGCTCTAATGGTTACCAATCAATGACAATTCACCTTTCTTTAGCAAAATAACTACAAAACTAAACAAATGCAAAACAAGATTAAAATCAATTTAAATCAAGGTTTTCTACTTAACTGATTTAAATCAATTTTGAATTAGAGGCCAGATCATCATCCACCAAGAAGGGATGAAGTTTCCTAGCCAAGCATGACAGTGTCAATGAGGAACCCAAGAATATTCCTAAACTACAGACAGAGTAGTTGACCAATTGTGGATGCATAGCTTCAACCAAAGGAGACTGTACTGTGGCTGTAAACTCTTTAAAATGCTTTCCTCTTCCCACCAGCATCAGTTCTGTCTTACTTAGGTTCAGCTTCAGACACCTTTTCTTCATCCAGCAGCTGATCTCATCCAGGCACTGGGCCATCATGGTGATATTGGTGTGGTTGTATGTGGTGAAGGATAGATAGAACTGTGTAGCACTTGAATCCTTATTGTCTGACTAGTTCACCTAGTGAATGCATGTAGGTTTTATGTAATGTAACTTATTAACCCATAGAAAAGTGGCACTAAAACGGGTATTAGGAAGCGTTGCAAATCTCTCTGAATACGTCTAATAAAAGGGGAAAGAGAAAGAGAGGTTTTCAGGTACTAACAAAATACTGAGATGGGAATATCCATACAAAAAGGCATATAAGGAAGACAGTTCTCTTCCTAAATGGAAAAAAGTTCTTTCACAATACATGAAATTCACCGTTGGGCACAGGTACTAAAATTATTGCATTTCTTTCATCAGAAACACAAACACAAAAGTCTTTAGAAAACTAAACATAAAAATTGCAAAACTGGTCCTGGAAACACCTATATGCTTAAATTTAAGTAAATGTGTAGTTAATGGGACATACATAAGCGTTTGCAGGATTGTGGCATTATACATATTATATTATATACACATATGCATACATAATACATATATACACACAGACAAAATACAAATTTACATGTAGATCAACTTCAAATGCAGGTCTATTACATATTTTTCATTAATTAATGTTATACACTTTTCTTATTATTATAAACAATAGTTTCAAGAAATAGTTCTTAGTACTTTAACAAAAATATAGGTTTCAGAGTAGCAGCCATGTTAGTCTGTATTCGCAAAAAGAAAAGGAGTACTAGTGGCACCTAAGACACTAACCAATTTATTTGAGCATAAGCTGTCGTGAGCTACAGCTCACTTCATCGGATGCATTCAGTGGAAAATACAGTGAGGAGATTTATATACATACAGAACATGAAAAAATGGGTGTTATCATACACACTGTAAGGAGAGTGATCACTTAAGATGAGCTCTTACCAGCAGGAGAGCGGGGGAGGTGGGAGGAGAAAACCTTTTGTAGTGATAATCAAGGTGGGCCATTTCCAGCAGTTAACAGGAATGTCCGAGGAGCAGTGCGGGGTGGGGGAAATAAACAAGGGGAAATAGCTTTACTTTGTGTAATGACACATCCACTCCCAGTCTCTATTCAAGCCTAAGTTAATTGTATCCAGTTTGCAAATTAATTCCAATTCAGCAGTCTCTCATTGGAGTCTGTTTTTGAAGTCTTTTTGTTCTAATATTGCGACCTTTAGGTCTGAAGTCGAGTGACCAGAGAGATTGAAGTGTTCTCTGACTGGTTTATGAATGTTATAATTCTTGACAGCTGATTTGTGTCCGTATATTCTTTTACGTAGAGACTGTCCAGTTTGACCAATGTACATGGCAGAGGGGCATTGCTGGCACATGATGGCATATATCACATTGGTAGATGTGCAGGTGAATGAGCTTCTGATAGTGTGGCTGATGTGATTAGGCCCTATGATGGTATCCCCTGAATAAATATGTAGACACAGTTGGCAACGGGCTTTGTTGCAAGGATAGGTTCCTGGGTTAGTGGTTCTGTTGTGTGGTGTGTGGTTGCTGGTGAGTATTTGCTTCAGGTTGGGGGGCTGTCTGTAGGCAAGGACTGGCCTGTCTCCCAAGATTTGTGAGAGTCATGGGTCATCCTTCTGGATAGGTTGTAGATCCTTGATGATGCGTTGGAGAGGTTTTAGTTGGGGCTGAAGGTGATGGCTAGTGGCATTCTGTTATTATCTTTGTTGGGCCTGTCCTGTAGTAGGTGACTTCTGGGTACTCTTCTGGCTCTGTCAATTTGTTTCTTCACTTCAGCAGGTGGGTACTGTAGTTGTAAGAATCCTTGATAGAGATCTTGTAGGTGTTTGTCTCTGTCTGAGGGGTTGGAGCAAATGTGGTTGTATTGTAGAGCTTGGCTGTAGACGATGGATCGTGTGGTGTGGTCTGGGTGAAAGCTGGAGGCATGTAGGTAGGAATAGCAGTCAGTAGGTTTCCGGTATAGGGTGGTGTGTGGATCTCTTGTGTGGACTGGTCCAGGCTGAGGTTGATGTTCGGATGGAAATTGTTGAAATCATGGTGGAATTCCTCAAGGGCTTCTTTTCCATGGGTCCAGATAATGAAGATGTCATAAATGTAGCGCAAGTAGAGTAGGGATATTAGGGGACGAGAGCTGAGGAAGCGTTGTTCTAAGTCAGCCATAAAAATGTTGGCATACTGTAGGGCCATGCGGGTACCCATAGCAGTGCCGCTGATTTGAAGGTATACATTGTCCCCAAATGTGAAATAGTTATGGGTGAGGACAAAGTCACAAAGTTCAGCCACGAGGTTTGCCGTGACATTATCAGGGATACTGTTCCTGATGGCTTGTAGTCCATCTTTGTGTGGAATGTTGGTGTAGAGGGCTTCTACATCCATAGTGGCCAGGATAACATTCATAAACCAGTCAGAGAACACTTCAATCTCTCTGGTCACTCGACTTCAGACCTAAAGGTCGCAATATTAGAACAAAAAGACTTCAAAAACAGACTACAACGAGAGACTGCTGAATTGGAATTAATTTGCAAACTGGATACAATTAACTTAGGCTTGAATAGAGACTGGGAGTGGATGTGTCATTACACAAAGTAAAACTATTTCCCCTTGTTTATTTCTCCCACCCCCCACTGCTCCTTGGACTTTCCTGTTAACTGCTGGAAATGGCCCACCTTGATTATCACTACAAAAGGTTTTCTCCCCCCCTCGCCCCCCCCCACCCCGGTTCTCCTGCTGGTAATAGCTCATCTTAAGTGATCACTCTCCTTACAGTGTGTATGATAACACCCATTTTTTCATGTTCTGTATGTATATAAATCTCCTCACTGTATCTTCCACTGAATGCATCCGATGAAGTGAGCTGTAGCTCACGAAAGCTTATGCTCAAATAAATTGGTTAGTCTCTAAGGTGCCACTAGTACTCTTTTTCTTTTAACAAAAATATAGAATTTGATAAATACTTTAATGTTTTCCTCTTGACAGTATCACTTAAAAATAAAATATTTTGATTCTCAAATAAAAAAAACCCTAGAAATAATACATAGAAAATCTCAAAATTGCATAGATCAGAGTTAAGGTGGTTGTGAGGAAATAAGCATTTCTTGTTTGTTATGCAGACATCATACAATTTAGGTCAGCCTAAACTATATATTATTTTTTATTTTTAAGTGCTTTGGTTTTGTAAATGATATGGTAGATAACTATACTGTTGTCTCTTAGCAACCTTAACAGGTTTTTGAAAGTGCTTTGGATTTGAAGTATATATAACATAAGAAACAGTGGCACTGATAACATTAAGATTTTTGAATCCACAAAAGTTAGAAAATTCCACAACACCCTTATAAAACCAATTTTGTAAAGAGCAATGCAGCACACCTAAGGGCACGCTTTTAGCTGTGTGCGCAAGGATCAGACTACATGGCTCCCATTCATGTTAATGTTAAATCTCCATGCTGAAATCTTACCCCATGATATGTAATATTATCCATTGTTTTTGAAACAGGACCATATGTGCTGCAATTGAAAGACATAAGGGGCCTGAATGTATAAAGATTCTGTAGAAGCCTCATGTATGAGATATTTTGTGAGTTTGTCTGTACTATATTATTTTAACAGTTTTTGTGATTGGTTTCATTTGTTGACAATAGTGCACCTTTTCAAAGGATTTTAAAGCACTGCATAAACATTACTTATACCTGGCAAAAAACCTGCACAATAGGTATTTATTATTTTTATACTTTTTAGATGACTAAACAAGCACAGAAAGTTTAAGTGACTTACACAAGGTGTGTCACTGACAGAGCTAGGAATACAATCTAATAAGACCTGATTTCAAGTGCCTTGTTCCAACCACTAGACTATCCCCCTGTATCTAAGCAGGACGGATTTCATTTTTGCACAGAGTGGAATGGATCTGAAATCAATGAAACTTTATAATCTCATATCACAGGTGCATACATCACTGCAATACTATATGAGCATTTGCAGGAATCTAATCTTCCAGTGTAAATCATTCTAATTTTATAACAGCATCATCACAAGGTTTTCATACAAGTGCTTTGAAATACTTTGTCAAAATCCAACACAAGTTTTGTAACTCTGGCTCTACCAATTTGTTTTTGAATCATTTGACCTTCATGCTTTCTAGTTGTAATGGAACTGTAATGGATACCATAATGGCGTCATCTATCTGACCTAGTCTATCATCTAAAGTGCCTATCAAAATAGAACATAGGTGCTCTTCAGTCCAGTTTCATCCCTAGACTGGTGCAGGGACAGAAAGTGGTGGCTTGTGCCTTCCTTATTCAAGGAGCCAGTTCAACACCTAGAGGAAGCTAGGGCAACCCTGAGGGCCCTTTGCACTACTTTAGCTGGTGCAAAGGGGCTGCCACACAGGCACGAGTTCCCTTGATAGTCTCTCCATAGTCTTGCATCATCTACAAGGAAATTCCTCTTTCCAATAAAGATGAGAGAAAAGTGTGAAGACAGAGAGAGAAATCAGCAATGAACAATGGCATCATCTGCATTTTGGTGCAGAAGATGGTGTTAGATGTTTGAAATACAAGCTGAACAAAGCAAATACTACCAGGCTACTGGCAGATCCAACAGTAAAAGGCATATGTGACAATAGGGCCAGATTGTTTTACAACAGTAACTTTGTTCTAGTTTCAACTTTCTTGGTAGAAATTTTGTTTACTTTTCTGGTTTCAGTTACAGATGATGTTTTTTCTCCATAGTGTGAAATTCACTCTTGTTCAGAGGGCCAGCACAAGATCTCATTGGGTCTACAAGGGATACATAAACATTCTGCTGGACTTCAGCACAGGGAGAATTTCCTCCATAAAGCTAGTGCAACATTAGCTAGAAAAAGTTGCAAATCTCATTTGGGACTCTGATAATAAAAGGTTTTTTACACTTCCATATATACTTACTACTAACTAGCTGTAAAATCAAAATTATTCCTAGGAATCCAATTAATAATTACCAGAGCGAAAACAAGCCATTGAGCTCACTGGGTGGCGGGGAGGACATCTAAGCGCTTGTCTACACTTAAAGTGCTACAGCTGCGCTACAGTAGCACTTCAGTGAAGACACTACCTATGCCCATAGGAGCGCTTCTTCCCTCGGTTTAGGGTCTCCAGCTCCACAAGTAGCAGTAACTAGGTGGATGGAAAAATTCTCCTGGCTACACTGGGTGTTAGGTTGGTTTAACACATCACTTAGGGGTGTGAATTTTTCACATCTCCAAGTAACATAGGTATGCTGACCTAATTTCCTAATGTAGACCAGGACTAAGACATAATAACGGTTAGAATTTGGCACCTTGTTTGCACCATTTCCCTCAAATATATCTAACAACTTAGACATCATGAATATAAGTACTGTATATATAAAGACCCAAACTTTCATATGAGTTTGCCTTTAATCTGTATTCATAGGCAAATATCTTGAAAATGGCTTTCTTGCCCTGCCCAATGTAACACATAATGGTCTCTTTACCAAACTAGCTGAAAAAAAAAAAAAAAAAGCAAACCTTGTGGGCTGTAATCTTGAAAACTAAATATTTTCAGGCTGGCTCAGTACTTGGAATGGAGGCACCAAAACAGTGGGTGCTACATTACATGGTTATAGTGAATCAGCAGGTGACCTTCTTCCCACTTAGGAAGAAATTCACCTCTGTGTGGAGTAGCAGTTCTCAACCGGGAGTCTGCGGCCCCCCCTGCGATCTGTGAGCCCTTTCAGGGGGGCCGCAGGGCCCCATGGCTGAAACCGAGTGCCCCAAATCCTGGTGCTGAAGTCGACGCTTCCTCTCCAGAGCTGGGAGCGGTGTGGGGCTGATGCCAGTGTAGCAGAGCACTTTGTGCAGGGGGCTGAAGCCAGGATCGCCAGAGAGCCCCACCCCCCGCTGAAGCTGGGAGCCACAATGGGAAGCCCCCACTGCCCACACACAGCCCCTATCTACCTGCTGCCTCCACCCCAAGCTACTCCCCTCCGGCACAAAGCCACTCGTTATCCCCTCCCTACACCCTGAGCAATTTTCAAACTTTTTGAATTGAGTTCCTGCTTTGGGTTATATTTTGTGGTTGTGTCCCCCCACAGCCCAAACAGGCTGGGTGGCCTCCTGAGTGAGTCAGGGGGTGGAGATGGTGCTCCCTCTCTGGACCCTGCTGTGCGGAGCTGGCTCAAGCCCCACCAGCCCTTGCCCCCCCAACCCCAAATAGAAGTAAAACTATGCCTATGCCCAAGGATCCCCCCGCCCCGGAGCCAGCAGTGTATTAATGCCTAGGCTGACAAGGCCTAGGCCTAGAGCGGCAAATTTGCAGGGGCGGCAAATTTATAATAGCAGCCAGAGGCTGCTTCTCCCAGCGTTCCCCCCTTTCCCCCTCCTTCGCGAATTTGTTTCGCGCACAAGCACTGGCAGGAAGCGGGGAGAAGCAGGACCCAGCAGCGTGCTCAGGGGAGGAGGAGCAGAGGTGAGCTGGAGTGGGGAGCTGCTGGGGGGGCGGCAACCATTTTAGGGCCATGGGGCGGCAAAATCATTAATCCGCCACTGCCCAGAGCCCTGATTTTACCCCAACCTCCGGTAGGCCCTGGAGTTTTTATAGCCAGTTGAGGGGGGCCTCAGCAAGAAAAAGGTTGAGAACCCCTGTGTTAGAACACTTTATGGCCAAGTAAATGTCACCTGCAGGTTCAGCTGCATGTGCACTATTGCGTACTTTTTGTATTTTCCTTTAGAGGTGGCTTGATTTCAGTTGTGGACAAAGTGATTCCTATTTATAGTTTGTAAATTAGTTTATAAAGCACTTTGGGATCCTTTGGGATGATGAGCACTGTGAGCCTAATTTGTAGAGGGGATGAGTGCCCAGAAATCCAGTTGTGCACAGGAGCTGCAGGTGCTCAGCCCCCCGCCCGAAAATTAGCCCTTATATGGATGTAATACAGTATTACTAACAGGAAGAAATGAAGGTCAATTTGTCACCGAGCTACTGTAGTAACAGATGCAATGGAAATGTGGACAGATGTCTCATGTTTTAAAGGAATGGTGTAAAGATGAACAAAACCTTATGTTATACAAAATACACAGCTGAATGGGCTCATATTGAAAAATATGGTTACAACTTTTTATTTTTAAAAATACATTTACAGGTTGCTGAAATCGCTACTGTCGAGGTCCACTTCACTTCCCACACATGAAATCCAAGCACCCAATGGACTGGTTCTGTAAGTATTTCTACACTTCAGTAGTGGAACTGGAAATCTACCTCTGAGAAAAAGGTAAGTAAACTTTTTGTTTCCTCTTTCATATTTTACCTCCTAAAATGAGAACATTATCTAAGCACAGCTTAGAAACACATATTTTGAAAAATGTAATTTACTCACATTTTATGTTAATTTCTTGCTGCTGTTAACTGAAATACAATCTCATAAAGGAAATTCACCTTTTTAAAAATCTGACTTTTCTCTGATTAGAAATATTTATGAATACCTTTAATAATTTATGTATGCCTAGAGCCACATAGATATATGTAAACTCTTCTCAGATAAATACTTTTATCATCTTAAGAGATAAAGAGCTTGAGGCAGAAGACAGGAATGTGTTGTATATACGTCTCTGTGGTGAATATATTTGTCAACTGAGTGCCATTACGATGAATTTCAGGGAAGATGAAAAGCATTTCCATGACAGTGAAAAATTTGTAACTCAAAGAAGCAAGAACGAAGCAAATAGTTTGTATTTATCTTTGCATCTTAATAGACAACCTTATTCCTGTTTTTATCTTGTTTTCTTCATTCTCACACTAAGGTGTTTTCACTTGTATGAAATATTAACAAGAAGAGGAATTCAATTAGAAAGGCGTGGCATCCTTGTCATTCACAGTTGGCTACAGAAACTTTAGTCAGATGCATTTCACTTGTACTGATTTTACCCTTTGTTTTGATCAGAGAGCCAAGAGAGACAGGAAGAACTTATCTAAATATCAAAAATTTTACTATTAATTATGATTTAATAAATGATAATCTCACCTCTCCCCTTGTAACACACTATCACACTTGAGATCACAAAGATCATTGACTCAATGGGCACAAGATTGAGCCCTAAATGAGAGGGAGTTGCTGGCAGTGTGTTCCCTGTGAAGGGTCCTTGATTTTGGAATTTGCGTCCCACCTTGGTCTGCCAGAGCCTGGGTTTGTTCACTTACTGGGCATGCTACAAAGCCCATATTTTCTTAAACTTTGAGGGGTTGGGCTGAGACATGATTATAGTGATGAGTGAGGTATAGAACCCTATATAGAATAGAACAGTGATTAAATTCATAGTCAGTGATTTTTTTACTTTGGGTGGTTTAATCTGTGGGCTAAATGCACAGAACATACGATGGGTGCCTCTAGCTACATAGGTCCCCATCTATTATATATGAATTTAAATAAATAAATATTACAGCAGTGCCCAGGATTGGAGTCTCGTTATTCTGGGCACTGCACAATCATAAAAGGAATGACAGCTCCTGCCTCAGAGAGTTTACAACAATACAACACTAAGCCATATATTAACTTCTACAAGAAAGATAAGAGCCCTACCACATAAAATGCAAGTTATGGCAGTATTATTCTAGTATACCAGAAAAAAGCTTTATCTTGTGTACTTTTTGCAGAAGTTAGGACCCCTTGCAGTATAACATTGTTCTCTATTTTGTAGGTAACTGTAGGACATCCTAAGAATTTGTTTAGTCGTGTTTAGGTCCACACACATTTTTAGCATGATGTTTTATATATTTTGTAACTTTTTTTAAAAAATGAAAATGTACTTTCAGAAAATAACTTATGAATCTGACAGCATAGGAATGAGAGTAATTAAAATAATTTACTGCAGATGTTAACACAAAATATTCCCTAAAGTACTGGATGTAGAGTTCTACATTGCTGTAAGGTCACTTGGCTAAATTGAAACTTACATATACTGAGAGAGCATAATGAAACTGAAAAGCTGGAACCAGTCCCTAGCACATATTTTGACAGTGGTTACTTACAAGCTATTGGCCTGTACAGCACAATATTGACTTATAGGAACACACACACACACACACACACACACACAAAAGAAGCAGAACAACATCCCCACAACTTGAAAATGCTCTAAAATGCATTTGTTTTCCAAAAATCCATACTTTTCAGGTTTGTACGATATACCAAATCTGAATGTGCAGGCTTTCAAGATTTATGTGATAGAATCAAATTCTATTTTTAATCATAGACGTTCTCTTGTAGTAATACTAGGTTATAAAATCAACACACTGTGAAAAATTAATCTGTGGAAAGACTTGATCACCATAAGCCCTGTTGTGTAAACAGTACTATATAGCCGCCTCATCTTATCTGAAGTATGATTAAGGAAATGTAAAAAAAAAAATCTTACCGCTATAATGTTTGGTATGGCATTGGATTGTGCGCACAATTTTGACATCTTTATTAATTATTATTATTATTGCTTGTATTACTATAACCCCTTAGTCATGGACCAGAACTCCACTGTGCTAGGTGCTGTACAAACACAGAACAAAAACTATGGTACCTGCCTGAGAGACCTTACAATCTAAGCATGAGACTAGAGACAACTAGTGGATAAAGATTGGGGAAGTACAAGAAAACAATGAGAGAATATTTGTCGTGGTAATAGGCCATGGTCTATTGTCATGTTTTTTGTAGGCATCACAGAAAAGGAGAGTATTAAGAAGGGATTTGAAGGAGGATAATGAAGTGCCTTTGCAGATATTTATGTGGAGCATCTCCCAAGTGTGAGGGACAGCATGGGAGAAAGCATGAAGGTGCTTGTTTCAGATTTTTATAAGTGGGTGATGGAGACTCTATTGTCAATATAGTACTGCAAGGTTACACCTTTACCTAATTGCTGAGGGGCATGTTGGGGATGTTGTCCAGCAGAGGGAGGTAATTAGATCTCAAAAACTGCCCCGCTGATGTAGTGCTGGACAGTGAGAAAGCCAGGATTAGCCATTGCTAGACCATGAATGACTGAGACAGAAAGCTAAAAGATGTGATCAGGTTATTTTCTGATTTTTCCATTCTTACCTATACGTTTGTACCTGTTTAGATGAATTATAAGGCTAGGCATGCTTTGATTAGGGCTGTCGATTAATCGCAGTTAACTCACACGATTAACTCAAAAAAAATAATTGCAATTAAAAAAATTAATCCCAATTGATTGCACTGTTAAACAATAGAATACCAATTGAAATTTATTAAATAGTTTGTATGTTTTACTACATTTTCATATATATTGTATTCTGTTTTGTAATTGAAATCAAAGTGTATTTTTATTACAAATATTTGTACTGTAAAAGATAAACAAAATAGTACTTTTCAATTCACCTCATACAAGTACTATAGTGCAATCTTTTTGTCATGAAAGTGCAACTTACAAATGTAGATTTTTTTTGTTACAAAACTTCACTCAAAACCAAAACAATGTAAAACTTCAGAGCCTACAAATCCACTCAGTCCTACTTCTTATTCAGCCAATCACTAAGACAAACAAGTTTGTTTACATTTACAGGAGATAATGCTGTCCTCTTATTTACAATGTCACCAGAAAGTAAGAACAGTTATTTGCATGGCACTTTTGTAGCCGGCATTGCTAGGTATTTACATGCCAGATATGCTAAACATTTGTATGCCCCTTCATGCTTCGGCCACCATAGCAGAGGACATGCTTCCATGCAGATGACGCTCGTTAAAAAAAAAAAGTGTTCATTAAATTTGTGACTGAACTCCTTGGGAGAGAATTGTATGTCCCCTGCTCTGTTTTACCCACATTCTGCCATATGATGTTATAGCAGTCTCGACCCAGCACATGTTGTTCATTTTAACAACACTTTCACTGCAGATTTCACAAAATGCAAAGAAGGTACCAATATGAGATTTCTAAAGATAGCTACAGCACTTGACCCAAGGTTTAAGAATCTGAAGTACCTTCCAAAATCTGAGAGGGATGAGCTGTGGAACATGCTTTCAGAAGTCTTAAAAGAGTAACACTCCAATGCAGAAACTACAGAACCCGAACCACCAAAAAAGAAAATCAAACTTCTGCTGGTGGTATCTGACTCAGATGAAGAAAGTGAACATGTGTTAGGGTGACCAGATGTCCCAATTTTATAGGGACAGTCCCGATATTTGGGGCTTTTTCTTATATAGGCTCTTGTTACCCCCCCACCCTCTGTCCCGATTTTTCACACTTGCTGGTGGTCACCCTAATATGCATCAGTCCGCACTGCTTTGATCATTATCTAGTAGAACCCATTCTCAGCATCTACGCATGTCCCCTGGAATGGTGGCTGAACCATGAAGGGATATATGAATCTTGAGCACACCTGGCACGTAAATATCTTGTGACACTGGCTACAACAATGCCATGTGAACAGCTGTTCTCACTTTCAGGTGATGTAAACAAGCGGGCAGCATTAGCTCCCACAGATGTAAACAAACATGTTTATCTGAGCGATTGGCTGAATATGAAGTAGGACTGGGTGGATTTGTAAGCTCTAAAATTTTACATTGTTTTATTTTTGAATGCAGGGGTTTTTTGTATATAATTCTACATTTGTAAGTTCAACGTTCACAATAAAGAGATTGCACTGCAGTATTTGTATTAGGTGAACTGAAAAATAATATTTCTTTTGTTTTTTTACAGTGCAAATACTTGTAATCAATAATAAATGTAAAGGGAGCACTGTACACTTTGTATTCTGTGTTATAATTGAAATCAATATATTTGAAAATGTAGAAAACACCCAAAAATATTTAAATAAATGGCATTCTATTATTGTTTAACAGTGCGATTAATCACAATTAATTTTTTAAATCGCTTGACAGCCCTAGTTTTGATATGATTTTTTTCTCTGTTTCTAATAAAGTGTTCTTTAATAAGATTCAGACAGTCTTACAGGATGAAATCCTGGTCCCATTGAAGTCAGTGGGAGTTTTTTGCCATTGACTTCAATGGGGCCAGGATTTCACCCAAATTGTTTTGTAAAGGAAATTCATGCACTCTTGTCCCACAAGAGGGAAAGTAACCTTCAGCCTCCAAGGAAAAAGAATAAGATTAACTCTGCTCAGAATCCTAGGTCAGGGGGCATGATTGAAAAGGCTTATCCAATCACATGCAAATAGTATCCGAGCTGTGGTTGGCACAATGTACCAGGAACACCTATAAACCACAGAAAAGAACTGACTTTAAAATTTCCAAGATAACAGAAATATACAAACTCAAATTCCTTTTACAATATTTAAACATTTTATTAAAGCTAATGTTTAAAATCAAATTTACACAAGTTAAGAAGGAAGCTACTGTACATTTGGGGGCAGGCTTGAGTTATTAGAGGTTACAAGTATCGGTTACAAGGTTCACAAGATACATTCATAGTACATAACCAGCATAGACCCCCATTGGGGTGCAGGAGTTTTTAAAGTGTCAGTGAATAAGTGATCTCGGGTATGCCACCCATAGAATGTATTATAATGCCATTATATAAATCCATGGCATGCCTACACCTTGAATGCATGCAGTTCTTCTTGCTCCATATCAAAAAAGATATATTAGAATTGGAAAAGGTACAGAGAAGGGCAACAAAAATGATTAAGGGTGTGGAACAGTTTCCATATGAGGTGAGATTAAAAAACTTGGGACTTTTCAGCTTGGAAAAGAGACAGCTAAGGGGGGATATGATAGAGGTCTATAAAATCATGAATGATGTGGAGAAAATTAATAAGGAAGTGTTATTTACTCCTTCACATAACACAAGATCCAGGGTCTCCCAATTAAATTAATAGGAGGCAGGTTTAAAAAACAAACAAAAAAAATGAAGTATTTCTTCACATAATGCACAATCAACCTATGGAACTCATTGCCAGGGGATGTTGTGAAAGCCAAAACTATAATGGGGTTCAAAAAAGAATTTGATAAATTCATAAAGGATAGTTCCATCAATGGCTATTAGCTAAGATGGTCAGGGATGCAACCCCATGCTCTACGTGTCCCTAAACCTCTGACTGCCAGAAACTGGGAGTGGATGACAGGGGATGAGTCACTTGATAATTGCCCTGTGCTGTTCCTTCTCTCTGAAGCACCTGGCATTGGCCATTGTCGAAAGACAGGATACTGGGCTAGTTGTACCACTGGTCTGATGCAGTATGGCTGTTATGTAAAACATAATATGTTTCCTTGAAAGCATGCAGGAAGGTTATATTAATCACATCACAAATTTCTTACGTATATTTAGTCCTTATGTCTTTACTCTGGAACTTGTCTGCTTCTGTTCTGTTCAGGATTTTTAAATTCCATACTGAAACTATGCAAGAGAGATGAGAAAGCACTGAAGGTAGGAGACCCTGGAACAAAAGTGAAAATGATCACTATCAGAAGTAAATTGTAGTTTACTATTTTTATTCATTTTGAAAGAAATACAAAGCAAAAGTAGGGATTTGTTATTTTAGTTTAATTTAAAGAAGACGGACTATTCTATTTGTATTCACTTTGAACATGAACAGTGCCATTTTCAAGTATTCTTATTCATTCTAATCATTCTCCCACAAGAAGTATCAATAATCATTATTACTTTACAGCACCAAAAAGCTCACTCTGCACCACACAAAACTCCATATCAGAAGACATTGGGGCAGTTTCCCTTCTGTGCCCAGCTTCCTGGCAGCAACATAAGGAAGGAAGCTTAGGGGACTCCCAATTTTTCTGCCCCAGCCCAGACCCCTGTGTAAGTTGGAAAGGCCTTGGTGCTGCTGCTCTAAGGTCTTATCTACACTGGAGTTTTAGCCACAGATGTAGCTACACTGGTGAAAATTTGCATATTCTTCCAGATCAAGGATAAGTTGAAATAAAGGTAGTGAGAGAGCCCATCAGCATGAGACAAATCCAGACCCGTGACTTGAGGAAGAGCTCTGTGTAAGCTCAAAAGCTTGTCTCCTTCACCAACACAGTTTGATTCAATAAAAGATATTACCTCACCCATCTTGTCTTTCTAAAATCCAGCACCAATGTCACAGCTGCAATGCCCCATTGCTTGAGGGTAGATGTGTGTGTAAAGACATATAGTGGGGAACCCGTAGCACAATCAAAATGTTCAATATTTCTGCTATTCCATGTCACATAAAACAAACCATTTAAAAGTCTCTTTTTAAG
The DNA here is from genome assembly GCF_965140295.1 of Lepidochelys olivacea. Taxonomy (NCBI): domain Eukaryota; kingdom Metazoa; phylum Chordata; order Testudines; family Cheloniidae; genus Lepidochelys; species Lepidochelys olivacea. Next base: position 205,589,541 of record NC_140412.1, on the reverse strand, counting down.
AAAAGAAAAGGGGATCAGATTTTGCAATCTCTTACAGCATCTTTGCACTTGCCTCACAGTGCAAAGTTGCCCAATCATTGGAAAATTATTCCTATATAAAGAAATCCACCAGTGATGTGGAGTCCCCAGTTTAAGGGGCATGTCCAGGGGAAAGGGAGTACAGCTGGGATATTCCCCTACCCCACAATCACAAGCTGTGAGAACAACCGCCAGGAACTATTAGAAACGTGCAATTTAAAGAGACTTTCAAGCTGCTGTGAATGATGAGACTGTCCTTGATGCTAGGCAACCCAAGGATCATACACTGTCACAGAGGTGGTCTAAGATCACCTTGATCCCTATACTCTAATCTCACACTGAGGGCATCTCGGCAGTAGTGGAGAATCTGGCAGTCTTGAAATTTATTGCAAAACATTGGTGAGCAATGTTTTTTAAAATCCAAGAAAATGTCTGTTAAAATAGAATCATAGAATAACAGAGTTGGAAGGGACCTCTGGAGGCCATCTACTCCAACCCCCTGCCCAGAGCAGGACCAATCCCCAACTAAATCATCCCAGCCAGGGCTTTGTCAAGCCTGACCTTAAAAACTTCTAAGGAAGGGGATTCCACCACCTCCCTAGGTAACGCATTCCAGTGTTTCACCACCCTCCTAGTGAAAAAGTTTTTCTTAATATCCAACCTAAACCTCCCCCACTGCAACTTGAGACCATTACTCCTTGTCCTGTCATCTGCTATCACTGAGAATAGTCTAGATCCATCCTCTTTGGATCCACCTTTCAGGTAGTTAAAAGCAGCTATCAAATCCCCCCTCATTCTCCTCTTCCGTAGACTAAACAATCCCAGTTCCCTCAGCCTCTCCTCATAAGTCATGTGTTCCAGTCCCCTAATCATTTTTGTTGCCCTTCGCTGGACTCTCTCCAATTTCTCCACATCCTTCTTGTAGTGTGGGGCCCAAAACTGGACACAGTACTCCAGATGAGGCCTCACCAGTGTCGAATAGAGGGGAACGATCACGTCCCTCAATCTGCTGGCAATGCCCCTACTTATACAACCCAAAATGCCATTGCCCTTCTTGGCAACAAGGGCACACTGTTGACTCATATCCAGCTTCTCGTCCACTGTCACCCCTAGGTCCTTCTCTGCAGAACTGCTGCCTAGCCATTCGGTCCCTAGTCTGTAGCGGTGCATTGGATTCTTCCGTCCTAAGTGCAGGACTCTTGTGCAAATAGTCATTCAATTCACTGCAGTAAGAATGCTACCCCTCTATTTCAAAAACACAGAATCAGAAACTACATTTTTTGTGAAAGCAGCAGAAGAAACAAAATATACTGAAGTTCTCTTCACTTCCTTAGAAAGGAACAAACTTCTTAGAAGATGAAGGGAAACTGCAGTAAAGAGCTGATACATTAATATGCTGGTTGTGCATAAATCATATTTAAGATAACACAGGCCTTCCTCCTGTAGAAGCATCACCACAGTAATATATATTTTAAGGCTATTTCAGGTTTTTATTCCAATCTGCCTATATCCCAGCGGGACCTCAGCCTGAAATACTGCTCCAAGGGACACAGCACATAATCAATCCCTTTGAAACCACTTTGGTCGTGGTAAATCCATATAAGTGCTGATTCCAATTACATTAATGAAGCTGCAAGGGGACTGCATTTCTTGTAGTCCTAGAGAGGCTCTCTAACAATGCTGCATCATCATGCATAAGATCACATGGAGGCTGCATTCAAATTCACTGTACGATAGTGGTGTTCGATATTTTCATAGCCTGACCTAGCATATTATTTCAAAAAGGCCAAGAGGGCCACAGTCGATAATTTGGAGCAGATTCTTGGTCCTGGTCTGCTCCCTTTGCACTGCTGCAGTGGAGCAAAGGGAATGGAAAATTCCCCCAAGTTTCCTGCTGAGGAGTTCCTAATGTAGGGAAGGCTCCAATAGGTGCAGAACCAAGATATCCAACTCCCACACCTTCCTGTCTACAGCCCATAGTGCAGCAGGTGTGTCCAGAGTGGGAAGGGAGAGTGGCTGCAGTGCTCTGGTCTCCAACTATCTCCAGTTGGCATATGCATGGGACCAATAGCCAGCTTGTGAAAGCTCTGCTCTCACCTGGGCTGGTGCAGAGAAAAATGATGCCATAAGAGGATGCTGGTTCTCACCTTCCCTTCTTTGTCCTTGCTCTTGGGCTGTCCAGATTAGCTTCATGGGGGAGAGGAGTCATTCTTTGCCAGGCACTCCCCTAGGCTCAAGCAGAACCAGTCAGGCTCCTAGTTTGCTCACCCTGGGGCTCTTACTGACCAGAAGGGAAGAAGGCTGATTCAAACATTTCTAATTAGAAATCAGAGGATGTGGCTGAGGGAACATTTTCTGTTTGTAATCAGATGCAAATTTTCTTCATATAGTCACCCTCAAAGTGCCCAAGTAGCCTTTGAGTCACAGCTTAAATAGATGTTCTGTGGGTATGTCTACAAAGCGCATTAAGCGTGGGCTCTGACTCAGGTTAGAAAGGGATTCTTGCCAACCAAACAGTGTTTGTGAAATATTACAAATATTTGGTATTAATGTTGCTGTTAATGGGTGGCAGTTCATCCACTGGTTAGAGCAGGGGCCTGGAATCCAGCACACCTGGCTTCTGTTCTCAACTCTGCCACTGATTCAGTGTGTGAATTTGGGAAAAAACACTTACGGTCTTTATACTTCAGTTTCCTCATCTTTAAAACTGGGCTAATGATTCTTCCTTATTTCACAGATGTGCTGTGATATTTAATATTTACAAAGCACTTTGAGCTCAGCTGAGTGGGTGCTATATAAACACAAAGTATTATTATTTAGTAATGAAGTTTCCATTTGGTGTGGGTGTTGGTGATCTCTAAAAACAGGGTCAGTTTTCAGCTGGGTGGGCAAGAAAAGTGGTCACCTATGCACCAGCTTTCAGGGGGCATCACACAGCAGTGCCTGCTGCTTAGCTTTTGGATTTTGTTTGTTTATTTCTGTATGCACGGCTACTCCAGGGTAGTGCTGAAAATGTTTTCCGCCCTGGACAGCAAAATGCCCAGCATCAACCCCATCTAGAAAACTTTCTAGTTTATTCTTCCCCAGATAATTCCATTATAAAATTTGAAATATAATTAAACATACTTTTGGTTAATTTGGTCTTTTAAATATCCTGGTGTGTGTACAGTTATCAAGTTTTAACTTCATATATAAAACATTAAGAAGTAACAAATTGAGGTAAATAACACAAATATTGAAATTATGAGGAAAATGGTTTAACTACTGATATTATTGGCTTATAACATTTGGATAATGCAAATATATGTATATATTTTAGCTCTTGCTCGAAAAATTAAAAGTACAATTACATTTGGTTTCAGCTCCTTACTATTAAATAGGATTTGTTTAGAAATATTAGTTGGAGAGCTTCATTTTGATTCTGAGCTCATTACTCTGGCAGAGTTTGCATTGATTCCAGTGCAAGATATAGTCCCTTAAATGGCAGTAGCAAGGAGAGTGCTCGTGCCTCAGCACGAGGAAATATTACTGGTAGGAGAAAAAGTACAGAAGCTATAGGTACATGTCTTTTTTAAGATGGGCAAGAATAAACCCAATAAATCTTTCCATATCAGAATTCTGGGGACATTCTAAATCACAATGGAAATGGCTGGTGTAACTGGAAATATTTCACTGCAGTTCAGCTGTTATTTTATTTACAGTCCTTCAATATATTGTTTTATATTTTGAAATTAGTTAAAATGATTGTATAAAAACGAAATAAAGTTTAAATAGTCAAATGAATTGGCTTTTTCAGTTACTGTCAAGCAGGTATAAGAAATTGCAACACATCTTTCCAGAATATCTTATGTTCAAGAGGAAACCTCTGCCTTCCTATACCTACTCAAGCTCACAAACAAGATGTGTTATAGACACAGAGAACTACGTACACAGCTATTAAGAATTCCCCATATGAAAAGTCGGAATACGTGCTTTGGAAATAATCTACAAAATAGATCTTGTTTTGTCAAATGTGAAAAAGATTTGGAAATAGATTATTAAAATTAGGGGGGAATCAAAGATATATAGGAAATTCCACTATGCATTTCTGTGCTATCTGCCAATATCTTAATAAAATATTTAAAGGTACAGCTTGTTTATCTTCTTCATTGCCCCTTGCTCATTGCTCACTGCTGCCGCCATGTGTTACCACTAATTCCTTCTGAAATAAGAATACCCCTTGAAACAGGTAGATACTGAATTTGGTAATGGAGGCCTGCCTGGAAATAGGCATGATGCCACCCAGAAAAAAATGTAACGTTACAAGCAGGAGGGCAAATCTTCCTTTAGAAAAAGTGGGCACTACTGGGAAGGGTGTGACCACCTTCCGAAGCACCAATATGGCTAAACAGCAGCGCTTGCAGCATTCTGTGTTGCAAGCCTATGTTGTCTTCTGGCATACAGCCAAAACACTAATCAAATCTGCTCTTCTTCTGTGCACGCAAGGGTCATGAATGTTAGTGGAACTTATGCACATGCATTAAGAGTTGTTAGTTTAAAACATTTCATATATATGCATATGTTTGCAAACACAAATATCCTCAGTCTCCTTCACTTTATAATAACAGAGTGACAAGGACATTTGACCTTCTTGAGCTAGTGCATGGCCCAGAAGTTTCAAAGCCTCTTAAGGGCCTAAGTTGCCAGATAGATTCCTAATAATGGACACTTATGGAACAGACTGCCCATAGGAGAAGTTTTCTCCTAACTTCAGGCAGAGGTTGGCTCATTCCCCAAAGTATGAAGGTCTAGATCTCTTTTATTTTCTATCCTATCAAATGTAATTGTGGATATTCTCATTATTCATGTAAATGGATATTTTTTAAAATCCTAATAACATCCAGGCCTCAATGATAACTTGCATCAATATGTTCCACATGGCAGTTATGCATTGCGTTAAAAAACTTAGTGTTCGTAGGCCATACTAGGATGAGATGGCAATTTATTATACTGTACAAGCTAAACTTCCTTAGGACTGTTCGGTTCTTTGCTAAATTTACAGTTCTTTAAAGAACTCTTTTAAGATGAGATTAAGTGCCAATTTGTTGCTGGTTAATCATAATTAAGTTTACAGGCTATAGTTTCAATTAATATATGAGCTCAGGTTTGTGTAGCCCCAATACAGCAAAGCACTTGAAATATATACTTAACTAAGGCCTCCATTTAGCAAGACACTTAAGCACATGCCTAACTTTAAGCCCTCAGTGTTGCCAACTCCTGCAATATTTAGTGTTTTACTTTTTGGCCAGCTCCTGGGGACCAGTGATTCCATGACAATCTCACGCTTTCAGTTTGAAAATATGAACCCTAAAGACTCAAAAACCAGAACGCAAAGAAATAGAATTGAAAACATTTTAAATCTAAAAGTTATTAAGCCAATCTCCTGATTTTTTAATGTTTGAGGTTGGTAGTCCTGTTGAAACCACCTGCTTAAAGTCTGATCCTGCTTCCCCTAAAATTTAGCCTAATTAAAGGCTAATGCAGCTCCCATGACAAATTTTCCATTAATTTCAATGCATGATAACTAAGTGTACACTAATCTTTATAGTGAAGTGCCCCTCAAAATGGCTAAGCACTCTCCAAATACGGTTGAAGACATAGTCCCTGTCCCTGAAGAGCACACATCCTAAAATATACTGCAACAAGCTAATTACCTTAGTCTGTAGCTTCAGGAACTTTGTGTAGCTTCCCCCTCCCTATTGTCTCACCTCTAAGGAATTTTCCAAATAAATCCCTGGCATTAAGAACACCACCACACAGGTGGAGGAAGCACTGCAAAACAGGTCTGGGTGCTCACACAGCTGATATGTCTTAAACATCCTATTCAATTATTACCCTGGCTGCCTCCCCACTCCCTTGTTTGTCTCATACACTGGTGATGGGTTGTCTTTTAAACTATAAATACTTTGAGGCAGGGACTGTCATTTTCTGTATGCCTATAGCACAAAGCCCAGTGGAGTCCCAGCCTGGTTTAGGCTTGTAGTTGCTGCTCTACTATAAAATGTTTAATAAAATAAAATAATAATAATAATTAATAATACTAGGAACATGGCAGCTATCATGTTGGCTAACACCTAGAGATTAAATTGTGTACCTTTAGAATTGTAAAATGCATTGGAGCCAGAGAGCCAGACTCTCATGCTGAAAGCCACATCGTTTTGCACACACAGAGAAATGACTGTACAACGGGTAAAATGGTGGAGAATCAGCCCCTCCAGTTTCTGTGCCATGTTCCAGTTGCCTGTGATTTCCAGTTGTTTACACATAGTGTCCACGGTGGTATTTGTTCTTCGGTGTCAGGGGGAGGGGAAGTACATAAAGTTCCTGTAACTTGCTTCAGAACTCAGAAATAGGTGCTGGTGCCCTGAATGCCCTATTGTCTGAAAACAATCAGCTTCACCATGTTGAAGCAGGTGCCACTGCATTCAAAAGGCGGGGGGGGGGGGGGGAGAAAGGAAGGAAAAAAGTATTTTGAAGGATGTAGAGGGATTTCAACCAAACTGTACATGAATTATATCTAACTACTAAAGTGATCCGTATGAGCCTCATACAAAGCACAAAAGGCTCTACATCAACTACCTCTGAGATAAATCTAAATGGAATATTGTAAATGAACTAGGCAGTCATTAAACATGGCCTCTGTTCTTGGCAACAGCATGGGAAAAGCTAGAAATAATTAAACAAGTGGTTTTTCAAATGACTGCTGACTGAATTTGTTTTCTGCCCCAGAATGTTGGTGCAGCTCATAATTTCACATTTCCATAATAAAAGTAAGACCCAGTTCAGTGTAGTGTCTAAAAATCTACTTACGGGGCTCAGCATTATTCAGTTTGAATACCTGCTTTTCATACATCCTGTGTTACTGTTCACACTTTTATATTTCTTATTTGGTTACAGAATTTTCAGCGATTCTCATAAAGCTGTCAAATTAGGATCAGTTTGGTTCCAAGTTTTAGGAAAGTTGCAGTGCTAATATACTGTGCTAAGCACGTTGTCAGGGCTTAACAAAAATGAACAAACAATACACCTTGCTGTGTCCTGGTCTCAGTGAGGAGGACTGGAATGCTAACACTGTACAAAGGATAGCCTTTGACTTAGCCCCAGATTTTTAAAGTATTTAGGCATCTAAAAATGCAGCTAGGTGCCTAGTGGGATTTTCAAAAGCCTCTAAGCCCCTAACTCTCATGTAGGTACCTAGGCACCTTTGAAAATCCTTTTAAAAATCAGGCCTGAGTCTCATACCATAAACACTGTCAATGTGATCTAATACATCAGAATGAACTTTTTATTTTTCTGTGACAAGAAATACTCTGAGGATTTAAAGGTGTGGTGTCTAATTAAAATAATTATAACTGGGATTAATATGTGCTGCTCACCTTTAATATGTACGTTGTCCCCTCATTGTGTGTGTGTGTGTGTGATGCCCATGATTGTTAAGGGTGAATTACATGTGTGCATTGTAAGGAGTGTGAATTCCAATACGTATACTTTCTTAAAATCTATTACTACTAGGTCAGATCCTGGGCCACCTCAAGGGGAAGTCCTGCTCAAAAACAGATAACACAATCTAGCTCCTTATGAAATATTAAGCACCCGAAATTCCCATTAAGTCTGTGGAAGTTGGTACCTCTCTGGCATGTCTATACTGCAATGGACCCAGTGGAACTTGGGTTCAAATTCCATCACTTTGTTGTATGGACAGAGCTCAGGCCCGGATCCTCAGAGTCACATCCTGAGAGTCCGCTAACACTATCCCCAAATCCTATGGGCAGTGTTTGTCTTTTCTATCCCAAGGCTAGACAATCGACTCCCAGGCAATGATGGCAACCCTCCTGGTTCAAATATAGCTGCTCCAAGTTTAACCCTTCCATTTTATTCTGACTGCTGAAATACAAACAGGGTGAACCATCTCCTGTATTAGCTATAGCCACCAATAAGACAAAGACCTTTGTCAAGCGTGCTGCTACTTGGTCATGGAACCACAGTCAGATTCTGGTAAATCTCTGGTGTGAGGCGAGCAAGACGTTTGACTGCAGTAAGAGTACCAGAAATTATCTTGTATACCAAGGAATAGAGGGCAAGTTGGCAGAGTTGGGGATTCAGTGGATTGGTCACCAGTGCAGGGAATGGATGAAGCAGTTCAAGAGCAACTGCTGGTAAGCTAGAGATGAGAACTTCACTTCTGGGAATTTCCTGTCATCCTGCCTCTTTTACGAGGAGTTTGACTGAGTGCTAGATACTATGCTGATCACTAAGTAACCATCAGTTCACAATAGCCTGACAAGCCAGAATGCTTCTGATCCTAAATCTAATATAGCACTGGAGAGGAGCAAGCAGCGGCCAGATCAGGCTAGCAAAGTGACGATGGTGTTCGTGCCAGTACCTGAGGAGTCTTTGTCATTGGAGCAGCTGCAGAATGTCCTGGGTCCGTATTCAGAGGAGCTGTTTGATGACCTCCTGGAGGAGCAGTCCACCATTGGAACTGGAGGAGAAACAGAAGAGGCAGAAGTAGCCTTAGAGCCTGGTAAGTTTCTGTCTCTGTTGTTATCAATGTACAAATGGGAGTGATTTCTGGTTTACGACCCAATTCCACTTTTCATTACAAGCAGTGGATAGCAACATGTACCCACTAATAGCGGAATACACACCAATGCCTTGGTGTCTACCCCTCATTCCAACACCACATGGAATTCAAAATGGAACCAGGAAGCACAAACAGTTAAACAATTATATACAATGACATTCTTATAAAGATTCTTCCAAAGTTTGCAAACTGAAGAAGAGGTAAAAAAGCAACAAAGGTTGCAGGGTCCCACCAATATGCCTCTCTTCAGCTGTGATAGACCTTCAGAATGGACAGACTGGAAGCAACATTTTTGCAAGAAAATTCCCTAAAGAAACTGGAGATACTCAGGTATCATCTTTAATTCATGTTGTGGGGAAGCTGGCAGAGCATATCTTTAAATCCCTTACCTTTACTGAAAGCAGTCACAAAGATGACTGTGACAGGGTTCTGGCTGTGTACGATGCATACTTTATACCTCAGAGATATGTGGTTTATGAAAGAGCATGTTTTCACCAGACAATCCAGGAACCAAGAGAAAATGTTGAATCTTTTTAAAAGAGCTTTGCATGCTTAGTCTGAAAACTGTGATTTTTAACTACAAAACACCAAGATATCAATGGCAGGTTGATTATTGGGTCAACAGACAAGAAACCCTCACAGCAACTACAGTTAAAGTAAGACTTAAGTGCACCCACAGCTATACAGATGGCAAAGCATTCTGAACTAGTCAAACAGCATAACAAGAGTCAGAACAACTTGAAAAACCTGAAATGAGCTTATAAGCTGTAAACAGATACAGCATGAGTACTAAAAGTTATTACCATAAAAGCCCTGAGGCTATTAGGCAGTCCTAGGCAAACAACAAAGCCTTTTAGACTAAATGTACAATATGTGAAAAAATTCATAGCCCAATAAATGTAGGAGTATAAAGTGCACAAAATATGGACATTCTGCAACTGTTTGTTGAACCAAGGCAGTCAGGGAGTTGACGATATTGCAGACAATCAAGATACATTGAGCGGATGTTTTCAGAGAACTGTCCACAATGACTCGAAGATCTCTTTCTTGAGTGGCACAGCTAATTTAGACCCCCATCATTTTGCATGTATAGTTGGGATTATGTTTTCCAATGTATGCTATTTGCAATTATCAACACTGAATTTCAGCTGCCATTTTGTTGCCCAGTTTTATGAAATCCCTTTTTAACTCTTCACAGTCAGCATTGGGTTGAGTAGTCTTGAGTAAGTTTGCACTGTCTGCAAACTTTTCCACTTTACTGTTTACCCCCTTTTCTAGATCATTTATGAATATGTTGAACACTACAGATCTGTACACCGCTATTTATCTTTCTCCGTTGTGAAAACTGACCATTTATTCCTACCCTTTGTTTTCTGTCTTTTAACCGGTTACTGAGCCGTGAGAGGACTTTCCCCCTTATCCCATGATTGCTTACTTTACAGAAGAACCTTTGGTGTAGAACCTTGTCAAAAGCTTCTGAAAGTCCAAGTATACTACATCAACTGAATCACCCTTACCCACTTGCTTGTTGAAACCCTAAAGAACTCCAATAGACTGGTGAGGCATGATTTCCTTTTACAAAAGCCATTTTGATTCTTCCCAAATATATCTCATTCACCTATATGTCTGATGGTTTCAACCAATTTGCCTGGTACTGAAGTTAAACTTATTGGTCTGACTGCCAAGAGCACCTGTGGAAACTTTTTTTAAAATCGACATTACATTAGCTATCCGCCAGTCATCTAGTACAGAGGTTGATTTATGTGATAGGCTGCATACCAGAATATGTAGTTCTGCAATTTTGTTTTTGAGTTCCTTTAGCACATCTGGTCTTGCTGATGTATTACTATTTAATTTATAAATTTGTTCCAAAATTTCCTCTTTTGATACCTCAATCTGGGACAGTTCCTCAGGATTTCTTACCTAAAAAGAATGGTTCAAACCAATGCAAAGGATTAATCTAGCTTCTCTGAAATGGCCTTTTCTTCCTTAAGTGCCCCTTTAGCATCTTGATTGTCCAGTGGCCCTCCTGATTGTTTGCCAGGCTTCCTTCTTTTGGTGTACTTAAAAGAAAATTTTCTGTTAGTTTTTGTGTCTTTTTCTAGCTGCAATTCAAATTCATTTTTGGCCTTCCTAATTATACTTAGACATCCTGGACAGGGCCAACAAGCAGCTACAGTACCAAGCCACACAGTCAAGTGGATAATCCCTTTCAGGGTAGCAAAGAGTTCAACACACTGTCTACCCTCAACAGGGTCTTCAGTCCCGTCTCTGGGCCCCATAAATCCTGCCCTTCACTTGGACTTCTAAGCAAGCTTTCTCCCCTTCTCAGGGCTTAGGCCACTTTCCCAGTGGCTGGTGAGGGAACCCAGGCCTGCCTGCTACTCTGTGTCCCAACCCAGGGACGTCGTAAACAGCAGCCATGTACTGCTGCCTCCAGTTTGCTGCTGTTATTCCCTGGGCATTTTCCTACGTAGCTCCTCTCTCTTTGCTCATACCTCAGGTTGAAGTTCTTAGATCCTCCTCACTGAACACCATCTTCTGGTTCTCCCTCGAGCACCTGTAACCCGCATAAAGCTCCCTTCCCTGCTCCTCTGGCCCAACCAGGAACTGACCTGCTTAGCCCCTGCAGCTCCTTTTATCTGATCCCACTGGGTTCCGATAGGCTGCTTCCATGCAGCCTCTCTAGGCAGGCCTGTAGGACCCACTGTTGCTGCTCATTGCTGGGGCAGGCTGTTGTAGTACCACAGGGCCTCAAGCAGGGGGTCTTCAGGACCAGGTATGCCTTGTCACTCTTCTGTACAGTGTGACATCACATGCACTGTAGGGGCCCCAGAATTAAGCCCTGAAGGGGGTCCCACACACAACAAACACTGCCACTGCTCCTCCATGTTGCTGACTCCAGTTACCGGGACCCAAAGGACAGCTCAGCAGGATGTGTTGATGAGCTGCCACAACTTCTGGTAAAGTGCCATGGGACGGACAGTCAAGTTTCCCCAAAATTCACCATAGAGGGCTAGGGTGGTGGCTACAGCTGGGGAGGGGACTAGGAAGCCTGCCAGATTGACTTGGGTCTGTGTATTGCAATGTGGATGTGTGAGCACGGGCGTGAGACCCAGGTCCAGCAATTGTAAACCCAGGGTGACTACCTAGTGTGGGCACTCCAGCTTACAAATATAGAGAACTGCAGGCTCGAGTCCCATAGATCCATGCTTATATTGCAAATTAGACATACCCTCAAGTGCTAGTGGAGCACTCCCAAAATCTTTCAGTTTTAGTAGTATTATCTAGATAGATGATGGTGGTGGCTGGTGGCTTCTGCTTAAAAGAAAATAGATCATACAAGAAAAGTTTCTTCTTTATCACCATTTTTATGTAGTTGTTCACCTGTGACAACTTCACTCCATTTACTGTAATCAGACCATGTGTTATAGATTATGTATTATCCATAAGCTGTATTTCACAGTGCAGAAAGCCTTTTCTATAATTGTTTCTACCAGAACATTAGCCTCATAATCAGTAGCACTTACACGCATGGATTAGATGGACTGATTTGCATAGCTGTCCTCTAAAGAGTGTAACATCAATCATAGTACTAATTTGTTTCTGAGGCAGAAAATTAAAAGTGGTCTGATAAGAAAATTCATTAGTTATCACGTTATTAGCTATTGGAGGAATAAATCTGCTTTATTTTAATGTCTCTAAGTTTAGAACTTAGCTGTTCTGCAGTAGCTTCATTTCTGTGGTTTTCTGTTGTCATTGGCAATGTAGCTGATGCCAAAAATGTAGGTTTTATTAAGATGGTTCAGTGAAGCTTGGGCCGATCAGTCACATTGGGCTGGTTAAACTTATGCTGGGCCATGCTGGCTCCTGGATTGGTCCAGAATCCTGGAGGTGTAAAGGTGAAAGAAAGCCACATTTTCCCCTGCCCTGGGCTATGCATCTGATGAGGCACAGTGTAGAGTCTGGCCTAACTTTTCTAAGCCCTGGTCTACACTAGGACTTTAGGTCGAATTTAGCAGCGTTAAATCGATGTAAACCTGCACCGGTCCACACAATGAAGCCCTTTATTTCGACTTAAAGGGCTCTTAAAATCGATTTCCTTACTCCACCCCTGACAAGTGGATTAGCGCTTAAATCAACGTTGCCGGCTCGAATTTGGGGTACTGTGGACACAATTCGATGGTATTGGCCTCCGGGAGCTATCCCAGAGTGCTCCATTATGACCGCTCTGGACAGCACTCTCAACTCAGATGCACTGGCCAGGTAGACAGGAAAAGAACCGCGAACTTTTGAATCTCATTTCCTGTTTGGCCAGCGTGGCAAGCTGCAGGTGACCATGCAGAGCTCATCAGCACAGGTGACCATGATGGAGTCCCAGAATTGCAAAAGAGCTCCAGCATGGACCGAACGGGAGGTACGGGATCTGATTGCGGTTTGGGGAGAGGAATCCGTGCTATCAGAACTCCGTTCCAGTTTTCGAAATGCCAAAACCTTTGTCAAAATCTCCCAGGGCATGAAGGACAGAGGCCATAACAGGGACCCGAAGCAGTGCCGCGTGAAACTGAAGGAGCTGAGGCAAGCCTACCAGAAAACCAGAGAGGCAAACAGCCGCTCCGGGTCAGAGCCCCAAACATGCCGCTTCTATGATGAGCTGCATGCCATTTTAGGGGGTTCAGCCACCACTACCCCAGCCGTGTTGTTTGACTCCTTCAATGGAGATGGAGGCAATACGGAAGCAGGTTTTGGGGACGAAGAAGATGATGATGATGATGAGGTTGTAGATAGCTCACAGCAAGCAAGCGGAGAAACCGGTTTTCCCGACAGCCAGGAACTGTTTCTCACCCTGGACCTGGAGCCAGTACCCCCCGAACCCACCCAAGGCTGCCTCCTGGACCCAGCAGGCGGAGAAGGGACCTCTGGTGAGTGTACCTTTTAAAATACTATACATGGTTTAAAAGCAAGCATGTGAAAGGATTACTTTGCCCTGGCATTTGCGGTTCTCCTAAATGTAGTCCTAAAGCCTTTGCAAAAGGTTTCTGGGGAGGGCAGCCTTATTGCGTCCTTCATGGTAGGACACTTTACCACTCCAGGCCAGTAACACGTACTCGGGAATCATTGTAGAACAAAGCATTGCAGTGTATGTTTGCTGGCATTCAAACAACATCCGTTCTTTATCTCTGTGTTATCCTCAGGAGAGTGAGATATAATTCATGGTCACCTGGTTGAAATAGAGTGCTTTTCTTCAGGGGACAGTCAGAGGAGCCCATTCCTGCTGGGCTGTTTGCCTGTGGCTAAACAGAAATGTTCCCCGCTGTTAGCCACAGGGAGGGGGGAAGGTTGAGGGGGTAGTCACGCGGTGGGAGGAGGCAAAAGGCGACCTTGTAACGAAAGCACATGTGCTATGTATGTAATGTTAACAGCAAGGTTTACCCTGAAAGAGTGTAGCCACTGTTTTATAAAATGTGTCTTTTTAAATACCGCTGTCCCTTTTTTCTCCACCAGCTGCATGTGTTTCAATGATCACAGGATCTTCTCCTTCCCAGAGGCTAGTGAAGCTTAGAAAGAAAAAAAACGCACTCGCGATGAAATGTTCTCCGAGCTCACGCTGTCCTCCCACACTGACAGAGCACAGACCAACGCGTGGAGGCAAATAATGTCAGAGTGCAGGAAAGCACAAAATGACCGGGAGGAGAGGTGGTGGGCTGAAGAGAGTAAGTGGCGGGCTGAAGACAGGGCTGAAGCTCAAATGTGGCGGCAGCGTGATGAGAGGAGGCAGGATTCAATGCTGAGGCTGCTGCAGGACCAAACCAGTATGCTCCAGTGTATGGTTGAGCTGCAGCAAAGGCAGCCGGAGCACAGACTGCCACTGCAGCCCCTCTGTAACCAACCGTCCTCCTCCCCAAGTTCCATAGCCTCCACACCCAGACGCCCAAGAACGCGGTGGGGGGGCCTCCGCCAACCAGCCACTCCACCACAGAGGATTGCCCCAAAAAAAAGAAGGCTGTCACTCAATAAATTTTAAAGTTGTAAACTTTTAAAGTGCTGTGCTTAAAGTGCTGTGTGGCATTTTCCTTCCCTCCTCTACCACCCCTCCTGGGTTACCTTGGTAGTCAACCCCCTATTTGTGTGATGAATGAATAAAGAATCCATGAATGTGAAGCAACAATGACTTTATTCCCTCTGCAAGCGGTGCTTGAAGGGAGGAGGGGCGGGTGGTTAGCTTACAGGGAAGTAGAGTGAACCAAGGGGTGGGGGGTTTCATCAAGGAGAAACAAACAGAACTTTCACACCGTAGCCTGGCCAGTCATGAAACTGGTTTTCAAAGCTTCTCTGATGCGTACCGCGCCCTCCTGTGCTCTTCTAACCGCCCTGGTGTCTGGCTGTGCGTAACCAGCAGCCAGGCGATTTGCCTCAACCTCCCACCCCGCCATAAACGTCTCCCCCGTACTCTGACAGATATTGTGGAGCACACAGCAAGCAGTAATAACAGTGGGAATATTGGTTTCGCTGAGGTCTAAGCGAGTCCGTAAACTGCGCCAGCGCGCCTTTAAACGTCCAAATGCACATTCTACCACCATTCTGCACTTGTTCAGCCTGTAGTTGAACAGCTCCTGACTACTGTCCAGGCTGCCTGTGTACGGCTTCATGAGCCATGGCATTAAGGGGTAGGCTGGGTCCCCAAGGATACATATAGGTATTTCAACATCCCCAACAGTTATTTTCTGGTCTGGGAATAAAGTCCCTTCCTGCAGCTTTTGAAACAGACCAGAGTTCCTGAAGATGCGAGCATCATGCACCTTTCCCGGCCATCCCACGTTGATGTTGGTGAAACGTCCCTTGTGATCCACCAGAGCTTGCAGCACTATCGAAAAGTACCCCTTGCGGTTTATGTACTCGGCGGCTTGGTGCTCTGGTGCCAAGATAGGGATATGGGTTCCGTCTATAGCCCCACCACAGTTAGGGAATCCCATTGCAGCAAAGCCATCCAAAATGACCTGCACATTTCCCAGGGTCACTACCCTTGATATCAGCAGATCTTTGATTGCGTAAGCTACTTGCATCACAGCAGCCCCCACAGTAGATTTGCCCACTCCAAATTGATTCCCAACTGACCGGTAGCTGTCTGGCGTTGCAAGCTTCCACAGGGCTATCGCCACTCACTTCTCAACTGTGAGGGCTGCTCTCATCTTGGTATTCATGCGCCTCAGGGCAGGGGAAAGCAAGTCACAAAGTTCCATGAAAGTGCCCTTACGCATGCGAAAGTTTCGCAGCCACTGGGAATCGTCCCAGACCTGCAACACTATGCGGTCCCACCAGTCTGTGCTTGTTTCCCAAGCCCAGAATCGGCGTTCCACAGCATGAACCTGCCCCATTAGCACCATGATGCATGCATTGGCAGGGCCCATGCTTTCAGAGAAATCTGTGTCCATGTCCTAATCACTCACGTGACCGCGCTGACGTCGCCTCCTCGCCCGGTATCGCTTTGCCAGGTTCCGGTGCTGCATATACTGCTGGATAATGCGTGTGGTGTTTAATGTGCTCCTAATTGCCAAAGTGAGCTGAGCGGCCTCCATGCTTGCCTTGGTATGGCGTCCGCACAGAAAAAAGACGCGGAACGATTGTCTGCCGTTGCTCTGACGGAGGGAGGGGCGACTGACGACACGGCTTACAGGGTTGGCTTCAGGGAGCTAAAATCAACAAAGGGGGTGTCTTTACATCAAGGAGTATTTCAGGCAGGACTTCACAGAGGGTTCCAATAAGAAATGGTGCACCTAAGTTATCGTTCTTATTGGAACAAGGAGGTTAGCCTGGCCTCTGATTGATACATGGCTAGATTTACCTCGCTGCACCTTCTCTGTGAGTGACTGCAGTGTGACCTAGAGGAATGAGTCCCCTAGACAGGGGAGGAGGCAAATGAGTACAAAACAAATCTGGTCTATTTCTTGTTTTGACCCACTCCATCTATCTTTTACATCTTTGGCTGGCAGCAGACGGTGCAGAAGGACTGCATGCCATCCACATCTCATGGCTGCTCGGCAGAAGATGGTACAGTACGACTGCTAGCCATCCTCATCTCTTGCCTGCCTGGCAGAAGATGGTACAGTACGACTGCTAGCAGTCCATATCGCCTGCCCGCTCACCATAAGACGGTTCAATAGGACTGACTGCAGGACTAAAGAGAATGACCTGGTCAAGTCACTCCAAATTTAGTCCCTGCGCCCATGTCTGCCCAGGCGCTCCCAGCTGACGTGGCCAGGAGCACCTCGGACATGACGAGGATGACTACTAGTCATACTGCACCGTCTGCTGCCAGAAGGCAATGGGTTGCTGCTACTGTGTAGCAAAGCCGTACCGCGTCTGCCAGCACCCAGGAGACATAGGGTGACGGTTACCTGAGCGGACTCCATGCTTACCGTGGTATGGCGTCTGCACAGGTAACTCAGGAAAAAAGGCATGAAACGATTGTCTGCCCTTGCTTTCACAGAGGGAGGGAGGGAACGGGGGCCTGACGATACGTACCCAGAACCACCCGCGACAATGTTTTAGCCCCATCAGAGTGCTCCATAATGACTGCTCTGGACAGCACTCTCAGATGCCCGATTATTTGCCGTTGCTCTGATGCAGGGAGGGGCGACTGAGGACACGGCTTACAGGGTTGGCTTCAGGGAGCTAAAATCAACAAAGGGGGTGTCTTTACATCAAGGAGTATTTCAGGCAGGACTTCACGGAGGGTTCCAATAAGAAATGGTGCACCTAAGTTATCGTTCTTATTGGAACAAAGAGGTTAGCCTGGCCTCTGATTGATACATGGCTAGATTTATCTCGCTGCACCTTCTCTGTGAGTGACTGCAGTGTGACCTAGAAGAATGAGTCCCCTAGACGGGGGAGGGGGAGAAGCAAATGAATACAGGACAAATCTGGTCTATTTCTTGTTTTGATCCACTCCATCTATCTTTTACATCTTTGGCTGGCAGCAGACGGTGCAGAAGGACTGCATGCCATCCACATCTCATGGCTGCTCGGCAGAAGATGGTACAGTACGACTGCTAGCCATCCTCATCTCTTGCCTGCCTGGCAGAAGATGGTACAGTACGACTGCTAGCCATCCTCATCTCTTGCCTGCCTGGCAGAAGATGGTACAATACGATTGCTAGCAATCCTCATCTCCTGCCTGCCTGGCAGAAGATGGTACAGTACGACTGCTAGCAGTCCGTATCGCCTGCCCGCTCACCATAAGACGGTTCAATAGGACTGACTGCAGGACTAAAGAGAATGACCTGGTCAAGTCACTCCAAATTTAGTCCCTGCGCCCATGTCTGTCCAGGCGCTCCCAGCTGACGTGGCCAGGAGCATCTCGGACATGACTATGACAGCTACCAGTCGTACTGTACTGTCTGCTGCCACAAGGCAAGGGGTTGCTGCTACTGTGTAGCAATGCCGTACCGCGTCTGCCAGCACCCAGGAGACATACAGTGACAGTGAGCTGAGCGGGCTCCATGCTTGCCGTGGTATGACGTCTGCACAGGTAACTCAGGAAAAAAGGCGCGAAACGATTGTCTGCCCTTGCTTTCACGGAGGGAGGGAGGGAACGGGGGCCTGACGATATGTACCCAGAACCACCCGTGACAATGTTTTAGCCCCATCAGGCATTGGGATCTCAACCCAGAATTCCAATGGGCAGCGGAGACTGCGGGAACTGTGGGATAGCTACCCACAGTGCAACGCTCCGGAAGTCGACTGTAGCCTCGGTACTGTGGAAGCGCTCCGCTGAGTTAATGCACTTAATGCACTTAGAGCATTTTCTGTGGGGACACACACACTCGAATATATAAAACCGATTTCTAAAAAACCGACTTCTATAAATTCAACCTTATTCCGTAGTGTAGACATTAGCTAAGTAACGCCTCTCTTTCTCTGAGTTTGGCTACCATCTATCCCTCGGCACTTCCATCTATGCACTGTTAAGGTTTTGGATTCACTAGCTCCTGTCAGCTGTAGAGATCAGAATTTCTGTTTAGTCAGCTCCATATCTCAGGGGAACCTCTATCTCTACAGCAATTTGTGAAGCTCAGCCCTTTCAGCAGCCTCTTTTGCAGCCAGTTACCCTGATACAAGAATGCTGTATAGAAGCTGATAACTTTTCTTTCCTCTCATCATTCCATAAGAGCGTCTACCTTCAGGAAAGACATTAGCTTAAAAGAAAAGCAAGAAAAGCTGATGCACTATCAAATCTGTTCTAATCCTACCACGTCTTCTGTGCTGTCATTATGTTGTTACTGCATTTCATGGTTGTTTTTCATCTCATCCTCTTTTAGAAGGCTTAGTTTAGAATGATTGTGTGTATATAGTTTGTGTGTGTGTGTGTTTTACAGCTTATTTCTAGTATTCTCTCCTTTAATCTCATATCACTGTAATGCAAGGAAAGGTTACATGTTCCAAGTACCAGGCTAAGATATCAAAAGTCATTCACCTGTAGATATTATAAGGGGAACATGAAACCATCCACCAATATTTTAAAAGTCTAAACACTTAGGACAAAGGAGTGTAATTTAGGTGTAATGGAAATTAAGAAGGGGAATATTTAGGCTGAAGATCAGGAAAAATTCTGTGAGATCTACTAGACTGTGTCATAGTCTCCAGAAGGAAGTAATACAAGCCTGGCCACTTTTGACTTTTATACCTAGATTGGTAATGTACTAGATAGTATGCATTATTATTATGTATATGGCTCTAGTGCTTAAAGGCCCAGCTTTGTGTTGGATGCTGTACAAACACCTAGTCAGAAACAGTCCCTGCTCGCAGGAGCTCATCATCTAAGCAGACAAGGGTGGAGGGGAAAACCCTAGCTCATACAGTCCATTAATGAGAGAACTGGTATTAGAAATTTAGTTTCTTGACTCCCTCTTCACTAGACCACACTGCTCCCCCAGAAGCAATAATCTTGCATTATCAATGAGATAAACTAGATGACCTAAGAGAGCTAGTTTCTATGACAGTGTAGTATTACAATTTCATATATTCAAAGTAACCCTCATTTAATTTCTATGAGACTTTAACATCTTTGGCTGGGTGCAATGTGTGCTATATTAATTGGAGAGCTCAATAATTAGATTCTTGTGGCTAACCACAGTTTCATCCATTTAGTGAAAAATCAAAGCAAAAGATGATGAAAAAGGACAATTCAAGCTATTATTTTTTTTATTCCTTATTACCCTAGCATCATTCCTTCCACTCTTTCTGTTTTAGCTTAAGTGACTTGACTTCCTAAGCCAATCCTCCAGCTAAAGTAATGCTCTAATTTTAGGCTTATCACACAGCAACAAGACATATTGTTTGTGTGAGATTGCAGTGTGGCTCTAAGACAGCTACTGCATGTTGTGTGTTAGGATTCAGAAATAATTCAGAAACAATATTCTAAATCTTTTTCCAATTAATTTTCTATATTCTTATATGGGATTTTGTTCCAAGAGAACTCAGAATAATAAAATGCGCGTCCTCACAGTGTGCTACAAAGTGCTTATTATTTTGCTATTCTAATATACTCTTACTGTCTTTGGAAACAGATGCTCCAAATACTGTTCTTCATTAAATACTAAGAGCTAGATTTGCATGAGGGTCTATGGCAGCAGAAGACAGTATAAATCTTGGCACAGGGCCCCAAATCCACGAAAGGAATGGTTGTGGATGTGCAAGATGCTTGCAACATTCCCTCTGTTTAGGATCTGCAGGCCGCCAAGCCACCCCCTCAAAATGGGTGTGTTAGCTGGGGATGGGACTTGGCCAACTAGGGGATGCACTGATGCAGAGCATTCTCATGGAGCCTTTGCTGGAAGAGATCCTGGAGCACCCAGCAGAAATGAAAGCTTCTATCCACTGTTTGAACCCCCAGAGAAGGTGGAGATGATGGATACACTGCTTGCACACTAAGCTGGGGGGAAGAGATAAATATGCTGGAGGGTAGGGATAGGGTCCAGAGTGACCTAGACAAATTGGATGATTGGGCCAAAAGAAATCTGATGAGGTTCAACAAGGACAAGTACAGAGTCCTGCACATAGGATGGAAGAATCCCATGCACCGGGATTCCCACAATTGAGGGAAATGATTATTCCCTTCTATTCGGCACTGGTGAGGCTACATCTGGAGTACTGCATCCAGTTTTGGGCCCCCCACTACAGAAAGGATGGGGACAAATTGGAGAGAATCCAGCGGAGGGCAATGAAAATGATCAGGTGTTTGGGGCACATGACTTATGAGGATAGGCTGAGAGTACTGGGCTTGTTTAGTCTGCAGAAGAGAAGAGTGAGGAGGGATTTGATAGCAGCCTTCAACCTGAAGGGGGGGTCCAAAGAGGATGGAGCTCAGCTGTCTCAGTGGTGGCAGATGACAGAACAAGGAGAAATGGTCTCAAGTTGCTGTGGGGGAGGTCTAGGTTGGATATTAGAAAACACTATTTCACTATGAGGGTGGTGAAGCACTGGAATGGGTTACCTAAAGAGGTGGTGGAATCTCCATCCTTAGAGGTTTTTAAGGCCGGCTTGACAAAACCCTGGCTGGGATGATTTAGTTGGTGTTGGTCCTGCTTTGAGCAGGGGATTGGACTAGATGAGCTCCTGAGGTCCCTTCCAACCCTAATCTTCTTCTATGATTCCTCTGGGAGTGAATCTTTTCTGGGGTGCTGCAGTCCTCAATGAGAGGGGGAGGTGCAAACAGCATCTGCTGCACCAGTCAGGGTGAATCTGACCCTGGGTCATCAAGAGAGCAATAGGAACAGATCCTCTTCAATGGAGCTGAGCAAATTATACCAGCTAATGCTTGGGCCCTTAAGGTATCAAGTCCTTGCAGAAAAAAGTTTTCTAAAAGACTAAATTTTATTTTATTAATAAAAATAAAATACACTAGTGATTGTGCTTCTCTGACTTTAGCCACAGCCAAAGAATATTAAATTGACTTCATTTTGTTGTTTGTAGATATGCCTGTAGGCGGCTTGAAGCTTGTGACTATCACATGAAATGATGGTTTGGGTGCTTACACAGTCATTAATTTATTAAATTATTACTATTGGAATAGTACCCTAGCATGATCAGGGTCCTATTGTGCTGGTTGCAGACACCTTCGAAGACTTGGGCTCTGCCCTGAGGGTCTTACAGTGTAAAATGGCTAGTCAGATATAAAGCGTAAAGTAAGTGCCCACTGTCCACACATAAGGGCAGAATGGAAGGAGTCATAAAGACACTTATGTGAGAAGCTGACGGACAAAGGGATGAGGCTGGAAGCATTGGCAGTATGGAGATGCGGAGCAACGTGATGAGTCAAGAGTGGGCAAGCAGAGGAGAGAGTGTTGTGAAGTGCCTTTAACATGAGGACGAGAAGCTTGAACTGGATGCAGGGTGGAGAGACCCAGTGGAGGGATTCAAAGTAGGATGAGGGACATGGTCAGAGCAACAGGCAAGAAAGATGATGTTAGCAGCTGTTTTTTATTCACTGAAAGACTAATGTGGGTGTTAAGGAGGCCAAAGAGGAGCATAGTATACTAATGTTTTCCCTTTGCCAAGCGGTAACAAAATTTGGGGCCTTGCAGGTTATTTCCCACAATAGAACAGAAATCAGGGGTGCAAAGTCTTACCGCAATTTG
Organism: Lepidochelys olivacea; assembly: GCF_965140295.1. NCBI lineage: Eukaryota > Metazoa > Chordata > Testudines > Cheloniidae > Lepidochelys > Lepidochelys olivacea. The sequence goes on along the minus strand of NC_140412.1, from coordinate 205,567,263 downwards.
TTTATTTGTACAATGTGCTCAAATCCCATTTCCTTGAACAACGGTAGTCACAAATGGCACACAGGCAACTCCTTCTTGGAGAAACTTTAGGCAAGGCACCTCTGTCCTGCCTCAGAAACAGCTGTCTTGTGTGTGTCTCTCTCTCCAAGGTCTTCCACAAGACTTAACAATTGAAACTATGTCTCCTTTTCTCCTTCACCCCCTATATACCGAGGCCACATGATCACACCAGGTGGACCTGGGCATCTACCTTCCTTTGGTGCCACTGCTCTGCAACAGAAAGGAACTTCAGAGTTTTAAACACTAGACAAAAAACAGTGCATTAACTAATGCAATCTCCATAATGACTCTCTGGGTGCAGTTTTTGCTGCATCTTAACTCTCTCGATTGGGAATGTTATTCTGGATGCTTTTCTATTGAATAAAGACTGGGAGTGGATGGGTCATTACACAAAGTAAAACTATTTCCCCATGTTTATCCCCTCCCCCACCCCCCACTGTTCCTCACAGGTTCTTGTCAACTGCTGGAAATGGCCCACCTTGATTATCACTACAAAAGGTTCCCCCCCCCCCCGGCTCTCCTGCTGGTAATAGCTCACCTTAAGTGATCACTCTGGTTACAGTGTGTATGGTAACACCCATTGTTTCATGTTCTCTATGTATATAAATCTCCCCTCTGTATTTTCCACTGAATGCATCCGATGAAGTGAGCTGTAGCTCACGAAAGCTTATGCTCAAATAAATTGGTTAGTCTCTAAGGTGCCACAAGTACTCCTTTTCTTTTTTCTAATTTTGTATGACTCCGTTTCTGGGTGCTCTACTTGAGGCATCTAGATTTTCAGGGATACTGAGCACCCACTCCAACTCCAACTGAAAATTAGAGTTAATACATGTACCCAAAATACAATGTTAATGGGTTTTACAGTTACTGTCCTGTAGTTTTGCAACATCCATAAGCCAATATACTTCTATGATAGATATAAATACAAGAAATGTATTTAATTAATAAATGGATTGTGTGTGTTAGTATGATGGAAATAAGTATTCTGTTCAACATTAATTGAATGAAACACGATGGCAATGAGATGATTGCTTTGTTGGGAAGATCAGCCAAAGCATTTTGTAACAGCTTGACAGCCAGACTTGCACATATTTGCGGGCCTAATTAATATACTTATGCTTACAAGAAGGAGGGAGCCTACACCATAATGCAGAGATGGAAAGATGCAGACCTACTGATTAGCTTTAAACGTGCTGAAGTGCCATTAAGAAAGATGCTTTACCAGAGAACTACAGTATAAGCTTCAGAATGCAAATTTCTGTTACGCTTAAACGAATGCATAGAGGAAGGGGCTAGTCTAATTTCCTGGTGCAGCATGGAATTTCACAGACTTAACAAAGACAACGAGGAGTCCTTGTGGCACCTTAGAGACTAACAAATTTATTTGGGCAATAAATGTGTTAGTCTCTAAGGTGCCACAAGGACGCCTCGTTGTTTTTGCTGAAACAGACTAACATGGCTACCACTCTGAAACCTGTCACAGACTTGACAGTCTCCCCTATTACATCAGTTATGAGGTATTGGCACAAATGTTTTAAAATTCTCGTGTGTGTGTGTGCGCAAAACACCCAATGCACATATGTGATTTGGCTTTGCCACACACAGATATGTGCATATGCAAATACCCCACTAACTCATATGCACTCATCAGGGTTTGCCAGGCCCCTGACTTCCTCAGTAATGTCAATACCTCCGAATCCACATTTTTGGGGGTTTTTTTTAAAGTATATTTTTACCCTGACGGTTCATTAGAAAAGTTTGGAAACAAACATGATTTGAGCATAATCTAATGCAGTGATGGTGGCTTGAGTCCTCAAAAGCCTCCCGCAGAGAGGAGTAGCCGCCTCTAGTGTCAGGGGGGAAGTTACCTGGCCCCAGGAGCACCACCAGATCCCAAACCAGGCCTCTAGCGGAAATAAGAGCCCCTTCATGCTGCTCTGGGAAGCACCAACCTAGGCACAGCTCTGGTGGTGCCCTCTTGTCAGCATTCTGAGCAAGGGAGGCCTTGCCATTGCTCCTGCTGCTGTCGGGGGGAGCAGACTGCTACCACTGGTTTACCTTCTGCTGGTATGGGGCTGAAGGAGCAGGCCATTTGGGCCTGTGCTTGTCATTCTGGGTTGCCTTAATCTACCCATGGGTGTTTTGTGGTACAAAAGAGAATTTACAAACATTTGGAACACAGCGTACTTTTCTTGTGTAACCAGGAATCTATTGTCACTGATTTTTTTTAAAGTGGACATTCAGTGTTTTAACTGTATATAATACAAATATTCCCCAATGGAATCATAGAATATCAGGGTTGGAAGGGACCCCAGAAGGTCATCTAGTCCAACCCCCTGCTCAAAGCAGGACCAATTCCCAGTTAAATCATCCCAGCCAGGGCTTTGTCAAGCCTGACCTTAAAAACCTCTAAGGAAGGAGATTCTACCACCTCCCTAGGTAACGCATTCCAGTGTTTCACCACCCTCTTAGTGAAAAAGTTTTTCCTAATATCCAATCTAAACCTCCCCCACTGCAACTTGAGACCATTACTCCTCGTTCTGTCATCTGCTACCATTGAGAACAGTCTAGAGCCATCCTCTTTGGAACCCCCTTTCAGGTAGTTGAAAGCAGCTATCAAATCCCCCCTCATTCTTCTCTTCTGCAGGCTAAACAATCCCAGCTCCCTCAGCCTCTCCTCATAAGTCCTTTTGAGTCCTCAAAAGCCTCCCGCAGAGAGGAGGAGTAGCCTCTAGTGTCAGGGGGGAAGTTACCTGGCCCCAGGAGCACCACCAGATCCCAAACCAGGCCCCTAGCGGAAATAAGAGCCCCTTCATGCTGCTCTGGGAGTCCAAGAGTACTATGTAGTTGTCCATGTGGGTACTATGTAGCATATTCTTCTTAACAGACTCTCTTTATCCTTCCCTTATAGCTGAGATCACATGCGTGTGGCCTGATATTTTGTTCGTAATTATGTTACAGTCATGCTTAAAAGCCCAACCAAGAACAGGACCCTATTGTTATAGACGCTGCAATAAATACAAAGTGGCAGACAATTCCTGCCCCATAGAGCTTACAATCTGAGTAGACAAGACTGGCACAGGGGAACAGACACAGCCATGAGAGGTGAATTGCCCAAGGTCACCCAGCAGGTTGGTGGCTCAGCTGGGAATAGTTAGGTCTCCTAACTCCCATTTCAATGCACTACTTTTAGCCCACACTGCATCTACAAATGCAGCATTATGATATTTGGTCAGTGATCACAATCATAATGGCTGCTATAGCATTGCCTTTAATTTTCTAATATCTAGCAGTTCCATCCAAGGTTCTAGATGGTGGGCCTGTAATTACAATATTTAATGCTGATTTATCTTGCTATAGCTTAGTCCATGTAGCTTAGTCCATGTAAAATACAGATCTGTACAAGTGAGTGAACCATCTGAATGTTAACTGTCTTTAAGAGAACAGACCATATCAACTGTATTCACTATCTAGGTATCATATCTTTAAGTATTCAAAATGATGGCCAAAAAGATAACAATTCTAGATCTCCCAGTTACACAAACCCAGCAGGGGCAGTGAGAGGATGGAGTTTGGAGATATATGGTGTTAAAACATCAACAGTGACAAAAACCTTACCCCAACCAAAGTTTTGACCCCCAAAAGGGTGAAATGCCAGAGACTCCATGAAGTCCTCTAGGGACTTCACAACTGCTACTGATCTTACATGAAAGGCACTCAGATACTACTGTGAAGGACAGCAGTATATAACTGTAAAATAGATAGATTCGGAGTCCCTATTTGAAATGAACTACTTTTTAGGAGCACTAGTCTTGTAAACTGATTTCACATCCTATTCAATGGGCTGTTATTTATCTAGCACCATAACTATGCATGGTGCTTAATAGACAAGCAACACTGATGAATCCCTCCCATCTCAAAATCTCAAGTTAGATATAATATAATATGGGCTGGCAGAAAAAACAGTGGGGAGAATGTGGAAAGATGAGAGTTGCAACAATGAGAGATTCTGAGAGATGTTTATTGTTATGTCCAATCTGTTAGAGTACATTTTCAAAAATGGAGCTATCAATGAAGGGCAGAGTGGAGGTCTGCATTGGAAAGCTGATTGAAAGGAGGGTGTCATGAGAGTTGGGGAGGAGCAGCAAGAGCTGTGTGCTACACAGGGTCAGGGCAGATATTCCAGACATCAGGACAGCAGAAGAAAAAGCAAAGTATTGCTTGTGGATGAGATGAAGGGAACATCAAGTCCAGGTGAACTGGCAAGGGAGTAGAAGGAAGGCATATTATGCTAATGCGTATAATCCGAAGAAAATGGCTGAGCCAGAAAGGAATGTCCTTTAAGGAAATGTCAGTGAATATTTCATCATGTTGACTCTTTGTGTAGTCTCAAAATCTTCATAGAGACAGTGGCTATAATTGACTCAGACTTTGGACAGAGAGGGGCAATTCCCTCCACAGCAGAGAGACACATGATCCAAGAAAAGGCAGCTTTCAGCTCTGCTCTGCAAGGTAACGTGCATTGTCCTGTTGCTATATATCTAAGATTCATGTGTTAGCTCAAATGGCCATTTCACTGCCAGCCTAGTAATTAGTAGTTTATAGAGCATTGCCCTTCCCGTATGAGTAGTGCCCTAGTTTGGCTGCATAGAGTGTAGAGGGTGGTGGTATCAACACACTCAGGCAAACTTTGGGCAGGTTAATGGTAGCTAGGTACTGAGACCCATTTGCTCCACTAAAGTCTGTCCAAAATTTCATCTTTTCCTGGGCATGGGGTAAGCTTCAGATACTGTTACGGTGTTAAGCCTCTGATAGTTTGTACAGAGGCCAACAGACCCATCTAGCTTGGGAGTTAGAACAATGTGTGATCCCCAAGGGCTGTGATAGGATCTGTTTACATTCAGGGCCAGTACATCTCCTTTTCCGGGTTTTGAAATTGCAGTTCCAATGGACTGGGAGGCAAGGAGATTTCAGAGTCCTGATATTAACCTTATGAACAGCGGGTGTGCTCAAGTCTTACTTTAAACATTTTGCAATTCAAAGTTTAAGTCTAGTTGATCAGGAGTTGGGTTCTCTGCTGGTACACAAAGGCTCCCAGGGCACTGCGGGTGCAGTGTGTGCACAAGGGGTTAAAGAACCTAGCGACTATTCTCATTGCTTAAAGCACCCACTTAAGTGCTTTGCTGGATCAAGGCATTTGGGCTAGTTTCTGCCACCTTTACTCACACTGAGCAGCACCTTATTCCATGTATAGCCCTGTTGGTTTGGACTGTAGGGCCTTTACTCACCCTGGCTGTGGTTAATCAGCTAATAGGTTGTTGAACAGGACATGTCCCTATCTACACTGACTGCAGAGTTGTGGTCAGCATCGTGCTGGTTAATGAATTCCTCAAACTTGTGCTCTAACTTGACAAAATTTTCTAGTGAAGACAAGTCCTTAGGGCAGAAAGTCCCCGGATACAAGAATGTGCACAGAGGAGGTAGTGGCGGTGGAGATGGAGGTGGCGGGGAGTCTGAGCTATAGCTGGTGCCTAAGCAATGGCTGCTCTTTGTCAGCCCTAAATGATAAAGTTTCTTTTACTTTGTGTTTGATCATGGTTGAAAATAGAATACAACCATATCAGAGGCTTAGTTTTGTCAGTTCTGCTCCTTTTTTGAGTCTTCCAAGGCTACTTTGCCACATGGAAGACCCCCTCCCCCACCTCAGCTTTTCAGACCACATTACTGCCAAGTTGTCCAAATGTCACAGCATCTTCTCCAAATGGCAGGAGACCATAGTCTCACATGGTACATAATGAACCTGTGTAACAGGCTTCCATTTTGTAATTATTACCAAAAAGTGAGTTATGTGCCAAATAGTTGATGGCATTACAGGGCCAAAGTTTGTATTTTGTTTGCTTTATTTTTTCCTGTTATCAAGCAAGCTTTGATACTTTTAGAGTCAGAGATAGCAGGCTAAACTGAAGGTGAGGGGAAATTTTACCATGCCATAAACTAGACAGATCCAACTGAAAACTGGGAATAATATTAAATGGGAACTTTAAATTACTTTGTGCAGTACAAGTTTGATCATTCATTCCTAATCCTGTTATCCTCAAAAAAGCAGAGAGTGTCATTTTCTCCTATCTGTTTCCTTTGAGGGCCATTCTGCTCGCAGTTCTGTGTCACAGATGCAATTAAGGGTGCCAACTTTTTCACGTATACTAAGCAACTGAAGAGTCATAATTGATCAAAATGGGTTTTAATTGTTCATTTCAATAAAAACACATTTTAAAGTTCTACACTATTATTTATTGGCACTAAACTAATTGACAAAAGCACTAATCAACAGTGATTATTCCTAGCTGAACCACAATTCCCTGAGCTATTATTGTCAAGAAAAATATTTTCCTGAAAGCTGCCAAAAATACCATTCCTGTTCTTAGTCTAGCCTCTTAGTCATTCAGGTGAAAGATAAAGATCCCGCTGTGGTTCAAGAGGATGGTAAGTGGACAACTAGTATAGCCTGGCCAACCCTTACTCTCCCATCCCAGATTCATTGGCATTAATGTTCCCAGCTCTGTGTCGCGAGTTCGATATAGATACGGATTTTGACGGTATATCATTACTTCCCCACCCATATGTCATTTATTGCTTTGAAATATCTTCTGCTAGGTGCCCAGAAGTAAAATCACAGAGGTTTATATTAGTACTCCATTCCTGCGCGTTCTCTCTCTCTCTCTCTCACACACACACACTCACCTATTGGACTTGAAACTTCAGCTTTATAGTTTTTTCATATAATAAATTCCACCAACTAACCAACGGTGTACTTTAGTGTAATTGTCAGGACTGATCTGAATTCTAATTTGGAATAAATAAGCAGAATTGTAGTAATTTTATCATCATTCACATTATATGCAGAATGTGCTATAAGGCAGTGGTTCTCAACCAGGGGTCTGGGGCCCCCTGGGGGGCCATGAGCAGGTCTCACAGGGTCCTCTAAGCATGGCCAGCATTAGACTGTCTGGGGCCCAGGGTAGAAAGCTGAAGCCCCACTGCATGGGGCTGAAGCCTGGGCAATTTAGCTTCACAGGGGCCCCTATGACGTGGGGCCCCAGGCAACTGCCCTGCTTGCTACCCCGCTTGCTACCCCCCAACGCCGGCCCTGGCTTTTTTATGCAGAAACCGAGTTGTTGTGACACAGGGTGGGCCATGGAGTTTTTAATAGCATGTTGCGGGGGAGAGGGGTGACGTGAAGGGGGGGCTCAGAAAGAAAAGAGTTGAGAACCCCTGCTACAAAGGCACTTAAAGAGCTAACATTGAATGTCTCACTACACCTGGCAGTAGTGCTGACTGTCACTTCAAGATTATCAATTTCAAGGTGTCTACCCTGTGTAAAAATTGCATATGTATCTCTCTCTCTTTCCTGTGCAACAACATGACACATAACTATTCATTACATTTCCTCATAAAGGATCATCTTGCCTTCATCACATAAGCTTTCAGCCTCTTATGACAGTTCAGGTCTTAACAAGAGAATGAAATAACATTGCCAGATGATTAACTCAAAGATGAACTCAGAGGAGTTTAGGGTCATAAATAGAAAATCAACTTATGAACAGGCTCTGATCTTGTTTCACTTGCCTATCTCAGAGTTTTCCATCAGTTAGACACCCAACCATGTTATAGTTCTTATACAACAGGAAGCTTGGGAGCACTGGAGAGAATATTGGAACATCCAGAAACATAAAGGACTCTCCTCTGAACTGGCTGAGTAAGACTCCCATAGTGCTCCCCGTTGCCCAATATTATACCATAGAGGGGAAATTTCAGAAATTTTTGGGAAATTCAGAGGGGAGTCTAGTGGCTCTCTAGGGCTGAATGTCTTTGCCATATTGATCACTTCAGCAGCAGATGGAATAGTAAAAGCACCCAAAATTAAATAATCACACTTACCGAAGACCACCAGGTATTAACGAATTACAGAGGTTTAACAATAACAGTGTTTTGACAGGTGCTTTCAACAATCTTTTTCTGACAATCCAGCATTGTTACATGTAGAAAGGGCAATATTAACCATGCCCGTACTTGATTAATGTGACTTATTCCAGACACGCAGTATTCATACCCTTGGTGATAATTACCATAAGCTCAAGAGGTGTCGGGGGTGGGGAGACTTTCCATTGCTGCTGGATTAACAGCTTTAGTCGCACTATACAGTACTGTGGCATTTTCAGAAATTTACCCATAACTAATCATTTGTGTTTAGGGTGATTCACAGCCTTAGCTTCTTCATTCTTTATGGGGAATTCTTGCATCGTGAAGCTTCTCAAAATCCAACAGGACTGGCATTTGAAGCAGGCTGTCATGAACATCAAGTTGAAACTGCTTTTCTTGTGTGAATGGATGATAAGAGCTTTATGAAGAAGAACAATGGATGCTACTCTGAGCAGATTATATCCAAGCCTTGGAGAACATCACATGTATTTTAATTAAAGTGATACTGTCAAATAGAAAATCATGGATCAAATCCTTAACTAATGTAAATTAGCACAGCTCCATTGACTTAACTGGAATCAATGGAGCTATGCCAATTTACAGCAGCTAAGGATCTGACCACATATAGCTAGAAAACATTAACATCCATGTTACTGCTAACACTTTAGATGATTAAAACAAATATTTTTAAGCATTTCAGTAACTTTTCACCAATTTTGCTGTTGATGTACTGTTCGCATTGCAGTCATCTGGCACAATGGGGCTGGACACATCAGGTCTTTGTTTACAGTCAGATTCTCTTTGCTCATCTTGGCGTAGCTCACTGCTGTTATAAAAGCTGGGTTTTACTGAAATTAAAGAAAGCCACAAAACATTTTCTTAAATGTTTGGGCCTAAACTAAACTGAGGGTGGCATCTCCTTTGTGTTCAAGTCTGTTTTGTGTTCTTTAAAGCAAATAGAGCAGGTACTCAAGAAACAACAGCAGTGCTTGCTTTAATATGTGCATCTCCGGCATTAAATCCCAGCAAATTCTCCCAGCCCCTCTACAGCCACAGCAAAACCCCAAAACTGCTGTGGTTCTGCTACATAGGGGGAGGAGGAGCAGAGACTGCATAGGGGAACTCTGTAGTCCCCTGCATGCCACAAAGACAAGCTCCACATTGACTCTCTTTATGGCTATATTTACCCTTGTGCGCTTTCCTGGGTACTTAGCCACGTACTGCTGTACATGTACTCTGTACTCACGTCGACTGTCCACATATGGTGTGCTGGGCACACCATTTTCAATATGCACAGGCATTAACCTATATCCCCACTACCCCTTTTCAGTTTGCAGTGGCATTGCTAGTATTTCAGATTCAGTGTCCCAGAGTCTTGTGTGTCACAGGAGACACCTGGGACCCGCCTTGTTGCGTGTCACTGGTACGGTGCACTGCCTTCGCACATTTGGCGACAGCAGCTTGCGGTTCTCTCTCCTTTCTGCCAAACTGCATTGAAGAAATGGCACAAGTCCAGGATGATGTGGTTCTGCTCCTGCTTGCAGGACAAATGTTCATGCGGCGCAGTACACCAGGGACTGGATGGAATGGGACCAGAAGTATTTCAGATGCTCAAAGACGGAAGACCAACAAGACAAATGAAAATTCACTGGGATCCCATAGAACAGATGTGTTGAATGCTGGGATCACAATGGTATGCTCATGGCTGGACCCCACATCTGGACATGGAGAAGTGACATGGTGCGGTGGGACCACATTGTCTTGAGGTGATGACCAGTGGCTTCAGAATGAGGAAGCAGACCTTCATGGAGTTGTGTGAGTAGTTTGCACCAAACCTCTAGCACCAGACCACTTATTTTTTGCAAATCCATACCAGCACAGAAGTGGGTGGCTATTTGTCTCTTGGTCAATTGCCAACCAGTTCAGTGTTGGGAAGGTGTTTGTACACTTTTGCCATGCTAGCAGTACTGTAATGGGTGGTTGCCATAACCAAAAATCCCTGAAATGGCAGGGGGATTTCAGAGGGTGGGGTTGCCAAACTGTGCAGGGGCCATTGATGGATCATGTATCACAATACTTTGGTCACCGAAAGGGACAAGTTGGTACATGAACTGAAAAGGTTACTATTCACTCATTCTCGAAGGCTTAGTGGACCAAAGAGGGTTAGCTCCTGAACACCAACACTGGACATACGGAAAAGGTCCATGATGCTAAGGTGCAGAGATTGCACTGCCAGGGGAAGAAGGGACTTTATTCCCCACAGGAAGGATGTGATTTTTGTATAATATATCTGTGCTGATATATTTCAGGGGACCTCACCTACCCACTCCAAATGTGGCTCATGAAGCCATACCCCAAACATCACCAACGCCAAGAAAAAGGGACTTCAGCTACTGCCTGAGGAGCTGCAGAATGATGGGGGAGTGTGCCTTTGCTATCTGAAAGCTCATTGGCTCTGCCAGCAGACTCCTGTGGATACCAGTGCATCTGACCTGGTTCACATCATTGTGTTGTGCGGTGCCTTGCACAACGTAGGTGAGACTAACGGGGAATACTTCCAGAGCAAGTGGACATAGGACAGGTCTAGTTTTCAGAGCCTGTTCAGGCAGCCAGATCCCACCCATGTGCACACTGCCTTTAGTTCCTGGCAGGCAAGGGACATTCATGAAGCTATTTGCTCGCACATTTTGGATCAGCGTGGATCAGAAGGTGACTTGGGACTGTACTGAGGGACACTATTGTGACACTAGGGTGCTGTTGAAAAAAAGTTCAGTAGAGCATTGCCACAAACTTGTGTTGCAACTTATCTCAGTGGGTCTCAATCCCCAGCAGCTGACACTAATGTACAAACCTAAAGCAGAGTATCAGGTGAGGGCCCTCAGTGTTAACACCTTTGGCTGTGGTTTTGTGCTGCAGAGAGTGTATATGCACTTTAATGCCATCATTGTACTGGTTTTGGTACAAGTAAACAGCTCTGCTTGGAGTTGCTTTATGGAGATCACTTAGGCATTGTTGAAGTAATTTAAAACCAGTTCTGTAAAGTTTTGGGATGGACTTCACATGTTCCTTCTTCACAATGTTTTCTGACTTTGTTCACAGCACTTACCAGATGCTGTACATGAGTATTGCCATGGTTACAAGTGGTGACTTTCTGATGGGGAAAGAGGAGTCTTAAATGCACGGTTCAGTACCAGCGATCTTCACTGTTAATTTACTTTTGTTTCCTTTGTCTGTATTGTCACTTAAGTCCTTAACAGAGCTATAAAGACGTTTCAGGTAACTTCTCTTTGGTTTTCTATTCTGGTCCTTCAGACAGCATCTGTTGTTTCACAACTTAGTTCACTGTTTATTAAAAAAAAAACAAAAAAACCACACACACCACCCAGGATTCATTACATTAGGAAATTGATGGCTGGAAAAGAAGGGGGTGTGGGAGGGACAGAATTCATTGGATTTCTTTGGCCCCACATTGGTACAGAAATCACAGTCATGTGCTGTACTCCTGTTGACCCATCCCAAACATGCAGGAAATATCACATTGATCATACTCTGAAAGCAAGGTGCATACACAAGTGAAGTGAACTGTAACTTCAGGCATGTAGTACTGGCACAAGAGGGGATATTTCCAGGGAGCCATGTGTAGGGGGAGGGTGTATGGTAATTTACAAGCCTTTTATTCCAGTTCCTGTCATGGCTCAGGTTCCTCCTCAGGGAGGCTTCCTCAAACAGGTCCGCTGGGTGAAGGTCCAGAATCACATGGTCCTCTTTCTCTGGGTCTCCCAGGGCTTCCTCTGAGGTCCCCACTGCCTCCTCATCCTGCCCCTCATCGTGTCCCGTCATACGATGAGGCCAGCAAGGTTGATGAGGGGCATGAATCACTTCAGGATCTGTATTCACAGCCTTGGAGAGCACCCAGTCCAGCTCATCATAGGATGTGCAAGTGCTAGGTCCACTCCTGGAATGTTTGTTGGAGTCCTTTATTCTGCGGTTTCAAACACTAAGGTACTTCATATACTCCCAGCACTGGGATCGAGTCCGGTGAATGCCAGCCTCCTCCAGCCACCATGAAATCTCCCAGAACAGGTGAATGTTCCTGCTGTTCCAGGCAAAGTCATGGAGGATGGTGTACTCTGACCACACAATGATCAGAACCCAGGTGGGCTCCAGAGATCAAGGGACAGCTCTTGAAAGTTGATCTGCGATCGCCTGTGCTGATCAATAATGTTCACAGGAGAATTGACGTTAAGTCACTCAAGCATAGGTCACTATTACCTCTGGCAAGTGAGCATCAGGGACCTTACCACCAGCAAAGGGATCAGTGCATTGTAGGAATAGCCCTGAAGAGCTATTGATGCCTGGGAGCTGGTACATCTACAGTGTAGCATGGATGGGGCAAGAACGGGTATGGGGCCGTACCACAGCAGAGGGTTGCACAGTCCCACACCTCTCATGTGTGTTAACTTTCATGCTGTGCACTCTCCGTCAGGACCATGCTTCAGGTCTTCAGATGTGGACAAAGGGGGGGCTGTGGCACAACACCACACATGTACAGTCGCAAGTGTAGACATAGCCTATGGGAGCATGAAATGGATTTTGAGCGGCGATCAGGGGAGTAGCAGGGCAGTGCCAGTCTATTTACAAACTGCATTAATCCACTCACCAAACAGACCACATGGGGCAGAGGTCACAGAAGGTCACCATTGTTTGCCTACAGTAATGGCTGCTGTCCATCTGTGCAGGGCCCCCCTGCCTCCAGGTTACAGGAAGGATTTTGTAGCACTCAATAGACAGGACGTTATAACACCACCTCTCAGATTCTCCCTCCCACAGCTTTCTGGTCACTCAAGCAAAACAAAGTTCCACTGAGCTGGAGCCTGCTGTGTCAGGTGATGTTTCAGTCACTTGTTTTCCTGGTGTAGCTCAAACAGGATTTCTCTAGCTCTGATAGATTGTGGCTAAAACCTCCACACAGCTTGTCCTTCAGAAGTCCCCAGATGTCTCAGCTGACACTTCCCTGGCATATACTTCATGGAGAAAATGGAAAAAAGCTGTCACTCATCTGCTTTAAATTTTCCTTGTTACTGTGCTGCCAAATAGCATCAATCAATATTTAGGAGATTGTCACGAGCTCCAAATTTCTCTTTGGTGGCCAAGACTTGTCGATTTGATTCTTGGGGAACTTCCCTGGTTTTGTCTACAGCATTTTGCTTAGTTGCTCTCTTCCTTTCATAAGTGATGGCACTCATCTTACTTTTAGACCTTTACAGGTTGTCTTAGAAAGTTCCTTTGCATTCATGACATTAGATAGAGCCACATATCAATGAACACATTTCAAACATTCCCCTCTGATTTACATTTTCTCTAACGTGATCTGATCACCTCTGCTGTTCATTTTATTAACTGTTTGAAATTCAACCCTGAGCAGTGGGCCAGCACAGTCTATGTACTACATAAGCCATGAAAATAGGGCTTTGTGGGATTTAAAAGTTGCATATATAACACACTGGCCACTGTGTCCCCTCATCTATGCCTGATCCACAAAGGAAACAAGTCTGTGACTTATGTGATGGCCACCATCTTGACTGACACCAGGGAATGAACTGGGGAAACCCCAGAGCTAAAAGCACAAGTCTTTACAGTATCAGCTAAGAGCCTGGCTATCAAGGTGAGAGCTGTAACGGACCCATATCCATACCCATAAGGGTGTTCCTTAACACACATCGACTAGTGAGTTACATGTAGGCTTTGTACTGGCTCTCTGTGCTGGGGTTTAGATTATTTCCCCATAGTTGTACTTTAGGATCTCTTTATTCATTCCTACTAATTCCACAGGGTCAGTTCTTGAAAAGGACCTTTCAGCCCTCCATTTTTCTGAAGGTAAATAAAAGGCATTCTATGAAATTTACTGTGTGGGAGTCATTTGGATGAGACCTTATGAACCAAGATCCCAACTGCCTCTGTGCCCATTAGAGATCCTCTGGCACTTTTCATAGAAGTAAAGGTTTGCCCTAGTGTCTCTGGCCAAACATTTTGCTCCCTCTCCGTCTTGTGCAGTGCCCCATATACTGGTTAGAGTGTCACCTTTTTAGGGTAGGGACAATCTTTTTGTTCTGTGTTTGTACAGCACCTTGCACAATGAGGTCCTGCTCAGTGACTGGGACTCCGAGACACTAACACAAAACAAATAAGTAATAATAATGGTTGGTCGACACCCTCCACCCCAGAGGTGGCTGCATTTCCATGCCGTTTTACATGTATAGCTGAAACCTTCATTTGAGATCATTTAGAATTAAATAAATGTGCTAGTAAACTACGATTTTATTTATAGCCCAAATGGGGTGAAAGGGGGACAGCATTTTGGCATCGAGACCGGTTGTAGTCTTAGCTATTTCCTGTTTTCTTTGGAAGTTTTCGTTGTCTCAGATACTTTTGGTTTCTGTTCCACTCATTTAACTTCAGTCTGTGTATAATTTCTCCTGACATATGATCAACAGAAAATCCTTTGTGTTACGGTAATCATGCTGCTGTAGGGGGCCTCCCACCTCAGAAAGCTGGTGAGATTATCAACCATCATTTTCTTAAGTCTGCCTTGAGGAGTGTCACCTCTGCTATTAGCATTTTGATTTCAAGGTGAACTGTAGGCATGGCAAGCTCCTGGGATGGTTCTTAATAGAAGTATTTAGAAGCAATGTGAGAGGATGGAATATCTGGTATAAGAGCATAATTAATCAGAAAGCTTTTTGGTGATCACGTTGTGCTCAAAGAAGGAGAAGCAAGATAAGGCCCTGATCCTGCACACTCTTATACTCATGAGCTTTACTCACATGAGTATGCTGAGCCTTTCATAAAAAATACCTCAGCCATCACAGGAGCTCCATCCCAGCCTAGGTCAGCAAGCAATCATACCTTTGCTGTGGTGATCCCTGGGATGTAAAAATCTCTTCTCCTTCACAGTCCCAAATTCTCTCTCCTCACCTTTCAGCAGCAGCACCTGAAAACCATTCTTTCGCAAAGCTGCTTTTTATTTTGACCCATCAGCCCTCATATGAAGTAACTCCTCCCCTGTGTCATCCCTCTATGCAGCACACCTTCTCTGCATCGCCTACAGGGTTCTAGTTAATGATATGCATAAGGCCCCAATTCTGCAAACACTTGTGCACATGGTTAACTTTACACACCTGAATCCACTGGATCAAGTATGAACTGAAGCATGTGTAGAAGTGTTCCCAGAATCAGGCATGAAGTGAGCTGATCTACTTTGAGTGCTTGGTGTTCTTCAGAGAAGCTTGTAAAATAAGAAATCCATATCCCTGCTTAACCCAGGAATTAGGAGCCTCTGAAGGTTTATGGACAACTTTTTGATTTTAGACCTTTTGGTATCTAAATTTTACAAAGTTTTCAAGACTAGAGAATATAGGTGTGTGGGTGTTGAATGTGTTTGGGAAGCAGATCCAAAACCAGATTTATCACAAAGCAAAGTGGCACTATGGCTATAGTAATATAATATCAGGAAAATGTGAACAGTAATCAACCAGTCCATCTATTTTAATGTTGCATAGAAATATCTGGATCCATGTAACATTATAAAAAGCAAACCACAGAGATGGTGGTATGTGCCAGCTCTACCGAGATCAAGATTTTTAAAGTCTAATCTATTAAAAGTTTTGTAGCCAGGGTATCACAGAATTGAAACACTCTATTGATGAGTTAAAACTAAGCACTATTTGCCTAGAAGTCAAATACAAAAAGATTTCTGCAGGCATAAAAGAATGTATTTGAAAAGTGTGTAAAATGGTCCTACCTTTCTGAATAATTTTGAGTCTGGAATCTGATCCTAATGACACGGGGAATTTTACCATTGATTTCTAAAGCGGCAGGATCAGGTCATTTGAATCTCAATGTACAGCAAATAATAATTTAGAGTCTGAGGCAAAGCCCATTTAAATCAATAGGAATCATTCCAGCCTCAGCTTACCCTGAAACCATTGTTAATCTATCCTGTTCAGATGCTCATTCCTAATAACCTCATAACTTTGGTTCTTTAATCCTGGTCTTGTCTGTGTCATTTGATAAAAAATGTGAATATACACATTTCAGACTTGATTTCCTAAAGTTAGGCACCCCATTCAATATTTAATCACCTAAATGAGAGACCTGATTTGCATACGTCCTGAGCCTTTTCAGCCCCATCAACTTCAGTGGGAATTGTGTGTACCTGGCATGTTTTGAAAATCAGGTTTCTAGTGTTACATGTGTACATATGGGTTTAGGCGCCTACATTTGAAAAGTTTGGAGTGTGGTGAGTGCATGGTAGCGCTGGTCCTGCAGCCTGTACTCACATGAGTAAAACCTCATTAAAGTCAATGGGACTTCACATGTAAGTAAGAGCTGCAGGCTACGGTTGTTCTATTAAATGTTTACTTAATAAAATAGATGAACATAAAAAGGAGATATCTGGATGTCATATTATTCTTCAAGTTTGTGGAAATAATTTCCAAAGAGCCTGTTTAATTTTTAAACATGAACACATTCCTATTTTTAAATTGTTTCCCTCCTTCCATAGATGCCGACTGCATGGGTGCTCTGGGGCTGGAGCACCCATGGGGAAAAATTAGTGGGTGCTCTTCACCCACGAGCAGCCAAGCTCCCCTCCTTACCCCCCCGCCCAACCTCACCTCTGCCTCCTCCCTAAAGCGCTCCCCGTCCCCGCTTCTCCGCCTACCTTCCAGTGCTTGCTGCCACAAAACAATTGTTTCATGGCATAACATGCTCCAGGAGAGAAGGGGGAGGAGCAGGAATGCGGTGTGCTCAGGGAAGGAGGCAGGGAAGAGGCGGGGCCGGGGTGGGGATTTGGGGAAGGGGTTGGAATAGGGACAGGGAGGGGGCAGAGTTGGGGTGGGGACTTTGGGGAAGGGGTTGGAATGGGGGGGCAGTGGTGGAGTCAGGGTGGGGCCGGGGGGGGGGTCGAAAACACACCCGCAGAAGTCAGCGCCTATGCCTCCTTCCCAGGCACAAGTGTTTGAGCTGCTGCATGTAGTAGCACTGGCTTGTCTATTGTAGTAGGTGAGAAAGATTATTGGTAAATATGCCAAAATGTCGTTTGTTTCATAGTGAAAAGAACGAGGAGGACTTGTGGCATCTTAGAGACTAACAAATTTATTTGAGCATAAGCTTTTGTGGGCTAAAACCCACTTCATCAGATGCATGCAGTGGAAAATACAGTAGAAAGATATATATATACACACACAGAGAACATGAAAAAATGGGTGTTGTCATACCCACGATAACGAGAGTGATCAGTTAAGGTGGGCTATTTTCAGCAGGAGAAAAAAAACCTTTTCTAGTGATCATCAGGATGGCCCATTTCCAACAGATGACAAGAAGGTGTGAGTAACAGTAGGGGAAAAATAAGCATGGGGAAATAGTTTTACTTTGTGTAATGACTCATCCACTCTCAGTCTTTATTCAAGCCTAATTTAATATTGTCTAGTTTGCAAATTAATTCCAACTGAGCAGTTTCTCGTTGAAGTCTGTTTTTGAAGTTTTTTTGTTGTAGTGTTGCGACTTTTAGGTCTGTAATCGAGTGACCAGGGAGACTGAAGTGTTCTCCGACTGGGTTTTGAATGTTATAATTCTTGACGTCTGATTTGTGTCCATTTATTCTTTTACGTAGAGAGTGTCCAGTTTGACCAATGTACATGGCAGAGGGGCATTGCTGCACATATGACATTGGTAGATGTGCAGGTGAACGAGCCTCTGATAGTGTGACTGATGTGATTAGGTCCTATGATGGTGTCCCCTGAATAGGTATGTGGGCACAGTTGGCAATGGACTTTGTTGCAAGGATAGGTTCCTGGGTTAGTGTATTTGTTGTGTGGTGTGTGGTTGCTGGTGAGTATTTGCTTCAGGTTGGGGGGCTGTCTGTAAGCAAGGACTGGCCTGTCTCCCAAGATCTGTGAGAGTGAGGGATCGTCCTTCAGGATAGGTTGTAGATCCTTGATGATGCGCTGGAGAAGTTTTAGCTGGGGGCTGAAGATGGGCCCAACAAAGAAAGTAACAGAACACCACTAGCCATCACCTTCAGCCCCCAACTAAAACCTCTCAAACCCGAACTAAAATGTGACATATGCCATCGTGTGCCAGCAATGCTCACCTTAACTGATCACTCTCGTTATCGTAGGTATGGCCATTTTTTCATGTTCTCTGTGTATATATTTATATTCCTTCTGTATTTTCCACTGCATGCATCCGATGAAGTGGGTTTTAGCCCACGAAAGCTTATGCTCAAATAAATTTGTTAGTCTCTAAGATGCTACAAGTACTCCTCGTTCTTTTTGCTGATACAGACTAACACGGCTACCACTCTGAAACTTGTTTCATAGTGCTAGTTCAAACATTTGGATATGTCTGCCCCATTGTCTTGGAGCAAAGAGAGCATTATCTGGAGCAATTATAGTGCCGTCATTCTTCACTATCTGCCAAAGCGAAGAGACTCACGTATACTGTACGGTACAGCCATGCAGTATGTTCCTTGTGATACAAACCAGGCCTGGTGCTTTATGGAAGAAAAGAATGTTAACACAGTGTCAATTATGGTGCTATTAAGACACTTTCACATAAGTCTCTGAATTAGCCTGCTCAATTGCTACAAATTCTGAATAACTATGAGAATTTAATCCATGTATAGATTTATTCCCGTTCTTTCCCCTTAGCTAGTTTTGTGATTTTCTTTAATGTTTAAGTACTGCGTAATTTTTCTCCATTGTACTCTTCTAGACTTTCCTGTCTTAATTACATTCTTCATAATGCTACACTATAGAGGAGTAATTATTTCTAATCTTTGCCCTTATTTCCACGAAGTAAAAATCCAGGGGAAAAAAAAGTAATGATTTTCTTGAAGTTTCTGTATACATTCAGATCTGACAAAGTCATCAAAGTAAAATGGCTCCAAGGTCATCTCAGATAAGAAAGACACATGAAACAGCTCTGTTAATTTGTACTATTAGCCTAAATGTAAAAAAGTGAAAAAAATAAAATTCACACAAGGCTGAAACCCTCTTTTTTTTTTTTTTTTTGCTTTCTCTACTTCTGGAACTAGGTGGTGTAGAAAATATGGGGCCAAATTCTGTTCTCATTCATACCAGCTGAATCTCATTGAATTCAATGAAAGCAGAGTTTGCATTATAATATATAAGATAATCCTGTTTGAAGATCCTGAAAGAACATGGCTCAATGATGAATTCAGGTGTGTGTGTGTTCGTTTAAAACTATTTATTGAAATTTGCAGTAAAATACAACATTTAAAGAGGATGTGGTGTTGTCATTTCTACAAAACATGGTACGACTGGCAAAGCATAAAGATGGAGCAGGTATTTAATGAGCCATATAAATACATGAACCAGCTCTGAGGGTAACACATGAACAAGGAAAGCATACTACTACTATGGAATATCAATCAGAACTAGAACCACCTGAAACTTCTAACAAAGCAGCAGAACTCATGTGGACATGGGAGGGTTGGTATACATTGAGAACTTATTCTTTTATTCTAGAAAGCAAGAGGTTACAACTGTCCTCTTTGTACATGCACAGAATTCCTACCACTGTTAATAGGAATAATGCACATGTATTAAGGGACACATTAACCCTACACTTCCAAACGTTACTTGGGATTTAGTCTAACAATACAAGTTTCTTATCTAAATCTCATGCAAAGACTCAGTGTAGGACACTCTCTCTCTCTCTCTCTCGTGTGTGTGTGTGTGTCTCTGTGTGTTTCCCCACCATCACTTGTCTTTCATTTCTTCTGAATCATATTGTTCGATTCTTCCGGTATTTCATGACTGCCAATCTCTAAAGGGGAATTTAGTGACAAGTGAAAAGTGAGGGGTTGTTGCATGTGCCTTCATAATGGAGTGGAGAAATGGGACAGATATGTCTGCGACTGAGAGAGAACTCATCCATTTTCAGCATCTTGAAACAATTTCTAGATTGTTGGGATCACCTGGCTTTCCATGAACTCATTTCAACTGCAGACTTCATCACTCAAATATCTTTATTTGGTATTGAGTAATGCTGTGCTGAGTTGATCGACGCAAATGCAGGAGGTGGAGGAAGGGCTCATCACAGATCCAAAGTTATGTAACAAACTTCTCCCTTCATATACATTTACACATGACATTGCATTTAGTCTACACTTTATCACATGTTTTGGCTTTGGCTTGGTTCCTTTGCTATGAACCAATCCCTATACAGCCCGCTCTGTCCACGCACTGACCATGTCCGATGTACCCTTTACATCATCTTTACATTCCCGACTTACCTTATCCATTGTTATCTTGTCTATTGTAAATGTTTCCTGGGGGTTCCCCCTTATCTTAGCTAGTACAGACAGTCTGTGTCCACCCTGCTTATCTATTTATCTCCCAAGTAATGAGGCCTCACCTGTGTCCAGTTACTCATATTAAGCCAAGCCTACACAGATTAGTTCATCCTTGTGAAGAACACGTTCCCCCCTTCAATACTGCTGTCCAAGAGAGTGTTAGCTAGAAGGTTACAAAATTTAGACATGCCATATGGCAAAATAATCTTGTATACCTACACTTTTCCATTCATAAATGGAAATCTTTACTCAAGTCATGTCAGTCCCATCTTGTTCCCTCCTCAGCTCTTACCTCATTTTCAGCTTACAATTCCACTGCAGTCCTACACCCCAGCATGGAGAGGGAAGCAGTTTGTCGACGGAACTCCCTGTTTTCACATACTATGCACAATGGTAAATCCCCCTGCACCTGGCAGAACCTAAAATTCTGAAAATGCATACAGTGGCTGTATAATTGGTATATGTGAAAGTGCTCTTCCACTGTAACACTCAGTTCTTCAGCCATGTAGGTTTTGAGCTATTCCTGTCCATTGTACCAAATCCTAGATTATTAGTAGGTGTGTTTCAGCCTGTAATTTGTTTCACAATGTGAGTTCTGAATGCTTCTGTTCTAGTCTCTTTCAGCAAAGCGAGTCCATTATTTGGTACAATTTCAGCCCTGTGTCTCCATTGCAGGCTTTCCCACACATCTCCCTAGCAGGCACTCAGATCATTTACTCGCTGATGACATCAACAGCCAGGGGTTCTTGAATTCCATTTTCATGCAGTTACAAGGCAAGGAGCCACATTCAAGTATGTTATTTTACATAGGGCAGAGCCTGAGCCTGTGAAGGACTGAGTGCTCGCTGAGATGCAATAAGAACCCTAAACTTCAATAGGAGCAGAGCTGTCAGCACCTCTTGTCATGTGCTCAGTCCCTAACAGGATTGAGTCCATGGCTAAATCACTTCCCAAAGGTCACTGAGGGACTCAACAGCCGAGCCAAGAATTTGACTCAGCTCCCTGAATCCCAGTCCTCTGCCAACCATGAACACGAAACCATGCTCTGTTTACATGGAAAGCAAATGTTAACAGAGGCTGT
Source organism: Lepidochelys olivacea (assembly GCF_965140295.1). Classification (NCBI taxonomy): domain Eukaryota; kingdom Metazoa; phylum Chordata; order Testudines; family Cheloniidae; genus Lepidochelys; species Lepidochelys olivacea. Next base: position 205,545,760 of record NC_140412.1, on the reverse strand, counting down.
ATCTGCCTTGTGATTAGAGCCCTTTCATTCACTTCCCCTATTTAAGTTTTGTGTCTCCCTAGAAACACTAAGGGGAAAATTGTCACCCCTCGCCATATATGTGAATGGTGAATAACTTCTAACTATGTGTCTCCCACCTCCTGCATAGGAGGAGGGCTCAGCCTACCAATAGTGCTCTCCACCCTTCTGCTAGACCCTGTGGAAAGTGCCCTCGTTGCCATGCAAGGGGAGAGGGTGGAGTCTATACATAGCTGAGTTTATAATGATCCTTTCCTTATCTTTTCCACAGAGGCCCCTCTGCAGTGAGGATCTCCCTTCAAGAAAGGGTCAACCGAGCAGCCATGACCAAGGTGCTGTCCTTATTTAGGGCCAACTCCTCTCTCAAAGGACAAAACAAGGGAGGGCAAAATCCACAAACTCTGTTGCATGATCCGCTTCAGGGGGAAGTCCAATAAACTGGTTTAAAATCACACCATTAGTTATAGCACTGCAACTCTGCATGTAGACAAATCCTAGAATGATGGCAAAATAGAAAGGAACCTCTAGAATCCAGTCATCGTATTCTGTAATTTGCCATAGGGGATGCAGATGGGGAACATGAGACCTTCCTCCAAAACAGAGGCTAAATACAGAGTGGGAGGTAGGAATGCAAAGATACTGGCTGATCTGTTGTACCCCCTTCTGCATGCAATAAAAACATAATTTCCCAAGGTAGAAATGCCATTACATACACTCTGATCTTTAAATACAGAGAGAGATCTTGCCATGTGTTATTAGAAGAGACTGATGAGCCAAAACCCAAAAACAAATGGCAGACCAAACTCCATAGATAGTCCCCCTCCCTCACCTGCAAGGAAGCCAAAATAGCTCACCCTGTACACCACTGTTTCATCGGAAGCAGACATACTGCAACATACCCATGGCTTACTCTGAAGCTTGCATAGCAGCCCACTCTTGCTAGTTTGAGAATTGATTGCTGAGGATTGCATCAGGATTTTCTCCATGGCAATGCAAACTGCTTCTGCTCAGCCATCTGTCTAATCTATTGCCTTTTAAATTTCACTGTGTTTCTTGTCCTTGCATTTTGCATGCTGGTAAGTTGCATACATGTTCCCATTGCCGGATTTCTCAGTGACATACTTGGAGGTTTTCAGAAAGCTTCCTTGAAACCAAAGAATGTTTTTTTCATATATCATTGTAGCAATAAAGAATATTGTTTTTAAAAAAAATCAACTAAACCCTGGCAATTTTATTTTAGATTACTTGTGATAAAAAATGACAAGCTTATCGACATGTGCTCTGATTTTTTTTTGTAGTCACCATTCAAGCTGCTAATTCTGCTAATGAATTCTAGAGGGAGTTACAGAATAATGAATAATAATAATTAATAATTCACTTGCATTTCTATTGCATCTTTCATGTCAAAGGATCCAAGAGTGCTTTACAAGCTATATATGAAAATAATTGAAATGAGCCACCTCTGAGGATGGGGCAGTATGTAGCAGTTGTTTACAATTATCAACAGCACTACACTACAATCTAGATAGGGTACAACATTCATCTCAAGTGAAATGCTTTGTTCAGCTTGGACCAGAATCCAGGCAGATGTAGAGTATGCAGCATTACCCACTTATGTGATTTCATCATGATCACAATATATTTGGTGTTTATCTTAAAGCCCCAGCTTTTGGAGTCATGTGATTATGTGAGAACGTCAGGTTTCATTTTTAAAAATAAGTTTCTAGCCCTTATAGTTGAAGAGAAAATCTTGAAAAGGTTAAACCTAAAGGCACAAAAAGCCAGAAAGAAAATTAAAGTAACCCAACTGTATTTTTAAGCCAATTTAATGATTTTGAGGGGCCTGACTCATGGTTTTTGAAGGCTTGCAGTTGGTAATGCTGAGTATGTGCAGAACAGATATTTAAAATAAAAGCAGGAGCACATTCCATTGCTTTGGACATTATGTATGTATAACTTCCCACATGGAAAACAGGCAAGATGCAGCCCCCACAAAAATAGTCTTGGAGCAATACTAGTCCTTCTGGTCTTTTCCACTGTCACAAGTAAGCGGATGGATCCATGTAGTCACATCTCCAACATTAGAAGAATGACATTGCAACAGAGATTGGTTTAAGGACAACAGTACAAATCATTCCAATTAGAATCTTCAAAGCTAAAACCTTCTATATAAACCAGGGTCACAGATCATTAATTGTTAGGCTTAAAAATTCTGATGGTATTCTTTTATCATCTGTTACTATCAGGAGTTGTAATTCCTCCTCCTTTGTGTATAATTAGAGGTATACCAACATAGGAACTTCAAACCAGAATCATCTGAATATTGCAGGGGAGAGGGGCTGCTGGATTTGAATTTCTGAATTGAAAATTGTTGTTTTGGCTTTGGGCAGACTCCAAACCAAAAGGCGCTCATTCTTTGGTTCCAGTTTGGATGAAGCCGATAGCTTTTAAGAGCAGATTATGAAATGCGGATGCCTTAGCTGGACCTTAGCCTTGAAAATGAATCTTTAAAAATTCTTTCCTTCAGCCTTTCACTTTTTTAAAGAACCAAATTTCTCATGCTGCCACAAGGCTGTTTGTGTCACACACATTTCTGTCATTTTCCCTGAAAAAGGTCAAAAAGAAGAGTTACTGAGCACAGGAGATCACTGTTACTTCCCTTTGCAATTGGCTCAGGCTGCCAAGGGCAACAACCGCATTCAGCTATAGTGATCTTGCCTTTTTAGAGAACTATTCAAGGAAAGAGGAGGCGATAGTTCAAAATAAAAACATTCAGCAAGCTAAGGGGTGAACCTCTTAGCTGTGCTGTTTGATAGGATGAACACCAGAGGGGGTCAGCAGAACGGTGTCTCTCCAACTGCACAAAGAAAGCATCGGTGCAACCAGATTAGACGGCTCGAACACTATCATGCTGAATCTGACTATTAAAAATATCTTTCACATGCTGAATTTGTAGAGCACTGGGGTATGCAGCCCCTCAAAACAACAAGCCAAACATGATCAGGGCCAGAACACAGATATTGTATCAGACTGACCTGTATCATTATTTATTATTTGTATTACTGGAGTGCCTAGGAGCCTTAGACATGGATGAAGATCCTATTGTGGTGGGATCTGTGCAAACAGAACAAATGCAGAAGAAATAGATTGTTAACACTGTATCCTGTTTATAAAACACTTTTGGTCTGGACAGTATTACAGACAAAGTACAGTGCTTTGCAATGTATATTGGCCAGGTTTGCAAACTGGTCTCTAAAACTTGGACCTGCATATTTTGCACATGAAACTGTTTTCACTCTCTCTCTCCCTCCCCCCCCGCCCCAAAAAAAAGGACAAAAGAAAAGACGTTATCAGAGATGCTGTCAAAATGGGGCATATTTGGGACAAACATGTGAATGGGGCAACTCAAATCAAGGATGTGATCACTATGTGAAGCAAGAGGATGTCATGTGCAAGATCAACCATAGCAACTGGGAAACAGGAGGCTCACACAACAATTTAAAGGAAAAGTCCCAAGATACTTATTCCTGCTGCCAGAGGAAAGAAGAAATCATTGGACAGGTTATGCTTTGTTCAGGATACCAGCAAGAACTATAGATAGACTGTCAGATGCTGCACTGTAGAAAACACGGCATGTCACATCCTGCAGGGAGCCACGGAGAATAATAGCAATGAATTGCCCAATTCTGGGGTTCACCAGCATTTTACCATAAGTGCTTCCACACAGCAAGGAAGTATGGCCAAGTTAACTGGAAAAAATGTTTGCTCTGTTATCCCCACAAGAAAGTAATGGCATTATGGGACACAGGTGCTCAGGAATCAATGATAATAAATGGAAAGAGGTCCATTTCCTGGAGCTAGACATAAGACCCATTGAAGAACTGTTAGATATTGAAGAGAAATAAGGTGTAAAAGCAGTGAATGGCAATGAACTCCTTTAGAAGGCTGGATCAAAGCAGAGTTGCATGCATTCTGAGGGGCATTAGCATTTCCGTGGATCACCCTAATAACTATTTCAATTATACTGAAGTCCTATCTCCCAGTAATTCACCAGCATAGGAACACATATCTTGTCAATATGATTACTAGCAGAGATAGGATGACCAGATGTTCCAATTTTATTGGGATAGTCCCAATATTTAGGGCTTTGTCTTACTGTGAGTATTACTCCCTACCCCAGTCCTGATTTTTCATACTTGCTATCTGGTCACCCTAGGCAGAGACTCTGAGTGAATCAAGTCCAACATTTTAGTCCTAAAGGATCCCAAAATACTTTTTGCACTGGACAAACAGGAATCATATAATCTGCCACTGAAGTGCAGGTACCTCTTTTAATATCCCATATTTACAATCTGTAACAACTTAGAACAGAATTCCAGGAAAGTAGTATTTCAAATCCAGATGAAAGACCAGACAGACAATAATGGTCTGCATTGGAATTTGGCCAGAATATTGGCTGAACATCCCTATCCTGGCAAAAAATGCCTTAGGCTCGCTCTTTAATGATCATCAATGGCCAGAAGCTCTGTTTTAAATCTTAGCCAAAAGATTCTAATGAAACCAAACATCCTGTGATTGTTCCTGCTAGGCCTGAATGGGAGAAGCTACTTGAGAAATATGACTTTGCTGTTTGTTAGGTATTGTGTTTTAAAGATCTGAAGCAAGGAACAGAGTCCCAGCACCTCTTTCATTTGACTAGAAAACAAAAGTACACAAGTGTTGAAAGAGAAAGAAGGCTAAAGGGAAAGGGAATGTGAAAGAAATAAGAAGCTTAGGATGGACGGGGATGGGGAAAGAAAGTGATGATTGAGTAATGTTCATCCTGCTTATTACTATTTTGTGTAATGGGCCAACTCAGTCCTGGGTTGCAGGATTACACTCTTCCCACGAGGAGCACCATCTAGAGGGAGTACAGACTTGTGCCAAAAGAGGCTTATGTCTCTATTTTGAATTTTGTACTTAACTGTGGTGCATAGTTGTTTTTCTCCCAGCAGATCATTTGCAGGATGGGTGTGTGTTGGCTTCACTGTCAGCAAAAAGAACATCCAAAATCCATAACCACATAATAACATCTGGGTGAAGTTTAGCCAGCCGCAGATTTGGGAGCAGATTTCAAATAAAGGCAGCGTGTTTTCCCTCATAACTTCTTTATTTGTTGTTTTCACACTTTCAGTTCTCAGAAACTGTTGGTCAGACAGTCGTACAAATACAGCATAAGCTCAAACAAAGACCAATGTATAGTAAAAACAGGGGATTCACTAGAATTTATAATATAATGTAAAACTTAGTGATCTTGTTTACTAATCTGCATATAGTGGCTGCCTCTATCAGAGTGAAATTCACCCAGCTATGGAGGGCCTTTACTTAAGCCATACATTGGATTGCATGGCAAGGAAGGCATTGATGGAGGGCTCCACAGGAGACTACTGCACCCCCAGAAAACTGTGAAGGAAAGCTCAGCCCTGGTGCAGAAGAGCCCCCTACAGGGTTTGCTGGAGAAAGGTGTATGGGATCTATGTTTACAGACGTGGTGACCCCAAATTTCTGCACAGCAGACACAGAGGGGCAGTGACAACTGAAAGTACCCCTGGGCTCCACATACACTGGTGGTCAAGGAGTGACTGTCCTTTGTGGCACTTGCTTAGATTATTCCCAAAGTCATGTCACATTGTAGATTCAACATGGCTAATGTGAAGCTTACCAACAGGTTGCTCCTGATTATCTGAATGCCAAAGGGGCCATGAATAGTTTGGATAACAAAAGTTTAGCTACTGCACTGTATTGTACGTTTCAGAGTTCTCCTCTTAGTGGAAAAATCTTAGAAGGTGGACCCCTCTATCCCATCCAGGCACTGGATTTCGATTTCTAGCACCACAAACACTATATAAATCTCTGTCAAGCAAAAGGAGAAATACAGACATATAGGACTGTAAAGAAAGCCTATTAATAGCACACTAAAGTTCTTTGTATAGTTTATGGTGCTTTGCAGCAGATACAAAACTAAGAATGCATACTTAGGAATGGCAGCATCCCATGAATGTCCATACTGCTACAGACAAAGCTACAGCTTTTAATTTGCAGCACAATGACCTGACATATATCAAGGAAGCTATATTTGCCTACTGAGGCCTAGGAATTTTCCAAGACACATCCTAGTCAATCTTTTTGAAAGCTAAAGTTGGTTGGAATTTGAAAATGTTTCTCTTTTTCTTTGGCTTGCAGGCAAAAAGCCATCACATTTTGTTCATGCTACAAGTGCATAGGAAATCCACTCCACATCTGGACAACTAAATTGACTGGAGTTACTCAAGCTTTGATGAAAACACATTTAATGTTGAAAGAAAACACTGGTAAGGCCAAAAAGGTGAGATGGTGGCTTATATCAAATCAAAGTCTTTCATAAATTCAGAACAGTGCACATGTGTATTTTTATTTGCAGCATGCAGTTTTTGCTTTGAGTCTCATCAATTTGAAACATTCGTATTGCTCCATGCACTTACATTTTGAGAATCATCATCTTTTACTTCTTTTTTAATTAACAGGATTTCAAACTGTTGAGATAATTTTCAAAGATGATAATGGTTGGCACATATGTCTGTATACAGCATTCCATCACTTGATCTCTGAAATGCTTTCATAGATAGCAGACATTTCACTGCTTTCTTTCCTATGGGAAATGATGTCCCCCCCCTAAATTTCTCTTCTCATATTTTGCTGGAGGGCTTGTAACCTAGTTGCAAGTGCTTGCTGCGGTAAATATGTTTTCCAACTCTTTCTGGTGTGAAATTCCAGGTACAGTATTATGTCAGATCAGATATTTGTGAAAAAATGTATGTTGGCTCCAAAAGAAAAGAACAGAAAAATCATTCTAACCCTGCCAGGAAAATATTTTCCCCCTTCAGCATGAAAACAAAATGTAGAGTCAGCCGAGAGAGCTGTTGATTAAAGAAAAAGTAATGCTCTTTGTTTTTCTCTTTTTTAAAAGAAAAAAGATATTTAAAAGCTCTTTGGGAGCTATAAACAAAAAGAAGCTAGTTTGTTGATTTCAATGAAATCAAGTCAGATTTTACTGGCATGTCATACTGCTACTAATATTAAGGACACTTTTACCGTCAGTGCTATTTTTGGCAATGGAGCTAGACAAAAACTAAGTTAGAAAATAACTTGACAAGAATATAATACAAAACTATTTTATTGGCTTAGAAGTTACTCCCTCCTTTATCTTTCTTGCAGGCAGGCGCAGTTTCTATGCTAAGTAGAAAGCAAAGTATTAAGGCATAGGCAAGCTTGGCTGTTTATTGTCATTACATTTTATTAAACTGGCTACCTTGCAATAAGCTTGACAAAGGCCAAATAAATACAAAAGAAAAGAAAAAGAAAAGAAAACCCTTTGTTGGGTATCAAAGCAATGACAGAATTTCATATACGTGTAACATAACTACACAGGCAGAATGGTGCGTTTTTACAGCTACTGTGGGATACCCCAGGTCTCATTGAGGGCCCAATCCTGTTAATATTGAAGTAACTAGTAAAATTCCCACTGACTTCAATATGAGCAGGGTGGTACCCGTAGGCTGCTGTTTCCTTATATAGACAGCCAAAGTAGCTACTTAGAATGTCCTGATTTGGGGAGGAAAGTCTCTACACTGAAAACATACATTGGCCTATCTACCTCTCTTGGGGGTGAAAAATCTACACCCCTTAGTGATGTAGCAATGAAGACCTAGTCCCGGTGTAGACAGTGCTAAGTGAGTGGAAGAATTCTATCACCTCGCAAGGAGGTGGATTAACTACAGTGTCAGGAGAACCCCTCCCGTCACTGTAGCAAGTGTCTACACTGAAGCACCCCAGTGGTGCAGCTGCAGCTGTGCCGCCGTAGCATTGTAAACATAGACAAACCCAGAGTGCTGACTTCACATTTACCCTGTGCACCGGCGCTGCTGCACTCAGGTTAGGGAGAAGGGCGACCAGATGTCCCCACCTGAAGGGAAAATTCTGACCGTCAAGAAGAGTTCTTTCCACCCTGTACATCACCACTGGTAGTAAAGGTTCTGCAGAGCAAATTCTGCCCTCGGTTACACATGTACAGTCAGTTACCTACAATCTACTCAGGAATAAGAAAGGGAAAACTAGGGGGAAAAGTAAAACAGGAATTAACAATTCTTACCAGTTAGGAGACAGGGCAATGCAACAAGCAGCAGTTGGATATAAGATGACCATTTCAGGGCTAGAGCAGGCTGTATCTGCCAAATTTAAAGGGCAAATGACCCCCAACCCTTCCCCAAAAGGCATGCTGAGGAAAAAAAAAAATCAGGAAAGCGAGTAGGGATCCAATGGCCATACAGAAAGGTGCACTTGGGAAAAGTGGAGGTGGTGTGCTTAATCACTACAACATCACATTGTGATTGTCTTCAGTGGTTATGCAAAGAGGTAACTGATTAGCTACATGCAACACAACTGAATTTCACCCTATGTGCTTTAAGGAATAATTGTGTGTCTTTCATTATTGTGCATCTGACAATACATTAATTATAAATCATAAACATTTGTTCAATAATAAATCCAATGTTATAGCTTCCTGATATTACAAACTAGAAGACTTTGCCAGGGGTCTGTAGACATCATTTCTTTTTCAGAGGATAGTGCTAGGAGATCATGGTATTAGCATTGACAATTTTCCCTTCGTCAAATTCTTCCAGCTACTTTTCAAAACGTTTATGTTGCCTTCATTTGTTTTGAGCTTTCATCTTCCTTATCTGGTTTTGTCCAAACCTCAGAACAAGAAAAGAGCCTCTCAAACAGTCATGGAGAAATTCAGGCAACTGGTAGGGTTCATTACTACAGATCGGCACCATATGCAACTTTTTGTTATGGACACATTAAGGGAGAATCTTACCACTGATTGGATGGAAATAAATGTCAGTGTGATTTCTCCACTGTTACTACTGCAATAGAACTGCTAACAAAATATCCCTTCCTCTATACAATTACTAAAGTCAGCCAATGTCTATGTAATAGGATTGTTAGGCTAGTCACCAATAGCTCTGCAAGTACAAAACCAACTTCTACATCCTAACAAAAGCAATTTGGTAGCTTGGTAAACTTACAAAACATTTCTGTAAGGTCAAAAGAAAACACTACTTTGGGACTATTAAGCTTTCTTCTGAGATCCTGAATTTCAGTGCAAACCTCTTCTTCCCAGCACACACTCCCATAAAGTTATATTTGAAAGGGATACTGGTAAACCATATCAATTCATATGCTATTATATATACGTTGCAAAGATTATTCACTACAACACCAGAAGGTTAAGAGCTGTAACATTTTAAAGTAACAATAGCAATCAAGGGGCCAGATGTTAACAGTCTCTGTAACGTGTAGAGGACTTTTTTCATATGGATCTTTACCCACAACACTCTTCCATGCAGGAGAGGATTTAGTCATCTCCACTACCCCATTTCCTGCCCTTTCTGTGCAGTCCTGGGTCTGCAATGAGGGAAGGGAGGAGACTGAGCAGGCCAGAGGCAGCGGTGATGCATATTTTCCCTGCTCTATTCTCTAGCCCTACCGACCTTAACTGAAAAAGGTAATTCAGTCTCAAGCTGTATTACCCCCCACAGCTGGGTGTCCTGGATGCTGCTGCCAGCAAGGGAATGTATCTAGTAGTGTGGCTCCAAAGGAGCCATGCTGAAAGGTGGATTGGGGGGAAGGGCCTTTGGGGACAGAGCTAGTGTGGGGGTACAGGGCCTCCATGTGGTTAGCCCTGGCCTCTGTGTGGATTCGTAGCGATCCGCTAGGTTAGGAGGAAGGCTGTGCACCTTGTTGGTAGGGGGAGGGAAAGTTTTGGCCCACCAGTGAGGCAGTGTGGGACAATCTTTGCAAGAGATTCCATGAAGAGATTTTGGCTCAGAAAAACTGTCCTGGGATTTTAACAGGGGAAGGGACAATCTGGTCGAGGTTGGTTCTTCTAAATCTCTTGGAATTTAGTTTTCCTTTCTGCGTTGATACTTCTATTTATCATAACTTGAGTGGTAGCAATATCTATTATTAAGATGGCCTAATACTTTCCACTATAATCCTCTGTTTCCAGTTGCTTGTAACTTTGCCAAACTTTAACCTTTAACGCTGAAGTTTTCCATACTTGGTCTCTGCCTACAGTTGATTTTTTTTTTTTTTAAATTTGATGCAAAATGGGTCAGCTGCTTTCAAGAACAAAGTTAGTGAATTTGGCAAAGAAAACAATACAAAACACAAACAAACCCCCAACACCACATCCCCTCCCCCCACACACACACAACCCCCACCTATTTGTAAAGATCACCTCAGGGTTTTGGAGCAGGAAGTTGGAATTTGGTAGGGAGACCGTGCTGAGGTCGGAGAGGTGCCCAGCATTGTCCCCATCAAAATCCACTGAGATTCAGCTTAGTCACAAGCCATAGAAAATTGCCACTTATACACTAATCATGATGCTCTTGGGCTACTCTAAGCTTATAGCATCATTTAAAAGTGATGTTAGGAAGTTCTATCGCTGTATAGGAAACAGACAAAATTCACGCACCTGTATCAAAATACCATTTGGGCTAAGGGAAGAAGCACTGGGTTGGGAGCCAAGAGACTATGAGCCCCTTTTCTTCAGTCTGTGAAGGGGTCACTTTGTTCGGCTTATGCATTGTGAGGAGACGTGGCGGAACAGAAATGCCTAAATAAAGGAAGTTCTTAAGTTTGCCCACTGATAAGCATATACTATGATACAGGGTAAATTTTTCAAAAGGACATAAGTGACTTTGAATATTAAATCCCATTTTTAAATTTATGCTCCTAAGTTGCGTTGAAAGTAAATAGAAATCATGCTCCAAAGTTCTTACATCACATTTGAAAATGGGATTTAGGCTCCTAAGTCACTTGGGTGCTTATTAAAATTTTACCCAGTCTTTAATTATATGATCACATACAATTTTCCCCTCACAGGATGCCTGTCTCACAAAGACTCTGGTTCAGCAGAGGAGTTAGGCATGTGTGAAAGGTCCCATGATCTATATGTATAGTTATGTAGGGTAGACATCAACACTATAATTAGGGTCAAACTGAGCCACTGAATTGCAAACTCCTCGCTTCAGTTTTTCTGAATTTTTCTTTTGAGATGAACTTTCTCCTGCTTGTTCTCAGCCCAAATGGGATTTGTTTTTAAGAGCCTCACCTAAATCAACCCAGCTTTTAGAGTTGGAGGTGAAAGATTACGTACTTTCTGCTATTTTTAAAAAAATTGTTCAGTTACGTTTTTGAACCTGTTAAAACAAATTTTTGTTTTGTTTTGTCTGAAAAAACATTTGGTTTGAAAATTAGGATGTATTTGGTTTACAACAGATATTGAGTAGACTGCAAACATCATACATAGAAATCTGATGTGGTCTTTATGGTATTGTCCTATAACAGGATGCACAGCAAACTTCTAGAGGATACCACAGCTCTTCCCAATGAAAAGCTTCTTTGGGAGTCTTGGCTCAGATCCTGCAAACACTTCAACACATGCCTAACTTTACTATTGCAAGTAGTCCCATTAACAGCAATGGGACTACTTGCAGTAGTAAAATCATGCACAGGTATAAGTACTTGCAGGATAGGGGCCTCAAGTTGTATATAACTTTCTTTTCTCCCTGTATGCTCCAAGACTTAGTACTAAAGTAATGCGTTTCCTTTTTCTATGAGCAGAGCAAAGCACCACCAGATAAAGGATTGTAAGCTCTTTGGAACACAGCCTGTTTTGGTTCTGGGTTTGCACAGCACCTACCGCAGTAGGGTACTGACCCAAACTGTGGGGAGTCTAAAAGAAAATTCAATGAGGGAAAATGTTTCCCTAGAGGATTCAACTCCAGATACACTGGGAAACCCTTACCTTGGACTGGTGTCTAGTGGACTGTACTACAGACAGAGACTTTGGAAACTTGTCATACCAATACAGAATTTATTTGATTTTACTTCCAGCCCTGTGCTCATTTCTATAGAGCATGTTGTGACCCGGGGTGCCTAGGGCAGCCCTCACTGACAATGACAAGGTCAGGACAAGCTGCAAAAGGGAGCACAGACACTCCCCAAACTAGTGGTTAATACTGAAGTTAAGCTCACCCACCAGTCACAAACTGTGCTTCTGATCCCCCACACTGGTTATCGAGAAGCTAAAAAAAGAAGTCACACAGCCCCCTTTCTTGCATTCCAGTTCTCTGGCTCCCAATCAGCACATAGGTCCAGTACAGCGAGAAGTTATTTAAAAACTCTGCTTACTATATAAAATGTTCTTCTGACCCCAAAGAGCCAACCATGTTACCAGGTCAATATTAGTTTGGATCTTACTCAAAATACTACACTGCCAGCCAATCCTTTAGTGTCTAAAACTAAAGGTTTATCATAAAAGAAAAGGAGAACAAAGAGTTGTTAAATTGTCAAGTAATCAGATACATACATAGACTACAACGTCCATATATCAGGTTCTTAGCAGTGTTGGTGAGTTTGCTGGCTTGAAAGTCCCTCTGAATCACATTGATAGCTTGGATGGGCCATTTAGTCCTTTCTTCAGAGTTTCAATTTGTACTTCAGAGGTAAGAAGCAGCTGCCTTTTATATTCTTTTGCCATGTAGCTGGTACTTCCTGTGTCTGAAAATACGCTTCACAGCAAATGGCATGGAAAAGCCTTAGAGTTCTCTGTCCACAAGCATGCCCCTACATGTCTTGCCTACTCATAAGGTGTAGCCCCACCTTCTCTCAATGGGTCAGTTATATAGCTGATGACACTTGATGGCCTATCGAACAGGCTAAGCAGTGCTGATGCCAATCTGCCTGGGGGTGTCACCCAGAAACACAGCACAAATTTGGAAATACAGATATACCCTACATATCTATAACCCATAATACAAAGGTGATACAAACAAGATCCTATGCACCGACATTCCACTTCCCCAGGGGGTGCTCGACCTCCTTGCTGCCCCAGGTGCCCCCACCACTCCACACCTTCCCCCCAAGGCCCCACCATGCCCTGCCTCTTCCTGCCCCTGAGTGAGCCCGGACCTCGCTCCTTCCCCTCCCCTCAGCACTTCCTGCATGCCACTGAACACCAGAGAGCGGCGGGCGGGAGAGGTGATGATCGGCGGGGCTGCGAGTGGGCAGAGGCATTGTGGGGGAGGGGAGGTGCTGAACCACGGGACTGCCGATGGGTGCTGAGCACCCACTATTTCTTTCCCATTGGTGCTCCAGCCCCGGAGCATCCACGGAGTCGGCACTTATAAACAAGATCATCATACTTGGCAAATCCTAACATTTTTACAGATAGCTTACATGGCATATCTGGTCAGATTCCTTGCAATTTTATAATATTGGTATCAACAATATCATGAAGTGTCTCCCTGATTCAATACAGCTGCTTCTGAAACCAGTGGCTTTAGCTAATTTGTGAAGGACACTGTGTGACGTTGCACCCCATAATGCTTTATGGAAATATACTTATGAATGTATATATGACATAACTGGAATGTCATATGCTACATATGTCATGTAACATATCTCTGCAAAGGTTATGATCTACTGAATATATTCATCCTATTTGTATGCATGTATCATTTTTGTATTCGAAGTTATGAATATTGGCTGTGTACTTGTTTGATTTTTAAGTAGCCTTAGTAAGGTCAGCTTCTTAAGAAAGGAATTTGCAAGTTAAGTGCCCCATCAAGAAACAGTTAACAGACAAGGGAACCTTGGAAGACTCCAATCCACATAAGAAGTCTACCTGGGAACATTCAAGGAGCCTGTAAGCAATGGCTGCCACTTGTAAGGAACTGAGTTGTGCATGCACATGTGACTTGCCCATGTGATTCCAAAACTCCATCTTGGAGCTGGATTCTGTGTAGGAGAGAGGAGGGGGTCTCCACCCACAAGAGAAAGTCTATTTAAGCCCCTGGGAGACCCTTCCATTTTGTCTGCAGCTGGCTCAAGAGATGCCTCTCCACCTCCAAAGGATACCTGAAAGAAACTGAACAAAGGACAGTAACCACAGGGGTTTGAGTGATTGCTGGACCCAGACTAGAAGGAGGCTAGTCTGTAAAAGGAGTTTACTGGAACATCTCTGAAGGTGAGATTTCATCTGTAATCACTTTCTTACTGTATTAGGTTTAGACTTGCATGTTTTATTTTACTTGGTAATTCACTTTGTTCTGTCTGTTATTACTTGGAACCACTTAAATCCTACCTTTTGTATTTAATAAAATCACTTTTTAAATATTAATTAACCCAGAGTATGTATTAATACCTGGGGGGGGGGGAAGCTGCTGTGCATCTCTATCAGTGTTATAGAGGGCAAACAATTTATGAGTTTATCCTGTACAAGCTTTATACAGGGTAAAATGGATTTATTTGGGGTTTGGACCCCACTGGGAGCTGGGCATCTGAGTGTTGGAAACAGGAACACTTCTTAAGCTGTTTTCAGTTAAAAGCTGCAGCTTTTGGGTGCATGGGTCAGACCTGGGTCTGTGTTTGCAGCAGGCTAGCGTGTCTGGCACAACCGGGCAGGGTTCTGAAGTCCCAAGCTGCCAAGGAAAACGGGCTCAGGGGTAGTCCCAGCACATCAGTGGCAGTCCCAAAGGGGGTTTCTGTGATCCAACCCAGCACACAATGCAAGCAAAAGTGTTCTACAGGCCTCCAAAAGACAAGACCAGAAGAAAAAAAACAGAGCTGATTTCAGTCCTGGTGAAGGAGACTTAAGGACTTGTCCACACATACAGTGCTGCAGCTGTGCTGCTCTAGCGCTTCAGTGAAGACGCTACTATGCCAGTGGGAGAGCTTCTCCCATCATGGTAGTTAATCCACCTCCAAGAGAGGCAGTAGCTATGTTGATGGGAGAAGCTTGCCTGTCGACGTAGTGCTGTCTACACTGGGGGTTAGGTCAGTCTAACGAAGTCACTCCGGGGTGTGGCTATTTCACATCTCTGAGCGATGTAGTTATACTGATGTAAGTTTATAGTGTGGACCTGTAATGTAGAGTTAGGAAGAGCTCTATTCTGAATTTCTCAGCACTGAATTGTTCTCTCCTCCTCCTGGCATACTTGTGTGGGAAGCTGTGAATCAAAGAGCACAGAACAAATAAAAGCTTCCTATTTATAGCTATACAAAGAACCAAAAAAAAAAAAAATAGATAGAGGGCATGCATACTACACAGTGAGGGCCAGATGTGTGAATCAAAAATGATTTCTCACTTAGTGAAATAAATGCATTTACAGTATCAAGAGTATCAGCTATTCCTGTGGACCTAAATGTTTGCTTACTGCTTAAGGTGTCATAAAGCACTCTGTGATCCTCAGAAGGAACAAGTGGTTTCTAAAATGAATGTCCATGTTCTATGTGAGGATTCAAACTATGGCCCTGACAGTGCAATCAGCTCTATACAGGCTGACCCCAGGCCCCTAACTCTTATTATAGCTAAAACCTTTGAAAGCCTAAGCTTTAACTCCACCAGCTTAGTACACACTAAAGCACAACTTGCCTTGTCTTGATTAGAATGTGTTAGTTAGATCAAGTTAGCGAACAAGACACCTTTAAACATTAATCCAGACAATGCCTTAAGTCATTCTAGTGCTGTACAAACCCACAGCAGATTAAAATTCAAAGCTTTTAGCTGTTATAGGGCATCCTGTGAGAGTCCAGGGATTGCATGAATTGAGTGAAGCTCAATGCAGCATCAGGGCCACAATTTGAATTCTGACACAGAACGTAACTATATTCACTTTCAGGACCACTTTTAAAAACAAATCTTCCTCAGTGACAATCCCTTCCAACTGAATGCATTAATACTCAAGCACACCCAGTTTGAGAATATATAATTCCCTGAGCTTGATTAGAGCTGGCCACATGAAAGAGCTTTTTTAATTGCACTTTACCATCACACTGTACTATGGTCTTTGGGTAACATTAAACATAAAAGCAAATGCGTTACAGCTGTTCAGAGACTAGTGAGAGTTTGAAATTACACAGGGTTAGTTTTGGAACTCTCAGGTAGACACTATTAAGGCGAAAACCTTCATGGCAAATGCTATTATTCTAAAGCATTTGAACGTCCTTTACACCCCTTTAACTTTTTTTTTTAAAACTGAAACGTAATGCTAGATGCATGAGTGTAGACCTGCTGAAGTAGAAATGATACCAAGTATATAATATTATCTGTGTAAGAGCTGAGGATTTGAAGGAAAGGAAGACAGTATCATTCCCATTTTACAGATGGAGAAATGGAGGCATAGATAGTGATTTGACTTGCTGAAGACCACACAAGAAGTTGGTGTGACAGAGCTGGGAATAGAACCAAACTCTCCTGGCTCCTATTCTAATGCCTTATCTATCCACTGGGCCACTGAGCAAAATGAAATAAATTGTATCTTTGCAGTCATGGAAGTCAAGGAATTAACAATTCCGTGACTTCGCTTCAGCAGCTTCAGTCAAGGCTGGGGCTGTGCCCCACCACCCCATGGCTGTGGCCAGGGCTCTGAGCCCTACCCCATCCCCCTCAGATTCAGTTGGGGCTTTAGCCACTGCTGTGTGCCCCTGCCCCATGGTTCAAGCCAGGGCTAAAGCTGGGGCTGTACATTCTTGCCTGGGGCTGTGATGGGGGCTGGAGCTGTGCCCCCCATGGCGGTGGGGCTGGAACTGTCCAGTCCCCCACACGGGGCTCCAGCAGTCATTCCTCCTCCCACCCCACCTATTTCTCCCCCCATTAATTTTAGTAAAAGTCTTAGACAGGTCATGGCTCCCGTGAATTTTTGTTTATTGCCTGTGACCTGTGTGACTTTTACTAAAAATAACCATGACAAAATCTTAACCTTAGCTATGACATAGCCCTTTGGATCATATGAAAAGTGAAACTAGTCCAGTAGCTTGTAATGGCCTCTGTTCTGCAATAGGTCATCTTGCGTTCTGTTGATGATCTCCTCCTGTGTGTCTTATATAGCTCAGACAGAGAAAAACCATTAAACATAAATCTTTATATGGAGTCTTTGTATAGTCCTTTCAAAGCCGTTCGTTGAATTTGAAACCCAACAACCATGGCAGTGGCAAGGGTAAAGAAACCAAGCATGTGTATTACATAATAAGAGTTAATGGTGCTAAGATGACAATGAAGAGATGGTGACTGTCACTGCGAACACTCCATTGTGTATTGTGGAACTGGCTGGAGCTTCAGCTCAGCCACCTTAATATATTCTTATAGTCAGAAAGACCCTCCTTCCTCTTTGACTAGGAAGTAAATAGTTAATGGAGGGGGAATCCTTCATTGGATACAACCCAATCTTAACTTCATGGTCACATAGTATGGCACTACAATTTTTGAAGAGAAAAACTGCCTTAAGCCTCCTTGCAAAGCTTGAGACCACTATCACATAGCAGTAGCCTGCTTGAACAATAATGCATTGAGTACTAATCCCTGGCTGCAGTAATCTAGCATGAAGGTTTTGAAGTTGTGAATGACCACAAAAACAGAGGGGAGAGAAAGTCAAAACTCTCCCCATATGAAAAAGTAATAAAGTAAGAGAGACATCATTTGTCTTGTTTATACAGTGCATGGTTCTCTCTCTTTTGCTACGGTCTTGGCCATTCAGCTAAAAGGCTAAAGTTAGTTTTTACTTCAGATTGAATTACTAGCAAGTCTTTTCACAGCAAAGCTGGGAATGCATGACTGTGGCAAGAGCAAAACAAACTGAGAAGTGGAAAAACTATTGATAGGAAACACTTTAGAACTAGTGTCATAGCAGCAAGGTAAGAGCTAATATCATGGAGTGTCACGGAGTCCCTGGGCGATGCTCTGGAACTGCTCCCCATGAAGCCAGTCAGGACTCTGGGGTAGTCGCCTTTCTGTGAGCAGCCTGTCTTCAGGACACACAGCTCACACAGCTTCCACCTTCCTGGGTCTGACCTCGGAGCATTCAGCATCCTCTGCCCCTCCGTGTGCTTCCCCCCAGCGAGTCCGCTCAGGCGGGGCTCCTGGGGAAGCCAGAGGGTCCTGCACCCCAACTTCGCAGTCAGACGTGACTCTCAGCCAGCCAGTAAAACAGAAGGTTTATTAGACGACAGGAACATGGTCTAAAACAGAGCTTGCAGGTGCAGAGAACGGGACCCCTCAGCTGGGTCCATTTTGGGGGGCCGTGAGCCAGACAACCACGTCTGCCCTTCACTCCATGTCCCAGCCAGCCCCAAATTGAAACTCCCTCCAGCCCCTCCTCCTCTGGGCTTTGTCCCTTTCCTGGGCCAGGAGGTCACCTGATTCCTTTGTTCTCCAACCCTTCAGCTCTCACCTCGCAGGGGGGGA
Source organism: Lepidochelys olivacea (assembly GCF_965140295.1). Lineage (NCBI taxonomy): Eukaryota > Metazoa > Chordata > Testudines > Cheloniidae > Lepidochelys > Lepidochelys olivacea. Next base: position 205,527,411 of record NC_140412.1, on the reverse strand, counting down.
AGGGCCCAGGCCATCAGTGGCCAGGAAACAGGGTGTCGGCCATTCTCTGTGTCCAGACCCCTGCACACACCTGCCCTCTAGGGCTCTGCAATGACCATACACCCTTACCCCACCACCTAGATACTTAAGAACTGCATAGGGGAAACTGAGGCACCCCCACACTATTCGGAGGAAACATTAAGAACAGGCCCACTTCGTCACACATGGTCATAATAATACTTAACATTTACATAAATACTTTACATTTACATAACCCCATCCATCCGAGCATTTCAAATGACTTTGAATTAATGAATTTAGCCTCACAGCATCTGTATGTAATTCAAAATTACATTTATTTGGAAAAATCAATTTGCTCAGCTGTAGAAAAAACTGTACCGGTTTAGTAAAAAAGATTTTCTAAAATAAATGTCAAGATAGCTTTAAAAGGTACATCCCAGAATACTGATCTCTAAGCACTGAGAAGTTTGACACCTGAAAAGGCATGTGGCAGTGTATGCACACACCATCTCCTGTCAGGGTGAATAGCAGTGTGCTGACACTGCAAGTACTGTCTACTACACTATCCTGGGCCTCACCACGTTGAGGTCCAATGCTCAGAGTCAAAGCAGCAGCCTTTGGGTTCTGGGCTGCATGGCCTAGCAGCCAGAGTCAACACCATGGACCTTGAGTGCAGGGCAGTGTGGCCTACCGGCCAGAGTCAATATAGACGCCCTCAGGTACAAGGCAGTGTGGCCTAGTTGACAGATCTGGGGGGCTACCCCCAGAGGGGGTGGCAGTCAGGGGACCCAGGCCCACCCAACTCCACCAGGTCCTGACCCGGGGCCCTAACAATGGTGGAGTGGTCCACCACTGGGTCAGCAGGGAATTCAACCACAACACACTGAGCGTACATGGGTGGGAGATACCACTCACTCACCCACCCTCCCTCCCTGGTTCACTTCCTACTGGGCTTTCTGATGCTGCAGTCCATAGGGCATTTGGGTCTTGGGGCTTCTCAGCACAGGTAACTCCCTAGGACTTCGATGGCAACAGGTCTCCAATCCAGGTCTCAGGCAAGTGTTGTAACACTCTTAGGCTGGAGCCTCCACCAAGCATCCTTCCTCCTTTGGCAGTCTGCCCAGACTGGGCTGGGCTGCTCTCCTTTATACTAGCACAGCAGTTGGAGCATGCCCAGCATGGTCTGAGGGGTGGGACTTCCTCCACCCATAATGTGGGATTAACCCTTTCCTGCCTAGTGCGGGTATGCACACCCTGTCACAGGGCTGCTCTGGACGCAGATAAGCAAGCTTCCAATAGAGTTTGAATCAGAATGATTTAGCAAAGGAAAAAGATTTCTTCTTACTTTAACAGTAGCATATGATGCTTTACGAGTGTCAAATGTTGAACCATCTTGTATGCTGTGACATGTATCTGTCTGTAATCTCTTGTCCCAGGAAAAAAAGCCTGTATGCTGCTAAGAACCAGTTGTACCACTTAGTAAAACATGGCTGCTCAAACTGAAATGTTCGATGGACAATTTTGACTTCTCTAGAAAGTGCCAGGGCTTGATTCTTTTCTCACCCCAATGTAAATCAGGACTAACTCCACAATGGAACTGTAACAGTGTAAGGCTGGTACAACTGAAAAGAGAATTGGGTCTTGTGTCTCTAGGCACCAAAATTGTTAAAATTGGGTTGGCCTCCCTTTTTTTTGGTCACAATTTACTCTGGTTTAGTTTATGTTCATTTGAAACTACTTGGGTAGGGCTGTGATAGAATTTGACACATATAGTTTTCTAAAATTGTCTGGATGCGTGCAATGGGATATAACGATATTGTAAAATATTTTAGACACTAAATTGCATTGCTGCATAAAGTTGTTCAGGATAACACCAAAGCATGTCTGACGATGTGTTCCCTGATGCTCTGGCCCCAAGGACTCTGGTCTCACCAGTACGTTTGGTAAATGTCTTTTTACTTCATTTTCCCTCTCAATAGAGAGTATGATAGATAGGTACATCATTAAACTATTTCTATGTATGTCACTTGTATGTTCAGATAATTAAACTCTCAGTCTATCTCATTCTCTCAACACGCCATAGTCACCCAGGGCCTGGTCTGAACTAGTATGATTGGATGATGACCCTCGATGGTCAGAAGAAAGGACCGTTCTGCGATTTTCCATCTGCAGTACATTGACATTCAAACTCTATGAATCAAGAAAAACAACATTTTCCCCTCCACTGGGTTATTTCACATGAACCAAATGTATTTCTGGGTCTGTTCAGTGGAAGAGCAAGAGAGCCCTCCACTTTCAAACTATCCCATTTTTTTGTTACTTTCAAGTAACTTTTTAAATAGACATGGGCAGCAGCCATAAAATGTCCTGTACACAGTGGGCCAAGTGTTAATGTCTTTTCTCACTCAGGCAAAGTTCCCACTGTCTCTTCCAATGGACTATACCTGAGAAAGGACTTCCCTTTTGTAAGCTAATAGAGCCATAAATCATCAAAAGTATGTGAGTTTGGAGACAATTGTAAGCAAATTTGTTCTATACAACTCAATTGTGGAAGCATCCTAATATCAGAAAGCCCTGTTAGGTAATTTCATGCTGTTCTCTTAGCCCTTAGCTCCCAGGGAAGCTGTCCCTATAGGAGACTAATCATGCAAAGTGCTGCGCCTCCAGAATTCCTGCTCACAACAGTGAGAGCTGAGGGCACTCAGCACTTTGTACAATCAGGCCCTAGATGAGGAATCTACTTCATCTCTGGCAGAACATTATTAGTGGCTAAAAATCCCATTTAGTGATGGGCTAGTTCTTTGCATGCTTTTTGTTATTCAGAGGTTCCTTGCTATTATGTGCAATTGTGTAACACTGAGTGTAAATCATCAGTAAGTGACATGTAAGTATAACCAAAATTAACATCTCCAGTTTAACAACCAAAAGCACCCAATTAATTGTCATTAGAAAAAAAAAAGTTATATCTCCAGAAATGAAGACAATGACTGGATGAGCATAACTGAAATGAAGCTAGCCAGAGCTTTTCCCCTTCTCAATACCTGTGGGTCATTTAGCCATAGGACTTAAAAATATGATATTGCAACTCACCAAAGTAAGATTTCTGTGATAACTAGAGAATAAAAACCTAATTACTAGGATAAACAAGTCTCAGAAGTTATATCCAGATTATCCGTTGTTACTATACCTGCGTAAGAGCTAAATTCTTGGTATTGCAAACTCTTGGTTCCAACAAAATCATGGCTGTTTGCTCAGAAAGCTTGGTCTCTGTTTCAGGGTCATGGACACTAAGGTCCAGATCCTCAATGGTATTTAGGCTCGTAACCCCCTTTGAAACCAATGGGAGTTAGAGAATCTGGGCCTAAGATCCTGAATAAAAATATAGGACTCTGCTGTTACGTCATACTAACGTGTGGGATTTTATTAATTCAAACCAAGACATAAGAGGGATTGGAACATCCCCTTTAAAACAGGGAGAACGAGGGCCTGAGAAGGTTCTGCACACAAAACAATAGAAATAGCTGAGCTTGGGGAGAAAGTTTCGGTCACATTGATGTAAGTCTTCTAGCAAGAGAACTAGCTTTCTCTGCTGTTGTATAAATGAGCACTTTTCTTTCCAGAGCCTTGTTTTTGATTAAATGTCTTGTTGAACTTCAAAACACACAAGACAAAATCTTTCATTGTGGCTGTGAGCTGTGGTTTCACTGGGAAAGTTTAGTGTGAGAAGAAAAACAAGCATGAAGTCAGCATTTAAATCTCTAGGTATCACAGAAAGAGGACTCTGGGGAAATAGGAAGAGGGGCCTTGGACCTGTGAATCCTTGACCATGCATCTATCATCTTATTACAAAGAATACAAATTTCCCATGATAAAAAGTCAAAGTCAGATGGGATCCAGGGAGAAATAACATTCCACTGACAACAAGGGCATGTACTAATTTCAAAGGAAATTACACAGTTACCAGTTAAGCAGGCAGTATAGACCAAAGGAGTAAAATGTAAGTCTTAAAATCTGTGGTGGGGCTTGAGTGGTTGAAGATGAAACTAAAAAGTAAGATATTGAAAGGTAGCAAACTCATTGTACTTGCTTGTTTGCTGATGGATGCCAAATTAACCCAAACAACACTGCCCCTGTATTTGATGTTTAATTCATATATGGAAAGGGAAGGAGAAATAACAGTTCCTCAGAACTAGAGCAAGTAATTCACAACAAATCACTTACTCACTTAATTTGGCCTCTTTCACTGCTCATGGAACATCCATAACTGGACTGATATTTCCTTGAATTTGAAGTAGCAAATATGAACACTCACCAAAAATGTGCATTGCTGGTGCAGTTCAAGAATTAACAGCATCAAGGAATCCCACCTGGAATGTTGAGAAGAAAGTGACTGAGAACTGATTTAGCTACATTCTCCTTCTCTCCTTTGCACCCAGAGAATGAAACTCCCATTTTGGTAGGCAGGAACTCCTTTTCCCTTTTGCAAACCTTCTTGGTTTGCTTTCTTCCCCAGAGTCTTTCAGAGCAGATTACATATAAGGATGGAGGAAAAATTTGTAGGAAGCAAGACCACATAAAGATATCAAAGCATCTATTCCTATAAACAGTCCCAGTCACATGCTAGAGTACAGGCAGCCTCCAGCAATGTCTTTCTGCCCTCTGCAGTTCACATGTTCAATGTTGGCACATAGAGTGAGTGTTAACAAGGACATAAGCCATCCCTGTCCCACAAAAGGGGCTTTCTGCAGTATTAGACTGCCTGTCTTAGGCTGCCCCTACTCTCTAGTTAAATAGGCATAACACTGTGGCAGTGCCCACCACATTATCTCAACGGATGGACATGAGTATAATTATTCAAGCAGTCAAATGGACCAGCTGCAGGTGGAAGGGTCTGGTCATCCTGAGTTTTTGTACTTGTGGTTAAGGCAGGGGTTCTTAAACTGGGGGTTGTTGTTAGGGGGCTTATTCCTTCACCCACTTACTTCCCTGGTCCTTCTCACATGAACAGAGAGCAACAATACCCGAAGTCCAAAGGTGCAAACAATTCAATGTTTATTGGGGTGAACTTCCAGCAAGCATGATTCCAGTTTCCTTCCTTAGTATCCTCCTTCCCAGCTCTGACACCACAGAGCCTTACACCTGTGTCCCTGTTCCCATTCCTACCCTTAGCCAAACATGATTCCAACTTCCTTACTCCCATTCCCTGTTCCCATTTCCCCCTTTAGCAAAACATGATTCCAATTTTCTTACCCCCATTCCCTGTTCCCATCTCACACACCCACATGCCCACCCACACCCAGTCACTTCCTCATTGACTACAGATTATATAGTAAAACTTGAGTTCTGCTTAGCTATACCTTAACCAATCATTTTCCTGAAATTTAACTAACCAATCCTAACATATTGTAACATGATTATGTAACCAATTATATCCCACCACCTCAATTAGTTTACACCCAGCAAAATTAATTATACAGCAGACAGGAACAATCACAGAACCAGACAGAGATTATACAGACAAACAACAGCAAAGTGGGAACTATAATGACAAAACAATGCAGAAGTGAGGATTTCACATCCCAGCTATTGATAAGTGAGTTCTTGCCAGACAGGATGCTATCAAACTAAGTTTCCTTTTACATTTTCTAGGCACTTCCCTTTCTCTGGAGGTGATAGGAATACAATCCTGTCCTGATAGTGCCTAACAGCCCAATAGCACCTTATTTCAATGTGACTAGTTTGGAATGTGAGGATGTGGCCGTTCGCTTCCCAGCTTATGGCTGCCTCTGCTGCTTAGCCAAAGGCCTGAGCCTAAGCACAGGGCCACAAACTGTCACAGTAAGAGAAGGCCCTTACACTGGCAGACAGTGGTTTTGATTCTTTCTTTTATACCTCTAGAACTAGCCAAGTGATAAGAATACACCTAAATTCTTAGAGTATAGGCCTTTACAGACAGGCCTGAATATCTATATCCTAACAGTTGTGACCCTTCAGGGGGTTGCGAGATTATTACAGGGAGAGAGGAGTCCCCCAAGGTGTCAGCCTCCACCTCAAACCCCACTTCACCTCCATCATTTATAATAGTGTTAAATATAAAAAAAAGTGTTTTAATTTATAAGAGGGTGTCATGCTCAGAGGCTTGCTGTTTGAAAGGGGTCACCAGTAGAAAAGTTTGAGACCCACTGGGTTAAGGGGACAGGGCCATTTTCACTCATTCAAATCACAAGTGGAAAGAGAAGAGCATTATTTTTAAGGATCTGATCCTGAATTCCTCCTTCAGGCAAAACCATCACTGAAGTCCAGTGCTGCAGAGTTGAGCTCTAACCATCTGACAACTTTTGGCTCTTTCTTAGGCTTTCACCCAGCTGATTAAAATAAGCCACACTGGATGACCACATTTCTGCTTAATAGAGTTTCAAAGAGTGAAGAAGGTCTACTATAAACATGACATTTGCCCCTCAGAGTGTGAGACATTTTTCAGATCACTCGGACCAGTAATGAGTTCTGGCACCTGGGGTGCTTTAATGCTATACTGCTGTGGCTCAGAGCCTTGACTCCAGTACCCATCCCACAAGCATAAAGGTCTCACCCTGGCTTTCACCAGCCTAGTTACTCCTTTTAGGGTGACCCCAACAGCTCTACTATCCTGAGCCTACCCAAATCCATCTACCCAGAGTTCTTAACTACCAGACGCTTCGGCTTTTCCCCAGGATTCACCACCCCTGAAGGAGTGAAACCCTCTCCCAGTTATCTGTTCACTTTAGCACATACACTCCCCACAGGGTTTGGACGATAGAGACCTGCTTGGAGTCAAAATACACAACATGTTTATTTAATAGAAAAATCACAGATTCAAAACTCAACTCGTAAGGGAAAGCAAACACATACATGTTATACAGAAAATAAACAAAGATGCAACTTCAGGCTCTTCACATCTATATTAGTGAATTTCCCTTTTCTAATACAAGTTAAGATTGCCTGTGAATAGCTTCCCAGCATGCCTCATAGCCCTAAAGGGGGATCCAGCATTCACAGACAGGTTTCAGAGTAACAGCCCTGTTAGTCTGTATTCGCTGACAGACTCTCCGCCTTCAAAACTATCTCTGAGCTCAGTATGGCCTTCACTTCAAACCTCTTCTCTTTCAACAGGATTTTCCGTTTTTTTCCCATTTCTCTCAGACTATGGTAATTCCTGGTTATTCAGAGCAGAAGGGGGCGGGGAGAGAATTCCCTCTTGACTTGATAGCTGGGCATCTCAGTGTCTTCCCATTAGCTGTAATGATCCATCATTTGCCTTTTTCTGGGTTGTGCCCTGGATCATTATTTGCTGGTTTTATGTATACACCGGGCTTGGGAGGAACCCCTGCCTGCTGTGAGGTGTATTGGAAATTGTAGTTCAGGGCATGAGCATAGTATTCTATATACATAAGTACACAGATTCACAGCCACACCTGTATATACATATCTCATAATGACCATCACGTCTGGAACATTACAAGCTTTCATAAAATACCTTACTCAACATATTTTTATACACAATAACATTGTATACAACCAGTCGATTCAATTGCTTACTCTTTGGGGCTCAGACCCCCTGTTTTCCCTTTGGGGTCTGGACCCTGATTATCAGAGATCCTGGTGGCTCAGCTCAGTGAGGTAGTCAGTTTCTCCTTAGGTCAGCCACATTGTCAGACTATATAGCAGTCTTGGCACTATGGTTGTTTAATGTGCTTTTCTCTACAATACAGAGGCTTGTATTTTGTGGTCTTCGATAATAAAGACATAGGCCCAATGACTTCAGGGAGTTGTGCTCGTGTATCTCCGAAAAGAATTGGGTCCGGTATTCTGTAGATTATTCAGATGCTTGTGGCAGTTTTTTATTTGCTTTTGGGCAAAAACATGCTCTCCAGAAACATTTGTTGGCTAAACCAGAACACCCATTTTGACCTTGAACCCTTAGATTTCCTTCATTGCTTGCTGAAACAAATGGGTTTTTCCTTTGGGGGTGGGGTGGGGGAATTAATAGAGGCAGTTAACATCAGCCACATGTATCTATATTAGTGATGTATTTTTACTACATTATTGAAACCTGGTGCATTAGAAAGCCTGTCGCATGATTTGTAGTTCTTTGCCAGAGGCTCGCAGGAAGACCTAATTTTAACTAAATCATTCAATCTCATTCTTATTGGCTGTACTAATTTTCAAGGAATAAACTCACAGTAGTACTCTTGGGTTTTTTTAAAAAACAAGATTATGTGACTACATAGTGCAGAAACACTTTTGACTCATTACTATTATTAAAAAGCAAATAAAATCTCAAGTTTAATGTACCAAGAGCTCTGGGGGAGTGGAGAAGGTGAGGGGAAACTGAAGCAAAAAAGCCCTTTGGGGTTTGGAGCATGACTTTAAAGCCATGAGAAATTATTCCTCATGTAAACAGATACCTGCTGCCATCTAACATAATGGAAACAGGCACAGCTGCCCGTGGATTTGGGATCCAGTGAGCACAACTAGCCAGAAAAACCACAACAGAAAAAGTCTCTGAAAACTTCTGGGGTCAACAAACTGTACAGTCGTTGGAGATTTGTTTTAATCCAATTAAATGTTGTGAATTATTGTCTTGCTGGTGTTACTGGTGTTTAAAAACATAATAAAACCAAAAGGTACACAACAAAGTAATCTCCTGAAAAAAAAGAATAGATTTACACTACCCTGCATGGGAGGTTTCTCTTTCTCCCCTCTTTCTCTTAATATAGAACAGTTACTTACCTGACAGTAACTGTGGTTCTTTGATACTTTTGTCTGTGTGAATCCCATTCATGGTGTGCAAATACCTAATGTGTGTGACTCCTGCACAAGAGACACATGCCTACTATGAAGGGGATCCAATCAGACAATAACAAAGAAAAATGCCTGGTGCTACCATTTTTACTCTAGCCCCAGTATGTCAGATGGATCTGTAGCAACATTATTCTATCTCCATGTTAAATGTATTCACTTACAGATTATTTTTAGGCATATGAAAGAGCTCACAAGAAGTTTGTTTGTTTTACACAGGTGAAGTCCTCTCCCAGTTCACAACAATGAAAAATCAGCTACAAGTATCTGCTGGGAGCCTCTTCTGACAGCTACAGGTATTTTCAGGAGGTCTTCAAAGTCAGGTAGAGCTAGCATGACTTTGGATGGTCCAAACCAATATAGCTGTGGCCTGGTAGTAGGTGTGAAATGCAAACTGTGTGCGATTTAGAAATCATGTACTTGATGAGCGAATGAACAGTATATCAAGGAGAGGTTAGCACTAGACTTGGTTGGGAGTTCGCCATCAAAATGTTTTTGCAGCAGAAAATTTTTGATTTTTATCAAAAAAATTTCTGTTTCTATTGGAATAACAGAAACAAATTATTTCATTTGGGATTGGCTGACCCAAATCAGCTTGTTGAAACAAATTGAAGTGTTTAGTTTTAAGTTAATTTGACATTAAGCTTTGATTTGTCATAGGAGCTATAATTCAGATGCCTCATTACCTATTCTTCTTTATGGGCCAGGCTCCATGGCTGGACTACATCTCTCAGGATGCACCAGAGTCTGCTCTCTGGGTGAACCGACACTATGCATCATGGGAATTGTGATTATGGTGCATCATAGGATATGTAGTCCAGATATGGAGCTTGGCCCATAGAGGAGAATAGGGGCATGAGGCACTTAGAAATACAACTCCGATAAGGCACCACAGCAGCACAGGGGGTATAGATTAATGTTGAACTGAGCTGAAACAACATGTTTCAATTCAACAAACCAAAATGAAATATTTTGAATGGAAATATCTAAATGAAATGTTTTAAAAAAAATTTTCTCAACTTTCCATTCCATGAAATATTTTCATTTTTGTTCTGATTTGGGATAAAACCAAATTTCAAAATACTGGAATTTTCCATGGGAGAGAAATTCCAATTTTCTATCAGCTCCCAATTAGCACAATCCATCCCTGCCATTTTAAGGAAAAGTGCTATGATGGCAGACTCTGAGTATGACTAGGGACGTGCCATTGGCAAGCTGCAATTCTCCATGAAAGCTGAGTGGTGACCACAATTTATTATTATAATATATTTTGTCTAGTGACAAGAGTTAATCCTTTATAATTATGCTGTGTAGAGAAGTCAGTGATGAAAATGTACTTAACGCTGGTGAGTACAACACAACACACGTTGCTGTTTTGTTCAGATAGCTGTGCTATGTGCAGTATTTAAAAGCAGTGGAAGGACTAAAGTATAAGTAAATGAGGGAAGGGCCTAACCTGGAAGGTTATGGAACACAACAGCCATAAAATAGCTGTAGCCTAACCATAGCAACAGAAAGTTGAATCCCTGCCCCTGTGAAAACTAAAGTGCTTTATATTTTACTTTGTATCTTCTTTTGGATTAAAAACAAACTAATTGCCAACGGCTGCAGTGAGAAGGAGCTGAGATTTCATGGAAAGTTACCAGCTTGCAGATTTCAACTCTCTAATGGCCGCCAGGGAGCTTTTGCTTGGTTGACTCCATAACGTCCTTAGAAAAAAACACCTGCACAAAAAGATGATTCTTGCAATAATCCCTAAGCAAAGTAAGGCTTGGGCTCAGTAGAGGGAGTAATTTCTGCAGTCAAGAGCCCTCCACTGAGTAAGTCATGGCGTGGCTCCGCAAGTTCCACCCTGGGAACTGTTCTTGGTAAATTTGTTATTCTCTGGGACCACTTTATCTCTAGGATTGCTCGTCTCTCTGAGGGACCCTTGTTTCCAGCACCTTCTCCCTGGGAGTACCTATCTTATCTGAGCTTGGGTACCTTTTTATTAGGTCCAGGTGCTCATTATAATATAATATAAGGGTAATGTAATTAATGCAAATCAACTTGGGTTTATGAAAAATACTATCTTGATATCTTTTGTTGATGAAATTATAAGTTTGGTAGATAAAGGTAATAGTGTTGGCATAATATATTTAAACTTCTGTAAGGCATTTGACTTGGTATTACATATTTTGGTTTAAAACACTAGAATGATATAAAATTAACATGGCACACATTAAATGGATTAAAAACTGGCTAACTGATAGGTCTCAAAATGTAACGATAAATGGGGAATCATCATTTAGCTGATGAGTTTCTGGTGGGGTCCTGCAGCGATTGCTTCTTGGCCCTATGCTATTTAACTATTTAAAAAATCAACAACCTGGAAAAAACAAAATAATTCCTGATAAAGATTGTAGATGGCATAAAAATTGGGGGAGGGGGAAATAATGAAGAGGACAGATAATTGATTCAGAGCAATCTGGATCACTTGGTAAATTGGGTACAAGCAATCAATATGTGTTTTAATATGGCTAAATGTAAATGCATACATCTAGGAACAAAGAACATGGGCCATACTTACAGGATGGAGGACTCTATCCTGAGAAGCAGTCACTCTGAAAAAAGATTTGGGGGTCGAGGTGAATAATCACCTGAATGTGAACTCCCAGTGGCCACAAGAACTAATACAATCCTGAGATGTATTCACAGGAGAATCCCAAGTAGGAGTAGTGAGGATATTTTACCTTTTCATTTGACATTGGTCTGACTGTTGCTGGAGCATTGTGTCCAGTTCTGGTCCACACAATTCAAGAAGGATGTTGATAAATTGGAGAGGGTTCAGAGAAGAGCCACAAGAATGAATAAAGAATGAAAACAAGGCTGATAGTGATAGACACAAGGAGCTCAATCTATTTAGTTTAACAAAGAGAAGGGTGACTTGATTACAGCCTATAAATAACTACATGGGAAACAAATATTTAATAATGGGTTCTTCAATCTAGCAAAAAAGGTATAAATGATACAGTGGCTGGAAATTGAAGCTAGACAAATTTAGACTGGAAATAAGGCATACATTTTTAACAGTTGGAGTAATTAACCATTGGAAAAATTTACCAAGGTTGGATGCTTTTAGAAAAGAATGGATGTAAATCAAGATTGGATGTTTTTCTAAAAGACATGCTCTAAGAATTATTTTGGATAAATTCTATGGCTTGTGTTATACAGGAGGCTCTGACGCCCCTCAATTGCTATGGGACAATATGCCACTAGCCATGCAAGAGCCTGATCCTCAACTCCCATTAAAGTCCCTATTGGATGTGAGCACTGTGCAGAAGGCACTACACATGTTGTAGGGCCACGGCCTTAGACACTACAAATTCACTTCAGCTTTCAGCTTGTGGAGAAGGATTTATTTAAAACGGTCTAAGGATTGTGCAAACACAGGGAATAAAGTGACCATCTGTGCAGCACTCTAGAGACCCAGGGAGATAACCCTTTGCCCTTGAAAAGTGGAAGCACTCAAAATAAGGGTAACTAGCCACAGCAAAAAAAATCTCATTTATTTTGCCTTGTTAAAAGATCCATCAAACTGCATTTTGTGGTTGGCTGACTGATTAGAGGTAGTCACAACATCCATCGTCTACCTATTGGAAACAAAGATATACGTATACTTCTATTTTGTTCTCTTCTTCTCTACAGTGATTTTCCTCAATGAAAATGTTCAGCTACTCGCATACTTTAAAACAAATGATAAAGGATTTTTAAGAGAATTAAACATACAAAGAACAAAGAACTGAGGCGTTCATCAGTATTTTGAGGAAGAGAAAACGTGAACTAAAGTGATTCAAGAATAGCAGGAAACATACTTCTAAACTTTTCTCCTCTGATTTGCTCAATATAGACAGACAAATGTTGCCTCCATCCTAAGAAGGATTAAAAACTTTCCCCCTGACAATTGGGTTTTCACGTGGATTAGAAGCCCTATTTTAGACGCCTAGATTAGAAAACCAATTCCATCTCATAGTTTCAACCCACCTATCGAAAGAAAAAGGAGAAAAAAAGGGCTTCAAACTTTAGAAGGTTTTTTTCCCTGTTATTAACTTGGAGTGACCGAGATCCCTGACAGGAGTTCAATGTATAATAGTTTCCATTGCTTATGGTTCCCTTCTGAACTTCCATTTTGTGGGAATATGCTTGGATCATTGCATATAATACTGACCTGTCTCTAGAAAAGTCTCACTGTATTTTGGCCTGGCTCCTTTCCATTTCTAGTCCCCTAAGTCTGTTCCCCATTTCAACATTGCTTATTGCTACATTCCCAAACACGTTACACAAGCTTAGAGGAGCAATTTATAAGAATATTAGTAATTTGGCTGTGACCAAACAAGCCTTTTTCTCGTATAACAAATCATTCTGCCATGGAAACCAGCATTTTGTGGTTATTTGCTCACTTGTTTACAGTATTTCATTGAATGTGATATTTAAACAGCAGGCAAATGATTCAACCCAATATAAATCCATGAAAACCATGCAGGTCTCTGCAGCAATTTTCAAATCTAAATCTGGCTGGAAACATACTCTGAAGACTTTTCCAAAAGTGCCTGGAAGAATGTAATATATGAATGTGTAATCTTTCCACAGACAGCCAAATTGTGCCAAATGTGTATATGTAGTGAGCCTACTTTGATTTTTGTAGCCTGAGGCAGCACCACAGTCTAATAACACTGCAGTAAAATATCCTGGCATATTGTCTGTAGAGATGTTTTTCTATAACTGAAAAAAAAAAGGGGGGGAAGAATATAAAGGCTGCACAACTCAACCTCAAGAGGGAGATTATCCATAATCACACTTAGCTCAAATGCAGTATCATTGAATGTAGTAAATCTCACCGTCTGGGTCAGATCCTGCAACCCTTACTCTCATGAGCAGGCTTTATCCCACTGACTCCAACGGGACTGCTTGTGTAGGTAGACTTGCAGGATCAAAGCCCTCACTTGCGATATTTTGTCAGAGAGATGTGTCAAGTTAAATGGCATAGTTAGAAAAAGAAATATCCCATTTCATGGGATTTCAGAATCCGAACCACAACCAGTATGTCTCTTCAGTTTTTTCATTCACCCTATGAAACAATGGCAGCATATTGGTACTATGCTCAACTCTAACTATGATGCTAGTGCCGGCCACAATAATCTGAAACTAGTGTAGGGGTGAAAATTTTCACCAAAGGTGACACAGCCTCTCACAGAATTGAAGGAGTGGGTTTAGACAGGATCTTCAAGGCCTGGACCTATGGAGGAGGCCAGGGGGAGCAGTGAATCAGAGCAGGGGTGGAAGCACAGCTGGTTGTCTAAACCAACACACAAAACTCCACCTAGTAAAAACAAACAGGCAGGCAGTGCAGATCACAGAACATGGATGGTTTATGCTAATGGCCAGAAAGGCCCCTTAACAAATGTGCCATCACAGTCTTCACTAGCTTGAGTTTCCAATCTGATTAAAGGTATTGCCCTATGTACACACTGCAGTCATCTAACCTTGTGTTAATAAAGGCATGGGTCACTGTAGCAAAGTCCTCATCTGAAAGAAACAGTCACAACCCCCTGAGAAGATGTACAGTAGAACCTCAGAGTTTCAAACTGACCAGTCAACCACACACCTCATTTGGAACTGGAATTACACAATTAGGCAGCAGCAGAGACAAAAAAATAAGCAAATACAGTACAGTACTATGTTAAACATAAACTACTAAAAAAAAGGAAAGTTTAAAAAAAGATCTGACAAGGTAAGGAAATTGTTTCTGTGCTTGCTTCATTTAAATTAGGATGGTTAAAAGCAGCATTTTTCTTCTGCATAGTAAAGTTTCAAAGCTGCATTCAGTCAATGTTCAGCTGTAAACTTTTGAAAGAACCACCACAACGTTTTGTTCGGAGTTACGAACATTTCAGAGTTACAAATAACTTCCATTCCCAAGGTGTTCATAACTTTGAGGTTCTACTGTAGATTGAAAATACCCATCCTGATCACTGCTGCCATATGATCATCTAACAATAGCTGGGGATCCCACAATATCCTCAGATTGTGTACTTAAGTACCACATGGTGGACACATCCTCACCATATCCAGTTACAAAGTCCCACCCTACCAACATCACTTATGTCTTATCTGGAGTGATCTTCATCCAGCTAGTTCCCATCCATACCTAACCTCTACAGCAGGGGTTCTCAACCTGTTTTTTTTACACCAATAATGGACCCCAGTCCTCCCCTGGTCTTTATTGGCCAAGGACGACATTTAATCCAAAGCAGAGGCTGAGGCACAATACGTTGCTGACACTTCTAGTACTTAGTGAATGTATCAATGGAGTTACCAGGGATCAATTTGTCCACATTTGCCAAAGTGTCCTCTGTAGTGCTTCAGTGTAGACACTACCTATGGTGACAGGAGGGGTTCTGGCATAAGTATAGGTAATCCACCTCCATCAGAGGCAGTAGCTGGGTCAATGAAAGAATTCTTCCGTTGACCTAGCGTTGTCTACAACAGGGTTTAGATCAGTATAGCTACATCTCTCAGGGACGTGGATTTTTCACACCCCTGACAGATGTAGCTATGCCAACATAAGTTCCTACTGTAGACCAGGCGTCAGTGTCTCTAAAACAGTTTGATGATGAAAAGGTAAGTCACTGTCCTAAAATATGGCCTCAGATTTGTTCCCATGTTGCAGTATGTAGTGATCAGCATATAAATGGCACTGGGCAACTACGTTCCCTCTAAGATGTGTGGCCATGCAGCAGGCTATCAAGGGCTGTGCAGGCGCATAGCAGGGAGGGGTGCCTCTCCCCATGGCCCTGGGCTGCTGCGGCAAGAGAGGGCTGAGGGGAGTCCTCTCTCCCTGCTGCAGCCCCAGCGCAGACTTTACCCCAAACCCCTCATTCCCAGTCCCACCCCAGAGCCCCCACCCCCAGCCAGAGCCCTCACCCCCACACCCCAACCCTCTTCCCTAGCCCTGAGTCCCCTCCCGCACTCCAAACCCCTCTTCCCTGGCCCCACCCCAGAGCCCGCCCCCCCAGCCAGAGCCCTCACCACCCCCACACACCAACCCTCTTCCCTAGCCCTGAGTCCCCTCCCGCACTCCAAACCCCTCTTCCCTGGCCCCACCCCAGAGCCCGCCCCCCCAGCCAGAGCCCTCACCACCCCCACACTCCAACCCTTTGCCCCAGCCCTGAGCTCCCTCCCACACGCCAAACAACCTCGGCCCCACCCCTGCCACACATCACCTCCATATTGGTGCACATAACAAAATTCATTCTGCACATGGAGATAAAAAATTAGACGGAACATTGCTGGGCAAGAACATTAAAAAAAAAAATCCTGGTAGGAACAACTGGAATCCCTTTACCGTATACAGGTGAAAGAAAAAGTGTGGCATCCACTTTGGAATGGAGTGTTTAGCTACAGCATGTTATTTTTGGTGAAACATGACTGCGGGGTTTCAGTGCTTAAAGGATGCAAACTCCATGCCTGCTTATCATCACTGGCTCCAGGCTCACCACCTACATCAGGCTGAGGCTCCACTGATATTTCCCGGTAACATCACAGAAAAAGTCTCTCTTCACTGCAGGTATCACCGTGAGTTTACTCACGGCCAGAATCCTTTGGTTCACATAGGAATTAATGCCAGAGTCTAATTTTACAAGTTTCAGAGTAGCAGCCGTGTTAGTCTGTATCCAGGGGACACTAAGGAAGGAAACTGAAATCTTGCTTGCTGGAAGTTCACCCCAATAAACATTGAATTGTTTGCACCTTTGGACTTCAGGTATTGTTGCTCTCTGTTCATACAAGAAGGACCAGGGAAGTAAGTGGGTGAAGGAATAAGCTCTCTAACATCTTGGTGCCGTGACTCGGATGCATCGCATCGGATAGGTGAGTGGCAGCCTGTAAGTCCCCCTCCCCAACAGTCCGCACAACTACTTGGAGGGGGTATAGCGAATGCTCGTGATGGTAGTTGCGGGTTTTGGCAAGCCAGGGTAAAGGATTTTTTGGATAAATGGATAAGGAAGAACCAGGGCCCATACCAGGTGCAGAGGTCAACCTGGGATGAGATTAAAAAGGAAATGGAGGAAGTGTTAGGGGACCCAGAGGGATGGGGGGCGGCTGAGGAGCCCACCCTCCTTTGGTATATGGGCAGTGGAAGAAGGTCCCTGCCCATGGGGACTGAATGCCTTCCAGGGAAAGGAGGCACTTCAGTCTGCTTGTGAGAGGTTTGAAGTAAGGGCAGCATTATGGGAAGCTGCCAGTAATCTTTCAAGTTTGGTGCTGCTTCAGCAAGGGTTGCTGAAGAGTTGTAAATTAGTTAGGGGTGGTTAAAGATGATTTGGCACAACAGGGTTTAGAGTCAAAAGCAGAGTTAACAGACCACCTTTAGAGACTGGAGCTGGGACTTGGTCCTGGGGGAGTGGAGAGAAATAAAAAGGTTTCAAAGTGCAAAATGGCAGGGTTTGCAGGAGCAGGTAACAACCCCCACTCTTCTCCCAGAGCCAAAATGAGAACCTGGGGATAAGAGTTCCCTACTGTTTCAACCCAGGGAGCCTACTCTTGGCTCAGAGCTAACTATATCCTTTTCTTCTTTTCCTTTTTCTTTTTCTCCATTTACTTAATTTGCTGCTGGTAGCCTATACTTTAAACTGACCTGACAGGCTTAATTGGTTTCTTTCCACCTCTTCCTCCTCCTCTCCCCCAGCCTTTCCACACTTTTGTTTTTCTGAAGTTTTAATGCAGGGTACTTTGGATACTTATGTGAAATGTTTCTGGTTATTTTGGACAAAGTATGATGGAGGTCTGCTGTATTCCACTGGAATTTTTGGAGTAAAAGATCCATGGGCATCAATGGAGACAAATGTTTTACTACCTTTTTGAACAGTCTCAAGGTAAAGACAACACAGGTTAAGGCAGCTGTGTGGCAATAATTGTACTTGGTGGCTAAGTTGTTACAGACAAATTGCACTACCTTAAAGAACTAAATGTAGGAGTAAGTGATTTAAAGAAGTGAGTGAAAAGTAAGGTCTGCAATAGCTGCAAAAGTGAGATGGCTGTGAGCCCTTCTAACAGGGGAACAATGACACTGTTGGCCTCTCTGCTATTTAAAATTTATCTCAGTTTTTGCATAACATACAGTGTAGGGCCAAATTGTGTCCTCAGAGGATGTGTGCGCAACTCCCATTGTATTGAATGTGCTTTATGTGGGTGTCCAAAAGCAGACAGACCCACAGTGAATGATTGTTTTGGCTTCCTGATCTTTATTATTCTTCACCTCCCACTCCAGTCAACCAGCTGCTCTCCTCAACCCAAAGTAAAAACAACTCCTGTCCTTTAGACTGTCTTCTTAAAGAAAGTGTTACTAATCCAAACTCTGTGGAATTCATAAAATGCTGGCAAATTTCAAATTCCATTTGCCATTGACTTCAGTGAGAGCGGGATCGATATTTTAAACAACGTTTTGCAGCATTTTGGGCTATTCCAGCATTGGAGTTGAGTGTGCTTAGCACTTCTGAAAAATCAGGCCATCATTGTCTTAAGTTAAGCTACCAAAATTAATGGACACTTTTGAAAATTTTAGCCTGTCTAATTTGCCCAAAGATATACAGTGAGTTTTTGACAGAGCGGAGGATACAAACAAGGTGTCCTGACACCAAGTCCTTGGCTACGAATGCTGGACCTCACCGGTAAATATTATCTATGTGTAACTATTTTCTTATGCTGCTTAAGCATATTTCTTAGTTTTTCAAACACAGGGGAAAATAAACACTTTTAATTTTTAAAAAATTATGCAGAGAAACAGACAGAATTTAATCTTTGTAGGGTGAGATGCCTCAACATCTAGCATGGCTTTCTTGTTCTGCCTCTGAGACACTTCCATGCAATTAGTCCTCTTACCACTGTGAATATATTAAGTGTATCCCTCCCCTACTGAGAATTCACCATTTACCATACCAGTCAAGTAGAAAATGACACTTAGACTGTCCATGCTAGTATTTTCTGTCTTTGACAGAACAAATATTTTACTTCCACTCAAATCTCCAATCTCCTACACCCCAGTGACATATGTAAACAATTATCTCTAGCATCTTTTCATGCTGTCAACTATTTTCTTAGAGACAATAGGTGGCATGATATCTTTTACTGAACCAATTTCTGTTGGTAGAAGGGACAGACTTTCGAGCATCAGAGCTTTTCCTCAGGTGTGGAGAACGTAGTCAGTGTGTCTGAGCTAAATACAAGCTGGGACAGATTCTTAAGCATCAGGGTTACACACACTCACCCTACCTTCTCCACACCCCACTTAAAATAAAGAAAAAAAGCCTCCACTGACTGCATGCTCCTAGTTGTCACCCACCACACCACACTAGATTAATAGATTCTAAGGGACCACTGTGATCATCTAGTCCAGGGGTAGGCAAACTATGGCCCGCATCTGGCCCGTCAGACCTTTTAATCCAGCCCTCGAGCTCCTGCCAGGGAGTGGGGTCGGGGACTTGCTCCTCTCCACCTGCCCGGCGCTGCTGAGTGGGGTCGGGGGCTTGCCCTGCTTCAGCGATCCCACCAGGGAGTGGGGTTGGGGGCTTGCACCGGTCCGTCCGCCCGGTGCTTCCCAGCCCCCAACTTGATAAGCAGGTGCGAGCAGCACTGCTTATTCAGACTTCACCACGCTGTTTCCGGGATCGGAACCCTCACCCCTACGTGCCCAATCCCTGAAGCGCCAGCCTCCTCGCGCCAGCCTCCGCCCAAACTAGCCAATGATCAGGGCCAGCAGCATCGCAGGATACTGCCCCTAATCGAGTCCAATTAGGAACGGCAAGCTCCTTCATTGACCAATCCCTGAGGCTCCTCTGAGACACTCGCCTCATTCCTTATCAGCCAATCACCAGGGCCCAGACCCTCCCGGTCTCCTATGGCCCCACCCTTCAAACTGCCCAGGGGCCGTACCCATCCCAGCTAGGGTGCCTCCACTGGTACGGCCGCTTTGGTGTCACCGCCGGCAGGGCCCCTCGGAGTCCCTGGTGCCGCCCCTGGAGAGGAGGTCATTTTAAAATATTAGCTTTAAGATTTTTATATGTTAAACTCTCATAACATGCTAAATAAATGTCTTTTTATTTTGTGTATCCTCTTTGTCACCATTGCTGACTGACTATAGCAACAATGTGAGAACACACAACCATTTAGAAGTAAATATGTTGCTTTGAAAAAGTGATAATCAAGCATAAGAATTAGTAACACTATTTTTCACTCATTATACCTCGCACCCAAGGTTCTCAAACAACAACAAATTAATTTAGCTTCTCAGTACACCTGTGTAACCTGTTTTACTTAAAGGGAAACAGAGGCACCATTTGGGCTCGATTCACCTACATGAGTGCAGCGGGTTGCAGTTCCTACTAATTACACTCATGGGGGAAGCTGTGCCAGACACACTTCCCCCTTTCGGGAGGTAGGTTCACCTAGTACAGGGGTGGGCAAACTTTTTGGCTCAAGGGCCACACTGGGGTTGTGAAACTGTATGCAGGGCCAGGTAGGGAAGGCTGTGCCTCCCCAAACAGCCTGGCCCCCGTCCCCTATCCGCCCCCTCCCACTTCCCATCCGTGACTGCCCCCCTCAGAACCTCCGACCCATCCAACCCTCCCTCCTCATCCCTGACCGCCCCCTCCTGGGACCCCCCGCCCCTAACTGCCCCCCCAGGACTCCACCTCCTATCTAACCCCTGCCTGCTCCCTGACTGCCCTGACCCCTAGCCCCCCAACAGGCCTCCTGGGGCTCCCACACCTATCCAACCCCCCCGTTCCCCATCCCCTGACCACCCCCCCTGCTCCTTGTTCCCTGACCGCCCCCTCCCAGGACCCCCCAGCCAACTACCACCCTCACCATGCCGCTCAGAGCAGCAGGAACTCACAGCAAGACTGCGGGGGAGAGAGGACAGCAGGGGAGGGGCCGGGGGCTAGCCTTCCCAGCCGGGAGCTCAGGGGCCAGGCAGGACGGTCCTGAGGGCTGGATGTGGCCCGTGGGTTTGCCCACCTCTGACCTAGAAGGACATACTTTTAAGTTATAGTTGGGCTTATATAGGAGCCTAGCTAGCAACTACCTTGGGAAGTGAACTGAATTTTCACATTTCTCAAGTGCCCTAGCCCCACTTCCTCCTTGACCAGTCACACACACTTTAGGGGCTACATTGGCTGCCCCTGAACCCCTGGGGAGAGATGGGGTTGTGGGTAACTTGCAGTGCTGTGCCCTCACTTTAGACAGGTTTTCCAGTGGTAGGGATCCACAGTCTGAGTTCTGCCAGGCAGGGAATTTAGCCCATTGAATGACTTGCCCAAGGAAGCAAGTGGCAGAACTAGGAATAGAATCCAAGTGTCTTGATTCATGGTCCTGTACCTTAACAACAGGAGCCTCTTCCTTCCCTGCTGCTGGCCTGACAACCTAGGAGACTGAAGTCATCTTTTTACAACCAAATCAGGCTAAGTTACAGGCTTCCTTATGATGCCGCACCCATGCCATGGTGGGGTGTCTATAAGGTGGAGAGGGCAGTCTCCACAGCTATTTAGACCTTGGCCTCTGTATTGAAACCACCTATCAAAAAGGGCCAATTGTGGTAGTGTGAGACATGGACCCCATGTCCCCTGGGAACTGGCCTAAAACCACTACATTTATTTAACAGAATGGATGCTGTTACTTTCTTTTTATTGGCAGATAAGATATTGGCAGTTTTAGTTGTATCCCTCATAGGGCAAAAGTTCCCAAAATGTGGTCAGTAACCAGAGGTAGTTCATGGCACCCTTTGTGGTGGTCCACAGACAGCAGATTGTCAAGTGGTACTGCTCTTCTCCTTGTTTCGAGCTACTAATTATAATAAACTACAGCTAAATATTTCTTTTCAACGTAAATAGTTTGTAATTGGTACAGGAATGTTGTGAGAGCATGTCTGGGAAGGGAGGGGGTCTTCACAATCATGAAAGAGTTTTGAAATTGAGCACAAAACAACCTCTCTGTTAAGATGTAGTCCCCATTCTGAGAAAAGAATCCCAGGAACAGGGACTGGCTGCTTGCACCAGAAATGCCTAATCCATGGGTAAAACATTAAACAATGACTTTGTGACTGCATCCACCTAACAACATTAGGCAGTAATAGCTTCCAGTCATTGCCATCATGGGGTGAGAGTCTTTGCCACGCCTCCAGGAGGCATAGCAAAGAACTTGCAGTCTAGGGGGAGAGGGGGCCATGGTGACTTTAAGCCACCTTTGTACCTTCCCAATTCTGGGCTTCTCAGCAGTGACTGGAATCTCCATAGCACTGTGGCCCTGCCTCCAACCTGCCCCTCTCACCTCCAGCCCTGCCCTGCCCTGCCCTAGCAATATGCCAGGGCTTCCTTGGAGGACAGCCTCACTCACTTACATGGCTGTCTTCCACTGTGCCTGCACCAGGGGAATGCTCCCCTGGCTGGATATGGAAATTTTAGACCCCATTTACTTAGCATAAAGGGTCCAAAGCGAGGTCTTGCCCCTAGATTTTAATTGCTGCCCTAGAAGTGAAATGCTCTGAGAGTGCCTTAACAAATCCCTAAGCTATCCTCTTCCTTAAAGAGTCATACCTTCTTGAAGGTTCAAAATACAAAGAAATGTTCAGACGAACTAAGCAAATTTTGGGAGCAGTGTATTCTTTTTTAAATGAAAGGTAACACATTGTGCATAACTAAACACAGTGTCATGTAAAGTTGTTTTAAAGGAAGCATTGCTGTTGTCCAAGGGGGAATTCATGTTCAGGCGCAATTGGCTTGTTTTTCCTTTAACATCAGATGCAGAATGCCTCCATTCTCCTTTACAGAAGAGATTTATATGCTGCCACTCTTCTGGTAAAATACTTGAATAATGTAGTACTATTTAGACAAGACGAATTTCTGGCTCAACTTAGTGTGTCACTGCTGATTATTCCTATCCTTAGCCAGTATCATATCACACAAATGCATTAGGACATTTTTCTGGACCATGATGTCTTTATACTTACTGGAACAATTACACAATCAACAAACGGAAAGGCACTCATGAGGCTGACCTGTGATTCAGAGAGATGCCTTTTAATTTCTTGAACTTTCTTTTCAGTGTACAAAAATATATTCCCCAAAAATCAATAATACTGATGTCATTTCCTCTATTATTCATCTATTTTCCTTAAAGTGACACAATATAGAATATCACATCTACACAAACACACATAGATAAGTATGCCCACAGTCTCATTTCTATACTTGTGGCAATATTGGCTAGGTAAACCTTGTGTCTAATGTTAGATTTTCAGATTCCAACTTGGAAATCTATTACCAATAAACAAGATAAAACTTAAGCCATATTGACAATTCAGTTGGTCTCCAAGGTTCTGGTCAACCATGACCAAGACTCGGCTATTGGTGCTAGATTTGAACTCTTGCTCCCTGGGGCAGCATGATCTGAATCATGGCCACAGACTCAGATGGCAATACTGGCATTTTGCATGGTTTATTTAATGCAACTCACTATTTTGTGCCTTCAAGCATCCCCTACTGCTGGTAGTTATGCTCGGTCTCTCCTGCATTTTATCTGTTGCAGTATACGAGCACCAGAGAGGCTGGGAAGATTAATATAGGGAAGTCCTAAATGACTACTCAAGTGGAGAATCAGACCCATAAAGGAAAGACTGTGACAGCCCTTTATTGGTGGGAAGCATGCAAAGAGTTTTTACACTCTTGGTGCATGGACTGGTCGCTTAGCACATTCTTAGGGGCATACAGAAGGGGTGTAGAGGAAGCAGGACCACTGTCTGTGGAACAGGCTATCCACACTTGGGTGAGCAGATTTCATCTTCCTAAAGGATGATATAGCCCACACAGTCCCTCTAGTTACCATTGAAGAACATGGTGCAGGTTGGGTGGTTGTGGTTCTACACAGCCCTTATTTGAGCCAGTGGATAAATACCACAATTTGGACAGGGGATGCATGGGAACAAATGGTACATTCTCCATGTTGGTTGCACCAAATTCCTTACCCAACACATTGGTTCAGATCCTCAACCACAACTAGGAAAGGAATTCTTTACCCTGGGGTCCCACTTGCCTTGGAAGTGTTGGATAAATACAGGGTTAAAACTGAGTGAATAAAGCAGCAATTTAAGAAACAGAATCAGAGCTATGTATGAGAACAGATATGGAGATCATTACTAAAAAAAAATCTGTTCAAAGTAAAGTGCTGAAGAGTTTACTGTTGGTGGAGTGCAACTGCAGTTGGGTGAATGCTTTAGCCTACATTTCAAAGGCAAAACTGCAAATACTTTACAGCTAGCTTCAAGCTCACAGAGCTCCAATTAAAATCCTGTGTAACAGATGGCAAATTCTGAGTCATAAAACAGTATTAGTTGGCAACAAACTTACGTTTGTTCCAAAGGGATTCTTGCCATATACTGCTCTGACAACTGTGCATAGTCTGTACCAGTCACCAGCATAGTTCCTGCCCTGGCAAGCAAAGCTCCAAATCAGTTTACACATGAACAGATATTTGAATACGAATGTCTAGTATGAAAAATACAAATACCAGTCTGAGGCAGAAAACCGACCACAGACATGCGTAATCTGGAGATCACTTTTTTTCTGCTTGTTTCTGTGGTGATTTATGCATACAAGTTGCTATCTATGAACAGATCATATTTTTTAAAAGGCGAGGTGGAATTTAACAAAATGTTAGGTAGTGAGTGAATTGTTAAGACCTGGGCATTAATAGTGATTTTGATCTTCAAAGCACTTTACTCACATTTTAGAGGTGGAGACTGAGACAAAGAATCTTGCCCAGGCTCTAGAGGGAGTTACTGCCAGCAGTGGAGTGAGGAGTTCCTGGCTACAGTCTTGTCCTCAGGTCCATTAGGCCCCATTTGTCTCAATTACATTAACAGAATTAATACAATATCTAAAACTCATGACCTATCTGTAGCAAGACTCTTTATCAAGGAGTCCTCCATAAGAGTTACATTCTAGCATAATGTACAAAACTAATAGATTTCAGAGTAACAGCCGTGTTAGTCTGTATTCGCAAAAAGAAAAGGAGTACTTGTGGCACCTTAGAGACTAACCAATTTATTTGAGCATGAGCTTTCGTGAGCTAAGCTCATGCTCAAATAAATTGGTTAGTCTCTAAGGTGCCACAAGTACTCCTTTTCTTTTTGCGAAAACTAATAGAGGACATTCCAGTAGGGACATAATTCATGTTGTGGTGCACATAAGTCAAGTACTGAAATCTTATATGGCCCTGAATAAATGAGAACCAAAAAATACATGTGCTCCACAGTGAAATTTACAATATAAGTTAGCTGTTTTGCGTATTATACAGACACCCTGCCCCCCCACCCCCCCATATCTGACAGGGGGGAAGAGGCTAGTGGCCAAATGATAATCAAACTAATATGTCTGTGACTTGAGTATCTGGAGCCTTATTTCTTCATCCACAGGATATGGGTAACACACCCTGGCTTCAGTGGAGTTACTCATATCCTGTGGAAAAGGAGAATTGGGACCCCAACTAGGAAAGGGAAGAAAACCATAAATGACTGAAAAGCAGGGAATATTCACACAATTATGTGATGGGTAGGGCCTATTCAAACCTGTGGGAAGAAAAGAGATTGCTCTGATCAATGTGAAGAATACAGCCTCTCTTTTTCAGTAGATAAAACAAGTTCCATGTGTACAGTTTAGCAAGTGCATGGAAACTGGTTAAACTGCATCTTTTCCCAAGCAACACACCAGTAAAATCTAGGCACTGTCCACTGTGGGAGTGAAAGGACCTGCAACTAGTAGGACTCAGTGGTATATTTAGCTGTTATGGCTGTTTCCTTTTAAAAGTTTGTCCATCCACAGGAGCAACTGCCATTTTGTGACACAGAACTGATTGCAGCACGTTACAGAGAGGAGATTCCAGAAGTGAGCACAATGTGATTTACATTTTGTTCTCTCTTGTTTTATTGCTTCTGTTAATCTAAAATAAAGGTTCACAACCTGGGTGCTGTGAACAGGTATCAAGAGTCACAACAATTCTGCCCTTTTCATTGTGCTAAGTGTGAAGGGGATCCCAACTAGATCCTGGCTAGATGGAAGGAGGGTCCTGGTAGGGAAAAGGTTGAGACACACTGATCTAAAAAAAGAGTCATTTGGCCTGACAGTAGATGATTGCTCTGTGGGTGTCTGGAAAAACTTAATAGCCAGAAACTGGCACACAGTAACCTTTTAGATTCTACCTTTGTAACTAAGGATTTTTCCAGCATTTTCCTTGTGTGCGTTACATTTTCCCTTCCAACCGCTGGAGCTGCTGGCCGGACTGAACATGTGCATTGGTTCAGTGAAGACCAACTCTATAGAAAGTGTCTTGGCACAGTTTAGGGTGTAATCTTGGTATCAAAAATGTATGGGGTAAAATCCTGGTCCACACTGAAGTCAAGGGGAGTTCTGTAGTTGATTTCAGTGCATCCAGGATTTCACCCATCCACTAAAGATATGTCTAAACTATGATAAAAGGTGTAAAAAAATGTGTTAACCAGTCTGTTTTAAGACAGATATTAAAAAATCCTAATACAGATAATGCAAGTTGTATTTGAACATGTCAGTTGGTCAAGGTGAACCCTAGGGCCAATGGGACTAATTGTGTACTTGAGCACATGCATAAATGCTTTGCTGAATTGGGTCTTTACAATCTAACTGTTGGTCATTACATGAGTGTTCAGACTCTCATTTCTGTCTCTAAAGCCAGTACTTTGTTCTCTCATGTCCTTTCTTGTGAAGTTTGATGGTGTGACCAAATCTCCAGATAAAAATAAATAAATAAATAAAAATTCAAGAACAAAAGAAATGTCATAGCTTTTCTGACACTGGTTAGCAGAAAAATAGAAGTAGCTAATATTAAACATTCACTGCTGATTTTAACATTGTCCAGCTCACTTCTCCTTTGCATGCTGAAGAGTTTCTGTATGCAAGATGTCAACATGCATGCATCTCTCTGACGCATCGTCTTGCTTGTGAGGTTTGGCTAAAAAACCAAACCCATCAATGACGGCACTGAAAAATATTTGCCTCTAGTAACCTTCCTGCTTGTTCTCCAGATGCTTGTTTTAAAGCCACACACTTTCTGCTACTAGAAAAATTGAAACCTATAAACATTGACTCACTGGCTGAAATAAAAACCCAGAGTTCCTGAGAAAGCTTTTTAAAAGGTGTGGAAGTTTTCTTCCCATAAGACAGACTGCATAGTATTTGGTTCTTCATTTTACTGATTAATATGTTCCATCTCACTTAGAAGTGAACACTCAGCCCAGAACCATTTACCTCTTTGTCATCATTGTACATACTCAGTGATCTGTTCTCTGCCTCGGATAGTGTAACAGGCACCAGCTTGGTCAAATGCTGCCTCATGCTGTACAGAGGGACACAGAACCATGTAGTGCATTTACAATTCCTTTCCCCTCCATTCTCTCCAGCAGCTAGCCATTATTCTGTCTCTTCAAATATCTGGCTCCTCCCTGTAGTACTGTTCATAAACAGCATCCAGATGTTAATAAACATGTCAGATTTATTATTCTTCATGTGCACAACCTTTTCCATTTCAACATTTTCTACAATTTATTTAATCCACCCTGAAGTCTTTGTTGCTTGCTTATGTTTCCATCTCACCAGAATATATTTTCTTCTCTCTAGAATACACTATATGAGCGTCGAGGGAAGAATTCCTTTAAATCTGAACCAAAATAATATTCATTTGTTTCAAACCCAAGAAACAGATCCCACATTTAAATGTATGCCCTTTGGAGTTTCCACTCACATTTTCTGGACAGGAATCTACGGTGGAACGTCACTCAGTGTTCCAGTTGGAGTTCAGAAGTGAACTTTTAATTTCAGATTTCACCATAACAAAAGGCTGCTGCGCTATATTTTTGAATGTGATTCATTCAATTGAAAATAAGATGCCAGGTCAGTGAGCTATGGTTTATAAATCAATCCAGCCAGAACAAGACTGACAAGTGATAGAAATACAATATATAGCACCTTGTACAATGGGGTTGGGGGCCCAGCTGCTACCACATAAAATAAAATAAAAACAATAAAAAACCCTTTAACTCTTTAAATAAAATTTAGACATTTAAAAACAGTTTCTATAATCAAGATCAGACTGTAAATAAATAAATAAATAAATGCGTACGCAGGCCTGGAGTCTTGAGACTCTACCATTCATGCAGGGGATTCCCTGATCTGCACAGCGAATGCCATTCGCATGAGTTCCTGAAGCAGCAGCAATCCTTCTGCAGGAGAGGTGCCATTTTAAGGTTTCAGGACTTTACTTCTTACTGTAGATTATTTTATTATAAAGTAATTTAAAGCAGAACATTGGAGTTTACTACTTATTTGTCAAAAGAAAAGAAGTACTTGTGGCACCTTAGAGACTAACCAGTTTATTTGAGCATAAGCTTTCATGAGCTACAGCTCACTTCATCAGATGCATAAAGTGGAAAATACAGTGAGGAGATTTATATACACACAGACATGAAAAAATGGGTGATCACTTAAGATGAGCTATTACCAGCAGGAGAGTGGGGTGCGGGAGAGAAAACCTCTTGAAGTGATAATCAAGATAGGCCATTTCCAGCACATTTCCAGGAGTTAACAAGAACGTCTGGGGAACAGTTGGGGGGGGAGAATAAACAAGGGGAAATAGTTTTACTTTGTATAATGACTCAACCACTCCCAGTCTCTATTCAAGCCTAAGTTAATTGTATCCAATTTGCAAAGGTGAAAACTGTCTAATCACACAAACCCAACGCCCTGCCCTGCCCCTTATCCCACCCCTTCCCTGACACCCCACTGCTGCCCCACCCCTTCTCAAAGGCCCTGCTCTGCTCACTCCATCCCCCCTCCCGCCGTTGCTCGCTTTCCCCCACCCTCACTCACTTTCACCAGGCGGGGGCAGGGGTTGGGTTGCAGGAGGGGGTGCGGGCTCTGGGCTGGAGCAGACAGGTTTGGAGTGTGGGAAGGGGCTCTGGGCTGAGCCTGGGGCAGGGAGTTGGGGTACAAGAGAGGGTGCAGAGTGCAAGCTCTGGAAGGGAGTTTGGGTGCAGGAGGGGGCTCAGGACTGGGGCAGGAAATTGGGGTGCAGGAGGGGTACAGGCTCTGGAAAGGAGTTTGGGTGTGGGAGGGGGTGAGGGGTGTGGGCTCAGAGCTAGGGCAGGGGATTGAGGTGCAGGAGGGCATGCAGGCTCTGGGAGGGAGTCTGTGTGTGGGAGGGGGCTCAGGACTGAGGCAGGGGTGCAGGCTCTGGGAGGGAGTTTGGGACCAGGAGGGGGCTCTGGGCTGGGGTTGCGGTGTGGGAGAGAGTGATGGGTGCAGGCTCCGGCCACTGGCGCTTACCTCAGGTGGCTCCCAATTGGTGACGCAGCAAGGCTAAGGCAGGCTACCTGCCTGCCCTGGCCCCATGCTGCTTGCAGAAGCGGCTGGCACGTCCCTGTGGGGGAGGAGGCAGGGGGCTCCGTGCGCTGCCCCTGCCTGCAAGCACCACCCCTGCAGCTCCCATTGGCTGCAGTTCCCAGCCAATGGGAACTGCGGGGGCAGTGCTTGCAGGCAGGGGCAGCGCAGAGACCCCCTCCCCCCACCAGGAGCTGCAGAGACGTGCTGGCCACTTCCCAGAGTGGCACGGGGCCAGGGCAGGCAGGGAGCCTGCCTTAGTCCCACTGCGCTGCTGGACTTTAAATGGGCTAAAATCTCCCGGATTGGTGTCAGTAGCCTCTGAGAGATAGAGCCCGATTCCAGGAGACTCCCAGCAAAACCGGGAGGGCTGGCAACCCTACTGACTTCAGTGGGATGGGTACAGCTAGTATTTACTTATCACCATGCGTGTATTTGTGTTTATTTGCTCTTGCCAGGAGTAGGATTTTTAGTTTTCCAGGACTAATTAGCTCCTCTTTACCTGCAGTCCCCAAGACAAATCTCTACTGGTCACTTGGAAATTTGATTGTGTTTTCCTGTGTGTTCATTCCCTCACCAAGTTTAGTATCATCTGCGTATTTGATCACTTATACAAAAGATACAACAAAAAAAATCAACAGGCTTGAGGCAGCCACACAAACTGAAAAAAGGGGATCAAATTAGACTCTGGGAATTGTAAGAGAGTTCTGGATTGGGCTACAACTAACTGGAAGTGGTATGGACTTGCTCTTGTAACAGGACAGCAGACTCCTGAGCTGTCCCTTGTGGCCAGCGGTTGCTTCGCAATGCCCTGCCTCTGTTTCCCTCCTTCAGGGCCCTCAACTCCACACAGTCTGTTGTATTTCAAAACAATTTTATAAACACAAAGTTCCAAAAGCTTTGGAACACCAAAACCTGTGCACCCAGTCCTAAGGTGGGTACAGCACCATTGTCCCTGAGGGACTGTGCCTTCCTGCTTTCTGGGCACCTGAAGAAGCTGCAGGGCCTGGACAGCCTTCTTACCAAGCTCAAAATACCTTCCTCCAGGACCACTGCAAGAGACCCTCTTTACCCTGCAGCTTCACTAGGCAGTTCCTCCTTGACTGACCACAGGCCTCTGTTTTTCTACCTTCCCAGAGGCCTAGTTTAGATATATGATTTGCTATGTTCTCGCTACCTGAGAAATCAAATTAGTTATGTCAGAGAGGACCTGGGACCCATCTCCCTCTATAAGGGCCAGCCACCCTGGGATAGCTCTCTACACAACACTAAGAATACGGAGAAACCACCCAGAGAAAGTTAGGTTCTAAACAACCATGTTTACTAACTATACATAAACATACAAAGCCTAACTACATATATGTATACACTGCTGCTCTGTTAGGTTCTGACAACTTCTGCAATAAAAATAGGGAAAGCTCATAAGCTATTTAAAGGGATACTCCACAATTCTTATATACTGCAGGAAGAATCATTGCTTGAAGACTGAAGGTACAGCACCTCCTTGCTATAATGAACCCCTCAGGATCCAAGCCATTTGTTCGGTATAGCCAGGGGTTCGTTATAGCAAGGGGGGTGGGGGACAACTCCTCAGGCCCTGGGGCTGGAGGTCAGATCCAGCGAACACGTTTGTGATAGCCCAAGGTTCGCTATTGCGAAGGGCGTTATAGCGAGGGTCTACTGTATGTCTACACTAGGGTGACCAGTCAGCAAGTGTGAAAAATCGGAACAGGGAGTGGGGGATAATAGGAGCCTATGTAAGAAAAAGACCCCAAAATCAGAACCATCCCTATAAAATCGGGACATCTGGTAACCTAGTCTACACCGCAACCACAGGGTGTGATTGCAGTTCATGTAGACATACCTGAGCTAGCTTTAATCTAGGTAGCCTGGGTACTGGAGCAGCGAATCTGTGGCAGCATGTGTTTCAGCACGGGCTGTCCAAGCCCACCTGGAACCCCAGGTAACTAGAGGAGGGGCCTAGCCCTCACGGAAGCACGTGCTGCAGCACACACTGCGATGGCTCCAATGCCCAAGCTGCCTAGATTAAAGCTAGCTCGAGCAGGCCTTCATGAGCTGCAGCTGTAATGCGTGTGGTGTGCGGAATTAGACCTGGGACCTCTGGAGTTTAGTGAATGAGCCTCTATGGCATGAACTAAAAGCCACATGGCTCTTAGCTAAGGCTGTAGCAGACTCACTTTCTAGCTAGTCTAGGTGCCACTAGGGGGGCACAGAGCACCACAGCAAGCAGGCCTGGGTTACACAATCAGACTCTGTGATTGCAGGGTAGATGTACCCCCTCCCATGTGTGACAGAAGAAGCAACCTGGACCACAGCTTGAGCATTAATTGTCATACAACACCAGAGTTCTGACGGTTTTAATAAACCCTGTTTTACACATGCCCTCTGCAATTATTTTATATCTGTATTTTCTTTGGCATCATTCTTCATTAGAATGGGCCTTTTCTGTTACAACAGCAATAAATCAATTTCAAAAAGTTAAAATGCAAGAAAACTGAATTTCAGATTAAGACACTTTAACTAGCAAAATCGAAAATAATTAGCTAAGTGTCGTGGCCCAAAAGAGTACTCTGAAGCTCCTGCTATCTTGTTACTTGGGCCAGCATGAGCTGGAAGCACTCCAGGGGAAGCACACTTAGGGTACGTCTACAATACAGCTCGGGGAGTAATGTGTAGCTCATGCAGATGTACCTGCACGAGCTTTAATCTAGCTAGCTTGCTAAGAATAGCAGGGAGGATGCAGTGACATGAGTTGCACAAGCAAATATGTACACATGGGGGGAAGGCAGGCCTGTGCAGCCTGCACCGCCCCATCTACACTGCTATTTTCAGAGGGCTAGCCAGCTTAAAGCTAGTTCAGGTATGTGAATGACACCACCAAATAGCCTAAGCATGCTCCCATGGGAGTGCTCCCCTTATGGTTCATCTGCATTGTAATCAGAAGTGTGAGTGCAGCATATGTAGACAGACCTGAGCTAGCTTTAATGGAGCCAGCTTGGATACCAATAGCAGCAAAGCTGTGGCACAATGGATTTCAGCTAGGGCTAGTTACCGAAGTACATACTAAGGATCCCAGCTGGGTTTGCAAGGACCGCACTGAAGTTGCCACATGTTGCCACAGCTTCACTGCTATCGGTACCTGAGCTAGCTAGATTAAAGCTAGCTTGTGTACGTCTACACAGGCTGTAATCACACACTCCAACGGCAGTGTAGACATACCCATAGGTCTTTTTTGGAGAGAGCGAGCACACCATACAGTTCAGCAGCAGCAGCCCATTTGGATGATAACTAGGAAAGTTTCAAAGATGCCGTGATCAGATTCAGATCTGGGTTCAGATTAGTGTTCAAATTCAAGGCCAGGCCAAATCGGGGCAGACAATGCCAAAATCTCATCAGCATTTCTCATAAGATTTCGGTCCAAAAAGCTAGAAATCCTGTGAAATTAGTTGATCGCACAGGAATTTTAACACCTGAAATGACATCAAAGGAAAATGAGGGCAACTCAGCACTTCCCAGTACTGAAAACTTGCAATGTCTGTTCGAAAAAGTCCCCAGGATATGGCCAGTTTGCCATTTCCATGATGTTTTACCTGAAAAAGTTTGCTGTGACATTTCAAACAGAGGCAGCCTAGGAGAAAAAGAATTTTTAATCAGCTTCTTCACTGAGCTACTTCCTACTTACATCCTCTTCATACAAATACTGTTGATAAATACAGCTAGTGAAATCCCATTTCATCATGGTAGACCAGATCATCAGCTGGTACAAACTGGCATAGCCCCATTGCTCGCAGTGTCTACACTTTGACCTCCATTTCCTTCCCCTGCTGATGTCTGATTTTTGCTGCTGACTGAGCAAAAACAGTTGTAAAAATGAGTAATGCTGCACCAGCAAGGAGTCACCTTTTGGAGAAATCAATAATTGGCCAATTCTGTTCTGCATGTGAAATTTTTCAGTCAGCTCCCTCTCCGTTTAGCACCATTATTTATTTTATGTAAATGGTTCATAGAGGTAAGCTATATCTTTAAAAGCACATGGTAATTCTTCATAGTATCATATAACATTTTTATGAGGGTTACTTAATGAATCCACACAGCAGGTATAGTTTACCTGCCAGCTCTTACCTCAGTTGGGCAGGATTTATTTATTTTGGCTTTGTTTTTATTAGGTTTTCCTGTCATCTTCCCCCTTTTTAAAGCTATATTACCTTCCAAATAAAGTTAATAAATAAATCTCAGTGTGAAGCTTATTACCATCTCTTTCATGTACTGGTTTCACCCATTCAAAATATTCACAGATCAGAATTCTTGACTTGGGCAGGGCCAGTTAATGTCATGAATAATCTTCATCTAAAAACATTACATTATTCCTAAACCAAAGAAAGGGGGGCAGGGGTGAAGCAGTTTTTTTCATACTTGTTCATTTAAGACACATCCACAGTTTAACCACTTTCTGTCTTCTCTTTGTAAACAGAGCCCATTACTATACTAGGAAACAAACTCTGTCACTGGGGCTGTGGACATGGATACCATGAGATGACGACAGCCATACATAAATTCCATCTGCGTTAGTCTAATCCCTCAATAGAGAGATGACTGCATGGTAACTGTTCCTTTAAGCTGCTGTCTTGCTTTTGCTTTTTAAAGAGAATGATAAAGACTTCACTCACTTGCCCTAAGCAATACTATTTCCAATCAGTGGTTTATGTGATTGACTGATTTACACTTCAGAGAATTGTGATGGGGTATACAAAACCTGCACCAGGCAAGAAGGGGTGAAGAGGCAGCTTTGGGCCCAAGTAGCCCTGCCCCACTGTACCTGCAAGTCATGCCAATCTTGGCAGAGGAGCCTTAGGCTATATCTCCATTTAAAACACTCTGGTGGCACCACTGTAGCGCTTCAGTATAGACACTTACTACAGTGATGGGAGGGGTTCTCCCATCACTATAGTTCATCGACCTCCCCAAGAGGCGGGACCTAGGTCAACAGAAGAATTCTTCCATCCACCTAGCGCTGTCTAAGCCAGGAGTTAGGTTGGCTTAACCACATCTCTCAAGAGTGTGGATTTTTCACACCCCTGAGAGACAGAGCTATGACAATGTAACCTTTCAGTATAGATTGGCCCTTAAGAAGGGAGAAGCTAAGCCCAGAAGACCCCAGCCTAGGGAGGTGGACAGACCTCTCATCCCACCCCGACTCCCAGAGAGGAATACAGAGCAGTAGGACAGATGGCTGGAGGATCCTACAACACAGAAGCAGGAGCTGCTTTTTATTTCTGTTACTTTAGTTTCTTTTAGAACTGAGAGTAGGGGCCAGGCCCCAGGGAAGACCCCTGCTTAAAATACAAGCACCGAGGAGAAGGTGGGCTGATGTAGGAAATAGCCAAGGCAAGAAACAAGAAGTCTGATCAGACGGACCTTACCCACTTGTTACAAGGGTCATTGGGAGGGAACTCTGGGTAGAGGGAGGGACTGGGATCCCTTACAGCCTCACTGGCAGGACTAGTTGGAAGACCCCAGATGGAAGGGGCCAGAAGGAATATTTGGGCCTGGCCCAAGACTGTCAACCTTGTACAAGGGCCTGGGACTATTGGATGAAATTCTATTTTGCCCTGAAAGGGGCAAGACCGAAAGGGCCAAGTCACAAGGCAAAAGTAGACCACTAGCAGACTGGCCCCCCACACTCCAGAGAATGAAACCCCACAATACCCCACCTCACTGCAAGGCAGCGCATCAGCTGGTTAGTCACTTTGCCACCAGGATAATTTGTTATATCCGAAGATAGAACAAAGTTTCCAGATGAACTGTTAATTTTGGACTGGTGATTCTGATATCCTTTTTATACCATCATCTATTCTAAGAGATTGCACACTGGCTCCTGACCTACTTCAAAGTACCTGCACCAACAGCCACACTAAAAACAACAAAAAAAGCATCCTAGAAGCAGTATTTTAAGTATAAACATTTTCCTATGTTAAACTAGCTGGTTTATTTCCCCGAAAGAAGCATTGGAAAAACATCAGATTGGCAAGTGTTGTGATCATTTAAACAGAATGTTTGTTTGTGTATTGAAGATGTAGATCTTCTTTGTTCAAATGGCAGCTTCCTGCCCCACTCTGGTAGAAACCTAGGGGGATTCACCTCCATGAGAGATGCAAAGTTCCATCAAAGCAGGGAGGCTTTCATCAGTGGTAAGGGTTCCCCACGGGACACCTATGGTGACGACTTCTGGGAGATACGCAAACTGGCCCTGCACCTGCCACTTCTGCACCCAACCAGCTCCTGCCACTTTTCTGGCAGCACAGGCTGGCTTTGGCACCCCCACTGAAGCAAGGTTGCAAACAGCTTTGGCATCTGTGTCTTCCTTTCATCACTGGAGGTCCACAGCCTGGGTTTCTTGTGGCAGTAAATAAAACCAAATGTACATCCATGTGGCAGAGTACACTGAAAAGGCCTTTAGTGAGTGAATTCCTACTGCTATTTCACTCTCCAGTGACCAGCACTATAGGTTTATCTTGAAAGACAGAAATAATAAGCATACCTTTGAAAATACACATCTTCCATTGCCATAGAGTACATGAAACTCACCTTGGTACCACACAGAACACACCATTAAACTGTTCCTTAAGGACTGAAAACAAAAACCAAACACATATCAATAAGCATATGATAGAGAATGAGTGGTAAAAAGAGAGTGCTTTATCCCTGAGACCAGTGGGATGAAGAGGCAACATCCTGTAAACACTAGCTGCCTACATTTTAGTTTTATGTGCTCAAACTTAAACTTCCAAACAACCTCCACAAACTGATTCAAGGCCAAAATAGAATTTCTTTGG
Organism: Lepidochelys olivacea; assembly: GCF_965140295.1. Classification (NCBI taxonomy): domain Eukaryota; kingdom Metazoa; phylum Chordata; order Testudines; family Cheloniidae; genus Lepidochelys; species Lepidochelys olivacea. The sequence goes on along the minus strand of NC_140412.1, from coordinate 205,491,227 downwards.
GCATCAAGCAGTGTATTTTTGGGAAGATCAGCCTGTGGCTGAGGTGGTGGGGAGAGGAAGGGAGTGCAGATGAGTCACACTTTTAATTGGTTGCAGAAACTTTCTCTGCTGCTACCCTCTTTTTTGGACATGAACCAGTCTTTCATTTTTTCTTCCAAGTGGTAAATGCTGATGTTGATGTCGATTTGTGTTTATCCACATACAAATAATGTTGGCTGCTATTTATAGGGACTTTTTAACATCTTTGGTAATAATACAAATATTAAGTACCTGCCTTTCTTTAGCTTGATTTGTAATGATTCCATAGCCCAGCTTGCTGTGGACCTTTTAAAGGTGCCAGAAGTCTGGCACTCCACCCCTCTGCTGAGTGTGTACAGCCAAGCTGTTTACTGAGGGGGAGGAAGGTACATTCAATTCTCATTTACACGTGAATCCAGAGTAACTCCATGTAACTGAAATCAGACTCTGACCAGAGAGTGCATTGCACTTAGAAAACTAAAATTAATACACAAGAAAACAATAGGCATTTATAATGTACTCAGGCTAGAGTCACTGTAACTTACTGATGTACTGAATACAGTGGGAAAGATGCTATTAAATTTATGTTTCCATAGGGGACAAGTTCCATTTTCCATTCCGAGGCCCTACCTATTGTGCATTTTTTTGACTCATCTGCAGACAAGGTGAGAAAGGGTGCACCAAACAATGCTCAAAATTTTAGGAGCAGCATGATGCTGTCTCCATGAAACAGCACCGAATGTGCTGGTGTGAAGATTATCAAACAGTAGCACAGAATAGTTGTCTGGGGAGAGGGGGAGGGTGACAGAACTTGTCCCATAAGGACATGCTACAACCCTTTCCCACAACCATTTCTATCAGTACAATGTTTGTATGAACAAACACACACATACACACAGAGGAGAAATGGGAAGGGGGCATCAAGACACTGTCTGATCAGTCTATCCATCCCTCTCTGCCTGAAGTGCAGCACGTAGCTCAGCTCTGAAGGAGGTAGAAGCCAGCTCTCGTCGCAGTGTCACCACACCTGTGAGCTAGGGAAGCATTGTTGTCCTCTTTTCACAAAGGAGGAAATGGAGAGATTGGTAAGTTAAAAGACTTGCCCAAGGTCACACTCTGGCCTGGATTCTCCCCTGGCTGAGCTACACTTGGCATTGGAATGGGATGGTGGGGGACAAAGATGGATTTATCCCACCTTTGTGGCTCCCTAGTTTTGAAGCCTGCTGCAGGTACTAAATTACTCTGAACCGCCGATGAATACAAGGGGCTGTTCCAGAAACTGGGGCTCACTGGACCATGGTGGTATGATGGGCACACCCACTATTCCCAAGCCACTTCTCTTAGGCTTTGGAAGAGAAGAAATAGGGGACTGATAATGTTACACTGTGAGCTCATAATCTGGGAAATCCCAAGGTAGCCAGTTAAGCACTACCAAGCAAGGCAAAGCCACTGGTTCATAGGAAAGAATTAGGGCCAGCAACTCTGCCAGGAATAGAACAAGACTACTGGCTTTTGACTGTAACTACTACAGCATATTCCCTCCTTGGAGCGCTCTGAAAATGGTAAACAACCACGTCTCACTACTCAAGAATGAGACTGCCTGACAAATGTGTTACATACTAACAAAGGAATTCATATCTTTCCATCATTCTTTAGTCCCTGACTTTAGAAGGCTTTTTCCCCCCCAGTGAACCTTGTTCCTCACTTTACCCTCAACTTCTTTAATCCTTTGTTTCACACTGTATTTCTTGCCACATTTGTTTTCACCTCTTAGAAAACTGCCTATATGGACTTGTTTTTTTAGTTTGAGTTCTTGCACTTTTACCTAAAATTTACTAGCCCTGAGCTGAGTAACAAATTGGGTATTCTTAATCACAGGGGCAACATTTAATACAGAAAGAGGACAAAAGCCTATCTATGGAGACAGTGTTACTGACTTCTAAATACAAGGGATTACGTACACAGACTGTACCAAAGAATATCTTCAAATGGTCACAAATAAACAAGATCTAAGGGAGATGTGATCAGGGGATGGATAAGGTAGCAGTTTCTCCTTCCCATCAGCTTGATATTCAATACATCAGTGAGATAACAGCTTGAGCTTGCAAGGACAACTGTTTGTATCTCTGCCTTGTGGGTGCCACACTTATGCCCTGCCACACAGTAGTGTGAAAATGTTTGCAGGCTTCTGGCCTTTGTATGCAGGGAGCAAATGAATATGTAAGTTGATCACAGGAGTTTCCAGGTTATACAAATACAGAAACTCAAATAGCAATAATGCCATTTATTGCCCGACGTGTCTTTGGGGACATTAATTTGCTATCTAAATTAGTGGTCTCCTGCCAAAACCTTTCCATTCCAACCAGAATGGATGTCTATGATGATATGCCTTGTGTTTGGATAATACAGTTCCCAGCTATACTCTACTGTACTATCCTGTGGATCAAGACAATTCAGTGAACTGCTAGGGTCAAAGCTCTTCCTTTTTTGTGTTTATCGTTGAAGAGTAAAGGAGTTGGACACACAGTAGGAGGGGCAAAGCTGTGCCCTGACATGAAGTTATGGCAGCAAACCCACAACTTGCTAGAATCCAAGTAGCAAATACCTTTGTGCTCGGAGGGTCAAAATATGTATTAGTAGGGATGTAACAAATACTCAGATGCCCCATATCTAGGATGATTATTTGGCTATACAAGTGGCCACATAATTCACCTTTACGTCAAGCTGCCACATAAATCCTGTGTATGTTGCACAAATGCACAGAGGTTATGCAATCTTCTGCTTCTGAGGGGCTCAGCCCACCATTCTGCCTTCCTGCCACCATCTTCCTCATCTGTTTCTTTGTGCAAGGAGAAACAGAATCTAATCTGTTCCACAGTTCTGTGATCTTTTCCCCCGCAAAAGGAAACTCAGAGAATTTCTGTGCCTGTTCCCGTGTTGCTCCCATTAAAACAGAGAGAGAAATTTCAAAAACAAATGAGGACAGCTGCAAAGTAAGATCATTAGTGGTCATGAAGTTCATCTCCTTAACCCTCCTTCACCCCTTAGCAATTCCACAAGACAGGAGACTCGCTGGCCAGCTGGAGGAGTGAGGAATCAGAGGCAGCTAGCTGCAGAAAGGGCCACAATGTTTGTGGGGTTAGAAAAAGGCTTGTGGTAGATGGTGGCCTGCTCCTCCCTCTCACTGTTCCAGCCTTAGGTGACAGAAAACCTGTCTCCAAACAATAGCAGCAGAGGGAAACAAAAGTCTCCCTCTTCTTCCTATAAAGAAATATGAACTTCTGAATTTAACCCCATTTATCTCAGTGAGGTGTTAACTTCAGAAGTAAAACCTAGAAGCTACTTCTACAATTGCCTCTTCTCCTTTCCCTCCTCAGACTTCTGGTTAGAGACTATATAGTGCCTAACCACTTCAGTCATCAGGGCCTGAGAAGTAGGGTGACCAGATGTCCTGTTTTTAAAGGGACAGTTCCATATTTAAGCCCTTCTGCAGGTGTCCTGACTTTTTCTTAAAAATGGACAAAAAATCCTGCTGCTGGCTGGATCCCTGCTCACCAGTTGCTTGCCCACCGGTGGTGAGGCAGGGTGGTCCAGTGGTTGACGATGGGGGTGGGTGTGCAAGCTTGGTGGCGGGGCAAAGATGCAGTGTGCGGGGCCGGCCACACCGCCTGCGAGTCCATCAGCACAGCCCCTGCTGTGTGCCAGTTCTCGGCCAGCAGGGCCGCACCCCATTTCCAGCCAGCGGTGTCTGGTGAGTGTGGGCAGGTGCCAGGCAGCGGCCGCTTACGTGTCGCCACTGTTGCCCTCCCAGTGGCCCTTTACCTGCTTCCTCTCTCGCTGTCCTCTCCCTGCTTTGCCTCTTGGCCTCCCACCCAGCCGCACTACTCCTCCATATCCCCCACCCATGTGCTGCCTCGGGAAGACACTGTGCCAGGTACCACGAGAGGTGGGATTCATCCCAGGGGAGGGTCAGGTTGGTTAGTCAACCCCCCTCTGTGAGAGAGGTGTATGGGAGTGTGGGGAGGGGTGACATGTGAACCCTAAAGCCTTAAAGACAAGAAGGCAAATAAAAAGACTCCAACTACACCATATTTCTTTTTAACAGGGGCTTGGTCAACTTGATGTTAATTTGAACATTTGTACAATTGATTGAGATTGAACTTGCTTGAATACAAGTAATTTTACCAGGTGTCCCATATTCAGTATAGGGAAATATGGTCACCCTACCGAGAAGTGTTCTTTCAACTGGTTCTTCAAAGGTTTGCCCATTGTGGAAATATTAGAATTTCATTTGTTGCCATACAATTTATGGCACTGTTAGCTTTGTGCAATAACTGCTCAGATAATATTTAAAATCTTCAATACACCTTGTCTTTAATTGCCATAGAGACAAACTGAATGAGATAGAGAGATGCTGCATACAAGACCTTTTCATGGACGAACAGGAACTTAGCTAAAGCTGAATGCAAGTTTTGCAAAGCAGAAATTACTTAAGAGGATGATATGTCTGGATACTCTAAATGAGCGATGGAAATGTACTGTGAAGCTCATAAAGCCTTTTGAGAGGGTCAAAGAGCCCCCCATATACAGAGGGTCTATAGACCATACACAAACCGCAAATGCAGTGAGTGATGGAGCATGATGAAGCCCAGAAGAGGCCCTGGTAGGTGGGATCTCTGAAGAGTGGTTAGACCAATATTGCCCATAGGAAGATAATGATGGCAGATGACAACTAGCAAACTTCAACTAATGAATAGTACGGGTGCTGTATGGCACTAGGGCTACCCCCCACCTCTGATTCGAAGTTGTCACTTCCAGTGCAAACTATGGGCTCGGCTGTAGCAGACACGGCATACTCCCTCTTCCCTATGCACAGATACTAGTTTGTATCTTTTATCCCTGGGGGCACTAGGAGTGAGATTATCCTTGTGCTAGGCAGGAGACCTAGGGTAGATGGGAGTCTTCTTACACCCTCCCTTCCCACCTTTGCTCACTTTCATAGCAACCAGACACTACCTGGGCTTATTCTGTCACTCTCCTCCACTCCTGTAGCTGTTAGAAGTTGCTCCTTATGAGACACTCCTCTGACTTTTGGAGACCACCGTTGTTAAGTCCAAGTACTCCTTGGCCCTTCTGCCCCAAAGAAAGTGTGGTTCAAGAGCAATCTTGAGACTCTCATGGCTAAACACTATCTTCAGAGAAGCCATTGGAGCTGGTAAATCAATTTATATTAGACCATCGAGTCCAGCTCCCTGCTAATTCAGGATTGTTCTCTATACTGCATCTTCTAGTTTTAACAACCCCATGTGATGATGCTTCCACCATCTGCCTTGGGAGACAATTCCACTGTCTAATAAAGTTCTCTGTCAGGAAGATGTTCAGCCTACATTTTCCCCACTCTTAATTTTGATCATTTATGCAAATGTATGCATATAAATTCATTATATGCTTACATTAGCTTTACTGCACTTGGATTTAGACAGAATTCTTCAAACACTTCCTATGCAAATTATTAAAGAAATGTTAACATGGCAGCAAGGGTAATTAAACATGGACATGTTACTAAGAAGAACTACAGCTGCTATGATGTGGTTTCATTTTTGTGCATAAAAATATCCTGTAAAAAACCACAGATCTATTATTAAAAAAATACAACCCCTCAAACAACTTCAGCTGTTAAAATAATTAACAAGTTGATGGGACTAAAGCAAGCTATTTAACAATTGAACAATTAGTCTTTTATTTATGCAATCCAGTTTGAAATGATTTTAATACTGCTAAACAGAAAAAACGAGATGAAAATGGACATTTAAAAAGGTGTGGTTAATAAATCAGTATCTGCAGAAATGACTTAAGTACCTCTTTATTGCCATGTGTAAAGACACTTAAAGGCCTTTAAAAATACAGTAAATGACTGTTCAGAATTTCAACAGGAAGCATGGACAGTTCAGTAGAAGACTGACTAACAGCAGTCAAACTATTGTATTGGGCTAGCTGGTTCACTTAGTGACTTCATCCTGCACTGCCGTCTGGCAGACCCGGATCATTTGCTATTCCCCAGTTTATCTGGATGCAGCATACTCAGTCCGTAGCGCCATGTTGAGGGCGGGAGGGGGTCTGGTGTTCAAGCCCAGCAGTACCACCTAGTGGCTACACTCTGGGCTGCATTGACTAGTAGCAGGAGTCAAGGGCCATATTGCCCAGAGGCGAGAGTTGGTGGCCAGGGTAGGGGAATTCCACTGTGAGCATGCCTAGCAGGGGTAGCTGGGCAGGGCTTTCTGGGCCCAGAGCTGCTCCTTACCGCCCCAGTGTGGATTCTGTATACCCCACACCACACCCATTATACCCACAGTGTGTCTTTCCAGGTCAAAGCGTGGCTGCACTTTGTGAAGTAACTCTGTACATACAACTCTTTAAGGCACATTTTGTGTCATTACCATATCAAGTGTGCTTCATCTATAGGTAAGAATCTTTTTTTTCCTAACTACTTCAGGTGTGAAAGGAAGGGCTCTTTTCATGTATGATCAGGTTCTGTACACCAAATTACATTACTGTTACCAGCACCCAGTGCCGAGAGGCTGAACAACAGCTTGAGTTGGTTCATTACCCGGTGTGCTACACCCAATTATCACAACGGGGTGGAGAAGCAGAAAAGTTTATTTGAAGCTTCAAAAAGTTTATTTGAAGCTTCAGGGAGATTTGAATCTCAAATCCTGTACCCAGAGCAGGAAGTTACACAGGCTTTATACATCCTTTTTCCCAGCATACTTATCCAATAGCAAGCTGCCCCAAGTATCCATATAGCCAGCCAATCCAGTTCCCAGCTAGTTCCCTGGTTCTCTGTATCATTTGTTAAACTATACATAAAGCTGCTTTATTCAGCATTGTTCTTCCATATCTGCCCTGTGTGGCCTTGCTTAGTTTCAGGCAGTCTGACTCTGCAGCATATTGTTGCAGATCCTCAGCATAACTGCTGTGTGTGCCTCCAGGCGGGGGGGCCAAGGACACTTGGGCCTAGTACGCAGAGCTGCTGCGAGTGCCTCCAGGCGGGAGGGTGGGCCAAGGACACCTGGGCCTAGTGCGAGGGGGGCTTCATCGACACTCGTGGTCTTCCATCCCCTCAAGTTACCTAGTGGCCATGCCCCAGTGTCCCCAACATTACCCTACCCATGAAAACCGTGCAACCGCACAATTTTCATATTAGGCCTTCAGGGGCATCTTGAAAACCCACTGAAGTGAGCGCATTTGCACAGGTGTAAATAAATAATTCAGTGGATAAATAATAATAAATAAATAAATAAATAAATAATTCGGTGGATGAGGCATATGAGAAGTAGAATCCAGCTCACTTTCTCTGAACTGGGCTGACTTTTGCAGGGCTAGCAGTGAAAAAAACCCAATGACTAAAATAACTGGTGACTTCAGTAAAAACTTATGATGCACAGGGAGCAGATCTATTGAGCAAGACAATGCCATTTTTTATACAGTCACTTTAAAGTGTGATTCTACTCTATGAAGAGTGACATTGATTGCTACAGAAGGAATTCTATCCAGCCTTTTAAGCTAGAACAATTTAGTGTACGTATAAGGGGATGGAACATGCATCTCAGATAACAGAGTCCTAAACCTTTTAGTGGTGCTGTCAGGATTTTAGGCCTTGCTAAACATAGGAATATAACTGAAGCTGGTTTATAGTGAGTGGGCCAAAGCCTGGCATTCCTTCTTTCAAGGGAAATTTTGCCTGGGTAAACACTACAGGATTTGACCCATTATGTTTCAAAAATATCAGGTCTTTGGGGTGATGTAAGCTGGTTGACTGGGCCACTCAGTCCAGCAACAACCAAAAGATTGGACATGGCTTAACCATAGGTCTTTTGTATAAACAGAAAATAATATGATCAGGCTACATCCCAGCTGATCAACAGCTAATTATGAAGCTTTGCTCCCTCAACCAGAAATATCTGAAAATTTCCTTTCAAGTAATAAGGTCTACAGTTCCATTACAATGGTGTCTCAGCCTGCACGCAGCATGGGGGCAGAACCAGACCTGTTAGTCACTGGCAGCAGGAGAATGCTCCATCTTCTAGAGTTCCTGCCATTTGAGAACTTCCACAGCCAGGATAATTCAAATCTACTTTCCTAAATTAAAGACTGCATTAAAAATACTTTGAAGAAAAAAATGCAACAATTTATCTTACTGCAGAGCATGGTGAATTCTACCTAATGACACAAACCCAAATCCTTCGATGTTATTTCCATCTCTGTAGTGGATGATCATTTATCACCAGGGCGATCTGGATCTGTGGACCTTATAATTCAAAGAAAGGAGATTTTCTGGTAAGTGTGGATGCATTTTCCTGCTCTCTATGCCAAGATCCACAGATAAATTAAGAATGGGATTTTCATAACAGTGTCTTCCCCAGGTGGGAAGCAGGATCATCCTTTAAATATGCACATCCAAAACAAGGTAGATTATATATAAATATCTCCTCTGTTTTCCTTTGGGTACTAAGCCATGGAGGAGAATTCTCTCAAAAGATAGGAAATGGCATTGACTATCAGGGAGTGACCAATATGAAGACATTGGAGAAATGACCATCTAATAGATCTCGCTACAAGGACTACGATTACTCTGCTCTGAGATTGTCAGTGCTCCTACGGACTGGACTTTGATGCTTAGCCAAAGGGTGAAATATATCTTGAATTGACTTAGATAATGAATACTATTACAGGTGGGAGGACTGCTTGTCTGGATAAAAGTACAATACTTTGGGTCTTGTTAGAGAAAGCACCTAAATTCAAATTAACCCGCCCCCCCATCTGATCAGAGATAACTATTAGGGGCAGGGTCTACTCTAATGGATAAGAAGAGTAATGATACGTCTTGCAAGGGTTCAATCTGGGTAGTGCTGTAGGGAACAGAATGAGGCTCCAAGGTCATAATTTATGACCTTGTGACTGGAATAAGGTTGATGCCCTAAGGACACATTGAGCTGAACTCTTGTTCTAAAATCTGAACTAAAAGCTTTGAATTTCCCTCAGAGAAGCTCTGCAGCAGGCAGGTTGGGCTAAGCCAGCAGCCGCTGTGGATACAGAACAAAAAAATGGAGGGCATTTCCAGAGGCAGGGGCATTTCTTTGCTGCCAGTGACTAATGACTGTTTCTGCCCCCTAAGTCCAAGTAGCTATCTAGAGACCCATTGTAACAGGTCTGTGGACTTTAACAAAGAAAGTCCTTTCGCCTCACCCATAGTTATGGTATCACCACACTTAGAGCACACGGTCTTTCCTCACGTCTGCTTGGGCTTTCAGTTCTCAGATCTGCTCCATTACTCCACCTGGGACGCCTGTGGGAGAGGTAACCAGAAAGTTAATTCCTTGCCTGCTGATATTCAGATATAGAGGCTCTATACCCAGTCACTAGCAGATTCACTCTGCTTGCTCCAATAGGTGATCAGTTAGTTACATTAGAATGAAGACCGAAGAAGCCAGACCATTGTTGCCTTGTACAATCCAGGGAGTAGCACTCAGGCATTAACTTCTGACAATGGTGCATGATAGAATGGTGACAACAAGAGCAGGATATGAATTAATCCCTTAGCAGGCTTCAGTTCCCATATCTTAAAAATTCAGCCTCAGCATTCCAAAAATGTCAGACAGATGCTTTAATATTTTATATGCTGTTGGTCTTCCAGTCCAGCAACTGTGTTGGGGCAATTTTATGTTCCATTAAAAAGAAAAAAAACCTAACAACTCCTCCCCACCCACACAGTACAATACTGTGGTAGACTTGATGTACGTGGAAGGAAGGTGGGGGAGTATTTTCTTGGCATACCTCGCAGATTAGTCAGCAGTGGCACAGACACTATTTATAATTTGTTGGATAAAATTAGATTTGCCAGCTTCCTCCCTATTTTACAGTTGCCTGTTCGGGGCCTTCGCCCAACTTCCATTGAAATCAATGGACAGACTTCCAGTTATTGATTTAAGTTTCAGTGGGTGTTGGAGTGGGCCTATAATCAGAACCCAGCCTGAAACAAACAGTGATGGAGTGACTCTTTTCAGGGATTTTCATATTTTTACAAAATGAACAGTTCTATTGAAGAGCCCCCTGAAAGGGTAGAGCAATTGCCATGCTAAGATTTCCCCCTCCCCCTGCATTTACCACCACCATTCTACACTGCCTTAATTTGGAGTGGTTCAACATTTTTCTTTGCATCTGGATGCTGACACAAGCTCTTTAATGAAGGCACTTCAATACTTCCCTAGATGAGTAGAACATGCACCTAGAAGTCTAGAGTGCTGAGCAGGCTAGTCATTTGACCGTGTGTACGAGGAGGTTTTTTAATTAACTTCCATACAAAGTGACATTGTTTGAATAATTCCATGAGAACCAATATGTCAAACAGAGTTTGTCTGCATGTCTCTGTGCTTCCAACAGATAAAGCAGGTTTGTAGGTTGGATGCAGCTTATTGTGGGCTGTGTGTGGAAGAAAGGCATTGCTGTCCTTTTAGAAGTACTAATGGTAGCTCCCAGAAAGGGATGTATTTGCTCTGGTGCTTTTAAAACTAAACCAAGAAAATGTGCAATGGCTCTAATTTCTTAGAAAATAACTTACAAATGCAATTCAGAAAGAACGTCTATATTGTAGCTGAAACCCACCAAAGTCTTGGCAGAGCATTGCTGTTGCTTCTGAAGCTGTGAAGTTAAAGGGCTACATTCTTGTATTTTCTCCATCTGTCAGGGAGGTTTATATCCTCACACTGTTAAACAATTCCCCTCTCCAAATCTCTCTGACACACAGGGCAAGATTCTGTGCTGTGCCTCCTGGAAGTGCAGCACACACAAGCGCGCCCAAAGGGATGGAAGGCAAAAGTGGCTTTAAACCTTCTCTGGACTGCTCTGGAGCCTACAGTGATCTCTGATACACCCTAGGCAGTCCACAGAGCTGCTCTGCCCAAGCTGCCAATGGGCTGCTCTTGCCTCAGAATCTTGATAGCACTCCAAGCTATAAACCTGCTTTATCAGTGCAGCATCTGCCCCAGGGGAAATTCTCCCTGAGCGGACTATTGAGTGTTCCTGGCCTCTGTACAACTGCCACAGTAGTATACAAAGGCTGCCGCAGAGGGGAGAATCCTTCCCAAAGAGTTTAGCAAGAGGAATAAAGCGTTTCTCAGAATGTAGCTGCCTAGATATAGCAAGTTAGGGTCTAAGGCATATGGTGAGGGAAGGGGAGATTGGATAATCGAGATTCTCTCACCTGTTCCAATGGAACTGTCTGCAAGGCAGAGAAGTAACACATTTAAGGGTGGACCCGCCCAGAAACTGTAGCATTTAAATTCCAAATACCTTATCCACTTCCATTCACTGAAACAAGACATTGAATAATTATTTGACTAGAGTCCCTTTCTCTCACAAATTGACCACACTTCCTCTCCTGGATCCGTCTGGGGCCTCCGACAGACTGTTTCTCCTACTTTTAAACCTTAGCTGCCTCCTCCTGTCACTAGACAGACTTTTTCTGCCAAGTGAGGTAACCCAAGTCTACCCAAATAAACTTATTGCTGCTTACATCTCTGCTTCTGACTCACTCTTGTATCCATCTTCCTCTGACTTCAGGGCCCCAAGCCCAAGGCTCCTGCCTTAATCCTCCCTTGGCTCTAAATAATTGATTGAGCAATAGAACATCCATATCATCTCTCTAGTAAAGGCCAGAAAAAATACCAAAGATCCTGTCTTTCAAGATACAGAGTATGATGGAAGCATAGAATTTATATGAAACTTTTAATGAAATGCCTAAGTCTGGTCTAGTCCAGAAAATTGTGGCCTGATTTCACAACCAGTGCACAACCTGGAAGAGCAATGGTGGAAGCTGTAGTGTAGTCAGAATACCATTTTTTGTAAACCACCATTTCAGCTAAGCCTGCCCAAATAGAAAGAGCTACGAAGTTTTCTAATGTAGACACAGCCCCTCCGAGCCCATTTCTGTCAGTCAATAGAGAATTGTTAGACCCCAACAAGGTAAATTTTTTAACACTATTGGGAATTTCACTCTCTTTTGCTAGTCACAGCTATATTGAAGTAAACTTCCAAGACCATAGTGTATTGGACCAGACAAAGTTTACACGTAACAAGTTACTCCTTATAGGGCAATTAAAAAAAAAGTTATGAGCTGGGTGGCTTTACCTTTCAATAAATAAATGACAAGTTTGGCACCTCTGCTCCCAAGCCTAGGCAGAAGACACCACAGTGCAGTTCCGTAGTACTGAGTTTTGCACTATTGCTTTAGGGCAGTAGTTCTCAAACTTATTTGTTTGCGCCACCCTGCTTTGTATCTGAAGTCCATTTCCCCCCCCCCCCCCCCCCCGTACATATACGGATAAGAAAAACTCACTAAATATTAAAAACAGTAAGGCATTCATTCAAACAGAGCCAACAATCCATTGCAAGAAGAGCAAAAGCAAAACCGTACTTGTGATCAATGCTTAAAATTAAATGAGCACACCGCATCATAGCAAATGGATTAATGTACAGATGGCAACAACTTTGTATAATGCTATGCAAGCTTCACGGAAATCCGTCAAAATGCACAGCGCCATCTGAGGACCTGATATGCCTGGAGGAATTAGCTTTGCTAGTTAGTCATTGCTGTGGGTAAAAATGTGCGCAGTAAATTTTCCCCCCTAAAGCTTCTCATGCCCCCCCGAATACCTTCTGCACCCACTGTGGGGGGGGCCTGTCGCCCACCCCCAACGTGAGAACCTCTAATCTAGGGTGGTGGATGTTGCAATTTAAAACTTTAACACTTCCTAAAAAACAAAACCCTCTTACTTCCCCAGTCTGAAGAATATATTTTCTTCCACATCGTACCTTACCACATCTCACTTGTTGATTAAATACTGTGGGGTTGATATTCCACTCAGACAAGTACAATCAATAGTAATTTTATCATTATGTATCTTACAGGAGTGCTTGAGATCAGGGCCTGGTTGTGGTAGATGCTATACAAACACAAAGCAAGAGACAGCCCCTACCCCTCCGTTTATAATAATCTAAGTAGACAAAGGATAGGAGGCAAAGTGACCCGTAGGTCAGTACTAGAGCCAGGACTAGAACTCAGGTCCACTGAATCCCAGCCACTACCCTACTCCCAGGAACATGCTGCCTCTCAAGTCGCTGAAGTTACTCTAGTGCAAACCTGAATCAAGCTCTTTGTACCCACCTTCATGAAACTGCAAAATGCACTACAGCCACTAACTACATCTCTCTTGGGTTCTGGTCTACCAGTTTGTTAGTTCCTTCAGTACTCGCAGGGCTTATGCTCTAGAGTTATTTACCATTACCACCGGTCACGATGCAGTTACTGTGCAACTTCCAATAAGAATTGTTATATACTTACAGCACCGTTATCACATAATACTCAAGTGCATTTCCTGGCAACTCCTTATTCTCATGAATGCCGAGAATGGATGATCATTTGAATGAAAACAGAGATAACAGAGCTCAGGCAGCAACTACAGGTCATCCCAAGACAAAATTGCTTGCATTATAGGTCAGATTCTCAAAGCTAAACACAACAGCTTCTACCCTAATTCTCTCCACTGGAGTGGTACTGGATATTAAAAAGTATATACAAAATATGTGCATAGGGACCCAAACAGGTAACTGTCCATACGGACACCAGTTGGATAACTTGCATACATATCTTGGATACAGGTTTTTGTAAATTTAGCATCAGAAAGCCTCAAAAATCCCAAGTACAGTAATTTAGAGTTGAGGCTGAAATCTGTCCCAATTGTGACAACTTAGATACAAAATAATAGCCCTATAAACTCATGACCTGAATTAGTAAAAAGGGAAAGTGCACCCCCAGTGTAACTTCATTGGTTTCAAATAAATTACCCTGTAGCTAAATTGGTTTCCTTCTTTGAAGGTGAGAAGTGGTATAATGTGCACTTCAATAAATTCACTATAAAGTCTCACTATTTTGTTCTTATGTACCTGCAAAGTGATACTTTCCAGACAGCATCCTGAATATAAACAGAGTTTACTTTTTGGCATAAAGAAGGTCCTCAAAATTCTAAACCACTTCCTCTCCCAACTGCTGATATACTGAGATCCTGCAAAACCACAACATCATCCATATTTCTAATCCAGATTTACCACATGCTCTCCTGTAAAATAGGCTGTTGCAGACTACAGAGTAAACACAGGAATGAAACAGGCTTTTTAATAATTGGAGAAGGTCCAAGGAGATAGTGTTCAGATCCAGATGCTGATCTTGTCTATGCTGAGGCTAGAGGTCAGTTTCAAAGCTGAACCAGGGCTAGGATTTGGGGTTGAAGTGACAGTACTGAAATCTTACCACCTAGTCTGATGAGATTTTGGCCCCAAGCAGAAAGTCTAACAGGGTGACCTACCCTTGATAGATCATTTCAGGAAGTGGCAGAAATCTTGTAACATTAACTGGCCATTAACATTAACATAAACTGGATCCTGAAAATGTGCCCTCTCTCATTTTGATGCAGAGTCACTGATTAGAAGCTGATGTCCCCAAAATTTAGGATTGGGCTCACATTTGAGGTTCCATTCAAGACTTTTTAAAATTGTGGCATTAAGATTAATTGATACTTGCTATAATTGGCAAAACAACTACTGCTAGCAGCTGGAGAAGTGGCACTGGAACATTTTTAATGGTGGGGGTGCTGAAAGCCAATCCCCTTGCTCCTGTCCTCCCCCCGAGCTGGGGTCAGGAACAGGGCCATGTCTCTGGGATGGGGGACCTGGACAGGGGTAAGAAGGCAGAGGCTGGGGCCGGAAGCCGAGATCCCTGGGCGCTGGGCTGGGACCCCATGTGCGGGGCTAGAAGCGGAGCCCCCGGAGCAGAGGCTGGCATAAATCCTGGGGGTGCTGCAGCACCCCCTGAACCCCTAATTCCCATGCCTATGGCTGGAGAGTAGCCAGTTAATTAATACTTATTAATGTATGTATGTGGGTACCACAATGTACCTCTGTAGTCCATTGGTGCTCAAAACAGTGATGTTGTCATTCTCCAAGGTGCACCTTTAGAAATACAGTATTCTTTTGCTAACAATTTATTCGCTTGGTATTTTCCAGCCCAGTGTGCCAGCACCAGCAGTTGGACTTTTCAGTAGGACTTGGTAGAATGATCCAAAAAGTACAAAGCTTGCCGTGGGAGCCCTTTCCTCCACCCTTCCTCACCACATTCAGCAACTAGAAAGTTTACTTCATCATCTCTGAACATTGTCAGAAACACATGGCTGAAAGGCTGCTGGGACTAATGCACTACTAGTGAGTAACCGCCAACCTTCACAAGCAAGCATCCTACCATTGGCTTCCCATGCTGAAGGGACTTTATTAATTATAATCCATGTTACTTCCTATTCATGCTCCTTCTATACAAAGCATCAAGAGGTAATGCCAGGAGTGGGCTGGTCAGTGAAAGATATCTGGATCATATTGCACATATTTATTATGGAATGCTTTACACGTTGCCCTTGATTAATATGGGAAGAAGAGCTCAGCTTATTACAATCAGTGTTTTAAGAGAATGGAGTAGAACCCTAGTCAGAAGTCTCATTCTTGCATAGCTCAAAGGCACATAGTTTGATGATTTGTATTACATGGCCTGTTGCTTGACAGACAAGATCCCTGCCTTAAAGAGTTTATAATCCAAAGGGCATTTATAGAAATGTTTTTTAAAAGCTTAGTTACAGCTATTAATGATCTAGTTTGCACACAAAAGACTGAACTGATCACTTGTCTTTTAGTTTCTTTAAGCTTAGCCCTGCGTGTCTGGCACTCAGTAATGATCCCTATCTACCACTGCTCCTGCTTTATTACAGTGCCAAGAAGTCACAAGTTTTAGAAATATGAACAACAATTACACTATAAGTTAGTTTCTGAAATCCCCATTACTGCCTAAGACTTTCAGTTAAGGATAGGATGCAGGAACTCCTTTAAACTATAAAGTACACAAAGGCCAAAGACTGAAGTGACCTCTTATAACGGTCTTTGAGGCGCATACCTAGTTAGACTACACCCTTCCCATTGTAAAATCCCCGGGTGGGCCTGGAAGCATCCCAAGCTTCAAACTTTTTTTGTATTACAGGATGTTTTGTTTAGTTTGACATTTTGGCTTAAATCAATGCCCACAGTACCCCAGAAAAGTATTTACTCAGAGAAAAGCAGGGGCCATTTCCACCACGCTCCTCTCAAGGGACTGTGTTTGGAAAGGACAGCTGTAGTTTGCTTAAGGACTCCAGGTGATAGAGACTGTTATAGGGATATGCTGAATCACCACATATCCCAGGCATTGGGCTCCTCATCCACAACAGCCCCTTCTTTTTAGTTATGCTGGTATGTAGTTGCCCTGGTAAAAAAAGAGGTTGTGGCCTCAGGTCCCTGCCAGCCTTGATGCAACCAGGATCCTACATCCCAGTTTATGACAAGAGAAACCAGGGGTCAACCTACCTCCATGAAGTTAAATACGATAAAAGATATAGTCTGCCAAAGAACAAGTGTAATGACAGGAAGAAACGCAAGTAAAAATCCTTTAGACTCTTTGGCACATGTTGGAGCAAAGACAGCAAGCTTCCCCTTTCGTAATTAATACGACTTTTACCACAGACTAATACACTTGGACCGGTAACTTAACCTGTGGAGTCTAATACCTTCGAGACCCACTGGTGCCAATTAAATAGCTTTGAGTCTTGCAAGATAGGATATTCCAGAGATTAAGCTCACTGATGTGAAGATCAAAGAGAAACTACCAGACAAAAAACAATGTTGTGAGTGTCTGAAGCCTCCTTCTTTGTTGCCATCATTCTAAACATCCCCAAGAGATAAATTGTGAATAATGAACAGCAGCACAATTTGGTGGATATAAACTGCTCTCTCTTCACAGCTGTTAGCTATTTCCCCTTGCTTTCTGTGATGTCAGGCGGCAGAAAAAACACATCAGCACTTAATCCAGCTTTTATGAGCAATGTCATGTTAGACTGTGGTTTGGAATATGATTTTTGGACTAAATTCCACTCTGTGTGACACCCATTGAAGTTAATGGGATAAAGCAAGTGATTTCACTGGGGTTGCATGGGGTGTAACAGACAACAGAATTTTACTTAATCTGTCAAAATTCTGAAGCATATTTATTAATCCAAATGTCTGCCTAAGCCTGATTTTGCAGTCATCATTTGCCTTCCTTGTGCTGTGATGCTTCCAATTGCTCCAAATTCCTCTTTGTTATGGTCTGTCATGACCTTATGGACCTCAACCACTTTCCTAATTTCTCAGTTCTCCATTGCTAGCAAACATTTTCATTTTTGTTTATTTATACAGTTAGAACTTCTTTTCAGAAGAGTTTAGGGGAGCTCCCATGTTGTCAACATTCTCAGTAAGAACTTTGATAGAACTTTCCTAGTGAAGTTTTGTTTATGAATGTCCCTGGAAAAGCAAAATTTCAAGTCTTTAAACAAGCTTTTTTAATCAGTACATTACCTCAGTTTAAACCCTAATTGTACAAAGCCTGGCACACGTGAATAATTTTACACCTGCGAGTACTCATTGATTTTTCTGGAACTATTCATGAACATGAAGCTACTTATACGTGTTTGCAGAAGCTGGGCCTTGGTGACTAACTGAAGTCGTTTTGGGACGTAGCAATTTATAAAGGATAGGCTCTCCAGTCATGGAACATAAGAACAGCCACACTGGATAAGACCAAAGGTCCATCAAGCCCAGTATCGTATCCTCTGACAGTGGCCAATGGCAGGTGCCCCAAAGAGAATGAACACACAGGTTATCATCAAGTGATCCATGCCCTGTCACCCAATCCCAGCTTCTGGCAAACAGAGGCTAGGGACACCATACCTGCCCATCCTGGCTAATAGTCACTGATGGACCTATCTTCCATGAATCTATCTAGCTCCCTTTTGAACCCTGTTCTAATATTGGCCTTCACAACACCCTCTGGCAAGGAGTTCCAGAGGTTGACCATGAGTTGCGTGAAAAAAATAAATACTTTGTGTTTGTTTTAAACCTGCTACCTATTAATTTCATTTGGTGGCCCCTTGTTCTTGTATTATGAGAAGGCGTAAATAACACTTCCCTATTTACTTTCTCTATACCACTCATGATTTTATAGACCTCTATCATATCTCCCCTTAATTGCCTCTTTTCCAAGCTGAAAAGTCCCAGTCTTATTAATCGCCCCTCATACAGAAGCTGTTCTATACCCCTAATCATTTTTGTTGCCCTTTTCTGAAACTTTTTCAATTCCAATATATCTTTTTTGAGATGGGATGACCACATCTGCACACAGTATTCAAGGTGTGGGCGTACCATGGATTTATAACATGAATTATACCATGTGACCAGTCAGACAGCTTGTACATTAATTCACAAGTATGCAATACTCAGAGCTAAGACTGCAAGTAACTATTGGGTAAAAGTATTTCCACATAAAAATTTCAAACAATTTCAAAAAGCAAACAAATTCATAAAAAAGCACTAAGGCTAGTTTTCCAGGAAACATGGTTTTAAATTGAATCTTGTTACTGAGCAACTGGGACACATCCCAAAATATAAATGCCATTCTTCTACCAAAAAGTAAACAAACTTCAAATATAAAAAGCATTTTAAAAAATTAAGACTGATACTAACTCATAAAATCAGACAGTTTTATGCAGTTATATAGAAATGTGTCCCCTATTAAAGACAAAAATAGGATGGCAGCATAGAAAACTAATGTATAGAAATTATGAGTTTTTCACCAACCCTGTTTTCAGTGCTATACTTTTGTTATCTCCTGTGCTGATTAATTCCCTGTGTAAACCCATTTAACTCACCACCAAATGCGGCCAAGGGTTTCTGTTATTCTCTTTCAACCCAAATTCTTCTCTTAAATATGCGGGGCGTGCACAACTCCCATTGTCGTCGGTAAGGATCGCATGCCTAGATCTTTAGGCAGAAGTTAGCCCTTTATGTTTGTGGATATTAATGTGTGTGTTTTAGATTGGCCCCAAATTATTTTCATACTGCACTTTTGGACAAGACTAGCGGTTAAGTCATTTCTGCTCTGTGTGGACATTGGAGATTTCAAGGCACTTTTCAGAAGGATGGAGGTTTTGCCCTGGTGTTCTTGACCAAGCTTTTCCAAACCATCCACTATTGTAAAATGTATTTTGTACCAATTAGTTGCCACCATTCACACCTAAGTGTGGCTACATTTTGATGCTAGTATATGGGACAAAAATATAGGTCTTTATTCTGACAAACCCTCACTGTTGTCAAAGGAATTTAACTGAGGACCTCATAATTTGGCTCTATATGCACAGCTGTAAAGTTCTTTGGAATGCATCACAAGGAGAGGTGCTAAATAAATGTAATATATTATTTTATCTCTAAAAAGCATATTCAGCATAAAGAACTATCACAGGACACACCACTCACCACCAGACTAGCATCTCCCCTGAGACTCTGGGGATTAGCTGGAGGCCAACACTCTCCATGTCTGCAGCTTGCACACTGTCACTTCATCTGCCTGCAGCTCCTCCCACATCCTCAGGAACAACAGCATCCTCTCGGTGGCTTAGCCCTCCAGCTGTGTTACTGTCTGTGTTCCCCCCCTTCCGGGGGAGTTGAACTTCTCAAAAGTGTGATAGTTTTCTACCACTTGCCCCATGCAGGGCCACCCGGAGGATTCAGGTGGCCTGGGCTCTTTGGCAGCGGGGGTCCTTACGCTCCGGGTCTTCGGGGCACTTACCCCCGCTGCCGAAGACCCGGAGTGGAAGAAGCGGCGGTGGGTCCTTTACTCCGGGTATGTTCAGCAGCACTGAAGGACCGCCCCGCCGCCGCAGCCCTGCTGAAAACTCTCATGGGGGCCCTCTGGGCGGCCCTGGCCCCATGGCTGGTAGGGAACCCAGGCCTGCCCTCTTCTCTGGGTTCCAACCCAGAACCCTCAGCTCAGCAGTCTTGGCCTTCTCTCTCTGGCCTCAGCGCTCTATCCCTAGGCTTCTTCCTACCACTGGTTCCCTTTTTCTTCCTGGGCCTACCAATTCCTAAAGGTTCCTCCCTCTTCCCAGGAAGTGACTGTAGTCTCCATTCACTCCTCCCTTTCTCCTGTGAGCGTCTGACTTTTCCTAGCAGTTCCTTCTCCTTTCAACTCCTGGGCTTTATAGGCCCCATCTACTCCTGCCCAGCTGAGCCTCCTTAATCAGCTGCCTAATGGGTTAATTGGCCCATCTGGCCTGTATTGAACTTTGCAGGTGTCAAGATTCCCTCCCCACTCTGAACTCTAGGGTACAGATGTGGGGACCCACATGAAAGACCCCCTAAGCTTATTTCTACCAGCTTAGGTTAAAAACTTCCCCAAGGCACAAATCCTTCCTTGTCCTTGGATGGGTACTGCTGCCACCACAAAGTGAATTAGACAAAGATTCAGGAAAAGGACCACTTGGAATTTCTGTTCCCTAAAATATCCCCCTAAGCCCCTTCACCCCGTTTCCTGGGGAGGCTTGAGAATAATATGCCAACCAAATAGGTAAACCAGATTCTTAAAAAACAGAACTTTATTATAAAGAAAAAAAAGTAAAAGAAGCACCTTTGTAAAATCAGGATGGAAGGTAACTTTACAGGGTAATCAGATTCAAAACATAGAGGATTCCCCTCTAGGCAAAACTTTAAAGTTACAAAAAACAGGGATAAACCTCCCTCAAAGCATAGGAAAAATTCACAAGCTAAAAACAAAAGATAATCTAATGCACCCTGCCTTATTTACTTACTCTTTTTGCAATATTGAGACTCATTTTAGGAGAAGGAGTTTTCTGACCTGATGCTTCTCTGATTCACCAGAGAACACACAAAACAAAGAGCACAAACAAAGCCTCCCCCTCCCCCACCAGATTTGAAAGTTATCTTCTTTCCCCATTGGTCCTTTTGGTCAGGTGCCAACCAGGTTATTTTCCTTCTTAACCCCTTACAGGTAAGGAGGAATTCTAGGCTACCTTTAGCTGTATGGTTATGACAGCAGGGCAAGTGTGGGATAGTCACTCCATCACAAGGACAAATAATGACAACCAGGAGCAATTGGTATTTTTCCATGTACCTGTTACCAAATGTTCAGTTAAATAATGTAGTTTTTGGCTGGACAACATTAAGGGAAGTCACAATTCACAGTAATACATAGGGTCAAACCACAAGCCTATCATATCGTCAGGACCAGACACTCTCATTTCCATTATATCTTCTTCATAACAAAGACAGTAGCACTGAAAAATAATATGCAGTTTATGCTTTTACAGAACTCAGTTCTGGGTACGTATACTGGCTCTTCCACCACAAAACTCCATTATATGCCCTCTTTGGTCCTGTTGATGCCCACCTGCTACCCAGTTGCACCTCATTAAGCTTCACACCTGCAGCAACTTTAAACTCAGACCCTATGGCTTTTATCCCCCCTATAACACATCAGTTGTTTGCTTGTCACACTCTCATTAACAACTGTCTTGTCATCGGGAGTTTTCCTAAACTTATCCTTACTGCCAAAATTCTCTGACAAACCTCAAAAGTCTGATACCTCAGCAGGTTCCTGGTTATCAAATACTGAATATACTGAACACAGACAAAGACACAGTCAATGATAATCCCAGTTCAGGTGACAGGAATACATAGCCAAGTAGTTTGTTCCAGAGCCTGAGGACAGATTATGCTTTTGTTGTACTTTTTTGCATATAGTATGTGTTATTTTTGTGTATCAGAAGGATGGGAAATATCAATTGAAAGAACTTTCTATTTTTCTTAAACACCATATTCCAAACAGTGTTTGATTATCCATGTGATCCATACCAGTAGTGACACAGGCCTAGATCCACCAAGGAACTTTTAGGCTTCCTGTCACACAGTGGAATTGAGAGTCCCAAGTTAAGAGCCAAGGCTCCCTATACAATGCAAGGGAAAGGTTAGTGGTGTGGTCTACAAACGTATTAGGCATCTAAGTCCCATTTTTAGGCACCTAAGTTATCCACAAAACTCCCACTCTGCTGCTGCCTGTACATGCTTAAATTCACTTTCGCCTACATTTTTGCAATAAACATTTTCTAGGTGCCTACTCTTTGGCCTCTGAGCATGTGCACAGCTGCCTCACTGTACATGTCCTATGTCCTGCTTAATCCCGAAAGTGATGCACAAACTGGGGAAGATAGACATTTGACCACCTAAATTGTGTGTGGGGCCTGGTCTGGTATGCTCAGAGGCTGCCTACCAGATTGGGCCCCTGAGCTGTGTTCACACAAAACAGTGAGAAGGGGAGGGGCACCTCCCTTAAAACCTTTAGCCTAGTGGATGGGGTACTCACCCAGACCCTGAGAGAGCCCCAGTTCAAGTCTCCCCTTCTTCGGAGAGGGAGAAAGGATTTGAACAGGACTCTGCTCTGGTTAGGGCAGATGAGTGCCCTAACCACAAGGCTTTAAAGTCTGTCTCATTCTTTCACTGGCCTAATATTTAATTATTCAAGTATTTAATTAAAGTGGAACAACGAGAGAGACTGAGGGAGCTCCACATCAGAATACTCCACAGCCTAGGAGTTAGGGCACTCACCTGAGAGGTGACAGAGTCCTGTTCACATTCCTTCTCCCCCCAGGCAGCGCGTCTCCTACTACCAAGGTGTGTACCCTCTCCTCAAGGCTAAAAATTATAAGGGAGCAGCTGCTGCTATCTAGGGGTTGGGGTACTGTGCGTCTGGCAGCAGCCACTCAGGTGCTACACTCTGCCCACCTCCCACAAGACCCTAATGGCTTTCATGTCCACAGTATTGCTTGCACAATGCAGTTGAGAGCTCAGCTATAGGAATTAGTTTGCCCAGGACTATTGCACTGTTTTCAGACGTCATTTTACATTGCCCATGTAAGCAGTGTCAGGATGAGCTCCATCCTGACATCTGGTGGTGAGGTGTGGCAAGTTGTGGAAAAGAACTTCAGGGGCCAATCTCATTTGCATAGGCACACCCACCACGCCTAGAATGAGACCATAGCTGCCCAAATGGTCACTTTGGCTGCTGTGGGATCCCCAGTGTCTCTGTTATTGGGGCAGGAAGAATAAATTGTTATTACCCTGATTATGGGAACTGTGCTTGGAACTGTACGTGGCCTTTTGTTATGATGGAGGGATTCACCATCAACTAAGTAGCACTCGCTAGGCAAGGGTCATGGGTTCCAAAACTGTGTGAATAGAGAGAGGCTGTGGACAAGTATTAATACTTGGTGGTATGGGCCCCCTGGTGAGGGCCTTACATGCTAATTGCACTTTCTCCACTGTGGAATATCAGAGCTAATTTTGATTTCACTAGAAATCTAGTTATAGGCTGCTGAGCTCACTTTGGGCTAACAGTGCACCAGCACTGGGGCTCCCCTACTACAAGCTGAATTCACTTAAGAGCTGAAATCACTGAGTGTTGTGTTAAGTAGTGGGGGAGCCTGAAGCTATATTGTGGAGCAGTTCGACGCGGAGCAGTTTGTGGATGGCAGGAGCTGCTTGTGGGCCGTGGAGCTGAGCGAAGGAGTTTGTGGGGCGGCTGGCGGAGCGGAGTGCCGCTATGGAGCGGTCAGCTTCAGATCACGTAAGGTGCCTCTTACCCCCGTCCCATTTCCACCCAGGTTGGGAGGTAAAGCTCCGCAGATAAACTTTCGAACTCTGGGGCTGCCCTGACCAGGGACAGAGACTTTTGGGACTTTGGGTGATTTGGGGTTGCTGGACTCAAGAACCAAAGGGAAAAGGGCATGCCGCAAATTGCCTGGGGTGGGTTTTTTTTGCTCATGGGTTGTGTTATGAATCCTGTTGGTGGTGTTTCCCCAACATAATGCCACATTGTTTCTCTCTGTTATTAAAAGGCTTTTGCTACACTCAGACTATGTGCTTGCGAGAGGGGAAGTATTGCCTCTTGGAGGCGCCCAGCGGGGGTGGTATATATTTGTCCCAGGTCACTGGGTGGGGGCTCGAGCCGGTTTGCATTGTGTTACTGGAATGGAACCCCTAGATATTGAACCCGGCCCTTGTTGCTGCCAACTCTGACGGGCAGAAGGGTTACACCCATATGATTTATTAGCAGAAACCGTGTTAAAAGAATGACCCTGTCAAAGAAAGCTATCAGGTTGGTTTGACACGATTTGTTCTTGACAAATCCATGCTGACTGTTACTTATCACCTTATTATTTTCTAAATGTTTCCAAATTGATTGCTTAATTATTTGCTCCATTATCTTTCCGGGTATTAAAGTTAAGCTGACTGTAAATCCCCTGATTGTCCTTATTTCCCTTTTTATAGATGGGCACCATATTTGCCCTTTTCCAGTCCTCTGGAATCTCTTCCATCTTCCATGACTGTTCAAAGATATTTGCTAATGGCAAGTTGCCCTCCTCAGTCAGCACCCTGAGTATTCTACGATGTATTTCATCAGGCCCTGGTGACTTGAAGACATCTAACTTGTCTACGTGATTTTTGACTTGTTCTTTCCCTATTTTAGCCTCTGATCCTATCTCATTTTCATTGGCATTCCCTATGTTAGATGTCCAATCGCCACCAACCTTTCTGGTGAAAACTGAAACAAAAAAGTCATTTAACACTTCTGCCATTTCCACATTTTCTGTTATTGTCCCTCCCACCCATTGAGTAATGGGCCTACCCGGTCATTGGTCTTCCTCTTGCTTCTAATGTATTTATAGAATGTTTTCTTGGTACTCTTTATGTCTCTAGCTAGTTTGATCTTGTTTTGTGCCTTGGCCTTTCTAATTTTCTCCCCATACTTGTGTTATTTGTTTACATTCATCCTTTGAAATTTGACCTAGTTTCCACTTTTTGTAGGACTCTTTTTTGAGTTTCCAATAATTGAAGCTCTCCTGGTTAAACCAGGGTGGTCTCTTGCCATAATTCTTATCTTTCCTCTCAAGGTCCCTTCCAGTCCTATGATTCTATGAAAATGAAATTCCTCTAATATTTAATTCAAACTCCCCCCCACCCCCACCTCTCTCTCTCTCCACTGTGGAATATCAGAGCTAATTTTGATTCCGTTAAGAGTCTAGTTACAGGCTGCTGAGCTGAATTCACTTTGGGCCAATGGTGCATCAGCACTGAGGCTCCCCTACTACAAGCTGAAATCATGACATAGCTAAAATTACTAAAAGCTGAAACTGGGGATCCCACAGCAGCCAAAGTGACCATTTGGGCAGCTGTGGACTCATGCTAGGCGGGGTGGGTGTGCCTATGCAAATGAGATCAGCCCCTGAAGTTCTTTTCCACAACTTGCCACAACTCACCACCAGATGTCAGGGTGGAGCACAACCTGACTCTGCTTACACATAACATGTCATTACTTCCATGTTTTATATACTTATTTTCTTCACATCCATGCAAATAAGGTTGATGTTAGGATACAGAAAAGAATTGTACTATGGGGTGTATGTAGCTATGCAAATGGAGGGGAGGTGTTAAGATATATGCAGGGCTTTAAATATAAGGAGTCTTCCTGATCATCTGCTCCTGGTGCAGGGGTATAAATCAAGTCGAGATGGCAATTATAGAGTAGCAACCTATGCATATACAGTCTCTCTCCCGGGCAGACTTGTGTTCATTCTTTCTTTTTTAGTGATTTTCCTGAATATGAAATAAAAACTATGCAGGTTGAAAGGATATGTTGGCTCTTTGTGTGTGGATAACATAACATGCCACTTAATATTTAACATTGAACTGAAAGGGAATGTTTGGGACTAAAATACATGCCAAAAATGAGAGAGATGGGGAGAATAAGCATGAGTGATGTAACATGGTGATTGAAGGGTTTATTGCTCTGGATAAATCCCCTGTATTTCAAATGAATACTAAATCCTATGTTTGATATGTTCTACCTCTTAATGACTAGCAAGCAGATTGCTCAGCAATGGGTGACAGCGAATGCCTTCTATTTTTGCCATCAGGCGGAGAAAGCTGAAGGGGCTAGGTGCTGATGGCTATCTGGACACTAGAGGCCCTAAGAATCAGAGTAGATTAATGATCAACTCAAATTTACATGGGAAGCTGCAAGAGCATAGGAAGCACATAACTTGTTTTCACACTAGAAGAATAAATCCTGGACAGAAAACATCATTAAGCTGTATTTACTTCGTAAATATGTACCCTAACTTAAAGAAAGAAAACCTTATGAAATGTTGCAATTTTATGAACAGTAAAATTGTTAAAAGCCTGGAAATTCTAAGTTATGGTTAAACTCTGAAAAACCCAAATGTTTGAAAGTGCAGAACTGAGGCAAGCCCCCAAAATAACCGTAACTCTGCCCTTACTTATGCGCAAACATAAAACAAAATTTATACCCACACACTAGCATGGGATTGAGTATGGCTCATATCATATCAGTACTGAATAGTGAATACCATACTGTCCAGTATTTCAGGTACTAATATACGCATCACTAACCCACTATTTATGTACCAGCTACACAAGAAGAGACTATCCTCTATTTCCCCTTCCCACTTTGAGGAAGCAACACAAACATCTCATCTTTTACATTCATATAAACACATGGAAGACTTGTCCAGTGCTCAGCCTGCGTTACCAATATAATTCAGTCACATGAGACTTGGGAATTTTACAGCCATTTGAAACTTGTAGGATTCCAGTACCCGCAGACATTGTAAATGAGAATGCCCTTGCCATTCAACTATGAACAACCTATTATTTTATTATTTGTTTGTTAAGAGCACAATGAAATTTGTTTCAGCTGTCCACAGCAACTGGCTGCAAGCTTCTTAAAGCCCCAAGATGAACTCTGTGGTTCTTTCTAAAATGTTTAAATGTAATATTGCCCATCACAACCATTCAAAAAGTAATGAAACTTGTTTAAAAATCACGATTTCGTCTTTAAATTATAAATCTGAGATTTTTTTAATTTGCCTTCTGTTTTTTTAACTATAAGGGTACACTTGGGTCATTTTTAGCAATTTTTTCTCTGCAACCACAAGGGCTAGAAACTTACCTTTTTAAATAAATGAAAGTTGAGATTCTCCTGTATTTACGTGCTTCCAGGAGTCAGGGCTTCAGCACCAATATTGACAGGTTTCAGAGTAACAGCCGTGTTAGTCTGTATTCGCAAAAAGAAAAGGAGTACTTGTGGCACCTTAGAAACTAACCAATTTATTTGAGCATGAGCTTTCGTGAGCTACAGCTCACTTCATCGGAGTGCACATTGTGTAGAGAGTTGTCACTTTGGATGGGCTATCACCAGCAGGAGAGTGAATCTGTGTGTGGGGGGGTGGAGGGTGAGAAAACCTGGATTTGTGCTGGAAATGGCCCACCTGATGATCACTTTAGATAAGCTATTACCAGCTGGACAGTGGGGTGGGAGGAGGTATTGTTTCATATTCTCTGTGTATATATAAAGTCTGCTACAGTTTCCACGGCATGCATCCGATGAAGTGAGCTGTAGCTCACGAAAGCTCATGCTCAAATAAATTGGTTAGTCTCTAAGGTGCCACTAGCACCAATATTGTAATACTGTAAATGAGTTTGAGAAGTTTAAAGGAAAGCTCTTTTTTCATCTCACCTTGTAGCAACATAATCATTCTTTAATATTTATATGGTGATAGTGCCTAAAGGCCACAACCTATTGTGCTAGGCACTGGGACACTCCCTGCCCCAAAGAATTTACAATCTAAAATAATGTATTATGTAATGGCATTGATTTTTCTTTTTTTTAAACTAACATCAGAAGAAAGTTCTTCTCTTTTTCCTGGCAGCTGCCATCTTGCAGATCATTTACTAATCCCTCCACACTGTTCTGGGAACACCGCTAACTTTCAGAAAGTGACATTCCTCATATTTCACAGCTCCTGGGTTCTTTCTCTCCCAGACCTGAAACATCTCTCCTGTTGTTTGAACATGATTTTTAGCTGACCTCATCTCTAGATTCTTTATGGTCTGTATGTCAAGGAGGAGCCTCTGTCTCACATTGGCAGGGTACACAGAGAAGGTATACATTGAATTTTCCATCTGGACAGGACAGGGGGATTGGGAAGACTGGCCTTTCTGCCTCTGAGTGGAATAGCAGGTGAGAGAATGGTGCTGTATCTTGACTGCATATGGAAAGTAAGATGGGATAGAAGTAGCTTCCTTACCAGAGTAAAATTGACACGTGGGAATGACATGGCAGTGGTTGTATAGAGAAGGCAGGAAGCACAATGCTCATTTTTCTGACCCAAACTGGGGAGGTGACCTAAGAAATGTTCTGTGGATGGTAAACAGTTTATGAGCGTTTGTTGATTATATTAGAAATGTATACTATGGTGTGGTGAAAAGAAAAGGAGTACTTGTGGCACCTTAGAGACTAACCAATTTATTTGAGCATAAGCTTTCATGAGCTACAGCTCACTTCATCGGATGCATACGATGGAAAGTGTAGAAAATCTTTTTATATACACACAAAGCATGAAAAAATACCTCCTCCACCTTTTTGCGAATACAGACTAACACGGCTGTTACTCTGAAACCTATGGTGTGGTGGTGTGTAAGAAAGTTCTGAGTTTAGAGACTGAAGCTAGACAAGGAATTAAGGTTGTTTTGGACTGTGCAATTTTACCCATGTACATTTTATTTACTCGACTGTGTGAACTGTATGAGCATATTGAAATATCTATGTACAAATAACTTCCTCAATTGTTCAGTTCCATGGTTCTAAATGGCTAGGGTTTACTTATCTGTTAGACTCTATGTGTTTCCACTTTAATTTTAACTGGCAACCTTTAATTTAAAAGTAGAAAAGATATCTGTGTGTTTGCAAACTGGACTACTTTACCTGCCACTGAAATGCAGCTATCCCTAGAGAGAAAGATGAGCAGCAGCTGTTCAGCACTACACAACATTTCAGTGAAGAACAGAGTCATGTTATAACTCCGATTTCCACCACCAGCCCAGAATTATATTGACCAGAGCTATTATAGCAGCATCTTATAACGGTTTACCTGCTAAAAAATATATTACAAATCAAATAAATGCATTTTGTTAGGTCAACTGGGGGAAAAATCAACAATACTTCACCCACTCCCCTCTTCCTTAATCCTTGCTTCTCCCTTCCTATGGAATTGAATAGTCTGCAAGTTGCTGGTGCCAGCTCTTTGCAAATTGCCTAGGACAGGTCTCTTCATTGACGGTTCATTTTGCCTTTCTGTAGCTGACATGCATTGTTATTTCAATGAAGGCTTTGAACTCAGATTTTTTTCATGCAAATTGGTAATGCTTCCCAGCTGAATTGAAGACATCACAATGTTTTCTATGAAATCCAGTAAAAAGAGCAATATTTTCTCATTAGACAAACTCTGAACTAATGGTGGCTTGGGATGTTACTGGTTATGTGGGTAAAAGTGGAAAAGGCACACACAATGGTGATGCTTCCAAAACATTGGCTACATACCAATTCTCCCCAAGATATGCTTTGGGCTATAGCATACCTTTTAAAGCACAACTAAGATAGGGAAGGAGCCAAGATACAGCATACTAGTGTGTAAGGGTGCTGTGGGAGTGCACTCTGAAGTGGCAGATAGTACACCCTTTTAAAAAGAGCCAGCCTCCAGTCACTAGAGGATGCTACATCATATCTTCTTGTTTAATGGGACATCACTCATTTTAGTGCCTTCATTTTTATTGTTGAAAATTATTTACATCAGCAACAAAGACTCATGAAACAGTTGTAGTTTAT
This sequence comes from Lepidochelys olivacea, assembly GCF_965140295.1. NCBI lineage: Eukaryota > Metazoa > Chordata > Testudines > Cheloniidae > Lepidochelys > Lepidochelys olivacea. Next base: position 205,461,454 of record NC_140412.1, on the reverse strand, counting down.
AACAAAGGGGTTATTTAGACTAAAGGAAGAATCCGGTAGCATTTTAAATGTCCTGCAGGAATACGTCTTTGTGTCCCTCATTTAGGATCAGTTTATATTGTGAACCCCAAGTGTTAACACATCATATGTCAGGCCCCAAAAATCGTAAGATTGGCTTAAAAGTCATGAGACTGTTTGTTAAAATAATAAATTTTGGATTCTTTTTATTTGCTGTCTGGTTCCTGAAGCTTTAAGGTACACTCAGTTTATGTTTTCAGGCTTTTTTCTACAACTAAAAGGGCTAGAAATATACACTTTTAAAAACTGAGCAGAGATTCTCATATAATCACTTGCCTCCAGGAGCTGAGGCTTTAAGAAAATTACCAAATATCACAAGTCTCATTATAAAATTGTGGTGATGTCCCATATTTGGGCCTTGCCAGGTTGAGAGGCACATGATTCCATGGGATGTGCAGTTGATAGTCTCAGCCAATTCCTATTCTCGTCTCACAAAACAAATGCCCCAGTCAGCACCAACTAGCACCAACCTTGTTAGTAGTATCAGCAAAGATGCCACAGAGACTCAACTACCCTTTCAGTCCCATAGGTGGTCCTTCCAGATCAGGGTTGCAACACATTAGTACCCACTGGTGGAAAAGCTTGCACTGTTACTGCCGATGCAATATCTGATTTAGGGACGCCAGTCTCCAGGGTTGATAATTCAGTACATTTTGCCAGCGCTAAAATGACTAAAGATATAAATATTTATTACACATAAAAATACCTATATATTCCAGAGTCAAGATGTTATGAATCAAACACATTTTAGCATTCAATATATCATGTTCATTCAACCCTTTGTTCAATTCAGTTTGTTATATATATTCCCTGCTTAATAAGGATATTCTAAACTAGAATCATGTGTGCTTCTTGATTTGTTTCCCGAAACAGCATTTGCCTCCTTTTAGTGCACCTCTAACAGTTCTATGCAAAGTTTTGATTTGATAGGACAAGAACAGTGAGGGCATTAGGACCAAGAGAAAGACACACACATTGCTTTGTATTATGTCTGGCAAAGGGTTCCTTGACTGAGTGCTGTAGTTATGTGTGAAAGAAAGTCAGGGACTGACTAGTTCTCATCTGTTGATCACAGTTAACTTGACGCGTCAAAACAGGGGAAGCTGTCAGATCTGCTTGCAAAGATAATATCACTCCAGCCCAGGCAGCGATTGGAAACTTTGCAGTGGCAGGAAATATTCTGGAAGGAAACTATAAAAAATGGAATTTATTTTTACTTTTTCTCAGAATTAAAAACGAAAATCAAACTTAAACCACCTTTTAATGAGCTTTTTGGTCAGCTAAATACATTCTTTCTTAGACAATCTGGGATTCTGTATAATAAAGGATCTCCTTTATCTAATTGGATCTATGTTATCTCTCATAAGTAGGTATTTTTGATTTTGTCTACAAATATACGGGAAAGCATGAAACAACATCAATGAAATGCGAGGGGGAGGGGGAACCTCACAGCAAACAGTAATGACCAGTTTATTGCTGCAAAGAAACCAGAGAGCTGTGCTGTAAAAAATATCCAAGTGATATTTAGCATGACCATCTGTATTGTTTTGTCACCAACAGTATGCTCTTGAAGAAGAGGTGCAGATATGGATCACGTAAGCTTCAGTTTCTCTTGTTGCTGATGCTGGGTTTTTTATTACTGATGGTTACAATCCTGAATCCACCATTCCGGGACCTGAACAAAGCGGGGACATCCCAGCCATTAAAGTTCAGTGCCAGAGAAGGGTATCAGCTGGACTTTCCGGAAACCCAGGAAATGTTGGAGACTCAGGAAGAGAGCCAGCAGTACTACCCCATGGTGGGGTTAGCCCCTTTCATTTCCCTCCGGGAGGACGAGCTGCTAGTGGCCATTGTGTCACCCATAGCCAGGAGAAACGACAGCAAGGCTAGAAAAGGATACCGAATGGTGAAGCAGCAGAGCAAAAGGCAGGAGGAAAAGACTAATGTCAAGCCCAGGGGAAACCAAGAGTCCCAGCTCATGTCCTTTCCTCTACAGGATTCAGAAGAGGCTGCTGGGGGTGAGCAATTGGCAATCCTTGGCCTGGAAACTCATGGCTTTAATGAAGCGCTCAGTGAGCGGATTTCTCTGCGCAGGGAGCTGCCTGAGGTGCGGCATCCTTTGTAAGTAAAACATCCTAATTATTTCCTATGAGAAACCTGACCCCTCCCAATTGTCCCCCTAAAAAACCTTTCCCTTGACCCCTGAGAAACCTGTCCCCTTTCTTTCATATCATCTTCCTCATTGGAGCAACCAGCCGTCCTCCCCATAAGGAAATATATCCATTCCCCCAAATCCATGTCCCTTTCCCAAACTCCATGCTACAAACTGGGACCCTGAAACACAGATCAGAAATTGGAGCTCAAACTAGCAAGACACATCCTAGTTAGACAAAGCACACTCCTCTTCCTGTCTCCTAAAATAACTTAGAGTACAACAGCTTTCATTTCATTCCATTATATCATCCCCTGGGGATACTGAGAGCACAGCAAATGCTATAACAAGAGCCATGAGAGACACTTGTCTCATTTTCTCCCTTTCTTAAATACTATAGTTGTTGTGGGGATTTCAGTTTTCTTAAAACAATAAGGCGGTGTGGAAGGAAGAATAACTGCAATGTACCAGAGAGACAAGGTGGGTGAGGTAGTATCTTTTATTGGACCAACGTACCAGTCACTCTGGGGGTTCCAGTCCCAGCAGAGAGGGAAGAACAAGGGGGGAGGGATAGCTCAGTGGTTTGAGCATTGGCCTGCTAAACCCAGGGTTGTGAGTTCAATCCTTGAGGGGGCCATTTGGGATCTGGGGCAAAAATTGGGGATTGGTCCTGCTTTGAGCAGGGGGTTGGACTAGATGACCTCCTGAGGTCCCTTCCAACCCTGATATTCTATGATTCTATGATTCTAAGTATACAATGAATTAGTGTACAAGGCTATGTTATTTGTAAAACTCTTTTGCTCCTTGTTTATGTACCTCTCTTGCCCTTTCACTTTCACTGGCAGAGGCAATCGTCCTACTTCACCCAGGTAGCCAACAAATTCTGACTTTTCAACCTGTGAGTGCACTTATTTATTAGCCTGCTCATTTAATGAGGAGTATGGCGGCCTCTGCTGGCACATATCAGAATGGGAAAATGTTGCAGTTGGCTGCTTTATTTAACAGGTGCCAGGGCCAGTCAGTGCTATTTAGCCATCTGTTGGTGTGTGAGAACTATGGAGCTGGTTGGTCTGTTGGAAAGGCAAGCTATGCAGATGAATTGTGCTAGCCATAAGATGCCAATATAAGGGACTTATTTATGCTTGTTTAGGTGTATTTTGTTAAATAAGCACATATACTTAAACTTATTTATTTACTGTATTCTATTCAGCTGATGCCATCCTTTGTTCTCAGAGTGCTTCATATGTAGGTAGTGGCCCAGATTCTGCTCTGAATTTCACTCGTGCGGGACCACTGACTGTTTGGGGACTGAAATAAGCAAAACAACTTGGGCCAAATTCAGCACTGAGTTACCCCTGCGTATAGTTATTGTAGGATTGCTTGGGTGTCACTGTGGGCAGAATCTTGGTCTAAAAATGACTTTGCTCCCTGACTGCTGAATATTTTGCAGTGCACCTGATGTGAACAGAATGCCAGGGCATTTGATGCATGTCCAAAGGGCTATAAAAGTATTGATCTGTTGGGTGTCCATTGCCACTCAGTTAGTAAAGCGATAACATTATTTTCTATTATATTCTGTATTCTCAAGTGGACAGTTTCATGTATTCCCTGCAGGAGCTGATGATACCACTAACACTGGGGAAAGGGCAGAGAATAACCGAAAATCTCTGGGCCTCCTACACTTCGTCTTGTTTGGTTAGATTGTAAGCTCTCCTCTTTATGTCGTGGTAGTCATATAACCCTCATCAACATAGTATCTGAATACCTTCCAGTCACTAATTAATTTTATCTCACAACACCCCTGAGAGGTAGGGAAGGACTATTCCTATTTTGCACATGGGGGAACTGAGGCACAGGTAGATTACAGGGCTATAGCCTGCTAAGAAGATCTAGTGAAAAGTTCACTGGTAGTTAGTCTGTGCATCAGTTGGTCTTGATGGGTGAGGTTCTACCTGGTACCTAGCCAAGTAGGTAGTGGAGGACAGAGAGAGCATCAATCCCCCTTCCTGAATGGATTCCTTAAGGCAGAATAGCAGCTCCGGAACTCACTGCTACTCCAATTATCATCGGGGGGGGGGGGGTGACTCCGGAATAAGCAAGTAGAGCCATGGCTCTGCCTCCCTCTGATCTGGCTAGCCATGTGAGATGGGTTATGTAGCAAGTCTTAGAGAGATATAGCAGCTTCCATGCTCCCCAGAGCACTGGGAGAGCTCTGAGAGGCATCCTGCCTTTCTGAGGCAGACTGTCTCTGATGCATCCCCTTTGAGTAGTGCAGCATACCAAAAAGACGTGATCTGGCCCTACGCAAGCAAGAGGTTTCACATATCTTTTGCAGTGGTCATTTTCTCATGGCTAGAGACAAATGGCAGTCCATGTTTGAGGAGACAAACTTCAAGACTTAGAGGATGTTTTCCATATTTGCTAACAGTGTTTGATATACATTATCTTTAATTTGTTTTTATTTCAGCTGAGTTACACGGATGGAAAACTAGAGCAATGCAGGGGTGAATCAGGCCCTCTATAATTACCCAACCAAAACCAGCTAGAAATGTTCCAGAGAGTTATTTCTATACAATTCTACCTTTGTTGCAGCCTGTCTGAAGTTAGGTGGTAAACTGTTGTGGCAGGGACCATACCTACTTATTTTGAGGCACCTAACTTACTTGCATGCTGCAAAATAATAATGATAAACCCCCACTTCTATATATTTCATCTACTAATAAATCAGCTTTAAGATGTATGGAGTTTGTCATAGAACATACTCTTAGAAGTGCTGTCCCTTAGAGCTGACACCATACCGTTGCATTGTCTTTTGCATTAAAGCAGTGCACTGGAACAACTAAATTGCCTGCTGTTCACTGCAGCCTGCCACTCATGTGCTGTCCATAAAGTCTTGGACCCGACCATCCAATGTGGAGGGTGGCCCCTTTGATCTCTGCAGCTACACCCCACGACCTTACACATCAAGCATTGCTCCGTACAACCACAGTCTTTCCTGCCTATCCCTGGTGCATGTCGGTGGTACTTTTCAAAACATGTATGAATAGAAGTCCTGGATCTCTGCCAACATGCACTCCACCCTCTCACTAAAACTTATTAATAAGACAAAATCATACCTCATGTAATCCCATTTACTTTTCTGGCTGGGGAGAGGGCGTGGCCAGGTGACCACGCCTAGCCGCTGGGAATCCTCCACTAATGGGGCCAATTGTACTTTAATGCTACTCTCGTTTACCAGGACCCTGAAGGTACAAATGCTCAACACCCTTCCAGTATCATCCCCTGGGGGTGCATTTGCCACCTTTGAGAACACCTGCTTTCTTCTTGCCAAGGTGCAGTTAGCATCCCCCTGGACAGTGGGGGTGAGTCAATCCTGTCATCTTGACTTTATGACAGGGCCTTGTCCACAAACCACGGTGGTTCTCTCTTGGGATTTTAAATGTCAAATATTATGTACCCAGGCAAATGCAAACATACAAAATGTCTAAAAGGTTTTAAATTACCTCACAAAACTACAGCTCCCACTGAAATGCTGCTGGGAATTGAATCTCAATAAGACATTTTTCTGAAGCCGAGCAGGAGTCTCCTTTGACAGTGCCCTTGCCTTGTCTGAATTCATGTAGTGTTGACCACAATTCAGTATTGTTCATGGGTCAGATTAGACCCCTCTGCTCTGTCCCTTATCAGTCATGACCTTTACTTGTTTGAAATGATCAGCCAGTTATGGGCCCCTTCTTGACAGCCTGTGCAGCTGCCCCGAAGTATAGAAAAGGAGTTTCATGCGCCAACAGCCCCTCTCATTTAACTGAAGACTAGTTATTTGTATTTTTAATTCCTTGCCAATCACCATGGCAACTGAATGCCACACCAGCTAGGCTTCATAGTCCAGAGCAGTCATTTTCAGTCCTTTTTCGATCAACACCCCCCAAAATAGCATCAACTTTCTTGTCATGACAACACTAGAAGATAGAAAGCATTATGGGATTGTGGCAAAAATCCACAGTTGGTTATGGCAGTATTTGTTGCTCCTCGTTCAGAGGCGGCATCAGTTTCTTGCTTTCCTTTCCCTGTCTCTGAATACAATTGTTAAATCAGATTCTTCTGCTTGGAAACACAAATTGCCCCCTTCAAGACACTGGGTTTATCCCTTTTCTCCTGTCTTAAGTGACAACGCAAAGATATTAAACAAAAAAAACAAACAAACAAACCTGAGCCATATTGATCCCATTGCCTTTAATAAAGTTACACCATAGATTAATTTGGCCCAACTATTGTTAATTTGTTAACTAATTTGGCCCAATGTGTGACTTTCATGAGTGAAATTCTAGCCTCATTGAATTCAATGGCAAAACTCCCATTAACGTCAACAGGATCAGGAATATACCCGATGTGGGAATGCCACACCAGATCAGAACAGTGAGCCTTCTGGTCAGAAATCCTGTCTCTGAAACTGGCCAGTACCAAAAACCTGAAAGGAAGGAGCAAGAAATCTTGAAGTAGACAATTATGGAATAATCTGCCCACTCAGAGAGTTTCTGCTTAACCTCCATCCATCAATGGATGGCTTATGCCCTGAACCATAACCCTTTTTGAATGTATACCCTTTTTAGAAAAAAAATATATTTAACCTATGTAATGTAACTATAAATGTTTTCATTATCCATATAAACATCTGATCTTCCTTTGATCATACTAAGTTTCAATAATATCATGTGGCAATGAGTTACACGGGCTTATTATGCATTGTGTAAATTAGTAGTATCCATTTAAAAGTTGTTGATTTTCAAGGAACAGACAAATAAATTGTTCTTGTTTTGTGAGAATAGGAAAATAGGCGCATCAGACTGACCTCCTCTATAACATTAATTAATTTAAAAAAGAACAGGAGTACTTGTGGCACCTTAGAGACTAACAAATTTATTAGCGCATAAACTTTCGTGGGTTACAGACCACTTCCCACAAAAGCTTATGTGCTAATAAATTTGTTAGTCTCTAAGGTGCCACAAGTACTCCTGTTCTTTTTGCGGATACAGACTAACACAGCTGCTACTCTGAAACCTGTCATTAATTAATTAATTTCTATCTTATTCCTTATTTGCCACATCTTTAAAGTCTTTCCATGCTTCCAATCCTTTTTGTTGTCTGTCTGGACCCTTTCTATTTCAGCTCTGTCGTTTTCAAAGTAGGATGACCAGAACCAAGCACTATGTTCCAGGTGAGGGCAAACTATTGTTCTCTATAACGCCATTACAATATTTTCACTGTTATTCTCTATCCCATTCATTAGATATCCTAACATTTTGTTTGCTTTTTTAACCATCACTTCACCCTGAGCAAAGATTTTGAGCTGTCTGCAATGAAGTAAGGGTAGATTGTGACTTTCAGCCTCAGAGAAATGGATGTGTTCATAATAATAAGTAAACAAAAAAGAAGTGTTGCAACCTTCCATATTGTGCCGCTCTCATTCTATCACATACAGCTGTCTGCAACAGGACTATGACCCCAACCTTCCTACTGCTAGTGTCATCATCTGTTTCCATGATGAAGCCTGGTCTACTCTCTTGAGAACTGTGCACAGTGTTATGGATACAGCCCCAAGGGCCTCTCTGAAGGAAATTATCCTTGTCGATGACCTCAGTCAACAAGGTAGCTCCCTTTTGCTCTCCCTAAATTCTATTTTCAAGCTCTTGGAAGGAAATTATAATACTGCATGGCAGGGTCAGGGAGAATGGAACTAGAAGGATCCTCCAAAAGCAAGCTAAATATAGAGAAAACTGGTTGCCAAATTTTACTTTTCCTCCCCTACAATTCAGCTTCATCCTACGTTTGAAAGTGTTTGTTTTCCTGTCATTTCCAATAGTTTTAAAGCCTTTATTTTTAAACACAGTTCACCAAACAGATTGCTCTGCATGACTGCCCTGTCCTAGTCATTACGTCCCACTCCACCAATCTTTGTGTCAACCACAAATTTTAATCACCAGTGATTTTATATTTTACTTTCAGATCAGTGATAAAGGGGCTGAATAATGGTGGACCTCAAACTGGGAAACACCCCCATTTGATGATGACTCCCCATTTACAACTACTTTTTGAAATGCCTCAGTTAGCCAGTTCTCAATCCATTTAATGTGTGCTTTTAAAATATTGGATAGTGCTAATTTTTTAAATGAAAATGGCCAGCCTTTTTTAAAATCCATGGGGGGCAAGTAATCCGGGCCTGCTGATTTAAAGATGTTTATCCCTAGTAGATGCTGCTTAAAGACACCTTAGTTACTAATGGACTGGAAAGTATCTCCTCATCCTCATGTGACACAAAGTGCATCATCCTGCTTCTTTCCAAATGCAGAACAACTTTTTCCCAATGAAAGCTGAGATTCTTACAGAATTCCAGGAGCTGCAACTTTAAGAAAAAGAACAGATGTCATGAGACTTGTGATAATTTGGGGAAAGCTGGTGGTAACACTCAGAGATGACCCATACTTGCTGACAGTGGGGAGGGCAGAGGGAGAGCAGTGGCTTTAGCAAATGTTACTGAGCATGCTCAGTCCATGTGAACATGTTCAGTACAAGCCAAGTAGCAAATCTGGGGGGCATGTGACCCATGTTTCTCCCCCTCCCCACGCATCGTTTCTGATAACACTGCTTGCCGGGAGATCTTCTTCCATAGATTGCTTCTGGGACAACATGGATTCTTCACTGCTAGTAAATTATACTCTCACCTCAGAGTTTGTTCTTCCAGTCTATAATGGAAGGACACATAAGGGAAATGTAAGGGAAGGTCACATTACTCCTGGCTTGTCCCTATTGGAAACAGAGGACTTCAGTCTCCACAACTGTGTTAGTCCAACATCTATTACAAGTTCTAAATTCACTTCACCTTGCGTCTGTTTTTAAACCAACACCACATTAAAAATAAAATGCTAGATTGTGACCTTGGCATATAAATTGGTGGTTAAGATTCACTGCCCAAGGAGTAGCCTCAAGAGGAACTGTGACTGAGAAAGTCATCATTCCTTCCCAACTCTCCCCTTTCACAATGATGTCACGTGGGGAGAGTAGTGTACTGCACTCCTTTCCAGGGGCCTGCACATGCCTTCCAGTATGCCCAGCCAATTCTCCTGGCTGACTTGTGGGGAGGCAAAACCATGGTTCCATCATTACCTACCCAATTTCCTCACAGTGGGGGGGGGGGGGTGGGTGAGAAGGAAGGGGGAAGAAAGGGGTGGCTCAGCACAGCCCCCATGCCCAGAACTGCAAGCTAGAAAGGTCTGACTTAGCTAAATAGGAGTTGGAGATGAGGCTTTGCTCCCCTTTACTCCCTGCATGAATGAGAAGGATGAAAACAAAGCTAACCCAAAAATCATTTTACTAACTGGGGAGTACCATTTTTGCCACAAACTATTTTTGGTTTTTGTTTTGTTTTTTTTGGTGATCGATTGAATCAGCACTAAAATCTGAATGATTATTATATTTATTGCAGGGCATCTGAAGTCAGCCCTAAGTGAATACATCTCCAAGCTGGATGGTGTGAAATTGATCAGGAGCAACAAGAGGCTCGGGGTCATCCAGGGTCGTATGTTGGGAGCTGCACGGGCAACTGGGGATGTGCTGGTCTTCATGGACTCCCACTGTGAGTGTCACACAGGCTGGTTAGAACCCCTGTTGGGCAGACTAGCCACTGACAGGTAAATATCCCTTTGGGCTTAGTGTACAAAATGTTTAGATGCTTGTTAGAAGGGAGTGTGTCACCATGAAGAACTGTGATCCTTGAACTATTTATATTGTTCATAATGCACAAGTTTATACTAATTCCTGATAATAGGACAACACTTGTGATCTCTTAAAATTCATTTTTACCTTGGGTTTTCATGGTCTCTTCATCCCTTTATCCATACTGTGTTATTTTACTTTTACTCCATGTGCATTAACCTGAAATTTAGGAGACTAGACAGATCAGGCACTTAATAAGACACACTACCAAACCCTTTCTCTCTAGGGCTGCCTAGAGGGAATACAGCCTGTGTCTGTAGTGTCTGAAATGCATTAGTATTGAAGCATATGGTGGCCAACATGAAATGAGTTGGCAATCCCAGACAGCAAGCAACAGATGACAAGCATCCATCAGAAAAACTGCTACAAGAGTTGGCATTATTTGCTACACTTGTTGGCAGTCTTAGTAGTGAGGCCAAGGATTGAATAGGCCCAGAGGCTGGATTACCTTCTCCTCCTGTGAGCTGCTCCTGTCAGATCACAGCTGATGCACATTGACGGGGCAGGGTGGGAAGGGCTGCACTGCTTTCTCCCACGTTGTACCTGTGGTTGATCCATGGAAAAACAGAAGACTTTTTGGGCTGCCTAAATCCTAGCTATTTCACCAACACCAAGTTCACAAAGACAAACAGAGATAAAGCCTGGCTGTGATCAGCATTCAGCAATCACCAAGCATCACAAAGAGGTTAGGTTACCGAAGTGTTTCAAGAATCATATGCAGTAAGTACATACCCCTTAATAAAGAGAGAATTCTGAAGCCACTGAAAAGTAAATGTTTGAACATTAAATTCTGTAACATAACAGTAAACTAAGACTGTTTGTAATACAATGAATTGCTGAGGCAGTGTGGGTGTATTTTGAAAAGAAAAATATAATGCCTCCTTTAAAACACTTACTAGATCAGTAAGTAACCATAGTAAGAAGATGCAAACAAGGTTGTTCCCAGGCAATGAAACAGGCTGCTTTTACTGCTAACAATATCTGCTTTTAAATTCATTCATGTTCGCTTTTAGAGATGATTGCATTGTTCAAACGCAAAATGAAAGACGCTGTAAGTATGTGGAATAGAATACTGTTCTAGGATTCCATGTCTGCCCTTTTCTAAAAGGGTCTCCCAGTAAAAGCAGATTGCTTTGTCTTCTGGATTATTTTTGGCCCACGCTGTTGAAGCTTCATTGCTCTTGTGACTCAAGCTGGCTTTGACCTAGTATCCAATGTCTGCACATGCTGCAATCATATCTCCTGATTGCAATGTAGATGTACCCTAAAAGAGCTACAGAAACCCTTAAAGGAGTGTCACAGTGACACACTGCTCCATGGAAGATTTTCACATGCCACTTCATAGGGAAATTACAAGAGCAGGAGAGGAAGCATGGCCCATGGATCCAATGGCACAAATTCATGCCACACTGATTCACTGGCTAACATTCCCCATGGCAAGAGAGTGAGGAAGCCACCAATGCTACTGTCACCCCAAGGCTTCCACAGTGATCATGGAGCAGCTTCACTGGTGCCTTGTGCCCCATGGGAAAGGCTTCTGACCCCTACAGCACACACCAACAACCCTTGTGCAGAGCCAATGTGCTGATTGTTTACTCTGGTTTTGCACAGGGAACCAGGATTTCAGTCCTGAATAAAGGCTGCAGGATTTGCGGCCCATGAGTAGAAATGTAGCCTGATTTGGAAAACAGTGGTGGCCCAAATCATCTCTTTCTAAATACCATAGCAGAAGTGTTCCTACTCCAAGCAAGGGAGAATTTTGTAGTAGTTAAGACACAGGGTTGTCAGTCAGGAGAGCTGGGTTCTAGTCTTGGTTCTGCATTGACTTGCTAAGAGAGTTGGCAAATCATTAACCTCACCACGTCTCACTGTTCCCATCTGTAAAATGATGATAATGCCATCTATCCGATGGAGGTGATGGTGCGGGGGAAGTTATGTCATTATTTTTCATAAAGTCTTTGAGGTGCTTGGATGGAAGGTGCTATAGAAGTGCAAGGCATTAGTATAATAAACTTGAATTCATTAAGCAGGTGAGGGACTGTGAAATTGAATCTATATTCACCTCCTTATACAATAGTGAAGCAGAAAACAAAGTTTCACTGACTCACGAAACACCCACCTCTTTTCCTCATTGTGCACTAATTAAGTTGTCACTCACTCACTTTAGCTGTAAAAGAAAGTGCTTTAGCGTAGGAGAGCACTTCATCAGCTACAGAAAGTGACTCAGCAACTGCCCGGGTTATATACTGCCTTTCTGATGTCTGAACCTTTGCAGGAGTTCCAACCAATAACAATCCAATGCTCTCCTAGATCTAATGTTAAAAAGGAAAAGAAAGAACAAAACAAATGTTTATATATATATATACAAACTAACTTATTACAGGGAGACAAATGTGATATTAATATAATATCCAACATGAAGGCAGAATCAGATACTTTATCTACACAGACAGCTTCAACTTGAGTTAAGTTATTCCTTTTGAAATACAAAATACAGGCTTCTGGCAACAGCATCATACTTTTGGTTTTCGATTTCTGATATCAAGGAAATAGTCATAAGCAAACAATTTCAGATGTTTGTGAAAATCATGCAGTCCCAAGACTCCAAACACATTCGTGAATCAATCATGTTGCAAAAAGCAAGTTTGAAGAATAAGCAGCAGAAAGATGGTTTCATAATACTTTACACTTACAGTAAAACCTCAGAGTTATGAACACCTCGGGAATGGAGGTTGTTCATAACTGAACAAAACATTATGGTTGTTCTTTCAAAAGTTTACAACTGAACATTAACTTAATACAGCTTCGAAACGTTACTATGAATGCAGGTCTCCCGAGTTGCATTTATTATCCTAACGCAGTAGGAGCTGGTGAAAATAGTAACCTAATACAGGTAAGCACAGATTCCTTGTCATATAAAATACTGACTAATTACATGGTAATCCCAACCCAGCTCACTTTCTGCACTGGGGGTTTTAGACACCAGTACAACTACACAGTTCTAGCTGCTCTGGTGCAACTGTACAAGTTTCAAATCGGGAGCAAATCACAGTTTATGTTGGTGCAAGGCTTCTACATTGAGGGCTTGAATTAGTGTAGCTATATTGGTGTATCTACACCAGTTGATAAAACCTCAGAGTAAGACAAGGCCCCAGTCTCTTATGGCAAAGACCTATACAATTTAACAGGTATGAAACCAGTAGGTTTGTATAGAAATTATTAAAAAAAAAACCTCCATATGGAATCATATCCTTTTCTGTAGACTTTTTAAGCATTAAAATAGAGAATATTGATAGGTTCTATATATAGAAAGGTTCCCATTCTCCAAGACTCCATGAGGATGGATGGCAGACCCCTAAGAAATACTTAGTTGCTCCAGGAAGTGGATCTGATGAATCAGGCCAATTGTTTTCAAAAGTGCCCACTAACTTTAGGATGCCTCAGTTGTTAGGTGCTCACCTTGGACACCTGATTTTCAGACCTGCTGTACACCTGCAGTTCCACTGACTTGTAGGCAGTGTGTAAGTAATAGAATTGGAATTTATGCAGGATATCAATCGTAACCTTATTTCTTGGGGAAAATGCCATGGGATCTTTAACTAAGACAAGTATAATTTGTTTCATCCAAGATAAACTAATTTCCACAGTACAATGCCCTCAGGTATCATGCTGGTAACTCTACTACCCCACACAAATGCCAATGTCATGCTGCCTAGTGCCTGCCTACATTTCCCTAAAGATTTAGCTAGAGGTGTCATTTTCCATTTCCTGTCCTCAGATGTTGGGTTGTGTTACTGTGTGCCACTGAATTCCATCTCAGAGAGGGCTACATTTCAGTCAGGATCATCAAAGTGCTCCTTATATGTAAGTTTCAATAGCAAAATGTTAGGTAAGCTAAACTATAGGTGTGACTGCCAGCTTCATCCATGAATATAACATATTATTTGTTGATTAAATAGTTCCTTTCCCCAAGGATTTCAAGCATTTTACAAATACCCATTTGAGGCAGATAAACCGTGTTATTCCCATTTCGCAGATGAGGAAGTAGGGAAGTGAAGTGAATTTTTCTAAGGAAGCCCATGGCAGAGCTAGGAATGGAACCCAGGGCTCCCAAGTCACCACCCTATGGCTCACCCAGAAAAACATCCTGCCTAAGGTTATGTAGCCCTTTGGAATACCTTGATATAAAAGGTTCTAGAGAAAGGAAACATTATTATAGAGCTCTTTCCATCCTTATTGAAAAAGGATCACTATACACCTTATTGGATTACTGAATTCACTTAGCAGGGGTACTTGACTAGTTTGTGTTATTTTTTGGTTTTCGGGCTTTAGTTGATAACCTTATCAAAATTCTTTCCCCAGAAACTACAAAATCTTCCTAAAATAATTACCATGTGCACACACCCTCAAGTAAGACTTGTTTAGGATGAATTCTTTGAACCATAAATCTGAACCATAGATTTACTATGAAACAGTGCAGCAGTAAAAAGATAGGAAACAAAGGGTAAGAATAATGAGAATAGGGTCAGTTTTCACCATAGAGAGAGCTAAATAGTGCGGTCCCCCAAGGATCTGTACTGGGACAAGTGCTATTCAACATATTCATAAATGATCTGGAAAAAGGGGTAAACAGTAAGGTGGCAAAGGGTATGTCTACACTATGAAATTAGGTCAATCTTACAGAAGTTGATTGCATATTTCCACACTAAGCGCATTAAGCTGGCGGAGTGTGTCCACAGTACCGTGGCTAGCGTTGACTTTCGGAGCGTTGCACTGTGGGTAGCTATCCCACAGTTCCTGCAGTCTCTGTTGCACATTGGAATTCTGGGTTGAGCTCCCAATGCCTGATGGGGCAAAAACATTGTCACGGGTGGTTTTGGGTCCATGTCGTCAGTTGCCCCTCCCTCCGTGAAAGCAACGGCAGACAATTGTTTCGCGCCTTTTTCCATGCAGAGGCCATACTGCTGTCAGCAGACGGTGCAGTAGGACTGCTAACCGTCGTCATCATCCACCGCTTCCGCTGCAACTCTGCTCTGCTGCTCTTGTCTCCATAGTTAATTTCTCCATGTTGTCTGTCATGTGCTCCCGGGTACTTGTGTTCTTCCTCGGGAAATGTGTACGGTGCTAACCGTCGTCCTCCACCGCTTCCGCTGCAACTCCACTCTCCCGGTGCTATGAATCCACCTCCCAGGTCCTCTCGTCATTCTGTATAAATATCTATTCTCATGGCATCTGTCGTCATCCACCGCTTCCACTGCAATTCTGCTCTCCTGCAGACGCCAATCCAAGGCAAGCATGGAGCCTGCTCAGCTCACTGCTGCTGTTGTGAGCATTGCAAACACCTCGCACATTATCCTGCAGTATGTGCAGAACCTGCAAAAGCAGGCAAGGAGGCTACGACAGTGCGATCACGATAGTGATGAGGACATGGACACAGACGTCTCTCAAAGCACGGGCCCTGGCAATTTGGACATCATGGTGGTAATGGGGCAGGTTCATGCCATGGAATACCAATTCTGGGCCTGTGAAACAAGCACAGACTGGTGGGACCGCATAGTGTTGCAGGTCTGGGATGATTCCCAGTGGTTGCGAAACTTTCGCATGCGTAAGGGCACTTTCATGGAACTTTGTGATTTGCTTTCCCCTGCCCTGAAGCGCAAGAATAGCAAGATGAGAGCAGCCCTCACAGTTAAGAAGCAAGTGGAGATAGCCCTCTGGAAGCTTGCAATGCCAGACAGCTACCAGTCAGTCGGGAATCAATTTGGAGTGGGTAAATCTACTGTGGGGGCTGCTGTGATCCAAGTAGCCAATGCAATCACAGAGCTGCTGCTATCAAGCGTAGCGACTCTGGGAAATGTGCAGGTCATAGTGGATGGCTTTGCTGCAATGGGGTTCCCTAACTGGGGCAATAGACGGAATGCATATCCCTATCTTGGGACCGGACCACCTTGGCAGCCAGTATGTAAACCGCAAGGGGTATTTTTCAATGGTGCTGCAAACACTGGTGGATCACAAGGGACGTTTCACAGACATCAGCATGGGATGGCCAGGAAAGGTGCATGACGCTCGCATCTTCAGGAACTCTGGTCTGTTTGAACAGCTGCAGGAAGGAACTTACTTCCCAGACCAGAAAATTACCGTTGGGGATGTTGAAATGCCTGTAGTTATCCTTGGGGACCCAGCCTACCCCTTAATGCCATGGCTCATGAAACCATACACAGGCACCCTGGACAGTAGTAAGGAGCAGTTCAACTATAGGCTGAGCCAGAGCAGAATGGTGGTAGAATGGGCATTTGAACGTTTAAAAGCTCGCTGGCACAGTTTACTGACCAGGTTAGACCTCAGCAAAACCAATATTCCCATTGTTATTGCTGCTTGCTGTGTGCGCCACAATATCTGTGAGAGTAAGGGGGAGATGTTTATGGGGTGGGAGATGTTTATAGGGGGAGATGGTGGGGTGGGAGGTTGAGGCAAATCGTCTGGTGGCCGATTACGCACAGCCAGACACGAGGGCAATTAGAAGAGCACAGCTGGGCACCCTGAACATCAGAGAAGCTTTGAAAACCAGTTTCATGACTGGCCAGGCAACGGTATGACAGTTCTGTTTGTTTGTCCTTGATGAAAACCTGCCCCCTTGGTTGACTCTACTTCCCTGTAAGCCAACCAACCTCCCCCCTTCAGTCACCGCTTTCAGAGGCAATAAAGTCATTATTGTTTCAAAATCATGCATTCTTTATTAATTCATCACACAAATAGGGGGAAAACTCGCAAGATAGCCTGGGAGGGGTGGGTGAGGAGGGAAGCACTGGGTGGGGTGGTGGATGAGGGAGAAGGGAAGGACAAGGCCATACTACAGTTCAAAACTTCTTGAATGCCAGCCTTTATTGCATGGGCAATCCTCCGGGGTGGAGTGGCTGGGTGCCCGTAGCCTCCCCCCTAACCCCCCCATCCGTTATTGGGCATCGGGGTGAGGAGGATATGGAACTTGGGGAGGAGGGCAGGCAGTTATACGGGGGCTGCAGTGGTGGTCTGTGCTCATGCTGCCTTTCCTGCAGCTACACCAGACACCTGAGCGTGTCAGTTTACTCCCCCATTAGACTCAGCATTGCATCCTGCCTCCTTTCATCATGCTCCTGCCTCCTCTCACCACATTCCTCCCTCCTCTCATTGCATTCATTTAACACTTTCCTGGTCTCTGCCATTGTTTGCCTCCACACATTCTGCTGAGCTCTTTCAGTGCGGGAGGACTGCATGAGCTCTGAGAACATTTCATCGCGAGTGCGTTTTTTTCGCCTTCTAATCTGTGCTAGCCTCTGGGACGGAGATGATAGGGGGAGCGTAGAAACATTTGCAGCTGTAGGAGGAAAAAAGGGAGAGTAGTATTTAAAAAGATACATTTTAGAGAACAAAGGGAAGACTATTTCACACTGAATCAAGTGATTCACATTATATAGCACATGAGCTTTTGGTACAAGGTCGCATTTTGCCTCTTATATTGAGAGCCTGCCGGTTTGGTGTGAGACATCACACACGCTCAGCCGGGCAACAGTATTCGGCTTGCAGGCAGTCATGGTAAGGCAAAGGGTTTCGTCTTCTTCAATCTTCATAACATGTGGGAACGGTTTCAAACAGCAACGCCCTCCTTTCCCATACCAAGCAAAGCTCGTTGGGTTGGCCATTTAAAAGGAGGGACTGCAGTTTTAGGGTGAATGTAAAGCACAACCCAACCCCCCCCAATTCTCTAGGATGATCACTTCACCCCCCGCCCCCCACCACATGGCTAGTATCAGGGAAGATCCTTGTCAGCCAAACACAAACAGCTCAGCATGAAAGGGCCTCCCCCCACAGCGTGGCCAACAGCGGGGATGATTTCTTTTCAGCCAAAGGCAAACAGCCCAGCAGGAACGGGCACCTCTGACTGTTCCCTTAAACAAATTTCCTGTATTTGAACCAGGTGACCGTGAATGATATCACTCTCCTGAGGCTAACACAAAGAGATAAAGAATGGACGTTGCTTGAATGCCAACAAAGCCTGGGCCCATTCGCTGCAATGCTTCGTTCTGCAATGATTCCAGACTACTTGCTATTGGCTTGGCATGGTAAAAGTGTCCTACCATGGAGGACAGAATAAGGCTGACCTCCCCAGAAACCTTCTGCAAAGGCTTTTAGAGTACCTCCAGGAGAGCTTCATAGAGATGTCTCTGGAGGATTTCCACTCCATCCCCAGACACGTGAACAGACTTTTCCAATAGCTGTACTGGCTGTGAATGCATCCCAAGTCTTCAGGGCAAATTAATCATTAAACATGCTTGCTTTTAAACCCTGTATTATATTTACAAAGGTACACTCACCAGAGGTGTCTTCTCCGGTTTAATGGTCCGGGAGCCCGCCTTGGGAGTGTATTGGGTCCAGAGTGATGAACAGTTCCTGGCTGCTGGGGAGAAGGGATTCACCACTTGCCTGCTGTGCACTATCCTCAACCTCCTCCTCCTCCTCCTCCTCTTCCTCATCCACAAAATCCTCATCCCTGTAGCATGAGACTCCCCCCTTGCAGGTGCACGGACAGTGATGGGGTAGTGGTAGGGGCCCCACCTAGAATTGCATGCAGCTCATCATAGAAGCGGCATGTATGGGACTCTGACCCGGAGTGACCATTTGCATCCTTTGTTTTTTGGTAGGCTTGCCTCAGCTCCTTAACTTTCACGTGGCACTGCTGTGTGTCCCTGTTGTAGCCTCTGTCCATCATGCCCTTGGCATTTCATCTTTTGGAACGGAGTTCTGCCTGCACGGATTCTTCTCCCCATGCAGTGATCAGATCAAGTACCTCCCATTCAGTCCATGTTGGAGCTCTTTTGCGATTCTGGGACTCCATGGTCACCTGTGCTGATCAGCTCGCCACATTGGCCAAACAGGAAATGAAATTCAAAAGTTCCCGGGGCTTTTCCTGTCTGCCTGGCCAGTGCATCTGAGTTGAGAGTGCTGTCCAGAGCAGTCACAGTGGAGCATTCTGGATAGATCCTGGAGGCCAATACCGTCAAATTGCATCCATACTACCCCAAATTCAACCCAGCGAGGTCGATTTTAGCGCTATTCCCCTCTCTGGGGAGGAGTACAAAAATCGATTTTAAGAGCCCTTTAAGTCGACAAAACAGGCTTGGTCGTATGGACAGGTGCAGGGTTAAATCAACCTAATGCTGCTAAATTCGATCTAAACTTGTAGTGTAGATCAGGGCAAAGTTTGCAGATGATACAAAATTACTCAAGATAGTTATGTCGAAAGCTAACTGTGAAGAGTTACAAAGGGATCTCACATAACAGGGTGACTGGGCAACAAAATGGCAGATGACATTTAATGTTGATAAATGCAAAGTAATGCACATTGAAAAGCATAATCCCAAATTATGTATACATACAAAATGATGGGGTCTAAATTAGCTGTTGCCACTCAAGAAAGAGACCTTGGAGTCATTGTGGATTGTTCTCTAAAAACATCCAGTGTGGAGTAGCAGTCAAAAAAGCTAACAGAATGTTAAGAACCATTATGAAAGGGATAGATAAGAAGACTGCAAATATCATATTGCCACTATATCAATTCAAGGTACGCCCACACCTTGAACACTGTGTGATGTTCTGGTCACCACATCTAAAAAAAGATGTATTAGACTTGGAAAATATACAGAGAAGGGCAACAAAAATTATTAGGAACACATGGAACAGCTTCCATGTGAGGAGAGATTAATAAGACTGGGACTGTTCAGCTTTGAAAAGAGATGACTAAGGAGGGATGCAATAGAAGTCTACAAAATCATGAATGATGTGGAGAAAGTGAATAAGGATGTGTTATTTACCCCTTCACATAACACAAGAACCAGGGGTCACCCAATGGAATTAATAGACAGCAGGTTTAAAACAAACATAAGTACTCATTCACAAACAGACAGTCAACCTGTGGAACCCATTACCAGGGGATACTGTGAAGGCCAAAAGTGTAACTGGATTAAAAAAAGGATTAAATAAGTTAATGGGGGATAGGTCCATCAATGGCTATTAGTCAAGATGGTCAGGGATGCAACCTCATGCTCTGGGAGTCCCTAAAGCTCTGGCTGCTAGAAACTGGGACCGGATGACAGGGGATGGATCACTCAATAATTGTCCTGTTCTGTTCATTCCCTCTAAAGCATCTAGCACTGGCCACTGTCAGAAGACAGGATACTGGTTTAGATGAACCATTGGTCTGACCCAGTATGGCCATTCTTATGTTAGTTACAATATATTGTCTTTCCTTGAAGAATGTATCTTTGATTTGTAAAGACTTTCTTGACATTTCAGTTGTTCAGGGATGACTAATATAACAACCCGTACAGTGTTTTGGAAAACAGTTCAGATGCCCCTCAGATAGTTTCATCCTACACCAGCCTATATTTCAGTCTGCTTCCAGATCAAGAATAATATATAGTTTCATAGCTATGTAATTATTACTGTTTTGTGTATTGCACCTTTAAATCTCAGGAGTCTGCTGGAGCTGCCATTTTGTGGCAGCCTGTTGCAGACGATGCACATACTGTGCTCTATCATGAAGATCTGGCTTTGGTTATTTCTTGTAGAAGAATGGACTCACTGCTACTGTGCCCATTTGTAGCTGATGGTGGCACAGTTGCTTTCTTCTCTCGTACCCCTTGCTGACAGTCACTCCAGTCCTGCCTCTCCTTGCAACTTGACCCTCCAGGCATGTCATTTTAAAGTCTCTCCTATTCCAAAGGACTGCTGTCCCAAGTCTACATAAAAAGATACCTAAAGTTCCATTCTCTTCCACCCCTCTTCCTGGGGAATTACTAAGGCCCACAGGTCCTCAGCTGGGATCTTCAACATAGACCATCCAAGGAAATCCCCACACAAGTAGTTCTAGTCAAACTCAGCTGCCAGTACTTTGCTAAACCCTGTCATGAAGGGAGAACCCACATCTCCTGACATCTTGGTACTCCATCAGTCACAGCTCCATATTAAACCATTGTTTGGGCCCAATGCAGTGAGAATCACCAGCTCTTGTAGCCTTTGCCTTTTAACTGTCCACACACAAGGTTTTCCTAGCCTCAGGTGGCCAGGCCTAACACCCTCAGCTTCCTGGGCTAACTTTCCAGGTCCCATGCCCTCCTTTCTCAGGACTTCTTGAAATGACTCATCCTAATGATTGTGAAGTTCTTTTTGGCTCTTATTTCAGAGTGTGGGCTCTCAGATTTCTTCCTGGCTCAGGCCCCTCTAGTTCTGGCTGCAAGCTTCAGGCCTCCCAGCCATCTGTCTGCCTGTAGCCCAAGAGAGAAAACTCCCAACTACCTCTCACTTAGGTATTCTCCCTGGGCTTTTTCCACTACTCTGTGGTCCTTTCCTTTATGAAGACTCAGCTTCTCCCCCAGCTGGGCCTCCTCTTCAATTGGACCTAGCCCTCCCTCCAGGTGCAAGCAGGTGCCTTAATTGAGCTCTCTAGCTCCAGTTAACCCTTTCAGTGCCAATATGAGGTAGATAGCCCACCACACAGCCCTTAATCTAAAATACAATTAATTCAGACTGAGAGGATATAGCTGATTTTTTGCATATGGGAAAAGCATATCAAGTAGGTTTGATGCTTGGCCCCTGAGAACACCAAATGGAGAAAAAATTAGCCTGGTTATGTCTTTTGTGGAAGGTTTGACTGTAAAAAGGCACAGACTCCATGTTTCGAGTATAGGAAGGCAGGGTTTTCTCATCCCTTAGCAGTCAAAATATCTCACACTAGACCTCTTTCTGGATGCACCTCTCCCTCAACCCTTATTTTAGATTCAAATCTATCATCATGGGATATTTCCCTCTATTACTGGACACTATATACTCAAATACTGACTTAGGAACAGAAACACAGATCCACTAAGGTTCTTGGGTGCCTAAACCCCAGATTTAGGCACCTAAATTCAATTTTTAGGCATCGCTGCAATCCACAAGCCACCTGCTCAGCTACTGCTTAACCCTGTAAGCATCCAAACTCACTCAGCGCCTAAGCTTTTGCAGTAAAAGTTCCCTATGTGCCTATGTTTCTGCCTCTGGACATGTGTATTACTGCCTCCCTCTAGGTGTCTGGATGCCCATCTCCTGTCTAACCCTCAGTGCAATCCCTAGACTGGGAGAAGATAGGTGGGGAAACTCCTAATTTGCCTCAGGGACCCAATCCTGTAGGCATGCTCAGAGGCTGCCTAACTCCATACAAAAGAGCTGGACGGGGAACCTCCCTTATAACCTTTAGCCAGGTGGTTAGGGTACTCACCTGGGATGTGAGAGACCTCCCAGTTTAAATCCCCCCTCTGCCTGGTGAGGTGAAAGGATCTACACAGGGATGTGCTACCTCTCAGCTGAGAGCCCTAGCTACCAGGTTATAGAGTCATTATCAATCTTTCTGGTGCTCAATTAGTATTTAATTAATTAATCAAGTGGAACAACTTTCATAGAAGAGATTGAGGGAGATCCACATCAGACTAATCTATAATCCAGTGGCTTAGACACTCTCCTGAGAGGTGGTAGAACCCTATTCAAATCCCTTCTCTTCATCAGGTGGAGGAGGGACTTCAACCTGTGGCCTCCTACATCCTGGAAGCGTACCCTAAGTACTGGGCTAAAAGTTATAAAGGTGAGCCTCTTCATTTTGTGTGGCATTAGGCAGCCTCTGAGCATGTCTGCTGGATTGGACCCCAGAAGCGTGTTTGGCAGAGGAGCACCTATCTTCTCCTGGTTCATGGATTGCTAGCCGAGAGAGGTGACTAAATCTAGGCATTATGGAGGCACCTGTCTTCATGAGGCAGACGGGGTGTAGGACACATCCCTCTGGTCGACATCTCTCATTGGCAAGGTTAGGCATCACGCCTCCTGGCATGCTGGATTTTGTAGCTCACATTCTAAGGTACCTATCTCTCCCCACATATTGTAGAGGGAGCCTAGGCACCTAACTCAGGCTTTGTGAATCACAGTGTGGTTCCTATGATTTTTCTAGGTGTTAGGCATTACAACACGGAGAGTTTGTGGAGCCGGGTCCAAAGGCTTCAAAATTGTTAAAAGAAGTTAATTTATCTTCTAACAATCTGGATCTCTTCATTTGGTTCTACAATGTAGATCACCAATTATTCATAAAATTGTTGTTAAATATAATTAAGAATTACTACAGCAACTGAAAATTGCCACATTGTCTGTTTGCTGCTGTTAGAAATCAGAGTTTTGCCAGGTGTCCAGGATCAGACAAAAACAGTTCTATTGTTTAGAAAATGTGTGTGCAGGTGTTAGTTTTATGCTGATTTAGCCTAAAGAATGTAAATGTTTTCTACAAAAATCAAACGTCTTCATCTCTTCTCAGCACAACTACTGCAACTCCCTTCTGTACGGCCTGCAAATCCCAGCTTTCCAGATTCCAAAATTCACAAAAAACTGCTGCCTGCCTTCTCACATGCACAAAGAAGCATGAACTTATCACTCCCTTTCTCACAAAATGCCAGTAGGTCAGCATTCATTTCAGTATACTGTTCAACACTGACCTTGCTTTTAAAACCTTTCACATACTTAGTCCCCTGCAACTATGTAGCTGACTTCAGGGACTTTGTCTCTCTTTCTGCTCTTCTTTTCAGGCCCTCCACTTGTCTAGAACAATACTCATTAATATGTTTTGCACTTATATAGTATGTTCATCTGAAGATCTCACAACCCTTTATAAAGGTGGATAAGTATTTCTCCCATTTTAGAAATGGTGGGGAAAGAGAAGTTAAGGTTGAAAGCCAAGATTTTCAAATATGGCTGGCTAAAGTCAGGCATGATTCATGAAAAAGAGGTTTGATTCTCAAAAGTACAGAGCACCCATACAGCTCCCAACTGACCTCAGCACCTCTGAAAATCAGGCCACTGATTTAGGTGATAATTAATATGGATTTTGATATCTCATACCCAAATTTGAAACTTTTGATCTAAGAGACTTGTCGGCCACAGTGGGAGTAGATTTTCTGGAATTTTTAAAAATAAATATTGATTTCAGACCCGATCTAGCAAAGCACTTAAGCACATGTTTAATTTTAAGTATGTGAGAAGAACCAGTAACTTCAAAGGGACTTTTCACATGTTTGAAGCTAAACCCCATGCTGAAGTGCTTGCTAAATCATGGCCTTAGCCTTCTGCTTGCAGAAGCTTCCTTTTAATCCTATTAGCTCCACCTCATTTAAAACTTTCTGCAGTATTATTTTTCTTGGGAGCTTTCCTGCAAGGTGATTTCAGTGGAAATGCAGGTGCCCAGACAGTGCCCAAAGGCAGATGCTTGCCCCAAATTTGGGCCTGAGCAAGAGAGTCAACATGTAGCTTGGATTCCTGAGCCATCTCATTTTTGTAGGAAAAGATCCACTCTGAGAGTGTATTGAGGACAATAGGAACATTTTTACAATTGTTTTCATTGCCTGTGCTCATTTTAACCATCTATTCCCTTCCCAGCAAAGCATGGTACAAATCAATACAAAGCCCTTCT
Organism: Lepidochelys olivacea; assembly: GCF_965140295.1. Classification (NCBI taxonomy): domain Eukaryota; kingdom Metazoa; phylum Chordata; order Testudines; family Cheloniidae; genus Lepidochelys; species Lepidochelys olivacea. The sequence goes on along the minus strand of NC_140412.1, from coordinate 205,436,957 downwards.
AAAAGCAGTCTGTATGAAACTTTAAGCAGAATGGTTAATTAATTCTTCTTTTTCTCTCATTATTCGTATTTTTACAAGCAAAGAACACAATGCCCACAGCTTACGTAGAGGGTAACAGGAAAACATTGCATTTGCAATTGTATTTGGTTTAGAAATCCCCAAACAGGAAAATTATGTTTGTTTGCTTTTTCGTAGGTCTCATGTGCGCCAGGCATTTGAAATATTCACAAATTAATAACGCCCCACTCACATTGCACAAAGCATTGCTGCCAGTTCTTTTTGAGTTTCCTTCCTCCCCTTCTTCTTCAGATTCCATGGAATAAAATTAGCAGCTGTCTGCCAGGGTGAACATTTCATTTCAAAGTTCCGAGAAGGTGCTGACTGTCTGCCAGCTACTGAATTAAGAACAAAACAAATTACAAGCAACATCTTCCAACTTTCAATTACCTTTGGCTGAAAATGTGCATTTCTAGCCATGTGAACACTAAATCCACCATTGAACATGCAGAAAACAGATGTTTTAGAAAGGATACTTTAATATTACAAGAAAGATAAGGCAACACTTGATTAAAATAAGAATTGGATATTGATTAGTTTTATTAAAATTAAAGCTGCTAGATTCCTTATTTATGATCAGAAGGACCTTGTAACAATTTGAAGTTTAAGCTGGTGTAAATTAGCACAGCTCCACTAATTTCAGTAGAGCTATGCTTATTGACACCATCTAAGGATCTGACTCTTAAATTTCTAAATGGTATCTTAAAACCCTGTGAAGCACGGAATTCTGAAGGTGTTATCATTTATACAGTAATATTTTTAAAACACAGATATCAGTTTGTAGTGCATATAATTCACTTGAAAAAATACATTACTGGTTCTTTTACTGAAGAATTTGAGGTAAGGTGCAATATGGCATATCCAATGAGTTATCAATTGTCTTCAGTTTCATAATTTTCCACGTGCAAACTTTTTATTTAATGCTTATCCAAAAGTCCTTTTTTTAAAAAAAAAAAAAAAAACTTGCTTGTTTTAGTTTTATATCAATCTTTCCATTGCTGAACAAATTTTAAACAGCCTCACTTATTCTGCTTCTGACAGATTAAGAGAGTAGGCAAAATTGTGCAAAATGTTCAGAAGAGTAGGTTGTTTTGAAAGCACATTTTTACCTGGTTTGGTGGTTGTGATTGATTTGGTTCTGGTTTCCTGATTGGCTGAGCCTATTCCAGGTAGTGCAGAAGTTTTGTTTTCATAACACTGACGGTCTGGATCCAAGATTTAAAACAAAACAACAACAACATATAGTTTTTAAAAAAGGACCCTCTCCTGCAAACACTTTTGGTTTTAGTGCTTATTGTCATGAACAATCCCACTGAAGTCAAAAGTGTTATTGGAGGATTGGGCTCTGATATTGGCAACAAATTAGAGAACTAAATCCAGAAAGGATGAGACGTAAATGAATGGAAAATATAATAGGAAGAATTATGCCAATATCACACCCTTAGATCCAGAATCTTATCTCAGTTATACTAGTGTAAATCCAGAGTGACAATATTTACTTCGCTTCAGTCATTCTAGATCAAAAAGAAAAGGAGGACTTGTGGCACCTTAGAAACTAACCAATTTATTTGAGCATAAGCTTAATAATAAGCTTAATAATAATAAGCTTAATGCTCAAATAAATTGGTTAGTCTCTAAGGTGCCACAAGTACTCCTTTTCTTTTTGCGAATACAGACTAACACGGCTACTACTCTGAAACCTGTCATTATTTTAGATCAGTGATTTTTAACCTGTGGCATGCAGACCCCTGGTGGTCCACAGACTATGTCGAAGAGGTCCGGGAAAGGTGACTAGGAAAATAAAATTTCAGATCCCAAAAAAGGCATTCCGTTTTTCTGATCCATCATTGGGTATGTGAGTACTCCCACCTACAGGTCAAAACTTTGAAGTATTGTCATTACTAGAGAAGCCCGCTGTTTAGGGCCCTGTCTCGTGCTGTGTCAAATGCTGTGCTGAACATGTGCAACATTCATAGTTGAATTCTGCTCAGTCAGTTTTCAGTCTAAGACTTCTATGGTAGGGGTCCGCAGACCACAGGTTGAATTTCCAAAGGACATTCAAGATGAAAAAAGGTTGAAAACCCACTGTTCTAGATTTACACAACTATACATTAGGTAAAAATCTGGCATCCTACTCAAGCATCTTTGAATTTTTTATTCTAAATAATTCCCCATTCATACTTCTCTTCCTAATCTCTCTCACTCTAATATGAAATGTTGTTCTAAAATAAACTACCTTACAACAATTAGTTTATCAGTTCTATCTATGTAAGAATATTTAGACTAGAAGCAATAGACTACAGTGTGTTCATCTAGTAGCAGCAAAGTGAAGCAGGAGTTTCTAGTTCCAATTATAATCATCAATCCCATTTCCACTCAGGCAGCTGTAAGAGGCATTGAGGTGTTTATGCTGGAGGAGGACCTCAGTAGTAATTTTTACTCTAAATGGTGCACACTGCTGTCGCTTGCCATTTAAATTGTAGTTTTCTTGACTTGCATTGGAGTTGTATGATATTCTTTAAGTTTTGAAATTTAGTCATGCAAGATGTATTACATTTTTTAGCTTCATCTGGCTATTCCTTAGTAAAAAGAAAACAAAAAAAATGCATGACTGAACCAATTAAGTAAATCCAGCAGTAAACTGCGTTCAATTTTAGCACATCCCAGAAGAAGGTGGTGACTTTTATTCCGCCTCTTTCCTTTGCCCTAGTGTTCTCAGTTGGAGAACAAGGATTGACACCAGTTTTCTTTGGAAAGACTTCTGTTGGCTTTCGTTTGAGTGGAATGCTGTCATTCTGAATACAGGGAAATCTCCCAGGATACCATCAAAGGATGCAATGAGAATTTGATCTTTATTATTTGTATTATGGTAATACCATAAAACTGCAGTCAGGATTGGACTTCATTATATTAGGTGTTGTACAAACATATAGCCTATACAGTATAATAATGCTTCAGAAGAAAGTGATGCCCAGAATATTCCTGGCCGATTGTCAATGTTGTCATAGGGAGATTCCTTCCTGAACCCTACTGCAATTGGCTCATACCCTGGAGCATGACAATGAGTTACTTGGTCTTAACCTGTATGATTACAAATGTTATAATTGGTCATAAAGTTATCTAATCTAGTTTATAAATCCAGTGCTTGTCTCTATGAGCCCCTATGATTGTGAATTCCACAGGCTGATATAGTCATTTATGAACAAGTATCTTCACTTACTTGTTTTAAATCTATCTGCTTTTAACTCAACAGGTGACACTCCCTCTTCTCTTACTATGGGACAAAGGAGAGACTGAGCAGTTTTAACTATACTCTCCATAATACTACAACTCCCCTCTTGCCATTGAAGACCCATGGACAGTTTTTCTCCACACGTTTCTAAAATCCTCACTAGTGGAATGAGAACTGTAATAGAAAAAAGGATTGAGTCCCTCCCTACTTTCACTGAAAACCATCACTATAGTGATTGTAAATGCAGCAAAAATATGCCAAGGTCATACAAACATCACGCAGAATTGTCAGCTCCCAAAGCTGACATCAGTCTCTCTTTCATTGCCCTGGCAAACAGTGAACAGATAACAGGATACTGAAGACTATGGTGTTGACCTTTCCCTATTGGCTGGAGTGTATTTAAACTCAGCTCCTCTTAAGAATGATCTCAGACCAGCAGGGCTAAAACTTTTAAAGAGAAGGCCTTTGGTGTCTCTTTGGCAAAACATGCTGCTTTCTACACAAAGGGGGCCAGATTCTTCTCTCACTTAGGGCTTGTCTACATGTGAACAGGTTTCAGAGTAGCAGCCGTGTTAGTCTGTATCCTCAAAAAGAAAAGGAGTACTAGTGACACCTTAGAGACTAACAAATTTATTTGAGCATAAGCTTTCGTGAGCTACAGCTCACTTCATCGGATGCATGAAGTGGAAAATACAGTGGGGAGATTTATATGCACAGAGAACATGAAACAATGGGTGTTACCATACACACTGTGACAAGAGTGATCAGGTAAAGTGAGCTATTGTGAGCTGTATGAGCTTATGCTCAAATAAATTTGTTAGTCTCTAAGGTGCCACAAGTCCTCCTTTTCTTTTAGCGGATACAAACTAACACGGCTGCTACTCTGAAAACTACTCTTATTGCAGAATCACAGTGTCTTTTTCTGGTTTGCTTTAATCCACAACAGCTATTCCCACTTTATACGCACCCCTACCTTATTCTGGAACAGCTTCCCTGTGTAGACTAGCCATTATACTGAAGTCAATGGGAGTAGCTCCTGTGTAATAGAGCAGAAATGGGTTACTTTCCTCTTCCAAACAGCTTTTTTCCTGCAGCTGTCAAATCTGTAATGCTGTAGCAGTTGAACTATTAAGATGGTTTCCAAATGTCATGCACCATTGATTAGGAAACAGGTTTTGATACCACAGAATTTGTTCTTTGCCGAATTCCTGATAATTTCAGGATGTCATGAGGCTCATTGTTAAGCATCATGAGATGTCTGACATGGAAAAATACAGAATAGTCCTGTTCAGATAAAGCCAGATTTAACTGAAGTTAGAAATTAATTAAAGGATATATGTCCATGGGGTATGGGCTCCTTTCTGGCTATTACAGACAGACAATATAATGGAAACAGTGCAGTGGCAAGAAAATTACAAGTATATGCTAAGAGGGAATGGAAATGTTAACTACACAGATTGTTACAAAGCAACCATTATAATATAGTACAGAAAAAGAATAAGCATACTATATATTGAACACTTGTGTTTTCAATTTAACCTTATCAGATGAAAAATAGGTCTCTTCCAATGACCAGTCCATGGAAAATTATAAGCAAAATACACCTCCTAAATTCCACTATTCAAGAATAGTTCTGCCCTTAGTCATACCCATGAAACCCTGTTGAAACCAGTGAGGTTGTAAGGGCAGATTGTGACCCTTTGTCTATGCAATTGAGATCTCAGAAGGTAGAACAGTGGGCAGAATGTGTCCAGCTGTATAAAAGATTCAGTGCCAAATCCAGAGATAGTAAGCTTTTGGGGGCAAGGACCATCTCTTAGTTCTGTATTTGTACATTTTGATAGTGCAACCAAAGTAAGACCCAATTAACAGTGAAATGACTGTGATTATACATTCTTAATAAATTAGTGTCCCCTACTTTACTCACTATAGGTTCAATCTTTCAATAGGCAAAGCACACTCAACTCCCATCAGCAGAGGAGTTGAGGGCAATCGGTACCTCACAGGAGTGCTCAGCACCTTGCAGGGTCAAATCCTAGAACAAATGGTTTACTAACACACTGCCAACTTATTCCCCAACTTGGCTTTCAAAAGAAAATAAATTCTTTTCAGAAATCGAATCGTCTCCCCTGTCATAGATGTCATTGACTGGAAGACTTTTCAGTATCATCAGTCTGTGGACCTGCAACGAGGTGGTTTTGATTGGAAATTAGATTTCCATTGGGAGCCGCTGCCAGAGCATGAAGAGAAGGTACGCCAGTCTGCCATCAGCCCCATCAGGTAACAGTTCATCAGCCAATATGCTTACTCTCCCCTCAGCAACACAATCACAAAATCTAACACATCCTCCAGCTAACTGAGAAGAGAGAGGATTACATTCACAGGTTTTTTTGGCCCGTAATTTTTGAGAGGAGAGGGTTATTGGTTTACATTAAGTTTACATATCCGGTAGGTTTTAATTTATTAATAATATTATTACACTACAATAAGGTCTATGTTATGGCACGTGCTTCCAGACACAGACATTGATCCAAACAGTGTACAATCTGACAGCGGGGCTGGAACAATTTGTATAGTGGGGATGCTGAGAGCCATTGAACCAAACTGTAAACCCTGGATATAACGGAAACCACTTTAAGCCAGGGGGTATGGAAGCACCCCCAGAACCCCTAGTTCCAGCACCTACACAAACTGAAAAGACAAGGAATGGGGGGAGGGGAAGATGCCATATACAAAGTTATTAGGATAATGATAGTCACATGGCTTATTAATTACATGTTGATGTGGGGTGTATGTGTGTGTATAAGTTTAAAATATGCTAATTTCCCCATCCCTTGACCCTCACTCAACCATTTCTCTCTTGCCTCTTTCTCCCGTACCAATTTCCAACTTCAGTTCCATATTTCCTTCCCTCCATAGAGTTGAACAAGTCAGTCATGCAATAAATGAAATAGATTAATAGTTGATGTACTCAATTAGGCTCAGATCCTCAAGGATACTTAGGCACCTAACTCCAAATTGAAAGCAAAAGGATTTTATATGGAGTAGAAAAAAGTGTGGGAATTGCAGATGACTGAGGTGCAGCAGCGGGGAGAGGGATGACAAAATAAGAGACAAGTAGGGAGAAGTAAAGTGTGGCAGTAAAGTAAAGTGTGGCAGAATTATGCAGAGCCTTAAAGGCAGCCACAAGAAGTTTGAGCTTAGTGGAGGTGGAGGGGGGGGGAGAGGAGGGTTTCAAGTGGGGAGATGTGGTCAGATCAACATGTGAGGATAATCTTATCTGCTCTATTTTTATGGCCTGGAGGAGGTGATGAAGTAGTTGAGATGAGAATCTGGGGGAGGTTTAATCTTTTTTCTCTGTTCACCCAGCTAAGAGCCTCAAAATATTGTGCAGGAAAAAAAAAAAAAGGCTGCAAGATTTGGATATCACCTAGAAGTGTCCGAAGAGGGAGGAGCTGAAGTTCAGACCTAGTTTACTGAGTGACAGGGAGAATGGTGGTGTGTTCAGTAGTGACAGAGAATGAGTGGAGGTCAGAGGCATTCAATGAAGGTGGCAGTGTAGTGCTGGTTTGGCAAGAAAAATGGTAACATGAAGGAAAAGAGAACAAATATGTAGTGGAAGAAGTCTGTGCAACAATGAGAATGATTTCTGAGGCATTCAGTGGGACAGAACAGACAAATTGGAGGTTGAGGTGAGCCAGGGTTGCGGGTTAGTAGGACAGTTTACAGTGGGGGGTCAAGAAGGAGAAAAGAGTCAATGGTGGAGGAGAGAAGTGAAGGGATTCAGCAACAGAGTCAGTGGAGAAAGAGGAGGATTGAGCAGGGAGAATGGGGAGGGGCAGGGGGGAATGAGTATAGAAGAGCAGTCATAGACTTGAATGGACTGGAGGTCACAGAGGGCTGGGGAATGTTGGAAGAGATGAGGCAATAACCTGAGAGACAGAACTCTGCTACTGAGAGATCAAAGAAGCAGCAGCCTTTAGTGATTCCACAGTTTAGTTGACCCAATGCCAGGCACATCTCTTGGCTGGTCCACGCTGACCGCAAACTTATGGCCAACATCAGGTCAGCTAACTCAGGTGTTCATAACCATGTTCAAACATGGTAAAATTGTAGGTAAGCCCTAGAATCTAGGCTAATGAGTAACCTTAGTGAGAAGACTGAGGGCAGGACTCAAAAACAGAGGGTGCTAAGAGCAAGAGGGTCAGAGGGAAGGAAGCAGCTTCTTCTCTGCAGAGCTTTACACAATAGTGTCTTGCCTGGGGTGTCTGCAAGTGTAGTTTTGGCCATCTCCATTTAAAGTAAACAGCAATTGTGTACATTTGTAAAATAAATAAATTACACTGGGAAATACCCTGAGCCCCATTTCTCTCCCAACAGCAAAATGGCTCACTGCAAAGTCCCAAAATCTGCCAGTAGTCAGCAAGTGGAAAGCCACACACACACACACACACACACACACACACACACACACACACACACACACACACACACACACACACACACACACACACACACACACACACACACCCTACCTTTTAAACTAGAAACACAGTTGACACTTTAAAATTCCCCTGCTACCCTCTCAGTGATTGTAAGGCCCACCACAGGATCATACATTGTTTTATAGAGACCTCTCCATGATCAGAAAGAAAAGGAGTACTTTTGGCACCTTAGAGACTAACCAATTTATTTGAGCATAAGCTTTCGTGAGCTACAGCTCACTTCATCGGATGCTTATGCTCAAATAAATTGGTTAGTCTCTAAGGTGCCAAAAGTACTCCTTTTCTTTTTGCGAATACAGACTAACACGGCTGTTACTCTGAAACCTCCATGATCAGAGTAAATCTCATTCTCTGTTTAACTCTCCATCCTGAATTGCAGCAAGATTCACTTTTAAACTGTGCTCTGTCTAGAAGTCCCGTGGTGCCTGGTGGAGTAGTGGCAATGGACCGACATTACTTCCAAAATATTGGCGCTTATGATTCCGACATGACTCTTTGGGGGGCAGAAAACCTAGAATTATCTATAAGGGTAAGAATCTGAAGAAAAATGTCAAGTAACTATTGTGTGTTGAAGAGAACCGCATTTAAGATCCCAGAAGCAACTCAGAAAATAAAAACCAAATACAAAACTGCATCAGGTGAAGAGAAACTACTGTTTTCTCAGAGAAATCTACCCCTAAAGTTGTCCAGCAAGATGTCAAGTGACAACACACAGAACCACTAAGTTAGAAGCAGTATGTCATCAAAACAAAGTCTCATTGGCTGACCCTCATCTCATGAAAGGACAATATTTTTAGCACCTTCTGAAAGCTGCATTTTGCAAATGAACCCTTTCATGCATGTAGTATTTGGAAAGTGTTAGCTGCAGAATCTTAACAACTGGAATGGACACAGCAGTGTGCCTTTAACACATGTTTAACAATTAATGTTAAAGACTTGAGTAAATCAACAAGTTGCATACATGTTAAAGACACACTGCCTTTTCTACACTAGGCTGTTAATACATGTTAGCTAACACCTCCCAAATCCTAGTCTAGATAAGGCCTCAGAACACAAGCAACCAAATTATAGCTGCCTCCTTCATGGGTGCACTGGGAGAATGGACTTCCTCCTCCTTCTGAGGGCCTCCTCCTTGGGGCATCCCTAATTTGGCCCCATCAGTATTGCTATCAGATAAAATGAATCCACAAGGCTACTGGCCAGAACAGATTTTTACTCATGTCAGTGTCTATTTCACCTTGCTTTGCACACCTCGATTACTTACCATTTGCTAAATGGTGTTGATAGCGATGTACTGCCTGCATAGCGGATATACCATGTTAGAGTCCTTTTTGTCTTCATCTGTGTTACAGGCCTGGCTCTGTGGTGGTTCTGTTGAAATCCTTCCATGCTCACGGGTGGGGCACATCTTTCGAAATCACATCCTGCACACTTTTCCCAACGAAGAGGCTGCAGTGAGGAACAAAATCCGAATAGCAGAGACCTGGCTGGATTCTTTTAAAGAGATTTTCTACAAGCATGACACAGTGGCATTCCTAATTAGTAAAGTAAAGACATAAGTGATGGTCCATCTCAGGAGGGAGTAAAGTAAATCCTTACCATTTGGGGAAGGGGAGGAGAGAGAGTTTTTCTTTTCATAGCTGATGAATGCTGCCTGTTAATGTCCCACCTATTGTTTAGCCACTTCCAGAGAGAAATAATTTTGTCTGAAGAGAAACAGACAGCTAGTACACCAGACTCAGGAAAGCATTTATTGAGGTATAACACTCACAGTAAAGGTGACGTCCTGTTTAGCTCAGGGTTGTCCAGAAGAAACTGGCTATATTCTCACAAAACTAGAGTGAAGCACACAGGAAGATAACAGAAAGGCTTTAAGAGCGACAGACACCCCAACCACGATACAACAATTAGATTTTCATTTGAGGAGTCATAAGGATGTATTGAAAAGGGGATTGGATACTAGCAGCCATTCTGTCTTATAGTTAGGGTGTGGTACCATAATGACAAAGCATCACTCCTCACAAATCCTCCTGGAGTGACTCAGCCTGCTCCAGAACCACAGTTTAGGTGGTGGCTGTTTGGGTTCAGCCCTGTGACTGAAATATGTCATATACCCAAACATGGGTTTCTTAAAATCCAGACAGCAGGGTTGTTGACAATCCTGCTGCTAGCCCTATTTCTTTGGCTCTGGTACATTTCATTATACCAGGAACCTTTTCCACTCACTGGTAGGGCAGAAGTTTGAGCAGTTTTAGCAAGCAGGTGAAAAAGTAGAATCAGTAAAGGAGAGATGTCATTAATTTTAAAATGCTGTGCTTACAAAACTGAGGACTGATGCTACATCTAGCATTGTGTGGGTTGGCACTTAGCACTGTATGAGTTTCCTCAAACAATTTTGGCACTGCATTTCAATCCTGATCTGCCAAACTCCAGTTGCTGTAGTTCTGAGTTGCCCAATCATGCTAAATTTTATGATAAGTTTGAGACTATATCAAACTAATATTTTTCATCTGATTTTTTTCCAACTGAATTTTCTCTTGCTACTTATATTGCAGGACTTGAACCCCATGGGCCAAATTTCCATCTAATTTATACCCCTGCTGTCTCTTTGAGTCAATGAGCCAGCAGTGTAACTGAGAGGAGAATGTGAGCCCAGGTCTGCAGAGATCAATGACTGGTTTCTTATTTCATTTAATAATTAACTGAAGGTGCTTCTTGTTAACCTGGTAATAACTTTATCCTGAGCTAGTAAACCCTTCAGCTTCCAGCGTTGCAGTTTATGTGCTATCAAAATCTTTGCCTTTGGCCTCAAAGTTTATTTTGCTTAGGTTACTGTTATTATCTCACAAATGTGAAGTACCCTGAAATGATATTCATGTTCAGCTAACGTAATATTAATCTATTACCTTCTTCCACATACAGTATTTTTGTGTTAGTATAGCATGGTGTATTAATCCATACAGGTAATGAATGAAATAATTTGCAATGCATTCACTTGCAATCATCATAATAGTCTTGTCCCTCCATGATTTGTTGAATTAATAGGGTAAATAGGGCCATCTACTGGCCACTGGAAAAATCCAGGGAATATTAGCTGAACATTGACATCTATTAAGTATTTAGATTTTAAGCAATTTAGATTGCGTTATACATTTTTTTCCATTCAGAATTTATTTTTTCTGGGTCTGAACTCTTAGGATGTGGTTTCTTCATCGCAGGCTCAGAGCTGGAATAGTTTATGTGACAGAAGAAAATAACATATCCTATGAATATTATTCAACCATTTATTGTTGTTATTTATTACCAGTATTACCGTGCTGCCTAGAAGCCGTCATCATGGACCAGGACACCATTGTGCTGGGCACTGTACAAACACAGAACAAAATGATGGTTGCTGCCCCGTAGAGCGTCTGCAGAAATAAATTATTCACATAATGAGCAATTAATGAGCAATTACAATGAGCAATTAATGGGAAAAATAGTCAAATCAATTGTTTATATATACAATTTGATCAGTATTACTGCATATGTTAGACCAACTTCTAAGCTCATTCAAGAGAAGATTTTGGTCTGTTAAAGCCAGGGCATTAAATGGCAATTAATAAGCCAAATTCTAACAGCCTATGCAACCCCATTGGTTTCAGTGCAGTTAGTGTAGAATTTGTTTTTTGTTAAAAAGAGGGCAAAGAATTACTGATTTTGCAAGATAATTGTACTTGTTATGGAAGATGAAAATCCTTATTCCCGCCCCACTTTTAAAAGATCTTTCCACAGTATGCATCCAATGAAGTGAGCTGTAGCTCCCAAAAGCTTATGCTCAAATAAATTGGTTAGTCTGTAAGGTGCCACAAGTACTCCTTTTCTTTCTGCGAATACAGACTAACACGGCCGTTACTCTGAAACCTGTAATTGTAACTTGCTGTACATATGGGGTGGCAGAACTGAGCCCTCCCTGGGTAGTATATTTCTTTTACAGCTTCTCAAAACCAAATATATTAGTACTTGTTTACTATCCATTCAACTGCTCTATGCTTTCTCATATAAGGCTGAGAAGCCAGACTGCAACGAGCGCCTTCAACTCCAAAAGCGACTGGGCTGTAGAAAATTTCATTGGTTTATATCAAATGTATACCCCGAACTCTACCCACCAGCGTACAAACCAAGATTCTCTGGCAAGGTAAGAGGGAAATTTATTATTATTTATATTACTGGAGTACCTAAAGACCCCAATTGAGATCAGAATCCCATTGTGCTAGGTGCTGTACAAATATATAGTAAGAGACAGTCCCTAGCCTGGACAGTTTACAATGTAAATAGACAAGGCAGATAAAGAATTGGAGGGAAAACAAAGGCACAGAGAAGTAAAGTGACTTGCCCAATATCACACAACAAGTTCCAACTCAGGAAGTGAACCCACTTCTCCTGACTCCCAGTCCAGTGCCCTATTCCCTAGCTCATGCTGCCTCCCCAAAAGTTATAGGATTTCACATTTAATAATTATAACTTATTAAAACACACATTTAATAAAACTGTTTAATGGGCCAAATCCTGAGGCTCTTAGTTTCTAGTCAGTCCTTTCTCAGGAAAGTTCCTATTGACATTAATGAGAGTTTGCCCAAGAAAAGACTAAGCATTGTTTTAGGATCTCAAAATCTGACCCAGTGTGAAAAGGCTTAGTGGCACCTCAATGAGCGTGAGAGCGAGTATGTGTACATGAGCAGGGGATCATATCCTGAGCTCAGAGTGTAGACATAGCCCTAGCATTCTGGTTGATAGATTCAGAAACTGTAATATAATATACTACTAGTTATCCTCATATTGTATGGAATGATATATAATTCCACGTTTGTCATAACATACCAGGATATGTAATATGGTCATGATACTGAAAACATTCTTGTGACTAATGTATTAAATTCAGTACCATATACACAAACAGGGCAATTATTAGAGGTCATCAGAAAATAGGGTTTTTTGTGGAAAATAGTGACTCTCTGTTGAAAACTGAAAACCCAAACCCAAGAATTTGGAGAGTTTTGGGTGTTCAGTTTTTCTGACAAAAATATCAAACATTTTCAGGGAATACAGACAGTTTCTGCAAAAATTTTAATTTTGTCAAAAACCCAGTTTTCCATAAAAAATTGTTGGAAAAGGTTTGACCAGATCTACTAATGATAAAGTGGAGGTTTAACTTTAACTTTGCCAAATAGCATTGGGCCAAGCTAATCTCTTGTGTCACTCTACTGACAAGGCTCAGTTTCGCTCAATATGCGAGACTATTTGATCTTGCCTATGAGTGAAAGAACTCTACTGGCTGAATAATTAGCCAAAGCACGTACAATAAAAAGGATACAACCCAAGCATCATTAAAAGTTAATTAAAAGACGTTTCCTTTTTAACTGATTGTACTTTATTTCAGTACAAATATTTATTTGCAGCTGTACAATACTGGTGTTGGCTTCTGTGCAGATTACAGATCTGCATGGGGTGCTGCAGAAGGTCCTATTGAGCTGTCTCCTTGTAGTGACAATATTAACCAGGTATTGTATATTTAAAGCTTTTGTGTACTGGCATCAAATTTAAGGCCCCAATTCAGGAAGGTATTTAAACTGGTGCCTAACTAACTTTAAGCATTGACTTCAATAAGAGTACTCGTGCTTAAAGTTAAACAAATGTTTACATACTTTCTTGAATCAGGGCCTAAATGCTGACCAGCTAAATTACTGCAACAATATGTCTTGCTGATTTTGTCCCATCCAAAAAATATGGGTTTTTTTCCATTTGGGAATCAGTTCATCTGAACCTTAAAATATTGAGGTTCATCACACCACTATCCCATGATATTTTCAGTATTCTCTATACTAAAAATGAAAAATGTATGTGATTGGACTGAAACACAACAAATACTGCAGTATATTGAATTATCGCAAATGGTAAATGTCAAGATTTTCATGAAGTTGACTGTTATTTTTTCAATCAGTTTTTGGAAAGTTAAAGGGAAAAATCGTATTTTAGTTAATATAACAGAATGATTACTTAGCACACTGCTTGACAGAACAATAATTTAAAGCAAAGATTTACAATACAGCAAAAACATTCATTCATTCAAATGAAATCTCAGTAAGCAGTCTTTGTCTAATGAAAATACAAACAGCATTGTGACAGCTTTACTGTATTCTGCCTCTCCTTTTTAAGGTAATATGCAAAGTGTAATTTAACCACCAACACCTAGGATATGTCTGTTCATTTTCCATGACAGATATTTAAAGCTGGCTTCTGTTTTTCACCTGAAATTTTTTGAACATTTTAGGTCATTTTGATATTTAAGTATTTGATCTGCAGCACACTCAATCTACATTAACTAAAGTGTTTCTGTCCATTTGTGGATGCAAAAATGAAAGCCTGGCTTACATCAAGCTAAAAATGAGGTCTTTACTTTTTATCTCCATAGAGGTCAGTCAACAATACTGAGTTCTGCAATAACTTTAAACAATTAGAACTCTATGCTCTGATCCTTTTACATCCAAAACTCCCATTAAAGATAGGGGAAGTTTTGGTAGCTCAAGAAATACAAGACCAGGACTTTAGATTGTATATGCCAATATTTGTGTCTTGATTGGTTTGTAAACGTTCTGCTTCCTGATTGACTCAAAGATAGATGTTTTCCCCTGAACTTTTAAATTCATCTCTCTTTTTGAATGCTGAGAATGAACTCAGTGGGAGTTGAAACTGTCCAGCACATGTGGATTGGGCCTGTGAGTACAAAGTGATTATTTATTATTTTCAGTAGCATCTGGGGAAATGGAAGACTAGGAAGTTTAGGGAACAAATATAGCAACTCTAGAATAACAGAGATGGATTTTTCCCATATTCTGATGTCTGGGAATGTCCCACCAGCCGAACATTCCCAGACCTTTTAAAAAAAACAAACAAACCAGAAAAACATTGCCTACAAATATTATATTCTGCATCTACTTTGTACATGTTATCCAATCCTAAAAACCTTTACTTATGGAAATAGTCCCAGGAAAGTAGTCGTGCAAGGACTACTTGTAAGAAAATAGGTTTGCAGGTTCAGGCCTAGTGTGTCTCCTTCATTCATCTTGGCATTGTATGTTAACAGACAGGAAATGATTTTGGATACTAGCAACTAAAAATGAATTGGCATATTATTAATGCAAACAAACCCTTCTTTTTCTAGCATTTTGAATATAACAGTATGAAGGAAATCCGGTTTGGTTCCGCTCTGCAGTTTTGCTTTGATGTCAGACATGAGAAGGTTATCCTTCAAAACTGTACGCAAGAGGCAGAAAATAACCAGCAACAATGGGATGTCCAAGAGGTGTGTAGTGATTTTGTGATGAAGCTAGACTAACTGAAAACAGCCCAAAAGTTGTGGGGAAGGGGTTACCAGAAGTTTTAGATTACGGTTTCACTGCATCACAGTTTGCATCCGAGGTACTGTGAAGCTATTTGTCCTATTCACACCAACTTCCTCATACAAATTTAGTTAAGAATAAGAGTTAAAGCAATCATTCTATAGAACCGCATGCTCTAGAACCCCTTGATTGGCTTGAATTGGCTCCCTTTTGGGAGTAGGATGGGGCCTTAAAATTCCCCCTCTACTGCAGTATAGGAGTATCTCCTTCTATAAGAATTCAGTATTATTCAGTGGAATTCACCCAGCAAGGTAGGAAATTATCTGCAGCATGGGAAATTTTAAGGCTCCAGGTCAATATATGGAACAAAGTGTTAAAAGAGATCTAGACAGATTTATAAATGGGATTGTATGATGGGTTGCTTGTCATGGTAGGGGGCAGAGCTCAGCAGCCCTGGGACTCACCAGTTTATGTCTTATGTTCCTAGAAGCTCATGTGTCTAGGCTTCAGACAGCTACCTGCAGGGGTCAGGAAGGGATTCCCCCACCGCTGCCAATGTATTCTGTTGTTTTTTTTTTGTCTCCTTCCTGTGAAAGGATGGAAGGACACTGAACACTGGACAGGGTGGGCGAGGGCTCTGAGGTGGCATGAAGCATTCTCTGTCTCAGGTGCTTGGCTGGCTGGTTCTTGCTCATATGCTCAAGGTCTAACTGATCACCATGTGTGGAGTCGGAAAGGAATTTTCCCCCAGGTCAGATTGGTGGTGACCTGGGGGGTTTTTCACCTTCTTCTGCAGCATGTGGGTGAGAGTCACTTGCCAGGATTATCTGGGTATATCTCACTTAATCATTTCCCTGCCATTACAGGAGCCTCGGGCACTGGTGTCTGTCGTTCCCACCTGTTCTCTCCCAGTGGCACATCATTGTCTAGTCCTCTGTGGACTGTAATACTTTGGTCTAATTTCAGTTGTTGGGTTTAGTGTGCAGATGCTGGGTGGTGTTGGTGGCCTGGGATATACACAAGGTCAGACTAGGTCCCTCCTGGACTTAAACTCTGACTCGATGAACTTCCAGTTTTTCTACACACAGAACAGGTGCATGGCAATCACATGCGTACTACAGCTCAGAGTCTATTATAGTTGCAGTTATGGGGCACTTCTGCTACCATTCTACTTCCTAATCCCAGTGAGGATTCATTTTCCCCAGCATTGGACTAGGTTAGTCTTGGCAAGACACAGTCCAGCAATTTATGCTGGGGACAACATTTACCCTCTAAAAAGCAGAAGGCACTGGGAGTGGGGTGGGGTCTGATCTTAATAGGTGCTGAGTATGCACAACTCCCATTGGCTCAATTGGAACTATGGGTACTCACCACCTTTCAGGATCAACCCTAAGGCTTTTTCAGTAATCATTAAATTTAAAGTATTACTCCAAACAAAGAAATAATCACCGATCCCTACTGATTGCATTTCTTTGTTAGAAGTTTAAAATACACATTCTGATCTTTATTGAAAGTCCTTTACTTTTTCTCCATTCCTTCTGTCCCTTTCTGTCTTTTTGTAGAGTGGAATGATTGTCCACATCCTTTCTGGTAAATGCCTAGAGGTGGTGAAGATTGAAGCTGAGAAGGACTTGTCCTTACGTGTATGTAATAAGAATGAGAATCAGCTGTGGCGATTTGATCACTCACATGTGCTAGATGAGAGATGACTGACAGGTCTATGTGAAGACTGTCTCCAAACCTCACGGTCACTTTCATTTAGGATTCAAGACACACAGATTCCTGCATGCAAAAGAAAGTTATGTATGTCTGCCATGGTCTTCAGGAGATGCTAGAAAGACCTTGCTTGGAAAGTCTTGCTCAAGTAATTGCAGTAGGCTCCTGGTTTAACCAATTCAAGCGAAAAATTACTATTTGTTCTCTTCAACCAGAGAATAAAAGTACTGTGAGTATCGGTAATGACTCTGCAGCTCTACACCTGCAGAAGACAAGAAGTTTGCCCTTTTAAGGAAACTTGGAAGACAAATTGCCAAAGGGTCTCTCTTCTAAAACTTCTAAGAAAACAGGAAGATGAATCTTTGTGAAACTTTAGAAACTCTCTCAAAGGAAGTCTGCCTTGTTGAGATGAGAGTTTAGCCAAGCTGTACAGTGTACTTGACCCATATAAAACAAAGTAGGTTTTGTATGTATCAAAGTAGAACATAATTACTTTTGTAAGAAATAGTTAATATATTCCTGTCCAAATACACTGAGCCAATACCCCATTCTCAGTGAGATTGCACAGTGTGTGTGAATTAGCTCAGAACTGGGCTACATCTTGTTCTTGTTAAAAATTCTCATTGATGTCAATGGGAGTACAATCAGGCTCCCTGTCTTTGGCCCATTGTCTCTTGCCGCCTTAATCCACAATCTAAATTGGATGGGACAATGACTCCAAAGAAATGGATAGATGTACAATGTTCACGCTTTAGTTTCCTTTGGGATTTAGTAACTCCTTGTCAGCAAACTTTCCATTAGTAGGCTTCAGGACCCCCAACAAGAGCAGAGTGTGAAATATTTAGGAGAAAAAAACCTCCCAAACAACATGTATTTTGACATGAAATTTATTGAAGGTATTCCATTTTGACTCATAAAACGTTGGGAAGAATTAATGTACTAAAGCAAAGTATCACTAATGTACTAAAGCAAAGTTGTAAAACTTCCAGTTGAAAGCAGAAAATGGAAGAACTTTAGGTGCACAAGACTTTATAGCTACGTAAAAAGAACATATTAGTGTTTGCTTCCTTTTCCTGTATCTGCTGCTGGCTACTTTAAAGAATAAGAGTGTTGACATTGCTGACTCTAGAAAAGGATTCCTGTAGCCCCTTACTCACCATGGGTCTCATAGATGGTCCTCAAAAGTAACTCATCAAGGTTCTTTTACTGGGAGCGTGATCATGCATCCCTTCTGACCTCAAGTCTCTCACTGAAGTTAACAGCAATTATTATAATATGAGGACCATAGTGTCAGGGTCTCTGTGTCAGAAAGTCTAACTTGCATGAACACTTTATCTGGAGTCCTTAAATTAGGAATGAAATCAAATAGGGCTGACACCTTCAGGTGCTTCCAAAATAGGAGGGGGAGAAGCTTGGCAAAACAGAGAGGTGATTGCAGGATGGAGCCTGTTCTTAACTACCTGGCTTTCCTTTAGATCAGCTCACAATTCATTTCCATATCAATCAATCACAGCTTTCAGACAGTCATTAGGGGGCAGCACATCACTATTGAAACCTAATTTATTGTGACTTTTTTTAAAGAGACAGAAAATGTTACTATTACTAAGATTTAGAGCAAATTGACTTTGCAGTGGGGCTTGGCACAAGGCTGAAAATAACAGAATATTCTGTTCAGAACAATCCAGGTGTCAGCCTTTGGGAAATCCCAGAAAATAACATTCAACAATAGAAATCAGTCACAACAGAAGAAACGAACATCATTGAGTGCTGTGTCATCAATAAAAATATTATGGTATGGTTCCTGTTTGGTTTCAATGCCACAAATTCCACCTCTTGTGCACGAATTACTCCATCCACCATAATCACCAAAACTACCGCCTGTTCCTTCTATGATAGCACCACTGCTACAGCGGAATTTGATACTGTTAGCGGCTGTATCGTCTAAAATTCCTTGGGGTTCTTCAACTTTCAGCTGAAAGGATGTTAGGAACCCAGTTGGACACCAAGTGATTCCTGACCATTGCCCAAACCTAGTGGGGGGGAAAGAGAATTTCAATATATTTTTCTCTACTTGTTGCATAAAAGTTAGTGAAATGTTATTTTAATCAAGTTTGATCAATTTTTAAAATGGGAAGTATGCCAGATTTTCTGAATTATTTTGAATGTATTATTTATTATGTGTTGAACACCAGCTGTGTTTGGACTCTGCAGAATACACAGCGGATACCATTCCTTACATTCCAAAAATAAAGTGACAGCACAATGACAGCAGGTTATCACAAGCTGAACTCATGACAAAGCAGCAAGAAGCTTTTCCTGTCTGAGGGCAGGAAAAAGTTGGAACAAAACTGAAGAAATGTGAATGTCCTGTTCACAGTATATGTGTCAAACTCAAGAAAACCTGAGAAAACAAGATTCACTGTAGATATATGCACACCAGAAAAAGCCTTAAAGTAAATCCATTCACATCAGTGGAAGTAAGAGGAGAATGTTTCTTAATATCAATTTAAAATAGCTTGCAGTTTACTCTTTGTTGCCTGCAATAATTGTAAGTGTCTGCCTGGAAAAAAATTATACCCATACTTCAAAATCTGGATTTATGTTATGTCTACTCTTTAAAACTTTGATATTTACATGAATATTAAGAATATCTAGAGTGTTCATAATTAATGTCAACAAACATTTTGGAAGGGATATTAAACCTTGTGCTTCAGGATTCAGGCCAGTCTCTAACTATCAGAAACCAGGATTAGACCTATGCAGGGTGCATTCTCCCATCTGCCTACTGGAAGATCATTGCATGTCTTCTGAAGCATCTAGGGCTGGCCACTGTAGGGGAGAGGATACTGCACTAAGTGGACTTGAGTCTGATCTAATATGGCAGTTCCTAAAATCAGATAATATAAACTCAACTAAATGACTGAGCCATATATATCAGTGACCCACAGATCCTTTCATACACAAATTACATTTAAAAAACACTCTTTATATTACATAAATACATTGATACAACTGATAGAGGGTGAGGCATTCAAAGTTGAAACTGATAACTGGGCCCTTAAGGGGACATCATCAACTTTAAAATAATCACATTTCTGTCTGAACATTTCCCTATTACCATTACAAGTAATGCCAAAGACTATTATAACTGAAAAATGAAGGGGAAATATTTCTCTTTTTTTTTTTTTCTGTTTCTTTTCGTTGTGCATTTGGCAGAACTTGGTGTATAGTCACTTTCACTGTTTCCCCTCTGTAGTCAGCCAGGTCCTGATCCTGCAATCAGATCTATTAGCTGAACCCCTCCACTTATGCAGTGCCCCATTGGGGTGGAAGGGTCTACGCTAGTAGATCTGATTGCAGTGTCAGGGCTTAGTTACTTAGTTTCTGCTGCTTGGGCAGAACTTTTTACACAGCAAGGTGGGGAAAGAAAAAATATATATAAAAACAGGGAAATGTGATTGCCAACATTTTGGCCTCAGGAGCAGGTAAAGTACCTGGGAATTACTTTAAAGTTGTTATTTTTAAAGTAACTAGATTCCAGATTGACTGTGTCCCTATAACACAAGTTAAGAAAATTGTAAAGGCCAAATATTCAAGTGAGGATGAGGTGTCAGTTTTAACTTTAAAGACCATCAAAGCGTGCCTGGGGGAAAAGGTAGGAAATTCAGACACAACACAGTCAATGTCTGCTATTTAAATTGTAGCCTTTTCTCTCTGAATTTTGCAAATCATGCATAATTAATACCTTGAGCCAAATTCATTGGGCTACCCTGGTGTAACATAGACCATAACGCGGCCGCTTCCTCGGTAGTAGTAAACAATTATATTCCCAGCACAAAAACTTAAAAAGAGCAACCTGGAGGCACTAACAGGCTGCACTGTGGTTGACAGTGCTACAAGTTCTCAGGTTCCTCATCTTCTGGTTTACTATAGATCAAACAAAACATTAAACTTACTTTCCAGAATCAGATTCAACAGTATAGACAGCACTATTCGTACTGTTGATTTGTATGCAAAATAAACGGATCCCATTTAGTGCAGTGTCATCACTAGCTCCTCGATACTCCTCCACCTAAAATATACAGAAATACAGTAAGATCATTAACAGGATAAGAACCTATAGCTCTGACGAGGGTATGGATAAAGTAATCAGGTTCAGTTACCTTTACACTATATCCCGTAGCATAGAAATGTTCTGGGCACATATCAATCCATGTCCAAGCGCCCCAAGGTCCTCCATTAGTGACGTTTATTGAGCTGTAATACTTTCTGTTTGAAAAAGTGCCATTAGCACGGATTTCTCTTTCGCCAAAGACTGGGCAGACACAGGCTAAGCCAACCAAAAGGAGAATAGGACTGGCCTGCATTTTATAACAGCTGGATGAAGTAGTGTGAGCCACAGCACTAGTTACTGCACTCTGTCTTTTATACCCCATTTTATCTCTGCCAATTTGATTAAAATAACAAATGTGTTCAAGATTGTCACATGGGAAAGTAGAACAAACAGTGTGTTTTGCAATGGTGATTTACTGGCTCGTGTTCTTAAATTAAATCTGGAAAGTCTGCAGCCCTCAGGTTCTGCCCTGAATGAAATATATCAGTGCACAGTGAAATGTTGCATTTTTGTTCCTAGGGGTTATTTATTACATAGTTTATTTAATTATTTAGGGTCAGATTCTGTCACCCTTACTCACGTTGACTAGTACATTATTCTGAAAGTAGTTCCATGGAAGGTTCCTAATGGAAAGGTGTCCACATCACAATTGATTAGCAGCCTCATAGAGCCCTGTAGGAGATTTGTATTTCCTTGGTGCCACCTTAACTTGGAAACAAATCCTATAGTCCTTCAACATAACTTCCATTGAAGTCAATAGGAGTTTTGTCTGAGTAGGCACCGGTGATGATATGGCAATCTATGTACAGCTTATGAATGCTATTTGATATTATGAACTCTGTGTATGGTTATCAGCATCGCCGACCTCAGTGATTCAAACTCCAAAATCATGATTCAGACTCCAAAAAAATCTTGAGATTGGCCCAAAAAATCATGAGATGTTTAAAAAAGATTATGTTTTGTTTTTTCAGTATGCCTTTTGGCTACTGAACTGCCCCAGCCCATTCTGAGTCTGTATGCGACAATTAGTCTTGCCCACAATCCCAAATGTATTAAGTAAGGTGATGTGGACCTCCTGGTCAGGAGCTCTCACCGCCACATCTAGCCACCCCCTGGCTAGCAATTAATCTTGTCCCCAGTCCCTTTATCAGTTCAGTCCCCCCATCAGTCCAAGCCCCCATCGATTCAGCCTCATCCCTCCCGTTCAGCCTCCACCAGTGTGCTCTACTCCTGGGGTTCTTCACTCTCTCCCATGCTTGGGTGGACTGCAGCCAGGTCCCTGCTCCTCCTGCCATGCTATGAGGGGTAAGCTCCAGGGACTTTTCACCCCCGTCTGTCCCTTCCTGGGCCAGATGCTACAAGGGGAGAAGGAGGAGCAGAAATGCTGCCCTGTCCATTTTTCTCACAGTAGGAGAGGGGGGATGAGGGAGCAGTGTTGCACTGAGCTGTTAAGCTCTTTGCTCCCTCCTTCCCCTGTGAGCATGGCATGTGGAGAGGAGAGACTCTGCTGGCTTCTGGTGGGGCTGAGCTTTGTGAGGGGATTGGAGCTTCTTGCATCATCATGAGATGAGCTCCAGACACCTCTGAAATCCTGTCACTTGCACAAAACTCACAAGTGTTTGCAATACTGCATTAGGCCCTTTTGGTAGTCTTCACCGTATTCTTCCATTGCATTTGTTGTGCTAATGAGAGAGGGAGTAGGACCTGGCCAACTACCTCTGAATGTGATAGTCACTAATGACCATCAAACAACCGAATAGACCTTGCCCAAGCAGAGCAATGGTGTCGCAGCAACCTAGGTAAAATCAGTCCTCTCCAGATTATCTATGAAGGACAAGAAAATGGAAGATTCCCCAAAGGGAAAGAGGAGATCTGCGTGTTAGTGCACACCTTCAAAAACACAGAGGCTGAGAAGATCAAGGGTGGAGGAAAAAGGGGCGTGGCTTTCTGGGCATGAGGGAACCTTTTGATTGGCACACCAGCCAAAGTTGATGCAGGAGTCAGTGAGGAGACTCCATGATCTGGAGGAGAAGCCTGGGCTGGAGGAGTGAAGTCCAGGAGATGGGACTTGGAATTTTGAAAGGACACTGACCAGATGCCAAGGAACATTCAAAAGTGGTAAAAAAAAAACCTAAGTCCTAGACTGGTTTACAGAGGATTTACTATTTTACCTACATCTGTATATCTTTTGTGCTGTCTATGAGTAAAGTATGCTTTGTTTTAGAAATCCATCTGCAACGATTGTGTCTGTTTGCTTCAAATATTACATGTTCCTGAAGGGTTAAACTATAACTAATGTACCCATGAGGGTGGAGCTCTGTGGGAGGGTATGCTTAAGCTACTGGAGTGTATTGGGATGGGTTCAATACTGGTCTTGGGGCTAGGGCAGCTGGAATATTGGGTCCCATGTACAAGAAGAGGTAGCCCGCAGAGTCTATGCCCAGGGAGTGAGCCTAGTGGCCAAAGAAAGGCCTGGAACCTACCCAGTCCCAGAAGAACTTAAAAGCACACATTCAGGGTATGGATCCAAATACAGCAGCCTGGTGTGTATCCAGCAAAGGGGAGCCTGACCAGGTCTGTGACGGCACTGCAGCAACTAACCTCTAGAGAGCACAACCTGTGAAACACCCCAAAGGCCACCTCAGGGACTTTTACCTTGCTGAATGACCACACATCTTGGACACTTATAGTGCAGAAACATTTCCTAACATTATGATTATAGAGTAGGTGGATACAGATATTGCATGTAATATTGTTACCTCTTTGCCAAGCAGTAGATGTCAGGCCTTGCAGGTCAGCTTGCCTTTGGAGGAGAAATCAGAGGTGTGGTGTATGAGTACACAAACATACATCAGTCCTGGAACAGAGGTTCTCACAGACAGCCTGCAGGCAATACCTTCTTCCAGGGTTCTCAGCCCACACACCAATGCCCAATTTCCAGGAAGCAACTCTGCCTCAAGAATGGACTGTAGTTCGAGATTAAAGCCAAGAGAAAACACACTTGCTGCTTACCACATCTCCCCAAAAGAAACCCAGGCCCCAATACCAACACAGCATTTTCTTTCAAGTTTAAAATTTCCTCACAAACTAAGAAAAAGTACTTGTAAGATTATGTGTAACAGCACCATCTAGTGACCTGTCATAACAATACGCATTTTCAAAAATATAATTTCTAACGTTTTTAAAAAGTGATCTATAATTTATATTAGTCACCAGAAAGCTGTATTGTGCCAGGCTTCTGGATGAGGTAGAAAGGTAATCAGGAACTTTGATGATACAGAACAGATGTGAGATGTCAGCATTGATATTCTGTTCTATTCTAGTGTGAACCTGGGTAGTGTACAGTACAACCTGAAGGCTGAATAATTGAATCTCTTTCTAAACAGCTGCAATATTTCTCTGCACGGACTTTGATGTGTACTCTCATGATGTTTACACAAAAGATAAGTTTTTGCTATACATACAAAGAGGAGAAGATAGACTTTCTACTCATTCTTAGGAAAAAAATACAAGGAATATTTTTAAGAGACTGTTTTTAGTAAGCTACGGTAACAGCATTTGGGTAACTGTTCAAAAGGGCCAGGCCTAAGACAAGCTACAGAGACAGCATGCAGACCATGCAGATGCAGTAAGAGCCCATTAATCCTTCTTTCTTCATTTAATCAGAAAGACAAACCTAAAGGGGATTTTCATTCTGCAGTCTTTAGGATGTGCAAGTGGTGATTTGTTCCAGTGAGCTAGAGAACCTCTCCTATTAAAGCTCCCTTTTCAGTTCCACACGGCTAAGAGTGGAGGAGCCCAGAACTGTTCATTAATTGATATCCAAGAGCAATACAGATTTCTGCCACAGCTAAGAAACCCTGCTGTCTTAGTTTTGGGTTGGCTTGCATTGGACTGTTAGGTAATGAAAAAATGATGGGATTTCCAAGAGCAAGTTACCAAAAGGAACCTTTCACATCATGCTTCAGGCATATATGTGTTTCCTACAATGCTTCATTTGACATTTTCCTCTCCATATAGCATTGAACAATTGGCCAGGTGAATTGGGTGTGTTTGCGGGGGAGAAGCTGTCACTTTCTTCTGAAGCATCAGAAAAGGGGCCAATAGTCTGATGCATTACGGCAAGTTATTACAAGTAACGGTGACTCTAGTAAAAAGAACTCAGATATTTGGAGGTTATTGTCAGTCACAACAATTGTATGACTGCTAAACAAAATTGGTGTGATGTATCACTCTGTAATGACTCATTGCACTGACTATCAAGCAATAATACTGAGGGCCTTCAGAGAGCTCTAAATGTAGATGAGACATCAGTCAGAACAGTGTCACTGTGTTATAAAGCACAGACTTCTGTCTGCAAAAGTGACTTGTAATCTGAGCCCTTCTATCCCTCATGTCCAATCTGCTCTTTCAGCTAACACATGGGCATCCACATTCAATTTAGGAATAGCTGTTACAGGCAGGGAGCTCAGAATCCCCCAATTTGCTGCTGATGTCCTTTATTCTCTGATCCTGGGTAGTTCATCTGTTTGTAAAAATCTAAGAGCAATGCTGAGGGATCAGCTAATTTTTCAGTTTTTAGGATTAATATTTCTTGGTGTGAAACTATGCCAGTTTCAAATACAGACTAAGAGCAACATTCTTCTCTTATTTTAATGGGTGTAAATCTGGAGTAATGTAATCAAAGTAGCTTGAATTACTCCAGATTTAGTTACCAAGGATTTATGCAGATATAACTGCAGAGCTTGGCCAAAAGCATCATTTATAAAGTACCGGTACTTTATATCAACTGTTCCTCAGAGAGCTTTACATGCCTAGAGCGCAGAATAGCCCCAGCCTATTAATTAATATTAATAAACTGCCTTTGCAATGCAATTTAGAAACCTGTTTACAATTCTGGCATGATAATTTCATGGTTCCTTGGGATGATTAATCCATCAAACCTGAGCCTCCTTCTCCAGAATACTTTATTTTTGCAGGTGCTCCTGATATAACTGCCTAAATAGTACAAGAACGAACTAGACAAAATGTGCAGACACTTTATTTGGCATGGAAAGAAATCAAGGACACAACCCTGCTACAGTTGCAAAAATCAAAAGAGTATGGGGAATTTGGCCTTTCTAAGTGGAAATTCTACATTTGGGTGGCCTTGCTGCAATCTGTGTGGGACTGGCAGTCATTGTCTCTGAATGAAAAGCTTGGTTTAACCTGGCATACTATCAAACCCTCCCTTTGTAAGAGCTTTCATTTGGCAAATGTACTGCCAGAATTTCTCTGGCTGAGAAAGTGCTATCAAATCCTGTTATGTATAATATCATGAAAGTGGGCCTCTTAGTTTAAAACATTGAGTCAGACTAGGTTCTTCGTGTTTTCTCCAACTGCTGATTTCTTTGAATTGTCCTTTAGCTAGGAAACTCCCAGATTTGAAAAATTAACAGGAAAACAAACAAAAAGGACTTAAAAGGATCAAGGAGTGTTTTATAGGGAAACATATTAAATTATTCCAACAAGGTAATCTTCTGTATCAACCAAAATGAAATGTCTGTGTGCACCTATACGTACGGCAGTTCTTATTTTCAACTCTGAACAGATGGAATAACAGCTTTCAAGACAAGGTTGAACATGAGGAAGTCACCCACATATAATTTCTAATGAAGGATAAAGGTATCATGCATAGACAATCAATACATAACACATCTATGCTCCTTCTGTATCTGGGTAGGTGTGCAGCACAGTACACTACATTAGGCTTTACTAATTAAGGAGAAAATCCTGTGCCCAGTGCCTAGCACAAATAGCTGTGCTGGGGAGAGGAATCTTCCCCGCACAAACCAGAGTAGTTTCCCCAAGCCCTTTTGCAGCCCCCAGGGAAGGAACAACCCATATACCAGCATATCCTCCTGACCTGCCTCTGCCACAAGCTGTTCTCTCTTTGTTGCGGCAGGGTATGGAGCTGTGCACCAGTCCCCATCATGCAGGCCCCCTTGCATGGCAGAACCACATCAATTCTACTGCTAAGCAGCCTTCTGTTGTTGTGGAAGAGGGGTTTCATCTGTCCGAAGGAGTCTCTTCCTGCCCCATTACAGTGAATGGGAATCCTTACTTGTTCAAGGAAGGGCTGCAGGATCTGACCCTATGACTAGCTGCCTGCAAAGTTTGTCAACATTCAGTTGTGTATCGTGTTCTCAACAGAAAAGGTTAGCGCTGAGGCTGAGAAAGCACTTCCATGCCAAGCTCATTTTAGGTGCTCTTCCCTGTGGGTCCCAAGAAGCAGCCTTTCCCTGAGTACCTATGCAAAGGGAAGGGAAACTGAGTTATAGTTAGCCCCTTGTTCATGGTGCCCCTACACTCTATTACAGTAATTATTAATGACTCATTAACAATCAGACTCGCTATCCTTTTTTCAGGGCAGTCACTAGAATGTAAGCATAACACATTAATAAGCACTGAACAGGTCTGGTTTTCTCCTGTAAGGAGAGGGAGGTGGTACACAAACCAATACATCACAGTAAGACCCCATTGTATAAGGCACATCACAGGCAGTATCCCCACTCCTTACAATAACAGGCCCAGCAATCTCAACCAAAGAATCTGGCAACAGGGCAACCAAATAGCCCTCAGGAAAACCACTGTACCAAACAAAGCTTCTTGGGCAACGGCTTTGAAAGACCGTGGACATTTATGGAGCATATAACAAGTAATGTAAATGATAATTCCCAACACAAAGAATATGGAAGAAAATGACTTAAAAGATCCAAACAAGTAAAGCCAAAGCAGTGGTGGGGGAAGGCGAGCATAAATTAGATAAGGACAAATCTGCCTCAATGCATCAGCCTTTCATGCAGTTTCCTCCCTCCCTCCCCTGATAACAATGTCAAACAACCCATACTTTTTTCAAAAGCCTGGCTTAGCTGTGCGTACACCATAGCCCAAGAGGCATTAACCCCACTGAGCTGTGCACTCTTGTTGTGAGCACGACAAACACCTCACACCTTAACCTGCAGTATTTCCAGAGCTGAGACAGGAGTCACAATGCGGAACATTGCCATGTCCTTCGAGCAGCCCTGCTGCAAGCCAGAGAATGAAACAATTCCCGGTTGCTGCTGGCAGCCACGCAGCAGCTGAACATATTTCTGGTCCCAGGAAACGAGCACTGACTGGTGGGATTGCATTGTGATGCAGTTATGGGATGACAAGCAGTAGTTGCAGAACTTTCGAATGGCCACTTTCCAGGAAATTTGTGCAGAGGTTTCCCCAGCGCTGAAGCACAGCAACACTAAAATGAGATTTACCCTGACAGCGGAGAAGCGAGTGGTGATAGCTCTGTAGAAACTTGCAACGCCAAACTGCTACTGGTCAGTGGGGAGTCAATTTGGAGTAGGTAAATCCACTGTGGGAGCTGTTATGATCCAAGTTTGCAGGGCCATTAATCAACTTCTACTAAGAAGGATGGTGACTCTGGGAAATATGCAGGACAGAGTGGATGGTTTTGCCGCGATGGGGTTCCCAAACTGTGGTGGGATGCTAGATGACAAACATATCCCTATTTTGGCACCAGACCACTTTGCCAAAGAGTACTTAAACCGAAAGGGATACTTTTCAATGGTGTTGGAAGTGCTGGTGGATCACAGTGGCTGTTTCACCAACATCAATGTGGGATAGTCAGGAAAGGTGCATGATACATGCATCTTTAGGAACACGGGTCTGTTCAGAAAACTGCAATCCAGAACTTTATTTCTGGATCGCAAAATAACCATTGATGACATACAAATGCCAACAGTGAGCCTGGGAGACCCAGCCTACTCCTTGCTCCCATGGCTCATGAAGCCGCACACAGGCCACCTGGACAGCAGTAAGGAACAGTTCAACAATAGACTAAGCAAGTGCAGAACGGTGGTGGAATGTGCCTTTGGATATTTAAAGGGTCGCTGCTGCAATTTGCTTACTATGTTAGACCTCAGAGAAAGCAATATCCCTATTGTTAGCACTGCCTGCTATGTGCTCCATAATATGTGAGGCAACGGAAGAGAAGTTTCTGCAGGAGTGGGGTGTGGAAGTGGATAGGCTGGCAGCTAATTTTGAGCAGCCAGATATCAAGGCAATAAGAAGAGCTCAGCAAGAGCTCTGCAACTCTGGGATGCTTTGAAAACCTGTTTCAGTAATGAGCCACAGTAATGTGCGCCGGTTATCTACATTGTGCCTTCCCATACCATTCCTTCCATTGCATCAGTTTCCCTGTACCTCCCCTTCCCCTCCCCCAAACCTCAATGCTTGGAATAAATAAAGAGTAATTAGTCTCAAAATACTGATTTTTATTGTCCATAGAATCACAGAAGATTAGGGTTAGAAGAGACCTCAGGAGGTCATCTAGACCAACACCAACTAAATCCGGGGTGGGCAAACTACGGCCCATGGGATGGATCCAGCCGTCAGGGCTTTGGTTCTGGCCTGCGGGACTGCCACCCTTGTGGTTCCACGGGCCCCGCGCCACTCTGGGAAGTGGCCAACACCGCGTCCCTACGGCCCCTGGGGGAAGGAGGGAGGGAGAGGGCTCCATGCGCTGCCCTCACCTGTAGGCACCGCCCCCTGCAGCTCCCATTGGCCAGGAACGGGGAACCGCGGCCAATGGGAGCTTCAGGGGAGGTACCTGCAGGTGAGTACAGTGCATGGAGCCCTCTGCCCCCACTCTCCCAGGGGCCACAGGGACGTGGTGCCAGCCGCTTCCTGGAATGGCATGGAGACAGGGTAGGCAGGGAGCCTGCCACCTGGCACTGCTCCAGGTAAGCAGCGCCAGGCCAGAGCCTGCACCCCGAGCTCCTGCCCTGGGCCCCCTGCTGCACCCCGCATCCCTCCTGCACCCCAACCCCCTGCCCTGAGCCACCTGCTGCACCCCTCCTGCACCTCAACCCCCTGCCCTGAGCCCCCAACCCCCTGCCCTGTGCCCCATCCTGCACTCTGCACCCCTCCCTGCACCCCTGCTCTGAGCCCCCTCCCGCACTCAGCACCCCCCACTGAAGTGCAAGCCAGAACATAATTGGAATCTCTAGCTATTCAATGAATCGGTTTGATTTTCCAGCCATGGTGAGTATGGCCCAGCAGCACAGGCAACAGGCCTTGTGCTGCAACTTGTGGGCAACCCGCATTGGGATCACAGGTGGGCAGGTGAACAGTGCCCCCTTCCCTTAGCAACATGGACGGTGCTTGGAGACCGGGGACCAGCATTAAATCTCCCAAACTGCAGCTTTTGTCAGCAGCGGCCCTGGGGCCGGGGGGGAGGGTGCGGGAGGGGCATGAGAGAACACAGGAAACCCAATCCCCGATGCCCCCATCACTGCTTGTAGCAGTCACCCTTGGCTTGTAGATTCTGAGGTCAATGCCAATCCCTGCCACCCACACCACCGGCATGTTAGGGAAATTATGGTTGAGGGACCCGGAAATCACCATGCATTGGGGATCACATGCTCTACTGTTTGCAGTATGAACACTTGTAATGAAAACTTCCACCATCCCGTCTCGGTGTCCCTATGTGGTATCAGTCTCCTGGGGGTAACAAAGGGGGCAAGGCAGCAGATGCTGCAAGCATCTGGGTACAGACCTGGTCCTTATGCTGCTGTGCTGTGTACGACAATGATGCCAGAAGAGTTAATACTGGAGTGGCATGGGAAAAAGTCCTACCATGGTGGAAGAAATAAGGCAGCCCTCCCTAGAAACCTTCTGCAAAGGATTGCAGAGTACCTCCATAAAAATTTCCTGGAGATCTCCATGGAGGATTCCTGGAGCACATAAACATCCCTGTGCACATAAACAGTCTTTTCCACAGGGAACTCTCTGTGTAGCTGGAGTGCACACTGGGAAGCAGATACCCACAGCACCTCACTTTTTCTTCATATTAAACATAAGATATAAGAGCATGTAACCCCTACGGTTTGATTGGCATTCACACTCACCAAGGATGCCTTCCCCACCATCACCATCAGCCATGCTGTCCTGCAACCGGTTGGATCCCCTGCTCTCCTCCTCCTCCTCTTTCTTGTCCACAATGTCCTCCTCATTGTTACTTGAGGTGGACCGGGGGTCAGACTCCTGCGAGGTATCCATGCTGCGTTTGGGGGTAGTAATGGAGTTTCCGCCAAGAATCGCATGCAGCTCATTGTAGAAGAGGCACATCTGTGGTGCAGAACCAGAATGACTGTTCGCCTCCCTTGTCTTCTGGTAAGCCTGCTGCAGTTCTTTGATTTTCAAGCAGCACTGCTGCGTGTCCCTGGTGTAGCCCTTTTCCCCCATGCTCCGTTCGATCTTTTCATAGATGTCTACGTTTCTTCGGCTGGATCAGAGCTGTGCTTGCACACACTCTTCTCCTCACAGACCAGTAAGGACCACCACCTCCTGTGTATCCCAGGCTAGAGCACGTTTGGGACATTGAATCACTAGGATCAGCTGCGTTGCTGAGCTCTCCATGCTGATCAAACAGGAAATGGGAATTCAAAATTTCACGGGGCTTTAAGAGGGGAGTGGATGTTTCCTGTGTACCTGGCTGCTGTGCAGCAGAGTTGAAAATGATCACCAGATCCGTCACAACAGAGCATTGAGAGACACTTCCTGGAAGCCAATTCAGTTGACATACACACTGCTGTGTCTATATTGCCTCTCTGTTGACCAATCAACATCAAATTAAGTGCTATGCCTCTTGTGGAGGTGGAGTAATTAAGCTGACATAACAGGTGAGTTAGGTAGGCAGAAAGGACCAGTGAGTGTAGACACATACATTATGAGGTTGATGGAAGGCAGCTTCCATCAACCTAAGTTTGTAGTGTAGACCAGGCCTAAGATAGCCCTACCTCTACCCCAGAGCTTATTGTACCTATGCACTGAAAGTCCCCTAGCCTGACTGTAGCAGCCAAAAAGAGTATAGTAAGGGAGAGAGGCGATCAGTCGAAAGGATTAGATTATGAAGGGCTTTTATTTTATTACCACTATTAAGACCTTAACTTGTATCCTTTGCTACATAGCAGCCAGTGTGGATTGCAGACCCCATAATAAAAACCTTGTTTGTTCTAGTGCCTAGAAAAAAAGGAACAAATTCAATAGTTCTGTGCTAGCCTTGGCTCCATATTTCCTTATTTATGGGAGTTTTGTGTCTCTGTCTTACATTAAACTCAGATATTTAAATAATGTTAAATCTGATTATCAGGCCATGGAAGTTGTGCTCCATAATCCAAGTTGTCATTTAAATTTAAAAAAATATATATTCTAGACATTTAAATGTGAGGATAACCTTCCTAAAGCAACCAATGCTGAAAATATTTGTTTGTCTGTGAACAGCCTGCAATAAGATCTCTGCCCCTCTCAAGTGGGTGTTAACTTTGAAATCTAATTATGTAAATTTCACAGTCAGCTGTTTAAGTATGAACTATTTCACTCCTGATCATACTAATCTGCAGTTAATGTGTTTATCCAACAAACCCAGAATGCCTCCTATATCTTCCCACATTCAAAAGGCCCCAGCTGTCCACCACTTTCCAAGACAGTCATGGTCCCCAACAATTTCTATAAATACTATTTGTCAATACAAAATTCTCCAGTATATTAAAAACGTAGGGGCAGAGTAACTAGATAATGTTGGGTTTGTATTATTCATTTTCATATTTCAGTAAACAAACACCTAAATTTTAAGCTTATTGGAATCTGCCAAAGAAAGTCCAATCTCCTGCAATGGAGTACTGCAGAATGCAGAGTTCTTGGTGTACAATTTACACAGGTTATCTGTGGAGTACAGAGCCTTCCCTATTATTAGCCTGAAGGGGAAAGTAATATGAGAAGTTATGACCTCACCCCCAGCTGGCTCTCTGTTGGTACAGGATTTCCCCATGCAGGGATCAGGGCCTAAGACTGAAGATTTGTAGGAGATCTTTTAAGGCATTATCATTTCAATTTTTTTTAACGTGTGAAATAGGGTTTTGGGTTTTTTTAAATATATACTAGAAACGTATCTTTTGTGTAAACATTGCGAGGCTACCCACCAAAGTCCACGGTCAAAAATATTGCAACCGTTTAGCCTTATGGTGGACAAAATCAGTTAGGCGTGGAATGGAGGATGTGTCAAAAAATTGTTTGCAGACTTGCCAAAAAATAATAAGGGTGAATCCAAATAATAAACAACACTCTCCATAGCAAGGGGAGAGAAAAAAGGCATCATCATTACCAAGGTGGATTAGAAATTATGTAATACAGCATTGCGAACTCTTGCAATTTTATTGTGAGCCTCACAATATTTGGTGTTTTTCTTAAAGCCCCAGCTCTTGGATTCAGGTGAGTAGGTAAGAATCTCAGCTTTCATTTTTTAAAAAAAGTAAGTTTCTAGTCCCATTGGTTGCAAAGACAAACTTGAAAATATGACCCTTGAAGGCTCCAACACCAAAAGACAAATAAAAAGACCTCAATTGCTATTAAAATCATGATTTTGGGGGGCCTAACATGTAAATTTTGAATTCCTAGAATTAACAACATTGTTAATATAAATTAAAGACCGTCATGAAACTGACCTGGAGAAGAAAATGGAATAATTCTCTTTTTCAATATCCTGAAGTACATAAAACAAAAATAGAAAATATGGGGAAGAGTTATAGGAAAATTAATTAGTTTACAAAGGGCTGGTACCAATGATGAACTATATTTAGCGGTTATTCCCCTTATGCAATTAGTGTCCCTACAATTATCATCCAGTACGTAGGTCTGTATTCTTTTATTACCAGGAGTATAGACGCAAACTTTATGAATGTATTTAAAATGTCATTCACTACAATAGACTCATAAACAGCAGATCTCTTTTTAAGTCAGGGTCCCAAGAGGGAGAAACTACTGCAGGCTGTTCAGACTCAAGCAGACATTGCAGCATTAGTTTGTACTCTCTTCACAAACTTAAATGGCTAGAATATTTTTTTAAAGGACAGTTTGGATTATGAAGCACAAGGGGTAGATTCTGGGGCAAATTCCACAGCCTGGTAAGGTTTAGCATTATTTTAGTTTCTCAGTTTAATTTAAAACAGACACACAAAATTCCCATAAATAAGGAAACTTGGAGCCAAGGCTGGCACAAAACACAGAGGTAATCTACCAATATCCTTCACATACCAGCTGGGCTATTGCTTCCAGCTCTGTATTTATCATCTCTCTGAAGAAGCATAATTTATCATTTCTTGGTTTACTCCCGGTAAAAATATAAAACCTTGTTACTTTCTTGGAACAACTTGCTGTCTAGAAGCCCTCTCTTCGATTACTTAATGATAATAGTATGTGAAGCAATAAAATAGGTATAATGATACAACCAGTATCATTGACTGCACAGTCCTGTTTGTCACTTTTGACCCACTCCCATGACTACAGATTTAATGTAGCTGGAAAACAGGATTTTTCTCATAAATTTAGTACAAACAAAGGGCCTTTCTTATATTACACTAGTGGGCAGCCAGTCACCAGTAGGGTTACTGTGATTATTGGACCTAAAAATGTACCCTGAGCTCAACTGTGTGAAGTACATAAAAGTTCACAAAATGTAACAACCACCTAAGACTTTTTGCCTGCCTAGGAATTAACCATTGAAAACGGGTCAAGTTGTTTTCAATAAATGAATGTTATGGACAGGTGCAAGAAAACCAAATAGAAAAATTGAATTAGTCCAAATAAAAATGGCCTACTGATATAAGTCAAGGACTGTGGTGAGATATTTAGTAAACAAGAAAACGTGGGAACAAAGTTACCTATGCCAAGTGTGGTTTTACAGAAATAGATTTAATTGGTGTACAAAATAACGAGGATAAAATGTGTCATCCACTGTTACTCCCATTTTTGGGGGGAGAGGGGGTCGAGGGGAGATCTTAAAAAGAGACTATCCCCAGCTCATCTGCCAGCTTGCCAGCATTGCAACTCATCTCAGCTGCCTCAAGTCAGAAAGAGCAGATGAGGCTAAGGGACTTTCTTCTCAAGAGGAAAACCAGCTACCCTTATCCTTGTTTAAGGAACTTTGTTTTCATCTGAGAGTGCTGAAAGTCATTGCATCATCATGACATCCAGTCTTCATATCAGTGGGGAATCTCTAATTGCCCCTTCCCTTGTTGTATTGCTTTCTATCCCCCTTCTTTACTCTCTCATTCTCTGGGCTTTTCACTGAATCCTGAAATCAACTATAGTGCATTCATCCTTCCTTGTTAAGGAGAAAGGATCCAATCAGATGACATCCATGACCAGAGCTTGAACCAGGGTGTAAGCAGCAGATGTCATGTTGACTTGTCAGCTAAAGCATCCACTTGTGATTAACCAGCTGTCCAGTCTTCCAAAAATATCCACAAAAGACATGTTTCACCCATTTATTTTCTATCCTGTTTCTACACTACCTTGTCTCTCTCTGTTAACAGGATAAGTGAATGCCCTTCACACATCAGGAAGATTATTAATGATGTTTTTACTCTAAAAGGAAGGAGACTGATAGGGTCTGACTAAGTTTGTT
Source organism: Lepidochelys olivacea (assembly GCF_965140295.1). NCBI lineage: Eukaryota > Metazoa > Chordata > Testudines > Cheloniidae > Lepidochelys > Lepidochelys olivacea. The sequence goes on along the minus strand of NC_140412.1, from coordinate 205,401,451 downwards.
TTGTATAACCACTCAACCACAGTTTCAATATAAAAGTTTGTTTTAATTCCTTATTCTCTTTTTTGTTTAAATCAATAAACTGTCAACCTGAATGAATGCTTTTGCATGTCTTCCAGTAACCAAGTAAATCCAAGGTTTCTGTGAAAAATAACTCTGAGCCTATCACCGTTTAATGCTGGACAGTGAAAGAGTTTACGAAGATCTGTAACACCTTAGGCCTTTAAAATCAGTATCAATACAACAGGGCCCACTGTTCTAGGTGCTATACAATCATAATAAATGATGGTCCCTTACAATTAATGATACAGTTTTAAAAACTTTTATTTAAATAAACAAAATAAATATTTGTAAAAAATATACTTTAAATAAATCGAGACCACAGCAGTTTTTAAACATAGGAATCCAGCACCACCTTGTGGCCATCCAGTGAAACAATTATTTGTTAGAATCATAGTATCATCCAGTTCAGATTCAGAACTTTTAGTTAATGGATACATTTTGGAACCATCTAGGTTTTGCAAAAACAAGGTTTTACTAACTCTCATAATTTTTTCCATGGTTTTGTTTAGATGTAGTTATTCCCCTCTAACACATACAAACTCACTTATTGCAGGATTGGGTTAACACAGGAAAGCTAGAAATAGTGAAACTGACTTTTTTATATTCAGTGCCCAAGCTGAGTGATATGAGTAGTAAACAAACCATAGAAGTGTTATAAAGTATAAATTTGTAAAGCAGCCTAAGAATAAAGTGCTTTGGAGTTTGTTCTTTCAAGGTTCTCTCTGTCTTAAGACCACCATTTGCAAACCTGTACTCATGAAAAGACTCCTGCTGGGAAAGCACTTACTAGACCAGGGTCTACACTGGTAAAGCCTAATATAAATGTTGAGAAGTACATCAGAAACACAGCTTCACTATTCATACACTGACAAACAGCACTGAGAATAACTTGCAGCCTTATTGAGTATTTGATGTAGTAGGGTCAGATGAGTTCATCCAAGTTGTTCAGAAAAAATTGGATCAAATGCTACTCGCAGGTACACCTATTCACCCCACTGGGAGTGAAGGTGCATTCATGGAAAGTTACCAGGACTGCATGAGTATTACCAAATGTGGCCCACCGTGTCTCTCTTCACACAATCTAAACAAGGGAATCAGAAGTTATCTAGTTTGTTTTAAGTAAGTTTAGCTTGGTAGCCATAACCACGATTGCTTAAGACTCTAGGACTAAAGATGTGTTTACTTTAATGCAGCAAGCAACAGATATGACAGGTTCAACAAATAAGTTGTACCTACTGAAGGCAGAAACTGCAGCTGTTTGTTTCTAACCAGAACACTTTCTATTGCCCAAACCAGAAAAATTCTTCTACCATTTTAACAGTCCAACTTTTTCCATGTGTGAACCATTTTGTAACATATATAATTAATAGAGCCAACCTTTTCTTAAGCCCCCAACGGTTGATAATCCACGTATTTCATTCTGTGCAGATACAAGGTCCAGAGACTGGAGAATAGCTACTCTTTAGCTAGGTTTAGCATACAAATTTCACAACCTTATATGCAATGCACTGGAAAAAGCTTTTGTTGATTTGCATCCTATCCTGGAGAGCTTCTCAAAGTCTTAAAACATTTTACAATCATTTAAGAATTATATGCTTTCAGGCACAAACCCACTTATGTTTTGGCTACTAGAGACAATTGATAGTAGCCAATCACTGCACTGATATTTGAGGAGCAAACATCTCCAGAAGTACAGAACTCTGCGAGTCTTTTCCACATTGACAGCCAAACATTGGGGTTTTTTTGTTCAAGAAGAGCAGAGTCCATATAGCATTCATCAGCATTTAACCAGTTCCTTGCTTGTAGGTGCTGAGACTACTTCACCACACACAAACTGTTCCTAAAAAAACAAAAATGAATAGTGTTATAACTAATTTCCACTGCCACTCCCACAAGCAGTACAATGTAAGATAATTTTGTTTTATGGCAAAACAGTTTTATTATAGGCACGGTTGAAACTGAAGCCTGAAATTAAACTTTCATATAAAAATATGCAAGAACTGATAACATACAAGTTTGTTTAAATAGGCTTGTCACTTAGCTAACTAAAAAACATCATTGCAAATTTGGATTACGGAGGCGCTACAATTAAGGTTGTAACTAGCTTCCTCTTACAAGAACCATTTTATCTACCCTCCTACCAAAAAGGAGTTTATTTTAAGGTATGTACTGACTGGGTAAGAGGGAATTGGGGAAAACAATTAACGTGAATTTTGGAAAAAAATTTCTAATTCAATATTTATTTTCAAAGTTTGAAAAATAGTATCAACAACAACTAGCACACGTACATGGCATAGAAACTTCACATTTGATTTATGTGAGCTCCTTGACATGATCTAGTCAGCACACAGGACTGTTTCCGCTAGTTTGAAATATCTATTCACTCTGGGTTTTTGAACATATGCATATATGATTAGATCTCAATGTTTATGAACTTCAAAGCTGTGCTGATGGACGGCTGGGGCAGTGAAATGTGAAACACATAAGAAAACAAAATTTATTTACAATATATGACTTTATCCTTAGAGAGCCCCTTTAATTTATAAAAAAGCCCCAAAAAATGCATCTACAATGACTCTTTTTTTCTCATGGAAGATCTCCCACCATTGCTGGCAGTGGTGGCAGCATAAATGTAAACTGGCTGTTGGCATTACCACTGTTATGCCACATAATTGTCTGGAACAGATCTAGCCACATGAGGGAAAGACTGTCTGCAGCCATCTATACTAACTCTCATGCGGGTGGTACCACTGCAACCACACTGGTTGCTGAAATACAGGTAAGAAATTTCCTAATGTAGGCAGGGCCTGAGCGCAACTTCTCAGGAGACAGTGACCTACCTGGATGAGCCATTTATAGCTACCAGTGGCAGCTGTATGCCTGCAGTCAGATGTCCTGGCTCAGAACATGTCCAGACGAAAACAGTGTGTCAACCAACGTGTTATAATTAACATGTTTTTAAACTAGTGTGGAGGTTTAACATCTTCACAAGTGTTTTACACAGTCACAGCTGACCATAGGGGAGCTTGGGGTCCTCTGGGACAAGCCAGCATGCTGTTAATGTGATAAACCTTGATTGGATTTAAAGATGTACCAGACACCTGTTTGCCTCGATGGTGTCGCCCGCTGCCACAAAGCCACTGAGGAAGACAGACACTTGCGTCCCCACGCTCCCGCTCACCCCTAGGCTGGCCCCATTCTCACCTGGTCATAGATCACCCTCACAATCAAGGAGCAGCTGGGGCAGGTGGCCACATCCTCCCCATTCTCCAAATCCTCCTGCAACAGATCCAGGGACACAGTCATTGCTCCGCAACTGTGCAGCACTACTGGTGTAAGGTTGCATTCCTCCGCCTGAGCCAATGTGCTGCTTGGCTATTATAAGCTTGCTCATGTGAGCTAGAGTGCTTACTAATATTTGTTACCCTCACTCTGCCCTTACTGAGGATTAGCTGCCTTGCTAGTCACAGGGACTAAAGGGAGCAAATTGGAGGGGAGGGATGGGCAGAATCTGTGTTGGGGGGGGGGGACCGGGACCGAATACACAGGAGGATTAAACAGCTCGAGGACGGAGAAGGGATGAGAGGCAAAATCGGGGACAGGGTTAAGAACCAAGGTGCCGCACTGCCAGATGGTGGCAGAGGAAAACTCTGAGATAGGGAGGGGGAGAGGTGACAACATTATCCCAAATGGGAGCCATTTGCAGTGGTTACAAAACTACGACAGGGGGCTGCTGCTCCCACACCCTCCACTTCAGCACCCACTTCCCAATCTCTGTTCTTAAAAATTCAGCACCCAATGCCTAGACAAGGCAGCTCTTCCCATCTGATATGATGTATTGATCTGCTAAAGGAGTGAAATATTTTTACATGTACCCTCCTCCAAAAGTTATAATTGTCACACATGTTTAGTGTTTAAAAGAATCTCATATTAGTTTATATCTCTGCATACAGCCACACAGCAGTTCACAGATTATCCTAGCTGCTGTTCTGATTACCTCGGACTGCCTTTTTCTACATTTACAGTGGGTTACAAGTTTCACTCCTTTAAATGATTCTTTTAAAATGTTATTTTTGTTACTCTTAGTACTTCATCATTTATCTTTGTTAACATTGTGCAGATGGATGTTACTTTATTTGCTATTAAAAATATAAACAAACACAGTATCAGTGAAAATATTAATAGTTGCTAGTAGCTTTAGCAATCACATCTCACAACATTTCTAGTATTGTGATATTCGTTTTTAATTCTAAATTTGTGTTTCTGTTTTTTTTTATTACACAATTTTATTCTTTGGCGTCATGTGACTTCCAGACTGACTGATTTCCTGGGTTCAGTGTCAAAACTTCTTCAGTTTCCTTTGATCTGCCAATGGGGACTGTTTTTGTCAACTGTTATTTGCCTCCCTATTCAGCACCCTAGTGCTTTTTCCACATGTCACCACTTGTGTATAGAACGTGGCTCCAAAATAATCACTAAAGGCCAAATTTTTAAAGGTTGAAAGCACCTAGATACCTTTGAGAATCCCCCTAGTAGTCTAAATACCTTTAAAAATCTGGTCCCAAGGGCACTGTTCTACCTTGTATGAAATCCTTCTCACAGGCAAATTTTTACTGTTATTTTTATATGCAATATACAATAAAATATACAACCCCAAAATGGATTCTTGTGGCTCTCAATCTAACAATCGTGTTATGCACCTGAAAGTCATGCAATTTAAAAGAAAAACATGAAAAAAAATTTCTTGCTATTTGCCTTTTCGTTTCTGTGCCTTCAGGGGCACTAGCTTCATACTTGTGCTGGTTTCAGAGTAGCAGCCGTGTTAGTCTGTATTCGCAAAAAGAAAAGGAGGACTTGTGGCACCTTAGAGACTAACCAATTTATTAGAGCATAAGCTTTCGTGAGCTACAGCTCACTTCCTCAGATGCATATCGTGGAAACTGCAGCAGGCTTTATATATACACAGAGAATATGAAACTGTTACCTCTCCCAAAGAATCCATATACAGTAAAAGCTGTTTTATCTGGCATGCTGGGGGGCTGGGGCATGCCAGTAAGTGAAAAACACCAGTTAACTAAGAGGGAGGGAGTTTGGGTGCGGGGCTTGGGCGCAGGAGGAGGCTTAGGGTGCCGGATCTGGGGAGTGCTCACCTCGGGCGGCTCCCTCCAAGCGGTGACCTGTCCCAGCTGCTCCTAGGCGGAGGCACGGCAGCCAACTCTGCACACTGCGCCTGAGTGCTGGCTCCACAGTCCTATTGGCCGGGAACCATGGCCAATGGGAGCTGCATGGGCAACGCCTGCTGGCAGGGGCAGCACGCTGAGCTGCCTGCTGCGCCTCCACCTAGGAGTAGCCAGGACAGATCGAGGCTTGTGGGGAGCTGCCCAAGATAAGTGCTCCCCGGATCTGGCACCCCGAGCCCCCTCTCTCGTACCCAAACTCCCTACCAGAGCCCACACCCCCTCCCTCACTCTGAACCCCTCCTGGCCGTTCTTCTGCCCAGGAGCAGCAGGGACAAGTCACCATTTCCGGGGAGCCACGCGGAGCCAGGTAAGGAGCCTGCTGACCCCGAGCCAACCGGACTATAAACCAAACTTTCTATGAAGATTAGAAATACCAGCTGATAAAACTTTCCGGTTGGTACAGGACCGGATAACAGCTTTTACTTTACCTAAAATGGATGTGCATTCCTATAACATTAAATATGGGTTTGGACCTCCAGGAATGTGACCCCCACCCATTGTAACTGAAAATTTATTAAAAATCCTAATGTCTGTAAGTAAACTCCCATCCTCTAAACACTATGGTGCACAATTTACTCTTCTATTACTTCACTTGTTGCATACATAGATGTTGATTTTTCTAGTAGATTATTTATACTTCTAATTGCATATTTCAATTTCACACCCTTTTATGTATGCTACATATTTTGTTATGATACATTTCAGTGATGTTCTTCATTCTGACATATTGACTGTTCTGTACTGCCAAAAATAAAGGATTCTTAAAAAATGAATGATCCCATTACTCTTTTTCATTGAATTGGGTGGGAGGGCATATTGCTGATCTCATCTAGTTTGCTTTTTGGTGGAACTAAAGTGCCTTGTCTGACTCTACACTACGTTTTTACAAGGGGATAGGTAATACATGTTCGTTACCATGGTGGAAAAATACACGTCTTCTTAGCACTGAGGACACAGATTACAATGCTGACTCAGGTGTTAATGGATCATTATTATTCATAGTCGACAACTCTAACACTCAGACGTTCTTGTCAACTGCTGGAAATGGCCCACCTTGATTATCGCTACAAAAAGTCCCTCCCCCCCCACACTTTCCTGCTGGTAATAGCTCACCTTAAGTGATCACTCTGGTTACAGTGCATATGGTAACACCCACTGTTCCTCATGTTCTCTCTGTATATAAATCTCCCCACTGTATTTTCCACTGAATGCATCCAATGAAGTGAGCTGTAGCTCACGAAAGCTTATGCTCAAATAAATTTGTTAGTCTCTAAGGTGCCACAAGTCCTCCTTTTCTTTTTGGGAACACAGACTAACACTGTTTCTAAGTCATCAGAGGTATTTGTCTCTGAATGTCTGCAGCCCCACCGCATTTGTACAGGTGTCACAGATAACTAGTTAAAACTGGGGGGATAAAAATTGATGAGGAAAAGGCCTGAGAAACAAAATCGGAGGGCAGCCTGGTCATACGTTTGTGCCAAAATTACTGCAGACTCTCTGTGGCCTACCCTGCAGTGGAAAGAGGCTAAGGAGGACAGACAACACCTTCCTCCCGGGTTTTACGTACAAGAGCCCCGCGGCTAACTCTGCAGAACGCCAGCCCAAGAGGCAGGAATAGCCTGACTTTACCCGGGCCACGCCGGCCGCAACCCGCCCTCTGCCCCCAGCAGCGCAACGCTCCGCCCCCGGCCAGCGAGCGAGCCAGCGCGGCAGCCGCGGGGCGCACCTAGCTCTCAGTAACGGCTACCGCGGGCAGGCCGAGCCGGCGGCCGTTGGTAACGTTTCCCCAGCACTGGGGCGAGGCCCGGCGCGGACCCCGCGCCCCGACCGGGAGAGGCCGGGCTCTGTGCACTGCCGCCCCGCGCTCCGTACCCGGGTGATGAGGAAGCGGTCCCCGCACGGGCACGGGTAGCTGTATGTCTCGGTCTCCTCATCGTACTCAAAGTCCTCGATCTCCACCTCATCGTGAAACACCGACATGGCCCCACGCCGCCGGCGCCTCTCAACTGCGCATGCGCCGTCCCCTTTCCCCGGCACTCAGGTCAAGTACGCCGCCAGTCCACTTCCGGGCTTGCTGGCTGTGTGCGCCAATAGCCTGTCAAGCCGGAAGCGCACTGCGCGTGCGCCGGAAACCGTTTTCCGGCCGGCCACCGCTCATGCGCCATTCACGGTCGAGACGGCGGGGTATTTCTGCCACAGCCCTCCGCCACATACGTCACAGCCAGCGGGGAGCCAATGGGGAGAGAGCAGGGCTTGCCTCAGAGCTGGGGGGGGAAATGGGGCTGCCGCTCCCCTGTGAGCGCAGCTTCAGGGGCGAGAACAGTTATTCCCCCCAAGCCCCCCGCCCTGGGGCGCAGCTTCTGGTGGGGCAGGCGGTATTTCGCCTGCGCTTCGGACCACGGGTCCGTAGGCGCCAAGGCGAGCGGCGGGGCGTAGCCTCGATCACGTGACTATGGCACGGGCGTCGCGGAAGGCGGGCGCCCCCATCACGTGATGCGGGCGCGCCGCCGGTAGGGCAGCTGGGGTGCCGGGTGCACGTGCGCGGGCGGGCGGTTGCGGGAGAAAGGGGGAATGAGTGAGTTGCCCGCGTGAGTGTGAGCGCCAAACAGTCACGCAGCGGCCGCGCGGAGAAACAAGTCCCCGACTCCGCCTCTTCTTCAGCCGGGGTGGCGGCTGAGGCTTGGCTGGGCCCCTCTTCTCTGTCTCCGCCCGGGGGGAGGCCCAGGCGGCCGGGACCTGCTGAGGCAACCAGTCGCTGGCGCGGGCGGAGAAGCGGAGCAGGGACGAGAGGTGCGTCGTGCCGCACTGAGCGCCCAGAGCGGCGGCGGCGGCGGCGGGGCCTGGCCTGGCGCGGGAGCCAGGGACCCCCCCCAAACCCGGGCGCTGGGCCCGCGCGCGCCGAGCTGCGTGTGAACGGCGCCCCCCTGCCCGCGACGCTGCCCTGCCTGCGCGGCGCCGCTGAGCCGGGCCCGGGACTCCGCCAGCAGAGCGAGCCGGGAGGCCGGGGGGTACATTGGGCCCAGCTGTCAGCGGGAAGCTAAGGCGGCCGGGTAGGACCCGTGCACTTCCTGCGGGCAGTGCCCTGCTCAGGGGGAAGGGGCGGAGTTAGTTTGGCCCTAGCTTTGGTCGGATGTTTCCTGTGCCGCGGGTTCCACCAAGCGTGACAGAAATATAATACAGGCAAATAGCGATATCGGTTCCAAAAGTGACATTCGTAAGTGGGTGTGAGTGGCTGAAAGCAAATGTTCCCACGTGATGCTACAACCTAATCTAGCGATGTTGGTCCCGTATAATGGGTTGCACACATGTATACACATACATAAAACCTATTGCTTGTATATGCTCATTAACAGTGACAGCAACCAGTTTTAGGATACCTCTAAAATAAAAGTTTGCAATTATGACTCTTCTATAGAAGCAACAATATGTTTTTAAGGCCCTCTTGTTATGCTATTAAGAAAGAGGAAAAGACGACTGGCAGCTTTTTGTAGGTACAGTAGAATCTCAGTTATGAACACCCTGGGAATGGAGGTTGTTCTGAAATAATTCTGAATTGTTCATAATTGAATAAAACATGGTTCTTTCAAACGTTTACAACTGAAAATTAACTTAATATGGCTTTGAAACTTTAGGGAAGAAAAATACTGCTTGTAACCGTCTTAATTTAAATGGAACAAGTACAGAAACCGTTTCCTTACCCTGTCAATTTTTTTAACCCCCCCCTTTTTTTCAGAGTAGTTTATGTTTAACACACTACTGTACAGTATTTGCTTTTGTGTGTGTGTCTGCTGCTGCCTGATTGCCTGCTTCTGGTTCCAAATGTGGTGGTTAACTGGTCATAACTTCACCGTTCATAACTGAGGTTCTACTGTATATTGTTTTCTAACAGAACATTAGTGGAGTGAAATTTACAGTAGTGCACTCTACAAACATATTTTACTGTCATCTTCTAAAATGGCTTGCTGTCCTTGAGAAACTTGCTACTGTTTGGAAAAAATATATATGCTTACCGTGGTCAAACAGAATTTTAGCCCTGGGTGAGTGGGCCAGGAACGAAGCATCTCCTGAGTTACTTGCTCCGTTCTTAGAGAGGGAGCAAGCAGACTGGGTCCACTGTAGTGCTGTCCTGAGTGGAAGGAGAGGAACAAGGAAGTAGCACCACATCTCTAATAGGATGGAGGGGGAAAGGGAGGAATAGAGTGATTGGAACTGCTGCTGCTTTTCTTGGAGGGAAGGGAGAGGAGTGGAAATGGGAATAAGGAATGGAACAGTTCAAATGAAGAGGTGCTGGGCAAATGAAAGCCCTCGTGCCCATCTAGGAGGGCAGTAGCTCCAAAATAACGTATTTTGTAGAGTGCTTATTGTCAGAGCACTTCATAATCTTTTCTTTAAAGATGCACTGCAAAGGCATTCAGTTTGTCTGGTTTGTTTTAAACAGTTGTGGTTTGAATGTGTTTGTTTCCCTTCAGTAGTTTGATAAAGTTGAAGCTAAATCTTCTTTCCACCTTTACTTGATAGTGCTATGGTTCATTAATAGGTAGGGGTGGTTGTCCTTAATTCATTAATGGGAACAGAAAACATCCAGAAGTAATTTCTAGGGTGGAATTTCTAGCGCAGAATTCATTCACTTAGGGAGAGGAACTCAAAACTCATTTATAGGAGAGTTTGGAATTTATTATAGGGTGATGTGTTAGAATTGATTTAGTTGGGGGTGGGAATTGATTACATAGCAATGTAAATTATGTAGGGGTAGCTTTGAGGGAGCATGCTTGGTGGAACAGATTTTTTTCTACTAACTAGTAGGGCTTAGCCTTGGTCTGTGCTACCAACTTATGTTGGTATAACTATGTTGCTCGCAGGTATGGAAGCTCTGATATGGTATGCATATATGGTATGCAGGTATGCATCCCTGAGCCATGCAGTTATACCGACCTAACTCCAGGTGTAGACAGCACTATGTGAGCGGGAGAACATAGCTACTGCCTTTTGCGGAGGTGGCGTACCTATGCCAATGGGAGAAGCTTTCCTGTCGGTGTCACAAAGTGCTACAGAGGCGCTGTAAGTGTGGACAAGCCCTACGGTCATGTTTACACTACCACTTGTGCCGGCAAAACTAATGTTAGGGGTGTGAAATAGAACACCTCCTGAGCGACTTAACTTTTGCTAGCATAAGTGATAGTGTGCATAGTGCTATGTTGGTGGGAGAGCTTTTCGTTGTGGTTTTATTATGTTGACAGGAGAGCTGTCTCCTCTTGACGTAGAGTGGCTACACGAATGATCAGTACAGCTATGCCTCTACAAGCTCGCTGGTGTAGACACGGTCTTAGTCTTTAGCTGACTATTGTGTGTGCTAAGGGAATCTTTCAAGCCCTGAGTATTGCAGCTCTTACAGCAAAACTCAGTCTATTTTTTTGTGTTCACTGTAATGACTTACTATTCAGCTCATGTTTTGGCCTTGCCTTCCCCCATTTTTAAAGTCTTAGTTTAAAGATAAAAACCACTCCCCTCTTGAAGGAAATGGCACTGTCAAGCAGGGCTGGCCTTACCATGAGGTGAACTGAGGCGGCCGCCTGAGGTGCCAGACTGTGTGGGAGTGCCACTAGGACCCAGGGTGTAGAAAATTGTGTCTGCTGCTGGTGCATATGTACTCTCTCTGCTCTAGATGCACAGAGATGGTGGAGTGCTGTGCTGGAGGAAGGAGGGCACAAGAGACATAAGAGGCAGGCAGGAGAAAAGGTGAGAGGGAATAACAAAGCAGCAGGAGTTGCAGGGAAAGAGAAGGAGGAACCTTTTATGTACCTTTCTAGCACCCCCAGGAGCCTGGACTGATTAACACCGGCTTCTCAGGGAGTTTCCTGTTTCCTGCTGCTTCCCTGAACCCACTTGAGGAGAACAGGCAGTCAACTGAAGTAGCAGGAACCAGTTAGGCTCTTAAGACGCTGATATCTTCCCTCACTCAGGCCCTGCTACCAGCCTGCTTATTTGTCCCCTTTAACTGAGTGTTGAGAGCCACTATAGCTGGCACAGAATAGCAGTCATGAGTGAAAGAAGAAAATGTCCCTCTGGGGCAGGATTCAGAAAAAGAAAGAAAGCAAAGGAAGCTTTTCTATCTAAGCAGGAAGGAACTCTCCTGAGATACATAGACACAAATGTTCACAGTGAGCCTTCTGCCCCAGTGAGGATGTGAGTGGTGAGGAGATGCCTGATCTTCCAGTTAGAGCGCAGGTGACCTGGCAGCTACTGCAGCATCTGTATCTCCATCTCAAATGGATGTAACCATGCAGATTTCTGAAGAAAAGTGTAGATCAGAGAAGAGTGTGGTGGAGGTGCAAGAAACAGCTGCTGCTGAGTTTAGTTCCTTAAGTCTAAATGATCCAGGACTGTGGACCCACTTGAGCAGTAGCCTGAGGGACTTCCTTGTACTGCATGGGCCACAGCAAGTGAAAAACTTCATGTTCCCCAAAGACAATGAAAATAGAAGTTTCCATCCAACACATTACTGGTGTGAAATCCCTAATGGTGACAGCGTGGAGAGGCCATGGCTTATGTACTCAAAAACCCAGAATGCTGCATACTGTTTTTGTTGCAAACTCTTCCAGTCTAATGTTCCAGCCACATTGGGTTCTACAGGAACAAAGGACTGGAAAAATCTGGCTAGAAATCTGGCATGCCATGAGAAGGCAGCAAATCACCGGAGAGCATTCCATAGGTAGAAAGAGCTTGAGATGAGACTAAGGTTAAAGGCCACGATAGATGATCAGCATCAAGAGAAGATTGCATCAGAGTCTCTTTACTGGCAAAATGTTCTGAAAAGGCTCATTGTCATTGTGAGAGTGCTTGCTACCGAAAAGCTAGCACTGCGTGGCACTTGAGATCAGCTGTATGTGCCAAACAATGGAAACTTCCTTAAAACTGTAGAGCTGATGGCTGAGTTTGATGCAGTACTCCAGGAGCAACTAAGCGGAGTCACCACCCAAGAAATGTACGCACACCACTACATTGGAAAAACAATTCAAAATGAGATCATACAGTTACTGGCAACAAAAGTCAAACAGAAGATTGTGGCAGATCTGAAGTCAGCAAGATATTACTCGGTTATTCTGGACTGCACACCTGACACGTGCCATATGGAACAAATTACTTTAATGGTGCGTTTTGTAACAACAACAACAGAATCTACTGAAAATGTCCTTGCAATGGTGACTGTCAGAGAACATTTTCTAGAATTTATTGACATTGATGATGCTACAGGAGTTGGTATGACAAATGTGCTTCTTAAAAAGCTGGAAGATATGGGAATTGCGATAGCTGACATGAGAGGTCAGGGCTACGATAATGCTGCCAACATGAGAGGAAAGAGCAGAGGAGTGCAGACACGCACCTGAGAGTTAAACCCTCGAGCTTTTTTTTGTCCCATGCAGTTCTCATTCATTGAACTTGGTGGTCAGTGATGCAGCATCAGCTTTTAATGAGGCTGCTGAATTTTTTAATGTAATTCAAAGCATCTATGTATTTTTCTCTGCATCAGCTCATTGATGGCAAATTTTGAAGCAACATTTGGGAACATTCTCTCTGACACTGAAACCACTGAGTGCCACACGATGGGAAAGTCGAGTGGAGGCAATAAGGCCTATCAAACACCAAATTGGGAAGATAGATGATGCCATAGTTACCATTATGGAGGATAATGCTATGACAGGAATTGTTCATGGGAGGACAGTGGCAGAGGGCAATGGAATCACCAGAAACATACGTAACTTCAAATTTCGGTGTGGCTTAGTGTTGTGGCATGACTTACTGTTTGAAATAAACGTTGTAAGCAAGAGACTCCAAGGTGTTGACCTTGATATATCTGGAGCAATGGAACAACTGGACAAAACAAAGTCATCCTTACAGTCTTACTGGTCAGATGAGGGATTTCAAAATGTTCTGAAGAGTGCACAGAAGTTGGCAGAGGAACTTCACACTGAAGCTATTTTCCCACCAATTCAAGAATACAAGAGTCACCGAAGAAGACGACATTTTGATTATGAGGCATGGGATAATCCCATAAGAGACCCCAAACAACAATTCAAAGTTGAATTCTTTAACCAGGTGCTAGATTGTGCAATACAGTCAGCTGAATGTTTCATGCAGCTCAAGGGACACAGCAGTATATTTGGGATGTTGTATTCCAAAACTCCTCACTATAGCTGAAGAAGACCTACACCAGCAATGCAGGGCACTAGTCAGTGTTAACACATAATGACATGCATGATATTGATGCGAGCGATTTAGGTGATACATTTCAGCAGGATCAACTCCAAAGGCTGTTCTGAAATATATGTGCACAAATAAGATGACTACCCTCTTTCCAAATGCTTTTGTTGCACTGCGTATACTTCTAACACTTCCTGTAACAGTTGCCAGTGGAGAACACAGCTTCTCCAAGCTGAAGTTAATAAAAACACATCTATGCTCCACAATGACACAGGAGAGACTGGTCGGCCTTGCAACCATCTCAATAGAGCATGAGCTGGCCCAGACTGTGGACCTTCAGGAGGAAGCAGTTCAAATCTTTGCAACCAAGAAGGCACAGAAAGCACTACTTTGATTATTCAAACAGATAAAAATGCTAGTGTTTACTGTGCAGACAAGAAAAGTTACGTTTGCTGTGCAGGCATTTGAAAATTAAGTGTTACTTAAAATTTTTGAACAAGGCATTTGAAGTTGTTAGTTCTCCTTTATTGGGACAGGTAGCAGAGGAGTAGAACAGGAAGAAGGCAGAATTGAGACCTTTCTAAATTTTGGCCCAAGTGAGGGGGCATGGAAGCATCAATTTGAGCTCCCCGCCTCAGGTGCCAAAATGTTGTGGGCCGGCCCTGCTGTCATTTAAAGGTGGAAAGAAGGTTAGCTTCAGTGTTATCAAACTACTGAAGGGAAGCAAGCACATTCAAAACACAACTGTTTAAAACAAACCACCCAAACTGAATCCCTAAAAGTAAATTGCAGTGGGATTCTGAAGTTAGGCCATTTACCAGCAGATGTTGTTATGGTTAGTAGAACTGGTTTTTAAGGATATTGGAGGATTAAACAAGAAGCATCTCTGAAAAAGGACAGTGATGTTACTTGTTTTATAATTTTGTCGATTATGTCAAAAAGCCTTAGATATTCTGATATCCGTTATTAACAGTTGGCTGTTGATTTTCTGAAATGTACTTAGCATCTTTGCTATTGTGGTGATGTCACATGATGTTACAGTTACCTGCCAGTAGCAGGGTTTGAAGTTAAGGGAAAAAGCTACCTGCTGTCTATTCCAGTCTTTTCCTATGCTGACATATTCCAGTCTTTTCCTATGCTTTTCTTTTTGCAAATACAGACTAACACGGCTGCTACTCTGAAACCTGACGTATTACTGTGGCTCTTTGGCAATGTACATTGGTAAATTCTGGCTGCTTCTCAGGCTCAGGATGGCCCCTGTTCTAAATCATATACTGCAGGAAAAAGTTTTGATAAACCATTGTTCAGTCCTGGTGCCTTATGACAAGACACTTTTATAGAATCCTATATTAAAAAGTTGCAGTGAACTGTGCAGATAAACGCTACAAAGTTATCACTAATTGAGAAATGTTAAAAGTAGCAGCAGCAGCAAACACTTCTTAAATCTGAAATTGGGCATTTTAAATAAATAATAAATGCATTCTATTTCTGAGGGATCTACTTAAGAAAGCTCTGCCTTCGATTTTCACAAGAGTATAAACAGGAGACTTTATTCGGTAACCAGCCAATGCAGTTCTTAGTGAAAGCCTAGGAACATACAGTATAATCAGTCAGGCATACCGGATTGTTGCCATTTTAAAGAATTCACAGTGGGAAAAAAAAAACCTTTCTAAAATCAATACATAAATCCAGTGTATGTCAAAGTAAGATTTTTAAATGTGAATGAGAGATTAAGAATACTTGTAGAGCTGCAGGAGGCTGCAACATCAGTAAAATGCATCCTGAAAATGAGATCAAGAGTTATGGTAATCCAATCTCAAAAAAACCAGAGGCATGTACTAACAGAAAGACATATTGGTTCATTGGGGGCCTAATGCTGAAAGTGAAGCCAAGGGGGTTTCCTAGTTTGTTTTCTTGTACTATTCTTGATCACTTTGCTTTTGTCTGGTCAGTTGGTGCAGCTGCCTGTTCAGATAGTAGGTGGTTTTGAATCTTAAAAGCTATATTCTCACCGTATTATGTAACTGTCTGCACCTTCAGATGAAAATGTACTGCTCAGGCTTTTATAAACATGAGTCTTATTGAGGATATACAAATCACTATAGTGCAATATTATGCTTATTGTATCATCATGCTGTACATTCATCGTTTTTAAAGGTAATTTTTGAATCGTTAGGAAAGATCAGGGTGTGTGCAAGTGTCCTAGGCACTTTGCTTTATAAGCTTTCCCTTGCTGTCCAACCAGTATGCCCTCAGTGATGACCTGGAGGGACAACTTGTAAGGGTGAGAAGATAGTTGTCTCCGTGCCTGTTCAATTCTTTGCTATCTTTGATATTACAATTTTGGTTGTGATTTTTATGCTCTGGGCACCTGCCCCTTGGGAGCAAACTGTGACCAACCCATTCCACATGGACGGCTGAATGAGAAAAAAAACTTAAAAAAAAAAAAAAAATTAACTAGAATTTGATGGATATAAAATATATACTCAAAATTAACTATGTTTATAGTTTAGGATAAAGGGGAGATGTTTACTGGATATTGGAGGTTTTGAACTGTTTTCAAACCTGATGCCTGTTGATTTACAGATGAAAGCAATCAAGTTGAATAATAAGAAACTGTTGAATAATTATTTTAAATTGAATTTTTTCAGGAGCTGGTGACTTTGACCAGGGAACACCATGGCCCACACTACCATTTTTGCTGCTTTTGCTGTTCCTCAGTTACTGAGAGGTACTGCTCGAATTTTCCCCACTCTTTCTGCATTGTTACGGTTGAAGTACTCTGCTTTGTTACACTGCACAATGAATGGGTAGGTTATCAGTCTACAAACACGACTAAATATTTTGTTTTTAAAGAGATTGTGATGATAAATGTCATGAGTGTCAGAGGCTGAACAAACTTTAAAGAACTATAGAAATACTCTATCAATCACCTGGTTGTATTTTAAAGACATTAGTAAATAAGGCTGGCTGTCAAACAAGAATTCCATTCACAAAAAATGTTGAGGTGTTCAAACTGGGTTTTTGAAATCTTTCAACAATTTTTGTGAAAAAACATGAGAGGGAGACATGAATAACCTAGTGCTTAGGGCACTTACCTGGGTTGTGGGAAACCCTGGTTCAAGTCCTTGCTCTGCCTGACCCAGATGAGTGCCCTAACCACCAGGCTATAGAGTTAGTCTCTGTCTATCTCTACTATTAGAGTTGTTCCATTTTGTATAACTAGGTAAATATTCATGGACAAGAGGTTCTACAGCCCAGTGGTTCTCAACCAGGGGTACATGTACCCCGATGGTACTCAGAGGTCTTCCAGGGGGTACATCAACTCATCTAGACATTTGCGTAATTTTACAACAGGCTAGATTAAAAGCACTAGCGAAGTCCGTACAAACTAAAATTGCATACAGACAGTAACTTGTTTATACTTCTCTATTTACTATATGCTGCAATGAAGTATAATGTTTATATTTCAGTTGATTTTATAATTATATGCTCAAAATTAGAAAGTGAGCTATTTCAGTAGTAGTGTGCTGTGACACTTGTATTTTTAGGTCTGATTTTGTAAGCAAGTAGTTTTTTAAAGTGAGGTGAAACTTGGGGTACACAAGACAAATCAGACTCCTGAAAGGGGTACAGTAGTCTGGAAAGGTTGAGAGCCACTGGTGGTTAGGGCACTCACCTGGTATGCAGGAGATCCAAGTTCAAGTCTCTGCTCTTAATCAGGCAGAACATGGACTTGAACTTTGGCCTCCCAAATTACCGGTGAGTATTCACCAGGCTTGGTTGTTACGGTGTGTGTGTGTGTGTGTGTGTGTGTGTGTGTGTATCTCTTTCTCTAGTTGTGACCAGAATTTCCACCCTGGACCAGAGAAACCTGTGTGATGAAAGTTTTGTCAAAACAAATGTTTCTGTGAAAAGTTTTGTTTTTGGAAAACGAGTATTTTCTGTTGAAAATTTCCCAACCAACTATTAGCATTCTAAGATTAAATCTGAGGTGAGATTAGTGTCTGACTTCTTTTAATTTTTGTTTAAATTAACATAGTGTAGAATGGCAGATTGATTAAAGTGGTTACATTGTCAATAGAAATTTCTACCTTTTAAGCGAAGCACTAATACTTTGCAGTTGCAATAATGATGTTAATCTTGATTTGCTTTTTGTTGAAGCACAATGAAATCCAAAAGGAAAACAGATCATCTGGAGAGAACGGCAAATAACTTTCGACAGGAGGTTAGTGTTCTGTTCTACAGAAGGGAAATATTTTTTTTGTGTTATGAAGAGACTAGATAATCCTATTTGATGGTGATTAGGCTTCTTTTTTTTCTATGAGATTTTGTGCCATTTGTCATTTTTCTTTTTTGTATTTATATTACGAAGACACTGTTATAAAAGGGCATGTTTTCTTTTGGATGGGTGAAACAAAATGATGTTAAAGAATCAGTGTCTGTCATTCCTTTTTGACATGTTTAATCAGGAATTAGTCGTCCCCTAGTTCAGTTTGGATTGTTTTAGTTAAGGAAATCTTAGGCACTTATTGTTTTGTAGTACCATCATTGATACATAGGCTTTTAAGGAACCATGCGATTTTCCCCTGTTTTTAATTTTATTTTCTAGTGTTTTAAAGGTTACCTGGAAAGGAAGAAAAATAGCTCTTGCCTTCTTATTTTATGATGTATAAAGAAGGGCTGAAAAATTCAGAGATCATTTGGTGAGGGAAGGATTTTTCTTTGCTTGTGTTAGGTTATAAATGTAAGGAATGTCAAGTCTTGTCCTTCATCAGAACCAAAGAACATCTTCGAAAGGTATCTGATACGTACAGTAACTCCTCACTTAACGAAACATTAACTGGGACGTCATTATTAGGTCGTTGGTCTATTAGAGAACATACTCCTTTTATGTCCTACATTGTTCCCTTAGAATGTTGTTTGGCTCCCGCTGCTCCACCCACCCGGTGCTTCTGCTGGGGAGTGGGGAGAGAGCACGGGGGCTTGCCCCATTCCGCCTTCCCAGCGCTCCTGCTGGAGTCCACTTGCCCCGACTTCACTCCCTGCTGGAATGCCGGGCAGGCGGAGTGGGGCAAGACCCCATGTCCTGACCCTGCTATGCCCCTGCCTCAGCCAAGCTTCACAATCGTCATTGGTGGGTACAGTATTACATGGTTTGTTTAAAGTTATTTAAAATTTATACAGTATATGTATATAATGTCTTTTGTCTGGTGAAAAAAATTTCCCTGGAACCTAACCCTCCCTGTTTACATTAATTCTTATGGGCAAATTGGATTTGCTTAAAGTTGCATTTTTCAAGAACATAACTAGGATGTTAAATGAGGAGTTACTGTATTGTGAACTTCCCTATACTTTGATTTAAGGGATGAAAGTGCTGTATCTTTAACATACAATTTTTTTCTTTTGTTTGTAATAAATTAGTTTAAATAAGTTAACAAAAGAGTTGTAAATATTCTGAATATAAATAACTTGCTTTCTCCATTAATAAGGTTTCACTACTAAAGTGATTCTACATCCTTTTTTGAATTTCAATGTGTCTGGGAAGTGGAGGTGTGTTAAGGGATGGGCATTGGTTAGCTTGAAGAGGGTATGAAGAACTGTGCAGGGCAAGTAAAGGAAGGATGGTTCAGTGCTGCTACCTCAACTTTCTGGAACATCTGGGAAATTTTTCTCCCATGCTGAATTTATTCTTAGTTGTTACATGTTGTCACTTGATTTCTGACCGGTTAGAAACTGGTCAGTTCAAATCTCCTGTTTAGCTGTATATCCTATGTAATTCGCTTCCGTCTCCACATTACCTTGCTTGGTTTTTGTAATACTTTGGAAAGATTAGTGTAGGATATTTGTGTTGCAGTAATGTGGATGAATACACTAACTATCACATACTCAAGGATGTAGCATAAGTAGCAAGTGCAAGAAAGAGGAGCTGAAACTTTGTCCTCTTTCAGTGAAATCCAGATTAAAAGACCCAGACATTCATTTTTTTTTTTCTTCTGCCAAATCTTGATCTGGGCCAGTTGGTTACTCTTGTGGATGGTGAGAATCTTCTTTGAAGGTCCTTGATCACCCTACATCAAACTTAGTTTTCTGCACCAACTTACTACTGAATAATAATTAAAATTCCAGTGTTTTGTCAAAAAGGCCAAAGAACAACTCGGGGGGGGGGGGGGGTGTTGGGGAGGGAAGGGGAGAAGGGATGTCAAAAGTGTATGCACATTTCCTGCACTAAGACCTTTACATAGGAGAAACATTTAAATAGCCTACCTGACACTTGTCTCGTTAACCAGTGTGACTGCATTTCCTGTTTAATATTGTCTATTAAAGTGGAAAAGAAAAGTACACTACTCTAATTTTGTTTTAAGTTGGCAAGTGTTCTGTTCTTTTACTGGACAGTAGACATGTTCAAATGTTATTTTATGGAGAAATTCATTTCCTGTCATGTGTTTTAAATCAGAGCAAGACTGGTTAAAGTTTCATTTGTTAAATTATTTGATCTCGTACAGATGAGAAATGGCACAATCATGTGTTATAGGAAACATCAGACTGGGAGAGCTATTGCAGTAGATGGCATTAAACATTTTTAAAATGCTTTACAGCCTAGGACATAGACTGGCCTATTTACTAAACTAGTTATAGTAATTCTGTTTTGCTGAATTTTCAACAATAACTAAAAAGTCTGTGGGGGAAGGAGGATGGACAGGTATCATGCAAGTTAGCTGTTAATATTATAAAACAAGAATTGTATGTTTTGATACACATTGCTGACAGTCTGTTTGTATCCCTGTATTATTGAACATTAGTATGATTGATTGTTTTATCCTGTAGATCAGGTTTCTGAAATTGTATGGAGGGCTGGTTAGGGGAGGCTGTGCCTCCCCACACAGTCAGGTGTGGGCCAGCCCCCGCCCCCATCCAACCCCCCCTGTTCCCTGTCTTCTGATGGCCCCCCTGGAACCCCTGCCCCATCCAACCCCCCCCTCCTTCCTGACTGCTGCCCCCATTCAACCCCCCTTGTTCCCCGCCCTCTGACCACCCTGACCCCTATCCACACCCCCGACCACCACTCCGAACTCCCCTGCCCTCTGTCCAACCCTCCTGCCCCCTTACCAGTAAGGGTTCAGCATTCAGGAACATCTTAAGGCTGCCCTCCCTGGGACCCTTTCTACCACCCACTTTGTTTTCCAAGTTTTGCTCTCTGTTGTGAAAAGGTAATAGAAAAAGAGTCTAGCAGATCAGCTCATCTTCTCTAAGAGTTGGCTTGTGTAGTACCCCTCACAGGAGCTGGCAGGGTAGCCTTCTCTCTGCCTTGTAAACAGCTCTCACCTTCTGAGCTGTTCGGCTTCCTTTTAAGCTCCACCTTAATTTGGAGCATGCTCTGCAGCTGCGGCTGGGCTGGGTCATCAGAGCACAGAATTGCTCTTTAACCCCTTCAGCTCTTGTATGAGGTTTCCCATCACACAGAGAAAAAGTTTGGGAACCACTGGTGGTAGCCCCAAATTCACCAAAGATCACCTAACATCCAATTTAGCAAGCACAGTAATAGTCCCATGAAAACTGATGGAACAAGTACCTTGCTGAGTCAGGGCCATAGTGACTGTTTATAGTAGTTCCATTTTAGAGATTTTTGGATATCTGCAAAGAGTCTTTATTTTGAAGATTACGATTTCCACTGTCATTCAGTTCACACTATTTGCGGTGTGTGAATGTTGTACATTATAGATGTTCAGTAAAAATAGCCAGATGGGGATAATGTTGCACGTTTGTATCTAGATCAGGGATGGGCAAATTTTTTGGCCTGAGGGCCACATTGGGGTTCCGAAACTGTATGGAGGGCCGGGTAGGGAAGGCTGTGCCTCCCCAAATAGCCTGGCCCCTGCCCCCTATCTGCCCCCTCCCACTTCCTACCCCCAACTGCCCCCCTCAGAACACCCGACCCATCCAACCGCCCTTGTCCCCTGACCGCCCCCTCCCGGGACTCCTGCCACTAACCGCCACTCTCGAAACCCATCCCCTATCCAACCCCCCCAGTCGCCTGTCTTACCCGACCCCTATCCACACCCCCGCCCCCTGACAGGCCCCTCAGGACTCCCATAACTATCCAACCACCCCCTGCTCCTTATCCCCCGTCTGCCCCTTATCCAATCCCCCCACTCCCTACCACCTTACCATGCCATTCAGAGCATCAGGACTGGCATCCACGCCGCCTGGCTGGAGCCAGCCACACTGCTGTGCAGTCTAGAGCACTGGGGCAGGCCGGCGGCTCTCGCAGCCGCACTTCACGGCAGGAGCTCGCAACCCCACCACCCACAGTGCTGGCTGCACGGCGAGCTGAGGCTGCAGAGAAGGGGGAACAGTAGGGGAGGGGCTGGGGGCAAGCCTCCCTGGCCAGGAGCTCAAGGGCCGAGCAGGAGGGTCCCGTGGGCCGGATGTGGCTGGCTGCCCGCAGTTTGCCCACCTCTGATCTAGATTTATCTTACTTTTGTTTTAAGAGGTAACCAATAATCTAGAATGTATATAGTTACATTATTTTAATCCAGATTAAATTGAATTTTATACACAGGTTTAGATTAACCCTGATTAAAATTACCAAAAAATCTTGGAGTTGTAGTATACATTTAATGAGGTGTGGTTTTCTGTGTGATTCAATTATTATTTTGCCACTGTGGTGGATACTTCATAATGTTTTAAAATTATGAAATGCTATAGTTAATGACGCATAACTTCCACGGACAGTCTCGAGCACATTTGCTGAAAATGACACCACTGTAATATAATGATTCATTCTTATTTCTCTAGGTTATATCTCCAGCAAAAGTGTGTGGCATCACCAATGAATCTGAAACAGTTAAAAGACTTCGCTTGGCTGTCACAAATAAGGATTTTACTTTTAAAGCAGGACAGTGGTAAGACTTCTCCCTGATTTTGTGGTGGGAAAATTGCTTACAGAAAACCCAGGATGATGAAGTGATAAAAGGAAGATACTGGGATAATGCATCTCCATTATATTTATATAACATACTATTTTAGTCATAAATGATATATAAAACAGCTGATAAATTCAACCTCATAATTGTAAACTCTTTTATTAAATACATCCATATTTTCATACAAATAGAAAAAAAATAAAAATTAATATTTGCCAGTTTTCATTTTCATTCCTTCAGTGATGACCTATGGTTTATATCCATTAACTTTTTGCTAAATGAACATCTTTACACACTACTTGTATTCCATTACTCTAGCTGCACAGTGGAGCAGAGACTGAGTGCTGCAAATTTGAAAGTTAATTTTAATTTGGTTTTACAGTTTTCTAATTAAAAAACCCCAAAAAGTAATGTTGACCTTTGTCCCCCTAACGTTAGATCTGCTGGGTTAGTTTGGGTAGGCATATACTTGAAAACAAACTCAATTCACTGCTTAGGCCATTCTATGGATTAACTGTTGTGACACTTCCCAGGGATACCCAGGGCTTTATGGCTCCTTGCTACCACCTGTCTTTATCATGAAGAATCCTTGTCTGTGACTTTTGGGGGTCAGCTCCCCAATTCCACTGGCCATGAGCAACACAAGTACTCCCCTCTAAGCCTTACAAGTCCTGTAGTTACTCTACAAGTAGTAATTAGCACACACTAATCCTCTAGCCCTCTAATCATTTCACTGGAGTGACCAGCCCCTCGTTCGCTGGTTGCTTGCAATGTTCACAGATTTGCTTCTTCCAAAGAAACAGTACATCCCAGTTTACCAATTCCACCTCAGATTGCTGCTCTACTGAACATGGAGCTCTTAGATATATTTATGGTGAAATCAGGAATAAGTTTCTTTAACAAAGCATGGAGATTCAAAGTAATAGCAAATAGAAGTATTGGAAACAAAAATGGTTACATATAAAATAAAACTATAACACGCATGCTAGACCCTAAACATAATTAACAAGATATTTCATGTCTTATTAAGCTTTGCTCACCCAAAAATCCTTGCAGCGATTTATAGCTAGGCTGGCTGTGATCCTCCTTTTACGAGATAAGCATGCTGTCAGCTTGCCTTCTTGGTGAAGGACCTGGGGGTTTGCTTGCATCCAATATATAACAGACCCATCCTTTTTATTTATTCATAAACCAGAGCACCCCTCACCTAGGTGTTTGTTGCCTCCTGGGAATTCACTCTCTTGTAGATTTTGTACGCTCTTAGTTAGCGTGTGGCTCAGACGGTAAATAGGCATCTATTGTGAGGTATACAACACACAGATGACCAGACAAGGACATAGGTGTCTGTTACCTCCTGCCTGAATGGAACATTTCTGCGTTATGTCACCTGCCTTAATTCAAGACCTCAAGAATGTAATTTTTAGTATAGATATATAACTCCTTAAATATTACTTTGTGTACATTTTGCGCTGAGTATGATGACCAGTGGGTGAACTATTATGCATACATCTGACGGATACCTGTAAAAACCTATGCACCGCCTGTACCCTCTGGCAGTTGGCACCAAGCAGTCCCTGGGTTACAATTGCTATTTAAACAATGTTACGGTTTTAGGAGTGTTAGAATTTTTCAGGATCAGGAAGAATTTCATGTTTCAACTCAAATACTATTTTGTAGGATAAGTTATAATCTGGACCTCTCACTCTTGACAGTGAGAGACAAGGTGGATGAAGTAATATCTTTTATTGGACCAACTTCTGTTGGTGACAGAGAGAAGCTTTCAGGCTTACACAGAGCTCTTCTTCATTTCCCAGATCTGAAGAGGAGCTCTGTGTAAACTCGAAAGCTTCTCTCTATCACCAGCAGAAGGTGGTCCAATAAAAGATATTACCTCACCCACCTTGTCTCTCTGATATCCTGGGAGCAACACTGCAAACAACTCTTCACAGTGGTCCTTTAACTTTTTTTTTTTAAACTTCCTGTTGGCTTAGTCCAGCTGGAAACTGCTTTTGCTGGAATCAAAGTTTAACTGCTAGGGTGTTAACAGCATGTGCTACCAGTGTAGTCTTAATATCCAGACTTTTACATTTAGAACCAGAAAAACAAGATGTTGATTGCAGTAATTCTTGTTTGTGGAGCAATTTGTTGCAGTTTTTGCACATGTGGAGTGACGCATATTAAATTCTTGCTTGCCAGTTCTTCGAAAAACACATTTAACCATCAAAAATGTTTTAGCAATTATCACTCTGAAAAATGAAAGCTTTAATTATAATTACTCTTTTCATATTTTTTTTCCTTGAAAGTATTCTAAGGCTGTTTTTTGGCATGGCAACTTCTCTGTACTGGAAGCTATAAACTGAGGTCATGTTTTCTGAGGAACAGTGCCAAGAATCAACAATTTCCTGAATAGAAAACCCTAACATGTCAGTGACATGTGATAGTGAGATGCCAGAGCTAAAGTTTGTCTTCACAGCATAAACACAAAAAATGCAGCTTTCATAATCTTGGTTTACATAAGCAAAAAAAGTTGATTTGTTGTCCCAGGATATAATAGACTTTTGTTGTCTATCAAGTTACAAGTAATAATTAAAATAAACAAGAAGAGATTTATTACTGTAATAAGGCATTTTGAATGTGACAGATTGTGCATGCATATGTTTGTTTGTAAGTATCATGAAGGACAAAGGACCAGTAACTTTGAACTCATCTTAATACTTCTAACTTCTTATTCCAGCAACTGTTGGATATTTATCTCTTTTCTGAATCTTTGACTTTAAAAAAACTTTTAAGAGACAAAGGAGGATATGTGACTGAGACATACCTAAAAGTTTACAAATTCTCTTTCCTCTTTTTAAATGCAGCATCTTCCCTTATCTTGGCTTCCCCTTGTTGGATATATATATATTTCTAGAATTACTCCACTTAAACCATCACCAGTAGTGTATTACTTTGGAAGTCCTCCCATGTCTTCTCATACACTGTTAAAGTAAGGCAAGCCTTCAGAAGCAGCAGTCAGTTTAAGATGATATACTACAACATAGTACGTAGCCTACTAAAACATCTGCTGTCCGGAGTGAGCTAAGTTTAAAAAATTATGTATTTTTGTTTTAAACTACACACTTGCATAAATACTGTTTTAGAAGGTAAAATCTTTACTTAAAAGTCATGCTTTTTAATAATTTTTGAATTTAATGTGATCTCAAACAGGGTTTTAAGAAACTAATAATTTCTGCTGTCCATAACCAGAATACTTACTTTGGCATGATTGTGGACCATGATTTGTGGTTTAAGTGCCCTCCATCCTAGTCTGAGCATTCCAGTTTATTCCTTTCCTGGAGACAGTGGTACAGAGCTTTAGTATCCTCAGTTGAGGTGTTCTTTGGTATAGTAAGTATTACAGCACAGAATTGGATCATCTTTACTCAACTTCCCAGTCTAATTACTTTAGAGCCTGTTTACCAGAAGTGCTCAGTACCGACAGCTCCATTTGAAGGCAATGGGAGCAGCAGGCACTGAGGACATCTGAAATTCAGGCCCTTAATTTCTCTAGATTAGGCAGTCTCCTCAGGCCTCCTGTTCTGTAAAACAATGTTTCTCAGCCTTTTCAGGTAGGCAACCCAAAAAATGATGACCGTATATTTACTATAAAAGAGTAAAAAATGTATTAATGATAAGCCTATGTAATGTGTGTGTGTGTGTTTGAGAGATTGATGAAGAATACTTCTCTCTGAAGGGCAAGGGTGTGCTGTGAGTGGATATGAAAGATTTTCTGTGCTTTAGATAATAAAATTGTCAGTGCCTTGCCCCACCTGCCGTTTTATAATCTCTTTTGGGATCACAACCCACCAGTTGAAAACACTGCTCAAAAACACCCATGCAATAGAAGTTAAACCACACTATTGCCATCCTCATTTAACTAGCCAACTTAATAACTCATTGTGCATTATCTGGGGCTATTAAAGAAGCTGACAGACATAATTTTGATCAGAACTGAATATTTACAGCATTTTGTGCGGGGTGTCATCTCAGGCCTTAATTGACTAATCAGTCATTCTCCCATATTTAGCAGTCATTACCACTGTGCTCAGTTCACAAAGGGAGCAGCCCAACTGACTTTAACATAAAGTTTATAATAAGAGTCCAAATTTTGGTGTTTGCAGCAGAGAAGTGGGAATATTATTGATTACTTGAATATTAAGGCAGCTCTCTTTAGGAGTTTGAAAAGCACCAACAGAAGATTCCAAGTTAAGACCCTGATTTTCAAAGATGATGGAACACCACAACTCCCATTGACCTTGGTTGATGCTCATCACATCTGAAAATTACCCCTAGTTTTCTGAAGTTATTTAAACTGAACTATGAGTATCTGTCTTTCATTTGTGAGTGCAGCTGGATGAAAATGGAAGACAAAGAATTGTAATGTTGTTGAGCATTGAATTTGACTTTTAGCTGCTCTGAAAGTAACATGACCTTATTTTTCAATACGATGTGAAACACATTTACTAAGACTCCAAATTTTTTTAGTAGGCTTCTTATATTTTATGATATATTGTTGTTCTATAGCTTTATTAGTATCATTTGGGAATGATCCACATGCACAGAGAGAACCCCTGATGGCAAAGGCTTGTCTTGTAACTTGCCAGCCACTGATATACCTAGCATTCTATAACATGTTAATTTCTGAACTTTAAGTTCTTAAGCATGTGTTTTAAATTTAGTTTAGACCAACACACATTATAAAAATGCTTCTTGTACATTATCAAAATGTTGTATGTCACTAGAGGGTGCTGCAGTTTAGCATGTGAAGCACTATCACTTATTTTAGTAGCTTTCATTTTTTGACATTTAAAAATAAATAGGTATGTAAAGAATTTTTTACAGTCCTTTTTCTTACTCTCAGAAGAATGTATGTGTATGCCATTAAAATCTGTTTTCCTAAATTAGTTTTCCAATCCCTTTCCCAGTAAGGTACAATAGTTTGAAAATGAAAGGGAGTATCTGTGGTGCTGAAAATGGTGGAAACTGAGTCATCTGGCTGGACTATATTGACTTTTTAAATACATAGCTAGACTTAAGTAAATGACTAATACTTAAATGACTAATAGTATTAGTAAATGACTAATACTTTTATACATTGCACTTAAGCCTCAAGAACAACCTAGAAATGTGCCAGTATAATACAGATGTAATTTACTTTCTGGCAATCTGGAAATAAAAAGAAATAATCCTGTCCCTTTACATTCATAGGGGAAAAGAATTCTGATTTGATGGCATTACTCAAGCTGTGTGTTCGGATGCCAAATGCTTCTTATTATTAAGCTAGTAATAACAAGTGGTTACTCAACTTTGTAAAAAAGTTTTGTTCAGTTATTTTGTTATCAAAACATACAAATACAAAAACTGCTAGTGCACTATCTCTGTTGGGTTCTGAACCTTATAGAAATCAAAATGCACACGTTTTGGTAAACACAGAGTAGCTGAGATCAAGCCAACCGCTTTGTGTTGAAGGAAACTTGGCGAACATTCTCTCACATTGTTTTTAAAGTTCCTTTTATTTAATTGTTTCTTAGGGTAGATTTCTTTATCCCTGAAGTTGCCGTAGTTGGTGGATTCTCAATATGTTCCAGCCCTGGTCTACTGGAACAAGAGAGAGTATTGGAACTGGCAGTAAAACATACTGTACATCCTCCTGCTCACTGGATTCACACTCAGGTAAACGATATTTGCAGATGATTACACACTGAACAAGTCATTTTTCACTTAGAACTTGATTCTGTCCCGTTGAAGTCAGTAGCAAAACTCCTATTGACTTCAGTGAGTAGGGTATGGGCCCTTATTAATACACAATTTCTAAGCATCTCATTTAATTGGCCCTAACTTTCATCATGAATAAAATAATCTGCTTTGTAAGAGGCCGTGAAATAACGTAATTCGTGTGTGGTAACCTGAGTCTAAAGTTGTGATCTTCTAACTTGTTGGTGCCTCTCTTCTGAATCTGGCTCTTAGATACAGCTTTGTTATATTACATAGATATATCTAACATCCTGTATTTGTAGAACTTTCCAGCAATCATGTCTAACTGAAGGGTCACAGTTAGTAAGTTTAAATGTTTATACAGTTACAAATGGTTGACAGACAAAAATCTTGTTATAAAAGGGACCCTTATGTCAGTAATAAATAATTGGTAAAGCAACACAATACTTCAGAGCTGACAAAATCCCAATACTCTGGATTACACTTTGAGACAATTTAAAGCCTCTTTTTGTTTGTTTTTTTTCGTTTTTGGTCATGCCAAGAGTGGTCTGATTCTTTTCTCCCCTGCTGATTTGTGATGGGTGGTACTTGAGGCCTTGGAGCATTTTTTACATTCTACATTTTTACATACATTCTCCTATTTACCACAGTTTAATTGTGGTCACGAGATTTCCTTCCACGCTGTTGCTCTTTCGTTCAGATATCATTCCTCCTACTTACTATCCTATGCCTGTCGTCCATAGTTCTCTAAGTATGGCTCCAAGGTCTAGGCTAACAGAGTCTTCCAAGGTTACAGCAATTGCTGCTCTGTTTATTGACCAGAAGAGTCACAGTAAAAATCAAGCAGTGAGAATCCCCAGGTTGATCCTAACCCAGCAGTTACCATGTGACCTTGCACTGCACTTCTGCTGCTGTTAAATCAGGTTAGTTTCATGCATCACTGGACTTCAAAAGAAATGACTTGTTTTGAAAGGCTATGTAGAAAATGTAGGACCAATGTCACTGGCTACACACTTAATGATAGGAAACATCCCTGTATACTATTCCTTTGGTGTTGCTCAGTACGTACTACTGAAAGCCTAACTTAATTTTCCATTTCTGAGGCATCTCTGAAGCTGTTATCCCTCCTTAACACTGCTGTTGAATTTTTTAGGTGAATTCACAGGAAAATACTCAGTTCACATGTAAACTAGTTCAAACGCTGATGCTGCAGAAGAATCCTCAGGATATGAGCTGAGTTTTCTATTAAGCAAGTGCTTTATTTCTGTAATGAGGGAAGGGGAAGGAAAAAATTTAATGACCTCTTTGAATCTTGTGACATTTATTTGGTAGAGAAGCCATGAGATTTAATTAATTAAGGTTAACTTGTAATGCATTTTGAGATTCCAGGATATAGGACACTTTAGAAATGCTAAATATTATTTGTCTTATTTACTTATTGCACCTGATTTTTTCAAATTGATTTTTTCATATTTAACTTTTAATACCTTATTTATAATATATTTCATCTGCACATTTCTAGTACACTTTATAATCTTAACAACTTCAAGAAGATACACTTCTGTGGATGAAGTTGTAGTGTAGTTTTTTTGTTTTTGATCCATCTTCTTTTTCTCTCTGCCTAAGCCATTTCAATGCAATGCTTGCAATTTTAGTAGAATATGCTAATTCTATGCTACAGGGTGATGCTTCCCCACCAAATCATCCCAGAATTAATAGTCTTCACTAACATGGTGACTCTTAATAATAAGCTTCTTCTCTAATGTGGTTCCATTAGTAGAGATGCCTAGGTGTGTCTTGCTCATCTGTCAGTCAGGTTATTCCATTGGTCCCTGAACTGCACAGGGGGCTGCTGGTGTAAAAAACAGTTGCCTAAGTCAGAGCCACGCCCCACCCTGAGGCCTGACTGTGCTCATTCTACAAGAGGCCAAGGTGGTGAGGGATACAAAGTGGACAGGGATGGGCACTTTTGTCTCTCCCTGTTTTATTTTCTGGGAGAAAGTCTGTCTTCCCCTATTCCAAGTGGTACTTGACCTCTTCTGAGGCCTGGAAGAAAGAAGGTGCCTCTGTGAGGCATGGAAGAATTGAAAGAGCCTGCCAGTGTGTTGGGAAAAGGAGGAGGAATTGGGCTCAGAAATAACACATACGGATTGTCATACGGATTGTCTAATACCACTTGACTGACAGATAAGAGGAATTTACTCATTTGTCCACATTACACAGTGCAATTAGCAAGGAAAGAAACATTTTGGGCTTTAGGGTGATGATGGTAGCCACTGAAGATGCAGCACACCAATACGTGATATTAGCTGGCATGATATGACTTTCGAAGACCAATCCTTACTGATGATAAATCCGACTCCTCCAACATTTCTAGCACCATCTCCCTTTCCGAGCCTCACAGCGCTTCCATCCTTCCAGTTGACTTCCAACTCCTTCTTTCGTCAGGTTTCGCAGACACCGAGGGTATCGCATCTTATCCTTTTCTTCTTCTCCATCAGATGGTTTAACGTTTCCTCCCTTGCCAGTGACCTACAATTGTAAGAGTACACAGCAAGGGTTGTCCTTTTCCATGTTGGCCTAGCACCTGACATTTTTAGCAACCTCTCATTGCTCAATTTTTCCTCCACCACTGTAAAACAGTTCAATGATGCGCAGGGAACTAAGACCCATTTACTCATGTTGTTTTAGCCGTTAACGTCAAGCCATACCACTGGCTAGGCGGGCAGGCATGCATACCTCCTCAAGCTTAGCTAGCCTTCAACCTCTAAGGAGAATGAAAAGCGCTCTTTCCTCTGAGAGAGCAATCTCCCTCCCTGGATTGGATAGTCCGAAACCTTTGTAGCATGGTTAGACCTACCAGGGCATATGCCCCGCTACCATAGCTGTCAGACGGCCAGGGTCACAGCTGCACCACGATGAGGTGGTGAGGTAGGATTTTGCAGTGGCTTTTGCATCTTCAGATGGAGTCAAAAGCGACCCTCAAGGTCATCCAGGCCTACAGTTCCACAAGTGCAGGTGAGGACGAAGAAGTGGAAGAATTCTACCGAGAGCTCGAAAGAGCCCTTGCGCAAAAGTTCACTTACACTGTCACGATGGGAGATTTCAATGCCAAGGTCGGGCGAGGGAAAGCTGGCGAAAAGTTCATAGGGAGATATGGCAGTGGCGAAAGGAATGAAAGAGGAGAGAGCCTGGTAGCGATGGCAGAAACGAAAGAACTGTACGTGTCAAACACCTGGTACAAAAAGAAGACCGCAAGAAGGTGGACATGGATCGCACCAAACGCAAAGAGCAAGAATGAAATTAACTATATTTTAGTCAATAAAAGGCGCATCGTTCAAGATGTCTCTGTGGTGCAGCCTTTCAACACTGGCAGTGACCATCACCTGCTTAGAGTGAAGTTGATTTTCGACAAAGCAGTGGAAAAGCAGGTATAACAGATGGCAAACGAGAAACAGTGGCTGAAGACATTTGATGAAGCAAAGCTAAAGAAAGCGATTTCTGGGTTTGACTGGAGCCAGATGGAAAAGTGCGAGGAGAACTATAGTATCTTTGCTGACAAGCTGAGATGTTGCATAAAAGCAGCTGAAATTGAAAAGCTGAAGAAGGCGAAGAGAAGACTCTCGAATGAAACAAAAAGCTTGTTGGAGAAGTGGAGAAATGTGAAAAGGAGCTCTGATAATAACCTCAAGTACTCCATCCATTCTGTGCAAGCTTATATGTCGAAAACTGAAGGACAACTTTGAGAACTTCCGGAAAGAAAAGCTCCTCAAAACAGCTGACTCATGCAAGAGCCTCAGGTCATGCAAGCAGGAATTGATGCAATATAGATTGAGCGTAACAGCATTGAAGAGCAAGGACGGAGAGACGGTAATTGACAGACCAGGGATGGAGGAGGTCTGCAAGGACTTCTCTACAGAACTGTTCAAATCAAGAATCGACGTCCCTCTCCCAATGCTCCAAGAGTCAGAAGAACGCATCCCCCCAGTAATAGTCAGCGAAGTCCGAAGCCCACTACACCAGATGAAGAAGGGAAAAGCTCCAGGCAAAGATGGAATAACGTCAGAAATGATTTCTGCAGGAGGCAAAACGCTTTGGAAGGCCCTCACTTTAAGATTTAGTCGATATCTTGGAGAAGGAAAGATAACATCAAACTGGAAGGAGTCGAATACCATCTTGCTGCACAAGAAGGGCGATTAAGAAAATCTTTACTACTACTACTCTGTATACCTGCTCTCTCACATCTACAAGCTCTTTACAAAGAAGAACAGTCTCTCACAGAGTCTGGATGAACAACAGCCGAGAGAGCAGGCAGGGTTTTGAAGAAATTTCAGCATGATTGACCATATATTTACCCTTAGGCAGCTCCTAGAAAGAGCGAGGGAATACAGACTCCCGCTGTCCATTGCTTTCGTCGACTATGAAAAGGCCTTTGATAGCGTCGAGTTTAACGCAATATTAAAGGCACTCGCAGAGCAGGGCATTAACATGCAGTACATCAGTTTGTTGAAGGAAGCAAATACTGGATGTACAACAGACATTACTCTCCTCGAAACTCTCCTCCGCATCCCAATCGAGAAAGGCATAAAGCAAGAAGATATGATTTCACCGAAACTATTCACTGCCTGCCTCGAAATGGTTATGAATAAGATCAGTTGGAGGAGTGGTGTCAACATAAACAGAAAACGATTATCCCATCTCAGATTAGTGGACGACATCGTACTAATTGCCGAAAGCACCAACCAACTGCAGAGCATGCTACGAAGACTTGACAAGAAAAGCAGTCAGGTCAGCCTGAAAATGAACCGCTGAAAAACGAAATACATGCGATCAGACATCTTACGAAAGCCCGAATAACGGTAAGAGGAGAAGAAATCGACAAAAGTGGTACAGTACATATATTTGGGCCAAGAAGTTAATATGCGCCAAGACCTGAACGGAGATCTCTCACGAAGGATTCGGGCAGGATGGTGTGCGTTTAATTCCATCAAAGACATCCCCAAAGGAAAAATCGACAAGACCACACATACAAATATCTTCAGTTCAACAGTGCTGCCAGCCATGCTGTATGGCAGTGAAACGTGGGCACTGACGAAGAGAGAATAGCAGCTGTCTGTAGCTGAAAGGGCAATGGAACAAGCTATGTTGGGAATTTCCCTTCTGGATCACATCCCAAATGAAATGATCAGAGAACACAGAGGTGTGAAAGGTATTGTTGTGGAAAGCAAACATAACAAGATGCGATGGGTGGGCCACACAGCACGGCTCACGAACAATAGGTGGACCACAATCATTGCTGAGTGGTACCTGCGAGAACAGAAAAGACGACCCGGTTGGCTTCCAAGAAGATGGGAAGATTACATTGTTAAACGTTTTGGATGAATGTGGAGAAGAAAGGGAAGAGCGCGAGAAGAATGGCAGACGTGTTGTGATCAGCGCAGTCTTAATGACAGCTGAAAACCAATTGATCCAGGTGATGGTAGTCACCTTTATGGGCCTCCTGCTTCCTTACAATCCTAGTTGTATGTAACACTCTGCTTCAAAGGATCTTTCCTCATCTTGGTATAGGTAGTCTTTTGGGGCATGGACCTTTACTTAATATATGCCTGTCGCTGATGGAAATCTACTCTTCATAGACGTGACTGACACAATGTCACTTAACTCGAAGCCCAAGATTCGCCTTTTTGATTTTGCATTTACTTCTTGGTTTGTAAAGCACTTAAGACAGTAATTTCTCGGTCTGTTGGAGCCTGACAAGTGACTAGCTTAATCTTCAGGTTCACTTCATAAATGGTTTTGTAGTAGTAGCATCCCACCAAAATGACAAATAAGGGTCAGTCTTTTAGCCTCCTGCCTCAACATTTTCTTTTTAGTTTTTTCTCACCTTAACATGAAGTGATTTGGCCTCGTCTGTTTCAATTGCTATTTCCTGATAGTAGAAGCGACTTTCTGGAGGCAGCACTTTTTGTCTGTGACTGATGAATTGCTGTTCCTGGAAGATTTTTTTCCCCTTTTCTTGTATTTTTACCTCTCCTTTTTTTGTTTGTCCCTCTTTCCTGTTCTTCCCCGTCTGCGTGGTCTAGAGTGAGAACATACGATTCTGATCAGGAGTTCTGTCTTCTGTTCCTGGTACTGCTGCTAACTCGTGACCTTGGACAACTTGCTTAATTTCTCTATCTCCATTTCCCCCTTCATGCAAGGGTGTCAGTCTGAAATTGAAAAAGCTTTCTCATATTCCAAGAGAACATTATCCCAGTGTCAGAGTAGCAGCCGTGTTAGTCTGTATTCACAAAAAGAAAAGGAGTACTTGTGGCACCTTAGAGACTAACAAATTTATTTGAATATAATCTTTCGTGAGCTACGAGTTGTAGCTCACGAAAGCTTATGCTCAAATAAATTTGTTAGCCTCTAAGGTGCCACAAGTACTCCTTTTTCTTTTTATTATCCCAGTGTGATATACTTAAGGCAGTTTCACTTTTCCATGTAATAAACTTTCTTTGCAGAGTTGCTCCCAGAAACTACCTCTATTCATATGTGGCTGGAATTTTGATTTTGTGGGGGAAAGGGTTACCATGTGATTTTTGTAGTAGTTT
The DNA here is from genome assembly GCF_965140295.1 of Lepidochelys olivacea. Taxonomy (NCBI): domain Eukaryota; kingdom Metazoa; phylum Chordata; order Testudines; family Cheloniidae; genus Lepidochelys; species Lepidochelys olivacea. The sequence continues at coordinate 205,366,678 of NC_140412.1, read as the reverse complement.
AATAAAGCAGATAGAAATATCACTATAAGAGAAGTTTCTTTTAGGAGGTTCTCTCCTTTTTTTGGAGTGGCAGTGGGGAAGACTGTCCTTTTAGGTCCACAAAACTGCAACATGACTTCCTCCTGTAGCCTGACTCCTTTCCCCTTAGCGGAGCCTTTCTGAGAATAAGGGCCCTGGACTTAATGGGAATCTCAGACTTTAACCTTGGATCTTCACAACAACACACATTTTCATTGTGAAAAAATCCTAACATAAATCACTCCTTAGTGTGAAATATCCTGCATCAGCCCTCATGGGGGAATGTCATCAGTCCTTCTTTATCAGGGCAGTGCCTTGGCCTGAAGGCAAAAAACAGGCCCCTTCAGGGCACTCAACCAACTGACTTCAGATAACTGGGTTGATTTTGAGTGTGTGTTTTTAAAATACTTGGGCTTCCCCTCACGGGTAAAATATGTAAAAACTAACATTGATTATCTTCTTCTGAAGCCCAGCTTGTCTTATGATTTAGTGATGAATGACAACTTGTATTTTGTCCATTGCTTTTAGTTAAAGTTAAAATATTATCTTTTTTTTCTGCCCCTAGTGCTCCCTTGACTCAGTAGTGGCTCTGCGAGTGGGAGGCAATTTCTTCTTTGATCCTCAACCTGCTGACTCCCCTGTAAACCTTGTGCTGATTGCAGGGGGAGTAGGAATCAACCCATTGTTTTCCATACTGCTACATGTAGCAGATTTTCATAGAAATCAAGAGAGTGAAGAAAATGGGTATAAAATGGGAACAGTGAAGCTGTACTATAGTGCAAAAAACACAAATGAACTCTTATTTAAGGTAGGTAAAAGGAAAGAGGTTTTTTTTAATTGTTTTTTCTTTTCAGAAGGCTTATTGTTCAGTTTGTTTGTATTAATGTAGTGAGGAGGAGTGCTACTCATAGACCAGGCCCCTCTTGCGCTAAGTGCTCTAGAAACACAGAACAAAAAAAACTGTCCCTGCCTCAAGAAGCTTGCATATCTTTTTTCCTGCTCCCATTGACTTCTGTGGTGCAGAATCAGGCCCTGTATGTGTAAATGTTCTGCCTTTCCCCCCTTGTTGCTATTTTTATTGAACTTAAATACCTTTGATTTGCTTTCTGTTTGCGAACATCTGACCTTATGATCCAGTGTAATGGTTGCCAAAGAGACAATTGAAAGTTAGTCACAGGGTTGTCAAGTCGATCTATAAAACCAGTTCTACTGGAAAATGTCTTCTGAAAAATTCTTGCTAAAATTACGTACAGGCCCATACATGTTCGTGTATCTTCAAGGTGCCCACATTTGCAAAAATTGCAGAGTCAGGAAGCAACATCAGTACATGCGGGGGAACTTCTAAACTAATATAGGCTTGTGGCATTAACCACAGTTGCAGTTGAAGCACAAACGTTTCCAAAATAAGCCTTTCAAATTTCTAGTCAAAAAGCTATGATTCTTGTACAGATCTAGACAAATTACCTCCTCAAAGACAATTAGCCAATTTTTCAAAAGTTGCATCTTATTTTTGATGCCTCTATTTCTGAGTACTCTTCTTAAGACACTGATTTATCATTCCTGATAATCAGACCTTTGGTATTTAAAGCTGAGTATATGAAACTAGAGACCACTCTTGAAAACAAATTGTATAGTTACACTGATGGAATTTCAATGAAGCTTGATTCAGCTTTTTTCCGATTATGTGATTCACATTCTTGGCTTGTACAATAAGAATTTATCAAACTGATCAAAATGTTGCTCCAAAACATTTTTGCTCCATGTAAACCATAACTGAATATTGAAGTATTACACCCTGTTGAATATATCTGTACACATCGAATGGCTGAACATATTTATTGGTATTGTTTCAAAAGATTTGGTGAATGTAGTGCTGCTGACTGTTGTTGGATTGATAGCCCTGCAGATTGATGTCCTTTCCCCACAGAACAGCAGCATGTGTTATGCAGCATTATTTTTCAGCATGCAGAAGAGGTACAGGTGAAGTGTGAAGTGCAAGTTTGTCAACAGTATCCCGCAAATGTGTGTCAGAATTCTGGTCCAGAGATTAAAGGGTTATTTGGTCTCCCTGTTCATTTGGTTCTTGCCCTCCCAACAGAGGTAGCAGCAGTTCTCCTCTGCTTTTTTGTGATGTGAACATATGCACTAGGACAGGTGGGAGGGCCACATCGGAGTATAAAAATTGCATGGCGGGCCATGAATACTCACAAAATTGGGGGGTTGGGGTGCAAGAGGGGGTGAGGGCTCCGGCCGTGGGTGCAGGCTCTGGGGTGGGGCAGGGGGTGGGGGGTGGAAGGGCTCCAGCTGGGAGTGCAGGCTCTGGGGTGGGGCTGGGATTGAGGGGTTTGGAGGGCAGGAGGGGGATCAGGACTAAGGCAGGGGGTTGGGCCCGGGATGGAAGAGGGGGCTCAGGTGCAGGCAGGCTCTGGGAGGTGCTTACCTCAAGCAGCTCCTGGAAGCAGCAGCATGTCCCCCCTCTCGCTCCTATGAAGAGGCACGACCAGGTGGATCTGTGTGCTGCTCCATCTGCACGCGCCACCCTCGCAGCTACCAGAAGCAGCGGCATGCCCCCCTACAGCTCCTACGTGGAGGAGTGGCGCCGGCCATGTGGCTCTGCGTGCTTCCCCGTCTGCAGGTACCTCCCTTGCAGCTCCCATTCGCCGTGGTTCCTGGCCAGTGGGAGCTGCAGGGGTGGTATTTGGGGCGGGGGCAATGTGTGTAGGAGCTGGAGTGGGGAAATGCCACTGCTTCCAAGATCTGCGCAGCAAGACCCTGACCCCACTCCCCGGCGAGAGCTTGACGGCCAGATTAAAAGGCCTGATGGGCTGGATGTGGCCCACGGGCCGTAGTTTGCCCACTCCTGCACTTGGAAGTGGAGTAAATTATACATGGGCCACTAAACAGCTGTCATATAGTCATGGCTTGTTCATTACAGAACTGGGCTGGATTTAGTGACCTCATGGTGAAAAGTTCTCATTAACAATCTACTCATTGCTATTATTTTTAATGTATCAATACTATTTCAACCAATGGAAGGAAACTTTTTCAGAGGTATAGTGTATTTTTATCTGTATGCTCTGCCTTACTGATGTACCCTGTATTTTTTTTTTTACTGTACTATTGTTGACCTGCTATGTCAGACATGCCAACCCTCCCTTATTTTTGGTAATCTCTTGATTTTTTTTACATGTAATTATGAAATTACTATGTCAGCCTTAAATCTTTCAATTTTTCAAGTGTGCACACACGCATATATATATATTTTTTTAAATGTATGCCTGTCACTAACCACCACTCAGGTCCTACGAATATAGCAAATAGTATTGTGGCTGCTGTGGCACATGCCCAGACTGCACAGTGAGGGTCTGATAAGAGGCAAGCCATGATGGTTTAGAATGGGTTGGGGCACTGCTGAATTAACCGCTCAAACCACAGGCTGTGTGTTGGGCTCTAGCTGCCCCGTGTATACCCTGCTGGACTACGTTAATGTGCTGTATATACCTAGAGCATGCCAGGAGGGGCCGCCTGCAGCCGTGAGAGCACAACATGCAGCCTGTGCTGTGGCCCTACAGATAGTCACTGCAGCTTGTCTTCCATTAAACCCTTACCAGGGAGTCTGTAGGGGAAGAGAAGCCAGAGGGGTTGGAGGAGGCAATGACAGTAAGAGTAGGAGAGAGGGAACGTGACAGAGGAGAGAGAAGAGGAGGATCATCATCCTGGGAAGGAGGTCCAGGGCGAGGACTGACCAAGATAATTGAGGCTCTAAGTGGCATAGGCGGGCAGCTTTCCGCTTCCCTCTGCCTGCCTTTGACCATAGACATGGAAGGGATGGGGGAGGTCCTGGTTTCTTTAGGGGGAAGGGAAGGGAAGGGAGGTGGGAAGAGGTCCAAGCAACTTCCCTAATTTTTTTCCATAAACATCTCTAAAAGTCTCAGAGCAAAGTTGGCATCTCTGTTATGTTTTGATTATATCTGGATGTAATAAGCTGAATCTATAACATTTTTAAATGTAACCAAATTAAAAATAACATAAATTTCACACCCAGAAATGTCAAGAGACTGAGAATTTTCTTGCATAATTTGAAAACACAAAAAGTCACTTTTTTTTTTTGCATGAAATTTTGCATATGTGAATTTCAAATAGCTGGGTTTGATCAAACTTATACTCAAGAGTTTTGACAAAATTAAGTAGAGATGGTAGCACAGGGCTGGGAATAACGCTTTCTTACATCAATGGGGTGCCAAGGCTAAAAAATATTAGCAATTATGAGGTGCTCAGAATTTGCTAATGCTAGGTGTGTAAGTACCGATATAGATTTTCTTCAAACAACATTTTTTTAAGTTGCTTCTGTTTCCTAACTCAAAAATGTGAAAACACAAGTTAATTGGGGGAAAAAGCTGTTAGTTCTGTGTTTTTGCCAGCCCTAGTTTTGATCAACCATCATGTTGGTGCTACATCTCATAATACTGTGTTCGTTGTTTAGTAGAGTAGAGTCCTTGTGATAATACTTTGCCATCATCTCAATGTTTGTGTGACAGTTTAAGAATTGAGTAGTACAGCACTTGGATGTAGGGTCGCTGATAATACTGTTAATGTCCAATCAGCACAGCTTCCATAAGGGAAAATTGTCTCTCTCTAATGAGTTAGGTTTCTCTGAAGAACTCAGTGGCTTTTGGTCATAAAGGATTGAAGAAAATAAATACTAGGTAAAGGGCAAAGATCTGTGTGGATCTGAAAAATGGCTGATCAGTGTGATCTGCTCCTCTGAATGTGGATAAGTAAATGGGTTGAATGCCTGAGGCTGGGGTCACTACTGGGTTTGGTTTAATATATTAATGACTTGGAGGAAGTAGACAGTGAATGGGTGAAAACTTCAGGTGAAACAATATTTTGGTTTGCAAAGACTGAAGTTTAGGAAATTATCACATTAGGGGATTGAGTAGCAAGATGGCTGAGGTTAACCAAGGTAAAATGCAAGGTGAAGCCTGTTAGTATAACATTGTCTAAAGTGCTCATATCTGCCGGTAGACTCTGACTTCTGTTATTCTCCTGAGTGGAAAAAAAGAGAGTCAATCTGTGTTGGTCAGTGAAGGTATCTATCCATTGCATAGCCAAATTAGAATAAAATAATTTCTTGCATATGAAATGAGTAAAATAATGCAGAAGCTGTTGTGACATTTGGCAATGATTTGCCCTCATCTAATGAAATGTCTGCATGTTTGATCACAGCACTTTAATGATATAGTTACAAAGGCAAGGAAGATGGCTATAAGAATGTCAGGGCTACTTGTATCCAGTGATTCTATAGTGGGGTTGTTTAGTGTCTCAGGGACAGGAGTTAGGGACTTAATATATTAAACTATGCAAAGAACTGATGAGTCTCTCTTCTTAGTTACTAAAACCCTGTTGCATAGTATGAGATGACGCTATGAAATTAAAAGACAGGCTATTTAGATATAAAAGGTAATATTTCTTACAGTGTCTGTAAGAAAAAAAAAATCTGGAAACTGTATGATGCTTGCAGCAAGTCCTCTGTTTGTCATGCTATTTAGATTACAAGGTCTTTGGGATGCAGACCATCTCTCACAGTGGGTCTGTATAGTGCCTAACAGAAAGGGGCCCCTTATTGGGGCCTATAGACTTCATTGTAATACAAACAATAAGCAATACATTGAAGGGGGGAAGTGGGTAATTACATCATCCTTGTTTCTCAGTTGTGCTAGGCAAGTCAAAATTAATCAAACCTTATGCATCCAGTTGAAAGGTAGATTGTCTGCAGGACACAGTAAAAAATTTTCCTTCTACACGCAGTATTGCATAATTAAGCCAGATGCATCCTGCGGGGCAGAGAAGATGTTTGCTTCCACTAAAGCATCTAATGTTCTTTGCTGCTGGGGGCAGAACAACACACTTGCATCAATAGCTTCATTCAGTAGAACAATTACTAATGTTCCTGTGTGTTTTATAAATAAATATATACCATTTTAATGGGGGTGGGGGTGTCCATACGTTCTAGAAAATCTACCTCTGCAATTTTGTGAGAGCATAGCCTTTGTATTTGAACATTTTTGCAAGAGAACAGAGTGTGATAATGAGATGTGACTAGAGATTGCATTGCCATATTTGAATGATTTATTATGCATGTTCTTTCTTCATGATCTCTTGAAATTTAGCATTCCGAATATGTATGAAAATGCTTTGATAAATTGGTACACCAGGATGGGGCACACATGATCATGGCTTGGTGCTCCTTGTTATCATGAGACAACTCCATAGTAAACTCCCCAGGAAACCTTTAGTGCTTCAGCAAGGATACAGAGGACCCTTTTACCCCCAAGAAAAATACTTGTGAAGTAGACCTTCCTTTCTGTCACCTTGTCAAGTTACAATAAATCATTGCTCTGACAGTTACTCTTTTGCATGCTCTTAAGCAACTTCATAGGCAGTTACTGTTGCTTAACTCTTTGAAAATGTAGCTCTATGGTATATTACCCACTATATACATTATGCCATATTAATGTAGTTCCTGCCAGTCTCTGCTTAAATAGCTGTCTCAAGTTTCTTTAAATGTGAACGTGACTGTTTTTCCCTTCCCACCTCCCAGTCACTATGCGAAGGGAGATCTTTTCCCCAGTGGGGAATCTCATTGTCCAGCTGCCATATCTGTTTTGTACATTAGTTGTCAGTTGGCAGATTCAGCCAGACAGAATAAAGAAAACCACCTCTGGCGCAAGGATGCTGGGGAAGCACTGCCTTTCTCTGCACCAGTTTTTGTCCCTGAGGTTTGTGTAGAATCATGGCCTGCACTCCTTGAGAGTGAATGTATAGGCAATACATGTACAAGTAAGGGGGAAGTCTGTGAATCTGCTTGGGAACCTGCTTAGCCAGGTCCTGATGTCTCCAATCTTTGGGAGAAGATTTGTCTCAAAAGTACCACAGAACACTGCACAGTTCCATATTATTGCTAACTTCCGTTCTGAAGATATGCAGGGAAGTAAAAATGGGTCCGTATGAGGGGTATTGGCAGAGCTGTTTGCAGAATTGTCTGCCTGTATGCCTTATTCTATTTGAAGTCCTCTTACTTTCATGAACACTGAAGTTCACCCCCAAAATTAAAAACAAGTCTTCAAAGTGAGTTCAAGAACTTCTCTATATACCTCTCTGTATATACACTGCAGTCAGTCTCGTTCTTATTGACTGGGAGACCCATGACAGTTTGCTCATACTAGTGGGTAAACAAACAAATGATAAAACAATCCAGGATACTATCACAGAATAGTTTGGTTTTACTTCATAATAATCTAGCAAATATACTAGAATATACTTTCTTTAAAATGAATTTGTAGAGCACTACCAATGCCTTTTATAGTTATGAAAGCCCTAAGTAGCTTAGAATCTAGATCAGGGGTGGGCAAACTACAGCCCGGGGGCTGGATCTGGATTGCCGGCAGTTTTAAGCCGGCCTTGGAGCTCCCACTGGGGAGTGGGGTCTGGGGCTTGCCGCACTCCAGCTGGGGAGCAGGATTGGAGGGTGCTCCACGCTGCTTTCGGAAACGTAGGAGCCAAAGTGGGGACATAGCTGCTGCTTCTGGGAGCTGCTTGAGGTAAGCATTGCCTGGAGCCTGCACCCCGAGCCTCTCCCCGCACTCCAACCTCCTACCCCAGCCCTGATCCCCCTCTTACCCTCTGAATCCCTCGGTCCCAGCCCGGAGAGCCCTCCCCCTTCCCGCACCTTGAACTCTTCATTTCTGGCCCCACCCTGGAGTCTGCACCCCCAACCCCAATTTTGTGAGCATTCATGGCCCACCAAACAATTTCTATTCCAAGATGTGGCCCTTGGTCCAAAAGGTTTTCCCACCCCTGATCTAGATAGTAACTGATGAAGTCGTAGTTGTGAGACCTCATTACAGCACTTGTCTAGTACGTTTGCACTGAGGCTTGGCATGAGGCCACTGGGGTTTTGGTGAGAATGATCACATTTGTGGATTACAGAATTGAGAATTAGTGAGTTTCTACTCAGAGTATTAATAGGATTAAAATTTATCCTGTAGGTGGTTTTAATTTTTTTAAAAATAGGCCAGTAACATTACCAAGTGAAGGTGGTTCCAGGCTTGGACCTAAAGCACTGAAATGTACAACTTGTTCATTTTAAAGTAAAAACATCAGGTTTCTGGAAGGTGGAGAGAGGAAATGGGGACCACTTTGCCTTTTTTGACAGCTTCACAGCTGCAAGAGGAGAAGCCACAAAAGAGCGGAAATAGTTATAAGATGCAAGTGTGGATTAATTACAAACAGTTGCAGAAATGGAGAAAAACATCAGCAATATAATTGGTTGCATATTCAGATTCCAGATAAAGAAGTCCTTAAAGTTCTGGCTTGTTAAAACTCAAACCATCAAATTCTTAAATAGAGAGTATGATGTGCAGAATCTTAGTAGATAGTACAATCAACCATGTTCTGGGATTCTGTGTACACATCTGCTTTGATTTAATAGACTCTGTGGTATGACCAAGTATGTTTAACATTCCAGAATAATATCTTTGGTTTGATGAACGAATTTCCTGGAAAGATCACATGCAGTTTCCATGTTACCCAACAGAGTTCACAAATCTGTGAAGAACTTCAGCCGTATATCACTGGTACGTACTTTGTTGATGCCTAGAGATGTTAAAGTAATTGATTCAGTGGGAGTTATGACTTTAGTGTTGTTCAGCCTATACTTTTAGAGAGGTTTGATGTGCATAATATAATGCTTTACAATATCTAAAAAATTATCATACAAAATGGGTAGGAGCCCAGTGGAGAATGGGAAAATTTGTACATGAGAAACATGAATGATTTAATTTTATGTACTTTTTGGTCCTCTGAATTATCTCAGGAGTGCTTGCACAAGTTCTGTGTTACACTTATGGCTGAATTGCTTCTACTTGCTGTTAATTCTTATTTACATTTCATACCCAGTCCACTCCCCTGTGTGTTCAACACTTATATTTACTTTGCTTAAAGCTGAAATGACAAAGCAGGATAAATCCATGGCCTTTAAGGTGTCCTTGGCATAGAGAGAGAGATCTATTCTCAACGAAATATGGGATATTTTAGTTTTACAGTATTGTGTTACTCTTAATGGTAGTTGAAGAACTAATGTCCTGTAAATTGACACTGTATTTTCTTAAACACTGATCTACGCTTTCAGCTTACTAAGTGGTTTTGGATGCCTCTGTGTGGGTGTGGTTTCCTAATTTGAGCAACCTTAAACAGGCCTGATTTTCAGAGAACCAGTGTCAAAATGCCAGAATCACTACTCCATGTTAGATATTTATACAGTCAAAAGGCAGTGACCTAAAGTTTCTATCTTCATATGAATTTCTGTTCTTAACTACGTATGTTCTCTTTGGTAGAGGGAAGAATATCTGAAAAGGAACTAGAAAAACATGTGTCTAAGGATACTTTATGGTACATCTGTGGTCCACCTCCAATGATAGAATCTATATCCAAACTACTAGAAAACTTTGGTGTTTCTACAGACTGCATTTACTTTGAAAAGTGGTGGTAGCAACAGCTACTTAGCAGAAAATAAAAACTGAAAACTAATCTATGTATTTTGATAGATAAAAAGTGCCTGAAATGCACAGAAGATGGACTCTACTATGACCTCACTGACTGCAAGATTTCACTTTAGGCACATGAAATCTTCTTGTATCTAGTATCAATTCTTAAATTATCCTATAATGCACTCTGATTTGGGTCATTATTGTTTTATTGCTTTTGAAAAAAAGCATAATGTATTTTATATTAAAGACATGAGCCATTTGATTTTTGTATTTCACTCATTTGCTATTGATTGATTTGTGTAGTACTTTTTTTTTGTTAATTAGGCAGCTTTTTAAACATTCAAATACTATTTTCATTACAATTATAACTTGCAATTAACTAAATTTGTAAAAATGACCAGATGTAGTCTGTAATGTTTTAATTCAGACCCTAATTTTGTAAGCTAAGCAAGGCCAGACTGGGTCACTAGTTGGTGAGGGTCTCATCTCCCAGCTTTGCAGATATTGACAATACCAATATTGGCACAATTCCTAGAGTCCTATTTAGATACCGCAGCCTGATAAGGGTGCTGTTTTCCTGAGACAACTCTTCTTCGAATGAGATTTAAAATAGTTCTTGACCACTTCCAGGTATTAAAGATCTTATAATTATATTCAAAAGACTTGAGCAGTCTCACCTTTTCTTGGGCTAATTCTAAATTACATTCTGCTTACCTAAACTTTCTTTTATTTAATGGGCTAATTTACCCATTCACTTTCTGTTGTACAAGGGAAAAACCCATTTAGAAGGACTTCTGTATGCCACTGCCAACTGTGTTGGTGGTAAGTTAAATGATCATTATACTCTGGTATGAGTATAGTTTGTAATTATGTGAAACGTTTTGAGGCCAACAAAGTGCTAAATAAATTGCATAATACAGTAGAATGTCAGAGTTATGAACTGATCAGTCAACCACACACCTCATTTGGAACCAGAAGAATCAAGCAGCAGCAGAGACAAAAGAGTGCCAAATACAGTACAGTACTGTGTTAAATGTAATTACTAAAAAAAAAACTAAAGGGAAAGCAGCATTTTTCTTCTGTACAGTAAAGTTTTAGAGCTGTACGAAGTCAATGTTCAGGTCTTTTGAAAGACCAACCACAATGTTTTGGTCAGAGTTATGACCATTTCAGAGTTATGAACAATCTCCGTTCAGGCCCAAGGCGTTCATAACTCTACTGTAGTATGATTTGTTAAGATACTTAAACATGCATGTGATTTGTTTGTTGAAGACTTTTCTCTTTCCTAAGATTGATAATGAGCTTACTGATTTTCTCAGCATCCATGCAGAAGAGAGGATTCCTGATCCGAGGAAGATCACCCCGGAAGGATTCAAATCATCTTAAAGCTTTTTTCACTCTGGGCCTCAAAGACTGAGAAGAAGTCTCACTTACTGCTACTTAAAGCATAGAGTTAATAGGAGCAGTGTAAGCTTACCTTCCAACAGGAGCGATTCCAAATTATAGTGACTCTCATTGACTGACTTAAAGCTCACTTAGACACCTCCCCCTACCAAGCCTGACAGTTGGTGGCTCACCTACAAATTTAGGAAGCTTCCTACTTCCAAATTCCATGGGAAGCACAGCTACATATAAACCACTTAGAGCTTAGTGCCATCCACTTGGCATTCAAAGCCTTCCTACCTCCATCCCAGATAGCCACAAGCCAGGCTGCTGACAGACAGCGCATTATGTTAGGAGACAGGAAGGACCAGGTTCTCTCTGCTCTGCCAGAAGCCCAGTTGGCTCTGGTCTTGGTGTATTTACCACCAGATCACACCACTGCTCCTGCATCTGCCAGACCGTCAGAACTCGCTAGCAGATCACTTCACCAGACAGGTCTCAGACAACACTGAGTGGTTGATCAAGAACCCAGTGCTACAGGGAGTCTTTCACAAACAGAGCTCTAGACCTATTTATTTGCCACAATAAGAAATGCCAAGTGTTCCGCTTGAGCGGGGAGCTCCAGTCCAAGCTCACGGTCAGACACTTTTCTCATCCCCTGGATACTAGGATTGAGGTATTCCTGCTCCCCGATCTCCATGATACTTAGGGACTTGAGAAAACTAATGCAAGAGGCAGGGTTGATTATTGAGACATCTGGCCAGCAGTTCTCATATTTCGATCTGATGAACCTCTCAACACGTTGCCTCAGTGGTTCTCAACCTTTCCGGACTACTGTACCTCTTTCAGGAGTCTGAGGCAGGGCTCAAGCCCAAGCCCTGCCACCTGGGGCTGAAGCATGTAACTTAGCTTCATGGGTCCCAGGCAGTTGCCACCCCGTAACACCAGCCCTGCACTTGCAACACCCCTAAACTCATCCCGCAACTTCCCTGGGGGTCACAACCTCCAGGTTGAGAAACACTGATTTAGAGTTAATGTACCCCCTGGAAGACCTCTGCATACCCCCAGGGGTACATGTATCCCTGGTTGAGAAACACTTTTATGTGCTCTGCCTGACAGACCCTACACCCAGACCCAGCTTTTTACATTTGACTGCCTAGATGCTTGGCTGGATGATATCACCCAAAAGAGTCTGTTCACCTAAAGTTCAGAACATTGTGCAGCAAAGCAGGAAACCCTCAGCTGGAATGACTTATAAAGCTAAGTGGAAGAGTTTTCTATGTGAGCATCTCAGCATCCATTTCTTTCACACCAGTTTCAGCACTATTGGCCTATTTGCTATCTCTGAAGCAATCTGGACTTTCTGTAAGCGACAGAAGTATTCATTCAATGGTAATAGCTGTGCATTACCCTCCTACCCAGTGCCACATATTTTCTCATCCTAAAGGGCCGGATTCTTTAAGGGATCTATTCATGTTTTTCCTCCAGGCAGAAGCCTCCCCCCCCCCCCTTGAACCTCAATATCATAGTAACAGTATTGAGGAGTCCTCAATTTCAGCTATTAGCAACCTATTCCCTTTACCTCTTATTGATGAAAATTGCCTTTTTAGTAGCCATTACATCAATTTTAGGGATAGAGGAGATTCAGGCCTTCATGGCAGGTTCCCCTTATAAGGATCAGGTTACTTTCAGGCCTCAGCCCAAGCTCCTGGCCAAAGTGGTTGCAACGTTCCACATGAACGGCGGATGGAAAATTCGTTACTGATTTCTCTCCCAGTCCATTACTAGCAGGCTGTAGGGACCAGTAAGGAGAAATAGTAGGATACTACTGTTTACACGTGGATCATCTTATTTCCAAAGAATGCGACACAATAATAAAGAGCTAGCTGGTAGTGTATTGATATGGGGCCATCTAGCAACCTTAGCAATTTCCTGTGCGGTAGTTGCTCTTTGGGTTCAGGTTGCTGCCCAAGAGCATTAGGTTTTATATTGTCACCTGTCATTGTAATAACTGGTTCCTGTAGCTCCTGTTGCTTTTCCTGGAGCCAAATATGGTTCTCTGATGCACTATTTTATACTTCTGCCAGCACCATCCCTATCTAACAGCACCCACGAATGGGGGTTTCCTACTGCCCCTAACAACAGTGGGGCCCCTGGAAAAATGAACCACACCACCTCCCAGCACTCTGGGAGAAGGGATTAGAACTATTTGCTTTCCATGGGTCAGGGCTGTGGGAAGGCGTCAGGTGTGCGGTTTGCATTTGACAGCCGGCATTCCCACAGACAGCAAATGTAAGTTCAAAGGGGTCCATGTGGCAGCCTGATATTGCTGTTTTAAAGAAAAAGTGTCTGGTTTGCTCACACCAGAAGTGCAGAGGGAACAAAGCAGTTGTCCACATAAATAAATGTCAGGATCTGTTGTGTTAAAGAGATCAGAACTAGCGTTTCAAGGCTTAGTTTGGAGGGAAGCCATCATCTTCCTGAAAAGTGAGATTCTGTGCCATTGGCCGTGCTAGAGCCCTACGGAAGAGGCCAGAAACCAGTTTCCAGTATGCTTTCCATTTCCCAATTAAAAGTCAGTCTTTAAACATGGATTCCCATTGACTCTTAAGCTATTAAACCAGTTTACACTATCACAAATATCATCCCTTTCACACCCTGCTCTCTCAAACGTAAACATTAACAGAAAGTTAAACGAAGATGGCCACTTAACAAATGACATTTCATATCCTTTTGTTTTTGTAATTATCACCTCCCCAGCACCTCTGGCATCCCATGTTACATGCAGATTGAGACAGGGAAAAGGACATGTCTTGTTTATTGTAAATGGTTATATACAGCTGAAGTATTACAAAAATAATTTCAGCAACATGACCATCTGCACTAATAGGCTCAGAACTAACAGATGTAATTCAAAAAATAATCAGATTCATAATACATGTTTTCTTTCCTTGTGACCTTTTAGCCTGTTGGTGAACGCACAGGTTTCCTTTGATTACCCTGAGCACAGAACATCTTAAATTCATACACAACATGGCTGTTCAAATTCTGACCTACCTGGAAAATTTTCTTGTGGTCCAAAAATCCCCATGTAATTGCTACACTAAATTATGTTCTTTAGACTGGCAAATTGCCAGCACTACTTTGATGGGTCTTGCGCTTTCTCTTTTTGGGGAGGGTTCAGGGCACCATTTCTTGCCCAGTATAAACTGCCCCACTAGTGTCCTAGAGGAGGGGAGTGGAGAGGGAGGGACCCAGGCCTGCTCTCTACTCTGGGTCCCAGCCCAGGGGGCCTTAGGGATAATGGTAAACTGCTTGAACTAGCAGTTCCTTCCCCTGGGCTTCTTCTTTCTCCTGCCCACCCTCTGCACAAACCAGGTGTCCCTTTACCTAGGGTCTTGGTCTTCTTAGCCCACCGCAACATTTCTCCGAACTCTCCTCTGCTTCCCTCCAAACTGCTCTCTGCTCCAACTCCACTCCACTCTGCTTCAACTCCTTCCCTTGTCTGATTGGAGTAGGGGGGTTTTATCAGGTGACTGGCTTCAGGTGCTTTAATTAATATATAGCAAACTTTCTTCCCTCTACGGGGAATAAGGCTCCCTTCTAACACTCTCCTGCTGCCCTCTGGCCATGCTGTATCACAAGGCTCATCACTAACTAGTTGTCTGTGGTGATTGTTTACTTATGAAGAGTTTGGCATCTTTCTTCTGCATCTTAATAGTCTAATAGTGAAACACCAGCATTTTCAAACCACATAGTAATTTATAATTCATTTGCTCTGAAGCCATCTTAATGGAAGAATTATTCGTGCAGCATACAGACATTCAGGCCAGTAGCAAAAGTGTTTATTTAGCCTATAGTGATAGGAAACACGAAGAAACCTCTGCTCTTTAAAGGGCACACATTTAAAGAGAAACAACAATCATTCTGCTGATTGTGTTGAAGAACCATAGCATTTCATTTTGGAAAAGTGTTCTTCAAGCTTTGTGTGGTAAACAGGGATGGGCTGTTACTAGAAAAAGTGAGACACTTGAAAAAAAAAACACAATTTTGATGAGCTACAGCTCACTTCATCCAATGAAGTGAGCTGTAGCTCATGAAAGCTTATGCTCAAATAAATTTGTTCATCTCTAAGGTGCCACAAGTACTCCTTTTCTTTTTGCGAAGACAGACTAACACGGCTACTACTCTGAAACCTGACAATTTTGATGAATTCTTATATCTTTTTAAAAAATGGTTTTCAAGGTACCTTGTGTTGGTACTATTATTAAATTAAATCTATTCCTAATTCCCTTTGTATCAATCACCATGAGCTCATTTAGTATTGTGGGTGTGATGAGATACTCTTATAGGCCTTCCATTAATTAACTAGAAAATGTTTTATGGCTAGTTACCATTAGCACATCACAGATATCCACTGCCTTCGCTAACGGAGTTTTAGAACAAATAAAAGAAAGCTCTTAAATTGTGAAGACTTTTTCCTCATATGGATGAAGTGCTGAACATGGTAACTGACTCCAGTCAACAGTATAGGTACACTGCTGGTGCTGACAATTTTTGCACTGGTAGTCAGCCCCACTTAAATGAGACTCATGTCACCATTAGCAGGCTGGACCTAAATGAATTAAACTGTGGGTAAAAGCTGTAGAAAGTTTGCTGGTTTAATAAAGGTACATTTAATGCTAAAATAGTCACATCAGACCTGCGCATCACTGGCATGGTGTGGTATTGGCACACCCTTTGGCTGAGCTTTCACTGCGCCAAGCACACACAGACCAGGATTTAACTCACCTGGAAGCCCTTTCCTCACTGTGCAATCAGGGCTCTTTGTTGTGATGTCAGCCCTCTACAAGGCATACAGCTCACCCTCTGGCATGGAGCAAGTCCCTGGGTTGCTCAACCTTGGTCTTCCCTTGGCTTCTTGTTCAAGACATAGGCATAACAGGTAGCAGACAGGCCTGTCCCACTGAGTACTAGAATCTGTTGACCACAGCAAGGTAATTCTCTGTCCCAGCTAGCTCTGGCTTGAGGATGGTGCGGGGAGGGGTAGGAAAGGGGACTAGCTACTCTCCCTGCCTCTTGCCTCTGAGAACCAAATTGGTTTGTGGGAGAACTATCTGAAGGGGGGACACTACTGTAAAGCTGGGTGCTTGTAGTTGGTTATGTTCCTCTGGCTGAGAAGCAAACTGGAGCTCTTGTTCCTACAATGCACAAAGCAACAGAGAGACCTTATCCCCTGCAGCTGGAAGCCAACTCCCTTATCTTGCCCCAAATACCATGCTTGTTTGGATTGGATACCCGTGTCTGGGCAGTCCCAGCCATTTGCAGGCTAGACTGAGTATGATTGGTTGTGTAGGCATGTCAGTCAAACTCCTCACCTAGCAATTCCTTTTCTCTGGCCCAGCAGCTCCCATTGTCCAGATTTCAAGCACAGCACCTGGGCAGTCACTTTCACGTTCTTTGCCTCTGTCCTGCTCTCTTTCGAGTCTCTGAATGGCAAGGAGAGCTAACACTGACTAAATTAAACAATTGCATGATCTTATCATTGGAACCTTGCTCTCTCTCCCCCTTTCTCCACCCCCCATCACAGCCACCCTTGGGACAGTGAATGAGAGTTTTCAAAGTCAATTATGGGATTTACCCAAACAGGTCCTGTTCATTTCAGTGGAATGTGTGTGGATAAAGCCCTACTTGCCTTTGAAAATGTCAACCATTGCACTTGGGTACTGGTAAGTAATAAAAATCTGTGACTATGAGGTGTCTTGGAGTGGAAATCATTGCCAAAATTGGCCCTCTGAATATTTCAGGATTTGGAAATAGTACACACAAACTGCTAGGGTGTGAAGAGGTCAAATGCTCCCAGAGAAAGGGTTTTTAAATTTTCAGTAATTATAACCCAATAAAAGAATAGAGAACTGTTTTTTCTAATCGTCACTGAACCTGCAAGTGACTGAAAAGTACATCAATTGAAAAAAAATGTATTGTACCTTCTGGGGCAATATCTCCTCAATCTTGTCTACATGGAGGAAGTGGCATCAGTTTAACTGCAGGTATAATTTTAAGTCAATATAGTTAAAGTGGTACAAACACTTTGTGGTTTCAAAGCGGTTTATTGCAGTTTAGATTAAACAGATTCCTAATTGATTTAACATAGACCACATTAGCCTAGTTTAAATTGAAATTAAACAGGAGTTTAATTAAATCAGTTTTAAATCACACCTTTAATCTGGTACAAGGGTTTAAACTCAGATCCTTATGGATATTTAGGCTCCTAACTTCCATTAAAATCAATGAAAGTTAGGAGCCTAAATATCTCTGAGGATCTAAACCTTAATAGCCTCTCCTTATTTCTTTCAAATAAGGGCCAGTGAACTAGTTAACCAGATTTGTAACATCAGCAATTAATGCTAATGGAATATTGCTTAAACCACCCACCAGCATGACTGATCATGCTTATTTCTAGGCCAAGCTAATGGCAAGAGTGTAAAATAAGATGCCTCCCACTCACATTTGTTTCTTCTTTTAGTTTTGTAAACGTTTGGCATCCAATTAGAGCAAAGTACATCATAATGTGCAACCAAACAAATGTTTTCCAGTGGAAATTCACTATTTAACATACATGGCCATGATATCATAACTATTTTCCTAGAACGCTGGTTGACGTAATTTTTTAATTCAGAGAAACTTAATAAGACACAGGTTGCATTTTAAGGACCAGCTTTATACTCAGTGAAAAGATACTGTGCCAATAAAATCTGCAAACAAATTTTGCTAACTATCCAGAGCACAAAGAAAAGGAGTACTTGTGGCACCTTAGAGACTAACAAATTTATTTGAGCATAAGCTTTCGTGAGCTACAGCTCACTTCATCGGATAATAAATGAAGGAATGTTTAGGGTATGGGAACAAACCTTTGCCTCAGGGTACAGAATGAACTCACTGTAAAGTCCCATAAGGTATTAAAATTATTTACAGTCCTGTTTTTTTAATATTCCATTAAAATAAATACTTTTCCATTACTATGGGGAAAAAATACTAACGTTTTCTGTGCATGAAATGGAGTGATTTAAATCTAGCCGTGATTATCCAAATTACATGGGCATTTGAAGTTGTATGATTATTTTCTCCCTGCAGTGTTCGGCAAATTGCATTATTGCTTTTAGATGTGGACTGTAGTTTAAAAAAATAGCTTGAACATGCATGGTGTGCACTTAGAAAACATTTTATTGAGTCAAAATACTGTGCAAAGAAAGACTAATGAGAATTACCAGGCACAAATCAGCCTATGGGAAAAACTACATTGAACATAAGAACAGTCATATCGTGTCAGACCAATGGTCCATCTAGCCCAGTATCCTGTCCTCCAACAGTGGCCAATGCCAGGTACTTCAGAGGGAATGAACAGAACAGGTTATCATCAAGTGATCCATCCACTATTGCCCATTCTTAGCATCTGGCAAACAGAGGCCAGGGACACTTCAGAGCATGGTTTTGCATCCCTGCCCATCCTGGGGTAATAGCTATTGATGGACCTATCCTCCATGGACTTAGCTTGTTCTTCTTTGAATCCTGTTATAGTCTTGGCCTTCACAACATCCTCTGGCAAAGAGTTCCACAGGTTGACTGTGTGTTGCATGAAGAAATACTTCCTTTTGTTTGTTTTAAACTTACTGCCTATTAATTTCATTTGGTGACCCTTAGTTCTTGTGTTATGAGAAATAACACTTCCTTATTTACTTTCTCCATACCAGTCACGATTTTATAGACTTCTATCATATCCACCCCTTAGTTGTCTCTTTTCCGAAATGAAAAGTCCCTGTTTTATTAATCTCTCCTCATATGGAAGCTGTTCCATACCCCTAATTAATTTGTTGCCCTTTTCTGTACCTTTTCCAATTCAAATATATCTTCTTTTTTTGAGATATGAGGCAACCAGATCTGCACACAGTATTCAAGATGTGGGCATACCATAGATTTATATAGAAGTGATATATTTTCTGTCTTATTATTTATCCCTTTTCCTAATGATTCCCAACATTCTGTTAGCATTTTTCACTGCCGCTGCATATTGAGTGAATGTTTATAGAGAACTAGCCACAATGACTCCAAAATCTCTTTCTTGAGTGCTAAGAGCTTATTTAGACCCCATCATTTTATATGTATAGTTGGGATTATGTTTTCCAGTGCGCATTACTTTGCATTATCAACATTGAATTTAATCTGCCATTTTGTTGCCCAGTCACTGAGTTTTGTGAGATCCCTTTGTAACTCTTCACAGTCTGCTCTGGACATAACTATCTTGAGTAGTTTTGTATCATCTGCAAATTTTGCAACCTCACTGTTTACCTCTTTTTCCAGCTTATTTATGAATATGTTGAACAGTATTGGTCCCAGTACAGACCCCTAGGGGATACCACTATTTACCTCTCTCCATTCTGAAAACTGACCGTTTATTTCTATCCTTCATTTCCTATTTTTTAACCAGTTAGTAATCCATGAGAGAACCTTCCCTCTTATCCTATGACAGTTTACTTTACTTAAGAGCCTTTGGTGAGAGACCTTGTCAAAGTCTTTCTGAAAATCTAAGTACACTGTATCCACTGAATCATCCTTATCCACATGCTTGTTGACTCCCTCAGAGAATTCTAGTAGATTGGGGAAGCATGATTTTCCTTTACTAAAACCATGTTGACTCTTCCCCAACAAACTGTGTTCATCTATGTGTCTGTTAATTCTGTTCTTTACTATAGTTTCAACCAATTTGCCTGGTACTGAAGTTAGGCTTACTGACCTGTAATTGCTGGGATCACCTTTGGAGCTTTTAAAAATTGGCATCACATTAGCTAGTCATCTGGTACAGAAGCTGATTTAAATGATAGGTTACAGATCACAGTTGTTAGTTCTGCAATTTCACATGTGAGTACCTTCCGAACTCTTGGGTGAATATCATCTGCTCCTGGTGACTTATTGCTGTTTAGTTTATCAATTTGTTCCAAACCCTCCTCTAATGACACCTCAATCTGAGACAG
Organism: Lepidochelys olivacea; assembly: GCF_965140295.1. Classification (NCBI taxonomy): domain Eukaryota; kingdom Metazoa; phylum Chordata; order Testudines; family Cheloniidae; genus Lepidochelys; species Lepidochelys olivacea. The sequence continues at coordinate 205,346,697 of NC_140412.1, read as the reverse complement.
TTCCTCAGATTTGCCACCCAAAAAGCATGATTCAGGTTTGGGAATCCCCCTCACATCTTCAGCTGTGAAGATGGATTCAAAGAATTCATTTAGTTACTCTGTAATGGCTTTATTTTCCTTGAGTGCTCGTTTAGCTTCTCGATTGTCCAGTGGCCCCACTCGTTGTTTAGTGGGCTTCCTGCTTCTGATGTACTTAAAAATGTTTTGCCATTATTTTTTGAGTCTTTGGCTAGCTGTTCTTCAAATTATTTTTTGGCCTTCCTAATTATATTTTTACACTTCACTTGCCAGAGTTTATGCTCCTTTCTATTTTCCTCAGTAGGATTTAACTCCCACTTTTTAAAGGATGCCTTTTCCCTCTCTCACTGCTGCTTTTACTTTGATGTTTAGCCATGGTGGCACTTTTTTGGTCCTCTTACTATGGTTTTTAATTTGGGGTATATATTTAAATCAAGCTTCCATTATGGTGTCTTTAAAAAGTTTCCATGCAGCTTGTAGGGATTTCACTTTTGGCACTGTACCTTTTAATTTCTATTTAACGAACTTCCTCATTTCTGTGTAGTTCCCCTTTCTGAAACTAAACGCTACCATGGTGGGCTGCTTTGGTGTCCCCCAACCCCAAAGGGATGTTAAATTTTATTATGTTATGGACACTATTACCAAGTGGTTCATCTATATTCAGCTATATCCTGTTGACCAGATCCTGTGCTCCACTTCAGATTAAATCAAGAGTTGTCTCTCCTCTTGTGAGTTCCAGGACTAGCTGCTCAAAGAAGCAGTCATTTAAGGTGTCAAGAAACTTTATTGTTTATGGAATTACTTTGTTTACAGAAAATGAAAAACAGAAGGTATTTTTTAAAAACACCACGCAGGACTGCCTAACTAATTATAAACTGGGACTCTTTGCTTATTAAGAAAAGAAAAGCTACTACATGTTACATTTTTAAGCTGACTAAAACTGTTTAAGAGTATATTCAAATATGATCTAAAAAAACTGTTACACGTACATTTTACTGTAAAGATTTTAATATACCTCCAAACATGAAAATGTTGACCATTTTACATCATAAAGTTTGTATGTCAGCTGAAAAACATGGTTACCTGTTGTAAAAGAAAGGTTTAGTCATCAGGTTGTATTCTTGAGGGTCATTTGGTAGCTTTCACTGACATTTGCCTGGTAGCTATTTGATTTAAAAAAAACCCCATCTTTCATGTGACACACACTACTCCAGTTGATAAACGATGAAAAGTCACATAATAGCAGTGCTAGCAGATGGTGAGCGTATCCACTGTTAGTGAATATGTACAATTAATGAGTTACATTTTACGTGCAGTTTTCATTTTCTTTTCTATTTCTTGAAACCCCAGCAAGGATTGCCAAAGGACTGATTAGCAACCTAAAAATCCAGAACACCAAAATGAGAGAATAGGGAATCTTAGGCATTATGTTAGAGCCATCTGCTTAACACACAACACGCATTCATCAAGAGGTTTGTTTCCCCATCAGGTTCCCGTTATGTACCTACAATATTTGTGGTCTGTTTATTGCTTTATATATCTGCAAGAGTAAACTAAATTCAAGAGAATAGCAGTGAGTAGATACGTTATTGAAGATAAATACAGCTACAGCCACTTTATCAAACTTCCCAGTTCCAGCCTCTGTAAGCCTCAATACCATTTTCTTGACAACACAACAGGGCAGGGTGCAATAACTGTTTCAGCAATGATACTTTGATAAAATTATTACATAAGGAAATTGACTAAAAATGCTTCTCCTAAACTAATATGAAATACTGAATACAAACCTGTTTTTGTTAAAACAGCACAGAGCAGTTTAAATGTCAGTGGTTTTTCTTGAGTCACAGAACAAGCCTGACTATGTTTTCATTCCCAGCTTGGTAATCACAATACATTTCATCTGTACCTTTAGAAACTAAGGGCAGTAGAGCCAGTCCCATTCTCAGTAAAGTCAATGGAAATTTTGCCATTAACTAATGTGGGAACAAAAGCGGGCCCTACAGTTAGTTGGAACTTTTAGATGCCTGTGTATGTTAATTGGAGAGAATAAAATTGTATAGGGCAGGTACAAAGCCAAATTAAAAGTTGTATTAAGCAATGAAGCTAGTGAGGATGATTAGCAAAACTTGTCCTTTAGTTTGGCAAAAGATCTGCAACTCTTTCAATAATCTCGAGATGCAGGTGATTAATTGCAGGAAGCATCCATGGCTCCAGCCCCATTGTCCCCATCCCAACTGTCAGTTATTAGAACACAGCTTCCTTCATGCATGATCTGGTTCTCACAGTTGTCCAATGCATCATTGTGACTCAAGCACACTTCCACTTCTTTTTGATCAGTATCATGACTTGGATGCCATTTTTCTTCTGATTCCTCATTGCCATGGATCGATGTGTCTTTGTCCTCTCGTATCTCAGATGCCTTGTCTGAGACGCTATCCAGCTGGTCATTCAAGACTGGTTTGCAGTTCCCAACATTTTCAATTGTTGACAGTTGTGCTTCTAAATTTCTTGTGTTCTCTATAACTTCACACTCTGGTTTTTCTTCTGCTGTTTGTTTCTCCCTCGAACTTAGTTTAGCCTTGATTGATTTCTTCGTTTGTTTGTTGTGCATCTCTTCTTTGGAGAACCTCCAGTGAAACTATAAATAAAAGATTTGAAAGTTAAAGGTCACTTTAAACAAAAATAAAAACTCAAGTAGAAATTTGCTTTCTGAAATAATAATGGTTGATCTGGCCAAAGGATCCAACCTCAAAATATATATTGTATATGAGTACCCAGACTACTTAAAATTGTTACATTTGTAGCTATTAGACACATGTAGATACAAAGCTTCTGTTCCTTTCTCTGTCTCTACTGCTTTGTATGCTTAGTAAGTTTCTTGATGAAGGATATTTCAGTGCTGAGGTAATAACCCACAGCATCCTGGCAGACATTCCAAACTGTTCTGAAAGCAAGAAAATGGAAAGCTGTGCTAATGTAGACAAACAGAGGAAGAGATCCTGGAATATTATTCCAGTTTTTCAACAAGTTAGCAGTAGAAGTAACAAAGCCTGACTGAGAACACAAGCTCACACATTCACTAAGCGTGTGAAGACAGCAACTCAGAAAAATTAGAAATTCAGCTTTTAAGGTGGAATCCCACTGCTTGTTTTATGACTATTTATCCTCTCTCTCAGATACGTGTAAGTGTGTATATAAAGTGTGCTATGTACACATTGATATAAAACCAAAATGTGAAAGAGCTGAGCAAGAACAGTTGTATAAGAAAATCATTCAAGTATTGTCTATCACATAGAAAAGTACTGTACTTCTATCCTATGTACTGTTTGGAGTCTGCCACAAAATAACTCTAAAGGGTATTCTTTTTCAGAAGCCCACAGTTCCCACAAGACCAGCATTTGCAAGATTAAACCAACATTTTGAAACTTTCAGGAACTTTTCCAAGTCAGTTTGTGGACTAAAAAATTCCAAATGTATAATCTGAGCTGCTTGTGCTAAGCCATACATACAGTGCAGAATCCAGAAGTGATTTTACAGTACAATGTTTTAAACACTGAGCATTTAAAAGACCAAGTGATAAACAGTGCAAGTAAGTAGCAAAACATCCTGAGCCATTTGTACAAAAGTTTCTGGGGGAGAATGCACAAGGCCACCTCATACAACACACACCACAAGACTCATCTTGACCACCATTTTGGATGATCTGTGTTGACTAATGCTGAAGGCTCTATTTTGACTAGCAATAAAAGTAACTATGGTTTCTTGAAATGTTGATGCAATAGTCATAGAATTAAAATCAGAAGGGACCACCAGATTGTCTAGTCTGTCCTCCAATATATCACAGGCCACCAAAACCACCTACCACTCACACACTGAACTCAACAACTGAAATTAGATCAAGGTATAGCCCTCAGGAGACTATTGCGTGCCACAGGCAAAGAATAGGAGAGACTGAGGTGCACCGATGCCCAAGGCCCCTGCAAGGGCAGGAAATTGATTGAGAGGTACCCAGATGAACCTGGCAGGCAACTTGGACCACATGCTGCAAAGGAAGATGAAACCACCCCAAGACCACTGGATGATCAGTTGAACATGAGCTCCCAGTGTGATGCTGTGGCCAAAAGAGCTAATGCGATCCTGGGATGCATAAACAGGGGAATCTCGAGTAAGAGGAGAGAGGTTACTTTACATCTGTATTTGACACTTGTGCACCCACTGCTGGAATATTGTTACTCTTCGGGGGATTCTGCGGGACTGTGCACCCGCAGAAAACACCCTCCCCCTGCAGATTTCCTGCTTTTCCCTGCAGAAAACGGCAGGGAAGCTGCGCTTGGGAGAAGGGGGGGCGATCATGTGTGCATTTTTTTGCGGGGGGTTAGCCCCCCAGACAGAGCTGAGGCATGGGCGGGGGAGCACACGGGGTTACATTTCTGCAAACGTAGAGCTGCCCAGCTCGGAGGCTGCATCTCGGGCTCCGCTGACTCTGCATGCAGCCTCCTGGCGCCAGTCGTGCTCCCCGTCTGTGTGCTGGGAGCCTTCCTGTTTTCTGTGGAACAATGAGTGCCCGCAGCGGGGCTGGGTAATGGTGGGAAATGAGGGAAGGGGGCTAAGGGGAAGGAAGGAGTGGAACAGGGCCGGGAGAGGGCAATGTGGGAGTGAAGGGAGGGGGAGGGAGAAGAAAAGGGAATAGGGGAATCATGGCGGGGAAGTGGGAGCCTAACATGCTTGTCCCCTTGGCAGCAGCTGGGGCTCCCCCGTTAAGCAGGCCCATCAAACTCTCACCCTGACAAGCCGTACCCCCCGCTACACCTGCACCCCTCTGACAAGGCCCTCACCCCACTAAGCCCCAACCAGCTGCACCTGGACCCCAACACCCAGACCACCCCGCACTGAGTCCCCATCCCCCGCCAAGCCCCATCTCCCCACACTCAGACCCCACCCCCGCTGAACCCAACCACGGTCACCTGAACCTCCTGCAGAGTCCCATTGTCCCTGCACCCGGAACCCCCCAATGAGCCCCTGTGCAGCCAGATCACCCATTGAGCCGCCCACACCCAGACTGCCCCACACAGAAACCTCTCACCCCACACCTGGATCCCCCCACACTAAGCCTCTCCACACTTGGATCCTGCTGGGATGAGTCTGCCCAGCCACACCTGGCACAGGGGGCATGACCCCAGGGTGCTTCTGGAGCAGGCCCAGCCCTTGCACTGTGTCAGGGTCAGGTGCAGCCTCACTGCTGAGTCCTTGTACTGGGGGAGGTGGTGATCTCCCACCTCAGTGCAGCCAGTGGCCTGTGCTGCCATGCTGGAGCCACATTTATTTACTGACAAATAAAACTTGCAGAATTTTAAAATGTTGTGCACATAATTTTTAACTTTTTGGCAAAGAATTCGCTTAGGAGTAATATTGTGTCCAGTATTAATGCCCACAATTCAAGAAGGATGTTGATAAATTGGAGAGGGTTCAAAAAAGAGCCACAAGAATGATTAAATGATTAGAAAACAGGCCTTATGGTGATAGCGTCAAAGCGCTCGGTCTATTTAGCTTAACAAAGAGAAGATTAAGGGGTGACTTGATTACAGCCATAAGTACCTATATGGGGAACAAATATTTAATAATGGGCTCAGCTGCCTAACAGAGAAAGGCATAACACATCCAAGCGATGGAAGTTGGAGCTAGACAAATTCAGACAGGAAATAAGGTGTAAATTTTTAATGGCAAGAGTAATTAACCACTGGAATCATGTACCAAGGGTTGTGGTGGATTCTCCATCACTGACAGTTTTTTTTTACTCAAGAACGGATGCTCCTCTAAACGACATGCTCTCAGAATTATTTTGGGGCAGTTCTGAGGCCTGTAGTAAACAGGAGGACAGACTAGATCAGGGGTCGGCAACCTTTCAGAAGCAGTGTGCTGAGTCTTCATTTATTCACTTTAATTTAAGGTTTCGCGTGCCAGCAATACATTTTAACGTTTTTAGACGGTCTCTCTCTATAAGTCTACATATTATATAACTAAACTATTGTCACATGTAAAGTAAACAAGGTTTTCAAAATGTTTAAGAAGCTTCATTTAAAATTAAATTAAAATGCTGATCTTACGCCTCCGGCCCGCTCAGCCCACTGCCAGCCTGGGGTTCCATTCACCTAGGCCAGCAGCAGGCTGAGTGAGGCCTGCGGCCAGGACCCCAGCTGGCAAGGGGCTGGTAGCCAGAACCCCAGACCGGCAGTGGGCTGAGCGGCTCAGCCACTGCCATTCAACCCACTGCTGGTTTGAGGTTCCGTCCGCCGGGAGGGTCCCAGCTGCCAGCCCCGCTCAGCCTGCTGCCAGTCTGGGATCCCGGCTCTGCCCACATAGAGTGGGTACCTACCATCTCCCTGGTTCTAGCCCATTCTCTTCCTCTCTCTCTCTGCATTGAGCTGAGGGTGGGAGTGTGCTGAGCACAGGGCTGGGGGTGAAGGAGCAGGCTGGGGGTTGGGGTGTAGGGTCTACCCAGGAGCTAGAATGAGGGAGGGAGCTCAGGGTTGGGGCAGGAGGTTTGGGTGTGGAGTGCTTACCTGGGCAGCTCCCATTTGGTGCGAGGGGTGCAGGTGGGAATGTGGCGGGCAGGTGCAGGAGCTCCCGTTGGTGCTCAGGGTGGGGGTGAGAATGTGGGGGTGAAAGAGTCAGGGCACAGGGTGTGGGGGGGCTGGGTATGTGTGGGGGGTGCAGGAGTCAGGGCAGAGGGCTGGGTGTGTGTGAGGGGGGTGCAGGAGTCAGGGCTGGGGTCGTGGGGGGGTGCAGGGGTCAGGGCAGAGGGCTGGGGTGTGTGTGAGGGGGGTACAGGGGTCAGGGCAGAGGGCTGGGGGGGTGGGCTAGGGTCATGGGGGTGCTCCCAGCCCCCTGCCCAGAGCGGCTTACGGCAAGGGGCTGGAGGGGATATACCCTGATTCCACTCCACTTCCCCAAGGCCCCATCCCCACCTCTTCTCCGCCTCCTCCCCAGAGCAGCGAGCTTCTCCCCCTCCTCCACAAGGGCCATCAGCTAATCGACGGCGGGAAGGGAGAGGAAGGGCAGGAACCCAGCACGCTGGGGGAAGAGGCGGAGGAGGGGGGACCTTGCCTGCCCTGCAGCAGCCGCCGGCAGGACCAAGCTTCTTCACCCTGCCCCCGGGAGAGGGGAGGAAGGGGGCAGGATTTTTAATGGCATGCTACTGTCTGCCGGGGTCCCAACCTGGGTTCGGCAGCAGGCTGAGCGGGGCTCGCGGCTGGGACCTGGTGGGCCGCAGCGTGCCATTAAAAATCGGCTCGCGTGCCATCTTTGGCATGCATGCCATAGGTTGCTGACCCCTGGACTAGATAATCATAATGATGTCTTCTGCCTTAAAATGTATGAATCTATTAATCAGACCTAGGGGAAAATTCCTTCCTGACCCCATATATGGCAATCAGTTAGATCCTGAGCACGTGAGCAAGAACCAGCCAGCCAAGCACCTAAGAGCACTGGCCAACTCTGTCCAGTGTCCCATCTCCAGCTGTGACCATCTCTGAGGCTTCAGAGGGATGAAAAGAAAAAAGAAACAAGGGGGAGGAGAGAATCCCTTCCTGACCCCTAATAGGTGTAATGTGCTTATAATATCCAAAAATTAGTCAGAGGGCAAAGGATTTATCTGCCTCATCCCTGAAGGAAAAGTCAACCTTCCCAAGCAAAGTCAGCCGAAACTTTCAAGTGGTTAGTTACTTCACCATTTAAACAAATTGCCTCACCAATTTGCCAGCACCCAGGTCCCACTCTGCATTGTGCTGCATGCCAACAGCATGCCAGCTGTCAAAAACTCAGCAGCAGCTCCTATCGGGGACTGGGCAGATCCAGGAAGTGGGACGGACCCATTACCTGAGAGCTCACCAGCAGGGAGGGTAAACTAAGGAGTCGGGGGAGAAGGGAGGGAGTCCAGGAGGGTCAGGTTGGTGAGAGGAGGGGAAGGTTAGGCTGGTGAAGGGCACTTTGCCTCACACATTTGCAGTTCTTCTGGCACCCATGCTTTCCATACTACATAAAATACGGGAAGCTGTGGACCTTAGCTTTCTCCTCTGCCTGTCCAGCTGGAGTCCAGAAGTCATTTTCCCAATGCTACAGGTCTATACCAAAGACCACCAAGAGGACAGCTCACGTTCACAAATCTTTTGCCCTCCTTAGCAATCTGATGCAAGAGGACCACACAAAACCATATCTTAGAGATAAAACATTTTCCAAACGAAATTTTGAAAACCAGACTTCCCCATTTTGCACCCACAGTTTTAAGCCCACAAATAACTGTAAGCACAAAGTCTGCCATTTGTGATCCGGTTCTGCTCACAGATAAGGTAGTTGTGTAAATCCCATATGTTATGCCCACAGTTAATTGCACATGCAATTGCTTGCAAGCATACAGAGGCATGGTTGAGACCCTTACTTCATAATGACAGGTTTCAGAGTAACAGCCGCGTTAGTCTGTATTCGCAAAAAGAAAAAGAGTACTTGTGGCACCTTAGAGACTAACCAATTTATTTGAGCATGAGCTTTCGTGAGCTACAGCATCCGATGAAGTGAGCTGTAGCTCACGAAAGCTCATGCTCAAATAAATTGGTTAGTCTCTAAGGTGCCACAAGTACTCCTTTTCTTTTTACTTCATAATGCTGAAGTAATGCTCCAGCTGGTCAAACTCTGAGGGAGCAAAAAATCTCCTAACAGTAGCTAGATTTAGCCTATATTCTTTTATGTTTTATTTGAGCCTAGATGTCGTTCACCAAATGTATCTTGCATATAAATATATTAAAGTGAACACTGCAATTTTTTAACTTGAGTGTCTAAATTTAGACACTCGAAAAAAGTGTCCTGATTTTCAGAGGTGCTGAGCACCCACAATTCCCATTTAAATCAGTTGGAGTTTTCCCTGAGTAGAGGCTACATATCAGGCCCAAAATGTTAAAAAGTTTCTTCTGAACTAAGGTCAGCCTTTACAGGGTTTAATGTTCATGAAGCCTAATTTCTGCTGAAATGAGCCTTAATTCTGTCTCAAGAAACAGCAGATAAACTTCATGAGTAATTAGATTAAATCTGCAGCCTGTGATGGGGCAATGAGAGATACAGTTATCGCTGTCTTACAGGAGAGTTTGTACAATTCCTTATACGTTTCCTTTCTGTTCTGCTGGCTGAACTGCATAGCACCAGACTAGTTCATATGTAGGATTTAGTTTCCACCCCTGCAATTTCATTTTAATCTTATCAGCACCTCATATTTTCCCCCTCCAAGTGTTTATCTACAAAAAAGTTTTAAACATGTAATCAAAAATTAAATAAAACTATCTGATCTTAGTGCCTATGCTTTTGTGCTGTGCAGAATGCTTAGCAACTGAATCAAATGTAAGGAGGTTTATGTCAGGTGTTTACCAGCAGCTGAATAACAATGATAGCTTTTTATAGAATTAGTATGAATTTGGATGATTTTACCTCTCCCATATTTTTCTTGAACCTTTGACTGAAAACCATCATATTTTATTACTTGTATTTTTGTACTACATTTATTTCAGACTCCTGCCCCATCCAACCCCCCCTGTTCCCTGACGGCCCCCCGGGGACCCCTGTCCTCTGACCGCCCCCAGAACCCCTGCCCCTGACTGCCCCCCTCCGCCCCCATCCAACCCCTCCTCTCATTCCTGACTGTCCCCCCAGGACCCCTGCCCCATCAAACCACCCCTTCTCCCTGCCCCCTTATTGCCCCCGGAACCCCTGCTCCTGACTGCCCCCCGCCGCCCCATCTAACCCCCTCTTTCCTTCCTGACTGCTCCCCCAGGACCGCTGCGCCCATTCCCCGCCCTCTGACTGCCCCAACCCCTATCCACACCCCCGCCCACCACCCCGAACACCCCTGCCCTCCATCCAACCCCTCGCTCCCTGCCCCCTGACCGCGCTGCCTGGAGCACCGGTGGCTGGCGGTGCTACCGCCGCACGACCCGGCTGGAGCCAGCCACGCTGCCGCGCGGCACAAAGCACCAGGTCAGGCCGGGCTCTGCAGCTGCGCTGCCCCGGGAGCTCGCAGCCCCGCCGCCCAGAGCATTGCGCCAGCAGCCCAATGAGCTGAGGCTGAGGGGGGAGGGGCCGGGAGTGAGCCTCCCGAGCCAGGAGCTCAGGGGCCGGGCAGGAGGGTCCCGTGGGCCAGATGTGGCTCGCGGGCCGTAGTTTGCCCACTTCTGCTTTAGGTGGTGATCCACATTGGCACCAATGACACTACACCTGGCACTATTCCAGAGACTTCAGGGATCTAGAAAGGGAGCTGAAGGAGAGGAATATCCAGACTATCTTCTGGGAATCCTTCCTATGCCTCAAGTGAGAGAAGAAAGAAGAAATCAGAGGTGAACAGTTGGTTAAGTAAGTGGTGTAGGGGAGAAGGTTTTGTGGGATACTGGGGCACCGATCTCCTGGGTGATACACCAATGAGGGTATCTGGGAGGGCTTTAAACTAACCAGAAAGGCAGAGGGTGTTAATGGAGCAATCGTGGTGCCAACACCCAAATATGTAAACCAGCCACATGGGTGTCATGCAAATCCAAGCACAAAGGGTAAAGGTAAGGGACACATTTTGAATCATCTATATTCTGATGCTAGGAGCCTAAGTTATAAACAAGAGGAGTTGGAGATGCTCATGTATGAGAAGACGTATGATATGGTTGGTATTACTAAAACTTGTGGGATGGTTCATGTGACTGGAACATTAAAACTGATGGTTACAACTTATTCCATAGAAATAGAGGAAAAAAGAGAAGGGAGTAACACTTTACATCAAAGACACAGGAGAGTGTTACCCAGGGACCTCCTGATGCCAATTGGCAGAGGGCACAGGAGATGCACAGAGTTTTACATGGATCCCCTGCATCAGGTATGCACATAATAATTCACCAAAGGGTGATAGGTGAGGACTCTACTGAGAGCCAGTAGTCCACTGATCATCATAATCATTTTGAAATGTATGTACAAGTTAATATTTAAGGAGCTATGTATCTATAATAGAAGTTATAGTCACAAAGCCTAGGCCTTAAGGCAGGTAACCAGGAGATGATGTGACTCAGACTGATTCCTTCTGGACAGGATGTAATAAATGCTTATTGCCCTGTCTGGGCATTGTGTATTGTCCATGGCACAATATAGATCTATTTGCATCTGGAGCCAAAATGCTAATCAAGGGATTGTGAAATCTTCAAGAGAGGAAATTTACAAGAAGAAATAAAACAAAAGGAGGGGGATCCTGTTTATGAGTAAAGAGAATGAATTGTTGGAGTATATGTGGGGGGCAGAGTTCTCCCCTGCACAGTATCCCCCCGCACCCTTCCTTGAGTAGGCAAGCTGGCAGTGTGACTTGTCTCACAAACAGAAGATCACAACTGAGCCTGGCTTGTGAAACGCTGGGAGGACTTTGGGATGGGCGTTGCTATATAAGACAGGAAAGTAACTTGTTAAATAAATCCAGGTTCTAGAATGCAAGTTATGAAAGTATTTTATATGTAACTATTTGTTTCCAATATTTCTATTTGCCGTCATTTGAATCTCTTCTCTTTGTTAAATAAACTTTTGCTTGTTTTTCCCATAAATATATCTAACTGCTGTGTGTTAAATGGAACTGTGATCTGAGGTGAAACTGGTAAGCTGGAGTGCTCTGCTTCTTTGGGAACAGCAAATCTGTGAATTCTGTGAGTGTCCAATGGACCAAGGGCTAGACGCTCCTGGGGGATGCTTGGAGGGCTTGGCAGTTGAGTGTTCCTATCACTGACTTGCAGAGGGCCAGAGAGAAGAGTGCTTGTGTTGCCCAGGGCTGGTGGAGTCAGGGAGTTGACACATGACAGACACAGATAAGGCTTCTTCATGCTAAGGGCAGGTGGTAGCGAGGTGCCTCCCAACCCTGGCTAGTCTTGGGAAGTGTTAGAGTCATAGAGGATTCAGAATCACAGAACCTTGAAAGCTTACAGATTAAAGTTCTAACTAGTAAAACCAAAGATGGGCTACTGGCGGGCATATGTTACAGGTCACCAAATTCCACTAGTGAGCAGGATGAACTGCTCATTAGGCATCTGCCCATAAAGGGTAGAAGGAAAAAATTGTGTTATTGTGGGTAACTTCAGCCTGGTGGACATTTGCTGGACATTTCATGTAACCAGTAATGAAATGTCCTTAAAGTTTCTAAACATTAATAACTGATGATTTCTTAACACAGAAAGTCCTGAAACCAGTATGATGGTGTGAGGGAACTCAATAGTGGATCTCATTCTGATGGCCAAAGGTGACTTCATAGCAGGCCTAAAAATCAGTGGTTGCCTAGATACTAGTGATCATGATCTGATTATATTTACTTTGTGCAAACAGAATATGGCACCAACTAGTAATATGTTTATTTGGAACTCTAAGAGGCCAACTTTTCAAAGAATAAGGCAATTAGTTGTCAGTATAACTGACGGAATATAAATTTAAAACGGGAAGCGTTAACAAAAATTGGTAATTGATCAAGAACATCCTATGGATGCCCAACAGCCACGAAAAAGGTTATCCTGGACAACAAATCATCCTGGTTAAAAGCAGTCCACATGGTGGGACTACCCCAGAACTGTAGACCCTGGGAGCCCTGGCAGTCGGACAGTGAAACCGACAGTCTTGCCAGTTTTGATGCTGCTACTAATAGTGATGAAACTGACAAGACTGTCAACTTTACTCAGTAGCTGTCTGAGACTGGGGAGCAGATTTTACTTTGGAAACTCCGTATGTCAGTGATTCTGAAACAAATTTTGGGGGGATTTCTGATTCATAGGAAATAAAAAACAAACTGAATTAATTCCCATTCGGAATGAAACCAAATTTTAAAACTATAAAATTTCCTGTGAATTGGAAATCCTGTGTTTTGGCCAGCTCTGCTCCTAATGTCCAACTCCACTTAATAAGCAGGCTCAACATTCTGCACTAGCTGAACTTCTGAACGGTCCCCGGGTGTCATCCCATTGCATTGGTAACTAATGTCAGAGTAGCTGCAGTAGATAGAGCAGGAATAAAATGGAGGCAGCTCTAGTAGCTTCTTCATCCTCTGATGGCTTGCTTTCACTAGATGGGTTGTATTTCATCTTCATACTTCACTTTTTTGGCTCCCTTGCATGCAGGTTGGGAAAGGTGAAACACATGTGAACAAGACCTGCTGGTCGGCAATCTGCCATTTTTTGCCTTGTACAAATCTCTGTATTTTCTCCTATCCTTTAAAGTATGACATGTTTGGGCCAGGATTTCTGCATGCTGCTCATTTAATAAAGGGAAGTGAAACACCTCAGGGAAGTGGGAATAAAATGAAGATGCACTGATACCTGTCAGCTGCATGCTCCATTAACGCTAGCTTGGTTTGGTTACTTTTTATAGGTTAGTGAAATTCTCCCAACCTCATATGTTAGTATTTATTTATATTTCAGAAGCACCTAGAAGCTCCAACTGAGATTAAGGCTCCACTCTACCAGACTCTATCCAAAAATATAGCAAGAGACAGTCCTCTGCCCCAAAGAGTTTACAGTCTAAACAGATAAGGCAGACAAAGGTGGGAGAAAGGAAATATTACGGTCCCCATCGCACAAATCATGAACAGGGGCAAACAGAGATTAAGTGACTTGCCCAAGATCACATAGGAAGTCTGTGGCACAACCAGGCATTGAGCCTACATCTCCTAAATCCCACTCCAATTCCTCGCTGTGTTTACTGTTTTTAATAGACCACATAGTCTCTAGCTCCCTCCAATGGAAGGAAGAGTGAAGGACAGCACCTTTCATGTCCTTTGAGTATTTTGTTATTTCTTTGGTTTAATAGTTCACACCAGAGTTCTAAAGTGTTCTGATAATATTCAGCAAACCTTCTAAGTCATTAGAAATGTTGAAACTGATGTGGAAAATCAATTAGAATATTAGAGTACTGCCACAATAAACCTACACAGGAATTCAAGGTCATTTACCTTAGATTCTTTCTTCTTTGCTTTCTGGGGTAGAGAGGGTCTCTGAAGAAAGACAATCTGCTTAGTGGCTAAATTCCCCTCCCTGTAAAACATAATCCTGAAAATGAGTCAAGCTCATACAAAGTAGGATTCAAAATCCAAGAAATACCTCAGTCATTTGCTTAAACTGGGCAAAAGAGAACCACCAGAAATAACCTAAACATCTGACTGTCTCAAATGCATATGAATAGAATGGTATTTGTTGGGAACCATCATCTTAATTTAGGCTCATGTCTAATTTGATACACCTAAAATCCCAGTTCAATCGCTGATGTTTTTTCTGCCAAATGTTCTAGAATTCAAGTATCAACACAGAATAAAGTTTTTGAAAAAAAAATCAGTCTATGTGACAGGCATAATAATCTTTATGTGCACTACAATGTCAATTACACATTGCAGTGTGCTTTTACTAGCCAAGCAATAAGTGCTGCCAGATTCTGCAATAGTGATAGCACTGATTAATGCACAGCTCGGGTGTGTAGGAAAGCACAAGGCAAAGCAAAATGCCTCCATCACTCAGGCTGTGCGTTAATCAGCACTAACGACCAATCTGAAGCATTTTATGGAGCTAATTATAAAATGGTTGACAGAAAGGAGTGGAAAGAAGGGAGAACACAGGACAATGTTGCAAAAAGGGATTAAAAATCCTTATTTGTGATTTTTCATCCACTGATTTATTCAAGAGTGTATGAAAAACATTAGATTAGAATAACTCCTTCCACTGGCTTTCCCAGCGTGTTTGGTCTTTATAGACTGTAAGCATTCAAGGACAGGAACTGTCTTCATCTGCGTCTCATACACCACTGGACACAATGTTGGTGCTTTAATAAACAACAACTTGGCAGATCTATTTTTTTTATTCATGAGTGATGAAGTCACCTATTTGAAGAGCAGTTCTGGAATGTGCAGTAGTAAGGATCAACTGCTGTCACATGCCTGTATTTTTAGCCAGTCCCCATGAAGAATGTTTTAAAACTATTTACATTTCTATTAATATAATTATGCTTATGATGTAAAAGTAGATATAAAAATGACCAAAACCCACCAACAAAGGAAATTCCAACTGAAGGCTACTACAGTACTATCAGTATTATTTCACCCACTTTGCTGAGCTACTGCAGCAAACGATATATAACACCACACACTGTTCTGATAGCTACTGATGAAAGACAACATGTGCTTCTACCACTAGGCCACACCACTCTACAAAGGGAACCACAGTTAGTTTATTTTTTTTTTAAATGGAGCTAAGAACTTACACCTGCAACCCGGCACTCCACATACAAGTCTGGCAGCATTCTAACACCCACCCCCACCCCCTTCCTGCCCACAAGATTTGTGACAGGGCTGAGGTGGGGACAGAAGTGCTCAGACTGGCCCAGTGGCAGCTGCAATGTGGCTTTCTTGGACAGTTTAGTGCGCATGTGCAGGGAACTGTATGCTAGGAGAACAGGGAGCTGTCAGCACAAACTATCATGCTGATACAGAGACTTCCTTAACCAAAATGCAGTGCCCACACAGTACCTGTTTGTCTTTACAATTGGAGTAGGAAGCACACAAGTCAGCTGCCAACCATACACCGCGAGAGAGTTCAACAGTGGAATATAATCTGTCTGCACTTCAACTCCCTGGGAAAGAAAAATCAACTGTTAGGATTATCGCTTGATGTGTGACAATTTTTTTTTAAACAGTGTTTTGTGTTGTTTCTTTACAAAGTTAGATCATTTTTGCAAGTTAAGAAAATATTTGAAAACGCAAGACATGTAGGATCATTCTCCAGTTCTCACTGAAGAGTTAAATATATTTGTTTAAACAGTGCAAATATGAAATTTCTTTTTGGGCTCTAAACCGTCCATATGACAGCTGATGAATCAGATAAACAGGGCTAATTCATTTTGTTTTATCAGAGCTCCCTTGGACAAGTGGCCTCCTGCAATCTTCATTGAAAAAAGAAGAATTACATCCTTGCAAACAAAAAGGAATTCATGAGGCACAAAAACGCATTACACTGTGTGGTCAAGATTCTGCTCTTGATTATGCTGGTGCAAATCCTGAGCAACTGTCCTGAAGACAAGCAAGTTAACTTCTGCTTTACACCAGCAGAGCTGAGAGCTAAATTTGGCCCTCCGATTTCAAAGCATTTCATGGGGAGTTAAATGATAGTATGGTGGTAATGAACCCATGTTATTTGCATCCAGCAGCAGAAAGAAAATATAAGTACAATTTGTTTTATTCCTTTTGTCACCGCAGGCAAATAAACATTGCCTGTTTGTTATTCTGAATCAGGAAATATGTGGGCGAGACCAAAACGTTACCTTTTAGTGTAAAAGTCTAGCTTCACTCAGAGATGCTGTACAATAGACCCTTGCTAATTCTCCCTCTGCTAATCTATAAACCCAATAATTCGCTTGAAAGGAACAAACAGTAGTCTCAGTAAAGATTGCTACAGGGAGCACTAATCGTACAAAATGATCTATTGCACATTTACTCTTCAGTGTTACCAATCTTACTGAAGTATTATCATAAATTGCTAATACACTTGTCACTACAAATACTATTACACTACATGACAGTATAAATTCTGCTTGCCAAAATAAATGCACAAATACATTCTGTGATGCTGTGAGTGTGTGTGTGTGTATTCATTTTCTTGTTAATTCTCAAAATAGGGTAAAGCATCATAGTTTTACCAGTGATCAGTGTCAATCAGTAAGGTACTAGTTCAAATCAAAGTCTATACATATTGTAATAACAATAATTTGAACAGACATAATTCATATCCTACTGTAGTATTTTAAACAGAGGACCTGATTTTCAGTCTTAATTGGGCTTTCCTTTTTGTGCATGCGATTTATGTCACTTAGATAGCTATATAACTGAAAGGCAGGTATAGCTGGGTAACTAATCACTTACATGACCTAAACTGCAAAAAGAAAAGGAGTACTTGTGGCACCTTAGAGACTAACAAATTAGCTCACGAAAGCTTATGGTCAAATAAATTTGTTAGTCTCTATGGTGCCACAAGTACTCCTTTTCTTTTTGCGAATACAGACTAACACGGCTGCTACTCTGAAACATGACCTAAACTGTATATGAACTAACTAAAGGAGCAAAACGGTACCCATTTAAAGGAAAGCCATGATTTGAAAATCTGTCCTAAAATATGCACATGAGCACACATTGGATTAACCTTGCTTTGGGTTTCTTCACAAAATCTGTCAGATGCTCACAATGATACACCTACTTACAGAGGCGAGACATATTTGCAAGGACTGGCAGCATCACCTTATATAAGACAGCATGAAGGTACAGGAAAGGAAGAAGATGGCTTTTAAGAGAAAAGATAAATTCTAATTTAGCTTCTGACTCAATTCCTCAGAAGCTTATCAGAACTTCTTCAAGACTACCATGACAGCAGAAGTGTCATGTTTATGGAGCCGCAGAGCTGCACAAATCAGAGATTCCACCAACCCCACTATCTTTGTCTTCCCTCCCTCCAGCTGCCAAACTGACTTTTTCCTCTTTTCAGTTTTTAAAATGGCCCAGTGCCTGAGGAAAATCTATTAAAGGTACAGACAGATGTCCAAATGCCTTTGAAAGCAAATACTAGGAAAATACTAGTTATTTTGGAATGAATTTATAACAAAATCGGAGATTTGTCAGAGAGCTCAACAACTCCTTATTTCCAGAATTATCCAGAAAAGAAGATAGTAATATCCAGAACAAGGATAAAGACTGAAACCAGAACATTTGCTGTGGCAGGCACGCCACTGGGCAGCTGCAAAAGGAGCTGATTGAAAAAAAATTCCCTCTATCGCACAGTACCATGAGCAGGAAAACTTTTGGGACTTAACAACAAAGGACATGCAAAGAGTGGCTCAGGACAGACAGGGATGGCGGAGCCTTTTTTGTGCCCTAAGCGATGTCTGATGGTGCAGGAAGGATTCAGACTTCAGATTCAGCACCTCAGGGCTAAGATTATCAAAGACAGCCTTCCTGTTTCATCGAGAAATGTGACAAACATGTCAAAATCCGAGAGTAGTTATGGCAACCAGGAAGAGCACCACGACAACACAAATCACATTTGGCTGCTGCAGGAGTCAAACCATTTCAGCAATGCGTTGTCTCCTGCCACAGCCAGTTTTCTCAGCAGGCTCCTGCAGCCGCAAGACAATGAAACCCTGTGGGATTTTGACCTGTCTGACTTGTCAGATCTATGCATCACCTGTAGCAGATGATGTTATATGTCTCAACAGACGCTTAGAGAGAGAAAAGAGCAGGCTAGGGTTCAACAAAATTAAAGCATTTATTAGTTCAGAAGGTTGAAGTGTATAAGAAAATTGAAGGGGAAGGATTAGGAGAAAAGGGTGGATAGAAATTGTTCTAAAGGTGGTTTCTGTTTTCTGTAAGTGTTAGTCTCATGGTGCCTTTTTATCCACCCTTTTTTCCGAATACCAGTCAGCTGGGTTTCTAGCACCCATGAGAAAGCATGTCCATACCCTGCCAAGGTACATACCTGGCCCTAGAATCACTTCCATGGCCCTCCTTAACAGTTCTGCTGGAAGTCACTCAATGCCTCTGTGGAATCAGCCAAAGTACCTCTCCCCAGGTCACCATGCCAGTGATCTGCAGGCACACACCTCCTGCCCCATCCCAACTAGCTCTGTTCAGTGGTGGTAGGTAGGGGAGAGGACAGCAGCCTTTTTTCACCTTAAGTAATTTTTTTTTTTCAAGTGGAGCTCAAACTCTTCACTGGCAGTACTAGCAGCTTTAGAACCAAGAGCCACAGAGGCACTAACATGGAAGGGCAAAAAGAGGCCATGATGTGTAATTGTATCACAGCTGGAACTTGTGTTCCACCAGGAGTCATAGCTGACTACGACACATGGGAATACACATATTCATAATAAGCCTGAGTGTGGTA
This sequence comes from Lepidochelys olivacea, assembly GCF_965140295.1. NCBI lineage: Eukaryota > Metazoa > Chordata > Testudines > Cheloniidae > Lepidochelys > Lepidochelys olivacea. Next base: position 205,327,729 of record NC_140412.1, on the reverse strand, counting down.
CCATGCCCAAGTGTCACCGTTATAGTTCTTTCCAACACAAAAAACAGCTAAATACATAGTAAATTTTAGCACAATCTTGCCATGCACCAAAAAGCAGTCTCGAATCTTTTAGTAAATGTAATTTATATTCTTATATTAAATGTAGCTATATTAAGTTCAAATACAGAAGAGCATGAGATTTAACTACTGTAATCAGGATGTTTTTGAAGCTCAGGGTTGGTTAGATAGAAGAAGTAGAAAGTACATGACAGAGCTCTGATGAAAAAGAAGGTGCACAAATAATACCCTGTATCAAACTGGGAGATATTTCATTCTGTGAAGGGAGCAAAACTCTAATTAACTCACTTCCCACTCTCCTGTGGTTGATAAGTAATCTCTGATCACACCTTGAGTGTCAAAAAACTAGAACACATTGAGCTGTGTTTTTTCCCTGATTTGCAACACATAATAAGATTTCATTTTTATTTATTGTTTTGCTGTTTGGTTTCAACATTTCTTTCCCCCACAATAGTCTCAGCTCATTAGAAAACTAGAAATTCCTAAAACCTGATTTTAAAAAAAGGTAAAGATAATATCCAGGGTAAACCATACAACATACTGTATTCACAATATTCATTTTCTTCTACAGTTGCAGTTTTAGCCACCGAGCAACACACACACACAAAAGACTGCTAAGTTCTTGTACGACTGAAAAAAATTCAGTCAAAATTATTTATTTTTCTTGAGTTAAGTAAATGTAGTTTAGTTACAAGTAAGCCAACTTTGGTCACTGCCTAATGTATATTTTCTTGCAATGTAGAGATGAAACAGACCAAGATTAAGGAATAAAAGGTGGAGCATCCCATTAAATAAGTCTTAATAAAGCACGTAAGGCAAATCCGGATGAGCTGTGCACTGAAAAGAATCATAGGGTTTGGAGGTGGAGAAGGAATCCTGGCAATCAGGATGGGGAGCAGAAACGCAGACAAATTGTAACTGTCCCCTGCTTCTCTGTGTTGGGAAATGGGTTGTCAATTATTTTTATTTATTATTTGTATTGCCATAACACCTAGCAGCCTCATAATCATACAGGGAATGCACACCCCTGTATCAGATTCGGACAACCTGCCCCCAGTCACACTGCAGTTATGACTCTCCATAGCCCCATGGGAAGGGGAAGTGGGGAGAGCAGGATTTGCACCACAGAAAAAGAGAGAGGAATAAAAATGTGTCTGGCTTGCTGAGAACAGGCTGGTGAGGGTCTGTGGGGAATGTTTTATGTTCTCTGTGCATTATGAGGTGAAATAATCCCTAATATGGAGTTGTTAATGATATTTCTGTTCTATTTTTGCACTCTTCCCATGAAGTCATTTGGGCTGATCATATAATATTATTGATCTATTTTAAAAAGATATTTATTGTTAGCAAAAGATTAGTTATGTGTCTGGGTAGGGTACAGCAATAAAAGTTGAACTATCCTGCTCTCATATTGGGATCATCCTAAATTTCAATACATAGCACAACAGAACATTGCTAGTTTGCACTGACTGGGAAGTCCACGATGGATTACCAGCTTTCTAAATTAGACACAGGTCCTGCAAACTCATCAGCTTGGGCAAACCCCTGCATCTATATAGAGCGCAGTGACTTCCAGCTGGTGTGAGTGATATCTACGCAAGCAGATCAGTTTGCAGGATTCAGACATCAGTGAGTAACAACAACAAAATCACAGGGAGGCCTTTGCAAGTTATTCTGGACAGGTGTAGTTCAGACAGTTCATGGTACACATGCACTGTGTATATTTTGAGAAAGTAACAATGCCTTAGTACAATCACTACAGCACATTGCTATGACAATTTAACTGAGAACAGGGGTGAGAGACTACCAGTTGTTTTGTAAGAATTTTGGATTTGCGGATTAGCTAAATGAAGATGAGAAAAATTCTGCTCTATCAGTTACATCTTCATCCCCCAGCTCGACTGTGCATGGGCCAAATTGCATGCTCCTAAATGCACCCAAATGTCACAAGTCCAAAACTGTGTGTGTTGCTGAACAGTCTTAACACCTGTGTGCATGTCAACGGTAAATCTCCTTTCCTAGTGGGTTTTGTGGATGCAGATTCTAGCCCGACACATGCACACGTATTAGGATTGTTCAAGTGCTCACACTTGGTGTTTGCACCTGCAGAGCACAGACATGTTTATGTAGAGATGCGATTTGCACAACGGAGGAAGAGTAGAGGCTCAGCTGTAAATATGGCTCTATGCGGCTAACACACCGATACAGTTCACTCATCACTAGAAAGTGTCTTTGTAAATGTTTTAAACTAACATTTCAATGGCAATTCTCACAGCCAGTACGGTGGGAAACTTTCACATTCTTGGCCATAGGGTATGAGAAATATAATCCAACAATTTTTTATCAGTATATTTTTTTAAACCAATTTATCTAGACCATAAATGCATCTGGTGTATTTCAGTAGTTATATTCTTGTGACACCTGTTTAATTAGGCTCTACTAGACTCTCACATAGCTTCACTTTGGTACTGGTTCTACTATCTGTCAGTCAACAATGTTTGGAAAAAAATTAGCTCATTTATTGTTCAGGAACTGATATCTCTGATGATAGCCAGGCACACTTCATAGCACACACTGTTCAATGTTGTTCATTCAGATTCCCACTGCAAGTCATTCAGGGTGAAATTCATCCCCCTGCCTGGACAATGCCCAAGTAATCAGCCTTTGTGATGACAACTCCATGAGTATGAAATTTACCACACACACCACCACAGTCTTTAGGCAGTCCACAGAGCTAAAGAGCAGACCCTTCACCATCACTATTCCAGTCGATGGAAGAGCAGCCATTGCCCTCCTCTATGCAGGGTTGGGGCTACTGGATAGGCGTTGTCATGGATCCCCTGGCCTGCCTCCAAAGATCCCTCCAACATACAGGCCTATTCAGAGTTAGTCTGGAGGAGGGGGATGCACAGCACCCAATTCCCTGTTCAGCTGCTTCACTCCCATCTCCACTGCATGGCTTAAAGGTGACCTGATGAGGGAATGGAAATGAATTTGTGCCTTTTTGGTTCTTTATGAAGTATAAAGAAGGGCTAGAAGAGTTTTTTTCCTGCTTGTTTCCAGATGGGAAATTCAGGTCTGCGTCTGCCCTTCCCAATTTTTTCTTGAAGACTCTATGGACGAGTGGACAGTTAACACGCTTATGACAAAATCACAGATACCAAAACAAAACATGAGTCAGAGGAAAAGTGATCATTATTAAGAGTATCTAAAACTCTGTATTTTGTCTGCTTTTGGCAACACCTATTTAACTCAAGCCCCCTATAAGTAGACAGAGAAAATGCTGTCTCTGTTAGAATTTTAACATTCCTGTCCTTGCAGTCAAGGGCTGAAAAAGGTCTGAATACACATTTCTAGATTCCCCAACTAAGACCTCCAGCAAAACCAAGGGAAGATCAGACTTGGCATTTCTGTTATTTTTTTAAGATAAGAAACAAACATTACAAAAAAAAACCCCAATGCCTTTCCCCAAGCTTTTTAGCTGTATATACATGATAAAGGAGCAAAACAAGGACAAACCGCCAATATTTTCCCCACTGAGCAGACTACTTTTATGTGGTACAGGTCTTTCATAGGACTGAATTTAGTAGTCATCACCTTCAACCCTCCTGCTATTCTAGTCATGGGTCTTTCTCATGACCACAGACTGACAAGTGTAACAAAGTGAGGAGATCAAAGTCACTGGAATCTAAGGTAGATCAGATTTAAAACTAAATTAAGGCCAGATGTCCAGAGAAATTTCCAGAAAGAGCACTGAATTAAGGAAACTTGTGACGCAGGCTTAGCTGAAGAAATAACTTTGCTTTGTCTGTTGGGATAGGAACCACATTATGAACATTTACCACACCTATAGCTGATACTATATCACATGACTTCCATTCTACCAGACACTGAAACATCACAATATATCTGGGAGCTTATAGTGTAATTCGAATCAACACGCTGCAGACACAGAAGAAAAAAAATATTGAAGCGAGAGCTGAAGATGCACAGTGGGGAAATAGCCTTTAGTCAAGGAAAATATTTTCAGAATGACTGTTACTCACGAGTGAGAAACAATGCAAATATTTGAAATAATTGTTTATAGCTCTTCATTTTAATAAAGTACTGGTTAATTTGTCAACATGTTGTTTCTTGGGTACAGGAAAGAGAAGGTGACAGATTGGAGTTGGGGAGAAGGGAAACCAGACAGTTCTTGATTAATCAGAGCTGCCTACCCACATTTGCCTGCACAAGCAGAATTAAAACCATCAAAGATGTTTTAATGCTAGAGCTCACAGATTTTAGTGAAAATAATGTGGCCTGACATTTTTAGGGCTAAAGCAATACGGTCGAGGGAAGCATTTAGTCATTAAGAGTTCTCTGGTCATTTGCAAAGATACCAGAGTTCTGTTCTGTCTGAGTGGAAACAGTTAAATAACTCAGAACTATTACATCCTGTCAGTTGCTTGGCGGACCGCATACTGTGACAGCTGCAAGCTTTACATCCTCTTGCAAACTGACATTTTACACACATACCAAGTGCATCAGAGTGTTCAGATTGTTCTCGCCATTAGACTTGGAAGCATTACTGTTGTTTAATAGCAATTAAACAGGCAATATTTTCTCTGTAAAGAGGCATGCCAATTCCCCCTCATTTGCCTTTATGATTATTGGAAAGTTTACCTTTTATTTAGTCTCAATAGATTCACTTTTCTTTGTAAAGCGCGTTGAGATCTGTTGATGCAAAGCACTGTATAAAAGCGGGGTATTATCATCTTTTTATTTATTACTTTATTATTGATGGGACTGGAAGATATATGGCATCTTTTCTTTCATAGTTGTGGCTGCATTTTTTTAAACTGGAGTACACTTAAAGAAACAACATATTCGATAAGACAGTTCTCATCCCCAGAAGGAGCACACAAACAAGGGAAGTTGGATAAGCTCTGCAGAAATTACACTGAAATGTACATATAATTCTGATTCCATCCCCAAAATTCTGAAGCTTCAAGATAAGCAGGTCTGATATAAGCTCAAAATGGGAGTCATTTTATCCATGAATTTCTGAATGTCCAGGGATGTTTCTTCCATATGTCTGGTGCAAGACAGACATGTTCTAACAGGATGGAATTTTAGAAAAGATGAGCATAGCCTATACTGCTCCAACCATGAGCTTGCATAAGGATGAGAAAGTCTGGATTAACCAGACACTTCACCCCTCTGGAAAACTCTGCTCATGATTCTTTGGTGTAACTGTAGTAGAGGCAAAGCACTTATTAAGGTTCCAGATAACTCCACTGTGTCTCAGTGAGTTCTTCTGTCATCCATGAACCTAAAGTCCCTCTCTCTCCAGCTGTGATCTAATCTTCATCTCTGGCAGCTTGATTTCCCTGCATTTGTCTGTGAACAAAGGTGAATTCTAAGAATATCTGGCTGGAAGACAGTTTGGTCTACTGGACAGAACACTGGCGTAGGAGTCAGACAGCCTGGGTTCTAACTAGAAATGGTTGGGAAATTTTCAGTAAATGTTGTTTTTTGGTGGGGGGTCAGAAAATGCCTATTCATTGAAACATATTGGCTTTGACAAAACTTTCTCAGGTCCAGGATGGACTTTCTGGTAGAAATCACAGAGAGAGACCCATTCCAGAATAGCCAACAGCCCAGTGGTCAGGGCACTCATCTGAGACACAGGAGAGGCAGATTTAATTCCCTGCTCTGAATTAAGCAGACTTGAACTGGGATCCTTCCAAATGCCAGGGGAGTGACCTAACCGTTACAGAGTCAATCTTGCTGACTCAGTGAATATTTAACTATTTATATAAGTGGAAAAATTCCACCAAGAAAGATGGAGAAGAGAGTGAGAGACTAACTCTAAAAGCCTGAGAGATTAGGGCACTTGCCTGGGATTTGGATATCCCTACTTTGAAGCAGGCAGAGCAGAAACTTGAACCTGGATACCCCATATTCCAGGATGAACACCCTAATCACCGCCCTAGGTGTTAGTGTGTCTCTCATTCTCATAAAAGTTTGTTCTAATGGAAAATGAAAACAAAGATCAAAACCTCAACATTTTTCTGAATTCTTCTTTTTCAGCCATTCCCAATTCCAATACCATCTCTTCCACTGACTTGCAAACTTCCCCTCTCTGCCTCTGTTCCACCTTCCACTGTCTACCCTGTCTATTTAAACCAGTGGTGGGTAACCTGCGGCCCGTCAGGGTAATCCGCTGGTAGGCCACGAGACAGATTGTTTACATTGACCATCTGCAGGCACGGCTGCCCACAGCTCCCAGTGGCTGCGGTTCACCGTTCCTGGCCAATGGGAGCTGTGGGAAGCAGCGCGGGCCGCAGGGACATGCTGGCTGCCACTTCCCAGAGCTCCCATTGGCCGGGAACGATGAACCGCGGCCACTGGGAGCTGCAGGCGGCCATGCCTGTGGACGGTCAATATAAACTAACTGTCTTGCAGCCCGCCAGCGGATTACCCTGATGGGTCACAGGTGGCCCGCAGGTTGTCCACCACTGATTTAGACTATAAGCTCTTCAGGGCCAGGACTGTCTCTTAATGTGTTTGAACCTAGCATAGCGGGGACCCGATCTCAGTTGGGGACTCTAAGGAAAACAGTAAGAATTATAGGAATACTAATACTGGGCTAAGTCTCTTAAGGGAAAGGATGTCATGGATAGCCAGCTTACATGGCTTCCCAACAAACCTCTGAGATACTTTTCTAGCTATAAGGAAAGAAGTACTTGTGGCACCTTAGAGACTAACAAATTTATTTGAGCATAAGCTTTCGTGAGCTACAGCTCACTTCATTGGATGCATTCAGTGGCTGTAGCTCACGAAAGCTTATGCTCAAATAAATTTGTTAGTTTCTAAGGTGCCACAAGTACTCCTTTTCTTTTTGCGAATACAGACTAACACGGCTGCTACTCAAACTTTTCTAGCTATGTGATAAATTCATTGGTTCTCAATCTTCTTGAATTGGTTTGGATGCAAGAGTTTCTTAGGATCAACACAAACATAAAGAGCAGGATTGCCAGGTAGCATGCAAGCCATCCTGATCTCAAGTTACATCAGGTGATGATTTAGCCATGGCACCTGAGTTATATAAACCTAGATCCTCCCAATTGAAATCCACATCCTAACCCAGTTAATGACCTATCTCACAACCAAGTCAAGGGAACTGCACAAGGGATTAATTTGGCCCACACGATGTGTACCCCATCTTATGTGCATGCTACCTGCTGTATGAGTATGGATGATTTTAACACCTAGTCTACTACAATTATACCTGGATATCCTTCTATAGCTTGAATAATGCTGCATGCAAAGAGCCTATCTTACTCTGCATTTTGATGAAGTGTTTGCTCAAGAGGATTACTTAGCCCTAGAAAAGGCAAAAAAAAAAAATCTGAAAACTTTTTTGTACTCAAGAGACTTGGAGAATCTGTCCAATTAGCACTGGGTCCAAAATCCATCCCAAAAATGTTCTATGAAGAACCATTGTGGCTGACAGATAATTACAAAGGCAAAATGTGAGGGGTGAAAGAACTGCACACCCTGGATACGGATATGCATGGCACTCTTTTTTAGGTCAGTCATTTCTGCTTGTTGGCCCATTGGCCTCTGAAATGTGTTCATTCTTGCCTTTTTTAAAAAAGTCTTTTGAATTGTTTCCACTCCCTCAGAAGTCACTTCCAATTTTCACTTCTCAAAAGTCTTAGATGGTTTGAGGGGAGTATTCTCATGCCTCAGCCAGTGAGGAAAACCTAACCCAAAAATCTATCAAGATAAACTATCAAGTGATATAATCAATAAAAAGAGAATACAATTGCAACAATCCAACTGAAGCAAATGCTATAAATGTTTAAAATATTATACAGCAACAATAGCAAAGAAAATATATAGTTTTAAGGCTTGTACCTTGAAAGAAACCAATAAGACTTCCAAAGGCTCCTGTGGAAATTCACAAGACTAGTATTTATTGTTTTCTCTGAGTCGCCTGATACTTAACACCCAAAACAGTTAAAATTTATGAAAACCAAAGTAAAGCATTGTTTATAGCAAGAAAGGCTTTGTAGCTTTCAAAGGGTTTTAATTGTTTATATATCCTCTCTTTAACAATTCAATTTATACAATTGGAATATTTATCAGGATAAAAGTCAAGCTCTTTCAAAAATAAATGCTGAAATAACTTGGTGTTAAAATGCATTCTTAAAGCACAGACAGGCTAGACTGTACCTAGCCCGTATGTGGGTAAACAAGACAGGGGAGGTCAGAAAGAACCTTTCTCCCTGACTCTCACACTTATATAAGAAAATAAAGGCTGACCACAGTTTTATTGTGTGCTCCTGAGCATGAGGACTGCTTCTGTGTAGCACGGTTACAAGCAGCAGTCACCCTAAAACTGGAAAGGCATAGGCAAGGCCATGGCGGTATTCCCCTCCTTACCCTGGAAAGGAGCATATGCTGCAGCTTCTGTAAGAATTTCTGCAAGGGCACTCCCTAAGAACACCTGGAGGCCTAGTGCACAACTAGGATACAATGCCTCTGTGAGATGCAAAGGCTCACAGGCACTCTTTGCAAAGCTCTGTCTTAATGCCAGAATTTAGCCCTAAAAATGTGCAAAAAAGAGCCTGTTCCAACTTACTTTCAAGAGTATAACTATCTGTATTAAGAGTGAACAGAATACCCAAATTATTTATTCAGACACTTTTAGCCACAAGAGGACCCACCACTAGCTGGTTAACACAATGCCTGTATTATTCTTTGATTAGATCTCTGAACATTACTGTATGGCCATTTTATTTCACTACGCCACAAGCCATCCCTTGATCACCACTAAAATCGGTGGTGCTTAACTTTTAATTGCTTGGGATTTTACATATTTAAACTGGTGGTTGCCCAACATTTTTTGTTATGCATACTTGTCGTGAAACCATGCTTTGTTTAATCCTCTCTCCGGATTTTATACCCTTTTACTCCACATAGCAAACTAGACGTGTAGCCATTATCTTTTTTAATACATATTTTTTTCTGGCAGCACTGACATAGACATACAAAAAGCAAATTAAAGTAAAAATGTGGGTGACAATACACACGCATTGTTCCATTTGATCCTTCATTTTAGATGCAAAGAATTCTGAAGCTCAGTTTCGTTGAACTAGTTTTGCCTACAGTTGGAGATATACACCTTTTGGCCTGATCCAAAGAGTCTTTCTACTGACTTCATAGTAATAAGGTGATATGCTGCATGCTTAGTTTTTCTGCACTCTGCTCCCATTTCTCGCCTTTAATCTGCGAACACTCAACTCTGGTTAGTGCTGACCGTCATTCTGGCCAAAGACGCATCTCTGCTCATCCCTTGTCAGTTCTTTTTGTGTTGGCCAGAGAGGTCACTACAAAGCGAATTACTAGTTATGTGTACTCATGGCATCTATATCTATCTAAGATCTTTTTAGTACCACTATCCCCGGGATGAATGTAATCTTAGAACTTGAGCTAGCATGTGTGATTATGCTGCCATGACAACTGATGGAGATTCTCTTTATAGTTCATGTAGCAAAGGCATGTTTTTGGAACAGAAGGGTCTTGAGTTCTATCTGTCACCACCACTCATGCCACTCAAACAGTTTAGCTGAGAACTCCAATGTACAACACACGAAACATCTCTTATTAAGCCACGTACACATCCCACTTACGGTTAACTTACCATGTCATTATGTTTTCAAGCCCTCTTTCCTTTACCTCAGGGAATATCTATACTACCCGCTGGATCGGCAGGCAGTGATCGATCCAGCGGGGGTCGATTTATCGTGTCTAGTCTAGATGCGATAAATTGACCCCCGAGCACTCTCCCATTGACTCGCAGGCAGAGTCAACGGGGAGCAGCAGCAGTCGACTCACCGTAGTGAAGACACCACAGTGAGTAGGTCTAAGTACGTCAACTAAGTTGCGTAACTTAGATCAAACCCACCCCCCCCCCCTTGGTGTAGACCAGGCAGTAACCCATGAAGTATGTGGAAGTCTATTACACCAGCTTGCCAGCTTGTGATTTAGAAAAATATTACAATACCGTGATGGTGGAAACAAAATTATAGTAAATGATATACTTACTTCCAGGACAGTCCATTGTTCCACAACAATAGCATCATAGCCCTGTATAGTTTTACTGTCTTCCATGGAAAGATCTTCAAAGACAAACACTCCATCTGTCAAGTCCTGCATGGAATCTACAAAAACAAGAGGTTTCTGTAAGCTGCATGGTACATACCTTACACACAGCAAGGCATTTTACTTTGTTAATGATCAAAATCTGATCTTTTCCCCCAGCATGTTAATAAAAAAGGACACAGGAGGAGACCGCCATACATTACAGTTCAGCTAAAGTGAATGAGACTAATTCATCTTGTAGTTTTAAATAATACCCTTGATTCTGTAAGAGCAAGGTTCATGATCACTTATGTGTTCATGTGTTTATTTTCAACAACATAACTACTTCAGTTTGAACATGCAAAATGAAATATACCCACGTTAGGCCCCAAACCAATGGGACTGCTCACATGCTTAAAGTTATACACATACTTATACTCTTATGGATGAAGACCATATGACATAATATTTACTGCCAAATTTTCACAGGCCTCATTATTTATGCTTACAATATTAATGAATACATCTACTAGTCCACACAAGTCATGTAATCCCACTGCACTTGCAAGTGCAATTACCTAATCTACATGCACAAAGTAACTATTAGCATATGCAAATTAAGGATTGTGTGAGAGCAAAGATGTGCTCACAACTATTGCATGAATTATGAAAGTACTTTGATCACTAGGGCCAGTGTCCCCTACCCCTTTTCAATCATATATATAACTGCATGTTCAGCCTTTCTTTTGGTTTTCATAGATCATTACTAAGTAGCAGCATGTTCTCCTAGGCCTTAGTCATGTACTCATAAGTAGAAGTCACTAACCAATTCCTTTCTTTAATGTTTTGCAGTATGTGCTCTATTAAGGAGCTATTTTGTAAGATACACAATTGAGAAGCAATTGAGTTACTGTTCCTTGTAAGATAAATAATCTAAATTATGAAATAATCAACATATATTTCAAAAACGATTACAAAAGATTACTCTGTGTATGATAGAATGTACTGTGAATTATTTTTACATTGCTTAGTAAAACATGTTTTCAGCCAGCCTGCCTTAAAATAGCTCCTAAATAACACATTTATTTTGGATGACTGATTATAAAAGATCTTGCACATGTTTTCTCTCCCTGCAAAAAAAAAAAAAAAGACATTTTATAGCGTAATTTCTTTTAATTTTTAATTAAATTATTTTCTGCACATGGCCATAATTTGTCATTTTGGAGGGGAACCAGATATGCCCAAACAATAGATCACACAGAGCTGATATGATAACTAATGAAAATCACACACATCCAAATAAAAGCAAACCTAGTGATGGATTCTCCATATAAGAGTGACTCCAAGGGCACATTTTGTTCAGTAAACCTGTTATTAAAAGGTTTTAGTAGTTGTCATACTTGCTATTGGAAATATTGCAGGTAAACCATAAAAATTAGAGATAGAAAAGACGTTTTCAGTCTGAGCCAATGCCTATATTTACTGTCTAGTGCCTTGTCAAGGCTCCGATAATTTCCTTTAGTTGGGGTCTTTATTCATCTACATTTACCTGGAGGGAACAGAAACTATCCACACAGCATTTCTTTGACAATTACATGAATGTAGAGCTGACAACCCATTTGGACAAACCCACTGGCCTCTTTTAAAGGCCAATGATAAAACCATGGGCTCAACTGCTGCTTTTTGTCCATGGCTCACAAAGGAGGTGATGTAGAGCCTCGCCATTCAATAGGAGAGCCAGGCATCACAGTACCCCCCAGAACTCCCAGACATGCAGGGAGCAAGTACACCCACTGCTGCGCCCCTGACATATCTGCTTGTCCATAACAGTCTGCTTTGCTCTGATCCCATCTCCTTCCCACACCCCCTTTGGAATGTCTTGAACTCACGGGGTGCTAGAAAGATAGCACTGCTGCCTTCAAGGAAGAACACATCAAAAGTGTGCCCAGCTCAGGGGTGGGCAAACTTTTTGGCCTGAGGGCCACATCTGGGTGGGGAAATTGTATGCAGGGCCATGAATGAAGGGCTAGGGCTGGGACAGGGGGTTGGGGTGCAGGAGGGGGTGCGGAATGCAGGAGGGGGCTCAGGGCAGGGGGTTGGGGTAAAGGAGGGGGCTCAGGGTAGGGGATTGGGGTGCAGGAGGGGGCTCAGGGCAGGGGGTTGGGGGCTCAGGGCAGAGGGTTGAGGTGCAGGAGGGGTCCGGCAGGGAGCTCAGGGCAGGGGTTGGGGTGCAGGAGGGGTGCGGAGGGAGCTGGGGGCTCAAGGCAGAGGGTTGGGGTGCAGCAAAGGTCTCAGGGCAGGGGTGCAGGAGGGGTTCAGGGTGTGGGCTCCAGCCTGCTGCTGCTTACCTGGAGTGGCTCTGGGGTGGCAGCAGTGCACAGTGGGGCTCACGCAGGCTGCCTGCCCTGGCCCCATGCCGCGCTGCTCCCAGAAGCGGCTGGCACCATGTCCCTGCGGCCCCTGGGGCAGGGAGGAGGGGGCAGAGGGCTCAGTGTGCTGCCCTCGCCTGCAGGTACCTCCCCCAAAGCTCCCACTGGCCGCAGTTCCATATTCCTGGTCAATGGGAGCTGCAGGGGGCAATGCCTGCAGGCAAGGGCAGTGCGCAGAGCCCTCTGCCCTCCCCTCCCCCAGGGAACGCAGGGATGTGGTGCCGACCGCTTCCGGGAGTGGTGGTCGGAGACCCCCTCCTAAGTGGGACGGAGTCAGCCATCTGCTGTTCAGACTGGGAAACTTGAGAAGTGTGCTGCTTGCCTGGAGCTAGAATTCAGGATGTGATGAAGTGTCTGCCGAGACTGATCAAGCCCTCAGATCGTTACCCCTTTCTAGTTCTCCATGTGGGCACCAATGATATTGCCAAGAATGACCTTGAGCAGGTCACTGCAGACTATGTGGCTCTGGGAAGAAGGATAAAGGAGTTTGAGGCGCAAGTTGTGCTCTTGTCCATCCTCCCTATTGAGGGAAAAGGCCCAGGTAGGGGCCATCGAATTGTGGAAGTAAATGCGTGGTTGCGCAGGTGGTTTCGGAGAGAAGGCTAGATTCTTTGACCATGGGAAGTTATTCCAGGAAGGAGGATTGCTAACGAAGAGAGGGAAGAGCATCTTCGCAGGCAAGCTTGCTAACCTAGTGAGGAGGGCTTTAAATTAGGTTCGCCAGGAGATGGAGACCTAAGCCCTGAGATAAGTGGGGAAATGGGATACCGGGAGGAAACACAAGGAGGTGGGTGAAACAGTGGAGGCCTCCTGATTCATACTGAGAAAGTAGGGCAATCAGCTAGTTATCTTAGGTGCCTGTGCATGCATGCAAGAAGCCTGGGAACCAAGCATGAAAAATTGGAAGTCCTGGCATAGTCAAGGAACTATGATGTGATTGGAATAACAGAGACTTGGTGGGGTAACTCACAGGACTGGAGCACCGTCATGGATGGGTATAAACTCTTCAGGAAGGACAAGCAGGGGAGAAAAGGTGGAGGAGTTGCACTGTATGTAAGAGAGCAGTATGATTGCTCAGAGCTCCAGTATGAAACTGGAGAAAAGCCTGTTGAGAGTCTTTAGGTTAAGTTTAAAGGTGAGAGCAACAAGGGTGATGTCGTGGTTGGCATCTACTATAGACCATCAGACCAGGAGGATGAGGTAGATGAGGCTTTCTTCAGACAACTAATTGAAGTTTCCAGATCATAGCCACTGGTTCTCATGGGGGACTTCAATCACCCTGACATAGAATCATAGAATATCAGGGTTGGAAGGGACCTCAGGAGGTCATCTAGTCCAACCCCCTGCTCAAAGCAGGGCCAATCCCCAATTTTTGCCCCAGATCCCTAAATGGCCCCCTCAAGGATTGAATTCACAACCCTGTGTTTAACAGGCCACGGCTCAAACCACTGAGCTATCCCTCCCCACCTCTGCTGGGAGAGCAATATAAGAGTGCACAGACAATCCAGGAAGTTTTTGGAGCGTGTTGGGGACAATTTCCTGGTACAAGTGTTGGAGGAACCAACCAGGGGCGGTGCTCCTCTTGACCAGCTGCTCACAAACAGGGAAGAATTGGTAGGGGAAGTAGAAGTGGGTGGCAACCTGGGCAGCAGTGACCATAAGATGGTCGAGTTCAGGATCCTGACAAAATGCAGAAAGGAGAGCGGCAGAATATGGACCTTGGACTTCAGAAAAGCAGACTTTGATGGGCAGGATCCCCTGGGAGGCTAATATGAGGGGGAAAGGAGTCCAGGAGAGCTGGCTGTATTTTAAAGAAGCCTTATTGAGGGCGCAGGAACAAACCATCCCGATGTGCAGAAAGAATAGCAAATATGGCAGGCGACCAGCTTGGCTTAACAGAGAAATCTTTGGTGAGCTTAAACACAAAAAGGAAGCTTACAAGAAGTGAAAACTTGGACAGATGACTAGGGAGGAGAATAAAAATATTGCTCGAGCATGCAGGTATGTACTATGAGCTCCACCTATAGAAGCTACTAAAGGTATGTCTGCACTTCGAACTGGAGTTGTAAATTCCAGCTCAAGGAGATATACCCACACTCGCTCTGATTGAGCTAGTGCACTAAAAATAGAGTGTGGCCAGAGTGGCATGGGCAGCAGGAGGGGCTAGACACCCCAAGCACATTCCCAGCAACTTGGACAGTTATGTACTTGGGTTGGCTAGGCCATCCTGCCGCTTGCACTGCCACAGCTACACTCTATTTTTAGCACAATAGCTTTATCAGAGCTAGTGTGGGTATGTCTCTGTGAGCTGGAATTTATATCTTCAGCTCAACATTGTAGATATACCCTAAGTATATACCCTAATATGCAAGCACGTGTGTGATCTGGGACATAACCATCATGTCTCAAGTCGAGAAAAATAGCCATCCAAAATTTTGCAGGCCACACAACAAGACTCTCTTTTACAATTCCTACAGTAATCTGCAGTAGTTACACCATCTACCATGCCAGCAATTTAACTTCTCCCCGATTCCTGTGTGTTTACTCATCTTTCAATAATCTCTTCATTAGTGTGATTAATCTCTTGGAAGTCAGTGTATTACATTCAACCAGTTAGTTCTCAAATACTGTTAGCAAGCCCTGTGCTGCAATCAAACATTGGGCCATTTCCATTAGTAATGGTTCATTGGGCCACAAAGCTGGTCATGCTATTAAAAGAAACCCTGATTCGATTTTGTCTGGTTCATGGTGTCATTTTCCTCTCCATCCTCCTAGCTCATGCAACTTCATTCTTTCTCAGAGTGAAGGCTCAGAATACAAAGGTTAAATCACCCTCCTTCACCAGCAAATGGTCCATTATCACTGCATTTTTTATTAAGGTAAAGATTCTCCCCCACTGTGCACAATAAGCTATTTTCACTCGGCTGTATAAATATTTGATGCAGATCTGTTGGCAAAATGCTGCTGTAATGTTCTTGCTTGTGATTTAAACAAAGGGTATGGAAAAAGATTTCTTATTTTATCATGACAGCTATACTAGTTTTCCCCACTGTTGTCTTTGAACTATTAAGCCACCTCATCTATGAAGCTAACCTTCATGTTGTTATTGTTTTTACTGAGTGAAACATACTGGCATAAACTCTACTTGGCATGTGATCTGTGTGTTAGCCTTTGGCTGAGCGCTCTCTCTCTCTCTCTCTCACACACACACACACAAATTGAGCATAAGTGACAAGAATCCCAGCCACATTAGCTAATTATATAGGGAAATAATAAGCCAAATGCATCCTGGGCCAACTCCACTGAGGTCAGTACAGTCACACGAGCAATGATTATTGTCCAGTGTGACCAGTAATGTCCCAAACATTTTGTTTTTCCAAGCAACTCTTCTATTTTGCTTTTGGGTTTTTTTTGCACATTGTAGATATTTTTTAAAAGTCCAAAAGTTGGAAATTCAGAGTTAAGGTAACAAGCAAATGTAGGAAAACTAAGAATTTGGAGCAGTGGTCCTCAAACTAGGGCCGCCTCTAGTTCAGGAAAAGCCCCTGGCTGGCCGGGCTGGTTTGTTTACCTGCTGCGTCCACAGGTTCAGCCAATCGCAGCTCCCACTGGCCATGGTTCGCCGCTCCAGACCAATGGGGGCTGCGGGAAGCAGCACGGGCCGAGGGATGTGCTGGCTGCTCTTCCTGCAGCCCCCATTGGCCTGGAGCGGCGAACCGCGGCCAGTGGGAGCCACGATCGGCCGAACCTGTGGATGCGGCAGGTAAACAAACCGGCCCAGCCCACCAGGGGCTTTCCCTGAACAAGCGGCGGCCCTAGTTTGAGAACCACCGATTTAGAGGACTATAAATCAACAAAAAACCTAAACAACATAAAATCTGGAAATACTCAGCTAAGGTATCAAACACCAAGCTTAACTCTGACCCATTTGCCTTCATCTAGCCTCTTCTTACTGGTGGAAGAATTGCACTAGCTGTCACATGAAAATCTTTGTATATTATATATGAATCACAATAATATGGTCTTTTGTTCTCCAATGACATAACCTGCAGCTACACTTCCAACCTTCCTCAAGTACAGGAGGATTTCAAGCCCATCTTAGAAGGGCAATTAGAATATGGAGGGCCCATAACTCATTAGTTCTGAATGAATATAGAAAATTTGACTTCTGACCTGTGTTTGGAATATGAGGTTTCTGACTAAGACTGGGAGAGTAAATGGGTAGAGTCAAGTGCTATCATCTCATGGAGAAGCAGGGACACCTAGATGTTTTATTTCAGAGTAGCAGCTGTGTTAGTCTGTATCCTCAAAAAGAACAAGAGTACTTGTGGCGCCTCAGAGACTAACAAATTTATTAGAGCATAAGCTTTCGTGGGCTACCTTTACCATGAAGGTAGTGAAGGGGCAGGCTTCTAGCTGCTACTTAGTGGGTTTAGCCACAGTTTATACAGTGTTCTATGGCCCAGAATTGAAAGAGATTAAGGATAAAGGGCAGAGTTAAGGACAGTGTTGGCACAATACTGACTATTTCTAAGCCTCATGACATTTAGGTTGAGTCAACAACAATGTTCTAAATTCATTATTTCCACACTTTTTTCTTGATTTTCAAACTTTTTGCTTTCACAATAATAAAATTCTAATAATATTGTAAATTAATGGTCTGTTTACAACCTTTACTCTAGCTTAACTCTGGATCTGGTCATTTTTACACAGTTCTAAACTAACTGTACTATTCTGTTTGTTTAGAACATTTAAGACTTACCCTCTTCACCGCTGTGTGTAGGCATTTTCCAAGCACTCCTCAACGTGGTATCTGAGTGCATGAACCTCCCCCAGAGCAATATTATGTAAAAACACTTTTAATGTTTAAATAACATAAGAATACTTTTCATATGCTGTGTTTAACAGTACACTGATGAGGGGCCAGGAATAAATACTTGCATTAAAAAGCAGACATAATTGGGCATATCAGGCTCAGTGACTCATACTTTATAAATTTCAATTTTATATACACAAAATAAATGACCATTTGTTTCTAAGCAAGTTAACTACCAATTACAGGATTTGCCAGGAAGCTCTGAGAAATCATTCCATCATGTGAACTTTGGACCTTCTCTCTGCTGCTATTTGCTGCAGAATGAAAAATTAGGACTGACTGTTAATTTCCCAATTGAATTTTAACAGGATAAATTAATTTTCTTGTGTTTTATCATTGGCCAGGAGACTTCTGCCAGCAGCAAAAGAGGAAGAAAACCTTCTGGCAGCAGTCCTTGTCTCACTTTGCCACAAACCTTGTGCCCCTAAATCAGCGCTCTAGCCAGTGAGTTAATACAAAGGAATGGCTAAACAAACTCAATGAAGTCAGTAGAATGTGAAGGCACTCAGCATTCATAGGATCAGGGTGTTACTTCTCTAGTCTTGAGAGGACTACTACCATATTCTTCCAAGAAAGTTAGTTAGACCTGCACATTTCATTTTTGCCTTACATTTTCCCTCCGTTGGCCCGTCTTTTCCTTTCCATCCTTTCTGGGTCCGGAACACCCCTAAGTCAATATTGTACTTCTCTGTAACAGGGCTGAAGGCTTGACTTTAAGTAAAGCATTGTGGCCAAGTATGTTCTAAGTACTGGTTATGGAACCAAGAGAGCAGGGTTCAAATCCTGGCAAAGATGCTTAATTTTCAGAACAAAACCACCCATTTATTTGATCTACTCTTCTCGCTATAACATCAACAAAACAAATGAACCACCTCCATTTTCCAGCACATATTCCAGATCGGAGAAGGCAAAGTAAAAGAGAGATTATATGTACATTTTGTAATTTTGTGAAGAACTCAGGTGATGGGTGCTGCATAAGAACCTAGACAGACTGATTAGATAATGGATAAACAAAATCAATAGTGTCTTTGCAGTCACCTACACTCAGACCCAGAAGCAGTGTACAGCAGGGCAGTTTATAGGAAATGCCTCCCTTAGTTTATTTCAACTGCTTTAAAATGTTGAGATATTATTTCACGAGCTGCTGTGGGGGTGAAATCTACAAGTAATCTGCACGTATGGTATGTGATTCCAGAGTGTAGTTAAAAAAACAGGCTACTCTTTGTTAAAACCTCAAAGATTAAAGATCAAAAACTGACTCATGTAAATAAGCAGAAGCTATCTATGTTTCCATACTTCTGTGAATGCAGAAGCATCTCTACAATGTACACAAAATATAATGCATGATCTCAGGTTTCCTCATTCAATCACCAAAGTATTTCCTGTACTTGGTATTTCCATCACTGAAATAGGTTGATCAAAACCAAAATCTGCTTTGGCTTTTATCCTAAAAACACCTATCAAATGTCTTCTCTTCAACTACAGTAAGCCCCTTAAAAGGAAAAAGAGAAAAAGAGTCACAGGGTAGTGCTTTCAGTAAATTCCATACCATTTACCATTCCAAGGCTGAAGATGGCGTTCACCAGCAAGCCTCCTTTCCTGAAGTGATCTGTCATATGCTCCAGCCAATTTGCTTCTAAGCCGTTGACAGTCTGCCCATTCCTGGAGATCTTCATAGGAATCATCACAGTATAGTACTGGCTGCATCTTTGTTGGGTCTTTGGCTTGTTGAAGATAGCAAATATTTCCACTGCTAAAAAAAGTTTTTAAATAGTAATACTAGAATAAACATATTGTGATATCATTATTGTTTCCTATTATAACTATCATAATCACATCCTTCCCCTTTTGTCTGCTTGTTTTTCTATAGTAACCCTTCAGAGCTGGGTCATCTCCTTTACGTGTTTATACAACGCCCGGCACAACAGGGTCCCAAATCCTGACTGGGGCCTTATCATAATGTAAGTATTTACTAGTTGTAATATGGAACTCCCTCTCAGAGGGACAGTCGACTAGCATAAATAAATAACATAGTGGAAACAAATGAGCATTACTAGTAGAATTTATCATCATAGAATTAATGTATTATTAGCAAATTCACCCGAATTGTATACTTGTTTGCCTCTGTGTAAGCGCCACAAAGGAGATAGCTACTAACTGTGATATCAAGGACATAGCTCAAATCTGAGATCTTACTGCAAATTTAGGGCAAGTTACATTTCCAATGATGTGACCTTCCACTAAAGAAGTAAATAACTTATTTTGGTGTTATATGGGCTGCGCACAGAAATGGCAAGTGGGAGAGCCAAAATCAGGAATGTACAGTGTATCAAACAAATATTGAGGCCAAATGGATTATTTAGTTGATTTACTTCGTGTCTGAGAAGAGGCAAAGCAGTAAGAGATGAGCAGATGAATAGGGAGGAAAAATGGAATTCCGAAGATCCTTAAAGATGAGGACATTAGCTAGATACCAGTGTGTGTGATGTAGCTTCCAGCCCACCTGAGGAGCGACGAATTTAAATCTCATCATTAGGTAAGTCTCTGTAGACAACAAAATCATCACAGACATCTGCAGTACTGGGGCTAAGTGGAAGTTAAAGAGATAATCAAAATTCCCAGGAAGAAAGAAACACTAAACTTAACAGTAAAATTTCTACAATGTAAACTATTAATATATTGTTATTTTACATATTAGTGGCCCGATTAATGGCCCAGTGAAGTCAATGGTAAAGCTCCCATTGATTTCAAACACAGCAGGAATGGAACCCCAATTGAACTGATATTTTTTTAAAGGAAATAAAAATAATAAAAAATTCAGGCAGCCCATTAACTTGGAAGTATCTCATATTATATGGTAAAGATAATATCTTCTAATCCCAGGTGTTACTATGAGAGAGTCACTCTGACAGTTCTTTCTTATGGAGGTCTCATCGTGGAACTAAAAGAACACAAAGCAAACAGGGACAATTTAGAGTAAGTCACTACTCAACATGAACAACGATGGTGGAACTGGGTTCCATGGGATTATAATGCCAATGACTTAGCTAAAGCCTGGTTGAAGTAAGCATGGTGGGGAGCGAAAAGGGAATGAAGGCTTAATCAAGTATAGAGAGTGTACCTCAGAGAAGAGCTCTCTAATACTCTCTCTATATAAAGGAAGGCTGGGAAACAATAGTTGATGAGTCCTGGAGGAAGGAGATGCAGAGAAGAGACATAACTCAAAATTAATACCAGCAAAGGGAATGTTAACAGGAATTCACTCACTACACACCACTTGTTTAGAAAGAACAAAGTGATGATAAGGTGACTCAAAAGGGTATACTACTCAAAAAACCATATGAACAGAGAACATAAATAAATCAGGAGAGACGTTAACTATCTGGAGATAAACCAGGACATGATTATTAAAGGTAGAAATAGACGGAGAAGGTTTTTTGTGGATATGATAACTATAACACTTTTCAACTTGGAAATGACGGGAAGTAGGGAGGTAGCTATTTTGATTTGGTTTTGAGCTGTGCAGGTCTGATCCTACACACATTTGTGGTCAATTGGATTCTTTCATTGGCCTGAATAGGCATTAGACCAGGCCCTTGATGACGTGAGTGAAAGTGTAAATGTAGGCACAAACAATAGCAAGAAAAATCTGGTCTGGCTTGTAATCAGAACTAATTTGATACCAAAGAAGTCCTGTCTACACTTGAAAATAGACCATTGTTCACAATGACTTTCAGCAAAGTGTAAAAAGATCAAAATCCTCTTCAGTACAGTTTCAGAAAGCATGGTATTTTCTGAAATGTTATTCAAAATATTTTATCCTGGTTACACGTGCACTTAAAATCATTTCCAATCCAGGTTTGGAGGACCCCTTGATGAAAGCCATTGTCAATAATGGTTCAATTGTTGACAGGTATACAAGCAGAAAGGACAAAGATTCTGAATTTCAAAAGCCATAAGAGAAGTGAGGAATGGAATTCAGTGAAGAAGAAAAACATAAAAGAGAAATGGAGGACTTGTGGCACCTTAGAGACTAACCAATTTATTAGAGCATAAGCTTTCGTGAGCTACAGCTCACTTCCTCAGATGCATATCGTGGAAACTGCAGCAGGCTTTATATATACACAGAGAATATGAAACAATACCTATTCCCACCCCACTGTCCTGCTGGTAATAGCTTATCTAAAGTGATTTCCAGCACAAATCCAGGTTTTCTCACCCTCCACCCCCCCACACAAATTCACTCTCCTGCTGGTGATAGCCCATCCAAAGTGACAACTCTTTACACAATGTGCATGACAATCAAGCTGGGCTATTTCCTGCATAAATCCAGGTTCTCACATCCCCCCCACCCCCATACACACACAAACTCACTCTCCTGCTGGTAATAGCTCATCCAAACTGACCACTCTTCAAGTTAAAATCCAAGTTAAACCAGAACATCTGGGGGGGGGGGGGGTAGGAAAAAACAAGAGGAAACAGGCTACCTTGCATAATGACTTAGCCACTCCAAGTCTCTATTTAAGCCTAAATTAATAGTATCCAATTTGCAAATGAATTCCAATTCAGCAGTTTCTCGCTGGAGTCTGGATTTGTAGTTTTTTTGTTTTAAGATAGCGACCTTCATGTCTGTGATTGCGTGACCAGAGAGATTGAAGTGTTCTCCGACTGGTTTATGAATGTTATAATTCTTGACATCTGATTTGTGTCCATTTATTCTTTTACGTAGAGACTGTCCAGTTTGACCAATGTACATGGCAGAGGGGCATTGCTGGCACATGATGGCATATATCACATTGGTGGATGTGCAGGTGAACGAGCCTCTGATAGTGTGGCTGATGTTATTAGGCCCTGTGATGGTGTCCCCTGAATAGATATGTGGGCACAGTTGGCAACGGGCTTTGTTGCAAGGATATGTTCCTGGGTTAGTGGTTCTGTTGTGTGGTATGTGGTTGTTGGTGAGTATTTGCTTCAGGTTGCGGGGCTGTCTGTAGGCAAGGACTGGCCTGTCTCCCAAGATTTGTGAGAGTGTTGGGTCATCCTTTAGGATAGGTTGTAGATCCTTAATAATGCGTTGGAGGGGTTTTAGTTGGGGGCTGAAGGTGACGGCTAGTGGCGTTCTGTTATTTTCTTTGTTAGGCCTGTCCTGTAGTAGGTAACTTCTGGGAACTCTTCTGGCTCTATCAATCTGTTTCTTTACTTCTGCAGGTGGGTATTGTAGTTGTAAGAAAGCTTGACAGAGAGTGAGTTTGTGTGTGTATGGGGGTGGGGGGGATGTGAGAACCTGGATTTATGCAGGAAATAGCCCAGCTTGATTGTCATGCACATTGTGTAAAGAGTTGTCACTTTGGATGGGCTATCACCAGCAGGAGAGTGAATTTGTGTGGGGGGGTGGAGGGTGAGAAAACCTGGATTTGTGCTGGAAATCACTTTAGATAAGCTATTACCAGCAGGACAGTGGGGTGGGAATAGGTATTGTTTCATATTCTCTGTGTATATATAAAGCCTGTTGCAGTTTCCACGATATGCATCTGAGGAAGTGAGCTGTAGCTCACGAAAGCTTATGCTCTAATAAATTGGTTAGTCTCTAAGGTGCCACAAGTCCTCCTTTTCTTTTTGCGAATACAGACTAACACGGCTGTTACTCTGAAACCTGTCATAAAAGAGAAATGTTCAACTACTACTACTATTATTTGTGTAGCTAAGTTGGGGGTTGGCTCTTTACAGGTATAAAAATAAACATGTTGGCTCAAGAATGTAACAATAGATACAGATAATAAAGTCAGAAAGCAACTTCTACATAAGGGGGGGATTAGCTAGGTGACAAAACAAAGGCAGGTGGGGAAAGCACTTGGAAGAAGTTCTTGTGAGAAAGTACTGTATGCCTGTGAGTTGTATAGAATATTTGGCAATACATACACATGAAAATAGAAAAAGGTCAATGTGGATAAACAAAGACATGCAAAGAGTAATAAAAAATGAGAAAAAGCATATGGGCTCTACAAAATATTAGGCAAAGACACAAATCGGCAAACGTAACAATGACATTGTAAGAGTGTAAGAATGAGAAACCCAAAGGGTTCATTTATATTGCAGCTGGAGATGTAATTTGCAGCTCAGGTAGACATACACATCCCAGCTTTGATTAAGCTAGAGCACTACAAGAGTAGTGTAGCTACAGTGGCAGCACACGCTAGCTGCCTGAGTACAATCCCATCCAAGACCCTACATAAGTACTTGAGTGGACAGACTACCCTGCTGCCCATGCCGCCATGACTACCCTGCTGTTTTTAGCACACTAGGTCAATCAAAGCTAGTGCAGGCATGCCTACACAAGCTGGTAATTATACATCCAGCAACAGTGTAGATGTACCCTAAATTAAATAATAAAATGAAGACTGCACAAACTGTAACAAATACTACAACCATTTCCAAAAGATGAATTCAGGAGAAGAAAAGTCCAAGAGAGAGCAGAGAAAGAAAAGGTGAAAGAAAAGGGAGACAATGCAAAAATTATGCAGGGATTCCGTGTTCACAAGGGTGGGTGCAGGATTGATGCCAAAGACTGAAATTCATTTTCCAGGGAAGAAAAAGGAAGTGCTGAAAGAACTCACTGTCACTCAAGAATAATAAAGAAATCAGCTATATGATGGCGACAATATATTTGGAAAAATCCAGCTACAGGTGAGTTACTTCATAAAACTGTCTTCTCAGATCCCCCTTTTTGGAAAATGGAAGCATTACCAACCTGTACACTGGCTGAGAAGTACTCTCAAATCAGAAAGCACTCAGGAGAAAGAAGTTAAACAAAGGTCAGCAGAGACTGAGAAACTGAAGATCTTGTCTAGTGAATCAGCAGCTGGGGTGAAATTTTGGGGGGTTTCAAGAAGGCCTTAAAATAAGTTCCATAACTAAAAGTTTCAGTACAATTGTCAGAAACCTGGGCACAGATGAGCTATCTCAGAGTCTGAAGATAGATGGAATTAGGGAATGGAAACCGTTTGTGCCAGACAGACAAGTGGTGCCCTTCAGGAAACCAGATTGGAATGGAACCGGTTTTGTAAGGTCTAATCGTTAATCATGAGATTCAATTCAGAATAATTTGGGAAAAGGTAAGAGTACACATTTCCTTCCCCCAATGACACTGTGTGTTTCTAAATTGTTCTAACCCGTATCTTATTTGTAATTGCAGGTGAAGTTATTGAATTGCAATAATTGCAGGTGAAGCTACATAGAAGTAAACAGATACAATAGGGAGTCCAGTGGCATCTCCCTGCCAAGATATTTTTTTTTAAGTGGTGAAAAATGGCCCATTTAAAGTATAGTGTGCAACTAGAGGACAACAAAACAGACACAGGAAAATAGTTTATGATGAACCTCCCTCCACGAACAAATACATAAGAATAAGAAGATGAAAATGATCAAGTGTAATGAATTTATGAGAATGAACATTTACCATGAATAACTACCCCTTCCCACTTACTGCTATCTGACCCTGTCCTAACTGGAGATCTGCAACTACCATCTCCACCTGTCTAAGAATCTAGATCCTCTGTGTTCTCAGAACTTTTGGGCTGGTTTATTTTCTGCTATGTGTTCACCTACAGTGGTGTTGACACACACTGAAAGGGTTTGAGGACTGTCCCATTTGTGACTCAGAACTGTAAAGCCTACTCGGGCACATTATCATCTTTTCAGATGGGCAAGTAGCAGATGGAAATCAACCAAGCTCAGGAGCTCTGAGGACTTCAATACCACAAGCAGGGAGCAGTAGCAAACAAATCCAGTTGAACAGCAAGCATATGAACTTTCCACATGAGAAAGAGGCAAAAATAAGTTAAAGAGGGAAGCCCAAATCTGAGATGACAACTGCCCCCTGCAAACGACAACCCCACTAAAATAACACAGAAGGATAAACCTAATTGGTCAGAATGGAGTTGCACCTGATCGTCTGTTGCTCCTGTGAATGCCTAAACACTTATGATTAAATGATCGTGAAGTGTGCAGCCAAGTTGAAAAGTGGGTTAAAAGGTTTTATTATTCATAGTTGCATCTTTTCCCTGTTGCAATGATACATTTACTTTTCCAAGATGCTGTGAACATAACAAGGGCAGTTTAAAACTTGCTTGTTCATATCAAAGGTCACCTCAGTACTTACTTCCAGTAAGTGGTTCTGCACATAATGCTGATGTGTCGCTTTGTGCTACCCCTTCTTGATTGTCTGTTGCTTCTCTGAGTCTTGGTGAAACACTTGGGCTCTCTCCTTGAAACTGCTCTCCATTCTCCCCTGCAGAGTTTAAGCTCAGATGCTCAGTAACTGGTTCTTCCCCTTTTACATCCCCACTGGGCTCTACACTCTGGTCAACATTTTCCTCACTTGGGGCTGGTGCACTGCATCCATTAGCATCATCTGCTTTCTTGCTATCCAATGAAGCGTGATTCTCTGAATAGTTTGATGCATTTTTGACATCTTCTGGTTGTGCAGAGTTGTTACTGGTGGGTGCCACAGTGGTGCTGGCCTGAGAGTTCACCGGGGAACTGTACTGAGGTATAATTCCAACAAACTTCAAGCCTTGACTTGCTGCATCTTGAATCTACAAATCAAAGGAGATTATGTTTGAATCTGCATGTTGCCTTATAGGACTAGACATATTCTGAAAATAACACACTTAAAGGGAACTAGCATGTAATTTTACTATTTCATGTGCTACTATAGGAAATTCTCATAATTAGCTTTACATAAAATGTTAAATTCTAGAGAAACAGAATGACAAGTTCCTTCAACTGTCTGTGAAATGTGAAAATCAAAAAAGAAAGAGAAAGGCCTATGCAATAACATGCATTGGATTTCTTCATTGGGAATGAATATCTGTGTTTGAAAGGCTTTATTTATGACACATTACCAGATGTAGTTTTGCCTAACCCAAGTTTTATAGTGCCAGCTTAAAGACATTTGGAGTTGAGGAGCAGAATGTTATATACTCTGTTTACTCGATGGATATGCAAGTGAAAGTCCCACAAATTCCCTGGGCTACATATACATCTTTGTTAGCCCCTTATTTTAAATTGAGGAACAAATGATGAATTTTCACTTAATGAGAGTACAAAGAACAAAGTTATTGTAGTACCTTTTTAGTATTTGAACTAGTTCTAGAGATAGAGATACATTTGGAGTAAAAATGTCTGTGTGGATAAACAAAGAAAAATAATGAATAATCATCTTTGGAACCCCCCTTCAGGTAGTTGAAGGCTGCTATCAAATCCCCCCTCACTCCTCTCTTCTGCAGACTGAACAAGCCCAGTTCTCTCAGCCTCTCCTCGTAAGTCATGTGCCCTCTCCCCCTCATCATTTTCGTTGCCCTCCACTGGACTCTCTCCAATTTGTCCACATCCTTTCTGTAGTGAGGGGCCCAAAACTGGACGCAATTCTCCAGATGTGGCCTCACCAGTGCCGAATAGAGGGGAATAATCACTTCCCTCGATCTGCAAGCAATGCTCCCTCTACAGCAGCCCAACATGCCGTTAGCCTTCTTGGCAACAAGGGCACAATGATGACTCATATCCAGCTTCTCATCCACTGTAATCCCCAGGTCCTTTTCTGCAGAACTTCTTCTTAGCCAGTCAGTCCCCAGCCTGTAGCGGTGCATGGGATTCTTTTGTCCCAAGTGCAGGACTCTGCACTTGTCATTGTTGAACCTCATCAGATTTCTTTTGGCCCAATCCTCCCATTTGTGTAAATCACTCTGGACCCTATTCCTACCCTCCAGTGTATCTACCTCTCCCCACAGCTTAGTGTCATCTGCGAACTTGCTGAGGGTGCAATCCATCCCATCATCCAGATCATTAATGAAGATGTTGAACAAAACTGGCCTCAGGACCAACCCCTGGGTACTCTGCTTCTTAAAATTTTAGATAAAGATGAATGATGGGAAAGTGTAGGAATGAAATTGTAAGAATGCAAGAACAATAATGAGACTGTATAAGTAATAACAAATATATATGAATGGAGCAGGAAGTAACAGATGGAAGGTCCAAGACAGAGCAGCAAGAGGCTGTTGAAATTCTCCTTCTAGTTAAACAGGCGCAATGCTACTGACTCAAACTCCTATTGACTTCAATCTGTTTGCACCAGTAGAATTGAGAAGAGAACCAGGAGAATAAGCTAGACTTTTAAAATGTCAGGGAGAGAGGTGACTGGCTGCTAATTCATGCATCAGTATTCCCCCTCTCCCCCGCCCCCCTCCGGGAGAAGAAAGACACTAGTGACTAGTGGATTTCTGGTTCATATTCTTAGTTATTTTGATTTAAGCAAAACCCCAAATTATAAAAAGAAATGGCCTCAGAATACAGGAGTTCTTCAGCCTCAAGCTAATACTGTGTTTTCAAGGCAAATAATCCAGCCGAATCGGAGCATCCTGGTTATTCTCTATAGTTCTGATTAATATGAACCTAAATAAAAGCAGCTCAGGCTTTTCAAATGCAAGTGAAAGAACGAATTATCCATTGAACCCATCACATTAGTTCTACAGCACTGGGAAGTGAGGTGGGCGGGGTAGACGTTTGAGATATTAACAATTTTATTTAACACTAAAAAATAAAGAGGAAGCTCATTTCTGCATTTTGCCCCCACCCACAGACATTTTTTATGAATCATTATTTCCTGAGAATCACATTACTGTGCTGAATATATACACAACCTACAGGTGACATCTGATCAATACAGAGAACTTCCTCTTTCAAACGACTGGGATTTTTCATGTTTAATTAACTCTTAAAGAGTGTGATGGTAGGAACTGAAGCATGGTTCCCCAGGAAACAGGGTGACAGTCAGCAGGGTGAGTTTGCAGATGGACAGGAGCTGCTGACTGGAGTGAGGCTCATTGCTAAAATGGAATAATTACCACAGCGCAATCTCGTCTCAATTAACAGGAAAGTAAAAATGCTATTACAGTGGCCTATTTAATAGAAGAAAGCCGGACAGCATTAGAGGTCTCTATAAATAAACTGAAGCATGTTATTAGTATTGGGCTAGAAGAAAGTCAGCGCCTGACTGGCTTGCTCAGTTGATCCAAGTGCATGCAAAAGATATGATGCACTCATAATAGCCTAATGTGTCTGACTCCTTGTTGCAATTTTACAAATACTTGTAATACACTCATTATTAGCAAGTGTTACAAAGTCTCTTCATCTTCCAGTGCTAATCTAAACTGCATTCGTATAGTAGAATGTCAGATCAGTTAATTATAGTAATTTAACTAGTAGGCAGCTGCCAGAGTTTGAGCACAGTACAGGTATAATAATTTACTGGTCTTGAAACACTGGTTGTCACCCCATAGCAGGCTAACGCACACTGTGCACTGAATTACAGCAGCATTCACAGGTACTGCAGCAAGATCTCAGCACATCCAGAAAAGGTGTTTGTTCTTAGAAATATGAGTTCTTGTAAAATGGCTCTTGTTTTTAGAAGGGACAGAGGGGAACTGAGGATAGAATCATAGAATATCAGGGTTGGAAGGGACCCCTGAAGGTCATCTAGTCCAACCCCCTGCTCGAAGCAGGACCAATTCCCAGTTAAATCATCCCAGCCAGGGCTTTGTCAAGCCTGACCTTAAAAACCTCTAAGGAAGGAGATTCTACCACCTCCCTAGGTAACGCATTCCAGTGTTTCACCACCCTCTTAGTGAAAAAGTTTTTCCTAATATCCAATCTAAACCTCCCCCACTGCAACTTGAGACCATTACTCCTCGTTCTGTCATCTGCTACCATTGAGAACAGTCTAGAGCCATCCTCTTTGGAACCCCCTTTCAGGTAGTTGAAAGCAGCTATCAAATCCCCCCTCATTCTTCTCTTCTGCAGGCTAAACAATCCCAGCTCCCTCAGCCTCTCCTCATAAGTCATGTGTTCCAGACCCCTAATCATTTTTGTTGCCCTTCGCTGGACTCTCTCCAATTTATCCACATCCTTCTTGTAGTGTGGGGCCCAAAACTGGACACAGTACTCCAGATGAGGCCTCACCAATGTCGAATAGAGGGGAACGATCACGTCCCTCGATCTGCTCGCTATGCCCCTATTTATACATCCCAAAATGCCATTGGCCTTCTTGGCAACAAGGGCACACTGCTGACTGATATTCTCATCATGATCAACCTAGGATTGTAACCATATCGTAGAGACTTAAAAAACCCATGTAGAATTTATTTCAAGGCACTTTACAAATAAATTAATCAGCAATAAAGCAGTAACCAGGATATAGTGCCTTGTTTGAAATCCCATTGTACATGGTCCCAATAAAATCAGTGGGGCAAGCATCTAATTAATTTCAATGAGGCCAGGATAGTGAAAGTGTTACACTAGCAGTGCAATGAAAGGTATTATACATCAGCAGATGTATCATTTTACTGCAATAATGCTTCCTCCCCACTCTCCACAGAAACGTGTAGGAGCTGACCCTTGGCACAAATCAAAGAATCAACTCCTAACATTTTACATTTCCAAAATGAGGCAGTTTTTATTTAGAATTTGATTTTATTTTTAGAATCCTACCTAGAGCCCTAAGAAATGTAGGTTTTGTTGGCCTAGTGGACTAATCAACTTAAGCCATCTGCGTGGAGTCTTACAACCTCTGGGCCATGATTGGACTGATGCATTTTCAAAACAGCTAGTATTTATTGAAATCTCTCATATTTTGAAAAGTTATTACTGCATTTATTCAGTAATTATTTTTCAAATATAAATATCTCAAACTATATATACACATCAGGTCACTGGGGCTTACCATGCTCACCCTTATTTTAAGTTTCAATTACCCACTGAACTTCATTGCTCAAATTTTAAACCATTTTTTGAAATCAGAATGTTTATGATGAGTTCAAGCAACTTGCAGCATAGGTTCTGTTTCATTTTATTTGTTGCTGTTTTTAAAAATAGACAGTCACCAACTTCTCCAACCCCCACTTCTTTTGAGGCTGAAACCATGGATGCCAAATTTCAGCTTCAGTGACTGGGAAACAGCTGACGGTAACGAACAATCAAGCTTTGTAAACAATATACTGGAGCTGGTGTGGGTGCTAATACCAAATAATCTGAAGTGTGAGCTTCCTACCAAAGGAGTTGGAGTTGGTGACAGGATATAAGCTGGCACTTGGGGGAAAGCCTGAACCTTGTGCTGCCGGCTGAAGTGCGAGTAACTTGTGCAGCACATCTGCTAAACTTGTTTTAGGTCATTTGGACAAATTACTTGATGAAAGTAAATGGCCTGACTGTAGATGTAAAAGTAGCTTTCACACCTGCTTCTGTAAGGACAGTCAGGTACAAGCTTCCCTCGCAGGCTGAAGGCAAACCTTCAGCACTACCACCCAGCGAGTCAGCAAAAGGTAGAACGGGCTTTCTTGTTATTTTCTACCCAGAGTACTACTTGGCTGGTTACATCTCTTCAGAAAAGAAAAGGAAGTACTTCATGTGCTAGAGCTGCAACTTTTCTTCATCACAAACACTCAAATGTAACAGTAAAAGGGTAGCAAAGCAGGCTGCTGTTTTATACTTAAGCATGAGGCAGATCAAATGAAAACTCACTATACGCATGATGAGAGACTGTACTTACTAGAAGTCATAGAAGATGCTTATAAGCACAGAGTTTAAAAAAAAATCTCCCCAACACCATGACAGGTTGTGCCCAGAAGCTGTGTGACTACATGGAACAAAACGCACGTAAGTCAGCTGCAAAATTCTTTGAAGCAATGCAGATTTTTTTTTTAACCCTTCAAGGCACCACACAGGAAATCAAATCTGTTCCAACATACCAGCCTTTGAGGAAAATATCCCAGCAGATGCACAATTTAGAATCAATGTGGGGGAAATACATGTAGTGAAGCGGGACTGAATGAAAAGAACACTTTCATTTTGGCAGGCTAGTGCTGAAAGTATTCCAGATTGTACAAATATTACAATTGGTTGTCTTTATGTGCCAATCCACAGCACAAATAGTGAAAGGTCCTTTTCACATTATGTTCTATTGCTAAATGAGAAAAACAAGAGCATAAAAACACAGAAATTGCACCTGTACAGCATGCTGCAGCAGAATGAACTCAACATAACAAAAACTTCCCTACAATACATGCTCCAGATTGACTGAGGCTTTTATTAACATTTGTTGGGTTTTTGAACATGTTATACGCAAGGTAGCATTTAATTCTTGGAATTTTTCAAAGGGAAGCCCCAATAAGATAAAAAAAGGATAGAAATTTCTTGTTTCATTCCTCGGATACATACAGAAACATTTCTAGCACCTAATAAAGCATTGTTTAGTTGATATGGGCCATTATAATAATGGGCTGGTTTACATACACAACGTATTCCTGTTTAACTAGAATTTTCAAACCAGTTTAGTTCAACCAGTGTAAATCCATAAGTGGACTCATTTTAAATCAGTTTACAGCTGTCTTATATTAATGGATTTGCACTGATTTAATTACGTCAATTCAAAAACAGGTTCTGTTTAACCAGGTGCAAGTTTCATGTGTAGCCACAGCCTATATATTTTTGGAATTTAATGTTGCCCATGTAATTTGCTTCATAAAAATGGCATTTTGTCTTGATGACAAACAAAACAAAAAAAGACAGCTTTACCCATTACTGTCAGTAAAGTAAATGGCAAATCTCCCGTGGACTCAAGTGGGAACATGAACAAGACCTTCATCAAATCTCTCCTGTAATTACCCAACTTGGAATTTGACCAGGACACTTTGACTAACACCTCCTAACACTTGTGAAAAGAATCATGGATTGTTTCCTAAGTGGTTGGGACTTTAGTTTTATGCCTCAGCTGAAAAAAGGCATTGTCAGCAGCACAGTGTAGTGCAGACAAACACTCTGCTGAGGCAATAGCTCAGAGTGCCACCCTACTGAATCAATTGCTGAGGCACCTGTGATTTCCTTGGATATCTCCTGTCTAATTACAGACCCATCCCAACTTTGCTTTTAATATGTAGTAAAATCACATCTCATGGTGGTATAGCTGATTTACAAAATGCTATTTTCAAAAAATAATCTGTTTGAGTTACAGGCACCAAAAACCATCACAGAAATCCAAATTTTAGGGACTGGGGGAAGTGTTAGTTTTATAACTGAACAATTATAAATAGATTTTTTTTAAATTATTTAAATGAAATCTCCTGGAAAGTTTACTTTGGATTGTATATTTATAACTGCATTATCAACTGTCAAATAATCTCTGATATATAATGGACAAGGTGACACTGCTGTCAATTCAGAAACATGACGACTGCAGATATAAACACTGAGTAGCATACTGTTTTTTTTCCAGTTTCTGTAATTGTTCCCAATAGCAGTCTGTGCATTTCTCCCATGGGCTGACATTTGCGGGTCAAACATTTCTTTCAAATTCAGAACAGTATTTCATCTAAATCAACAAGCATGGAAATTACAGCAGAACAATTTAATAATGAAAACCCGTCTCTTGGAAAGGGTTTTCAAGCACAAATGGGCAGTTGATTTTAATAAGACTAGTGTTCTAAACTTCTCTTAACTTTTTGATGCCAGGAGCTGGAATTTCTTGGCACGCATTCAAAGTAAATATACATTGTACTAATGCCACCAGTATACTCTAACTCATCACAGCTGGCAGTGTTTCTGAGGTTTAGACTCCCTGGTGACTTAGGTAATAATTTTTCAGAAACTAGTCATTACATCTGAGTGGTTATTTCATTAATGCTTTATAGACTGGTTTGGTGTATGATTCATGCTAAAATAAGGTGCCCAGTTAATGTAGTAGCAACCAATTAAAGGAGACTGTTGCTAACACAAAACAAACAACAGAAAACATTTACAGAGAACAGATGAAGCAGAATTCCATTTGGACAGAGGAAAAAAGTCACTCTCTGGTAACAATCAACCAATTTTCCACAAGCCAGATGCATTAGGGTAGGCCTGTAATAAGTTCAGAGACAGAAAGTTGCTACTTAGTGCTGCTGATGAGAAAATACACTGCACTAGAAACAATGGGTTGGTCAAATTTGGTCAAAAGATATTTTAAAAAAACAAGTCTAGGCTGTCCCAGTTAATAAAAGAAATATTCCTATTTTTTATAACAACTTCATGGTCATCTCTCAAGTCCCTGTCACAAGTCATGCAAATGTACTTTGATAACTGACATACCCTCAAAGGTCTTGAGGCAAAGAGTACATGCTGGTGAGGAGCAAGGAGAATAGTATGTGCTGTATGTCAGGAATTGGCATGAAAATACTGTTCCAGGCTACAAGCATTACAACTGGATCATTCCTCATTAGGATTTATTGGTGCATATTTTATCATAAATACCAAAGCTCCCCTTTTTTGTCACCTTGGTTTCTGTATTTGTTTCTGAAAAGAGATATTTAAAATTAAAAGCATCTTTTAGTTAGTCTTGGACACTTTCTGTAAGTCTGCTATACTCATGCTCATTTCCAAAACAGAAACAATAAACCAGGATTTAAGGCTCATTTTAAAATAGGCTAAGCCCAGCCAATGGCATGAAGGAAGATTTTTAGTTACTTCTATAACCACCCAGAAACAGTGTTAAACTTTATACTTCCAGCACTTTTGCATCCTGAATGTTAGGTTGCAGAAAGTGAAATCTCACTTACTGTGACAAAGTGCTGGGAGCTAGCACCTACTGAGTTCTGGGGGTGGGTAGGCGCCAGCCCACCCACAAGCTGGGAACTAGCAGGTGAGCACTCTGGTCACTCTGGCACTAATTAGTTTCCCCAGGGAGGTCTGACTGGGGAATATAATGTAATTGGCAAATCAAGCTGGCCGGCTAGGTAAGGTAAGGATTTTTCACTTCACAAACTTATCAAACTATTTAATATGACTGGCAATTTTTGCTCAGCAAAGGCTCCAACCTTAGGGGCTCCAAATAACTCAATATCCTGTCAAGCAAAACTTCCACTGAAGTTAAAGGAGATTTGCTTAAGTAAGCACTGGGTACTAAAATAGTAACAGGAGTTGAAAGTTAAGATTGTGGTACAATAACAGAGATCAGGGATTTACCCATCTCAGTGCAGCTCAACCTTTCTGGCCATGCTGTTGGTGACCTTGCCTGAAATAAGATTCTTCTGAAATTTATGGTCCTAGCACCAGTGCAAGCTCCATTAGAGCACTAGTGGAGACTGTCCACAAGTGTATTCACCACTGTGTCATTAGAGCAGTGTTAAATGACATAATTATAAGAATTCTAGTGGCTACTGTAACCTCAGGCCAGCACGGATGCTAGAACTTCAGAAAAAAACCTCAGCCTAGCCATAGCCTTATTTTGTATAAGATTTACGCTTTAAAACTGGTATACACCTGGAACGTCCTCCAGACTTCAACCATCCTTCTCAATCCCCACAAACCTCTGCATATGCTTTAACCACAGGGCACTTTGGATAAATCTTACCAGTGACCTACTGGAGGTTTGTTAATGGTTTGGTATAGGCTACAGATTTGTGACTGTAGCTTTGAAGTCTGAACACCGCCTTGAATCTGAGTCTTCTGTTAAAAACAGTTTCTAATGGGTGAATACAAGTCGAGAACAAGTAAAGATTTATGCAAATACAAGTTTGAAAATTGCTTTCAACAATCATGTCAGCTGGCTGAATATGATTCAGTGGTCAGTGTAATCATGACAAACTGTGTTCTATGCTGGGTTTACTCATAGTCAGTTGACACAACACTAAACATTGACTCAGTGTATCTTCATTGTCCAAGCTGTGAAAAACACAAAATGTAAAGTGTAATGGACATAAATTAGATATTACAAGTTGTCTTAGTTTTAGTGATCTACAATGTTATTTGCAGGAATTAAGTATTATTTTTAACCTGAGAATATCAGTCTCAACCCATACTTGCTTTCACTTAACAACTATCTAGTATCTACAGTAGAAGCTGCAGTTCAACAGACTGAACAATTTGCCTATACCTTCGTTCAGGACAATACCAAATACAAACAGATCCACTGTTACCAAATATTTTCTTTTTTTCCAGACAACTACTGGAACACTGAAGCCATAGACTGTATAGTTTACAACATCTATTTTTACCCTGGTCAAGAGGATGACCCCAAAATCTGCTGGGGCAAAGGATTCCAAGGCCTCTGGGAACATCATGAAAATAGTTTTGTGACATTCATGGAGCTTATATCTCAACACCAGAGTTAAATGGCTGAGTCAAAAGAACTCACATTGAAAGAAGTTTAAACAGGAACAGATGTTTCCCTTCACACTATACTGCTTAACATACAGTATATGTGATTTTTCACCATACTTTTGTTTTACATATTCTTTCAAAATGTTAACAAAACACACTTCAACAAATACCATTATTGCAGCAGACAGCCAACAGCTGGGCCATTGCTGTCCAGTTTTAACCATTGCTTCTAGATCATATCTACACCAGGAACCCAAATTAAAAAAAATTAAGCATTACTCTGCACTGAAAACATGCAGAAAACAAAGTTGGTCTAAGATGGTTTTCATTACAATTTGTTACAGAAATAAATGTATTGTTCTCTTGTACGTACACTTGAGAACCAAGGGTCTGAAGGATGGAAATGATTTGAAAGAGTTTCAGATCACATCGAGATAAGTAATCCCTCTGAGTAATAAATGATACTCTAGAGGTGTAATTTCCCAACCATCCAAGTACATTCAGACTGTTTATTCATTTGAAGAATGACTGCTACGACCAATATTCATGGTCCAAATTCTTCCCCCTTTCCATCTTTTATTTCCACCTGCTCTGCCCATCATCTGATAGGCTCTGTAATACATTTCTAAGCAAAAAGCATATCAAGAATGCCAGTTTAAACTACAGAATAATGTTTGATATTTTTACAAAATATTTTTCTACTGAGCTTCAACAAAGACAATGTACTCAGAGAATACAGGGAAGAGCTCTTTGTACCACTGTGCAGCAAACCATTAACCAGCCCAGCAACAGCATTAATAGACTCCAAAAATTGCCATGTCCAGCTATTCTTTCCTGCTGAAAAGAGGGTTAAGTCCAAAGCAAAGTACTAGCAATGAAGAGTTAGAAATGTGGAATAAAAGGACCCAAAACTGGAAGAAATCAGGAACAGTCATCTAACAAAATAAAATAATCGGAAAGATTTTTTGTGGGTTTTTTTGTAGAATATATAAATAATTGATTAGAAATCAAAGTGTTAGTACCTTTTACTTAAAAACAAAGTTGTTGTTAAATGTACTACAGAGTGTAGCTCTTTAGCCTTTCCCCCTCTCCAGTTAATACACATGTATCTTGTCTAACTCCACATATGTCCTATGACACAATTGCAGTCTTCCCCATCTATCTGCCCTTTCATGCACTTAAGGAGAAAGGTGCTTCTAGAACAGCTCCACTATTGTAACTATGCGGCGACAACGATGGAGGACGAGAAGGATTTCTTTGCTTTCCTACATCGTTCTGGCAAAGGTTTGTACAATCGCCTTGTGATGCTGTCCCACAGATTCAAAGCTGCCCTTCCTCCAGCAACAGTCCATTATCCAACCTTCCTGTTTCATCTGTTGCAGCTTGCCTTTGAGCCAGGGAGACCTGGATGGGGTGCTGACTCCTGGGTTTAAGTAAATCAATGACTATGGGTAGCAGATGATTAATGGCCTAGTGATCTGACAGTTGTGTGGTATACCTCTTCCAGATTGCCTAGAATCCCACTGCATTCTAATGTCTCAGAAGGTAGACTATCACTGCCCTGGCTCGGC
This sequence comes from Lepidochelys olivacea, assembly GCF_965140295.1. Lineage (NCBI taxonomy): Eukaryota > Metazoa > Chordata > Testudines > Cheloniidae > Lepidochelys > Lepidochelys olivacea. The sequence goes on along the minus strand of NC_140412.1, from coordinate 205,290,476 downwards.
ACTTCCATTTGTAGAAGATGAGTACAGACAGCAGTAAAGATGAGGGTCAGGGTGTGTCAGGCTACATAATTTGCTTGGGAGATCAAAGGGAAGAACCACATGCTGAATACGGACAGATTCTGAGCCAGTGTTGGAGATGTCATCTGTGCGGTCACTGAAGTAACCAAAGACTATGACTACAGGGGGATGCTAAAAACAGGCTTGATAGCAGCTTGATTAGCTCCAGTAGGAAATCCACAGGAGTGTGGTTATATACAACTATCATATGGCTACTCTTTAACCTGGCATTCACATACCATGCAAACACATTTGAAATAGTCCACTGTTGAGAGTGCAAAACTATGGCTGCTACTCCTTCCTTGTCCCCCCTAGAGTCAGGCATCACAAAGTTACCACTTGGCACCAGCTGTTAGTACAGGTCCACCAGAGTCATCCAGCCAGATTTCAGTGATACACAGTGAGTTTAGGTCATGAGTTACAGCCCTGATCAGGTTGTATATGGTGCTCATTCTGCTGAAGACCAGTTAAATACAATAAGCCGCATCTTAAGGTCACTTCAGCGAAAGTGGACAGAGCATGGAGTAAGACTTAGGTGTGGTTGGAGAGATCCAAAGACAATGCCCACCACTGGGTTTCAGACTGTGGTTTTTGGTTCAGCCTTCCCCAGGCCAATCACAACTGGAACAGTGAAGGATACTGAGTTCAGAGGAGGTGAGGGAGAGAGAAGCAGGCTGTCCAACCTCCGCAGTGGGATCAAACTGAAAGTTTTCTATAGAACATTATTTGACTAGGAGACAAAGGTGCAAAATGATGCGTATCAGTAATTTTTTACAGCCAAAGAGCAGAAAATGAATCACAACTAGCAACTGCTTTTTAACCTGAATGCCTCACTAATTTAGAATCTATCGGGAATGTATGAATCCTCTATGTCTGTTACAGAACTTCTACAGAAGAGGATGGCAGATTGATGTGTAAAGCAAAAGTCCTGAGAGCAGCATATCTATTTTGCAAAGTTTGGTATTCACATATTGATACATTTCGAAAATTACTATCTCCTTCCTACAGACATCAGTTCAGTTTCCCCTTCCCTACACCTCTGTCTCCACAAAGCTCCATAACATTTCCTTCAACACTTGTCTCCATAACACTTCCTTCATGCATCTAGCCATGGCAGATCATTTATGGGAGGTCAGAATAAAAGTGGGAGGCTAGAGGGAGGTCCCATCATAGAAGATTCCTAACACGAGTTACACCTAGAATACAGATGTGATTGAAAGATTTTCTTGGGCTTCTTGTTTTGTTTTCAAGTAAAGAGAACATATGCTCACATCATGTCTCAGTGTCTTTAAAGAAAAATAGGATATTTCACTTGAATCAATCAAAACTTTTTTTCTTTTTATAACTGCCAATGTTTGTTCAAGACCTATGGCTATACCAAGCAGAATTTCCCCTGCATTTTCCAGGAACAAATAGTCCAGTTGTATGCAATGTGATGGCTAGTGTCTGGGGTGAAGCAGAGAGTCAACTGAGGATAGACACTATCAAAGATGTTCCTTTGCTCAGAGTCAATGTTAATTACCCTCGTTCAGCATTGCATAATAAAACTCATATAGATAATTAAGTTACTGGAAAAAAATCTCCACTCCAAGAAAAGTCACTGGTAAGTCAAAAGGTAGTAGGTATCCACATGACTGAGGATCTGAATATTCAGTAATCAAAAATTAAATAGCTTGTATAGTGTTTCATGCTTTGGGGAGATTAACGGTGGTGTTCTCTTTTTAAAACAACCAACAATCCTGTGCCACCCTGGCATCCCCATATTCACCACTGTCATATAATTTTGCAATGTTTCATACAAAGTATGCCTTGTGAGGTGTCATTCTAAAAGTCTTGATCTGCTAGACATTAATATCTCATTAGATTGTATGTGCTATCATTGTATGTGAAGTTATGAAGTTTGGCTATGTATGTGCTACTGAAACATATGGGGTTGAGAACACCCACAAGCAGCCTTTCAGGTACAACAATAAAAAGGTCAAACAAAGGTGATGGCTTATTGAGGATATATGCACAAGCATAAGGATTACCCCAGGAACTGTGTACGATAGAAACCTCTCAGAGATAACACTACACAATGGGAACTGTTTGACCCAGGTCACAGAAAAAGAGCTTTCCAGCAAGTTGGAATAAGATATAAAAGGGGGAAGTGACATCATGACTGGATATAAAAGGGGGAAGTGACATCATGACTGGAACTCACTGCCTCACTGCCTAGGGGGGCATGGAGAAACATTCAGGGCGGGGAGGCGACCTCCACGGGGTGGGGGTGGGGGAGGAAGCGCCACGCTTCCAACCCCAGCTCTGCCACCAGCCTCACTCCTCCCTCAACCCCATTCAGCCCCCAGTCCTCCAGGCCCAGCCCCATCCTCATTCCCTCTCTGCCTCCAAACCAGCTCCAACCCCAGCCTCAGCTCCTCGCGGCCCCCAGCCTGGTTCTGCCCTCATTCCCTCTCCACCCGCAGACCAGCTCTGACTCTTGCCCCAGCTCCTCCCCCAACGCCAGCTCTGCCTTCAGCCCAAGCTCCGCTGCGGAGGAAGCCTTGACTGTGCAGTAAAGGGGGAAGGGCACAGAGAGATTCCTTTACTGGTAAGGGCGGGACCACGACTGAAAAAGTTTGAACACTTCTCGCTTAAAATAATTTTATGCAAGGACAACTCTGGGAAATAATGAGCCTCTTTATCTACAGTATTATCCCAGTGTTAAACTCAAATAATTCCGAACAATTGGCACCAAAGTGGAAATAGATATTATTTTAGCTGAGACTGTGCCCAACAGTCAATTACAGTGCAGGGATATATTGTACAGTAGTAAAACGAGTTAATTAACATCTACTTGAGATCACTCACCCTGTGGTACAGCAAGTCATTTTCTCATAACAGAATGGTCAATGACTTGTTTCACTGGTCACTATAACTGCTCGAGAAGATGCTGTCCAGATATTGGAATCATAAAAGAGTAGCAAACTCTACTGAAGCCTTGTTAATGTTTGAAATATACAGAATATGGGGAGGAGGAGGAAAGATGAACTTGCAGTGGCTATTTCCCCTGACGGACACAACTAGCAGCAGTCATTAGGCATGTTTGTGTCCTTTTCAAGTTGTTTTCCTTATACTTACTTTCTCAATAAAATCTGGTATCTTTTTTTTGTCTGAGAGTTGGTCCGAGGAGGAGCACAGTTCTATCTCCAGTGTGTGTCCTTCACTGTGAACATCACTTTTCACAGGTCTGAAGAGACAGAAAAACACAAGTAGAGCTTTTAAAATTAGATCCCCAAAAATCCTTAAGTACTTGTTCTTAATAAAGTTTGGTTCCATGCAGAACTATCATTCAGTCCCAGCACATGTTACACAGAACCCAACACAGCTTCATAGCTCAGGCGAACCTGCAGCTTCAGAGAGCTATGTATTACCTAAGGAGGGAAGCTATCCCCAAATGATGGCTGGGTTATGCCTAAGTGGCTGCCTAATCCCTTCATCTGCCCAAGGTATCATGCCCCAGCTAGGGTCTTCAGAATGATATTAGGGAAGAAGTAGTACACATGTGCCTCTTGGACTGTGGAGGGGGCAGGTTCCACCCTGATGGATTGACAGTGGATCTGACCCCACACAGACAAGCATAATAGGCCTGCTTTACCAGTATGACAGATGAGCTCCCCCTTCTCAAAGTGAGAGAGCCAGGCATCACAGAGATCTAACAGAGGGACAGAGCTAAAAGGAGAGAGTGTTTTGTGGGCAGTGATTTCTTTGTAAGTTAAAGTAGGGAAATCCCTTCCATCATCGCCTATCTGGCTCCAAGAACCAGATTTTGCCTCCTTTTAGGAAGAGTCAAGAGTTTATTAATGTGTCACAAACAAAAAAATCAAATAACCCAGGGCTTTCCACATTTTAAAAAACAAGAATGGTGGTTGACTTTACAGAATAAGGAAATAAATATAAAATGTGTCATTTTCTGAGCAAATCATAGAGTCAATCTGGTTAGGTAAGAAATATTTTCCAGCCCACACAACATAATAAATAAATAATACATAAAACTTTTCATCCATGAATCTTAAAGCATTTTACAAACATCAAATAAATCTCATAATACCATTCTGAAGTAGTTACTAATATCTCAGTTTTACAGATGTTTAAACACAGCCACAGAGACCCCAGTTTTGCAACTCTTACTCCCACTGTGTTATTTAGATCAGTAAGAACATAAAAACGGCCATAGTGGGTCAGACCAAAGGTCCATCTAGCCCAGTATCCTGTCTTCTAACAGTGGCCAATGCCAGGTGCTTCAGAGGAAATGAACAGAAGAGGTAATCGTCAAGTGATCTATCCCCTATCGCCCATTCCCAGTTTTTGGCAAACAGAGGCTAGGGACACCATCCCTGCCCATCCTGGCTAATAGCCATTGATGGTCCTATCCTCTATGAACTTATCTAGTTCTTTTTTTTAACTCTGTTATAGCCTTGGCCTTCACAACATCCTCTGGCAAGGAGTTCCACAGGTTGACTGTGTGTCATGTGAAAAAATACTTCCTTTTTTTTATTTTAAACCTGCTGCCTATTAATTTCATTTGGTGACCCGCTAGTTCTCCTGTTATGAGAAGGAGTAAACAACACTTCCTTATTTACTTTCTCCACACTAATCATGATTTTACAGACCTCTATCATATCCCCCCCTTAGTCATCTCTTTTCCAAGCTGAAGAATCCCTGTCTTATTAATCTCTCCTCATATGGAAGCCATTCCATAACCCTAATCATTTTCGTTGCCATTTTTTGAACCTTTTCCAAATCCAATATATCTTTTTTGAGAAGGGACAACCACATCCTCATGCAGTATTCAAGTTGTGGGGGTATCATGGATTTATATAGCGGCTATATGATATTTTCTGTCTTATTATCTATCCCCTTCTTAATGATTCCCAACATTCCGTTAGCTTTTTTGACTGCCACTGCACATTGAGTGGATGTGACTCCAAGATCTCTTTCTTGAATGGTAACAGCTAATTTAGACCCCATCATTTTAGATGTATACTTGGGATTATGATTTCCAATGTGCATTACTTTTCATTTATCAACACTGAATTTCATCTGCCATTTTGTTGCCATTTTGTCACCCAGATTTATGAGATCCTTTGGTAGCTCTTCGCAGTCTGTTTGGGACTTAACTATCTTGAGTAGTTTTGTATCATCTGCAAATTTTGCCACCTCACAGTTTACCCCTTTTTCCAGATCACTTATGATTATGTTGAATAGGACTGATCTCAGTACAGACCCCAGTACAGACTCCACTATTTACCTCTCTCCATTCTGAAACTGACCATTTATTCCTACCCTTAGTTTCCTATTTTTTAACCAATTACCAATCCATGAGAGGATCTTCCCTCTTATCCCATGACAGTTTACTTTGCTTAAGATTCTTTGGTGAGCCACCTTGACAAAGGCTTTCTCAAAATCTAAGTACATTATATCCACTGGATCCCTCTTGTCCACATGCTTCCTGACTCCCTCAAAGAATTCTAGTAGATTGGTGAGGCATGATTTCCCTTTACAAAAACCATGTTGACCCTTCCCCAACAAATTATGTTCATCTATGTGTCTGACAATTTTGTTCTTTACTATAGTTTCAACCAGTTTGCCTGGTACTGAAGTCAGGCTTACCAGCCTGTAATTGTAGAGATCATCTCTGGAGCCCTTTTTAAACATTGGCGTCACATTAGCTCCAGTCATTTGGTACAGAACCTGATTTAAATGAAAGGGTACAGACGACAGTTAGCAGTTCTGCAATTTCACATTTGAGTTCCTTCAGAACTCTTGAGTGAATACCATCTGGTCCTGATGACTTATTACTGTTTAGTAAGGCTGTCAAGTGATTAAAAAAATTAATTGTGATTAATCACACTATTAATAATAGAATACCCTTTATTTAAACATTTTTGCATGTTTTCTGCATTTTCAAATATATGGATTTCAATTACAATACAGAATACAAAATGCAGAGTGCTCACTTTATATTTATTTTTTATTACAAAGTATTTGCACGGTAAAAAAAACAAAAGTAGCATTTTTCAATTCACCTGCAAGTACAAGTACTGTAGTGCAATCGCTTTATCATGAAAGTTGAACTTACAAATGTAGAATTATGTACAAAAAACTGCATTAAAAATAAAACAATGTAAAATTTTATAGCCTGCAAGTCCACTCAGTCATACTTCTTGTTCAGCCAATCACTCAGAAAAACATATTTGTTTACATTTGCAGGCGATAATGCTGCCCACTTCTTATTTACAATGTCACCTGAAAGTGAGAACAGGCATTCTCATGGCACTATTGTAGCTGGCAATGCAAGATATTTGTGTGCCAGATGCACTAAAGATTCATATGCCCCTTCATGCTTCAACCACCATTCCAGGGGACATGCGTCCATGCTGATGATGGTTTCTATTTGATAACAATCCAAAGCATTGCGGACTGATGCATGTTCATTTTCATTATCTGAGTCAGATACCACCAGCAGAATGTTGATTTTCTTTTTGGTAGTTCGGGTTCTGCAGTTTTTGCATCAGAGTGTTGCTCTTTTAAGACTTCTGAAAGCATGCTCCACACCTCATCCCTCTCAGATTTTGGACGACACTTCAGATTCTTAAACATTGGGTCGAGTGCTATTGCTATCCTTAGAAATCTCACATTGGTACCTTCTTTGCGTTTTGTCAAATCTGCAGTGAAAGTGTTCTTAAAATGAACATGTGCTGGGACATCATCTGAGATTGCTAGAACATGAAATATATGGCAGAATGCGGTTAAAATAGTGCCAGGTACATACAATTCTCCACCAAGGAGTTAAGTCACAAATTTAATTAACACATTATTTTAATGAGCATCATCTGCATGGAAGCATGTCCTCTGGAATGGTGGCCAAAGCATGAAGGGGCATACAAATGTTTAGCATATCTGGCACGTAAATACCTTGCAATGCTGGCTACAAAAGTCCCATGCAAATGCCTGTTCTCACTTTCTGGGGACATTGTAAATAAGAAGAGGGCAGCACTATCTCCTGTAAATGTAAACAAACTTGTTAATAACTGATTTTTTTCCTAGTTAATAAGTCTTTAGTTAGTTTATTACAGGATTGGCTATAAATGTTGTCTTTGGTTTGAGATCTGAGGTACAATTGGCCTGGGGTAAGTGACTGGTCTTTTTGGACTTAGAGTAACCTCAATATTATTGTGATTTTTGTTGTAAAGGACCATCTATCACAAAGGCAGGCTTGCCTGGGTGGCAAGGTAGACTGGAGTGCCCAAGGGGACTGTCCGTGACTCCAAGTTAAAGCTGTTATAGTGCTTAAGGAATCATAGAATCATAGAATATCAGGGTCGGAAGGGACCTCAGGAGGTCATCTAGTCCAACCCCCTGCTCAAAGCAGGACCAATCCCCAATTAAATCATCCCAGCCAGGGCTTTGTCAAGCCTGACCTTAAAAACTTCTAAGGAAGGAGATTCTACCACCTCCCTAGGTAATGCATTCCAGTGTTTCACCACCCTCCTAGTGAAAAAGTTTTTCCTAATATCCAACCTAAACCTTCCCCACTGCAACTTGAGACCATTACTCCTTGTCCTGTCCTCTTCTACCACTGAGAATAGTCTAGAACCATCCTCTCTGGAACCACCTCTCAGGTAGTTGAAAGTAGCTATCAAATCCCCCCTCATTCTTCTCTTCTGCAGACTAAACAATCCTAGTTCCCTCAGCCTCTCCTCATAAGGCATGTGTTCCAGACCCCTAATCATTTTTGTTGCCCTTCGCTGGGCTCTTTCCAATTTATCCACATCCTTCTTGTAGTGTGGGGCCCAAAACTGGACACAGTACTCCAGATGAGGCCTCACCAATGTCGAATAGAGGGGAACGATCACGTCCCTCGATCTGCTCGCTATGCCCCTACTTATACATCCCAAAATGCCATTGGCCTTCTTGGCAACAAGGGCACACTGCTGACTCATATCCAGCTTCTCGTCCACTGTCACCCCTAGGTCCTTTTCCGCAGAACTGCTGCCTAGCCATTCGGTCCCTAGTCTGTAGCGGTGCATTGGATTCTTCCATCCTAAGTGCAGGACCCTGCACTTATCCTTATTGAACCTCATCAGATTTCTTCTGGCCCAATCCTCCAATTTGTCTAGGTCCCTCTGTATCTTATCCCTGCCCTCCAGTGTATCTACCACTCCTCCCAGTTTAGTATCATCCGCAAATTTGCTGAGTGCGCAATCCACACCATCCTCCAGATCATTTATGAAGATATTGAACAAAACCGGCCCCAGGACCGACCCTTGGGGCACTCCACTTGATACCGGCTGCCAACTAGACATGGAGCCATTGATCACTACCCGTTGAGCCCGACAATCTAGCCAGCTTTCTACCCACCTTATAGTGCATTCATCCAGCCCATACTTCCTTAACTTGCTGACAAGAATACTTTGGGAGACCGTGTCAAAAGCTTTGCTAAAGTCAAGAAACAATACATCCACTGCTTTCCCTTCATCCACAGAACCAGTAATCTCATCATAAAAAGCGATTAGATTAGTCAGGCATGACCTTCCCTTGGTGAATCCATGCTGGCTGTTCCTGATCACTTTCCTCTCATGCAAGTGCTTCAGGATTGATTCTTTGAGGACCTGCTCCATGATTTTTCCAGGGACTGAGGTGAGGCTGACTGGCCTGTAGTTCCCAGGATCCTCCTTCTTCCCTTTTTTAAAGATTGGCACTACATTAGCCTTTTTCCAGTCATCCGGGACTTCCCCTGTTCGCCACGAGTTTTCAAAGATAATGGCCAATGGCTCTGCAATCACAGCCGCCAATTCCTTCAGCACTCTCGGATGCAACTCGTCCGGCCCCATGGACTTGTGCACGTCCAGCTTTTCTAAATAGTCCCTAACCACCTCTATCTCCACAGAGGGCTGGCCATCTCTTCCCCATTTTGTGATGCCCAGCGCAGCAGTCTGGGAGCTGACCTTGTTAGTGAAAACAGAGGCAAAAAAAGCATTGAGTACATTAGCTTTTTCCACATCCTCTGTCACTAGGTTGCCTCCCTCATTCAGTAAGGGGCCCACACTTTCCTTGGCTTTCTTCTTGTTGCCAACATACCTGAAGCCAGCCAGGTTAGCTGAGCTTCTTAACCCTTTACAGGTAACATGATGTTGCTTCTGGCCAGGAGGGATTTTATGGCACTGTATACAGAAAGGTAGTTACCCTTCCCTTTCTATTTATGACAATCACCTTTGTTAAATTAAACAATTGGGTGGAAGAAGATGATTGTTGTATTTGCTGAACACACTATACCTAATGAGAGCTTACATTTAGTGTTAGAAGATTGTAGGCAGTCCAGCTCCAAGCATAAACTCATTAGCAAAGTCACCTACCCTTTGAACCAGAAATGGCCTCTTTCTGTTTTTGTAATATCACCAAGAATGCACACAAGAGCTGTGCTAAGTCAAAAAAAATCTTTTAGCTTTCAAGATGGAATGCGGTGACTGCTGTTTTGTGAGGGTTTGGCCTGAGCCTCCATTTCCGGAGATTCTCCTCCATGGTGTTTAGGTCCCCGTTCAAGGTCGACTTGATGTTATTGAAGGTGGTTGCTTGTGTTGCCAGAGCAAAGTCATCCACATATACAAATCTGCACGACTTCATTGGTGGCATGTTGCTCGTGTAGGCATTGAAGAGCGTTGGCATGAGTACTGAGCCTTATGGAAATTCATTGTTGAGGAACCGGGGCGAGCTGACTTTGTCGTCCAAATGGAAACGTATCTGCCTATTGCTTAACATCATCCACAGCAGGCTTAGTGTTTTGAGGCAGGGGATAATCCTTGCAAGCTTCAGCGTCAGGCCTTTAATCTAGACTGTATCGTAGCAATGCTGAGAAGCATTTGTGATATGAGAAGACTGCACTGCTTGTTTGTACTTGTCCTGCAAATAGTGGACTGTGGTCCCCATGGCTATCAATCCAGCATGAAACGGATTCTCTTTGAAGTCTTTAAATAAAAAATGTGAGGACTTCAGTAACTCAGCCAGAGGTTATGGGCCTACTACAGCAGTGGGTCAGTGAGGTTCTGTGGCCTGCAATATGCAAGAGGGCAGACTAGATAATCATGATGGTCCCTTCTGGCCTTAAAGTTTATGAGTCTAAAGGTATTTTTCAAAACTCTTTACTAAAAATTTTAATTCTATTATGAATGTTTATTCTCAATTTCTCTCTCTCTCTGTTTGGAATGACTAAGCAGGAAAATCTATTGATTTTTATTAAATTGGGAGATTAAAACATAGAAGGAATTGTGTTCCCTTTTATTTATTCATCCCTAGCCACTGAATGTATTACACAAAAATACTCAGTACAATTTTAAACACAGAATAAAGCAAACAGACTCATTTTCTGTTGATTTAAAATGAGTTGTACTGGGTTGGAAAATTAAAAGTACTTTTATAGTTTTGGGGGTAAAGTTTGTAGATAGGTACAAAAATGCACGTTACTTTACAATTTTCAGATTAATTGTGTTATCCACTGGCTGTATGCCTCTTCAAAGTAAATATTTTTCTAGCTGCATTTAATCCAATAAATTATTAGAGTAAAGGACACAAAATGGACTGTTTTAGCAAATTATTAGTCACAGGGATTGTTTGCTTTTTCATGACAACACATTCCAAAATATAAAGCAGATTTCAACTTGTTATTTTCTGTCTTAGCTGACAAAATGCAGATGGATTATAAACATGAAGAACATGTTAAGTCTATTCAAGCCTACAAATAAATATCCAAGCCTTGCACAGCAAACATTAGCAATGACATTGCTATAATTTCCTGATCTAGGTCAAAACTCAGCAGGAAATCTCATTGTCTATTTTTATCCCAGCTCACTGGAAGTGCTTTACCTTTCTGTCTTCTTGATCAGCACAGCCCTGAAGATTTGTTCCTGGGGAGTCCTCTCTTTTTTATCAGTTGGCTGCACAAAAGGGTGGACAGCAGCCAAGATGAAACCCTGCTGATACAGTTCGTGCAGCTGAGATGGAAGATCACACCAGGAAGAGAGCCTGATGGCAGAGGATCTTGGTAGCTCAGCTGGAAACAAAAACAAAAAATAAACTGATCAATAATCCTAAAGTAAACTATCTTTTTTTGTATTCCAGCCTCTTTGGAAGTAAGCATGCTTCACACTGATGTGCACCATTCCATCTGATTTACCTGTAGCTAACTGAGGTTTACTTGATTCCAGAATTGTTAACAGATTGTTTTGCAAAAGGGTTAATTACTGCATAAATGATTTGTCCAATTAGATGTAAAGGGTCAGACTCACAATAAAATACAAAGTTTGCTGGATGTTTCGTGGATAGCATGGGGAGAGAAGACTTAGTAAGCATCCAGCAGTAGGCACCATTCCAAGTTTCAGGAGACATCATTCTATCCCACTATAATGATCAGCACCAATGGTCAAAATGTAACACAAGAACAAGGGGACATTCATTAATGAATGTAAAAGATGACAAATTCAAAAATAATAGAAGGAAGCACTCTTTTTTCCGCACAATGCACAGACTGCGGGACTCATTGCAACATAATGCCAGTGAGGCCAAGATCCCAGCAAGATTTTAAAAAATGGATATTCATATGAATAAAAAGAATATCCAGTCATAATAAGTGGGATAATCTTCCCACCCACACTCTACCTACTGCGGATTATTATCCCTTTCTCTGAAGCACTTGGTGCCGGCTACTACAAACAGATGGACCTTGGGTCTGATCCAGTCTGACAGATCCTATCTTATCCCAGTAGCCCTGCATACTTGACAAGAGACTCTGTAAATCATTTACAACAACCTTCCTGCACCTGCCTCAGCCACTCTCCATACTTTTTCAAGTGTTATCTGCAAACACATCTTTCCTCCCTGGCTTTGCTGTTTAATTCCTCTCTCCCTCGGCTATCATTTATTTTTTAACTAACTACAACCCAAGAGCCTAGTTTTGTGAGGTGAGGTGCCAAGTGCCCTCAATGCCCACTGAAATCGATGGGAGTTGAGAGCACTCAGCCATTTGCAGGAAGTGCCCTGCTCCCCACAGGACTGGACCCTTGCTGTAAGTTGCACTGGAATAGAGTTTGTTGAAAGATGCTAGTTATGCAAAATAAAGGTTTATTGTATTTCATTTCCCATCAGATTGTGTGGGTATCCTTTATGAATAATGAAAGAAGTTATCAAAAACTAATAAATATTCAAAACCAATAATAGTGAGGAATAATTTAAATAATAATAGGATAGCTATGCCATGTACACTTTTTCTTAACACATAAGAACGTGTTCCAGACAAGGATAATGAAGCTTTTGATTGAAGGCTATATGACAGTTTTTTGATTGTGTAAATAAAGAGAGAAACCTAAGAAATGTACATGGTGACAGACACTTCAGCTCTCTAAGATCTATAACAGCACACAAATCACTTGGGGTTCATAAAAAGAGCTATCCAATAAATAATGTATAATAAATATAAATAATGAAACACGCTGTTAATTACATTGGTCCTATTAGGGAGTAAAGTGGAGGGAAAAGCCCAAGTGTCCAAACTCTACTTATGTGTTGTTCAAAACGCCTACCTCCTCTGGAGAGCTCTCCCTTCCACGTCTTCTAATGACTATTCACTGTGAGCCCCAGAGTATACGAGAAGTAATTATATTAATAAAAAGAAAATGTAGGCTGAAATAGCTTTCTAACAGTGAGATCTATCAAGAATGTGGAATAGTTTCTCAAAGGGAATGGTGGGAGCCCTATTGTGTGAGAAATTTAGAACTGACCTCGACAAACCCCTGGAGCATATGTAGTAGAGAACAATGCCACACTAGCCAGTGGACAGTAAAGAGCTAGGTTATCTAGTCTACCCTATGTTTTGAGATATAAAAACTCACCCACAGAACATTTCTGCTAAAATGTTGACAGTTAATGTTGACATTGATTTATCCTCAGTATGCTTCAGAGTTAACACCCTACATCAATGAATAGGGGTGATTTCACTTCTCAGAGCTATTGTTTAAGGAACAATGGGAGATGCAGGGGCCATGCCTGCAGGCAGAGGCAGCGCACAGAGCTGCCTGGCCATGCCTTCACCTAGGAGCTGAGCAAGGGGGATGTCACTGCTTCCGGGGAGACTCCCAGGTAAGCGCTGCTGAAAGTCCGCCTCACCCCGTCCTCTGCCCCAACCCCTGTCCCCTTCTATACCCAAACTGTGCTGGGGGGGGGCAGTGGCCCAAGAACTGCCCCAGCAGAGGCCGGTGTGACTGGTGCAGGGGCTGCCTGAGCTGCCTCTGATCCAGGTGCACCGGCCGCTGCAAAAGTCACGGAGGTCATGGAAAGTTGCGGAATCCGTGACAAACTCCCAGCCTTACTCATGCTTACCTTGGGCATGGACACTGAATGTGTCTTTACCTATGTCTGGATTATTTTGCATACACCCTAAAAGAAAGATTTGGGGATCTAAAAGAAGGTCAGCACCAATGTTCCCTCTAATTTTTGACAGGCCATGTGCGCAAAATATTTCTTCTGTGCAAATTAGTGTGCGTGCAGTGTTTTGCCGTGTGCATGGGGTTTAGGATCTGTGTGCACACGCACACGTGCGCAGCTTAGAGGGAACAGCGGTCAGCACATTAGTATGAGACAGTTGCCTAATTACTTCCTCCCAAATGCCAAATACAATGGGAAAATGTCAAAGCAAACATATTTGTGCCCCAAGACAAGCACTTTAAAAATCCTTAGTATTATTTCCATCTATCTTAACACTCTCATAGAGCCTCATCCAACCCCCAATTAAAGTCAATGAAACAAGTCCTATTGACTTCAATAACTGATAGCATCTTTCACCTGAAGATCTCAAAGCATTTCAAAGTATGATTTATCCACATTTTAAAGATGGGAAAACTGAAGCTGTGAAGTAAAGTGTCATACCCAAGGTCACACAGCAGGTCAGTGGCAGAGCAACCCTTTCCACAATTCCAGTATTTACAATAATTACACACGGCAAACCTGTGTATCCTGCCACAGGTCCAGTAAATTCTGAACAGGTTTTTCTGTGGTATCAATCTTGGTTTTAAAGTGACTGTAACTCTACTAACATTTTTGCAGATTCTGGTCCACATTTCCATGTTTATTGTTACACTTCACATCCTGACCTCAGTGATTGCTCTGTTTATTCAGTCTAGGTTTAGATGAGAATGTGAGAAGCTTGTAAATGACAGATGCTGTATTTTTCAATTTAGCTAAAGTTGAAAGTAGAAACAGAAGTGTGGGGTGTGTTTGGAACTGATTCCCAGGCAAATTAGGTTGCTGCTTGGCTGATAATTGAAGCTGCAACTATTTCCAGCAGTACTCATTACCAACAGATTAAACAGTATCTTACAGATCCTAGAGAAGGAAAAGAATATTCCCCCATGAAACAACTGACATCCATAAGGGCCATGAGATTCCTGGAGTCTACAACTCCAGGGTTAGCCCATAAATTCTATATTGCTAATAGGAGAGATCTCAGATTGTTTCCCTCCTGCAGAGAAACACAGGGAGACAGAGCAGGCACAGAATTCTATAGGGTGAACTGTAAAAAAATTGAAGGGGATTGTTCCCTCAGGTGCTTGGGCCTGTGCAAGGTGGAGGTGCAATTTCCCAACCTCACAGATCCTGAGGTCCACAGGGAAGCAAAGACTGAGAATCACAGATGAAGAGGCAGCTACAGCAAAGGGACTCCTTGGAGTTGTTCTGGTGGCCTCATCTTCTCCTGACTGCACAGCTCTTTCTGGAACAAGGCTACCATTTGGTGAACACTTTCTGGCTGCAAACTAGTAGCTGAGCAGGAGAATCCACAGAAATCAACACTGCTTCCAACAGCATTAACTTCCTCTCGGAATTTGAAACAGAACTCAGAAAGGCTAGCAAGGAATGGCACCACAGAGAGCGACTAGTACCTAGGTCCATCTCCTTCTTCCCCAAAACCCTGCAAAGCCTAGTCCCTGCAGAGAGGCTTCTAACAAGTTCTTATGATGGGCAGATGATGCCATAAATCTGCAACTCCCCTAGTGTCCCACAGGACAGAGTCCAATGGATCTCTGTCTCCTCTGCTTGTTGCACCAGAGGGGATAATTTGGACTTTTTTCCTTTTGTCAACCATAGTGACCCTCTCAGAATCCACGTAAAGATATGGAGAGTATTTACTTTGGTAGCACTGTCCCCGTGTTTGCATAGAAAATGGCACTGGTGATGTCCAAAGCTCCCAGTGTTCACCCACTTATGGCTATCCCAGGTCTTGTCCCTGAATCACAAGGTGATCTGTTCCAAAAGACAATGAGCTAAATCCACAAAAAGGACTTAGGCTTTGCTGAGGGCAGGGGTTCTCAAACTTCATTGCACCATTACCCCCTTCTGACAACAAAAATTACTACATGACCCCAGGATGGGGGACCAAAGCCTGAGCCTGCCCGAGTCCCACCACCTCAGGTGGGGTGAGAGGGGGGCCCGAGCCCCACCACCTTGGGAGGGAGGGGGGCAAAGCCAAAGCCCCAGGGCTTCAGCCCAAGGCAGGGGGCCTGTAACCTGACCCCCAATCCCCAGGACTGAAGCCCTTGGGCTTGAGCCCCTGGCGGTGGGATTCAGGGTTCTGCTTCAGCCCTTGGCCCCATGTAGTCTAAGCTAGCCCTGGTGACCCCATTAAAAAGGGGTCCAACCCACTTTGGGGTCCTGACCAACAATTTGAGAACCGCTGGCCTAGGGAACTTTAATGGTGGAAACTGAGGCGCCAAGGGATTTTAGGCATAAACAGAATTAGGCAGCAGATGAGTGAGGTTTTGATGAACTCTGGTGCCTAAATGTTGGATTTAGGAGCTTAATGTGACAATTAGAACAAGTCTTTTTGTGGTTCTGGGCCAATGTTTATAAATACTGTTGTTCCCTTAAGGACTCCATAACCCCTGGAATTAAGCCAAAACACCCATAGCAATTGTGCTAGGGTCTATGCTGAGATAAGCAGATGCATCCTTTATCAGATATTAAGAGAGAAGAATATTACAAATGCAGTGGGCTGTTCCACCTGTATCAAACAATTAGACTTGGATAACTCTGGGAAGCTGCAGTCTACACCTTTCACAAATAAGAACTATAAGGAAATTATGTGAAATAATACATCAGTTGTCCGCACCCATGATTAGGAGGACAATCATATAAATATATTAAACTTTTCATATTATGCAAATATCTTAACAAAATCTGAAAATAATCATAGAATCATAGATTCATAGAATTTTAGGACTGGAAGGGACATCGAGAGGTCTTCTAGTCCAGTCCCCTATACTCATGGCAGGACTAAGTATTCTAGGCCAGTCCTGACAGGTGTTTGTCTAACTTGCTCTTAAAAATCCTCTAATGATTCAGATTCCACAGACAATTTATTCCAGTGCTTAACTACCCTCACAGGAAGTTTTTCCTAATGTCCAACCTAAGCCACCCTTGCTGCAATTTAAGCTTCTTGTCCTATCATCAGAGGTTAAGGAGAAGAATTTTTCTCCCTCCTCCTTGTAACAACTTTTTATGTACTTGAAAACTGTTATCATGTCCCCTCTCAGTCTTCTCTTTTCCAGACCAAACAAGCCCAATTTTTTCAATCTTTCCTCATCCGTCATGTTTTCTAGACCTTTAATCGTTTTTAGAAGGAGTACTTGTGGCACCTTAGAGACTAACCAATTTATTTGAGCATGAGCTTTCGTGAGCTACAGCTCACTTCATCGGATGCATACCGTGGAAACTGCAGCAGACATTTGTTGCTCTTCTCTGGACTTTCTCCAATTTGTCCGTATCTTTCCTGAAATGTGGCACCCAGAACTGAACACAATACTTCAGTTGAGACCTAATCATCATAGAGTAGAGCGGAAGAATTATTTCTCGAGTCTTGCTTACAACACTCCTGCTAGCACATCCCAGAACAATGTTTGCTTTTTTGGCACCAGTGTTACACTGTTGACTCATATTTAGCTTGTGATCTGCTATGACCCCCAGATCCCCTCTCGCAGTACTTCTTCTTAGGCAGCCATTTCCCATTTTGCATGTGTGCAACTGACTGTTCCTTCCTAATGCAGTACTTTGCATTTGTCCTTGTTGAATTTCATCCTATTTACTTCAGACCATTTCTCCAGTTTGTCCAGTTCATTTTGAATTTTAATCCTCTCCTCCCAAGCACTTGCAACCCCTCCCAGCTTGGTATCATCTGCAAATGTTATAAGTGTGCTCGCTATGCCATTATTAAGGATACGATTCTGTCACAGAGGTCATGGATTCCATGACTTTCTGGGACCTCTGAGACTTCTTCTGGGGTAGGGCTAGAGAAACTGTTAGTACTGGGGCTGCCGGAGCAGCGGCCACCAAAACATCTGGCTAGCGGTCAGCCCCTGGTCTGTTGTTGCAGCAGCCAGCAGCCAGAGCAGCAGCCAGCCCCAGAGCAGTGGCCCCTGGAACATCTGGCTAGCAGTCAGCCCCAAGGCCACTGGAACAGCAGCCAGTGGCCAGCCCCAGGGATGCTGGAGCAGTGGCCCCCAGAAACCTGACCAGAAGTCAGCCCCAGGACTGCCGAACTGCTGACTGACAGCCTGCCGCCAGAGCAGCAGTCCTTGGCCCACTGGAGCAGCAGCCAGGGCTGGGTGAGCCTCTGCCGCAGGAGCAAGGGCAGGGCTGGAGCAGCTGCAAGCCCCAGCAGCGCTCTGTTTGACTTCCCCTCAGGGTACTTGTAGAAAAAGTCAGGGACAGGTGGCGGGCTTCCGTAAATTTCTGTTTATTGCCCGCCATCTGTCCCTGACTTTTACTAAAAATACCAACAACAGAATCTTAACCTTAGCCATTATCTAAATCATTGATGAAGATATTGAACAGAAATGGACACTTGATATGCCCTTCCAGTAAACCACTGATAACTACTCTCTGGGAATGATTTTCCAACCAATTCTGCACCAACCTTATAGTAGCTCCATCTGGTTGTATTTCCCTAGTTTGTTTATGAGGTTATGTGAGACAGTATCAAAAGCATTACTAAAGTCAAGATATACCACATCTACCACTTGTCCCTTATCCACGAGGCTTGTTAGAAATAGTTAGAAAGCTATTGAGTTGGTTTGACTTAATATGTCTTTCCCCCGAATTTTAACCTTTCCCATTTGACAAGGAGTAATGTCCCTCTCCATATCTTATGTTTCTAACACAGCTAAAGTAAACATTACTCCTTTTGTTTTCTTTCTACTTGTGCAACGACATAATCAAGGAACTCAACATAGCCCCGGGAAGAGCATTTGTTAGTTATCTGCCAAAGTTGTATTTATTTAATCTCTCTGCACTAGAGGAGTATTTTTAAAAATATTTTTAAGATAGTTAGAAAACTAGAGGAAATCCCTCAACCAGATTATAACATTTTTAAGACAAGTGAAATTTAGAGCCTCAACTTCTGAGCTCTGCCACTTAAAAAATTAGAAAAAGGAGAATGGGCATAGTGCTTCACTATAAGCTGTAACAACCTATGTTATGGGATTTTTCTTTTAAAAAAATCTATTTATTTATTAATATTTTTACTTAATGTGACTTTAGAGCATTAACTTTTAACATACTTCCTAGATTAAGCTTTTTAGCCCTTGGCCACAGTCACCCACAACTGCTAGAGACTAATTTACCCTGTGAGGACAGTGACACTGCTGATAAAATTGTTGCATAAAATCAATGTTTATTTTTTTGGACCCATTTTAACTCACTTGTGTTCCCCTGTACAGAAGTTTTCATGCCGGCAATTATTCTGAAATCCCAAAAGATCTAGATGGCTGCCCAGTTTGCAGTGTGATGTAATAGAAAATGGTCTATTTGGAATTTTTTATAACAAAAGGCAAAAATACATATTTAAAAAGAAATATGTATATGCAGAATATACATATATCTTCTCTGTTATGTGGTGCAAAGGCAAGCAGTCTGTAGTAGCACATGGCTAAAACATGGTGCACACTTGGTGCATAAGATGAAAACAGGTAAAGGCAATGCTCCCCTAGTACAGCAGTAAAGCTGCAGTGCGCCAGCCCACATTAGTGGACATCCTGCAGAGTTTTACAATGGAGCAGGCAGACCCCTGCATCTAGAAGGAGCTGATTGCAGGCTTGACGTCTACGTCAGCATCAGCTTGCTCTGTTGCATCCTGCGAAGCTCACTCGCCGGGTCACAGCTACAAATCTGCTGGGAGGAAGCTAATGGTAGCACATCCAGAGAGCAGCAGTGAGGCCAGCGCTAGGAGAAGGGGGTTTACAACTGAGCACAGGCATGGATGATGAATAAATTAGCCCTATGCTCACAGGGTTTCTGACATTTTTACTCACAAACCCTGGGTCTGTGTGTGAATTCCTGGCCATATTTACTGCCTCTTTTAGCAACCCATCAGTTGTATAGACAGAATAGGAAGATGTGGTGAATGACTCTGTTCTATGTAATTATCTATGCTCTGTATGTAGGATCTCAGAGGAAAGCACATGACATTTAGTTCGCATGAGGACCGGTACTTTTATTTAATATTTACTCCTTTCCAACACACCCTATTTTGCTTAATTTAAATAAATATAAATAAAAAACAGGCTTTAGTTTCCTTAAGTCCAAGTTCTAAACAGGTTTCTAAAGTACAACCTTCAATACTTGAAGGCATATCCATGGGCACGTACAAAAAAAATCTGTATTTGCAATAAATACAAAAAAAGTTTGTTTTTCTGACAGAAGAGTTTTCTGGTAGAAAAGGAAGTTTTATCAAAATCTAAATGTTTCACAGGAATGTACCAATTTCAACAAAAATGTTGACTGGATAAAATCTACTTATTGTTTAGACTTTGTTTCAATAACATCAAGACATTTCTAGTTTATGAATTTGATTCATTTTGTTTCAACTATTTTATTTATATAATATATATTTAAATATCATAAGCCATTGACATTATCAAAATGATTCAACATTATTGAAATGAAATGTTTCTGTGGTTCTGATTAGAAATTTTGGAGAATTTTTGTCCCACAGGAAGTTTCAAAATTTTGGCTGTTTTGCTCTGTTTCAGAACAAAGCAACAAACAAAAATTCTAATTTCAGAATTTCACATGAAAAAGAAATTTGGTTTCCGACCAGCTCTAATTTGCATGAACAAGTGTGAACAAGTTGCATGAACAAGTTTGACAGGTAATTGTCCACAAGTATTGAGGATGCATTTTATCAGAGCTGCTGAAATTACGACCTTTTAGCAACCTGTAGTACACATGAAGTCAGCACAGGTTGAAGATGCTAGAACTGGGGAAGAAATTGGTCTTTGCAGAAAAGCCCATATTTCAAGAAAAGAATCTTGAAAATCTTTATTCAGATCAGGAAAAAAAATTACAGGTTTTTTTTCCTGAGCCAAATCAGCTTCACCCTGACAGCAAAGCCTGCCCAGCTTGATTTTAAAGGAAAATTCCAGTAATTACTTTCAATGCATTAGATAGATAAATATTGACTAGGACATGTTTTTAAAGAATTTTCAAACAGGCTTTTAATTGTCACTATTTCAGTTCTCCATTTAGTGAAGGGGGCCATGTTGTCTCTCTCAGCAAGGATTTCTACTCTAGACTCTTAAGTTCCCCTCCTGAGTAAAAATGCACAAGAGTGGAACACTTCCATGAAAAACTGCTGTGAGGGAGGGTGAGTAGCATCACTGTATCCTCCCTTGCACCACAATGCTAGTGGCAATGTAGGTGGGACAGAAGGTGTGGACAAACAAGTTACTAAGGACCACACACCACTGATCCCTGAGAAGATGCTGAGAGGGTCATCCTCTATGTTCCTCTCAATCACCCCTGGCCCTGACAAGCTCTCTTGCTACACAGTCATTTATTCCTGGGGTACAGTTGCGTTTAGTCACTCTTCTGTGTGGAGAAGGGTGTACACAGAGCTGCAAGGAGGAGTTAATGGGCTCTGAGCAGCATTTTTTTTTTAAATGCAGACATGAGGCCACATTAGGAGGAGAAACATGCAACTCACTACTCTCTGACCTCTCCCAGTTGTTCCCTAGCCATTCCCCCTTTTTTTGCCCAACAACCACAGAGGGTTTCTGCAGACAGGACATTGGCAGCTACATGAAGGAAGAACTCACAGAGCCTCACTTCCACTTCACACAGGCCCTAACCTCATTCTGCAGGATTAAGGTGTGGAGTATATAGCCCTTAGTGATAGAGCAGTGGTTTTCAACCTGTGGTCCGCAGACCCATGGGAGGCCGCCAACTATGTTTAAGGGGTCAGCGAAAGGTTGTCATTACCATAGAAGAAGGGTCTTCGACACTGTGGGTCTGCAGACTACGTCTAAGATTTCCAAAGGGGTTCACACCTCCATTTGAAATTTTGTAGGGGTCTGCAAATGAAAAAAGGTTGAAAACCACTATGATAGAGCATTGACCTTCCCAGCATGGTGTAATGATACAGCATAGGCCTGAAAGGGTCAATTTGCCCTCTTATAAATCAGAAAATTTAAAAGCTACTGTAATGCAAGCACTATGTATTTTTCAATAGTTAATTGAACAGTTGGTTTTGAACACTGAAAGGGGTCACCATCACCATTCCTTCCAACAATTAACCTTCAATAAGTCTAATTAGTTATTCTGAAGAGGAGTGGTCAAGAAGGTTATATTTGAACATGGTATAAATATTACCAGAGAAATATTGGTATTCTCTGAGCCCATGATTCTGCACAATTAAAGCCAACAAGAGCTTTGTCATTGACATAATAAATGTAAGATCAAGCTTTAAATGCCAGTTCCAAGCAAAAGGAAATAAACAGTTGCCCATTACAAACAAAGTTTTTTCCCACATTACATATGACAGAGCTGAACTTTCTTTGGCACAACCGTAAATAGTTTGCATTGGTTTGCCATATAATCAAGTTGGTTTTTTCTTACTGTTAAAAGCATTTCCTTATTAAGACTGCAAATAGGTTCTTGTCAACAGCAATGAAAGTGTCATCAAAGAATCACCATATACAAGAAATTTCCTTCATCGGCAACCAATGATAACATTGTTAGTACAACTTGGAGAAAACACAAAGCAGAAAACACATTTCCCATGAGTATTTGTGTCTGGACAGCATTGTAAAATCATAAAATACAATAATAATAATTCCTAAGAATGCTTGAACTGAAAGCAAGGTAAACAATCTGACTGAAATGCTAAACTAATTAGACTTACAGAAGATAATAAGATGTCTCTGACACGATGTTGCTTGGATTTAATCATTTGAGACATTAATATTAAAATGCAATTGTTATGAGCTGAGCCCAATGGTTTTAAAGTAATATTTAATTAAACCTACATTATTGACTTATTTATTATTATTATTATTATTTTAAAGAGATGCGAATGGAGAGCAAAGGAGATTCCAAAATTCTAAAGAACCTCCAAGCAAAATAATCTCAAAGCAGAGTTCAGACTCCATCATAGTCAGGCAAGAGACTGGCTGTTAATATTTCATGCTGTTTTCTTGATTTATTATGTTAAGTGACATTCTCAGTAGTTTTTCTTTTGACTTTGAAGGGCAGTATATTACATATTCCCAACAAAGAAAACAGTGATGAATATGCAAGAGAAATCTGGAATTTAAACAAGATAGAATGTTCAATAAGCTCCTCATGCTTACTTTTATGACAATATCTAATAAATGTTAAATTTAAACAACACATTCAAACGCAAAATCGTAGTATCTCAGGAAGGCAAGAACTGAGCATAAAGGACACTTTTAAAAATAAATATATATTTATTCTTCTGTTACCTCCAGGAAATAACAGAGATATCATTATTAGTCAATCTAGAAAGTGTTCCGATTACCCATCAAAATTTAATTTGATAAGACAGTAAAGTACCACATCAGAAATTGTATAATTTCTGCATAAGTGATTTTCTCTCCCTAGCTCCTATTCTTACAGTCTCTGTCCAGCAGGATGAGTTTATAGGGGACATAGTAGCTTCTCCAAAGAATATTAAAACATGTGAGACTGCACACTGGCTGGGCTTGTTTTAGTTTTTTTAAGAGAAACTAAGGAATTCATCTGATGCTCCTCCTGCAACTATCCACAGCCTGTCAGACAGCTTCTGTTCAATCTACATGCCCCACTAATTATGCTAGTACGACTCACACCTTCATCTGACATTGGCAGGGGCACAGAGAAAGAAGGAGTACAAAGTGGAGGCAAGTCTAACAGACCAGAGTAGGGATAAGGGAGAAACAAAAGGGGAAAGAACAACAGGCTTGAGGGGAAAAAAATCAGTGGGGTTATTTTATGCACACTCTACCCTGTGTACAGCATTCTATCATGAAACTGCCTCCAACAATGAATAGTAAATCGAACTTCTTTGGACTCATCATGGGAAACAGGGGATACGATTACTTCAGTCATTTCCACTACTGAAAAAGCTGTTGCTTCCACATCTTCTGCCCATACTGAATTGCATTTAACCTTTATGACCCATGAACTTGGAAGAATGGGGAAGGCCCACACCAGGTGCAGGAGCATAGCACTTCGGCTCAGGTGGCCCTGAAGGTAGGAAGAGCCCAACCTCATCCCTCCAAAGGTAGAATTCATAGGGAGCTCTGTGAAGAGAACTTTGTGATTATGTCCCTTCCCACATAACAGCAATGCAGGAGCGGATAATTTGCTGCCATTGCCCAAGTTGATAGGGAGTTTTTCCTCACATAAGGACTACAGAACCAGACATGTGGAGGCAGAAAGATAATTTACATGCCACATGTTAAAGTCTAATTATGCTTAAATTGAAAAAATTGTTCAAAATTATAACATTCCATCCATGTACGAATGTGAGCCACAAACTGGAGAAAGTGGGTAAGTGGCTGAGTTATGGGGTGAGTGCTGGTCATGTTACTTAAAGCTACTTAGGCCCAGCTTCAACCAATATACCGCATTCATTTCAAGATTTCAACATCTTTAGAAAGGAATCTAGGAATTGTCATATTGGCTCACACCAGTAATTCAACCAGTCACATCCTGTCATAGCCAGTGGACATTACATGTGCTTTAAAGTAAGATTCAAGAAACCCAACAATTATGAAATAACTTACCATCTGGAGAAGTTTCTTCCAAAATCAGGTAATTTGTGGTAGCTTGACATGCGAGGGTTGATACACCTTATTATTTCATATTCTCTTGCTAATTGTATCTGTGAATGTTCTTGTTCATGTACTTACCATTCATTTATTATTATATTCTTATGCAATCATTTTTAATCTTTCTAAGATCTTTGCCTCAATAACAATTTATGGCAATGAGTTTCAGAGGTTAACTATACACTCTGTGGAACTCTTCTGTTCTTTTTAATATGCACTTCTTTTCATATGGGCATTTCACACACTTTTTTTTCTGGCTCCTTTTGATATGCTTTCCATGTACCTGGCAAGTTTTTACTCCACATTCTAATGCTAGTGAAACAATAGAGAAACAAACTGAGAATCTTTGCCAATCTAAATTAACCAAGTTTGGCCCAAGACAGATGTTTACAATATCACGAGCATATTTGTACCAAGTATACACATACTATAGCTTTAAATAAATAGCAAGCTATACAAACTTTGTTCATTTTATTGCATTCTACAGTAAATGAGAAATA
Source organism: Lepidochelys olivacea (assembly GCF_965140295.1). Classification (NCBI taxonomy): domain Eukaryota; kingdom Metazoa; phylum Chordata; order Testudines; family Cheloniidae; genus Lepidochelys; species Lepidochelys olivacea. The sequence goes on along the minus strand of NC_140412.1, from coordinate 205,265,731 downwards.
ATCTCCTCAAAAAGGAAATGTACAATTTTTGAGAGCCTCTTATGTATTATCACTGAACCCTATTGTCATTAAAATTTGCTATCTGGTAACTGTGAGGAATTAAAAAGGTACAAAGAACACTGCATCAGCCTACAAATTTTCATCCAAACCAACAGAGAATAATTTTGGAATTATTGTTTTTTCTTAATCAAGCATAGAGGAACAAAGTAGGTTATATGCATTATATTATGAGGCTTTTCCATATTCACAAGATAATTAGTACACAGAAATCTCACTGAAGCTTCAGGGGTGGTTTCCAAAAGGTAACAAGAGAATTTCAAATAATTCATGAAAAAGGGGAAGACAGAGAGTGAAGTCAACAGCAGTTTTGATTGAGTAAACAGGATTTGAGCCTTTATCTTTAGAAAGTACATTTATTGGTGTTACAGTTTTCATGGTACACTTAAAATGAAAATTGAGGACAACGCTTGGCCTATGCGTTAAATTAATGCAGGCTCCAGTATAAAGATCTAAATTCTTCAACAGCACATCCACTCGCCCTTGGAAAAGACCTTTGCATTTATCAACATAGTCTTTGTTCCACAAGCCAACTCGTGCAACAGAGGATTGGTAGCCTCCTGGGAAACCACAATCCTCTTGGCATATTATGCCTATATATTTTATACGTACTGCAAGGTGCAACGTAGAGAAAAAGGGACAAATGACTGTATAAATGTTTGAGGGTTTCATACAAATGTTACCTGCTGGTTTATGTTTCCTTTTACATTAAATCTACACAGTTTCGTACACATTTTCCCTTCTGTTTTTGTTGTTATCTTCAGTGCAATTTAGAAAATTATTTAGGATGATACTGGTACTGTGCGCTAAGTTTAGGGTATTTTTTAATTTAGATTTTTTTATCCAATCCTATTACTACTACCAATTCATGTCCCTGTTTCAAATGTTCTTGTTTTTCAATTGCCTCTATTTATAACATTCTTTCTTCTGCATAGGCAATGATACTTACCAACCACTTAGTACTTTAATTAGATCAAATAAGGCACAGCAGTCATGTTCATCTTTTTATTTTACTTGATTTAAAATATTTCAATTTTTAGATAACTTTCTTCTCTTTATTTCAAGCTTTATTCACATTTTTCATTTGATTGAAAACATTTTATTCAAAGTATAATTTTCTGATGTGCTTTCAAATCAAAATTCTTTTATTAGGGCAATCTTGTACGATTTCTCATAAAAGTAAATTGCCCTGTTTCAGCTTTAGTAGAGATATTAAATACTCATAAGTTATGCAGTCAGCAGTATTTAGACAGAGCATGCATTCTGCATTGTACAACTAAGAACCCAGTTTTATTTAAAGGCACTGTAAACTGGACTTTGCCCCCCAAATTAGGTTTTGTTTACAAAAGGGAGAGGGGATGGGTTGGGTCTTGATGACATAGGGCGACCAGATAACAAGTGTGAAAAATCGGGACGGGGTGAGGGGTAATTGGCACTTACGTAAGAAAAAGCCCCAAATATCATAACTGTCCCTATAAAATCAGGACATCTGGGCACCCTATGATGACATGTAATATGAACATGTTCATAGGGAGAGGGGATTACATTCAGAGAAAACTAAGGTTGGCAGTGTTTTGTTTTTTAAAAAGCATTCCCTTGCAGTGATGTGAACACAAACAATACCATGGCCTTGTACATGTGAACCAGAATACAGTGTAGATTATAAACAAAAGTGAAATGGCCCTATCTAGTTTCATACAATTTTCCACATAGAGTGAAATGCAAAATAAGTGAACAAAACAGCATGAAAAGATGAAACATACGTTAGATTTTTTTTATAGTAATTCCAGCTGGTTGGAAAGTTGTGATGAAAAACAAATGAAGTTTCTAAAAAAAAATTTTTTTTGTTTGCAATTTCCCCTTTATCCCCATCCTTTTTTCTGACTAGCTGTATTATTAATGGGTGTATTCTTCCATATGTAGGAACACCCATGTTGGGACAGGGTGTGAGTTTCATCCTGGAGTTTCCTTCTTATTGTTGTGTCAGAGGTGCAGGTGTTTACTTCCACTCTCCCAGCTGATCTTGGCCTGCAGAGGCCCACTATCTTTACACAGTGGCTATGATTGCCTCCTAACCCCAGCAGTTAGCTGCTAATTGTAGTCTTCTCTGTAGCTACTAGCAGCATAGGAGGAATTGACCCAATGGGAGTTAATGCTGATCAGATATTTGCAGGAAAACTTGTCATGAAATGGCTGCTCCCCTCATCCAGCTCCTTCAATCTACAAATCCTCATGAAGCCCTGACTGACTCCCAGGCTGTAGTCACACAGAGGTAGGCCTGTGCAGGGACAGGCAAAAACATACAGTGGTAATGATTCCTACCATGCCACTCCCTCAGCAGCTTCTGTTAGGCTTGGATGTAAAAGTAGAGAGAGAAACTCAGCCCAGGATTTTTATGATGGCAGCACAAACTCAAATAAATTAATTCCAGAAAACATCAAGCTAGAGGAGAAAGAATAGATTCAACACATTTAGGACTAAAACTAGGTAATTATTTCCTTTAGAATCGTGGCAGGGGTAGGCTACATCCATAATGAACAGTAGCCACATCAGAAACACGTTACTGGATGTGCTATGGTTGCCAAGCCTCCAGGATTGTCCTGGAGTCTCCAGGAATTTAATTAAAGATGTCATGTGACGAAACCTCCAGGAATGCATCCAACCAAAAATTGGCAACCCTAGATGTGCCTACCCTTTTTAGACTGGAGGTTGGTTAAAGATATTATGTAACTTATTAGTAAATTACTTATGGTATGTTGAAACCAACAAAGCCTTTATGATGCCTACTACTATTTTATACAGCACTTTCTCCACAAATTGTTACTTAAAAAAAAAATAAAGCTTACTACACAACTAAAATCCTTTGAGTCAAAGTCTGCACCTCTAATTCATGCAAAACTCCTACAGAAAGGTCTCCAGGATTTTGCCCTTTATCTTTAGCAGCACATTTATCAGGCATAAGGTTTTCATAGTACACTGAAAATGGCAATCAGGGCAGAGGCTGTGGCTCAGCATTGGCAGCTGAGAGAGATATGTCACCACCAACGCACCACATCACATCAAAGTAAGCAGGAGAACCTGTTAGGAAGCCAAAGAATAGTGGAAAAGGCACTTAAATATTAGCAAAACACTTCCCAAGCGTACCATTTTGTTTTGTTTTTAAGCACGCCAGCCAGAGTACGGGTGATGGATTCATTAAGGAAAAATAAATTTTTGTTGCCAAAAAAATTGCTTTTCTTTTTTCTTTAACTCAAACCTTGCTGTTGCCCTCCAGCAGTTGAACTTCTACTCCCCTTCTGCACAAAAATGTGGCCAGTTTCATTTGTATGTGAATAATTCTCACAGAGTTATATTGGTAGTTTGCAAGTCTATTGGAAAACCACCTCGTAAACCCTAAATATGGGTCATAGGAGCATGGTAACAAACTCCAGCACCAGAGAATAGAACTGAACTGCAAAAACAAACAAGAGGCCAGTGCTGACAGATCAAAAACAGAGATCTGGACTATTTTTAATAATAATGCCTGCTAAGAATAATAGAGCATTCCCCAAAAAATATCTGATGAGAAAACAGAAGTTTAACATCATTGCTTTGTACAGTCAAGAGTCCACATGATCCTTTCAAAAACAGTGCAACATGTAAAAATACTTGGTGGAAATAAAAATGCAAGTACCAGAAACATCTTGCTTTTAAAGCTGCCAAAGAATCAGTTACTGGAGGTATAATAATCTTATCCGAAAGTAATAAATGCACACAATAAAGACATAACAGATGTCCCATCTAACAGTGGGGTAGGATTCTACTGCACTATGAAGATGGTAAACATGAAGCATCATGCTGTCCATCTTAACAAAATATAAACCTCTTCCTCACCCCCTGAAATGTTCAGGCTCTTACCATCCTTTACGACAATCAGTGGCATTGAAATTAGTTTTATAATCCCACCTCCTGCATATCATCATTTTAAAAAAAAAAAAAAAAAAAAAAGGTCAGATTCTCAGTTCCCTCCAATGAACAGGTTAAAGGGGCTTTAAAGGCAGCAGGATACCCCAGCAACAGGGGTCTCCTGAACCAGTGGCAGAAGCAATGCAACAACCTAATAGCAGGTTTCAGAGTAACAGCCGTGTTAGTCTGTATTCACAAAAAGAAAAGGAGTACTTGTGGCACCTTAGAGACTAACCAATTTATTTGAGCATGAGCTTTCGTGAGCTACAGCTCACTTCATCAGATGCATGCCGTGGAAACTGCAGCAGACTTTATTTATACACAGAGAATATGAAACAATACCTCCTCCCACCCCACTGTCCTGCTGGTAATAGCTTATCTAAAGTGATCATCAGGTGGGCCATTTCCAGCACAAATCCAGGTTTTCTCACCCTCCACCCCCCCACACAAATTCACTCTCCTGCTGGTGATAGCCCATCCAAAGTGACAACTGTTTACACAATGTGCATGATAATAAAGTTGGGCCATTTCCTGCACAAATCCAGGTTCTCTCACCCCCTCACCCCCCTCCCAAAAACCACACACACAAACTCACTATCCTGCTGGTAATAGCTCATCCAAAGTGACCATTCTCCCTACAATGTGCATAATTAAGGTGGGCCATTTCCAGCACAAATCCAGGTTTTCTCACATCCCCCCCACCCCCATACACACACAAACTCACTCTCCTGCTGGTAATAGCTCATCCAAACTGACCACTCTCCAAGTTTAAATCCAAGTTAAACCAGAACATCGGTGGGGGGGGGGTAGGAAAAAACAAGAGGAAATAGGCTACCTTGCATAATGACTTAGCCACTCCCAGTCTCTATTTAAGCCTAAATTAATAGTATCCAATTTGCAAATGAATTCCAATTCAGCAGTTTCTCGCTGGAGTCTGGATTTGAAGTTTTTTTGTTTTAAGATAGCGACCTTCGTGTCTGTGATTGCGTGACCAGAGAGATTGAAGTGTTCTCCGACTGGTTTATGAATGTTATAATTCTTGACATCTGATTTGTGTCCATTTATTCTTTTACGTAGAGACTGTCCAGTTTGACCAATGTACATGGCAGAGGGGCATTGCTGGCACATGATGGCATATATCACATTGGTGGATGTGCAGGTATACGAGCCTCTGATAGTGTGGCTGATGTTATTAGGCCCTGTGATGGTGTCCCCTGAATAGATATGTGGGCACAATTGGCAACGGGCTTTGTTGCAAGGATAAGTTCCTGGGTTAGTGGTTCTGTTGTGTGGTATGTGGTTGTTGGTGAGTATTTGCTTCAGGTTGCGGGGCTGTCTGTAGGCAAGGACTGGCCTGTCTCCCAAGATTTGTGAGAGTGTTGGGTCATCCTTTAGGATAGGTTGTAGATCCTTAATAATGCGTTGGAGGGGTTTTAGTTGGGGGCTGAAGGTGACGGCTAGTGGCGTTCTGTTATTTTCTTTGTTAGGCCTGTCCTGTAGTAGGTAACTTCTGGGAACTCTTCTGGCTCTATCAATCTGTTTCTTTACTTCAGCAGGTGGGTATTGTAGTTGTAAGAAAGCTTGACAGAGATCTTGTAGGTGTTTGTCTCTGTCTGAGGGGTTGGAGCAAATGCGGTTGTATCGCAGAGCTTGGCTGTAGACGATGGATCGTGTGGTGTGGTCAGGGTGAAAGCTGGAGGCATGCAGGTAGGAATAGCGGTCAGTAGGTTTCCGGTATAGGGTGGTGTTTATGTGACCATTGTTTATTAGCACTGTAGTGTCCAGGAAGTGGATCTCTTGTGTGGACTGGACTAGGCTGAGGTTGGTGGTGGGATGGAAATTGTTGAAATCATGGTGGAATTCCTCAAGGGCTTCTTTTCCATGGGTCCAGATGATGAAGATGTCATCAATATAGCGCAAGTAGAGTAGGGGCTAAAACTAGACAAGCCATTTACAACGCACACTTTGCTTCTCTACAAAAGAAAAAGGACACTAAACTTTCTAAACTACTACATGCTACAAGGGGCCACAGCAATGGTTCCCTCAACCCACCTAGCAATATTGTTAACCTATCCAACTATAATCTCAGCCCAGCAGAAGCAGCTGTTCTATCTCGGGGCCTTTCCTTCTGCCCCTCCACCCCCATAAACATGATACAGTTCTGTGGTGACCTAGAATCCTATTTTCGACGTCTCCAACTCAAGGAATATTTCCAAAATACCTCTGAACAACATACTAATCCACAGAGACCTCCCTACCAACACTACAGAAAGAGGGATTCTAGGTGGACTCCTCCTGAAGGTCGAAACAGCAGACTGGACTTCTACATAGAGTGCTTCCGCCAACGTGCACGGGCTGAAATTGTGGAAAAGCAGCATCACTTGCCCCATAACCTCAGCCGTGCAGAACACAATGCCATCCACAGCCTCAGAAACAACTCTGACATCATAATCAAAAAGGCTGACAAAGGAGGTGCTGTTGTCATCATGAATAGGTCGGAATATGAACAAGAGGCTGCTCGGCAGCTCTCCAACACGAGTTTCTACAAGCCATTACCCTATGATCCCACTGAGAGTTACCAAAAGCAACTACAGCATTTGCTCAAGAAACTTCCTGAAAAAGCACAAGATCAAATCCGCACAGACACACCCCTGGAACCCCGACCTGGGATATTCTATCTACTACCCAAGATCCATAAACCTGGAAATCCTGGGCGCCCCATCATCTCAGGCATTGGCACCCTGACAGCAGGATTGTCTGGCTATGTAGACTCCCTCCTCAGGCCCTATGCTACCAGCACTCCCAGCTACCTTCGAGACACCACTGACTTCCTAAGGAAACTTCAATTCATCGGTGATCTTCCTGATAACACCATCCTGGCCACTATGGATGTAGAAGCCCTCTACACCAACATTCCACACAAAGATGGACTACAAGCCGTCAGGAACACTATCCCCGATAATGTCACGGCTAACCTGGTGGCTGAACTTTGTGACTTTGTGCTTACCCATAACTATTTCACATTTGGGGACAATGTATACCTTCAGATCAGCGGCACTGCTATGGGTACCCGCATGGCCCCACAGTATGCCAACATTTTTATGGCTGATTTAGAACAACGCTTCCTCAGCTCTCGTCCCCTAAAGCCCCTACTCTACTTGCGCTATATTGATGACATCTTCATCATCTGGACCCATGGAAAAGAAGCCCTTGAGGAATTCCCCATGATTTCAACAATTTCCATCCCACCACCAACCTCAGCCTAGTCCAGTCCACACAAGAGATCCACTTCCTGGACACTACAGTGCTAATAAACAATGGTCACATAAACACCACCCTATACCGGAAACCTACTGACCGCTATTCCTACCTGCATGCCTCCAGCTTTCACCCTGACCACACCACACGATCCATCGTCTACAGCCAAGCTCTGCGATACAACCGCATTTGCTCCAACCCCTCAGACAGAGACAAACACCTACAAGATCTCTGTCAAGCTTTCTTACAACTACAATACCCACCTGCTGAAGTAAAGAAACAGATTGATAGAGCCAGAAGAGTTCCCAGAAGTTACCTACTACAGGACAGGCCTAACAAAGAAAATAACAGAACGCCACTAGCCATCACCTTCAGCCCCCAACTAAAACCCCTCCAACGCATTATTAAGGATCTACAACCTATCCTAAAGGATGACCCAACACTCTCACAAATCTTGGGAGACAGGCCAGTCCTTGCCTACAGACAGCCCCGCAACCTGAAGCAAATACTCACCAACAACCACATACCACACAACAGAACCACTAACCCAGGAACTTATCCTTGCAACAAAGCCCGTTGCCAATTGTGCCCACATATCTATTCAGGGGACACCATCACAGGGCCTAATAACATCAGCCACACTATCAGAGGCTCGTATACCTGCACATCCACCAATGTGATATATGCCATCATGTGCCAGCAATGCCCCTCTGCCATGTACATTGGTCAAACTGGACAGTCTCTACGTAAAAGAATAAATGGACACAAATCAGATGTCAAGAATTATAACATTCATAAACCAGTCGGAGAACACTTCAATCTCTCTGGTCACGCAATCACAGACACGAAGGTCGCTATCTTAAAACAAAAAAACTTCAAATCCAGACTCCAGCGAGAAACTGCTGAATTGGAATTCATTTGCAAATTGGATACTATTAATTTAGGCTTAAATAGAGACTGGGAGTGGCTAAGTCATTATGCAAGGTAGCCTATTTCCTCTTGTTTTTTCCTACCCCCCCCCCCCCACCGATGTTCTGGTTTAACTTGGATTTAAACTTGGAGAGTGGTCAGTTTGGATGAGCTATTACCAGCAGGAGAGTGAGTTTGTGTGTGTATGGGGGTGGGGGGGATGTGAGAAAACCTGGATTTGTGCTGGAAATGGCCCACCTTAATTATGCACATTGTAGGGAGAATGGTCACTTTGGATGAGCTATTACCAGCAGGATAGTGAGTTTGTGTGTGTGGTTTTTGGGAGGGGGGTGAGGGGGTGAGAGAACCTGGATTTGTGCAGGAAATGGCCCAACTTTATTATCATGCACATTGTGTAAACAGTTGTCACTTTGGATGGGCTATCACCAGCAGGAGAGTGAATTTGTGTGGGGGGGGTGGAGGGTGAGAAAACCTGGATTTGTGCTGGAAATGGCCCACCTGATGATCACTTTAGATAAGCTATTACCAGCAGGACAGTGGGGTGGGAGGAGGTATTGTTTCATATTCTCTGTGTATAAATAAAGTCTGCTGCAGTTTCCACGGCATGCATCTGATGAAGTGAGCTGTAGCTCACGAAAGCTCATGCTCAAATAAATTGGTTAGTCTCTAAGGTGCCACAAGTACTCCTTTTCTTTTAACCTAATAGCAGCATCCGGCATGGAATGCATGGCAGGAGTGAAACAGTGCTCTGGTTAGCCTTGGCTGTTCACAATCCTTAGCAGGTCACAGGAAACCCAGGCACAAGTTAAAAGCAGCCGTAAAGCTGCTCTGAGTTCCACTGGGGGCCAAGAAGCATCTCAGCAAGGTCTCACAAACCAGAGGGTGCAGAGGTGGCTTAAAAGCCACCTTTCTTCCTCTCCTCTCCATTCCTGTGCTGAGTGAATATCAGCTGGAATGGAGAATTGCTCCCAATGTGTATATAAAGCTACCAAATTCTAAGTAGTATTAGGTCTCCATTGCCCAATAATGGAATTTCCTAAGTAGAGAAATCTTCCTACATGGTTAGGACTTCTGAATAATGCCCTATGAGCAATTAACCAAACTCAAAGGAAAGGTAGCTTGAGCTTCTACCACTGGTTTTGGAAAGGCTTTTCCTGGAAATATCAGCTGCTGAGCAGATAATTTCTCCTCCCCAAAATTTACGAAAACAAAAACCTGACAAATATTGTAAGGGTGCAGCTTGATAACATAAAGTCTGACAATTATAAAGTATTTTATTCAGTGCACATGTGGTGAAGAACAATGAAAATAATCCTGCAGAATATATACAATTTTATCTATTTGATCATTTGAAAGGCTTCATCAAGGCAGTCAACCCAGCTGGAAAAAAATCGGATAGAAGAAGGACCACAGAGAAAGACAGATGCTGCATCTGAGCTTAGCATTCCTAAGTAAATAAATAACAAAAACAAAACAAAAAAGATTCTGACACAGTTCCAAACTTTACACAACAATAACTTAACAAAAGACCATTTATTCTGTCGGTCTCTCTTTTCGTTCTTTTGTTTTGTGTTGTTTGATATAAGTAGATGCTAATTTTTTGCTTTTTAATAAATTGTACAATAAGTGGTGGTGAATTAACCCATGCAATTTAGCACCATTTGTCAATTCTTGTGTCAGTTGTTCAGAAATTCAGGAAACAATTGTTTAAATAAAAGAGAACCAATATAGGGCTTAGCAACCAAAGAATAACAACAGCAGACTGATGTTTATTTATATTTCATGAGTAACCATTTCTTGACTCATCTCTAACTTTTTCAAAACTCTTTCTATTTAATTTGTAAACCTCATACCTCATTCCCTTTCAGATTAAGGCTTTTATCATTTCATTTCAAAACACATGGCATCTTTAGGACTCCTCATGTCCTTGATGCTTTGAATTTTTTATGTACCACATACCATGTAAAGGCTCTGTATTTTCAGAATTGAGATGAATTCCTTTATGCAATGACTGTTTAAGAGAGATGGGTAGAATTTCTGCCATTTTTAACGCACCTGATGACTGTCTCGCTTGTCTTTAGTGCATTGATCAAGAGCTGCAGTTCATAGCAAAGACTTAATGAGAATTTTTCTCCCTTGAAGAATCTGTTTCTTTCAAGAAAAATCTACAGCTGATATGTGCATTTCTAAATTTTTTATTTATTTATTTTAACGATAAAGAAAAGCCTGTTTATACTAGGGAGAGAGGTTCTACAAACTACTGGTTGGAATGCCTTGAGCTTGCAGCTTCAGTACAGTACCTTACTTCTAAACACGACAGCCATGCTCAACATTTTACAAAAGCTGGTCATACCAGTTGGCTGTGATGGCTGGGAGGGCCTTAGGTCCAGCTGAATCTGTACAGTTTTCAACAGATTTCTCCACCATGTAGCTGGAAAACTACGAATACTGCAGCTCTACTGGTTCAACTGGTCTTTTTATCCTTACCCCACACTAGAGTGCCTCACATATCCCAGAGTGCACTTGTGTAAGCATGACTGCATGTGAACATGCCAAAGTGGTTGTCAAAGGCGTTGCTGTGTGGATGAGCTAAACCATTGTAAGGACAAATGAGACAACTACCCATTTCAGGCAATGATCTCTTCATTTGGTCTCCACTCATGAAATGAGATCTGAAATAATGGACTCCTATGAGCCATTGAGACTCCATGTGGGCATAGGGTTTTGCACTAGAGCGTCCCATTTTGGAATGAGGCTTTAGTGGCAGTACATACTAACTGGAGAAGAAAACTGACAACCTCATTAGAGAATTCAAGAAAGCCCATATGTTTTGTACACATTATGCATTAAAAATAGAAAACAATTATATTTAATCCCTCTTAGTAATATATTTTCCCTAGAGCATGTGCTGCAATTCCTTTTTACTCTCCTCTGCAAACTTCAAACATTCATAAGCCATAAATCAACTCCTCCTTCCCAAAAAATTCATCAGAGCAACTTAAAAATGATAAGATTTTAAAAAAATAATACATTGCAGGGGTTTTTGGTCCGTCCTGATTTTTGAGCCATATACCTCTAATTTTTGGAGTGATCATTTCAGTTCAAAATTCAACCTTGAATGCACAAATAAGACCACGCACCACATTGTTAATAGTCCAGAGCAGAACTCTACTTAACCTCGCCTTATCTCTTGTAGGAGGGTAGCTGCCATTCTCGCTGAATGCTCATCACTACCTTGTTGCCCGCTCCCTGAGGAGGTACTAGCCCATTGGGGGCCCTAAGCAGAAATATTAGGGGGGGCCCACACAACACATACTATAAAAGTGAATAAGGGGCCCCCTTGAGCTGCTCAGGGCCCTAAACAGTTGCTTAGTCTGCTTAATGCCAAGCCCCAGCACTGCCTACTCCTCTCCTCCTTCTCTGCCTCGCTCACATTCTCCCTGCTATCCCCTATGCCCTACTGTCTCCTATCTGTCCCCTACATTCATGTGGCCACATTATTGTGCCTCCATCTATAGCACCTCCGACTCCTGTCGCTCCTTCAGTGTCCTCCTGAGCTCAACATTTCCCTGTTCTTCCAACAGTTTCTGTTCTACCATTATATTCTCCTGTCTCCACACACTTTCCCCATACACTCTCCTAACCACAAAACCCAGGAGGCAAGTAGCTTCCTGGTGTGCAGCTAGGTCACAGTCCCACTGGAAGCAATAGGCAATGGCGATTATTATTACAAGGGCAGCCTCGCTTCCCCATGCCAATGTTGTAGGGAAATGGTGACCGTCTTGACCGAAGGCAGCCTGTGGTTGCTAGGGTTGCCAACTTCCTTATCACACAAAACCAAACACGATAGCCCCTCCCCTTCCCCAAGGCCCACTTCTTGCCCCAACCCCTTCCCTGAGGTCCTGCCCCCGCTCACTACATTTCCCCTCCCTCAGTGGCTCACTCTCCCTCCATCACTTTCACTGGGCAGGGGGTTAGGGTGCAGGGGGGATGAGGGCTCTGATTGGGGGTGTGGGCTCTGGGGCAGCTGGGTATGAGGGTTTTGGGGTGCAGGAGGGGGCTCCAAGCTGGGGGGTGGGGCTGAGGGATTTGGAGTGTGGGAGGAGGTGTGGCTTGAGTTAGGGGGTTGGGGTGTAGGAAGGAGTATGGGTTCTAGGCTGGGGTGGGGCCGGGGATGAGGGGTTCAGGGTGTGGGAGGGGGCTCTGGGCTGGGGCATGGGGTTTGGGTGTGGGGTGGGTTAGGACTCCTGCTGGGGGTGCAGGCTGTGGGGTGGGGCCAGGGATGAGAGGTTTGGGGTATAGGAGGGGGCTCTGGGTTTGGGGGGGGCTCAGGGCTGGGGCTCAGGGTTGGGGCACGGGTTTCCCTAGAGTGGTTCCCAGTCAGCGGCACTAAAGCAGGCTAGTCCCTACCTGTCCTGGCTCCGCACTGCGCTGCACCCTGGATGGGTCAGTAGCAAGTCCGGCTCCGAGTTGTGGGGGCCAGGAGGCTTCACATGTTGCTCTCGCCCACAGGCATCGCCCCGCCACCTCCCATGGTTCCCAGCCAATTGGAGTGCAGAGCCGGGGCGGGGGCAGCGCATGGAACCCTGTGGCCCACCCGCCTAGGAGCCAGACCTGCTTCCGGGGTGCAGTGCGGTTCCAGGACAGGTAGGGATTAGCCTGCCTTAGCCCTGCAGCACCATCGACTGAACTTTTAAGGCCTGGTAGGCGGACCTGACCGGAGCCACCAGGGTCCCTTTTCAACCAGGCATTCCAGTCGAAAACCAGATACCTGGCAAACCTAGTGGTTGCAGTCCCATTCAAAGTAACGGAAGTGAACCCACATTTTGCAAGTTTAGTGCCCACAACTGGTAGATCATGAGAATTTAACACAAAATCAAATCAAATATCACAAGACTCAGTAACTTCATTCACTTTTATTTAGTCAATATCTTAATAAATAGCAAATATGTCAAAACACTTGATTTACAGAGTTATATCAGACTTTTCATGTACATTTCTCAGACTTTCTAAATACATTCCAATATCTAATTATCTAATAACCTAAAATATCTAAAAGGGAAGAAAAAACAAGTAATAATAAAAAAGCCTGAAAAATTAATATCTCTATTAAATCAAATGTGGAGTTAACACTTCAGACTAAGTATGACCATTAAGCATTATATATATAATCTGGTCTTCTTAATATAAACTATGGTGCCCAATCCTATACTCTTTACTCAGGCAAAAATCCCACTAATTTGCAGAATCAGGCCCATAAGTGACTATATTGCAATTTCTAGGCACAATGGGAGATGGTAGCAACATTTAAATTAGCTAAAGACAATTCTCATCTTATGTTTCAGTTTTTGTTGTAATTTAATGTCACTTCTTCCATTTGTGGGTTCAAAACAGGCTTTATGCTGCTCAATAACTTTGGGAGGGGGGGTTATCTCAAAACTACACACATCAGAGGAAGACAAGATTTGAAACCATAGATGTCTTGTATTGCATTGGAGAAGCCATTTTACTTTTGACCATAACACTGCAACTGCCTATGTACCCAATGCTGTGGTCCTTATGTAATGCCAACAGACCCCCGGTCATCGTCGCACAGGATCAAACTGGGGATCTCTGGAGCTTAGTGCATGAGCCTCTACAGCATGAGCTAAAAGCCAACTGGCTGTAGAGCAGACTCATTTAACACACACACACTCTCCCTCTCCCTCTCCCCCTCTCTCGTCTCAGTGCCACTAGATGGGACAGACCACCATACAGGAGGTATGTGGGTTACACTTACACAAGCAGAACTCTCAGAGAAGTCAACAGGAAGTTTTCCAGAATGACTGCAGAGTCACTTAAATACTTCCTTTTTATTACTAAAATGGTGGAGTTCCTTATTTGTCCATGGAGTAAAAAAAAAATCTTTTTTGCTTACTATTCCTGTATCTCTAGTTGCTTGACTGTGGCTGTATGTAGATTGTTACAGGTAGGATTATTTTGATCCTATGCCTTTCTGTTATAGTAACAAGGTCTGGTGTCAGCATGATGACACCAAACCACATGCAGCCTATGATTCAAGACTAAACTGTTCACCCACACACTCAAAAGCAATTATGCTTTTTCCTCATGGGCCTGTCATGTGTAACTGCTAACGGTACAAGTTGTTTTTCTCATGGAGAGGTTTTTACTTCCCCTGTAGTTGGTGGGCTTACAATGCAAACTAAAAAGAAATGAGTTATATTTCCTCCAGGGTTTTCTTTCAGTACGATTAAGAAAAGTGACTTCTTAGTCAAGAGCTAGGTGACACCAAGATTTCCTGTTTTCTCTCAGCAGGGAGGCTGTCACCACTCAATATTAATTGATTTTAACCTTCCATCCATCATGCTACAGTTGCACAAATTTCCAGTCAAAGATCAACTGTTGTTCTCAAAGTAAACTATTCAGAACTTCTCCATTAAAATTAAGTGTTGCATATATTTTTATGGTGTCTGTTACTTGACAAGTTAAGGGATATTTTCTCTAAATATGCAGTTAAAAATTATGGAAAACCCCCCTAAAATTTTACCTCAGGGTTCCTTCCCACTTACCCCAGCACCATCATAAAGCCATTATGGTTTCATTATTTAATCCATAACAAATTACAAGCAACTCTGGGGCCTGATTCTACTCCATTTTAAATCAGTGGAAATCTTGCCACTAATTTGAATAGAAAAAGGATCAGGCCCTTCTGGCTTGTAGCTGTTGAGAAATTTTCGCCATTCAATCACAAACAAAGCCTTTGCACTTGACAGCTGATAAAACCAATTCCTTGATTTAGCAGATAGAAACCAGGAGAAGACTTAGACCTATGTGACCAGAAAGCTCTCCACAGTCCAAGTGCTTTGCAAGGCATCGAAACACTGATCTCTAATACATACGCCATAAGTTTACATACACCATAAGTGTATATTCATAAACTGCATATTTACACGTGTCCTTTATGAGCAATTGTTAGGTTCACAAGAAATCACCAAATCATAGCTAGGTTTTCATCTACCCTACAAAAAACTACCCTGTTGCGGATCCTATTACAACATGGCATTTCCCCAGAGCAGTTTGGTCTTGAGTGCACAGGCAAGACTGATGGCTATTTTAAAAATTTCAGGGCATTTGCATGTTATTAATAAGACCTCAGTACAGAAATTTTGTAGCATACTGAGTAATAAAGCCAGTCTGACCTACTCCTTACTTTAGATCTATTGATGAACATGCATTTGGGCAAGACCATGGCCAGGTAGGTAAAATACAGGACTCGGTATCAGGTTAGGATTCTATTCCTAGCTCTGCCTCACATATAACTTTAGATAAGGCACTCAAGTTCTATATGCCTCAGTTTCCTCATCTGTTACATGAGATTAATCTTTCTCTACCTCATTAGGATGTTGACATTAATTGAGGTGTTTGGAGATCCTTGCAAGAAAAGTATTATTTAACATTTTGTTTTACAAGAGAAGGCAAAATGATTAAATCATCTGAGACACATGCTGTTGGAATACTTAGCATATATCATCAGTAAAATATACCTTGTCAAGAGGTATGAGGCTGCAAACAAGAAACTACCTAAAAAAACAATTTTTTGAGTCTATCATACTGTAGCTGTATACACAAAAAGTATGGGAAGCAAGTTTCTATTTAAAAACTAGAATGTAGTTGATATACTTTCCCAAGCTATTAAACTTTAGTTAAAAGCCAAACAGGGTAAAGAAATCTGAAGTTCTACCTACCAATTATACCAATTATTTTTAATAAACACAATAAATCTGCAGCATATAACACTAACATGTTTAATGTTCTTTTTATGTCATATTACATATAAAAATGGTTTCTGTGCCTTGGAGAAAACATTTTATGCATTGCTGTAGTCTGATAATTGGGTTTTGCTTTGACCTATAGTAGCGAGCAATTTTACTGCAGATTGCTTTGAGCAGCTGTAATTCATATGAGGAAATGCTGATGCGCTTATCAGAAGACAAAAAGTAGAATATTTGCTTTCATATTTTATTGTGATTCTATTACTGGAGAGGGAGTAACGCCCTTATCCTGCAAACATATGTGCTTAATTTTGCACATGTATGTAGTCCAATTGAAATCAATGTGAGCATATGCATGAACAAAGTTGAGGCCACATGTAAGTGTTTGCAGGATCAGTGCCTAGAGCAATACAACATTTAAATTCAGATATATGAGTGATAAAAATTTTCAGACAAGTAATCCATCATCCCCTTCTCCTTCCCATTTTACTGCTCTCAATCTGTGGATTTCATCTTTCCATATTTATCTGCTAGGAAGCCAGGTTTATGAGAAGTAAGTTCCTTTATAATTTATCTGTGTTTTATATATGGTGCACGATCTCATTGTAGCCAATGCGCAAAGATCTCTGAACTAATAATATTTTACCATGCTAACTTCATTTAATCACTCTCAGGAACAAAATGGTGGTAACCTACCTGGTCAAGTGGAAATACAAAAGTAGAATACTGATTTCCTTTAGACACCTCTGCTTACAAAATGAAAGGAGGTAATTAAATAACTTCAAATGGGAAAAAAATTGCTTTTACCAGTCTTAAATCAAATAAAAACACCTGCAAATGCAGTATTTTTTAAAATGTACAGCCACATACTCTAATACAATTTTTAAAATGAATTGTGAAAGGAAACAGAAGGCAGAGACCAGGCACAAGCAACTGTTTAATGTAATATCAAAATCACTGCTAGAAAGGGAAGGTAATCAATGAAGTAAATAGCAAATGTGATATCCTGCAGAAAATAGAAATTTGTCGATGAAAACTTGCATCTTTTTCAGTGCATGAGGTGTCCAAAACCCAGCTATGAATACAATTAGATTGTGATCAGTTAAACTAAGTACCTTGTTGAGACAATAACTGAAATATGATACTAATTTAAGTATATTTCAATAGTAAATGTTCACTTAACTTTTGATTTTACGACATAAAATATGACCTCATAAAAGGCTCATCTATACCATAATGGTGTGTTTTGATTAAAAAAAAACACACTGACTTCAATAAATCTGAAACAACTGTTGTTTGAACAATATAATTGAACACCAAAAAAGTTACTTGTCTCATGTCCAACAGTGTGTCACATATTTTAAAGATATATACAAAGATATAATCTATTCAGAGAATGGACCTAATCTAAGACCCCAGTTCTGCAAAGACATATGCATGTACTTTAATTTGCACACTACGAGTAAAGAACTGGGAATATAATCTTAAGAAGACAATACAGAAAAAGAAGTGGGGATGGATGTAACTCAAAAGTTCTCCTTTTCTAACCTTTATCTCTTTGCTTTTTTTTTTTATTCTGCTCTCTTTTACTATAAAGATGCTATCTGTTACACTAAGGAATTCCTTACCATACAAACACACACAAGAAAAGAATCAGTTAAACAATATGCAAAACTAAATCAATTTCTGACATCCTCTTTTGAATACAGGCTTTGCAGCAGTGTGTTTATAAAGGGACTGATCCTGCAGACAGACCCATGGACATTCTTGTATATCTCCTGTTTCAGGACTTTTGCACACAAGACCTAGCATGTGAACCTGCTAACCAAGGGACCAAGTGTAGGAGGATGGATGGTTTTGTGGCTAAGACACTTAACCCGGACGCAGGAAATCTGGGTTCTGTTACAGAGTTCTTGTGTGGCTATTTGCAAATCACACCATCATTCTGTGCCTCAGTTCCCCATCCGTATAGTGAGGATAACAACATCTCCAAACCTCAGAGTGTTAGGAGCAGGGCTTAAATTCAGTCAGAGCCACCCCGCTGGTGCACCCCGCTAGGCTGAAACCCCAAGCCCCAGGGCTCCAGAAAATACTTGGGGAGAATTTAAGCCCTAGTTAGGAAGATACATCTAGTAAAGATTCTGAGGCACTCAGATATGGTGGTGATGAGTGACATAGAAAAGACTATAAAACAAATGTCCCCACTGTTAATTCATTTCCACTCGCTCCACAGTATGCAATATATCACAGTAAGATTGCTTAGAAAATCAAAGTACAGACATGAAGGCTCTCAGAATTTCAAAATGAGCTACTTGACTTGATTTTGTATTTATTTACTTCAATTTCAACACACAAATATAAAAAGAATGCCTAACCCAGCCTCTTGATGTTCTTGACAAATAACTAGAAACGCATTCCAATTAAGACAGAAGCAGCTGTAAAAATTCAACATCCCTTCTCCAGCAAAAGAAACTAGACCACAAAGCCAAAATTTCTCTATCCCACGTCCCCAAACTCCATTTCACTCAAATTCACATTCCTACTCAACCACCCCCTCCAAATCTTCAACTTTCTCCAAATGCCTGGCCAAACAGAAGGGCTTTTCAGCATGGAGGATAGGTCGATCAATAGCTTTTAATCAAGATGATCACAGATGCAATGCCATGCACTGGGAGTCCCTAAACATCTGACTGCCACAAGCTGGTACTGGACGGGTGGGGATGGATCATGTGATAATTGCCCTGTTCCGTTCCTTCTCTCTGAAGCATCTGGCATTGACCATTGTCAGAAGACAGGATACTGGGCTAGATAGACCACTTATCTGACCCAGCCTGGCCATTCTTATGTTCTTATGCCCTAAAGGTTAGACAATTCATGCTATTTTGGATGAAAAGTGAGTTTTAAAGTCAAGAGGCTCTCAAGGAGAACATCTTGCCAGCAATGCCCGCTCTCACATAAGTGACTTGCAGCTTGAGCTTCTACACTGACAGAGTTGCACCAGGAAAGAAGTGATCTCTCAAACAGACAGGTCCCTAGTCATTTAGCACTTTATAAGGCAGAACCATGATTTTAAACTCTGTCTGGAAACCAACAGACAGCCAATGCAGATTCCAAAGCACAGTTGTCATATGTTAAGAAGTGGGCCACAGCCCTCCGCACCAACTTCGGTTTCCAAATAAGTTTAAGGTATAGCCCAATGTAGAATATACTATAGTAGCCTAATCTTGAAATAACAAAAGGCATGGATGACTGCAGCCTGGCATTTCTGGAAGATCTTCTAGGTTCATTGATGTTAACAAAAGAGAAAATAAATGGAATATTCATGAGCAGTCATCGGATTAAGATGTGGAATATTTGGCATACTGTTGAAAGGAAGAGGCTCATTGCTGGACAAAGTTAAGAGATATATTGAAACTACAAGGCTGTGTGCCTTTCAGCTGGTTTTTTTTTTTAAAAGTGGGCTTCTGTCATTTTCCATTTTTCCAAGCATATGAATGCCACAGGCATTAGTCACAGCCTGAGGGTTATGAATGACAGGTCAGCAAAGTGACAACACTGAATTCAACCTCTAAAAACAGCTATCAAGGGTGACAGTGGGAGGGGGAAACGGTGGAAAACTGTCCAACATTCCAGCTCTGAATCACTTTACCAAATGAAATCTGGATAATGTGCAAAGGTAAAGGAATCTAAACATATCCTTTCATATCAAATACACTCAATATAAGGAATCCCTTCTAAAATCTGAAGAGCTACATTTTATGCACTAGTTTAAAATCTATGGTAGAAAAAAATATTGAGTAAGATATTGTCAAGGTGGTAAAATCATCAAGATCATTGTGACTGCATGTATTGAAAAGTTATTTAAGACCAAAGAGATTAAACAAGACTTTTTTTAAAAACTCTAAATACTCACATGTACCATACTAGTTAAAAGCATTATGAATGGATTGGCTTCTCAGTGTCATCAAAAATAAGCGAAAAGAAAAAGACTTTTGTACTTACCATCATTCAGAGTAGTGAACTCCAGGAAACGATATTCATAGGAAACATCTATCTTGGTTTCTACCTGGGGCCTCTTCAAAGTTGAATAGATATTACCAGGCCGTTTTTCATCACGTTTCTCTAATTTGTTTAGTCCACAACCCATTTCAACAGCTGCTGATTCAAAGAGGTAGGGGAAGGGGAAAGAAAAAAATAACAGGACTCATTTTTTAATTTCATATGCCAGTCTCAAAGTTTCTGTGATTTATATTTATTTTAAATACACTATCCATAGACCTTTTAAACAAGCATATTTATCACTCCTGACTCACTTTTTTAAAGATAAAATTACCAGGTGTACTATTATTTTATTGAAAGCTGAAAATGTAATTTACCTGTAATATACTCTGAAGGACACATGTTTAGTAAAAGACAATGATATAAAATGCAATATAATGTTATTAAGCAGTCACCATATATATATATATATATATATATATAAAGCAACAATTCTATTATAGATCTACGACTGCTATAGGAAAATATAGCTATACCTATCCAACTGCAAGATCTGTCCTAATATTAAAAGTTATCACTTAGATCTATATTTAAATGAAAAAAACATGTATCTCAAACTAGATGTTTCAGCTTTTATGGGTTTTTAGATAAAAATCTTGTATTTATTCCATCCCTCTCATCTTTTTCAGGGTAAGCTACAGGAAATAAAAGTTACCTTAGGTAGTCAACTTTAGAATAGAATAAAAGCTGGCTGAACACTAATGATAGCCTAAACACAAATTGGAAACAGAAATCAACATGTGCTAAAAAGAAGATTTGTTGCTTCAGTATGAAAGTGTCTAGAGAAATGTTACATAAATGTGTGTTACATGTTGTGCCAAGCTTTAAGTGTTTTGCCATTTACCCTATAGAAAAAATAATGCTTCTCTGTTTATTTTGGCAGAATTACATGAACTTCATTATTTTAAATCATTTCTATAAAGCTGGAGTTAGATATTTTACTTAGTCAATTAAAAGCTAAGCATTGCTAATGTTTTTTCTATTTTAGATAGCACAGTCTGCGATCAATGAAGATAGTCAACATTTCAAAAACGTTTGGTAGCCAAAAATATTTAACAGAGTTACGTAATGACTGAGCTTCCTTTTACAAATAAGAATTCCTTTGCTTTGCTTCTTTAGCTATATCCATTCACAGTACAACAAAGGATCTTGGTAATATGGCTAGCACAAAGAAAACAATGTTAAAACAATGTGACAAAGCAGCCTGTACTTTAACGTACTGATTTGATAACGTACTTTAAGCAAGAGAGAAGTCCAATTGACTTTAACAGGACTACCTTAAGCATATGCTGAAGTTCCTTGCTGAATCAGGGCCAAAGGCCGCAAGAAGTCTTATAAAGAAAACCAATATTCGGCTGTATTTCAGTGGTGGATGGAGATAATCCCTATGTACAGGATTGCCAACTGTCTAATTGCACAAACCCAAACACCATTGCCCCGCCCCTTCCCCAAGGCCATACCCTTGTCCCACTCCTTCTCTAAAGCCCTGCCCCCCACTAATTCCAGCCCCCTTCCCTCAGTCACTCACTCTCCCCCACCCTCGCTCACTTTCACCAGGCTGGGGCAGGGGGTTTAGGGTGCGGGAGGGGGTGCAGGCTTTGGACTGGGGGGTGGGGCTGAAGGGTTTGAAGTGTGTGAGGGAGGCTCTAAGCCTGGGGCAGAGGGTTGGGGTGCAGGAGGGGTGTGGGCTCTAGGAGGGAGTTTGGGTGTGGGAGGGTGTGTGGGATGTGGGATGTGGGCTCTGGGAGGGAGATTGGGTGCAGGGGTGTGTGGAGTGCAAACTCTAGGAGGGAGTTTGGGTGTGGGAGGGGGTGTGGAGCGTGGGCTCTGGGAGAGAGTTTGGGTGCAGGAGGGGATGCGGGCTCTGGGAGGGAGTTTGGGTGTGGTCTCACACCTGGGGCATGGGGTTGGGGTACGGAAAGGGGTGAGGGGGGCAGCACTTAACTTGGGTGGTTCCCAAACGCAACCGGAACATCCCTCTGGCAGCAACTCCTAGGCCCCTGCCAGCAGGCACCATCCCCGCAGCTCCCACTGGCCGCAGTTCCTGGCCAATGGGAGCTGTGGAGCCAGCACACATTCCTGCAGCCCCTCGGGGGGGGGACAACAGGGAGCTCCGCGTGCTGCCCACCATAGGTGCCGACTCCATGGGTGCTCCAGGGCTGGAGCACCCATGGGGAAAATTGGTGGGTGCTCTTCACCCACTGGCAGCTCACCTCCCTGACCTGCCCCCCCGCCCCAGCTCACCTCCACCTCCGCTCCGCCTCCTTCCCTGAGTGCGCCGCGGCTCCGCTTCTTCCCCTAGCTCCCAGCGCTTCCCACCATGAAACAGCTGTTTTGTGACAGCAAGCACTGGGAGGGAGGTGGGAAGAGGGGGAATGCAGTACACTCCAGGAAGAGGCGGGGCGGGGATTTGGGGAAGGAGACCAATGGGGCAGGGAGGGGGAGGAGTTGGGGCAGGGACTTTGGGGAAGGGGTTGGGACGATACAGGACAGGGGCGGAGTCGGGGGGCCTATGCTGCCCACGCCTGCAGGCTCTGACCCCGCAGCTCCCATTGGCCACAGTTCCCGGCAAATGGAAGCTGCGGAGTCGGTGTTCAAGGCAGGGGCAGCGTGCTGAGCCCCCTTACCCTCCCCCCAGGGGCCACAGGAACGTGCTGGCCGCTTTCAGGAGCAGCACAGAGGCAGGGCAGGCAGGGAGCCTTCCTTAGCTCCGCTGTGCCGCCAGGATTTTAGTGCCTAAAAACTCCTGGTTTGTCTGCAGTAACCTCTAGGAGATAGAGCCTTATTCCAGGAGACTTCCGGCGAAACCAGGAGGGTTGGCAACACTAATAAGTATGCAAATGTTTATAAAGCACTCTGGATGAAAATTGCTATGTAAGTTGTTAGTATTACTAGTTCAGGGCCTGCAACCCTTCCTCATGTGAGGCGTCCCAGTGAAATCCATAGGATTCCTCAAGTGAGTAAGGGGTGAAGGAGGAAGTCTTAAAAAGTCTCTGTAATGACTTGTGAGAAATTACTAAAAACTTTGTTCAATTTTACAGACAATTTTGCATTTTTTCTGACTTGAGTTGACAGTCCTAGAGAATTAATGTCTCTGATTACCACAGAAAGATATAGCAACACAAGCTTCCCCAGGCTTCCCTGGCAATGTTTTTCAATCCTGTTCTCAGAGGACAATCTTTTGCGTCTTCCTGCTCATTCAGATGTTGGTGTCTCTGCTGAAAATGGTGAGTTTTAAGATGTGGACACCTTTGCATTTGGGACTGGATTGAGACCACCAACTATTTTCATTCTGATGCACTGAATAATTATTTACGCAATGGCTATAACTTTCAATTAACTTCAATTAATGACCTAATGGTGAAAGATGCCATAACCCATATCTAATCCCTGAGACAGCAAGTCCCCACCTTTCTTTTAATTAGGTATTTTTAAATGCCTGGGGTAAGGGTATGAAAACAGGATCTTTTCTCAGGAGTTAAAAGCATAAATAAGAAACAGAAACGGGTTCCACAGTGACAGCACAATGAATTGCTATGGAAACAATTATGATGTCACAGAGGTTTATGATTCAAGTGGGGTGACAGAAGAGACAAACTCTTAAAAAATAAAAGAACCTGCATTCACATGAGAATTCTTAGTAATAAAAAAAGATTTTAAAAAACCTGGAAATCTATAAATCACTAGAATTTTTCTTAGAGTGTTTTTCAAGTTTTCTATAATTTCCATCATGCCATCTTTTTAAGAGATCGTTAATTTTAAACAACAACTAACAACATGCTCTTATTCACAATTCAACAAGAAGAATTTGATTAGTGATCCTTATTTACTTTTTAGTATGGTAAGGTTGAAAAATAATAATTTTCCACCCAATACATTTAGTATGAAAATGAGAATAGCAAATATTTGTCTGTTCTAAATTTTCAGACAACTGCATTTCATTAAGAATGCATCTTCATTATCAATACAACAGCTTCATGTTTCTAGAAATTACTTGAATGATTTTTTTAAATGGCAAAATCTAATGAAGATTGCTAAATAGTAGAAGTGAAGACTTATTCATGGGTTCTTACAGTTGCAAGAAATAAAATCTCTTGGAAGTTTGTTTCACAGCATTTTGGAAGACAGTGTTTTCAGTGGCAATTGTAAGGGCTAGGAGCCGGGACACTTCATTCTATTTACAGGTCTCTCTGTGACCCACTCCCTGACTTTGAATAAGTCACAACTGCCCACTGCATCAGTTTCCCGTTCTGTAAGACAGGGACAATATTTACCTACCTTACAGGGATGTTGGAAGGCTTTTTAAAAAATAAGTACAGGGCTTTAGATTTGCTAGGCAATCAAGGGGATCACACATTTTTTAAAGCTCCCACAATTTTAATCCTCCCATTTTGGAGAGGATCAATTGATGGACTCCATAGTGAAAAGGGCTTTGGTTCTGACCCTGCTCAGTGCTTTGGCCAGCCATTGGCCTAATACATCACTGGAGAAGGAAGCATCTAAGCTCCTCTGAAAGTATGTTACTCAGTTACAGAATGGCTCTTAGGGAGGGAATTGGTAAAAGCAGCTTTGCTGTGCAGAAGTTTTAGCTTAGCTCAGTTACTGCCAGTCTAGGCATGGCTTCAGTTCTCTCCTCCCTACACTGACTGAAGAAACATAAAGAAGTTCTCAGCCCCAAACCCACTCAGCTTTTAAGCTAAATCCTGAGGACAGGACTTGCTTGAAAGCTGATTCCTTCCTCCACCACGGTTAAACAAAAGTGGTTCAATGTGAAGCAGAAGAGTGACAAGGGGGGCAAGAAGTACTGGGGAGAGAACCAAGACTGGGGAAGATGATGGACAGCACCAGACTTTGGAAATAGGGCACACAATCAACTAGAGCAGGGAGCACATTGTGCTGAAAGTGGGCATACAGAAGGGACAGTTGACTCCTGCCAAGCTCTCACAAAGTGTTTGAATTCATCCTTCTTTTACAATTTGTAATCTCTCACATACTTCGTAAGAGTTTTTAGGACTTCCCTTCCCATGATAAAAGTGAAATTGTCCTGAACTATCTACATGTGTTTTATAAGTGTGTTTACAAATAACTTTGTATATAAATATACAAGAATAGTAGGTGACATAGCTTTGTTACACACAGGTAGACAATGGTTGTTTATGTCAGTGGCTCTCAACCATTCCAGACTACTGTACCCCTTTCATGAGTCTGATTTGTCTTGCGTAACCGCAAGTTCACCTCGCTTAAAAATACTTGCTTACAAAATGAGACATAGAAATACAAAAGTGTCACAGCACACTATTACTGAAAAATTGCTTGCTTTGTCATTTTTACCATATAATTATAAAATAAATCAGTTGGAATATAAATATTGTACTTACATTTTAGTGTATATAGAGAAGTATAAACAAGTCATCGTCTGTGTGAAATTTTAGTTTGTACTGACTTTGCTAGTGCTTTTTATGTAGCCTGTTGTAAAACTAGGCAAATATCTTGATGAGTTGATGTACCCCCTGGAAGACCTCTGTGTACCCCCAGAGGTACATGTACCCATAGTTGAGAACTACTGGTTTATATAATTTATGTTTCCAAATTATTTGGAAAAGAAAATTATTTAATTATGTTTTGCAGCACAACTCAGGGCTGCTGTAAGTATTTAGTAATATTTATACATACTTGCTCTGCACTACATTTTCATTCTCAGGCCAGGGGATTACCAATGTGCAAGGGGTGGAAAACCCCATGCCTGATGTAACAAATTTATGAGACCCAGTTAAATGTTCCTCTAAAAAAATGCAGGGAAGGTAGACTGAAATAAAGTCATAAATGTGACCACAGGTATTGTGAAAAAATACATTATTCATATAATTTATTACTAATGTCAAAAACTGAAACTAATAGATGTAAAAAGCTTAACAACATTTTCCCCTTGTAAACTGAAGATCGTTTATGTCTTAGCAATGTTAATTATTTTTCTATTAAGTCAAAAAAAGGTAACTGAGTACTATTGGGTTCCAAATGGAACAACTGGCAGTTTCTTTTAACCAGATAAAATATCCTTTAAAATTTTCAAATAAAGTTTGGAAACTACAATATAATGGAATATTTACAGTTTACTCCCAATAAATATTTTGTCGGATAAAACACATCTATCAGTCCAGCTTGGTGGCTTAGTTGGTGCACTGCACTGCCATACAGCAGCCTCTAGATCCATTTGCTTTCCCCTTTTCTGAGTGCCATAGGAAGAGCATACTGAGTCCTACAGGAATCCTTTGGCCAAGTTGTGAACATTACGGATGAGCTCATCCAATTCCCATTCCATCCCAACCCATACACTTCTCCTTTTCCAAGAGTATGCGGGGCTACTGGGCCAATGACAAGCAGAGAAATTAATAGCTCTTACAAGGATGCAGATTAAACAATGCTAGGGAAAAAAAGTACATCATTCCCATTTTCTAGATTAACCAAGTTCATATTCACACTCACACATAAACACATTCCTGTACACACATATTTAATAACTGTTGTCCTACACTGCCAAAATGTCACTGATATCCATTATCTCTGTGAACCTTATCACATCAGTGTGTCACTGTTCTTGAGTCTCAATTAATTTACCGAGGAATTTCAAGCCAGAAAGACTAACAAGCCATGACCACACTGGTCCTCAGGCATCCTCCTCTGCTTGAAGCCAGAGTGAAGCTGTACTACAGAGCTTAGATTATGTACATGGTAGCCTAAACTGGTTTTGGTCATTGTGTTGCTTACCTAATGGGGAAAAAAAAATCTCCAATTCCTTCCTCATTTCGGCCCTTATCATGTGTATTCAATTCTGGAGACGATATCTCCACCAAGGTGGAAACTGTGACCTGACTTACCAGCCCTAGGGGTATAACTGCAATGTCCTGAAATCCAGGACACACAGCATCAAAGAATCAGAAGAGCAGCCATGAACTAATGTGTCAATTTTCAGCTAAGAGTATTTTGAATGAGCTGCCAGTTTAGTCCCAACATCACCATTAAGATGTACGGGCTGCTTGTCAGAGATGAATCAATGCATGCGCTTGGCTATTTGGGGCCTGATCCAAAGCCCATGAAAGTCTGGAAACCCCAGCTGTCTTCATTGGCTTTGGATCAGGCCCTCGCACAACAAGGAAACAAAGGCAAAGCTGGGCTTTTTCTGCCCAGCTACCGTTCATAACCCACCCCAACCCCAGAAGTGCCCTGGCGGAACTGAAGGCATCCAGCGGCTCATTAAAACAACACGCAGGAAAAGCCCGTTATCCCCTTGCGGCCGCCTATCACTCAGCTCCCTGTTCAGGACAGGCGGGTGCCCGGGGATCCCCTGTCAAACTTCAAGAGGACGCACAGGAAAAGCCTGAGCGCCGCTTCCCTGAGGGGCTGCTCCCCGCTGCCCCGCGCTCGGCAGCCAGGGAGAGCGGGCTCCCCTCCCGCCCAGGCGCACACTCCAGCCGCAGCGCGGGGCAGCGCTTCCCCCAGCCCGGGCGCTGGCTGGGACGGTGACTGCAGCGCCCCGCGCCCTCGCACCTACGCCCTGGGGGCGGCGGGAGACCCGGCTGGGGTCTCTGGGGGAAGTCTGCCGGGCGAGCAGGGCTTGGAGCCAGCCGTAGCCCCACGGGCTGGGGACGGGCGATGCCGGGCGGGGCTGAAAGGTGCCCGGCGGGCGGAGGTAGCGGATCCCTTACCTAGAGCGGGCTCGTCTCTGCTGGGTCGCTGCCCCTCCCCCGCTCAGCGCCCGGGCAGGGACATGGTAGAGCCGCCGCCGCTCGCAGCCCGGCTGACAGCAGGGCAGAAAGTTTGTGCCGCGCAGCCCCGCTGGGGAGGTGGGGAGCGTAGACCGCCGCGCTGCCGCTGCCCGGGGGAGGCAGCGCTTCTGGGACTGGGAGGCGCCTCGGTGGCTCCGCGCAGAGCCCGAGCCGTAGCCGCTGCACTTCCTCTTCCTCTCAGCTCGGCGGCACACGCTGCTCCGCAGCCTCCCGCCAAAGCGCACGGGCCGCGGGGCGCAGGAGAGGGGCTGCTGCCCCCAGCCTGTGAAAGGCACCCCCCCAGGCCTAGAACTGCCTCTGCTCCTCACACCCACCGTCCGCTCCCCTTGGCCTGCTCTAGAACTGCCCTCCCCCTCATCACACCCAAAGCCCGCTCCTCTTGGCCTGCTCTAGAACTGCCCTCCCCCTCATCACACCCAAAGCCCGCTCCTCTTGGCCTGCTCTAGAACTGCCCTCCCCCTCATCACACCCAAAGCCCGCTCCTCTTGGCCTGCTCTAGAACTGCCCTCCCCCTCATCACACCCAAAGCCCGCTCCTCTTGGCCAGTCTAGAACTGCCCTCCCCCTCATCACACCCAAAGCCCGCTCCTCTTGGCCAGTCTAGAACTGCCCTCCCCATCACCACACCCAAAGCCTGCTCCTCTTGGCCAGTCTAGAACTGCCCCCCCTCATCCCACCCAAACCCTGCTCCCTGCTCTAGAACTGCCCTCCCCATCATCACACCCATTGGTCCCCTCTAGAACTGCCCTCCCCCTCATGACACCCCAAGCCCCACTCCCCTTGGCCAGTCTAGAACTGCCCCATCATCATACCCAAACCCTGCTCCGCTTGGCTAGTTCTAGAATTGTCTCCCGCCATCACATTCAAACCCTGCTTCCCATGGCCAGCTCTAGAACTGCCTCCTCCTCATTACACTGAACCCCACTCCCCTTGTCCAGTCCAGAACTGCCCCCCATCACACTGAAGCCCCACTCCCCTTGGCTAGTCTAGAACTACCCATCTATTATCACACCCAAACCCTGCTCCCCTTGGCCAATCTAGAAAACCCCCCATCACATGCTTCTCCCTTTGATGAGTTCTAGAACTGCTGCTTCCTCATCACACTCAAATCCCGCTCTCCTTAGCCACCCTACTCCTATCAGGATGAAGCCCAACTCCCTTGCCTGAGGCTGGAACTTCTCCCATTATTTAGTTTAGCCTCACCTTCAAGCCACACAACCAGTGGAAGAGTGGTGAAACATGAAGTGATTAAACGTACCTGAACTAAACTCCATATTCCTCCAGAGAAGTCAGTAAACTCTCTTTACTCAAATTACCCTCAACCACACTGCTGCAAGTACACTGCCCCACTTTGACCCTTAATGTCAATGGAAGTCTTTTTGCAACCAGCCTTCCTCCATGCTATGCTCATTGTGGCTTCTTAGAGGCACATTGTGCTTAAAACAGGTGAGGGGGAGACTGTACGTAAAGTGTAGAAATCCAGTTGCCATTATTAAAAACAAAATCTATTGTGTATTAATAGAAAACACTGCAGTACCAGTACTGTAAGATGCAATATTGTGACCATGACTGCAGAATACTAATTGTATTTAAGGCTGGTGCTGTGCACACATGAGCTCTAGTCACACATACAACTCCAGACTGAACTGTCCTCCTATCACTTTTCTGTCAGGTGCTAAAGAATATAACCATTGTTAGTGGAGAGTAGCACAGCTTTTATACCACATACGAGTTCTCAATGCACAGCCCACAGAGTTGGCTAATTAACGGTAAAACAGTGTGAGATGTAAACATAAAATATTATTCTAAATTATATTGGGTAAAGAAGACACACAAAATAGAGAAAAGATTAAAGTAGAGGGAGAAACAGAAGATTAAAGACAACATCAATCGTATAAAATGCTTCTTACCTATTCTTAACTATAAAGCAATCACCTACCGTACATTTTTGTGTAAGTTTTCCAATAGCTTTACCTTGTCTTTCAGTCCCTCTTCTCTTTCTTCTTCTCTTCTTCTCCTCTATCCTTCCTTATTCTCGCTCTTTCCTTGGAGTTTTCCTTTTATTATTTGCAGTGTTTTTCCTCTCTCTCCCCCTCTTTCTGTACCTCATCATTCCCCCCCCCCCCTCAATGGCTTGTCTGGCTTTCTGACTGTGTGAGAAAGCAGCATGCAGTCACATCAGGGGGCCATGTAATTACGCTGTTTTTCTGATACTGGTGTTAAAGCATATGGGGAAGAAGCACTAAATCTGTGGGCAAGGAGAGAAAGTACAGCTTTCCCAGTAGCATAATAAGCAAGTCAGGTCATGAATGGCTCCAGAACCCAGGTCCTGGATGCGAGGCAGTGGTTGCGGATGCCACATGATTGGTGAACTACACATCACAGATTGAACTTGAAGAATACCTTGCTTCAAAGCGATTAGGGGCTATTGCTATGCAAATACTTCCTCTGTCATAAGAAGGGACTTCAGCCAAAAAGAGAAGTAAACCAATCAAAATGAGTCCAGAATACACTGCTGGACTCTGTTCCTGCCATGAAGCAATTTTTACTTGAGAAAAGGAAAAAAAAAACCTGTTTTCTAATTTCTTTTAAAATTTCCTCTGGGTCATCTTTTACAAGCCTATAGACCAGACCATAGTTTTGCCAGCCACTATACATAAAAAATTTTTTTACTAGGAGCGGCCAGCTACTTTGAAAACTGAGGACTAACATTAGAACTAAGCTGTCTAGCCTCACTGGCTCAGCTCCTTCCGAGTACTGAGCTAATGAACTGCTTTAACCTGCCTTTGCACTTCTGGCCCTATGGAAATCAATGTCAACATCAACAATCCCATGCAAAGACATTCCAATTTTTTCACAAAAGTCTCTGGAGATGCTAGAAAGAGTCCTGGACTGAGTTACAATGAACAAAAGACAGAGGCTTCAAGCTTTGTGCCAGAAACAACTATGCACCTGAAAGTGCTCTGTGACCTACCAGAGGTATACAGCCTTAGTTTGAAAACCACTTTGCTAGGCAAAACTGACCTAAAGCTGCTGTAGGTCCTAGGAACCCTAGTCATGGACCAGGACTCCATTGTGCTAGGTCAATGGTTCTCAAACTAGGACCAACGCTTATTCAGGGAAAGCCCCTGGTGGGCCAGGCCAGTTTGTTTACCTGCCGCGTCAGCAGGTTCGGCCAATCGCGGCTCCCACTGGCTGCGGTTAGCTGCTCCAGGCCAATGGGGGCTGCAGGAAGCGGCGCAGGCCGAGGGACGTGCTGGCCGCCCTTCCCGCAGCCCGCCAGGAGCTTTCCCTGAACAAGCGGCGGCCCTAGTTTGAGAACCACTCTGCTAGGTGGTATGCAAACAGAGAACAAAAACACTGCCCCATGGAGGTGAGTCTAGAACCAATTTAGGACCTCAAGTAAAGCCCATCTTGTAAGTGGGCAAGAGGACTGAGAGCAACGTTTCCCTCAAAAGAGAAATCTGATGCTTGGTGAAACTGTCACAGTATGAAAAAACCCAAATTGCTTAGGCTTATGGCCATCAGCGTACAGGCTCCTGCTACACTTGCACCACATCCTGAATCCCCTCTATAGTACCATGTGCTGCAGACCACTTTGGACAATTCCATGATTGGCAGGCCCATGCAATTGGGACTTGAACAGCAGCTAGCCAGGGCAAATCTGCCCTATGCTGACCCCCCACCCGCCCCTCCCTTGCAGGCCTGCACTCATGTGAACAGTGCCACCCCCTGACGCAGCACCAAGTGCACACTAAATGTGAAAGGAGAATGGGAGGCCAGGGGACGTGCAACAGTAGGGACTTATTGTTTGGAACTGGTTGCATTGTACATGAACTTTATTTTTGTTAAAAGTTTGGTGTTGATTTATTACTGCTGCGTTGCTGTGCTAATGGTAGCTGGCCTGCCTGACAATGGTTTAATATTGCACTTTTCTAATATATGTTCAAAAATAAAGATTTTTAATTTATTAAGAAATGTTGTTGCCATCACTGCATCACATCATATAATTTGTATTTCAAATAATAAAAAGGTAAATATGATAAGGGGTAACTGGGAAGTAGTAAGCAAGTACTTTTACTCAATGCATTTTTCTACATCAAGCCATAAATGTAAATGCACAGTTCTTCCCACCCGCCCTCCACCCTTACTTCATCAACAGTCATGTCATTCACAACTACAATGTGTGACAATCCACACACCTCTCCCTAACATTTCATAAGTGGTCACATCATTCATAATGACAATGTGTGGCAATTCACCTCCTACACACATACATTTCATTCTATGATGTGACATAAAACCAGCCACACTGAGTCAGACCAAAGTCCATCTAGCCCAGTATCCTGTCTTCCAACAGCAACCAATGCCAGATGCCCCACACAGAATGAACAGAACAGGTAATCATCCCCTGTCACCCATTCCCAGCTTCTGGTAAACAGAGGCTAGGGACACCAACCCTGCCCATCCTGGCTAATAGCTATTGATGGACCTATCCTCCATGAACTTATCTAGTTCTTTTTTGAACCCTCTTATAGTCTTGGCCTTCACAAAATCCTCTGGCAAGGAGTTGTTGTGTGACAAAATACTTCCTTTTATTTGTTTTAAACCTGCTGCCTATTAATTTCATTTGGTGACCCCTAGTTCTTGTGTTACAAGAAGGAGTAAATAACACTTCCCTATTTATTTTCTCCACACCAGTCATGATTTTAGAGACTTCTATCATATCCCACCTTAGTCATCTCTTTTCCAAGCTGAAAAGTCCCAGTCTTATTAATCGAGTTATTCTTCCAGTGCTTGCTCATGTCGATTCCAAGTAAGTGACTCCCAAGCCTTACCTAGACGGCAGGGTTGGAGTTCATGGAAATGCTGACTGAAGCAGCACTCTGCCGAATGCTGCATCATCCCTGGCATGCTGGGTAACGGCATAAGAAGTGAAAGTGTGGACCAAGGACCACATTGCCACTCTACAGATCTCCAGGATTGGGACCTGGGCCAGGAAAACGGCTGAAGAGGCCTGTGCTCTAGTGGAATGTGCCGTCAGCGCAGGGGCAGGTATCTTTGCAAGATTGTAGCATGCTTGGATAAAGGACATGATCCACAATTACATCCTTTGGGAGGACACTGGGAAGGCCCTTCATCCTGTCTGCCACCGCGACAAACAGCTGAGTCAATTTATGAAACTGCTTTGTTCTTTCAATATAAAAAGCCAATGCCTGCCGAGCATCCAGAGAGCGGAGCTTCTACTCCCAGCTGTTAGCGTGGGGCTTCAGGAAAAAGAACTGGGAGAAAAATGTCTTGGTTGGTGTGAAAATGTGAGACGACCTTAGGGAGAAAGGTCAGGTGTGGCCAAAGCTGCACCTTATCCTTGTAAAAGATGGTATAAGGATATTCAGATGTGAGGGGCCTTGAGCTCGGACACCCTTCTAGCTGAAGTTATAGCGACCAGGAAAGCCAGCTTCCATGACAGGTAGAGCACTAAACATGTTGCTAAGGGCTTGAAAGGAGGCCTCAGCCTTGAAAGCACCAGATTAAGGTCCCAAGCCGAGGTCGGTTGCTGAACCTGTGGGTATAACCTATCCAGTCCTTTAAGAAAATGCCACATCATTGGGTTAGTGAAGACCGAGCGGCCTGCCTCTCCTGGGTGGAATGCCAAAATGGGGGCCAGGTGCACCTTTATCTACGAGAGGTGAATGTAGCAGGTAGTCCAAGATAAAGGGTACTGATGATTGCATCTGAGAGGTACAGCTTTGCAAACACCAGATTGAGAATCTCTTCCACCTGGCTAAATAGGTAGTCCTGATGGATGATTTCCTACTGCCAAGGAGAACCTCCCTAACAGGAGCTGAGCATTTGATCTCTATCAGATTTAACCATGCAGCTTCCAAGCCGTGAGCTGGAGAGATTCGAGATTGGGATGCTGGAGCCGGCCGTGATGCTGGGTGATCGGATCTGGAACTAAAGGTAGGGTGATTGGGGTGTCCATTGATAACTCCACCAGCATCACTGAGGTTCCATCCCTCCAGATCTTGAGAAGGACTTTGTGAATGAGCAGGATAGGTGGAAACACGTAGAATAGGTGGTCCTTCCACAGAAGGAGAAATGTATCTGCAAGTGAGCCCAGACTGATTCAGGAAAGAGCAGAACTGTAGGCACTTCCTTTTGCTCTTTGTGGTGAACAAGTCATTCTGGGGAACACCCCACCATTGGAAAATGTTGTTCACCACATGTGGGCAAACAACCACTTGTGATTGTGAAAGGCTCTGCTGAGGTGGTAAGCTAGCTTGTTTTGAGATCCAGGGAAGTAGGAAGCTTCTAGGAGTATTGAGTGGGCTATGCAGAAGTCCCAGAACTTGAGAGTTTCCTGACATAGGGGAGAGGAGCATGCTCCACACCATCTATTTAAATAAAACATCACTTGTATTGTCCATCAGGACTGATACGCATCTTCCTTCCAAATGAATCTGGAAAGTTTGACAGACAAACTGCTCTCAGCTCCCCGACATTGATGTGAAGCAACAGCTCTGCTGGAGACCAGAGGCCCTGAGTTCTGTGCTCTCCGAGGTGTGTTAGAAAGGCTGTATCAGGAAGTGAACATTGAGGGTCCCAGAAAGCCATGAACAAAATTGGTAACATATCAGTTCTATTTTATGCACCAGATTTATAATTTTCATAGTCTTGGTTCAATAATCAACAACATTTTAATGCTCATGATATCTAAAAATAAATTCTTCTTCAAATTGTGAAATCCTGTGCAAATGAAGATGCCCAGGACTCTTTCTGTCCCTCTGTAAGTGGGTCTACAGCAGGGGTCGGCAACCTTTCAGAAGTGGTGTGCGGAGTCTTCATTTATTCACTCTAATTTAAGGTTTTGCATGCCAGTAATACATTTTAATGTTTTTAGAAGGTCTCTTTCTATAAGTCTTTAATATATAACTAAACTATTGTTTTATGTAAAAGTAAATAAGGTTTTTAAAATGTTTAAGAAGCATCATTTAAAATTAAATTAAAATGCAGAGCCCCCCGGACCGGTGGCCAGGACCCGGGCAGTGTGAGTGCCACTGAAAATCAGCTTGCGTGCCGCCTTTGGCACATGTGCCATAGGTTGCCTACCCCTGGTCTACAGTGTTGTAACTAGTAAGCTGGGGGGGATATGTGGACAGGGGCCCTACTTAGTGACTGCATAAGTCTTCCGAGGCCAAAGACCCATCAGGGATTCCTAAAGTAGGATATTTCCAAAGAAAGCCAGCAGCAAACGGAACTTCTAGCCCTAATTAAGTCCAGACGGTATTTCTGACAGTTTCTGAATTTGTTGAAATGACAAGTATAGTCATTTAAATAAGAAAGAACTAGATTTCTTGGAGGAGGCTGTCCAATCTTACAAAAAAAAAAGAAAGTGATGCTAAAATGCATTGCAGGCTCCTGATGAGAGGAGTTGCTTAGACTGAGGGACCTGAAAATAGTGAAAAATTCTAGATAAGGATGGGGGGGGGAGGAAGACCCCATGGACTGAAAATAAATTCAGAAGTAAAAAGTAAGTACCATGAGTCTTAGAGACTAGAGAAAGAATCACTAAAAAAATAGCTCCAGGGTGTGATGAACCTCTGAACTACCACAATTAAAAATGTCTGACTCCATTCTTTGCACTGCTTCTGCTCAGAACACACAAATGGAAAAAGCTGGCAATAAGCTTCAGATTGTTTATATCATAGCAGGATAAAATATTAAGATGTTTACGCACAGATTTTGTGCCATGTGTATATTATACCCTATTCCCACACTATGTCTACCTTGTCTATTTAGATTGTAAATTCTTTGGGACTGGGACCATCTACAACTCTGTGTTTGTGCAGTGCCTAACATGATGAGGTCCCATTCTTGGTTAAAATGGTATAGCTTACTAGGGGAGACAGAGTTTATCAGTATACAGGTGCTTACAAAGCTACAGCTTATTTCTGTGAATTTATGGGGAATAAGCTACAGCGATATAAGCACTTATATACTTGTATAACTGTATTCACACTAAGGGGTTGCACCACTTTATATCTGTTTCTAAATAAATATAATTAAAGCAGTACATAAACAGTGCATGTGGGCAACTCCTTAAGGAGACTGTCCAGTACAGATGGCAAACACCAGCTGCAGTCAGCAACAAATTAAAAGTCTTTTAAACACCAAAACAAAACTCCCACCCCCAGCAGAGTCTTAAAAAAGAAGTGCAAGGGATTATATGAAGTCCAGAAGGAACTTCACTAACCTCTCAGAATAGGACAAGAAGCAATGGGTTTAAATTGCAGCAAGGGCAATTTAGGTTGGACATTAGGAAAAACTTCCTAACTGTCAGAGTGGTTAAGCACTGGAATAAATTGCCTAGGGAGGTTGTGGAATCTCCATCATTGGGATTTTTAAGAGCAGGTTGGACAAACACCTGTTAGGGATGGTCCAGATAATACTTAGTCCTGCCTTGAGTGCAGGGGATTGGACTAGATGACCTCCCGAGGTCCCTTCCTGTTCTATGATTCTATTGCAACTGATTTTATAGGGAGATATAAAAATCTACAGATACTACAGTAATAGGAAGCAGTATAAATCCCAAGACGGATAGAAATACTGTATATTCTCTGTAGTAAAATAGTTCAGGATGGCTGTGACCTCAGTTTTTAAAGTGATTAATTTCTATCTGAAGGCACATGGAACAACAATACAGAACAGATTTTCTGTATGTTTTAGAAATGTAAAGAAAAAAAGGAAATATTTTCAATAGAATTAGAAGCAATCTACAGATTTGAGATGAAGCTGTGTACTTTTACTTAGTTTTGGAACAGACATATTGTACATTTCCACTCTTCTGGAAATGGCAAAAATGGATTCTACATAGCTGCAGCTTTACTTTCTGCATTTGGCTGCTTTTTGGCATATGAATGTATTGAATATTTTAGTTTTGACTTCCAAAGCCCTTAACGGATGGGTTTCTACTGTAAGTTACTGTTCACACTTCTGCACTCTACCTTTGCTCTGTGGGGCTGGGGACACAAATGGTACAGCTCGTCTAAGTGTCTCTCCTGCTACAAATCTCTAGAATGTCTGTTCCCCTAACATGATGAGTGCCATGGGCTATATTTTTGGCTCCTCCTTAAAAGGATATAGGACTTGGGAAGAAGTTTGCCCTTAGCACTGTAATTGATTTTGTTTGATCTGTTTTTAAGCTTGTGAGAATTTCAGTCCCTGTTGCCATAACTGAACTGTTATGTCTGTGAAGTGCCTAAAATGCACTTGGATAATACAGGCAAAATTATAGGGCTAGGTAGTAGCCCTACTGTCTATTCAGATTTCCGCTATGTACACAAAAGGGTTTGGGGTCATTCTTTCCCCTGCACACAGAGTGCACTCCACAAGGTTAAAGACAGAGCTGGATGGAACATTTCTGACAAAAAGAATTGTCAAGCCAAAAGGAAACATCCGTTTTGACAAATTTCAACAAATGTGGGGGTGGAGGGAGAGAGATGAAGGATGGGAAGAAGAGAGAGACATGCCTATGATTAGGACACTGGCCTGAGATGTGGGAGACAAGTTCAATTCCCTGTTCTGCCTGGATTTAGAACGGAGACTCAAACCTGGGTCTCCCACAAGTGCTCTAGCCACCCAGATGGGGGTCGATGGACAGAGACACGCACATGCCTCTTCCCCCATCAAAAGCTCAGATTTCAAACAAAAATCGATATTTTGACACAATTCTGTTTTTTGCAAAGATGTTTGAAAGGTTTTTGTTCCAATGTGAATTGCAAATTCCAACATCGCAAAAGTTGCTGTGAAATGGAATTGTCATCCTCTGGCCAGCTCTAGCTAAGGATCTGCTTGTGGGAGAGCGCGCTGCGGGAGCATTCAGAATTCACACTCCTCTACCACACATGGCAGCCACACTGGCTGGCTCTCGAGGACAAGGAAGAAACACTGGCATTAAGTATTTACTAAGAAATGGAAAGAAACTGCTGATATCTTGTGTGGTATCAGACGTGTGGATTAGCAAGACGGCTGTATTTTTGCTTACTGTGAATGGTGCACATTTAAATTCATAATCAGCAAGGTATACATTTGTATATAAATGAACCTTAAGAATTTTTTTTGAAGCTTACATGGTCAAAGTTATTTACAAATAACTACATAATAATTTTTCTAAGAAATGGACTTTGTCATTGGACAATGTTAATTCCAGAATGAGAACATTTCAGAAGAAATTTTCTACTGTAGAATCAGCCATGGAAGCTGAAACACTGAAAAGTCCCTGATCCTCAGCTGGGAAATCCCCCAAACAATCAAGTCAGGGCACAGGGGACTGATCTTGCAAGATGCTGCACATCTGCAGCTCCCATTGGCTTCAGTTGCAAAGACTTAGCACTTCTCAATATTAGGCCCTATATCTGGCACACTTAGCAACAACTGATTGTATTTTAAATGAGTGGGCAAATGTCAGTGTCAGACTCCTACCTGCTCATATGAACGGAACAGAGGAATTGGCAAAAATTCTGAAGAGTCGAACAACATTCTAATCCATTTAAATCCTAACTCCACCTGGTAAAGGAGGAAACAATGCCTTTCAGCTTACATTGCTAAAGATAACTATTGTGGTGAATTACAATATCTTACAACAAAAAAACTTCAAATCCAGACTCCAGCGAGAAACTGCTGAATTGGAATTCATTTGCAAATTGGATACTATTAATTTAGGCTTAAATAGAGACTGGGAGTGGCTAAGTCATTATGCAAGGTAGCCTATTTCCCCTTGTTTTTTTCTACACACCCCCCCCGACGTTCTGGTTAAACTTGGATTTGTGCTGGAAATGGCCCACCTTGATTATCATGCACATTGTAGGGAGAGCGGTCGCTTTGGATGAGCTATTACCAGCAGGAGAGTGAGTTTGTGTGTGCGGGGCGGAGGGTGAGAAAACCTGGATTTGTGCTGGAAATGGCCCACCTTGATTATCATACACATTTTAAAGAGAGTGGTCACTTTGGATGGGCTATTACCAGCAGGAGAGTGAGTTTGTGTGTGCGGGGCGGAGGGTGAGAAAACCTGGATTTGTGCTGGAAATGGCCCAACTTGATGATCACTTTAGATAAGCTATTACCAGCAGGAGAGTGGGGTGGGAGGAGGTATTGTTTCATGGTCTCTGTGTATATAATGTCTTCTGCCGTTTCCACAGTATGCATCCGATGAAGTGAGCTGTAGCTCACGAAAGCTCATGCTCAAATAAATTGGTTAGTCTCTAAGGTGCCACAAGTACTCCTTTTCTTATTGTGGTGTAGTCATTTGTACCCTAGGAACGGTAATGAAAGACAACTTACTTCACATAGCTAAACTGATATTTCTTACTTTTAATAAAATGAGTCAGACTAGCTCAAGATTTGCAGCACGCTGTGCTGCAGGATTCACATTATGAAAGGCAGTCACCCTAGAGTCCTAGTAGGATAACAGATATTAGGTTTTTGTTAGCTTAAAGCCCCATCTGCTGGCTGATTATTAAATTTCATCATGGCCCCTACCAAAGGAAGTCATGAAACTATTATTCTAATACCTCAAGGTTGCAATATGCTCTCACAGCAACTCAGAAAACTATGTGGAAGATGTGATGCCTGGTTGGGTGAAGTACTTTGTGTATAGATTAAAAAATGGTTACATACCCTACAGTAACCAGGATTCTTTGAGATATTTTGTCCACATATATTCCACTTTGGATGCACATGCACCCCATTCCCATGAGACTAGAATCTTTCTGAACAGCACTTTCCATTGGGGCCAAGCTTGCTATGTCCTCTGGTGCCCCATAGCAGAGGGCATAAAAAAAACAGGGTGGCTGCAACCATTCTCCAGTTCCTTCATTCATGTTGAATCCAAATTGGCAGGGATTCTGCAATAGTGGGGAAGGAGCATGGATCATAGAATATATGTAGATAATATCTCAAAGAACTACAGTTATTGTAGGGTAAGTAACCGTTCTTTCTTGAGCTCTGGTACAATGGATCTTAATGAGCTCAAGTGAGTCTAAATAGGCCTCTGTGTAGCATGGCTTTCAATATAGTCCAAGACCCATTTTAATAGTCTTTGGGTAGAGATAGGCTGACCCTTCATTCTGTTGGCAAATGCTGGGAACAATCTAGGAGAGTACCTAAAACAGTTTTGTTCTGTTCCGATAGCAGGAAAGATAACTGATAAATGTCCAATATGTGGAGTTAAGCCTTTCCCCAGGTGATGTGAGGCTTGGGAAAGAATGCAAGTTGGTGGATCAGCTGGTTAAGATGTAAGTCAGAAACTACTTTGGGTAAAAATTTTGTGTGAGGTTTTAAACACACTTTGTCCTTGTGGAATACAATATATGGTGGTCCTGTTGTAAGGAACCAAACCTCTCCTAATTTTCTGGCTGAGGTTATGGCCACTAGGAACACAGTCTTCATAGAACAGTACAAAGAACAGGTTGCCAAATGTAATAGAATGCTAAACTGTATTATACTCAAATAAATGTGTTAGTCTCTAAGGTGCCACAAGTACTCCTTTTCTTTTTGTGGATACAGATTAAGGGTATGTCTACACTACGGAATAAGGTCGAATTTATAGAAGTCGGTTTTTTAGAAATCGGTTTTATATATTCGAGTGTGTGTGTCCTCACAGAAAATGCTCTAAGTGCATTAAGTGCATTAACTCGGCGGAGCGCTTCCACAGTACCGAGGCTAGAGTAGACTTCCGGAGCGTTGCACTGTGGGTAGCTATCCCACAGTTCCCGCAGTCTCCGCTGCCCATTGGAATTCTGGGTTGAGATCCCAATGCCTGATGGGGCTAAAACATTGTCGCGGGTGGTTCTGGGTACATATCGTCAGGCCCCCGTTCCCTCCCTCCCTCCGTGAAAGCAAGGGCAGACAATCGTTTTGCGCCTTTTTTCCTGAGTTACCTGTGCAGACGCCATACCATGACAAGCATGGAGCCCGCTCAGGTAACCGTCACCCTATGACTCCTGGGTGCTGGCAGACGCGGTACGGCATTGCTTCACAGTAGCAGCAACCCCTTGCCTTGTGGCAGCAGACGGTACAGTACGACTGGTAGCCGTCATAGTCATGTCCGAGGTGCTCCTGGCCACGTCGGCTGGGAGCGCCTAGACAGACATGGGCGCAGGGACTAAATTTGGAGTGACTTGACCAGGTCATTCTCTTTAGTCCTGCAGTCAGTCCTATTGAACCGTCTTATGGTGAGCAGGCAGGCGATACGGATTGCTAGCAGTTGTACTGTACCATCTTCTGCCAGGCAGGCAAGAGATGAGGATTGCTAGCAGTCGTACTGTACCATCTTCTGCCTGGCAGGCAAGAGATGAGGATGGCTAGCAGTCGTACTGTACCATCTTCTGCCGAGCAGCTATGAGATGTGGATGGCATGTAGTCCTTCTGCACCGTCTGCTGCCAGCCAAAGATGTAAAAGATAGATGGAGTGGATCAAAACAAGAAATAGACCAGATTTGTTTTGTACTCATTTGCTTCCCCCCCTCCCCTGTCTAGGGGACTCATTCCTCTAGGTCACACTGCAGTCACCCACAGAGAAGGTGCAGCGAGGTAAATCTAGCCATGTATCAATCAGAGGCCAGGCTAACCTCCTTGTTCCAATAAGAACAATAACTTAGGTGCACCATTTCTTATTGGAACCCTCCGTGAAGTCCTGCCTGAAATACTCCTTGATGTAAAGACACCCCCTTTGTTGATTTTAGCTCCCTGAAGCCAACCCTGTAAGCCGTGTCATCAGTCGCCCCTCCCTCCGTCAGAGCAACGGCAGACAATCGTTCCGCGCCTTTTTTCTGTGCAGACGCCATACCAAGGCAAGCATGGAGGCCGCTCAGCTCACTTTGGCAATTAGGAGCACATTAAACACCACACACATTATCCAGCAGTATATGCAGCACCGGAGCCTGGCAAAGCGATACCGGGCGAGGAGGCGACGTCAGCATGGTCACGTGAGTGGTCAGGACATGGACACAGATTTCTCTGAAAGCATGGGCCCTGCCAGTGCATGCATCATGGTGCTAATGGGGCAGGTTCATGCTGTGGAACGCCGATTCTGGGCTCGGGAAACAAGCACAGACTGGTGGGACCGCATAGTGTTGCAGGTCTGGGACGATTCCCAGTGGCTGCGAAACTTTCGCATGCGTAAGGGCACTTCCATGGAACTTTGTAACTTGCTTTCCCCTGCCCTGAAGCGCATGAATACCAAGATGAGAGCAGCCCTCACAGTTGAGAAGCGAGTGGCGATAGCCCTGTGGAAGCTTGCAACGCCAGACAGCTACCGGTCAGTTGGGAATCAATTTGGAGTGGGCAAATCTACTGTGGGGGCTGCTGTGATGCAAGTAGCCCACGCAATCAAAGATCTGCTGATATCAAGGGTAGTGACCCTGGGAAATGTGCAGGTCATAGTGGATGGCTTTGCTGCAATGGGATTCCCTAACTGTGGTGGGGCCATAGACGGAACCCATATCCCTATCTTGGCACCGGAGCACCAAGCCGCCGAGTACATAAACCGCAAGGGGTACTTTTCGATAGTGCTGCAAGCTCTGGTGGATCACAAGGGACGTTTCACCAACATCAACGTGGGATGGCCGGGAAAGGTACATGACGCTCGCATCTTCAGGAACTCTGGTCTGTTTCAAAAGCTGCAGGAAGGGACTTTATTCCCAGACCAGAAAATAACTGTTGGGGATGTTGAAATGCCTATATGTATCCTTGGGGACCCAGCCTACCCCTTAATGCCATGGCTCATGAAGCCGTACACAGGCAGCCTGGACAGTAGTCAGGAGCTGTTCAACTACAGGCTGAGCAAGTGCAGAATGGTGGTAGAATGTGCATTTGGACGTTTAAAGGCGCGCTGGCGCAGTTTACTGACTTGCTTAGACCTCAGCGAAACCAATATTCCCACTGTTATTACTGCTTGCTGTGTGCTCCACAATATCTGTGAGAGTAAGGGGGAGACGTTTATGGCAGGGTGGGAGGTTGAGGCAAATCGCCTGGCTGCTGATTACGCGCAGCCAGACACCAGGGCGGTTAGAAGAGCACAGGAGGGCACGATACGCATCAGAGAAGCTTTGAAAACCAGTTTCATGACTGGCCAGGCTACGGTGTGGAAGTTCTGTTTGTTTCTCCTTGATGAAACCCCCAGCCCCTTGGTTCACTCTACTTCCCTGTAAGCTAACCACCAGCCCCTCCTCCTGTCAATCACCGCTTGCAGAGGCAATAAAGTCATTGTTGCTTCACATTCATGCATTCTTTATTCATTCATCACACAAATAGGGGAATGACTACCAAGGTAGCCCAGGAGGGGTGGTGGAGGAGGGAAGGAAAATGCCACACAGCACTTTAAGCACAGCACTTTAAAAGTTTACAACTTTAAAATTTATTGAATGACAGCCTTCTTTTTTTTGGGCAATCCTCTGTGGTGGGATGGCTGGTTGGCCAGAGGGCCCCCCACCGCATTCTTGGGTGTCTGGGTGTGGAGGCTATGGAACTTGGGGAGGAGGGCGGTTGGTTACTCAGGGGCTGCAATGGCAGTCTGTGCTCCAGCTGCCTTTGCTGCAGCTCAACCATACACTGGAGCATACTGGTTTGGTCCGCCAACAGCCTCAGCATTGAATCCTGCCTCCTCTCATCACGCTGCCGCCACATTTGAGCTTCAGCCCTCTCTTCAGCCCGCCACTTACTCTCTTCAGCCCACCACCTCTCCTCCCGGTCATTTTGTGCTTTCCTGCACTCTGACATTATTTGCCTCCACGCATTCGTCTGTGCTCTGTCAGTGTGGGAGGACAGCATGAGCTCGGAGAACATTTCATCGCGAGTGCGTTTTTTTTTTCTTTCTAAGCTTCACTAGCCTTTGGGAAGGAGAAGATCCTGTGATCATTGAAACACATGCAGCTGGTGGAGAAAAAAAAGGGACAGCGGTATTTAAAAAGACACATTTTATAAATCAGTGGCTACACTCTTTCAGGGTAATCCTTGCTGTTAACATTACATACATAGCACATGTGCTTTCGTTACAAGGTCGCATTTTGCCTCCCCCCACCGCGTGGCTACCCCCTCAACTCTCCCCCCTCCCTGTGGCTAACAGTGGGGAACATTTCTGTTTACCCACAGGCAAACAGCCCAGCAGGAATGGGCTCCTCTGACTGTCCCCTGAAGAAAAGCACTCTATTTCAACCAGGTGACCATGAATTATATCTCACTCTCCTGAGGATAACACAGAGAGATAAAGAACGGATGTTGTTTGAATGCCAGCAAACATACACTGCAATGCTTTGTTCTACAACGATTCCCGAGTACGTGTTACTGGCCTGGAGTGGTAAAGTGTCCTACCATTAAGGACACAATAAGGCTGCCCTCCCCAGAAACCTTTTGCAAAGGCTTTAGGACTACATCTAGGAGAACCACGAATGC
Organism: Lepidochelys olivacea; assembly: GCF_965140295.1. Lineage (NCBI taxonomy): Eukaryota > Metazoa > Chordata > Testudines > Cheloniidae > Lepidochelys > Lepidochelys olivacea. The sequence continues at coordinate 205,221,475 of NC_140412.1, read as the reverse complement.
CAGGGCAAAGTAATCCTTTCACATGCTTGCTTTTAAACCATGTATAGTATTTTAAAAGGTACACTCACCAGAGGTCCCTTCTCCGCCTGCTGGGTCCAGGAGGCAGCCTTGGGTGGGTTTGGGGGGTACTGGCTCCAGGTCCAGGGTGAGAAACAGTTCCTGGCTGTCGGGAAAACCGGTTTCTCCACTTGCTTGCTGTGAGCTATCTACAACCTCATCATCAATCATCATCATCATCATCATCGTCCCCCAAATCTGCTTCCGTATTGCCTCCATCTCCATTGAAGGAGTCAAACAACACGGCTGGGGTACTGGTGGCTGAACCCCCTAAAATGGCATGCAGCTCATCATAGAAGCGGCATGTTTGGGGCTCTGACCCGGAGCGGCCGTTCGCCTCTCTGGTTTTCTGGTAGGCTTGCCTCAGCTCCTTCAGTTTCACGCGGCACTGCTTCGGGTCCCTGTTATGGCCTCTGTTCTTCATGCCCTGGGAGATTTTGACAAAGGTTTTGGCATTTTGAAAACTGGAACGGAGTTCTGATAGCACGGATTCCTCTCCCCAAACAGCGATCAGATCCCGTACCTCCCGTTTGATCCATGCTGGAGCTATTTTGCGATTCTGGGACTCCATCATGGTCACCTGTGCTGATGAGCTCTGCATGGTCACCTGCAGCTTGCCACGCTGGCCAAACAGGAAATGAGATTTAAAAGTTCGCGGTTCTTTTCCTGTCTACCTGGCCAGTGCATCTGAGTTGAGAGTGCTGTCCAGAGCGGTCACAATGGAGCACTCTGGGATAGCTCCCGGAGGCCAATACCATCGAATTGTGTCCACAGTACCCCAAATTCGAGCCGGCAACGTCGATTTAAGCGCTAATCCACTTGTCAGGGGTGGAGTAAGGAACTCGATTTTAAGAGCCCTTTAAGTCGAAATAAAGGGCTTCATTGTGTGGACGGGTGCAGGTTTACATTGATTTAATGCTGCTAAATTCGACCTAAAGTCCTAGTGTAGACCAGGGCAAACACAGTTGCTACTCTGAAACCTGTATTCTACTGTGTGCCACTAGGTGGCACTTACATAAAATACCTTATTTAAGCTAAACCCAGCCACATCTGGCAGAGCATTAAATGATCTTATGATGAACACATCTGGCATATATAAGCAAGTTCTGTGTCCAGAAATACCTGGTACCAAGGGCTCAGAGAAGGTCCCAGAAGGGCAGAGTCTCCCTGACTGGTCGAATGACATGGAAGAGACCCTTGAGAAACTGAAGCACTGTCAGATGAGAGAAAACAGTGTGGCCAAAGGATGATGGGTGGAGATGGCTGCCAGGTGTACTCTGAATCAGCTGAGGAAAAAGGTCTGAATGCCTTTAAGACAAGGCAGAAGTCCAGGAAGGCAGCCAGTAGTGCTTCTGAAGAAGCAAAATGATTCTTGAATGCTCAGATAACCTCTTCCATTTAGCAGTCTAGTGGAGCCCTTTCTGCTGGAAGCCAGGATGTTTTCAACTACTAAAGAGCATGATCTGTGAATGGATGTCAGAGAATGAGGTTTCCAAACTGTGCTGGGGCAACTGATGGGACTCATGTGCCTTTAATTTGCCCTCTTCAAGGAGTACATAAACAGAAAAGGGTACTACTCTATTGTATGGCAAAACTGAAGTCCCGTTGGAGATATCTACAGATCAGTTTTGATACCTTGCGAACTGGAGCACCGGCATGCAAGCAGACATGTGGCCCAAGAGTCTGAGCCCAAGCTGCAAACTGAGCCAATGGTGCCAAATTGCCTGAAAACGGTTGGTCAACAAAAGTGTTCTCAAACAGAATCTACTACAGTCCCAAAGAACTCAATTTTCTGAATGGGAACCAAATTTGACTTTCCAGTGTTTAGGATGAGATCCAGATGGCCAAGCAAACACAGTACAATGTGAATGTGGGAAAAAAACTTCCCCACAGTAACCAATCATCCAGGTATGAGAAGATGTGGATTCCTTTCTGGAGGTACATCAATCACCACGACCATAAGTTTGGTAAAAACTTGAGGGGCAGAAAAGAGGCCAAAGGGAAGCATCATAGATCCAGAGGCTCCATAATATCAGCTCAAAGACACTCTAAAATGGGCCTCCAGTTGCATTAACCACTGTTACCATGCACATAACCTGTTGCCCCTATCAGGAATCCTCATGAATTCCACAAGATCCGTTTCCACTTCAGTCGTGCTTGTTAAAGATGTTCCCATCTCAGAAATCTGCAAGGCAGCAATCTGGGCCTCTACCCATACCTTTGTGGAACACTACCTGATTACTCGAGACTCAACGTCTGATACCATCTTCAGATCCACAGTACTATCATCAATAACAGACTCCACTTCAAAGTCGCAGCCTTCCATGGGGGATACTACTGTGAAGTAACCTACAATGGAGCACCCATAGGGATAGTACTCAAAGAAGAGGAAGTTACTCACCTGCCCTGGACTTTACAGTGGTTTAGGTGGGCTCTCCAGAGAGGCATCTGTTATTAGAATCAGTGTTGCTGGGATGTGTGAATGGGATGCCTGCATGGACATTGGATGACTCTTTCCACCAGTCAAGTGAGAGAGTGTCCCTAGAGGGCATTAACAGTGGCTTGTTTAGCCTGTCCTTGTGGGACAGTAGACAGATCTGAGCCATATCCAAAACATCTCATATATGATGTTTGGGGTGTGGGGTCACAAGTGTTCATGCCGTCATGTGTCCAAGAAGCTGAATTCCTGGCCGTTGTTTGTGGGTTAGCCTGGACTGTCTGTCTATGAGACTCATCAGGGTGTGGAATCCATGGAGCTGGAGGAATGCTCTTGCTTGCACTTTGTCGAGTTCAGCCCCCATAAACTCTAGACATTGTACTGGAGACAAGGTCTATTTCTGGGTATTGAGGGGTAGACCCAGTGAGCAAATATGTGCATATCTCTGGGTGGCTTCCAGGGTGGCTTTAAAGGAACGAGTCTGGAGAAAGTAGTCGTCCAGGTATGGGTAAATGACAATACCTAATGTTCATGAATGTGCTGCTATGACTGAGAGGCTCTTGGAGAATATCCTGGGTGCAAATGAGAGGCTGAATGGGAGCACTCTGTCCTGATCAAAGGTAAATCAGAGGAATCTCCTGGGAGATGATCAGGTTGAAATGTGGAAGTAGGCATCTTTTATGTCAAGGGCCGAGAACCAAAAATCTCCTTGCTCCAGAGATGGAATGGACTTAAATCTGTCCTGATGGGCTCTATTTCATTGTGGTTATGACCAAGGAATCTGGGGACAGATGCAAGTAAAAAGCTTCAAATCCTTGCCCTGGCACAAAGTAGCATCTCTCCCTTCACTTCATGGTAGACAGTACCAAAGCTGGCATACTCCAGAAAAATCTTAATAGGCTCTAGGATCCCACTGTTAATAAGGAGAGCAACTCTCCCAGAGGCAGATGGCTGCAGGATATCCAACAACTTATGGGTTTTCTCCTGCAGAACCTCTGCTTGAATACTCAAGGAAGTGGTCATGCACCACAACAGGTCCTGGTACACCTTGAAATCCTCTGCTACCAAAAGGAGAAAGAACTAGGTACTGCAGAATTAGCCAGGGACAAAGACAAAGCAGTTAACTGTGCCAGAGCTGGATCCTGCTCCATGACGCTGAAGGCTCCACAAGGGGAAGGTTCACTGGTACCTGGGCCTATGGTGGATCGATGGTCACCACTACATGCCTGCTCAGGGATCACTGCTTACAGTGAGATGAGGAGTAGGACATCTGTGACCAAGGAGCATCCCATAGATTCCATGGAGGCCACTAGTATGGATAGGGCATTGGTGCCCAGTAGGTACCAGGCTGGGGCCCCCATCCTGACTGGGGCAAGCACCAACCCAGATACCCACAGTGCTCCAGGAACAACCCTAGATGTGCATCAGGTGATGGAGAACAGGAGGAGGATAGGCTTCAGAGGATAATGGTGGAGCCAACCCTGGGGATGTGAGCTACTGGTCTGCTAAACTGGTAGCCCAAAATGGAGAGGAAACTAGCACCAACGGTGGCAGCCAGTACACTCCCATTGTTTCCAGTGCCGGAAGTGGTGTCAACCCCAGCAGTGGTACAGAGGTCACTAACAGTGCTGAAGCAATGGTGGTGAGTGCCGCCACAGTAACATTGGCAGCACCAACATCAGGGGTGCCGAAGAGGCAATTTGCGCTGAGTCTAGCACCAGCCCCACTTCCACTGACTGTAGAAGGAAAACAGTGGGGTTTGGGGCCAACTGACCCACAGGTTCAGTGCCCCTCCTCCCACCAACAGGGCTGTAAATGATGCAGCCCTGACAAAGTCCTGAACCAAGAGAGGTTGGGACAGAAAAGCAGATGTCCATTGCATCCTGATATGCCGCTGGCACAGAAACAGCTGGTATCCACATTACCCTTGTTGCCCTTGGTCTCCCCGGGGCCAGAATTGGAGTTGATAGTATGGGGTCTCTGACCTTCCTGCATGGTACCTGAGAGCAGCTGATGGAATCTGCTTCATCTCACATCCCAGTATTCATACCATGCCAATCTGTAGTCCTTCTGGACAAGACAGATGAGTCTGCACACAACCTGGAATGGCCACAATCTGTCTTACATTACTTCTTCCTTGATACACTCAACAGGAAGCGACTTCTTCGTCTCTTCAGAGCATGCAGTTCCAGGATTTATTGCAGCAGCACTCCCAGGACCCAGAGTGACCTCTGATCCAAAGCAGGGCGCATGGCCTATTTGAGCAAGTGCTGGTTTAGACAAAGATCCCTTGTCACCTGAGTCCGTTTCATGAACAATTTGCAAATCAAACACTACTCCTTGTCATGGGCTTTGCCTATACACAGCAAGCACCATGTGTGGGGATCAGGTGGGGGAGAGATCCCCCAACAATGACAGAATGTTTAAACCCCTATGAGGGCATCATCAGGAAATACTTATACTAAACCTAACTATATGCAAGTAGAGAAAAGTCACTAAGAAATATAGAGGTTGTGAGGTTAGAAACCAGACAGAGCTCTGATTTCAGCCATGGGAGGTAAGAAGGAACTGAGGGCGGTTTGGGGGGCAGTGCTGCCTCATATAGCCAGGAGAGGAGCTATGGCCAGGAGGCACAAACATTGTCCCTCTACAAATAATGCTAGGCAAAGTTCACTGGTTCCAGTGCACTGGGTGTGCCCACACTTAAGAGGTATACACAGCTGCATCTACTAGAAGAAAAAAAAAAGGCTTTCAAGGCATTTTTACTGTTTGCATTTCCTGGTTGCCATTTTGAATTCCACAAAGTTGGGGAGGGGGAGCAAGCCGCCGGTGGCATACAATCCATCATGAGCAGATGTAGTACATGCTGTTAGCCAGGGCTTCTAACGACTTTTGCATTGGTTCATAGTACAGAAATCTCTCTGTGACAGGTTTCAATCGGTCCACCGAGCCTCTAGGCGGTGATGGAGAGCTACTGTCCCACTGGCAGGCCTTAGTCACACCTTTCAGTCACTGGGGAATTAGCGGAGAAGGTGTGTCGGCCTGAGGCCACGGCACGCCCCTCGGGCAGGGGAGCGCCCGCCCGAGGCTGCGGCGTTCGGGATTCTGCTACCCAAGGCGGGTTGGCCGGGGTAGGGGAACGCAGGCCCACCCAACTCCACTGCGTTCCAGCCCAGGGCCCTGACAGCGACGGGAGGAGAGGGTCCCGCCGCTGGGTCAGCGGGGAACCATCCGTGCCCCGCTGACCAAATACACCCACCCCATGGTGCAGTTCTGCCCCTGGGCTACTTCCTACCCGGTCTCTCAAGCGGGCCTCTCCGGACCCTCCAGCTCGTCCGGGTTTTCCGCTGCTGGCAGCTCCAGCTCCCCCTCCGTGTCAGGCTCACGCTGGCCCGGGTTACAACCTGGCCCCTCCAGGCCTTCCGGGTACTCAGCGGCGGGCAGTCCTGGTTGCCTCAGTCCTTCCTCCAGGTCAGGTTTCTCCTGGCCCAGGGCCTCCCCTGGGTCGGCAGCAGGGTCTGAAGGGAGCAGCCAGCAGCCTGTGTCCGTCTCCCTCCCTGGTGCTCCCTTCACTGGGCAAAGGGCCCCGCCCTCTGTACTTCCTGTCCCATCCCTCCCCTTCCGGGGATTGGCGTAAGCTTGGTCCTGCCCCGCCCACTCAGGCTGAGAGGGTGGCTCTTTATCCTCTGGTTCGGAGGGAAACCACCCTGGCTCCCTACACTCCCATTATTATATTAACATTAAAATAGAGCTAGAAACTTATTGGACTCAGGGGTCACTTCTGGCCCTTCTGTGTCTACTGCAGGTTCTACCTTGGGCTGTTCTTTGGGGTGGGGGCTCAAACAGCTCCTATGCGTACATCCCAAAGATATGCTGCTGCTGCTCCTTGTACTGCAAAGCCTCCTCTGGGACTGGTTTCAGCAAGAGTGACTGCATTATCCTCACCTGGCACCTACTGCTGGCTCCCATCAGGCCCCATGTTGGATTCTGGGCCCAGCTGAGCACCATACAGGCTGACCAAGTCATCATGCACCATTGGCTCCATGCTTGGCCCAGTACCCAACAAGAGGTCATAGAATGGTCATGATATAGCCACTTTGCAGTTCTCATCCCTGGTTTTCCAGTACTCAGTCTTGAGCCACTTATTCCACTGCCTGCAGTGGTCACTGGTCTAGTAAATTTGCAACACTGCCAGCTTCTTCCCTATTTGCTAGTATGTATAGTCATTCCTGGTACTTTTGCTTAAGTCCACTGATTTGCTGGCCCTGCACCAGAAATTTACCAAAGTCTGGCTATGCTCCCCTGACCCTGGAACAGCACCCTTTGCAAAAGACTTCTTGTGTTTGCAATGGAGACTAAACAGAAGGCTCTTTGATGAGTGTTTGCAGCTCAGTGTTCAGAAGACAACGGAAGGATTGAACACTGACTCTCAGACCTGTTGCTCTACACCACAGGGAGATGCTTCCATTTCCCTGGGGTCAATTAGAGATTCTTGGAATCAAGAGGACAAAGGAAGTTGGCTCATGGGATTCTGGGATACTTTTGGCAGAGTCCCAGAACCTCAGCTGCAGGGGAAAGTGTGTCTGCACTGCAAAGCAACTGAATTTAAACCCCAGGTCCCAGTTTGACTAAGGCTTGAACACTTCAGCCCCGTAGGGTCCTAGCAATTTAGGTCCAAGACAGAATCAGAGAGAGTTGTGTGTAGACAAAAGGGAGTTGGGATCAACTCTGAGTCTGGTCTTAAATTGCAGCCTACACCTGCCTTGTGAGCCTTCTCCAATTTTCAGTAGTCTCACTGGATTCAGATTATATTTTCAAATATTCCCACTGGAGTTCAGAATCATTAAATAAAAATGACCCCAACACAGCAAGATGAATTAAGCTTGCCTTTTTAAGTGCCTCTGAAACCCAAATATCTGCTCAGAGACCTCCCTCCAAAAGGAGCAACACTTGATACATCAAGCCATCAAGGTTAAGACTGAAGAGCATTCATCTCCAATTGAAGACACGGGGAAAAAACACCCCATATTTAGCAACATGCAATATGCTGTGCTTGCCTTGAAATATTAGGTCCACCAAGATATACCTGTGAATAGCTGCAGCTTGTATACCTTTTAATTAGCAGATTTGGAAGACAGACCATCTGTTGCTTTAAGTCATACATAAGAAAGCAAGCCCTGTGATGTGAAACACAATTAAAGAAACATATCTTTACAAGTTACATCTTCAAGTATTAGATCCCTCTCACGTAAAACGTCACAAGGAATTTAGCAAAATCTTTGTTTTTAAACATACAAATACCTGAAATGGAAATACTTTTTTCCTTTTAGTGTCGACGTCATGTATATATCAGACACAGAGTAGGATTCTAATGTAGACAGATAGTGCCCTTCTGTCTGATACAGAGTAAATCTGTCTCACATGGTGGGGCCTGTGAAAGGAAGGCATGGGGGCCACAGCAGTGTAGCAGGTTGGTTGGGGGCACCCGGCCATGGAACCAAGAGAAAAAGTAACAATAAAAACTTGATATGGTGTACTTAACACAAGCTCTAACATTATGATGGTATATTTACCTCTCTTGTCTAAGTACTCTTTGGGGAAGGGTCTGTCTTCTCATCCATTTCTGAAGTCCCTAGCACATTTTGGATGCTACCAAAAAAATAGCTTAATTTTCCATTCAAGGTTGTATTGGGAAATTATACTATTTCCTTCATTGCTAAAAATGTTTGACCCTGTAAACATCAATGAGATTAAACACACAAGACTGAGTGTTGCACATTAACAATCCACTCAGATTATATATTTGGTGCAAATCTGCAAGACGCTCTACTGTGTGTATATTCCGGTAATGCCCTCAACTACAGCCATACTAAACAGAGGTTTTAAACTTCCTGAATGCAATGTACAATAGAGATTTACCTACTGTTCCCGTGTTATGGTTATTGTGTCTTCCAAAGAACATTAAAAAGTATATGTTATTACTTGTTACTTTTATTGGTGTATGCTACAAAATGTACAATTCCCAGATGGGAATAAAAAAAAAACAAAACAATCCCCCCAAAATTTTCTATGGATAAGAAATAGCTCAGGGACGCAGCACAATGCTATCGCATGGAAGAGAAAATAAATGACACTCGTAAGGCCTGGACTATGCATTTCACCACAAAAAATCTTCACAGCATGATTGTAAGGACAATTCATATCCAGAACAATCAACACTCACCAGATGGTATTACTGGTAAGACTATCAAATAAACACTATGTACTCTATGTAGATATCTTCTTTTTATACTTTTGGAGGTTTTGCTACTTTGGTTTTTAATCTCATTTTGTAAGTAGTTTCTTATAGTTGCAACCAGAAATGTTAAGCTAAATGAAATTTGCATTAATGAAAAAACAATTACCTTTGGGGGGAAAAAAGGAAAAGTTTAACAAAAATCTATGATTTTGAGTCACAAAGGTAAGGGCACAGTGTTTAGTTGCTTAAGACAGCGGCAGGGAACAAAGAATCCCAAAATACAGAAAGTAGAGAACTCCCAGTTAAGTACAGGGGAATCACGTTCAATTACTGTAAAATTGCTCAGAAGCATATGGTTTGTAACTTACTACTGATGAGAACTAGAGTAAATTACAAATTAGTGATCAGATTTTATCTTTTCAAGAGTAAGAAAGGCAAATCTTTTGCGACACACCAGAAGGCATGGAATGGTGTCAGCTCTGTCTCATGCTATTCATAAGCCTATAAAATATCTCCACACAAGTTCTGAAGCAGGAGAGAGAGTAGCCCCTCAGCAATTCTGCCAACGAAGCCAACCTACTAATCTGTTCCAAGTTTTTTATTCATAATGAGGAAACACCCTAAACAGGTTTTATTAGTTGTCAGCCATAGTGTCATTTATAGGTCACCATGCAACAAAACATATAATTTTACATTTTGGTTGTGGCCTGGGACCTTTTAAAAAGATATCCCATCTTAAAGAGCTCAAATGATGGAGAATCCACCATATACCTAGGTAAGTTGTTCCAACAATTCATTATCCTGTTAAAAATGCATACACTACTAACCCAAGTTTGTCTAGTTTCAGCTTCCAGCCATTGGATCTCATTTCACCTTTTTCCATTGGATTAAAGAACTATCTACTCCCAGAAATCTCTTCCTCATGCAGGTACTTGTAGATAGATCAAGTCAACCTCAACCTTCTTTTGAATAAAATAGACTGAACTTCTTAAGTCTCTGACTTATTGGCTTTGTTTTCCAGACCTCAAGTCATTCTTGCATCACAAAACCTTTCCAATTTTCAAAATAGTTTTGGACATGCTAACATCAAGACTGGACACAGCATTTCAATTATATAGTCTCACTAATGCCAAATGCAGTGTAATACCACCTCCATTCTCCTACTTGTTCTTCCCAGCTTACATGATCCATAGAGGTATAAGCCCTCTTGGCCATAGCACACAATGGGAGCTTGTGTTCAGCTGTTTATCTACCATTATCCCCAAATTATTTTCACTGCTACTGTACTCAAGGATACCATCTCCCATATTGTATGTGACCTTGCATCCAGGTGTAGTACTGCACACATTCAATTAAGCCCTCCTGACCAAATGATCCAGAGTGGCCTCTATAGCTGACCTGTCCTCTGTTGTTTATCACTGAAAATGTTCATCTTCAATTTTAACAGCAATGATTGTTTTCTTCCAGATCTTGGATGAGATATTAAATAGCACTGGGCCAAAAACAGATCTCTAAGAGACCACACTAGAAACACGCCCATATAGTCTAATAACCCATTACAATTACTTTGAGATCCATCAGTTTTTAATCCATGTAATATGGGCTACATTGAAAAGTTAGAACTATACAAAAAAATTAGTATGTTGTGTAATACTAAGACTAAATCATAAAGAATTTAAGTATATAATCTCAATGTAGCTAGTTCTATCTTGTAATCTCAATTAAAAACAATATCGAGTTTGACAAAACCTATTTTCCACACAACTATGTTGATTGCCATTATGTTACCATCCTTTCAATTCTTTAGTGGATGTGTCCCATGTCAATCTTCCCATTATCTTGCTTGGGAATGATGTCAAGCTAACTGGTTTATAGTTACCTGGGCATCCCATTTACCCTTTTTAAATACTGGCACAACTTGGTACCTGAAGATAATTCAAAACCTCTCCCTGAAAAGCCTGTATTTGATACCCAGAGATGCTTTCTTCTGGATGTTTACTAACATATACTTGAGTCACACTTCAAAGCAGTGCCTATACACTTTTGTACACAGTCACATCTTGGAGCGCCTAAGGCCCCAGAACATCACTTCCCTCCCCACTTCATACTCAGCTGTGGCAACTAATAGCTGGTGTTATGAGAGAAAGTGACTTGACAAAACCACAGCCATTTTGGTGTACTCAGCCATCATTAACTAGAAGTGAGATCACCAATGTGAATAACAGCTCTGCATAAACATATGAAATAGCTGCAGCTTCAGTTTTGCTGATACAGAAATAGAATTGGAAGAACCATGAGAACAGGAGGAAGTGTGGATAGTTAACCATGGATCTAGGTGTTCCTGATTGAGTTTTTGCTGATGTTATGACCAGAGTGGTTTTGCGGATAGTAGGAAAATTGTTAGTTTGCAAGGGGTTACTATGAGATAGGTTGCTCAAAACAAAGCACATATTAAAACGTAAGTCAGAGTGTGTAAGCTGGAGAAGTTTTTTTATGAGCTCAGAGGGTGACATCCCACTCCCCAACGGATAAGAGGAAGGCTGGCCACCAAAAACCTGCTGCTGACTGCTCGACACTATCTCAGACTTTGGGTAACTATATCTGGGTTGCTCTAGACTATTGCTATTTTAGATGTGTGCTGTAGACTCAAAATGGATTGGGAGGGGGGGAGCTGTGTGAAAGCACTGACGTTTGTATCAATCATTTATCAAATGGAGGAGTTATGTCCCCATTGATTTATTCCTGAAACCACTTGGAGAGGGGGGAAAAATAGAAGTTACCATAGTTTTGTGTTCAGACAACCCTGGGCAACATTGGATACGGTTTATTTTTTGGAGCCAATATTACTTTGGAATTTGCCAGCTCACCTTAGTTAGTCCATTTTTAAGGGATCAGTGCACCATCTTTGAAGAGGCTTAACTTTGGTCTAAAAGCAAGGACTGTACTACAGTCTCAAACTAATTCATTAGACAAACTCTTTACCTTGATCTTTAGTTGCTGGTTTTAGTTACATTTTATCCAGTTACTACAAATCTATGTAACAGTGTAATGTTGAATGTAGCACAAGTACTGCAACAAATGGCTGCTGGGAGAATACAGCGAAATCTAGAATGACAAAATTTAACACCTGTGTCAACAGCTGCAATACTGTAATTAGCATCTCCAGCAGGAAGCCAACTCAAACAAAAAAGAAAATTTATTGTTTAAGTTTTTCAAATACGAAACTCTAAAATCTACAGGTTTCAGAGTAGCAGCCATGTTAGTCCGTATTCGCAAAAGAAAAGGAGTACTTGTGGTACCTTAGAGACTAACAAATTTGTTTTTCTAAAATCTACATAATTATTATAAAACATATTTCCTTACAAAATTCTTTGATTAACAGTTTGTGTGACATAACATAAGGATATTTTAATGTCAATATTTTCCCACAATTTTAAGATACAGGCATTGTTAAAATTTGCTCAGTAAAAAAGTGTAACCCACTGAGTAGTTAATGTAGCTTGTTATGTTCTTGGGTTTTTCTTAAATTAGATCTAGGAATTTTAGAATTCGCTTAATTACTTTTTCCAATCAAACTGATAGTGATGCTCAGACTCCAGGTGCATAAACTGTAACTAATAAATGTAATCCCCATTGATTGGATTATTTGTAGAGAACCAGCAATATAACACCGGGTACAGACTTGAAGGGCTTCAACTGAGTTACAACTTGAGGTCTTCTGTTCCACTGATTAAGAACGCAATTTAAAAACTACCTCTTGGGCAAATTTCTAGTTCAACTTTTGAATGAGCTAAACTTGTCAGACATTTAAGCTGTGTTTTAAGAGAAAACAAGTGCAACATGCAAACTGTACCTTAAACCCCAGAAGAAAATTCACACATTTACAAATTAAACCAAGAGTAATCTTTCCATACAAATTCCTTAAAAAACTTTAACATATTCTAGCATCAAGTGAAAGGACATGCACAAAACCCAAGTAATGTAATACTGAAACTTTCTAGTCTATCATATCCTTAAAATACTAGAAACAAAACAATCTAGGAACAGATAACATGCAAATATGAACAACTTCAACTTGAAGTAACTTTTTCTATAAGATTACATAATTGTACAGCACATATTGCTATACTGAACAGTAACACCCCAAATCAATGGAATACAGGCACTGTAAGTCTTCAAGTGTCATTGGTTAAACACTTTTAAGCACTGCCCTACTTCTTCTGAAGTGATGTACCCTTTTCTCCTGTGGAGGGAGGGAAAGAAAAAAATAGTTTTAATTCACGGAAAGGTAACAATATTGCTAGATATTACAATAGAATAAAGTAAGTTACATAAAGCAGAAACAGATTTTAAAATTTTGCTCCTTCAAAATCCCACATTCTACGTAAAGCTTTTTACTTCAGATAATAGAGTAGGAGTGTCTATTCCGCAAAAACAGTAGAAACTGAAAAACTATTCAAAGATTCAGAAAGACAGCCTTAAAAAATCCTAATGGAGAGTTTAATCAGAAGATACCAGTGTGATCACAAGTTGTATTTAGCCCAAACACACATTTGTGACCTAAAGCAAAGCAAAGCAAAACAAAAGCAACCCTGAGAGTGATTGGAAACTTTAGGCCTTAGACCCGAGAGGTCTAAGAACAAGCCACCATTCTCCATTTCACAGTTGGAAGGGCTGCAGTGGCAACTCTTACTGATTTTGCATGTCAGAATACAGTTATGACAGATCTGAAGAGCATACTTTATAGAACCCAAGTCATCCTCTGGATGAGGGAGTAAACTGCTGCTTGTTCAGTACCAACAGACCCAAGGTTCATCTATTTCTCACTGAAGGAAAATGTGGAAGAAAAGGCTAATGCCAATATTGCCAGTTTGAATTGCAAGCAGTTTTTGTGCAGGTTTGTGATACTGCACTGTTAAATCTAAAACCCACAAATCAAGGACATCAGTGATTCCACAAAGGTTGTCTTGGGCAGTAGTATTAAGATTCAAGACCTTCCAAATGATACTGCAATATTTATATCGAAAATCTCTACAGAAAAGCAAGCAAACAATCACCGTAAGTGTCAGAGCCAGACACAGCTATGGTCCAGAGCAGCCTACAGTTGCAAAAATGGAACAAGTCTATCAGCATTTGAGTTACTTGTCACCATAGTATTTAGTGGTGGAAGAAAAACTATATGTCAAATCTTTAAAGTTTGCTTTTACTCCGTACCTTGAAATAGTCCTCTTGGGATACAAGAGTGTTTCTTAGACGGTTCTCGGGATTAAACAGACAGGATACCACTGTCTGTATGCTTCGGTCCACAGACTTCTGAAATACATGTTTTCAGTAACATGCATCTACAACAATACTGATTTTATTATCTAGTTCATTGCTACCATCATGTCTATAAATCAGATGCTAAAAACTTTGAAGTGTAAACATTCAGGATTACTGGCAAGTGTCAATATTTATCAAACACTTATTTTTTATAGTATCTGAATGCTAAAAAACTAGTTTATATTCACACTATATCAATATATTACACAACAATTTTGTTCTTTCCCTCGGAGTTATATGAAGCTTTTCTGTTCTTTGTGAAAGAAAGTTACTAGGCTGTGGTTTTACAGCATTATCTGAAGGACAGATTTCAGTTAACTTGTTTCCTCTAGTAACCTTGTCCATACCTGAAATGCCACTGACCAAAAAAGCGTTCCATCTCCATATCTCAAGCCAGAATTTATTATTAATTGGCAATATGAGTAAGTGATGTCTATTGAATACCAAGTTAAATTTCAGTCCCAAAAGTTAAGAATCTACAACAAGAAGGGGACATGATGCCCTTTCCTAAACTATGAGTCTTCAACATGAAAGACAAGTGTGATACTCCCCAATGTTTGTCTCTACAAATGTTAGAAGCAAAATAAAATTCACTTTAACAATTAAAAAAACAAGTTGTACCTTGTTTCATGTGATTCCCACTGTAAGTCAAGCCAAATGGTTAAACAAAGTTGCTTGCTGAATTAATGCTGATTTATACATTTGTCTATCATAGTACCCAACAACCTCACACTGTCTGTTTGAGGAAGTATTTACCCCCCTCTTACTGAGGGGAAACTGAGGCACTGGGTAGACTGTGACTTTGGACAAGTCTCTCAAAGTCTAAGACTATGCAGAAACTGAACCCAGTTTTCCAGGATCCCAGGACTGTGCCCTATCTATTACATCTTCCTTCTACACAAGTTCCTAGAAATAGGTTATAGGGTTACATTAAGAGTATACATCTTCAGAGTGAACACTTGCCTTTTGTGGACTGTTTCCAGATGATTGTGCAGGCTCTGGAACAGAACATTCTGCTTGGATAACTTCTGGCTCTACTTCACTGCAGTGGTAGTTTACTGAAGTATAAGCCTGTATAATTAAGTGTTGCAGTTAAGGAATGAAAGTATAGATGCTCCCCATCCCAAGGTGGATGGTTGTAGGTCTACTACAATTTGAGTTGGAGCAGTTTGGAAAAACAGCAGCTGGGTCCTTGGTCCTCAACTACCACTAAGGCACAGTAATAATGAAAAAAAATATTAAAGAAAAAGTAAAAGTGTTGACACTTTAAAAAAAAATAAATCGAAAAATGTCACAGGAGTATCTATTGCTCCTTCCAGATAAGCTGAATGACTGGTCCACCAGGACACATTTCATGGTATTATGCTGGAAGTTAGACCCAGCTCTCCCTCTCAAAAAGGGTTATTTTAATAGGGAATTTTATCTAATTTGGGTGGAGAAGAAGGGAAAAAAAGGTGTTCACAGCTGAAGCCAATAGACTGCAGAGACCGGGCCAAGACCTGGAAGGGAGCACATGTAAATCGTTTCTGATTGCCACCAGAAAGAATCTGGCACGGGAAGTTCTGGGGGATCCAAGGTACTGACAGGTGGGTAGTGCTCAAGACACTAACAAACAGAGGCCCAAAAATCCTTGAGACCACTGAGGTTCCAGTAGTCTCCCAGTGAAAGATTTAGGAGTACAAGGCCATTCCATTAGAGGTATTGCACAAAAGTAGTAATCATTTCATGGTTCAACTGGTATATCAAGGCAAAAATGACACGACAGTATCTTCTACCCTATATGACCACCCAAATGGGAGATAAGAACTCAGTCTAAAGCTATTCTGTGAGAAAGTTATAACTAAGCATTACAAGAAACTTGCTGGTATCTGAAGCTTCAGCCAAGAAAAACTGCTGTAATCAAGGAAGGGAGCTTGGCTGACTACTCATATAACACCCTTGTGGCCACTGCCCTTCTGAGAAAAGCCCCCTACACACAAATCTGTGATAAATTTTCTTCCTAAAAAGGTCTGTTCTCCCTACTTGTTCACTCTGTGTTCAGACTACTACAATTAAAGGCTTCACTTTTCCTGTTCCACACTATAAAATGCTTAATACATTGCCACTATGAAGCACTATACCATGAAGCTGTATGGTGCTTACTACATGCATACATACCAGCAAAATGTCTCATTCAAAAAAAAGACACTTTACCCTTTCCATAAATGGTGTTCTTCAAGATGTGTTGCTCATATGTCTATTCCACAATAGGTGTGCGTGCTTGCCACATGCACCGGTGTTGGAAGTTTTTCCCCTAGCTGTACCCATAGCGGAGCGCCCCTAGCAACCCCTGGAGCGGCACCTCCATAGCACGGTATAAGGGGCGCTACGCGCCCCCCTCCCACCCTCAGTTCCTTCTTGCCAGACAACTCCAACAGAGAGGAAGGAGGGCAGGATGTGGAATAAACATGAGCAACACAGCTCGAAGAACACCAGATGCAGAAAAGGTAACTGTCGTTTCTTCTTTGAGTGATTGCTCATGTGTATTCCACAATAGGCGATTCCAAGCTATATCTGTTGGAGGTGGGTAGGAGTTCACAAATTCTCGGGACGGAGCACAGCCCTGCGAACCCAGCATCTTCCCTGGTCTGGGAAACAATTGCATAATACGAGATGAACGTGTGAACTGAAGACCGTGTAGCAGTCCTGCAAATGTCCTGAAAGGGGACATGGGCTAAAAAGACACCCGACAAGGCCTGTGCCCTAGTGTAGTGTGCCCTCACAATTGACAGCGGAGGGATTCCCGCCAGGTCATAACAGGTATGGATGCACAAGGTGATCCACTTGGAGAGCTACTGAGTGGAGATCGGTGGACCACTCATGCGTTCGGCCGAGGCAATGAACAGCTGCGAAGACTTCCTGAATGGCTTATTCTGCTCCAGATAAAAAAGCCAGAGCCCATCTCACATCTAGTGTTTGGAGATGGCGTTCCTCGCTGGACTCCTGGGGCAGAGGACCAGCAGGAAAATGTCCTGACTCATGTGGTAAGCGGAGACCACCTTTGGGAAGAACGAAAAATGTGGGCAGAACTGGACCTTATCCTTATGGAACACCATGTACGGGGGCTCCAAGGTCAGGGCCCTGAGTTCCAAGACCCGTGATCGCCACCAGGAAGGCCACCTTCCATGAGAGGTGCAACCAGAAGCACGGCTCAAAGAGGGGGCCCATGAGCTGGGCCAGCACCAAGTTCAGGTCCCACTGCGGGATGGGGGCCTAACGTACGGGAAGAGACGACCAATCTCTTAAGGAATCGGCCAGTCATAGCATGGGAGAATACCATGTGTCCCTGCACCGGCAGGTGGAAGGCAGATATGGCTGCCAAATGCACCTTGACAGATGAGGGCGCCAAGCCCTGGGCTCTAAGGTGAAGGAGTTAGTCCAAGATGAGCTGTATCAGGGCAGTCATGGGGGAAAACGCCCCAGTCAGTCACCCACTGGGAAAACCGAGACCACTTTGCCAAGTAGGCTCGGCGCGTGGAGGGTTGCCTGCTTTCCAAGAGGACATGCTGAACCCCTTCCAACCATGTCCTTTTCTCCTGGCCTATCCCCTGAGGCAGCCACGCCACGAGGTGGAGTGGTGCTAGGTTGGGGTGAAGGAGGCGGCCCTGGTCCTGGGAAAGGATGTCCGGGTGGGACGGTAATGGCCATGGTGGGGCGACTGCCAGGGTCGTGAGGGTCCTGTACCAATGCTGGGCCACACCGGGGAAATCAGGAGGACCCGGGCCCTGTCTTTATCTTTTCCAGGACCTTGCTGATCAGCGGGAAAGGCATAGAGAAACTGGCCTGACAAGGACAGGAGGAAGGCATCGGAGATAGCGCACCATCCCAGCCCCCTCCCCGGAGCAGAACCAGGGACAGTGACGGTTCTGCCAAATTGCAAACAGGTCCACCTGGGGAGTTCCCCACTCTTGGAAAAGTCTGGGCACCACCTCAGGGTGAAGAGACCACTCGTTCTGAGAGGATAAGTCCCTGCTCAAGCAATCCACCCGCGAGTTCCAGGCGCCTGGTAGGTGGTAGGCCTGTAGGAAAATGTTGTGGCTATACAGAAATCCCACAGCCTGAGGGCTTCCAGGCAGAAGGCAGAGGATCGGGCCCTGTCTATTGATGTAAAACATCAAGGCCGTGTTGTCAGTGAGGACCTTGTCAATCCTGTCTCTGGCCTGGGAGAACACAGAGGCCAACGAGAGCTGGAGGGGCCTCATCCTCAGTCTGACCATGATGAATCACATGTGCACGCCAACATGAGACCCAAGGGCTGGAAACACGCTCTGGTGGTTGTCACTGTTGTGACTGTATTGAAGAGCCCCTTCAGGGTCCTGAACCTGTCCGGTGGGAGGGAGGCTCTGGACAACATGGCGTCCAGGACCGCCCCGCTAAACTCTATGTGTTGTACCGGGACTAAATGTGGACTTGGTGTCATTTACCAACAGACCCAGAGTGGTGCACATGGACAGAATGAGCACCATGTGGTCCTGCACCTGAGACCGGGAGCTGCCCTTGACCAACCAGTCATCCAGATAGGGGAAGATCTGGACCCCGCAGTGCCTGAGGTAGGCCACCACCACAGACATACACTTTGTAAATACCCTGGGGGCAGTGGACAGGCCAAAACGGGAGGACTGTAAATTGGTAGTATTCCTGCCCCACTGTGAAATGGAACAAACGTCTGTGCCCCTCGAATATATGGACATGGAAGTACACATCCTGCAGATTAAGGGCAGCGTACCAGTCCCCAGGATCCAGGGAGGGAATGATGGAAGCCAGGGAGACCATGCGGAACTTGAGCTTCACCATGTATTGGTTAGGCCTCGCAGGTCCAGGATGGGCCTGAGCCCCCCTTTGGCCTTCGGGATAAGGAAATAGTGGGAGTAGTCCCCTTTGCATCTGAACTCTGCTGACACCACTTCCACTGCTCCTAGGCTAAGGAGTCATCCCACCTCCTGCTCGAGCAGAGCCTCGTCAGAGGGGTCAAGGTAAACTGGAGGGTGTAGCCCCGAGAGATGGTGCTGAGGACCCATTGGTCCGAGGTTAGCCGCAACCAGTCCAGGAGAAAAGCACACAACCGACTGGAGAAGGGAAGCTTTATTGAGTGTGAAAAGAAAAGGAGTACTTGTGGCACCTTAGAGACTAACCAATTTATTTGAGCATAAACTTTCGTGAGCAACAGCTCACTTGTAGCTCACGAAAGTTTATGCTCAAATAAATTGGTTAGTCTCTAAGGTGCCACAAGTACTCCTTTTCTTTTTGCGAATACAGACTAACACGGCTATTACTCTGAAACCTGTCTTTATTGAGTGTGGATCCCTGATGAGAACTGGTAGGTCTCCCCCGGGCATCCCATCAAAACTGTTGTTTCCCTGCCTGTTTGCCTTTGGATGACCCAGGCTGGGGGGCAGACGGACTATAAGAAACGGCCGCAGAGACAGTCTTGCAACTTTTTATAAGGGGTCTCATATTTAGAGTGGGTAGCCTGGGTGAGAGCCTACTGCGGCTTAAACTTAGCTCTAGCCGGAGCCAGAACATAGAGACTTAAGTGTAGTGTGGGATTCCTTCAGGCCATGCAGTTTTATGTCCATCTGTTTCACAAACAGAGCCTTGCTGTCAAACTGCACAAATTGCTCTGCACGTCTCTGGACAGCAGGAGCCACGACGCTCTTTTCATGGACACCACAGAGGCCATGGATTGCGCGGCTGTGTCTGCCACATCCAACGCTGCCTGCAGGGTTAACCTGGCAGCTGCTGTACCCTCCTACACTAGAGCTCTGAACTCCTTCCTGTCATGCTCCTGGAGGGAGTCCTTGAACTAGGGCAGAGAGCCCCATAGATTGAACTCATACGACCCAGGAGAGCCTGATGGTTTGCCACCCGTAACTGGAAGCTCGAGGACAAATAAATTTTTCTCCCAGATCAATCCAGCCTCCTTGAATCTTTATTTTTCTGAGTAGGGACTGGCTGGCCCTGCCGTTCCCTGTGGTTGACCAACTCAACCACCAGGGAGTTAGGAGCAGGATGGGTGTAAAGGTATTCATGTCCTTTGGTGGGCACAAATTACTTGCGTTCTGCTCTCAGAGAGGGGGGCCAATGAGGCAGGGGTTTGCCGTAAGACATTTGGCAAATGTGAATTTGAAATTTTCACCACCCCTTCATGGAGTGGCAAGGCCACCCTGTCTGGTACCGAGGCAGACAGGATGTTAAAAAGGGAGTCTCAGGACTCCTCCACCTCCTCTGCCTGGAGGTTTGATGCCACCCTTTTCAATAGCTCCTGGTGGGCTTTAGAGTCCTCCTGCGGGACAGAGGGAGGAAGGGCTATAATTGCCTCACTGGGGAGGGCGAGGAGACAGGGACGGTCCTTTGCATGTCCACTGGCACCGGAGATCCACCCCCTGGTCGCTCTCTGGGCCCAGTGCTGAAGATGCATGTCCCACCGACTCCTTCCTAGGATGCTGGGAGAGGGAGGCCGATCCAAGGCTCGGGCTACCGAGCAAGCCCCCACCGGGGGTTGCGTCAGGGGCCACGGTGCCCACTGGTACCACTGTGCCGGCCACGGGGCTCGGTGACATTGCACCTGCTGTAGCACCAGCGGAGCAGGCTGTTCAGCCTGACCCACCGACGGGCGACTACGAAGGGAGGTCAGGCTGACGTACAACCTGCCGCTGTCCCTGGACCAGGAGGAGCAGCGGGCCGGGAGTGGTGCTGACCATGAGACCATGACCCTGATGTAGAGGAACGATACCGCGGGTAGCAGCTCCTCTGCAGTCGGCTCTGGCGGGCTGATCCGCGATGGTGAGGTGATGACAATTGACAACCAAGACTACGGGAGCAGTGGGGTCCTGGAGCGAGACGAACAAGAATGGTGTCAATGTTTGTGTCGCAACTGGCTATGATAGCCCTTCTAAAACGAAGACATTTAGTGTTATCTGCCTCAGTCCTGTCGGTATCCGCTCCTCGAGGTGGAGCGGTGCCTGGAGTCTCTGTCAGATGGAACCCAGCCAGACAACCGGGGGGAGGGGGGGGGGAAGGGAGGGGTGGGTGGTCGATGACAACCTGCATAGACTACGCACCGACGGTCGCTGAGTGGCGAACGGCGTCAGGAACATTCCCTCAACCAAGATCGTACCAAGTTGGAGGTGACTGCGGAGATCCCAGTGGCAGCTTGCCTCTGGACCACGGGGCCAACATTGGCGGTGCTCCTGGTACTGGCATGGACATAATGTCCCGAGCCGCTTGCAGGGCCTCTGGCATGGAGGGCATCCCAACATCCGGGGAAGCCTGCTCCAAATGGGCCAGGCTGGACCTGAGTTGGAGGCCTACAGGCTGATGGGGACAGAGGACTGCCCAACATGGGTCTAGCCTCTCCCACAGTCTTGCTCCAGTGCCGCGGCAGAGAAGGCCTCTTCGCCATCTTGGCGTGCACTGCGGATGGGGACAAGTGCCGACTGGTAGATGGCGCTGGTGGGTCGCCGAGTACCAACACCATGGTACTCCGTACCGACTCGGAGAGGCATGCCGGAGCTGGGGTCAACGCCGACTCCATCAGGATGGCCCAGAGCCTAATGTCTCTCTCTCTCGGTCCAAGGCTTAAACGACTTGCAAATCTTGCAGCGATCACAGAGATGGGTTTCACCCAAACAATGTAAGCAGTCTGTGGGCAGATCACTCACTGGCATTGGTTGCCTACAAGTGTCGCATGACTTAAAACCCAGGGCACGCCCTGGCCCAGGCGCACTAACTAAACTACTAACTACAGGTACCATACACTGAATGAACAAGAGCTCTGGGGACGAGCTAAAGCAAAGCTGGAGCAGAGCAGTTCCGAAGCACCTTCACTGGCAGCAAGAAGGAACTTGAGGGGGGGGGGGGGAGTGCACAGCGCCCCTTATACCGTGCCATGGAGGCACCACTCCAGGGGTCGCTGGGGCATTCCCCTACAGGTACTGTTAGGGGAAAAGCTTCCCACATCAATGCATGTGGCGAGCACACACATCTATTGTGGAATACACATGAGCAATCACTCGAAGCAGCAGCTGTGTTTCTTCTAGAGAAAAAATTCTGCTGATCCATACAACCCAGTATAAGCACTATAATTCTGAAAGACAGCTCACTCTACAGCACCTGTCTTTAATGCACACTATTTGTCTGCCAGCTAGTAATTGGAATGGAACTAGAAGTTGCTTTTAGGAGAATGTTTAGCAGCCTGTTGGAATGAATTCCTTTAAACATTAACGGTTATGTAGCTTAAACTGGCTGGAGATTCAGGGATATGGCCACTTCCAGATTGCTGTGAGTGGTCAGTGATAAGTCTGTTTCTGGTGAGCTCCAGTAAATGGAAGACACACTGGAATGTATCTACAGACTTTCCCTGCAAAGAATGTGTTGAGCACAGGGATTTCTCCCTCTATGTTAGATGTAAGAGTATGCTACCAAGAAAGCTTGGTACACATGATCTACCCCTACCCACTCAAAAATAGGACAATATAAGTCCATTTCTTATCTATGACTTGAACTGAGTAATTGTTCAACATGGGCATGGGTGGTGACACCTGCAATAGTTTGTGAAAGAGAAGTCCATCCCTGAGACTCAAAACATCAGAGTGGGAAAGCAATGAACATTATTTCCAATCCCCCACCCATCCTATAGGGGGACTGTGAGAAATGGCATTGAAGAGATACCATTCACAGTAAGAAAAAAAGAAGTTTAGCAACTTTGAGATAATTCCAGTGTAGATCTAGTCTAAGACACCTGCAACTGGCCCATGCCAGCTGACTTTGGCTCAGGGAGCTTATGTGTTTAATTGTGGTGTAGACGTTCAAGCTCAGACCCAAGCCCTGTGATCTCCAGGCTCCAGCCCAAGCCCCAGTACCTACAACTGCAATTAAACAGCCCTTTAGCCCAAGTCTCACAAGCTCAAGTCAGCTAGTACAGGCCAGCCGCCGGTGTCCAATTCCACTGTACACATATCCTATCCATATACTCAAACAGCACAATTTCAGATCATGGCCAAATAATTCATTGCACTAAAATAAATTATCCCTCAAGTGATGTCAGACCCTCCAATGGAAAAAAAAGGACATCTGGATTAAATGTGGACAGTGATTCGAGTTTTAGGTTTTATACAAGTAGAATAAAATTCTTACAAGTCTCTAAAGGGAAAATAAGAGTAAGAATTACATGTTTTGTCACTTCTGCAAAACCACGGAAAGTTACCTTTCTTTGGGAGTTGGAGCTGATGGTTTCCAATCACTGTTGCCAGTTCATTCAATTTGGCAGACATACTATAGTCTATCTTGCTTCAGTAGGGTTTGGAAGGAACCAGATTCAGCAACTTGTAGACACTTTCAGAAATACTACAAGCGTCTGCTTTATTATACACTATCAGAGAGCCTTTCAAAAAAATTGGAACAATCAATAAGCAGCAGTAAAGCCCTCGTTGTACAGCTCTTGGAGAAAAAAGTGAAGACTATGATTTTATCCCCTCTAAGTTTCCATGAAAAAGAAGTAGTTCAAACTATGTTATTTTAGAACCTTAGAACTCTCCCAGGGGCTCAATTGGGAGAATATGAAGAAAGAAGAAATGAAACTTGTTTTTGTTCTCCCAAGAAACCCTTCCTTAAGAGAGCTTCCATGCAAGTACGAAACCCTAAACCAAGACTTAATCAGCAATATCAGTCATGAGTACCACTGTCAGCATTTAATCCAGAGATGTCTACTCTTTGCAGAAAGAAAAGGAGTACTTGTGGCACCTTAGAGACTAACAAATTTATTTGAGCATAAGCTTCTGTGAGCTACAGCTCACTGCATCGGATGCTCACGAAAGCTTATGCTCAAATAAATTTGTTGGTCTCTAAGGTGCCACAAGTACTCCTTTTCTTTTTGTGGATACAGACTAACATGGCTGCTACTCTGAAACTACTCTTTGCAGAGCAATTTTACACCAATAAAAGTTTGATTTTGATTACGAGTGTTAAGATAGCAGAGCATGACTCAAACAAGAAGGTTGAAATTTCATGCACTAAGTTTTAATCACCTTACCGGAGGTATAACATAATTCCTTTGCTCCCCAGGAGGCCACTGTGGTGGGACCTTAAAGATTTAATAAATAAGAATTATCCTTTATCTTGTCTTGTGCAAAGAACAATTACTTACCTCCAAGAACTGCAGTTATTGTAAGTGTGAGAGTTACAATTGTGGTGCTCATACACTCTAATTCATTCATTCTAAATCCTTAAATTGACCCTCAGCATTGTCTCCTCATGCATGCCCCAGCTGAAGAACTGTACGGCAGTGCAGCCCTTACTGCTTCTCACTTCCCTCACTAATTTAGAATCCCAGCAGATATGGACTCCAAAAGCACAGGGATAGAGGATAGGTCATGGGCGCTACACAGACTAGACATCTTGAACCACTGTAACTATAAAGTAAAGTTGCGAGTTTGTCATGAAGGTCACGGAAGTCAGAGTCCTTAACTTCCAGAGATCTGCATGAGTTCAGTCCACAGCATCTGGGAGCTGCAGGGTCTTCCCACCACCTGTGGTGGCTGGAAACTGCGGGGTACCCCCAGGACCTCCCAGCCAGACCCCACAGCTCCCCATTTTGTCACACATATTTTTAGTAAAAATCAGGATAAGCATTGCCTTCCGTGAATTTTTCTTTATTGCCCGTGACCCGCGTGACTTTTACTAAAAATATGCATAACAAAAATCTTAGCCTTAACGATAAGGAAATGTGCTCTCAGTCTTTGTCCATGTGGATATGAGTTCTAGCAGGTTCCAAAGGAAGTGGGGGGAGGGAAGGTTCAAGGAGTTCTATTTATATCTAACTACAGATTGCAAAACTGTTCTCCAAATTTTGGCATCTGACCTAGATGCCAAATGTAGGGCATATTTTGTAATTATAGAAACGGCACTCCTTGTAGCTATTCTGCAGATTTCCTGTACAGGAGTCTCCCTTAGGCAAGCTGAAGGGGTTTGTGCTAGCTAGGCAATAAAGAAAGGCTTTGAACACAGGGTGTGCAATTTGGCTTCTCTATGTCTGAATAGGGTTTGGAGAAGAAAACTGGGAGATTGAGGGCTTGGTTTAAATTAAAGTTAGACAGCACCTTGTAAGGAATTTAGGCTATGATCTCAGCACCACACTTTGGAATACCATCTAAGAAAGATATACCATTAGTGTTTGGCTTTCACCTATGCTTCTGGCTGAGGGGATAGCGATCAGGAAGACTGCTTTAATGGTGAAGTGGTAGAGTGCCTTGGATAAGGGATCAAATGAGAGATCTACAAGGTCCATGAGAAGTATGTTAGGCTTAACAGTTTCTCGACAAAGGAGTTGTAGGTACTCCCTTGCCTGTTGACATACTACAGGAGTGGCTAAACTGTGGCTCTTTTTAGTCCTAAGGGTATTCTGTGCCACTGTTCAATGCAGAATTTTGCAGAAATTAATGTATGCACACAATTTCCTTTCCCCCACAGAAATGGGCTGAAGTGCTGCTAGCCCCCACTAGGAGCCACTGGGCCCAGCAGAGCCACGCTCACATATAGAAGACACTGCTGGGGAGATGGAGAGGATGTTAGAGCGTTCCTGGCAGCTGCAGTCCCCAGCATGCCCTGAGGGAAGGAGAGGGTGGCACACAGGAAATTCCATGCAAGCCTGGGATAGAGCATCAAGCTGTTTCTCCCTCTGGATCCCTGGGCTCTGGAGGTGGGGAATGTCTGGGCTAGGGGGACCATAGCTAGCCTCTGGCAGGGGAGGGGGTTCAGGAATCTGGGCTGGGGGCCCCGCTGCTGGCCTCTGGGGGGAGGGGTGCAGATATTGGAGCTGGAGGGGAGGGGGGACACACAGCAGCTGCCTTCTAGGGAGGAGAAGAGATTGTGGGTGTCTAGTCTCCCAGCTGGGCTTGGGAAGGGGGGACTGGACAGAGAAACAGGAACTGGGGTGTCAGAGGGGTTTCTTTAACTCTCTACTCCTGAGGGAGAGAGAGAGCACATCTGGTTACAGACATACGTGGCTTATAAGTATTTTTAAACAAATTAGCAAAATAATTGAAAGTGGCGTGATACCATAGTGTTACTTTGACAAATAAAATTTGCAGAATTTTAAAATATTGTGCACAGAATTTTTTTTTTTTTTTTTGGCAAAGAACACTCCCAGGTGCATCTTTTACAGTTAAAGTGTGGGTCATGGTGCTCCCCTTGCTGCCCTTCCCAATTCTCCACCTCCCAGACTGGGCGGGGGAGGGGGGGGGAAGCTTGGGACCTTTGCCTTGCAGGTAGCAGCTTCTACAGAGAAGGGGTGTGTGTCTTGGGGCTTCAGCCCTGCAGGGCATACCTGCCGGGGCTCCAGCAGGAGCACGGCTGAATCCCCAAGCCCCAGCAGGTACCTGCTGGATCTCAAACTTCTGAAGATTGTTGTATGCAGCTCAGAGGCTCAGTAAGTTTGGCCAACCCTGACATAATATATTGTTAAGCAAGTATTTGCATCAGAATCTGCATTGTGGTTTCTTTCAGAAATGGTAGAAAGGCTCTGCAAGGTAGCCAAATTACCAAGAATGCTTTACAAAACAAGACTACATCCTAAATTTTTGCCTGAGTGACTAGTGATACTGGATGCCCCACCAATCACTGATCAGTTTTGACAACTTGACCAAAGTAATTCATGGAGCTCAGGATAGCTAGAGTGGCCTGCACCATTAAATTCAGCATTTTGACTAATCTAATCAAGATTATTAAGAGCCTTTACACAGAACTCTGGCCATCCTGTAGATATCTTTGATTGCACCCACAGATTAGTGGCTCAGACACAGCTGAACTTCAAGATCTCTCAGGACTGGGATGCTCACTTCCTGGTATCAGATGCATTCTTTGACAGGAAGCATTTATTTTAAGACTGAAAGCTAAGTAAGAGGGTGTTTTTTAAAAATCAGACTTTAAAACTTTCCTATAACTCAAATGGCTGAGAAATTCTTAGAAGAGATCTCTTAAAAAGAGAATACCCCTGACTCTCAGTTAAGAGGTGAAAAAACTCAGAATACATATTTGAAATCTCCAATCTTTTAGCAAACCCAGGGAAAACCAGACTTGACATTCCAAATATTTTTTAAAGATTATACACACACTTTGATCACCTGGCTTCTCAATTGTCTTTTGGGCATTCTTTATATTTGAAAAATACAAAGAGGGCTCAAACCCATTTTTCTTTTTCTTTTGCATGTCACCTTTAAAAGCATTTGGTGAAGATATTTACAGCCTAGCTTGAATAGAGCATCCAAGGCCCACAACTAGAATATCATCCCTTCACCAAGCAGAAGATTTCATGTTGTTAAGAGAGTCACTTTATCAGTTTAAGTTGTACCAAGTTCAACTGAAGTACTCTACAAACTTTTTAAAATAATGCAATAGGCAAGATAGAATACCACCCCCAGTTTGGCAGGAGCATGAGGTGCTTGAGGTCAGTTATATGTGCAAAAACAAGCCTACAGATAAAGCCTGTAGCCCAGTGTGTGTTACCTAAGCACGTCAAGAACAACATGTGTCAGTGTATTTATGGAGAACAGGTATTCAGCCCTTAGTATTTTGGTTAAGTATGTAGCAGTTTTACCACGATGTCGCACTTCCTACTTCTTTACTGTAGGTCAGGATGATTTTATTTAAATCAAAAGCAATTTCAATCAGGAAATAGGGAACATGATTTAAACAATCAGTTTTAATCTGGTTTTGAATTTGTACTTTAAGTTTTCCTCAATAAAGTCTGATTCTTATTCTCAATTTTTCCTTTCAGTGGTAGAAAACAATATTTTAAGTACTACAGGATTAATTTTTACTCATGCAGTGTGTAAAACTGCATTTGTGTGGCAACTGGAGTTCAATAAATATAAAAAAATAGCTACAAAAGTTACATTAGATGTGCTGATACATAATAAAAGCTTATCAAATCTTGTCTGAACATTTAAAACTAAAGAAAGAATTAGCGGCAGATATCTGAATTATTTAAGTGCTAAACCAAACAACCGGTTCCAGTTGTTTAGCCAGTGACTTAGCTGTTCAGTAGTCTGACATTTCAGCAGCATGTATGTATGCTTGGACATTTTTATTTAAATAGGATTACAATAAGTTTAGGCCTTTTTTTAAATTAAAAAATATGCATTTAAATCAGTTTTTTTAAAAAAAAAGACATTTTTATCCACATTGCTGTGCAGAATGTTTACTTATTCCCAAGCAGTTACTGAAGCTTCCTCACCAAACTGCTTGCATCATAGACTCACAGGATGGGAAGGGACCAAGAGGTCTCCTAATCCAGTTCCCTGCACTCATGGCAGAACAAGTATTAACTAAACCATCCCTGACAAGTATGCGTATCTAACCTGCTCTTAAAAATCTTCTATGATAGATATTCCACAGCCCCCCTAGGCAGTTTATTCCAGTGCTTACGGACCCTGACAGTTAGGAAGTTTTTCCTACTGTCCAACCTAAACCACCTTCACTACAATTTAAGCCCATTGTTTCTTGTCCTATCCAAAAAGTAATTTTTTTTTTTAATAAAAACCTTCTTGTAACAAACTTATGTACTTGAGAAGAAGCCTGGGGGTGGGGGGACATAATCATTTTCTAGACTAAACAAACCCACTCCCCCGCCTCCAATCTTCCCTCATAGGTCATGTTTTCTAGACTTTTAAATCATTTTTGTTGCTCTTGTCTAGACTTCCACTCATTTGTCCACCTCTTTCCTGAAATGTACTGCTCAGAACTGGACACAGTAGTCCAGTTGAGGTCTAATCCGCGCAGAATAGAGCAGAAGAATTACTTCTCACATCTTACAACACTCCTGCTAATATATCCCAGAATAATGTTTTTTTTTTTAAACTGATGACTCATTTAGGTTGTGATCCACTATGATCCCCAGTACTTCTTCCTAGGCAGTCATTTCCCATTTTGTAAGTATGCAACTGATTGTGAATTTAATCCTATGCTCCAGAGCACTTGCAACCCCTCCAAGCTTGATATTATCCACAAACTTTAACTGTACTCTCCGTAATTATCTAAGTCATTAAGATATTGACCAGGACTGGACCCAGAACAGATGCCTACAGGATCCCACTCGATATGCCCTTCCAGCTTGATCGTGAACCACTGACTTTTCTTTCTGGGAACAGGAGTACTTGTGGCACCTTAGACACTAACCAATTTATTTGAGCATAAGCTTTTGTGAGCTACAGCTCACTTCATTGGATGCATTCAGTGGAAAATACAGTGAGGAGATTGATACACACACAGAACATGAAAAATGGGTGTTATCATACACACTGTAAGGAGAGTGATCACTTAAGATGAGCTATTACCAGCAGGAGAGCTGCTGAGAAGAAGCCTGAGGGGGGGAGGGGGGGGAACCTTTTGTAGTGATAATCAAGGTGGGCCATTTCCAGCAGAACATCTGAGGAAGAGTGTGGGGGGGAAGGGGGGGAATAAACATGGAGAAATAGTTTTACTTTGTGTAATGGACTCATCCACTCCCAGTCTCTATTCAAGCCTAAGTTAATTGTGTCCAGTTTGCAAATTACTTCCAATTCAGCAGTCTCTTGTTGGGGTCTGTTTTTGAAGTCTTTTTGTTGTAATATTGTGACTTTTAGGTCAGATCGAGTGACCAGAGTATGAAAGAGTACCTGCCCCCAACAACCTTACAACTGAAACAGCAGACCTTAGCTGGAGTCTGTGCAGGCCCCTTCAGCAGGCAGCGCGGTGCAGTGGAGCCCAGGGAGCCGGGTGGGGAGCTGGGGAACGAGCGTTCACTTCAGCAGCTCCTACCTCCAGCTCCACCATCTTCCGTGTTCTTTTTTGTCTCTACATATTTGTGTTGTTTATGTTCATCCTTTGATATTTGACCTAGTTTCCACTTTTTGTAGGACTCTTGAGTTTCAGATCACTGAAGAGCTCCTGGTTAAGCCAGATAATGGTTTGGAGAATTCCTGCCCTCTCCCATCAGAACATTTAGCAACATGATCAGTTGTCTATTGTTTGCTGGCAAACAATTTCTAAACAGCCATGCAACCCAGGAGTAAGTGTCCAGAATGTCTAAATTGTTGCCAGTATTCATCTATTTTTAAACAAAGTAGGGCTGTCAAGCATTTACAAAAATCACGATTAATTGTGCTGTTAACAGAATACCATTTAAATATTTTTGGATGTATTCTACATTTTCAAATCTATTGATTTCAATTACAACAGAATACAAAGTGTACAGTGCTCACTTTATATTACAAATATTTGCACTGTAAAAAATATAGTATTTTTCAATTCACCCAAGTACTGTAGTGCAATCTCCTCATAATGGAAGTTGAACTTACAAATGTAGAATTATGTTAAAAAATAACTGCACTCAAAAATAAAACAATGTAAAACATAGAGTCTACACGTCCAGTCAGTCCTACTTCTTGTTGAGCCAATTGCTCAAACAAGTTTGTTTACATCTGCAGGACACAATGCTGCCCGCTTCTTGTTTACAACATCTGAAAGTGAGAATGGCTGTTTGCATGGCATCGATATTTACAAGATATTTACATGCCAGATGCACTAAAGATTTGTATGTCCCTTCATGCTTCAACCACCATTCTAAAGGACATGCATCCATGCTGATGATGGATTCTGCTTGATAATGATCCAAAGCAGCGTGGACTGACGCATGTTCATTTTCATCATCCGAGTCAGATGCCATCAGTAGAAGGTGGATTTTATGTTTGGTGGTGGTTTGGGTCCTGAAGTTTCCACATCAGAGTGTTGCTCTGTTAAGACTTCTGAAAGCATGCTCCACACCTTGCCCCTCAGATTTTGGATGGCACTTCAGATTCTTAAACCTTGGGTTGTGTGCTGCAGCTATCTTTAGAAATCTCAAATTGGTAGCTTCTTTGCATTTTTTCAAGTCTGCAGTGAAAGTGTTCTTAAAATGAAGATGTGCTGGGTCATCATCTGAGACTGCTATAACATTAAATAGATGGCAGAATGTGGATAAAACAGAGCAGGAGACATACAATTCTCCCCCATGGAGTTCAGTCACAAATGTAATTAATGCATTATTTTTTAAATGAGCATCAGCAGCACAGAAGCACGTCCTCTGGAATGGTTTCCAAGGGATGAAGGGGCATATGAATGTTTAGCATATCTGGCATGTAAATAATTGCAACACCAGCTGCAAAAGTGCCTTGCAAACACCTGCTCTCACTTTCAGGTGACATTGTAAACAAGAAGCAGGCAGCATTATCTCCTGTACATGTAAACAAACTTGTTCAGCCAATTCCAAAAAGACACACAAGATAAGGAATGAGTGGACTTGTAGGCTCTACAGTTTTAGATTGTTTTGTTTGAGTGCAGTTATGTAACAAACAAAATAAATAAAATCTACATTTGTAAATTGCACTTTCACAACAGAGATTACACTGCAGTACTTGTATGAGGTGATAAGCAAAAGAAAAAAGTATTTTTCAATTCTTTACGGTGCAAATGTTTGTAATGAAAAATATAGAGTAAGCACTGTACACTTTGTATTCTGCGTTATAACTGAAATCAATATATTTGAAAAATGTAGGAAAACCATACAAAAATACATTCAATTGGTAGTCTATTAACAGTGCTATTATAACGGCAATTAATCACATTTTTAAAAAGTTAATTGTGATTTTTAGTTAATCATGTGAGTTAACTGATTAATCAACAACCCTAAAACAAAGAATTTATCAAGTCAACTGGAGAAAGATTTTTTTGGTGGGGGGAGGGACCAACAAATTGAGGTCCAATATTTAGACATCAGAATGTTTAGATATTCTGATTCACGATTTTTTTTTAAATCAATTAAGCCATTTTAAAAAATACATACCTGATAGTTGTAGGCAGGCTGGTAGCCTACAGGAACTTGCTGTTGTATCAGTACAGCTTGCGACCCATAAGGGTATGCCTGCGGGAGAGGGGGGGGAAGTTTTGCATTTCATAGGTTAAAGCGATTAGGTAAAGTACATCTACACTGCAGCCAGTGTAGAATTTCCAGCTCTGGTAAACCTACCAGCACCAGCTGATTGAGATTGCTATTTTTAGTGTAACTATCAGAATAGCAGCCGTGTTAGTCTGTATTTGCAAAAAGAAAAGGAGTACTGGTGGCACCTTAGAGACTAAAAATTTGTTAGTCTCTAAGGTGCCACAAGTACTCCTTTTCTTTTTAAGAACAGCAATGTAGCCACAGATACATGGGCAGCGGCATAGGCTAGCTGCCCAACTACAATTGCAGGGAGTCAGGTATGCTCAGGGTGGCTAGCCCACGTAGTCATAGCTACATGCTTTTTTAGCACAGAAGCTTGACGAC
Organism: Lepidochelys olivacea; assembly: GCF_965140295.1. Classification (NCBI taxonomy): domain Eukaryota; kingdom Metazoa; phylum Chordata; order Testudines; family Cheloniidae; genus Lepidochelys; species Lepidochelys olivacea. Next base: position 205,189,048 of record NC_140412.1, on the reverse strand, counting down.
AGCTTACACGGGTATGTGTATGAAAGCCAGTAGTTATACCTCTGACCACAGTGAGGTCTTAGACACTTAGGGTGTGTCCAATTTTCAAAAGGGAGCTTAAAGACTTGTCTACACAGCTACTTACAGAGTGGCAAGCCATGGTGTGAATTTATAGCACACCAATCTGCTGTACAGTAACATCCTGTGTAACCACTGTTTTATCATATCCCACCAAGCTGCACTCTGCTGCTTTCACTGTATGGAAAGTACTCCAATGCAGGACTTCCCCACTGTAGACCCACACCTTGGCTTGCAACAGAGTAAGTCAGTCAGTCTCACTGAGCCTCAAATGGGGCTTTTAACATACACTGACTAACAGAACATTCTTTAGGGCTTATCTATAAAATACTGAATTTGCAGCAAGCTGGCATGTAAATTTAGCTCACTTTAGCCTTCTGTGCAGTAAACATTTGTATAGGAATGGAAGTAGTTGCTTCTAACAATGATTTTTTTATTTTAACCAGATTCTGAGTTTAGGCAAAGTAAACAATTCACTTCCAATAGTTGAACATCAACAGAAGTCTGAAGTAGATTGTTCTCTCAGGACATGCAAGGTTTCAAGCAGTTGAGCTGGAATCAAATATTTACTGTCCCCAAAAAGTGTTACACTACTTGATTTCTTAAAATCATCCCCCTACTTTCCTTAAACTAAAGGTTCATCTCGAACAGCAGTTCTCATACTGTGGGTCAGGAGCCCAAAGCAGATCGCAACCCTGTTTTAATAGGGTCACCAGGGCTGGTGTTAGACTTGCTGGGGCTGAAGCTGAAGCCAAAGCCAGAGCCTGAGCCCCGCTTTCTGGGACCAAAGCCCAAGGGCTTCAGCCCTGGGTGGCAGAGCTCAGATTAAGGCCCACTGCCCAAGGCAGTGGGGCTTGGTCTTCATCTTTGACCCCCCACCTGGGGCTCAGGCTTCAGTCCCCATTCCTGGGATCATGAAGTAATTTTTGTTGTCAGAAGGGGGTCATGGTGCAATGAAGTTTGAGAACCCCTGGTCTGGAGTTGTTTAAAGAGGACTTGCAACTGGAAAACTGAGGTAAGATTTTACAGACAGTTTATTTTTGGTTTGTTACAGCTCGTTTGATGCTAAATGGTAAAGCCCTTCCGGTGTCTACTTACACTATTTCAGCACATGAGGAATTAGAATCATTCCCACCCCCCAAATTTTTCATCCTTCAAATTTTAGGGCCAGAGCACATTTACCAAGTATTTTACTTTTAGTAAGTTATTTTCTTAACTCACCATGGGATGCATGCCTTCTTAAGAAAAAAGAAGTAGCCAAATCCAAGCAAGTTTACAATAAATATCAGGATTTGGTCATAGTTAGTAGGCAATGGGGTTTGGGGGAGTTCAGAAGAAAAGCTATTAGGGGATCCTCCCAATGTGGTGCTGGAAGGGAACAAAGCATGACGACAGCTTAGGAGACTACTGCATAGATATGTATGAGCATGTATTCCATTTCCCCTCATTAGATGTATAAAGATATCACTTAAATGGGGATATTGATCATGCCCACAATAATGGTATGTCTTACAGAAGTGAGTGCAATATTTGTGTTTTATACAAGGGTACTGTACCAATCCGAAGCAAGCAAACAGTTTTCCCTGGAGAAAGCGTTGACAGAGCCAGCTTTGCTGTTCCATACCCCGTTAATAAAAGGGACGCTGTACACTAGTCCTTTAACTTACTCTCAAGCAAAATCAAAAAGATCTTTTAAATAAGTTTCTCTGCTCAAGTGTTATGTAAAGAATTGTGCGCTTTGGGAGCAACCTCCAGACTACTCAACATCTCTTATAAGCTAGGTTATTTCCCCCCATTCCCTTTTCTTGCTCCATTCTGTAGCATTACCAGGCTGAAGATTTCTGCTTTGCCAGAAGATGGGAAAATGGGTAACCGGGGATGGACCACTTCATGATTACCTGTTCTGACTGCCCAGTGCCAGGTGCTTCAGAGGAAATGAACAGAAGACAGAATACTGGGCTAGATGGACCTTTCGTCTGACCCAGTATGACCATTCTTATGGTTTAGCTTCATTTAGAAATCAACAATCTCCCTAAATACAAAGTGAGCTTACACATTGCAGAGGTACTTTGTGGTATAGTGGGTTAGTAACTGGCTGCACGTATCAAGATTCTATACAGTAGAAGACTAATTTGAAAGACATATTGAGGTGGTACTTCTAAGTTGACAGTTCTGCCTGCTTTAGAAGACAATTCTGTCCACACTTGGTTTATTTGCTATTGTTACAACTAGATTTTCATTTTTAGGGGTATGAATGTCAAAAATTAAAGTTCCTCTAGTACATATTTCAGAGGCCATGCAAGTGTGGCTCTCAGAAGTGTTACATTCTAGTGCTTTGAAGAAAGCAGTTATGATCCAAGATCAGACCATAAAGAAATAAACTTACCTGAACATACTGAGTTACTGGACTCATCATAGCTGGAGGAGGCATGTATGTTTCTGCGTTTTGATTACTCCACACGCTATGAAACTGTGGCACAGGAGGATTAAAACCCAGATGTCTGGGTTGCACATGGTAAGCACCTAGTTTAGAGACAAAGGAAAGATGATCCAAAACATTTTTTTGTAATTTTATCAGTAGTTTAGGCCTAAAAAAAAATCAAGGTTTGTAGGAGTTCAGATATGTATGTTTCCATTAATAATTAATTATTATTATTTTAAATTAAAAAGTAGCGCAGGATAATAGATCAGTTCAGCAGTGTTTGCAGTTTACATGCTGGGGCATTATGATAGTACAAAATTTATCACAGTTGGCTTTCTTTGTCAAAACCGAGTAAAAAAAGTTAACAGTCAATACTGAGATAATTACTTAGATTTTACTTTAGTTGTAACACTTTTCATACTAATAATACAAGATTGTAAATATCACAGATAAACAAATGACTTTAATATCTTACATGTTCCTCCTTATGAAAGGATGCTGCTTTACAAGTTAAGGTTCCAGTCTAGATCTACTTACATAAATTCTGTTGTTTTCTGATTGCTGGGCCCAGTTTCAGTTTTTTACCATGGAAGTTTATTTGTGACTGGGGGAGGAAAAAAAAAACAACAAACCAACAAAAATCACTCACCACTTACTATACTTTCAGATTCAACGACAGGTCAATAACTATTTAAGTCAATCTACGTGCTGCTGTAAATGTAGATGTACCTTTAGAGTACAGAGACTGCATGCACAGCTAGCATGGATATAAATGGTAGTGTGGACAGTGAGGCACCACCTAGACGAGTAGAGTGCCCTACACACCCGAAAGCCCAGGGTGTTTAACCTGCTTTGCGCTCTACATGCTCAAGCATACTGCTAGAGCCTTTTTTCCACAGCTGTCATACTACAATTCTGTTGTACTCTTGGTCTTTTCTATCAGTTAATAGTGCAATTTTTACATAACTTGGTCAGTGCATCTTGCCCTTAACTACCCAAGTGTGCTTTGAATGGCAGCTAGGAGTGGAAGGAATGGACTTTGAATGGACACCTCCAAGCAATAAAACTAAATGTTTTAGTCTTATTTCTGGCGAAATACGTTGCGTAAAAAAAGCCTACTTCAACAGCACGGGGCATTTTAGAAAGATTGTTTTGAACAGTCTTAATCTTTGCCTCTTCCTAATCACTTAATCTATTCCAGATGCTCATATAACCTTTAGACAACTCAATTTCCTTGTTATTACCTCCATAAACCAACCACCACACTGCATTCTTCATTACAGAATACAGATATGAATATGAGCATCCTCAAATAGCCAAGTAACTTACTTCCACTATTTTCTGAACATCCACATTGTCCAAAAAGGATACAAATCCATATCTGCAAAGGAAAAAAGTTCAGTGTGACTACTGCACAACCTACAAGCCTGTTTTGAACAAGACTCAATAGCATAAATTGGGTTACTGTATGCCAAAAGATAGTCAAGCCCAAGTAAGTATCATTCCACTGGATTCTGTGAACCAAAAACTGATGCAAAGGTGTATATATTACAAGGTGCCAACTAGCATCCAGGTAGTGATTTGATTCTCATTTCAGACTGGGTGCGACTGGTGCAATTCACTTCACCTCTGTCTTGGTTTCCACAATTTGGGAAACTGGGATAGTATTTGGTCCCATCACAGAGTTGATGCGAGACTTAGAGCAACAAGATTTTATTACATTAAGCATGGACAAAACAGTAATTTTCAAATCAAAATTAGTCTTCTGTTTAGCACATTACCAATAACCAAGACTTCCAGCTACCCAGAGTGGATCACAACTTGCAGGGGGAAGGCTGGGGCACCAGGTATAGAGGAGTGACAGGAGAGTTCTTTCCAGCTCCAAAAGCTCACACCTAGAAAGTGTATCCATGATTCTTATCTTTTTAGCCCAGCTGCTTACATTACTGTTCACCCAGAAGAATTTCATCCCATCAAAAGCTGGCTGCATTTGGCAGCCAAGGCAAGTTTTAAGTTTTGCTTCCACCAATTATATGCCCCCTGAAAAAACAAGATTTATTAAGTCAGCTAAAGCATACCATATTATTCTTTACAAAATCAGCTATACTTAAACTGAGTCTATATGAGCCAACTGGTTAGTTGTAATTCACCACTTCTGGAAGTAGTGATGCATACAGGGCTCAAGCATTTTAATAGCATGTTGTAGGGTGGGTTAGTCCAACTCTCCATGTGTTGCTGCTTCCTCTGGTGATTTATAGTTACCAACTTCACTAGGTTAGAAAAGGCTTTAATGATCCAAGACAAATCATTCATGTTCTACTTACCCTTTGGAAACACCAGTTCTATCAGTGATTATCTTCACTTCTTTCACTGTACCATATCGGGCAAAGAAGCTTCTAATTTCTGTTTCATCCATCTAAAGGAACAGAATTTGTTTAGCTTAAAAAAAAAAATCACTGGCCACCACAAGAAAGCCTTGAGCACAAGTTTGCAAAAAGGAGTTAACTGTTTGAAGTGGATTTACAGAAGCAGGAGCCACTTTCAAACCCACCCACTGTTACTGCACAATTCAGTGCTGCTCACCTAGCTAAGGGATAAAACTGGAACTGAACTCAGATCTCACATAGCAGTGCAATACCATAAAACTGGTAGATGCCATGGGATCAGGTAATTCCTGCAAAAAGTAAAAGTCTGTTTTCTGCTCTGCACTCCCAAAAAGAACAGTCCAATCACTATATATATACAGAATATATGTGAAAGACAAGACATTTAAATACCCTTATATCAATTCCACCAACGAAGACTGTGTTCGGCATGATTTTTCCTTCTGGTAAAACATATCCTTGACTGGTTGTTGACGACAACTGGGTGTTCTCCTCCCTGGAGATGCTTGCACATTGGGACTCTGGATTTGCTGCAGACTGCAAATTCGATAAATTTATATACTACATTTTAGGATACTAAAACTTCAAAATGTTCCCATGCATAAAATACTTTCCATTTCCAGTTTACCCTATTTACAACAGAAATACCACAAATAATTTTCCAAAAACATATGTTCTGAATTAATTCCACTTCATGGACTGGTTTTTCAGTATTTACTCTTTTTACCTAGCACTAAGCTGCATTTAGAATAATTAAATATGTATAGTTAAAGCTGCTTTTCCTCAAAGCTCCATGGGGTCACTTTAAACCTATACGACTAATTCTACAATGAAACTTTTGAAAAATGCACTTCTATATCTATCAATTGGGATTTAAGACAGAGTTAGTAGACATAGAAGACTGCCAGATCTGCTTGCAGAGTTCCAGAATTCCACATTATCCAATCCCCCCCCCCCCAAATCCTTAAACAAGTAATTAAATGCGGCACTCATATGAGCAATCCCAGAACAAAACCCATGGAAGAAATTTATCTTTAAAAAAACCGTTATAGCCACTACAACTAGCTCTTAATATGATCAAATTATTGTGATCCCTTTGAAGGAGAGATTTTGTACTCTGTCGCAATTTAAAGTTATATCAAATCAGAGGTCTATCAAGATCTGCAACTTTGTCTTAAACAGTCTGAATAGTTTGAGATTAAGTGACTTTTACAAATCATTTACATTTGTAATAGGGTATACACACAGGCCACCATGTCCCCCCCCCCCCGATTAAACAGAAAGAAACATTCAAAAGAACAATCTTACGTCAAGCACTCAGAAGTTAAATAGTAGAATTAAGGCTGCCTAGGCAGCCTTAATTGCATGCATTTATGTTTATACATTATGATACAGTCTTTAATTACATGATCATATACTATTTTTTCCACAGGACCCCAGTTTCACTTAGCACACAGAATGGATGGTACTCAGTGAATGAGCAGCTATCCAGTATTTTGTTCAAAGAGCATATAGCCATGAGTGGCCCCTTGTTTTTACTGCACACCATTCAAACCACACGCTCTGAAGAATGAATTATTAGTTTCCTCATGGGCTTTTCTATGGCACGCAACACTGTCGTATCAGAGAGCTTCACAAATGTGAATCTAATTTATATTCACAACACCCACATGAGGTGAGATGGTATTATAAGAGCTGCACAAAGATTTTCAACAAATAGCAAATTCATCAAAAATGCATTTTAGAATACTAAAACTATTTGCCAATTTAACTCCAATTTTTTGAATAGTTTCAACTAAAAAAAAACCTGATTTTCTCCTAAAGAAGTGTTGATTCAACTCAATATTTTTGTTAGTTTTAAACCAAAACTAATGGATTATTTACGTTCTCCCGCTACACTAAATTATTTAGTCAGATCTAATTATCCTCATTTTAGCCACAGAGAAAATGGAATCACAATGAAGGTCAAAAGCATCCACTAAGTTTGGGTGCCTAGGGCCTGATTTTTCAAATAAAATTGAATACATAGCACCATATGTTCAAAGCACAGCCACCACGGACTTCAGCTACAGTTTAGTGACCAGCACTTTTGCAAATTAGACCCCACAGGTGCAAGCTGAGCACACAAAAAAATTTGCGTGTAGTTAGTGACCAAATTTTTAACATGTGGTTTAAGTAACTTGCCTAGCATGACAAAGAACACCCATGTGGCAAAGGCAGGGTTAGAATCGTTGCCCAAGGTAGCTTTCAATTGCCTGAACTATGAGACCATCTTTTTCCTTCATCCAATCCCCTGCTTCATTTACTACATAGTTTTAGCCCACTGACCTTCACTCCCATCATTTCTTGTTCCCTGCAGCTTGTGGTCTGGGTTCACTGGCCTGCCTCTTCCTTCAATCGATGGGGAGGGTCTTTAGTTTTGGGCATGGTTAGGTCTACCATCTCCCAGAACCACAGGAACACAGTTTTGGCCCTTTGACCTTCACGCCCTTCCCTGTTTTTTCACTTGTTATCCCCATTACTCACATGCAGCCTAGGTCCAATGGCTCATCTCCCTCAGCTGAGAGGGCAGGTCTTTAGCTTTGGGCAGGCCTAGACCAGACTGTCTCACTATCCACAAGCAGTGCACACACACTATTTCAGCTCTGTGACCTTCACTCCTTCCCCCCCCACCCCTTTTTGTCCCCTCAGAGGAGGAAATGGGCCTTTAGTTTTGGGCAAGTCATCCCAGTATCTGCAGTAGGTACATGCACCCTCAATATCTACAACAAATGAGGGAGGGGGTCCTACTGCCTTCTTCCATTCACAATCCCGATTCATTCTCAGAGCAGGTCCAGCCTGCGCACTGAATGAGGGAGGAGTGCAGGGGTGGGGTGAGGGGAGGAGCAGTAAATGATCATGTAATCAAGGACAGTCACAATACAGACACACAAGGCACACAAATTAAGTTTGTACAGCCAATCTTAATTCTGGCATTTCCTAACTTTTGAGTGTTTCACTTTTCAAACTTAATATTCTTTTAGTGCAGTTGTGTGCAAGTGATTTCCTGGGTTGTTCTTTATTAAAAGAGAACATAAAGCTAACTGAAAAGCAGAAATTCCATCAGGTGGCTCTTACTCCCACAGGAGTCATCTACAGGACTGGAACCTTTAGATCCAGACAGATCTCTGCCACTTGAGATACTGGAGAAACTGGTAACTGTAGAGGATGTCATTCTCAATGTGGACCAACGCTAGAGGGGGACTTGACACACACTTTGCCAATGGGTTTCAGACATTTGTCAAAAGCAGACCACAGACGTGAGTCTTAGGTTCCACTCCAGGTTCTGGAGGGAAGCAGTCTCTTGCTGCTTTAGATCCTGCTTCCCCCTTTACCCCCAACCCAGTGCTCTCTGCTTCTTCACCCCAACCTCCCTGCCTAGTTAGATCCAGGCTCCACCCCTCAGACTCTGCCATTTGAGTTCCAAATCTTCATCCATCTCTGGCTCCTCACCTCAGTCAACAAGAGTCAAGGAAGAAAGCAGTATCCTCAACACTGAATCCTTAATGATGCAATGACCAGTCACTTGCTGGGCAAATATCTTTAATTATTCCTATAAGCCTCACCCCCCGCCCCCCAAAGGGGTAAATTTAAGATCTGAGAGAGCAGCAGCACAACTTCCAGGCCCTCAAAAAGGAATAAGTCTTGACTGGTTGAGCCTTTTGTACAAAACAGAATATTTGTTAGAAATAGGTAGAAACACAGCAAGAATTAGTGCGAGAACCAAGTTGTAGAGTGTCATCTGGAAAAAAGTCAGTGTATCTGTCTAATGGTCCCATGAATGCGGTCTCTTAAACATTTTCAATAAAAGTAAGCATTTGTAGATTGAGAGGACATTTGTCCCATGGCATTTTTACTCAGATTTTTGCATCCCAAGAAACAAATATTGCTATATCAAGAAAACTGATTAGAATGCAATCTTTGTGCATGAACTAAGACAACTTTTATAGAATGTTATATACATAAGACTGCTACAGCAAGACTAGCTATTTCACTGGATATACCTATAGGATCTCAAAGGATCCTCATCTTTTTGTGCCTGGCTATTAACTAGCTCAAGTTTCTCGAAGCAAACTCACGGAATGGTAGTCAAATTTAGTGGAAATCAGCGATCGGGTTTTGTTAGTTTTTCTACTCTACTTGCAAAGCTCCCCCAAACCCTTTTAGGCTACAGCAATCCTTTAAACATCCAGATACAACTACTAAATGCAATTACTTTTGCATTCTTTAAAAGGATAACTTTTCATATTTGGGATACGTAGCAGACATGAGGTAGTTGTATGGAAACTCATCATCAGTTTAGATATATTTCTAGTATAGTTTGAGCCAGGGTAGCTACCAAATGCAAAAGTAGAAACCAGCAACCCCAGCTTGTTTCCTGCAGGTATCCCTGCCATTAATTTCATATGCACAGGAATGAAGTGCTACTGTATATGATGAAGTATTTCTCCTCAGTGGTATTACACACAAAGGACTGGGCACTCCTCTTTCATCTCTTTTCATAAGAGAAACTTCCTTGATTCTTCAAGGTACACATCTATCTGATTTACAGACAAGGGTGCTGGTGTAGGTAGATCTTCCTTCTCCCCCCCCTCCCCCACCCTTTTATTCTTCTGTGTTTTTCTTTCAAGCCATTTGTCCCTCCATAACAGCCTTCTGCTATAATTGGAGAGAGGGGATAGACATCCCTTATGGTTCTCCTGCTGTGATTTATGTCCCACCTCAAACTACACAGCTACAGAAACAGGACTGAAATGAGACTACAAAAAAAATACTTTTCTGGATTGTCAAAAGGAGTTTTCAACTGAGGGGGAAAAAGACAGTAGGGAAAGAAAAGTATGCCAAGCATCTATGGGAAAAGCAGCAAAAAGGTAAATGAAGCCTCAGTGATGTAGTAAATAATATGTTACGTTACTTCCTTTATTTTGTTCCATTTCTCTGGAAGATGAGCTCCAAACATTTGAAGGAACAGGATCAAAGTAATACTCAATTAATGTAGCACCGAAGTTATATCAGAGATCTTCAACAGGATCCAGAGTGTGAAGGAAAACACCAGCCTGCCATGACAACTCTCTCCTATATAAAAGGTATCACAAGGTTCTGTTCTGTCAATCTTCCTGATGCCTGTGTAGACAATACATCTGGGGCAATACCGAGATTTAGACTGTATTGCCATCGGGATACAGAAGATAACACCTAGTTGTCAGTGGACTTGGTTTTTTACTGGATCTGGGTGACTCAAAATCTGTTTAAGCCAGCCTCTAACCAAATCAGGACTCAAACCAGAAGATGCCAGTGGCTGAGAAGAAAAACAGTATAATTATTTCCAGTTATTGGTCCCCTCTCAGATGGTGTTTGCCCACTTTCTGCTAGCAAGTACACAATTGGGGGGGGGGGTGGTCTTGTTGTCTCTTGACTGTGTTTTGAAGATAAGGAAGCAGCTGAAACCAAATAAAATACCTGAGCTGCTAATCTGAAGTGGCAGGGAGTGATCAGAGAAGAGGCCTTTACTCTAAAAGAGAATCTCCATGCTGGGTCTGAAAAAGTAAGTTTGACTTTCTAGGCATACAAGATCTATACCTGAATACATGCTTGACAGCGGGGGATACTATCAAGGGAATGAAGCTATCATTGCAGCTGCCAAGAGGAACCTTCTCTTCCTCTTTCCTACCAAGCTTCAGAGCCTCCTCACTGTTGCAAACGAGTCTGTTACACTGTTCTTCCACAGCCTTTTGAGTGTGTCCAGTATCTGCCACAGCTCCTGGCTTTGTAAGCACAGTGAAAATGACAACTGCCATTTTTGCTAGTTCCTACAAGATTCTGAACCGCAACACTTAAAGTACCCAGAGTCTACTAAATCCCACATTGTTACTGCTGCCTGACAATACCATGAGCAGCAGCAGAGGCACTGGAGCCATTTTTCTTTGATCTCAGGAAGGCCTACACTACATCACTTTACATTCAGAAGGTTAACTTGAACCATAAGGCTAAAAAATGTAATCCATTTAGTTCAAGGTAACTTTACAAAGTGTAATTTGACTTAGAACAGATGTTTACATCTTTCCTTGCTTTTTTACTTTCATTGTTCTTCTGTGAAGTCTGTTTTACTGTATTCAGAAAAAATACAGAAAACTACAATAGCCATTATACATGAATTCAATGGAGATTGGGGTACTTCTCATGTGGCTGGAGGCATTTTTAGCCGCTTGCCTCTCAATGAATCAGTTGTCTACTAACAGCCTATTACATACATCTTCCAGTGACTTATATTGCTATACTTTAGACACTTTTCCACTTGTTTAGACAAACTAGTTTGGAGCCACTGACAGGTTTTTGATTTGTCAACTGGATCTTGAAGGAGAGAGAAATTAAACAAGTTTCATTGCTAACAATTTCTTAAATCCAGCTACAAAATGACCTGCCAGGGAAGATAAAGTTACATTTTGTGCCCTTTTTGCTTCTGATGCAAAAAAGGCAACCTTAGTTTATTTCAGGAAGTTTAAGCTTTGTGTCAGGAGCATGTTCCTATGACTTTTCCTGGTTTTGCTGGAAGACTCAAGTGTGAATTTTGAGTTTCTTGCACCTTAAGGTTCAGAGTTCTGGATCTAGACATATCCTCTCTCCCAGATGTTTATCAGGCACTGGGATTAAAGAGGTTAATGGCACAGACTTAAACAATCCAATTAAAAATCTTTTAACTTCCTAACTGCTCAGCTGTTACTCCTGTAATTGTCCTAGTTCTCCAATTATCCATGAGTTCCTGAATAGACCAAATAAATTTTTTAGTGTTGAGACAAGTTTAAGAAAAGTCTTCTTACAAAATAAAGCAGCAAAGAATGGGTACATGCCTTTTCCCCCCCTTGGTATGTCACCTTTCAAGGTCTAATGTCATAGTGCATTTCAGCCATATTCCAGTTCAAATTGTCCAAGATGGGCAATCTTTCCTCCTGACAATTGGCCTAAACTGTTCGCTGTCCCCATCCCAAACGGGAATCTATTGAAATGCAAGCATGTAAACTGTTGGCCCTTATTCCAGCCACTATGATTTAGATAACAAGGCATTAGCAAAAGGGTTTTGCCTTAAGTGCTAGATGAGGAAAAAGCAAGAAGTTACCATTTTAAGCTCCCACAAGGCAAAGATTCTACAGTCTTTTACCATATATGCTGGCTGATCCTCAAGAGTCCTGTGTGTTCCATAGCCACTGAATTTACATCTTGCTGGAGAATTACACTCTAAAATGAGAGCTGAAGTTCAAGTCTTTCTTACTCTTGTAGTTAGAAATAAAACCTCAAGACAGTTAACTGACTATACTCATATTACTGCTTTAGTTAACAGAGCTATTGTTGCAGGCTGTCTAAGTGTAGTGGGGTAACCTGCCTCATTCATCTCAACCTGGGGCCTCTGAAATCAGATTCCAAAATGCCAAGGAATTCAACATTTATGTCACACCATTTGCTATTATGTCAGATGCATGGCTGCAGTAAGTTTTCTTCTTGCAACTGTCTCTTATTCTCCAGATTTCATGACAATGGGAAGTTAAACAGATTACAGTGTATGCTCTCTCTGTACTGTCAAGAGTCAGGTAGTAGGAAGTTGGGGAACTAGAACAGGAATCTAACTTGCAGCCAGGAAGCCAAGCAAACCAAGAGTGTAAGATGTCAAGCTGAGCTTCCTACAGAGCATGATCACAGTTAGGAGTAGCCAGCTTCAGCAGATGACTGCAAGCTCCACCCTTCTCTATTATACAGGGGAATAGGAAGAGGTTTTGATCCAGGCTGGCTGGCCAACATCACAGGGACCAAAAGTTAGGGAGTGCAGCTAGGTTGCCTAGAAAAGTTTGGGTGGGGGGGGGGGCAGGGGAAATCTTCAAAACAAAAAAAGAGCAATAGTTGAAAGTACTAACTGACATAAAATCGATGAGCCTCAGATGTGTATACAGAAAGATGGCAGATGGGAATGTAGGACATTTCATGACAATCATAAATTAGAGTTGCCAAAGAATTTAGGTATTGTTGCTGCAGCACTAGGTCCTATTCTGCCTCTGCATAGGCAGGGCCTCTGTTATACCCTACAATATTTATAATAAAGCAGAGTTGATATTTATGAAAAGCAATGCAGAAGAAAGAACAAACCTCAACAAACTTAACCAACAGTTCTGTTGGATCCTCACTAGAGCTTCAATTAGCCCACCCCAGAGCAATATGCCTGTGCCTTTTTTCTCTCCTACACAGGAAGTTTGTCCTACCTTTCTCCACCCCTTCCACACCCTGCTCAGAATATAAAGAGATGTAATGTCTACTCACACTCCTGGTATTGCACCCACATGTGCAGCACTTCTACATACAGGAGTTGAAGTGATCATGACAGCATATTACCTGAAAGGGAAAAGGAACGTGGCTCCCTATAACAGTGATAGTATAGTTTACACATCAAGCAGCAGATGGAGCTATTAGCCACGCACTGTACATGCTTTTTGCAAACTAGCAGATACCCAAGTCCTGAAAAAGTTGACTAGGATCTTACTCCTAGCTGTAGCTCTGTTTTCTGTACGTCAGTTGTTCTCAAAATGTGGGGGCATGTCCCCTAGGAGGAATGGAGGAACATTCCGATGGGGCACACGGCACAGAGGGAATCACCATGTTTCCAGCCCCACACTGCTCCCAGACCAGCTGCACCTCCAACCCTGTCATCCCCCAGTCCTGCTCCACCTCCAGACCCAGCTCCACCCTCACTCCTCCTCTGCTCCCAGAGCAGCTCCACCCTCACTCCTCCTCTGCTCCCAGAGCAGCTCCACCCTCACTCCTCCTCTGCCTGTAGGCTCAGCTCTTCCCCTCATCCCCAGTTCCACTCCCACCTCTGCCTTCAACCCAAGCTCTGCTGCTGAGGAAGCCTCGGCTATGCAAAAAAGAAAAGGAGGACTTGTGGCACCTTAGAGACTAACCAATTTATTTGAGCACAAGCTTTCATGAGCTACTAAACTTGCCACGGCATGCCTCCGATGAAGTGAGCTGTAGCTCACGAAAGCTTATGCTCAAATAAATTGGTTCGTCTCTAAGGTGCCACAAGTCCTCCTTTTCTTTTTGCGAATACAGACTAACACGGCTGTTACTCTGAAACTTGGCTGTGCAGTAATTGAAGGGAGGGCACAGACAGATTCCATCATTGATAAAGGGAGTGGAGCACGACTGGAAAAGTTTGAGCACCACTGATGCAGACCAATACAATTATTTATAATTAATTCAACCTCTATTTTTACCTATTCTTATAAAGAGGCTGGAAGCATGCAAACATTCTCTAGCAAATAGCTTTGGAACAAACACCCAAGGTGAAAAAGGCCGCTGTTCCAGTGTTAACTGCTTTGCTTTTCAATTTAATTTAACTGATAAATTGAGTCTGGTAACACAAGATCTCTTACATGAGGGGAATGGGGAGAAAGTGTACCTTAGATCAGTGGTGCCCAAACATTTCCTGTCATACCACACGCACCCCTTATCAGTAATGGAATCTGCCCATGGCCCCGCTCCATTATTGCGGTTGGCTCAGCACAGGAGCTTGGGCTGAAGACAAAGCTGGCCTGTGAGTGGAGCAGAACTGCAGTTGGGGCCACAGCTGAGCTACGGCTGGGGCCAGAGCTGCAGGAAGCATAGTGGGGGGTGCTCCCTCTCCATCCTCCACTGGAGGCTGGCCCTTGCTCCACCACACCCCCACCCCTTGGGGACCACTGGCTTAGATTTGTAAAACTAATACTTAACAGAACACGTACAGACTGAAAGTTGTTATACAATCAAGTCGCTAATATGACAGGAAGTGGCTTTTGGATTGTGTGTGTTTAGGACCTCATTATAATAGCTATGAAATATAGCAGTGTCATGCGCTGCTATAAATGGAAGAATGTGAATATGAAAAGCAAGTCACTAAAAAAAATTTGCTATTTCACAAAAAATTTAAATATTAATAAACAACCAGCTTTGAGAATACAAAAGGTCAACTGAATTAGTGTCACCATTTGAAATATTTTAAAGCCAATTTATAAGATCTATCCATGCACACCTGCAGGAAAGGCAGTTTTTATATATTTGTACAGAGCACAGCACATGCCGAGAGCTACAATACAACTGCTACCTTTCAACTGACATTCTTGATTTCTAGTATCTTCAAATTGTTTTACCAGTTTAGTCTTATTGTTTGCATCACATCAAGCTTAATGCAGAACACGCCCACACCCACCCCCCAAACAGACAATAGTATAATTTACTGAAAGATGTGCAAAGAGCATCAAGTATTTTCTTGAAAAAAATTCTCCATATTCTTATCTAGTAAATAGTTAACTGTATGTGGGAGCCAAATATGTTGAGTACACCCTGAAAGTAAGAGAACTCACATGAAGTGAGCTAATTACTCTCAAAAGGAAGAAGGTACACTTTGACTTTTAAAAGTTTGACAGAAAAAAAATGCATGCTTTAGTTACTAGTACACCTCTACCCCGATATAACGCTGTCCTCAGGAGCCAAAAAAAAAAAATCTTACTGCGTTATAGGTGAAACCGCGTTATATCAAACTTGCTTTGATCCACCGGAACGTGCAGTCCCACCCCCCCCAGAGTGCTGCTTTCCCACATTATATCTGAATTTGTGTTATATCGGGTCACGTTATGTTGGGGTAGAGGTGTACTTTCAACATGCACATCTGAGAACTGCAGTTGTTGGGTGTTGTTGGTTTTTTTCTTTTTTAAGAGCAGTTAGTAGCAAGCTCATGATATGAAATTGCTTTTGAAAAAATTCAAACCAACTTTAGTTCAGCTGAAATATGTAACCGTCTAATGTACATAAATTAGAATTGCTTTGTTATGTATAACCTGGGCAAGTCTCCATAGAAGCCAGTGGAAGTTAACATTTCCAGGCAGTGCCTGCACCTACTACTGCTAGTAGAGAACCTGCCATGAGGCCAAAGAAAGCATGGGTTTCAAACAGTCTGCAAGATCTGACCTCATATGGGGCACTACACCTTACAGCCCACGAGAGAGGCAGGAGGGAAGAGGAGGTTTGACGCCTCTCCTGAAAAGGCTTCCTACAGACAGGCTGATCTGAGCCATCAGTAACCTCGCGCTGAAGCCTCCACCCCAAGGGGCATCAGAGCAGGGAAACGTCGCCACAGACTGGCTAAACCCAGCCCCACAAGGCGAGGCGAGGCACAAGGGGAAGAAGCCCAACTCCCCCAAGCTTGGGGGCTGCTGCTCCGTCCGGCAGTACCCCGAGGGAACGGGCCGGGGCTCCACCGGAGTCACACTCTAGTCTGCCCTGAGGGTGGAAATGCCCGGGACCGGCCCCACCCCAGCAGGAGACCGACCGGGACAGAACCCGCCCCGTGTGAGTCCCCGGCGGCGGCGGCGGCGAGCTGCAGGCGCCATGTGGCGCAGTAAGCGTGCGCGGCGCGGGTCCGGGGAGGGGGGAGCGAGCGGAACAGGCCAGGCGTCGCAAGCCAGGCTGCAACAAAATGGCGGCGGTTGCGGGGCATGGCCCAGTCTTCTCGCCGCCCTCGACCGCCTGAAGACCAGTCTCAGCGGCCGCGGCTTCCTCCCGCCTGCCCTTAGCAGAGCCGGCCCATTGCACCCCGCGGCGACCGCTTGCCCTCCAGCCCCGCCTCTTCCACCCCACATGGACCTCAGTCCCGTCCCCCCCCCAGCCTCCGTCCCATTGAGCCCTAGGCCGTGGTGAGCCCTTCCCCATAGGCAGGCCAGCTAGCCCTGCACCCCGTTCCCAGCGACCCTAACCCACGACTGGGCAGCGGCTTTGGACCCCTGCCTCACCGCTCCAGCCACATCCGCCCCCCGCGATCCACGGCTTCGTCCCCCCGGGGACCTAGAGCACGGCCTTTCTGCCCCCAAACCACATCGCTAACCCCCCCCGAGCACGTGCCCCGCCGCCAGCCTCACTCACCATCGTTCCCCACGCGCGGGACAGTGCCCGTTCCCCGCTAAAAACAGAGGGGGAAGCTAAACACTAACCCCACCAACTCCCTCCCTCCCGCCTACCCCCCTAAAAACAGCCGCTCCTCCCGCTGGGCCAGCCGCCTCTCTAAATACTCAGTGAGGGGAAGGGGGCGGGGAGAGGCCACACCCAGCGGGGTACTGCTGGTCACTAGACAGAGGGAGGGAGGGAGGCCGTCTTTGCTCGAAGACTGGCTTCTTCTAGGTGTTCCCACCCTGCCTTTAATGTGGTACAGGATTGGGGTGGATTTTGCTCTAACCCCTCTGGAGTCGGGAAAGGTATTTTACTGTGTGTCCTGTAGCTTCCCCCTGCCCGCCAGTGAAAAGGGTAACATTTTGCAGTGTAGCATGATCTCTTTTAATCAAATGGGAGGACTTTGCTCAGGATGTGTTAATTTTAATGAGGCACCCATTCTTTGAGAATCTTACTTCATTTAATCGGTCCTCACTTAAGACATGGCCCTGGAGAAGAGGTTTCAGTTTGATTTCCTCATTTTAACAATCACCTTCAAACTGAAGGGTTTTGTAATATAGATTATTTCCATAAGAGAATTCTTATTGCCTTACTACATGTACTTCTGAGGATGTTTGTGCCTCTTGGGACTTTCATCCTTTCTTTTGAGGCTTCTCTACACACCCTGTGTCTAAGCATCTGTTTAATGTGAGGCACTTGTTCCAATCAAAGCCAATGGGAGTTCTTTTATTGACTTCAGTGACACCTGGATGGGGACCAATGTTTGGTATCTGTGCTAGTCTCTAAGGGTATGTCTACACTGGCTTGGACTAAGGGGATGTTTAATTGAGGTGTAGATGTCTGGGCGCAGACTCAAACTCTGGGACCCTCCCACCACAGCGGGTCCTAGAGCCATGTGCCAACCAAGTCCAAATGCAAATAAACGGCCCCTTAAACCTGAGCCCCATGAGCCCAAATCAGCTAGCATAGGCCAGCCAAAAGTTTTTAATTGGACAGTGTAGACATCCACACTGCCAAGAAAAACCTGCTGCACCGAATCTCACAGCCTGGGTCAACTGATTCACTCGCACAGGGCTCAGGCTGCAGGGCTAAAAATACCAGTGCAGACATTCATGTCCATACCGCCCTTCTTCTGTCAGTGGTACGCATCCTCACCAGGAGCACTTCCAGTAACATAAGGGGGGCGGGGGGACTGAGAGCCAGGGCTCACAGCTGCCTGCCAGGAGCTGGGCTGCATCCTCCCTTCGGCTCCTCTCGCCACCGGGAATGGGATAGCCACACTGGGCTTCTTGGCTCCCTGCTGGGAGCTGGGCTGCCCTTCCCCCCTCCCCACCACTCCCCGGGCTTTTAAGCCCCCCCCCCCCCCCCGGAGCATGGCAGCTGACCAGGCTCCAAGTGTAGAGCTCCCCGCCGGGCACACTTGTGCTCTCAGTGTGGAGCAGGGAGCTGAGACCCTTGCAGGGGTTGCGGGGGAAGGGCAGCCAGGCTCCTGGCAGGGAGATCTGTACCTGGAATCTGTGCTGCTGCCGTGCTCCCAGTGGAGAGTCAAGAAGCCCAGTGCAGCTGCCTTATTCGCAGCAGGGAGCCAAGAAGTGTGGTGCGGCTGCCCTGTTCCCAGTGGGAACTGGAGAGCCCAGGGACAGCAGCTGGGCTCCCAGCGGGGAGCTGAGAGCCTGGGCAGCAGCCTGGGTCAGAGCAGAGAGCCAAGAGCCTGGGCAGCAGCCCACTGGTAGCAGGGAGCCAGGACTCTGGGAGCTGGCTTTCTAAGCTGCCTTACGTTGACCTAATGCTGTAGTGTAGACCAGGCCTCAGTCAAACACCTTTTATCAAAGGAAAGAAGTAAAAGGCTTTGGTACTTATGACCAGGCAGCGGCCAACGGTTTAAGGACCTACTTCTACAAAGAGATCCATGACGGCACAAAGGTCTGTGCATGAGGATCTTTTTGAAGGATCAGATCCTAATGTTCCCGTCAGACTGTGTGCAGAGACTGCTTGGTAGCTTTGAATCCTGTTTGTTCCCAACTAATCAACTTTCCAATGGTTCTCATTACTAATTTATTTGCAAGGATTTTTAAATCTATATTTGACATTGGATAAAAGGATGTATGTAGTGGATAAAAGGTTTACTCTATGTTTTAAACCTACCGGTATAAATTTGTCTCAATTTAGGGACAATTTTCAGAGTTTCAACAAAACCCTTCTTAATAATGAGGATTTTTTCCCCTAAAAATTTATATAAGTGAAAACCCATCAAGATCTGGATATTTTCTGATCTTTATTTCTTACTCTGTGCTGCTCCTTTTTTCTTTTCTTTTTTTTTCTTTTATAGTTGTAAAAATTCTTGATCATTCCCACTGAGTAAAACTTGTTTAAACTGTTTATCCCCATAAATTCCCAAATTTATTTCTAAGTAATTTAAAATATACTGCAGTTTACCTTCATGCCACTTATTTTTATTGCCACAGACAGGAAATTATTCTGTGAAGGTGGACTCACAGATGTGCAGTTACACATAGACTCTTTGATGTCTGCCCTGTGCTATTTAACTGTGTTATCATTTTGCAATAAATTATCATAAAAACCCAGTGCTTTATCTGTTTTGGTCCCAATGAACTGCTCATTAAAGCCCACACAGAGGCATAATCTGAAATAATGATATAATTTATCTCACTTTGTTGTACCGTGTGAAGATTACTTCTATCAGTGCAAATTAAATCAATTCTAGAGTAAGAGATGCATCTCAGAGTAATTTCTCTTATGCATTTCTCTCCAAATATCCGCAAGCTGTAGTTTAGCTAGCTTTTCTGAGAGTATCCATGTCTTTTTCCTTGCTCTCTTTCCTTGAATATTAACAATTTTTCTTGTTAGAGCCCAGTTAAAAGATCAATATACAGCATCCTTTTGATGTGTTCAGCTGAAATTATGAGGGGGGGGGTAATGTTTATATATATATATATTAGGCACATAAGATTCCTTGATGTGATATAGAAAATCAGGTGCCTCCTCAGATGTATCAAATAACTTTGTGTTTGTTGTTGTACATATATATGACTGGATGGGATACTGCAAAGCAAACTAGATTTTTTTTACTTTCAGTCTTTTTTTAAATGGAATATACTGCATTTGTCTGCAATATATTTCTATAATGACACCAATCAGACTCCTTTATAAGAAACTAGATTCCATTTCTTTTTCCAATCTGAGTATTTTTCCTCATTCCTGAATAGATTGATTCAATGATTTTTGCCATTTACCAAGTTTTTGACCTGCCTGTATGGTATAACCTACTTCATTGTAAAAAGTTAAGAATTACTTATTGGCATAGAAGGAAATGAAGTCTGCAGGCAGCCTACTGAGTTTACATTCAGACTCCAAATGCCATGTAAAAAAAAAAAAGGGCTAACAACAGAAGCATATTGTGAGACCAGGCAACCCCTGATGACGTTTATAAAAATTACAAGTTCCAAATTTTATGTCCACACTGCCAGGAAACTATGACTAAAGTATGTGTGTGTATTCAGGCACATATTTCTACTTGACCCACTAAGTCTGCTGCAAAGTTTTCCTTTCAAGCATTGAAGGAATGTGTATTGTTTTTGCTGATACTTTTTATGCATGTATAAGTGTTTCTTCACCTCTGATTAAGGTGAAAATCAGAATTCAAAGACATGGCAATGATTCATTTAAGATAATGTTTTTTATTCTATTCAAAAGCAAATTTATTCCTCTTTCTTCACTGTCTGGCTTCATGTGGGATCAGACTTCAAGAGATCCCAGATTATGAGTTCCAAGTTCAAGAACTTTTTTCCTATTCACTTCGAAATGAAATTTATTAGCCATTTTTATATTTGTGACCAGCAACCCCTGCTTAAAAGCTCTCATTTGTTTTGTACCTTGTCACTAATTTCTTTTGAATCTGATTCCAATACACTTAGTGAACACCTTGCAAAGAATACTACCCAATTATCCAGTTCTTTTTGTAACCCTTTTTATCTTTTAAGAAGTTATAACATAGAAAGGCACATGTAGTGCAGGTTATTGTTCAATACATTTCCAGGATATCTCAATAGTCAGCACTAGTCTGGTCTGGATACAGGGCAGTTTGAGGTTGAGTCAATGACTGCTGCAATAATGATTAATTAATATATTTGTTACTTGTTTATGGAATGATTATTTTTAAGTTTAACATGATTTTACATGTAATTGATGACTTAAGACTTATTGGCCAAGAGATCTCACACAAGGAGAGAGTTATTCTCATGGGTGTACTCTCCTTTGGAAGGTAAATCCAAGCACACACACTGATACAAAATTAATATTGTTGTTGGCATAGCTACAGAAGCCAGTTCCATAGTTTCTGAGCTCTAACACATCACTAGCTTTACAGGTGCAGAGACTCAACAGACAGTGGTGGAGTCCAGTTCCACTCAACAAAGTGGGGAGGAAGCTAGATTTGGGATCCAGGAGGACTGCTCAAAGGTGGTACACTCCTTGCACAAAGCTGAGTTTTTCAGGGTCCTTAAGTGGGGAATCACACAGGGACAGTAAGGGGCAAGCAATAGGGATCTGACACTGTTCAGACCTTCTTCCTTCTCTGTCTTGGCCAGAGGGTCACATAAGAATCCACAGGGCTGAGGGCTGCAAAGTGCCACACATCCTGTGTGACACACATTTGACAGCCTGTCGCACATTCCTGCAGCGCATCTGAAATAACACACATTCAGTTGGACTACAAAAATAGCCTGTGATATTTGATGCCAGTGACCAGGGGCCACTATGGTACCTACTGAACAGGCAGTGTCACTGCTCCCTGTGCTGGGTCCAAGCATGAAAGGAAGCTGCTGAAAGGAAATGTCATTAGTTTCAGCAAGAACAAATGGGGCATGTGGCAGCAGCAGAAACAGTAAGGGGCCTAGTACTGGCCCTAGCTTTGTTCCCAGCATCCTCATCAGGAAGTATCATCATTGACCCCAGAAAGCCAGCAGCCACTGAACCCAGATACCCTAATACCCTCCAGTACCTACCCATCTACCCAGCGCCTGCCAATCCCAGGTTCAGCTCCCAAATTTTATTCATCTCTGTGTCCTACCCTACTTGGGGGAGGGCACACTGACCATCAGCTGAAGTTTGTGGTTATATATAAATCAGCTAATTCAATGTTTTGTGTAAAATGTCACACACAGAGTGGCACAAAACTTGGCACTTATAAGCAGAATCTGTGGATAAGGTTCACAGCTACTCTGCAACCAGGGGTGCAGGATTCCTTCTGTAGTTCTAGTCAATGGATAATGACCCCTGTCACGTGAGAAGGGTATTACTGTCTTAGGGCTCTGGCTCATGCCAGCTGACTGGGTCAAGGAAATAACTTTCAGCACTTTACCAGTAGTCTTCTATCTCATACTTTTACAGCATTGCCATCTCCAAGCATTAAAAAATCGTAAATAAGGCCCCAAACATTTGCCTAAAAATAATGAGATTTTTAAAATAACATATTTTAGATTCTTTTTCTTTGTCTTCTGGTATTAGAGCATTTAGGGTTCATGTTTTTAAGTTCTCCTCCACCATCATGGGGTTAGAAACCAGACTGCCAACACCAAAAATTTAAAAATCATGAGTCAGGCCTTAAAAAATGAGATTGAACATAAGAATGGCCATAATGGGTCAGACTAACGGTTAGAGCCCTGCATGGATACAAAAATGTGGATCTGCATCCGATCCGCATCCACTAGTATCAACTCGCAATCCGACCCATGATCTGCTAGCCATCTTTACCGGCATCTGCACCTGCAGCAGCAAGCCGTCCAAAAGGGCTAGCAATGTGTGTGTGTGGCGTGGGCGGAGAGAAGGGAGCGAGTGGGGGGCGGGGCCTTGCAGGGAAGAGGCTGTGCGAGGGTGGGAACTGGGGGTAAGGGGCAAAACAGGGGGGAGTTTTGAGGAGAAGGGATGGCATGGAGGGGGCGAGGCTGGGGGGAAGGGACGTTGCATCACATGCTGCTCCTGGGGGCTTGCGAGCAACAGCACACGGCAGCAACAGTGCGAATTGCATCACAGTGGGATGGAGGGGTGGGGTGCCGGGGCCTCCAATCCGCATGCCCAATGGTCCATGAAGGGGATGCTGGTGCTGCCTGAGGGGCCTGAGCTGCTGGACAGGAAGTGGCATGGCGAGCAGGTACTGGACAGCCCCAACTCCGACCTGCCACCCAGCCCCAACTTCTAGCTGCCAGCCCCGAGTGTGCTGCGCCCCCCAGGCCGCCCGAGCCAGAAGTCACGGGCCAGGAACCGCCGGAAAGTAGAGCCCTGCATGGTTGTATCTGCATCTGATCCACTATCTGCAAAAATGGTCCACGGATCTCAGCAGATTTTCAGGGTTCTATTAAGGGTCCATCTAGCCCAGTATCTTCCGACAGTGGCCAATGTCAGGTGCTTCAGAGGGAATGAACAGAACAGGTAATTATCAAGTGATCCATCCCCTATCGCCTTTTCCCAGTTTCTGGCAAACAGTAGCTAGGGACACTTCAGAGCATGGTTATGCATCCCTGTCCATCCTGGCTAATAGCCATTGATGGACCTATCCTCCATGAACTTATCTAGTTCTTTTTTGAACTCCGGCCTTCACAACAACCTCTGGCAAAGAGTTCCACGGGTTGACTGTGCTCTGTGTGAAGAAATACTTCCATTTGTTTGTTTTAAACCTGCTGCCTATTAATTTCATTTGGTGACCCTAGTTCTTGTGTTATCAGAAGGAGTAAATAACACTTCCTTATTTACCTTCTCCACACCAGTCATGATTAATATATACCTTTCTCATACCCTCCTTTAGTCATCTCTTTTCCAAGCTGAAAAGTCTCAGTCTTATTAATCTCTTCTTATATGGAAGCTGTTCAATACCCGTAATAATTTTTGTTGCCCTTTTCTGTACCTTTTCCAATTCCACTATCTCTTTTTTTGAAATAGGGCGACCAGATCTGCACACAGTATTCAAGATGTGGGCGTACCATGGATTTATAGAGAGGCAATATGATATTTTCCATTGTATTATATATACCTTTCATAATGATTCCCAACACTCTGTTAGCTTTTTTGCCTACTGCTGCACATTGAGTGGATATTTCAGAGAACTATCCACAACAATGGTGGGCAACCTGCGGCCCATGGGCCACACGCAGCCCATCAGGGTAATCTGCTGGCGGGCCATGAGACAGTTTGTTTACATTGACCGTCCACAGGCATGGCCGCCTGTAGCTCCCAGTGGCCGTGGTTTGCCATTCGCGGCCGATGAAAGCTGTGGGAAGCAGCAGCCAGCATGTGCCTGCAGTCCATGCCACTTCCTGCAGGGAACGGTGAACTGCAGCCACTGGGAGCTGCGGGAAGCCGTGCTTGCGGATGGTCAATGTAAACAAACTGTCTCACGGCCCTCCAGCGGATTACCCTGACAGGCTGCACCCACCACTGATCCACAATGACTCTAAGATCTCTTTTGTGAGTAGTAACAGCTAATTTAGATGCCATCATTTTATATGTATAATTGGGATTATGTTTTCCAATGTACATTACTTTCATTTATCAGCTTTGAATTTCATCTGCCATTTTGTTGCCCAGTTACCCAGTTTTGCAAGCTCCCTTTGTAACTCTTTGCAGTCTGCTTTAGACTTAACTATCTTGAGTAGGTTTGATCATCTGCAAATTTTGCCACCTCACTATTTACCCCTTTTTCCAAATCATTTATGAATATGTTGAATAGTACTGGTTACAGTACAGACCCCTGGGGGACACTTCTATTTACCTCCCTCCATTCTGAAAATTGGCTTTAACACTATTGAGTTTTTTTTAAAGTAATACGGTTTATGAGTTTTTTTATTTGCCTTCTGGTTTTTGAGCCTTTAGTGTACACTTGGTTCACATTTTCAGTCTTTTCTCCACAACCATATAGGCTGGAAATTTACTATTTTTAAAATAAAAGCTGACATTCTCATGTATTCATATGATTCCAGAAGCTAAGGCTTCAAGAAAAACAATTATAAGACTCATGATAAAATCATGGAAGTTGGAAATACAGTATTGCCAATCTGAAGAGATCAAAAATCATGAGTCAGACGTGCTCAGAGATCAAAAATCTTGAGAATGCCTGAAAAATTCATGAGGGGTTTTTGTTGTTTTAAATTAAATCGTGTTTCTTACTGGACTTTTTAACAGCCTTCTATTCCTCTGCCAATAAGTTCAGGTTGAAAAGTCAACCTTTAACGCGCACACAAAAGCACACCTTTTCCTGGCTGCTCAGATGTAGACTTCACTTACTGTCTCCTCACCCCGATATACGGAAATTGCCATCAATTTCCTATTACAGTCTTGATCCAACAGCAACACTTCTCTGCCTCCCTCTGCCCAGGGCTTCTCTCTTTGAGCCCAGTGGCACCATTTCCACAATTCCCCCCCTCATCTCCCGCTTTCCTGGGGGAATCCCAATGATACCACTTCCCAGTTCCCCTGCCTCCTGCTCTTCTGGCGCCTCTCCTCTGCCCAGGTCCCACCAGCACCACTTCCCCAGATGCCCTCTCTGGCTGCCACGATTCCCCCTTGCCTGCCTTTCGCTGCCCTGGGCTCTTCTCTCTGCTCTAAGGCCAGACATGAAGGCAGGGCTCAGTGTCAGAGCAGGTCCATGTGCCCACCACAAGGCTCTCACACAGAACGCTGCCCACATGCCAATCCCTGAAAATTGCAGGATCAGAGGAGCTTCTCACATCATCGGGACAGCTCCTCTTGGAGGCAAGAAAATCCTGCAACTTGCAAGAGTTGACCACGCTGCTCCCTGCCCCTGACTGTTAGGAGGGGAAACTCCCCCTTTCTGACTACCCCCAGGCCAGAAGAGCTGCCATTCTATCTCCACCATCTCTCACTCCCCTCATCCACTCTCCTGTACCCCTAAATCTGCTGCCTGCTCCCCTCAGTGCCCTGCTGCCCTCACTCTCTGCATGCACCTCTCACTGCTCCCATTTTGCCTGTGAATGTGGCTTCAATCTCATTGAAAACAATCAGTGATGACAGCCAACTTTATTAAGGGTAGCCTCACTTCCATATGCAGATAAACTGTAGGGAAATGGCAGCTATTTGGCTTCAGTCCCATTGACAATAATAGGAGATGGTGGAATAAGGGAAAAATATGAGTTGGCAGCCTTTCATCCTGTTTTCCTAAGACAGGTAAAAAACCTTCTCCCAGATCACTAGACTCATGATAAAATTGTGCAAGCTGGCAATACTGGAATCACTGCCTTTATTAACCTCCCCTCCTACCATTTCATTATGTATCTGCCCATGTATCTGGCCTATCTACCTCTCAGGAAGGCACACCCAGAGGGAATCTAAAAATCTACACATCTCTCTTAACCTCAGTGGCATTCAATTTTCTACAGCTAGCTAATTTAAGATAGCAACGTTTGGCGGAGAAGCCTGTTGTTCACACACATCTGTCTTGTAAAAAGAGTTTCAAATGCAGAAATCAAGAAGACTTAGATACTACATTAAGACTTAGATACTACAAGAAGACTTAGATACTATAGTGTGAGTGTTCTAGAAATGCCTAAAATTAATTTATTAGAATAGGCAAATACTCACACTTGAGTTTAGTGTTCAAGTCCAGAGGGCAAAGCTATAGCGAGTGGACTGCTAGTACTAATCATTCTTGATCCTGACATTACTTCACTTTGATCTTGTGCACTCCCTACCAAAGCACCAGAATCACTGTATAATAATCATATAAGTCAGAGATAGGAAAGTCCTTCTCAGTGTGGGGAAGAAGGAAAGGGAAAGGCATATGGACCACTCCATGTATAAAAAATTTTAAAATAAAAATTGATACATGATTTAAAGGGAATTTTTTGTTCTTTATTGCTTTCATTTCTAAGAGTATCCTAGATATTTGCCTACAGAGCCAGCATTTTCATAGTAATTCCATCCATCACTGTCCTTAGATAGTCTGCTACACTTGTGGCCTAGCCTTAAAATGAGCTGAAAATCTTGCTCATAATGCACATATAATGCTATGATGATAGTGCTGCTGATCAGGCAATTACAGACAGGGTTTTGCTAAATAAATAAATAATCACTGATTATGCTGTAGCTGCCCCTTTTACTCTGCTTTTGTCATGAGTCAGCCTCTTCATTATAAACCAATATTTTCACAGCTGTAAAATTTCCATTTGAATTTCCACATACATCTGATGAAGTGGGTATTCACCCACGAAAGCTTATGCTCCAATACGTCTGCTAGTCTATAAGGTGCCCCAGGACTCTTTGCCACTTTTACAGATCCAGACTAACACGGCTACCCCTCCGATACTTGACTTCCATTTGAATTGAAACCCTGAAGTGTAAAAACCCTACATGGATCTTCATCACCATCATCATCAAGTTACAAGGGAGTAAAAATTATATTATATTATTTTCTGATTTTGCATGATTTTTTGCACTCTTAACACTGAAATAAATCCTGTAGTTTTCAAAATGTGATTTCTGTCCAATCCTTAGTGCCCAGTGTATGCAAGTTCATTTGGTTGCCTGCTTTGGGGAGAGTACCTAACCGCAGTTCTGGTATAGTGCTGTGCTACTGACATTGTACTTCTGGTTGAGAAGGCCTTCCCATTATTTCAGATGCTAATCACATTCCAAAAATACTTACTCTCTGGGCTGAAATTTTCTCAAGCTTACAGCCCAAAGGTAATGTTTTAAACATTTGGTAAATTTCTCTTTAGACTTTGTTTTCCATCATCTACTCAACTTTTCAGATGTATATCTTTTGTGCTCAAGTAGTACGTGTCATCATGTCAATCTCTGACGCCTCCGACTATAGCTGCCTATTTTCCTCATAACTTAAGAAACCCTCTTTTATCTTAAATAGTAAAGGCTTGTGCTTAAAAGGTCCGAGCTTTGTTCCTTGCTTACAACTGTGTGTCTGTGTGTATGGTGCCACAGCAAGATAGGCTGAAAATTTAAGTGGCCTCGTCCAAAACTTGAAGTTTGCCCTGGATTGTCTATTCTCTCGTCTGTTCAGTTCAGGTCTGAGTGTTCTCAGTGTATAAAGTGCCTTTGACATGTCTGAGGAAATTTAGTTTTTAAAAATTCAAGCTATAAGTTTTAGAAAATTGCATTCTCTATATCTACAGTATTTCATTTTTTTCACTAACTTTTAAACAATGTACAATACTAGGGTCTAATCTTGTACCACTGGTAATAAGATTATTTTAACTTTATGGGAGTAGGATTAGACCTCTAGTACCTAGAGTCTATAACCTCAAAAATATTTTGGTGCCTATCTCCCATTGAAATAAATGGGAGTTAAGCAATTAAATACCTTTGTGTATCTGGGCATAGGTCAGTATAGCTACTCAAGTGCCTATGAGTTTTGCTGAAGCATTGCACCATGAAATAAACTCAGTAATATTTATTTCAATGATTAGATATTTAAAAACAAAACAAAACAAAAAAAAAAACCACTGGTAGGACAGAGCACACGCATTTTAATGTAAACATCATCATTGGAGTGTCTCCTGAATACTACCGGATGGATAACATCAACCTTAATTGTGCCCCCCATAATTTTCAAGGCAAACCTTTTAGGGAAAAGAGAAATAAAGATGCCTGTACTTAAAAATGACGTTAGCTGAGTGAACAAGAGAAGCCTCCCAACCACTAAAAAGACCTCTCACAATAAAATGCTGTGGTTCTGTTTTGCAAAGACACTTTTGTAATCACAAAGCACAAACTTTCCATTATTTTTGCTACGATACCTATGACTTTGTCTCCATGATTCTAAGGCTTTTCTGTAATAGTCCATGAAAATCCTGTGGCACAACCATGGCAGCTTTGTTCATGACGGGTGAAATTTTGGTCCCACTGAAGTCAATGGGCGTTTTGGCATTGGCTTCAGTGGAACCAGGATGTAACACTGTGGAAATGATTTATAGG
The DNA here is from genome assembly GCF_965140295.1 of Lepidochelys olivacea. NCBI lineage: Eukaryota > Metazoa > Chordata > Testudines > Cheloniidae > Lepidochelys > Lepidochelys olivacea. Next base: position 205,160,227 of record NC_140412.1, on the reverse strand, counting down.
GCAGGTCTACACTTAAAACGATGCAGCAGCACAGCTGTAGCGCTTCAGTGAAGACGCTGTCACACCAAAAGGAAAGCTTCTCCCGTCGGCGCAGTTAATCCACCATTGCAATAACTATCTTGATGGGAAAAGCCCTCCTATCGATATACCGCTGTCTATTCCGGGGTTTAGGTCGGTATAACTGCATTGCTCAAGGATGTGGATTTTTCACACCCCAAGCAACGTAATTATACAGTGTAAGTTTGTAGTGTAGATTTGGCCAACATATGGCTATATCTTTTCCTCATATGGTGCATATGTAGTCTATGGTTTGTACAGCATATGTGCTGCATTTAGTATAGGGAGGAATAATTAATTCTGCATAATCACGCTGGAGTGATTAGGTCTTATTAACTCTGAATTTCTTTGCTTATGTCAGACCCTTAATATTTCCGTTTGACTTGTTGTTTAATACCACAGTGTATGGTTTGCCTTCAAATAAAACGCTGGCATCCGTCCAGTTTTCAATCCAAAAGCATAGCTTTATGACTCAAATCAAAGTTACTATACTGAGTGCAACAGCTCATTAAAAACACAATCTCCAAAGGCTGGAAGCCTTTAAGGCCACTTTCGTACATTATAAATGTAGGGTTTATAAAAATTCTATTTTGAAGACAGGGGGAAAACATTAAAACTTTACTTGTTTCCTTTACTTGTTTTTCTTGACAACCAACAAGTCAGTGCCCAGTGTCACTTAAGAGAGACAGGATACTCTTGTGATGTGGTACCAGACTTTCTAAAAAGCTCAGCTCCCATTTAGACACCTAAATAAATGCCAGATTTTCTAAAGAACTTAGCATGCAATTTGTGTTTAATTCAGTGCTTAAAAGGCAGCTGAGTTCTTAGTGATACATAATTGCTTAAAGGTGGATTGTAAGATTCCAAAGTAAAAGATCACATTCTGCCTTCAGCTCAGGGGAGAAACTGCTCTGCAGATTGAAGGGAAGGCTTGTATTATTATTTATTATTTGTGTTGCACTAGTGCTTATGGGCAACAGTCATGAGGTAGGTTTCCATTATGCTAGGAACTGTACCAGGCCTGCTGACAGAGGGTCGGGGGGCAAAGAGGGCAGTGGCCCAGGGGCCTGGCGATTTAAAAGGGCCTGCAAGCCCCGGGCCCTTTTAAATCAGCCGGGATGGCCACTGGGATCCTAGGGACGCGTGGGGTGGTAGTGGAGGTGGCAAAGCCATCCAGGCAGTCATGTGGAAGCCCTGGCTCTGCCAGAAGAGCACCCATTGAGTGTTCTGCCCTGGGGCCCGCAATTGCTGTTGGTGGACCTGAACTGTACAAACAGAACAAAAGACAGTTCCTGTCCCAGAGAGCTTGCAGTATAAGTAGGAGCACTTTAGTCTCCTTGTCTCAGATTTCTGCAGAATTTAAAGATGTGCTGCAAAGCAACAAAAAAATCCAAACTATCTGTATAAGCATGTGTCACCTGTCCATAACTGTAGTATCTTGGCAACATACACACCAATCAAAGATCACATTAACTATGTCTGAAAGAACCTTGTATTCCAGCCTTTCCTTGTTTTTGACACTTTCTTATGTGGGTTATTCTCACTTTTTCTCCTGGGAAAACACTGTAGGGAAACTTTTATGTATGTATTTATTTATTTACTTATTGTTGCTATTTACTGCTTGCATATGATGCAAAGACACCCTCAATTATTATTTTAATGATTTTTTCTGCTGTTTTTCCCCCAGCATGAAGATTGGGACTGATTTTCCTCTCAATACACTGGTTTTACACCAGTGTACTACTTTTGACTTCAATAGAGTTACTTCTGATCTAGGCCAATGTAAACAACACACACACACACACTTACTCCTAGTCCTTTTCTCCACTAAGAAAGCAGGTGTGTTTTTAAGACATTAGCTAACACACATTAAAACTTTAGTGCAGATAAGGCAAACTCTAGTTTTAACACGTGTTAACTGATCAAGGTAAATCCAAGCTTCTCTACTAGGATTTGGGTTTCTCTTTCTTTTGCCAATTAATTTAAAGGCTAGTGTGTTCATTCCTCAAATACTTGTTTCAGGCAACAGAAGTTTGTGTTTTACCCTAGGATTTTAAAACATGTTATCTGTTGTATTTTAAAAAAACACCTTTCTGCCTGGGATGGACAAGACCAGAGGGCTTGTCTTCAATGGAAAAAAGGTGTGTTCTGTTAACCTGTGTTTGGTAGTATGTGATATATGAGGCCTGGTCTACTCTTAAAAGTTTGTTGGTGTAGCTGTGTCAGTTGGGGATGTGATTTTTTTGTTGATATAGCTGTCAGCAAAATTATACTGGCAGAAAATCCTTTTGCCTATATAGCTTGTTTTGCTCAGGGAACCAAATAAATTATACCAGCAAATGGACTTTTTTGCCTGTATAAACAATGTCTACACTAGGAGGGTTTGCTGGTATAGCTATACAAGCAAACCTTTTATGTGCAGGCAAGGCCTGACATGAAGTAAAATCCTAATGAAGGCAAGGTAGTTTGTAGTTTTAACACAAGTAGAGTTTATCTACATATGGAGATATTCCAGAATAGCTAATTTAGAATAACTCCATGTGTGGATGCTCTTATTGTGGAATCAGAGTGCTTTTCTCTATATCAGTTTAATCCACTTTGCATTTGTCAACGCCAGAGAAAAGGACATTGCAGTAATTGAAACACAAGATGATGAGAGGGTGGAAGAGATTTTGAGCTCTGGATAAAAAGGCCATATTTTAGAGATGTTTTGCAGAAAGAATTGGCAAAATTTAGATATAGCATGGATATGAGGACCTAGAGAGAGGTCCAAGTTGAAGACGGCACCCAGGTCATGAGCCAGAGTGACAGGTAGAATGCTGGTGTTGTTCTCAGTGATTGAGATAGAAGGTACCAGGCAGGGGTTAGGTAGGAAGATTAATTTTTAGCCATGTTTAGCTTGCCCTGGTGGCCAAACATCCACAAGGAGATGTAAGAGAGACAGGTTGAGATTTTAGTTTGGACAGAAGGAGACAGGTCTGGAGTTGAGAAGTAGATCTGTGAGTTGCCAGCATAGAGATGGTAGTTGAATTTGTGTTTGTGGATAAGATTAGATGTAGAGGGAAAAGGGAAGGGAACCAAGGACAGAGCCCTGTGGTGAGGAGGATCCTCCAAAGGACAAGGTGGGGATCAATTAGAGAGGTAGGAGGAGAACCTGAATAGAACAGAGCCACGGAAGCCAAGGAGGACATTTCTAAAAGAAGAGTGTGGTCAAAGGTGCCAAAGGTGGCAGACAGATCAAGGAGGAGGTGGATGGAGTACTGGTTTTGAGCTAGGAAGAGGTTAGAGCCTTTAGAGTGGTTTTTCAGGATAATTTAAAAAGCAGAAGTTGGATTGGAGAAGGTCTAGGATGGAACTGGAGGAGATAAATTCCAGATAGTGATTGCACACAGTGCCTTTAATAAACTTAGAGATAAAAGGGAGAACGGAGCTTGGGGTGGTAGTTGGAGGTGCAAGTGGGGCCAAGGGTAGGACTTTTTAAGATGGGGGGAGACTAGGGCCCGGTTGTATTGTGAGAGGAAAGAGCAATATGAGAGTGAGAGGTTAAGGAGAAAAATAAGTGTGGAGATGAGAGTGGATGTGAGGGAGATCTGGAGATGGAATTGGAGGGGATGCGATCACTGGGGCAAGAGAAGAGTGACTAGAAACTTCTGCATCTGTGATGGGAGAAGGAGGTGAGAATTGTAGGAGAGGAAGGGGGAAGGGAAGGCAACATTATAATTTGTTTAAGCTGCACTGAAATAAGGCACTATTACACTGAAACAAGTGTCCATACAGGGTTTGCACCAGTTTAATTTAAATCAGATTTAGGGTATGGCTACACTTGCAGATGTAAAGTGCTGTGAGTTAAACCAGCCCTCAGAGACCGCAGCAGGGAAAGCGCTGCCATGTGTTCACGCTGTCAGCTGCAAGTGCAGTGGCGTGACTACATTTGCACCACTGGCAGCGGCATTGGGAGTGGTGCATTATGGGCGGCTATCCCACAGAGCACCTTTTCCCATTCTGGCGCTTGTGGCTTGTGGCACCTCCGGGAGGTGCGGAGCATTCTGGGTCCTGTCCTAATGCCCCATAATGCATCGCTTCACATCCCAGCAATCCCTGTGCTTCCATCCACATTTGGTGCCATCTTTCAACATTTTTTGTACTGCGCACTCTGTCTTCCCTTTCGATCTGCAGGAATGGATCCTGGACTTGGGAGGAATATGCTGATGGGTTTTGCCAGCACGTCACAAATTGCAGTTGAGTTACTCCTTAAGCTACAAACTGACAGTGAGGAGTCCAATGATGATGTCGACTTGCGTAACGCATACGACATGAGATTGCTTGTGGCATTCACGGACATGCTCACCACAGTGGAACACCGCTTTTAGGCTCGGGAAACAAGCACTGAGTGGTGGGATCACATCGTCATGCAAGCCACGAGCAGTAGCTGCAGAACTTTCAGATGAGGAAAGCCACTTTCATGGGACTGTGTGCTGAGCTCGCCCCCACCCTGCGGTGCAAGGACATGAGATTGAGAGCTGCCCTGCCAGTGGAGAAGCGGGTGGCTGCACTTCAGGCTGGCTAAAATGCATGGTGATGGGGGTTGAGTGCAGTGGGTAAGGGCTGTAATTTGCACTGTAGGCTGGGTGGTGAAGCTACAGGAGTTGGAGGCAGCTGGTGACGATAAGAACCCAGATGTTGGGGAAAGCAGATTGGCGGTGACATGGGGGCACAAGGGAGAGAGTTTTGGGACAAGGGCTGCGGGGGGGGGGGAGGTGGGCATGGATGTGCTCCGTCTGCATTGCTACAAGCGCCTGTATCGAGTCCTCTTGGTGCTCCATGATGCTTAGCAGCCGCTCCGTGCTTTGGTGCCAGCGATCCACATTCTGCTGGCGGAGCCTCCTTTCAGTCTCCTGCCACTCCTGCACTTTTTGATTTTCATTAAGGATCCTCTTTGCTTCTTCGTGGATGCTTCCTGTTTCTTTGGAGTCTTTCGGCCATTGGTAACTTGCAAGTGTAGCCAAGCCCTTAGTTAATGCTAAACTGATCCTTGTTAGGTGTTTGCACTGACTCTAACTGGCTTCAGTGAGAGTTCTACCTGAGTACAGGCTGTGGAATTTGGCCCATAGTCATTGGAAGTAAAATAAAATTTAAACATTCATAATGGACCTGTAATCAGTTAAATTACTTCAAATTAATGTAGGGATGAAAGTAACAGAATCTTATTCTTAATGGTAAGACTTCATAGAATATCAGGGTTGGAAGGGACCTCAGGAGCTCATCTAGTCCAACCCGCTGCTCAAAGCAGGACCAATCTGCAATTTTTGCCCCAGATCCCTAAACGGGCCCCTTAAGGATTGAACTCACAACCCTGGGTTTAGCAGACCAATGCTCAAAACCACTGAGCTATCCCTACCCTTGCTAGACTCAGCAAGGCCATTCTATGTAGCTTCACTTAGGCCTGGTCTACACCTAAAACAGATTAAGTGACCTGCAGCCCATAAGACAGTGAAAAATGTCATACTCTGTGCAGTGTACTTAGGATCTAACCCCTTCTGTAGACACAACTAGGTCAATAGAATAATTCTTCTGTCAACCTACCTAGTGCCTCTCAAAGAGGCAGATTTACTACAAGGTGATAGAACAACCCCTTGTTGTGCTGTAGTGGCTACACTACAGTGCTATGGTGGCATAGCAGCAGCACTATGCTGTAGCACTCCTCGTACTACATACTTGTACTTAAATTACAAGAATACGGTGTTAAGGGCACTTAAATATTTTGGAGTTGGGCCTGAATAGGGTGACCAGATGTCCTGAGTTCATAGGGACAGTCCCAATTTTGGGGGCTCTTTCTTATATGGGGACCTATTTCTCCCCACCCCTGTCCCGATTTTTCACACTTGCCCTCTGGTCACCGTTGGCCTGAATTTAAAGAACTTGAAAGCAATTAAGCATTTGGATGTCCTCACTCCTGTTTCTCCTGACACTCCTGTTTTTCCTGTCCTCACTCCTGTTTCTTCTGACACTCCTGTTTTTCCTATCCACACTTCTGTTTCTCAGTTCATTGTTTAAGGGGCATAAGTCTTTTGGATGAGAATTTATGATCAATAGATCCCACAATACTCTCCATAAATAGGATGTTAACTGTAGTGTCTGGGACAAATTCCAGTTTAAGTAGGTACATTCTGCCTGCCTAAAATACCGCTTCAGTTTTACTTTAATAAGGTATTCTTGATTTTCATCGATAAACGACTGAGTTACTACATTGCTGCATGTCATTATAAACAGTTGCCTCTTTGCACCGTGGTGGCATTTCAGTGGTTGATGACGTGATCTCATATATTTTTTTAATCCATTTGAAATATAAATATAAGACCATTACATTTTAAGATCACCCTATGAGATATAGTAGCAAAATAAATTTGTATGATGGCATCATCTATTAAAATAATAAACACACTAAGACAACTGAGTCTTAACAACGTTAGGGCTGTTAATATAGGAAGAGAGGAGACAAGCTTTCAACTTTATTACTATGCTCATAATAATATGTACACAAAAGCAGATACATTAAATTAATGGAAAAGTATTTCTGTGTTGTAACTTAGCACCCATTTTCTTGTTCTAGTTCCAGACAGGAACTTGTGCTCTAGGTTCTTTACACTTTACCATTCCCAGCTCCTCAAAACACCACAACATTAAGATATATAAAAACAAAACAAAAACCCTAAAATAGCATAGCCAAGGGATAAATCTTTTGGTCTTTCTGCAAAATGTAATTTGTGACAGGGTAGTCCACCCCCTTAAGAGTCATGGTGACTAGGGGTCAGCCCATCCCCATCCCGTGATGTGGCCCTTTAGGGTTTTGAAAGGTCTTATATGTACAAGGACCTAGGAGTTATAGGTAGATAGGAAGCAGTCCTGGGAATACGTAGTGTTTGGGAGGAAATCCCATCACTGTTTCTTTATGTGCTCAGGACCCGGAGGAGTCTTGCACAGTGGATGAAGCCAGGTACTCCTCTCACCCAACCAATTGGTATGAGCTTTAGGAAGGGGACCAGCTTATATGTTCCCTCATACCAGGAGAAAGCTGCCTGCTGAACCCTCTGAGCTGGGGGACTAATTGTGGAAAAGGGGCTAGCCTAAGGAGAAGCCGGCTAAGGCCTTATAGCTGGCCTAAATTATAACCCAGCTCCATGGAGCAGAGCTGGGGGAATTCTTGCTTTACGGAAAAGCAGAGGGACTGCCTAAATTACAACTCAGCTCCAAGGAGAAGAGCTGGGGACTCCTGTCTTGAGAGTGTGACTGTTTAAAGTACAACTTCAGCTCCAGGAAGGGGACCGGGGGACCTCCTGAACAGGGACAAGAAAAACCTACTGGGACTCTTATATGGACCCAGTGTGGGTGTGAACTTGAGTGACTAAAGAAATGAGTTACTCTCTATAGAAAGAATTAATAAACCAGACCCCCATCAGGGGGGCATATGCTTTGAACTAATTGAGTCTTGAGTAATTGACTGAAGAAAGCCAAGTGGGTGCTGAGGGCAATGCACCTGCAGGACCACATGGGGGTATGTTTGAAGGCAGATCCCAATGACAGTAATTCACCATAGACACAGGAGTTACAGACCAAATTCATGTTTTTCATTTCATAACCCGCACACTACTACTGTAAGCTGCACATAGAATCAGCTAACAGCTAGCAGTTTCTAAGTTCCAAAGCTCCTGTGACTGGTATATGTTCAGCAGTGACTGTACTAACAACTAGTATTTCCCTCATCACTGTAACGGACTTATATATTCACTTTCTTCACTCCAACAGCTGTAGCCACAATATCCAGTTAGGCAGCCTCGCATTATATATTATGATGTCTTAGGGTTATATGACATGAAACAGCTCTTTCCTCGCTTAATGGATAGGGGGAATATATTTCTCATGTACATTTTAAGCACTTAAGTTTGCCAGTTCTGTGGCTTAGTCCAGAAAAATCACAACTGAATTGAAATGCCAACATCCCTGTTCCTGTTTGTGATGGGGAGTATCAGGTGTTTGCTACCTCCCTGCCAAAGGCTTGTTTCTTCAGAGTACCCTACCTTAAGGAAGGGAAGAGCAGCAAGTTGGAATGTCCAAGGTTTGCATAGACAGTCCTCCCATCAATGTTCACTCTAATTTTTGACAGGCCGTGTGCACAAAAAATTTCTTCTGTGCAAATTGTCATCCTACTATGCAAATTTTTGTGTGTGCAGTGTTTTGTCATGTGTGCAGGGTTTAGGATCTGTGTGCGTGCGCACATGCACACAGCTTAGAGGGAACAGTGACTCCCATGATCAGCTGCAGGCAGAACCTCCTGCACCTAGCAAGCCCAGGAGCAGGCAGAGGCCAATCAGGGCCCTACAGGGTAGATAATAACTGGCTGCTTCTACTAGGGGCTAGTTCTGGATGAAGCCAAGACAGGGAAGATGGGTCCTTTGTGCTCTAAGTAACCTGGTCTGATCAGGAGACTAATCTTGACAGTACTTGCCTTGGATCTCTGTGAAGAGCTAATGTTGGTTATGTTATGGACTTTAATACACAGGTGGCTGTGTTTGATTTCAGTGTTAATTTGTTTTTCTGTAATTCTGAGGTGAGGCTGCTCTGCAAGGTGCATGGCTCAGATAAGCTCTTGATGCTCTTTGCTTCACTTCAGTGGGGTTTTTTTAAGCAGGTAATAAAGGCTGCCTAGGCTTTTGCACTGCTTGGGGACTGGCTGAGTGCTGTGGCCCTGCCCAATTTCACATACTTGACCATTGAGGTTGGACTACAAATATCACAGCAATATGTGGTGACAAAACAGTATTTCTGTTTCCCTGGCTTCTGCTCTGTCAGAAGCATTAATAAATCTGGAGGTAATTTGTCTGAGTCTCCTTTCAGCTATTGGCTGGAAGATTTTTTTTCTACCTTCATCTTTTTTTTCACACACCGAAAATTAGTGGACCAGACCCTGAGAGGTGCTAAGTACTTCAAATTCCCATTGATGTCAGTCAAAGACTTGAGTGCTCAGCACCTCTTGGGAGTCTGCCTGAGTGGTTTCAGCAGTGTAAGAATGTTTGTATAAAAAGTTGTGCCTGTTTGTCTCAATGACTGCAGCAATGTTCTCTTGCTCTGTACAGAAGCTGTGCCTGCCTCTTGTGGTCTTATTTATAGCAAAACTTTACATGAAAATCTCTATATCCTGATGAATGTCTTGTAAACAACATTTATTTGCTTAATTGTACATTTATCTTGACTAGCTGTTACAGAATTACAGGAACTGTTATTCCACACATTTCCAGTTGACTTAATCCTATTTGCTGCCATAAACTCTGTACATATATGACCTTCAGAATTGTGTTAAATAATCTCTGCTGTAAATCAAAGTAGTGACATGTGAGTTGTTTGCATCAGGAGGGGGAAAGAGAATCAGATTTTGCTGAAATGATTCAAAGTATAGTTGAGGGAAAATGCTCTCTGTTAAAATGTAGCTTTAAAGTGACTCCCATTTTGTGTGCAGAAGAGAAGGTCAGGACCTGTCTACGCATGGAGTTGAATGAAACAGGAACAAGGCGCTTATTCTAGAAGAAGAGTATCCACAGATAGAGTTAATCAGGAATAACTCCATGCTGAGACAAGCCCTCATGTACATGAATGGGTATACAGGGAACTGTATAAGAAATTGTGTGTTTAATAGCCCTTTGGCATAGATTCTGTAGTGCTCTATTTCTGTGCTGGGTGCAGGAGTGGGGGAGAGGGCCCAAAAGGTGCTTTGGTGCCCTTTTTTTGGCTATGCTGGGCATCTGGCCATCCCCAAACATAGTTTGGTGTAGTTTATAAAAGCCCCACGTAGAATGTCCAGCATATTGTGGTCTTTTCCGTTTCTCTCCCAACTTTCCAGGGTGGGGTTGCTGGTATAGAGCCATTTCACCAGCTGTGTGCCGGACAGAGATAATCCACCTTTAAGGAGGGCCATTTAAACCCTTTTTAAAGCTCATTTACATAGGACAGCACAAAATTTGGACCTTCATCCCCTCCTTATTTTATGGTTTGGGATTTTGTTAGGGGATTCTAGGGGAAGGCTCTGAGAGCACCAGCCCTGCAAGAAGGGTGAACCTATGGAGGCAGTGGAGGAGGAGCCCTGAGAAAGGCTGGGTAGGAAGAAGCCCATGGAGGCCGCAGCAAGGAGTAGGATGGAGCAGCCCTTGGCTGCTGGTTATAGGGTCCCTGGGCTGGCATGTAGGAAGAGGGAGGGCCTGTGTTCCCGTACCAGTATAGTGGCATGAGGCTAGAGAAGAGGACAAGGATGACAGAGAGTCCTGAGAAAAGGGAGTGAGGCCCACAGGGCCCAGAGTTGGAACCAAAGAGCTGATACAAGGTCTTGGACTTTCCATCTTGAAGGGGTGGACTTAAATCATGACCTGGCAGGAGGCCCAAATCACAGGAAGTGGCAGACCAAGAGTGTCTGTCAGTAGATGAAGAACGAGAGCTGTTATGCCCGGCAATGAGGAGGTACTCCCTTGGTGAATCCACCTTTTTACAGCAATGTAAGTCCACCTTTTTACCAGTGTAATTCCATTGACTGCAGTGCAATTACTTATGACTCCAGTGTAACTGTGAGCAGAATCAGAACCTATATCTTTTGTCCTATACAAAGATACAGGAGTCAAATCAGAAGAGAATAGTGGTCCAAAATCTGCTTAGTTACTGCAATATCATTTACTTCAATAGGGTTGTTGGGTGTAAATGAACATAGCATTAGGCCATGTCTATATTCAGGGAGCAAATCAAGATTGTTCCTTATTCCAGCAATAGAAAAGCTTAAAACCCCCACTAGCTTTCTTTTCCTTGACCCTTCTCCAATCACAGGGGGGAAAGGGTGATTTCACCTTGAATGATCCCTTGGATTATGTTAGCTACTTGTGCTAAACAATCTGTTCCATGTTGTATTTTGCTTGACACTTTGGGTACATTTCCCACACCTGAAGAAAAGCTCTGGGTGAGCTTGAAAGCTTGTCTCTCTCCCCAACAGAATTTGGTCAAGAAAAGATATTACGTCACCCACCTTGACTCTCTAATATGCTGGGACCAACATGGCAATTACAACAATACTGCATACAAAATAATAATGTAATCTTAATTGCCCAAACTCCCACAGAATATGATTTTTGAAAGATATAAATTTTAAAAATTGCACTCTTTCAAAAGTTGTATGATTTGGAGGAAAGAGAAGAGAATTTAAGTGGCATTTTGGTAAGATTACTACCCCTTACCTTTTAATTAAGTGTATAAACAAGTAACAGTGTGTCCTACATCTGCCATATTGGGAACCCCCAGTTTATGAGGACAGAACTTAAAAGCTGGAAGGAACAAAGGAACACAACAATAACAGCCCTTCCCATTTTAGGGAATTGTTGAGAAACTTCTCCCACCTGCTACAGAATAACTCATTTGAGAGACACAACTAAATTGACTTGTTCTTTTTTTCCAGGTAAGGAAAAAGTCGCTGCCATAGACAGGAGTGTGTTCACTGGTCATTCTTGTTACCCTAGTAAGTGCAGTAAAGATAAACTATGTAAGCCTCTGCTCATTTAAACTACTGCTGTTTTAAAATGAAAACCATATGTATAGGGGTCTGCTTCTACATGGAATAAAACATTTCACTTCACTGCAGTTACATCATGGGTGAATTTGACTCCCATGACACACCCATCTGAATAAATGGAACAGGCTTAGCAGTTTTGAGCATTTGCACATTATAGGGTGGGGCAGCATGGCTAGGGTACATGTTCCCTTGGCATCCCTTGGGAACTCTTGTGTGTACTAAGACCAAGTACTACTTCCACAGGAAGTAAGGTTATACAGAGCCCTTCTCTCTCCCACTCCCTTGGTATGTCTACACTTCATGTACCCTGTGCATTTACCCAGCTTTGAGCCCATGTCCTACCTCCTTACCACCATCTACCCTCACAAAACCCTTATGCCTGTGTTTATATGTGCTTTGAAGACATGCTTACTTAGCCATATGGGGTCTGTTCTATTAATTTTAGATGGAATGTATGTGCCCACCCCATCACTGTGCAATATTAAACCATTTTAAACAAGGTTTAGGGTTTGGCATACATAGACCTTTGCTTGCTTAGTGCCATTGCAAACACACCATTAAAAATATTTTTATTATAGTTACATTTCAAATGCTTTAACTGTTTTTCCTTTTCCATAAAGCCTTCATTTTAACAGCCCTTGTTCCCTTTCCCTTTATCTGGGACAAGGCAGCCACCCCTGGCTCTCGCGGATAAGTCCCTGAACCAGCATAGAAAAAGGAAAAGGCTCAGAGATGAGCTGTCGCATGACTTTGGGTGCAGGTGAGATGAATATCTGGATGACTATAAGAAAAGGAGGATAGGGAAGGAGAAAGCATAGAATCATAGAATATCAGGGTTGGAAGGGACCTCAGGAGGTCATCTAGTCCAAACCCCTGCTCAAAGCAGGACCAATCCCCCACTAGATCATCCCAGCCAGGGCTTTGTCAAGCCTGACCTTAAAAATATCTAAGGAAGCAGATTCCACCACCTCCCTAGGTAACACATTCCAGTGCTTCACCACCCTCCTAGTGAAAAAGTGTTTCCTAATATCCAACCTAAAGCAGAGAGGGAGGACCGAGTGGTCGTGCGTGGGACATCATGACAGGGAAAGGACTGAGTGCAGCAGAAGGACCTGTTTGAGTGGCAACTCATTCTGCTGACCACCAGGCTGCAGCTCCATCACCAGTGCCCACAGATTCTCTTCCATGCTTCCATGTCCTGCAACCACTGGACTATTCAGCAGTTGGAGGGACTGTGAATCACTTCATGAATTGGAATGGATAGGTGTACCCCATCTACTCTACCTCTGTACAATTGCATACAACCCATACAGGTCGGGGTAAGGAGAACAGGTACACTTCTGACATCAACTCCACTACCAATGACACTGTAGTGCTTGCCCTTTACTTAATGGCACAGTTTTGCACACATCTGATTTCTCCTCCCCCCCCCCCCCACACTTTTCCACTTTTAGTGTTTAGAGGCAGTTGGCATGTCTGCAATGCTTTTTGAAACACAATTTTAATATTTTTGTTAATAAATTGGTTGGCTTGTACAACACAGAGGGGTGTGAGTGCTTAGGAAAGAAGGAAGAGTTAGGAAGTTGTAGCCAAAGTATTAAACCCCTTTACCACCTAAGAGCAAATACACTGTGTGTCATAACAGTACACAGCATCACATTCCCACCTCATAGTGGGTGGGGAAGGAGTACCACCCAGTCCTGCTCCAGCTCCAGCTGCAGTTCTTCCCTCATTCCCTCTCCACCCCCAGGTCAGATCTGTCTCTAACCCCAGCTCCTCCCCATCCCCAATTCTGCCCTCAGCTTCACCTTCAGCCCACGTACCTTTGCTGAGCCAACAGTGTGGTAATGGAGGGCAGACAGATTCCATTACTGGTAAGAAGGGCACAACAGGAAAAGTCTGAGCACCACTAGATTAAGACATTCTGTGTAGGGGAAAGCCTCAGCTCCCCTTTCTTCAGAGTCTGAACCTACCTCACTAGGGCCAATGGGTGTGGCCCCACCATGATTGTAAGAGGACTCTTCCTCATCAGACTCATAAGTGGGATCCTGTGTGTTCCAGCCTAGCCATTCTCATCATGAGAAATATAACACCTGCCTGCCCTGGTTTCAGCCTCAATATCAGCGGATTACCGAAAGGACCTTGGGCCACACACAGTTGGGGACAAGGGTGTGACAGGTTACCCCCCACTTTGGGATGCCACCTGATGTACTGGGGTACCACAGATCCTGCCTGTTGCACCAGCCTGGGCTCCCTTACACTGTCCTGCTGAAGCAGGCCTTCAAGTCTCCGCCAGCACACACACAGGTAGGGACACACCCAGCTGCAGAAAGACACAGACACTGAAATCAGCTATGCATGGGAAGACTCAGCTTGGGAATTGCCCAGCACTCAAGTGCACACACCCTCTGGAGAGCAAACCCAAAATTGTATTGTCTTGCGCTGCACAGAAAACTGTACATCATAAGCTAATGAAATTCACCTCCTCCCTCAATGTGGAGGAAGATATACACAGCTTTTTGCCCCCCAGTTATGAATTCCACAAACTGATTTTAGAGAAAATAAAAACAAGTTTATTAACTACACAAGATAGATTTTAAGTGATTATAAAGGATAGCAAACAGATCAAAGCAAATTACTGAACAAATAAAACAAACACGCAAACTAAGGCCCCATCTACACTGGCAAGTTTCTGCGCAGTAAAGAGGCTTTCTGTGCTGTAACTCCCGAGGTGTACACACCGCCAAGCCACTTAGTGCGCAGAAACTGCGCAGTTGTAGCACTCTATAAAAACCATCCTGATGAGAGGTGTAGAGCTTTCTGCACCGGGGCTACAGTGCTGCGGTGCCAATGTATACACCCTGGTCTATTACAGCCCTGCGATTGGCCTCTGGGAGGTGTCCCACAATGCCTGTTCTCACCTCTCTGGTCATTTGGTTTGAACTCTATTGCCCTGCCCTGAGGTGACCAACTGTCATCCCCACGCTGTACATTCCTTTGCAAATATGAAAGTCCCCTTCCTGTTTGCTCGGTGATGCGTGCAGTGGTCTCAGTGCATCTTTCCAGATGGCCATGCCTGCTCCATGCATGAGGCAATCCCCTGCTTGGAGCAATGCCGAGCTGCTGGACCTCATCAGCATTTGGGGAGAGGAGGCTGTGCAGTCCCAGCTGTGCTCCAGCCGTAGGAATTATGATATGTATGGTCAGATTTCACAATGCATGACAGAAAGGGGCTATGACTGGGACACATTGCAGTGTAGGGTAAAAGTGCAGCAGCTGTGAAATGCCTACCACAAGGTGCAGGAGGCAAACCACCGCTCCGGTGCTGCGCCCACGGGCTGCCAGTTCTACAAAGAGCTGGATGCGATACTTGGTGGTGACCTCACCTCCACTGCGAAGACCCCTGTTGATACTTCATTTGCTCACGTGCCAGTCGAGAGTGGACCAAGCCAGAAGGAGGAAATATTGGACGAAGATGGGGAGGGGGACCCAGAGGCAGAGGATGGCTTGGAGGCCAGAGATGCATGCAATTAGGAGTTCTTTTCTACCCCAGAGGAGCCTAGCCAGTCACAGCAGTCGGATCTTGGCGAAGTGCAAACAGGAGAGGAGGTCCCTGGTAAGTGGATCTGATTTTGGGAATTGCTGAAGCGAGATGTTGGGGGCAGGAGGGTTGCAGAAAGCAGGCTTGTTTCCCACCGCATGCCTCGTCTGAGCGGCAGAACAGGCTGTTGATAGACTCCCTCACTTCACGGGACTCTCCCTCAGAGATCTCCAGGAAACTCTCTGGGAGATACTGGGCAATCTGCTGCCGCAGGTTCCTCGGCAGAGCTACTTTGTTTCTTGCCCCATTAACGGTAACTTTCCCACGCCATTGTGCCATCACGGGGGGGTGGGAGGGGGGCAGGGACCATTGCTGCACACTGGTGATCTGCATAGGGGCCACAGGCTTGGAGAAGACCCTCCCTTGATTCTCTGCTCACTCTCAGCAGTGAGTATCTTCCATAATGATCACATCCTGTGGAAAGTGTGGGGACAGGAATGATTATCAAGCCCCCCCTACAGTGCTGGCTCTTCTCAAGAGCCATGTGCCCAGTGTACAACAGGGTCCAGGAAGAGTGATTCACCCTGCCCCTGCGGCTACTCACCATTTTGGGGGTCATGTGTGCTTGCCTGGGGTCAGCCAGTTAGTGACAGGTGTGTGAGTACTGGCTATGTTTTAAAGCACTGAATCAGACAACTAGATGGTTTTCTGTGTTGCAAACAATACTGCTTCTGTAAAATGTTGCATTTAAACTTCACAGAGATGAACTTGGGAGGCCTGCCCTCGCCTGTAGCCACTGTCACAAAACTCTTTCCATGTACCCCACACACACACCGCCAGCACACTGTTATCAACCTCCTGGCTCCACTTTCTACCTGCAGCATTCCACTCCTCCCTCCTCACAGTCCAGTAGTGTGGACTCCCACTACCCACTGCACTCAACACCCATCCCTCTGCAGTTTGGCCCTGCTGAAGTACAGCACCCGCTGCACTGTACTCCAAAGCAGAAGGTTGGGTATGATCCCTGGACATACACAAATCTGTCCCGGGACCCCTCCTCCTCTGGAGACCTTCCCTTCCCCCATCCCCCTCCCTGCTGATCTATTTTTGTCATTTGACTCTCTCCTCCGCTTGTTGTCTTTTAATGAAAGAATTGTGTCAGTTTGAAAGCAATCTTTATTCTATTAAATGAAAGAAAAAGAGCACTGCAAAGCATGTTAAACCCCCTTATTGCATCAGGTGCACCAGTCACCCCCTAGCATTACAAGCACTGCAATCCCAAGCACAGCAGCAAATATTAGTGGCTTTCAGCTTCAAATTGCTGCCTCAAGGCATCCCTGATCTTTATGGCCCAGCACTGTGCCCCTCTAATAGCCCTGGTCTCTGGCAGTTCAAACTCAGCCTCCAGGCGCTGAGCCTCTGCGGTCCAGCCCGGAGTGAAGCTTTCACCCTTCCCTTCACAAATATTCTGGAGCGTACAGCACGCAGCTATAAGCATAGGAATATTGTCATTGGCCATGTCCAGCTTCCCATACAGGCATCGCCAGCAGGCTTTTAAAAAAGCACACTCAACAGTCATTCTGCACTGACTCAGCCTGTTGTTGAACCGCTGCTTGCTGCTGTCAAGTTGCCCCGTGTATGGCTTCATAAGCCACGGCATTAAGGGGTAGGTGGGGTCTCCCAAGATCAAAATGGGCATTTTGACTTCCCCTACGGTGATCTTCTGATCCAGGAAGAAAGTCCCTGCTCGGAGCTTCTTGAACAGGTCAGTGTTCCGAAAGATGCGTGCGTCATGCATCTTTCCGGACCAGCCTGCATTAAAGTCCGTGAAACTCCCATGGTGATACACAAGTGCCTGGAGAACCATTGAGAAATACCCCTTGCAATTAATGTACTTAGTGGCTAGATGGTCTGGTGCGAGAATTGGAATGTGCGTGCTATCTATTGCCCCTCCGCAGTTAGGGAAGCCTATTTGTGCAAAGCCATCCACAATGTCACACACGTTGTCCAGAGTCATGGCCTTTCAGAGCAGGATGCGATTAATGTCCCTGCACACTTCCATCAACATGACTCCAATGGTCGACTTTCCCACTCTGAACTGGTTAGCAACCGATCGGTAGCAGTTTGGAGTAGCCAGCTTCCACAGTGCAATCGCCACGTGCTTCTCCAATGACACGGCAGCTCTCATTCTCGTGTCCTTGCACCGCAGGGCTGGGACGAGCTCATCATACAGTCCCATGAATGTGGATTTCCTCATGCGAAATTTCTGCAGCCACTGCTTGACATCCCAGAAGTGCATCACGATGTGATCCCACCACTCAGTGCTCGTTTCCCAAGCCCAAAAGTGGCATTCCACTGTGGTCAGCACCTCCGTGTCGTAGCTACTATACATGGCGAGATCAACGTCGCATTCCTCTTGCCTTTGTAGTTTAGGGAATATTTCCACTGACACTTGTGACCTGTTGGTCAGAGTGAGGAGCATATTGGTCAGCATTTCGGGATCCAGTCCTGCAGCCTGAAAGAGGCAGGGTGCGCAGTACACAAACCATGGAAAGATGGTGCCAAATGCAGACGGAAGCACAGGGATTGCTGGGATGCGAAGCAATGCATCACGGGGCATTAGGACAGGACCCAGGATGCCCTGCGACCCCCTCTGCCTTCCCACAAGTCTTAGCGGCAGAAGAGGAAGAGGTGCTTGGTGGGATAGCTGCCCAGACTGCGCCACTCCGAATAGCTCTGCAAGTGCCGCAAGTGTGAACACGCTATTGCGCCGGCAGCTGTCAGTGTGAACACACAACAGCGGTTTCCCTTCTGCGCTCTCTGAGCGGCGCTGTAACTGCCGGCCCTTTAACTTTGCCAGTTTAGATGTGCCTTAAGCTGAATACACTAAAGAAACTGGTTACAAGTAGTAATTTCTCACCCTAAATGTTGTTTTTGGCATTTCTTTCACAGGCCCGACACCTTTTCCAGCCTGGGCTCAGCTCTTCTCCTCCCTTTTGTCTTTGTTTCTTAGATATTTCCAGCAGCCATCCTGGATGGGGATTCAGTGAAGAATGAACACTGATTGTCTGTACCGCCACTTTACAGTGCTGCAACTTTCTTGCTCAGGGGTGTGAAAAAATGCCCCCATGAGCTCTGCAAGTTTGAGCAGCACTGTAAAGTGGCAGTATAGACAGTGCACCAGCGCTGGGAGCTACTCCCCTGGGGGGTAGGGGGGGGTGTTACAGCGCTGGGAGAGCTCTCCACCAGCACTGGTGCTGTGACTCCACAGCCACGTTAAAGGGCTGCCACGGCAGTGCTTTTAACGTGGCTAGTGAAGACATACCCTAAGTCGCTCACCTGTCTTAAATAGGTTTTACGTATGGCGGAACCCTTTGTTTGCCAGTGTGGTTCCCTCCTGCCCCACAGTGGAAAAATACTGATATTCTATCATGGAATCCAGTACCAGGTGACTTAATCACATGACCCTGCAGTGTCAAAACAGCCATGAGTCAAAAGTTGTTTGTAGCATCCCAGAAAGCTTCTCAGGAAGGTGGGAGATTAGCATCTTCAAAGTCCTATTGTTGTCCCTAATGGCCCATCCAGACTGATTGCATTCTGTTTGTTGGGTGTTCCCCAGGAGTAAACCCACTGGTAATTGTTACATAGTCAATATTCCTAACTTCAGATATAAAAATGATACATGCATGCAAATAGGATAATCATATTCAGTAAATCATAACCTTTCCAATGATATCTCACAAGACCCATCTTGCATAAAACACAGTTATACCATAGTCATATTATAACAATATTTTTATGAAGAATGTGGGCGTAGTGTCACACAGGGCTATACCAGTGGCCCTTTAGGAACCCATGGGTTTTTTTCCCCCTCAATCAAAAACGTCTCTGCATCCACCTCACTTGGCTCTGTCTACTGCTATCAGGAGCATTGATGCTGCTAACACCCTAGCGTCCGTACTGAGTCTGGCACTGAGAGATTCAGGATTCCTCTCACGAGCATCCAGAAGAGGAGCGAGAACTGGAACTGCTTTCAGTACAACTGACATCCTCTTCCCTATCTTATGATGAGGCAATTGTGGTGAAATCTGTTTCTCTGTCTCCTGATGATTTTAAGACACCTCAGGAGTTGTTGAGGAGGATGGCTTTAGCCCAAAGACAACCACCTGGAGGAAGTCCAGGAAAAGTCCCACAATTTGTGGATATCTTGGCATCTGCGACCCTGGCTAAGATAGCTCTCTCTATTAATGACACTGTGATGCTTTTGCCGGGAACAGAAAAGGAATGGAGTCTTAGAACTTAGTAAGTAATCTAGCTAGATATGCGTTAGATTCTGTTTTGTTTAAATGGCTGATAAAATAGCTGTGCTGAATGGAATGTATATTCCTGTTTTTGTGTCTTTTTGTAACTTAAGGTTTTGCCTAGAGGGATTCTCTATGTTTTGAATCTGATTACCCTGTAAGGTATTTACCATCCTGATTTTACAGAGGTGATTCTTTTCCTTTTTTTCTTCAATTAAAATTCTTCTTTTAAGAACCTGATTGCTTTTTCATTGTTCTTAAGATCCAAGAGTTTGGGTCTGTGTTCACCTATGCAAATTGGTGAGGATTTTTGTCAAGCCTTCCCCAGGAAACGGGGTGTAGGGTTTGGGGAGGATTTTGGGGGGAAAGACGTTTCCAAGCGGACTCTTTCCCGGTTATATATCTGTTAGACGCTTGGTGGTGGCAGCAATAAAGTCCAAGAGCAAAAGGTAAAATAGTTTCTACCTTGGGGAAGTTTTAACCTAAGCTGGTAAAAATAAGCTTAGGGGGTTTTCATGCAGGTCCCCACATCTGTACCCTAGAGTTCAGAGTGGGGAAGGAACTTTGAGTGGGGAAGGAAAAACTGACGAGACTCTGCATAGTCTCAATCCCTGGGCATGTACACCCTGGCTGTGCAGCAAAAGGTGTTGCATCTTCACTAGCCCCTCAAACCAAGGTCACGCCAAGGAGGAGGAGCAGAGGTTACAACAGACATCTTTTACTACCCTCTGCTTCTGAAGCTACCGGTTCATCAAGGCAGGTGTCATAGCTCCAAGAGCTCATTTTAATGGGCGGGTTTAGAGCTGATTATTAGGTTTTTTTTCTTCCCAAAATTTTGCAAACTGCCTGTTCTACTTCCATCGTGCTTGGGCCCACATCACAACAGATTGGTAGGTTCTAAGTACAGGGGAAATAGGATAAACACTGCAATTTATTTCTACCCTTCCCTCCAATCCTCCTTCCCCATCCCTCTTTATAGATGTTTCTCACAAAGCAGTGTTACTGCAAGAGAGACAATCACTTCTTGTAGGAGCTAGAGAAGAGGTTCCTCTTTTGCTCAGTGGAAAGACGTTTTACTCCCAATACTTCCTGATCTTGAAAGCAAAAGGGGATCTCAGGCCTATTTTAGATTTGAGGGAGTTAAACAAGTTCATAAAAAAAATCAAAATTCCAGATAGTCATTATTCCTTCTCTGGGGCCAGGAGACTGGTATGCTGCTCTTGACTTAAATTATGCTTATGTTCATGTGTCAATTCATCAGAGCCACAGAGAATTTCTGAGATTCACCATCAGTGGCCACCATTATCAGTTCACAATGCTCCCCTTTGGTCTCTTGGCTGCCCCAAAGTATATGGTAGTGGTAGCAGCATTCCTTCAGAGGTCAGAGGTCCATGTCTTCCCTTACCTGGATGACTGCAGATAAGAGGATGATCCAGGTTGCAGGTGTCATCCAGCGTGATCAGATCCATGTTCAATGCATTTGGCCTGATGATCAACACAGAAGTCAGTCCTGTTTCCAGTTCATAAAATAGAATTTTTTGGAGCTGTTGTGGGCTTGATAATGGCCAGTCCTTTCTATCACAGGCAAGGTTTCGTGCAATCCAAAGCAACATTCCATTCTTAGAGCCTTATCCCCTCACCACAGTTAGAAACTGTATAAGGCTGCTGGGTCACATGGCAGCATGCATTTATGTAGTGCAGTATGCCAGACTGTATTTCAGATGCTACAAGGCTGGTTGGCCGAGGTGTATTCACCAAGGAGGAGCCACATAGATGTCAATTCATGTGCCAAATTGGATCTTATCCTCCCTAGATTGGCAGACAGATCTAGCTAGTGTCTGCAAAAGAGTCTTTTAGATACAGATGCCTCAGACCTGAGTGAATGGGCTTTTTAGTCACCAAGTAGTCAAACTGAATCAGAACCTAAAAACCATCTCAGAGAGGTCTTTTGAGTGAACCGGAATGGAACCCAAACTGAAACCCTCTCAGTCACATTGAACCCAAACTGGACCAAACCCAAAAAACCAAAAAGTGGTAACCAGTTCAAAATAACAGGTTAAGTAATCAGGTGCTGAGGGAGGGTGTTTTGGGGGTCCCAAGGCAGGGTCTCTCTCTGCAGGCTACCTCACAAACAGCCTACCAGCATGCAGGTGAAACCCAGAGTCTGTGTATAGCTGCAGCTCTGGTCCTGTAGCTGTGACCCCAGCATCCTGTCAGCAACACATCATTCACACGCTGGCTTCCACCAGCCTTGATTACCACTTGCAGGGTGCCCCTAACACCTCCCAGTTCTGGGTTTCTCCAAAAACATGTATTCTGCACTGTCCAGCCTTTTTTTGAATCGTTCAGATATTAAAGTTTTTTACTTCTCTAAAGACTCAATATTCAACGGTTTGCTACTTTAACTGGAGTTACCAAACAGTTCAGTTAAAACATAGCACTGGGTTCTTTTAAATTGAAAAAATAAAACAAGTTTATTATCAAAAGAAGATAGGATTTTAAGTAAATTCAAGTATGAGAGAGAAATGGTTACAAGCAAATGAAAGTGAAAACAGACAGCTACAAGTCTAAAACTTAATTTAGCAAGTTTCTCAACCACAGTCTTCCAGGAATATGGTGACTGATCCTTTCCTCAGTCAGAATCTCTCCCAGAGGCCCAAAGGTACTGGTACCTTTGTCATCTTAGGTGAAAGAGGGAGAACCTGGGGTTCGTTGCCCTTTTCTTTTATAGTCCAGTGATCCACTGAAGTGGATTCTTCTACAGATTATCCCCTATTCACACGGTAAAGGAGGAGAGAGGGAGCCTGGTGGTGAAGGAGGCCCCATGCTCTTCCCACATGTGTTTGCTGAAATACAAATTTGCTGTGTCTCCTGCCATTTCCTCCCCCTGTTGTCTCAATGACCCTGTTTACTACATATACGTAAATTTGATGTAAGCACACATTCCTTTGTTTAGGATAGAGCTGTTTAATAAATTTCGCCTTGGCAGGGCTGTGTGGTTTTGAACATGAGCTAATAACATTATACATGGGAATTTCATAACTTTACATATAATGCACCATCAAATTATTGACCGGCAAGTTATTAGTGTTCAGATGATACCTCACAAGGTATATTTTGTACGAAGATTATCACAGTAGTGTGCAGGGTGTGAATACAGGGGTGCTTTCGGTCACACGGACATGTGCAACACATCTTGAAGAACAACAGTTGTGGAAAGGTTAGTAACCATTTCTTCTTCTGCCAGCTGCTCTGATGTCAGGTATGGTTTCATGAGCCATCACAGTATAGTGTATGTGAGGTCCCCTAAAATATCAGTTGGGTCTCTGTGCCTACTGTTAACTATATTATTTGTAGGGAATAAGATCTCTTGTCCAAACAGGTAAATGCCAGATCACTCCTAACACTTTGGCATTATGTGCCCTGCTGGTACATCTCATGTTGGTTTTCATGAACCTGCCTTTGTGAACAACCAAGGCTTGCAGAATGATCAAGTAGTAGCCTTTGCAGATGATGTATTCATGTGCTTGTTGTGACAGGCAAGCTATGGGCACATAAGTGCCATCAGTGGTCCCACCAAAGTTTGGGAAGCCCATTCTCTGAAAGCCAGCTATTGTTTCAGGCTCATTAGCTATGTCCAGCCTCTGTAGGTAAACCACAGCATGTATTGCCTGACAAACGTCCACTACCATACTTTTGACAGTTGACTTGCAAACACCAAACTGATTAGCCGTGGACCTGTAGCCAGTCTGGGGTTATGAGCATCCAGATGACAGTAACAACCGGTTTCTAGACTGATATGGCCACCCTCATTTGTATGTCCTAGCACTGGAGGGTTGGGGCAGGTTCTTCACACAAGCTCCATAAAGGTCTGCTTCTTCATGTGGAAATAATTCTGGAGCCACTGCTGCTCACCCTGGATCTGCATGACAATATGATCTCACCACAGTGTGCTAGTTGTCCTGTTCCAGAGGCCCTGGTCTACATATGTGAAATTCATAGCAATTACATGCTTGAGCTCCCCTCCAAGGCCTGCTTTCACCTTTTGAGAGTTGGCAATCGCTACTAAAATGCACGCCAATGTGTCAATTACCCTCTAACTGCATCCTGCTGAAAAATAATATCACAGCTGCAAGCAAGAACAACAGCTCATCCATCTGTGCTGAATCCAGAGGGGTGGAACACATAGAAGCAAGGAGCCTACAGAACTGGAAGGGCCTTGGCTAAATGTTTTAGGAGGCTAAGAACATTTCCAAACAGAGGCTCGGGAATGACAGAGAAGTTCTTCCACAGTTCACCACAGAACAATTCCTAGAGTGGCTCAAGTTAGGCACTAAGAACCTTGAGATATGACCCCAGAAATCATAGCACCAAATCCATGTAACTGCAGCAGTACTGTTGCCATGGCCAGGTGGGCGCGGGCCATGCAGCTCTGCAATGTGAACATTTGCAGGTGGGCTTGACAAGCATGGGAGCACTCTGCAATGTAGATATACCCCCAGTTGAAGAATGTGGAAGAAACTCCACAAGGAGAATCCCACAGGATTTTTCTTGCTCTTGTCTCCTTTTGTGGGGTTTTTATAGGTTCAAAGACCAGAAGAAACCATTGTGATCAGCTAGACTGACCTCCTGTATAACACAGGCCATAGAATTCCCCCCAAATAATTCCTTTTTACTACAGCATATCTTTTAAAAAATGAAAACAAGTTTTAAAAATTGTCAGTGATGGAGAATCTGTCATAGAAAATTGTCCCTTAGTAAATTGTTCCAATTGTTAATTACCTTCACTGTTAAAAATGTATACCTTATTTCCAGTCTGAATTTGTCCAGCTTCAACTTCCAGCCATTGGATCTTGTTACACCTTTGTCTGCTAGATTAAAGAGCCCATTATCAAATTTGTATTCCCTATCTAGGTACTTACAGACTGTGAGCAAATCACCACTTAACCTTCTTTGTTAAACTCAAGGACCTCAATTTATTTAGTTTATCACAGATTTTCTAATCCTTTAATTATCCTTCTTGGTGCTTCTCTGAACCCTCTCCAATTCATCAACATCCTTGTATTGTGGACACCAGGAGTAGATACAGTATTCCAGGAGTAATCACATCAGTGCCAGGTAAAGAATTAAGATAACCTCTCTGCTCCTACTCAAGATTCCCCCTATTTATGCATCCACACAAGCAGGCAATCTGGCTCCAGGAGTATAAGTAAATAGTTCCATCCACCTAAAAGATGTAATTTTGTAGTTGTCTAATGTGGTTAGTGCTCTGTCACCCTCACAGGGTAATTTGGCTCAGAATTGAAAGGTTACATGCTTTGTAAACCTTTGCAGATGACCTGTAACACATTAATTCACACAGCAAAAGCTATATCTATAAATGTATTGCTCACACTGATGGGCTTAAATTATGCCTAGGGAAATTCTATTGATTTCCATAACCAGGCAGAGTAATAAGGCCAGATTTTTAGTCATGTGTATGTTATCAGCAATAATTTCTGTCTAACTTGTATGCACAGGTTATTTGTGTGTTTAAATTAGGCATATGCATGAACCTAACTGACAATTTGGTGCACATTTTTAAACCAGAGATTGGGATGGGGGTGAATGTATTTATTTTTAGTGTTGATGAAACTGAGAAGATGAGCTGGTATCGGCATAGTGCAGGGAGGTTCTGTGCAAGTTTCCCCCCAGGCAGCTCTGCCAAAACATCACAATTTTGATTTACAGCACAACACCCCCACTGTTTCAATGCTGGATTCCATCTGAATACACACTGTCCAACATGCAAACTCAGCTGGTGTTTTTGTGTTACAGGCACGTCATCTAAGAACTAGACAGGACAATGATTTTGGATCTTTTCTGAGTTTAGCCTATATATAGGTTTTCTAGGAGTAAATTATTAATATGATGTGTAGGCCCTGTGCTAAATCTTGATGAAGGAAGTGGAATTCACTGTAAACTATGAGACCACTGAAGCCTGAACACAAGGTGCCACAAGTACTCCTTTATTTTCTAAGTGATGACTTAAGTTAGGGGTAGCAGTCACCAAGGCATAGCCAACAAATCTTTAACATGTCCCTATATTATATGGTTTATGTGTGCATAATTTAACTTCAGTGCCCTAGTTAGCCATGTCTTCAAAGTTCTAGTCTCCTCGATAGTTTAGCTGCTCTTGAATTTTGAACTTTATAGTTAATAAAAAATCTGTATTCCTTGTAGAGTAATTAAAGAGAGAGCCATGTAAATTACAGTGACTAGCACAAGAACAGATTTAGCATGTAACACTCTCTCCCGATTAGCGGTTTCTACGCAAAGTGCACTTGCTGTATTTGAATAAATTGACAATTTTCTGAAATGTTTCTAAATAACAAAACTTTTGCATAGGCTTAAAAAAACAGCAACATAATTTGTCAGCAAGGAAAAAAAAGGCAGGTGGAGAAAAAGAGACTATGTAGGAGAGAGAGAAGATGCTCTCGTTCATTGCTTGAAGCTCTAATCTGTTTTTAAAAAGGAGATTTTTATTAATATCTTTAAGAACAGATTATCCCTGGTCAAATCCTGCTACTTCAGCTCATTACTTTGTGCTTGTCTCAGATGTTTGGGGTTTTTTTTCCATCAAAGAGGGAGAAAGAAGGGACAAGAGATGTAATTGAACCTTTTGACTTCTCTTAGTATTGAGACTGATACTAAGCTGTTTACCTCCTCTTTTAAAGAACTCCTTAGTTATGGATAAACAGATGAGACATTGTAGTGCAGGGATTATACCATGTCATTCTGACATACACTTCTATACTTTTTCAACAATAGCAGTTAAGCCATGTCCAGTTGCTTTACTTCTTTGCTTTTTGAAATACTCTTTCAAGTTTTTTCTCTTTTTTTTTTTTTTGGCCTTTAATTATACCTGTGCTATCTCCCTGATTTTAATGAGGTTACATTGTTGTAATCAAGGGCTAAATTTGCTCTTCGTGACTATTTAAAGAGTGAAATCCTGGCTTTTTTAAGTCAATGAGAGCTTTAACATAGACTTCAATGGTGCCAGGATTTCATCTGAAATGTTTTTCATCTTAATAAATTGCAGTATTCACCAAGAGAGCTTTAATTTCTTTTGAATATCTATTCTGAAGTTAATGCTAAAGCTTAATTTAGGAATGTAATTAATTTTTATCATCATCACAGAGAAGCAGTGGCCCCAGATGAAACAGATTTGGGAGTCAGCAACTCCCCAATTCTAATCCTTCACTCTGCCACTGGCTTGCTCGGTGGCCCTATTCAGGCCTCTTCAGCTCCATGCCATGGTTTTCCCCACCTATAAAATGGGGATAATATTCACTGGTATGTTGTGAGGACTAATTTATGTTCATGTAACTCTTTGGACAGGAAATGTGCTAAATATTTTGACAATGACTTATTTTGCCATCTCTCTTTCCATCATTCATCGATCCTCTCAAATCTGTTTGTCCCTTTAGACAGTGAGTAAAATGCATAGTCAGGATGATGTGTGAGATCAGCTGTGGAACAGCTTTTTGGTAATATTCATAGTGTATTTTCATAAATACTTTGAAAGTGGAAAGGTCCCAAAGAACTTCCAACCAAACAAATACAAATATTGTTTGTATGAATGGGGAGAAAGAGGGCCAAATATTAGCAAGATACTAGTACATAAGCTCATAACAAACATTCTGAATAATATGGTATGTGTAGCCAAATCTTACAGTTATTTAGTGAAATAGATATGTTTGTTAAAAACATATAAGAGAAACAATTCAGTCTTCATACTTCCATGAGCAGAGAAAACCCTCTCTGAATGTAGTTACCGTCTCTTACTCCGTCCATGGTTTTGTTGTCATGAAAAAAATTGCTGCTTTAAGGTCTAAGCCACAATCAGAGAAATCAAATTATTTTCCTCACTTATATTGTAAGCCTAAGGTTTCAGAAGAAAGACACCTTACAGTCTTCGTACACAATAACTATCACTGCCTTTGCTTTTTTTATCTCTGACATTCAATTAAGTCACTAATCTTTTTCCTCTGGGTCTTTCTTGACAAATTAGTAGCCTCCCTTCACAAACACAGAGCCTTCCTTAGATATGTAGTTTCAAATCAAAGTTTGAGAATTCACATTGGGCTCTATATAGCTGGGTAAATTCCAATACCTTTTTGCCTCAGGATATTGTAAAGTCCTAGTTATTCCTCACCATTTGCTTTGTCACACTCTGTTTTAACAAGGCTTTTAGCTACTCTAGAGACTTTAACCACGCCATCTTGAACCTTGGGCTGATTCTAGGCCATCCAGGCTTTACTCTACACTGAGTACTGGTTGCCCAATTTTGATAGCATACTCTCAACTTGCCTGTGACAGGGAAATTTGCCTCTGATTTAGCTGGGCCCTAACATTTAATGTATTTTTACACTCCCCAAAGCCGTGTGTACATCTGAGACTGGAATTTAGGCCCAAGCAAGCATCCAACTTATTTAGGCCTGGTCTACACTAAGATTTTATATCAGTGTAGCTACGTCTCTCAGGAATGTGAAATCCACACCCCGAGAGACATAGCTATACTGACCTAACCCCTGGGGTAGGCAACACTACCTTGATGGAAGAATTATTCTATCAACCTAGTTAGCACCTCTCAGTGGGGTGGATTAGCACTGCTGATGGGAAGGTCACTCCACTTGGTGTAGGTAGTGTCTACACTGAAGCACTACATTGGTGCAGCTGTGCAACTGTAGTGTTTTAAGTGTTTTCATCGGTTGCATCCGATGAAGTGAGCTGTACCTCACAAAAACTTATGCTCAAATAAATTTGTTAGTCTTTAAGGTGCCACAAGTACTCCTGTTCTTTTTGTAGTGTTTTAAGTGTAGGCAAGCCCCTAGAAAACAGTTTTGGAAAATCTGTAGCTCCCCAAGAATTCTAAAGCAAGTGCTTGGTGATTCATGTCAGCGTGCAGGTAGCTGCTGCTGTAGTCTCATGTGCTCAACTTATTGGCTGGGGACACCATGAGTCCTGAAAGGGAAACCCATAGTTAACTAATGCCAGCATACCAGAGCAGGATCTGTGTAGAACAATCCACCAACAGCAGTGCAAAAGCACCTCAAAACTGAATAATTATCTACAGGGCAACCAGTACAGTTTTACTTGTGGTGGAACTGAATGTCCACCATTTGCTGTTTCTCCTTGCTCCTGCTAGAATGTGTTGTGTGTGTTGTATGCAGTTGTACAGGGGTGGATTAAGCAGGGTACATCTGGCTATTCAAATTCATTGAATGGTACATAGCCCAGCCAATGCCAAAACTGTCTAGTGGCTGCATTGGCTGCAGAAAATGGTATAATGAAGGAGGCTCTGTGGCAACCTGTGGTGGTGTCAGGGGTGGTGCTGGGGGGCTGGAGCTCACTAGTGTGAGTGGCCTCTCAAACAGGTCCTTCTGCTATGCTCTGTCCTCCATTCTCAACCTCCAGTCCTGTTCAAGGAACTACATGACCATTCTCTCCTCCTGCTCAGTTGTCTCCCTCTGCACCTTCCACTCCTCCTTTGCTCTCTGGTAGTCCTGTTGGTCATCTGACTTGAACATAATGTCATACAGCAGTTCATCTTTGTTCAACATCTTTATTCATGATCTGAACGATGGGATAGATTGCACCCTCAGCAAGTTTGCGGGTGACACTAAGCTGGGGGAAGAGGTAGATATGCTGGAGGGTAGGTATAGGGTCCAGAGTGACCTACAGAAATTGGAGGATTGGGCCAAAAGAAATCTGATGAGGTTCAACAAGGACAAGTGCAGAGTCCTGCACTTAGGACAGAAGAATCCCATGCACTGCTACAGGCTAGGGACCGATTGGCTAAGCAGCAGTTTTGCAGAAAAATACATGGGGATTACAGTGGATGAGAAGCTGGATATGAGTCAGCAGTGTGCCCTTGTTGTCAAGAAGGCTAATGGCATATTGGGCTGCATTAGTAGGAGCACTGCCAGCAGATCTAGGGAAGTGATTATTCCCCTCCATTTGGCACTGGTGAAGACACATCTGGAGTATTGCATCCAGTTTTGGGGCCCCCACTACAGAAAGGATGTGAACAAATTGGAGAGAGACCAGTGGAGGGGAACAAAAATGATCAGGGGGCTGGAGCACATGACTTATGAGGCTGAGGGAACTGGGCTTGTTTAGTCTGAAGAAGAGAAGAGTGAGGGGGAATGTGACAGGGTTGGGTCAGATGGCTACAGGAGAGTAGTAGAAGGCAGATATATTAGCCCCAGGTTAAGTAGGTCCCTTTTCCCTGGGTAAGGTAACAGGGAAGGTTCCAGAACAATCAGGAACCTTCTGGAGCCAATTAAGACAGATAGGCTGATTAGAACACCTGCAGCCAATAAGAAGCTGATAGAATCAATTAAAGCAGGCTAATCAGGGCACCTGAGTTTAAAAAGGAGCTCACTTCAGTTTGTGGTGCGCATGTAAGGAGCTGGGAGAAAGAGGTACTAGGAGCTGAGAGTGAGAATGCATACTGTTGGAGGACTGAGGAGTACAAGCATTATCAGACACCAGGAGGAAGGTCTGATGGTGAGAATAAAGAAGGATTTGGGAGGAGGCCATGGGGAAGTAGCCCAGGGAGTTGTAGCTGACGCGCAGCTGTTCCACGAGGTACTCTAGACAGCTGCATTCCGCAGGGTCCCGGGCTGGAACCCAGAGTAGAGGGCGGGCCCAGGTTCCCCCAAACCTCGCAACTCCTGGTCAGACACAGGAGGAGTTGACCTGGACTGTGGGTTCACGAAAACGGCCAAACTGAGGGCTGCCATGAAGCTCCAAGGTGAGCAAATCCGCCAATAAGTGCAAGACCCACAAAGGTAGAGGAAGAACTTTATCACAGGGGATTTGATAACAGCCTTCAACTACCTGAAGGGGAGTTCCAAAGAAGATGGAGCTGGGCTGTTCTCAGTGGTGGCAGATGACAGAACAAGGGGCAATGGTCTCAAGTTGCCTTGGGGGAGGTCTAGGTTGGATATTAGGAAACGCTATTTCACCAGAAGGGTGGTGAAGCACTGGAATGGGTTACCTAGGGAGGTGGTGGAATCTCCATCCTTAGAGGTTATTAAGGCCTGGCTTGACAAAGCCCTGGGGGGGATGATTTAGTTGGGGTTGATCCTGCTTTGAGCAGGGGGTTGGACTAGATGACCTCCTGAGGTCTCTTCCAACCCTAATCTTCTATGATTCTATGATCTCTGAGCCTTTTCCATCTCCACTGGTTGTGAGTCTGCTCCCAAAAACTCCTTTGTAGATGTCTCAGTCCAACAGAAGTAGCAGGGCCTACCAAGGAAATGAAAGAGCACATTATTGTTTGACCATGGAAAGAAAGAAACTCTCTCTCCCTTTTACATTCTGTGTTATGGCAAGGCCATATGTTATTACTTTTATCATCTTGGTATGCTTTTATTACATCCTATTAACTGTCCTCTTCAGAAGCTCCTGCTAATGTTGCCAGCCCACTGACAGATTATAGTAAGAATTGCATATTGAATAAAAAAAACAAATTAAAATATTTCCATCCTGGCTGGGAGAGGGGCAATCATGATACGGTCCTGTTATCAGAGTTGGTTTTAACATTATTGCAGGCTGGGGAAGCTTTGAGAGATGTTAATCTGTTAAAGGTCCCAGAGTGGAAAAGTGGTCCTTAAAGCGACTACTTAGCAAAGCTTTCATGTTATAATCTTGGTCATTCATGCAAGAGAACATTTTAACATTTGTTAGAGCCCTTTGTTCCAAGCAGAATTCACATACTTTAAAGGCAAACTGCAAATGCAAAAATTCTATTTATTTCACTGTCTGATGAGTGCACTCAGTAACTAGGATAAGTGGGGCATTTAGCACATAAATAACTAAAAATTAACCTTTTAACATTCTTTCTGATGTCACACACAGTCCTGCTGGCTGGATCTACTCAGCCAGTCCCCTAAAAAGACTCTCTGTAAATACATAATAGCCGGTAAACTTCTGTGTTTACCCCCACTACAAAGTCACTCTCCTATTTCTCCTCCTGGCGGGGAAAAAGAGAGGTTATTTTATGTTTAAATATTTGGACGATGCTCCTACTATGGTGGGGAACACAGATCTGCCTAAGTAGGCATATGAAAATATGCCATTTGCTGATCATCTACACATAGTTGCCCTCAGTAGGCTAGATCCATGTGTCAAAAGCATTTCCTTGGTAATTGGGATGTCACAGAATGATATATTCTGAGACTGTGGAGTGGGGCCACCTAGTGGGTCCTATGCTGAATTTTTAAATTAATATGTTTAGTAGCTAATGTGCTAAATGCTTCTCTTACCCTGCCTGGGGTGAGGATATTCAGCGCATATGGATGAAGTAAACAAAATTTTAATGTTGCATTTGCAGTTCATTTTTAAGATATATGTAAAAATCCTCTTACTGCAATGTTTGCAGCATTTTGAAAACTCTTATTTATCACAGAGTCTAATGCATGCTAAACTAGGACAGAATTTATGTGCATTCATCCATCACCATGATATTATCTTGTGCAGTTCTCTTAGTTGCCTTTCTGCTTCAAGTAGTAAGATCTTGCTTTACTATTTATTCTCCCTTAATATCTGTTGTGCTCATGACTCAACACCCTTACACAGCACACATTCCATTTTGACATAAGATTAGTTTTGCTGCTACTTGGGGAATTTTGAGCACAGTTAGAAAATGTATAAGATAACAAGGATTTTAATTTGTTTTCTTTTTCCTTGCCAAGTACCCCTGTGATCTTTTTTACCACCTCTCTGTCCTTTCCTCCTTGAGTGGCTTGTCCAAAGAATCCCTTGATTCTCAGCTTTCTTTCTCTAGCCCTGATCTACCTGGCTCGTTGCTTAGCATCCTTCGTCTCTGTTCCTAGTTCTGTACTGGCTTTCTCTTTGGCTCATATACTCAGAGACAGCCGGAAGCCCAATGGGAGTTAGGCACTTTGAGGATCTGTCCCCTAATCTTCTGTTCTTGTGGCTATTAATGGCTTTTCCTATCTTGTCTTCATATGGCAATTGGCCCCCCAGCCCTGGCTTCTCTAAATCTGTGGATATTGGTACTTAAACTGGCTAAGTGTGTTTCTGTCCTCACTGATGCAAATACTCTTAAACAAACTAACTTCTCCCATTCATTCATGGCACTAACCCTTTCTTTACTTCACACAAGGTTTGTCTAGAAATTGGTTCCAGAGGAAATAAAATAGAATAAGCACTTCACACTACAAGGGTTTAAAAGTATGCCGTGCATAATTATCACCTGAAGTATCATTAACACACTGATAGTGTAGCCTATGGGGGTGGAGGGAGCCTGTCATAAACTGGTTTAATTAATCTGTTTGTTAATATGAAACCAAACTGCTTCTGCAGCAAACCTTATTCAAGGACTCAAGAGGAGATGAAAAATGTTATTGGTTCTGAATTACTGTAGATAATATTCATACATATAAATAGATCAGAATCTTCATGAACATATTTTGCATAGTGCTTGCCACTTCTGAGGTTCTGTGACTCCTGAATTCTAGCACCACTATGTAGCACTTGCTATGTTGTCTGGGTCAAGTCACTTGAACCTCTGCCTCAATCTGTAAAATAGGGATATTTATCTCCTCACAAGGGTATTATGAGAGTTAAAGTTAATAAAGCCAAGGGCAAAATGGGTCCTATGGGCCTAATTATTCTCTTCTTTGCACCAGTATAGCTCCACACTAGTTACAGCACTGGGAGATGCTCGTCAGTCCCACCTATCACTTATACTTTCTTTGGGCTTGCTCTTCTACCATTGCCACTGCACTGTGCATTCCTTAAATTTTTTTTAAAAAGCATAAACCCTTTTTAACCTTTAGAAAGCATACACTAAAACTCAATGAATTCAAAAATTGTTTATTTAGATTTGTTTACTGCACCTGTCATGGATTCCCAGGGTCTGGTCTATTCTCCAGCCTGTAACCAATCCCTTGGGAGTGACCGTTTTTGTGCCAGACCCCAAAGATCCACACAGTCCCCCAGGGGCAGGCCCATGTGAGGCTTGCACAACTCTCAAACTGGGCCTCTGAGCACCAGCAATCTGTGTCTCTGTGGCTCCCTACACCAAGTCCTGCCATGCCAGATTCCTGTCGGAGGCTTGTTCTTTACCCCTTCAGGGTGCAATGCTCTCAATAAATATTTGCGGCAACACCAGGCAGCCTTTACGCAAAAGGCAACAGTTTATTAGTCATCTGCCATACAGGATCAGAAAGCCCTTAGGTTAGCATAGAGAAGCAAAAGTTCAGACAGAGTTTAGATTGGCCAGTGGCAGGGCTCCCTTGAGCCAGATTGCTCTAGGAACCGTCTCTGCTTCCTTTCTTGGTCTCTATTCCTTTTCCTTTAAGTCCCAGGTGTGACACTATCTCCGTGAGCTCAGCTTTTAACACAGCCACCTGCCTCCTTTGCCTTATTCTCCAGCTCAAAGCTTTCACTGTGCTTCCTTGCAGAAATGGGGGTTGAAATCTCCTTCCTCCTGGCTGTTAGATGTGAATGTCCTGGACCCTGGGGTGTCCATTGTCTCTTCTAGATCCTCCATTCCCATGTTTGCTTTTATTCAGTTCGTTAATGACTGTTCTCCAGTCATGTGGTTACCTGAGTCCAACACCTTGTCCCTTCCCTTTACACTCAGTGCATAGCAATACAAAGCCAAGAAGGAAACTGGGGTGCACACAGAAACCGTAAAAATATTACCAAAATCCCCACATTTGTCATGGCACATATTATTTATATTACCATAGTGCCTATAAGCCCCAGGCATGGCCCAGGACCCCATTATACTCAAGGCACTGTACCAACACAGAACAAAAAGATAGTCCCTCCTTCAGAGAACTTGCAATCTAAGAATCTGTCCTAATCTCCATAGATAATTTATAAAAACAATTTAAAATAAAATATCAGGGCCAACAACCAGGCCACTAAGTAATACAAAGAAAAATAGACCTACCTGTCTTTTCAACAAAAACAGCACCTCCTATATCACCTCTGCCATGTTACGAGTGGCTGTTGTGTTCTGATTAAGCTATTTGCCTTTTACACAACATTTAATAGGTGACTTTCTGGTAAATATATTTTACCAATGGTCTGTTTATATTAGACCCAACCATTCCTCTTACACCTTGCAGTGAGGTGGACTGGCCCTCCCCAGACACAGAGGAAGAGGGTGGCTCCACCCCCTCGTGGGTGGAGCCCTATCCCCTAGCTCCGCCTCCCAGAAGCCAAGGGTTGGGGCCAGAAGTATAAAGGCGGGACCTGGAAGCTCAGTAGGGGCCCAGCCACTGGAGGGGACAGAAGTGTCCCCTGAGCACTTGTGCTGGGAGGTGGCAGCAGGCCCGCAGAGTGCAGATGACGGGCACAGACCGCCTGGACCCTGGACTGACCTGACCTCGGGGGAAGCAGATGACTGGCACGGACCGTACGGACCCCTGGACAACCTGACGGATGGCCCAGACTGCTGGCTGTTCCAACTCCGGCAGAGCTTCTGCTGGTAACTGAGGCCCCTGCCGATCACCTTATCTCATCGGACCAGCAGGTACCCTGGGAGGGGGAGTGTGGAAGTGGCCCAGGGATAGTAGACTCCTCTCTGGTTGCAATGCTGGCAGAGGATGAGTCAGTGTGTAATGGTTTGGATCCTCACTGACATGCTGGCAGACCCGTCTGCCACCCTTAGGGCCCTGGACCGGAATGCAGTGGAGTGGGAGGGCCTGCGTCCCCCCACCACCCAAGCGGTGGGTGGCAGTCTCCCCTTCCCTCAGGCTAGCTGAAGGAAAGCCTGAGTCAACTGACTCAGCAAGTTTGCAGATGACACTAAACTGGGAGGAGAGGTAGATACGCTGGAGGGTATGGATAGGATACAGAGGGACCTAGACAAATTAGAGGATTGGGCCAAAAGAAATCTGATGAGGTTCAACAAGTGCAGAGTCCTGCACTTAGGATGAGAGAATCCCATGCACCGCTACAGACTAGGGACTGAATGGCTCGGCAGCAGTTCTGCAGAAAAGGACCTAGGGCTTACAGTGGATGAGAAGCTGGATATGAGTCAACAGTGTGCCCTTGTTGCCAAGAAGGCCAATGGCATTTTGGGATGTATATGTAGGGGCATTGCCAGCAGTTCGAGGGACGTGATCGTTCCCCTCTATTCAACATTGGTGAGGCCTCATCTGGAGTACTGTGTCCAGTTTTGGGCCCCACACTACAAGAAGGATGTGGAAAAATTGGAAAGAGTCCAGCAGAGGGCAACAAAAATGATTAGGGGACTGGAGCACATGACTTATGAGGAGAGGCTGAGGGAGCTGGGATTGTTTAGTCTGCGGAAGAGAAGAATGAGGGGGGATTTGATAGCTGCTTTCAACTACCTGAAAGGGGGTTCCAAAGAGGATGGATCTAGACTGTTCTCAGTGTAGCAGATGACAGAACAAGGAGTAATGGTCTCAAGTTGCAGTGGGGGAGGTTTAGGTTGGATATTAGGAAAAACTTTTTCACTAGGAGGGTGGTGAAACACTGCAATGCGTTACCTAGGGAGGTGGTAGAATCTCCTTCCTTAGATATTTTTAAGGTCAGGCTTGACAAAGCCCTGGCTGGGATGATTTAGTTGGGGATTGGTCCTGCTTTGACTCCTGAGGTCCCTTCCTACCCTGATATTCTATGATTCTATGACTTTGGTTTGCAGTCCCATCCAAGTACAGGTTGGAGCTGAGACACTTTGTTTCCCACCCTGCTCTGAACCAGAGCCTGGGCTGATTGACTGTTTTCTGCTCAGCCTGAGTGCAGCCTGAGCCCTTAGACTCTTTGCTGCCCCACCCTGACCAGGGGCTGGGGCTCCGTAACTGTGTTTATTGTTCGGCCCTGACCACATGCCCGAGCTCATGTCTCCTGTCGCCCCGCTGATTCCCCACATCAGGCGACCCCCGGAGACGTAGTGGGGTGGATTGGCCGCCCACAGACCCAGAGGAGGAGGAGCCACTCCCCCCAACAGACTACACACCTCCATAAAAAAATCTGCAAGTTGTTTGTTTTCTATACTGTATGGTAATATGTTTGAGGAGATGCAGCCAAGCTGTAGAATGTTTGCAAGCAAAAATAACTATATTAATCTCCCATAGTAAGGCTTGAGAATTTGTACAATTAGCATAGCATCAGTACCCAGATCAAAGATAATTCATTCACTTTCCCTAGCTAACTTGCCATTTTTTTTCCAATCTGGCAATGGAACACTTTACTATACAAGCTTGATTTAACCAGAGGTTTCTGTTCTCTGTAATTTTGTTTCACTTCATCTGTCTCTGATTTATTTCAAATACACCACATAATAGTGTAGCTTTAAGAGGCGTACTCACCCTTTTAATGAAACATTTCCAATTTCTTACAGCTTTATGGTTCTGAAAATGAAAGTTCCACTCTCTACACATCTCTGATCCAGGAATTCGAAAACATGATGGAACCCACCCTGGAAACCCCCCCAAGTGTAGTTAATTCTTAACAGATATACTGAGACTTTGCCTAGAAAGCTTTTTTAAAAATACAGAGGGCCTCCAAAGTAGCAAATGTAGTCTTTATCTTACCTAAACTTATCCCAGTGAGCACAGCTAAAATAGGGTTGTGCACAAGTTATTTTGCCTGATCAAAATGGGTGTTGGTGTGTAACTACAAGAAGTACTTTATCACCAAAACCTACAAAGAGCTTGGAAAATCCCCTCTTTGATACCCACAGAGGTGTATGTCAACAGCTTAAAACTTTCTAAAATGTAGACCTGTGAACCCATGAGCAGGGACTGCCTTTCTGTTCTGTCCTAGCTGCTAAGGAAATAAAAATAATTATTAATTATGATAATGAAAAGCTCAAAAATAAAGTTAATATAGGTTGTCATATCAGCCTAAGATAACTCTTAAGACAAAACCAGACCCTATGTATTAAGACACCCATATGCAATGATCAAGTTGGAAAAATAGGTGGTGGTTCTCTCCCATGCTCTGCCCACAGACAAATCTCCATCCGCTCAATGCCAACATGCTCACACACTATGATGATGATGATGATAGGCAGTTGTCACTCTGGGCCCAGCTTAAACACACAGACATCACAGAAGAGGGACACCAAAACTCAGGTGCAGAGACAGTGCACTGGGTTTGTTCACGAAGGCACAAGTTTCCTCTTTGGAGTATTTCATTGGAGTCTGCTAGAGTTCTTCATGGAACTTGGTCATGGACTGGAGTCTCTAAGGGCATGGCTACACTTGTAGATGTAGAGCGTTTTGAGTTAAACCCGCCTTTGTAGACTGCAGTAGGGAAAGTGCTGCAGTCTGTCCACACTGAGAGCTTCAAGCGCACTGGCGTGGCCACATTTGCAGCACTTGCAGTGACATTGGGAGCAGTGCATTATGGGCAGCTATCCCAGCATGCTAGTGGCTGCAACATGTTTTTCAAATGGGGGTGGGATGAGGTGGAGTGTGACAGGGAGTGTGTTGTGTATATGTTGGGGGAGAGAGAGTGGGTTTGTGGGGGCTGAGAGCATGTCAGCATGCTGTCTTGTAAGTTCAGACAGCAGCAGACCCCCCTTACTCCCCCACCTCTCTCTCTCTCTCACACACACCATTCCACACTAATGATTGCTTTGTCTTGGAGCAGATAAGTAGCCAGCTGTCAGAAACCAAGTTTTCAAAGGGCATTTCCGCATTCCTACAGCTGATTCCAAACAATGACAAGAGTGGCCACTTGA
The DNA here is from genome assembly GCF_965140295.1 of Lepidochelys olivacea. Lineage (NCBI taxonomy): Eukaryota > Metazoa > Chordata > Testudines > Cheloniidae > Lepidochelys > Lepidochelys olivacea. The sequence continues at coordinate 205,121,984 of NC_140412.1, read as the reverse complement.
CTTAAGGGGATTATGGGACCTTCCCGGAGGCTGATCAGAGCGCAGTAAAGCAACACCTTGTTCACACTGGTGCTGCGGCACTCCAGCGAGGACGCAGCAAACGGTATTCCACTCGCTGAGTTGGAGTACCAGCAGTGCAGTAGCCGCGGAGTCAGAATGCTCTACGTGCCTTGCAGTGTGGACGGGTAGTAAGCTAGTGTGCCCGGGGCTCCTTTATTGTGCTGTAACTCGCAAGTGTAGCCAATCCCTAAGGGTATGTCTACACTGCACTGTAGACCTGACTCTGTGAGACACAGTTTGTGGACTTGATGTTTCCTGGCTTATGCTTGAACATCCACACTGAGTTAAAACCAGGTCTCATGGCCATGCTAACGTGTCAATGCTGAACTACACAGACCTTCTGGGACTATGACTTGAGCTACATCCACACTGCGAAATTACAGGGCTTGGACCCAAGTCACAGTGGGAGTCAGGCTCTGACCAAGCTCACTAGCAGGGTCCTAGGACATAGGTCTTGATTGCCTGTTTTTTATGTTTATTTTGTAGATTACTTGATGATTTCACTATACATTACAAAGTAGGCTATGTTGTTAAATACTTGGGACTGGGAGTCAGGAGTCCTAAGTTTTGTTCCTGCTTCTGTAAATGAATTGTTTTGGGGCCTTGAGCCAGTCAAATTTTTTTAAAAGTAAATAATTTTGAATGTTGCCATTTTGGGGGACCAAATAATAGCCACACATGATGTGATTTTCAGAGGTAGTGATAGTCACAACTCCAATTAAACTCAACTGGAGTTGTCATTTTCTGAAAGAGACAAATATTAAGCACACAATAATAAACTATCCCAATGCTGTTTAATTATCTGAAACTCAAAAAGGAATCTTACAAGAAATAAAAATATGGGCACATTGTTACAGATGAGTACAGAAGAATAGTGCAAGCGTGTAGGGACAAAATCAGAAAGATTAAGGCACAAAATGAGTTATACTTAGCGAGGTCATAAAAGTCAATAAGAAGAGATTGTGTAAATACATTAGGAGCAAGAGAAGGATGAAAGAAAGTATTGGTCCTCTAAGTGGGGAAAGAGAGCTAATAATGAACAGCACCAGGAAGGCTGAGGTGTCTTAGTGCCTATTTTGCTTTAATCTTCACTAAAAACGTCAATTGTAACCAGATGCTTAACACAATTTAATATTAAAAAGAAGGGGGTGTAAGGAGGTTAGCCGGGGCTTGTCACCCTCCAGGGCAGGGGGGGACCACGCCGCCTCAGTATACACTGTTGATGTCTTGGTAGGGGGGATTAGTCCAGCTGAGGGAGTCTTCCTCGGCAGCCCTTGCGGCAACTGAAATAAGCACAGTAAGCCTGGGCCCTTGGTCAGGGTGAGGTAACAATGAGTCTGGCGCTCAGGCCCTCAGGCAGGGGCTGAGCAGTAGTAATATACACAGTAGCAATAAGCCCAGGCCCCAAAGGACCTGGGAGAGGGGGAGACTGCCACCCACGAGTTGGGTGGCAGGGGGGACACAGGCCCTCCCACTCCACTACATCCCAGCCCGGGGCCCTAGCAGTGGCAGAAGACCCGCTGCTGTGTCAGTGGGGATCTTGGCCATAACACACTGACATGGTCTCTGGCAGTGCTGCAGCCAAACTAGGGTCGGCTGCCCCCGGGCTACTTCCTAACTCCCTGCTTTGTGGTACCTGGGTCACGGTGGTGTTCTCCAGGGGGTTCAGCACCATGGGTTCCTAGGGGTAGGTGGCAAGAGCCAGCCCCGGCAACTCCTCTGGGTAGCGGGCACGGGGCAGGCCCGGCAATTCCTCTGGGTAGAGGGCGCAGGACAGGTTGGGCCAGTCCTTGTATGTACCTTGGGCCACAGGGGTTTCCCAGTTGCAGGCTAGGCCAGAGGCAGCTAGCCTCCCCAGCAGCTGGCTCTCCAGTGAGCTCTGAGGTCGAGCCTTTATACTTCCGGGGCACTGCCTGACCCTCTGAGGGGCGGGCCCAGAGCTCCCTAGCTCCGCCCACTCCGGTGTCTGGAAGGGCTCGTCCCTCTCCGGGGCAGCAGGGGACCACACCACCTCACTACACGGGGAAAGAACACAAGCCAGAATAGGGAAAGAACAGGTTAAGGAATATTTAGAAAAGTTAGATTTATCCAAGTCAGTAGAGCCTAACAAAATTCACCCTTCTGTAATTAAGGAACTAACTGAAGCAATCCTGGAGCCATTAGCAATTATCTTTAAGAACTCACGGAGGACGGGTGAGGACCTATCTTTAAAAAGGGGAACAAAGAGGATCTTGTGAATTATAGATCAGTCATCTGAATTTTGATGCTTGGAAAGATACTGGAGCAAATTATTAAACACTCAGTGTGTAAGCACCTAGAGGATAATAGGGTGATAAGAAATAGCCACCATGGATTTGTCAAGAACAAATCATGCTCAGACAACTTAATTTCCTTCTCTGGCAGGGTTACTGGCGTAGTGGGGAGGGGGGAAGCAATAGATATGATATATCTTGATTTTAGTAAGGCTTTTGACACATGGCATTCTCATAAGCAGACTAGTGAAATGTGGTCTTGATGAAATTACTATCAGGTGGATGCACAACTGATTGAAAGAACACAGTCAGAATAGTTATTAATGGTTTGCTGTCTACCTGGGAGGACGTACCTATTGCAGTCCCACAGGGATTTGTCACTATTCTATATTTTCATTACTAACTTGGATAATGGAGTGGAGACTATGCTTATAACATGTGTGGATGACAGCAAACTGGGAGGGGTTGCAAGCACTTTGGAGGACAGGATTAGAATTCAAAATGACATTGATAAATTGGAGAATCGGTCTGAAATCAACAAGATGAAATTCAGTTGGAGAGAGTCCAGAGGAGAACAACAAATATGATAAAAGGTTTAGAAAATATGACAGTATGAGGAAAAGTTAAAATCACTGGGCTCATTTAGTCTTGAGAAAAGAAGACTGAGGGGGGACCTGATAACAAGTCTTAATTTGTTAAGGGCTGTTATAAAGGGGATGGTGATCAATTGTTCTCTATGTCCACTGAAGGTAGGATAAGAAGTAATTGGCTTAATCTGCAGCAAGGTAGATTTAGGTTAGATATTAGGGAAAACTATAACTTTTAGGTTTCAGAGTAGCAGCCATGTTAGTCTGTATTTGCAAAAAGAAAAGGAGTACTAGTGGCACGTTAGAGACTAACCAATTTATTTGAGCATGAGCTTTCATGAGCTACAGATGCATCCGATGAAGTGAGCTGTAGCTCACGAAAGCTTATGCTCAAATAAATTGGTTAGTCTCTAAGGTGCCACTAGTACTCCTTTTCTTTTTTATAACTTTTAGGATAGTTAAGTATTGAAATAGCTGTGGAATCCCTGTCACTGAAGGTTTTTAAGAACAGGTTAGACAAGCACCTGTCAGAGATGGTCTAGATTAGTGGTTTTCAACCTTTTTTTCATTTGTGGACCCCTAAAAAATTTCAAATGGAGCTGCGGACCCCTTTGGAAATCTTAGACGTAGTGTTCTATGGTAATGACAACATTTCGTGGATCCCTTAGGCTTAGTCTGTGGACCCTTCAGGGATCTGTGGACCCCAGGTTGAAAACCACTGGTCTAGATATACTTGGTCCTGCCTCAACATGGCGGGTGGGGGCTAGGCTATTGCTACCCTGTGGTTCTATAGCTACCTCATAGGAAAGTGGTGAGCCTTAATTAATATAAGTAAATGCTTAAAAATTCTCTATATATGTTGTACTTCTATACCACTTTTCATCTGAGAATATGAAATATAAATATGATTACACACAAAAAACTACATTAAAAGAACAGTCTTAAGGTTGCAAAATCAAGTACTCAAAAGTTAGGAAATTCAAAAATTACGGTCAATATGGTCCCTTTGTGCATATGCCTTATGATTTAGTCTTTAATTATATGATCACATTTTTTTCTACAGGGACCCTGCCTCATTCAGTGCACAGAATGGACAGTGCTCACATGATGAGCATCTGTTTAATATTTTGTATCCTCATTGTTCAAGGTATGGCTGCAGGCCTTATTACTGCACACCATTAAAATCCTGCTCTGAACACAAATTATTAATTTCCTCATGGGCTTTTCTGTGGTGCTCATCACCATAATATCTGAGTGTTTCACAAACATTAATGTATGAAACAAAACCCCTGTGACATGATCTTCAGTTGCACCTGTATAAAGAATCCTGAAAGAGCATGCGTACCTGATGCTCAGTTGACAGCAGTCGTCTCTGACTCATATTTTACAGTCTCTTTGATCTAGAAAAACAAAATATTTATTGTTGACACCAAAACATGAAGTAACAATGTTTCAAAAGTTAAATTAAGGAGAGCACTGTGTGTGTGCTTTGATGTCCTGTTCCTGGATCCGTCAGGGATTAACGTACATGACAGGTTTTAAAACATAAAAGAGCTACAGCTTTTCTTTCATACTCTTGGCTACTGAGTAACCTTAGGAGAAACTAAGGTGATGGGAGTAAAATGCAGTCCATTTGCAAAGTCAGTAATAGTCTTTGAATCCTAGCTTTGATACTTCATGCAAACAAATTTGAGTGCTTTATATAGCTATCCAAATTCAGGGGTGGATGTATGGCCCTAATAAACCATATTGTCAGCAGCAAGTCAGATATGTGCAGATCTTTTAATTGGGACTTCTTAGAAGTTAGAAAAATCTGAAAAGGGCAAGTTGGGAGCTCTGAGGAAATCTTTGCCTCCGTTGGTGATTTTTGGGGGGGAAGGAAAATCAGACAGCGGAAGAGAGACAAAAAAATAATAATCCCAAAACAAACAAACAAACAAAAAGCAAAGGAAAAGGGTCAGAATACAAGAAGGAAAATACATATACAGATATGGGAGGAGTTCTTGGTATAAATAAGGGTAGCAGAACCTGTCCCTTTATAATCACAGGAGAGTGCTTGTGTCACTGGAGGCAGTTAGTCCCACTATAAATTAGGCATGTGTTAGCACTACTGCAGGGTCTGTCCTGTCTGTTTTATTTATACAAATTACAGGTCTAATGTTGCACTTTATTTCTACTAATATTTACTGAATTTATTATCTCTATTAAAAATGGCCATATTAGCTTCTGAGATGCTATGTGGTCTAGTGGATAAACTAGGAAGCAGGAGACCTGCGTTCTAATCCTGGTGCTGCTATTCACCTGCCATCTGACTTTGGCCAAGTCACTCGGCCTCTGTTTCTCCTCCCCTCTGCATTATCTTGTCTATTTAGAGTGTATGCCTCTTTAAAGTAGGGACTGTCCCTCACTGTGTGTTTGCATAGTGCCTAGCACAGTGAGGTCCCAATCTTGGTTGGGATCTCTAGACACAACTACAGATTACAATTAATAATAAATATTATTATTATTATTTATTATAATGAATGCACAACCCACCTTAATACTGGCTTCTCCTAACTTTGAGTGACTTTATAACCTTCTTTTTATATAGTTGTTTTTAATGTAATTTCCTTCATTTTTTAAAAACTTTAAAATTGAAAAAATAAAAAATACATCATATGGAACCATGCTAACTTCCCACTTTGGTCATCAGTAGGGTGGGATCTTTAGATCCATAGCACAGGCCCTTACTGGTAAGCTAACAGAATAACTGATAGCAATAGCAAGTTGTTTTCCGTGTGGCCCTGCCATTCATGGGTGATGGAGCTACACTTTGCTGGTAGGTTTCACAACTGTTAGGTAGACAGTAAAGGAATGCTGAGTTTCAAGAATAGAGTTCAGTCCCCAGTTATATAGAGGATGGTGTTCTAGTGATTACAGACCCTTCTGCCCCTGCCTACTCCTCAGTCTCTCCTTGTCCCTTTCTGCTCCTTCTTCTCCCTTCCCAGCTTCTGCCCCATCCCTCCACCCTGCTATTCCTATTTCTTGCACATCCTCCTGACGCCTGCCTGTTAACACTTGTTCCTGTCCTTCCCCTATGCTTTCTGTTCCTGCCCTTCTCACACTATCCATGTCTTCCTCCTCCCTTCCCATTCATCACCCTTCTGCATTCCCCTTAAGCAACTTCCTCCTTCCCCTTCAGGTTGCTTGGGCACCAGCAGGGTGAGTATTGAGAATACAAGAGAGAGAGACACTCTGCAGTCAGTTCTAGAGCCTGGTGCCAAAACGGCTCTTGGCAGCTGGGAGTAGAAATTGCAGGAAACAGCCTGCTCAGCTCTGGGATAGGGCATGCTCAGGTGCTCTGTTGGGATGGTACATGAGGTGGTCAGCGCATAATAGCTGTGAGGGGATGAAACACACTCAGGGCAGACAGAATCTTCAGACAATTTTGCTGTCAAATCCATCTCTACTGAGCATGTATGAACTGAGATTTTTTTATAACATGGCCAAATTTAGGTGAATTTTCACAGACATAATAAAAGGTACATTCTTGACCTCAGGACAACCCTTCTGCAAAATTTCAGTCGCTGGCTCTAAAGCATGGAGATGCTAGAGTGTTTCAGTGAAACCTCATTCTCAGAAATGGACCATTTTAGCTGAAACAGTCAAAAAATATTCATCCTGAGGCAGACACCCAACATGGAAAACTTCAGCCTGAAGAGTTAAAGTTTGGAAAAGTTATAAGCAACTGAAAACAGGGGCTTATAGTGAGAAGCCTGATGTACGAGTGTTGCTATAACAGCAAGGTGTCCTTGTGGCACCTTAGAGACTAAAATTTATTTGGGCATAAGCTTTTGTGGGCTAGAAATATTATGCCCAAATAAATTTGTTCGTCTTTAAGGTGCCACAAGGACTCCTCGTTTTTGCTGATACAGACTAACACGGCTACCACTTTGAGAGGTGTTGCTATGTGTGCTGCCTATAATACAAGACACATGTAATGAAATTCACCCTGGTGCCCCAGGCTTGTGCAAAGGCACCCGCTATCACTTATGTTGTGGAGTGGGGCTGCACAGGGAGGCATTTGCCCCACTGGGTGCTGCAGAGGGCAGGATACAGATGGGGCAATGGCTTCCATAATTATGGGCAATGAGGCCACCGAAACAGTGCTGGGGGAAGTACAATTCCTGCCCATAGGCTGCAGTAGCAGCTGCTGGGGTTGTGCTGCAGGCCTGCACCCTACCTGTGGTTGGGGGTGGATTTTATTTTCCAGCCCCCATGCTTGTCACCAGCACAGAGCCTCTGACTTTGTATGTGTGAAATGAATGTCACCCGCCGGCAACCAAATCCTTCAATGTAACTCATCCACAGAGTCACCCACAGAGCCATGTGCAAAATGGGAGTTTTTAGGGCTGCCTGTTTCAGAAATAAAACAGCAGGGAAGCCCACCCACCCAACGCAACCCCAGAATTGAGAAATAAAGCCCCATGAATACACACGGGAATTTTATTAACCGCTCCTTCTTGAGGGGGCATTAGACATATGGGAATGAAGTTTCACATACTCCTACATGGTTCCTCTGAGTGACGCATCACACCTATGTAGCCTTTTTCTCCTCTGCCTTGTCATTCCTCCTTTGTAACGTGTCCCTTATGCATCTATTTTTGTTCCCATCCCTCCTTCTCTGTGCAACCCCTCGTAGTTCCTCTTTCTCTTCTACATGATCCTTCACCACTCTCTTCCATTTCCACGTGATCCCTCAGGGTCCCTTCTCCAGCTCATGATTCTTCCTCTGTGCAGCTCTTTGTGGCACATGCCTTTACGTCTCTCTCTGCTGTCCCTTTCTTCTCTCTTCCCATGCCTGCCCCTGTGAATCCCAATCCAGTTCTTGAATGACTCTAGTCTATGCCATCTTGTCCCAAGTTCGTCTGCTGGTGCTGCTATCTGAGGTCAGACTGTTATGGGGCTGCCAGAAGGCAGCTGGGCATGAAGTGCTGACATCATGGCATTGTTGCATCATCTCCTGTGATTAAACATATCAGACACACAGGACAGTTCCAGCTGCTGTTGAACACACGCTGTTTTTCCAGCAGTATCCCTGCCTCAATCAGCGCACAATATGGATGAGGCTTAGTAAATGAGGCAGCTGTTAAATACATATTTTTATCCTCATTTTTCAGCTACCAGGGCTAGACACTGAATGGACTACTATATGTGGCCACAGGTCTTACACATGGAGAACTGAAGCATGGAGATTAAAACCAACATTATCAAAAGTATCCACTAATTTTGAATGCCCAGTTTGAGAAACCTAGGGCTTTGAATTTTCAGAGTACGTTGCACTTAAAGTGTTCAAAGCACAGCTCCCATTGACCCCAGTTGCAGCTATGAGTGATCAGCAGTCCTGAAAATGACCCCCCAGGATCTCAAACTAAAGAAAACGGAGAACACACAGTTACTGACCACCTGTGAAGGGTTTGGTTAACGTGACTTGTCTAGCATCACATAATAATGTTGTGAGAGAGACAGGGATAGAATACAATTCTTCAGGGTAGCATTCAACTGCTGTAACGATGAGAACTTCCTTTCACTTCCTGAAATCCCCTGACTCACTCATGCACACCTTCCAACTGTTGCAACAAATGAGGCGGGGGTCCTATGCACAACAGTTTCCTTCACTACACAACCCTGATTCATCCCTAGAGCAGGTCTGTCCCCCTGTGCACTGAATGAGGCATGGGTCTAGTGGAAAAAGCATTGTGTGCTTTTGTAACTAAAGACAGTATCGTAATGAGGCTGAATTAAGGTTGCACAGGTTATCTTATTTTAATGTTTTTTTTGGATGTAATATGCACAGTGTGCCATATCCTGCTCTGTTACATTGGAGTAAACCTGAAGTTGATTGGATTTTTTAAGTAACACTCAAATATATAATACATGCAATAATATGCGTTAAAGCTATATAAGTAGCATATGTTTTACATACTGGCCATACTGAGATCTTGAGTGAGAGACTGATTTATATGTAAACTAATATGAAAATGGCCCCTTTCATATATTACAGTCCACAAACATGTCTATTACAATTATGACATACTATCTGTTTATGCGAAACATATGTCCTTCCTGCATGGGCTGTTAATCTTGTGTTTACAATTACTACCCGTAACTGGTAACACAGGAACAAAGGTCAGTTGTGTGTAGTTACACAGGCAGTCAGACTGTGTACATTGTTGGACGCCTCTTGTGTTTCCTAGTGCATGCTCATAGCCTTGACAACTATCTGATGAGGTGAAAGCGCCTAAATGCAAACAGGTATTTTGGAGTGACTGACGGATGCAAGTTTTGAAATGTGTAACTGTAAAATAATTTATATAACTGTCTTTCAGTTCACATAATTGAGATATTTGTCACTGTAAATTGGGGAAGAAGGGGTGTTTGTTAATAGTGCTGCTACCTAAAGAAGTATTAGCTTGGGGTATCTTATGCATTTAGTGACCTGACATCCCATTTTCAAGGACAGTCTTGTTTTTCAGTAGTCTCTCTCACAAATGTGAACATCTTCCCAGCAGAGGGCTCTGCTGCAGATGCTGGGAAGCCATTCTCCCCACCCCTCAGGAAGAGCAGCTGTAACAATGGTTCACTAGGAATTATTCTGGGGAAGTTCTATGACCTGTGTTATAGAGGTCAGACTAGATCAGGGGTGCCAAAGACGGCATGAGAGCTGATTTTTAATGGAACGCTGCTGCCTGCCGGGTCCCAGCTGCCGGCCCCACTCAGCCTGCTGCCGAACCCGGCCAGGACCCCAGCATGCAGCAGCGTGCCATTAAAAATCCTGCCTGCCCCGGCCCGCTCTTTTCTGCTCCCCCTGGGGGCAGGGTGAAGAAGCTCGGTTCTGCCGGCTGCTGTTGCAGGGCAGGCAAGCTCCCCCTCCCCCACCGTGCTGGCTTCCTGCCCCTCCTCCTCTCTCTCCCTGCCGCTGATCAGCTGATGGCCCTTGCAAGGGAGGGGGAGAAGTGGAGCCTCACCAGGCTTGCTGCTCTGGGGAGGAGGCAGAGAAGAGGTGGGGATGAAGCCATGGGGAAGGGGATTGGAATCAGGGTTTATCCCCTCCAGCCCCCTGCCGTGAGCCACTCTGGGCAGGGGTCTGGGACCACCCCCAGGACCCTAGCCCACACCCCCAGCTCTCTGCCCTGACCCCTGCATCCCCCCACAACCCCAGCCCTGACTCCTGCACCCCCCTCACACCCCAGCCTCCTGCCCTGATCCCTGCACCCCCCAAGACCCCAGCCTTGACTCCAGCCCCCCCACATACCCAGCCCCCCACACTCCATGCCCTGACTCCTGCACCCTCCTCACACACCCCCACACCCCATGCCCTGTCTTTTAAACCCCCCACCTTCTCACCCCCACCCTGAGCACCAAATGGGAGCTCCTGCACCCCCCCCCACATTCCTACCTGCACCCCTCACACCAAATGGGAGCTGCCCAGGTAAGCACTCCACACCCAAACCTCCTGCCCCAACCCTGAGCTCCCTCCCTCATTCTAGCTCCTGGCCAGACCCAACACCCCAATCCCCAGCCTGCTCCTTCACCCCCAGCCCTGTTCTCAGCGCACTCCCACCCTCAGCTCAGTGCAGAGAGAGAGGAAGAGAATGGGCTAGAACCAGGGAGAAGGTAGGTATCCACTCTATGTGGGCAGGGCTGGGATCCCAGACTGGCAGCAGGCTGAGCAGGGCCAGCAGCCGGGACCCTGGCTGGCAGAAGCCGGAGGACGGAACCCCAGACCGGCAGCGGGTTGTGTGGCAGCGGGCTGAGCCGCTCAGCCCACTGCTGGTCTGGGGTCCCGGCCGCCGGCCCCGCTCAGACCGCTGCCAGTCTGGGGTTCTGGCTGGCGGCATAAGATCAGCATTTTAATTTAATTTTAAATGAAGCTTCTTAAAACATTTTGAAAACCTTGTTTACTTTACATACGACAATAGTTTAAATATATAATATATAGACTTATAGAGAGAGACTGTCTAAAAACGTTAAAATGTATTGCTGGCACGCGAAACCTTAAATTAAAGTGAATAAATGAAGACTCAGCACACCACTTCTGAAAGGTTGCCGACCCCTGGATTAGATTATCACAATGGTTCCTTGGAATCTATGAGTTCCAGAGAGAGGATGTCAGCAGTACCAAGGAGGTGTCACTAATGAGGATCAGTAGGTGGCACCACGAGCAGAAGGCCTGCTGGAGTAGTGCCCACCGGCAGCAATGAAACTGCCTAGGGTGGCAGTAGTGATGTGATGATGGTGCTGGTAAATGATGTCTGTGTGAGGGGAGTGAAAACATAGTTTTTATACTGGAAAGAAGAAGGATTCAATGGTTTAGGTACAGGACTAGGAGTAAAATCTATTTATTTAATCTCTCTGTGCCTCTTTCCCTGTCTTTGAAGTGGGATACCAATACTTACCTACCTAATTGTAGCTTCTACGTAAAGCAAAAACACTGGTGCTTGAGCAGCTCAATTTTTCAGTGGGTGATTCTGGCGGCCATCATAAATCTGAACCAATCACCCCTTTATAGATGTTTCTAATCCTTGAAAAATGATAAATTTAAGAAATGTAGTAATTCTGTTTTCAATTCTAGTGTGAACATACTGATATCATGTGTAAGGTGGTGTTTGTAAAATTAATTCGGCATTAAAAAGAGCTCCTAGATTCTTAATTTCTTCAGATGAGTTTTCTTTAAAAACAGGGATGAGAGTATGTGGAGAGGAGGGAAGGGGTTGCAACAGTCTTTATTCCTATAAAGAATAAAACAGAATTTATGGGGGAGATTTTCAAAGGCAGAAAGAACAGTTAGGCACTTACATCCCATTGAAAATCAAGGTTAGTTGGGCACTTAACTCCCATTTATTATTAGTGTTGCTGCCGTAGTGCCGAGGAGTCCCAGTCATTCACCATGACCTCATGACCTCAGACTACCATGGCAGTCCTTGGCCCAAAGAGCTTACACTTCTGTCATTGACAAATTCCCTCTAAAATATTAATATATTGCTGAATGGTTATATATGCTATTGTGAAGATGTACAATAATGTGACACTTTTGCCCAGCAGTAGATAATTTTTCAGGAAAACAGGACTATTTTGTACAATAAAATCTATCTACTTTTTCCTGATACACTTTACCCTTATGTCAGGTCAAAGGGCATGACATTTTCCTTCATGAATTAAATTCTCAGAGAGAAACAAACTACAGAGAAAAAATGCATTATTCAGCCAATGCTGCCTTTAGATGTGTATCTTCAAGTGTGCTGCATCACTTCAGGGATATTGTGTTGTCATGTAAGTTGAAGATGACATGTAGGTTGCTGGGATTTACAAGAAGCACAATGATGATGTCTGTGGGAAGTAACTTGTACTGTCAGTGCTGTAGGTAGAAGTACTTAGTAGTTAGAATGCTGCACTTGCCTGAAGAAATGGTGTAGCGCTATTCTTCAGTGTAGTAAATATCTTCAGTCAGCCTCTCTTGCACTACTTGGTTCTGTGTAAATCGATTCTAAGGTAGCTTGACAATTAGGGGAATTTGTGGAGTTGATGAAACAATATCTAAAGCACCTTCTACTCCCTTAGGAGTATGCTGGAAATCTCTTCACCGCCACAGAGAAGGTGATTTTTTTTTTAATTTCCATTGTAGAACAAGGAAGTATCAGATATCTTTTCCCTTAGTGTTTTGAATAGGTCCCAGAGGATTTACTACTGGGAAGAGGGGTGGCAAATAGTATGTGTATTTTGATCTCTGAGATACTGACTATTAAGAGCACCCATTGATGTCAAAGGGTATTTTTCCCCATTGGATGGCATTGGAGCTGGTCCTTTATTTATTCTGGGGGGGCAAATTGACAGGAATATTGAAATACAACAATATAGAGGAGTACCCAATCTATAGAAACTCAAGAGGTAAAGAATATGCATTGCTACTTATGGCTCAGCGCATATACCCAATTCAAAAGTTATAATAAAATGGAGAAGAATATGAAGTCAGTTTATAAACAGATTTTTTTTATTGAAGTTAGCTTCTATATTCATAATAACCTACAGCTGTTCATACTGTACCATTTACCATACCCTTGAATGCCCGGAGGACAAGCATTTTAGGGTCAAGAAGGAATTTTCCCCTGGATCAGATTGGCAGAGACCCTGGGGTTGTATTGCCTTCGTCTACAGCCTGGGGCACGGGTCACTTACATGTTTACACTTACACAAAAAAGAAGCTTACAAGAAGTGGATGATTGGACAAATGACCAGGGAGGAGTATAAAAATATTGCTCAGGCATGCAGGAATTAAATCAGGAATGCCAAATCACACTTGGAGTTGCAGCTAGCAAGAGATGTTAAGAGTAACAAGAAGGGTTTCTTCAGGTATGTTAGCAACAAGAAGAAAGTCAAGGAAAGTGTGGGCCCCTTACTGAATGAGGGATGGAACCTAGTGACACAGGATGTGGAAAAAGCTAATGTACTCAATGCTTTTTTTGCCTCTGTCTTCATGAACAAGGTCAGCTCCCAGACTGCTGCACTGGGCAGCATAGCATAAGGAGGAGGTGATCAGCCCTCTGTGGAGAAAGAAGTGGTTCGGGACTATTTAGAAAAGCTGGACGAGCACAAGTCCATTGGACATCCGAGGGTGCTAAAGGAGTTGGCAGATGTGATTGCAGAACCATTGGCTATTATCTTTGAAAACTCATGGCGATCAGGGGAGGTCCCGGAAGACTGGAAAAAGGCTAATGTAGTGCCCATCTTTAAAAAAAAGAAGGAGGAGGATCCTAGGAACTACAGGCCAGTCAGCCTCACCTCAGCCTCACCTCAGCCTCACCCCTGGAAAAATCATGAAGCAGGTCCTCAAGGAATCAATTCTGAAGCACTTAGAGGAGAAGAAAGTGATCAGGAACAGTCAGCATGGATTTACCAAGGGCAAGTCATGCCTGACTAATCTAAATGCTTTCTATGATGAGATAACTGGCTCTGTGGATGAAGGGAAAGCAGTGGATGTGTTATTCCTTGACTTTAGTAAAGCTTTTGATACGGTCTCCCACAGTATACTTGCCAGCAAGTTAAAGAAGTATGGGCTGGATGAATGGACTATAAGGTGGATAGAAAGCTGGCTAGATCGTTGGGCTCAACGGGTAGTGATCAAATGTTCCATGTCTAGTTGGCAGCCGGTATCAAGCGGAGTGCCCCAAGGGTCGGTCCTGGGGCTGGTTTTGTTCAATATCTTCATTAATGATCTGGAGGATGGCGTGGACTGCACCCTCAGCAAGTTTGCAGATGACACTAAACTGGGAGGAGTGGTGGATACGCTGGAGGGTAGGGATAGGATACAGAGGGCCCTAGACAAATTAGAGGATTGGGCCAAAAGAAATCTGATGAGGTTCAACAAGGACAAGTGCAGAGTCCTTCACTTAGGATGGAAGAATCCCATGCACTGCTACAAAATAGGGACCGAATGGCTCGGCAGCAGTTCTTCAGAAAACGACCCAGGGGATACAGTGGACGAGAAGCTGGATATGAGTCAACAGTGTGCCCTTGTTGCCAAGAAGGCTAATGGCATTTTGGGATATATAGGTAGGGGCATTGTCAGCAGATCGAGGGACATGATCATTCCCCTCTATTCGACATTGGTGAGGTCTCATCTGCAGTACTGTGTCCAGTTTTGGGCCCCACACTACAAGAAGGATGTGGAAAAATTGGAAAGAGTCCAGCAGAGGGCAACAAAAATGATGAGGGGGCTGAAGTACATGACTTATGAGGAGCGGGTGAGGGAACTGGGATTGTTTAGTCTGCGGAAGAGAAGAATGAGGGAGGATTTGATAGCTGCTTTCAATTACCTGAAAGGGGGTTCCAAAGAGGATAGATCTAGACTGTTCTCAGTGGTACCAGATGACAGAACAAGGAGTAATTGTCTCAAGTTGCAGTGGGGGAGGTTTAGGTTGGATGTTAGGAAAAACTTTTTCACTAGGAGGGTGTTGAAGCACTGGAATGGGTTATCCAGGAGGTGATGGAATCTCCTTCCTTAGAGGTTTTCAAGGTCAGGCTTGCAAAGCCCTGGCTGGGATGATTTAGTTGGGGATTGGTCCTGCTTTGAGCAGGGGGTTGGACTAGATGACCTCCTGAGGTCCCTTCTGTCATGGAGTCCCCAGGCGATGTTCTGGAACTGCTCCCTATGAAGCCAGTCAGGACTCTGGTGAAGTCTCCTCTCTGTGAGCAGACTGTCTTCTAGGCAAAAAGCTCACGCAGCTTCCACCTTCCTGCGTCTGACCTCAGAGCATTCAGCATCCTCTGCCCCTTCATGCGCTTCCCACAGCGAGCCCGCCCAGGCAGGGTCCTGGGGAAGCCAGAGGGTCCTGCACCCCAACTTTGCAGTCAGACGTGACTCTTAGCTAGCCAGTAAAACAGAGGTTTATTAGATGACAGGAACACGGTCTAAAATAGAGCTTGTAGGTACAGAGAACAGGACCCCTCAGCTGGGTCCATTTTGCGGGACAGTGAGCCAGACAACCACATCTGCACTTCACTCCTCGTCCCTAGCCAGCTCCCAGACTCCCCCTCCAGCCCCTCCTCCTCTGCGCTTTGTCCCTTTCCCGGGCCAGGAGGTCACCTGATTTCTTCGTTCTCCAACCCTTTAGCTGTCACCTTACAGGGGGAAGGGCCCAGGCCATCAATTGCCAGGAGACAGAATGTTGGCCATTTATGTACACTGGCCCTTTGCTCTGCAACAATTACACTCCTTTATCCCACCACTTAGAGACTTAAGTAATGCATAGGGGAAACTGAGGCACCCCTACAGTATTCAGAGGAAACATTAAGAACAGTCCCACTTCGTCACACCTTCCAATCCTGATATTCTATGATTCTATGTTTAAACTAGCGTAAATGGTGGAGTCTCTGTAACTTGAAGTCTCTAAACCATGATTTGAGGACATCAGTAACTCAGCCAGAGATCGATTACAGGAGTGGATGGGTGAGGTTCTGTGGCTTGCATTGTGCAGGAGGTCAGACTAGATTATCATGATGGTCCCTTCTGACCTGAGTCTATGAGACAAAAATAGGTACATTATACACAAAGGCCCATGTGTTCTGTGACAAGCTGGGCTACTAAATTATACTGCAAGGCATCTGGTTTCTGCAAAACTCTGCAAAAATATTGTAACAACTTTAAATTTTTAAAAATAGATTTTTATTGAACTATACATTAAAATAAATAATACAATAAGACAATAGCATGCAAGGGTATTTCTATTACATTCAATTTTTACTTTAAATTGGCCCCACCTTTTTAGTTTTGAGTTTGCTGCAGATCTTTGCATTGATGACATACAGCTGCATTGCAGAAGTTGTCAGGCAAAGATGGAGAGTTTGATGGCTAAGGAGAGGACAGTACGGGCTTGAGAGGTGATTCCTTCTGCTAAAATGAACAGCAGTGAAATAGTTAATGAGGGTATTTAGATTTTCATCTCTAGGTTTCAGAATCGACACCTTATTGAAATGATGGGGCAGTTACCACCAATCAGAGCATTTTTCCTCAGGCTGTCATAGGATTGCCAGGTGTCCAGTTTTTGACTGGAATGTCCAGTCGAAAATGGAACCTGGCAGTGTCCAGTCAGCTTAAAGTCCGGTTGGCCACAGTAACCAGCCTCTACCACCAAGGGGTGGGAAGAGCAGCAGCTGTAGCTGGAGCCACATGGAGTAGCTCTTCTCTGACAGAGAGCAGTGGCTGGCTTCCAGACTGGGATCCAAGAGGTAGGTGCCACTGCCTGGGGGAGGGATCCTGTCCACCCCTGCTTCTACCCCGCCGTACCCAGATTGTCCTGACCCCTAACTACGGGGACTGAGTCCAACCCCTCCCCGTCCCTGCCGTTTGCTCCGGGGACCGTGCCCTGATTGCCCTGGCCCTGGCTCCTCACTACAAGGACCAGCCACTCCTTGCGTCAGGGACCGACCCTCGCTGTGCCCCGCTTAGGCAGTCAGGCAGGCTCCATATCAACTTCTCCCAGCCTGGCTCTGCAGGCAGCAGGGGAGTCTCGGGAGAGGGGGTAATGAGTGAGGAGCGGGTGGAAAATGAGCAATGGAGGGAGTGGGGAGAGGAGTGAGGAGGGATGGGGCCTCAGAGGAAGAGGCAGGGAAGGAGGCGGAGCAAGGGAGTTCACCTTTCAGCAATTAGAAAGTTGGCAACCCTAGGCTCTCAGCAGGCTCAGGAAGACAAAATTATATTAAATTACACTTGGTTCATGTTTAAAGTTTTCTTCATAACCCCCCGGAATAGAATCATAACTCTTATTTTTAAATGAAAGCTTAGATTCTAAAGCACAACTCTGCAGTGGATTTGTTCGAAAATTTTGCAATCATAGGATCATGGGATTTATCATGGGATAAATCATGGGATCACTTTATCTTCCTGCTACCATCAGGATCTGGCACCAATGGGATAATCAGCTTTCCTTATACCAGTTTAAGATGCTGTAAAAAACTGATGAACCAGAACGTGATAAAATATATCTACATGGTTTCACACCTGGCCCACATTAACCCTCTTCCAGTTGAAAAAGATACATGCTGTAGCAATGAAGGACATAGGAATTGTGAAAGTGTTTGGTGTACTCATTTTTATGTCAATATAGTGACTTCTTTCACTGCTCACAGATGTTTAATAAAGTCCTAGGCATTTTTTAAAAAAGAAAAGTGCTATGAAATCATCTTGCCCATAACCATAATCTTTCCAGTTGACAGCATCTGACAGAATGGTACAACATGTTCACTCCATCTTCACAGCAGGGAGCTTGCAGAAACCTGCTACGATCACTCAGTGAAAATTATTTAACTAATGTGTTTCTTAGATGATGTCTATGCTACCAGACTCAGTTTTAAGGGTGATAAACTAGCTAACTAGATCTTCGTTCATAATATGTTAGGCAGCACTGAAATAGTTAATAAAAACACTAACTTTAAATATGTTTATTCATATCATAAATTCAGTAAATAAACGCTGCCCGCCCCATAATCTTAGCCTTGTTTTTCCCCTTCTAAATTAGAGTTAGGATTTCTGTGCACTGGTGTCTGTGCCCTGTTTATATGGTGTAAATAATCACATGCAGGAAGGAATTGCTTTAATTTGACACAACAGATGGAGAGACAGGGATTGGATCTTCTAATTACCTGCAGCCAAAAGCAGACTGGAAAATAAATGCATTGCGGTAGTCCAAGCAAGATGGCAGTGAAACACTATGAATTGCAAAGCAGAGACAAAATCTAAGTGAAAACAAACTCTTCTTAATAGCAGGGCTTTTTTAAATTAAGCAAATCCAGAAGAAGAAGAAGGAGACAAAGAAGAAAAAACACACTCAGCTTCTTGTGGGTTTTTGTAGCTAACTAAACAAAAAAAAAATCCTTCTGACATGGAAGGCTGCAGCAACTTCATTATCGGATGATTCTAATGGAAGCTGCTAAAGGTGAGAACATTTCACACAGACAAAACAGCAAACTTCCTGCATATAATCAGATATGGCAGCCCTTCACTGAATTCTGGAATGAATAACACTGACCTATTCAACCCCATTTACTTAGTGTCTTGCACTAATGTGCATCAGAATGATAGTCTCACTTAGGCTTGGTCTGCTCTGAAAAATTAGATCAACCTAGTTATGTCGCTCAAGGCTGTGAAAAGTTTCAGGCCTTGAGTGCCATAGTTAGGTCAACAAAACTCCCACTGTAGACATGGCTAGGTCAACCGAAGAATTCTTCCATTGACCTAGCTGCCACCTCTTGGAAGTGGATTAGCTACGTTGGTAGGCAACCTCCCTACTGTCGATGTAGGAAGCAGCTACGCTACAGCAGGATAGCTGCGGTGTCACTGATCTATCAGCTGTACTGTAGATAGACCCTTAGAAAATACTTCTGTTCTTCCCATCCCTCTGGTCAATCATGAGTTTCTCTGCTTTTCAATTCTCAGAGAACAATTTCTTTCTAATACTCATATCTGTTGCAAATAAATTCTTGCTTGCACACCTTGAGTTTTCATTATTATATGTAGAACAGTTTAGTATACTTCCATGTAATCAAGTACAGGATATGTTGGCTCATTGGTATTGTTAATTCCATGGAACCATATCCATGTTATAATTTTAACATATATAATCAGAAATATAACTGGGAAACACCACCTGGGAAAATAATAATCATGTTTAAAATCTGACAGATTAGGATGTCAAGTAAGATTACCACTGTTACATTAATGTAAAAAAGTTATCAAATGTACATTTATTGGTATAAATTATAGTTGTGATAAGGGGCAACAAATATTCTAAAATATGTATGTGATTTAGGAGCCTAAGTCATTGTCATGGGGTACACTCACCTCTCATGAGTGCCTCCTGCCAGCTGGGTGCAAACCTGCACTCTCTCTGCTTATGGTGTCCCCTGTCTGCTGTCGCTCTTATCAGGCAGGTCTTCAGTGGGTCAGCCTTCTGACTATGTAAGTCAATTAATAGGTAAAAGGATGGATGAACCCCTTCAGGGGTAAAATGTCCAACAAGGCCAGTCCCTGAGCCCTTGTTAATGGCTTTAGCCCTACCTCTGGGCTCAGTACTCAGCCCCTTTTAGGCTAGTTTTAAGACCATACCTGCCCTGCTATAGAACAGTGCCCCCAGGGCTTTCTCTCTGGAGACTCTTTGTCCTCAAGAGTTCTCTGGTGTCCTGTTTAAATATAGCCCCTTTTGGGGGCCTTTAGTACTGCGTCTTATCCCCTTCTTCAGGCTTAGGCTGCTTCCCCCCCAGGTCAGTATGTGGACCTGGGTCTGCTCACTACTCTCAATCCCAGTCTGGGGACCCTACAAATGACAGCCATGTGCTGCATCCTTTAATAGTTGCTGCTGCTCTTGCTATTCCTTGGGCTGCTTCCCACATAGCCCCTTCCTCTTCACCCTTACCTCAGGGCTGAAGTTCTCTACTCCTCTCCTTCCTTATCGAATGCCACCAGAACCCATCTTCTGTTTCTCTCTTGAGCTCCAACACAGAGCTCCCTTTCTTACTCCTCTAATTCCATCCAGGAATTGACCTGTTCAGCCCCTGCAGCTCCTTTTATCTGAGCCTGCTGTCCCCTGATTAGGCAGGCCTGGAGGACCCACCTTCACGGCTCCTTTCCTGAGGTGGGGTGTGGTAGGAACATGAGGCCTTCAGCAGGGAGCCTCAAAGGGCCTGGTACACCCCATTACAGTCCCATTTTCAGAAGAAACCTAGATCCAGACCCTCAAAGGTATTTAGGTGCCTATCTCCCATTTAAATTAAAAATTAAATTGGGGATCTGGGCCTACATCACATTTGAAAATTAGCCGTAGGCTCCTAAATCACATCAATGGTTTTGAAAATGTTGCCCAAGGAGCCTAATTCTCATTTACATTAAGACCTGTGATCAGCTATGGCTTGCCAGCTGATGATGCATCTGACCTCCTTCTTTATATGACTTTTATTATCACCATTAATTCCTTCTGGCTTCCGCTCTGTAACTTCTCAGCTGGTGAACCACTGATATTTCATTATCATATGCTTTTTCTCTGATGAACCATAGATGGTTTCTCATAGATGGATCTACAACAGGAGTTAGTAGTTGGGCTGGTAGCTTCTCACAGCCCTTCATCTTCCTCTTTCAGAGTAAGACAGACCCAAGTGTGGAGGCAAAGGGAAACCTGATGCCAACTGAAGTTGGTTTGTGTGGCTGTAGTGGATGAATGGTGCATCAGTTGGTGCAATTTCACATACGGAAGCATAAATAATTGAGTGCTCTACTGTAGACAAGCTCTGAGTTATACTTATGGTTACATAGGTGTTGTGTACATGAAAAATATGTCCATTATGAAGGAAAGACAGATTACCCTGGGGGGAAACTGGAATCAAACACAAAATGGGTTACTATTCTCACTAGTTTGGGGACTGGTTTGCCTCTGGTTTAATTAGAGATTTTGTTTCCAAAGTTTAGACTTTGATATCGTGGAAGACCCTTCCTACATGGAAGTAGCATACTGCAGCCAGAAAAGAAACCCTTCAATAAAATATTATTCAGGCACTGTCTTCACTCCGACACTAGCAGACCTATAGAAAAGGCTCACACACTCTGGGTTATTCAGAAAAAGAATTGATATTTGAAGGCTATAATAAAATCCTAATCTTTTCTGGCAACTGTTGAAGTGCTAACCACCAAGCCAGCCAAAGTGAAAGCTTTTGA
This sequence comes from Lepidochelys olivacea, assembly GCF_965140295.1. NCBI lineage: Eukaryota > Metazoa > Chordata > Testudines > Cheloniidae > Lepidochelys > Lepidochelys olivacea. The sequence continues at coordinate 205,100,847 of NC_140412.1, read as the reverse complement.
TAGCAGAGAAATGGCTTTTTTAAAAAAATAGGTCTATAACTCTGCTTTGGCTGGCAAAGTAGAATGCACCACTAAAAACAATTTTTTTCTTACCCTCGATAAGTTTAGACTGGTGGAAAAAATTAAAAGAGCAGAGGATAACAGTACTGAAATCAGTGGCTGACTTGAATATTCATTGCTAGTGTAATATAAATTGTTCATTAGTAAAACTGAATTGTTATACAGAATATGAGGTGCTGTTAGAAGTCTGTAGGTTTATGAGACTGTATAGCTGTTTCCTATGTTGTACCAAGTAGTTTTTATTGCTTACGATGCTTCATTTTATTCCTCACTGCACAAGCTGGTATTTTGATTAGTCTGATGTTTTAAGAAATTACTGTTTTAATCAGAGATACTTTCATTCTTATCTCTCTGTTCCCTTCAGATTTATTGCACAAACCAGTTTGCTCTTTGAATAGTGATTCAAATTTCTCTGGACTCACAGGAGTGTGTTCAGCCTATTTGTGAGACTTAAATAGCAAATAACAAGGAGTCCGGTGGCACCTTAAAGACTAATAGATAAATCTGTTTTTAAGGTGCCACTGAACTCCCTGGGTTTTTTTGTGGATACAGACTAACACAGCTACCCCAAGATACTAAATAGCAAATGTTATTTTACATATGGCTAATAATGAATTTGTTTTCAAGACAGTTATGGTGGTGTGTGTTTAGATTTCATTTGCTTTAATCTATGAGAACCCTGTGTCTTAAATCCATAAACCCAGGGCACTGCTTTTTGAGGGAAGCGCCTGCCATTTGCACTGTAATTCTACAAATGGACAATGCTCATAGATAGGTAGATTATATTTTAGGTCAGATGAGACTAATACAATCATCTAGTCTGATCTGTGTAACACAGGCCATGAAATTTCACTCAGAAATTCCTGCATCAAGCTCAATAATGTGTGGTTGAACTAGACCATGTGTATTTCAGAAAGGCATCCAGTCTTGATTTAAAGATTCAGTGATAGAGAATTTACCAAATCCAATGGTTTATTATTGTCACTGTTAAAATGTGTGTCTGATTTCTGATTTGAATTTTTCTAACTTCAATTTCTAGACACTGGATTTTGTTATGCCTTTGTCTGCTATATGAAAGGCATCTGCTATTAGATGTGGTGCTACCTTTGAACTCTCTGGGGTTTGGGAGACTGTAGCCAGATTCTGCTCTGTGACAATTGAACAATCCCATTGAGGTAAGTGGGGGTGTCTGGGTGTAACTGAGAACAGATTCTGACCCAATAGAATCTGCCTTGATGTCTACTGTACTACTGTGGATGTTTGCAAAATAATTCTTGTTGCTATTTGTATGGTTCTCTTACTCTATAACAGAAAAGTTAATAAATAAAAATAATTAAGAAATAAGCAAATGATATTTACTTGTCTTCATCAGTATATCTTCTTCACTGTAAATGTATCCTTAGGAGTACAGAATGATCATATAAGCACATCTTCAATGACAAATCTTATATTCCATAGATTCTATTAAGGGTTCTATATCATGATAAATGAAATATTTTATTTCCTTTCTTAGTAACTTCTATAAGTGTGTCTTTTTAACAAATGGAATTGTTTATAGTTGGGGTTAAAATTTGAATTAATAAGATCAGTATTATAGAACAAATACCATCTGGGCTTATTCTCCCATAAGGCCATTTTCTAGAAAAGCACATTGCATAAGCTGGATGTGAATTCCATGGTTACCTTTATCGGATAATGGGGCCCATAGCTGTTCCAACTCTGCTTGCACATTAGCCTGAAATGAACCTTCGGGTTCAATGGTGTCATGCATCTCATCATTTTCAGCCACTAGACCATAACAAAAAATGAACACTGCAATCTTCGTAGTCATTCACAAGCATGCCCAAGCTAGAGAGCAGCATTCTATGAAAGCCTTGGTACTGTACACCTTCATTCTGCCTGCTCTTGATGTACTGGTGGGCATTTTTGTATTTGCTATTAAGATTTTGGTCCTGCTGCTCACAATTTTCACCACTTTTTTCATTATATTTTTTCCTGACCAACCTGTGCCTCTTTCTATAACCTTCAGTGAAAACATCTCACTCATGATGATTGCTACCTACGCTAAGATCTGCTCTACATATAGCTTTTATATTGGTATAACTCTGATGGTTAGGGGTGATTTTTTTTATGGCTATAATTATATTGGTATAACCATTCATGTGGGCAGTTATGTGGTATAAAGGTGGCCTTATACCAGTATAGTTTATTTCCCATCCCATATGGAATAAGCTATGCCAGTATAAGCACCTTTTGTACCGGTATAACTAACTGTATCCACAGTAGCAGGGTTGTACTGCTTTAACTGTATTAGTTAAAGTGGTAAAATGTTTGTGTGTAGACAAGCTCTTATTTTTCCTTAGACACTTAGAAAACACAATGCTTCTGACTACTCTGTTGATCAATATGTCCCTTCACCTCAGTCTGTACATAAACCATGAAGGAATAGTATGCTGTGTATCAAATCTCTCTAGCAGCTGGAAGCACACTTGAGATATATGTAGCAATATTTCCCACAGCAAGAGAGAACACAAACAGTTCAAAGGTTTCTTAAAGTATTTTTGAATGAGAGGGACCTCCAGGTACATATGTTGTATGGTTTGAAAAGCAATAGCCTGTGTCTTCCGCTGATTATCTTACATTCAAAACAAAAAAGCAGACATGACACCGATCACAGAAGGGATTATGGTAGGGCAAGTTCTAAGAATAAAGCTCAGCTTTTGGGAGTCCTAAATGACCAGCTTCAAAGCCATGACTTTTATGCCCACACGTCTTACTATTGCTATTTCATATACATTTGTACATAATTTAAGGCACTGTGTATGCAGACTTCCCTTTTTACAAGGAACACATCTGCAGATTATACCTGCTATTACAGATGAGGGAAACTGAGATGAAGAGTCCATTTTCACACAGAGTCAGGGACAGAATGAGGACTAGAATCAATAAATCCCAATTTCCATTTCTGTGTTCTAACCACTTAGCTATGCTCCCTCTACAAAAATCCATAGAATGTTAGAAAACAACCTGCAGATGCTGTTTAAGGTGTTTGAATTTGTTCAAGGACATTTAAATAAAATCCATCCTCAGTTTCTTCATAAATGTACCAGTATAATTTTCATAGATAGACCTTAGGTAAGAGACTTTCTAAAATTCAGAATATTGGCAGCAAAATGTAAATCAGGTAGCATATCAGGTTAAAGGATAGAGTTCAGACAAATTTATTTTCTTCATTTAATCAGAGCATGCCAGATTTATGCATTTGATAGATATGGCAGTACTTATTGGGAGAGCCAATGCAACACAGCAAAAGTGAAGATTACTGACAGCAGCAGCTGCCACTGCAGCTTCAAAGTCAAGGGACAGTTTTAAATACATTTTTATTAATCGAATATAATAACTTCACTTAGGAGTTTTATTTACACTTAATCTTAGAGTATCCTCATTTCTCGCTCATGGATCCCATGTGCGTGTGATCCTGAAATGGAAGGCAAGTGGAAGAGGAAGAAAACAGGAAAGTAGGAGAGAAGATAAGAGATTTAAGGGACGCAAATAGTGAGCTAGAGGCAAAACAGGAAGAGTTTTTATGGCTTGAAAACAAGATTTCTCACAGCATGATGATGAGTATGGAAGGAGAGTATTTAGATATTCAGTGCTAACTCTTCTTCCTCCTCAAAGATAATGCAACATCATAGATAGGCAGTAGGACTGTGTGTACCCATGTCAGGAAGTTCAGGGTTCCCAAGGCAACCATAAGTCAGCCCCCTTTGTGAAAATGAAGTATTCTATATGCTACATGTGTGACTCACTATATCTGTGCAATGTGGCTGTTACAGTTGCTGTGGGAAATAAAGCTTTTAATTTCCTGACATTAGTGTATATGAATTCTGATTTGTAACACTGCATTAACATTTTTTCCGTTATTTTTTCTCTTATTTTAATAGACAAGTTGAAAAGGAAAAAAAAAAAAGAATTCTGTTTCATTATGTTTATTTTGGTGTGAAATGTGTTCATTTGAATGTTGCCTCCCATTATATGGGGTAAAATACATACAAATAATTATTTAAGTTGCAATGTCAAGCATACCAAGTTAGGAAATGCCAGATTTAGGGTTGCCTGCACAACCTTAATTCTGTCCTTTTGTGTGTCTCTCCTGTACAATGAATGAGACCGGGGTTATGTAGAAAAAAAGTATGTGATCATGTTATTAAAGACTTTATCGTAGTATATATGCACAATGGGCATCAATCTAGGTTGCACAGTCAGCTATAAGTCTGGTATTTCCTAACTTTGGAGTGTTTGACTCTGCAACCTAGATAACATTCTTTTAATGTAGGTTTTTTAAATAGAATTTCCGAGTTTTCTTTTTAAAAAGAAAAGATGAAAAAAAATCTATTATGTGCAACTCAAACAACTTTCTCATCATGCACCATCAGTGGGATTTGGACTTCATCATTGCTGGACAGATTGCTTCCACTTGAGCTACAGGACTAACTCCATAGGCCGGTAGAAAGAAAAGGCTATAATCTCAGAGGGGGATGGACTGCTTGGCTTAGGAAAGTTGGGAGTGGGGGAGGAGAATTCTCAGCTCTCTTACATGCTTACTTTCTTTCTTACTCTCCTCAAGAAATTGGGGGAGCTCCTGCCCATGCAGTGTCCCAGAAGGAGGCACAGGCTGTATACTGACTGAGTTCTAGGGGGAAGCCCAGCTCCACTCAGCTGCTAAGTCAGAGGTGGACAAACTACGGCCCGCAGGCCGCATCCATCCTGTGGGACCATCCTGCCCAGCCCCTGAGCTCCTGGCCTGGGAGCCCCTCCCCTGCTCTTCCCCCTCCCCTGCAGCCTCAGCTCACTGCGCCGGCTCTGTGCTGCCCAGCGCGGCTGCCTGTCCCAGTACAGCCGCGTCGCCAGTCACCAGTGCTCCAGGCAGCGCAGTAAGGGGGCAGGGAGCGGGTGTGGGGGGTGATTGGATGGAGGGCAGGGGAGTTCGGGGGGTGGTCAGGGGCCAGGGGTGTGGATAGGGGTCGGGGCGGTCAGAGGGTGGGGAACAGGGGGGTTGAATGGGAGCAGAGGTCCCGGGGGGGCAGTCAGGAAGGAGAGGAGAGGTTGGATGGGGTGGTGGGGGGCAGTCAGGGGCAGGGGTTCTGGGGGTGGTCAGGGGACAGGGAGCAGGGGGTGTGTGGACGGGGCAGGGGTCCTCGGGGGGAAGTTAGGAAGCGGGGGGTTGGATGGGGTGGTGGGGGGCAGTTAGGGGCAGGGTGTCCCGGGGGCGGTCAGGGAGAAGGGGTGGTTGGATGGGGTAGGAGTCCTGGGCGGGGGGCAGTCAGGAAGGAAAGGGGGGTTGGATGTGGTGGGGAAGCAGTTCGGGGCAGTGGGTCCGGGGGCTGTCAGGAAGGAGAGGGGAGGTTGGATGGGGCAGGGAGTCTGGGGGCGGTCAGGGGACTGAGAGCAGGGGGGGTGGATGGGGTAGGGGTCCCCGGGGGGCTGTCAGGGGGCGAGAAGCAGAGGGGGTTGGATAGGGGGTGAGGGCTGGGCCATGCCTGGCTGTCTGGGGAGGCACAGCCTCCCCTAACCGGCCCTCCATACAATTTCAGACACCCAATGAGGCCCTCAGGCCAAAAAGTTTGCCCACCCTTGTCCTAAGTGTTCCTAGGACAAGGTGTGCTGCTGCTTCTTTGGTGGCAGTGCGAGATCATCCTACAGTGCAGGGCTTTCTTAGTTATTATTTTGGCAGACTGCAGAACTATTCCTGAGGAACCTATGAGATGGGAAATAGTAATTTTTAACAGTTTATATCTCAGCAAAAACTGAACAGAATTTCATGGGACAAAGAAAAGACACTTCTCTAACATGAGGACTATTCCCTTGCAGAATATCAAAGGCCTGCTGTAAACAATGGAGATGTGAAAGCTTATCACAGAAAAGGTTGCAAGACTTTTATGGTAGAAAGTGTTAGGGAACATAAGTAGAGGGGTCAATACCACTTTCCTTGTAAGGAGATTCTCTTAGCTATTCTGTTGGCACAGATTCTGGGGAGGCAGGAGGCTGCACACAGAACAGCATTACTTGTTGTGGCTGCAGAAAGATGTATTGTGCACTTTCCCAGCACCTGCCTCCTGAAGTCAGCAGGTGAACAAGAGCTTGGGCATGCCCCCAAGCCAGCTAGCCACAACTTGATGCAATGGAATGACACCAGCTATATTAGGCAGGTGACATATATACTAGTTATTATTTATTATTTGTCTTACGATAGCACCTAGAAACCCTTGTCATGGACTAGGATCCATTGTGCTAGGAGCTGTACAAACACAGAGCAAAAGGATGGTCCCTAACCCAGGGGGTTTACAATCTAGGAATAGATTGGGTTAAAAATAAAGGTAATGTTTCAGATTTCTAAACCTGAAATAAAATAGTCAATAAAATCCTCATGTATTAGAGATATGAGAACATTTCCATTTAGTATACTGATGTGTCTAGTTCTGTGCTTGATTTTTGTAAAGCCATCTAACTCTACAAACCTATGCTTAGGATGTATTCAGCTCACAGTGCAAAAAATCAGTTATAAATCACTTTTATAATCCAGTCACCCTTTGAAATGCATTTATCTAGGAGTAACCCTCAGGAAAAGTTCCTTCCTACTGTGAGGACAGAGACATGAAGTCTCATGGTGAAAGAAATTCCATGTTGTTGTTAAAATGTAGATCCATCTATTCCTGCTTCCCTCCATTGCCAAAGAATGGCCACTTGACTGGTGATTGCCAATCAGTGTTGATGTCACCTCGCGAGAGGCGCTAGCTTGTCCTTTATCTTTAAGGAACAGGTTTACCCCAACCCCACACTTGCCTGGTAAACACATACTCATAACTTTACATATAATGTTGCTACATACATTTTACCATGATATTATTGACCAGCAAGTTATTGGTTTTCAAGTGATACCTCACAAGGCATATTTTATACGAAGATTATTACAATGATGTGTAGAATGTGAATACAGTGGTACATTCAGTCACACAGTACTAGCTTCTTAATTAAAGTATAGTCAAGTACAAAGTACAAGGACTCTTGCACTACCAGCTAAAGTAACTAAAGACCTTTTTGGCTTTACAGACCAAAAAATCCTTATTGAGAAGAAAACCTGACTTTTAAATTGTGGGAACATTTGTAATTACTATAAGAGTTTTGGCCAAACCTTAATTTATAAAGGGCTGAGAGATGAGGCTCACACTACTGTGAGGAAAAAGAAAAGGAGTATTTGTGGCACCTTAGAGACTAACAAATTTATTTGAGCATAAGCTTTCGTGAGCGACAGCTCACTTCATTGGATGCATTCAGTGAAGTGAGCTGTAGCTCACGAAAGCTTATGCTCAAATAAATTTGTTAGTCTCTAAGGTGCCACAAATACTCCTTTTCTTTTTGCGAATACAGACTAACATGGCTGCTACTCTGACTACTGTTAGAAAATATTCTATGAATTAATGAAGTTAAATATTTCAGTAGCATCAGAGCAAGTGTCCTTGAGGTGAAATCCTTCCTAATGAAGAAAGGATGAAGTGGGTAGGTTTAAATGGCATAGAAGGCCTTGTGCTAGGACCTGTATGCTGGATGATTTTTTTTTTTTTTGATCGGACACCTCAATAACATCAAACAAGTCTTTCTTAGTTATTGTGGATGTTGGTGTTGAGAGACAATTTTCCAGAAAGTAGAGGCTTTTGTCTATGTGCAAACGTGAAAGGAATTGCTTGTCTAACTTTGTATATACTATTAGGGTAATTGCATGTGCAAAGAGGCATGTAAATGTATAAGCACCCACTAGTATACACTTTCATGTTTATTATGCATTCATTTATAGTATTTGTGATGAGTTGGACCCTCCCTTTCTGGGATGCCACCTGATGTGCTGGGATTTCACTGAGCCTCTCCTGCTCAACGAGCCTGGGTTCCCTCTCCCTGCTTTGCTAAATTAAGCTCTCTGGTCTCTTGCAGCACACACACACACACACACAGGTAGGGCCACACCCCGCTGCAGACACAGACTGAAGTCAGCTCTGTGTGAGATGACTCCCCCAGCACTCATGTGCTCACCCCTTTTGGGAGATAAACCCAAAACAATACCGTATTGCGCTGTATAGAAAAATCTGCACAATGCAAGCTCATAAAAATCCGCCCTCTTCCTCAATGTGAAGAGAGATGTGCACAACTTCTTGCTTGCTCCCCCACCCCCCATTAGAAATTACATAAACTGGGTTATATTATAAACAAGAAATAAGTTTATTAACTACAAAAGGTGGATTTTAAGTGGTTAAAGCGATAGCAAACAGAACGAAGCAGATTACTAACCAAATAAAACCAAATTAAGCTTGTTTAACTAAAGTAATTGGTTACAAATAGTAATTTCTCACCATAGATATTGTTGCATGCAGATTACAGACAGTCTTGAAAAGGCAGCTGAACTGGTCTCCAGCTTGAGACCTCAAGTATTATTAGTCACAAGCTGGACACCCTTCCAGCTTGGGGTCAACCCTTCTCCCCCCAGTTCAGTTCTTGCTTCTAGGTGTTTTTCAGTGTCTCTTTGTGTGGGGAGGCAGGGGAGAGAACCTCAGTGATGTCACTCCTCAGCCTTATATAGCTTTTGTGTATGGCGGGAACCTTTTGTCTCCCAGTGGGAGAACACTGGCATTCCAAGGGGTGGGTCCGGTACCAGGTGACTCAGACCCATGTTTCTGCAGGGCTGTGGCAGCCATTACTCCTAGGCTGTCTGGAGGGTCCACAGGAAGACTAAGCTCTTTCACAGTCCATTGTCACTGCTAATGGCCCATTAGCCCTGTCTGGCTTTTCCATTGTTGTACCTGAAGGGCTAGTTGGGAGTGACACCCAAAGTAACACATTTGAAATACAGATACATAGTCAATATTCCTAACTTCAGATACAGAAATGATACAGGCATACAAATTGAATGATCACATTCAGTAAATCATTACCTTTCCAATGATATCTTACATGTGCCATCTTGCGTAAAGTAAATTTCTGTTATGTAGTATTCATATCATAAGCATGTTTTCATAAAGAATATGGAGTGAAATGTCACACTATTTATGTGAGAATATGTAGTCATGCAATTCTGCATTCATCTGAAGTATCTAAATGTGCAATTGCTTGCATTTTTACACTTCATCCAGGGTCTCTGCCCACTGAAAACTGTCCTTTGTTGTTCTTCTGTCTCTGTCATGGCTCTTCTACATACTGGCAACGCGTCCTGATGAATCAAGTGCTCTGAGTCTTGAGAATTATTTTGAGATGTTGCTCTTGAAAACATGGCTGTAGCCTAGTCAGTAATGAGTTGATGAAGTTCTTTTGGAGGTGAATCTCTTTTATTGTCTCTTTCTTTTCCTTGCTACAGCACAATAAAATAGAATGACAGAACAATATAGTTAAATACAAGACGGAACAGATTGTTTAGCATAAGTAGTTAACACATATGTCAAGGGACCATTCAAGGTGAAGTGACCCGTTAACACCCCTCCAGTCATAGGGAGGAAAGGAAAGTTGTGGGAGAGAAGTAGCTGTGGGGAGGGTTTTAGTTGGTTATAGGTTGCTGTAATAAATCCTAACTCCAGTGTCTCTATTCAGTCCATGATTTTTAGTGTCTAGCAAAGTTAAGCTCCCAGGCTCATCTTTTGAAAGTTGGCAGGTTTCCTTTGCGGGTAAGGACTGATAGGTCACATACAGAGTGATCACTTTGTGAAAAGTGTTTACCACCAGTGATATGGTGTTTTAGTCTCTTATCATTTCCTGCGTGAGTTCATTCAAGAGCATACTGATTGTCTGGTTTCATCCACATAATTGCTATTGGGTCACTTACTGGATGATGTGTACCACATGTTGTGATAAGCATGTGTAGGACCCATGGATCTTCAAAGATATGTTGTGGGTTGTGTTGATCATTGTAGCAGTGAAGTGATATCTGCAGGTTTTGCATCCATTCTGACAGCGTCTGGTGCTGCTTTGAGTTGATATGGCCTTGTTGGTGGGGAGCTTGCTTCTGACGATGAGCTTGGAGAGGTTGGGGGGTTGTTTGAAGGCCAGAAGAGAGGGTTCAGGAAAAATTTCTTTTAGGATGGGGTCCCCATTGAGTACGGGTTGTAGTTGTTTGATGATACCCATATGAGTTCCAGTATGGAGTGGTAAGTGACCATTAGGGCTGTGTGATCAGAGAGGGTTTTATTTCTGTACTGAACCATGTTCTCTTGGGGTATTTGGGTGGCTACTTAATGGGCCACCTCACCTTGAATCGTGTTAACTACTTTTGCTAAACAATCTGTTCCATCTTGTATTTAGCTGTGACGCTCTTAGGCCAGGTCTACACTACAGACCTATGTTGGTATAACTATGTTGTTCAGGGGAGTGAAAAATCCACATCCCTGAGTGACAGAGTTATACTGACCTAACCCCTGGTGTAGATAGCACTATGTCAATGAGAGAGCTTCTCTCACTAACATTAGCTACCGCCTCTTGTGGAGGTGGATTAACTACACCGACGTCGTCACTAACGCGCTACAGCAGGGCAGCCGCACCGGGGCAGCTGTGCTGTTGTAATGCTGTATCTGAAGACAAGCCTGGAGTAAGTTTCTCAGACATGAAGAAGAGCTCTGTATAAGCTCAAAATCTTGTCTTTCACACCAATGGAAGTTGGCCCAATAAAAGATATTAGTTCACCTACCTTGTCTCTCTAATATTCTGGGACTGACATGGCTACAACAATACTGCAGGAATAATATACATAATCTCATGATTCTCACTTTAGTAGCCCACAAAAATTGTCTTCTTTAGGTATTATAAAAATCAGTCATGAAAGGAAGCTTAAATATTCAGAATTACATTCTTATGGCCAATTTGAATTGTTTCATTTGAATTTGAGCATATACTCCTCTTTTCATCGCCCCGATTTTTTGTTTTTTCCTGTAGATCAGTCAGGTTATGAATTTCTCCATGTAGCTCCATTGGTCCCAGTTCATCTTATCCTTGCTTCTAGCATTTGTATATAGACTTATAATGGACTCATTCCTGTCTCCCCTTATTTTTGTTGTTTTGTCTTTAAAAATTGTTTTCCATTCTCTGTTGTTCTGCATATGCTAGTATATTCTTCTTCTCTTTTACTTCCCAGATTAATGTTCTCTAAAGAAAGCAGCTACTTTGGACCCAGAAGACTGGTTTGCAATCTGCTCAAATGATGTCCCCCTGCCTCCAGCTCCTCAAACAGCTTCCACTTCACAAAAAGAAGGGTCAATGTGCTGAAAAGCCCCACCCTTCCTTTGTGCACCAACACTTTGTCTCTAGGATCTTTCAGCTCCTTTCTCTTCCCATTAATGGTGCTATAATCCACTTCTAGAGATCTTGCTATCAGCCTCCTCTGCTCCCTGAAATCTGATATCTTCTATATTGCTTCTTTACTTTTCTGTTGTTATTCCTGAGAGGGGCAGCAGGCAACATACTGGACCTGAGTCTCTTCTCCCATACACTGCTTTCACATACTGGGCCTGAGTCTCTTCCCCCTTACACTGCTTTCACATAGGGGTAGAACTATTGACTTCAGTGGACATACTCCTGATTTATACCAGCATAAGTGAGATCAGAAGAAGCATTCTTTACAGTGTTCATCACCAGGATTTCATCCACCTTAGTTGGGTTAATTGTCCATGCTCTAGAGAGGCAGCACACCATCCTACTTTCTTTGTGCAAACTATAGATTACATTCTTTCTTCTTTACTACTAAGCTAATAGGGAGGCATTGCAGTCTAGTGGATCTGGCATGGGACTGGAAGTCAGAGTTCTGCTACTGACCTGCTGTGTGACCTTGAGTAAGTCACTTCATTTTTCTGTGCCTTTCTTTCTCGCTTGTTTAGTTATAGTGCAAGTTCTTTGAGTTAGTACAATTGTTTGTATTTATATGTTTGTATAATTTCTAGCACAAAGGAACCCAGTCTCAGAGCCTCTAGGTGCTCCGGTAATACAAGTGATCAAAAGTTATCATTCATTATTCATACTATCACTTGGCACATCCAGAAGGAAATACCTTCACTTCTTAATTTCTGCTCAAAGTCTTCTGCTATCCCTTCTTCTGGCCTTGTTGAAGGATCATGCTAATATTTGCTGTTTGGTCCATTTTCTTTCCAATGTCTTTGATCCTTCTTAGCTTGGCTTCAGTACCTTCCAGAGCAGAACAACAGTTGCTGCTGTGCACTAGGGATGTAAAATGTTAACCAGTTATTCGATAAGCATCAGTCTTATTCGTAAGGTATTCCGGTTAACGTTTAAACTCCGCTGAGGGACTCCGCTGCCAGCCCCACACCACGGATCCTGGCTGCTGCCCCGTGCAATGGGTCCTGGCTGCCGCCCCACCCCCAGGGATCTGGCTGCCAGCCTCACACCAAGGAGGGGTCTGTGCGGGGCGGCAGCAGAGCCCTGGGCATGTGGCAGCCGCTGGGACCCCAGGGGCAGGGCTGGCAGCGAGCAGAGTCTCCAGGCACATGGGTGACAGCAGAGCTCTGGGCAGGGGGCCAGCAGCTAGCATTGTCTCCTGGTGCGGGGGTGGCAGTGGAGTCCCTGACATGGGGCCAGCAGCTCGGATCCTGGGCATGGGGCGGCAGCAGAGCCTTGGGTGTGCAGGGCGGGAGCTGGGATCCTGGGCACATGAGGCAGCAGAGCCCTGGGCGTGCAGGGCGGAAGCTGGGATCATGGGCACACAAGGCAGCAGAGCCCTGGGTGTGCAGGGCGGAAGCTGGGATCATGGGCACACAAGGCAGCAGAGCCCTGGGCGTGCAGGGCGGGAGCTGGGATCCTGGGCACACGGGGTGGCAGCAGAGCCATGGGCGTGCAGGGCGGGAGCTGGGATCCTGGGCACACAAGGTAGCAGAGCCCTGGGCGTGCAGGGCAGAAGCTGGGATCCTGGGCACACAAGGCAGAAGAGTCCTGGGCGTGCAGGGCGGAAGCTGGGATCCTGGGCACACAAGGCAGCAGAGCCCTGGGCGTGCAGGGCAGAAGCTGGGATCCTGAGCACACAAGGCAGCAGAGCCCTGGGCGTGCAGGGCGGAAGCTGGGATCATGGGCACAGAAGGCAGCAGAGCCCTGGGCGTGCAGGGCGGAAGCTGGGATCCTGGGCACACAAGGCAGCAGAGCCCTGGGCGTGCAGGGCGGAAGCTGGGATCATGGGCACAGAAGGCAGCAGAGCCCTGGGCGTGCAGGGCGGAAGCTGGGATCCTGGGCACACAAGGCAGCAGAGCCCTGGGCGTGCAGGGCGGAAGCTGGGATCATGGGCACACAAGGCAGCAGAGCTCTGGGCATGCAGGGCGGAAGCTGGGATCATGGGCACACAAGGCAGCAGAGCCCTGGGCGTGCAGGGCGGGAGCTGGGATCCTGGGCACACAGGGTGGCAGCAGAGCCATGGGCGTGCAGGGCGGAAGCTGGGATCCTGGGCACACAAGGTAGCAGAGCCCTGGGCATGCAGGGCGGAAGCTGGGACTCTGGGCACACAAGGCAGCAGAGCCCTGGGCGTGCAGGGCGGAAGCTGGGACTCTGGGCACACAAGGCAGCAGAGCCCTGGGCGTGCAGGGTGGGAGCTGGGATCCTGGGTGCACGGGGCGGCAGTGGAGTCTAACAGTTAAACGTTTAACCAGTACAATTTTAATAGTTAAAATGTTTACTTTTTTAAACACTATTTACATCCCTGCTATGCACGTAAGCTTCCTCCCAGCTTTTTCTCTTCTCTCCCCTTTCCTGTGAGTGTGCTCCTCCATTTATTACTCATCATCATCCTTTTTATCCATCACTCCAGGGATGTATCTCACTCTCTCCTCCCCCTCCCACCCTAGCCATTGGCGGAAGAGCTATGGTTCTGCCTATTCCCCACTCCTCCATCCCACTTCTGTGGCATTGTGCACCCCTCAGGAGCATCTCAGGAGCAGCCCTATACTCCAGTTCTGCTCAGCCCTTACATGGGCCACAGGAGGGAGGTGGGGACTCCTAACTCCTTTGCCTCCCTCTCTACACAGCGTGCAAGGACCAAGCAAGATCTAGCCCCAAATAACTTACCTAAAGGTAATAAGCAAGTGATAGCAAGTCCAGAAATAGAACTGGGGTCAAATTCTTGTGTCATTACATTGGTGTAAAACCAGAGTAATTCCCGTGGCTGATCAAAATGAGAATTTGACCACAAGAATTGTAACTCCTAATACCCAGCTCCAGGCTTTTGCTTTGCTCTTGGAACCGTATTCTACATTTTTTGTAGATGCCATTCTACCTTTGTCATCTTTAATTTAGTTTCATTCACTTCTATAGCACTCTCTTCTTATTTAAACCAGACGGATTGCTAGTGGGCCACATTAGGGAAAAACAGGTTTACATAGGTTTTTGACAAAACAAATTAAGCAGTTCTGTTCTTTTCTCCTAGGTACTGTAGCATCCCAGTCTTCCTTTGTCTTCCCCACTGGCAAATACCTCAGGCCAGTTCCCATAACTCTTCTTCACACACATTTGGCCCTTTCAAGTCAAAATCCATTCACAAGCTCCTTATCTTAAAAGTTCAAATCATAGCCATAGTCTTACTCCCCTACCAGTACCCCAAGTGTAACATACTTGAACAAGCAGTGTTTTATTGAAAAATAAATACTCAGCAAATAACCACAAATCCATCCTCTCCCCAGTCACGTAGACAACACTGAAAATATCAAAAGAATAATTATTGAAAAGACCACCAGTAGACTCATTTAACCCTGGGAAGTGCTTCTTCTCAGTACTCTAATGGCATCTGTGGTGTTCTCCCTTTTGGAGTTTCAGATTGCTGTATTCCTCAAAATAGAATTATAGAAGGAATTTGTCACCAGAGTACCTTCTGTAAAACTGGTCTTGAATTAAAAGGGCACTTTAGATTTATTTTTAAACAATAAATGTTGAAATCCTTGACAGGAGATGGATGGCAGGGATGCAATTATTTCCAGGATGAGCAAATTCTTCTTGCCATTGCTAACACTATCAAAAACATTATTTAACATTTATAACTTATAGACTACCAATGACATGTTGATACACAGATGGGTGACCAGAATCATATACATTCTTCAGCCCTATGTTCAAGAAAGATGAATTCAGACTGAAAAAGGTGCAGGGGGAATGGAGGGCCCATCTTATGAGAGGAGGCTAAAAGAGATTGGCTTGGTTAGCCTAGCAAAATGAAAGCTGAGAGGAAATATAATTACTGTGGATAAATATATCAGGGGGTAAACACCAGGGAGCGAGAAGAGCTATTTAAACTAAAGGACAATGTTGGCCCAAGAATGAATGGATATAAACTGGCCATGAATATATTTATGCAGGAAGTTAGAAAAAGGTTTCTAAGCATGAGAGGAGTGAGGTGCCGGAACAGCTTCCCAACAGCAGTAGTGGGGGCAAACAATTTAACCAGTGATAAATTTATGAACAAGCCTATGTGACTGGATCACCTGTTACAGCAGGAGAGTAGACACTGCACATGTCTACACGGCAAAGAAAAACCCGCAGCTGGCCCATGCCAGCTGGCTTGAGCTCCCGGGGCTCAGGCTATGGGGCTGTTTCATTGCTGTGGAGACTTCTGGACTCGGGCTGCAGCCTGAGCTCTGGGACCCTCCCACCCCGCAGGGTTCTAGAGCCCAAGCTCCAGCCCAAGCCTGAAAGTCTACACAGCAGTGAAACAGCCCCATAGCCTGAGCCCGGGGAGCATGAGTCAGCTGGCATGGGCTAGTCGTGGGGTTTTCTTTGCTGTGTACACATACCTTCTATGACCCAGGAGGGCTCTTCCAGTTCTGCGTTCCTTTGAAAACAAGGGTCCAGATTTTTTAGGGCAGTGCAGCAGCTTTATGTCACAATAGTGACAGAATAATTGACCTTAGTGACAAAATAACTGGTAAAGGGTGGAACACTTCAGTTTAAGAGTGATCCTCTCATGGCACAGAGCTAATGTAGGGACACTTACCCCTTTCCCTTACCTTGCTGCTGGTATATCAAGGAAACGGTTATGTGGTGGGAGGAGATGAGAGCCCTGTACTATGTTGATCCTTGGCTTTTGTTCTAGTCCTTGGGACTGTTGCAGCTGGTATAAATTAGAGTGTTGTTCTCACTTGGTTTAAGGGGACTGGCTGTACACAGAGGCAGCATTAGAAATGTGGGAGTACAAATCAGGACTTCAGTCTCATGCATAGACAGCCCTCACCTGCACCCTTTACTATCCCTATACCTTAGGATCTGGCCTACATTCCCTGCCCTGATGAATTTAGAACAATCTGAAGGGAAAATGTATAAAGGCTGAAAAGGTTTTGATGAAATGAAAGGCAGTGTTTGAAAGGTGAAGCTAGCAGCTTCATTTAGTATTCATCAAGTGATTCTGCAACTTGTGTTTGGACTAGTGGAGATTTTACACTGTCTGGTTGGTTGGCACTTCTCTGAGAGGACAACTTGGATTTTTATGGAGAAGTGTGTTTTAGGGAGCATTGACTTTCATGGGAATTTGCCTGAATAAGGACAAGATAAAAACGGAGTTAGGAACTCAGGATTTGGTCCATTATGGTCAACACTAATACAGTGGATGTATCCAGAGAGAGAGAGAGAGATCTACGCAGTGCATTCACATCTAGCAGCAGTACTCTTGACACAACAAAAGAGAAAAGAACAAAAGACAGCCTTGGCATAACTCTCAGCAAAAGGGGGTGGGGGAGGGAACCACCAAAATGAACTAGTTTTTTTAAACACAGTAAGTAGCAGGAAATTCTGGCTAGCATGGATATAAACAAGGAACAGATTTAATAGTACAAAATATTCTAACCATGAAATCCCACTCCAAACTATTCCATGCTTTGCCAGCAATGAAAAATAAGAGAGGATTCGTGTCTGGTTATTGTTATGGGCAAATTTATGATTTTAAAGAGACATTAGTGCAATGGGAACTAATGTCTCCCATAGATTATAAAGATAGTTTGGGTAAAATCTCCAATCTTTCTTTTTTTTAGAAATTGTAGAGGAAAAAATGTAAAATTTGCATTCACTGGAGAGCAGTTCCTGGCAGTTGAATGGGATGGATATGCTTTGCCATATCCATAAGCCCTGGGATGTGCTTTGATATATTTATTCTTTTTACATATGGGTTTTTATTTGCGTTGTGTTTGCCAGTCATGAGTCAGAACACAGTTTAAATGGGTGGAGAGACAGATGATTGACACAACTGAGATTTTTTAAAAAGTCATTGCGTTGACCTTGTGGAGCCTTGCTTTGAATACTAGATTGGAGGAGATAACTAAAAGCCAGGACAAGCTGCATTCAGCTCTTGGCTTAATTTAACATTAAAAGTATTTGGGTTTCCATAGTTAGAGCCCCCATGTCTTCTGCAAATGCAAAACAACACTAAAATGAAAAAAAACCTATTACATGAAAAACTTACCCTGCAGTGGCAGCTCCTGTGCTATCACAGAATCATAGAATCATAGAATATCAGGGTTGGAAGGGACCTCAGGAGGTCATCTAGTCCAACCCCCTGCTCAAAGCAGGATCAATCCCCAATTAAATCATCCCAGCCAGGGCTTTGTCAAGCCTGACCTTAAAAACTTCTAAGGAAGGAGATTCTACCACCTCCCTAGGTAACGCATTCCAGTGTTTCACCACCCTCTTAGTGAAAAAGTTTTTCCTAATATCCAACCTAAACCTCCCCCACTGCAACTTGAGACCATTACTCCTTGTCCTGTCCTCTTCTACTACTGAGAATAGTCTAGAACCATCCTCTCTGGAACCACCTCTCAGGTAGTTGAAAGCAGCTATCAAATCCCGCCTCATTCTTCTCTTCTGCAAACTAAACAATCCCAGTTCCCTCAGCCTCTCCTCATAAGTCATATGTTCCAGACCCCTAATCATTTTTGTTGCCGTTCGCTGGACTCTTTCCAATTTATCCGCATCCTTCTTGTAGTGTGGGGCCCAAAACTGGACACAGTACTCCAGATGAGGCCTCACAAATGTCGAATAGAGGGGGACGATCACGTCCCTCGATCTGCTCGCTATGCCCCTACTTACACATCCCAAAATGCCATTGGTCTTCTTGGCTACAAGGGCACACTGCTGACTCATATCCAGCTTCTCGTCCACTGTCACCCCTAGGTCCTTTTCCACAGAACTGCTGCCTAGCCATTCGGTCCCTAGTCTGTAGCTGTGCATTGGGTTCTTCCGTCCTAAGTGCAGGACCCTGCACTTATCCTTATTGAACCTCATCAGATTTCTTTTGGCCCAATCCTCCAATTTGTCTAGGTCCCTCTGTATCCTATCCCTCCCCTCCAGCGTATCTACCACTCCTCCCAGTTTAGTATCATCCGCAAATTTGCTGAGAGTGCAATCCACACCATCCTCCAGATCATTTATGAAGATATTGAACAAAACCGGCCCCAGGACCGACCCCTGGGGCACTCCACTTGACACCGGCTGCCAACTAGACATGGAGCCATTGATCACTACCCGTTGAGCCCGACAATCTAGCCAACTTTCTACCCACCTTATAGTGCATTCTTCCAGCCCATACTTCTTTAACTTGCTGACAAGTATACTGTGGGAGACCGTGTCAAAAGCTTTGCTAAAGTCAAGAAACAATACATCCACTGCTTTCCCTTCATCCACAGAGCCAGTAATCTCATCATAGAAGGCGATTAGATTAGTCAGGCATGACCTTCCCTTGGTGAATCCATGCTGACTGTTCCTGCGGCCCAGCTCTGGGTATTGCCACCTGGTGCACGGGATCACAGTGCAGATTATGTTTGCCCTGGCTGCCCCTCCATCATGTAGGGGAGGGTGTGTCCAGGCCAAATCTGAGGGAGTGAAATTGTGACCTGGTGCATGTGGTCAGCCCACCACGCACTGAGTTCTTCTAAGGGTCTCACCAATGGTGTGTGCTGGTTTGCAGATTGCATTGCCATAACATAAGATGCTTCTAAGGCTTTTTGAGACGAGCTAATGTGAGTCTGTCCAGCTGGGCCAGGGGTAGGATGATCAGACATCCCGATATTTGGGGTTTTGTCTTATATACACAACTATACCTCCTCTGCCCCCCACTCTTTCCCCCGAAAAAAAAGTGTCCCAATTTTTCACACTTACTATCTGGTCACCTTAGCCGGGGGCACGTTCCCAAGCTGCAGCATAAACTTACCCAGAAAGGCTCACAGACCTAGCAGTAGCAACATGAGACAGACCCATAGATACAGCTGTGGGGACTTTTAATTGTCACTTAATTAAAAAAAAAACAAAATTACTGATTTTTTTCCCCCAAACACTCATGGCTTCCCAACAGAGCCATGACTCACAGTTTGGGAATCACCGCACTAGAGTTTCTCTGATCTTCAGAAGAAGAAATGAGCACTGAAAGCTGGAGGAGGGAATATGACACTGTTTAGAGAGAATTATATTTTCTTCTTTTGGCATTTTGAGCTGACCACATATATTTAATGAAAATCTCTGCTGCCACTTTAAAAATCATAAAAGCCAAACAATATCAGCTTTCCATCAGTGCTAAATTGTTGGATGGGATTTTCAAAAGCACCTAAGAAAGTTAGGTGGCACCCAACTTCTATAGATACTTTGGTAAGTCCCACCCAATATTCTGTACTGAAACCTAACCTACAAATAAAGATTGAATAAATACATGCCGGTAACATACAGGAGACTCTACAGTGCATTGCTTAAGATACAACCGTGGCCTCTACTTGATATTGGGTCAAAAATACATAAAGAAGGTGGTGATTCTTGGGGACGATTGGAAGGAAAGATAGAGAGACTGAAGTGATAATGTTGGGGTGCCAGGAACAAAGGGCAGGAGGCAGAGATCAGTGAATGGGATGGGTTCCTAGTATTAGGGAAAAGGGAAAATGGGTGGGAAGGAGGCAGATATTTGGGAGCTGCATTGGAGGAAAGAATGCAGAGGTTGGGGTTAGGGTGGATACTCCTGGGGTGGAGAAGGAGGCAGAGGTTTGAGGATTAGGGGCTATGATGGGGGCCTGCCCAACACTGGCTTGTTAGTGGTTAATAGAGCCCTAGAGCAGCTGCACAAAAAGCAGCCAATAGGAAAGGAGCTGTGAGGAGCAGCCAAACAGGGCCAGGCAGGCCCATATAAGAAGAGCTGCAGGACAGAGCAAGCTCAGTAGCTGACTGAAGCTTGATGAGGGAAGATCAGGTTCCTGGCCAGGCAGAAGGGAACTAGCATTCTAGACAGAGCGGCATAGGTGCTGAGTTTCTAATCTGCTGGGGGCTGCTCCTCCCTTGCTCTGCCCAGGCCTCGCACCCACTCCACCTCTTCCCCCAAGGCCCCACCCCTGCTCCACTCCTGCCCCACCTCTTCCCTGCTCAGTTCCATCCCCTCCCCTGAGCACACTGCTCCTCGGTCCTTCCCCCCTACCCCCCAGTGCCTCCTGATGCTGCGAAACAGCTGATCTGCAGCAGGTGGTAGGCGCTGGGATGGAGGGGCAGGCGCTGACCGGCGGGGCCCACCAGCGGGCAGGAGGTGCTGGGAGAAGGGGAGGTTTTGGTAGGAGGGCTGCCGGTGTGTGCTCAGCATCCACCATTTTTTTTCCCATGGGTGCTCTAGCCCTGGAACACCCACGGTGTCGGCGCTTATGCAGAGCAGTGCTGTTAGCAGTGACCTGGGGATGACGGTGGAGAGCTAAAGCTGGCTCTTGTTTGACTGCAGAGTTTCGCAGGCTGAGGCCCTGAGGCAAGGGCAAAGAGGGTGCTGTGGCTGCAGGGAAATGGCACAGGAAAATGAACTGAGGAGTTGGAGGGGACACAGCAAATGGAAGCCATCTACAGGGTCCCTGGGCTGAGACTCAGAGTAGTGGGTGGGCCCAGGTCCCCCCAATTGTTACTGAGGAAATGGCCGGACAATTGACTGCACTTGCCTCTGAGGGAAGTGGCTGTACAGCAGACTGCAGTTCCCTCAGAATGGGGAGAACAGAGCATGACACAGCTGGAGGGCTGTGTCATGAAGAGGATGCTGCAGACCTGGAAGTGTTGTGGGTCCTGGAGCAGAAGTGATGACAGCAAGACACCACTAGAAGGGGGTGCACTGGCTAGCAGAGCTAATCCCTGGGACAGCCAGCAGAAGGCGCCTCAGCGTGGAGTGAACCCCATCACATGTGATGAAGAATGTGGGCATTCAGTCACTCCTGAGGTGAGGGGACTCAGAGACTGTTTGACAGCCGTCCCGGATACAAGGGGAGTTGGAAAGACTATTTAAAGGACACTTGGGGGTAAAGGGACTATGGAGCTACTGTGAAAGGAGGCCTTTTTAGCGGAAGTGTATCTTGCCTGGTGTACCTTCCAGGCTAGAATTCAGAGCTGCTGCTCTCACTGAAGGAGATTGAAGAGCAATCAAGGGGGATTCAGGCCTTGGTGAGGCAGATCCTGGGGATCCAGCGACAACAGTGGGAGGCACAGAGATACCTGCAGGAATGCCTGAGGCAGTTAGTGGAAAAGCAGCATTATTTGCTCAAGACCTTCCAGGAGGTGATCAGGGGCCAGAGAGCCTGGGGCAAGAAGCCAGGTCTGAGGGCCAGGCCAGTAGTCCGAGCAGGGCAGTGTTACATCTGTGAGCGGAGGGAACACTTCAAGAGAAGTGTAGCCCCAAGGGCTTGCAATACTGTCCTAGAGCACTTGTCTTTTCCCCTCTCACGCTATTTCCCACAGTAAATGCATCTCACAAGGAGTATGGAACTCTGGTCACCTGCTGTCCTTTGTTATTGTCTTACTACATGTACTTCTGAGGGTGTTTGTGCCTCTTGGGACTTTCATCCTTTCTTTTGAGGCTTCTTTACACTCCCTGTGTCTAAGCATCTGTCTAATGTGAGATCGCCAGCCACTCCCACAGCTGGTGTTCTCAATGCCACAGACTATCCTGTCCATAATCTGTCAAGTACCCAAAACTGCAGGTAGCAGCCAGCATGCTTAAGGATGTAACACTGGGAACTATCCCCTCCTCTTTAGATTGGTTTCTAATGAAAAACCTATATCACTCCACTGTTTCATTCTGGTTTGGGAGGAATAGTTCCCCAGGGCTCCTGGGACTGCTGTGAGGTTTGAGGCAGTGGTGAGCTTCAGAGTGGTACATCTCTCTCTGCCTTATTTCCCAATAAGGAACAGTATTTCTTTCTTGCTGTTGCATGGCCAGGTCTATATCTAGTGCCAACTCCTCCTTCCATTTCATCCATCTCTGACTTAGGTTTGTGTCTGCAAGATCCAGGCCTCTGGGAGAGCTCAGACCAAATTCCAGGGCTCATGCTGCCAGCTGCTGTACTGAATATTACTCACTGCTCCAATGTGCGACCATGTTTCATTCGCAAAGAGTGAAACTGAATGCAGATAAAGTTGAGCAAATGGAGCTTTATTAAACCGTGTGGACTGCTCTGTCCATGTGGCTAAGGTGCTTCCAGACTTAACTCCATCCATTCCCTGCTCCACTGTTGTCCTGTCAATAGCAGTCCCTATAGGGAACGTGGGCTTTCTGACTCCAGTTCCACTGATCATGAGATAGTCAGGTTTTTTTGGGTGGGGAAAGGGACAGCTGATACCATATTTATAAGAAGGGAGGGGGAAAGGGGAAGCTAAAGAGCACAACAGCAGCTCTGGGAAACTCCACTCCCTCCTGTAAGCCATAAGATGGCTCCTCCCTGCAACTCCTGGTTTGGTGGCGGACTAATGAAGTACTGGAGCTGTCCCCCTTCATGGCTGGGAGGTGAGATGAATAACCCTCAGAATCTGCTTCCCCAGGCCTGAGAGATGAGTGAAAAACTTCCACAGCTGCAGGAGGAGCAGAGGTGTCCTGTGGGGCAAGATGTGGGGCTGGGGCAAATGTGGAGGGAGCACAAAATGAATTGGTTTGGGGCTCGGTGTGCCCAGTGTTAGTGTGGGCTAGGCACACAAACATAACTGTTGTAAATCTGATAGGACCAGAATTAGTTGATATGGGGCTTAGAGGAGCATAACTAGTTGAAGCTGGAGTGTTAAGCATGCATAATTATTTTATGTGGAACTTGTAGGGCATGGAATTAATTAATTATTTAGGGAGAAACTTTGTAGCACCAAGCAGTACTTTATCTGCCAATTTGTGTAATTTTATGCAAACTAAAATCTTCTTTGTCACACAACGTTGGCAGATATTGAAGAGAAATGTGACCTTGGGCTTTCTATCCTCAGTTATTTATTTGTAACCCAGATCACTTAATTGAAATTGTAAAAGAGGATAGAATTTAGCCCATTAATTTTAATCTTTGCAGTTATGTTGAACAATACAGTCACTGACCATATTTTAAAAATATACTTCGGTTATTAATCCAAAGCTTTTTATAAACTACAGAAACCTTGTGAAAAACCATAGGGCCTTACCATGCTTTCATTTACACCAGCGTAACTTCACTGACTTCAGTAAAAGTAAAATAATATGTGTTTTGTATAACTTTTATACCCGTGTGAGTAAGGGGAACATAAGGTCACTAATTTCCCACAGAGGATTGTGGGTCAGTCTTGTTCAATGGAAATACCAGTTTCAAGCACAATCAGAACTTAGGGTGGGATTCATGAAGGGGCTTATGTGTTGCAACACTGAGCGTCACAGCGCCTAACTTCTAGGAGTCTAGAAAATCACAAGAACAACAGTGTGATCCACAAAGCCAAGTTAGGCACCGGGACGCCCTACACAATGCTTGGAGAGAAATAGGCTCTTTAGAATGGGATCCGCAAAAGCCAGTGGAGTAGATGGGGAGCTGCCTGAGCTAGCCAATGGGAGATGCTGGTGATGGGTATGGCCCACCCCTCTCAGAGATAAAGGCTTACGTCTGGCCTGCAGGGAGGTTCCTATCTGTGCTTCCCACAAATGGGAACCCGACTCCTAGAATCAGGCATCTTAGGTATTTCTTGTGGGAATGAGTTGGACGTCTCCCTCACTCCACACCAAACATTGGAGGAGGAGGAGGTGCAACTCACCTAACTATTTTTAGCCCAGTGGTTAGCACACTCGCCAGGGCTGGGTGAGACCTAAGTTCAATTTGCCCAATTCTGTTATGGTGCTGGGAGAGGCAGAGGGACTGGACCCATGTTCTCACACCTCCCAGCTGGATACCCTAACCACTGGATTACAGTGTGTGTGTGTTTCCTTTCCCAGTGTTTGTTCCATTGTAGATAAATACAAAAACAGTCATTGGACCAGACAGAGGTAAAAGTAGGACTCTATTCCATGGGTTAGAGCACTAAAGTGGGAGACTGCGGGTCCAGTCCCCCTGCTCCAGTCACTTTCATTATTTAGCCACAGAGCATCAGCTTCAACAGAAGACAGTGAGGAAGCCCCACATTAAAATATCCATAACTCAGTGGTTACAGCATTCTTCTGACAGATGGGAGGGACCCCCACCCCGTTCAAAGCCTTTCTCCCCCTCTGACAGAGTTAGGGCAACTGAACCTGGGTCTCCCACATCCCAGGCAAGTGCTCTAACCACTGGCTGAAAAGTTATAAGGTGGAGACTTGAATGGGACTCGATCAGGCAGGTGGCCTCTGCGCATACCTACCAGATTTGGCCCCGCTCACAATTTAGGTGGATGAATGCCTATCTTCCCCCCAATCATTAATTGCTCTGGGACTTAGGCATCCAAATACCTAGATGAAGACAGCAGTGTGCATGCCCAGGGGCAGAAACATAGGTGTGTAGAGAACTTTTACCCTGAAAACTTAGGCGTCGAATGAATTTAGGCACCTACTGGGTTGGGCAAAAGTTGTGTGGATCGCAGTGGAGCCAAAACTGGGACTTAAACACCTAAACTTGAGAGTTAGATGCCTAAGTACCTTTGTAGACCTGGGCCTTAGCCCATATTGCTTCCATTGAATTCTTTTAGAATGGCTGAAGAAACGACATATTCACAGCTAAATCTGAACTGAGTGTCAGACCTTTCAAAGCTGTTCTGTGCAGAATCATGTTAGCATCAAAGAATTCTGCAAATGTAGTAAGAGCCTTTTTGATTCAGTTTAGAAATCTGCCCAGCATGACTGAGAAAAGAATGTAATGCTTAAAAGATAAACTAAAATGTAAAGATAAACCATATAAAAATGGGAAGAAAAATGTCCCTATTTTTCTCATGTCAAAACTGGCTCCACTGTCTTGTGCAGCATCTATATCACACTTCGCTGCAAGAAAGAGCACATTCAGTAGCGGAAGGGGAAATGGTAGCAGCAAGTCTAGGTCCCTGTCTCTGTCACAAGTTTGTCAGTGACACCTCTAGGATCTATCTTCTGGGGCAGCATATGGTGTGTAAAGGATTTGGCAACTGAAGGATGACACCACTCCAATTTCTTCCTCGCTTATTGCTGGGATTTTAAAGAATCTTTGTCAGTGCTGACACCCCTCAGTTCTGACCCTTTCTAAAAATTACATATTTTTTAAAAAGCACTGACAGCACCAAATTTATCCACTCCTCCAAACTGACAACTGTGACAGTTTAAAATCCCAGATTTTCATTACCCAGGCTCTGAAGAGAGTAAAACTGTTGGCAATCTCATGCCATTGCTAGGTCAGACAAATGGAACCTAATGTGCTCCCACAGGGAGAGTGGATGGAAAGCACAAAGTGTAGGAGCTCACATCATGTGAACATCTGTGCCACATACAATTGTGTCATGTAAACACCTATGGTCTGAACAAACTGCGCATGCAAACACTGTTTTTGATGGTAATAATGTCACACTAGCTTTCTTTGGAAGGGGCTTGCTAGTTTTCTTTTGTTCTCTTCCCTCTGCCCACTACTAGGAAAATATTGTCAATTTTTTTTAAAGTGATAGGAAGAGTGATATTTTGAATCTGTCACTTATCCTTCTAGTTTCAGTGGTTTTCAACCTTTTCTCATTTGTGGACCTTTAAAAAATTTCACATGGAGGTGCGGACTCCTTTGGAAATTCAACCTGTGGTCTGTGGACCCCTACTATAGAAGCCTTAGATTGAAAAGTGACTGAACAGCATTCAGCTATAAATGATGAACATGCTCGGCACAGCATTTGACACAGGGTGATGTGACACATTTGGTGCTAAACTGTGGGCTTCTATGGTAACAACAACTCTTCTGGGTTTTGACCTGTAGATGGGGGTATTCACATACTTTTGATAGATCAGAAAAATGGAATGCCTTCTCTGGGATCTGACACTTTATTTTCAGAGTCACTGTTTGCAGACCTCTTAGACTTAGTCTGTGGACTCCAAGGGGTCTGCAGAGCACAGGTTGAAAACCACTGATCTGCTTTAAGGCATTAAAAAGGATATTAGAGGGTGCAATTTAGAGCTGTTTTATCAGTATGCCTCCAGAATCAGAGTCTCAACACAGATAACTAAATATATTGCAGACAAGAGAAGCATGCTGTGTCTGTGTTACATATTGACAAGTAACCCTGTTACAGGACACGTGGAATGGGAAGTGAACTGTCTGTATGGAGAGATCAGCTGCCCTTTCCCCTACCCCGGTAAGCACACCTTTATTGAATAAAGATGTGCTCACCGGGGTAGGGGAAAGGGCAGCTTTATTTGATAAAAGCATTTTGGTCTGATTCTTACAGTTGGGTGCGGACCAATAAGAGATGAAAATGAATATCTCATCTCATTACTCTCACCCCAACATTCAAATCATTGGCAAGTACATTTTAGTAGAATACTGCAACACTAGCACATTGAAGGTATTGAGGGAAATAGAGAATGCTGTGTAGAGGAAGCATCGGGTCATGCAGGGTTATAGGAGGAAACCATAGAAGTTGGAATGTTTTGTTGCAGAGTGGACATCTGGCAAATGTTTTCCTACAACTGTTTAACACGGAATGGAAAATATGGGTTGTTACATGAGCAGTCAATAGTTTTGAGACTATTGACTGTTAGCCTAAAAACCAGTCAATAGTCACTCTATTGCACAATCTACTTTGTCACATGGCCCCACTTAAAACAACTGAATGTCAAGTGTGTGTGTATAAAATGAAGACTCAATGTGGTACTTAAGAAAGGTTAATATAATTTGTTTTGCTTGGTTTGTTGGCCCCTATTTAGAATTTTAACCAAACCCACCCTACTACCCTGTACACTTCCCCGCAACCCCTGGGGAAAAAAAAATTTACATGGTCTTCACAAAAATTCTGTACCTCTGGGGAAAAAACCCCAAATGTTACTAGGTCTGTAAATGAACAGTTAAGGGATCTAGCTACAGTAGTTTATATGTTGTTCAGTAAGGAGCAGCTTCAGTTGCCTTGAGCTCGCAGGTGCACTGCACTTTGCAGGACATACCATATTTCAGCTGAATGGTGCTTCCTGTTCTGCTAGGTCATGCTGTGTTTGGAGAAGAGATGGGGAAAGGCTCCCTTCTAAAATGCTCTTTAGCATGGGAGAAAGGACCCTAGGCTCAGAGCCATGAGCCCCTGTGTTGTAATCTCACAGGTAGATGCAGACTATAAGAGGAGAAAAGAAAATATCTCACCAACACGTGTTCTAATGACAGCTGTTTATATTTTTGTGCTCTTTACAGCCTTTATTATTGAGCAAGGCCTCATATCCCTACCCTAGAAAGCAATCACAGATCATCCTTCCCATTTGACAAATAAGTTAACTGAGAGGTTACACAAAGTCATTCCAGTCAGGGCTGGAAATAGAACCCAGGTATCTAATATAGCTGATTCAAGTCTCATCCACACTGCCTTTTGGAATTAATAATATGCCAACTCTGTGTACTTGGCTATGCTGTTTCTAACTACTACTGTAACCACTCGACCCCATACTTTCCTCCAAAAGCCAGAAATAAAACCTAGAAATCTTGGTTCCCAATTTTCTACTGCTGTCTAGCAAATAGCTGTGTAATCTACTGGCAAAGTGTGTGGACTATCAGGGTGAAGAGGTGACCTACTCTAGTTGGTAGATGTATTTTCGTGGAATCTGAAGGTCCAGGGATCAAACCCTGCTAATAGCAGGGTTTTATCCACATTGAAAACTTTAATCACAGAGTTTTATATCTAGAAAAATTTAGGCATATAAAATTCAACATAGATGAATGACTCTGCCTTTCTTAATTATTAAATGAACTGCTTATAAAACTGTTGAAAAGGCAATTCACCCACAGCATAATGAGAAATCACACCATCTATTATTCTATAGATTCAACTCCTCTTTTGGAACTGTTTAAAATAAATTGGTTTAAATATACTTGTGAGGTCTACTAGTTTAGATTCATGCAATATGTCTTTGGAGCTGGGGACACATACTTTCACAATCATTAATAATTCACTTCACTGGCCTTGTACAGACCAGTGGGATTATCTAGATTCTAGAACGCTGGTTTACAGTTGAATATTTTCCTGATTTTGGAGACATGAAATAGATAGACTGTAGTAAAGCCTTCAACTTTGAGTTCCTTTGAAGCTACATAAAAATTAGTTTGACCTGAAGTGTGAAATTTGGGTCTGAATCCAGACTACCTGAAAGGTCAGAGTGTTATTAGGAGGTGGACTCATATCTTTCTAAGACGAAATTTGGATCCAGATCCAAACCCAGGCCTAAAGCCACAAGCCACCCTTTCAGACAAAAATACCATTTTGGGATAAGACAAGGAGTTTTGTTAATTTGGATTTGGATCCATCTCTAATAGCTAGCATCAAAAGTAAAAGCAAAATACTAAATGTTCGTGATTGATTTGCACCAAACTGAAAAACAAAACAGAAAAAACCCAGCCTTATCAGACACAATGGAACCTCAGAGTTATGAAAACCAGAGTTACGAACTGACCGGTCAACCACACACCTCATTTGGAACCGGAAGTATGCAGTCAGGCAACAGCAGAGACAAAAAAAAAGGGGGAGGGGGGAATAAGCAACACAGTACAGTACTGTGTTGAACTTAAACTACTAAAAAAATAAAGGGAATGTTTAAAAAAAAGATTTGACAAGGTAAGGAAAGTGTTTTGGTGCTTGTTTCATTTATATTAAGATGGTTAAAAGCAGCATTTTTCTTCTGCATAGTAAAGTTTCAAAGCTGTATTTAGTCTATGTTCAGTTGTAAACTTTTGAAAGAACAAGTGTAACCTTTTGTTCAGAGTTATGAACATTTCTCACTGCCTTAACCCTGCACGGATTATGACATAGATTTATGTAAGTGTATGTAGATGTTGCAGGTTTGTATTTTTAATTATTAACTATGTGGAGTAACAAAACTAATGTAGCCATGTTAGTCTGTATCAGCAAAAACAACGAGGAGTCCTTGTGGCATCTTAGAGACTAACAAATTTATTTGGGCATAAGCTTTAGTGGGCTAAAACCCACTTCATCAGGTGCATGGAGTGAAAAATACAGTAAGCAGTATATATATTACAGCACATGAAAAGATGGGAGTTGCCTTACCAAGTGGTGGGTCAGTGCTAACAAGGCCAATTCAATTAAGGTGGAAGTGGCCTATTCTCAACAGTTGACAAGAAGGGGTGAATAGCAACAGAGGAAAAATTACTTTTGTAGTGCTAACGAGGCCAATGCAATCAAGGTTGACAAGAAGGTGTGAGTATCAGCAGAGGTTTTTCTGTATTCAGCAATATTATAGTATATGTTAGTGTTATAGCGTTCACACTTTTATGGGAGTTGCTCTGAGAGGTTTCACAATCTGTGCGTGTTTGTGAGTGCATGAGAAAGAGAGAGAGAACAACATTGTAAAGCCTAGAAAACTTCTTGGGATGTTAGATGTTCATCAGACAGTGTATTCCGGGATATTTTTATTTTCCTTCTTTAAGAAACTGTGCAACATTAAAATTCAATGTCAGTGATTGCTGGATGTGCATGCACAGAGTATCATTCTGTTGCCTGGCAACAAGCGGGAGGGAGGAACCTTTTAGATACAGAGGAAGAAAGAAAGAGAAAGCTGGGCAGCACACACTACTTATGCGGAAATACTGGCAATTTGGCAGGTGTTTCAGGTGGGTTTGAGCTCCCTAAGTACAGAAGTGTTGGCCCAATTTGTTAATTTTTTTTTTGTGGACAGTAAACCAGACTGATTTAGAGAAGTGCTTACATTCTACAATCGAGCTTACTCTATCAAATCATGTTTAAAAACTTGCCTTTTTCAGAAATAGAAAAGTTAATATTTCTTAGTATACATTCTTAAATGTGATGAGGGACTGTGTTCATCTTAGAGTAAGAACAAAGTAGAAATATAGTGATAATCTACAGACAGATCTCCCAGGAAAAGTAAACTTTAGGCTTGGTACTCTTGAAACATAACAGCTCTTCAAGATCAGCAAAGCTCATGTTTTCTTAGGCAAACTGTTAGCTGTTGAGTAGCAGGACTACTTTGCTTTGTGATAAAGAAGTTAAGGAACAAGACATTTGCTGAGTCAAAAAAGCCAAACACTCTTACAAAAGGAAAGAATTATACTATCAGGAATATAGAAACATATAGTACTAGGATTGCAGTATGTGCATAACTTCCCATTTTATGTGCAACAGAACATCAAATTAAAATTAAGTGGAGGGGTGAATTGGTTTATATAAATGTTGAACCAATGTGACCTTTGATCAAACTGAAATGAACTGCTGTTGAGGTTTGAAAAGGTTTGGTTAACTTTTATTCTCTTGCAGCTTTACACTTCCTGATTCTGGCAGAGATCAGAAACAGAAAGTCTTTTTGCGTGGACTTTCTGACTCAGACAGAAGCAGGAAGCCTCGTACTCTTGCTAGAGAGTCTGTTATTGCAAGACTTACAACACAGTTTTGAGGAATGGTAAGGTTCATATAGTTCAGATGCAATTTGAATCAGTCTCCAAACTTTTATGGGCTTATCTGACTTGAACTGAATTAAATTTAGATTCCACCCCCATCAACTAATTAAAATGATACTGATGCTATATAAACAGTCAGTTTAAGCAATTAACTGTTTTAACTGAGGCTAATCAGTAAGGTATATAGGGGGTAATGCACAGATTTAGATGCTGATCATTTCAGTGATTATTACGTATTGGAAAAATCATTGCTTTGTAACAGTGCTCCCTGGAGTTCAAGTGACGGCAAAGAGTTAATTTACAATATGAAGCTATGCATGCAGATGATCATTCAGTCAAGCTAATGTAATAGTCTCAGAGAAACTTTACCTTTCATTATGATTGCAAAATTATTCCCACTTCCAAAAATAATTTTGAAATGGCATTACACTTAAAGATGTAAATACACAAACATACAGAAATACCCAGTTAAGAATCTTAATGAATAATATTTTTCATTTACCTATGTAGATAGTTATACAGGATAACTTTTATAAACTACATCTTCAAAATTAAAACTCTAGTCTCACATTAAGCAGGGGAATTTTCAGAGCATGAGAAATTATTTAGAGAAAGTTTGAAGGGTCAAAACTAGCGCTCATAGGGGAATAGGTGTTAATTACCTCTGGAGTCATTGTTATGACTCCAAAATCATGTTACTTGTTGAAGTCTCTTGAAGGCCCCCAGTGAACTCCTAGAGACAATTCCTGGACCCAATGCAGCCAGAAAACACAGGCTGTGGAGGAGTGGGACACAGGAGCCAGAGTTGATTGAACCTTCTTGTCAGGCCTCAAGGCTGCTGTCCAATGGCTAGAAGTTGAAGCTAGACAAAATTTAGACTAAAAATAAGGCATACACCTTTAAAGTGAGAGTAACTAACCATTGGAACTATTTACCAAATGTGGTGATGGATTTTCAATCATCAACAATTTTTAAATCAAGACTGGATGTTTTATAAACGATCTCCCCAAGGAATTATTTTGGGGAAGTTCTGTGGCCTGTGTTATACAAGAGATCAGACTAGATGACCACAGTGGTCCCTTCTGGCCTTGGATCTATGAATCTATAACCCTAAGTACCTTCTGTGCTACATGTGGGAAGGAGGGACCCAAAAAACTTTCTCTCTGCTGGGATGGAAAGCACTCTATAGCGTGCAGAGTTATGGGCCTCTGCATATGATCCTTACACAACAGAAATGTACCAGTAACGCTGGCAGATAGCCATCCCACGCATATATGTGGAGTAAGGTAGGGATTTTCTCTTAAAACGTAACTGCAAAACGTAAGAGCTAAGTCCTATACTTCACATGTGGTCATGAAGGGGAGAGGGTAGGCCTGTGTCAGCCATGCATCCAGCACTAGACGCATCCTGCCATCATAGTGTAAGATGACTCATGGCAGGCTAGCTATAATGTGTTGCCAGGTGTACCTTGATGCTCCCTTACTAACCCATGTTTCTAGTTTGTTAGAGGTCTGGCCACATGCCATAGGGTCAGAGTATGCTTCCCTGAGGCTGTGGTGTGCTGGGCAGCACAGAAACCGGCCCTGCTCTGGAGGCACAGATTTAACCCTTTTGTGTGGGATGGGGGTTACAAAGGCTCCCTATGTTCTCTTCTCAGGTTATCACACACGTGTACCATAGAGCAGGCCTTGAGACACAAGAAAGAGCCCTTCAGAACTTTTTAGGTTTTGAACAACCCAGGGCACTTTAGTGATAGAGAACAAAGAATTAAAAATATCTGATGTTAATTGGAGGTAATCCTAGGCCTCCATTCAAACAGATGGACTATTATTTGGACAATCATTAGTTATCAAGTCTAGACTTGCATATTTAAAATAATTTGACAGCGATGGTGACTGTGAAATTCCCAGGGAGGGAGAGGCTACAAAAACAGAAAACCCAATAATAATGGAGGATTTCAGCTATCCCATATCGACTTTGTACATATCATCTTAGTATGGGATGGAAAGATAAAATTTCTAGACACCATCAATGACTGCTTCTTGGAGCAGCTAGTTCTGGAACCTATAAGGGGAAAGACAAGTTAAGATTTAGTTCTAAGTGGAGCACAGAATCTGGTATAAGAGGTGATTCTAGCTGAACAGCTCAATAATAGCAACAATAGCGTAATTAAATTTAATATCTTTCGGTGGGGGGGGGAGGAATATCAAAGAAGCCCACCACAGTAGTATTTAACTTGAAAAAGAGGAACTACACAAAAATGAGGAAGTTAGTTACACAAAAATTAAAAGGAACAAGACTGAAATGCTTGCAAGCTGCATGGAAACTTTTAAAAACACCATAATAGAGGCTCAAACTATAGGTATACTGCAAAATGAAAAAAAAAAAAAAACAGCAAAAGGACCAAAAAACTGCCACCAAGGTTAAAGAACAGAGTAAAAGAGACAGTTAGAGACAAAAAGACATCTTTTAAAAACTGGAAGTAAAATCCTACTGAGAAAATAGAAAGGAGCATAAATTCTGACAAATTAAATGTAAAAATGAAATCAAGCCGGCCAAAAAAGAATTTGAATTGCAACTAGCAAAAGGCACAAAAACGAACAGCATTTTT
The DNA here is from genome assembly GCF_965140295.1 of Lepidochelys olivacea. Lineage (NCBI taxonomy): Eukaryota > Metazoa > Chordata > Testudines > Cheloniidae > Lepidochelys > Lepidochelys olivacea. The sequence goes on along the minus strand of NC_140412.1, from coordinate 205,067,370 downwards.
TAAAGTACACCACAAGCAGAAAGCCTGCCAAACAATCAGTGGTGCACTGGACAATCGAGGTGCTAAAGTAGCACTCAGGGAAGACAAGACCATGGCAGAAAAGCTAAATCAATTCTTGCATTGTTTTCGCTGCAGAGGATGTGAAAGAGATTCCCACATCTGAGCCATTTGGTTTGGGTGACAAATCTGAAGAACTGTCCCAGATTGCGGTGTCAAGAGAGGAGGTTTTGGAACAAATTGGTAAATTAAACAGTAATAAGAAACCAGGACCGCATGGTATTCACCCAAGAATTCTGAAGGAACTCAAATATAAAATTGCAGAACTACTAACTGTGATATGTAACCTGTTGTTTAAATCAGCCTCTGTACCAGCTGACTGGCAAATCACGAATGTAATGCCAATTTTTAAAAAAAAGGTTCTAGAGGTAATCCTGGAAATTACAGGCCAGTACACGTAACGTCAATACCAGGCAAATTGGTTGAAACTGTAGTAAAGAACAGAATTATCAGACACATAGATGAATGTGATATGTAGGGGAAAAGTCAACACAGCTTTTGTAAAGGAAAATTGTCTCACCAATCTGTTAGTTAAAATCTCTTCTTTGAGAGAGGGTGTCAACAAACGTGTGGATAAGGATGAGCCAGTCAATACAGTGTACTTGGACTTTCAGAAATGTGACAAGGTTCAAAGTGGCAGTCAGGAATAAGGGAGCAGATCCTCTCATGGATCAGTAACTGGTTAAAAGATAGGAAACAAAGCATAGGAATAAATGGTCCATTTTCACAGTAGAGAGAGGTAACTAGCAGAGCGCTCTAAGGATCTGTACTGGGACCAGTGCTGTTCAACATATTCATAAATAAGCTGGAAAAAGGGGTAAACTGAAGTGGCAAAGTTTTCAGACAATACAAAATTCTCAAGACAGTTAAGTACAAAGCTGACTGGGAAGAGTTATACAGGAATCTCACAAAACTGGATGACTGGACAACAAAATGGCGGGTGAAATTCAATGTTGATAGGTGCAAAGTAATGCACACTGGAAAATATAATCCCAATTATACACACAAAATGATGGCGTCTAAATTAGCTGTTACCACTCAAGAAAGAGATCTTGGAGTCATCGTGGATAGTTCTCTGAAAACATCTGCTCAATGTGAAGTGGCAGTCAAAAAAGCTAACAGAATGTTAGGAACCATTAGGAAAGGGCTAGATAATAAGACAGAAAATATCATAATGCCACTATAAATCCATGGGTTATCCACACCTTAAAGACTGCATGCAGTTCTAGTTGCCCCATCTCGAAAAAGATATATTAGAATTGGAAGAAGTACAGAGAAGGGCAACAAAAATGCTTAGGAATATGGAACAGCTTCCATATGAGAAGAGATTGACTTTTCAGTATAGAAAAGAGATGACTAAGGGGGGCTATGACAGAGGTCTATAAAATCATGAATGGGGTGGAGAAAGTGAATAGGGAAATGTTATTTACCCCTTCACATAACAGATGAACCAGGGGTCACCCAATGAAATTAATAGGCAACAGCAGGTTTAAAACAAACAAAAGGAAGTACTTCTTCACACAATGCACAGTCAACCTGTAGAATTCATTGCCAGGGGATGTTGTGAAGGCCAAAAGTATAAGTGGGTTCAAAAAATAATTAGATAAGTTCATGGGGGATAGGTCCATCAATGACTATTAGCCAAGATGGTCAGGGATGCAACCCCATTCTGTGGGTGTCCCTAAACCTCTGACAGCCAAAAGCTGGTACTGGATGACAGGGGATGGATCACTCAATAAATTGCCCTGTTCTGTTTATTCTCTATGAAGCATCTGGCTCTGGCCACTGTTTGAAGGCAGGGTAGTGGGCTAGATGGACCATTGGTCTGACCCAATATGGCCATTCTTATGGTTTTATGAAAATTCTGCCTTCTGCTGCTCCAGGCACCGCTTTCAAAGTATGAGGGAGTGGGATTATGCAAAAGCTAATGTAGCTTCAGTAAGAGTTTGATTGTAGGATGGAGGACATTCCTTCCCTAACTCTGTCCTCTCCTCTCCCCATGGAGGCTATCTTCTGCAAGGTTGAACAGGAGAGATGTGCAGTGGAACTATCCAACTTCTCATTACTGCATAGAAAAGAGAAAGATTTGGATGTGTTTGATCCCTTCTATACACAGGCTGAAGTGAATGTGATGTTGTGAGCCCAAGTGTGGTACTAACAACTAAGTGGACCAGAGTAGTCTCAATATATTGTGTGCACTAGGGTTCAGATCCAAAGCTGGTGAAAATCAGCATAGCTTCCAGCTGAGGATCTATCCCTTTTCTTTTGAGGTGCTAAATTGCTACTTTTTTATGGGGTTGGCGGGGGGGGGGGGAGAACAACATTTGAGCCTTGTTACAGTGGACAAAATGACAAAATGTACCAAAGATGATGACACAACATATGGAGAACACAAATCCTGCGCAGTAAAGCAACTTCTTTAACTACAGCCATAGCTCACAGGGTGTACAGTATTTAATGTCTAGCTGTTACCCAGCACTTTTTGCTCCCAAAGGGAATAGCTGTCCTCCTTCTTGTATTATATGGAGTTTCTGCCAGCCTGATGACTAAGGAGCACACACATCACCTTGAAATGAAGCACTGTGTCTTGAGTAAGATAAGGCATAAGTGTAAGCAGTGTCAGGATGAGCTCCACCCTGACATCTGGGGGTGAGGTGTGGCAAGTTGTGGAAAAGAACTTCAGGGACCGATCTCATTTGCATAGGCACACCCACCCCGCCTAGAATGAGGCCATAGCTGCCCCAATGTTCACTTTGGCTGCTGTGGGATCCCCAGTGTCTCTGTTATTGGGGCAGGAAGAATAAATTGTTATTACCCTGATTATGGGAACTGTGCTTGGAACTGTACTTGGCCTTTTGTTATGATGGAGGTACTCACCATCAACTAAGTAGCACTCGCTAGGCAAGGCTCATGGGTTCCAAAACTCTGTGAATTGAGAGAGGCTGGGGACAAGTATTAATACTTGGTGGCATGGGCCCCTTGGTGAGGGCCTTACATGCTAATTGCACTTCCTCCTCTCTCCACTGTGGAATATCAGAGCTAATTTTGATTTCATTAGAAGTCTACTTACAGGTTGCTGAGCTCACTTTGGGCTAATAGTGCACCAGCACTGAGGCTCCCCTACTACAAGCTGAATTCACCAAAGAGCTGAACTGACTAAGAGCTGAAATCGCTGAGCGTGTGTTAAGTAGTGGGGGAGCCTGAAGATATATTGTGGAGCAGTTTGGGGGACGGCTGGAGTGCCTTGTGGACAGGCTGGTGGAGCAGTTTGTAGGATGGTGGGAGCTGCTGGTGGGCTGCGGAGCGGTTCATGGGGCGGCTGGCGGAGCGGAGCGAAGGCCTATGGAGCTGTGGGGCAGTCAGCTTCAGATCATGTAAAGTGCCTCTTACCTCCGTCCCATCTCCACCCAGGTTGGGAGGTAAAGCTCCGCAGATAAACTTTCGAACTCTGGGGCTGCCCTGACTAGGGACAGAGACTTTTGGGTCATTGGACTTTTGGGACTTTGGGTGATTTGGGGTTGCTGGACTCAAGAACCAAAGGGAAAGGGGCATGCTCCAATTTTGCTCATGGGTTGTGTTATGAATCCTGTTGGTGGTGTTTCCCCAACATAATGCCACATTATTTCTCTCTGTTATTAAAAGGCTTTTTGCTATACTCAGACTATGTGCTTGCGAGAGGGGAAGTATTGCCTCTTGGAGGCACCCAGCGGAGGTGGTATATATTTGTCCCAGGTCACTGGGTGGGGGCTCGAGCTGGTTTGCACTGTGTTATTGGAATGGAACCCCTAGATATTGAACCCAGCCCTTGTTGCTGCCAACTCTGATGGGCAGAAGGGTTACATAAGGAAGGGTACATCTGAATCTGAGCTACTAGTAAAAAAAAAAAAACCAAACACATTTATATGTGCAAAATGGTATTTTTAATATGTTTTAAAAATATTCTAAAAATATTCAAAGCATTAGATTAAAGGGTAAATCCAAGCAGGAAGGCTTGCTTCCCTGACAGATGCTATATTTAAGAGACTCTGTTGTCAGTGAGCTAGAAGGTCAACCCTTCACATACAACAAGAAGAGAGAACTACTGTGTATTGTATGTGTGTCATACATTGATCCTATTAGAGTTGGAAAACATACTAGGAAATTGAAGACATATTTCAGAAAGAGATCTGTGAGACAAAACAACCCCAATTTCTTAGAACTGCTTAAGGAATCTGTGCTTTCATTAGCAATTCATTTTGAGCTCCCAGTGGATTAACAAAGCTTTTATTTTTCAAATTCTTAAATATGTTCCAAACCATAAAAGGAACTAAAGTAGATAGCTCTGCAACTTACTGCTTTTCAGGCTCTTGGGCAATAAAATCTCTCTTTTTGAGGGGAGGGGATTCTTGTTTCCATTTGCAAATAGTGTAATATATATTGCGCAAGGCATTCCCCATAATTGCTACCAGGACACTACTCTATGTAGAGTTCTTATACTTCTCTCATTTCTATATCTTAGCTAGAACCATCTTTTACATCTACTTTCTGTAGCTTTATTTATTTTCTTGAGAGAACTGATGTGTATTTTATTGAAAATTTTTAAAATATAGTATGAAACTCAACAAGGAGTTTGTAAATGAAGGAAGCAATCAGGGTAGTGCTACAAAGTGTGTGTGTGTATGTGTGTGCATGCATAATCACCATCCAGAAACTAAAGAGGTCTAAAATGTGAAACACAGTATTATTCATAACTCAGCAAACAAGACACTAAAGGAACCAGCCAAGGAAAGCTGTTTTCTCAGTTGAAGCAAAATTTTTTTTTTTGGTACCAAAGTCAGAGCTAGCAAAAAATGTTACCAGTGCTTAAACCTTTGAGATAGTCTGTGCAAAAAGGAGCATAAATTTTCCAAACAGACAGGCATAAACACACCAATATTTCCAGATCATTAGTGAGCCTCCTTGAGACTTTGAAGGTTAAAGCCTGCATAGATTAGTCTCTGTCCTTCATTGTCTACACTGCATCACATTAAACAGTGGTACCTAGTGAAGTTAAAATCAAATTAATTCCATTTTCATACACATTACAACCTATTGCACATATGCAGGATCACTTCTGTACAATTATTGGTGCTATTGCTACTCCTGCTACATGCAGAAGCTTTGAATCAGCTCAGAGTATATTAGCTCACCTGATTTACATTGGTTAAAGTAGATGAAAATTGAAGAGGGAGCTTGCCAAGTTTAGTGGGTGTTCTCACAGGTCTTGATGTTAATTGGAGGTATTGTGTTGCATCACCTTGTGAAGATGAGACACAGAAAGAGGAAGAGAATGGGGACCAGAAAAGAAATATATCTGAAAGGAATCCAGACCAGTGATTAGCAAAGCAAAATAGTGTGTATATGTGCAATGGTGCAGTGTATGAAACTGTACAAGGGGACATCTGAAGCGCCCCTGCCATTTTCCTATAAAAGCCATCATTTAGACTTCTCCAAGATGAAGGCTTGGTCTACCTACTGACATAAAGGCTAGGAGTCTCAGAAGCTCCTCAGGCAGGCACCAGTTCCTGTGGCTTCTCCTACTTCAGATTCCCCTTCCTAGTGAATCTTCCCCATGCCAGCCAGAGCAGAGGCGGTGATCTGGAGGAGCAAACTCCCTCATGCTAGAAAGATGGAGCTAGAGAACTCTCTATCTGCTTTTTGGTAAAGAAAGAGGAGCTGAGCTCCCCCTACTTTATCTCCTGTCACAGTATATTGACTTCAGTCTATTTTGTTGTAAAATAGTATTCCTTTTAGTATTGGCACCTCTCTGATGCACTAAGATTTTGTAATGAATGTCTATATGATAGAAAAAGAGAGACAAATACAATAAAAAGATATACTACCTAAGCACAGTCAGGACTCTTACTCTAACATTGTTCATCTGCAATACAAATATTTGCAGTGAAAGTAAATAGCTGTGCTATTAGTTTGTTGTAATAGCAACATAAGTGTTCAAAATAATCCTATTCTTCTTTCTTGATGTTTCAACCATAAAGCCTACATGTGTGTTGTAGTCAAGAAGTTTTGAATATCTATCCTAAGCTATAAATACTGTAACATTTTATCACATTTTATTTCCAAAAAGCGCCTTATTTAAAAGAAACAATCATTTAAACTATCAATTTGTTTTCAAAGAGGCGAAAGACAAATTACTAACAGACTAAAAAGTAAGGTTGACTTCACTTGAGGCTGTAGAACACCGTAACGTGCTCAATCTTGCCTGCCCTCATAAGGAAGAGATAATGCTCACTTTAAACTTGTGAGCCATCCCACTGAAATTAGTGAGACTACTCACATGTTTGAAGAACAGCAGTGTATATTTCAGTAAAAGACACAATATCCACTGCTTGCTGAGCTGACATCAGTCTCCATGCCAAATAGCCCAAGTGGGCTGTATTCTACCATGTTTCAGTGCTGTTTTCCTTTTCAAATTATTTGTACTGTGTGATTGCCTCAAAGGGACATAGCTTAGAGGAGAATGGGGCATTTTACGTCAGTGCATAAGTCCATCAAATATTTTACCCTGAAAATGCATATCTGTACCAGATTTTGGCAACACAAGTTACAACTTTCCTTTGCAAGGAATATAGTTGCCTACAGACTCCTTCCATCCGTGTACTCAGTGAGGAGCTACACTGGCTGTTTGTAAAATAAAATCACTTTTACCTCATCCAAGTAGTAAGCAGATAGCTGTTTACTCATTTGGTTTTTGGAACATCAAAGAAAATAGTTAGTTACATTAGTATAAAATGGAATGCTTTTAAAATACATTCTTCTAGGGAAAGCACTCAGTCATTTTTCCCCGAAATGTTAGCTTGGTCCATAGAAAGAGACTGTACTTGACCTTAATTTGTAACAGAATATTGATCATGCTGCAAGAGCCTCACTTCATTGCAGTAGCTCTTATTACAACAGATCATATTTGTTATGGTTTGTAATGACTGGGTAAAGATGAGATTGTGCTTTCATGGACTCTTTTCCAAACTCTTTGTTAGTCATGGCTTAATCAATTCCTGTTTGGCTTCCACCTTTGGCTGCAGACTTTTACTAGAGTCCTGTGATACTCACAGCATTACTGAGAGGTTATTAGGCCAAAGTAGAAAATGTTGAATTTTGTTTGCCATTCACTTTGGGAGTCTAATTCCCCTTTTATTCATATCACTAACTTCTTTTGTAGTATCATCAGCTTTCTGGCTAGCAGAGTAAATTGGAAGAAATACAAACAGAGCTTTTGACCTGCAGAAAGTTATGTATTGTAACTTTCAAAAAACAGGCACAAAACCACCGCTATGCTTGTTAAGCATCTACAAACCCATTGGTTGCCACCACAGAGATGACAAAATGAAGGATATATTAAATGAGATTCAGATGACAGAAATGAGACACTTTAATTTAGCCTAATCTCCCATAATGTGAGAGACTGGGGCCCTTTCTTGAACTAGTGAAATGTATAATACTATTAAGAGAATTGGCAAGGTAATATCAGCTCAAAGTTGCCAACTAAAGCCTACACATTTTCATTTCAACATAAGAATCTAATGAAGGATATAGATAAGGAAACATTTCACTCAGTTTGCAGGAACAAAGTCTAGGTTGTATGAAGTCACAAAATATTATTGCAGGTACTTAGTTATTTGATTTGCAGGCTCTTGTAGTAGAAAAGTCGGATTCCTGTACTTACAGAGTACATGACCCTTGAGATGCATTCACGTTCAATGAGTTAAGTACTACTAAACATCTCCAATAGTTACTAACAAATATAACAAGAACAAAATGAAATCCATTCTTCTGCAGAATTCTGGCTCTCAGCCCTTTTATATAACTCTGCCATTTCCCTGCTTTCCTTAGAGGTCAGAGTTCAGTATGTTAACAAGGAGGCTGCAAACAGTATTTGTGTGCTCCTTTAAAGATGTATCAGAAATACTTCAAGAACAGATTTGTTATTCCAGTCGCTCTGGTAAAACACATGTGCTACAATTTAAAGGCTCATGACTCAAATCTTATCAACTGTATCTGCCTTTCATGTGGGATGGAAATAGACATTTTGCCCTATAAATGATTGAGATATGTGAGAGCATTTAAGATTTCTGGAATTTTTACCCAAAATAATCTCAAATACTAGTAGCCTGAGATTTTAAAGCTTTTCTGAAATTAATGACATTAAAGTAAATCAAGAAAAGTTCAGGTTTCAGAGTAACAGCTGTGTTAGTCTGTATTCGCAAAAAGAAAAGGAGTACTTGTGGCACCTTAGCGACTAACCAATTTATTTGAGCATAAGCTTTCGTGAGCTACAGCTCACTTCATCGGATGCATACTGTGGAAACTGCAGAAGACAGTATATACGCAGAGATCATGAAACAATACCTCCTCCCACCCCACTCTCCTGCTAGTAATAGCTTATCTAAGGTGATCACTCTCCTTACAATGTGTATGATAATCAAGTTGGGCCATTTCCAGCACAAATCCAGGTTTTCTCACCCTCCGCCCCCCCCCCCCCACAAACTCACTCTCCTGCTGGTAACAGCCCATCCAAAGTGACCACTCTCTTTACAATGTGTATGATAATCAAGGTGGGCCATTTCCAGCACAAATCCAGGTTTTCTCACCCCCCCACCCTTTTCCAAAAACCACACACACAAACTCACTCTCCTGCTGGTAATAGCTTATCCAAAGTGACCACTCTCCTTACAATGTGTATGAAAATCAAGGTGGGCCATTTCCAGCACAAATCCAGGTTTTCTTACCCCCCCCCCCCGCCCAAAACACACACACACAAACTCACTCTCCTGCTGGTAATAGTTCAGATCTTCAGCATTTTTAGGAATGCAAATAAATAACTGGCTACAATATTATATAATCCTATTTCTATTTCAGATAACCCAAGATTTCAGAATGTGGCTGCCTAAAACTGGTACCAAGGCCAAGATGTTCAAAAGTGACTAGCAATTTGGGAACCATTTTTACATGCCCAATTTGAGATTTTAAGGGGGGCCTGATTATCAGAAAGTGATGCACACACACCCTCTGAAAATCCCTTTATGATATGTCAAGTTGGGCACCCAAAAAGTGAAGCATCCAAAATCACTAGTCACTTTTGAAAATCTTGGCCCTAGATCTTTTGTTAAAAACCTAAAGGAATGGCCTGTTTTTCAGAAATGCTGAGAAATAATGTGACGTAGAATATGAAGATGCTGCATCAGTTGCAACCAACTGACAAAAAACTGTGGTAGGTGAGTAACAGTCAATCCAATGAAGAACCTCTGAGTGATGCTGGATTGGACAATAATCCCTCGCAGATTCAAATACTGAGGTTGGTGGGAGACAGACCAAGAGTGAGACTGAGGGTCAAGCTGTTGTTAATCTTCATTTGCAAAGCTCAGTGGATTTCTATTCAAACTGTTTGGCATAATGGGTGGGAAAGATGCTAAAGAGTTCTTCACCCTGTTGTCAGTGGGCTAAGAGTATTTGGTGTGGATGAATGAATATAGAAAAGAAGCAATTATCTTGCAACGGCTGGTCCAATGAACTTTCCAAAAATATAAACATAATGAATTGCAAGTGCAAAAAAATAACAAATATTTTCCAAGAAACAAATCTGTTAATTTGGCTGTGTTCACCCACCAACACACTCTCTCTCTCTTAGACACAGTCACATTCTCACACTCACAAACATATGCTCTCTCTCGCACATATATAGACACTCACAATCTACAAATGTGTAATTATACATTATTGATAACTAAACTCTCCTTTAGATCAATTACTGACTGCTCATATGTATAGCTTTATTCACGTGCATAAACATTTATAAGATCAGAACCTTAGTTATTGAATCAAATCAGATACAAGATAATTACTGGAGTTGTAAAGAATCTTATAATGGAGAAAAAAAAATTCTAAGCAGAGATTACAGAAAAGCCTCATCTGCACAAAATAATAGCTAATAACATTTTTTTAAATGTTAATGAATAAAAGTGGTTAGGATATTAATGATCTGGCCTTTCATTTCACAGGTCATTTAATTATGGGTCAGGGGGGTAATTGCCCCATTTTTTGTAGGCTTTTAATGCTTGCAAGTTAATACTTGACTTGGAATAGTCCAACAGGTGCTTTTTGCTTAGCTATGGAACTTTGATATTTAGTAGGATTTTATGAAAATTGCTGTGCATGCATAACAGCTGTTTTTCAGTTAAATATCCTCATAGAAGTTTCTCTGGCTCCCGTTATAATAATCCTCATTTCATTATAACAATTAAAACGGTTGGCTGCTAAGAATATCTTATAAAATAATAATAATGCAAAAGTCTTTTCAGCCATAGATGTCAAAGCACTTTACAAAGAACATAAATATGATCCTCATTTTACCAGTCGGAAAACTGAGGAACAGAGAAGTAAAATGACAGGCTGGTGACAGAGCTGAGAACATTACTCAGTTCTTCTGAGTCATAGGGCAGTGCCTTATCCACTGGACCACACTTTCTCCGAAAATAGAGAGAAATCAGTGTAATTTAGCTGTTTTTCATGCAGTGTCAGTTATCTACCTGCACTAAGGACTAAGGCCAGACCTTAGGCCAGACAAAGGTACTTGGATGCCTGAAGATGCATTTAGTCACCTAATAGGAGTTTTAAAAATGCCTATGTGCCTAACTCCCACAGTTTGGCATGTAGGTGCTTTTAGCACTTTTTCAAGCACTAAATACCTTTGAAAACCTGGTCCTAAGGCTCTCATCCTAGTCTCATTGACGTCAAAGGCAAAACTATCATTGACTTCAGTAGGAGCAAATGAGGCTCTGAGGTTCTATATGTACAATGTGCTGAGTACCCTCAAGCTCTGTTGACTTCTATGGCACTTGGTATTTCACAAGATTGAACCCCAAGGTCACCATTTCCAAAAGTGACCGCTGACTTTGAGTGTTGTGCTTTGGACACATTGGACTTGATTTTCAGTACTGAAATTTTTGGGAGTGCAGGAACTCAGCTCTGTAAATCAAGGCTAAAATGTCCCCAGTTATGGATCCATTACATGCTTCTGCGCACTTAAACCACTAGTCTCATTGACTTCAATAGGATGAGTAAATAAGTGTTCACTAGGGTGAGTAAGGACTCCTCACTTGGTCCAGTTTTACTGGGTACTTCTGAACATTTGGCTTGTAAGAATCAGCAATTTTTCATTTTGCATGGGGAAGTAGAGTTTAAGGGTTATGTACTAAAGTATATATCTGAATAAAATGGTTGAGGTATAATTCTCTAAAAAATTAGGTTTGTAACAAAACTGTAATTGTTCCTTTACTAAAATAGCCAGAACAAGGAAATAATGAACACCAGGGAATAAGGAGTTACAGAAGAAATCTCAAAAACAGAACAATTTGTTTTTCTTTACTACATTAATCTGTTTGGAGATATGTATCTGTAGTGCTCACATGAAAAAGTTTGGCTGGGGCTGCTTGCTGCTCCTGGCATCATTAGTTACAGGTCTGCCAAGGTTTTACTTAAGGGCCAAATGTTTTTCAATAGAGTTATCCTCTCTCCATATAGAGTGGACAAATAGGGTGAGGTGGGAAGGGGAGGCTTTATTTTTTTTCTGTGGATGGACCATTCAAATCTTGTTACAAGCCTGAAAATCAGTGGTTGGATGACTGATTCTCTAATGTGCAGCCTAAGCAGCAAAATGGCTGAAAACATTAATCTTCCTTTTCACTGGCTTACTGGCAAGGCTGTGTAACAAATGATTCTAATAACATTTTGTACCTGTGGCTTGTAACTCCTATCCTCTGGAAGAAAGGGTTACGATGCTAATCTGGGAGAGGAAACTCAGGTAGGAGTGGTTTGCATACCTGAAGATATATTACTCAAAGTTCATTTTGAATTTTTAATGATTGTGGGTTTTTTACATAATTGGTCAGGCAGTACCAAATGCCAAGCTGAGGAAGAATATTAAAGATGACTGTATGCCTGTACCATCAAGACTCAATTTGGTTGTTTCAAGTCCAGAATTTAGGTTTAATAGTATTTACCCTCACAGTGTAAGGTCCGAGTCCTGAAAACACTTATGCTTTTGTTTAACTTTAAGCAAGCAAGTAATCTCTCTGACTCTAGCCTGGACTACTCACTTGTTTAAAGTTAGGAAGCAACTAACTTTGCTTCCTAACTTTGAGTGTTTGCAGGATCAGGGACTAAAAGACTAAATAACCTGTTGCAAAAATACATTGTGGTCAGAAGATGGGAGAAATTAATAATGTATTACAATAATTGCCTTTGTGCATTAACTTGCTTTTGTGTTGTATACACATTTTGGATATAGACAAATATGTGTCACATTTGTCATGGTGTACAACATGGTATAATTTTGTGTTGACAATATTTCTCAGGGTGACTGGCAAATCATGTTGTTCATTAAACTATGATTAACCCACTGCTTGATCACTCTATCTACTTTTTGTTTATTAGTACACTGTTCTAACTGTACTGGCCAGATTCTGAAACACTCATTTGTGTTGAGTAAGACCTTGCTCTGCAAGTAGCCCAAAAGAAACAAACAGGGCAACATGTGATGTAAGGTGCTATTCAGACCTCTGTGTTAGTGATGATCATAGTGTGTGTTTAATGGCCTGCTTTCTTTGGGGGAAGGTGGAAATACTGTAGAAGGGGAGGTGTCTAAGTGAGTCACTGCATCAGACAGGGTCAGATGGCTACCTGTACCATAATGTGCCATTCTTTTCTCTTGCCACCCTCCCTTTCTTTTTGGAAATAGCCCTTAATCATACATGTACAGCATGTACCAGTATTATCCACTTTGATTTACACTTTGGATGCAGTTAATGGACAGGATTGATTGTCCATGAATGAACTGGTTTCCTGGCTCTAATCTAATATAGACATCCTTATAGATTAATTGGGGAGAGTCCTGAGGGACTAGGGTGGGAAGGGACATACATTGTGTCAAAGCTGCGGTTCAAGGTGAACAGTGCTGCACTGTAATGTACTTAGCAAGTGATAATGGAAACCACAGGAAACCATAAGAGAGCAGATGGGGACAGACATATGCCTGGGGCCTGGGGAATTGTTGGGAGGGTTGGAGCAGGGAGGCTGAACATTTTGAATTTGGAGAGTGTGGGTGGCCGGAGGGTGTGCCGGCGGAGGAGGGGTGGGGGTATTTCTTGATCTCAAACATCTTCTTTCCCTCCCCCCAGATCATGTTGCTACAGCTCGGGAGGGTCCCGCGGAGCAGCAGGGGGAGGGCGCCAGTCCCAGGCCGGGAGGGTAACATTTGACTGACGGACGTAATCCTCCCCCGCAGCGGAGAGCTTTTGATCCGCCGGATGGGGGCGCTGGCGGCGGGGTTCCCGAGCCGAGTGTTGCTTGGCCGGGCGAGCGGCCGCCCCCCCCTCCCCGGAGATTTTCCCCGGGTGAGGGCGCTCGGGGTTACCGGCTCGTCACCGGCTCCCGGGGCCGGCGCGGCACGGCACGCTGAGCTGGGGAGGCAGCGGGCGAGGGAAGCAGCCACGCGAATCTCTCTGTATCCGGCTTCGGGCAGAGGCGGCGACCATAGCGCGGAGGGAGCGGGAAGGGAGGGGAAGCGGCGGGAGGTGCCGCCTGCGCCCGGGCTGTGGAGGTGTGTGTGTGGGGCTGCTGGGGGCCGGGCACACGAGCGGGGTGCGTGGCTGGGATCGGCAGGGGGCGAAGAGGGGAGGCCGTTGGCGCCCTCCCCCGGGGAGGTGGGCAGGGTAACGGTTCCAGGGTGGCTGCGCTGGGGCGCCACGGACTAACGTGTGAAACGTTCAGGGGGCAGAGGAGGCGGGTCTGCTCTTCTTTAATAGTGTGTGTGTGTGTGTGTGTGGGGGGGGGGGGGTCCTCTGGCTCCTGCTTTGATCTGGACTCACTCTTTGTGTCGGGTCTTTTTTTGTCGTGTGAGGGACACGCTTTACTGCTAAGCCCGCCCCTCGGCCAGGTCTATATTGTTTTGGCTTTTAGTTTCCCCCTGTAAGTTTGTGTGTCCCCCTTGTGGAAGCACCGATTTCCCCCCCATGTAATGTAGCAGCCTGACTGCTGTAGTTCCTCCAAAAATATTAAGTAGTGAGTAATAGCAGAGGCAGGGTTTATTCCCCCCCCCCCGCCCCCGGTCCCCCAGCTGTACTTCGCATCGATTTTTGTCCCCATGCACCTCCTGTGGTGTGTGGCACCTTTCCACCCTCCATTGCTGTGTGTGTTGTGTTGTCTTTCAGGCAGATCTCATGCAGCCTCCCTCTCCCTGTAGTGCGTGTGGTGTGTTGTATCTGTCTTCCCCCCCCCCCCCCGCCCCTTTAGGCTCATGTGAAGCGAGAGACTGTCACGTTTCATTTTTTTCCTTTCCCAGGTGCTGAAAAGGAGGGCTGCAGCAGCTCCCAGCAGCAGGCTCGGGGACATTTCCCCCTCACCCCTACAGGAGCGTTACAATTTCAGCTGCCAGATCTGTGGAGGAGAGAGACTTTCGCACAACCGCCCCCCCTCCCAATCTTAAATATACAAAAAGCGGAAGAGGAGCCAGCAGCAGGGGAAGGGGGTGGAGGGGAACGGCAATATTGTTGCAGCTATAGTGGCCGAGGCTGATGGCGGAGTTTGGCAGCAGGGGTGCTGCTACTGGTAGCACCAGGGGCGGGGGGCTTCCCTCGTCCCCGGGTCCTGTCCAGGGGCAGGTGGCTTTCAAGGCAGGAGATGGGGAAGGCGGAGGAGACGGCGGCGGCGGCGGCAGATCCTATGTTGACAGTGCAGGCGGCGGGGTCTCCAATGGGGACTGCGCTCTGGTCGGAGAAGAGACGGGATCAGCCCAGCCCGGCGGCAAGAGAGGATGTTCCACTATACAACAGAGGGAAAGCAAATCCGGCATCCCCCGGAGGAGCAGTATCATCAAGGTAAGAGGGCTTGCCCCGCCCCACCGCAGGGATTTCTTCTTGCTTGGGCGGGAAGAGATGGGGGGGGGGGGGTTTGTCTGGGTCACATAGTCCAGTCTCCGCTGAAAGGATGTGTTGAATTTGGCGGGGGTGACTTGATCTGCCATTGTACATAGTGGACAATTGGGGCGGGGGAGCCTTATGCGCAGGGTATTATTGATCTTGGAGGGCTCCTAGCCCAGAGCAGGTGGAAGGGAAGGCAGAGCCTGGTTGGCTACTAGCAAGGCAACAAATATGAACATCACTGAAAGCCGTGAATGACAGGATCCCTGCTTATTATCTGTGATGATGGGTGCACCTGTGCAGAGAAAATTTTGTGGCTCCATTGGGGAGGTTAGAGGGAGACACACACATAGGTGATGGGAAAATCAGGTGTTAACTGGACTGGGGGTCGGAGAAGGCAAAATATGAAGGCTTCCTCCTTAAAGGGATCAGTGCATCTAGTAATAGATTATGTTGTACTTTACTTAGCAGCAACCTTTTGGCTACTGTTACCTGTATGTAGATTTCAGCTGCTAATGTTTAACATGAACAGACAAGGGCAGGTTTTACATTATGTAACTCATTGGAGGAAGGGATGCAAGATTTCTGACAATAACCATTTATGTAGGTACAGATATTCCCTTTCCTTAAACCCCAGGCCCTTAAGAGGTGACAATTTGTCTTGGGTTAATTATCTTTCATAGCTCCAGCAGATAGGCCTAAAGAGCTTTAAAAAAATCTTACAAAAAGAAAGCAAGTTTTTTTAAATTAAAAGTACATTAGAGGTGAGTTTCACAGACCGAAATAAATAACTCTTTTTTGTCTTCCTGTTACATTATTGCATGTGTCCAAAAAATGTGTGTGCTGAAATGAGAATATGTATTTTTGCTAGATGGACAATAGTGAGGTATATCAGGAAAAGTTAGCTCAGTGGTGTGTATCAAGTTGTGCTGTATGAGACTGCAGGACCTTGGTTTGAGAGCCAAGGAGAGGACAAGGACAGCCAGTGGTGGGACGCGGCTGACAGCAGCGTACCCACCCTTCCTGTCAGAGTGATGACGCTGGGTGTGGTGGAACAATAAACAAGAGGCAGTTGAACATTGTGTTTTCATAATTTAATATCCATAAGATATTACTCTTTAATATTCAGTAGACCTGCCAAAAATCTTTTGATACAAGATCAGTGTTAATTTCTACCCTTGTTGTCATCCTCTCTGGTAGTCCAAAAAAAGATAGTGCTGTGTGCTCTATGTAACACGTGGTTGTGATATTAATTTTCAGTGTATCCTCTTCTATACAGCAAGCTTATATGTTTGTAAGGTCTAAACAAGTATACAAAGTTTCAAGGTACAATATAATAAAACTAAAGAGTACAAATGTGGAAATATTAAAGTGATCTTTTCACGTGTAGTATTGTCTCTTAAACACACACATCATCTTTAACTCTAAAGGTCTTCTATTTCTCTAGAAATTTCTTAAGCAATGATGTCTGAAAGTTGCTAATTAATAATTCTCAATTTTATAAATTTGAACACTGATGTATTTTATCTTCGTACTGATTAATATTTTACTTTGTAGTTTAGATAAGTAGGATGAAAAATTCCAGTGAACACCAATAATTTTTGAAATCATTTTGGCCATATTTCTTTTAGACTTGGGTACCTTAAATTAGGTACCTAACTGAAAATGGCTTGACTTCCGGAGTTGCTGAGTGCCCTTCCTCCCATTGACTTCTATAGAATTCAAAGGTGCTTTGAAAATCCTGTAGATGCTTACCTTTAGGACCAGTCTGACAATTTAAGTAGCAATATTTAGTTTTATCTTAACATTCCACATCTGACACTTGTGCACCTAGTACTACATAGCATAAATCAAGATACACGTCTTTTCACTGTCAGAATCTAGTTTATAAAACTTTTTTTTGGAATTTAAGTGGTTTATTTTTATATGATGGGCTAAACTCTACCCTTTCCAATGAAAATGGGTGTTAATATGAAATCTCATCGAAACTCCTGTGTGCTACAAGAAGTGCAGTTTTCTTACCCTTTACAATCTGTTTGAATCACGGAACTATGTTAGTGGATCTGGCGGGTAGTGAAGACATACCCTAAGAATGGTAGTAGTAATTAGATGTAAACTGATGTAACACCTGGTCAGTGTTTCAAGACACCTTGTTTTGCATGCTAAATATTGTCTGGGCTCCTGAGTTATAAACAACAAATTGTTTGCAGTGTTGTTGTAGCTGTGTTGGTCCCAGAATATGAGAGAGACAACAGCAAATTTATATTAAAACAATAGTCTCAGTTAATATTATATTCTTTGGAAGTGCACGTGTATAGGAAAATCAGGATCCCAAAAAATATTTTACTCCAAAAGACTGCATGGTAGTGATTTACAATCCTTTCTTTGAACCTTCATTGGTAATAGGTAGGCACACAAGTGCACCCCACTTCCATTAATCCCATATCTCTGAACTGTTTTTGCATTTTCTTATCTTCCATCTTTCCCGTTTGTTTTGTGTTTTTCCACCTTTCTGTATTTAATAATTTTTTGCTCTTGGTTTTTCTTTTTGTACCCGTTTCACTGTTGGCTCTTCTTTCTCCCTCATGGGATAGCTGTTTGCTTCTTGGGTCTGAAGTATTCATAGAAGCTTGATGTGCTCAAGTGGCTGAGCTAACGTTTACAGAAAAACAGAAGATGACCTTGAAGTGAGGGCTGCTGCTTGAGCTTCCAGCCCTGAGCATGGGAGTGGTACCCATGGCCAAGTGTATTAAAGGATGGTGCGGGAACAAGTAAAGATGGATTGTGTTCAGTGAAGTGTGCTGCTTTACTTGCATATATTGGAGCAGATATGGGCCTTGAGTGGATTGGTGTTCATGAAGCTATTCTCTCCTCTACTGTTCCTTTCCTCTGTACCGTGCCATCCTCCCAGGATGTGGGAAATGTTATACTAGAGATTATTCCAGGAAATGTCACTGTACCTTGTTTGTGTGTCTTGCAGGAGTGTCCTGTAGTTTAGATATCCAACTCCTGAACTTCAGTGGTTTACTAGTGCATGATGGGAGAATGAAAAATGTTAGCAATATTCCAGAATACTCAGCTTGGTATTACTACTAGCTAAGGTTTCCTATATAATTGCCTTTAATATAAGAATTCCTTAGTACAGTATAAAATTCCTATTCCTGTTGCAGGTGAAGTTGCCCTTGCTCTATGATCTTTTCCCTTTCATTACTTTAATCTACAGCTGGCTAATTTTTATAGCTCAATAGGCTTGTAACTAGGCAGTTGGAATGTAGCTCCCTCAATCAAGCTGCTCCTGGGCCAGACTTTTTCAGGTTTCTGCCTTTCTCCTAGCCAGTATATGGTGTCTCATCGATCAGGATTGTCAGATAATACAAGTAAATCTCTCGCCTGAAGACCTAGAAGCTGCTTCATAATTTTCTGAGGTTCCCTATGTGGGTCTGTCTGTCTGTACTCTTATTTCCAGTAAACCCAGTAAGCTATGGGAAAGGATGAACAGCAGGAGTATTATTTCTGTTCATGTGCCTTCTCTTCCCCTTCAGTTCAATGATAGGGCATAATTCCTATCACTAAATTATAAAAGTGGCAACGAGCATATAACTTTTTTGTTAGACTCTCCATGAAGTTGTATTTATAGCCCACAGGAGTTTCAACATGTTGCATATGTCAGTGATGTGAAAGGCATGTCACTACTTGCTAGCAATGAAGTGACCAGGACACCTCAACATCATTGTTAATTTGTGTTGTGCCTCTCAATTGACAAGACATGCCTTGCTTCTTTCCTGAGATACATACTACAAAATGATTTAACTTCCTCTCATAATTTGTTAAACATTTATTTATTTTTAACTTGTTTCAATCTATAAGAAGTACTTAATCAGAACATTGAGACGTGCAATATTTTAAAAAACAAACAGCTTTACTAATTGGCACAAAGCTAGCAAGACAGCAGTTAAAGAGAAGCTCTGTGTATCTCTGCCAGGGTCTCTAAACATATTAACAAAATAGTGTGCTGAGTGGCATCAGTCTGTTGATGGATTTAAAAGAATCAGCATGGATACTTTTTTCTCAACTGCCAGAATGAGGAGAAGGTCCAACAAGTACACAGTTATTTTTGTACCATAGCTAGGTCTAAAATGAGACTAGAATTCCCCCCCAGGAAATTTGAGGACTTAATGTATTGTATAAATTCATAATATCAATGAGGAGTCCGGTGGCACCTGAAAAACTAACAGATTTATTTGGGCATAAGCTTTCGTGGGAAAAAAACACTTCTTCAGATGCAAGGAGTGAAAATTACAGATGCAGGCATAAATATACTGACACATGAAGAGAAAGGAGTTACACTACAAGTGGAGAACCAGTGTTGACAGGGCCAATTCAATCAGGGTGGGTGTGGTCCACTCCCAATATTTGATGAGGAGGTGTCAGTATCAAGAGAGGGCAAATTGCTTTTGTAGTAAGCCAGCCACTGCCAGTCCCTATTCAAGCCCAAATTAATGATATTAAATTTACAAATGAATTGTTGCTCTGCAGTTTCTCTTTGAAGTCTGTTTTTGAAGGGATTTTTTGTTGAAGTATGGCTACTTTTAAATCTGTTATAGAATGTCGAGGGAGTTTGAAAGTGTTCTACTGGCTTTTGTATGTTACCATTCCTGATGTCTGATTTGTGTCCATTTATTCTTTTATGTAGAGGCTGTCCGGTTTGGCCAGTGTACATGGCAGAGGGGCATTGCTGGTACATGATGGCATATATCACATTAGTAGATGTGGAAGTGAATGAGCCTCTGATAGTTCACAATAACCTTTTCCAGAAATGAAGGCTTGAGATAAGGCAAGATTGTAATTTCCTGACTAAGGGCCTACCACAGAGGTGGGCAGACTATGGCCCGTGGGCCACATCTAGCCTGTGGGACTGTTCTGCCCGGCCTCTGAGCTCCCAGTCAGCGTGGCTAGCCCCTGGCTCCTCCCCTGCTGTCCTCCCTCCCCTGCAGCTATGCCGCCGCGTGGGCAGCACTCCTGCCGCTGCTGTTGGGCAATGCGGGCAGCGGGGCTGTCTCTGGCGGGGCTGTGTGCTCCTGCTGCTCTGAGCGGCATGGTAAGGGGACGGGGAGTGAGAAGGGGATTGGATAAGGGGCAGGGGATCCCAGGGGCAGTCAGGGGACAGGGAGCAGAGGACGGTTGGATAGGGGGTGGGGTCCTGGGTTTGGGGGGTGGGGTCTCGGGAGGGGATGGTCAGGGGACAAGGGGCAGGGTGGGCTGGATGGGTCAGAGGTTCAGAGGGTGGTAGTCAGGAGGCAGGAAGTGGGAGGGGGCAGATAGGGGGACGGGGCCATCTGTTTGGGGAGGCACAGCCTTCCCTACCCAGCCCTCCATACAGTTTTGCAACGCTGTTGTGGTCCGCAGGGCAAAAAGTTTGCCCACCCCTGGCCTAGCATCTTTTTAATGAGCTATTGTTGGCAGCCTGTAATAGGTGTTGACTCCCCCTCCCCCCCAGTAATGGACTCTGTCTCTCTGTTAGATTTTACAACTAATGTAGGTGATAGCCCAAAATTCTTCAAGTAGTTCTGGAGCCTCAATGAGCGTAATTGGCTGAAACTCAAGGAAAGAAACTGGCCACTTCTCCTTCTCTTCCCTGACATAGAATTTAGCCCATGGACACAGCCATTCCAGTCCAGATTAAATCATTCTTTTCTTTGAGGTAAATTGAAAATTCCTCAAGCAATAGATACTGGACAGTGTCTGAACAGAAGCAGCCAAATTCATTAAACTGTCTGCTACCTGGAGCAATTTCATTTACTATGATGATGCAGATGCTGTGGTGGAGGAAAAGAGAACCTTCTTTGTTTCAATCACATCTTCAGTATAGGACTTTAAAATTTATGCTATGATCGATCTAGTTTGGAATATGATTTCTGCCACCTGTACTCTGACCTCCTCTCTAATAGTTTCATTTGATACAGAGAATCAGTATATCAGTGTGACACAAGAGACCAGCAGGAGGGGACATTTAGGAGCTATCCTCTCTATAATAGAGGACAATAGATTGTTATGTTGTCTGACACATACTTTTCTTAAAACAATGAAGAAAAAATTCAACCTGTTGTTCTTCCCAGACAACTGAAATTTCAAAACAAGACATCAAATGAATCTTCAGACACATCTTGACTTATTTATGCCAAAAGTTTAACTTCTGAAATTTGGAAGCTAGTCTCAGGAGTTGATCTGTAAACTTTTGAAAATTAATGCATTGCATTGGAGTTTAGTCAATCAATAGGTGTGAAATTGCATGTAATTATAGGCAGGGCTGGTAGTGCCACCTATTTTTAAGATTACCCAACACTTCCTATCATAAGACCCTGTTTACAGTTGCTTGTAATTTACCAAGTTTTAACACTTTGGGCTGAAATTTTCCATGCCAGGTGTCTGCCTCAGGCTGAATTATTTTTCGAAAATTTTAGCCAAACTGATTCAGCCATTTCTGAAAACAAAGGCTGGGGAAAATACGTTACTTTGCCCAAGTTTAAAAAAAATAGGTGACGATATTGTTAAACAGCTCTTACACCCACATGCTTCGGAGAAGGACCTTGTAATTTGGCAAAGGGGGTGACTTTTGTTTCAGGAATGTGTCTTTTGAAGTTCACACATGCTCAGTAGAAACATCTTCAATTTTAACAGCTAACATCTCCTGTCCTCACTGAGCATGCCCAGGCTTCTCCACAGCTTCTACATATGACTGGAATGTGGCATCCCTGCAGAGCACCAGAACAAAGATTGAGCATGTTCCAGCCAACCTAGAATTACAGGACTTTACCTATACTAGCTGCACCCAGCTGGGAACTGGAATTGAGAGCAGGGAGCTTCTCTCTCCTGTGCTCTCAGTGACCCTCCCGCTGGTGCCCAGGCAGCAAGGAGTAGGAAGTTGTCTGATTCAAAAGCAGAGGAGACTTTTTTTCCAAAAAGTGGTGGAACATTTCTGGACACTTTGTAAAATTCTTTTACCTAGTGCTTGACAGGATCATAATAAGGAAAGTGCAGGCCCGCTGTGTAGCCATCATGCTTTGTTTGCCAGTCTTCAAGGTAGCAATGTTTTAACAGTACTTAAACAAAATTATGGGAAGAGAGCTTTTTAAAATTAATCATTGTTTTAACATTCATTGTTTAGTCTGTATAAAAGTATATTGTTATAACAAATGACAGGAATTCTTTCAGTTGACTGCCAGAATCTTTGTTTAGACTCGTCTCTGCCTACTAGTTGCTTTTGCTATTTTCAGTAAAGGCACTTGTTTACATGAGTTAACTGACACTCAGTAAACAGAAAAAAATAAAAGATTGTTTGTTTCCAAAATTATGGAAGCTTAAAAAATCTGTTGGAGGAAAATAAAGTTGGAGGTGGGATCCAACATACTGTGCTTTGCCAGTTATTGTAAAAAAACAAAACACAACATTTAAATGTGTATTTGACTTGTTTGTTTGTTTGTTTTAGCCATGTTGGTCCCAGGAGTTCAACTTCTGTGTTGCTGAAATAACATTTAAAGCCACTGAAACTAGTTCTGTATCTATGCATGCTAAATACAATGCATTTTATGTAACATAAGGCAGTAAGAATGCTGTATAATATTCACTTCAGGAAATACCTTGGATCAAGAGAAATTATTTTGTCATTCATAAGGAGCAACTTCTAAACTCATTTTTGTTATGCACCCACACTGGAGTGTTTTAAGAGATGTATCCAGTGGAAACCTAGGATTTTAAGTATAAACTCATGAAATGCAGGAGATGAGAATGTGGTTATTCATTGAACATTACTACCATGTAGTGGAAAGAGGCAGACCATTACCTTAAATAACTTGTGTTCACATATTGCCACTTCCCAAAGAATCCTCAAAACGTTTTACAGTATGTGCAACACCATTGAAAAGCAACCTTTTTCAGGGGTGGAGGGAGCATGCAGACAACCAGTATGCAGGAATTATGCTCCAGTAAATTTGTTAGTCTCTAAGGTGCCACAAGTACTCCTTTTCTTTTTACGGATACAGACTAACACGGCTGCTACTCTGAAACAATGGCCAGTGGGTAGTATTTGGCCAAAGAGAGAGAGAGATATAGGCTGTCCTAAATGCCTACAAAAATACCATGAGAGCTTGAATTTCCTTTTTTCTATAAGATCTCATCAAACATATCCTTGGATTGCTGTGTAGCCAGTATCTATGGCTTTCTAAGGCTCTGTGTGGCCTCAAAGACTGCAGACATTGAGAACTGAGCTGAGAGTGTTTCTCAGATGACTGCTAGATTAATTACTGGTAATTTCTTGTCTCTTGTCTTTCTGAGATTCTCTTATAATTGTATCTTGTTACTTTTTCCCTCGTGGTTTCCCCACCTCTCCTTTCCCTCCTCCTATTGTCGTAGATACATCATTACACTCCACAGCTATTGCTTGGGGAGGGTAGGTAGTTTCTAAATCTGCTTGCGCCTTTTTGAGTTTACTTAATCTAAAGTGATGTGTATTGCATGCTTGTTGCTTCAGCAGCAAAAGGCCAGAGTTTGCTTTAGAATTTAGGGTGGTAGATTGCATTATACCATCAGTAAGTCACTGGGGTGAACATAAGAATGGCCATACTGGGGGTCCATCTTCCAACAGTGGCTAATGCCAAGTGTCCCAGAGGGTATGAACACAAGAGGTAATCATCAAGTGATCCATTCCCCATTACTCATTCCCAGCTTCTGGCAAACAGAGGCCAGGGACACCATCATAGGTGCTATTTAAGATATTGGCTATGAGAGAATGCTGTGAATGCCTTTCAAATAATACTTTTAAACTCTTCTCCTTGAAGAAACATGTGCTCTGATTGGTTTTTATTTTTATTTTTGCTTGGCATTACTGTGTTTGCTGGGATCTGGAAGCTTCATTTGAAATGGTTTGTAACATACTATAAATATGTTTCTCTTACAGGCTAGTGATATGAAACCGTGTTGATTTAATACATTTAGCTTCTAGCTATGGTTGAATACATTTATTTGCATATCAGCAGAATAGAGTAGAAAAAATTACATTATGTAAGGCTGCAGAGTAAGGTTAAAAAAAGTGTAGCATCTCAGAATAG
Source organism: Lepidochelys olivacea (assembly GCF_965140295.1). Taxonomy (NCBI): domain Eukaryota; kingdom Metazoa; phylum Chordata; order Testudines; family Cheloniidae; genus Lepidochelys; species Lepidochelys olivacea. The sequence continues at coordinate 205,043,261 of NC_140412.1, read as the reverse complement.
GCTTCTAAATGAAAGATAGAATGTGTGTGTAAATAAAATATCCTTTATTTTGAGAGGATTTTGGACTTGCTAGTGGTGTAATTTATAATAGCTACCGTACAGGAGACAAGTCCTTTGGAGCAAATTCTGGGGTGCTCTACATGTTCAGGAAGGGACACGCTCCTCTGTAGGTGATGGGGGCTCCCTTTTTTATACAGTGCCTCTTGCTAGCCAGTTATTGTGTATGTGCGAGAAATGAAATTCTGTGCTTTTTTTCCTATATTTTCGGGTCTCCCACCTCAGACTGATAGATTGTAATTTATATCATGAAAGTAGCAGACAGTGGCTCCAGTAGAATGAACTAAAAAATTGAGGCTGGAGACTACATGTACGTGGATCTAAGATTGAAAAATAAAATTATTACTGTCCCCTGCCCAGAAGGGATCAGCAGTGAAACAGTTAACAGTATTGAAAGGTGTTTTTTTTGACTGGGAATTAGGGTGTCTTGAGTTCAAATCCCAGTTTTCGGCAAGTCTTCTGAACTCCTGCCTCTGTTTTCCCACCTATAAAATAATGATAAAAAGGACCGGCGTATCTCATGGGGTTGACATGAGAATTAATTTGTTTGAAAAGTACTTTGGATATGAAAAGCTGTATAGATATGTGTATAAATACTAAGTATTTACACTGTCATCCTTAGGCACTGTTAGGGGGCTTATTCCTTCACCCACTTACTTCCCTGGTCCTTCTCGCATGAACAGAGAGCAACAATACCCGAAGTCCAAAGGTGCAAACAATTCGATGTTTATTGGGGTGAACTTCCAGCAAGCATGATTCCAGTTTCCTTCCTTAGTATCCTCCTTCCCAGCTCTGACACCACAGAGCCTTACACCTGTGTCCCTGTTCCCATTCCTACCCTTAGTCAAACATGATTCCAACTTCCTTACTCCCATTCCCTGTTCCCATTTCCCCCTTTAGCAAAACATGATTCCAATTTTCTTACCCCCATTCCCTGTTCCCATCTCCCCCTTTAGCAAAACATGATTCCAATTTTCTTACCCCCATTCCATGTTCCCATCTCACACACCCACATGCCCACCCCCACCCACACCCCCACCCCAGTCACTTCCTCATTGACTACAGATTATATAGTAAAATTTGAGTTCTGCTTAGCTATACCTTAACCAATCATTTTCCTGAAATTTAACTAACCAATCCTAACATATTGTAACATGATTATGTAACCAATTATATCCCACCACCTCAATTAGTTTACACCCAGCAAAATTAATTATACAGCAGACAGGAACAATCACAGAACCAGACAGAGATTATACAGACAAACAACAGCAAAGTGGGAACTATAATGACAAAACAATACAGAAGTGAGGATTTCACATCCCAGCTATTGATAAGTGAGTTCTTGCCAGACAGGATGCTATCAAACTAAGTTTCCTTTTACATTTTCTAGGCACTTCCCTTTCTCTGGAGGTGATAGGAATACAATCCTGTCCTGATAGTGCCTAACAGCCCAATTGCACCTTATTTCAATGTGACTAGTTTGGAATGTGAGGATGTGACCGTTCGCTTCCCAGCTTATGGCTGCCTCTGCTGCTTAGCCAAAGGCCTTAGCCTAAGAACAGGGCCTCAGACTGTCACAGTAAGAGAAGGCCCTTACACCAGCAGACAGTGATTTTGATTCTTTTTATACCTCTATCACTAGCCAAGTGATAAGAATACACCTAAATTCTTAGAGTACAGGCCTGTGCAGACAGGCCTGAATATCTATATCCTAACAGGCACCATTGAAATACAGTAACTCCTCGCTTAACATTGTAGTTATATTCCTGAAGAATGCTACTTTAAGTGAAACGATGTTAAAGTGAATCCAATTTCCCCATAAGAATTAATGTAAATAGGGGGGTTAGGTTCCAGGGAAATAAATAAATATAAACAAACAATTTAATACTGTACACATCAATGACAATTGTGAAGGTTGGTTGAGGTGGTGGAGTCAGAGGGTGGGATATTTCCCAGGGAATGCCTTGCTGCTAAATGATGAACTAGCACTCAGCTGAGCCCTCAAGGGTTAACAGATTGTTGTTAATGTAGCCTCAATCTCTACAAGACAGCACAAATGGAGGGAGGAGACACAACAGATGCATGGCAGTGGCTGCAAACATTCCCTGCAAAACTGAATGTGATGATGAACCCACACTATCCCACTGGAGCGCACCACTTCCTTCACTTTCCAAAGTGCCAGGGGTGTGTGCATGTATGTGTGAGACAGAGACTCTCTCTCTCTCTCTCACACACACACACAGAGTGTGTGTAAGTGAGTGAGGGAGAGAGAGAGATGCACATTGCCCCTTAAAGTATGATGACCACACTCTAAGTACACTACCTTTTTAAGTAGATCAGCAAGTTGAGACAGCAGCTGCTGCCAGCAAGCTCCCTCCATCCTGAACCCTGTTGTGTTCCCCCCTGCTCTGTGGAGATGGGGTACAGGAGCTGGGGGGAGGGGGACTCCCGGACATCAGCACCCTCTTTCCCCACACACAGCAAGCAGGAGGCTCCCGGGAGCAGCTCCAAGGCAGAGGGCAGGAGCAGCACAGGGTAGTGAGGGGGAGGAACACCTGAACTGCCTGGCAATTGATAGCCTGCTGGGCAGCTGCTGCACGGGGAGCTTAGGGGAGCTGATAGGGGGCCTGCTGGCCCACCCTGGTTCCAAGCCCCCACCAGCTAGCTCCAACGGGCTGCTCTTCCTGCCAAACAGCGTTATAAGGGAGCATTGCTCAACTTTAAACGAGCATGTTTTCTAATAGATCATAGGGGAAAGAACCACTAAAACTCTCTTTGGAGAAAGGGGGTGTTTTGAACCAACAGTGATGCTATTGTCCCTGTCATTGCCTTTCCGCTTTTCCCCCTTTCACTCCTTGTGGAGGAGGAGAGTGCAGTGAAGTTTCCTTTGGGTCCCAGCACTTGGGGAAAAAGGCTTCATGCTTATCGGACTTTGAGCTTCTTATTAGCCAAAGCTGATCTGAAAGATGGGGAAGGTAGCAGTGTCTAGGAGCTGTGTCCTAGTGGGAAGCTTAGAGTACCAGTCTTCTACCAGATGATGAGAGGACCATCCTAGGTCTTCCGCAAGGTACTGCCTGCTTGGCTCTCATTAGAGAATCGCCATCTTAACTAGCTAGAGGTCAGTGTCTGATGTCTGGGAAAAACTTAATTTTTTGAGCACTGCTTAAACAAAGAAAACGAATATAAGTGCCCTAACTTTACCACTTAAACTCAGAACCACAAAGGGATAGCCTGTGTACATCATGTAGTATTGGGGCTGTTTTTTTGGGCTTTGTCTCCACTAAAAAAAAGTTAATTAACATGTTGGTTGTTACTAGAGTAGACAAGGCAAGTTATAGTTTTAACGTGTGTTTTAAGCTGGTTGACCAGCTTAAACTACAGCTTGTCTTGTTTCCAACAGTAGCAAACTGGAGATTTGGCCTTGGAGCACTGATGTCCAAGGCGATTCTCTTTCTACAGAAGGAACAAACCAGAAACTCCTCAAATGTCTGTGGAAGGAACCTCTTTGTTTTTTTTTCTATAGATCTGAGGGAAGTGACTGTGTGTGTGTGTGCTGGGGGAGTCACCCTATTCTTTCCTCCCTGACTTCAGTAGTTTTTTTAAATTACTCTAGCTTATGTAAGTGCACATAGTCGTCCCTCAGCTACCACAGCAAATACATTCAGAATTATGGGCACCTGCACTCCCAGGATCATGTGGGGTAGAAACTGAAGATAAAAATGACTTCTCTAGTAGTTTAATGGGAGAAACTGATCTAGCAAGACCCAACTTAAGCATAGTTAAAACTCTGCAGAGGTTGAGAAAGAAGAAATGAAGCTCACAGAAACAGAGGAAAAGATTGGTCCTCTTCTGCCATCTTGTCTTGGGGAATCTCTCTTCCGTATATAAATATTTTGGGTCTTTTTTTTTTTTTTTTCAGTCCCAGAATTACTGCTAAGCTTTATCTAGATTTGGAAAATTAAATAAATGTGTTGGAGCACTTAACTAGGTAGATAACAAGTTTTAGCTATTAAAAAACAGAACAAAAAAAACAACAACAACTAAACACTTTCTACTTGGTCTAGACAAGGCCCTAAAGAGTCCTTTTGATAATAGAGGAAGAAAAAGCTTATGAAGTATGAATAAATTCAGTAATATTTGTGATATGGTTTGCATTATTTTCTTCCATCCCTTAGCTATATAAAATGTCAGCTGAAAAAGAGAAATTCTGATAATGCCCTTGAGATTGATTGATTCAGCAGTTGCCCAGCATTATTCTACAGGAAAATGTCACTCCCTTTTTGATTAAAAAAAATAGATGAATAGAGTTCATGAAAGGTCGTTTTATTATTAATGGCAAGCTGGGCTCTCCACTCAACATCTTGGCATTGAAGTGGGCTCCCTATACAAAGCTGGAACACTTACTGAATTGCAAGTAGAAAAGTCAACTGGCTTCCTATATGAAAGGGAAGTCCAAGGTGCTCCACGGAGTTAGCTTCTTTATTATATGGCCTCAAAGTACACACATTGTGACGCCAGATGTTGTGTCTTGGTATTTGAAAAATGGCAAGCCTCAATGCCAGGAGAATTTCCTTTCTTTAAAGATATCTTCCCTCCCTTCAGATCCCAATTCCTGATCCTCAAGTCTCCTGTGCAAGAATGTCTGGAACTCCCAAAGCAAAACATTTCTAGAAGGCTGGAGGTTGGAGCATTCTGACCTTGAAATAATGAGTGGCGCAGCCTACTGGGGCCCTCATCTGTATGTTCCTTTTGCCTCTGCCTGTTGAGGAATTCCTTTTGGTTGTTTCTATGAAAAGCTGCAGCTACTCAGTCTTTTGGCTGTTTCTTGCTTGTTCTTGGTTTCCCTCAAGATTTTTAAGCTTGTTCTTATCAGTATCACTAGCTCTCATCTCTCTTTTAAATATTTTTTTTTAAAAGAAAGATGGGGGGTGTATGGGGGAAATGAATATAAGATAATTGGCTAGATGTTCTTGTGTACCTTTTGCTGCCTTTGGTATTAAATATATTTCCCTACTAATTATACCAGTTTTTTATATTTCTCTATCTGAAAATCAAAATAGGATCAGCTTTGTATGTACTTGTATGAGACTGTGGGTGAAATCCTGGCTTCATTAAAGTGAATAGAAGTCTTGTGATGTACTGTAGTGGGGACAGGATTTCAACCGGGGTCATCTTAACCACTGCTTTACAGTTTTTTAGGCTTTTCTGAGCTGCTAGTCCCCTGGTCCAGGGAAGAAAGGAGGGCATTTCTAGTCTGCTGGAAATTCATACTAGAGAAAGTGATCTCGAGGTCCGACGACTCTCTGATATAGTAGTCTGTATCAGCAAAGAGAAAGCATCAAAAATTTTCGCCTGTGAGAAGAACCAAATTGGGGCCTGAAAAATTTACCAAATAGTTTCTATAAGGGAGACTAAAATATACAAATGAGAAGTAGCTAGACAAATTTCCAACAAAAGGTTCAAGGTTGATGTCTTGGAGAGAAGCCCAGTCTCGCATCTTAACTGCTGGAAAAGCGGAGGGTATGGGATATCTACCAGGGTGCAGTCCCTGTATTATTTGGGGGCTTCTCCTGTTGTATCTGCCTCTAACCATTAGCTTCAAAATAAAAAACATTCTCCCCAGACTCTGCTGCCATGAAAGGGACCAGTCTCTACTGCTCAGCCTAATAGTCCTCCCCTGCTATATGGAAGTAGCCAAAGAGAACTGCTCTTCTGTCCCTCCCCAGTCTCCATAGTTTGTGTTGTTCACCCTAGTGATTAAGTGCTTGTGAGTGTGCTAAAAATAGATGGGTGACGTGGGCTACCTACCAGAGTGCAAGCCTGCCTGATACCCTGGGTCAGAGTTCGGGAAGCCACTGCGCTTGCCGCGATGTCCACACTGTTGTTTTTAGCATGCTAGCTGGAGCTGAGCTAGTGTCTGCCTATCTAGGCTGAGAGACATGCTCCCAGTAGTAGTGTAGACATAGTCATAAAAGCTCTGCCAAGTATTGTCAACATGACATTGTGATTTTTGACAGTTTTACAGCTGCCCTACAGGCTACTCAAAGAAGAGTAGCTGTGAAATTGACCAGGGACTTGTTGTTTTTCTAAGTAGCAGTAAAATTTATGCGCTCAAGCAGAGGCACTGAAACGGTTTGTCCGCAGACTTAAGAAGATAACACCACATGGATTTGCACTGAATTCACATTTGGAAGATTATCTGCTTGCTCATAAGGACTGGAGACTTCTCCCTCCCCCTTCCAAAGCTTTAAGCTTGAACTTTAACTGCAGAAATTCTGAGTTTAGGCCCCTACGCTTGTAGGGAAAACTTCCCACATATCATGGTGAGTGATGTTTTTTGCTGTTTATCACTACTAGTGACTTGTGATTAATACAACATACAAGTTTAGTGCCTTCAACTGCATCACGTGTGCCATACTCACACATCTGCCACATATGCCACATCTAACCCAATGTCCCGTGTTATCTATTCTTTCAGTTTCCCTGCCGTTCTTTTCTTTGCGTGGGTAGGCATGTGAAATTTACTACAATCCTGCTTTTGGAAGCTCTGGAGGGTGAGATTTTAGCATATATAATCTCACTACCTGCCTAGATAGCAGCAAACTGCAAAGAGATGCAAAAAAAGTTAATTAAAATACTCCTGATGGACCCAAGCCTCTAAAGTTTGTTTTCTGAGAGTTTATCAGTTGTCTCAAATCTAAGGGTCTTGAATTGATATAAACTCTGGTTAAAATTATATCCTTACATTCAGTTTTTACTGTATAATTTGCAAACTATCGATATTTGTTGGAAATATTGTAAAATGAATAATTAGTTGCTGAGTTTATTTCAAGCCTTTCCAGTTTCATTGCCTCTTGTGTGCTAAAGAAATTAGATATCAACTTAAATAAAGACATTTTACAGTACTCCACTGCCTGATCTGACCATGACTAAACGCATATTTTCTTTTGCATGGAAATAATATAAACTTGTGGTTTTTTTAAATAACCTCTGTTTTTCGCTAATCTGCATTGGAATAGGATCAATTTAGAATATACATAATATTTCAGAAGCTGTTAAAGTAGTTACTGTATGCTTTAGTACTTATGATTTAATATGATTTGGAAATTCAAAGTTTATGGTGTATTCAGTTATAATGCAATACAGGTCACTAATATATTAAAAGATATTGTATGTAAAAAACACTGTGAAATGAAAATCTGTGTTTGTATATGCAGACTAGAAATCTAGAGTTACAAAATTTAGTTATTGCTTTCTGCTTGGCCCAGAGTGGTTCAAACTTCTTATCTAGTATCACTAATTTCTCTAATGCTTATGGTCATAATTAGTCTCAGTGAAAGGATATCATTTACATTTTAAAGGTGTAGTGAGGATGTTTTAGACCACAGCATATACACTTCTTGCCTCTTAAAAACAAAGTCAATAATCCTGAGATTAAGCCAATACATTTCTTGTCTGTCAGAACAACCACTAAAGATTTTAATGGCATCCAATGTATATATTAAATGTCTCTACAATGGTGAATTAAGACTAAACGGGGCCTGCATACAATCTAACCTAGGGGACCCCCCCCCTAAATTTCCCTACAACAAATCAAAACTTCCCATCCCCCCACAAAAGTGCTTATGGCTCAAGTGTTTTTTTAGCTGGTAATAGTGCATAAAGTTTATAGGAATACAGTCTTATAGTCTGAGAAACATACAACAGATAACACGTCCTTCCATAAACTAGAATCTTGCTAATCTGAACAATTTATAATCTTTTTTTTTTTAAAAAAAAAAAAGGCAAAAACAACCCCAAAAATAGAGTATCCACACTTCTCAAGAAATATTTGATTTCAGGCACACTGCAGTGTACTAATAATGTATTACTTTTATAAAGTATACTGCAGTACATATATTTTGAAATACTATCAAATAATTAAAAACTAAAACAAACTGTCAGGTGTCCAAATAAGTCTATTTTGTGATATAGTATCCTTTTTTTTAATTGACTATTACAGTTACTTCAAGTGTACCAAATTCAGTCATATGCAATGGGTCTCATAGCCCTGGTCTACACTACGAGTTTAGGTTGAATTTAGCAGCGTTAGGTCGATTTAACCCTGCACCCATCCACACGACGAAGACTGTTATGTAGACTTAAAAGGCACTTAAAATCGATTTCTGTACTCCTCCCTGGCGAGGGATTTAGCGCTAAAATCGACCTCACTTGGCCGAATTTGGGGTAGTGTAGATGCAATTTGACGGTATTGACCTCCGGGAGCTATCCGAGAGTGCTCCATTGTGACTGCTCTGGACAGCACTCTCAACTCAGATGTACTGGTCAGGTAGACAGGAAAAGCCCCGGGAACATTTGAATTTCATTTCCTGTTTGGCCAGTGCGGCGAGCTCATCAGCACAGGTGACCATGGAGTCCCAGAATCGCAAAAGAGCTCCAGCATGGATCGAACGGGAGGTACTGGATCTGATCGCTGTATTGGGAGAAGAATCCGTGCAGGCAGATCTCCGTTCCAAAAGACGAAATGCCAATATATTTGCCAAAATCTCCAAGGGCATGATGAACAGAGGCTACAACAGGGACACACAGCAGTGCTGCTTGAAAGTTAAGGAGCTGAGGCAAGCCTACCAAAAAACAAAGGATGCAAACGGTCACTCCGGGTCAGAGCCCCATACATGCCGCTTCTATGATGAGCTGCATGCAATTCTAGGGGGGGCCCCTTCCACTACCCCACCACTGTTCGTGGACACCTGCAAAGGGGGAGTCTCACGCAACAGGGATGAGGAAGATGATGATGAGGAGCAGGTTGAGGATAGCACACAGCAGGCAAGCGGAGAATCCCCTCTCCCCAGAAGCCAGGAACTGTTCATCACCCTGGAGCCAATACCCTCCCAAGGCGGGCTCCCGGACCATGAAGCTGGAAAAGACATCTCTGGTAAGTGTACCTTTGTAAATATAATACAGGGTTTAAAAGCAAGCGTGTTAATGATTAATTTGCCCTGGAGACTTGGGATGCATTTGTAGCCAGTATAGCTACTGGAAAAGTCTGTTAACGTGTCTGAGGATGGAGCGGAAATCCTCCAGGGACATCTCCATGAAGCTCTCCTGGAGGTACTCTAAAAGCATTTGCCACGTGGTTGGGGGAGGCCCGTTGGTGCTGAGCTGTTCGCATTTGGCTGAGAGGGATCTTCCCTAATTCTAACATCGGTGGGTGGGGCAGGGTGAAGCATGTAATGTGAATCGCTTGATTCGGTGTGAAATAGTCTTCCCTTTGTTCTCTAAAATGCATCTTTTTAAATACTGCTCTCCCTTTTTTTCCTCCTGCAGCTGCAAATGTTTCTACGCTCCCCCTATCATCTCCTTCCCAAAGGCTAGCGCAGATTAGAAGGCGAAAAAAAACACGCTCACGATGACATGTTCTCAGAGCTCATGCAGTTCTTCTGCACTGAAAGAGCTCAGCAGAATGCGTGGAGGCAAACAATGGCAGAGTCCAGGAAAGCATTAAATGAATGCAATGAGAGGAGGGAGGAGCATGCTGAAAGGAGGCAGGATGCAATGCTGAGGCTAATGGTGGAGCAAAGTGACATGCTCAGGTGTCTGGTGGAGCTGCAGGAAAGGCAGCAGTAGCACAGACCGCTGCTGCAGCCCCTGTGTAACTGCCTGCCCTCCTCCCCAAGTTCCATGTCCTCCTCACCCAGACGACCAAGAACGCTGGGGGGAGGCTATGGGCACCCAGCCACTTCACCCCAGAGGATTGCCCAAGCAACAGAAAGCTGGCATTCAATAAGTTTTGAAGTGCAGTGTGGCCTTGTCCTTCCCTCCTCCCCTCATCCACCACCCCACCTGGTGCTTCCCTCCTCACCCACCCCTCCCGGGCTGTCTTGCGAGTTTTCCCCCTATTTGTGTGATGAATTAATAAAGAATGCATGATTTTGAAACAATAATGACTTTATTTCCCCTGAAAGCGGTGATTGAAGGGGGGAGGTCGGATGGCTTACAGGGAAGTAGTCAATCAAGGGGGTGGGTTTTCATCAAGGAGAAACAAACAGAACTGTCACACTATAGCCTGGCCAGTCATGAGACTGGTTTTCAAAGCTTCTCTGATGCGCAGGGCACCCAGCTGTGTTCTTCTAATTGCCTTGTTGTCTGGCTGTGCGTAATCAGCCGTCAGGCAATTTGCCTCAACCTCCCACCCCACCATAAACGTCTCCCCCTTACTCTCACAGATATTTTGGAGCACACAGCAATCAGCAATAACAATGGGAATATTGGTTTTGCTGAGGTCTAACCGAGTCACTAAACTGCGCCAGCGAGCTTTTAAATGTCCAAATGCAGATTCTACTATCGTTCTGCACTTGCTCAGCCTATAGTTGAACTGCTCCTTACTACTGTCCAGGGTGCCCTTGTATGGCTTCATGAGCCATGGCATTAAGGAGTAGCCTGGGTCCCCAAGGATAACTATAGGCATTTCAACATCCCCAACAGTAATTTTCTGGTCTGTGAAGTAAGTTCCTTCCTGCAGCTGTTCAAACAGACCAGAGTTCCTGAAGATGCGAGCGTCATGCACCTTTCCCGGACATCCCACATTGATGTCTGTGAAATGTCCCTTGTGATCCACCAGTGCTTGCAGCACCATGGAAAAGTACCCCTTGCGGTTTACGTACTGGCTGCCAAGGTGGTCTGGTCCCAAGGATATGCGTTCCGTCTATCTCCCCACCACAGTTAGGGAACTCCATTGCAGCAAAGCCATTCACTATGACCTGCACGTTTCCCAGAGTCACTACCCTTGATAGCAGCAGCTCAGTGATTGCGTTGGCTACTTGGATCACAGCAGCCCCCACAGTAGATTTGCCCACACCAAATTGATTCCCTACTGACTGATAGTTGTCTGGCGTTGCAAGCTTCCAGAGGGCCATCGCCATTCACTTCTCAGCTGTGAGGGCTGCTCTCATCTTGATATTCTTGTGCTTCAGGGCAGGGGAAAGCAAGTCACAAAGTTCCATGCAAGTGCCCGTACGCATGCGAAAGTTTCGCAGCCACTGGGAATCATCCCAGACCTGCAACACTATGCGGTCCCTCCAGTCTGTGATTGTTTCCCGGGCCCAGAATTGCCGTTCCACGGCATGAATGTGCCCCATTACCAGCATGATGTCCAAATTGTCAGGGCCCGTGCTTTGAGAGAAGTCTGTTTCCTTGTCCTCATCGCTATTGTGATCGTGCTGTTGTCGCCTCCTCGCCTGCTTTTGCAGGTTCTGCACATACTGTAGGGTAATGCGCGAAGTGTTTACAATGCTCACAACAGCAGTGGTGAGCTGAGCAGGCTCCATGCTTGCCATGGTACGTCGTCTGCAGGGGAGCAGAGTTGCAGCAGAAGTGGTGGATGACGACGGATGCCACGAGAATAGATATTTATAGAGAACAATGAGTGGACCTGCAAGGTGGATTCATGGCAGCAGGAGAGCAGAGTTGCAGCGGAAGCGGTGGATGACGACGACGGTTAGCAGTCCTACTGCACCATCTGCTGATAGCAGTATGGCGTCTGCATGGAAAAAAGGCACGAAACAATTGTCTGCCGTTGCTTTCATGGAGGGAGGGGCAACTGACGGCATGTACCCCAAACCACCAGCGACAATATTTTTGCCCCAACAGGCATTGGGAGCTTAACCCAGAATTTTAATGAATGGCGGAGACTGTGGAAACTGTGAGATAGCTATCCACAGTGCAATGCTCTGAAAGTCAACGCTAGCCACAGTACTGTGATGCACTCCGCGGACTTAATGCGCTTAGTGTGGACACACACAATCGACTGTATAAAATCGCTTCCTAAAAATTGACTTCTATAAATTTGACCTAATTTCATAGTGTAGACATACCCTTGGTTATTAGTGAAATTCCTGTTATATGAGCCCAGTCTCAAATATTTAAATAAAATTAATATTTCAAAAAAAGGCAAAACTTTACAAGTGCAGGGGAAAAAACAAATAACTTCAATAAGAACGTTCAAAAAAAGGGGTAGGGGGAATGCAAAATACATGTAAAAACACTTATATGGAAATCGATAAGACTGGGTAGTAGGGGAGATAGATACAAGAAGGTGAAATAATTTGGCCAAAGTCACACAACACATCACTGGCAGACTATGGAACAGAATCTCACTCCCTTGACTCCCAGTTCAGTGGCCTGGAATGTGTTTAGAAGGGGATGGGGACAAATATTGTACAAGTATTGCTCCCATTTCCTTGAATCTCAGTTTGACCGGCATGTCAGCAAAGAGTGAGTTATGTCTATTGAGGACTTTTCCAAAAATATATGTATGTATTAATTATGGGAAATTTTAATGCAAAAGTAGGATTGGACTGGAATTCCTGGACTGTAGCAGTAGGCAGATTTGGACTTGTTGAAGAAAATGTGAAAGAGCAGAGGGGCAGAAATTCAGTACCCTAAGTAATAACTTGGTGATAACAAACACACTAATTCAACAAGGAATGCTTCAGAGGAACCACTGACTATCCCCAGATGGGCAAACAAAGAACATGATAGACTTTTTGTATTTGTGAATTGCAGGTGGAAATCAAGTGTGTTATGCAGATCATATATGGACTCAGATAATTTAGTGTAGGCATTAATCAGATTGAGAGCATGGTGAAAGAAATAAGGAATGTTGAAGAGAGATGGAATAGTATAAAAATGGGATCACGAGTCACTGAACAAACGTTGAGCAAAGAAACAAATGTGGATAACTGATGAAGTGCTGCAGTTGAGTGACAAGTGTAAGTAGCTAAAGGAGAATAAAAGGGAAGACGCAAATGTAAGAGGCTTAGTACAATACATTGACTAAAGAGATAAAGCAAAGTGAAGAGAGACAAACAGCTGGATAAGTGAACAGTGTAAAGAAGCAGAAGAATATGCAGCAAGAATGCAGCATGGGGTTGTATTGTAATAGAAGAACTGGGAGATGTGAATTGAAGATGGTGGTGGTGAAAGGCAAGAATGGACAAATAATTGAGGATGAACAAATAAAGAATAAGTGATGGAAAGAATATTTAGAGCTGCAAAACATACAGAACACAGCAGATGCTGGAAAGCTTAGAGGAAGTAAAAATCTCAATAGAAAGTTTTGAAAAAGGAAAAGGTGCTAGGAAGTGACAACATAACCACAGAGCTGTTGCAAGCAGGCAAGAAACACATCGTAAAGACAATGCACAATCTATTCAACAAGGTTTACAAGCAAGAACAAGTGCTGAGCAAGTGGGGGAAAGTGATAATAGTACCAATCTATAGAAAGGGTGAAAATAGTAAGTGCAAGAACTACAGAGGAATCAGCTTATTGATTGTGCTGGGAAAAATATTCACTAGAATTGCAGAGGGGAATGAAGTGGTATATGGAAGTGGTGCTTGCAGAGGAACAGGCTGGATTTAGATCAGGCTGAAATACAATAGATCAGCTATTTGTGATAAGACTGCTTATTGGAGAAATAGATAGAACACAACTCTTAACCACGTTACAAGAACTTTATAGACTTCAACAGGCTTTTGATAACATTTAACAGGAAGGGTTATGGCAAGTCTTGAGAATGTGTGGCATCCAGAAGAAATTTATCAAGCTGATTTAAAAAAAACCAAGAACCCAAAAAACTATAGCAGCTCACTGAGTGTGGTGAGAGTGGACTAGAAGTTGATGGAATGGTTCAGGATGACGGTAGGAGTGAGAGAAGGATGCACACTGTTGCCAGATTTGTTCAGCTTGGTACTGGAAGCAGTAATGGGTACAGCACTGAGAGATGAAAAGAGGAGTTATGTTATGTTGGAGGACAGTGAATAAATTTAAATTGACAGATTATATTGACCTAATAGCATTGACCAAGTAGGATTTATGAGAATAGCGGACAAGATAGACTGGGAAAGCAGAAAATTTGGAGTGACGATCAGCACAGAGAAGACTAAAACTATGGCAGTTGGAAGAGAAGAGGAAGAAGTAAAGATCAAAGTTGGAGACAACCAGAAAAAGTGGAAAAATTTGTGTATCTTGGAGGAATAGTATCGAAGAATGAAAATTGTGAATACGACACACAAGGAAGTATTGGACTAGCCGCTACTGCATTTGGAAAACTCTGAATGATATAGAAGGCTAAAGATATTCTGATAAAAATGAAAGTAAGCGTATGAGACAGTTGTTGTGCTGATACTACTGTACATCTCAGAATGTTGGAGTATGAAGAAAGTCAACAGACTTGAGATACTGACTATTAAAATGAACTGGCTGAGGGGAATGCGGAGTGAGTTGAGATTTCAGAAAATGAAGTGATAAGAAAACAGCTAGGGCAGGAAATAACACTGTTACAGAAGATTCAAGAAAGATGACTGTGGTTTGGATATGTGTTAAGAACAACTCAGAAAGGATGTCATACCTGGCAATACGTACCACAGTGCAAGGGAACTAGAAATAGAGGAAGACCAAAGATGCGTTGGTTAGACTTGGTGAAGAATTACATAGAGCAAAAAGGTTTAGTTATGAACAAGGCCATGAATTTGATACAGGACAGAATATGGTAGAAAGTCTTAATTTGGGTCCATTGTTGCTGCTGAGCTGGTAGATGGGAATTGAAGAAGAAAGAGAATATGTAGAGTCAAATCCCAGGGCCATTGTATTCAAAATCCTGAATATAGGTGTTAGTAATAACTTCCAGTAAGTTTCAAAGAGTGAGTACCACACAGTTGCTTAGTAAACAAACATTTATATTTAATACACAATTTGATAAGAGTATTTGAAATATTTCTTAATTTCTAAAACAAACTGTAGGTAGTAAATCTGCTAGTGTTTCTTGCTAGGCCATCTTTCACAAACTGTTGCTGTTGTTATAAATGCGCATGGAATTAAAGTTTGGTTTTTATCATTTGTATTACAATATAAAGCTTTCTGCATAAAATTTTACACTTGAGCCCACAGAAACAAATTCTTGCCCCTCTGATTTCCTTTCAAAAGTGATTTCTCAGTCTATAGTGTGACCTAAGGTGTAGTGTGTGTATCACCTGGATGTCTTCGGATCTTGAAAAAGGAAACCGCAGGCCTCGGCACAAAATCCAAATGCTTTTGTTTTGTCAATAAATAATGATTCCTTCTAGCTGGCAGCATTTAGTCCTTTGGTTAATAGGTGACTTGCTCTTCTCAATATGTGGTCAGATAGGAAATCTGTAGCATGTATCCAAAATGTTACAGGTGTTGAGACCCAGCCCAACAGCCAATACTTCTCCTGATCTTACACTGAGGAGCTGAATTCTGTATTCTGGGTTCTCACCACTCAGTGAAGCTTGAATTGATCGGGGGTCCCACGTGGTGGTGGTAGCTGAGGGTCCAGAGTGCTGGAGACAGCAGAGCCCCCAGCACGATCAGTCAGGAGAAGATGAACTGCTGCAGATTTTGGAGACAGGCATCAGAACACTTACTTGAGCATGGGTAAGTGTTTTTGTAGGGAAAGAACAGTGGTTCAAGGGAGAAAACTAGATTTGTTTGTGTGTAAACTGATGGCTCAAGGGACTATACCAAAGTTGTTTTGTTCAGGCTAGACAATAGGAGCTGGTCATCCCTGGCTATGGGCAGTGTTCCTTGGAGGGAGCTCACAATGCAATTAGGGAGCTTCACTATTTTGGATACCAGTAAAGGATTTATTACTAAATTCGTCTGATAACTGCTGAGCTGGGTGTGTGCAGGCGTGGGTTCATTAACATCTGGAGGAGAGATTCCCCCATCATGCAGTGCTTCCCTGCTTTTCTGGTCCCAGAGTTTCATGAGGTTCTTGCCTTGGAATCTCTGTTCTCCATTCTGTATGCTAATGGAGGTGCCTCCTTGTCCCATCTTTGATGCAAATGAGGCTAGGGGAGTTTCCTTAATCCTGTCACCCTTATCCCAGGGGTTCAGGTGTATCTCTCACTGCCTTTTCATTGTTTTTTGTAAGTCTTTCTTCTGGTTGGTTTTGGTTCAAGCAGAGGCGGGCGAGGTGAAGGGAGGGAAGGTCTTTCATGAGTTAGACAGGCTGGGTACTGCGCCCTGGTTCCCCGAGAACACAGAGCTGATAGGTAACACTGGGAACCCAGTTTTCTTACTGGAAATCTACTTGAGTCCTCTTTCTGAAGGGAGATTACTTAGCAGCTGCAGGGGAGAGGAAGAGGGAGATATCTATATCTATGTATGTTAATGAGTCCCCTCTACAGCCTTAGCTAACAGCTAGTTGGCTTTTAGCTCATGCGGTAGAGGCCCATGCACTAGGTTCCAGTGGTCTCAGGTTTGATCCCACCCACTGATGACTGGGGTTTCTCAGCATTACAAGTGGGGGTTCGTCCGGGATTTCAACTGGGAAGTCTCTGAAGCTTGGGATGTGCTTCCTCAGCTAGGGGAAGTATATATAACCCGCACACTTCTGGGGTGTGGTGTTCTGTCCCATCTAGTGGCACTGAGACCACTTAGAGAAAAAGAGATTGAGTCTGCTGTATAGCCTTAGCTAACAGGCAGTTGGCTTTTAGCTCATGCAGTAGAGGCTCATGCACTAAGCTCCAGAGGTCCAAAGTTCAATCCCGCCCTCTGACAACCGGGGTCTGTCAGTGTTACGCTAGTATTTGAAATACTCAGACAAACACCCAGTTCTTCTTCGAGTGATTGTTGACTTCCATTTCAATTAGGTGTGCGCGCGCTGCGTGCACGGACATCGGAAACTTTTTTCCTTAGTAGCTCCCGTCGGAATGGCAGGGGAGCCCCCTAGAGTAGCGCCCTCATGGAGGTGTATTTATTACCCTGCTGGCCCGACCCCCCTTCAGTTCCTTCTTACCGTCCGTAGCGGTGTTGGAACGTTCTCTCTCTCTCTCTCTCGCGAGTGATCCCTTAGCCTTTCATATGTAGTTATCAGTTAGTTTGAAATCCATTGTCTTAGGTGTCTGGAAGCTACTTCCAGCACCAGCCTTGGGCTGCGGGGCATGCTGCAAGCCCAGGGTTTTAAAGCTTGTGCCACATGCTGCAAGTCTATGTCCAACAGCGACCCCCATGACTCCTGTCTCTGGTATCTGGGAGAGTCTCATCAGGCAGAGCGCTGCAAGATCTGCAAGGCCTTTAAGCTGCTCACCAAGAAAGAAAGAGACTTTTACCTTAAGTAGTTGCTCATGGATGCCACGTTACAACCTCTGGCCTCCAACTGACCGGCCCCGGTGTCCTCGGTGCAAAGTGTCCCGGCATCCGTGCGCGACCTGGCACCGCCCAGGCACCATACATCATTGGCACCGAGACGAGACAACAAACTTCAGCATTGGTCGACTTCTCCAGCACCAACTAAGCGGCACAAGCAAGGCGAAAGAGGGTGCTCTCCACACAGCCTCTCAAAGATGCTCCCGGCATACAAAGACACATTGCGGGCCCAAGCCAAGAACCGGCATCTTCAACTCTGGTGTCACAGGCCCCGTTGAGTCCGGTACGTGGTGAATTTAGTGCCAATGAAGGGCTGGAGGAGGTTCTCGAACACCCCTCCATACCCGACCTTTTCGAGGCAGCAAAAGACCTCATTGAGTTGTCAGTATCAAGCCCCCTCCCGTGCAGGGAGAAGCCTCCGGCATCACCTAGAAGGGAAGCCGGCAATGGTGCGCCGCTCGAGGTCACTATCTTGGCACTGCTCCCGGTCGAGTTCGACGGCCTATTATTCCCCGGCGCCCACGACCCAGCATGAGGTTACGGCACTGTAGGCAAGCCAGCCAGCAGTGCCCGCGATGACTGCATGCCGGTCCCCGACGCTATTGGTTGCCCAGCACCGGAGTAGTATGGCACCGATGTCACCGGCACCAAGTGCGAGACATCGATCCTGGTCCTAAGACTCCCAGTACCATTCGCGGTCCCGGTCAGCCAGGCAGTGCTCCCCGGCACCCTGCGACCTCTCAACGTTTGGCACCACTGTGGTCCGCTCAGTCAGCATCCTCGGGATCTGAGGCAGACTTCAGTTTCTCTAGCTATAGTAGACATAGAACAATAGCAAGCAGAGAATCCCAACCACCCTGGCAGCTGCAATGGGGCCCTCCGGGTCAGTGGCCCTTCTGGACCCCATGGGCCTACCACTAGCAACAGGGCATCTTCTCTAGAGCCTCTAGGTCCGGACAATCTATGCGACACCATTCCAGGTAGCCACACAGGCACCCATCAAGGACAAGGGAGGCACAATTAGGGGACCTGAGGACTCAAGGCTTGTGGTCGAGGGACGAGATACCTCTCCATATCAACCTGAAGGAGCTCAGGGTGGTTCGTCTGGCCTGCCAAACCTTTCACGCTACATTACAAGGTCACAGCATGACAGTCCTGACAGATAACACCACCGCCATGTTCTATATAAACAAACGAGGCGGAGCCCACTCCTCACCTCTCTGCTGCAAGGATCTCCTTCTCTGGGACTTCTGTATAGCCTGATCCATTCAGCTCGAAGCATCCTACCTCCCAGGAGTGCGGAACGTGCTTGCGGATCGCCTCAGCAGGGCTTACAGCATGCATGAGTGGACAGTCAGGTTGGACATCATACAGTTAGTCTTCCAGAAGTGGGGTTATCCCCAAGTAGACCTCTTTGCCACCAAGAGCAACAGTCAGTGCCCTCAGTTCTGCTCAAAACCACAGACCGGGCTCGGTCGCCGATGTGTTCTTACTACCATGGGGTGGGGGTCTGAAGTATGCCTTCCCTCCTATCCTGCTTGTCCACTGGGTCCTCCTCAAAATTCGCAGAGCCAGGACGACGGTAATCATGATCGCCCCGTCTTGGCCCAGACAACATTGATATACAACCCTTATAGAGCTGTCCGTGGACGCCCCAATTGCCCTGCTCCTCCATCGAGACCTGATCACGCAGGACCATGGGTGCCTCCTTCACCTGAACCTGCAATCTCTGCATCTCATGGCGTGGAAACTCCATGGCTAAATTCCATGGAGAGACCGTGCTCTCAGTTGGTGAGACAGATTCTCCTCGGCAGTAGGAAACCTTCCACTAGGGCTACCTACTTGGCGAAATGGAAAAGGTTTTCCTGTTGGTGTGAACCCAAGCGCCTTCAACTGCTCCAGGCTTCTGTCCCAGTTATTCTAGAATACCTCCTGCACCTTAAGCATCAAGGTCTATCCCCTTCCTCCATCAGGGTACACCTGGCAGCCATTTCAGCTTTCCATCCAGGGGAGTCTGGGCACTCTGAGGATCATCCCACTACGGGATTAGAAAACACTAAGTTCTGGAAAGGGTGTTCCCGTATTCTTGCCCACCTGTCCCAACCTAGAACTTAAACATGGTCCTCTCCAAACTCATGAGCCCACCATTTGGGCCCCTGGCCACTTGCTCCCTCCTCTACCTTTCTCGGAAGGTGGCGTTCTTGGTGGCCATTACTTTGGCAAGGGGGGTGTCCGAGCTGAGAGCCCTCACCTCTGAACTGCCTTACACAGTGTTTCATAAGGACAAGGTGCAGTTTAGACCACACCCTAAATTTCTCCCCAAGATGGTCTCCCAATTCCACATGGGTCAGGACATTTGCTTACTGGTGTTCTTTCCAAAACTCCACATGAGCCCAAGACACCGCAGCCTACACACCCTGGATGTCCAGAGATCCCTGGCGTTCTACATAGAGCGAACAAAACCTTTCTACAAGTCGACCCAATTGTTTGTCGCCACAGCTGACAGAATGAAGGGTCTTCCTGTCTCTGCGCAATGCATATAGTCCTGGATCGCAGACTGCATTCGTACATGCTATGAGTTGGCCGAGGTTCCAGCCCCAGCAATTATGGCCCATTCAACCAGAGCGCAGGCCTCTTTGACAGCCTTTCTGGCTCAGCTCCCTATCCATGAGATCTGTAAAGCAGCCACCTTGTCTTCAGTGCATACGTTTACAGCCCACTATGCTGTCAATCAACAGGCCAGAGATGATACGTCAGTCGGCAGAGCTGTTCTCCAATCAATCGTTCCATGACTCCTACCCTCCTCCTATGGTAAGCTTGGAAGTCACCTAATTGGAATGGATGTGAACAATCACTCGAAGAAGAAAAGACTGTTACGTACCTTTTCGTAACTGTTGTTCTACGAGATGCGTTGTTCACGTCCACTACAATACCCACCCCCCCTTCCCCTCTGTCGGGCTGGCAGGGTAATATATACACCCCCATGAGGGCACTACTCTAGGGGGTTCCTCTGCCGTCCTGATGGGAGCTGCTAAGGGAAAAAGTTTCTGACGTCCATACATGTGGCGCGCGCACACCTAATTGGAATGGATGTGAACACCACATCTCTAAGAACAACAGTTATGAAAAGGTGGGTCACAGTCTTTTATCTTTTCTTCATATTTAGTATCTTTGGTCTGTTGGCATATTCAGGTGGTGTGTTTTGAGGACTTTATGGCCCCTTCCTAGAAGGAATAAAGATGCAGCTATCATTGAGAGACATCAGAATGTGTAATTCAGTACCTAACTAATGTGTCATGAGAAAAGGTCACAGCTTTTACTGCAGCATTTATGGTATGCCAGTTACTATAGTTAGGTTTCTGGTTCTCATGTTTTAACTCCTCACATAGTGATAAAATTTTGAATTATTGTGATGTGGTTCTATCAGTGCTATCCATCTCTCATACACTTTTATATATTATTACTATTTAACTGCTCAAGCAAAACTAACAATCTTTGAAACTGATAAAGAAGCACAGGATTATTTTAGTCTAAGTACTGTGGATATCACAAGGAAATACAGTATTTGACACTGCATAGAATTTTGTGAAGTACAATTGCATTTTGATTAGCGATTCTGCCAGACAGTCTCTCTTCTCCCTCTCTTTAATTTCCAGTTATGTTCTCCGATGTGTCAAGGAGTTCAGAGTGGTGTTGATTCTCTTTAATTGCTGTAAAACACAGACACTTACCTGTATCTCAGAGCAGTTAATTAAAGTGGTGGAATGTTAGAATAGTTGAATTGGAACCTTTTTTAAAAAAGTGTTCATAATTTAAATGATACTGATGTATCATTTTTTCACTTTTTTCTCCTGAAATACAGTTCCTTTTATGGTAGTTCCCAGACTAACAAAAGTCTGTTGCTTATATCCAACATTTTACAATAGATGTGTCTGACATACTTGGATCAAAATTTTGTTTTCACCCTCTTTTATCTCCATCCTGCTTTTGAGAACCGCAATGTTTGCTAGAGATGACATCCCAGAGAGAAGGCCACATTCCTCTCCAAACTCCCAGTGGAAGAACAGAAGGAACTGCTGTTCTGCACCTGCTGAACAGTCTGAAAGGAAGAGGCAACACTTTACAGATTGGAGTATCTTTTGTTTTCTGTATTTTAAATTTGTGTTGGGGTTTAGAATTTTAATACGTTTACTTAAAAGTATTTTACTTTCATGTGGGTTGGTAATTCCTTGTGCACCTAAGTTCTGTTGTGTAGATACTGTTGATGGTCACCTGCCACATTAAATTCTCAATGCATTTGGCATAACCTGAGGCAGAAATTCTGCAGCATGGAACCCTCCCATATCTATCTTGTTAATTGTGTACCTGGGCAAATTAATTTTTAAAATAATCTATGAAAAGCAAGGACTTTTATTCCTTAACAAAATATTTGTTGTAACATAATTTAGCTTGTTACAGTGTGAATTTTTTCATTAAATACTATAGTTTTGAGATAATAAAACAGAAATAAATTACTATTAAAAGGTTTCTCATGCAAATGTACATTCACCAATCTGGAGCATTTGCTGTTAGTCATACCCACTGTGCCTCGGAATGCCCCCGGTGGCCTGATGCAGCATCACCATTATGTCTCAGCTTCAGTTTCCCCTTGTGGGCTTCAACAAGTCCAGTGTTGGCTTACGTATATTCAACAGTGCCCCTTCAGGGGGATAGTTTAACTCAAGGTGGAGCATTATACAAATAGGCCTCCACTGAAGAGTCTCTAGCTGAAGGGGAGGGGCTGAGTTAACCTTAATGAAGTCCATCAACCTTCCCTTATGTCCCGGTCCCTTACCAGTGAGGATGTCTTGACCCAGAACCCCCTTGTGGATCAGTTCTTCTTGTCTTCAGCTGGGGAAAGGTCTCTCCTCTTGGCTCAAGGTCCCCACAGTGGTCAAACTATGATGACCCTTTCTTGGAACGGTTTATAATTTCTTTGATTTCTGTTGCTACCTGGTAAAATCCTGCCATGGGGCCAGTTTCTGCTGAGACGTGGCATTAATAGCTTCTCCATTTCAGAGCATCTGTCACCTAGGAACATTCTCCCTTAGCTTCCTTTCTTGGTGAGCCCCTTCACCAGGTTCCTCCTGAGAAGCCCTCCCCTTGGGAGCTTTCTTTTTCTGTATTTTGGGGACTGTTCCTCACCCTAGAAGCCTCTATTCTCTAGCTCCCACTGAGAGTAGCTTCCTTTTATCATGTCTTGGTACTTCCTTGCCTAATTAACTGCTTCCTAGTTAGTTACTGACTTAATTAGTCCCAGGTGAATCTGAGTTGCCTTATTCTCCCCTTGTGGAGCCTATTGGCGGTAGGCTGAGTCCCTGACCACTCAGAGGTCCAGCTACCCTCTGAAGAGCAGCATATAATTTTCTTTTCTTGATGCCAAGATGCCTTTCTATAAATAAGTGTACTCTGATAGCTGGAGTGCTGATCATGCTAACTGTCCTTGACCTCTGTTTTATCTACTATTGAGACTTGTGTCTCTGACTTTTCAATTACTAGCTCCTGCCTAAATTTTCCGTTTTGTGCTGCTTGGTCTGCATGATCATCTGACATGGGAGGATGATGTCAATAGAATTCCTATAAGGAGGAAAAAATGTGGCCTATTCAGTCTTATTGGAAGACGCTTCAGACCCTTGGAAATCTCCACAAAACTGGTCATTGTGGCTATAACAGTCTACATTGCTAGTCTTGTTCTTCAAGGTGTTATTGAAACGCCCAGGATGAACAACGTGAAAGGCTAATTCTAAGAAAAATGCTAATCTACCAATGCTGTAGGGGATATTGAAAACAAAACTGCTGGCTGGAGAACTGGTCATCTTATCCAACATCACACATTTCCTTTTAACACTGACAAACCAATTGAGACAACAGGATTCCCACTGAAACCTCAGTTTAGTTATAAATCCTCCCACTGGAACCTCAGTTTAGTTATAAATCCTATTGTAAAACTTCTGTAGAGACCACTGCTAAAGTTTCTTATTTCTGAACCTTTAAATTTGCCTTTTTAGTATAGCTATCACCTAAACACGAAGTTGATGAACTTAGACCTCTATCCACAAGGAACTAGTTCTTTGTTGACATAGTTGTTTTGAGATTTTCTTCAGAAATCGCCTCTATGTTCATCTTTTCTTATAAATCTGGTTGCAAACCTTTTCAGTGAAGATAAATCTTTTTGGACTTCCTAATGTCAAGTAAGCCTTTTGAGTTCTACCTTACGAAATCAAATGCACATCTTATTGCATAAAGGAGGAACCAAAGTGTCAAAAGTCACAGTTTCCATTTTACTTAGGTGAGCAATTCAGGAAGTATATTTCTCCAGCAGGAATCCATAGCAGTTTGTTGAGTATAGAAAAATAGGGCATCTCATGAAATATGTAGGCTATAAGTGAGCATCTTTTAACTCCATGCTAAATTAGATGGACATTTTTGTCTTCTCCCACATTTTAGTGTTGGATCCTATAGGCAGTTTTAACTTTTTTAGTGTTTTTACTAGTTTTATTCTTCTCTTTGCTGCTTGTTAAGTCCCGATTATTGATCTAGATTTGTGGCTATGCATATAACAGGGTGGATTGATTTAAATCAAGGCAACTGAAATCACCAAGTGGAAAGCCACGATTTAAATCATCGATTTTTAATCAACCTGTCATTTGTACTTCAGTTATTTTTCTAAAGAAAGGTGCTTTCTCATTGGTTGATAAAACCATTAGAATGTTCATTTATAACTAAACAGCTTTTACACTAGATTTGGTATATCGTTTTGCTACCTCGGAGGGTACACTGTAACTATATATATTTAAGCAATTATGTAGCTTAAAAATTTCAAATGCTTATTAATATACATTTTTAGTATGTTAAAAATGGTGAATGATATGTTGCTTATTTACTAGATTAACTTTTTACCCACGACTTGTGTCAGTCTGCATTAGGATGGTAAAAGGAATGTAATTAAACACACAAAACAACATAGCAAATTTATTTTCATGAAACAAAACAGCCTTTAAATGTCTCAAAACATGTTTCACATTTACAACTACATGATTTATTAAAGTAATGGAGGGATTAAGTAGTCAGTGAATTTGTAACAGGGTCAGCACCTGTCTCTTGTGAGTGCCCCCTTTCTGGTTGGGTGGGACCCTGCTTATCTTTGAGTTTTTACAACTGAGTGGCATTTCGTGCGAGTGCCCCGAACCCATGGCTGATGTTCTTTCAGAAAGTCTTCAGTGACTCATGCACTCCCCCACCCCCCCGACCCCCTGCTTCTGGGGTATACAGTCTCTAGTTCTTTCTCACTACCCTGGTATGGGGCCATAGTCCCAAGGGTTCCTCCCCAGAGACACTGCCTTCTTTAACAACCCAACAGGAGCCCATCTCGGTACCCTCAGTTGGTGTTCTTTGGGCAGCCCTCCCTGGGCTCAGTCTTCAGCCTGACCAGCAGGGACCATCATTGTATCATTTCCTGGTCTGGCTAGGTTCTGGGCTCAGTCCCCTGGGCTTAGCCTGCCCCACTGACCTGTCCATGGTCCTGCTGTGCTTCCAGCCAGCAAGGCACCCGGTTCTTCCTCTTCAAGCTCTAGGCAGCAGCTGACTGCTCTGCATCTGGTGCTTCCTTTTATATAGCCCTTCTGGCCCCAATTGGTTGCTCCAGCAGCCACTCTGGCTGCTCCCCTGCAGCCACTCTATGCTGCCTAGAGGACTTTTCCTCTGTTCTTTCTGGGGCATAGTGAGGCAGGGCTGTGAGGCCTCTAACAGGGGGCCCCTGGACCTAGTCCACCTCTTCACAGAATTAAATTGATTTTTTCAGGTCAGCATGGGAAAATGTTCAACTATGCCTAAGTGAAAGTGACTGGTGCTTAAGTTCTTACTTGCCTAAGTCTCTTGAAAATGAGACAGTAGTCTCGTAAGTTACTTGTTTGTCCTTCAGACTTTGAAAACTAGTAGATCTCATCACCTCCCACCTTGTTTTTGTTCATATGGTAGAAGAAAGAGAGAAATTTTCCTGCTTTTTCAACTCCCGTCGATATCTCAATTTTGCATGAATTAGTCCAACTGAAGAAAATATTCAGTCTTTGCCTGCAAACAAGGCTACTGCTGTCAAAAGCAGGTTTAGCACTTCAAGAAACTCTGGTTCTGGGTGCTTAGAGAGTGACTTCCCCCAGTTCAGTCGTGTGAGTTTCTTTAAAACATCATCAGAAAACATACTGCTTGAATGGTTCACCTCTAGCCTTGAAATGTATTCTGGTTGGCATGATTGATGAGTGATTATTAGATACCCGTGTCATAGTAGCATCATTTTCTTCAGCAGTTAGGCAACTATCATGCTACTTTGAGTTGAGAATGTTGGCAAGAAAATGAGCTGGAGTAAATACTTGATCCATCTGCTTCTGCACTGAACATAAGAACATATGCAGATAAGTTTAACTTTGTTGTTGAGTATTTCTTTCTTTCTGTCTTTCTTCAATATCTCTTGAAGTTCTTTCCAAATTTCAGCAGCACCAACAATACAGTAGCAATCTTTCTGAAGTTTGTCCAAGGCTATGGAAATAGGTTTTAGTATATTCAGCGTATCGTCTATATTTCTCTGTAGCCCAATGTAGATTCCTTTGGCTGTGATAGGTTCATCTATTTTGTCATGATTTTCTCCACAAATTGTTATCAGAATAGGCCAATTCTTACTAAATAGCTCAAAATAGCCAGTATACCATTGCACGTCTTGGGGGAGAATTAGTTTGGATCCTCCTGCTCTCTTCAGTGAACCTGAAGCAAAGTGGTTGTTCTTGACGTAGTTGAAATTGCAAACAACTTTTTTCTTTATTCCTGGAGTTGTCCTTAAATCTTTTTGGGTAAAAGATATGTCAAATAAGCACTGCACTCATATGTTATAAATTTCAGGTTCCCTTCATTAACTTCCAGATTTGTTTCAATCTTTGCTACATTTGCACCATTGTCTGTGACAAAGCAATGTGCTTGACCAGGGGTTCTCAAACTGGGGGTCATGACCCCTCAGAGGGTTGCAAGATTATTAGATGAGGGATCATGAGCTGTCAGCCTCCACCCCCCAAACCCCATTTCACTTCCAGCATTTATAACAGTGTTAAATGTAAAAAAGTGTTTTTAATTTATAAGGGGGCGGGACCACACTCAGAGGCTTGCTGTGTGAAAGGGATCACCAATACAGAAGTTTGAGAACCATTGTGCTTACACTTGAATTTTTGTTCAGGTTTTTTTTATAGCTTTTACTGCTACTTCTTTTTAGGTATTTTGCCATATGAGCATTTCCTGATGTATCACTTGTTTCTGTAAAATAGACACAGTAGCACATATTATTGAATCATTGTGTACATTGCTCCACCCATCAAGACTCAGATTAAAAAAATTCCTGACAACGTTTTTAGAACATTGTTCAATTTCCTTCTAATACACTGTATTCAGCAATTTTCCAGCAAAGGCTACTTTGCCGGGCGGAAGGTAGCCAAGTTGTAATGATTTAAGTAAGTCAATGAAATGTTTCTTCTGAACAAAACAAAGGGGAGAATTTGTTGCATAAATAAATTGAGCAATCTTTTAATCTATGGCGTCTTGCCGGAATTTGATGGTCCTGATTATGAAGTCATCTGTGGTTTTACTGGTGATGAATGCGATTTTTTTTTTATTTATTTTTTTATACAGGTAATTTACGTCTGATGTATGTGTAGTTGCACCACTGCAGGTAGATAACTTTGCATAGATAACTTTGAAGTTGTAGACATTGCAGATGATGGATGTTCATAACTCCTTATATCTAAGAAGGACCCTGAAACAAAATAGTGAAAAGGTCACACTTGCTCAGTGCATTGCTTTTTTAAAAAAAAAAAAAAAAAAGACTGTAAATGAAAGATTCCTCCAACTGCAGCTGTTTGTACCACTGTTTAAATTATATAATTTATTCTAAACCCAGTTTATAGAGAAAAGAATTGATAATTTATAAGGATTATCTAAATCTATTTAAACCCTTATCTCTAGCAACATACCAGTCATCTTGAAAAAATATTTTCAGATGTCCCATCAGTAACAGTAAAAAATGTAATTGACAAATACTCTCTCAAAAAACTAAAATACCAATTTATACTTTGAACACAAACATTTTCAAATTCATAAGTAAAAGTAATGCACCGCAAACACAAATTTATGCCAATAATCTGGTATAATTTACTAGTGTACTAAGACATGGTAGGCAATCCATAAGCATGGTACAAACATAAATTTACTAACCAGTTGATCCAGATTGGTCAGACATGTGCACCATCATCTTCAAAGTCATTGCCTTCTGAGAACATTTTTTATAGTGTTTCATTCTGACAACCAGGCCTTGCATCTCTTTTGTTGTATTATTCACATGTGTTGTGTTTCTTTTTTATCCAGAAGTACAGGACTTTATTGAAAATATTCCCAAATAGTCTTTCCTTTTTTTTAATGAGCTGCAGCTGAGATAGGTTCTCCTCCCACCCAGAGTTCCCAGGGGTTGAAATCAACACTAGAGGCTGCACTCTGAAGAATGTTGTCCCTTCTTTCCAGAGTGTGCTGCTTTGACATCAGTGTTTCTCTTTTCTGGTTGCACACTCTGCTCCTTCTCCCTTGTTACTTAACTCCCCTGCCCAGCCCGCTACCATAACCCCCCAAAAACAAAAGACCTAACAATCCAAGACTTTTGCTCACGTAACCCACATACCTTTTCATTGCAGTATTTTATTTGTTTAGAGAAGGAGGTGCAGTTGAGAAATTAATGGATTTCTGTTTGTATGTCTGTCTGTCTGTACACGTGCGGAGAGACAGAGCAGAACCATTTACTTGAAGTGCCCAGAACCATCAAGAAGTAAGGGCTGGTAGTTACTGGGAAGATCATAGTCTTTTCATGGGCAGGAGAGTGTAGGTACATCTATGCTGCAAAACAAGCTCTGTGGCAGTGAGTCTCAGAGCCTGGGCCTACAGACTCGGGCATGTGCTATGGCACTAAAAATAGTAGTGTAGACCAGAGGTTCTCAACCTTTTTCTTGCTGAGGCCCCCCTCAACATGCTATAAAAACTACTGGGCCTGGCCAGGGCAGGAGGGTGACACTTTTATATAGAAAAGCAGCTTTTAACTCAAAGTTTTTGATAGAGGCTCATGTATTCAGCATATTTATTTTTTATTTAAATGTTTTAAGAGATTATAAATTTAGACCTTAATATATTTTGTATAAAATGAAATCTGAATTTAAAGCAAGTTAATTTTTAAAAAAGAAAAACATAATTTAAATAACAATCAAAAACTCTGATTTAAATTTTGAAAAATTCTGATTTTAAAAAAAATAACCAAAATATTCATGGGGTTTTATTCTTCCCCCCTTTTTTTATTTTTGGAGTGTTTATTTCTCCTTTCTGCCCCCAGTATGTTCTTAATGTAGATTGCTGCATGATTCCAGGTTTGGAACTTTCTCCGATCATTACTGGCATCAGGTTATTTATAGAAGGAAAATTTGGCACAAGAAAATAGCAGCATATGCTTCTTCCATTAGTATATTGGACAAGACTAACTGAATAGACTTTCTAAATTGGTGGAAGTACATTCTGTGAGAAGACAAATTACAAGTAAAATAAAACTGTTTAATATGGCTCTATTTCTAACCCAAAACTATGGATTTCATAGCACCTGCTGCTGATTGATAGCTTTGGCACAATTACCACATGTGTTTGGTGTAACATGGAACGGAATATAGAATTTTATTTTGTATTTAAAATATCTGATATAGACTTGTAAATGCAATACACTTATAATGCTTAATACTTTATCTGAAAGGAACTTTACAGTGTTAGTTACCTTTCATAACTATTCTGGCCACGTTTCCTATTCTGAGGACCAGAAGAGGGGTATCATAGAGCAATGGTACAAGGTGAATTGTTGGGGAGCTGTTTAAACTGGCTTAAGAGCTGCTTTATGCCAATGGAGCAGTGAATAGCAGCTAGAGCAGATGTGAGAACTTCAAAACCTTGCTCTTGCTGGAATAGTGGGAAACTGCAGTAGTACATATCAAAGCCATTTCTGGTCAGAATAGCACTTCTCTCTTCAGCTGTTTTCCTGTGTTCTGCTGCCATGTAAGCATTCTGCTGCTTCTCCAACATCTTGGCTCTCCTCAGTTCAAGAACTTCTGGTCCCTGCAGTTGCCTTTGCCCAAAAGGAGCCTCTTTAGAATAATGTAAGTGCTGTTTTTCCCCCGCATCACCATTCACCTCTTTCTTCACTTTCAGGGGTCTCCATCCACAGCTAGAAGGGATGGTTCCCTCTGAGTTCTTAAAATGGCTGTATGCTGTGACCCCTATCTCTTCTCCTCTTACTTGATATCCTTCATTAAGGAGTTCAAGCTGACCTCTGTTACTCCAGGGAGAAATTTCTTGCTGGGCTAAATCAGTTATTGGGACTCAAGATTAAATTTTGGGTATATGTGGAAAACCGCTCAAGCTATGCTTTTGTGTGCATTGGAAAAAAAGAAAAACAAGTGATCTTAAAATGAAACTAAAAGATTGTTCTCAGTGACTCTCCGCAACAAGGTAAGAATGTGGGACTAAAGAGATCAGTCTGAATTTGAAAGTATTGTAGAGACCCATCTGAATGATTCATAACTAGAGAGCTTCAGCCTAAGTAGAAGACAAATGAAAAACACTTTTCTCCATCCACCACTCTTCCAAAAGCTAAACTCGCAGAAAAAAAGACTTTTCTCACCTCTTCTGAATAAGACTTAGGCTCCATCAATTCTGAAGCATTAGTACTGGTGAAGACAAAATAAGATGCAAACTGTTCCCATTCATCCCACTCCTTTTTGCCTTGGAAGACCAAGTTAGACAAGCAGTGATAATAGAAAAAGCATTAAAAAAACAAAAAGTTTCATTTAGGGCCAGCTCATTGCCAATAAAAAGGGGTGACCTTTCAACCCCTGAACCTGATGGCTCAGAAGGAGAGATTCTCTTTCCCAGTGAACCCAGAAACTGAAGAATTGAATCCTGACTTGGAAGGAATTATAATCCTTGGCATTGCTTGGAGCCTCTGTATTATCGTCAACATGTTTAGAGCAGTCCTGGCAAGAACAGCCTCCTTACTGAATTCCCTTTTTTCCAAAGAAAACACTGAAATTTGTTCATCTCGCAGAAGATTTCCCCTAGACTGTCCACTTTACAGCACTTCCACTACTGTAGCCAAAATACATCTGTGGCTAACAACATGAAAAGTGGATAAGTTATGTATTGATCCTCTTGGCAAGGCACCTGTCTGGGCCATCTGAAAAATAGAGATGATGCTCTACCTCTAAGGCTTATGCCTACTAAGTTATCATCTTAATCTCAAAGCAATTAAATATCAAAGCATCATCTTACTATCAAAGCAATTAAAATACAGTCCCTGCAGGAGTTGAACTTACAAGCTTCTGTTAGTTAGTCAGACACATTATCCATTTTATCACTGGCGCTTTTGCTATAAACTGTATTTTCTTGGCTGCTATTTCTCCATATTTGCTAGTCAGTCCTCTGGATACAGCAAGGATGCTGGGATAAGGCCACAAAAGGTTGGTAACATGCTTCTCTGACTCTTGAGGCACATATACCTTTGGACATGTGAGGTATCAGAAGTTATCCAAAGGGGCTATGACACACAATTCTAGCAATTTTTAAAAATGTTTACTTAGTGGCTAACCCTGCACCCCAACCCTCTCACAGGGGAAAAGTCTGATTTGTTCGGAATACTGGGGTAATGGAGGCACTATCTTCTGGAGTTGACACTGGCAAGTAATCAGTACTTTTTTTAGGTTTCCAGAAAGACCTTTTCAGTGTTGTCTTCTGGGCATAATTTTTTTTTCAAATGTTAGCCCTTTTTTGGACTTCATTGCTTATGCAGTCCTATTAGCAAGATTAATGCATTCAGTTGTGACCAAAGACGAGAGATGCTCACATGGTAATTTCCTTTTTCTTTAACTAGTTAGATCTTCCAGTCTTACATATTTATTTTTCGGTAGAAATGCCTCAAGTTGATTCTTTTGGTGCTCTAAAACTATGTTAAAAATTGACTGTAGATTGCTGATAATGTGGCTAGTAAGTGTATTGTAGCTAAGGAATCATTATCAGAAGGCTTTTTCAAAAGATAGAATTGTTAAATGTTAACAAAGACAGCCTAGGGCCCTGACACAGACATACAAACATTCTTAGCTTTGAGATTTGACAATATTTAACATCAACCTTAAATCATTTAATTTAACATTGAGGGCAATATTCACTGGTATGATTTGTCTGCTTAATGCCACTTCAAAGCAGGCAGAGCATATTGGCTAGTTAAGGGAGATTTACAGCTGTTCTGTCCTGCTCGCCACATTTCCCTGCATGCGCTCACACATCAGTTTCCTCTCCCTTCTGCACCCCCTACATTCTGCTTCACTCCCATTGGGAACAATGGGAAGCAGCGGCCCCCTTTGCTAAGGGCAGCATATGTCCTCAGACCCATTGAGAACAATGGGCAGTGGTGGCCATTTTGGACTAGGGTAATTCTTCATGAGTTTCTCTGAGGGTGGGTTAAATTCTTCATCATCTCCTAAAGAATAAACTTTATGACAAATATTGGTGAAAAAAGATTGATTAATTCTAATTTTCTCCCCCAAATCTACCCATTGCACCAGAATTCAAGGTTCTGCTCTCTGCCAGTTTCTATCTATACAGATATTGCCTGTCATTTAGGACAAAAAAAATCTGCTACGAGGTGCTACTTTTTTTGGAGGACTCATTTTAAAATGTATATTTATTCATAAATTAATAAATCTATTTGCCAACTGTCCGAAAATTCATTTTGGCTTTAAAGAAGACACACTCTAATTTTGGAGAGGATATACTGAATTCTTCATACGTAAGAAAGTACCGTTTATACTCATTCATAAGCTGAATATTTTTGGTAAAAAAGTGAAGCATGACAGAGCGGGGGTCGGCTTATAAACGGGTCTACACCAAAATTTGATGATTTTAAACTCTTTGGAATTATTGAATTGAATATCTAATACATTGTCGTTTTGTTTACCTGGAGTGTCCGCAGGCATGGATCCCCTCAGCTCCCTTTGGCCGTGGTTCACTGTTCCCAGACAATGGGAGCTGCGAGAAGTGGTGGCCGCCATTGGCTGGGAACGGCGAACAGTGGCCACAGGGAGCCTAGGGGCTCCATGCCTGCAGACGCTCCAGGTAAACAAAATGTCCCGACCTGCTAGCGGCTTACCCTTTTTGCCGACCCATTTATTGATGTCAATACTGTAGCCTTTTAAGTTGGAAAGGCTTTGTTTAGTGGACTAGATTGGCTTGAAACGAATACTAAAAGAGCAGTGCTGCAGATCTGCATGACATATGACCCATGCATTTCACAAAATGCTACACCTTACAAGCCAATCAGAAAAATACAATGAATGATAGTACTATAGTACTGGTGTCAGTCTGCTACTGTGTAATTTGATCTCTTCATGCATTTCTACCAGTGGACCTCTTAAGTCTTGAGCCGACATGAAAATATAATGTGTAGAATTGATGGAATCTCTAATAAAATTTAAATAGCCTGTTATCACCACAGATATGCCAATCTACAGAGCTGCTTTGAAATAAACAAAGAACGATAATAATTTGACAGTGATAAAGCAGGTGACATTCCTATATAAAGTCCTACAAAATCTATAAGTTTAATAATAATCTTTTTCATGGTAGTATTTAAAATGAACAACGGTGAAATCAAAAGAAACCGGTTTGCTTATCACGCAGCATTCAAACTTAAAGTTGTTGAATATGCAGAAGCAAACAATAATTGCGCTGCTGCTGGTGAATTCTGTATCAATGAGAAGCAAGTAAGAGAATGGTGAAAAAATAAAACAACACTGAAAGACATGCCAAGAAGCAAGAAAAAATGTCCAACAAGGTGCACTTAATTTCCTGAGCTGGAGAAAGATCTCAATAATTGGGTTGTTGAATGTCAACAAAATGGGTGCATTGTCACTAGAACTGGAATTCATCTGCGTGCTCTGCAAATGTCGAAAGAAGACACAAGTCAGTAAAGCCGTCAGTATTTGTTGCATTGGGGGTTGGTGTACTCGTGTCATGAACCGTCATGATCTCTGTCTTCGTCAGCAAACAAAGATAGCGCAAAGCTGCCGAGAGATCTGGAAGAAACAATCGAATCTCTCCAAAGGTTTATTACAAAATATCAAAAGGAATATGCATTTGAACTGTCACAAATAGGAAATATGGACAAAACACTGATGGCATTTGATCTCCGGAGCAACAGAATGGTAATTGGTGTTGGTGAAAAAACAGTTTTAATTAAATCCATTTTATGGTGGTTTTATCATGTTTGGCAAATGGATCAAAGCTCCCTCCTGTTGTTGTTGTTTTTAAAAGAAAAACCTTGCCTAAAAACATGAAATTTGCTGCTGGTGTCATCGTACGTGCACACAAAAAGGGATGGGTGGATGAAAGAGGGACTATTGAATGAAGCAGTTTTAAGCTTTACAACTGCTTGATGTCTGCTTGAACAAACCCTTTAAAGACAGGCTATGCAAAATGTGGTCTGAATGGATGTGCTCAAGCATGGCAAAGTTGACAAAAGGTGGGAATCTTATGAAGCCTGAAATCAATCTGGTAGCCCATTGGCTCAAGGACTCCGTGGGTGTCTATTTCCTTGGAAATGATAGAAAAATCATTCTGGAAATACTGTATCAGCAGTGCACTCTACGGGTCAGAAGATGATGCCATATTTGATGATGACACAACAGAGGCTGATGATGAGAAGGAATCTGAGTCTGAAGACGAGACTGCTGACATCTACAATGACAATGCAGGTGCAGCTGTGGTTGAAGCTGAGTTTAGTGAACTGTTTGGTGAATCAGAGACTGATTCAGACCTGGAAGGATTTTAAAGTCTCATATTGTTCTAAGGTACTTGTTTTAAATATCCATTTACTGATTTTAAATATTGACTGTAATTTTGAAGGTGAATACACGTGTTCAATTATAACAACAACAGGTTTTTTGTTAGATTACATTAAAATAATTCTAGCAAAACTTTTGAGTGTTTCTTGTGACACCAACAGTTAAAATATAGCAGGGGTTGGAAAACTTGGGCTCCCGGCCCGTCAGGGTAAGCCGCCGGCAGGTCGGGATGTTTTGTTTACTTGGAGCGTCTGCAGGCACAGAGCTCCTCACATCCCAGTGGCCACGGTTTGCCATTCTCAGCCAATGGGAGCTACAGGAAGTGGCACCACTTTATACGAAAGACTTTATAGGATCGGCTTATGAAAGGGTCATACAATTTTTGCTATTTTTACCTATCCATCTTGTGGGGTTGGCTTATAAACGAAGGGGCTAGTGAACGAGTATATACGGTACTTGAATCTGCTTTAAATGCAAATGTCAATGTAACATTAACTATGGAGGCATGACTAGGGTCTCCAGATAGCCGGTGAGTAGTCTCATTTATGTTATTTAAGTACATGCGTAAGTTTCTTCCCACCCTGCCCCTCAAATTTGGGTCCTAGGTTTGTTAACAGTTGTATTTCATTTTGTCTCCCTTTCGTATAAACATTTGAGGTGGAATTTTCGAAAGTGCTCAGTATTGACCTATTTTTCCTCCCATTGAAGTCAATGGTAAAACTCTTTCTGCAGAAACAGAGCTAAGCCAAAGTTGAGTGCTCCTGAAAAGCCTTAATTCTTTATTTAAAATGCCTTTAGTATGAGAGGTTGACTTACGTAGCTCATAGGTATAAAGTAGAAGTTTATCAGCTGTGAAGAAACAAATCTTATTTTTGAAGTAGAGGACAACTACTCCGGGTGTTAAGTGTATTTTTATTTAAAATACTATAGGTTAGCAGAAAATTTCAGGCCAACTTGAACTAGTTCTCCTATGACTAGTTATGTTGACACAAATAGGTTCAATTTGATTGTTGAACAGTTTTAAATTCAATTGAAGATATACAAGAGCTAAATTGGCAAACATTTAATGCTACCATCATGATATTGTAACCTTCATGATGTTGCCAGCTGAGGCAATTTGTGAACATATACTGTACACTCCAACATTCCATCAGTGATTAAGGGATTGGGGAAGAAGTGTTTCTCTATTTGACAAAGTAGAAGGCAGTGCCAATTTTATTTCTCATTGGCCAGAAAACTCAGTATGCAAGTAGATTGTGTATTTGGCTTCTCTAGGGCCATGTTGTGGTTTTCTGCAGCAAACAAATGCAGGCATTAGGAAGAAAGCCTTTTGACCACAAAAGAAATTAAACCAATGTGCAAGGTTGAATGTACTGGCTTTGCATACAATATCTGAACAGCGTAACAAGCAAGCCGGTCAGAGGCTTGAGAAATGACCAGCTGGGAAGGCAGCCACAGACATGGTTACTGATGGAAAAATACATCCCTGAGCTTGGCATCTGAGTTAGCAGCTGCCAAATATACCCACACATTTATGGAGAAGAGGTTAGAACAAGTAGTTAATACCACAAGCAGGAAGAGGCAGGGCCAAGGTTGTATAGAATTTATGTACTGTCTTTTATACCAGATTTCTTTCTAACTATAGTACTGTAGAAGAGAAAACTGCAACTAACACATTTTACTTTTCATTCAGACCAGGCAGCAATTGGAGAGAAGGGATTACAGTGCAAATATTGATAATAAAAAACGTTTTGGTAGACACTGACTAAAGAGCCAGATACTTGTCTTTATGTATTTACAGCTGTAAAAGGCTTTATAAATCTGTCTTCTCCAAACAGGAGTAATGGGCTGAATATAAAATTGTCTTGGATAGCACTACAGAATAGTGAGGCTTCTACACAGTGAAAAATATTAAATATTTCAGTGTAGTTTTATTGCTCTGTTTTAACTTTGGAGATATGTGTGTTACTGCAAGAACCAGTATTTTTAATTATAAAATTTCTGTTTTTTTTTCCCTTGCCCCTTGATTTTTCTTATCTTCTTACATTCCTTCACTGACAAGTTTTATATATGAAATTATAGCAAACTTTTAAGGAGAATATGTCAAGATCATTTATGTGGTTTTCAAACTATTATGTATCTTTTTAAAGGGTAGAAATAAAGTACTTTCAGGAAATTTAGTAATATTTCTACTAGTTTTTTGCATGACTTAATCTTTTGTCTGTAGCTATTGCTATGTGTTCTGGTCTTTCAAAATGTAAAATAATAGAAATTACATTAATATGTTTTAACATTAAGAATAAGAAAATATATGTGGCATAGAAATGTATTTTATAAACTAATTGTGAGGGAGTGATTTGTAAAGTGGTAAAGAGCCATCAGGACAAGCCAAGTTTTTTGTTTTTTTTGTTCACAGTTAAAAGAAAAAAGCTAAGTCAGTAAAGTTGTATCAGCATTGCACTTTGCACTTACTAATACAATAAAAACCAGCACCTGTTGTAGCTTTGTGTTATATACACAATAGTGCAAGGGTCAGTCAGATAAGAGCAGAAAATTAGCATCAGTTGTGTGTGTGTGTGTGTGTATATAGAGAGAGAGAGAAAGAGAGAGAGTTTGCATGTGTAATTGTCAAATTAAGACTGTAACATGAACAAAATATTTTTTGCACATTCTAAATATAGTTTACAAAGGTTTTATTTATGAAAGTATTTCTTTAGTGCACTACAGCATTACTTTGTTCACATTACCTCCGTAGGTACATCCCTGTTGAATTGTTTCTTCTTCTATTTGTCTGTTTACAAGAGAAGCTTTTATTTTTTGTGGACAATCTTTTGGTCCAGGTTTTGTCTAAAACTGAGGTCAGAAGAAGTAAAAAGCTTGTAAACATAAGTATCAGGCCTCTTTTTTCACAGAAAATTGTGCTGCATTATGAACTACAAAGTCAGTGAGCAAACACAAAAATAGTCTCTTGAAACTATTCACTCTGCATAATTTTAAGTCAGTTGATATCAAGAAAGAATAGTGAGCAACCTCCTTTTTTATTTTATTATAAATTCTCTTAAAATTTTAGATAAACATTACCCATCAAATTAAGTATGATAAAAAAAATTCTACTAACAGTAAAAACACTTGTATGCTTGAGTAGAAAAAGTAAGTAATCCTTTGAAGTTCTTCACAAGAGCAAGAGGTCAGAATGACACAGGAAGAATGAACATATTAAGATTTATGTAGGCTCTTTTTAAAAAATATCAGACCTAAAGGTTTCTATGCAGAGCATAGAAGGAGGCAGCTGACCCACTCCTGTTCACTGTGTACCCAGGTATTGTCAGTTCTTTGTAATCAGATAAATGGATCTTTAAAAAAAATAAAGATCTTCCAATTACAAAACTATTCTTCTAAGATGGCAGGCATTCAAAGTAATGTTCAAGACGACCAATAACTGGGTATTTACTTCAGAGAGAGAGAGATTTGATACAAGTGCTTACATAGTTTCCATAGCATCTGAGCACCTCTTTAATTTTAATAAATTTCTCTCACCTCAATTCTGTGAGGTAATACTCAGAAATCAAGTTCTCATTCTTTGGTTGTGTTAGGGCTGCGTCACAAGTGTAAAGTGTTTCTAAAGCTGGCTTAGCCAGCTACTGGAAGATTCCAGGTCCCCTCTCCCCGGCAGTGAGTTTATTCTTATGGTTTATCAGGTCTCTGCTGGAATATATGCTTTAAATTGCACCAGCACTACATGGCTCAGGCTTAGGGATGTACAAATGTCCTTTGCCTCCTTCAAGCTATGCTGAATGCTCTTCTGTCACAGGCAAAGATAAGGCACAACATGACTTGTCTAGGGTTGCATATGAAGTCGGGTAGAATTGAGAATTGAATGTAACTCTCTCTCTCTCTCTCTTAAATCCTGGTCCTATGTCTAACTTCCTAGAGGTTAATGTTAGGGACTCTTTCAAACCAAAGTACAAAACTGCTCTTAGTTCTTCTTTCCTTTGCCTCCTTGTTTGATCTTCAATCTGGATCAGCTCTTCCACTCAGAAAAACAGCTACTCATTGAACCTTGTCTTCATTAACTATGGTTTCCTCTCTGACCTTTCTATCAGAGTTCACTCTGTCTATTCACCAGCTCCTTGTCTTGAACTTCATCCATCTGCCTCCTTCCTCAAGTCCTTTCCTCCAGAGTTCCTGTTATCTCCCATCCATCAGTGGCCATTATGTATCTCTGGCTCCCTTCCTTTCCACTCAGTCATGCTCTCTTCCACCCTCAGCTTCATCATTCCCACTACTAAATATGCCCCAATAACCCTAAGCCCTTGGTTGCCACAATTTCCACTTCCTTTGCTTATGCTCTTATGTTGCTGAGTGCCTCTGGGGGAGGACTTTCTCCAGTATAAATTTGTCCACTTCTCCTTCAGTTCTGCCATCTTCCTAATCGAACAGCACTACTTCTCCATCCTCATTGAATCACATATCTACATCCCAGCTGCTTATTTGCCACCTTTGACTCTCTCCTAACACCCTTTCCCTACACCTGCTTTATTTTTCCTCCCTTCACATAAGCTTGCAGACTTTTTTCAAACAGAAAATAAGATCATCATGACCTTCCTCATTCTGCCCAATCCCCCATCACTCTGTCTCCTCCTTCCAGGTTGCCTGTGCTGGGTTTTTCATTCTCTAATCACTTCCCTGTCTCAGTGAACCCCATCTCCTCCTGTAACACTGTCTAACCTTCACCTTTCTTTTTATTTATAATTTTTCTCTAGTTCCTTCCCCTCACAGTAAAAACGTCCTAAACTAAAAAAAGCTTGAATCCATCTGCCTGACCAACTACAATGCCATCTGCCTTCTCTTGTTCACCACTAAATTCTGCATCTTGGCAGGGGGGTCAGATTAGATGACCCTTGCAGTCCCTTCAAACCCTGTGATTCTAAGTTAATTGAATGTTCTCTGCCTACAAGAAGAGGAAGAATGATCTTGTGGTTATGACTCAAGAGTGATGGGTTCAATACCTGGTTCAGCCATAGACTTCCTGTTATCTTGGTTGAGACACTTGAATATGTAGAAGTAGTTTAAGCTGGAATTAATTGAACTGCAAGACAGGTCGGGGCTTTAGTTTTCAATATTTTTGTTTAGCCTATAGTAGTTTTGCAAGATTCAGATAAGAGACCCTATCATTGATGCATCCAATGAAGTGAGCTGTAGCTCACAAAAGCATATGCTCAAATAAATTGGTTAGTCTCTAAGGTGCCACAAGTACTCCTTTTCTTTTTGCGAATACAGACTAACACGGCTGCTACTCTGAAACCTATCATTAGTGGCACTGAAATAAGTCAATTTTAAAAATATTTATTTGATTACAAATTCTAATCTAAGATTCTGATAGCATGGACTTTTACATTATGCAGAGGTTTTATAAAACCTGATTGGAATCAGTTATTGGAAAAATCAGCCCAAACTATTTAAATCACTGTATCTTGTTGGGCTTTCTAGATATTTATCTTTTTGTAGTCCAGAGAAAGCCCACTGACGTTGATTTATTCTTATCTTCACCCTAGGCAAACAGGATATATGCTATTCCTATAAATGAAGGTATTCTGGAGCTGGTAAAACACTTCTGGCTAATCCCTGTTTTAATTCCTCCTATTTTGGGTGGATTAGCCATGTATATCAAGTCCCTCAGACAGATTTTTGCATACTTTTGACTCTCACCTGACTCTAGACTCTCTAGTAATATTGATGGATAAGCAATAATTCCTCAGACATACTGCAGGGTAAAAATCATCAGCTATCAAAATTATACTTGTTAAATCTTACTATTGGAGAAGCTGCTATTTTTGTGGTTGATTGGAGAAGCTGCTTCAGCCGCAGTCTAAGCCAGCCCTGGTGACTCCATTAAAACGGGGTCCCAACCCAGTTTGAGAACCGTTGCCCTAGACAAACAGTGAAATCAGTTTGACCATTTGTTTCTCTGGGAGAACAACAGTAGTTCCAGCAGACGTGTATCTACCTGTCTCAATAGTTGCTGCAGAAAATTTATCTGAAATAATTTTTAAATAAATTTAAATGAGGCTATTTATCCTCATTTTCCAAATGGGGATACTGATGCACAGAGGTTGAAATTTATTCCTACGTAAAGGGTATGCACAAAATGTGTGCACCATGTATGTTCCATCTAATCTTTCAATGTATGTCTGAAATGAGACTTATGTGCTATAGGTTTGGGTGTATGCCCTCTCTGTAGGGATAATATTTCATCAGAGATTGTTGTCCAAGGTCACGCAGCAAGTCTGTGGCAGAACCAGTTATTCAGCCCAGATCTCAACTCCCAGTCCTTCACTGAAGCCACGAGATCTGCAGAATCTCTGCAGTGAAATTTGAACTAGGTTACAATAATTTAAAGTGATCCTTTGAGCCAGTTTCTCATATCCTTAAATATAGTGTTCTTTATCAGGTTTTCAAGGAAAATTTTTGACTTGGATGCTCTGTCAGCCAAGGAACAATTTTTTGTTTTCCATGCAGATGTTGTTGTACTGAATCCAGCACCAAAGTCTATAACCAAAACGAACTCCATATTCTTCAGGTCCAGGCTATTCTGCCTATATTCAAGGCACAAAGCTGCATATTTTGATTATTAACTTTAATAGGGTCTGTTGCCGTCGCAGCAAAATGCTAACAAATAGGACCGATTGTATATCTCCTACCATTTTAAGTGGCTAAAACAGGTCTGATCCTGCTACCAAGCGGGGATGGGTCGGATGCTGTCCCCAGGGAATGGGAGGCTCAGTGGGGCAGTTGCAGAGCGGGACTGCCGTGCATTCACCCTCCAGCAGGGTGCTCCTACAGCTCCTGTACTGTGGGGCTGGCTGGGCGTGGCTC
Source organism: Lepidochelys olivacea (assembly GCF_965140295.1). Classification (NCBI taxonomy): domain Eukaryota; kingdom Metazoa; phylum Chordata; order Testudines; family Cheloniidae; genus Lepidochelys; species Lepidochelys olivacea. Next base: position 205,002,170 of record NC_140412.1, on the reverse strand, counting down.
CCCCTCCAGGTGTTGTGACCTGGCTCTGGCTCATGGGGTCGAGTTCCAATGCCACTCAGGTTTGGCCTGGCCCCCCTTGATGTGGGGCAACTAAGCCAAATTTGAGTGAGTAGCATTGTGACTTGGCACACAAGATTACATCACCACTCACTAAAATTTGGCCAAGCTGCGCCTCTGTCAGGCGGTGCTGGGGAAAAGGCCTGGACCAGTCCTGAGTGATGCTGTGACCCTTTCTGCCAGGGGCCAGGTAACAGTGCTTGGAGCATAGCTCCGAGCCCAGCCAGCACATAGAACAGGAGGTGTTGCAACCAGAATAGGGGGGTTTGTCAGTCATAGTGGGACAGTCCAGTGAGACTTGGGATAGTTGCAAACAAACCTACAGTAAAATTCTGGTGTGACCATAGCCATATTATTAATGGTAGCTAGTGCAAAATACATAGTATGGGAGGCTTATAATGGTAGAGATCTCTGCCAGGATGCGATTCCCTGCTTCTCTGAAGATGGATGTTTTTGTGAGAGGAAGGGAGATAGCTCCTTCCTGCCTCTTTTGCACTCACCCATGAGGACACAATCAGTATGCTTGTGTCTGTTTGCATGCATATACAAAGGAACAACTAGCTTTTCTCCTCCCCCACACTGAGCCATTTACTTCTTCACTGTGTTCTTCTATCATCTAGTGCAAAACATGATGTTCGCCTTGTAGAAGACTCCTGCTTACCCACAGTGTAAGAAGAGATCCTTTTCCCGATCAGGAGCATGAACTTCCTTTTATGTAGAAATGTTTTGAAATGGCAACAAAATATATGGTGTGAATAATACTCATGTTGAAAACAGGTATTCATTCCATATATTGCAATTAAGAAAACCATAATATTCCATCTTTATTTCACTTTTTAAAAAGACAGACTGCTTTTCTTACATAGGTGGAAGAACACCAAGACAGAGAGGAATGCTCAGTTTCAAAGTATAAGTATCAAAGGCACACAAAGTAATTCTTCTGCTACTCCGTGCTGATTAGATCTCAACTGGAATATTCTGTCCAGCCACACTTCAGGAAAGATGTGGGGAAAATCGAGAGAACAGAAAAAAAAATGTTTAAAGGTGTAGAAAACATGACTATGAGGAAAGATTGGGTTTGTATAGTCTGGAGAAGAGAAGACTGAGAGGGGACATGGTAACAGTTTTAAGTACATAAAAGGTTGTTACAAGGAGGAGGGAGATAAATTGTTCTCCTTAGTGTCTGAGGACAGGACAAGAAGCAATGGGCTTAAATTGCAGCAAGGGCAGTTTAGGTTGGACATTAGGAAAAACTTCCTATCTGTCAAGGTGGTTAAGCACTGTAATAAATTGCCTAGGGATGTTGTGGAATCTCCATCCTTGGAGATTTTTAAGAGCAAGTTAGACAGATACCTGTCAGGGATGCTCTAGATAATACTTAGTCCTGCCATGAGTGTAGGAGACTGGACAAGATGACCTCTTGAGGTCCCTTCCAGTCCTATGATTCTATACATAAGAGTTGTGCAGAGTATAACAATAGCTTTTCCTCTTCTACCATAGTGCTGAGCCAGAAATGAAAACAGCCGTGTTTAAATTTGTTTAACTGGCTCTAAAATTGTGGTTTCTTCTGTCTGCATATATGAAGTCTGAGACCTATGGAACAAGACTTACCGATTGTAGGTTTTGATCAAAGTTGCTATAAATAAAAGAGCTATAGTAGATTGATTTATTAAACTGACCGAACTTTAGCTACAAATAATCTTTTTCTTCAGTGTACAGCTTTGACTGACCTGTATTCTCTTCCAACAAACATGAGTAGAACTAATAAACAGGTGATACTGCTGTTCTGAAGCCCAAAGAAGATGCTTATCTTTGGTACAAAAAGGAACTTTATTAAAAACAAACTCAGGTTGAGGCATGTCTTATAGGAAAGGGAAGAAGCTGCCAACAGAACACTGCCCAATGTTATCTAGACGCAGGGAGTCTCACAAGAAAAATTTTGGTGGCCTCAGAGTGCGGCCACCAACTCTTGCTGGTGGCCACTTTGATAATTTTTCTTAAAATACTTAATTAACTTAGGAAAAACAAAAAATATGCACATATACATGTTCAAATCATTTTAATTTATTTATGTAGTTTTTATTGCAGACTCAATAATAAAAATAATGTAAAGTTGTCTCTATTATTTACTGGCCCTAAACAGAATAAAATAGGGCTGTTGATTAATCACAGTTAACTCACGCGATAAAGTTAAAAAAATTAATCGCAGTTTTAATTGCTCTGTTAAACAATAGAATACCAATTGAAATTTATTTAATATTTTGGATATTTTTCTGCATTTTCATATATATTGTATTCTGTGTTGAAACTGAAATCAAAGTGGATATTATTTTTTATTACAAATATTTGCACTGTAAAAATGATAAAAGAAACAGTAGTTTTCAATTCGCCTCATACAAGTACTATAGTGCAATCTCTTTGTTGTGAAAGTACAACTTACAAATGTAGATTTTTTCGTTACGTATTTACACTCAAAAACAAGACAATGTAAAACTTCAGAGCCTACAAGTCCACTGAGTCCTACTTCTTGTTCAGCCAGTCAGTCAGACAAACAAGTTTGTTTACATTTACAGGAGATAATTCTGCCCTCTTCTTATTAACAATGTCACCAGAAAGTGAGAACAGGCATTTGCATGGCACTTTTATAGCTGGCATTGCAGTGTATTTACATGCCAGATGTGCTAAAGATTCATATTCCCTTCATGCATCAACCACCATTCCAGCGGACGTGTCCATGCTGATGACAGGTTCTGCTCGATAACAACCAAAGCACTGGTAAACATTTGTATGCCTCTTCATGCTTTGGCCACCATTCCAGAAGACATGCTTCCATGCTGATGACGGTCCATAAAAAAATAATGTGTTAATTAAATTTGTGACTGAACTCCTTGGGGGAGAATTGTATGTCTCTTGCTCTGTTTTACCTGCATTCTGCCTATATTTCATGTTATAGCAGTCTCGGATGATGACCCGGCACATGTTGTTCATTTTAAGAATACTTTCACTGCAGATTTCACAAAACACAAAGAAGGTACCAATGTGAGATTTCTAAAGATAGCTATGGCACTTGACCCAAGGTTTAAGAATCTGAAATGCCTTCCAAAATCTGAAAGGGACGGGGTGGGAAGCATGCTTTCAGAAGTCTTAAAAGAGCAACACTCCAATACAGAAACTACAGAACCTGAACCACCAAAAAAGAAAATCAACCTTCTGCTGGTGGCATCTGACTCAGAGGATGAAAATGAACATGGGTTGGTTCGCAGTGCTTTGGTTGTTATCGAGCAGAACCTGTCATCAGCATGGACACGTCCGCTGGAATGGTGGTTGATGCATGAAGGGAATATGAATCTTTAGCACATCTGGCATGTAAATATTTTGCTACGCCAGCTACAACAGTGCTATGAGAATGCATATTCTCACTTTCAGGTGACATTGTAAAGAAGAAGCGGGCAGCGTTATCTCTTGCAAATGTAAACAAACTTGTCTGTCTGAACAAGAAGTAGAACTGAGTGGACTTGTAGGCTCTGAAGTTTTACATTGTTTTATTTTTGAATGCAGTTCTCTTGTACGTAATTCTACATTTGTAAGTTCAACTTTCATGATAAAGAGATTGCACTACAGTACTTATATTAGGTGAATTGAAAAATACTATTTCTTTCGGTTTTTTTACAGTGCAAATACTTGTGTAATAGCAAATAAATATAAAGTGAGCACTGTACATTTCACATTTCTGTTTTGTAATTGAAATCAATGTATTTGAAAATGTAGAAAACATCCAAAAATATTTAAATAAATGGTATTCTGTTATTGTTTAACAGTGCGATTAATCGTGATTAATCTTTTTAATCGCTTGACAGCCTGAATAAAACAAATATTGTTTTTTTTGTTGTTGGTTTTTTGGTTGCTTTTCTTTTTTTTTGACTTGCTAGCTAGTAAGTCTGTTTCTCTGAAATGTGGTATTTGTATGTTTGTTTATGCTTTGCCCCCTTATCACTGCCCAGGAGGCTATGGCTGCACGAAAAGCCCCTAGTGGCTACATGTGGCTATGATCTAGAGTTAGTATCATTTCTCTCGATTAATGTGTCATATTTTAAATTAAAGCTTTTTGGTGAAGAGAGAGGTTTGAAATAAGACCAAATGCACATAATTTGTGCATAAATTTAAAAGGGGAAAATGCTTTTTGCAAGTAATCTGTGCCCATACTATGTTGTGGGAAGTGCTTGAAACTGTCTACTGAATATGTACTGTAGCCACTAATAAAATGGCGTAGGAAATTTCTTCAAGGAAAGAGACTGATAATCTTGTCTTCTCATTTCTGATATAATTTGGACAAGTAATACAGTGTTTTGCTATATACCCTTGTAGGTGGGCAGAAGACACCACACATTTTGTTGACTAAATGTATCCTCTTTACATGTGTGCCCATCACACGTCATTTGAAAGTTTATTATGTCTACTTTAGGATGAAGTGTGATGTGGACCGGTCAAGTGGTACTATTACCATATAAATGAGGATAAACAATGATACAAACATGTTATTGGTCTGTTAGTTTAATGACTCTATATGTTGTTTCATGACATAAAATTGCAAGTCCATTGATTCTTGTCCTGTTCTCAGATGTTAATGAGAATAATTTATTTCCCTCCTCCGTATAGCAATCTTTTATATACTTGAAAACTGTTATCATGTCCCCTCTCAATCTTGTCTTCTTCAGAATAAACAAACCCAATTTTTTTCAGTCTTCCCTCATAGGTCATGTTTTTTAGATTTTTAATAATTTTTGTTGCTCTTCTCTGGACTTTGTCTAATTTGTCCACATCTTTTCTGAAATGTGGCTCCCAGAACTGGATACAATACTCCAGTTGAGGCCTAAACAGCGTGGAGTAGAGCAGAAAAATTACTTTTTTGTGTCTTGGCTGTAACACTTCTGCTAATACATTCCAGAATGCTGTTTGCTTTTTTGGCAACAGTGTTACACTGTTGACGTATATTTAGCTTGTGACCTCCTATGACCCCCAGGTCCCTTTCCGCAGTACTCCTTCCTAGGCAGTCATTTCCCATTTTGTATGTATGCAACTGATTGTTCCTTCCTAAGTGGAGTACTTTGTATTTGTCCTTATTAAATTTCATCCTACTTACTTCAGACCATTTCTCCAGTTTGTCCAGATCATTTTGAATTTTAATCCTATCCTCCAAAACACTTGCAACCCCTCCCAGATTGGTATCGTTTGCAAACTTTATAAGTGTACTCTCTATGCCTTTTATCTAAATCATGAATGAAGATATTGAACAGAACCAGACACAGAACCGATCCCTGCAGGACACCATTCAATATACCCTTCCAGCTTGACTGTGAACCACTGATAACTACTCTCCGGGAACAGTTTTCCAATCAGTTATGCGCCCATTTTATAGTAATTCAAGGTGGGTGCATAACTAGGTTATATTTCTCTAGTTTGTTTACAAGAAGGTCATGTGAGACAGCATCAAAAGCCTTACTAATGTCAAGATATATCATATCTACCACTTCCCCCCATCCACAAGGCTTGCTACCCTGTCAAAGAAAGCTATTAAGTTGGTTTGACACAATTTGTTCTTGACAAATGCATGCTGTTAACTTATCACCTTGTTATCTTCTAGGTGTTTGCAAACTGATTGCTTAACTATTTGCTCCATTATCTTTCTGGGTAGTGAAGTTAAAATGACTGGTCTGTAATTCGCTGGGTTATTCTTATTTTTCTTTTTATAGATTGCCCCTATATTTGCCCTTTTTTAGTACTCTGGAATCTCTCCCATCTTCTGTGACTTTTCGAAGATAATTGTTAATAGCTCAGATACCTCCTCAATCGGCTCCTTGAGTATTCTAGGATTTATTTAATCAGGCCCTGGTGACTTGAAGACCTCTAACTTGTCTAAGTAATTTTAACTTGTTCTTTCCCTGTTTTAGCCTCTGATCCTACCTCATTTTCATTGGCATTAACTATGTTAAACGTTCAATCACTGCTAACCTTTTAAATGAAAACTGAAACAAAAAGTCATTTAACACTTCTGTCATTTCCACATTTTCTGTTACTGTCTTCCCCCTTCTCCCCCCCAGTCATTGAGTAACAGGCCTACCCTGTCCTTGGACTTCCTCTTGCTTCTAATGTATTTGTGAAATGTTTTCTTGTTAGTCTTTACATCGCTAGTTAGTTTAATCTCATTTTTTGTCTTGAGTTTTCAAATTTTGTCCCTACATACTTATTTGTTTATATTAATCCTTTGTAATTTGACCTAGTTTCCACTTTTTGTAGGACTCTTTTTGAGTTTCAGATGATTGAAGATCTCCTGGTTAAGCCTGGGTAGTCTCTTGCCATGCTTCCTATCTTTCCTATGCAATGGGATACTTTGCTCTCATGCTCTCTTGAGTCCTTCATCATTAAGAAAATTTCTGGGGTCTCTAACTTCTGTATTGTCTCATTTCATAAAATAATCCCTGGAGGGCTAACATACAATGTGTATTAAGAGACCAGTATGTTGATTGTGTTGGCAGATGTCTTGCAGAATATTCACTGGCCTATGCAGTAAGGTCTGGATTCTCAAAGATATTTAGGTGCCTACCTCCCATTGAGCTCAATGTGAGTTAAGTGCCTAAATAGCTTTTGAAGATCTGGGTCTTGTTGTACTGTGCACTGGGCTGGTGTGTGTGTGTTTGTATACTGGGCTGGTGTGTGTTTGTTTGTATACATTTGTAACTGGGCCAGAGGCCTGAGCCAGGCAACTCTGATTATCAGACCCAGCTGGGAAGGGAGAAAGTGATTATAAAAGCTAGCAAGTGGCTCTGCTCAGAAGGAGCTTCATCTGGGAGATAGGCTACTGCAGTAGGCCCTGAAGCCAGGAGATTAAAGAGAAGGACATGCTCTCCTTTCAGCAGTGAGAGAGACAAGAGGGAAAAGCCTCTGAGAGTTGTAGGTCACAGTTTTGATTTGTTTTTGTTTTTGCTTAAGTTTTATGTTGAAGAATAAAATTGTGACCTGAAAGAGACTTGGGCATGGCAGTGAGTACTTCCTAGGCTGGAAAAACAGACCAGCAACTTGCACCCTTTCAAATGCTGTATGGGTACACCAAATTATTTGGCAAGGAAAGGGGTGGAAAAACTCCTTTCCTCACTTTTTAAAATAAGAATGAAGTTAAAGGCATGGGTCTTGAATACTTCACTGAACACTAATTCCAAGACAGCTGTGAAGTTCATGCCATACCAGTACAATATTACCCCTGTCCAAACATTTCCTGATAAAGTGGTGGTGCTGAACCACTGCATGTAAGCTAAATTCCAAGTGATTGTTTCTCACCTCCCCCCATGCTCTGTTGCTAGCAAAGGCAGGGAATGTTCATACCAGTGGGCCAGAAGTAAATATTAGATTCTCAGGCTATGATTTCCTCCTTGGCTCTTGGTAGATGGTTGCAGTATTGTTGTAGCTGTGTTGGTCTCAAGGTATACGAGAGATAAGGAGGCGAGGTAATATCTTTTATTAGACTAACTTTTGTTGTTGGAATGTGCAAGCTTTACACAGCTTTTCTTCAGGTCTGGGAAAGATAACCAGATTGTCTAAGATAAACACAAGTTGGGATAGATTGTTAAGTTATAAGCAGGGCCCTACCAAATTCACAGGTATGAAAAACATGTCATGGACTGTGAAATCCAGCTATTGTATGGGAGGGCGGCTCCTACCATGGGCTGGTGAGGGACAGGACTTCCTCTTCCCTGGCAGGGGCTGCTCCGAGGGTGAGACTCACCTCTGGGAAACTCCCCTGGCTGCAAGAAGCTCTGCAGCTGCTTGCTGGGAGCCCACCTCTGAAGGCAGCACAGAAGTCAGGGTGGCACACTGGGCTCTGAAGGCAGCACAGCTACAGAGCTTTCTGCAGCTGGGGGAAGTTCCTGGAGGTGAGACTGATCCAGCTATGGGATTGGCCCCTGCAGGGGAAGAGGAAGTTCCATCCCTCCCCAGCCCTGCTGGCACTAGCAACTGGAGCCCGGTGCATGGTAGGAGCCTCTGGCTGGGGCACCCCCATCTCTGCCCCTCCCTGGCTTCAGATCCAGTGCTTAGGGGTTAAAGAGGAATTGGGCTGGGTCGGGGGGGTGGTTGCCCACCCGTAACCCTAACCCAAAATGTACTCCTCCATGTCCTGAGACCCTCACTTCTGCGCTGCTGCTGGAGGCGGCACTGGTTTTAGAGATGGGCACCCAGCCAGCAGCTGCTGCTTTCCTGCTGCCCAGCTCTGAAGGCAGCGCCCCTGCCAGCAGCAATGCAGAAATAAGGGTGGCAATCCCATGACCCCACATGACCCCCTTTTAGGTTGGGACCCCCCTACCCCCCGCCCCCAGCTACAACACCCTGAAATTTCAGATGTAAACATCTGAAACCATGAAATTGAGTATTTTAAAAATCCTATAACTGTGAAATTGACCAAAATGGACTGTGAATTTGGTAGGGCCCTAGTTATAAGAGCTTCACACATGCTATAGGAAACCACTTAAAGTAAGGTGAGAAGGCAATGGGGTGTGTTGCAAATTATTGTAAGTAGTCATAAAACCAGTATCTGTGTTGAGTCCATACTATTTGGCAGAGTTTTGAATTTAAGTTCCCAAGCTTGCCTTTTGAAGGTGTTTTGGGAATTTGCTCTGAGGATGAGGACTGAGAGGTCAAATATGGAGTGATCGCTTTGAGAAAAATGTTTGTCCATGAGTTATGTTGTTTTTTATCCCCTCTTCTGGCCTTCAAACAACCCTCCCCAACCTCTCCAAGCTCATCATCAGAAGCAAGCTCCCCACAGGCCAGGACACACCAATTCAAAGTGGCACTAGATCCTGCCAGAACAAGAGATGCAAAACTTGCAAACGTATCCCCATTGCCACGATGATCAATATGCCCCAGAATGCACCATTCAAAATTCATGGGTCCTGTTACAAGCATGTGTTGTACCTTATCCAGTGCATCAAATGCCCCAACAACTACTATGTGCGTGAAAGCCAGACAGTCACGACACTCACAAATGAACTCACACAGAAAAATGATAAAGGACAAAAACACCACATCACCAATGGGCAAACACTTTTCACGAAGTGTTGACTCTGTATTTGTCCTCAAAGGAAACCTGCACAAAACCTTTAAAAGGTGAATCTGGGAACTTAAATTCATAACCCTGCTAGACATTAAGAACCAGGGACTCAACAGAGACACTGGTTTTATGGCTCATGAGAACAATTTGCAACACATCCTATTGCCTGCTAACCCTTAAATGCCGACTTCATTTTAGATGGTTTCCTGCAGCAAGTGTGAACCTTATGCTTAACAATCTATCCCAACTTGTATTTATCTTAGACACTCTGGTTATCTTCCCCACAGCTGAAGATCTCCGGTAGCTTGAAAGCTTGTACTTTCCGCCAACGGAAGCTGGTCCAATAAAAGATATTACCTCGCCCATCTTGTGTCTTGGTGGATGGGACATTTGAGAGCTGGAAGGTCTAAAGCTGCAAAAGAATACTAAAACTGTCATATAATCTAATAGATTAGAAAAAGCTCCGTACTGCCCTTGAACACTGGTGTTTAATTACATACAGTAACTCCTCACTTGACGTTGTAGTTATGTTCCTGAAAAATGTGACTTTAAGCGAAATGATGTTAAGAGAATCTAATTTCCCCATAAGTATTAATGTAAATAGGGTGTGGGGGGGGTTAGAGTCCAGGGAAATTTTTTTCATCGGACAAAAGACTATATATATAGCGTGTGTGTGTGTGTGTATATACACACACACAGAGTATAAGTTTTAAACAAACAATTTAATACTGTTACACAGCAATGCTGAGTGTGAAGCTTGGTTGAGGTGGGTGCAGTCAGAGGGTGGGATATTTCTCAGAGGATGCCTTACTGCTAAATGATGAACTAGCAATTGGCTGAGCCCTCAAGGGTTAACTCGTTGTTAAGGTAGTGTCACACTCTACAAGGCAGCACAAATGGAGGGAGGGGAGACAGCATGGCAGACAGAGACACACAGCGTGTGTGAGAGAGAAAGAAGCGCATTGCTCCTTTAGTACGCTGACCCCACTCTTATATACACTGCCTTTTTAAGTTAATCAGCAAGCTGAGACAGCTGCTGCTAGGAAGCTCCCTCCGACCTGAGTCCTGTCGTGTGACCCCCCCCTGCTCTATGGAAGATGGGGTAAGTGGGGTGCAGGAGGGAGGGGGACACCTTGAAATTAGCCCCCCCTTTGTCGGCGTCCCCCCCCACACACACAGCAAGCAGGAGGCTCTGGAGAGCAGCTCCAAAGCAAAGGGCAGGAGCAGCACATGGCAGTGGGGGGAGAGACAGCTGAACTGCTGGCTATTGATAGCCTGCTGGGTGGCTGCCGCACAGGGAACTTAGGGGAATGGGGAGCTGATGGGAGGGCTGCCAGTCCACCCTGGTTCCAAGCCCCCACCAGCTAGCTGCAATGGGCTGCTCTTTCTGCAAGCAATGGACGAAGCAGGCGGCTGCCAAACGACGTTATAAGGGAGCATTGCACAACTTTAAACGAGCATGTTTCCTAATTGATCAGCAACGTAACAACAAAACAACGTTAACCAGGACCACTTTAAGTGAGGAGTTACTGTACATGTAAGCAGATCTTAAGCATGGTTTATTTTTATTTCAATTTTTAAATTCCCATTATCAAAATATCTGATTGTAATATGCAAACAAAATAATTTCAGTCTAAAATCCCCAGAGATACATGACATTCTTACAATCAGCACTAAGTAGGTAAAAAGGAAACGTTACCTCTAGGAAGCTCTCCTGAAGAGGAGAGGCTAAAATGGTCAAGAATGTGCTGACTTGAATATTTATCACAGAGGCTCTAAGAGCAACCCAGTTAGATTGTACCAGAATCCTTAGGGAGGGAGTTCTACAGATGGGATTTCTGAATTAGGAAGGCTTGGACTTCAGCCCTGTCACACTGGATTCTTGAGGCAAAAAGGAAGATGAGCTCTGCCAGTGTCAGATGCTTTTGTTGAACATAAAGCAATAGGCAATGAGTCAAGTATTTGGGGCATAAATTATTGAAGATGTTACCTATTTATATATATTTATTTTTTAAAAACATAATTCTGTTAAATAAAATCATTATATCATTTAAGGCCTCAATCATACATATGTTCCTGCATGTCAGTTGTATGTAAGTTCATAGAATATCAGGGTTGGAAGGGACCCCAGAAGGTCATCTAGTCCAACCCCCTGCTCAAAGCAGGACCAAGTTATATTATATGAATTGGGTTATAGTGGCTCAAATAAAAGGGTTATATACTGGAGGCTGTAGTGCAGATGTTTGAAACTGTACTGAGGCAAAACATGAACATTTGTATTAAAACTAAATGATTTGTTTCTGAATTCTTTGATTGCAATGCAGATAGTGTCATTATTTATTAATTTATCACAGTGCTTTTCAAAAGGTAAACATTAGCCTAATGTATAATTAAAGTAATAATAACTAAGGAGAATTTAATGCATGATTAAATAAGTCTTCATCTTATTTTTAAAATAACAATCAAAATCTTCCAAAGTACTCTGTGGTCAAGACTTTTACAATAAAGATATCAAGTAGGTGAAGGTCTGATTATCTAGAAAATGCAAAAGAAGAAATCATTAACAAATAATGACTATAGCTTTAAGATAGGGTGAACATAAATATGGATCACTTCCTATAGCTAAAAGCAATAATCCAAAGATGCTTCAACACGAAGAATACACTTTAAAACTTAATCTTGAATTTTATAGGCAATTAGATGGGCAAATAATGGAGAGACACAGGAATAAATGAAGGCAGTATAAAAATGTAGCATCTTAACTGCTAGAAAGCATCAACAAGAAAACATTCTGAGTCTGAAATAAAAACAATTTTTAAAAAATTCTGCATATTTTAACATTAATTCCAATAAACACAATTGATTGAAATAAAAGGATGACTCTAGTAGGAAAATTAGTGCAAGTTAATCTCTTAAAGGCTGAGAAAAATGACTATGCTTTCTTGTTAATTGGGTTTCCTAATGTATTTTTTTGGCAGCTTAGATAATGGGTTTTCTACCTGTGTTCTAGCAGGTAGTGACAGCCCACATCCAGGGCTTCCATTCTTAGTGACCTGCTGGCTGCTATGCTCCAGTTTAATAGACTATCATTAACTGTAGTGACATAGGAATGAACAAACTGTGGGACAGTGTGCAGCGATATAGGTGTATTTAAAGAACTTTATTTGGTAGATTTCAGAGTAACAGCCGTGTTAGTCTGTATTTGCAAAAAGAAAAGGAGTACTTGTGGCACCTTAGAGCCAATTTATTTGAGCATAAGCTTTCGTGAGCTACAGCTCACTTCATCGGATGCATACTGTGGAAAATACAGAAGAGGTTTGTTTTTATACACACACATCATGAAAAAATGGGTGTTTATCACTAATAGCTATTACCAGCAGGAGAGTGGGGTGGGGGGAGAGAAAACCTTTTGTAGTGATAAACACCCATTTTTTCATGATGTGTGTGTATAAAAACAAACATCTTTTGTATTTTCCACAGTATGCATCCGATGAAGTGAGCTGTAGCTCACGAAAGCTTATGCTCAAATTGGTTAGTCTCTAAGGTGCCACAAGTACTCCTTTTCTATTTGGTAGGTACTTGGCAGGTAAGAAACATCCTTCTTCTGCTTACTCCTTTCACTCAGAGCATGGGTGACTTTTCCTCACCTATGTAGGATTCTCTTATCATGTCATGTGCTTTTATGCAGTCAATGGGAAATTGTCCTCGTGGACATTTCTGGAACTCTCAAACAAAATAAGTTAATTCATTACATTTCCAAGATTCTAGGATGTGTTTCAAGTAAAGTCTTAGGGGCCTCTTGTAATCAAGATAATAGATTTTTCTCTGTAATGTTTTTGGGATCTGGAAAGTGGGTAGGAACTCATATCTCCAGACTTATACTGAAAAGAAAAATCATTCTGGAATAAATGAGGAACTTGACCAAGTGATTAATTTGGGTATGTCTGCACACCAGTTAAACACCCATGACTGGCCTGGGGCTGCAAGCCTATAAAATTGCCGTGTAGACATTTGGGCTTGTACTGAAGCCTGACTTCTGGGACCCCAAGCAATGTTTAGACCTGAGAGCTCAAGCCCTGAGAGCCTGAATCAGCTGACCAGGGCCAGTTGAGGCTGTGCCGCTGGTCTTTTATCCCAGCGTAGACATACCCTTTGAGATCAGTATGAAGTCCAGAGATTCCAGTTTAGGATTCATAAAAGTCAGATCAGAGTACCACAAAGAAGATCCTGTTTTGATTGTACAACAGTGCTCTGAATTGTGATTGCTATTTTCTCGCTGGCAGTTTTGCAAACGTGTTTTGGTTCCTGTTGATCCACAAGGGCTGTGGTTGAGGTATGCTTACTGTAGCTCAATGGTGTGTTTGTACGGGTGTGCAATGCAAAGTTGGCTTCAAGCCATCTTTGTACTGGGGTAGTTTGACTCAGTGGGTGAGTCTCCAGCATAAATTAGAAGAGTCTGATGGCAGCTCTACTTTACATCAGATCAAAATTACTCAAATTATTTTAAATCTATTCTTTAGTATATCCTTAAATAAATAAGAACGTTTATAGATGGGCAAAATAATTTTGTTTCAGGGCAGGTGGATCTGTTGTGTGTTGGTAAATAGCCAGCTTTCTTATGACTGGGCAAAGTAAGCACTCTTAACTATGTCCTATGAAGTTGAAGACAATTTTTAAATCAGTTGCTTAGAAGAAGCCATTTAAGCAGCTGTCTTGAGACAGGTCAGTTAACCAATATTAAGAATCTTAAATGAATTTAATCCCACTCTCTCTCTCTTTACCAGAATTTAGTCCCTGTCGCCTCTCCAGGAATACACGGTCTTAACTACTTGGTGATTAACAGGAGAAACTGATAATATTTTAAGTTGCAACACCATTCCCTTATCCCAATAAAATCATTATGAGAGTTTAAATGTAATCTCTTGGCAATGTCTTAGTTAACTTCCTCTCACCAATCCATGTTGAAGTTTTGGGGAGGTTTATTTTGGGTTTGTTTGTTCTAGACTCTTCTCTGTTTTTCTTAGCTGTCTGCAGTAGCTTGCTTGTAAAGATGGATGCAGAGTTGCCAGGTAGTGCATACCTGCATACTACTACTACATGGTAGTTATAACTAGCTTGCGCTTCCCTACATGTGATCTGCTGGGTCTCAGATAACAGGAAGTCTCCCTTCAAGGGGTTCAACAGACAGCAGTCTCATGCAGCCTGATTGGCTCCCCGCCCTACATAAACCCCAGGGATGTTCCAGGAAGTGCCTAAGCAACAGTGTGGAATATTAGCTAACTGTCATGACCACCATGATTTCTCTGTTGCTGAATTCCTGGTATTGACCTTGCCTCTGAGATGGACCTTGAATTCCTTCTCGAACCCTGGAACATCCACCCAGACCCTGATACCTGGTATTGACACTTGGCCTGATCCCCAGCCTCTCTCCGGCTTTGCCCTTCAGTCTGACCGTGGGCCTGATTGCTGACCCTGATAGTAACTCCGAAACCTAGCAGTTGTTACTGCCTACTAAACTCCTGCCCACGTGCCTTCTCCCACTATCCTGATAAATACCAGGGCGTAGCCATGTTAGTCTGTATCCACAAAAACAACAAGGAGTACGGTGGCACCATAAAGACTAATGGCTTTATTTGAGCATAAGCTTTCGTGGGTAAAAACCTCACTTCTTCAGATCCATGGAGTGAAAGTTACAGATGCAGACATCACTGTGCACAGTTCAGTGAAAATTTCCAGCGGTTGATAAGAACATGTGAGGAACAGTGCGGGGGTGGGGGAATAAACATGGGGAAATAGTTTTACTTTGTGTAATGAAACATCCACTCCCAGTCTTTATTCAAGCCTAAGTTAATTGTATCCAGTTTGCAAATTAATTCCAATTCAGCAGTCTCTCTTTGGAGTCTGTTTTTGAAGTTTTTTTGTTGAAGAATTGTCACTTTTAGGTCTGTAATCGAGTGACCAAAGAGATTGAAGTGTTCGCCGACTGGCTTTTGAATGCTATGATTCGTGACATCTGATTTGTGTCCATTTATTCTTTTACATAGAGACTGTCCAGTTTGGCCAATATATATGGCAGAGGGGCATTGCTGGCACACGATGGCATATATCGCATTGGTAGATGTGCAGGTGAACGAGCCTCTGATAGTGTGGCTGATGTGATTAGGCCCTATGATGGTGTCCCCTGAATAGACATGTGGACACAGTTGGCAACGGGCTTTGTTGCAAGGATAGGGTTCCTGGGTTAGTGTTTTTGTTGTGTGGTGTGTGGTTGCTGGTGAGTATTTGCTTCAGGTTCGGGGGCTGTCTGTAAGCAAGGACTGGGCTGTCTCCCAAGATCTGCGAGAGTGTTGGGTCATCCTTCAGGATAGGCTATAGATCCTTGATGATGCGTTGGAGAGGTTTTAGTTGGGGGCTGAAGGTGATGGCTACTAGCATTCTGTTATTTTCTTTGTTGGGCCTGTCCGGTAGTAGGTAACTTCTGGGTACTCTTCTGGTTCTGTCAATCTGTTTCTTCACTTCAGCAGGTGGGTATTGTAGTTGTAAGAACGCTTGATAGAGATCTTGTAGGTGTTTGTCTCTGTCTGAGGGGTTGGAGCAAATGCGGTTGTATCGTAGAGCTTGGCTGTAGACAATGGATCGTGTGGTGTGGTCTGGATGAAAGCTGGAGGCATAGCGGTCAGTAGTTTTCCGGTATAGGGTGGTGTTTATGTGACCATCGCTTATTAGCACTGTAGTGTCCAGTGGATCTTTTGTGTGGACTGGTCCAGGCTGAGGTTGATGGTGGGGTGGAAATTGTTGAAATCATGGTGGAATTCCTCAAGGACAAAAAGAATTCAAAACCAGACTCCAACGAGAGACTGCTGAATTGGAATTAATTTGCAAACTGGATACAATTAACTTAGGCTTGAATAAAGACTGGGAGTGGATGTGTCATTACACAAAGTAAAACTATTTCCCCATGTTTATTCCCCCTGCCCCCCACTGTTCCTCACACGTTCTTGTCAACTGCTGGAAATGGCCCACCTAGATTATCACTAGGAAAGGTTCCACCCGCCGCCGCCCCCCGAACCCCCCCCGCTCTCCTGCTGGTAATCGCTCACCTTACCTGATCACTCTTGTTACAATGTGTATGATAACACCCATTGTTTCATGTTCTCTGTGTATATAAATTCTCCCCACTGTATTTTCCACTACATGCATCCGATGAAGTGAGCTGTAGCTCATGAAAGCTTATGCTCAAATAAATTTGTTCATCTCTAAGGTGCCACAAGTACTCCTTTTCTTTTTGAAGACAAGTATTTAGTATCCGAAGGACAGCCATGAATTCAAGAACATTTTGAAAATTTACTAGTGATTTTGGGTGGCTCAATTTTTGAGTGCCCATCTTGCTCCACTTTTTAAAGGAGTTTGATTTTCAGGGGGTGGATGCTCAGCAATTTCCAGAAATCAGGTCACTTCAACTGTCTTGAATTAGGCACCTAAAATTTTGAAGCACCGCAAATCATTAGACATGTTAGAAAATTTGGGCCAGTGTGATTACTATATCCATGGACTTCTTGAACTTCATGTTTATATTGTAGACATATTCACAAAAGAGTTTTATTACACTGTTTTCAAAAAGTAAAGAATCACTAATAATATAGCTTAATGAATATGCCACAATATATATAATACCATGTAGATAGTTTTTCAAATACTGATTTTATTAATCAGCATTGCCTTTTCCACTAGCAAGTGTATGGACTTGATATTCTAATAGATTTCTGCCTCTAATTTCTGTGATTCAAGTTCACATTCACGCTACTAGATTTGTTGTGTTTTATGTGGAGAGTAGGATGTATTAGAAATTGTTGCCTTATTACTTATGAAGTATTGGTGCATTGTGGGGAGAATCTGAGTCAGCTTCATAAAAAATGTGACAACAATTAAGGCATTGGAAATAGAGATTTTTGGTCTAAATAGTATGAGAGGAGCACACACACACACAGGCTAATACAAAGGGAAAATATTACAGATTCGATTAGAGCTAACATGAAGCATTACGGATTATGGTCCCTCATTAGTCTGTTAGAAATAATTGCCTTCACAGATCATTTTTTTCCATTTCACTGAGCATATTTGATTTATAGCAGGAAAAAGTGAAGACAAAGTTGGGAACGAATCCTCTTAAAAGCAGACAAGCATAATATAAACAAGAATCAAAGGCTGGGCACTGAAGATTAGTATAGTTTAAAGTGGTAAAGATCAGCTGCATCTGGATTGTTTTATATCTGGGCTCGTTTGAGCCTTTTGCTATTCATCCAGTTTCCCTGTCAGGCATTTGAGTTCTTAAGGAAAGGTCTTCATTTTTTATGGAGAAGTAAAGATTGAGTATCTTCTGCATATTGAAGATATTGGAGTCCACAGTATCTAAGTCTCTTTCAGTGGCTGGATTGTTGAATTGGATAGAGAGGACAGGACTGAGCCTGATGGTCTCTTTAGGTGAGGACCTGGTAGAAGAGGACCAGGTGCTGATTTCCATCCTTTGGGGACCTATCCAGGAGGAGTGAGTGGAACCAGTTGAGCGTGATTCCATATAGCAGGTTGGCATTACTTCATTGTTAAGGGTGTTGAAGGCAGTCAGTAATCTAGCAGTGTTAGTGTGGCTAATTGATTTCTGTCCTTTGTTCTGAAGTGTGAGCACCATTTCTGTGCTGAAACCTTAGTGGATAGGATCTGAAAATACTGAAAGCAATTAGGTGTTCCTGAAGTTGGCCTGTTATTAACTTCTTAACCATCATGTTCCTAACAAGTGTTTTTTAGTATGTTTCAGGAGAAGTTACAAAGAGTTACCTAGCCAAATGTTGCAGCTCCCCTCCCAGTGTTCATGTGTTAAACTCTGTTAAAATACAATCAGTGTTTTCCTAAGTATAGGCATGATATTTGTTTGGGAATGAAAAGGCAGACAGTTGGTGTGATTGTTAGTTGGAGGGGAAGTGTCCTACTCTTTCTCTCAAGATGTGGTCCATACTAAGAAAACATTTGGTAATCTCTGAATAAAATATAGATTAGGAAGGACTATCCTGTGTTGTGTTCACATATTAATAAAGAATAACTTGCTCCTGAAATCCAAGGGCTCAAATCTCAGGCGAGCCAAAGCAGTGCTTTCCCTAATTGAGGTTGGGAGTGGAGAGAGAAAGCAGTTTTATGACACTGTTCTATCCCTGATCCTGCTGGGGTGGATCCTGGGGCTGACCGGGGGATTTTTTGTCCCTAGGCATAAACTACAGTATCCTCAGTGTAAAGAGAAGGGGGGATTTGATATCTGCTTTCAACTACCTGAAAGGGGGTTCCAAAGTGGATGGATCTAGACTGTTCTCAGTCGTAGCAGATGACAGAACGAGGAGCAATGGTGTCAAATTGCAGTGGGGGAGGTTTAGGTTGGATATTAGGAAAAACTTTTTCACTAGGAGGGTGGTGAAGCACTGGAATGTGTTACCTAGGGAGGTGGTGGAATCTCCTTCCTTAGAGGTTTTTAAGGTCAGGCTTGACAAATCCCTGGCTGGGATGATTTAGCTGGGGATTGGTCCTGCTTTGAGCAGGGGGTTGGACTAGATGACCTCCTGAGATCCCTTCCAACCCTGATATTCTATGATTCTATGATCGGATGTGTTTATCAGCTGGGAAAACGTTTTAAGGAGGGAGTAGTCCAGATGTATAGGACTGTCTCTGACTGATTGAATCTATTTCTTTTAGCCATGAGAGGTGGAAAAAGTGAGGGGGAAGTGTTGGTTAACGTTTCCCTGATTTTTAAGAGGAAAATACTAACCCCAGGGAGGAAGATAGCAGGGCACCTCTCTCTTCTCTGGAGTGAGTTACAAAAATAGAATATATGGATTACTGGTCACTCAGAAGGCATTTTTCTCCCTCCTCACCCACACGGGTTCTCATGAAAGTTACTCTCCATGATTCCCTCCTCCCTGTTCCCTGCCACCATCTCCTCAATTGTTCTCCAGTTTGCTCCTGAGGAGTCATTTTTGTATAGTCTTTCATGGCAGACTAACCTTTCCCTGGTATAGAGACTTTTGAAACTTATGTTACTTGAAATTCTGGAAATAATATTTTGCTGCATGGGTCCTACAGGAGATGAAAACCTGTTTGTTATTCACCTCAATAACTAATCTTTAGCCATTTTTCACTTAAAAGTAAACTACAAGTATCACTTTTCAAATGCCCAAGTAAATAATGTGCTCAGGTTGGTGTAACATATTTGTTATTGATTTTCACATTCTTAAAATTGCGCACTTTGCTTTGCCATTGTAGAATTAGTTCAAAGTTTTGTTTCCATTTCTTTTAAGTACATAACAGCTAAAAAGAAGGAACACATTTTGAGATTAAAACAATAAGAAAGGAATTGAAAATGAAAGTAATTGCCATTCTCTTTTCGGAAAAATCTTGAAACTACTCAGGCATTGTGACTCCTAAAGTTAGTAGCAATATAGTGCTAAAAGGAGCATAAATGAGAGCTGTTTTGTGTATAATTTCTATATTAAATTTCTCAAAGGTGGTTAAGCTTAAAAGGAAAGAACTTTTTAACACATATGTAAGAAAACAAATTACACTTACCAGGAACTTTTCACAAGGTTTGTGAAACAAAAAGGGAGGAAACAACAATGAATATGTTAGAATTACCCATGGGTAAGGTCAGGCTTGACAAAGCTCTGTCTGGGGATGATTTAGTTGGGGATTGGTCCTGCTTTGAGCAGGGGGTTGGACTAGATGACCTCCTGAGGTCTCTTCCAACCCTGATATTCTATGATTCTAAGAATACCAATGGAAAATTCACTCAATATTTAAGGAAGCAGAATACCTTTACTTTAATTTGTTGGTTAACAGGGCTGATACCCCTGGTCTTATGAAAAGTAAGAAGTGAGGTTTCCTGATCTAACACAGCCTGGACTGACACTGTTTAGCGTGTGAGATATGACAGGAGATCTGAGGTTTTTATAGTTGCATGTTTGTCTTTATTGTGCTTTTTAAATTGCCCCATCTGTTCTTTCTCCCCTATATATATTTTTCTCATGAAAATTGTTAAAAGGATTTCCAAATGCTGATTAACTTTAAGAAAGCAAGGAACTTCAGAGTTGAGGCTTTCATGTTATCTTCATTTTGCCCAATTGTTCTGTAATAGTGCAGGAAATATGAAGTTTAAATTAATTCAAGAATTAGTGCCAGATATAGTGGTACAATACAAATGAGTGAATGAGGAGAGTAAGATGATTTGACCCAGGGCCTCCATGTTCTTTTGCTCGGACAACTCTTATGTACTGTATTTATATATAAATAACAGTCTGGCTAGTAAGACAATCGGCATAATTAAGAGCCCTCATATAATATCACTAGAGGCTTCGTATTTCCAAAACCACCTCATATTAAAGCACCATACAATATTATATTGGCTTTTGAGAAGTTTAAGAGACTAGCTTTCTATATTCCAGATTTGATGGGCACCAACAAATTGGTTTCTTTTAAAAAAAGAAACATTCTTGACTTCAATATTGACTTACAAAATATATCTGTAAAAATATTGAAAATTTCCAGTCGAAAGGCAAGAAAAGTTGCATCCAGAGGAAGACGCTTTTTAATAGCTGAGACTTTGTGATATGCCTAGTTTACAGGATACCAGATGGCTGGCAAAGGACAATCCCAGTATCATTCTGTAAATTACCTGGGGATAATTTGTATCTGCAGCACTGTTTTCATCAGTCATATATAGTAACTTCCATGTATCCTACTTGGTAGCATTTAGTGAAGGCTGTGTATTACAAGCTGTACGCAGAAGTGCTTAAAACGTCTGGAAATGCGGGAGTTTCTGGTTTTCCTTTTCTTTAATTATAAAGCCATTTTAATGTTTGAACACATATGCGGATCTGGAGCTTTCTGAGTAAAGAAAAAATAAATCTGACATTTTTTATTTTCTTTTTGAGAAACCCAATATGTAGTCTAGTACAGAGAGCAATGCCAGGATCTAGTTAACCTATTTTATAATCTAATAATTAAGATGATAGAATATCAGGGTTGGAAGGGGCAGGAGGATGATTTAGTTGGGGATTGGTCCTGCGTTGAGCAGGGGGTTGGACTAAATGACCTCCTGAGGTCCCTTCCAACCCTGATATTCTATGATTCTGTGATCTAGTCCAACCCCCTGCTCAAAGCAGGGCCAATCCCCAATTTTTGCCCCGGGTCCCTAAATGGCCCCCTCAAGGATTGAACTCACAACCCTGTGTTTAGCAGGCCAATGCTCAAACCACTGAGCTATCCCTCCCCCCTACTTGTAAATATTTATTAAAATTTTGTTTGGGAAAGCCATAAAAATGCCATTTGTGGATAAATGGGAGATGTAAATTTGAGCTATTGCTAGAACTTAGATCATTATGACAGTTAAGAAAAATGGGTTGTGTCTAATCAGAATACACTGAAAATCTTTGCTTATCTTTGTGTGGAATTGGTTCATTTTGTTTTAAACTTGGAACAGTGTGGGAATATTCCCATATTGTCTGTAGTTACTCTATCAGTTCTGGTTGTATCATGTATACAGACTTTGTTTCAGACCATGTAAATGTTGCAATAAACACCAAGATACATAGGTACCAAAAATTGGCACCTGATAGTTTAACAAGAATTCTTTTCTCAATTGTGTTTACATTTCAGACCGCAAAGGATTGATGATTTATAGTAAATTAACTTACTGCATGAAATTTTTTAATTAAAATCCTTGGAGATTTTTTTGTATCATTACGAAGTAAGATATAAGCAGTGTGAAGGGAGATTTTTCATTGAGTCATGGATGTGAAATATAATATCAAGCAGTTGTCTAATATTTGCTACAATAAGTTCTATAGTTAATGCAAATAATAAAGGGATAATTCATCTTCTTCCATGTTAATGCTGAAAAGGAGAGAAAGCAGATCATTTGTTGACACCTAGGTTCTAATTGAAACCAAGTATACTTGATATATTTTGTAAAAATTTAACCAAATTTGAACCATATCTGGGATTTTATAGAAACATTCCTATTTGATATAATATTTCTTCAGCATCCAGATCTTTTTGATTTAGAATGTTTTTCTAATATTGATACTTAATTTCTGTAACTGACAAAGCCTATGTAGCAAGAATCGAACAGCCATGCTGGGAAGACCTTTGAGTAGGTGGGATACGGTTTTGGATTTGGAATTGCATTTTCCATGTCAGGGTGACAATAAAATATGTAAAACATGAAACTGTTGACAATGGTAGTTTTTGACTGTTCATGTTTTTTCTTCCAAGATTAAAATAAAGAGTAAAGGAAAACATTTATTTAAGATCAAGTATTTAAACACTTCATTGAAAAGTTAACAAAGTTATTAATAAAAGTATGGGATCAAATTCAGCATACCATTTCCCCATAGGCATCGTCTATCTAATCGGATATGGATTACTGTTTCTAATATGTAAATCTTGTATTTCTAAAGCACCAAACCAGTGGCATCTCAGCATTCTCCCCTGTTTTATCAGTGTCCCTCCTCCAGCCCCGGCATAGTTTACTAGCACCTTTTAATTTTTTTCTAGTCCTTAGACTATTAAGAGAATGTTTCCAGTTTTCTTTAGCCTTAGGCAAGACATACTGTGGTGTAAAAATACAGAAATGCATAGAGATTGTTTAAGGAATTGATTATTTTTTCATTATATCTTTCTTAGGGGCCACATCTAATGTGTAATAAGAGAATTTTCTTAAACATACCCTGTACTTTTAAACTGGAAGGCAAGAGGCTTAAAGAAGTTCTCTTTGAATGCATATATTGGAATTACTGTCTAATAATCTGTTCAGGTTTGTGAGAAATGAGAAGGCTCTAATTTTTAAATTTTAGTTTGTATGTTAATTAAAGTATTTGGAGAGTTGATAGGTACATGTACAGTTCTTGAGACTTTTTATTATCAAGCTCAAGTGCTTGTTTTTTACTTCCAGGCTGGCTTCCTTTTTAAGGGTGATACTTGAGGGAATTAAGTCCGGGGGAGTACTCTTAAATATGTCTTGCACAGCACAGTGATTTATGTACAGTGGGCCTGAATATCCCTTTTGAATCTCAAGTAAATTCTGTAATTTATTCTGATTAATAGTTTTCACCTCCCAGCAGTGAAGAAGTAGGATCAAGAAAATAGTGAAAGCATTTTAAATCTGTGTTGTGAACAGACAATAGTGAAGATAAATGCTTAGAGAAGGTCCCTGTCAAATATTACAAGACAGCATTCCTTCAGTACTTACATCAGAGTAGAAATATAGCCAATTGATTTACAGTCGGCAAGTAATTTATAGCAAAAGGGTCATTATTGGAATGGAGAGAATCCTACATTCTGTATGTTAGGCCCATTTGATAGACCAAACTGCTAGACATCATCACTAAATAATCAGTTTTGGAGGGCATCTTGTGGTTTTAAGGTTGGGGTGAGGAAAATGAATGTAACTATTGTGTGATATTTTTTTCCCCTGTCCTCCACTTTTTTCCCATCTGGACCTGCTCATCTCTTACTTCTGCTGGTTTTGGCCATTGTGTCATCACTGGAAGACATGCTGACCTATTTTCACATGTCAAGAACCTCCTTCCCTGTACTTGGCATGTCAGTGAGGGTCTTTGGGGCAGACACATTAATTTAATTTGGAACAACCTAAAAACAATAAGGCAAAGTTTCAATCACTGGAAAAACTGTTTTGTTTGGATTGTTTGTTTCAATATTCAAGTATCAGTGGAATGATTTTGTGCTCCATAATCTGACACTTTTTACTGCTTGTGACAGAGGTGCAGAATTTTCAGTACAGATTGTTTGAAGCAAGTTTATGCATTTAAAATATTTCAGCTCTTAAACCAGTGGATATTTTTATGGAAGACAGGTGGCATAGTCCTAACACTCCTTATCCATTAAAAATTGGTATATAGTTATCATATCTAATACTTATTTTTTCACTAGTTATCTTTTCTTTCAAGACACAGCTATTACATTAGTATAATTCCATCATTGTCTGTCCCAAACATTAAAAAAATCATGAAATGTTAAAATTACATTTTGGGTTCTATTTACTTGCATTTTGGTTTTTTAAGCTTTGGGTTTACAGAGTTCACATCTTTATACTTTTTTATAGAACCATGAGGGCTAGCAAAGTTTTTTACATAAAGATTGAGATTCTTACATATTCACCTGACTGCAGCAGCTGAAAAAAATGGATTTAAGGAAATGGATTTATCCCGATATTTGAGATAAAACTGCAAGAGTAGGTAACACTGTACTTCTGCAGACATGATGTCAAGAATCATTGGCTTTGATGTTGTGTTGTGTATTTTCACATGAGCTTTTTCTCCATATGTAGTGCTAATCACTTTAATGCACTTTAGTTGCATCCGATGAAGTGAGCTTTGCATCCGATGAAGTGAGCTGTAGTTCACGAAAGCTTATGCTCAAATAAATTAGTTAGTCTCTAAGGTGCCACAAGTACTCCTTTTCTTTTCACTTTAACTCTGATACCCATTAACTGCTTGGATTCGGATTGTATTAAGTGATGGTTTGCCAGTGATCTTTTCAGGACAAGCATCAAAGCTAATTAAAATTGCTGTGGCAAGGCATGCAAAAGAAAGCTTATAAAAGTAGTAAAAGGAACTTGGGAAAATATTGTTTGGAAATATATTAGTAATTGTTTTGTCTATTGATTTGTAATTGGCTGGTAAAACATGCATTATCTAGTGTGTCTGTGCTTGATAAAGATATTTTGATATAAAGATATACTTGTTTAGATTGTGATTTACTTTTAAAATATGTTTTCCAGTAGGATATACAGTATTTGTGGGCTCACAGAAGGTGAGCAAGTCCTTTACGATATCTGATTTTCTAGCTTCTTTCATGTCTCTTTAACCTCTGTTTTTACAGGTCTCCTCTATTAAATATTCATAGACCACAGTTCCTTTTTAACCATTTCTCACTACAGTAAATAATTAGTGAACAGAATTAAAGAACAAAAGTACATTTGATACAGTGTTCAGAATGAGCAATTAACTTCTTTCCCTGTGATTATGTTTTAAGCATAAATTAAATGCATTTTCTAAATACCAACAAGGAATGAATGTCAAAAATAGTGATATCTTAGGTTGTTACTTGTTTTTCTTTGAAAACTGGTTTATTACATTTTGGGCAGGGGGAATATATTTTCTATCTACATGACTGATTGGATGGTGACCCTATGAATCAGGAAAATAAATATCTGTAAAGATCCTCTCCCTTTCAAAAACAGAAGATTATATTGTTTCTGTCATAGTTGTAAATATTACAAGTAATAGACTATCAAGAGATCTAGGTAGTGTGACGCTAGGTCTTCACTAGAAAAGCTGTGGTTGCACACCTGTAGCACTTCAGTATAGACACTCACTACAGTAATGGGAGGGGTTTTCCTGTTGCTGTAATTAATCCACCTCCCCAAGAGGTAGCAGAGTGCTGTCTACACTGGGGGTTAGGTTGGCTTAACTACATCTCTCAGGCCTGGTCTACACTGCGGGGGGAAGGGGGGAATTGATCTAAGTTACGCAACTTCAGCTATGTTATTCAGGTAGCTGAAGTCGACGTACTTAGATCTACTTACCGCGGTGCCTTCACTCAGTGCTCAGCGGTCGATTTACCCCTGCTGGATTGATCGCTCCGGAGGTAAGTGTAGAAATGCCTTCAGGACTGTGGATTTTTCACACCCCTGAGTGACATAACTGGGTTGACCTAACTTTTTAGGGTACACCTGGCCTTAGGCTAGAGTTATTTCTTATACAAGAAGTTATGAGACAAGTTTTCTCTTTTCTGTATGGCATTGAAGTTGTACGTGTTTCAAAGTTTTAAGTTTTGTATAGTGTGTCAGAGAGAACTTCTTTAAGCCTCTTTGCTAACCACATTCATATTACTGTTTCCCTGCCCATCCTCTCCTTCACTCTCCTACTTGTTTGCTTTACCCAATTGTTGCATCTGGTGTTAAACACTTTGAGGCATAGACTGTCTCTAATCATTGGTTTATACAGTGCCTACCACAAGGCTGTCTCTGTGGGTATCCAGGCACTACTATAATATAAATAATAATAGAAGGCAGGATGCATAGGGCAGTCCAGAGGTATGGATGGTTTAGTGATATATCTAAGTAGTGTTTTAAATGGTATTGTATAGGTGGCATTACATGCTATCAAGAGTGGGACAGTATCCAAACATAAGCTATTTGATCAAAAGCTGAATAGCTGACAAACTTATCTTCAACCTCATTTTTATGTAAAAGAAAATTCCCTTCAAAATATAGAAAAGGAAAAATAATAGTTCAAGATTATGTAATTAAAAACAATATCCTAATACATATGCACAAGAGGGCCAAATTGAAGTTGCACAGGCAACCTTTATTCTGGAATTTCCTAACTTTGCCTGTTTGGTCTCCTTCCCCCCAAAACTGGCAGACTCCCTCCCCCTAAACACACACGCCTCTTCAAAAGCACCCACTGGCAAAAACAAAAGTCAGCGCCTGTGCCCAATACTGCTAGTGGAAGGCTCTTCTAGAATCTTACTACTCTGATGGTGAGAAATCTTCTTTTTACCTTCAATCTAACTTTATTCATGGTCAATTTGTACCCATTTGTTCTTGTGCTAGATTGTCCTTTCACTTAAATAGCTCTTCTCACTCCCTAGTGTTTATCCTCTGATGTATTTACAGAGAATAATCATATCCCCTTTCAGCCTTCATTTTGGTAGGCTAAAGTAGCCAATCTCTTTTAATAATCATCCTAGTAGCCCTTCTCTATTTCTGTTCCAATTTGAATTAAACTTTCTTGAACATGGGTGGCCAATATTATACACAGTATTCCAGATAGGGTCTTACAGTTGCTTGTAAAATTGCATTAATGCTTCCCTAATTGCTCTCTGGGACTGGCACATACACAATTGGTCATACCTAGGAGCTGCGAAGGGATGGACCGTGCTCTGTTACTCTGTGAGGAGATGGTGTATGCAGAGTCTGGTCAATACTAGGAACTGTGAGAGATTTGAGCATGTTCAGTGAGGACAATTTAGCAATTTTAGCTGCTAAATTCTAAAAAGTCTCTACTGGGCATGTATGAACTTATGATTTTTCAAAGGTTTATAACCTGGACAAATTTGGGCAGATTTTCACAGGGACAGCAAAAGGAACTGTCCTGAAACAAAGGCCACACCACTTCCAAATTACAAATCCCTGTTCAAAAGCCTGGGGACTGTAGAGCTACTCAAAGAAAAGGTCTCAAGAATTTTTTTTAAGTAGTGCAAAACATCTCCTCCTCCTCCTCCTCTCCCCCCTCCGCCCCCCCACCCCCGGGTCTTGTTGTCAGAAACAGTTGAATGATTTTGATTGAAATTTTCCAAAGAGAATTCAGCCTGAGTCAGATACCCAACATGGAAAAGTTCGGCCCAAATGGTTGAAATCTCACAAATTTATTATCAAATCAAAACAGAATCTTATAAAGGTTTCAGAGTAGCAGCCGTGTTAGTCTGTATTCGCAAAAAGAAAAGGAGTACTTGTGGCACCTTAGAGACTTACAAATTTATTTGAGCATAAGCTTTCGTGAGCTCACTTCATTGGATGCATTCAGTGGAAAATACAGTGGGGAGATTTATATACATAGAGAACATGAAACAATGGGTGTTACCATACACACTGTAACCAGAGTGATCACTAAAGGTGAGCTATTACCAGCAGGAGAACGGGGGGGGGGAGCGGAACGGACGGGGACCTTTTGTAGTGATAATCAAGGTGAGCCAATTCCAGCAGTTGACAAGAACGTCTGAGGAACGGTGGGGGGTGGGGGGGAGTGTTAGGTAACCTTAATAGGAGGTGTTATTAATTCAGCCTATTTAGTGTGTGTGTATGTGTTTGTGTTTACTTACTTTAACCTAAAAGTGGCCTGACGCAGGGTGCTAAATTTATTAATGCAACAAAATCAGTATAGTAGTAGCGGTATGAATAATTGAGCCCTTTCTGGAAAGTTACCATGTATGTATTAGTGTCACAGATGAAGTACTCCTGGCAGTGAAGCCACAGTTGAAAGTTTTGCCAAACCACTGCCATCAAAGACCTTCAGCATGGCCACAACTGATCAGGGTCAACTGACTGGGGGTTGCAGGGCTCAGGCTGTGGGGCTATAAAAGTGCAATATAGACTTCTGTCTTGGGCTGGAGCCCAGGCTTTGAGACACCATAAGAGAGAAGGAGCTCAGAGCCCAGGCGGCAGCCTGAGCCTGAACATCTACATGGCTATTTTTAGCCCCACAGCCCAAGTCCTGCAAGCCCAAGTCTGCTGACCTGGATTCTGAAATTCCATGGCTCTTTTATCTCAGTGTAGACATACTCAAAGGGCTAGATTGTAGCATTTAGCAATAGCCTTGTGCTGAGGGCTCCTGCAGGGGGACACGCGAAATGTTACAGCCCTTTAAAGGAGAAAGCTTGTTATGAGTTGGGTTAAAAACCTATTGAGGCTGGATGTGAACTCACCTTGCAGTTAACATAAATGTAAAGATAAATATCACTTAAGACAAAATGTGTGCGTGAATCTACCCAGGAGCTTTTGGGCTGAGTATTGTTTTGGTAAGTGTGAGAGAAAACACACAAAAATGGACACAGTCAAGAACACAGAGAGAGAAACAAAGGGAGAAAAATACAAGAAAGCCTAGGTGTAGTAGCCTGTGAAGACAGTGTGGCCCTGCAAAAAAGTTAGAGAGTGAGCTTTTGGGTCTGTTGGATAAAATAGCTTGGGGCTGTAAGCTAAGAAATTGCTCCTTTTTGTTCTTGGTTCCTTCTGCATTCATAGACACAGGAAATTGTACAGTCTTTGTACATAAACAAAATTGCATCAAAGAAAATGCCAGACTCTATCAGTTTCTGCTTCCAACTAGAACATCTCCAGGGCCCTAAAATTTGACTAGCCACTTGGATCAAAAGGAAAACACATGGACGGTCTCTGCATGGACGGTCGGCTCCACTGACTAGTGTGTTGGTGAGTCAGCTGTACTGACTGCTCCTCATCCCTTTGTAGAAGGCCCTGCAGTTCACCTGAATGAAGGCATTTCCATTCTGTTTACGCAGGCCATCGAAGTGGAAAGGCTCCTTTCCTGCTTTGTGGTTATGTAAGTTTTTTGTAGGGTTGTCAAGTGATTTAAAATAATTAATTGTGATTAATCGCACTGTTAAACAATAATAGAATACCATTTATTTAAATAGTTTAGGATATTTTCTACATTTTCAAATATATTGATTTCAGTTACAACACAGAATGCAAAGTGTACAGTGCTTACTTTATATTTATTTTTTATTACAAATATTAGCGCTAAAAACAAAAGTAATAATATTTTTCAGTTCACCTAATACAAGTACTGTAGTACAATCTCTTTATCATGAAAGTTGAACTTAGAGATAAATGTGGAATTATGTAAAAAAAAATAACTGCACTCAAAAATGAAATAATTTAAAACTTTAGAGCCTACCAGTTCTCTCAGTCCTACTTCTTGTCCAGCCAATCGCTCAGATGATTCTATGATTTTTCCTCTGCCTAAAGTAAACAAATAAATCATTCTTACTGTTTCCTATCCAGAAAATGGATCGTATTAAAGAAATCATATAAAGTAATTTGTTCTGTGCAGCTGGTATTTTCCCCTTGATTTGTTTTCACTATAATTTAGTGTATGGTGGAAACTGAAGAATGTTCACTACATCTTTAGAAGTAAAAGGGAAGATTTTTAAATTTGTAAATGGGAGTTAGGTAGCCACTCTGAATGAAAAATAACTCCACTTTGTGCCTCTGAAATCTCATCGTAAGTGATTAACTTTTTATGTTTCTCAAGATTTCTGGTATTTCAACTTACTAAATTACAAATTTGTGTATATAATACAGAAACACACACACACAATTTTTTTTAAACAATAAAAGCTTAGATTCTGCAGAAATTGTTGATGTTGGTTATACTTGTCCCAGAAAAGTTACTGCTCCCTGTGGGTGAGTAAAATTTTGCAAGACTATATATTAGTAATCAATGCTTTTATCTTTGTTTTGAAGGCACCTGTGCATTGTGGTATTTGTCCTCTCTGCAGTAAGAGAAGGACAGAATGAGTGTGAAGACTGAACTACTTTCTTGAGATGATTCCCCAAGGTCAAGGTGTCTGTGGGTGCTGGGATAGGAGGGTTGGCAGAGGGTATCTGAGGAAAGCATGGAACTGTTGGGGATGGTCGAAGGGGAAGCTTGAGAAGAGGTTTAGCGGGGAAGTTGGGGACAGGGCTGGCACTACACTCTCTAATCCTCTGTCTCTGCAGCTGCTGTTGTCACCGTTGCTGGCTGCTCCTTCCCTTCTTGGATCTAGCCCGGGGAGCAGTAAGAGAGGAGGCAAAGTGGCTGCCCACTGAGCCTGTGCCACAGCTGGACTGTAGGAATGCAGTCAGGGCTGCCAGATGTGTGTGTCAGGTGCAGTGCATGACACTTGGCAGTCCTGTTCTCCCGAAACAGTTTTAAAGGTTTTGTTTTGTTTACTGGCGTACAATATATCTACAAACAATTAAGGAGACTTAATTTGTTTTGTTTTAAGAAAAATATCATTTTGCCTGAAGACTTCAAAATGGTTTACAAAGATAAAGAAATATTATCTCATTTTACAGATGAGGAAATTAAAGCCCCAGTCCTCTATACTAAGGCTCCAAACCTTCAGGCATCTATGCAAGTACTTAACTTTACTGAATTCAATGTGACTACTCACAGTAGTAAAGTTAAGCACATTCATATCTTCTTGCAGGATCTGGGCCTAACACACACACAGGTTTAGGGTCTTGCCCATTGGCTTCACTGTGAATCAGTGTTAGAGCCAGGAATAGAACCTAGGTTATCCAACTTCTGGCTGTGTGCACTAGCTGTTACAATATCAGTAGTGCTATAGTATCTTGCCTCTTTGTCTTGATATATTAACATTTGTCCTTGTTCAACAGAAAGCATTTTCCATTTGTAAATAATGTACATTTACTTAGAGTTGTTAAAGATCTAAGATGTATTAGAAATAATGCAGAATCTCTTCGAAGCTTCACAAAACACTTTCTATATTGCAACGTTCAACCATAATTATCTAGTTATCTTTGTAGGTCATCTCTCCACATTTTTGTTTTAAACTTTGAAGGCACACAGCTGTATTATGGAAGATATTTCACCAATTTAGACAAATTGTTGTTTACATAAGAAACAAGAAACGAGATAATTCCATGCTCTCTATCACTGAAATCCAGGTTACATCTATGAATACTTTAAAAAGTATTTTAAAAATTTCCTCTTTGCAACTTCTGCTTATGTATTTCAACATTCTGAATAATAAGTCTCATTGATATGTGTTGATTACGGTTTTCAGAAGAAAAGGTGTCTTGTTTAACTGCAATACTAATTCATTTTTGAAAACCGTTTTGATGCTATTGAAGTGGAAATGAAAATGCTAAATACTGTGAATGGAAATAACATGTCACAAGCACTGTTTCAGCATGAACTGCAGGTTCCCAAGGAGCACGTTTCCTCTCCATTTGCTCATTCATAGAATCATAGAACTGGAAGGGACCTCAAGAGGTCATCTAGTCCAGTTCCCTGCACTCAAGGCAGGACTAAGTATTATCTAGACCATCCCTGACAGGTGTTTGTCCAACCTGCTCTTAAAAATTCCCAATGATGGAGATTCTGCCACCTCCGTAAGCAATTTATTCCAGGGCTTAACCACTCTGACAGTTGGGAAGATTTTCCTAATGTAAATAATTTGAAATAATAATAATTAATAATGAAAATAATTTTCCTCCCTCCTCCTTGTAACACCCTTTTTATGTACTTGAAAACTGTTATTATGTCCCCTCTCAGTCGTCTCTTCTTCGGACTAAGACCTGGAGACCATTGTAGACCTCTCTGTTATTATTGCTCTGGATTGGAATAATGTTAAAGACACAGGGACTGGTTAACAGGGTTAAATTAAACAATCTGTGATGATAATGAAGTAATTGCACTATTCTGAGGGGAAGATGGGGATGGATATTGAGATGCTTGAATTTTGGTTTTGTGTGTGCAAAAGTGAGGCTTTTGTTCTATTTTGAAGGATGAAAGCAAACACTCAGAACCTTCTTCAGCCACAGAGTTTTCTACATCTTGTTATGCCAAACAGAAATTTTCATTTGAAGCCTTAAAAGTCTCTCCAAATCCTCAATGACTTGACCATAAGGAATAAAATGCATCTTACATAGTTTTGCCATCCCGCTAGGGTAAGAAAAATCCTGATGTCCAGCTGGCCAGCACAGTAAGTGAAATTTAATTACTTGCAGCCAGCTGTAGAAGCTGCTAGTTTGCATTTAAAAATCCTGGGTGTATTGATTGACCAGCATTTTCCATTTGAGGCTGAAAATGAACACTTACTTTTACCCAGTGCTGCTGGAACGCTTTTTATAGTGGGGGTGCTGAAAGCCAGCAAAAACTATCCCCAAACTTTTTAGCTCATGTCCCCCCATTCCCCCCAAGTTGAGTACGGACACAGGACCAGCAGCCAGGACCCCCGCATGCACAGCCAGCCCCGGGGCCAGCAGCCGGGACTCCACCCACAGCCCAGAGCGGGGCCGGCACCTGGGACTCCGGGTGCGCAGCCGGCATAAAACCTGGGGGTGCTGTAGCACCCCCTGCCTCCCTACTTCCCATGCCTATGGTTTTACCTTGGTTTCCTTATAATCAACACTTAATAACAGAATAAGTGTTCAGCCCACTGGTTTGCTAAATTCATCATTTGGTTCCACTCATTCATTTGTTTACAGGTGCTGACTTTTTTGTTTTTGCTGGTGGGTGCTCCGCCACTGCTCCACTCCAAGGCCACGCTCCCACTTTGCATCTTCCCCTGAAGCCCGGCCCCTGCTCTGCCTCTTCCCGCCCCTGCTCCGCCTCTTCCCCCGAGGTCCCTCTGCCCGCCACTTACTCCTCTCCACCCCTTCCCCTGCGCACTACTCACTTCTTTCCAAGGCCCCCCCACCCGCTGCTCAATCCTCTCCCCTGAGGCTCTCCTCCCCCCACTCTCCATCTCCTGCCCTGAGGCCTCCCTGCCCAACCGCCGCTCGCTCCTCTCCACCCTTTCCCCCAGGCACCTCCTGTTTGCTCCTCTCTGTCCCCTTCCTGAGGCTCCCACCGCTCGTTCCTCTCTGCCCCTCCCCCAAGCACCTGCTGTCTGCTCCTCTCTACTCCCTCCCCAACCCTCCCCCGCCCACCGCTCACTCCTCTCTGCCCCCTCCCTGAGTGCCTCCTGCCTGCCACTCGCTCCTTTTTGCCCCCTCCTGCCTTAAGGGTGTGTGACAGGGAGGGGGTGGAGAGGAGTGAGTGGCAGAGGCCTCAGGGGAAGCAGCAGAATGGGGGTGGGAGAAGGCGCAGCATGGGCGGGCTATGGGGGAAGAGGCTGAGTGAGGGCAGGACCTTGGGGTGGAGTGCAGGCGAGGTCACATTTTGAGAGTGCTGAGCACCTCCTATTTTTTTTTTCTGTGGGTGCTTGAGCCCTGGAGCACCCACGTAGTTGTTGCCTATGCATTTGTGCTTCAGGAAGAGTAATACAAGGTTAATTATGTCATGGAAAGTGACATGGAATAAGGGACAAGACAATAACTTGACTAAATTGAACTAAGCAATAAAAATATATCCAAATGCTGCGTGCGATATACTCATAAATATAAAGTAAAATAAATAAACAATAGCTTATTTTTTAAATTCCCACAATATTGGCTCTCAAAAAAATTGAGACAATTTGTATTTTCTTACCATACATTTGTTTGAGGTCCAGGTTGCCTTAGGACATTTCACCTTAAAAAACATTTTCCTAAACTTCAACCCTTTGTGATTGGTTGGGGATCACTTGCCTGCATGGAAAATTTTCTTTTGAGATATTTTTTGTTAATTTCTTTATTGGTCCTATACATTTGAGTGCTACTCAAAAGGCAGATCTATTAACTTGTATTGCACTTGTACTGTAACTATATGCTATGAAGGTCAACAGACGAGAAAACAGAAAGTTGTGCTGTCCTCAGTACTTTGTTTCTAAAACTGATACCAGAGAAGATAAAAATACACACCCAGTTAGCCATGGAATGACACATACTCCGTAGTATCAGTTTTATTTATTGACTTTAATTGAAGTTAAAAGCTGGCCTAACTTTTATTCCTATTTTAATTATTGCTGAAAAATAATATTGGTAATAAATCTCAATTCTGCATATTAGTAATATTACAAAAATTGCAATATTATGCAAAATAATTTGTATATTTGAAATGCAAAAAGAAAAAATGTGTTAAGGCACTAATAAAGTTTACAACTAAAAGGCCAGAAAATACAAAAATTACTATTCCATAAGGAACACTGGCACAGCTTTTTGCATATTCTGTATGTTGCATGGTATGCTGTGTATGATTTTTTTATTGTGCTGCATACACTTATGCATTTGAGTAGTCCCATTTTACTTGGACTATTCTTTGAATTATGAGTTTGGAAGATAAATGTCTTCTCTTTCTCTCAATAGACCTGTCCATGTGACCCTTACCCCTGTTTCATCTTGTTGCCAGATTTCACTATTTTGTCCCCTGTATCAGAACCTGGCATTTTCTTTATCTCTTAATTAGTTATGGTAACAGATCTCAGGGTGTTCCTAGTTAATTCTCTCTCTCTGTCTCTCGGAATGCTACTTCATTTAGGTGAGGAATAAGCCCTACTTAACTTGCGATATTGCAGAAATTGCGGATTCCGCAATTTTTGGCTTCCACCATAGTTTTGACAACGGGAGCTGTGGAGCTGACAGTGGGAGCTCTATCCTGTCAGCCCTGGGCCTCTGCTCTCAGCGCCAGGCAGCCGACAGCTGGAGCCCCTGCTCTCAGCCCCGGGCCCCTGCTCTCAATCTCAGGTTGCCAACAGCAGAAAATTGTGGAAAAATAATAATGGACTTTATTATTGCAAATAATAAAGTCCATTATTACTTTTCTGCAATTTTTCATCGCTTGTCCGCAACTCTGCCGCATTTTTTTACAATCATCCCACAATTCAAGTAGGGCTCTAGTGATGAAGTTATTTTGGGGAAAGAAAACAGGCAGCTCAACAAGGTTTAATCCTAGTTTAGTTATTGATTTTTAATAGCATTCAGTTAACTGAATAACTAATTCGCTTAATTTTGTATTTACCCTTTTTAGTAATAGAAATAATTTTATGTGTTTGTATGCCCTTTTTGGACCTACTATGTAATGATCTATTAATGTCATAGATTTGGAAAAGTGGTAATTCTACATATTTCAGGCCATTCTAGATTATACTGAAGTGATTGCTTGATTGAACAAGTTAATATATGTACTACTTGACCAAAGCCAGATTTCACTTACACTTATATAATTTTTACTAGTACGAGTGCAAGAATTTTTATAATGTTCAAACAAATAAATAAAATGTCATTTTCTGAAATGATTACCTAATAAATCAATTTAGATTTTTGTTCTGCGATCCAAGATTTTATTTTATATGGAGAAAGTTATTCCAGCTCATTGCAGGTCTCTGTTCTGATTTGTATAACTGTTGTTGACTTCTCTTTGATTGTGTTGATGTAAGTGAATCTTTTTTGTGTGTTTACTTTAAATTTTTGGCATGTAATGCATCGTGCAAAAATGTAATGAATATATAGTGAGTACTAATGTTAGAAGTTCAATATGCATATTGTACTCCTGTCACAGTATTATAATCGCCTATGGAAATGACAAGGACCCTTTTTTTAGCTAAGTTTTGAGCCAAATAGTAAAGATCAATATACATTAGAAAGAAGCTATAAAGTCAGATTCTTGTATGTTTTAGGAGTAATCTGTGCCACTTCTGTGGCCATAAATCTTTTCATTTCACAGTAGATAAGAATTTAGGGAGACTGACATATCCTTCAAGTATCCATATGGGGTTGATAACCTTTCAGCTCCAGGCAGTTTTTATTTTGACTACTTTTAATCACCATGTATTCTGAATATCACAATTTAGTATGGAAAGTTTTGTGCTATTTCCTGTTTACTAGCTTTACACAAATCATTATTGCAATATAACTATATGAATTTTTTAAAAGGTTAATTACTGGATCTGGGATTTTCAAAAGGGCCCAAGTGAGTTAGGCCCCCAACTCCTATTGAATTTTGATGGGGTCTGGGCACCTAATTTGCTTAGGATCCTTTAGAAGTTCTTCCCTGAAGGATGAATTGTAATCAACTAAAGAAAATTCAGAGTTTAGACTTCTAATCTGTACTTCACTCACTCATTGCATTTGCAATAATCTACGGCAGTATAAGCAGTTGCCTGAGATACTACTTACTTAATTTTTTCAGTGAAGACACAAAAGGCCCCATCCCATGAGGTGCTGACCACCTTTAACTCCTTGGTTTTTTTTAAAGATTGTTTTTAAGTGTGCTTGACTATTTAATTATTGTCACCATCCTTTTATTATTGGATACTATTATCAAGTTCACTACTCCTGCATTATTGCTAAATAAACATAGCCACATTTCTATCGGTTACAATAACTCTTGCCACAGATGACTCTTAGCGTTACTTCAGATTTCTTCATCAAACCACAGAATACAGAAAGGCTGGTTACTGTAGTTCAGGGGTTCCCAACGCGGTGCCCGCGGGTGCCATGGCGATCACCAGGACATTTTTGTGCGCCCGCAGGACACCCCGCTGCCGAAATGCTGCCAAGAAGGGAATATGCTATTCCCACAAGAAAGGTTGGGGACCACTGCTGTAGTTAGTTTTCAAATTTTAGAAATATCAAGGGTCGAATTCAGACATGGTGGAAGTGGGTGCAACACCTTTTGTATCAGTAGTGCAAGCAGTATATACTGTAATGTATTTCAAACTAGTTAATTTTCTATTTTAGAAAAACACATTTAGTGGACTAGTGTAGTCTTGGTTGTTACAAATGTGTAGTGAAATGTGTACCCTTTTTTAGAAGGGTAAATGATCAAGTGCACCTTTTACCATAGAATATACGCCCTTAAAAACAGCTTACTAAACTGTTTTGACATGTGGGTTGCATCATGATTACAGATGGAGGCTCTGGGCTGCAACTGTTCCAAATCAGCTCCTCTCACTTGTCAACGCATCATGCTCCCTGAAGCCAGTTGCTGATGAATCCACTTGCCTAGCCAGTGTTGCTCCTCTGCCATTTTCCATATTCCTTTATTTCCTGTTCTGGTAGGCATATCTCCTGCCTTTATCTTTGTTAATTCATGATAACAATAAGAGCAAACGGAAGTAGCTGATTGCATGCTTTTTCTGTTATGCTGTGGTTTAGCTGCTGGCAAAAGGGTCACGTATAAACTTCAGTTGCAGACTTACAGACTGTGGAGGGCTGCATACAGTGTCCAGGTTGCACTTCATTGTCCCCAGTTCTAAATTAATTTTAAAAATATGAGAACAGCAAGAGACCTAAAAATTAATTATTTTAACGTCCCTTGCAACAGCAAAGAAATTGAAATTCTGTTGTTTAATTTCAACACTTTCCAGTTCAGGTATTTAAAAAGTAACTCATGTAAATCTCCTTTAAGCTTTACATGTATGTATCTTTTCAGTGTATGTGTTCGAGAACACTTACAGTAGCCAGTTACAAGTATATTACATAAATTTTTGAGACATGGAGAATGTCCACATAAACATTGCCAGCTTTGCAGTTTGAATATGAACACCACCTTTTATTTTGCTGAGTTTTGTCAGCTTGCTTAGTTGAGAACTTTACCTTTAGGTCTTGTTTTGAGGCTTTAAAAGTACATTAGCATTATTAGTATTTTAAGCTAACTGCATGCATTGGTTACTCAAATCATAAGGTTTCACAGTTTTATGTTTTAAAAGATTGCAATCAAATAGATTTAAAGTTCGTCAAAGCTTTTCTGATGGACTGCAATTTGGCTTCAGACTAGCATTAAGTGGTTTTACTGCTTTCTTTCTTGGGAAATAATTATACTTTTATATGCTGAGTTGATAATACACAAAGCAATATTAACTCAAAATACAGATGTTGCATATTTTTTCTGAAAGGTTAAAGCTCAGTGCTTGATTTTTCCCACAATACTTCGGTCTACAAGGACATATGATGCATGTCTCAAGAAGGGCAGCTATGAGATCCCGTGGCAGAAGTCTCCAAAATTTTGAACATGTGGGCTGGAAAGTGGCTGTAAATAGAGGCTTTGGGCTGCAACTCCCAGCTGCTTGTCAATGCATTATAATTGTTCAGATCGATACATATGTCTATTATATCTCAACCTGCCAATCTTTATATTGCTCTTGATATGAAAAACTCTATTTTTGTTGTTTACTGGACCTCTTATATATATTGGTCCGTATTAACTTATGGCAACTGTTAATGCTTCGTTGCTACAGAATCATTCCAGTAATTTGTGAGAAGATGCACGTGTGAAGTGTGCTGTTCAGTATTTACTGGGGAGAAAGGAGTATATTTTTGCCCCTAAATGAGAAGTTTATTTCAACGCATATTGAAAACTGTAGTCCTTCCTCACAAAGATGCATGTAGAATGCGGTCTTTGGGGGGTTTGTTCATTTGTTTTTGAAATATATATTATTAATATTTATACACATTTTCTAGCAGTGTTTTCAACCTCTGGTTGCAGACTATGTCTAATGTGGGGGTCCATGAAATGTTGTCAATACCATAAAACATGGGTTTTGAACCTGTGGTCTGTGGACCGCTGGGGGTCCGCAGACAATGTCTAAGATTTCCAAAGGGGTCCACAATTTCATTTGAAATGTTTTAGGATCCCCAAATTAAAAAAAAAGTTGAAAACCAATGTCCTAAACACTCAAAAATCAGAAGGCAAATAAAAATAATGCAAAATTTATTATTTAAAAAACTCTTGATTTTTAAGACAATATCATGATTTTTGCAACCTGACTCATGGTTTTTAATTGCTTAGGGTGGACAACCATCTGCTAACCATCTAGAACATGGCTGACATATTGAACTGAACTAATACTGAGCTGTCAACCTCTGAAAATCAGGCCCTTTTAGGATGTTTCAATTTGAGCACCCAGAACTATACCAAAATCATGAAAGAACTCCTCATTGTCTTAGTAATTAACATAACGTTTGTATAGGTCATCAGATGAACCAAATTTATTTTGTATTCAATATGTTATTCTTTCATAGCCAGAACTGAATTTTATTTGTTTTTGAAGTTTTATTTCTTTACTTCCTTTTACATTAGGAATATCAGATTTTAACTACTATATTTTGGTAGAATGGTTCTAAGGAAGACTGGAGATCAGCAAAGGGAGGGACAAGAGTGTTGGAATCATTAACAGAGAACTTTTCTTGCATGTGTGTTAACAAAAACAAACAAAACCAAGAATTTTGAATAGTCTGATTAAAAATCCCTGACACCGAGTGGTCATTTTCAGTCTCTTATGATATCCTAATCCCATGAGTTCTCAAATAGTCCAAGGAGTCCTCCAGCAAACAAAGTGGACAAAGCCTGATAGTCATAAAGTAAAAATAAGTTGGAAAAAAATCCTCTAAAAGAACAAAAAACCCACAAATATTATACATTGCAAAGAAGTAAAAACCTGCAAAACCACACTTTTTTGTCCGTGACAGGTAAGATTTAAAGTTTACCCATGGGGAGATGAGAGTCTTCATTTTTGGACCTATCGTTTACACCATTCTGACTTGAGATATTCCCAGGGTTCCGGGTGGTCCTGTTGGCTAAGATTATTTGGGTCAGATCCTCATCTGGTGTTAATTGTCATAACATACTAACTGATGATCGGCTCCTTTATATTCAGCCTTATTAGCTTGACTTTTAAAATGAGAGCATCATCCAGAGAATGAACAATTATGTTTATGTTTCAGATCAGGAGCTAGTCAGAATGGATCTATCAACAGGAGAAAGTTGTCAGACTATTAAGTGCTCATTAGATGCTCTAATGGCAGACGGACATAGTGCCAAGCTATGAATAATGTCTTCTGGGTAGGAAAAGTATGGGAAGAAATAAGATCCAATGTTGCTGCTTATTATTAACTCATGTTTGGCTTTCCCCTTCCTACGTCACTGCCAACTGAGACTGCTCTTTTAAATGAATAACATCAGTGAAAGTAGAAAAGACCATTTGGGTCATTGCTCTTAGAAACTCTGTTGCTGCAAGATTTTTCAGAGCTAGACCCTTAAGTGAAAGTAGGTTTTGCAAGGTATGCAGTCTAGACAGAGGTTTGTCCTGGAGTTCAGTGTTGTTTCCATCTGTAACTTTTAGAAGAATGTGAAAACAGTATTCTCAGGCTCTTGGGAGATATGTGATTCCTGTTGTGTGAGGGGAGCAAGCATATCAGTTAACTTAGTAGCTAATAGTCTTTCATTTCATTTCATTTCATTTCAAAGTTAATGATGTGTGCAGTTCTTCTCTCAGGCTGCTTTAATATTTAGGCAAGATGTTCTGGTCTCTTTTGATTCATAGGGCACAGGACTAGGAGACTTAGGTCCTATTTCTGGCTCTGCTACTGACTTGGGTAAGTCTCTTAAGCCAACAGTTTCAAACCTGGGTGCCTAACAATAGACACCTATATAAGCAGGCTGATATTCAAAGGTGCCAAGCACTCATAGTTCCCATTTATTTCAATGGGAGCTGGGGAAGCTCAAAACCTCCAAAAATTATCCTTTTTGTTGTTGTTGTAGTAGGTGGTACTAAGAGTTAATGACCCAGGATGGTACTTCTGTATTTGTATGAGAGAACCTTCAATGGTAAGTTATTTTTACAGAGTTTTGAAAGGTATTTTAGAGTTTATATCTCAACTATGTACATATTTACTTTTATAGCATGTCACTTGTTAACAACACAAAACATTACATGTAAAGAAGAGGAAGAACCTATATATTTTTGAGAAGCTGATAAAATTGCTAAGTAGTGCACTAAAAGAAACACGTTAAAGACACTAGGAATGGATTGACGATGCAAAAAGCCTAACCTCTTTGTGCACCTTTCCATCACAATCACAATCCTTATGTTCAGATGAGTGTAAGTACCGAGGACTGCATAGAGCTAGCACTGCTAGGAGCATTATCTATCCCAGAACGGACGGGGAGGATGTAGGGCAGCAGGATGGATTTGATTTAAATCACTAGTCAGGAAGACTCGATTTAATCATGGATTTCAATACGTACATAAAAGTGTATTCTTGTTGGTTGTTATAACTTCAATACATTGTGACGGGTTCGGTCACAGAGATCCCCTTGGGACTGTCACCTGATGTGCTGAAACTACCTCTGAGCCCATTTCCTTTGCCAGCTTCGGACTCCAGAACCGTGTCTTGTTGAGCCAGACATGCTAGCCTGCTGCAATACAGACCCTGGGTCTGAACCACACCCCCAAAGTTGCAGACTTAACTGAAAATGGCTCATCAAGTACTCCTGTCTCCAGCACCCAGACACCCAGTTTCCAATGGGATACAAACCCCAAATAAATCCTGTTTTACTCTGTATAAAGCGTATACAGGATAAACTCATAAATTGTCCGCTCTCTATAACACTGATAGAGAGATATGCACAACTGTTTGCTCCTTCAGGTATTAATCACTTACTCTGGCTTGATTAATAAACAAAAGTGATTTTATTATGTATAAAAAGTAGGATTTAAGTGGTTTCAAGTAATAACAGACAGAACAAAGTAAGTTACCAAGCAAAATAAAACAAAACACGCAAGTCTAAGCCTAATACGTTAAGAAACTGAATACAGGTAAATCTCAATCTCTGAGATGTTCCAATAAGCTTCTTTCATAGACTAGACTCCTTCCTAGTCTGGACCCAATCCTTTCCCCTGGTACAGACCTTGTTAGTTCCAGCTCAGGTGGTAACTTAGGGATTTCTCATGACTGGCCGCCCCTTTGTTCTGTTCCACCCCTTTTTATAGCTTTGGCACAAGGCGGGAATCCTTTGTCTTTCTCTGTGTTCCCACCCCCCCTTCTAAATGGAAAAGCACCAGGTTTAAGATGGATTTCAGTATCATGTGACATGGTCACATGTCCTGTGAGAACCCTAGCCTACATTCTTCCAAGGCTGGCCGGCAAGTACCCCGGAAGGTTTGCAAGTAAACAGCCATTTACAGGTCATTGGTTGTGAAGCACCCCTAATGGCTTCCACTTAACATGTTTACATCAGTAGTACAAGTTTTTATCTGAATCTCCTAACTCCAGACATAGAAATAATACATGCAAACATATGGGATGAACACACTCTGTAGATCATAGGCTTTGTAATGATACCTTACAAGAGACCCTTTGCATAAAGCATATTCCAGTTACATCATATTCACATTTATAAACATATTTTTATAAAGCCTGCGGAGTGCAATGTCACATACATATTCTTCACAACTCAGCGATAGATGTAGGTTTCATTTTTAGAAGGTACACACTATACATTTTTAAAGTGATTTATTTTAAAAACTTTTCAGATTAGTATTACAGCTATATAGAAAATGAATGATTGTTTGGTTATTTCATTTACCAAAGGTAATTGAGGCAGGTATATATGAAGTCATTGGGAGGTGAACTATCTCCAATTCAACAGGTTAATAATTAATATGTAGAGGATTTTCTTGCCAACTGTATTAGGAGGAGAACATCACCAAACAGACATTTACATTTTTTTATTTAACTAAAACAGCAATGTTATTTATTCTGGATTTCTTTCTTCAACAGCAAACATATAATATTTTAACAAAACAAGCATATGAATTTTTGAATTTAGTTAAACATTCAAGTTTTTTAAAATCAGGTTTGTTTTTGTTAAAATTGTTTTTAATTAAAACAGTTAAATGAAATATGTTTTTAAAAAAACAAAAATTAAATTGACTGTGTCAGCCAAGTCAACATGAGAAACTTAAAATATTGGCTTCTGCAGCTAACTCAGTTGTTTTCACCTTCATTTTCCTTTTTGTTCATAATCTGAAAAAGAAAAACAAGCTTTCCTGCTTTTTCAGGTTCCAAGCAGTTTCTCAATTTGGAATGAATTAGTCCAAAGGAAGAAAATATTCTTTCTACACCGGCTGAAGAAGCTACTGCTGTTAAAAGTGAGATTATCACTTCAACAGTCTCTGAATCCAAGTGCTTAAGTGACTTCCACCAGTTCACTTGTGTGACTTTCTATAAACCATCATCAGCAAACATATATTTCTTGAATGGTTCACCCTTAGCTCTGAACTTTATTATATTTGCCATTATGGAGGGATGATTGCTGGATGTCCATGTCATAGTCAACTCCTCTTCTTCAGCAGTTAAGGTTTGACCCTGGTACCAAGTATTGAGAATATTTGCAAGAAAATGAGCTGGAGATAGTGCTTGTCCCATTCCTTTTTTTAATGCTTGTAATTTAACTCTGTCATTGCATATTTCTCTTTTTAAGATCTCACTCAGTTCCTTCCAAATTTCAGCAGCGTCAGCAATAAAACAGCTATTTATTTCCCTGCATTTTGTTCAAGGCTACAGAAATAGGCTTCAGGGTACTCAGCATGAGTTCAACATTTCTCATAAGCCCAATGTTGAGAACTTTGGTTGTGACAGTGCCATCTATTTTTTCACGATTTTGTTCACAAACTATCATCAGATTAGGCAAGTTCTTGGTATAGTGCTCAAAACTGTTCACTACTGAGTTTCATCGCACGTC
Organism: Lepidochelys olivacea; assembly: GCF_965140295.1. Classification (NCBI taxonomy): domain Eukaryota; kingdom Metazoa; phylum Chordata; order Testudines; family Cheloniidae; genus Lepidochelys; species Lepidochelys olivacea. Next base: position 204,958,256 of record NC_140412.1, on the reverse strand, counting down.
TTGTGGGAGAGTTAGCTTGGTTCCTCCCATTTTTTTTCAGAGCAGCTACTGCTGAGTGGTTGTTATGGAAGTATTTTCCAATTTCAACAACATTAGCCTTTATTAGAAGTCTTTGGCTAGGAGGTGCATCAAATGAGCACTGCAACCATATGTTATTAGCTTGGGACTCTCTTCACTCGCTTCTAAATAATTTCTTCTCATCTTGGATTCATTTGCAGCATTGTCTGTGACCAAGCTGCATACTAGACATTTGAATTTTTTTCACAGTTTGTTATAGCTTTTACTGCTATTTCTTGTAAGTATTCTGCTGTGTGTGTATTTCCTGATGTATCAATTGTTTCTGTAAGGAAGACATTCCCTTCTTCTGTTGTCACACAAGCACATACAACAGGATACCTGTGGACATTGCTCCACCCATCAAGACTCAGGTTAACAATTTCACGCTCTAGACCTTTCGCACACTGCTCAGTTTCTCTTTCATACACTTTATCCAGTAATTAGCCTGCGACATGTGCTCTGCTGGGTGGACTGACCCACCAGGTAATTTTTTCATCAATTACCTCTTTTTGTAAGCTGCTGGTTCTTATCACAAAGTTATCTATGGTTGTTTCTGGATGATGGAGATTTTTTTTTCTTTTTGCTACAGATGATATACTGTGGCAATGTGACATACATGATGTGACTGAAACACTATCATTGGCAGATAACTCTAAAACTATAGAAAATGACGGTGACCTTGAAAGTGGATAGTCTTCAGAATCCAGTATGTTGAGGATGGATTCTCCTAAACAAAATAAGTCAATGCCGTTATTTAATTATTATTACTATCCTTCTCATTTAGTATTACTCATTGTATTCACTGACACTCAGTACTACTTTAAAGGTGAAATTGTAAAAGGAAGATCTGTCTATTTCAGCTATTTATTTTTTATCACAACTGCATCTAAAGTGATAGTACCATAGAGTAACAGCTATATTTTTTGCTCAAATATGAGAATTCAAGAATAGTCCAGAAGGAAGACAGGCAGTCCTTAAGAAAGAAGTATGAAATAAAAAAGTTTACCAACCTGAAGATCCTGCGTGTTCAGACATGTTCCTTTCATCATCTTCAACGCAGCTTCCTCCTGAGAAGGAACGCTTCTCATGATGTTGTTTCATTTGGCCAACCAGGCCTTGCATTTCTTTGTTGCACTGTTTGCATTTTGCATGCATACCTGTCATATCCACAGGTAGGGGAAATAGTCCCACACTGGGTCTCTTTTATGGCCTGCTGCCATTATAGGTTTTCCCTTCAAGTGAGAGAATGGTATGGCAGATCTCAAATCAATGAAGATACACTCAGAAAGACCTCAAAACGTCTGGAATATGCTGCTCAAACAGTTTCACTTTTGTTTCTACTGCCTGTCCCCCCCTTCTCGCATAAATCTCCAGACGTCTTCTACTTGTCCAGATCTATTCCACCCGCAACAATCTTCTATTCATTGAACTTTTTGAAACTTTGCACTTTTAGAGAGTGGTCAGGGATTGACTCTGTGTACACAAATTTGCAGAGGGACAATAGGGTTGAGGTCTGTTATTTCTCACCTCTATATATTATTTATTTCTTTTAAAACATTTTTTCCGTTAACAAGCATGTTATCTCTGGAGACACAAATCCACAGTTTGAGAACTGCAAAACTCATTTACAAAACTTTTCTTAAACATTACTTGAATATATTCTCATACTATAGAATTAGAATTTATAATCCCTATTTCATGATGAGATATCTTTGAGCTATAATGTATCTTAATTAAAACTATCTTGAGATAGGTTTTTCCCTCAAAAAGCATTTTATTAAAAAAAAAGATTTAAATTAAAAAAATCTGATTTTTTATTATTTTTTTAATCATTGATTTTTATCCACCCTAGTATTAATCTGAAGTAGTATTTTATTTGTTCTGTCTTAAAAAGTTTTCAAAAATGCACAAAACAATTCAGATTTCCCATGCCATCCACTTACTAGACATGTTTGTTTTGAGAGAGACAATGTAAGTGTGCTGTTGAGCTTGTCTGTTGGAGAATAAGAATTGGTATCCTAGTACTACAAGAATATAAAAATAAAAGACCGCTCCATGTAAATAATAATCAAATTTGTCACTGAATTTTATTGAAACTCAGAAAATAACTCTAATCAAATTGTTGCTGGAAATCAAAAATACTTAAAGAACAATTTATAATTAAGGACCAACTCCAAGAAGCAATCCAATGATTGCAGTGCAGTTTAGTTTGATCTGTAGTTAAAAAACACATGTAGAAGGCAACCAGTTTTTGCTGGTCTCATGGTTAGTCTTTTAAAACTGATTTTGCTGTCGTTAAAGATGCAATATTCATGTCTGATAAATTTATATTTTTATGTGGCACTACAAGTACCAAATATTAAACACTTGGCAAGGTGGCTTCACATATTAAATCATGAAAACAGAATTCTCCATTTTCACATCCAAATGAATATTTTCCAAATGCAATAATGGGAGAGGCATTTTGCCTTTTCTCTATTAGATTAGGTGCTATATAAAGGGTACAACATAAGTAGTGTTGTGAAATGCATATTTTTTATGAGTGTCCTTTGATTACATGTGAAAATGTTTCAGGAAATTTATTCTGTGGAAATGTATCTGTATATCAAATATTCTATTTGAATGGACCTACAACAATCTAGTAAAAGTACCCCTGCCGCTGCCCATATTAGCAATCTTTGCTAGCACTGGAATGAAAATTAAACAGATTTCCAGAGGTAAAGTACTAGCGAGAAAATTCTCCCTCAGAAACAAAAGAAAACAAAACACCCCACCAAAACTTTTCTATACAAATCTGGAAAAGTAATTATTTGAACCTTGCAGGAGGATACAAATAGAAAAATTGCTGTTCTTGAGATCTGATATCAAAGAGGTTCTTCCATGGGAACGATTGTGTTAGACCTTACAGATGAGAAGTTTCAGAGTAGCAGCCGTATTAGTCTGTATTTGCCAAAAGAAAAGGAGTACTTGTGGCACCTTAGAGACTAGCAAATTTATTTGAGCATAAGCTTTCGTGAGCTACAGCTCACTTCATTGGGTGAGAAGTTGAGTCCCTTTGCAAGACATGGCCATTTTTCAAACACTCCTAGAAATTTTCTCAGGCTGATTTCTGTCTGAATGGTGCAAGATAATGAACATATGTAGTTGTTTCTCTTTTGAAACTCATTATATATTGCGCTAGTTATTGTCATTCAGGTGACCTTAAACTGGATATGAAGTTGAGGGGAGCTGGCTAAGTGGTATTGTTTATCTTTAAAAAGTCATTTCTTGCAGTAGTTAATGTATAAGGAAACTTTAGGGTCAAAACAAAACAGAAATGGTGGGTAAATCATTGTTCTAAGGTTTCAGAGTAACAGCCGTGTTAGTCTGTATTTGCAAAAAGAAAAGGAGTACTTGTGGCTCCTTAGAGACTAACCAATTTATTTGAGCATACGCTTTCGTGAGCTACAGCTCACTTCATCGGATGCATACTGTGGAAACTGCAGAAGACATTATAGACACAGAGACCATGAAACAATACCTCCTCCCACCTCACTCTCCTGCTGGTAATAGCTTATCTAAAGTGAGCAGGAGAGTGGGGTGGGAGGAGGTATTGTTTCATGGTCTCTGTGTCTATAATGTCTTCTGCAGTTTCCACAGTATGCATCCGATGAAGTGAGCTGTAGCTCACGAAAGCTTATGCTCAAATAAATTGGTTAGTCTCTAAGGTGCCACAAGTACTCCTTTTCTTTTTGTTCTAAGGTTGAGGCTTTAAATTCTTCTTCCTTAAGATACTCTTATGTGACACCTTCTACATCCCAATAATCTCAGCAAAGACTGTCCCCCAAATCACTACTGTACATCCCAATATTCCCCATCAGACTATCCTGTCTGCTAAAATTATTAAGCTGCCGTAAAGCAGCTAGATATGGCTAGTGGAGAATTTCTCCAGTTCAGGTTGGGAAGAATGTGTATCGGGGATGGTCAGTGGGCAGGATAAGGAGCGAGGAAGAGCTATGTGTGTGTTGTTTTGCCTGTCAGTACTTAGATTGTAAGTTCTGTGAGGACGTGACCTGTCTCTTTAATTGTGTATCAGTCTGGCTCTGGTATTTCTAAGGATCCTATCACCATGATATCTAAGCACTCTATTTAATAAGGTGTCAGGGATCTACAAATAATTACAAGGACTGCATGAGGGCTCAGGGGAACAGATTATTTCCCACCATCTTGTTAGTAGAATGTGAGATACCTACTTCATCATGCTGCTACTAACAAAATACTATGCATTTTTTACTTTTAAAACCAAAAATTTTGTAGGCATACAAAACCTAAGCTTTGTGATACAGAAAAAAACATTTTTTAAAAATGCCAGATACATAGGTATGCAAACACAATTATTAGCAGTTGTTAATATGTCAGATTTTGCATTTGTGGTGTCAGAACAAAAGATTTGTTGTCCAACATACCTTCTTTAGATTTTCCTCAATTAATTTTTGAACTTTGATCATAAAGATCTTGCATGTCATATAAACAAGCTCATATTGACTTTTTTTTTTTATCCACAGGATGGTACAAAACAAAAGAGAGAACGGAAGAAGACTGTGTCATTTAGCAGCATGCCGACTGAGAAGAAGATCAGTAGTGCAAGTGACTGTATTAATGCAATGGTTGAAGGCTCTGAGCTCAAAAAGTTTCGGTCCAACTCTAGAGTATATCACCGGTACTTTCTTTTAGATGCAGATATGCAGTCCCTGCGTTGGGAACCTTCAAAGAAGGATTCAGAAAAAGCAAAGATTGATATTAAATCAATCAAAGAAGTGAGAACAGGAAAAAATACAGATATATTCCGCAGCAATGGAATTTATGACCAGATATCAGAAGACTGTGCATTTTCCATTATTTATGGAGATAATTATGAGTCTCTAGATCTCGTTGCTAACTCAGCAGATGTTGCAAACATTTGGGTTACTGGGCTAAGATACCTAATTTCTTATGGAAAACATACACTAGATATGATAGAAAGTAGCCAAGATAATATGCGGACTTCATGGGTTTCACAAATGTTCAGTGAAACTGATGCAGATAATTTTGGACATATAGCCCTGTATAAAGCTGTGCAGTTTATAAAAAAATTAAATCCGGGTTTAAAAACAAGTAAAATTGAGCTGAAGTTCAAAGAGTTACATCGATCCAAGGACAAAACTGGTACTGAAATCACAAAGGAAGAATTTATTGAAGTTTTCCATGAGCTTTGTACCCGACCTGAGATCTACTTCTTATTGGTTCAGTTTTCCAGCAATAAAGAATTCCTAGATACCAAGGACCTTATGATGTTTTTAGAAGCAGAACAGGGAATGGCACATGTCACAGAAGAAATAAGCCTTGAAATTATTCACAAATATGAACCATCAAATGAGGGCCAGGAAAAGGGCTGGCTCTCTATAGATGGTTTTACTAATTATCTTACTTCACCTGACTGTCATATATTTGATCCAGAGCATAAAAAAGTTTGTCAGGATATGAAACAACCTTTATCCCATTATTTCATAAACTCATCTCACAATACATACTTGATAGAGGACCAGTTCCGAGGTCCATCTGATATCACAGGATATATTCGTGCTCTTAAAATGGGTTGCCGAAGTGTTGAATTGGATGTATGGGATGGTCCAGATAATGAGCCTGTAATTTATACAGGACATACAATGACATCACAGATAGTCTTCCGCAGTGTAATTGACATTATTAACAAGTACGCATTTTTTGCTTCAGAATACCCTCTTATTCTGTGTTTAGAAAATCATTGTTCTATTAAGCAGCAGAAAGTAATGGTTCAACACATGAAAATTTTGGGGGACAAGCTACACACACAGTCTCCAAGCATAGAAGAGTCTTATCTTCCCTCACCTGACTCACTTAAAGGGAAAATACTAATTAAAGCAAAGAAGCTTTCCTCTAATTGCTCTGGGCAAGAGGGAGATGTTACAGATGAAGATGAAGGAGCAGAAATGTCACAAAGAGTAGGGAAAGAGGGAGCAGAACAACAGAACACTGTGATAGTGAAACGATTTCAGCTTTGCAAAGAGCTTTCCGAATTGGTAAGCATATGTAAATCAGTTCAGTTCAAAGAGTTTCAAGTCTCATTTCAGCTTCAGAAATACTGGGAAGTTTGTTCATTTAATGAAGTGCTTGCTAGCAAATATGCCAATGAATATCCAGGAGATTTTGTAAATTACAACAAACGTTTTCTTGCCAGGGTTTTTCCTAGTCCTATGAGGATTGACTCTAGTAATATGAATCCCCAGGATTTTTGGAAGTGTGGCTGTCAGATAGTAGCCATGAACTTTCAGACACCTGGCCTAATGATGGACCTTAACATTGGTTGGTTTCGACAAAACGGGAATTGTGGCTATGTCCTTCGTCCTGCCATCATGCGAGAGGAAGTATCCTTCTTCAGTGCAAATACAAAAGATACTGTGCCTGGAGTTTCACCTCAACTTCTTCATGTTAAAATTATTAGTGGGCAAAACTTTCCTAAACCCAAAGGGTCAGGTGCCAAAGGTGATGTTGTAGATCCTTATGTATATGTAGAAATTCATGGAATCCCAGCAGACTGTGCAGAAAAAAGGACAAAAACTGTGCATCAGAATGGAGACAATCCAATTTTTGATGAAAGTTTTGAATTTCAAATTAATCTTCCTGAACTAGCCGTCATGCGTTTTGTAGTACTAGATGATGATTACATTGGGGATGAATTTATTGGGCAGTACACTATTCCCTTTGAGTGTTTACAGACAGGCTATAGGCATGTTCCACTGCAATCTTTAACTGGAGAAATTTTAGCACATGCTTTCTTGTTTGTACATGTTGCCATTACTAATCGAAGGGGTGGTGGAAAACCTCATAAACGGGGCCTCTCAGTGAGGAAAGGAAAGAAATCCAGGGAATATGCCTCTATGAGAACATTATGGATTAAGACCATAGATGAAGTATTCAAGAATGCTCTCCAGCCTATACGGGATGCTACGGATTTGAGAGAAAATATGCAGGTACAGTTTTTACGATGAAATTATCAATGTTTTTGCCACAGTTGTACTTTTGCATTATGGTGTGTCTGCAGTGTGTGTTACATAGATATGTAAATGTTAACTGCATTTTATAATAGTATTGATTTATCACGTTTTTATGCTGAACGAATTTAAAAACAGACTCTATTTGAACAGCAGCTGGATGATATTAAGATAACTCCTGGTACAAACACATGGTTTGTGCTACAATTCAAGCCTATTAATTGGCCCTATTTCTTGAGAAGGAATATACTGGAGAAAAAGGTAGAGGCTACTTTTCAGCTTCAAGAACTTAAGTAAAAAAGAAGTGCAGGGAGAAAACATTACTAACAATAACAAAACTTGTGAACAGTTTACTGTATATTCAAAGACCCCTCATATCTGAAAGAATTCTCAAGGACCCTGTAAATGGAACATAGCATAATGGCTTCCTCATCTCTTTATGAGGTGAAAATTTTCCTCACATCACTAGCAGATCTTTCAAAGAGATCTTTCCCTTCCCAGGATCCAAAAGAGAACTAGTATTTTACAAACACTTTAAATGGGGATGGAGTTACTCCTTCTCCCCTAAAGGGCGTGTTTCAAAGACTGCAATATCAAATAAATTCAGTATCACAGAATGATAGGAAGTAGTGTAGGCTAAGATGCTGGGTTATGGATCCCACTGTTGGATTGCATCTTTTGGGTGTTGATAAAGATTCCTGGTACAAGAACTGATCTAGGACAGAAGTAGAGAAAAATGTAAAGATTAATATTCTGTTTGATGAAGCTTTTAACTATATAAAAACTACAGTAAAAGTCCTAGCACTAAAAAATAAAATTAAGTATAACCGTATCAAAAAAGTTACCTATTAAATCTTCTTATTTTATATGACTTTAAGGAAAAACTCGTTCAGAGAAACGTGCTTGAGGCTCAATTCCAGATTTTAAAAGGGTGTGTGTTTGTACTGTATATCAGTGCAGATAACTTTTGTTTATGAATAAAGTTATGTTGAAAGTTGTAATAAATGAAAGATTTTAACAGTATTGCAAACTTTAAAGATTATACTTGTTCTTCTGAATTGTATCCAGCAGCTTCCCCATTCCATTCAGTATGATTTATGCCAAAGACATTATTATATGCAAAGATCACAAACAAAATTTGGAGGCATGATTATGACTGGTAAATGAGATTCAGGTTGCAGACTGGATGTGAATCTAATCTGTAATTAAGGAAGGTCTGTTATTCCGTTGTGTACTGTCTAGGAGATTTCTTTTAAGGTGTCTTAATCAAGGATAGCCTGGATCTAAGACTTGAATATACAAAAAGAAGGTGTGCTCGTAACTAGCATGCTATTTTATTTTTCAGAATTGGTGTGTTTTTGAAAAATGTAATTTTATTAGGGTTTTTAGGAGTGCTAGGGAAGGAGTTTTCTTTTATGCATTTCATTCTGTTACTTTGAAAGATGCACTTACATCTTCCCATCTTATTACTAGCATAGCTGGAAATGTCCCCAAGACAAATATAGTTTAGGTGGATGATAGAATAATTTTGATTATTTGAGCTGACAGATTTGCATGATGTGTTGCACACTTGTTCTTATGAATTGTGTCCAGTCTCCTACACCTTCCCCATTCCATTCCATAAGCAAAGATTATTAGCAAAATGTGGAGGAATGATTATGACTGGTAAATGAGATTCAGATTGCAGACTAGATATGAATTTAATCTGTAATTAACGAGAGGCTCTAATTCCATTTTGTGTATAGGCTAGGAGATTTTTTTAAAGTGCCTTAAGGAGAAACCTGGATCCTAAGACTTGAATGTACAATAAGAAGGTGTGCTCGTAACTAGTATGCTATTTTATTTTTCAGATTGGTGTGTTTTTGAAAAACGTAATTTAGTAGGGTTTTTTAGGGTCAGTGCATGGGAAGGAATTTCCTTGTATGCATTTCATTCTGTTACTTTGAAAGATGTACTTACATCTTCCCAATTTATCAGTAGCATACCTGGAAATGTCCCCAAGAGGGATATAGTTTAGGTGAATGATAGAATGCTAATTTTGATTATTTTAACTGACAGATTTGCATAATGTGTCTATAAAAATTTAAATTGTAATATAAATATAATCTCTGCTACACAGGTGTTTATACTACACCTGTATAAACTGTCCTAAAAATAAATGAAAAAATCCCATTAAAATACAGACAATTGCAAAATGTATGTCAGGGAATTTGAAATAGTTTAATTTCTTAATTACATATTCATTTACTACTATAATTGCCATGATATAGCAACTAGAAAGACAGACAACTTCGGGTATCTAGGAATTCTAAATATGAAATAGAAAAGTATTTCATGGAATAAAGTACACATAGGAGTATAGTGAACTACACCAAGATTTTGTTTGAGTAATCATTAGAATCCTTTTATCCATACTAGGCCTTTTTTCTGTAGTCAGCAATATGCATCGTGTTAGTAATACAAAAGCTTGTATCACTATCACAGCTGAGTGTATGATGTCAGTGATTATACTGGATAGGGTATAGAACATCCACTTTGCTTGGCAGTGCAGAAAATCATGAAAGTCAGCATGGCCTAGTGGGTAAGACATCAAACTGGGAGCCAGAAGACCTGAATTCTGCTCACTGTCCTGCCACTGACTTGCTATGTACCCTTAGACAAGCCACTTAACTTCTCTGGGTCTTAGTTTTCTTTTCTGTAAAATTGCTGTTTGTAATGTTTATCCACATTTGTAAAGTTTGAGATCTATGAATGAAGATCAGTATAAGGCCTGTCTTTTCAGATGTCCTGTTGTTTTATTAAATTCCAATCTAATTATTACAAATAGCCTTGGTTTACTAAACAGTGAAAACAAATTATTTGAAAGGCAAAATTAATAGATTCCAAGGCCAGAAGGAACCATTGTGATCATCTAGTTTGACCTCCTGTGTAACACAGGCCATAGAACTTCCACAAAATAATTCCTAGAACATATTTTCTTAGAAAAATATCCAATCTTGAGTTAAAAATTGTCAGTATTGGATAATCGATCACAACCCCTAGGTTAAATTGTTCCAATGGCTAATTACTATCACAATTAAAAATTGATGTTAATAGTTGTGTGATGTACCAGTCACTGCACTGGAAATAACTTATGTATACAAATTCATACATAATAGGTTCTTTTTAAAAATAGGTTGAGGTCAACTTGATGTGGATTGTCTGTTAAAAGTGGCCTACGTATTTAAGCCCTGATTCCCATTTACACTAAAACTTTACACCCTTCTGGCAGTATAAAGGGTCTTTCAGAAAGTAAAAATGTCACTCAAGACCTATATGCTATATGTCATATGCTTTAAAATATGTGCAGAATATCCCAAATGACCAAGATAAGAGGAGCACTTGGAACATTTGATACTTAAACTTACTTATTTTTCTCTTACAGGTCCACAAACTCCAGACTTGCCACAGATCGCCACCTCCCACTTGGTGCAACAACCCTAAATTCACTATGGTGGAGAGCACTCCCATCATGGGAGTTGACAGGAGGCTGGAATCATTTTATAGGATTAAGATAAATGGCTGATGTTTACAATATTTCAATGTTTCTTAAGTTTAAACATATATATTTTATATTCTAGCCTACAAAATACAAAATAAAAATACTATAAACTCTTGGAATATGTACAATATTGGGTTTAACAAGTACTCTTAGAAGGTCATCTAAGTGATAGTGTGACATCACTAGTGGAGTGCAGCGTTCTGGCATCACACCAAGTGGGAGCCAGCAGATCCTCAGCATGTCTGGAGAATGCTGACATACAATAGGTATGTTTAAAGTTACAAATGGACTGACTTGCCCCCTCCACCTTACTAAGTTTATTTGAGACATTCAGCACATAACATTTAAGCAGTTGGATTTAAAAACATTTTAAATACTTTCTGAAACTTTTCAAAAGCTTGTTCAATCAACATGGATTAGTAGTTCATTGTTTTTATATTTATTGACAAATTGAAGTTAATAGTAGCATATTACAACCTCTTTATTCTAAGTAACATTTATTTTCTGTAGCAGGATTTTAAGTCTATTTGAATTTTTAATATCTCTGATAAATAAAATATTGCAAATATCTATGGTACTTTGGAAAACTGCAATTTTTCCAGGACGAAACCATTGATAATTCTACACCATCGCTGGGTTATAACTATTATCCAATGAAATATAAGTCTATTAAACTGAATGAATGAGAGATTAAAAAGCATGTTTAACTGTAAAGTAACTTCTTTATTTTCTTTTTAACAGAATGCAGTCGTTTCATTCAAAGAATTATGTGGCCTTTCTCCTGTAGCAAATCTTATGCAGTGTATTCTGGCAGTGTCTACCCGCTTGGTTGGACCTGAGAGTACACCACTGGTACTACTGAATCTCAGTGATCAGTATCCCACTATGGAGATACAAGGGACTGTTCCAGAGGTCTTGAAAAAGATTGTAACTGCGTATGACATAGTGAGTAGTCCTTTGTGGTTTATGTATGCTGCTTGAAAGACTTTCTTTTTATAATATACTGTACCATGCCTGTTTTGAAAGGTCATTCTAATCTATGACTTCCTATTTCATACTTCATTACTTGTGCTTGAAAATTTATTCCCATGAACATTCAGCATCTGACACTGTTTTTATGTGCGGTGAATGTAAAAATTAATACCTCTCACCTCATGCAAATTCACAAGACTTTGTATTAGTGTATGTAAATATGAAATTTAACTGTTTACGCATTAACTTGTAACTTTTTGCATATTGATAGCTTTTTCACGGGTGCATAGTGATTTGTTACATTACATTTTTGAATTTATAGAGCTGTAGTTCTTTTCACCGTTGATTCAAAGAGTAGAAAATGTTAATGTTTTTAGGAACTGTGATTTTATGAGCAGCGTGATACTGTTGAAATCCTCATTTTTTTTCATATATATATATATGTTGCATCTGTCCTGTACGTCTCATTTATTTTGGCAGTTGTACATTCTATAATCAGCTCTAATTTTCACTTTAGCTGTTCTAAACTTTAGCAAATCTGTAGATGGTGTCTTTAGAAACTAGAAATATTCAGAAATACATAAAAATATCAAAAGTATACTGCATGGGGAAAGAAAGAACTGTGTAAAAAAAGACTAAAGGATATGAATGCTGTAGCAGAGTGATGAATTATGTAGTTTACATTATGTATATATAAGGAGGAAAATCCAACAGTTTAAAACCTCCACCTGATTTCAGTTGCAGAAATATGACATGGGGAAGAGACAATCTGTCACATAGGGTTAGAGCTTTTGATTTTTTTAAATGAACTCCTCTAAAATTGGAATATGATGATATGTAGATATTCTCTTCCAGGATTTTTCTATTAGTGTTGTGTTTTCAAACAAAACAGCGCAACTGTTTCCCTTTTTAAAAAAATTAGAAAATAAAACCATTAACCTAGGATCTGAAAATATGTATATGGAGTTACATTTTAGAGCTAATTTCCTGGCACAAATAGCTTTGGAATAGTAACCATACCAGACCCTTCATACTTACAGGAGCTCACATGGTATTACTGTTTGTAGAAAGAAAAATTAGTTAACTAGGAGTTCAGGTAGAACTATGGGATCGGTGCACGGCTCAGTGATGTAAACACAGGTGCAGTTTGGTTTAAACGATACCATACTGTGTAATTACTGTAAGATTAGGATATTATAGTACAAAGTGTTCTTAATTGTTGGGATTACAGATAAAATGAACCTCTGTTGTTGTCCATGGAAAATGTGTCTAAATGTCTGGTTGTTCTGAGGTTGGTGACAATGGGAGCACAGTTGCTCCTTTCTGGGCATTTCTATACTATCCATAAATTTGGAATATCTGGATTTTTAGAATTAGGATTTTTTTAAATGGTAATTCTCTTAAAGAATTTTCAAAAAAGGGTCATTGTTATGTCTATTCAACCTTAACTCCAGGGTGGTGAAATTATTTGCCTGGGCATTTCAACTGTTCCAAAAAAAAAAAAAAAAAAGGATTTCTCAGTGACAAAACTCCCAGAAAACTTTGCAAGTTGCACCAAGATAGACCTTTCCTTCCCAGAGAGTTTCATACCTCCACTTTCTTTCTTTCTCATATTCCTCTTACCATGAGGCTTTGTCTTTCATGTGGCTTTTCCTTTCCTCTTTTAGTCTGTGCATTGTTGGAATATAAAGTGTGCTTTGACTTGATGCATGCTTTATAGAAAACCAGCAGAAATAAAGAATTCATTATGTACATATAAAAGGCGATCATATCTGCAAAGTTGTACACACAAATCATCTCCTTCCCCAAAAAAAGATAAAGGCAACAACACATGCCAGGATCAGCAGGGAAAAAAGTGGAATTTCTAGAGCAAAGCGATTTTGAAGATATGATAAAAAATGAGATACACTTCATTTTTTGGAACCTCTTTATCTTGGAAATCCCTTGTCTAATTTGACAGAAACATTTCAGAAAATTTTTTATTGTGGGCTGAGAACTAATGGTAAAATTTCACATGGTTACATTTGATTCTAATGGATGTCATGGGATACACAGGCCCTTTTAAGGTTCATAAGCAGATTCCTCCTTCTTCGAGTGCTTGCTCATGTTGATTCCGTTGTCGGTGTGCGCACGCCCATGAGCACAGTCGTCGGGGGTTTTTGCCTTAGCAGTCTCCGTAGGGCCAGCTGTGTCACCCCCTTGAGTGCTGCACTCATGCACTCATAGATCAGGTGCTGCCGGCCCTACACCCTCTCAGTTCATTTTCACCGCCCGTGGTGGTCAGTCAGAGTGCCTTTGCTTGCTCATCAAGGGCTAGCGGTTTTTCTTATCTCAAACTGTGTGCCTTAAGGCTTTGTATATAGTTATTATTTGTGTTAAGTACCTGTTTATTGTAGTAGTTTGTTAGTAGTTAGGTCCCAGTGGGGATTCTGACTCCGATGGGGCATGTCCCGGTCTTCGGGTTTTAAGCCCTGCAAATCCTGTAACTGGTCTATGCCTGTTAGCGACCCCATGGCAGCTGTCTCAAGTGCTAGAGGGAAGTGCACATTAAAGAGAGGTGCTGGATTTGTAAAAACTTTCAGCCTCGCACGCAGAAGGAGTGGGACATCCGGCTCAGAGCTTTCCTTATGGAGTCTGCTCAGCATCGGTATGAAGTACGCCACCGGGGCCCACCCGGCACCACTTTATGTCGCTGGTACCAAAGAAGAGGGCAAAGAAGCACAGCTCCCCACCGCCGTCAGAGAAGGGCCAGTTGACAGTAAGCAAAGAACCTGCCCCAGATCACCTGTCCACCCCAGAGCCCTGCAGTCGGCCCTCTCTAGTTGGGACCGTTAGCGCAGTAAAAGGTCCTCCTCCAATTCCTGCAAGTTGAGACTGGACCAACTTCCCCACTGGCACCAATGCCTTTGAGAGCTCAGGCAATGAAAGAGCAGAAGCCGCCTGTGCTGCCAGTGAATCTAGTGCTGCAGGCTTTGGCTAAGGCTCCCCAAGAGGGCAAGCCAGCCGATGTAGCTCCCCAGGGAGTGGTGGAGCACCGCCGATCCCTTGAGACGATGGCGTGCTCTTCACCTTTGCACTGCTTGACACCAGTGCCATTGTCGAGATTGGCACAGACTCACCGTCGGTCACCGTCCCCACAGTCATGGTCGCCGTCATCTCAACGCGGCTTGCCGAGAGAGAGGCATCAATCCCCCTATTACTGGTGCCGGTCACCATCCTGGAAGTTGTCCTATCACTAATCCCATCTCCTTCCCGCCTCCAAGCTCCTCGGCACTGTCCCCGGTCACCGCACCGTCGGTACCAGTCCCCTCAGGCGGGGCACCAGTCCCTGGTGTCAGTGGCCTCTACGGTCCCTCCATGGTCTCCAGAAGGGGACTCCTCTGGATCTCAGGGCCGCTTCAGCCCATCGCCTCATACCCAGTGACAAGATTGGATGTCCAAGCCAACATTGGTGATACCGGGACAATGGCAGCCAGGCAAGTGGCCAGCGCAGTGGCCATGTTGGAATGCCTGGGGGGTTCTGCTCATGGTGATGCCCCCTTCGGTCCACTCGTTGGCCACTGCCACGGAACAGCAGCCATCGGCAGCAGGCCCAGTACCAGAAGCACACCCGGTGGCTGAGTCTCAGGAGGCTGTGCCTACCCCCAAGCTATCCTCCCCAGCGGAGGAGGAAGACCAGTCTCCCCGTCCACCGTTGCAGTCCTCCTACAAGGCGATCGTGGGATGCTCCAGAGCCGGCCTGCCTGATGATGTTAAAAACCACCAGGCCTTATTTCAGTGATTGTCTGAAAACTTGGGCCTGGAAGTGGAGTTGATGGCTGAACAGGAGGACACCCTGTTCAACGTCCTGTCAGCCTCGACCCCTACCCATGTCGCACTACCGGCATGAAAGGGTCTTCAAAATTGCCAGGGCCATTTGGCAGATGCCCTCCTCCATCCCTCCCACCTCAAACCATGCTGAGAAAAAGTACTTTGTCCCAGCCAAAATTTTGAGTATTATTATACCCAGCTTCCTCCCAGCTTGTTGGTGATCTCCACAGCCAATGAAAAGGAGAGACAGGGGCACTCTAGTTCCACCTCAAGAAATAAGGAGACCAGGCGACTGGACTTGTTTAGAAGAAAAATTTATTCCACTCTAAGTCTACAGTTTCGGGTGGCGAACCTCTTGGGCCATTATAACTTCAATTTATGGGACACTCTCCATAAGTTTGAGGAGTCCCTCCCACAAGACTGGGTCCAAGAATTTGTCACTCTGGTGCAGGAGGGTACCATGGCAACCTGGTGTGCCCTTCAGATGGCGTGGATATGGCAGTCTTGGCAGCCAGGATGGTGGTGTCCACGATGGCGATGAGCTTCTGGCTTCAAACCACTGGACTCTCCCCGGAGATGCAGAACTCCATTCAAGACCTCCCTTTCGATTGGAACAGTCTGTTCTGTGATCATATGGATGCAAGGCTTCATGGAATGAAGGACACCAAAGCCAACCTCTGTTCACTGGGCATTCACACGCCACAGTCAGCACGTAAGCATTTCTGGCCACCCCCACCACCAAGGTCATAGCAGCCTTGTTCTGGGCTTGCTAGAAGAAGGGACAGGGACACTGCATTTAGTTGTCACTGCCCTTCTGTCTCCCACTGTGCAGCCTGCCCAGGCCAACCATTCTGCAGGGCAGAAGCATTTGTTTTGATGGCATGTTTGAGAGTGACACTCCAGCTAATTCCCCAGATCCACTGCTACATTTCCTCAACCACCTTTTCCCCATCACTCTGCCTGGTTGTGGGTTACATCAGGCCATGGGGTCCTGGTCATAATAGCTCGTGTCTATACCCTGCAATTTTTAGCCCCCCCCTCCCCACTTCCTCGTCCCTCTTCAGGGACCCTTCTCACAAGCAACTCCTCATTTAGGAGGTCAAGAACCTGCTGCATTTGGGGGCCATGGAGGGGCATGAAAGGAAAGGGGTTCTACTCCTACTATTTCCTAATCCCGAAAGCAAAAGGGGGCCTCAGAGCCATCATGGACCTGCATCACCTCAACAAGTCTCTCAAGAAGTTGAAGTTTCTCATGGTCTCCCTGACCGCCATCATCCCATCCCTGGATACGGAACACGGGTACATCGCTCTCAACTTGAAAGACGCTTACTTCCGTATTTCTATATTCCCAGGCCACAGGTGCTTACTCCATTTTATGGTGGGAGGACACCATTTCCAGTTCACGGCACTCTCTTTGGCTCTGAGGATGTTCACAAAGTGCACCTCAGACATCCGGGGGGGTCCACCTGTTTCCGTACCTCAACAACTAGCTAATCAAGGGCAAGTCTCTGGATCAGGTGCAGAGGAGCCTCGACCTGGTGCACTCCACTTGCTGTGACCTGGGACTGTTGATAAACACAGAAAAGTCCACATTAACACCAGTCCAATGCATAGAGGTCATCTGGGACATTCTTGATTCCACGCGGGCCAGGGCCTTCCTTCCAGAAGAATGTTTTTGGGTCATGGTGGATCTAATCTGCCATTTAAGGAACCACCTGCTCACTACAGCCCACACCTGCCTACATCTGATGGGGCACATGGCCACATGCACGTACGTGTCAGCCATGCTCAACTCCATCTGCGGCCTCTGCAGGTGTGCCTGGACTCTGTCTATATCCCCAATAGGCACTCCCTGGACCAAATGGTTATGGTGATGAGCCATGTCATTTTGTCCCTGAATTGGTGGCTAGTTGGTGCTGCAGGGGGTTCCCTTTGCAATACCGTCCCCATTGCTTACCCTGGTCTCCAACGCCTTGAATCCGGGCTGGGGAACCCAGCTGGGTGAGCTCAGCACTCAGGGCTGTTGGCTATGGGACAATCTAGCCCTCCTTATCAATGCCTGGCCTGCCAGGTGTTTTTGCCTCACCTGAAAGGCAAGGCAGTGCAGGTCCTGACAGACAATACCGCCACGATGTATTACATCAACAGGCAGGAGGGGGCCCTTTGTCAGGAGGCGCTCAGCCTTTGGGACTTCTGTGTGCAGCATGCCATTCGTCTAATCACCGCCCATTTACCCAGCTCCAAGAATGTCCTAGCAGATCACCTCAACAAGACCTTCTCGTCTCGCCAGGAGTGGTCTCTCCATCTGGAGGTGGTCAATGTAATCTTCCAAAGGTGGGGAACTCCCCAGGTGAACCCGTTCATGTCCAGGCAGAGCAGGAAGAGACACCAGTTTTGCTCCATCCAGGGTCTGGACAAAGGTTCCCTTTCGGACCTCATCCTTTGGTCAGGGGCGCTCATGTATGCCTTTCTGCCGGTGCCATTGATCCACAGGGTCCTAGTGAAAGTCAAGCAGGACAGAGCAAGAATCATCCCTGTGACCCCATCAGTACTGGTTCAGCATGCTGTTGTACGTGTCGACAGCCGCCCCTCTTCAGCTGTTTCTTTAACCAGATCTGTTGTTGCAGTACCCCGACAACCTGCTGCATCTGAACCTGGCGGCACTGCACCTGACAGCTTGGCTGAGCATGGACAAAAGGGCATGTTTGGCCCATGTTCAGTAAGTTTTACTCGACAGTAGGAAATCCTTCAACCAGGACAACTTACCTGACAAAATGGAAAAGATTCCAATATTGGGCCTGGGAGCAGCGCCTTTGGGCCTCACTGGCCTCGCTTCAGGACATCCTGGATTAAATGCTGCATCCGAAGCTTCAACAGTTGTCCCTCTCTTCCATCAAAGTCCACCTGGTGGCTATCTCTTTGCTATATCCCCTGGTCCAGGACAGGTTTCTCTTTGCCCATCCCATGACAGCGTGATTCTTGAAAGAGCTGGAGCGTTTCTACCCACACGTCCAGGAACTGGTCCCCCCTTGGGACCTGAATCTTGTGCTGTCCAGGCTCACGGGTCATCTCTTCGAACCCTGGGCTTCCTGGTCCCTCCTGCTTCTCTCCTGGAGGGTTTCTTTCTTGGTCGCTATAACATTGACCCATAAGGTGTCGGAGATCAGGGCTCACTTTAGAACTGTCCTATACTGTCTTCAAGGACAAAGGTCAGCTGTGCCCGCACCTGGCATTTCTGATCAAGGTCATGTCCCAGCTAGTTCGAGAAGATGCTGGCTTCAGCAGAGCAGTGCTACAATCTGCAATGCCTTGAACTCTGAGCCCACCTCCAAGGATTCTGCTTGGGAGTCACCTACAATGGTACATGAGCAAGCATTTGAAGAATTAAAAACGGTTACCCACCTTTTCGTAACTCTTGTTCTTCGAGATGTGTTGTTCATGCCCATTTCATTACCTGCCTTCCTGCCCCTCTGTTGGAGTTGTCAGCAAGAGGGAACTGAGAGGGCGTAGGGCCGGCAGCGCCTGATATACCAGGGCATGAGCGTGACACTCAACGGGGCAACACAGCTGGCCCTAGGGATACCGCTAAGTCAAACATCTCCAATGACTGCGCACGTGAGCGTGTGCACACCTAGAATAGAATTGACACGAACAACCCATCTTGAAGAACAACAGTTATAAAAAGGTGGGTAACCATTTTTGTTGGCAGCCATATTAGTATCCTAGTTTCTGGCAGGGTGTAATGGGAAATAAAGGGGACTATATAAACATTAGCCTTTTCACTAGATGGAGGAGAGACATGAAGGGGATCCAGCCTGTGCTTTATAATTATTTAATGGGGTGGACACCTCAGAGGAGAGTCTGAAACTGACTTTGACACTAGATACATTTTCTTACATTTTGGGGCAAGTTGAAATTAAGATGCTCAGGCAAGGACACTTTCTGTTCACAAATTCCAAGGACATTCTTTTTTTTGTTTTTTGGCCTGCTACTGTTAAGTTAAGAAAAGGAGTACTTGTGGCACCTTAGAGACTAACCAATTTATTTATTTATTTAACCAATAAATTGGTTAGTCTCTAAGGTGCCACAAGTACTCCTTTTCTTTTTGCGAATACAGACTAACACGGCTGTTACTCTGAAAACTGTTAAGTTAGGAGGTAGTTGTGAAAATTAGGTATATAATGCGAAGACAAATTCAGTCTTAACTTAGAGAGAGACTATCACTCTCCATAATAATAATTTCTTACTTTTTTTACTTTGTGCTAGCATGTGCCTCACAGTCTGTTCAGAATTATGTATTAACAGAGTTGCTCCAATTTGTCATTTACTATCAATGTGAAATCAGGATGATAGCAAATATTACCTTGTGAATGTTTTTCAAACAAACCTTGGTTACCATGGTAAGTGCATAGGCTATCTTTGGTTTACATTGTTTTTTCATTCTGGAAGTGGCATGTGGTTAATATGGAAATTTCAAAGCACCCACTGTTTCAGGGTCAGTCTATCTCAGATAGATACAGTAATTTAATATTTAATAGTTCTTTGACAGAAATATTTTCTCGGCTGTAAAAACTACAGTAAACATTTACCCTAGCAAAGTGACCAACAGTTATTCAGTAGAATTTGTTTGCACAGTGAGTGACTAGAGGGCTCTGTATATTTGCTCAATAAACTATGATAGGATGCAAGTCTTCTTCAATGAAAGAGTTAGTCTGCAATAAAGTAATTACTAAAGAGTACAGTACTACAGGGATAAAACTGGTGAAAAGTCTTTAGTACAATACAGGAACAGTATAGTTATTAAAGAAACACCGTCAAGTAAGCATGACTTAATTAGAACATCCCAGGACCCTTGTTATTATACATATTCTTAACAAAAAGATACAATGCATAAAAAAGCTTATTCTAGTCAGTCAGCATTCACTACAGTGTCATTGAAATTTTGGGTATGTTTTACTAGGCATTTGAAGTCAGTGGAAAGACATCTGTTATCTTTAGTGGTAGTTGAATTGGATGCTTAATGTGTATTGTGGGTAAAGTGGACATTTAGTAAGGAAATAGAAATGATAAACACAGGAGCTAAAATACTGGTTCCATAGAAGACAGTGGAGATTTTGCCATTGACTTCATTGGGACCAGAATTTTACCCAGGAATTTTAAAAAGGAGGATGTTCCATATTTGTCTACACTATAGTGAGTCAGGGCATGTTTTCAGAATATTAATTTAAAAAGTAATGAGAATAACCTAAGTCTGTTTCCCAGAATACTGAGATGCTTATTTTCCTAGGTTGATGACTCTGCGAAAGACTCCTGATTGTAATCTGTACACTTTATAAAAGCATCAGGATATTTTGGTTAGGGACTGGTAAAGGGGACATTTCATAGTATTTTTTCACCATTTAACAATGTGGGGTTTTTTTCCCCCTCAGGTTCATGAAGTGCAGCTTCCTCTATGTGATACTTCATCATGCACTCGGCTGGTGTCATCACACCCATCACTGAACAGTGTTGCAGACTGAAGCCTGGAGATACGGCAAGTGGTTCTTCCACACCATTGCATTTTTTTCTTAATATCATATACCCTACAGGATAAACAATAGGAATAGTGAAAAAAATTTAAAACTGTGCAATGGCAAGGAAAAGAATACTGATTTTGTCCCCAGTCTGCAGCAATGTGATGAGAGCGATGATATCAGCAAAGTGCATGCTGGGGCATCATACAAAGGAAGCCACCTATTACAGAGAACCTGTCTGTCTGGATGAAGACCCTAATCTAACAAGTATTACTGAAACCTGGTTAGATAATATGCTTGACCTGTTTTGACACAGTTGGTATCAGTCAAGTTTTTGGTACAGTATGAGCCTAAGGGGATTGGAGAAGGGGTGGTGTTTCTGTACCATGTAGGTGGTCTCCTAGCCTAAAACTGGATCAGTTGGAGCTGGGGGTGTGAGTTCCAGATCAAGTAGACATATGCATGCTAGCTGTCACCCAGATAGCTCACAGAAAATAGAAATGTAGCCATAGTAGCATGGGCTGATGCCCACGTGCTGCTGCGAGCGGCAGTATAGGCTAGCTGCCCTGGATATGTATCCAGAGAGTCTGGGCAACTTTGTAGTTGGGATGGCTAGCCCATGCTACTGCTTGCTACTGCCTGTGCTACTGCAGCCACACTATTATTTTTAGGATGTGACCTCAATAAAACCTCACATAAGTATGTCTACTCGAGCTGGGAATCATACACCCAGCTTCATGTATAGATGTAACCATAGTTTATTCATTTTGTATGAGAGTCCTAGGGTAGGGTCAAGCTGGGCTAGTCTTGGTTTATTAATTATCTTTCTCCAAACCCAAATCTTTGTCAGTTGACATTAGAGAAAAGGTGTTGAAGACACTATAACTGATGGTGCTCAGTGACTTCAGCATCCATGTGGATGATGAAAAGGAGTACTTGTGGCACCTTAGAGACTAACCAATTTATTAGAGCATAAGCTTTCGTGAGCTACAGCTCACTTCCTCAGATGCATATCGTGGAAACTGCAGCAGGCTTTATATATACACACAGAATATGAAACAATACCTATTCCCACCCCACTGTCCTGCTGGTAATAGCTTATCTAAAGTGATCATCAGGTGGGCCATTTCCAGCACAAATCCAGGTTTTCTCACCCTCCACCCCCCCACACAAATTCACTCTCCTGCTGGTGATAGCCCATCCAAAGTGACAACTCTTTACACAATGTGCATGACAATCAAGTTGGGCTATTTCCTGCACAAATCCAGGTTTTCTCACATGCCCCCCACCCCCATACACACACAAACTCACTCTCCTGCTGGTAATAGCTCATCCAAACTGACCACTCTTCAAGTTAAAATCCAAGTTAAACCAGAACATCTGAGGGGGGAAGGCGGGTAGGAAAAAACAAGAGGAAACAGGCTACCTTGCATAATGACTTAGCCACTCCAAGTCTCTATTTAAGCCTAAATTAATAGTATCCAATTTGCAAATGAATTCCAATTCAGCAGTTTCTCGCTGGAGTCTGGATTTGAAGTTTTTTTGTTTTAAGATAGCGACCTTCATGTCTGTGATCGCGTGACCAGAGAGATTGAAGTGTTCTCCGACTGGTTTATGAATGTTATAATTCTTGACATCTGATTTGTGTCCATTTATTCTTTTACGTGCTAATAAACAATGGTCACATAAACACCACCCTATACCGGAAACCTACTGACCGCTATTCCTACCTGCATGCCTCCAGCTTTCACCCTGACCACACCACACGATCCATCGTCTACAGCCAAGCTCTGCGATACAACCGCATTTGCTCCAACCCCTCAGACAGAGACAAACACCTACAAGATCTCTGTCAAGCTTTCTTACAACTACAATACCCACCTGCAGAAGTAAAGAAACAGATTGATAGAGCCAGAAGAGTTCCCAGAAGTTACCTACTACAGGACAGGCCTAACAAAGAAAATAACAGAACGCCACTAGCCGTCACCTTCAGCCCCCAACTAAAACCCCTCCAACGCATTATTAAGGATCTACAACCTATCCTAAAGGATGACCCAACACTCTCACAAATCTTGGGAGACAGGCCAGTCCTTGCCTACAGACAGCCCCGCAACCTGAAGCAAATACTCACCAACAACCACATACCACACAACAGAACCACTAACCCAGGAACTTATCCTTGCAACAAAGCCCGTTGCCAATTGTGCCCACATATCTATTCAGGGGACACCATCACAGGGCCTAATAACATCAGCCACACTATCAGAGGCTCGTTCACCTGCACATCCACCAATGTGATATATGCCATCATGTGCCAGCAATGCCCCTCTGCCATGTACATTGGTCAAACTGGACAGTCTCTACGTAAAAGAATAAATGGACACAAATCAGATGTCAAGAATTATAACATTCATAAACCAGTCGGAGAACACTTCAATCTCTCTGGTCACGCGATCACAGACATGAAGGTCGCTATCTTAAAACAAAAAAACTTCAAATCCAGACTCCAGCGAGAAACTGCTGAATTGGAATTCATTTGCAAATTGGATACTATTAATTTAGGCTTAAATAGAGACTTGGAGTGGCTAAGTCATTATGCAAGGTAGCCTGTTTCTTCTTGTTTTTTCCTACCCCCCTTCCCCCCCCAGATGTTCTGGTTTAACTTGGATTTTAACTTGAAGAGTGGTCAGTTTGGATGAGCTATTACCAGCAGGAGAGTGAGTTTGTGTGTGTATGGGGGTGGGGGGCATGTGAGAAAACCTGGATTTGTGCAGGAAATAGCCCAACTTGATTGTCATGCACATTGTGTAAAGAGTTGTCACTTTGGATGGGCTATCACCAGCAGGAGAGTGAATTTGTGTGGGGGGGTGGAGGGTGAGAAAACCTGGATTTGTGCTGGAAATGGCCCACCTGATGATCACTTTAGATAAGCTATTACCAGCAGGACAGTGGGGTGGGAATAGGTATTGTTTCATATTCTGTGTGTATATATAAAGCCTGCTGCAGTTTCCACGATATGCATCTGAGGAAGTGAGCTGTAGCTCACGAAAGCTTATGCTCTAATAAATTGGTTAGTCTCTAAGGTGCCACAAGTACTCCTTTTCTTTTTGCGAATACAGACTAACACGGCTGTTACTCTGAAACATGTGGATGATGAATCCTTAGCATCAGTTCAGGGCTTTATGGCTACCAGGGTGACTATGGGGTTATCAAAGCTCAGTTCATGTAGCTGGTCACATACTTGATCAAGTGTTTGACCTTGAGTCAGTAGTAATGACTATAATGTAATTACGTTTAGTAACCTTTTCAGGGGGGAACAACAAAGAAGCCCACCACAGTAGCATTTAACTTCAAAAAGGGGAGGTAGGCAGAAATGAGGGAGCTAGTTAAATTCAAGGAAAACAAGACCATTGCAGAGAAGCTAAATTAATTCTTTCATTGGTCTTCTTCACTGCAAAGGATGTGAGGGAGATTCACACACCTGGGCCATTCTTTTTAGGTGACAAATCTGAGGACCCAGACTGAGGTATCAATAGAGGAGGTTTTGATAAATTAAACAGTAATAAGTCACCAAGACCAGATGGCATTCATCCCAAGAGTTCTGAAGGAAATCAAATATGAAATTTCAGAACTACAAGCTGTGTTATGTAACCTGTCACTTAAATCAGCTTTTCTACTGGATGACTGGGGAATAACATGATGCCAATTTTTAAAAAACGCTGCAGAGGCAATCCTGGAAATTACACGTCAGTAAGCCTAACTTCAGTACCAGGCAAATTGATTGAAACTATAGTAAAGAACAGAATTATCAGACACATCGATGAACACAATTGTTGGGGAAGCGGCGACATGGCTTTTCTAAAGGGAAATCATGCTTCACCAGTCTATTAGAATTCTTTGATGGTGTCAGTAAATGTGGACAAAGTTGATCCAGTGGATATAGTGTACTTGGAATTTCAGAAAGCTTTTGGCCTGTCAAAGGATAAGAGGGAAAGTCCTCTCATAGATCAGTAACTGGTGAAAAGACAGGAAACAAAGGTTAGGACTAAATGGTCAGTTTTCAGAATGTAGAGGATGGTAAATAGCAGTGTCCCATAGTGATCTGTACTGGGAGCAGTGCTGTTAAACATATTCACAAATGATCTTGAGAAAGGGTAAAGAGTGAGGTGGCGAAGTTTGCAGGTGATACAAAATTACTCAAGATAGTGAAGTCCAAAGCTAATTGTAAAGAGTTACAAACAGATCTCACAAAACTAGCTGACCAGGCAACAAAATGGCAGATGAAGTTCAGTGTTGATAAATGCGAAGTAATGCACATTGGAGAAAACAATTCCTGCGATACCTACAAAATGATGGAGTCTAAACTAGCTGTTTCTCAAGAAAGAGATCTTGAAGTCATCATGGATATTTCTCTGAAAACATCCACTCAATGTTCAATGGCAGTCAAAGAAGCTAACAGAATTTAAGGAACCATTAGTAAAGGGACAGATAATAAGACAGTAAATATAATAATGACACTATATAAATCCATGGTACGTCCACACCTTGAATGCTGGCAGTTCTGGTCACCTCATCTGAAAAAAGCGTTATTAGAAATGGAAAAAGTACAAAGAAGGGCAACAAAAATGTTAGGCGTATGGAATAGCTTCCATATGAGGAGAGATTCAAAAGACTGGGACTGTTCAGCTTAGAGAAGAGACAACTAATGGAGAATATGATTTAGAGGTCGATAAAATCATGAATGGTGTGGAAAAAGTAAATAAAGAAGTGTTATTTACCCCTTCACATAACACAAGAACCAGAAATTAATAGGCAGCAGGTTTAAAAGGATCATAGAATCATAGAATATCAGGGTTGGAAGGGACCTCAGGAGGTCATCTAGTCCAACCCCCTGCTCAAAGCAGGACCGATCCCCAATTAAATCATCCACCCAGGGCTTTGTCAAGCCTGACGTTAAAAACTTCTAAGGAAGGAGATTCCACCACCCCCCTAGGTAACTCATTCCAGTGTTTCACCACCCTCCTAGTAAAAAAGTTTTTCCTAATATCCAACTTAAATCTCCTCCCCTGCAACTTGAGACCATTACTCCTTGTTCTGTCATCTGCTACCACTGAGAACAGGCTAGAGTCATCGTCTTTGGAACCCCCTTTCAGGTAGTTGAAAGCAGCTATCAAATCCCCCCTCATTCTTCTCTTCCATAGACTAAACATCCCCAGTTCCCTCAGCCTCTCCTCATAAGTCATGTGTTCCAGTCCCCTAATCATCTTTGTTGCCCTCCGCTGGACTCTTTCCAATTTCTCCACATCCTTCTTGTAGTGTGGGGCCCAAAACTGGACACAGTACTCCAGATGAGGCCTCACCAGTGTTGAGTAGAGGGGAACGATCACGTCCCTCGATCTGCTGGCCCCTTCTTATACATCCCAAAATGCTATTGGCCTTCTTGGCAACAAGGGCACACTGTTGACTCATATTCAGCTTCTCGTCCACTGTAACCCCTAGGTCCTTTTCTGCAGAACTGCTGCCGAGCCATTCAGTCCCTAGTCTGTAGCGGTGCATTGGATTCTTCTGTCCTAAGTGCAGGACTCTGCACTTGTCCTTGTTGAACCTCATCAGATTTCTTTTGGCCCAATCCTCCAATTTGTCTAGGTTCCTCTGTATCCTATCCCTACCCTCCAGCGTATCTACCTCTCCTCCCAGTTTAGTGTCATCTGCAAACTTGCTGAGGGTGCAATCCACACCATCCTCCAGATCATTTATGAAGGTATTGAACAAAACCGGCCCCAGGACCGACCCTTGGGGCACTCTACTTGATACCAGCTGCCAACTAGACACAGAGCCATTGATCACTACCCGTTGAGCCCGACAATCTAGCCCGCTTTCAATCCACTTTATAGTGCATTCATCCAGCCCATACTTCTTTAACTTGCTGGCAAGAATCCTGTGGGAGACTGTGTCAAAAGCTTTGCTAAAGTGAAGGAACAACACGTCCACTGCCTTCCCTTCATCCACAGAACCAGTTATCATAAGGAAGTATTTCTTCACACAACGAACATTCAACCTGTGCAAAAAGAAAAGGAGTACTTGTGGCACCTTAGAGACTAACCAATTTATTTGAGCATGAGCTTTCGTGAGCTACAGCTCACTTCATCGGATGCATACCGTGGAAACTGCAGCAGATATTATATACACACAGAGATTATGAAACAATACCTCCTCCCACCCCACTGTCCTGCTGGTAATAGCTTATCTAAAGTGATCATCAAGTTGGGCCATTTCCAGCACAAATCCAGGTTTTCTCACCCTCCACCCCCCTACACACAAACTCACTCTCCTGCTGGTAATAGCCCATCCAAAGTGACAACTCATTTCACAATGTGCATGATAATCAAGGTGGGCCATTTCCTGCACAAATCCAGGTTCTCTCACCCCCATACACACACAAACTCACTCTCCTGCTGGTAATAGCTCATCCAAAGTGACCACTCTCCCTACAATGTGCATGGTAATCAAGGTGGGCCATGTCCAGCACAAATCCAGACTTTCTCACCCGCCCCCTCCCCCCCCCCCCCCCGGGGGACGGACACACACACTCTCCTGCTGGCAATAGCTCATCCAAACTGACCACTCTCCAAGTTTAAATCCAAGTTTAACCAGAACGTCTGGGGGGGGGGGGGTAGGAAAAAACAAGGGGAAATAGGCCTATTTCCCCTTGTTTTTTCCTACCCCCCCCCCAGACGTTCTGGTTAAACTTGGATTTAAACTTGGAGAGTGGTCAGTTTGGATGAGCTATTGCCAGCAGGAGAGTGAGTTTGTGTGTGTGTGTGTGTGTCCCGGGGGGGGGGGAAGGGGGCGGGTGAGAGAGCCTGGATTTGTGCTGGAAATGGCCCACCTTGATTATCATGCACATTGTGAAGAGAGTTGTCACTTTGGATGGGCTATTACCAGCAGGAGAGTGAGTTTGTGTGGAGGGTGGTGGAGGGTGAGAAAACCTGGATTTGTGCTGGAAATGGCCCAACTTGATGATCACTTTAGATAAGCTATTACCAGCAGGACAGTTGGGTGGGAGGAGGTATTGTTTCATGATCTCTGTGTGTATATAATATCTGCTGCAGTTTCCACAGTATGCATCCGATGAAGTGAGCTGTAGCTCACAAAAGCTCATGCTCAAATAAATTGGTTAGTCTCTAAGGTGCCACAAGTACTCCTTTTCTTTTTGCGAATACAGACTAACACCTGTATTACAAATTCAACCTGTGGAATTTGTTAATGGGATGTTGCGAAGATGAAAAGTATAAGTGGGTTCAAAAAAAGAATTAGATAAGTTCATGGAGGATAGGTCCATCAGTGGCTATTGGCCAAGATGATCAGAGATGCAACCCCATGCTTGGGTGTCCCTAAACCTCTGACTGCCAGAAACTGGTTGTTACTGGGGCTCCAGGGGGCCACAGTGAGATGCTCAGTTAGGACAAATGACAAAGAATGGGATAGATGATCCCCAAAACTGGTGGGTATTCTAATACTTACATTCACCAAGCCAGCAACAAAACAGCTTTTACAATACCTTACTGGTTACACAGAAGCCAAAACACAGTTTCCTTAAAACAACCCAGCCTATGGGCGTCCTCCCAGACAGCCAAGTCAAAGATAGGATTGCCAACTTTGGTTGGACGAATTCCTGGAGATTTCATCATGTGACGTAATCACCCAAATTGCCCCAGCACCAGCTGGTGCTGCTGGCCCAGGGGCTGCCTGATCTGCTTGGGCAGCCCTGGAGCTAGCCACACGGGCCACTGCAGAAGTCATGGAGGTCAAGGAAAGTCACTGAATCCATGACCTTGTGATAGATACGCAGCCTTATTCATTAAGCAGTCCAAAGACCGTTTACTAGGAACTTCAAAGTGAAATATAGACAGTGAGTTCACACCCAAGTTTCATCTAAATGTTAACGTTCCCGTTTGATCTTTGAATTAACAGATATAGTAACAGACAGGAACTATCTGTTTACATGGTTAACATCTACCAAGATACAAGTAAACACATACAATTAACATTACCTCTAATTCTTTAACAATACAAATTTGCATTTCAAAGCTCTAGTCTATCTTACATGGCTATATTAGCTATTTATAAGGAATAGCCCTAATTACAATTTATATACTTCTCTAATGTGTCTTTAAAGGTTGAATTTAGATCAATTAGCCTGCAAGTTGCCTAACCCTTTCTGGCCCTATGTCACACTGGGTTGGAAGACAGAGAATTACTCAGTTGCCATGTTCTGTTCATTCCCTCTGGCATTGGTCACTGTCAGAAGATAGCATACTGGGCCAGATGGACCATTAGTTCTAGTTACATTCAAGGAAAACAAGACCATTGCAGAGAAGCTAAATTAATTCTTACATTAGTCTTCACTGCAAAGGATCTGAGGGAGATTCACACACCTGAGCCATTCTTTTTAGGTGACAAATCTGAGGACCCAGACTGAGGTGTCAATAGAGGAGGTTTTGATAAATTAAACAGTAATAAGTCACCAAGACCAGATGGCATTCACCCCCAGAGTTGTATGGCCATTCTTATGTTGTTATGACCATCCACCCTAATGAATAATGGCAGCTAGTCTCGCCTGGTGCTTGCAGGGCCATAGCTACACTCCATTTTTAGTACTCTAGCTCAGTCAGGGCTAGCATTGCTATGTCTCTTCAAGTTGGAATTTTCACCTCTGTCTTGAAGTATAGACATACACTGATTTGATTTTCTTGCTGGCTGATTTGAGTCTCTGATTCTGATTACATTGTGGTTAAAATAGAGCAGATTCAAACTGAGCTGTCTGCTTCTGTACAGACAGAGTGGCGTCTTGAGGGTACAAAGGTTAAGACTTCTCTGCTTGAGTTTAGGCCACGAAGGTTCATTAGAGTTACTAGAGCTATTGGGAACTCTTTGTCCCACAAATTATTCTTTGGGCCCATGCCTTTCCTGGCTGATGAAAGCTAGAGAGGGAAGAACTGGGTCCATTGTTGGTGATTATCAGTGTCTCACTTACAAAGGGCATAGTGCAGGTGTTCCATAAGGAAGCTTTTATGCGACTTCCATTCTAGAGAGCAACCCATGACATTGAAAATCAGGTTAATATCTAGTATCAAATCTTCAGTTTCTGATTAAAATTGTTAAGGACAAGTCTAACTACCCCTTATGGGTGGTCACCAATTTGTTTGTAATTGGACCCAGTTTTGTATTCCATGTGCTTCAAAGCCTGCTGGGGCAGGGCAGTGTCCTGTCACTGTTTTCTAATTCTGGGCCTCAGTGAGTATGTGTACATTGCATTGTAAACCTGTGTCTGTGGATTCATTGTTTCCAAGCCCACACTTGAGTGTCCACACTGCATTGTAAAGCTGGGTTTACAGATGCTGGACCCTGGTCTCATAGTCAGGCGAACATCCGCATGGAACTATGCAGACCTTCTGAGTTGGATCTGCAGCTTGAGCGTCCAAACTACAAAATGGTGAGGCTTGGACCCGAGTCACAGCAGGACTTGGTCTTTGACCCATCCCCCCAGCAGGGTCCTAGAACCTGGCACCTCAGTGCTTGCTGACTGATTTGTGCGTGGACAGAAGGGGGGCGTAGTCAGAGCCCAGTTTTAGTGTGCAGTGTAGACGTTCCCTGTCTGGCACCTTCCTGTAGATGTGGACTTTGCAGTCCAACTGCCCTGGGTCCTGAATGGAATGCCCTGATCTCCCCAGTTCTTCTTTGAGTGCTTGCTCATGTCAATTCCATTCTAGGTGTGTGTGTGCGCCCACGTGCGCAGCTGTTGGAGATTTTTGCCTTAGTAGTACCCGTAGGGCCGGCTGTGGGGCTCTCCGGAGTGCCACGCTCATGCTGTTGTCTATCAGGTGCCGCCAGCTCTACGCCCTCTCAGTTCCTTCTTACCACCCGTGGTGGTCAGTCAAAGTGCCTTTCTTACTGAGCACAAGCTAGTGGTTTCTACCATTCTGAACTTCGCCTCTTAGGACTGTTGTACATGGTTTGCATTTGATAGTGTTAAGTAGTTGTTAAGTAATTATTAAGTGTTAGTTAGTTAGTAGGTAGGGTCCCGTTAGGACTGATGCCCCTGTCTCCCGGGTTTAAGCCCTGCTCAGACTGCAGCAGGCCTATGACCCCCATGAAGCCGCCCTATATGGTCTTCTATAAAGACATGGTCCAGCTGCGTCTGCACCCAGCCTTTCTGCCCGAGGTCATCTCCCAGTTCCATACTGGTCAAGACATTTACTTACCACTCCTTTGTCCAAAGCCTCATGCGACGGATGAGGAGCACTGGCTGCATACCCTGGACGTCAGATGGGTGCTGGTCTTCTACATTGATAGAACAAAGCTGTTCCGTAAGTCAAACCATTTCTTCGTTGCTGTCGCTGACAGGATAAGAGGTTGCCCAATGTCAGCCCAGAGAATCTCGTCTTGGATGACGGCCTGCATCTGCTTTCGTTATGAGCTGGCAAAGGTGACCCCGCTGGCGATCATGACGGCTCATTCGACTAGGGGGTAGGTGTCATCAGCAGCCTTCCTGGTGCAGGTACTGATCCAGGAGATCTGTCGAGCTGCAACCTAGTTGTCCATCCACACGTTCGCGTCACACTACATGCTGACCCAACAGGCTTGAGACGATGCTGGCTTTGGCAGAGCGGTGCTGCAAGCTGCAAGACTGTGAACTCTAAGCCCACCTCCATTGATTCTGCTTGTAAGTCACCTAGAATAAAATTGACATGAGTAAGCACTTGAAGAAGGAAAAACGGTTACCTTCCTTTCATAACTGTTGTTCTTCGAGATATGTTGCACATGTCCATTCCATTACCTGCCGTCCTGCCCCTCTGTCGGAGCTGTCGGCAAAAAAGAACAGAGAAGGCGTAGGGCTGGTGGCACCTGATGTACTGCGACATGAGCACGGCACTCTTGAGGGTGCCACAGCCGGCCCTAGAGATACTGCGAAGGCAAAAATCTCCCAACGGCCACACACGTGGATGCGTGTACACCAAGAATGGAATGGACATAAGCAATACATCTCAAAGAACAACAAATATGAAAGGTAGGTAACTGTTTTTTGCTTATGCATGCTCTCTTCCAGAGTCCTACTTTGTTATGGGTGCTCTGGTTTATAGTTTAACTCTTCAGAGCCACAGGGCAGGTAATGTAAAGAACATGAGATTTGCACAGGAGTTTCTAAAACCACAGTAACTTTTACTCTCAAAGCATAAAAGCATTATGGAAGCTCTTTAGGTAAAACTCCAAAAATCTACATGCTCTCTCCGAAGTGTGTGCTCACCTTTTCTTGTGAGTCTTTAGGTTCACTCTGTATGTCAGGCAACTAGAGCCCTTCTGTTGTCTGTCAGTGTTTGGTCAGTGAGAAAGAGGAAGAGCCTGGATAGATCCTGGTCTTAAATATGTTTTGTGTCCCCTCTGTCATGTGACCAACTGATCAACTTCAGCCAGATGGTTAAAGTCCCAGATCCTCTGGAGTCCTACTGAGAAAACCAGTTTACTTTACCCTGGGAACTCTGTGGCAACACCATTGTTAAGACAATCATTGTTAACACAATCAGCTGTTCTGCAGCATGCAGGAGGTGCTGGGGGGGCTAGGGGGAGGAGCAGGGATGGGGCATGCTCAGGGGAGGGTGCGGAACTGGCCACAAAGAGACGGGACAGGGGTGGAGCAGGGGTGGCTGCTTGGGAGAAGGGATGGGGTGGGGACAGGGCCTGGGGCAGAGCAAGGGCGGGAAGAGGCGGGGGTAGGGGTTTAGGGGAAGGGGTCAGGTGGGGGCGGGGCCTGGGGCAGAGGAGTGGTTGAGCACCCCCAGGGCCCGGAGGAAACCAGTGCCTGTGACTGGCTTTGGTAGACAGTCTTTCTTAGGAGTGGATGTGGATCAGGTGTCCATGGACTATTTTTAGCTCTGTCCGCTGACTTTGATAGTATCAATTGCACTACACCTATGCTCGAAAGAAAAATTATAGACAGGCATTTTTGCCTTTTAGCTTTAAGGATAATTTTCCCTTCTGTTGGAAAATATTATATGAACAATCTCCTTTAAAAGTTTCGATACACGCACAATATATTTTTCAGTGGGTCATATTTGAGAGGTAGATAATAAAAATAAAAATAAAAAATCTAAATCTGAAATAAACTTTGATAGAAATCACACATTTCCTTAAATTTTAACAGCATTGCACACCGTTTTTCGCCACACAGTTCTCACTGATTTTAGTAGGACCTGTTTGACTAAATTTTATGCCACTGTATGAAAATTCAAGGGTTTTGCCATTTTATATCTTCCATTTTTCCTTTAGATTTCATTTACAATATCAAGCTGATCAGGCAAAATAACATGTTTTAAGGTACAGAATTTTCCATGTATAGTGTGCAGTATTTAAATTAAAAATAGGAATTGTAGGGTTTCCCCTCCTCTGGCTTTGTGTACAGTATGTTCATTTTCACTATCAATTCTATGTGGACTTAGAACCATCTTTATTCAGATAATAACTGGATACACTTCAGTGGTGAAGATTTAAGGGAAAACTCAGATCACTAACTGTAATTTAGTATTATAAATAGCCCTGGCATCGTTTTATACCATTTTTATTTAATACCTACACATTTTGGTTTTAAAAAGTAGTTAAATAATCTGTTATAGCAAGAGAAATAAGATCAGAATATTTATGGAAACTACAGTGGACAGCTCCTTGAGGAAGATTTAAATTTTCATCAGGTGTCACTCCCCACTAGATTTGTAGCATTTCAGTCAAATTGTCATCCAAGGCAGGTTCAGGTTTTTCTGCCAAACCTGCAGTCACAAGGGGCACCTGGTTCATGGGAGGACTTTGTCTACCAGGGGCAGGTTCAAAGGCTTGCACGTTGTTTAATGTTCAGTGTCAAATGATGCAGAGTGCAAGTTGCTCTGTCCTGAATGGGAACTCTGCGGTGACTTCTGTGAAGTCAGAGTTTCTCCCCTTTTTTATGCCCTTGAATGTACATCACAGGGTTCTCCTCTCTTCCTTCCATTAGTCCGATTTACAGCTGATGGTTGAATCAAATGGTTAACTTGAACCTGCTCTGTCATCAGTGGTGCAAGTAAAATCCATGTCTTATCGGTAGTGGGGTAGGAGGGGGGAAGGGCACCAGCTCAGGGGAGCATGTGACTTCCCCACGTGACCCTCCATGTGACTCCTCACCACCCAGGCCAGGGCCCCCATGCTCTCCCTGTTCCCTCCCCATATCCATCCCATGTTACCTGGGTGGGGGCTCTGTCCTCCTGTTGCACCAGAGACAGGGCTGGTGCGGGGGGGAGGGGAGTGAGGCTAGGGGCAGGCGGTACAGCCACTGGTGTTCTGCTCCTTTCCCTGCCACCCCTCCCAGTAGGGAAAGGAGTAGAACTCCCAGCCTCGCCCCTCACCCCTCTCCTCCGGTATGCCGTAATGGCTATAAATAGCCATAAATAGGTACGGCATACTGGCCTACTTGCACTGCTGTCTGTCATCATCAGCCTGAAAGGTGACACTGTGATGGGCCTATTAATTTTTTCTAAGAAAGGCCATTCTCTCTGCTTCTGTGTGTAGACCTGGGATATTTTCCTTCCCATCCCCCAGTTTATGTCCCGCTTCTTTAATCGCT
This sequence comes from Lepidochelys olivacea, assembly GCF_965140295.1. Taxonomy (NCBI): domain Eukaryota; kingdom Metazoa; phylum Chordata; order Testudines; family Cheloniidae; genus Lepidochelys; species Lepidochelys olivacea. Next base: position 204,923,666 of record NC_140412.1, on the reverse strand, counting down.
ACCTTTTACTCCACAGTTTTCTTCCATCAACTTCAACTCACAATATGATATCATAGAATAGGCTGGTGTTCATTTATCATGCTTTCCCTGAGAAGCCAAGTGTTTGGTGTCAGTGAAGGAATTTGTGAAGTAAGGAGAAATGGGTATCGAGTTTTAAAAGGAGTTTAATGTCTTTGTATGTAGAGAATGTCTGGTTTGAGATGTGGAATCAGCATCTGCTTGGCTCCGTTTTCCATCCTTAGTCTTTCCTAAATGTTCTGTTCATAATGAACTGAGAGATGCGCAAACTTGTTAGTGGAGAATTTGTGGATTATTATTATCTGGTACTACTGATTGTTTTTACTTTTTTCTTCTTTCATTTTTGCGACACTGCACATATAGGACCATATCGTGTCCTATTTCTCCATCGGGTTTAAGGGTGAATCAGTGCAAAGAGGCCAATTCCTTTATGCTCCTTCACAGCACGGGGGCACAACTGAAGTCCCCCCCTACTCCTCAGAAAGAAGGGTATGCTCCTTTCATAACTCTCCTTTGGAATAAGACATCCCCCCCAACAGGGGTAAGAAGAGACATCGAGAAGGAGGGGTCATGGCCTTGTTTCCCTCACACAGAAGGAGTATGCTGCAAACACCAGTGTGGTGTAGCAGCAGATGTGTTCCATAGTATGCTACTGAGTTCAGTAAGGAATTTTCTTCTGAAGATACCCTCTGCACCACTCCCACTGCAGGGTGGTACCTCAGAGGCACTATGGGGCACAGAATGTTTAATGTAAACTTGTTTTCTGGGGAGAATAGGAATTTTTCCTGGCTTGTAAGTATGGTTTCTACTCTTTACTCTTTTTAGTGAGATACTGAAAACAAGCTTTCCGAATGAATCACTGGCATCAGACAAATTTAGTCTGATCTTTGTCTTTTCCAAGAAGAAGTATTGGTGACAAGTACTTGTTGTACACATAAGGAACATGCAGAAGCTTTGTTTCTTACACTGGCAGTTTGGGACAGCACTTGCAGCAGTAGAAAGATCAATTACACTTCATTATAAATCAACTTTGACTGTCTGGGCCAAATCCCAGCTGATCTATTATGAGGTTATTATTGATTGCTGTCTTGTTTGCAGTTTCTTTTATCAATGTGCTGCCACAAAGCTTGACATTAAAAGCTTTTTTTAATTGGAGGTGTTTATTGCACCAACCACAGTAGCCATAGTAAAAATACATTTTTATTTACATGCATGTAGCTGAGTTTGATAAAATTATTGATATATATTACTCAGTTATTTATATGTTGATAATTATTTATATATATTACCCATTAATGCCAAAAGAATGACCCAAAGACAGTTGGGTCAGGTGTGCAGTCTCTCAGCTAATTATCTGAAATAGCTGTCTAGAATTAGAATAAATATTGTTTTGTCAGCATAACCAGTGCCAAAGAATATTGAAAAATTTCATATGAAATTAAAGGGATAGAAGAAGAAAAGTAAAAAGCGGGGGGAGAGGGGAAGAAAGCTACTGTAATTATGCTTTACTGGAGACTTGCTCCTGACTGATATTTTTCCTCTCTGATAGCTAATCCAGGAGTAGTCTTTGGAAAACTTTACTCCTGGTGAAAGCTGTTTACTGGTTCACTAGCTAAGTCTCTTTTGCAATTGTATTTCCGATATATTTGTCAGCTGAAAACTGGAGTGTCTAACTTGCAGATGTTATAAAACCTTGCTATTTAAGGAAAGTGGCAGAAGAGCACAATACTTGAACTTGGCAGAGGTGGGTGTTCCATCTCCCAGCTGTATGATGAGGAGCTCAAAGCTCTTATACCACTGGTTGCAAACCTATGGTTCTTGGCTGCTCACCTCCATTGCCTTACTAAACTAAGGATTTTCTGAAATTCTCCCACTGTTGCTCTTGCATTGTGTACTCTATCAGTGCCAGTAGTGTCTCTTGAAGTTCTTTCCAAATATCAGCAGCATCAAGCAATACAGCAGCAATCTTTCTGCAATTTGTCCAGGGCTATGGAAATAAGTTTCAGTATATTCAGCTTATCTTCTGCATTTCTCTTTAGTCCGATGTTGACTAGTTTGTCTGTGATAGTTCCATCGATTTTTGTCACTGTGCAGGGTGGGGTCCCACTCCTATCTTCTCCTCAGTCTACACAGCCTATTAGCAGAGCTTCAGTTGTTAATCACCAACATGTAGTTTATTTGCATTGGTCTTTCCACCAGTCTTTATTGATCCATATACCACACCACTTACAAAGTCAGTTCCTCTGACGAAAGGAATGAAGAGGAAAGGGATGAGATCTCTCCACCCAGAGATTCTTCTTGGTTCTGGCTCTACTAACCTGCCTTTCTCCCCCAGAACTTCCTTCCTGTGCTGCCTTCCACCCTCTGCATTAATGGACTAAGCTGTTAGTCCTCCCCAGCCCATTCTAATCCACTAATTAAGCACAGTCAGGGCCACATTGGGGGACTTAATTGGTGTTTAAGTGATCAGAGTGCTGGCTCAGCTCTTGATTCCCAGCATTCTGTCACAGTCACAATTTTTTTCATAAATTGTCCTCAGAATAGGCTAGTTCTTAATAAATAGCTCAAAAGAGTCAACCAAGAAATTCTGTCATACATCTTGGAGAATGGTGTGGATCCTCCTGCTTGATTCAGTGAAGCTGAAGTTTCTGGCAATTTCAACAATATTTTTCCTTTATTCCTGAGTTGTACTTAAGTCTTTGGCTAAAAGATGCATGAAATCAGAACTGCATCCACATGTTATAAGTTTCAGGTTCCTTTAATTAACTTCTTCTAGATTTCTTCTCATCTTTACTACATTTGCAACATTTCTGTGTCAGAGCTGTGCACTTGACACTTCAATTTTGTTCAGTTAGAGCTTTTACTGCTGCTACAAGTATGCTGCTGTGTGGGCACTTCCTGATGTGTTAATAGTTTCTGTAAAATAAACAAGCCCAGCTTCTGTCGTCACACCAGCACGCGTTACTGGATTGTGCACATCACTCCATCTGTCAAGACTCAGATTAACAAATTTCCTGTCAGTGTTTGTTGTATACTGTTCAGCTTTCTTCTCAGACACTATGTTCAGCAAACTTCCAGAAAAGTCTGCTTTGCCAGGTGCAATGTAGCCTGGTCGTAACAATTGAACCATGTCAATGTGATGTTTGTTCTGAACAAGACGAAAGGGAGAATTTGTTGCCTAAATAAACTGAGGAATCTTTTAATCTCTGGAGTGTTGCTGGAATTTGCTGGTTCTGATTTTGAACTCATCCTTGGTTTTACTGGATGATGAAGAAAGTCGTTTTTTTGAGGCGGGGAGGGGGGTTGATACAGGTAATTTACTGTCGGACATACGTTAAGTTCCAGCACTACTGGCAGTATCAGCAGATAACTCTGAAGTTGTAGACATTGCAGATAATGGACCTCTCATGATGGACCCTGAAACAAAATGGTAAAAAAGTCATTCCCCCCAGGGCCGGGAGGAAGATAAGAAGTGACCCAGGGAGGGCAGCCTTGGTTGCCCCTATTTAAAACAACGTGGATTGGTAGGTTGGCCATGTTGGATTTAGAATGTTTGCTGAAATGGGTAATGGAGAACCAGCAGCAGCAACAGCTTCTGCAACAAATGGCTACTCAGCAGCAGTAGCTGGTTCAAGATTTAGGCGCCCAACAACAGGAACAGCAACAATGGGCCATACCTACTGGCACCATATCTAATGGTGCTGGTGCAGGCCACATATCGGGGCTTGGATGCTGAGTCTGCCCAGGACTACACCCAGGTGAGAGCAGCCATCTGAGACTACTTTGACATCATGGTGGAGACCTGCCAGAGGTTCCAAGGGAAGAGGTACCCTCTGGGAGCCTGACTCCATGTCCTCGCCCAGAAACTGAGACCTGTGTTGGAGGTGGCTAAAGCCAGAAACTGGGACCGGAGTAGAGGTGAGGTGACTGAACTCATTCTTGTGCATCAGTTTGCCCCCTGCTGGAGACCTCATGGCACTGCCACACCCCACACGAAAAAGGGGCAGTGGAGAGGGTCCTCCAAGCTGCCTAGCTTGGCTGTGGGACACAGCCAATCAGGGCCTAGCAGACTAGATTAAGAAGAGCTGCAGGGCCAGAGGGATTTCAGTTCCTTGCTGGAGGTGAAGGAGTGTGGGTGGTATGTGCTGGCTGGCAGAGCCACAGAACCCTGGACAGGGCAGTGCTGCCAGAAGCTGAGCAAAGTGAGAAGGAGCCCCGAGCTGGTTGCTGGTACTCCATTAGGACAAGGCCCCAAGGTAAGGGTGAAAATGGAGCGGGGCCACAGGGAAGTGGCCCAGGGAATTAGAGAAGATGTGTGACATAGTTAAAGGGACACAGCAGACAGCTGCGATCTACAGGGTCTTTGGGCTGGAACCCGGAGTAGTAGGTGGGCCCAGGTTCCCCCCACCCTCTATTAGCCACCTGGGGGAAGTGGCCTGGACATTGAAGCACCCCAAAGGGGGAACTGAACTATAGTGGCACAACTGGAGATCTGTAGCCAGGAAGTCTCAAGAGGGCGAAGACATTGTCTCCAGGGAGGGAGCCCTGGGGCACCTGCTTTATGCCAGAGCAGCGACATCTGAGAGAGAGTGTGCAGGTGCATGCCCTAGGCCAAGGGGGTGCTCACGAGAAATGAGTGCACCGTGTTACAAGCCTCATGAAAGCGTTCCCGACAGTGTTCTACTCCCAACCCAGAAGGACCTATCACACGTACCGCCACATCCAGACAGAACCAGGACTATTCCTCTGGGAGAATCCCCGGCCACTTCCCAGGAACATATATGTGAAGAAATCCAGACCATTTTGGAGATTGGGGTCATTGAAGAATCCCGAAGCAAGTGGCGAAGCCCCATCATTTTAGTCCCAAAGCTGGATGGCACTGTCTGGTTTTGCATCGACTTCAATGCTATCTCCAGATAGGACACTTACCCCACATCCCACATGGATAAACTAGTAGACTATGCGAGTCTCAGTATATCACCACATTAGACTTAACGAAGGGGTACTGACAAATCCCACTCACTCCTTACTCATGAGAAAAAAACACCTTTGCCACTCGCTTTGGCCTCTATCAATTCTGAATGGTATGTTGGCAACAAGAAGAAAGCCAAGGAATGTGTGGGCCCCTTACTGAATGAGGGAGGCAACCTAGTGACAGAGGATGTGGAAAAAGCTAATGTACTCAATGCTTTTTTTGCCTCTGTTTTCACTAAAAAGGTCAGCTCCCAGACTACTGCGCTGGGCATCACAAAATGGGGAAGAGATGGCCAGCCCTCTGTGGAGATAGAGGTGGTTAGGGACTATTTAGAAAAGCTGGACGTGCACAAGTCCATGGGGCCGGACGAGTTGCATCCGAGAGTGCTGAAGGAATTGGCGGCTGTGATTGCAGAGCCATTGGCCATTATCTTTGAAAACTCGTGGCGAACCGGGGAAATCCCGGATGACTGGAAAAAGGCTAATGTAGTGCCAATCTTTAAAAAAGGGAAGAAGGAGGATCCTGGGAACTACAGGCCAGTCAGCCTCACCTCAGTCCCTGGAAAAATCATGGAGCAGGTCCTCAAAGAATCAATCCTGAAGCACTTGCATGAGAGGAAAGTGATCAGGAACAGCCAGCATGGATTCACCAAGGGAAGGTCATGCCTGACTAATCTAATCGCCTTTTATGATGAGATTACTGGTTCTGTGGATGAAGGTAAAGCAGTGGATGTATTGTTTCTAGACTTTAGCAAAGCTTTTGACACGGTCTCCCACAGTATTCTTGTCAGCAAGTTAAGGAAGTATGGGCTGGATGAATGCACTATAAGGTGGGTAGAAAGCTGGCTAGATTGTCGGGCTCAACGGGTAGTGATCAATGGCTCCATGTCTAGTTGGCAGCCGGTATCAAGTGGAGTGCCCCAAGGGTCGGTCCTGGGGCCGGTTTTGTTCAATATCTTCATAAATGATCTGGAGGATGGTGTGGATTGCACTCTCAGCAAATTTGCGGATGATACTAAACTGGGAGGAGTGGTAGATACGCTGGAGGGGAGGGATAGGATACAGAAGGACCTAGACAAATTGGAGGATTGGGCCAAAAGAAATCTGATGAGGTTCAATAAGGATAAGTGCAGGGTCCTGCACTTAGGACGGAAGAACCCAATGCACAACTACAGACTAGGGACCGAATGGCTAGGCAGCAGTTCTGCGGAAAAGGACCTAGGGGTGACAGTGGACGAGAAGCTGGATATGAGTCAGCAGTGTGCCCTTGTTGCCAAGAAGGCCAATGGCATTTTGGGATGTATAAGTAGGGGCATAGCGAGCAGATCGAGGGACGTGATCGTTACCCTCTATTCGACATTGGTGAGGCCTCATCTGGAGTACTGTGTCCAGTTTTGGGCCCCACACTTCAAGAAGGATGTGGATAAATTTCAGAGAGTCCAGCGAAGGGCAACAAAAATGATTAGGGGACTGGAACACATGAGTTATGAGGAGAGGCTGAGGGAGCTGGGATTGTTTAGCCTGCAGAAGAGAAGAATGAGGGGGGATTTGATAGCTGCTTTCAACTACCTGAAAGGGGGTTCCAAAGAGGATGGCTCTAGACTGTTCTCAATGGTAGCAGATGACAGAACGAGGAGTAATGGTCTCAAGTTGCAGTGGGGGAGGTTTAGATTGGATATTAGGAAAAACTTTTTCACTAAGAGGGTGGTGAAACACTGGAATGCGTTACCTAGGGAGGTGGTAGAATCTCTTTCCTTAGAGGTTTTTAAGGTCAGGCTTGACAAAGCCCTGGCTGGGATGATTTAACTGGGAATTGGTCCTGCTTCGAGCAGGGGGTTGGACTAGATGACCTGGGGTCCCTTCCAACCCTGATATTCTATGATTCTATGATTCTATGAACTATGCCCTTCGGATTCCACGGGGCACCCGTGACATTCCAACACCTCACATACCAGGTTCTGCAGCCACATAACTTGTATGCAGCAGCCTATTTAGATGATGTCATCTTCTACAGCTGAACCTGGGAAGAATATCTGGCACAAATTGCTACCATGCTTCGGTCTCTATGACAGGCTCAACTAACAGCGAACCCCGAAAAGTGTAAGATAGGGAAAGAAGCCACCTACCTCGGATACCCTTTTAGGAAAGGCCAGGTCTGGACTTTTATAGATAAAGTCCAGGCCATCAAAGCAGCCTCCCAAACAGCCACAAAGAAACAGATTTGGAATTTTTTGGGACGACTACTACTACTACTACTACAGCCAGTTTGTTTCGAGGTTTTCAGTAATAGCACACCTCTCACAGATCTGGTCATAAACAACAGTTCCAAAAGATACACTGGAACGAGGCCTGTGAAAATACCTTTCAAGAATTGAAAGAACTCCTACGTAAAGAACTGGTCCTATTCAGTCCGAACTTCTCCAAATAATTCATTTTGCAGACCAGAAAGTCGATGTGGGATGTGGGACTGAGCACCGTCTTATCTCAAGAAATAAAGGGGGAGGAACACACCGAGCTCTATTTGAGCCATGGACTGTTTCCACGAGAATGGGCCAACTCTGTCATAGAGAAGGAGGACCTGGCAGTAAAATGAGCCATGGAGTCACTCCAATATTATCTCCTGGGAAACCCATTCAAGCTTATCACTGACTATACACCTTTAGGATGGTTAAATACCATGAAGAACACAAACCTCTGACTTATGTGTTGGTATCTGTCCCTCCATCCCTGTGCATTCCAAATTCAGCATCAGACGAGCAAAGCCCACCAGAATGGGTGGAACAATCTGATGGCCTCAGGTCCCCTGGCTCCATTTTGAGGGGGAGTGTGTGTGATAGGGTGTACATACGGGGCAACAAGGGGTTAAAGAATTATTTTGGGCCCAGCCAGCACCGCCCCACCACATCTGCAACAAATGCTCCTTCTGGTAGAGGAATTAAAAGACACAGAAATAGCTCATTAGGTAGCAGATCTGGAAGAGAGCAGACTTGAAACCTGTGGCTCCAGCAGCACAGAGCAGAGGGAAGGCCGAAATCTCTAGGATAACTGCCCCAAAGGGCCCTCCCTGAGAGAAAGGGAGAACCCACCCCAGAAACAATTAGAGAGAGGAGCATTCCCCTCTCCCCCTCATATGGACCTTGGACATTGGTAATCCCTTTTTACTTTCTTGGTATGGACTATGCCAGCCCGGGAAAGCCTTGGACTGAGCTGGCGCAGGGCCGGGAGAAAAATAGGAAGTGGGCCAGGGAGGACAGCCTTGGTTTCCAGATCACTGGTAGCCCCAAAGGGCCGTGGGTTGGAGCCTGGTGGAGTGGGAGCACCCAGGCTCCTCTACCAACACCTCCCTGACAGTCATGGGCCATAGCCCTAACCACTAAGTCACACTTCCCGACCATCGCCTGAGTGAGGAGAGTTACAAAATGATATACTGGTAATTTATTTCAAACCCAGTTTTATAGGGAAGATTATTATTATTAGAATTATCTAAATCTTTTTAAATCCTTATCTCTAACAACATGGTAAAGAGTTTGATTTTTTTATGTTAAAATTCATAAATGCCAAATTAAATTTCTTTAAACAGGAAATCTTCACTTAAGATATTTTGATTATATTGAGCAATTAAAAAATCATTTCAGAAATCCAGAAGTAACAGAAAAAAAATTAATTCATAAAGCCTCCCACAACAAACTAACATACCAATTATATTTTGAACAGAAATATTTTGAAATTCATAAGTAGGAGTAATCCACCCCAAACACAAATTTATGACAATAATTGAAGTTATCATTTACTAGCATGGCAATACATGGTAAGCAGTCCTTAAGATTGGTTCATAATACATTTACTAACTGGTTGACCCAGATAATTCAGAAATGTCCATGTTGTCATCTTCAAAGTCATTGCTTTCTGATAAGCATTTTTCATAATGTTGTTTCATTCTGATAGCCAGGCCTTGTATCTCTTTATTATTCACATTTGTTCCATTCTTCACATTTGGTGCACGTTTCTTTTTTACCTAGAAGTACAGGACTTTCTTGAAAATATTCCCAGATAGGGTGGTATTTGTGACCTGCACCTAAGGCAGTTATTTCCTCCAGTTCCCAGTCGTTGAGAATACTAGAGGCTGCACTCTGAAGAATATTCCCCCTTCTTCCCAGAGTGTGCTGCTTGGACATCAGTGTTGCTCCTTGCTGGTTGCACACACAGGTCCTTCTCCCTTGTTACATAACTCCTCTGCCCCATCCCCACCCTACCCCCAGAAAAACAAAAGAACTAACAACAATCCAAGACTTTTGCTTTTGTAACTCATGTACCTTTGCACTGCAGTCTTTTATTTGTTTAGAGAGAGAGAGGGAGGTATTGGAGAAACTAATGGATTTCTGTTTGTTTGTATCTCAGTCTGTGTAAACATGCAAGGAGACTGAGCAAGGCCATTCATGAAGTGCCCAGAATCACCCAGAAGCAAGGGCTGATAGTTACTGGGCCTATCAGTGTTTTTGTATGAGCTAGAGAGTTTTTCCTTGTGGATGGAGTCATAAATATTAATAATTTGAGAACTGAACTAATCAGAGTTCAGGTCGGGAGAACCTATAAAATAGGAGTATGAGATCACCCAGGTGGGCTCAGTGGATGATCCTAATGATAAATGATAATGTCTCCTGGAGTCAGAGGCGAAATCTCAACGCCTTTGATGACTTTTGCACCTAGTAGCACAGCCCCTGGTTCCCCCACATGATAAGCCCTTAATACAGTACGTGACCTATTATGCTTGATCTCAAAAGTTACATGTTTTTCTCCTTATTCTTTCTTCATGTAGAAAAGCAGCCTTTAACTTTCTTTATATAGAAAAGCAGTCTTCAACATATTTGTTTTATTTAACTGCTTAAGAGATTGTGATAAGTTTAGGGCCATCCCTTAACATAGTTTGTATTAAAATTGGATTTCATTTTAAACTGGTCTATTTTTAAAAAGAAAAACTTCTTGTAATTTAAAGAACAAAATAAAACAATCTATTTAAATAAAAAATCAGCATTTCTCCCTGTAAAATCATTTATTTTTATCCACCTTGCATAGGGAGGTCTGTGACATTCTTCGTTAAAACTTACTTGAGATAAATAATATTGCGCAGTCCTGACCTTATATTTTCATGAAGTCATCATTTTGGCTTGGATACAAAAGAATTTGGTACATCAGATCAGTCTGGAAGATGAACAGTTCAGCAACCATATACATGTACTGCATTTTACTGAAGGGATGAGTGTGTATACTCTGAGGAGTGCAGGGGAGTAGTAAGTAAAAAAAAAGATGACATGAGCCTTTCTTAAGATATCTTATTCTGGAAGTGTTATGTACTATTCCCAAAATCCTTGTTAGGGGCTTGATCCTACTCCTATTGAAGGTTGAAGGACTGGCCCCTATATTTTTATTCTGTTAACATATCTATGTGGCCATTGTTTCATAGCAGCTGAAATCCATGTTGAGAATGTCAGCACTGCCACACAACCATCCCATAATTGCTTCTCAGACTGGACCTATCACATTAAGATCCAGCATCTTCTGGGAACACTGAGTGAAACTTGATGTGTGCAAGAACTTTGCAGTAATGTCCCTTTCATAATGATCCTGTGATGCAGTGCTTATTCATTCTGAAAAATGTTCTATCTAATTTTTGTCTATGTGAGATTTCTGTTGCAATATACTCTGATGGAAGAAGATGGTAGGAGTGGAAAATGATTGGAATGTTCAGCTCTCTGTTTGGGGCGGGAAGGAAGACTGCCTCTGTGCCTCAGTGCTTGCTTCCCGTCTTGTACCCTAGCAACGTTTGGAAATAATTGTTAGTTTTGGTATACCCAGGTTTTCTCCTAGACATGTATTACCTTTGCTACTTCTGTAGCATGTTAACCAGAACCAGTCAGTCAAACAATTGTTAGAGAATGTTATGACCAAGGTTTGACTCAGAACAGAAGCTACAAAAAAATTGTTGTTTTGGAATGTCTGAGTCTCATAGCAGACTCAACCTTCCAATATGAAACGGTTGGCCAGACTGTAGCTCATGTGTCATTTCTACATCTACCCACTTTTTCCACTTCTGTCTGCTCAAGCAAGAGACGGTATTGTTGGTCCTCAGCTCATTAAATTAGCTGTTGTCTGAACTCACCTAGTGAACTGAACCTATGTTCTTTCTAAAATGTAGGCAAATAAAAGGGAGCAACATATTTGCACACAATTTTGTGCCTGAACCTGCCCCCACTGAGCTCAGTTAAAAACTTCTGTTGATGTCAGTGAGAGCAGGATTGGTCCTATAACTCCCACTGAAATAAATGGGAGCAGAATTGACCCTTAACCTATCCATAGCAAAAATTAACAACTTTGCTTAATTACATTAGGTTTTCTTTAAATATAGCCAGTGCATGTGTTTTCAAAGAAGGCTGAAGACTAGAAACAAGCCATTATCGCCCTCGAAGGAGATATTTTTGACTAAAGTCAGTTTCATATCAGAATAATTTTTAATGACCTACAAAAGCAGTTTCACAAGTTTTCTTCACGCTTTGTGAATACATTTACTGAAAGATCTGGCAGTTTTCAGGCCAATCTAATTTTTCAAGTCAAAGTTACTAAGTACTTTAAATAGGGCTTTGTAGTAGAATCTGATTGCAACTTTTACCTCTCCGTGTTACATGAGTACTTATGCAACTATTTTGTTAAATTCCTTTCCAGCTATGAAATTAAACTAATTTACCTCATCTACTTTGCTGATACAGTATATAAATAAAAAGAGCATATTGATTTAAGAATTTCTATTTATCTTTGACTTGCCTCCTTTCTTTGACTCCTTGACATCATTGCATTGCCTCAAAGTCTAAGGAGCAGTTTTATCATGCTTCTGAGGCTTGTTCCCCAGTTCTCTTGAAAGAGATTATTAAGCTGTTTCTAAATATTAGTGAGTCTGATCTGCATATATAAATTTGTTCTTGAAGGGAAGCAGAACACAGACAGATTTTCTGAGTGTAAGACATAGCTGAGTTTGGGCCAGAATTAAAATGATGTAGGTATTATGAGAGTAATGTTGCTTAAATATAAACATATGGCAGTAAGCTAATATATTATAACACCAATATTTCTCAAAGCTGTTCCAGAACAAAACATTTTGAATGGGCAACACAATTTCTCTCTGTTGTGACATAATTACAGTCTGTTGCATGTTTGAGCTCTGTCACAGAAGGGATTCTAGAGTGAAAGAATTGTTGATAACAGGAGAGAGAGCTTAAAAGTTTGAAAGCCATCCATGCAAGACAAGTCCACATTTTAGCTATCTTTGCTGTACCAGTATTATAGGCAGCAACAGATACAATTGTAGATTGATTTTTCTTTTTAATTTGTTAAGAAGGAATCTTTTTACTAGTTATTACCCACAGCGAGCTTTGGCATTTTCCATTGTTATCAGTGAGAACAGTATTGGGGGCCATAACGCCTACTAAAATAAATGGGAGCAAAATTGGGCTCAATCCTTGTTCCAAAGACACTCAGTCTAAAAATAGACAAAAGGTGCCATATCAAAGTAGAGTGATGAGATAGTGATTGGCCATGTCTTGGTAATACAATGCTACATTAAAATGATGCTGTTTTTCTCCTTAAGCTTGTTGTTGCCAGTCAACAAGTTTCCTATAAGCATCAGGGCAGACGTGTCTCTTCAGAGGGATTTGAACATTGCAAGGTAGTGGTGTTGCTGATGAGCTCAGGAAGGGGTTCTCTGCATTGGATCTGGTATGAAGACAGTATAGAGACAGTTGTGGGAGAAGCAGACAAACGTTGTATAGAGGGAGGAAAGGGGAACAAAATAAGGGTAGCGTTATGGAGTTATATAGAAGACAGTGACAAGAAACTTGACCTTGATGCAGTGGGAGATAGTGTCGGGATTCAAAGACAGGGTGACATGGATAAAAAATTAAGCAAAGAAGATAGTCATTAGTGGGTGAGTTTTGTAATGTCTGGAGCGGGAGTCATATGGGCATTTGGGTGGCGTACATTGATAAAGATGGGAAATGAGGAGGAAATGAACTTATGACCATAATGAGGAGTTAAAAACCATTTGATACTGAACACTGATGGCTGAGAAGTTTAGAATGTAGGATTTGTTGTTGGTACAAAACTAAGATGTTGCTTGTCTTACATTGAGGTAGATTTTCAAAGAGATGAATGGATTTTTAGTTACATGACATCTCTTGTCTTAAAAACTTAAACTTAAAAACTTACCAATTTTGCCTTACATAAGTATATATGGTTACTTTCGTATCTGCAGTATTCCCTTTTACTTCCTCTTACATACTACACAGAATACCTGGAATTCAGTAAATATGTATGTAAGTTATTTAAACCATTATCTAAGGCAACTGGTAGGTTTTTATGAGTAATCATCTTATTAACTCAAACTGCTCCTAACAGAACACTTGCCCTATTCCGTTCACATTAAAATGCTCTTTAGGAAAAACCCCATATGTGCTTTTAATTGGACTGTACAGCTGTAAATTAGATTGTCACTTGTTGTTGTATATTGGCATTCTGATTAAAACAGTATCCACACATTCTCAGGGAATCATTTCCAAGGTAATTTTCATTTTTCAAATCGACAGGATTCTCCTCATAGGGAGCGGTGCAGTCTTGTTTCAGCTAGTTAGTAAAATAACATGTTCTGGTATTGCAAGGCTATTTGTGATTTAAATCAGCTCTGTCTTGGTTCCTAGTGTTCAAGCCCATTACAGAAGCAAACAAACACACACTTCATGACATGCATGTTGAAACAACTGGCAAATTCCTTGTCTTTCAAGGACATCTATAGAGCAGATAAATTGTAATTTCTAACTGTTGCTGAAAACATATCACTAGTGATGAACACCATGAAACAAAATACTCTCACAGCTTTCTCAGGACAAATTGGGAATAAACAGCTTGCAGTGATTCTCAGAAAGGCTGTTTGGGATGACATACAATATTTGGGGTGTTACAGCTTTCTCTTAGTTAAAGTATGACTCTCTCTTTAAAATGTTAGCATCTTCAGTATACAGTACTTAATTATCTAGTAATCAGTTTAATTTTATTTATCCAGCAACTTTTGCCTCCATGGGTGCCAAATGTAAGTTTATGTGCAATAAATAGTCCAACAGGGGAATAGATCAGCACTAATATTTCAAATGCAGCTTAGTTAAGGTAGATGTGAATTTTTTCATCCTTATTTAGTGTTGTGATATGGACTTCTGGAATCTAATCAGAAATCAAGACAATTTGATTTTTCAAAATTAAGTAGAGGAATGGAAGAATTAGTTGTATAAAATGAATAACACAGTCTGAAATAATGGGTTCCAGACTCTAGAACAGAACTCTACGGTTGTGGTTCATGTTCTGTTTAGTTCTGCCTTAAACATGAGATCTGAGCTGCTGCATATTTCTTTGTATTTTAACATATGTACCTTATAACCTTGTAGTCCTAGAAGAAGGGCCAGAATTACTTTCAAATAATAATCTTTAGTTTGTCTAGCCCAGCTTTCTGTTTCGCTGGAAGTAAAAGTTACAGTTAAATTTCTGTGGTATGGTCTATGTCAATGCGGACATCAGGTTCTTCCTCCTCACTCACTGTGAAAGGCAAGAAGATCACCTGTTGTGACCCAGAATCTAAGGCTTTCTCCTCTTTTTCTCCAGTTTGATTCATCCCTTGCTCAAAGCAACATGCAAAAGGAGGCCTCAGCTTCTCTCAAACTGAGAACACTTTAAAATAAAAATGGGTGAAGGAACCCCTCCTCAATTGTGCCTGTTGAAGTAACTCTCTCCCGGGTGGGTTACCTTAAGGTTTTTTTTTTTTTTTGCTGTAGAGCTCATGCAGATGCCTGTTGAGCACAGGGAACACGTTCTCTCAGGAAAAAGAAAATTCCATCTAAATATGCATTAGCAGCAGGTAAAATGTAGAACCTGAATCACTAAAACAATTTCTATCTGGCAGAGACAGCAGTGAACAAGCTTTGCCGCAAAGCTGCTGCCTAGCATTCCTTATACCCTTCACCAGGCACTATTGATTCGAAGTGCAGGCAACTATGGATGCACCCCTGATTACAGAGCACCAAATTTGTTAAAGTATTTAGGTGCCTAACTCCCATTGATTTCTGTGGGAGTTAGGCGCTTACATACCTTTACAAATCTGGCCCTGATTGCTTAGAGCAGGGCTTCCATAAGAAACTCTGTCTGGAACGAGCTGGTGAAGAAGTCAGTGGTTTCCTTTCTTTCTGCTCCTTCACGTTCCAACTCCCTCTTCTAGTTTGGCCTTGAGTCTCTTGTTCTTCCTCTATAGGATGTTTACTCTCTACAGATCAAACCACAAAAAGGTAATTATAAGGAACCAATCTGGAAAAGCAGAGGGAGAGTACACAGAGAACAGAAAATATGGGATGGTGATTGATTGTCATCCTGAATGTCTGGGTGAGGAGGAGGAAACAGCATCCACGTTGTCTTGACCAAACTATAGAATGTGAATTAGCTGGTAAATAGGAATATATTTCCCCTTTCCTTTGACAAACAGTGGGCTAATGGTAAACCACAATGTGTTTTGTTAACCTCTTCACAAATCCCAAACCACCAGCACCACATTCCTCCTTCCTTCATGTTAAATTTGGAGCATCCCTCTGCCTTGTACCAACAAGGAAAACAAAGATGTGCAAAAACTAATAATAGATGTTGAAATAATATTTGTGGCTTCAAAACTAAATAGTCCAGAGTTTAAGCACATATCTTTCAAAGATACAGCTGTACCAATAATTATTAATATTTTAAGACAATTTTATAAATATATGTTTGAACAGTTTAATCTGATATTTTCTCTGCAGATGATTCAGACCATCAAGACTCTGATTGAAAATGCAAATAGTGTATATGAGAAGATAGTACAGTGTCAGAAGGCTGGTAAGTGCAGGCTCTCTTTTTGAAAAATTAAAATACAGTAAGGCATTTCTCCTATATTTTCATTTTTTTACAAAACTTGGATTGGGTTCATTTATTCTACGAATGCACAAAACAAAATTATTTGAATTCATGCAGGCACGAAAGCAGTAAAAATGGACCTTCCTAATATTGATTTCATAATGGACAGTGGGGTCTGTGGCGTTCCAACTGAATTTTGGAAATCATTCTTTTTAATCCTTTTAAATTTTATGATTGGACATATTCTATTTTAATAAAGCAAAGATAAAGTTTAGAAAATACACGTTGATATATTTATGAATGAGAGATACTGCGCTATTCCTATGTATTATTACACATTCAAGGCCATGCTTTTTAAGTCTATGCCAGAGGTATTGCTCAACATGCTGATGTAGGGGCAGGGCACAATGTGCACACTGTGGGTCTAAACAGATGCTACTTTCTAGAACGTACTTTAATGCCAAAGTGGTTAAAACATTGTGTTTTCTTAATTGTTCATTAGACTGTGGAAAATATAAAATATGCATCACTAGACTTTTGTGTGTTGAGGATATATGAGAGATTAGGGAGGCATATTTTTTACAATAAAACCTGTATCAGGGATTCATGTCTCATCATTTTCAATTTGCAGTGTTACTCAGATATCATATGGTTCATTTGGGTTAGATGAAGCCCAGGAACATCAAGTGAATTGCCACAAAATGCCATAAATTAGTTTAGCTGGGATAAGAACCCAGGCTCTCTTGGCTTCTGGTCATTTGATCAGTTAGCATCCTGCATCCTTCTGAAAAGAAACACCTAGAATATGTTGACTGAGTAAAGAATTAAAGTGAATAGATTCCACTAGAAAATGAAAGTTTAATGGAGTTTTAAATTTTACATATATATAATCACATAAACTGCAGGTTATATATTCTCATTGCATTGTTTCCATCTTTTATTTTACTTCCAAATAGACAAATTGCTCCAGTGTGCTCTGTATTTTGCTGTTGTTGGAATTATGCCATAGCTGGTCCTTGACAGTTTGAAAGCATTACATTTGTATTGGTAATAGGAGGAGGTTCTATGTTCCGCTTAGGACCACATGGTAAGAAGCTTTAATTCCAATCCCAGATCTGACAGTTATTTCCTCAGTGACCTTGGACAGTTTCCACATCTGCAAACTGAGAATAATAATACTTACCTTCCAGAAATGTTAATATTTTTAACAGTCATGTCATCTGGGAAGTCTGGGGTACATACACCTGGGTATACATGTGTAGGGCATATCTATGGAAATTATGTTGTGCTGTTGCACTAATGTGATGAATCTGTATTGACAGAAGAGGTAGAAGTACTAAATAAAGAAAAAATCCTTGATGTTTGAATCATGTACTGTACTGTATTAGTGTGACAGTTCATGTAAATGTAGCAAATGGCTGGTCTGAAAAGTTGATATGATCGTGTCCAGTGTAAATAAGCCCTGCGATTGTTTGATATGAAGAACAGCTGGAGAGAACTTAGGCCTGGTCTATGTGGTGAGTTAAAGCATAGCAAGCTAGAGTGGGAAGCTGCTGATGCCTTTCCCTACTGCCTCACTTCTGCCAGAGCATTTCACCTGTAACTACGCACAGCAGTGTGGACTCAGCCTGCTTTTTGCTACGGATTGTAGCTATTCGTACACTCTGCACCACTGCCAGTAGTATGTAGTGTAAATCTATCTAGAGAAAATAAAATGAGGGAGATCCTGAAGAAAATCTTTTCAAAGTCAGTCCCTTAAATGTTAGTTAAAAAGGGAGGAAAAACAGACACATTAATGGGAAAGCTGAACATTAAAGAGAATAATGCCCTGCATCAGCACTACGCTTTGGAGAGGTACAGTGTGTACTCTTTTCTGCACCTAACTACCTCTGCTGATGAGTGCAGGAGACAGGGCAGGGTCAGGACCATTGCCCCACCTTCACCTCACACCTGGTGAGGAAGCTAGTGCTGCTGACAGGACTAATATGGAATAGTGGCTTTACTCTGAGACACAGCATAGTTGGCCACTGTGCAAAATCACAGGCCTGGGGAATGCTCCTTGTTTCGTCTTCTCCCTCCCACCATATTCCATATGTTTACAGGATCAACCACAATTTGTTCCAAAGTAAATTGCTGGGAAATTGAGAAGAAGGAGAAGAAGGTTAGGGACGTAGGCAGCTTTGCCAGTGGTGATGATGCCTTGAAATAAGCTTTGTTGAGAAGGTTGATGCATAGGTGATGCAGGGTTACATGCCCTCCGAGATTTCTGCCAGGGTGGGAGTTGGGCTGAGCGCAGCTGAAGGGACATGCCTGGGAAAGGCACCCAGAGCAGGGAAGCGAGACCAGGCTGGCAGCACAGCTGTCTGCCAGAGGGGGCGCGGGGAAGCCTGTTGAGTCCCATCCCTTCTTTGCCGGCCACCACAGTTACCTGCTCGAGTACATATCTGGACTAGCCTGCCTGGGGTATGCAGAAGGGAGCTTGGGGAGTCGGGGCAATGGGTGGGGGGACAGTGGGTACTGGGGGTGCTACAGGTGGGGTGGGGAGCCCAAGGAGTCAGTGTGGGCCTGGGGCAATGGATGGGGGTGTGGGGGAAAGCAGTGAGGGTTTGGGGGAGGCAGTAGGGGCCTGGGGGGATGGGTGGGGGAGGCAACAGGGGATATGGGGGCCAGGGGAGGCAACAGGGGCCTGAAGGGATTGGGGGCAGCAGAGAGGCAGCAGGTAATGGCGGGGATCTGTGGTGGGCTGGGAGAGGAAGCAGGGGCCTGAGGGGATGGGTGGAGAGCCTGGGGAGGCAGTGGGGCCCAGGGCCAATGGGAAGGGATGCGGGGAGGACAGGATGCCAAAATACAAGTTTGCCTAAGGCCCCGTTTTTTCTAAAGCCAGCCAGGGCACTGTGGGTGGGGGGCCAAGAGGATGTTGCTGCAGCGTGCCTTGACAGTCACGAGGAAGTTGACTGTTGCTGTGGTGGCAGGGATGGGGACTACCACTGTGTCCCCCTACTATCAGCAGTTACCAGTCACCTGTGATTTGGTGGATTGCTTACTAAACATGAAGTAAAGAAAATGAGAACTGTTCAGGCCTTCCTGGATCAGCGGGTGCCAAAGCTCAGTGGATAAGCAGATCTCTGGCTGTAGAACACAAGCTGTATCGTCTCTATTTCAAGAATGATCAATCAACACCAGAATTCATCAATAGAAGAAATAATTTACTCCAATCTGTACTAACAAAAAAAAATGGAATTTCTCCTGCTTTGCATGTATCTTAACTTCACCTTGGCGTTATGTACAAGCAAAAGACATACTTCCAATAATGTTCTTTTCCACTGATACTGTTACTATGCATTTTATGCTTAATTAATCCTACTTAAAATAATCCTGGCCCCTGCCCTCATATGCTACTCTGGCACCATATAGCGTCCATGAAGGTGCTGCAACTAGGTGGGGGAGAATTCCCTATGCTTATTCCCTTGCAATCCCTGGCATAGAGAGTAGGGCCAGGGCTGGGAGGGGGAATCTCTGTACTGATGAAAACTATGAAATTGTGGCCTGCAAAGAAGGGGGTCAAAGGGCTTGATCTAATTTATGCTAGTACTACACCAGCTGCCACCTGACCCAGGATCTGGGCAGTATAAAGGTGGTTTGAAGCCACCCATGAGGTAAAACACAGAATCTGTCCCACTGATTTTTTTCAGAAACTGTCATAGGTATCAGAATAGTTTATTTGCTTTAGAATGACAGCGTAGTCAATGGAGTTCATACTACCCAAAGTATAAGCACCTGTTACAGATGCCTGTAAAGACAGTCTTCCCATTCCATAAGTAGTGTCACATTCCTATGCAGCCTTTCCAACTTATCCAAGTACTAAGGGTCAAGTGTCTTTATCTTTTGTGTTTTATATTTACAGTTAGCATAAGAAAAATTAGTCAAGGAAGTGCAAATTATTGAATACTTCCCATTGACTGCATCTGTAGGCAAGATGGAGCACTATAAAACCCCTCTAAGTATGACCAAAAGGACATAAGCATTTTTTTCCTTACAAAAGATAATAGTGTTTCTTGCCATAGAGCTATAATCCTCCAAAGTCAAATGTAACAATATTAGTCTCTGAATTCAGCAAGAGGAAGATTATTTTTAGGTTCAGTATAATCAATTCATTATACAAGCTTAGCAGTTTCTTCTGTTGTAGCATCTATGGGTAAGCTGTATTTTTCATTATCCATTCTGCTAGCATCTTTTACAATTCACATTTTTTTCAGTTTTGGTTTACTTATTCCTTCAGAACTTTTAAGAACAGTAAAATGGAAATCTTAAACAGTGTTACCCACATTAGTATCGCTTATTTGGGGAAAACAATGGCCTTGCATGATCCAAAACAATGATGACAGGCACTAAAAGTATTATATACTTTTTGCTGAAGCTCCTGCACAGGTTCTCAAATTATGGTCTGTGGACCAGGGGTGGTTCACAGAAAGGTGGTGGATCACTAGGTGCAGCTCTCCGGCGTGTTTCCAGTTACTAAACTCCATTAAAAGTTGCTAAAAAATACATGCTGTCTTAATATTACTCTTCTGTGTAATTATTTGCTGTGGTTGTTAGAGGTAAGTTATCAAATACAAATGGGGATTAGTCTGTATAACTAGGTATACAATATAGATTCCATAAGACAATCTATATTGTACACACAAAATATAGTCCTGACTCCAAATTACAGGAGGAATCTGGTGTTCGGTTGTTTGGGGGATTTTTAATTGTAAAAAAGAGAAGAATTGGGGAAGTTTCCTTTTATCTTTTTAATCAAAGCGTCCCTAATACTTCCCTGTGGAAATAAGTGCACAATGAGTGCAGGAGGAGATAACAAACCCATTGGTTCAGTGCCTTGGTCATAATACATTGTTACTTCATTCACTGAGTTTAGTAAGAGAATACTGACAGGCTGTTAACTGCAGGTGTGATTGTGCTGCCGTAGTGTAAGATTGTTAATGCTGAGCATTTCAAAAAGCATACAACTACAGTAGTCAATCTTTGGCATTTATATAAGGATGTAGTGTTTTTTCCCAATGGAATTGCTGTTTTCTGTGAACGTATAGGACTCTCTTGGTAAATAAAAATAGATGCCATGCACAGTCCATGTATGTTTTTAAATTCATGTTAATTATGCCCAGACCTGTTTTCAGACTTTAATAATAGTTGAGCCAAGAGTTTTATAGAAAACCTCGTGATTTACTCTTTTTTTAAATAAAGTAAGTTAATACTAAAATTCTTATGGTATCAGATGTGCACATAGTTAAAATCTTGGAATTTCAAATTTTCGTGAAACAGGCATTTTTCATATCTTACAAATTTACTGCTCACCCTGACTGTAGATTTACTATAATCTGTCCTAATACTGTATAAACAATCAATATACACATTTATTAAGTAATGTATTAACTTTTCTGCAGATGACTGGCTTACTGCAGTTTTTCTGTTTCCACACTTTGTTCTGAAAAGGAGTGATTATTTCTCTCCATCCTCTGAAGAAGCCAGTGATACGGAAAGTAAACTCTTGGGAATTAAGTCCTGCATACCAGTCACCAGGACTCAAACTACTTATGTGATGTAAAAATACAAAATGTACTACAAGGATCTTTGACTCGCCAAGGGTCCCAGTATTCAAAAAATGGTGGTCATTGATCTTGTATGCTTTGTACAGAAGAAATATTTTCTGCTTTATCACATTGGAACACATGGTGTATGTTGTCTGAAGGAGTAGTCCTATGACCCCATGAGATAATATGCTGTTTGCCCCGTCACTTTTAATTATTATTTTTAAAAAACACTTTTTGATAAAATTAATGTGCACTATTTACCCTAAAATATCAAAGTCAGAGGAACAGACTTGGGAGCAGTAGACTGATGATTTCACATAGGCTGTATATTTTTCTAGAGTTACTGGGCACAAAGATGTACTTTAAGTACATGATTTAAGGCACTAATTTTGCAGTAGAGCCTACTCATGCCAGGTACCCCCCTTCAGAGCCTCTACATGGGATGTGGCCTACAGTGGATCCCTCAGTTTCCATGGGTATTAGGCTGCAGGAACTGAACCTCCTGCTGGTTCTGTGTGGGGCAAGATGTTTTGAACAAGCACTGGAAACTTTGAGAGGAACCTTGCACCTCTCCGATTCATTTCTCCTCTGGATGGGGAAAACTGGGAAACCAAAATGCAGCAGTATTTTATTACAAGCAATAATTAACATGTGCCTCTGTGGGCAACTTTTTCTTTAGATGGAAAAAGGTGAAATAACTCTTTATTAAAAAGTTGAGCTGGTAGTAAATACACTAAATTTTGCAACCTAACTGACTAAATAATCTAAATATTTTTATTTAATAGGTACAAAGAAATAGTGTGCAAAGAGGATTCACTATGCCTTCAGAACAGATGGATCATTTTCTTTCTTCCTTTTAGTAATCACTTAACAGAGACATCATTTCAGAAGATACAGGATTTTCTATTAGCTATACCTGGCAGTTTAGCAGGGAAAAAAAGTGACACTCCTATAGAAAAAGTGCTGTCCTATGGAAAAGCCTTTTTAATGAGCA
Organism: Lepidochelys olivacea; assembly: GCF_965140295.1. Lineage (NCBI taxonomy): Eukaryota > Metazoa > Chordata > Testudines > Cheloniidae > Lepidochelys > Lepidochelys olivacea. Next base: position 204,901,130 of record NC_140412.1, on the reverse strand, counting down.
GAAAAGTAATTCAGGATGGAAGTCTTCAATTTGGGAATAATCATGTATTTTATTTTTTAAAACTATAATTATTGCAAAAGCATATTCTTGTGTTTCTCTATGTGAGAAACCCATTCATTTCCCTACAGTGGGCGTTCCCAAACCATTGCAAAGCATGGACCACATCTTAACAGAGAGAATTCCTTGTATACTACCTCCCCTCCCATTTATCATCTCATGTACCCATGACTTCCCATTCCCTTGGTGATCCAATAGTATGTCTGTGATAACTACAGCAGTTTCTTAGGAAAGTATTTAATGCATTTTAGCTGTCTTTTAGCAGCTTGAAACAAGGTTCATGTAACTAAATAGTTCACTACTGACCACATTGTTAGAGTAATTGCCCTACAGATCAATCTGTATCTAGCCATCCTCAATAAAACAGGCAACTATTCATAAAATTTAATTAGGTCCAAGACTCCCTTGTTGCTGAGGAATCGCAGTAATCTGAGGCATTAAATTGGTTAAGGGTGACCAGATACTCAACACAATTAATATTAATAACAAGGGGGAAGGAACACAAGCCAAAATAAGGAAAGAATAGGTTAAAGATTATTTTTATGAGTTAGCTGTCTTCAAGTCATCAGGACCTAATGAAATTCATTTTAGGGTGTTAAGGAACTAGGTGAAGCAATCGAGGAAACATTAGCAATTATCTTTGAGACCTGATAGAGGATGGTTGAGGTCCCAGAGGATTGGAGAAGGTCAAACATACCCACTTTTAAAAGGGGAACAAAAAGGACCCAAGAAATTGTAGATCAGTCAGCCCAACTTTGATACCTGGAAAGATACTGGAACAATTATTAGACGATTCATTTGTAAACACCTAGAGGATAATAAGGTTGTAAGGAATAGCTAGCATGGATTTGTCAAGAACAAATCATACCAAACCTCCTGAATTTCCTTCTTTGACAGGCTTAACGGTCTAGTGCAGCAGTTCTCAAACTGTGGGTCAGGACCCCAAAGTGGGTCGCAACCCCATTTTAATGGGGTCACCGGTGCTGCCTTAGACTTGTTGGGGCCCAGGACTGAATCCACAGCCCAAGGGCTTCCGCCCTGGACACCAGGGCTCAGGTTACAGGCCCCTTGACTGGGGCTGAAGCTATTGGGTGTCAGCTTTGGCCCCCTCCTGCCTGGGGTGGAGGGACTCGGACTTTGGCTTTGGCCTCCCTGCACCCGGGGTGGCGGGGCTTGGGCAGGCTTAGGCTTTGGTCTCCCTCCTGGGGTCCTGTAGTAATTTGTGTTTTCAGGAGGGGGTCGCAGTGCAGTGAAGTTTGAGAACCCCTGGTCTAGTGGATGGGGGAAGCAGTAGTCATGATATATCTTGTTTTTAGTAACACTCTTGATACAGTCCCACATGCATTCTCATAAGCAAACTAGTAAAATGTAGTCTTGATGAAATTACTATAAGGTGGGTGCACAACTGGTTGAAAGACCCTACTCAAAGAGTGGTTACCAATGGTTTGCTGTCAAACTGAGGACATATACAGTGGATCCTGAAAAGAAGCAATCCTGGGTACAGAACTATTCAGTATTTTCAGTAATGACTTGGATAGTGGAGTGGAGAGTGTGCTTATAAAATTTGTGGATGACACCAAACAGGGAGAGGTTGCAAGCATTTAGGAAGACAGGATTAGAATTCAAAACAACCTTGACAGATTAGAAAAATCTAAAAGCAACAAGATGAAATTCAATAAAAACAAGTGCAAAGTACTTCATATAGGAAGGAAAAATCAAATGTACAACTACAAAATGGGGAATAACTGGCGTAGTGTTGAAAGAGATCTGGGGGTCATAGTGGATCACAAATCGAACATGAGTCAACAGTGCACTGCAGTTGTAAAAAAGACTAATATTCTGGGGTGTATTAACAGGAGTCATAAATAAAACACAGGCGGTAATTGTCCTGCTGTACTTGGCACTGGTAAGGCCTCAGCTGGAGTACTGTCCCCAGTTCTGGGTGCAACACTTTGAGTATGACTACACTGTACACTGCTTTCGTCGATGTGTAGAGTACATTACATGCTTCCGTAGCATAGGTATAAATAGAAGGGGAGACTGTAAGGCAATGCTTAGAGGCGAGTAGAGCAAGGACGTGCCTGAGCCCTGGGGGTATGTACCGTACACAGCTCTCTACTAACCCAAGCAGTGCCTTTTTAGCAGCGTAGTGTCCCACTGCTTCCCCATTGCTGAGATCTTTCCTCGCCACAGCGAAAGGCTCCAGCAGTGGGGCAAGGCTCCAGCAGCTCCCAGCTTGGCAGTGAGGAAAGGCTTGACAGCTGGGAGCTGCCAGAGCTTTTCCCCACCACAGTGAAAGACTCTGGCAGGGAAGCAATGGGGACAGTCTGTGGCAGCTCCCGGCTGTCAGTTCTTTCCTCGCTGCCTCCCCACTGCCAAGCCTTTCACCGACATTGCTACGCACGGCAGTGTGGACACAGCCTGCTTTTCACTGTGACCTGTAGCTACACATACCCACATACACTGCTGCCGGTGTGTAGCATAGACATAGCCAGAAAGGTGTGGACAAATTGGAGAGCGTCCAGAGAAGAGCAACAAAAATGATAAAATATTTAGAAAACCAGACCTATGAGGAAAGATTAAAAAAACTGCACATTTAGTCTTGAGAAAGGAAGTCTGAGGAGGACCTGATAACAATTGCAAATATGTTAAAGGCTGTTATAAAGAGAATGGTGATCGGTTGTTCTCAGTGTCCACTGATGGTAGGAGAAGTAGTAATGGGCTTAATCGGCAGCAAGGGAGATTTAGATGAGATATTAAGAAAAACTTCCTAACTATACAGCTAGTGAAGAACTGGAATAGGCATCCAAGGGAAACTGTAGAATCCCCATTTTTGGACTTTTTAAGAACAAGTTGGACAAATACCTGTCAAAGATGGTCTTGATTTACAGCGCAAGGGGCTGGACTTGATGACCTCTCAAAGTCTCTTCCAGCCCTACATTTCTATGATTCTATAAATATTGAAGTGAGACTTTGGTGTTATTTAAATAAGTATCCTACAGTACAACACAATAGGCTTAATTCCTGATTAGGAAATAGGATCTGCTATCTTGGACAGCTTCACCCCTGCAGAGTCCCACTGACGTACGTCTTAAAATAGATGAGCTGATCCAAATCTTTACATAGTGGGGATGTCCAAAGATTTTGTCTACAACTGTATTAATTTCCTTGTTTCAGCAGATGCTTGTTGCATCAGGGTTTTTTCCCATTTTCTGGATTCTGGAGCTGTCAGCTTTTTGGATTTTTGTTGAGAATGAATTGCTTCATGGAATAGCATATTAACTCTGAGTAAAAGCTTATACACTTTTATAATTAGTGTCTTTATAAGTAAAAGGAAATTGCACTATTATCATGCTATGCTCTTTTGTTCTATGGCTTGAAGAACAAGAAGAGAGTTGCTAAAATAAGAATAAATCCTCATCCTCACAAGCTGCGAACATACAGTAAATTTATATTGTCATTAACAAGCTCAGTAGGAAAATCTTTTAACTGGACTTGTTCTCTTAATTAAACCAATTCCTGGTTTAAGTCAGTAATAAGATTCTTGTGTATCTCTTAAAATTCAAAACTAATTCTGAAGTAAGTACAATAATTTCACTCATTTTGGTTAACAATGCATTGAGTAAGCTAGAGTTTTGCTCTTGGTCTAATTTATCCCATAGTGGTGTTTTTGTACCTGTCTTATACTTTATGAAAGCAAAAATTGAAAGGTATAAACTTTTTGGTAAGCTGGATGTTTTCCTTATTATTTTCAAGTTTCAACAAAATCCAGATGGCTCTGTTGGTTTTCTAAAAGTCAACACATTGCTTTCAGCTGAACATAGTTGTATTTTTCTGAATAAAATATCTGCATCATTACAGGAATTTTATGTAGCTCACGAAAGCTTATGCTCAAATAAATTTGTTAGTCTCTAAGGTGCCACAAGTACTCCTTTTCTTTTTTTAGGAATTTTATCTGTGCTAAGTAATGAAGACATATAGTACAGTAGAACCTCAGAGTTACAAACATCAGAGTTACAAACTGACCAGTCAACCACACACCTCATTTGAAAGCAGAAGTACACAATAAGGCAGCAGCAGAGGCACCAAAAAAAAAAAAAAGACAACTACAGTACAGCACTGTGTTAAATGTAAACTGCTTTAAAAAAAAAAGGAATAGCAGCATTTTTCTTCTGCATAGTAAAGTTTCAAAACTGTATTAAGTCAATGTTCAGTTGGAAACTTTTGAAAGAACCACCATATTGTTTTGATTCAGTGTTACGAACATTTCAGAGTTACAAACAATCTCCATCCCCAAGATGCTTGTAACCCTGAGGTTATACTGTAAGGCAATATTGCTTTGGTTCCCATTCCATATCCATTATCTTTTATTATTCTTTGAAAGTTTAAAATTCTTGACACAGATCGTCAGCTACTTTAAATCAGCACAGATCCATTTACTTTGGCAGAGCTATACTGACTTACAGCCACTGAGGATCTCACCCCTAATCAGTTTTTATATATTCATTTCCAATGATATAATATGCAGCATTTATATAGATCGCTTATACATAAAAACTTTGAGATAATCTTTGTGGAAGAGAAAGGGTAACTAGATAACTCTTTTTATTTAGATTTTAGAATTCAATTAAATGATACAGGTTTTGACTAATTGAGAGAATACTTTTGATTTTGAGGTATTTGTTTACTCCAGCTTCCCAAGTTTAGAAGATTCAAATTGATTTGTGGATGTGCGCGCGCGTGTATCTATAGTGAAGACAGATTGAAAAAACACCTTAAAGATGCTTAAAGGTGAAATTGTTGATTGTCCATCAGGCTTGTTAGAGAGGAATAGTGTAAATCTAGTTTCCACAGCAGTCCCACCAGGCATAGCTCTCAAGTCTGTAATTTAAATAAGGAGGTGCAGTTATAAGAGCCGGAAAGGGGCATGTAGTTTCTTCAGTTTTCTGCTACCCTCTTGCCCAGTCCATGGATCTTTCCCAGCACACTAGTATCAAAATGTGCCTCCTTGCTTATTTTAGCACAGATTGGTGTTGCGTGCCAACACCAGATTTACTAGGGGATTGCTCACAGTGAGATAGGGTAAACAAGATTTTTATGTACCACACACTACCTTTCAGGTGGAGTATGAAGTAATGTGAATCATGGATGGTCTTGTACCACAAAAGGGTTTACATTTATTTTCTGTTATTCGGTTGTTAAGTTTCAACTTGCAGAGGTGAAAAAAGGTTTAAAAACTAGTTAATTCATTTTATTCATCTCCCTGATAGTGCAGGATTGATCCTTACATTTTGTAGTTTCATAGGGTGAGATTCTGTGCTGCACCTGTAAAAATTGTAGCACGGGGTAAGATGGGCTAAAGTGACTTTAAGCCACTTTTGCACCCTCCCAATCCATGTTGTGGCTGAATAGGGACCAAGCGTGATTTAGACAGGCCGCCCGATGTTTGTCCAATTTACAGTAACCTCCTGGATCTTCCATATGGACTGCAGTAGCACCCACAGTCTCCACAGTACCATGTGCTGTGGCTCTGCCCCTACATGCTTCTCCCAACCCCCGATATCCCTATTTCAGGGGTAGGAAAGGGGTCCTCCAAAGACAGGCTGAAACAGCAGAATTTTCTCCCAGCCAGAACTCAGGCTTTTAGAGCTTATTTACACAGCTCCGGCTCTGTTCATCTGGCATACAGAGGCTGGAGCTCACCCATAGATTTTAATACCAAAATAGACCCATTATTGATTATTTAGTTTAATCTCCTACTTAACATAGGCCATAGAACCTCTCCAATAATTCCTGCATCAAGCCCATTGTCAAGGTTCCTCCCCCACTCTGAACTCTAGGGTACAGATGTGGGGACCTGCATGAAAAACCTCCTAAGCTTATCTTTACCAGCTTAGGTCAAAACTTCCCCAAGGTACAAAATATTACACCCGTTGTCCTTGGACTGGCCGCTACCACCACCAAACTAATACTGGTTACTGGGGAAGAGCTATTTGGACGCGTCCTTCCCCCCCAAAATACTTCCCAAAACCTTGCACCCCACTTCCTGGACAAGGTTTGGTAAAAAGCCTCACCAATTTGCCTAGGTGACTACAGACCCAGACCCTTGGATCTTAAGAACAATGAACAATCCTCCCAACACTTGCACCCTCCCCTTTCCTGGGAAATGTTGGATAAAAAGCCTCACCAATTTGCATAGGTGACCACAGACCCAAACCCTTGGATCTGAGAACAATGAAAAAGCATTCAGTTTTTTACAAGAAGACTTTTAATAAAAAATAGAAGTAAATAGAAATAAAGAAATCCCCCCTGTAAAATCAGGATGGTAGATATCTTACAGGGTAATTAGATTCAAAAACATAGAGAACCCCTCTAGGCAAAACCTTAAGTTACAAAAAAGATACACAGACAGAAATAGTTATTCTATTCAGCACAATTCTTTTCTCAGCCATTTAAAGAAATCATAATCTAACACATACCTAGCTAGATTACTTACTAAAAGTTCTAAGACTCCATTCCTGGTCTATCCCTGGCCAAGACGACTACAGACAGACACAGACCCTTTGTTTCTCTCCCTCCTCCCAGCTTTTGAAAGTATCTTGTCTCCTCATTGGTCATTTTGGTCAGGTGCCAGCGAGGTTACCTTTAGCTTCTTAATCCTTTACAGGTGAGAGGAGCTTTCCCCTGGCCAGGAGGGATTTCAAAGGGGTTTACCCTTCCCTTTATATTTATGACACCCATAACTTCAGTTTGAGCTATAGCAAATATTTTAGAAAGATATTTAATCTTGATTTAAAGTCTTAAAGTGATGCAGGTAAATTGTTCCAGTGATTGATTATCCTCATTTTGAAAAATGTGTTGCTTAGTTCTAGTGACAGATTTCAGAGTCGCGGCCATATTAATCTGTATCCGCAAAAAGAACAGGAGTACTTGTGGCACCTTAGAGATTAACAAATTTATTTGAGCATAAACTTTCATGGGCTAAACCTCACAAATTTATTTGAGCACAAGCTTTCGTGGGCTAAAACCCACTTCATCGGATAAAGTGGGTTTTCGCCCACGAAAGCTTGTGCTCAAATAAATTTGTTAGTCTCTAAGGTGCCACAAGTACTCCTGTTTTTTCTAGTGGTAATTTGTCAAGCTCAGCTTCCAGCTGTTGGAACTTTTTATGGCCTTGTCTGCTAAATTAACGAACCTCTATTCTCAGAAACGTTCCTGCCTTGTAGGTACTTCCAGATGGTGATCACATCACCACCTAACCTGTTCTTGGATAAATTTAACAGATTGAGCTTCATAAGCGTCTCACCATAAGGGAGGTTTTCCTGAGCTTGGATCATTCTTGTAGCTCTTTCTGAACCCTTGCCAATTTCTCAAAACCCTTTTTGAAGTATGGACATTAGAGCTGGGCATAGTATTCCAATGATGATGTCATTAATGCTGTATGCCAAATTAATTCCACTTCCTTGCACCTACTCAATATTCCTTTCCTTATACATCCAAGCATTCCATTAGCCTTAACATCACACTGGAAGCTCATGTTCAAATGGTTATCCGCCTGACCTCTAAGTCCTTTTTAGAGTCAGTTTTCCAGGACACAGCCCACAATTATGTATGACTTGTGTTCTTAGTTTCTAGATGTATGATCATATATTTGGCTGTATTAAAATACATGTTGTTGAAATGATCCCCGCTTAAAATCACTTAAGATCTGTATAACACATGTGTCCATATCGTTATTTACCACTTCACCAACTTTTGTGTCACCTGCATACTTTACCAACAGTGATTTTATATTTTCTTCTCGATGATTGATAAAGATATTGAATAGCACTGAGCTAAAAACAAATACCTGTGGTACCATATTAGAAAAACCCCTAATGGATGATGATTCCCCATTTAATATTACTTTTTGAGATCTATCAGTTTTTATTCTATTTAATTTCTGCTACATTGATTTTATATAGAGTGCTTATTTTTTAATGTGAATGTTTTGTGGTGCTAAATCCAGTGTGTTACAGAAATCTAAGGATGTTATGGCAACACAGTTACCTTTATCAACCAAACTGGTAATCTCATTAAAAAAATGTGTCAAGTTTGTTTGACAAGACCTGTTTTCCATAAAACTATATTGATTGGCATTAATTATGCCAATGTCTGTTACTTCATTATTGATTTCTTCCTGTATCAGTTTTTCCATTATTTTGGCCTGGATCAATGTCACCTATCCAGCCTGCAGTTACCCAGAGTGTCCCATTTAACTTTTAAAAATATTGGCACATCATTAGCTTTCTTCCAATCCTCTGGAACCTCCTTAGAGTCTGAAGATTTGTTAAATAGCAACATCAATGATTTAGAGAGCTCCTTTGCAATTCTTTTAAAAATTCTTGGGTGCAGGTTATCTGATTCTGCAGATTAAAAATATTTAATTTTAGTTCCTGTTTAATGTTTAGTTGATGTTTAACATCCTCCTTAGCTACTGTTGGAATAGGAATATTTCACTGCCACTGTAAGATGTGACTACATTATCCAGCTTCTTTCCAAATGCAAAGAAGAGAGATTTATTGAGCATTTCTGCCTTCTCTGTATCATTAATGAATAATATTTGTTATTAATAAAGTATGACATTTTAATAAAGTCTTGTGGTGTTTGATCTCTAGGCATCCATCTGTCTGTTGTGAGAAACAGGAAGCCCTGAGGCAATTAATTTTTTGTACCTTTATGACTTTAATCTTTATGTTGTACATTTCATTAGAGTGCAGTTTTATCTGAAGCAGTTTGTGGGCCAGTTAACATTCATTTGCTTTTAAAATTTCATCCTATTAGTTATGTGATTTAGACAATTTTTAAAATTAATGATGATCAAACTAATTTTTTAATTTATAAAACTATAGGTGATTTGATAGCTTCCTATTTAGTTCACATACCCGTGGAAAAAGCTTTTAAACTATGAGAAGTGAGTTTACAGTGATGGGAATGATGTAATCTGAAAAGCCTCTTCTATAAATAAGTGATGCTTTTTCCAGTAGAATCCCTCCAAGTTGTTTGTCACATGAATAAAAATTTCACTTAGCCGTCTCTATTACTGGTGCTTGGCATTTTGCTGGAGTTGGTTGCTTAAAGAAAATCCAGTTTCAAGTTCTTTTGACCATACAAAATAATCTGTTTAGAGGAAGAGTTTTGCTGTGTTCATGCTAGAGATTTGAGGAGAGAGAAAAGGTCATGAATCACCAACTGGAGCAGAAAACTCTATCACTATATTAATCAATACTGTTGATTCTGAAGTGGAAAAGAAAGCCATCATTCCAAACATAATTTTTTTATTTGATTCACTGCCAACTTTGAGTTTTGCTTTCCATGTAAGTAAGACTGAGAACTGTAAGTTTTATTTCATACAATTATTATTATTTTAATTCACTGCAAACAATGCTGTACTGCTGCATTAAACTTTAAGGCTGAAACTTTCAAAGCCCCCACTGAAAGGATTTTGATGCTCAGTTCCTATTATTTTCAGTGGAAATTGGGTATCCAAATCTCTTAGGCAGCTTTGAAAAATCTCAGTCTAAATGTTTGTAGTGTTAAATTTGTCATGTCTAAAATCAAATACTAGCCAAACTTCTTCTCTGGATGATTGCACATGTGAAGCCTGCTCTTTGTGTGCACGTGCCTGGCACGTATTCACTGGAAATTTTTCCCTTAGTGATACCCATTGGGGCAGCACACGCACCCTCAGTTGATGCTCATCACTGGTGTAAATTATTATGCCTGGTACAAATATCCCAAAATGGAACTGGTTATTCTGAGGATGGAACACTGGCACTTCACAGCTGACATACCTAATATACTGGACAGCACAAGAAATTTATTTTGTCTGCTGCTCTAGGTACATTAAGCAACAGCATAATGATAAATAATGTGTGGTGTCTCATTTGCAAATTAATAACTCTACAGGCTTCTATATCTGCCTGCCTGATAAGTTGTTTCTAGCTGATGAGAATTGTTAGCCGTTACTGTAATTATTACAGCTTAGACTTCAGAAAGTGAACCTAAATTCTAAACCATGAATTATTCTGACAACTGATGGCTCAAAATTCCTACCAGCCAGTTGTATCATTCAGTTTGCCTTTTATGTTTTATCATTTAAAAATACAGTTTTGGAATTGGAATTAATTTGCAAACTGGGCACCATTAAATTAGGCTTGAATAAGACTGGGAGTGGATGGGTCATTAAACAAAGTAAAAACTATTTCCCCATGCTAATTTTTTTCCCCTACTGTTACTCATACCTTCTTGTTAACTGTTGGAAATGGGCCATCCTGATTATCACTACAAAAGTTTTTTTTCTCCTGCTGATGATCACCCACCTTAATTGATTGATCTTGTTACAGTTGGTATGGCAACACCCATTTTTTCATGTTCTCTGTGTATATATATTTTCCTACTGTATTTTCTACTGAATGCATCCGATGAAGTGGGTTTCAGCCCACAAAAGCTTATGCCCAAATACATTTGTTAGTCTCTAAGGTGCCACAAGTACTCCTTGTTCTTTGTGCTGATACAGACTAACACAGCTACCACTCTGAAACCTGTCACCATTTTTGGGCTGTGTTGGCCAGCCCTTAATTCCTTGATGGAATAGGGGGTTATCTGATACTTAAACTACTGCAGCTCCCACAGACTGACTTTCTGCCACGGAAGACCCATAGCCATGGTTCTTCAAGCAAAAATCCAGAAGAGAATCAGAAGTTATATTTTTAAACCCTCAGATTACCTATTCTTAGGGCCTTATCAAATTCACAGCTATGAAAAATGCGTCACGGACCGTGAAATCTGGTCTCCCACCATGAAATCTGGTCTTTTGTGTGCTTTTACCCTAGACTATACAGGTTTCACAGGGGAGACCAGCATTTCTCAAATTGGGGGTCCTGACCCAAAAGAGAGTTGCGGGGGGGGGCCGCAAGGTTATTTTAGGGGGATCGCAGTATTGCCACCCTTACTTCTGCACTGCCTTCAGGGCTGGGTGGCCGGAGAGCAGAAGCTGGTGGCCACCCACCTTTGCAGGCTACGCCCCACCAGCAGCAGCGCAGAAGTAAGGGTGGCAATTCTATACCATGCCATTCTTACTTCCGCACAACTGCTGACAGCAGCTCTGGCTTCAGAGCTGAGCTCCTGGCCAGCAGCCGCTGCTCTCCAGCTGCCCAGCTCTGAAGGCAGCGCCACCAACAGCTGCACAGAAGTAAGGGTAACAGCCCCCCCTACAATAGCCTTGCTACCCACCTACAACTCCTCTTAGGGTCAGGACCCCTACAATTACAAAACCTGACATTTCAGATTTAAATAGCTGAAATAATGAAATTTACAATTTTTAAAATCCTATGACTGCAAAATTGACCAAAATGGACCGTGAATTTGGTAGGGCCCTACCTATTCTGTTCAGCAGGATCTCATTTTCATAATAATTTCTTTTGATAAATAATTCTCTTTCGAGAAAAGTTTGAACATGCTCAAATTAGTCTGTTTATTCTTGGTGCTGTTAAAATAGTTAATATAATAAGGAACCACTAAAGAGCTTTCAGTTATCACTGAATGCAGTAAGTTCACTAATAATGTAGTGGGTCCATGTGAGCATATTACATCTCTGCTCCAGGAACTGCCCTGGTTTCTCACCTCCTCTGGTTTTAATTTATGAGGTTTGCTATGGTTTGGGATCTAGCTGTTTTATGGCCTGTATGTCGTTTTATGTGCTATCGTAATGACTGGGATCCCTGGAGTGCTAGTTCCCTCTGGTGGTCTGCCGGAGCCAGAGTTTGCACCTTCAGATGCATCATTTCAGTCAAGTATTTAATTAAGATATCACTTGGTCCAGCACCTGATTGGCTCTGCAGAAGTGCTATATTGCTGTTTTTAATTATTAATAATGATAGCTATCTTTCATTCTGGGAAGTGTTATACTGTATTGTGAGTCATTTTAATTAATGGATTGTGGTGTTTAATTTACCAGTTAAGCCCAGATACTATGACAATAGGTTTATAAAAAGTCATTCAGAGATAAATCGTCACAAACCCAGCTGAAGATATTGGGGGGAATGCAAGGAGCCTCTCACCCAACCTTGGATGGCCCACGCAAAGGCCTGTCATGGTTTTACTGCTTATTTATGTGTGCCTCCAGAGGTGCCCATTGACTCAAGGGAGGCAATGATGCAGTGGCCTACCAGCACGCACAATGAGCCAGCTGCACTGAACGAAGCAGATTGCATCATTCCAAATGCACTTGGCTGCTCAGGGTGAAATTGTACTACGCTGAAACATCATCGCTCCATGTGTGACAGTTTTGCTCCACATTATTCCCTATTCCTATTCAGGCCAGTGTCTAAATGTTTCAGTTTGACCCTAATTACATTGATCGTGCTGAATTAGAGTTGTAGCGTGGAATGAGTTATAGCCTAAATCAAGAAAAAAAAACCTCCTTCTTAGAAGTAGTATAGCTTGAATTAAGTGTGGCATTTTCTCATAGCTAAAAGTTTGGTCCTAGCAAAGAAGAAAACCAGATATTCTTACTCTCTGAGAGTAACAGTGTGTTTATAGATTTTGCTGGGGGTTTTCCTTGCACAAACATAGTGAATCATTAACAGCTGAAAGTTGCCTTAGCATTCTTGGGTATCATATGTAATCCTCATAATCTCTCAGAAACATTAGCTTGTTGTCCATTTTTGACAGCTGTCAGCAAAGCTAGAAAAGATGGGTAACTTGTGCTTTGTGGATTAGACAGATGGTATATACAGGAATACAGCTCTGAAAAAATCTAATAATTCAGGTTTAATGTAGTCTAGTGTCTGTTATCAATCAGACAGTCCAAAATATTAATGATCTTAGAATAATAAAGTAATTAAACTTGCTTGAGTACTAGATTCATTTCATACATCTTAATGAGAGCTAAAATTGAACGTGCACTTGTAAAAAAATAAGAAATTATATCCTGCAAAAACAATGTTTTCTGTGTCTCCAATTAATATATTCTGTATTTAATTTTATAGATAAGTTTTCACTACAAGTATATATTAGTTTAAGGGATTTTTACATGATTTTGTGCAAATATGTTTCCCATTTCATTTAATTCTTGATGAGAAACCATCTCTTTTCTCCTTAGTTCCCTTCTCTGTCTTCCCCACATCAATTTAAAGTCATTTATCTGTTACTCTTTTTGTTATCAGTTGTTAGCTAGTAGTAATGCAAGAAATGGCCAGACAGAAGCACAAGCAAAACAAGCAGCCATTTGGTGCCCTGTTTACTAGGGGCTTCTGCAACTCACATAGAGCTCAGTCTGGCCAGGTGCTGAACTCTCTGGTCTTGATCCAGAAAAGTACTTGACCACACTCTCAACTTTAAACATTTGAAGAGGCACACTGACCTCAACGAGACTATGGTTTGCTGAATCTGGGCCATAATGCTTAGTACCTTGCAAAACCATGCCTATACTGAGTTTAGTTCTCTCTCCAGCTGTGGGACTGGAGGGAGAGGCAACACCACACCATCTTTCACACCCCTCACTATACAACAACAGAACTGGAAATGGAGGCAATTCATGGACTCATCTTTCTCCCTTCAAACAGCTTGAGGCCATACAAATGGTAAAGTGTGTTCCAGGCAATAGCAATGTCAGTGCCCAGTACTTTCAATACTAATATAACAGAGTAGTACTGCTGATAATCCAGTGTGAGTTACAGCAGATTTTATGTAAATGACCTTAAAATATTCTGCCACAATTAATCCTGTGGAAAAACCAGCATCTATTATGTACGTTCAGTCAGAAATATCTGTTTGTTGCAAAGTTCCTAACATTTTGAAATATACATTTTTCCCAAGAGCAAAACATTTTTGCAAAAGTTTCAAGGACTGATTCAGACCTGAACCAAAATGAAGCTGTAACAGATAAAGCCATGGTTTGAAGATATAAAAATAATGCTAATGTTAGTTCTTGTTGATCCTGTAATAGGATGAAAGCAATACAGAGGACTGATTGTCACAGTGTGAGATTAGTTACACCATACTCCTTTCCTAGTGTGTTAGAGCTTCTCAAAGACTACACATGTTAAAAGAAAGAGTTGCCAGTAATTAATTGAAAATTAAATTATTTAATTTTACTAAATTATTTTAAAACTTGTTATCCTATTTCAATTAAGATTAGTGGTTTAAGATTGGGTATTTTTGTTTTGCCTCTGAAAATGTTTTGGGGGGAGGGTGGTGCTCATGAAGGTGAGACACATCACCTGGTCTTAATCTAGGTTTACTTGGCAGCTAACATGTCTTTTCCTGAGCTAGTGGAAAGCAAACTTTGTTTATAATCAAATTTATTGTAAAAATTCAAGGCCATAGTCTCTGTGCTGCTGAAGCCACTTTGCAAAGCTGACATGACACAAAATGCCAATTAAAATAGCTGAAAATAATTAGTGGAGAATTCCCTGGGGAAATTTTCCACTGGCTCTGCCATCTCCTAGGTCAGCCCACTCCCATCCCAAGAGTAGGGGAATGAGGGTACTTGTCGAAGATTTTCTGGGTGTGAGCATGCACACATGGTGGGGAGAGAAGGACGAATCAGAGCCTCACTATGCATGACTCTCCACTGCCACAGAGTCCATTGTGGGGTGGGCAGCTGAGGATTAGAGACCTGCAACCAGTTCCCTGCAGCAGCCACTGGTCAAAACATCCAAGCACACCTCAGTCATAGTGCAGAATTGGCCCTAAAGCTACCTTCCTGATCCCCAAACATCAATCCAACCTTGAGTAAACTTGTGTATGCTCTGAACCCCATCATCCTGAATGTATTGCATCCGCACTTGCATTCCTTCCTCCCTGCTTGTCTTTGAATTTATTACCGGTGGGAAGATGGTTATGAAATGAAGGGGCAGGGCCTGTATACCTATCTCCTGTAGAATTGGCCTGCGTTCCTGCTAAGATGCTGAATGCAGCACTGTGTATCAAAAACTGTGGATCTGGGAAAATATATTCAGAGGTCTCCAACTGCACATAAGAAAAGTTATATTTTCATGGCTGTAGTAGGACTTGGACATTGTAGCTGTGGGTCTACAAATCTATCCCTAGTCATATTGTTAAACTGATTATTTGGACAGGAAATAAATACTATGGATGAATGAATTTTAATTTTTCACCTGGTTGATAATCTGTGCTGGGCAAATGTGTAATGAATGGTTTAATTGAGGCTGCACTCTAGAGACTGAGTAGGAGTTATGAGGAAGTTAATGTTTTTAAATAAAAATGATACATTAGTTTAATTCAGGTAAGGAATTCACTATTTCAGTTTTCCTTGCAGTCAGTTTCAAATGACAAAGTGGTCATTTTTGCATTTATTATATTTTTAATCAATTTGTGAAGCTTTTAAAAAAAATTTAAAAAAAGATGTTGGCTTTGGGATTCAACTTTTTTAATGTACCTGGGTTTGACATGTGACTGTTATGAACAGGTAAAATGCTTAGTTTTCCCAAGACAGAAAAAGAAATCTAAACACAAAAACCATAAATCTGACATGTAGAGACACGAGGGGGTATGGGATTAAGGAAAAATGTGTGTCTTGTTCATATCTGTATGTTATTGCAAGACATTACTACAGTATTGTACATTATGGACCACATCTTCTGAGTCAGGGAATTTAGAGGTATGGACCTCAATCCCCAACCTAGGGCTACAGTGTGGCAATGAGACAATTACTTGACATCAAACTAGTGCAAGTATGTGTACACAAGCAGAGGAATCAAACCCTAGCTCATGGTGTAGACATAGCCATAGATGGAGTGCCACCCTGCATCCTGCCTTCCTTTGTGCAGCAGAACCATACTAGCTGCACTGCCTGGGCACATGAGGGAGTCAATTCTGTCCTTGTATGAAGAAGGTATCAGTGTTTTTATTCTAAATTTACCATATATGACTTGAAACAACAGCGATGTAGGACGTAAGTTACGTTTCTTAAAGCAAAGTTCCATCTGTCCATTGGTATAAACAATGCTGTGGTTTTGTCAAATTATCCATTATCTAGATTTAATACAAAAAAGACCAAGGTGCAAAGTACATTTGTCAGAGGATAACATTTCATGACGTTAC
Source organism: Lepidochelys olivacea (assembly GCF_965140295.1). Lineage (NCBI taxonomy): Eukaryota > Metazoa > Chordata > Testudines > Cheloniidae > Lepidochelys > Lepidochelys olivacea. Next base: position 204,884,963 of record NC_140412.1, on the reverse strand, counting down.
TGTTTCCATATTACAGCAACTCACAAAAAGACCTTTGTATATAGTACAATGAATTTGATTGCAGGTACTGTGGCTTTTTGTATAGTAAAGATGGTAATGTTTTTATATAACCTAATAATAACTTACAACATGCTACCTTTTTCTTAGAGAATAAATGTACATTGACATGTTGGTTACGTCTGTATGACTCAAAACATGAACATTTGCCAGTATAGAATAAAAATGTGCAGATTTTTCACTCGTCCTTCAATTTGTTTTTTCATTATGACTTTCTTTTCAGTCTCTCATCTTTGCCTTATTCCAGTTCAGATTTATCAAAGCTTTTGACAGCAGTTCCAGGAAGCTATTTATATGAAATGTTTCTAGAAATCTAACTCTACCATCATGAAAATTCAGAGTAAATACAAAGATATTAAATTCATCTTTTTCACCCTCCACAGCAATGGAGTTCCATGAAAACCTGCACAATATAGGAGCAAAGGAAGGCTTAAAAGAAAGGAAACTACAAAAAGCAGTAGAGAGTTTTACCTGGAATATTACAATTTTAAAGGTAATGTCTCTGGTGCTGGCAATTATGTTATTTATTCCATTCACACTTGGTCTTATAACTATATTGTCTTGTGTAGCTAATTAGTGGTCACTGTGTGATGTGATTTCATTTTTTACTATCATTATAAATTAGCTCAAGTATCCTGAAAGAGTAGCAGGCTGTCAACATGAATTTAGACAAATACACTGAATTTTACCATTGTAATTTCTTTGGGGTTTTTTGTTTGGTTTAGTTTTTGATATGTTCTTTGTAAAACCTTTTAATGTTAACAGGGTCCCCTGTGGTCCTGAATATCCATATAGGACAATGATTATTGATTTCTATGGAATAAATAGGGCTCTGAAGAGGCTATGCAGTTGTTTAAAATCTATTCAATGATTTGAAAAGGAGAAGCAGTATCGAGATAAATGCAGATCAAGAAAGGAAGTAAATACAAGTGTTGATCTTTCATAATCTATAATGAATAGTGCTTAATGATGTATACATAAATGTATTAATACTTCTGATTTGAGTAACTGAGTATGTTTGATTTAGAAATTCCCTCTGCTTTTTCTTACGCACCTATTGCTTAAATTTTGACTGAACATGAAGTGATATAGTATAAACAGTTTTCAAATGGACACCTCAAATAGTTAAAATGCAGAATGGTTTTCATATTTGTCATCTACAATCTTTCTGCACAGTAGAGTAAAATAGTTTGATAGTTATCACAGCTGTCTCCCTTAATTTCTCCAATTCAGTCCTTCCAGCCTCAATTTAAATAGTTTTCTATTTAAATTTAATAGATTCCCAGTCCCCTGTCCAGCTGAGTACCTCATCCCTACATTAAACTGTAAAATCTATTTTAATTACAAAAATTGTTTCATTTCTTTCTCCCTCTAATGCATAGTTTTTAAACCCTCTTAATTGTTGAAAATAAATTTTCCTTCTACCCCCTTCTCAGCTTAGTTCTTCTCCCCACACTCATGTTGTTATACCCATTATAGAAAAAACATTACATACAAAACCATCACCAACAGGTTGTTCTCCCACACTTGCTATCCATTTCAGCTGACAGATGCTGGGCTGTGCTTTTCAGAGTATTTAAGATGGCAAAAGTCCTCTTTGAGCCCAACTCTAGGGAGAAACAAAAATAGGTTAGATTCATTAGAGCATTCACAGCTAATAAATTCTGTCGGTAAGATTCCAAGTTCTGTTTAAAGCTAAAGAGGCCAGATTGTCCTGCAGCTTCTGCTAGATCTGGTGGATCTTGGGTGAAGGAGGAACTGAAGCATCATTCCCCTATGTCTTAGGACTCTGGATGCATTGGGGGATCATGGTCCAACATTGTGGGGGGCATGAGGGGAAGGAGTTGTTATTTGCTGCACTTTTCTTTCCTGAGCATCAGAGATCAGCTAGCAATTCCTACCTAATTTAATACTGCCTGAAGCAACAATAACTTAGACTTCATGTCTGCATCCTATTCAGAGTATAGGGAGTTTTCTGTAATTGCAGCGTCTGGTCAATGGCATCCCAATGTCCGCAGGAGCCATGATGTTAGGGTTGGGGGTGGGAGGCAGAGGAGCAGTATGGTAGACCTGACCACTCACGGTACTGAAGGCCTGTCACCCTCACATGCCATTCCCTTGGGACCAACAAGGTTGGGAGGTGGCAGGCTCTTCCTTCTCAGGGGACAAAACTCTTTAATGTTCCTCCCACACTGAACTCCCATCTGCAGAAGGGTACCACTTGTGCCATAGAAAATGCTATGGCAAAACAGACCAATGAGCCATCCCGTCAATATCTTGTCTCTGTGTGTGGCAAATGATGATGGAGATATACCACACTGAAGATGTAAAACATTATTGAAAAGTGCTTTACAAATATTAGACAATCACAGCAGCCCTTTAATTATTATTATCCCTCCCCATTTTGCAGATGGGGAAGATGAAAGACAGATAGGTCTTTCTCATCTTGCACTCTGGTAATCCAGGTCTCAGTCATACACTTGAACCAGTCTCAGATACTTCAGAGTAAGGCGTAAAAAAAATCTGATGCCCCTAAATGTGGTACTGTCATGATACAGTACCATGCCACTTGAGAGGGTGCTCTATGAGAGAGGCTTAAAAATTAAAGCCAACTTTATATGGCTTGGAAAAACTATGATCAATAGGTCAATTGACTGAAGTACATAACATCTTAAATAGTAGAGGTTGTTTCAACCCAGGTTGTTGTTGTTCTCTGAATAGAGAGGCTTAGATGAGAGCACACATGCAAAGTAAAATTAAATTTACGCAGCATTTTCTTTTATTCAGCAGCACATTTTTATTCAGAAAAAAAGAAATAAACGTATATGTTAAATCCAATCCAATAATAGGCCATAACAGAAGAAAGCTTAAGTGATACCTTGGATTATAGTCTGTATTTATATGGGAACTCTGATTTGCTCATTTTTAGTGAGTACATCTTTTCAAACAATAGCAAAGTGCTATCAGTTCCTAGTAGTTAGAGATAGAAAATATATTAATATGTCATTGAGTTAATTCTCATGGAAGTCAAGATATTGCCCTCATTCCAGACTTCTCTTACCCAAAAGATCTGTTGGTGTCTCTACACATAAATAGGAGGCTTCTACAGAGAAGAGAACAAAAAATAAAAGACGAAAAAATAGCTCTCAAATCACAGAAACACCGTTGGTTACAGAAATAAATGAAAATACTTTACCTTATAGCAGAGGAGTCCAGCACATCATTCAATATTACAGTGATCAGAAGAGAAATATCAAAATAGAAAAATACTAGAGTAAAAAGATACAGATAAGTAGGGCTCAGTATGCTGGGGACCCAGATATGGCCAACATGTGGCTGACTACAACTGTTTATAGTGTTTTCATAATATTAAAGAAAGTTCTAGGATTTTTCAAATTTAAATACTTCATCTGTTTAGGAACAGACTAATTTAGTGACCTCAGTGTTTTCCGTACATAGATTAGTCCTTTTCACCTGTCTCCATCAAAAGGATGAGGAGTCTCTAAGCTAATAGCAGTGTAGACAACTGTTATTCTAGGTCTTGGTTATTTTAGTTGCAAGTTGTACACCTCACAACAGTGCGAACCAGGGCCAAGACTGTCAAAAGTGACTAGTGATTCCATTTTTGGGTGCCCAGGTGGAAACATTTTAGAGGTAGGGGTTTAATTTTCAGAGAGGTGCTCAGAACATAGTTAAATTTAAATTGTTTCAAAATGAACACCCAGAATCTCTAGACACTTCTGAAAAATTAGACCTAAATTGTTAGGCACATTTACAGCTAGGATTTGGTCAGCACATGCCAAATTTTGAATAGCTGAACAAAAACGATATAAAGTGTGTTTGTTCTGCCTAAAAAAGTTGTGGGGCTGAGATACAGCACGTTCAGGCACAACCAGACTGGTTGTCTGAGCAGCCAGAAACCGGGGTCATTTTTCCAAGGTTCCAGCAATTATGATCTGTTGATTCAACTTCACACAAGGATTCAGCCCAGCCAGTTTCCTTTGCATTAAGTGTGCTGGGTGTCATCCTGACCCAATTAAAGTCAATGGCAAAGTTTCCATTGACTTACTGGGGACAGCATTTAATTACTTGGGTGTCACATCGGATGCAGGATTTGGATTTATGTGCATGCATTTCCTTGAAAAACTCATTCTTTTAGAATACTAGCCCATTTTGTGCACAGTTTATCCAGTATAAATCTGGTGTACTGGGATATATAGGGATTATTCATGCTGGTGTAAAATATATCCTGATAGGTAGTTTGTATTGCACTTCTGTTAATGACACAGGGAAGCATTTTTGGCTTCTAGCACAACTGATTCCCAGGCCTCCAGCATGTACATATTCATTCAGCTCCTTTTCCCATTGATCCATGAATTACAGTTTTGTGGTGAGAACAGAGCTGCTTGGAATTTGATATAGATCTATCTATAATACTTAATTGAAGAACAGTGAAATAATTAGTATTCTAAATCTCGAGGCAGTCTTGTGAAATGTGGTTATATATTTTTATTATTTGAAAAGTTTTGGTGTTTAAATTAAAAAGCAAAAAAAAAAAAAAGGAAGTTAGAGATTTTAAACTTCTGAGTGCATTCACTGTTTACTAGCTTCAACCTGCTCCCACCCCGCTCCAAAGAAAAACTTTTAAGAACCATCACAGTTCAGATATTAGCGTTTTCTTTTCTAACTCTCTAGACATGTCAGGTACAAATGTCAATTCTTTTGCCAAAACTGGAAAACGGGATAGACTGTGGGTAATTATTTCTTCCTCTAAATATATTTTTGTTATATGAGCGTAATGAGCTTGTGTTGTGAAGGGTACAATATTGTGGAGCTCCTCAAAATAATTTAAAAATAATGCATGTGGGTATCTTTGTGAAAAATCCACTGTACATCTTTAAAGGTGAAGAGACCCAGGTGCTCACTGACTGTGGAGGTGCAGCAAGACACTGTATAGTATGTCTTTGGTTTTCATATGGTGGTAAAGGAAAAGACAAGTTCACGTTCGTAAAAGTGACCTGCAAATAATAAAGGTCCAGATACTTTGTTTTGGACACTAGCAGTTAATTCTAAAGTTACTCTAAGATCGGCATTGACCTCATAATTAATTTTAAATCTACTATTCTTGTTTTGCATATTGCTGGCAAGCAAACGTTTGTGTGGGTTTCTTTCTCCTTCAGTGATGGGTTGGTTTCTAGTTTCATTTATATTTATTGTGTACTCACAGGAACATTGCAAAATCTGCCCCTTCCACCACTACCATATACTAAAAAGGGCATTTTCTAATTATTCATCCTAATGAGAAGTTTGAAAAACAAGTGACATTCTTATGAACTTTAAAACCAATAGATATTCTTACTAACTTCAGAAACTTCATATACAATAATAATAATCATGTGTATAAACCACCTTTTATCAGAGGATATTAAAGTTCTTTGCCATTATTACTTTACACTTACAATCTTTCTGTGAGGTGTCTCTTTTTTGGAAAAAAAAAGATTGACCTTTCTATTTGTATATTATATTTATAATGTAGATATTTTAACTAGTTTAATGCCACTGAAGTTTGATATTGTTTTCTTCACCTCTAAGGGCAGGATCAATTAGGTAATATGATTTTAATTCACTCTTAGAAGTGCTCTAATTCCATACTAAATGGAGGTTCAATAATGACTGTAGTGCATGTAGTGTGAGCTGTGGTCATGAAGGTGTATATTGTGACTTTATATTAGGAAGGAACTACATGTAGTTCAAGGTTTTGAGTGTAATGGTCAAAGTACTAAATCATAAATTTAGGGTCCAATAGGAACAACTGATACTGGAGAGGATGCAGGGAGTTCCTTTCAGTACACCCACTAATTGCAGTGTCCATACCCCATAATGTGTGTGTGGTATGTCAAGGTTCCTTCCCCACTCTGAACTCTAGGGTACAGATGTGGGGACCTGCATGAAAACCTCCTAAGCTTACTTTTACCAGCTTAGGTTAAAACTTCCCCAAGGTACAAACTATTTTACCCTTTGCCCTTGGACTTTCGCTGCCACCACCAAACGTTTAACCGGTTACTGGGAAACAGTTGTTTGGAAACGTCTTTCCCCCCCAAAAATCCTCCTAACCCTTGCACCCCACTTCCTGGGGAAGGTTTGGTAAAAATCCTCACCAATTTGCATAGGTGACCACAGACCCAAACCCTTGGATCTTAAGAACAATGAAAAAGCATTCAGTTTCTGAAAAGAAGAATTTTAATAGAAGCAAAAAGAATCACCTCTGTAAAATCAGGATGGTAAATACCTTACAGGGTAATTAGAGTCAAAACACAGAGAATCCATCTAGGCAAAACCTTAAGTTACAAAAACACACAAAGACAGGAATATCCATTCCTTTCAGCACAGCTTATTTTCTCAGCCATTTAAAGAAATCATAATCTAACGCATATCTAGCTAGATTACTTAAATTCTAAGACTCCATTCCTGTTCTGTCCCCGGCAAAAGCATCAGACAGACAGAGACCAAGACCCTTTGTTTCTCCCTCCCCCCAGCTTTTGAAAGTATCTTGTCTCCTCATTGGTCATTTTGGTCAGGTGCCAGCGAGGTTTTCCTAGCTTTTTAACCCTTTACAGGTGAAAGGGTTTTTCCTCTGGCCAGGAGGGATTTTAAAGGTGTTTACCCTTCCCTTTATATTTATGACAGGTATGATCATTACCCTGTGGGGAAAGCACTTTTTATATATTAAGAACCGTTGCTGTGGACTGTCCCTCCAGCCCCTGAAGTATTGACATACCTTTTGAGGCTATCTTTATGCATCAGGAAGGAAAAATAAACAATACAGGTTCATTTTATTTGCTCTGTATTTCCCCATGGCTATTCGAAATCAGCCTGCTTCTTTTAAGCAAAAAGCATAACCTCTTATAATAAAGCAAAGTCAAGTTAATCTGAACAACTCTACAAAAATATCCTCATGCTGAAAACCAAGCGTCAATCTTAGCTCCTTCATAGGGAAAGATCAGGACCGTAGGACACAGCTGATGTAATTTTTAAACAAATTAAGCTGTATTTCACCCTCAAGTTATAGATATTGATTCTCTTTAATTGGTACAATTGAACTCCAGCTGACATAGTGGAAAATTGGATAAAATAATAAAATAAATTGATAATTTCTCTATTAAACAGTCAGCCTTTGAATTGAATACATATTATAACCACTATACCCAAGGCTTCCTAATCTGTAATTATATGGCCAAATTCATCCATGGTATACCAAGGAGTTACTGATAGAAGTGGACTCGTTCTTGTCCAGCTCAGAACATTGCTTCCACAGCCCTCAGCTCCTGCAGACTGCTCGCATGGCCTTGGCAAGTGTTCTTTGGCTTTACTGAGGCACAAAATGGAAAGTCTGGATGTATTTAAAGGTTGTCCCAGATGGTTTCATAAATAGTCCCCAGTCAAAGTCCAGGAAAGCCTTAAAGGGATTAAACATGAAAATTTAATAACCAGAAGAACTTTGTAATGTCAATATTAAACATCCTTTTAAAATATTAAACACGAAAGTTCTTCTGATGTTAAGCTACTGTTAAAGTACAAGTAGGATGGAAACTGGTTTCAGTCACCATTACTTGGGTTCACAACCCATTATCACAGAATGTCAACAATTTTCTAAACCACAGAATGATTTCACCCATAAATTTAGAGTTTCTGTTTGTCAAATATATCTCAGATGTTCTTCACATGGAGCTTGTCTACACTACAAAAAAAAATCTTGACAATGAGCAGCAGCACTAGGAGTAGTTTAACTGGTACTGAACGTGGGTTAGCTCCCAGGTATTGACAAACTGTGTTCAAACTTGCAGTTTTTTTGTGGTGCAGACAATCCTGGAGTATGTGTGTGTGGTGAAGAGTGCTTCTCTTCATTATTGCTAATTTGAGCACAATGGGTACAAATTTCACTTAATGAATGTGAGACCATACAGTGCAAAGCATTTGTAATCAATGAAACAATAAGGCAGGTACTGTACCTAAATACTATTTATAAATATACTTACAAAATTACCCTTTGTCAATTGTTGAGACCCCACCCAAATGCCAGCATGAACTCCTTGTTTATTCAAAATGGCTCCAAGACTGCAACGTTTTAAAATATGATGCAACAAAACGTACCTAAACACAAGAATTGCTCGTGATGACCACTCCTTCTGAACTCTTTGACCTGGAAAAAGGACACATAGCTGGTCTCCCCCAGATGGTCAAAGACAGAATACGTGGTAGCACCAGTTCCAAGACCTACCTTGTGGCACCTACACCAACCATTTCTCATTCAGAGGAAGGGGCTGTCCTCAGACTAAGTCACATCAGCACAGGTGACTGATGATTTGATGCTTTTTCTCTCAGATGGCCAAAAACTGTGGAGTTTACCATCAATTCCATGCCCTACACCTCATAATCATCCCAACCTACAATCAACAATGGTGATTATTTGGAGATGGCCCCTAAGTGGCCTAAAATTTACTGTTCTGTTGGAAAGGAGGACGTGTAAGAACCTGCACAACCATGTACTAGAAGCAGCACAAATACCTGCACTAGAGAAAAGATGCACAATGTAACCAATGCATATACACACACACAAGTCAAGATGAACTGCATTTTATCAAGATGCCAGTGCCAACCCTTTTCTTATTCAAATACTGCTGCCCTTTAGACAGACTACATACATCGGAGCACCCCTATTGAGCCAGCCAGTCTGGTGGCTCAGTGCTGTTCCACATTGTGGTGTCTGCCCTTCCATTTCTTTACATTCCTGCTTCCTTTTTAGTTTCTGGCCAACAAGTCATTTTAAAAGTAAAATATACAGTAATAATAGTGACAGTCACGTGGTACTGTAGAATCTGTGACAAAAAAAGTCAAGCTTCAGGAGAAGATACAGAGTAAAGCAAATGTAAAACTGTTGAGACATTCTACTTGTTGTTGTCACATTGGATCAAAGCCAACATCTCATTTCACAGATGTAGGGAGATGATAAACGCAAAACCCTTTTCTTTTTTAATTACCTTTCAGTTTCTATTCAGATCTGACATTACAGCTCATACCTGAAAATATCAAAGCAAAGCACAAGCTTTTCCATGCTGATGAAGTTGCTCTTCTAGGGTAGAATACAGGCAAATGAGAATTTAAATTCGTTAAAGAAATGTAATTGATATTGCATATTAACTCATGTCCTCTTTTTTTAACAGTTTATAAATGAATATCATTGTTGGAGTTTGATGTCCTTTAAAGCAAGTACTACATGATGGGCCACAAAGCAATACTGTACTAAATTCATTTTGTGACATATGAACAAATGTTAATACAGTAGATGCTCGTTTGCAGCAACACCTTGTTGCTCATAAGTCGTGGTTGCTCTTACATTTCCTACAGGAACACTGTCCCTACTGTGAATTGTCGACATGCCCCGTAACAGCTACAGCCACATAGGAGCAACATAGCGAAAGGGCACCGATATGTTGCTACGAATGAATGTCTACTGTACAATATACTCCCAGTTATGCTCGTAACATGCATTTTATTCGGATAATTGGGAGTGGCTTCACCAACAGCTGGGAGTTCGTCATTGTCCTCCTCACAGTCCTGGTTGGGGATCTTTGCTGTCCCTTCTCACTCACTCCTGTGACAGCAGAGCTGCAAAGGGCTCCATGTGCTGCCGCAGAGCAGGTGACAGCCAATGCCTGCAGGTACATGGTGCGAGGGTGAGGTTGCGGTCCTGACAAGGCAGAGCAGAGACCCCCGGCTAGCGTCTGCAGGGATTGAGTGTCCACAGCCCTGCAGAAGTGCAGGGAGCCCTCTGCAGCTCCTCTGTCACAGCCCCACGCACTTACTCCCTTTGACAGTGTGGCCTGCAAAAGGACTCCCTGCACTGCCACAGGACCCATTCAGCATCAGGGTGACCTCCCCCTGGCCAAGGGCTCCTCCTCCTCACTGTCCTAGCTGGGTTGGGCAGGTTGCTCTTTTAACCAAATCTCTGCATTATCCAAATCTCTTCCTTGTTCCCCAGCATGAGATACATGCTGTAGAGGCAGATATCTCATCTATCTCATGCTAAGGGATTCTGATAATGTGGATTCAGAGTAGCAGTTGTGTTAGTCTGTATTTGCAAAAAAGAAAAGGAGTACTAGTGGCACCTTAGAGACTAACACATTTATTTGAGCGTAAGCATCCGATGAGGAGAGCTGTAGCTCACGAAAGCTTATGCTCAAATAAATGTGTTAGTCTCTAAGGTGCCACTAGTACTCCTTTTTGATAATGTGGAGGTTCAGATAACAGGGTTTTGGATTAGCAGCAGTATTCTGCATATGAAATAGAATACTGTGCTTTATTCTGTTGTTCCTTTCTTTAGTGGACAGCAGTGGTTACAGTCCAGGATGGCAGCTTCCTCGCAATTCGCCTTAATTGTGACATGCAAACCCATTACTGTTCCCATCCCCAGACTGGTTCCCAATCATGTCAGATTTGGTGGTAGTAAATCTTGGTTATGTGGACAGTTTTCCAGTGGAGAGTAGATTCAGAGAATTAAGCTCATTTAGTTTTGACCTAACCCAGATTTGAAGGCAACTCTTCAGAGGTGAAAGGCTGGTAGAACTGACATCACCATACAGCCAACAAACAGCATCTGGGTTTAGTTTTGGAATTGCTTCAGGCTCCAGGATTGAGTTGCCTTTAAAGATCAGGTTACTGTTGGCGTAGCTGATTGCTTTGTTTCCTTGAATGTTGTTTTCCTTTAACTCATTCTGGATTATGGTGTGTGCATCTCATTCTTGTTTGAGCCATCGGTTAGGTTTGCATTAATTTTGGAATGCATGGGTTTTGCATCCATCTTGGTTTTGCAGCATAGATTTTCAGAGCATACATATATTCTAGCTGGCAATCAATTGTATATAATAGTACTTCACTTTGTGAATCAGGATCAAATAGTGTGTTAAGAAATTGGGGTCTTCTGTAACAACATATAAGGAGTGGAGGATCAGTCCTGCATTTCCTAGTAGTTCCTCACTTAGAGGGCTTATAGGATTGGGCTTTTGTCTAGTCGTTGAGACATTTAACCTGTAACAAATGAATTACTGTATTAGGCCAACTGTTGAGTTCTAGATTGAGAAGACAAATCTTTGAATCCATACAAAGGAGCTTTTTAGTTTAATTTTATTAAGGTCCTTATTACTGCGTTTTGCTGTTACTTCAGTAAGTGTTGTAGGTGAGATTGCATGACTCTTTCCATTCTGTCACACTACTCCCCTATCTTCCAGTCATTAAGAATTTTTTGAAACTTCTACCTTTTGGGAGACATTTTTTGAAGCTTTGCCACTTCCTGATTACAGATTGTTCGGAAAGTTTTCGGAATAGTTCTGTCTATATCAGTGTTTCTCAAACTGGGGATCTCAATCCAAAAGGAGGTTGCAAGGCTATTGTCAGGGGGTTGTGAGAGGTAGGGGTGGGTAGAGCAGTACCGCACTCCGGCCACCCAGGTCTGAAGGCAGCACCAACGCCAGCAGTAGCTCAGAAGTAAGGGTGGCAGTACCACACGTATGCTCCTATGATTATGTACAGTAATTTGCTATCACCTTTTTTGTGTGTATGTGGGGGGGGGTGTTGTCACAAATATTTTCAAAGGGGGGCCCAGCAAAAAAAGTTTGAGAGCCCCTGGCCTATATGAATGAAATACCAGTGCGGAAAAATACACTTTACCCAAGCACTGGTAGCAAAGTCAGCGCTGTCATGAGGCTAGGCATGGTCAAGGGTTGAACTCCAGCACTGATTAGACCAGCCACCCTGGGATGCATGTACCAGCACCAGCCAGATTTATCGAGACCTTCCAATCCCACAAGAACTTTCACTCCTTTCAACCTAACTCACCCTGACTGTGCTGAGACTCTTGAATATGGCATCAAGTACTTCAGTGCGATTGCCAGCAACACCCAGATCCACAGCATCTGTGATGGATCTAGAGTATTCATTCTCCTCAGCATCCTCAGTTACCTCAGGTGATGATCACAAGCATGAACAGCCATGTGTACTCAGTGAGAGCATCACCACCACCCTTTACCTTAGGAGTTCCAGGGGCCCTCAACACTCCCAGGAACCTGGTTCCTCACCCCAGGACCTCAAGGACTGTACTTCTATGCCCCTGTGGCCCTGTTGGGCACCTTGGTCATCTCACGAGAAGCAAGACTACTCAGAGCAACCATAAGTGCTTACAGCTCCTTCATTCATTTTTTTTAGTAACTCAAGCAGCACCCGAACCTCCACCAACTCAAGTCTCTTGTAGTCATAAGGAGGAACAAGAGGAAACAAGCCCTTCCTCAATAGATTCCTCAAGACCAGTTGCTTTACCATCTCTGGGTGAAGCAGTGTTTCTCCACAGGGCCCCACAATTAGATGACTTTAAGGAGTTCCAAGACCTCTGGGAAAAAACAACAACGGCACTCCAGCTACCATTGGAGGAGGTGCAGGAGCCCACCCACAAACTAGTGAATATTTTGCAATCTACTGCTCTGGGATGGCATCCTGGCCTATAAATGAAGCAATAATGGATTCAGCCCAATCACTATAGCAGACCCCAGCTACAATTGCTGCCACATCCAGGAAGGTGGACAGAAAATATCAAGTTCCATCTGGAGATATGGAATATTTTACAACCACTCTGGTTATCATGGTGGCCAACAAGAAGGCAAGACAGAAGAGAGCAGTGCTAAAGGAAAAGAAGCTGAAGAGGCTAGATTTATTTGTCAGAAAAGGCTATTATTTGGCTTATTTGGACTTGCCAACTATCAAACATTTTTGGGGGGACGGAAGGAGTTCAATGGAGCCCTGTGTTATTACAAGAAGTCAGATTAGATGGTCACAATGGTCTTCTCTGGCTTTGGAATCAATTAATCTATGAATTTTTTTTAAAAGTCTTGCTTCCTTTTCTTGAATATCCCCAAAGCCAAAATGGAAGGGCTCAAAGAAAGGAAATATGTCATTGTAATAGCCCTTACCAAGGAACATTGCCTTGTATTGTTCTGGGGTGAATTCGTTTGAAAGAATTATGAAGCTTTGAAAATTGGTCCTGTGGAAAAACAGTAAGTGATCATGTAATTAAAGACTGTGTCACACTGCCTGTGCACCAGTGGGGAAATTAAGGGTGCAGAATTAATCCTAATTCTGGCATTTCTTAACATTTAAGTGCTTTACTTTTTAATCTCAGTAGTGGACTTTTAACAGAGTTTGTGTGTAATTTCCTAGGTTTTTAAACAAGCAAACTGGGTGGGGGGGGAATTCCATCCTGTGGCATCATATTGACAACCACATGGTTCATCAGCAGGGATAGAATCTTTAGATCCACTGCATTGACCTTTCCCACTTGAGTTAATGGAGTAACAGATAGCAATAGCAGGGTGTCATTCTCTGTGTGGACTAGCAGTGGGGTGCAGGGAGAGAGGCACGCTTTTCCCAATGGGTTTCATAGATATTTGCTGACAGCAAAGGAATAGTGAGACTCAGCAATCTTGGGTTCCATTTCAGGCTCTGGATGGGAGTGTGCTCTAGTGGGCAGAGACTCTTCTGCCTATTCCACTGCTCCCCCCCCCCAATAACTTGACCCATTCTGCACCATTCCCTTCAACTTGTCCCAGTCCTGTCTCTTCCCCATCCCTGGTTCCCTGCCCCAGTACTGTTCTTCTTAACTTACCGGCCCAGTCTCCTTGCCTAACCACTGCTAATCTCCCTGGCCAGGCTCGCTGTCTGAGACCCCAATCTCTCCTCTTCTCCCCCATCACTTCCAGTCCCAGGCTTCTTGCCCAGCCACTCCCAGGTCTCTTCTCTTGAGTCCTCATCCCATCTACCCCACTCACTCGCTCCCAGTTCTAGTCGTCTTCTGCAGGCTTGTCATCCTGTCTCAGTCACCCTGTCCACCCCAGCCCCCAGTCTTCTTTCCCAGCCAGCCCCTGCTCTCTCCCAGCACCCCAGCTTTCTCAGCTCTCCCCAGTAGGTCTTAGTCCTGGTTTTTATGTCCAGTCAGTCCCAGTTGTCCCTCTGCTCCCCAGCCCCTTGTCTGATTTCAATGTTCACCCCATAAGCCAACTATCTCCCAGCCCCACTGCATTTCTTCCATCATCTCCCAGTGTCCTCTCCCAAAGAGTCCCACCCAGTCTCCTTGCCCAACCACACCGGCTCCCAGTCCCAGATTCTCTTTCCCCCACTGCCAGCCTCCTTGTCCCAATCCACTCCTTTTCTCCCCCTGGTCCAGCTCTTGTCCCCTCTACATTTGAATCAGACAGCTTCCTTCTCCACGAGGCATGGGCAGAAGCATGGTAATTAATAGTGTAACCCTTCTGCCAGGCCAAGTTGATAGCAGCAAGGGCCGGGTTCAATACACAGGGGTTCCCTCTCATTAAAGCAAATGCAAAACTGGCTCGAGCCCCCACCCAGTGACCTGGGAAAATCTTACACACCCCCTGGGCGCCTCAAGGAGGCAATACTTCCCCTCTCGCAAGCACAGAGTCTTGGTGTAGTAGAGAATCTTTAATAACATGAGGCAAACAACATCAGCATTAAATTGGGGAAACACCACAACTAGTGTTCATTAACCAAACCATGAACACTGACCCACCCCAGAAAATTTGGGCCACATCCTTTCCCTCAGGCTCTTGAGTCCCAGAACCCAAACGTCTCTTGAGTCCAGCAATCCACTAATCGCCCAAAGTCCAAAAAAAGTCCAGCCCCGGAGTTCAAAAGTTCACCTGCAGAGTGTTACTCCCCAATCTGGCTAAAATGTGCCTGGGTGTGGGGGAAAGAGGTAAGGGGCACCTTACGTGTCCTGAAGCTGACTGCCCCACAGGGCTCTGCTCCGCTCCACCACGACCGGCTCCGCTCTGCACAGCTCACCGTCTCACGACCGGCTCCGCTCAGCTCGCCGTCTCACGAACACACCGCTGTCTCACGACCGGCTCCAGACAGCTCGCCGTCTCACGAACACACCGCTGTCTCACGACCGGCTCCGGACAGCTCGCCGTCTCACGAACACACCGCTGTCTCACGACCGGCTCCGCTCAGCTCGCCGTCTCACGAACACACTGCTGTCTCACGACCGGCTCCACTGCACACTAGAACTTCCGGCTCCCCCCTACTTGACACAGTGCTCAGTGATTTCAGCTCTCAGTGATTTCAGCTCATAGTAGTGGGAGCCTTAGTGCTGGTGCACTATAAGGCTGAAGTGAATTCAGCACAATACCTGTAACAAAACTCTTAATAGACCCAAAATTAGCTCTGACATTCCACAGTGGAGAGAGACAGAGGTGCAATTGGTGCTTCAGGCCCTCACAAAAGGGGCCTACACCACCAGGCACTAATACCTGTCTCAAGTCTCTCTCAATTCACAGAGTTTTGGAACCCATGTCCCTTGCCTAGTGAGTGCTACTCAGTTGATGGTGAGTCCTCCATCATAACAAAAAGGCCAAGTACAGTTCCAAGCACAGTTCCCATAATCAGGGTACTAACAATTTATTCTTCCCGCCCCAATAACAGAGACACTGGGGATCCCACAGCAGCCAAAGTGACGATTTGGGCAGTTATGGCCTCATTCTAGGCAGGGTGGGTGTGCCTATGCAAATGAGATCAGCCCCTGAAGTTCTTTTCCACAACTTGCCACACCTCACCACCAGATGTCAGGGTGGAGCCCACCCTGTCTCTGCTTACATCCTCCCCCCAGCCGAGAATTTGGCGTCCCGACAAATCATACTCCCTTTATACCAACTCATTGATTTCCTCCAAAAGGCCTCAGAAAGCCCACTTTGGCTTCCACAATCCTGTGTGCTAAATGTATTGGCTCCTCACTAGTCACCCCAGGTGCATCATAAGTTAACCGTTTTACTGGTCTTATCACCCTGTCTCGTCTATTGAGAATCTCTGTTGCTGAGGTAAGGGGAACGTCCTCTTGATTGATGGATGGAGAGGCTTCCTTTGAGGGTCTCTTGGCTACTGGCGTAGGCCCCTGCACTCCTAGTTCTAACGCGGGAGGGTCCAAGGTGCCCAGGACATCCTCTACCTGAGTGTCTTCACTGGCCAATAACCTGTGTGTGTCATCACACGGGGGTCTCATCAGCGGCACAGGGGTGTCAGAAAGGGGCCTAAATAATTCCGCCATAGGGTTTAGGGTGGAAAAGGGAGAACTCTCATTCGGTTCAGCTGGTCGAGACTGAAATCTTGTCTCCATCCCAGGATACACCAGGGTTGTGTCTTCCTCCTCAGACTCACTCTCAGATGTGCAGAATAGGGGTAAGTTAGCTGCAGGAGGCTCACTGTCTGTGTTGGATGGCAGCTTTGGTCTAGCACTTCTGTTCTGCCCGGCTGCCCTGTCATGGTCCATCTCATAAGGGGTGCTTACCAATTCCCCCACAGGGAGCAAAAGGTTTCTATGCACCATCTTTATTTGCCCTGGACTGTCTTCAGGTTTGATCTTGTAGACCGGCAGATCTCCCAGCTTTTCCATCACCAGGTAAGGTATTGCCTTCCATCTGTCAGCTATCTTGTGTTTGCCAGCGATACCCAAATTTCGCAGCAGGACTCTGTCCCCCGGCTGGAGCTCCTGCGAACGCACTCTAGCATCATATCGATGTTTGTTGCGGTCTGCGTTCTTCCGAGCCGCAGCGGTAGCCAAGCGATAAGCATCCTGCAGCCTCTCTCTTAGTCGGGATACGTATTGCTGATGAGTTTCATAGCTATCTCCATCCTCTGATACACCAAAGCACAAGTCTATGGGTAATCTTGGTTCTCGCCCAAACATCAAAAGATATGGGGTGACTCCCGTAGCATCGTTCTTTGTGGCATTGTAGGCATGCGCACCAGAAATGCGACATGCTGGCTCCAGGTTGCCTTCTGCTCTGGTCGCAAAGTTCCCAACATATCTAATAGGGTTCGGTTGAACCTCTCTGGCTGGGGATCACCTTGGGGGTGATAAGGCGTTGTCCTAGACTTTTTAATTCCTGCTATCTTCAGCACCTCCTTCAGAAGGTGACTCTCAAAATCCCGCCCCTGATCAGAGTGTATCCGAGCCGGGAATCCATAGACTGAGAAATATTTGTCCCACAATACTCGAGCGACGGTGGTGGCCCTCTGATCACGTGTGGGATATGCCTGTGCATACCGTGTAAAATGGTCAGTCACTACTAGAATGTTCCCAACATTCCTCTTGTCTACCTCTACAGACAAGAAATCAATGCATACCAACTCCAAAGGTTTGTTGCTGGTGATGTTCTTCAGATATGCAGCCCTCGTGGGCAGAGTTTTCCTTTGAACACATCGAGCACAAGTCTCACATTTCCTGCGAACATCTTCAGCCATTCGGGGCCAATAGAACCTACTACGAATAAGTTCCAGAGTCCTCTCCATCCCTAAATGCCCAAAGTCATCATGCAGGGCCCTCATGGCCAGGGCTCTGTACCTTTTTGGCAGTACTAGTTGTGCTCGTTGCTTTTGTAAAGAGTCGGTGGTCATTCGGTGTAGCACTCCCTGAATCAGTTTTAATTTGGTCCATTCTCTCAATAGTAGTTTACCCTCCGGGTTAGGTGGGACAACTGCAGCTGGGCTTCGCCCCTCCCTTTTGGCAAGTAGTGTATCACGAATGTCAATATCTTGCCGCTGGGCTTCTTGCCAGTCAGCCGCATTGAGCATGGGCAAAGGAGATTGGTCCAATGCAATATAGTTCACTGAGGCAGAAGGCATGCATTCAGGGGGCAGGCCCAAAGCTTCTGCAATACATCCCTGAAGGCTCTCACAGGCCTCTGGCTCTCGACGACTCACACTGCAAATAGCTCTCACTCCATCTGTAGGTATCACAGCAACTTCTGGAGCCTGCGGACGCCTGGACAATGCATCTGCATCTACATTGCTTCTCCCTGATCGGTACTGAATGCTAAACTCATAGCTAGCCAAGGCGGCCACCCATCTCTGCCCTGTAGCATCCAGCTTAGCACTTGTTAACACATAAGTCAGTGGATTGTTGTCTGTCCACACCTGGAACTGAGCACCATACAAGTAGTCTCGAAATTTCTCAGTGATGGCCCATTTCAAGGCCAAGAATTCCAGCTTGTGGGTGGGATAACGAGTTTCACTATCAGACAATCCTCGGCTGGCAAAGGCTACAGGTTTATGTTTGCCTTCCACTTCCTGGTACAGGACTGCTCCCAGACCCTCCAAACTGGCATCAGTATGCAGGATAAATGGTTTGCTTGGGTCAGCAAAAACTAGGACTGGAGCATGAGTTAGGCAAGTAATGAGTTCTCGAAAAGCCCTTTCACATCTCTCATCCCACCGTGGCCCAAATGGTGCAAAGGGGCCATAGTTTCTCTGCACAGGAGGCTTTGGGAACCTCCCCTTATTCCTGGTCTTAGATTTGTTCTTGCTGGACTGATGTCCCCTGGTAAGATCATTCAGAGGCTTTACAATCGTAGCATAGTTTTTCACAAACCTGCGGTAGTAGCCACTAAATCCAAGAAAGGTCTTGAGTTCTCTATAGTTACTTGGACGTGGCCATGTAGTGAGTGCTTCTATTTTATCAGGATCAGTACTCACACCCTCTTGGGATACGATGTGACCCACATACTTCACTGAGGTTCTGCAGAACTGGCATTTGTCAATTGAAAGCTTCAGACCATAATCCTCCAACCTATCAAGCACTTTAAGAAGTCTTTCTTCATGCTCCTCTAAGGTTCTTCCAAACACAATCAGGTCATCCAAATAAACTAACACTTGCAGTAAATTCATGTCTCCCACAACTCTCTCCATGAGACGTTGAAAGGTGGCAGGTGCTCCAGAAATCCCTTGGGGCATGCGTTCGAACTGATAAAACCCTAATGGGCAGATGAAGGCGGTCTTCTCCTTATCTTCTTCTCCCAGAGGGATCTGGTAGTACCCACTTCGAAGATCCAACACAGAGAACCACTGGCTTCCCAGCAGACAGTCTAAGGCATCTTGCACTCGAGGCATAGTGTACTGGTCGACCACAGTACGGCTGTTTAGGGTGCGGTAGTCAATACACATCCGGATTTTCCCATTCTTTTTACGGACTACCACAATGGGCGAGGCGTATGGGCTGCGGGACTCTGTAATGATGCCATTCGCAGCCAGCTCCTGAAGATGATGTCGCACATCTTCCATCTCAGAGAGAGCAATCTTCCTAGATCTCTCCCTAAAAGGTCGAGAGTCATGTAGTCTGATATTGTGTTCTACTCCTTTTGCACATCCCACATCCCACTCATGCAGTGAGAACACCTTGGATCTTTCACAAAGTTTCTTCCTCAGGCGATCTTTCCACTCCTCGGACACTGGTGAATCTCCAAAGTCAAACTTTGCTGGGTCTATCGTCGGAACTTGCGTTTCACACTGGGGGGTTACAATTGACTCGGGTTCAAAGAGGTCTGCTATCTTTTGTCCTCGCCTCACAAAAATATCACGACTTGTCCCATTAGCAATCAGTATAGTCACCTCTTCCTGGGCTTCAGCAGGTAGGGTTATGACTCCACTAAGAACCAGCACTCCTTCAGGGAGCCCTCCCTCAGTTGGCTGCTCCACCACTGCTAATGTTCTCTTATTGCCTTTCAGGCAGGTACTCATGACAATCACCTCCTTTTCTGTCATTGCAGGCACCACTAAGGGGACCGGGCCTGCGTACCTCAGTGCTCCCACCGGCAAATCAGGCATCACTCTTTTTGCGTCCTCAATTTTTCTGTAGGCTGCAGCACAATGTGTGTGTATCACCAAGGTATTCAGGTATTGGTCCCCTGCTCGCTGTCTGCAGTAATCTGCAAGTACCTTAAAGAGGCTGGAGTTGGTCCCTATCAGCACGGACACATCAGAGACACCTTTAGGGTCAGGGCATATTAAAGCTGCAGTGTCCACCTCCTGTCTTACCCCAGCGATCTCTTCTGGGAATTCCAGGTGTACAATGACATACCCCTGATACGGGTATTCATCCATGCTGAGACCACACAGGCCAAGCCCTGTCAAGGGCTGTATAGGCAGATGCATAAGCATCTGCTGGTAGAAAGACTGGAATATGATAGTCACTTGGGATCCCGTGTCAAGCACTGCTCTACATTCTGTCCCTTCAACCTTTACAGTGACCTCAGCTCGAGGTCCTATCAATCCTGGTGGGATTCGGGTGGCATGGTTCTTCGCAGGGGAGCCTCCAAACCCTGCAGGCCTAGGCGGCTCCCTTCCCAGGCCCTGGGGCCGTTTCCCGACTTTCCCCAGGTGGTCCTCAGCTTTTGGTATACTAGCGGGGGATTCTCTGCATTCTGACACCTGGCAGCAATGTGCCCATCCTGGCCACACCGGTAGCAGAAGAAGGATTGCCCTTTCCCGTGTTGCCGGGGTGGGGCAGAGGTTCTAAATGTAGTCTTCTGGACCGTGGTAACAGGGGGTTCCTTGTACGCTGAAGTCTTTGCTGAATCGATGGTATTCTCTAGTTCAGCCACTTTCTGTGTCAGGACCTGCACTCGTTGGGTAAGTTCCTCTTGAGGATTCACCATCAGCGCCTTGGGCGCTCGTATGGATGTTGTGGCAGTTGCCTGGGGTGGCTGAACCTCCCAAACCTCACCAGCTGCCTGCCTCTCTTCCTCCTCTCGGACCTCTTTTATCAGTCGAGAGTAACCCGGTGGATTGTCTTGGCGCTCCCTTAATCGAAGGTGGAGAAGGATTGGGTTCTGATATTGAATTCCCCTCACAATCTGAGCCAATCTAGTCCGGTCCATTTGCTCAACCGCTACTGCTCCCCTCATGATGGCTCTCTGTAATAATTTCTCCAACCTCTGTATGTAGGCAGAAACTTTCTCTCCCTTTTGTTGCCTGGCATTGAGGAACTTGCAATAAACATCCTCTGAGCCCTCGGTTCTCCCGAAGGCATGATCAAGGGCCTCTAGGCAGTCCTTTACCTTGACCCCAGGGTTACTGAGCTTCAGGGTGCGAATCACATCTAGGGCTGGCCCCCTGAGGCACTCTACTAGTCGCCTTCTCTTTTCAGCATCAGGTACTGCCCACTCCTGCAGCATTTCAGTGGTGTGTTCCAGCCAGGGTTCAAATGCTTCCTCCCCGGGTATTGGGGTGGGACCCCCAGAAAACAGCCTCAGTTTACGATAGGGGCTTAACTCAGGGTGGGGTGGCACGACCTTCTCTAATGCTTGCCCCAAAGCCTTCACCCACTCATCAGGTGATGGAGCAGCCTCCCGGGTTGGGACTCCTGGGTCAAGGCCCAACAGACCCGGCATATCAGCCAAGGTCTTCCCCTCTCTCCCCAAAAAGGCTGACATTTTCTTTAAAAACTCCACTTCAGATGCAGGAGCCGGTGAGGGCTGGCTCCCAGTAGTTATTACCTTCCACTCACCATCTTCCACTGCTATCGTGCCTGGAACCTGTAGAGGGTCCACAGCCGACGGCAGCTCACACAGTACAGCAAAATCTCCATCCTCCCTCACAAATATGCGCCCACGCATTTTACACTTACTCAGGTACTCAGTGGATGCCCTTAAGGTAGGCTCTATTGAGCCTTCATCGAATGCCTCCGGCACCCCGGTCACCAGGACACAGTTCCTAGGGTTAATATTCATCCCCTTGCACCAATCCTCTAGCAAATGTAGGGCCATTATACAAACTGTAATTTCTTTCCCAAATATAACAGATCAAAACAACAACAACCAGATTCTGGGTTCTCCCAATTTAATGACTCACCTAAGATGTGCTTGCGAGGGGTACTGACCCAGTCTCGATCCCGGACGAGCCCCCACAAATGTAACCCTTCTGCCAGGCCAAGTTGATAGCAGCAAGGGCCGGGTTCAATACACAGGGGTTCCCTCTCATTAAAGCAAATGCAAAACTGGCTCGAGCCCCCACCCAGTGACCTGGGAAAATCTTACACACCCCCTGGGCGCCTCAAGGAGGCAATACTTCCCCTCTCGCAAGCACAGAGTCTTGGTGTAGTAGAGAATCTTTAATAACATGAGGCAAACAACATCAGCATTAAATTGGGGAAACACCACAACTAGTGTTCATTAACCAAACCATGAACACTGACCCACCCCAGAAAATTTGGGCCACATCCTTTCCCTCAGGCTCTTGAGTCCCAGAACCCAAACGTCTCTTGAGTCCAGCAATCCACTAATCGCCCAAAGTCCAAAAAAAGTCCAGCCCCGGAGTTCAAAAGTTCACCTGCAGAGTGTTACTCCCCAATCTGGCTAAAATGTGCCTGGGTGTGGGGGAAAGAGGTAAGGGGCACCTTACGTGTCCTGAAGCTGACTGCCCCACAGGGCTCTGCTCCGCTCCACCACGACCGGCTCCGCTCTGCACAGCTCACCGTCTCACGACCGGCTCCGCTCAGCTCGCCGTCTCACGAACACACCGCTGTCTCACGACCGGCTCCAGACAGCTCGCCGTCTCACGAACACACCGCTGTCTCACGACTGGCTCCGGACAGCTCGCCGTCTCACGAACACACCGCTGTCTCACGACCGGCTCCGCTCAGCTCGCCGTCTCACGAACACACTGCTGTCTCACGACCGGCTCCACTGCACACTAGAACTTCCGGCTCCCCCCTACTTGACACAGTGCTCAGTGATTTCAGCTCTCAGTGATTTCAGCTCATAGTAGTGGGAGCCTTAGTGCTGGTGCACTATAAGGCTGAAGTGAATTCAGCACAATACCTGTAACAAAACTCTTAATAGACCCAAAATTAGCTCTGACATTCCACAGTGGAGAGAGACAGAGGTGCAATTGGTGCTTCAGGCCCTCACAAAAGGGGCCTACACCACCAGGCACTAATACCTGTCTCAAGTCTCTCTCAATTCACAGAGTTTTGGAACCCATGTCCCTTGCCTAGTGAGTGCTACTCAGTTGATGGTGAGTCCTCCATCATAACAAAAAGGCCAAGTACAGTTCCAAGCACAGTTCCCATAATCAGGGTACTAACAATTTATTCTTCCCGCCCCAATAACAGAGACACTGGGGATCCCACAGCAGCCAAAGTGACAATTTGGGCAGTTATGGCCTCATTCTAGGCAGGGTGGGTGTGCCTATGCAAATGAGATCAGCCCCTGAAGTTCTTTTCCACAACTTGCCACACCTCACCACCAGATGTCAGGGTGGAGCCCACCCTGTCTCTGCTTACAATAGCACAGGAGAGACCATCTCCCTGCTCGTAGTTCTAGGGCCCACCCCACCCCTGCCCAGAGTAACTGGGAGCAGCCATTACAGAGAAAGTCATGCTTCACACTTGTAGCCCTGGGCTGGATAGAACATGCACAGCCATATGCAGGCGCATGCTCCCTGAGGACAGGTGGATGGTTCTGTGGATGAAGGGAAAGCAGTGGATGTATTGTTTCTTGACTTTAGCAAAGCTTTTGACACGGTCTCCCACAGTATTCTTGTCAGCAAGTTAAGGAAGTATGGGCTGGATGAATGCACTATAAGGTGGGTAGAAAGCTGGCTAGATTGTCCGGCTCAACGGGTAGTGATCAATGGCTCCATGTCTAGTTGGCAGCCGGTATCAAGTGGAGTGCCCCAAGGGTCGATCCTGGGGCCGGTTTTGTTCAATATCTTCATAAATGATCTGGAGGATGGTGTGGATTGCACTCTCAGCAAATTTGCGGATGATACTAAACTGGGAGGAGTGGTAGATATGCTGGAGGGGAGGGATAGGATACAGAAGGACCTAGACAAATTGGAGGATTGGGCCAAAAGAAATCTGATGAGGTTCAATAAGGATAAGTGCAGGGTCCTGCACTTAGGACGGAAGAACCCAATGCACCGCTACAGACTAGGGACCGAATGGCTAGGCAGCAGTTCTGCGGAAAAGGACCTAGGGGTGACAGTGGACGAGAAGCTGGATATGAGTCAGCAGTGTGCCCTTGTTGCCAAGAAGGCCAATGGCATTTCGGGATGTATAAGTAGGGGCATAGCGAGCAGATCGAGGGACGTGATCGTTCCCCTCTATTCGATATTGGTGAGGCCTCATCTGGAGTACTGTGTCCAGTTTTGGGCCCCACACTTCAAGAAGGATGTGGATAAATTGGAGAGAGTCCAGCGAAGGGCAACAAAAATGATTAGGGGTCTGGAACACATGAGTTATGAGGAGAGGCTGAGGGAGCTGGGATTGTTTAGCCTGCAGAAGAGAAGAATGAGGGGGGATTTGATTGCTGCTTTCACCTTCCTGAAAGGGGGTTCCAAAGAGGATGGCTCTAGACTGTTCTCAATGGTAGCAGATGACAGAACGAGGAGTAATGGTCTCAAGTTGCAGTGGGGGAGGTTTAGATTGGATATTAGGAAAAACTTTTTCACTAAGAGGGTGGTGAAACACTGGAATGCGTTACCTAGGGAGGTGGTAGAATCTCCTTCCTTAGAGGTTTTTAAGGTCAGGCTTGACAAAGCCCTGGCTGGGATGATCTAACTGGGAATTGGTCCTGCTTTGAGCAGGGGGTTGGACTAGATGACCTTCTGGGGTCCCTTCCAACCCTGAGATTCTATGATTCTATGATTCTATGACAGACTCTTTGGAAATTTAGCTGCTGAAATCTCTACTGAGTATGGGCAAACTTCAGTTTTCAAAGGCTCATAACTTGGCCAAACTTGAGCATATTTTCACAGCAAAAGGCACATCCCTGATACAAAGGCCACCCCCCTGCCAAATTACAAGTCCTTGCTTTAAAATATTGAACATGAGAGCCATTCAAAGAAAAGGTCTCAAGAATTTTTTAACATGGACAAAAAACCCCACATTTTTCTGTAATCTTGTTCTTGGAAATGGCTGAACTGTTTGGCTGAAATTTTTCAGAAGAAAAATCAGCTTGAGGCTGACACGCAGTTTGGAAAATTTCAGCGCAAACAGTTAAAGGTTCACATAGTTGTAAGCAGCAAAGTCTCATAATGGGGAGTGTCAGGCAAGCTTAATTGTAGGCCGAGCTACCAGCACAACCTATAATAAACAGCCTGGTTAAAGTTCTGTAAAGTTCTAAAAGTGCATTCTAACTAATCCACATAACAACTTGTGCTAGAGACAGATGCATTCTCGCTATGACTCACTTATTCGACCGGAATGTTTTAAATTAACTTTCTTGGTTGTCATGTTTAGGGGGGGAAAAAAAAGTCCTGGTTTCCTTTAACAGATGAAAGAATCAAAACGTTATTGAAACCAGTAGCTGAACTTTCTGTTACTTGTCTCCCCATAGGTGGAACATGCATTGCCAATTGCAATTCCAAGGAGGATTTTTGTTTGTTTATTTATTTATTTGTTGTATACAGCAATGTTTTGCATTTGTGTGGCTCGAACAGAAATAATTTGGTACATTCTGATTCCATATGAAAATATTTTTCATCAGTTGTAGGTGTCAGTACCGTAACATTCTTTAGCAAGTTCTATACCGATCTCATATGCTTATTCAGACCTGGCTTATCCTGTTTTACTTCTGCGAGCAAAGGGCGGCCCTCCAGAGAGTGCAAATGTAGTCTCCTTTGCCCCAAGAGTCTCTCTACATGGGTACTGTGAAGTCTTCTATGTGCAGTGGTGACTCAGGGAAGAGGCTGTTCTCTGTAGCATGGTCAGCCCATGGATTCCTGCATGTAAATAGCATATGGAGGAGTTGCTGTTTGTAGCAGCATTGACTCATGGTGGTTCACCTCTTTGGCTCTTCCTGAGCACAGCTGCAAGTAGGGAGAGCCTAGATAATGATCGCATAACTCCACCAAGGGAAGGGAGGCATAGCAATTTCTGTAGGACAGGTCCTGCTGTCGAAGTTCTAGGCCTGCCCTTTCTCTGAGCAGCTCCTTAAGCTCCTCCTAGTACAGCAGGAGAAATACAATTCCTTGGAAGCATCATAGATGTAACCCCGCTGAGTTTTCAGTCCTCTCTGCCCCTCTCACAAGGGCTTTCTCTGACGCTAGCCCTTATTTAGGTTTATCACCAGGGTAATGTTGAGTGAAGAGAGTTGCTGGTAAACAAAAAACAAAAGCACGTAATTGCCCTGTGAGGTGTACAAATGAATCTTCACATCTGTCTGCATTAATAAACAGCCTGTGTTAAAACTGTAGCAGATTCCGTTACTGAAAGCTGTTGGGTAGCGAGGGTTTCTGTTCTTTTGTTTATACATCCAGTTGGCTCCAGAGAAAGCAAGCAGCATGGCTTCTTACTAACGCACAGTAATCTGGTTTTGATCTTCATGAGCAGGGCAACTGTACAATAAATCTGAAAAGAATCCTATTATTGATTGTGTGTTCTAATTGTATTTGTTCTTACAGGGACAAGCTGATCTTCTAAAATATGCTAAAAATGAGACATTGGAGAATCTGAAACAAATCCATTATGCCGCTCTTTCATGTGGACTCAATAAACCAGGCACTGAAAATGCAGATGTCTCAAAGCCCCGTCGAAGCCTGGAGGCCATACCTGAAAAGTCAAGTGATGAAACTGGAGAATGAGGGAACTTTCTGCTCATAATTCTGGAGTTTATAACTCTGCAACCAATTGTAGCTGCACAGGACATTTGCTTTGCACTTAATATTGAAAACTATATTTGGAGTTTTTAAAGCACAACTGGAAAAGCTAATTACAATCTATTAAAACTGTGAATGTACGTTGCAATTCTGCGTGTGACGGCAATGAGATTGTTTAACATGGAAATTATCTTGCTGGCCAAAATGTATATTTGTAAAATATATCATAATTCAGTAACGTGTGCTGAAAAGGGGAGGTGGATTCCTAGGTTAGACTGTGACTGTGCTTGATTTTCAAAATAATTAGGTGTGCAATTCCTTGATTTTTGTGCAAAATTCAGTAATTGTTTGTAATACATAGGTATGCAATTGTGCACCTAACTTATGAAAATCAGGTCAATAAAATGAATTACACATTCCCTAAAAAATGTGGATTTTATTTTAGACACTTGAGGGTATTTGGGTTTGAAGGGGAATTTTTTTTTCTTGTTGAGCCATAAATAAAAAGGAGAATGTAACTAGACAGTGCTCACTGACTCTTCAGTGCACTATAGGACAGCCATTGTGTGAAAGGAAAATGTGCAATCAGTCTGATATAGCCTAGGTCTGAAGAAGATACATACCTATGAACTTCAGCAAATGTGTATAGCTAATGTAGAAGTGACCAAACTGCAAGTAAAGTGTTGTAAATAATTTTTCATTCTGTGAAGTGAAGTGTTCACATTAAAAGCAAGTTTTGTGATATCACTCCCATGCAAGTAAAGCTTTTAACTAAACTTTAACTTTATTTTTCAGTTTAAAAATATTTTCTTCTATACATAGTAGGTGATATCTCAGTTATGAGGTTTGTCAGAAACCTGTTTCTGTTATTTATTTTAGATAAAGGTACAGTAACTAGGTTTGTCTAACAATTTTATGAGTACATTAGAGTCATCTATTTGGGCTTCTGATTTAACAATAAAGTGCAGTGTATCATCACACAGTGCACTATTTTCAAAGAAAAATAAGATTAAAATGCAGTTTCTGTTCAGCAGGGGGGATTTTATTGAATCCTTGAGTGGCACTTTACACCACACTGAGGTTTCACTTATACCAAACCAAGGCCCTGATTCTGCAATGAAAGCTGTGTGAGTGGACCTCTGCATTTACACAGAATCTTGTTGACTTTAATGGAGCTCTCCCTACAGATAGCAATTCGCCTGCCTGGATCTGATTACACGATAATCTTTAGTAATTAAAAAAGTTGAATGCACTCCATGTAGTACCCTTTGAAGTTGCTTTTCTAAATGACATTCTGTACAGATTAGACGCTGATTGCTGCTCACTCAACTCCCAGTGAGCAGATCATATACTGCAAGCCCAAAATATTGTGCTCCTACTTAGGCAAAACTTCCATTGACTGCCATATAAAGATGTAAGAATATGGCCCATAGTCCTCATTGCTCTTTAAGTGATCTTTCCCAAGGCTGTCAACTGTGAGATCTCTGATTCCAGTTCTTAGTTGTAGTTAATACCAAATTAGTCTGCATGGGCCAAATGCATCCCTGATGTATTTTTCACAAACTAAGTGGGAATGAGGAATGAACTGGGCTACAAATGTACAAGGGCAATTTCACTGTAAACAAATATTTAGCAGAAACTTCAATAACCTACTTGCAGTGCGTGTTTACTGACAACTTTTGATTCAAGCAGAAAGCTAGTAGCTTTAGGAAACATCACTATAATGTGTATCACCCTTAAATATGACCACAAGTCAACAAAGCTCCAATAGGAATCCTGGCCAGCATCACTTTGCACCACCCACAGTATGGCCCATTATAACACACCATAAATGAGACTGTTTCTTTAACTACACATAATCAGAATTCTGCCATCTCAGGTACTCATTCCATTTACACGTTTCTTTAAGGCACATCTCCTTGAAGCAGCTCAGGGATTAAGATTTGCCTAAGATATTATTTGTTTTATTGTTCAAAAGGCAAGCAAACTAAAAGAGAAAGGAAAAAAAAAGGCAGTATACTGCACGACTTACATATGACCTATGAGTAATTTTAAATTAGGGATTAAACTTTGAAACCAAAAGTACATGGGACTGCAACTAATCATGACTCCATCCTTACTAAATGTACAGTTACCCAACACAAAGAAAACTAGTATTTCCAAAAATGATTCCATTGTGATGCCTTTATCACGTGCATGCTTAAATCATGTGCTTAGGTAATGCAGAAAAGCACAACTAAAAATAAAATGTATTCATTCAACCTAAAAAAACCCCACCACCCAAAACAGCAACATTTTACATTCTAGTATTGCTTTCAGTTGCTTTGAATGGAAACCATTCGTGCATGGCCCAGAGCTGTATCTAATATGTCTTAAAATGAGCTTATAAGACACATCAACAATGAGATGGACTTGGATATCCAGAAGGCGTATGCATCTTGCACTTTAGAAGAACTAAGTGTTTACACTTGAAATGATGCTTGTGGTAATTCAGGCATTGTAAATTCAGGACCAAAGTTGTCAATGAGGTTTCTTCAATTATGTTTCCTTAATAAGGAGTCCTTGTATCCTTAATGCAACTTATTTTATTTGCTACTCCATTTTTAACAGTTTATTTTCAGGTTATAAATGAAGACGTTTGCTGGTTGTTTTCTAGGTATTCCATTCAAAACAAAACCAACCACGGCTGGTTTTAACTTTATATCCTTTGTTTTCATTGATTTTCCTTATACATTCTGTACACGTTTGAATTGTGATAAATGTTCCCCAAAAATGGATATGGTTTTTCATCAAATTGCCTTTTTTTGCCTTTGGTAAGAAATAGTCAATGTTAAGATACTGACAGAGAGCAGAGTGCCATTTGAAAGAAAATGCTGCTGCACGGAGGAAAAAATTCACATATGAATTATTTGTCATTTAACTATTGACCCTGTGCTCTGCTCTGTACACAAGACAAAGGATGGAACAGTCCCTGCCCAGGAAAGGTACCAATCTAAACTGGAACTTCCAACTTCAGTTGCACTCAGAAAGCACTGAGTGCAGGTGAGGAGGACATGGGTGGCCGCCTGATCCTGGAGCCTTCCCCGGGCCATTTCAGTCATTCCAGCATAGTTTAAAGCAGCCTCACGTTTCCCTGGTGTACAGTATGCTCTGGCCATGCCCTCTCCTCCAGATGCTGGGCTGGTATAGGAGCAAACTAGTTCAACTTCACACCATCCTAGAAATCCCCTAACAAATGGAAGATTTACCTGGGGGAAAACTCTCAATTTTAAGTTCTTTCTTGCCACCCCCGTTTCACAAAGGGTCCAAAATGAAGTTCAGGATTGAGTTCTACAGCTGAAATCCTGTCCCCAAGAGGACAAGGATTTCATGCCAAGAGTACAAGTTCCCTCTATTTCTCTTATTTATCCTCCTACTCTCAATGCCCTGTTCTGACACAACTTTCTTGTTTAAATGCTTCAAATCCAGGATGAGATGGAACCCATTGGAGAGGTTTCTTTCAAGTCGTCTCCAGACCAGCAGGAACTGATACAATGTGCTCAATTTGTAGACAGTTAAGGTTGTGGCTACTCCTTTCCTTTTCCTGAGAACTGGGCAAACAATGGGAGAAACTGGTTGTGAACAAGACTGAAGCAAACTCCAGGGATCACCCATCAGTTATCATATCCTGTGTAGAATGCTCTCAACACGTCTGTAAAAAAGTTTACTCTAATTAGCAAAGTGCTAATGGGGTCGGACACACTTTCAGAGTAGGGAAGTCCTTGCCTCCAATAGGGAAGGAGACATTAAAAAGTATGGAAATATTTTAGCATCTGACGAGAGCTCCCAAGGGACTTGCCCCTGTGCTCTGGACCATTTGATCACTTTTAAGTGGGGGTGGGCGGGAGGGGGAGGTCTTTTACAGCCAGGATTTGACGGAAGCACTAGATAGTAGAGCTTGGTGAAATTTTTCAACAGAAACTATTTTTTCAGCCCAAAAAAAAAATGCAGATTTAATTACACCAGACTGTTTCACAACTTCATGTTCATTTCACTAAATTGTTTGTTTAAAAATAAACCCTATTTTTTTTTCAAAAATCAGAAACATTTAATTTTGACATTTTTTCATTTTATTTTTAAACATTTCAAAATGTCTAAAAACGCTTGAAATCAAAACCTTTGGTTGACTTGAAACAAATTTTTTCCTTTTTAGTTTTTAATTCACCAAAATTTTCAAAAAAATGTTCATTTTCGCTCCAATCCAAGATAATTTTTTCAACTTTTCAAAATTGCCACAGAACTGAAAAATTCATTATTTCCCCAGCTCTACGGCATAGGTAAATTCTGAAGGACTTTTCCCACTTACAAGATTCTCATAGCCCTAAAATTCTTGCTCTCTTATTTAACTTTCACATCTTTATTTTGTACATTGTTTTCTAGAGAATGAATTCTCCCTGGTGCTCTCATAGTAGAGTGCAGTGTAAGTCAAATGGCCTGTAAGGGATCATATCCTTAAATAGTTTGGCAGAAGATTTAATAGCACACACTTTTAATGTTGTTATGGAAGAAAAATGAAGTGAGCAAGTAAGTGGAAAAGCTTAAAGAATGCTCACAACCCATCTATATGCATATAATATAGGAGACAGACAGGGAATAGGACTATTCTTACTATCCATTTACAGGGCAATATGTCATGTCCACACATTCCTTTTCATGGCTTGGACTCATATATATTTAAGGAAAGAAAGCGGCTCTAAATGAAACTGTAGGTGTTCAAAGAACTCCCAGCCTCAGCAGGCATATAGAAGCAGACAAAGGAAAAATCATGATACACGTGAAAATTAGATAACAGCCTTGACTGGGTCATTCTAGTCATTTTAGACTGAACATGGAGAAAAAGAACCCCTTTGCCAGTAATTGGTTCTGTTGCTGTACTTATCCCCAATTTTCTGAACTGTCACGCCTCATTTCTTCTGTTATTTGGATTGACAATCTTCTCAATAGTGTTTCTCATTATGGCTTGAAGGACACCATGGTCTGGTTTCAGTGGGGAAGCACCGAACAAGTGAAACATAGCCTGCTATTACTTTGTCCATCGCGGTCAGTAATGCTGATAATGATATTGGGTTCCTCTTCATATGCTGGTAATTTGCTAGACAGGTCAACTGACAGAGATGTAATTCATCAGCCGTGGTCTTGGGTGTAATAGACTGTGGCAATGTGGCAAGTGTCCTGATGTTAATGATTTGGGTTAAGCAAAATGGAGAGGCTTTTGACAGTCCCGATGCTGTTTTCATCTATTCTGATGCAGGCACATGGAATAATAATTCACCCAGGACCACATAGGGCAAGGGTTCTCAAACTGGGGTTTCGGACCCCCTCAGGGGGTCACGAGGTTATTACATGGTTGGGTCGTGAGCTGTCAACCTCCACCCCAAACCCTGCTTTGCCTGCAGCATTTATAATGGTGTTAAATATATAAAGAAGTGCTTTTAATTTATATTGGGAGGGGGTCGCACTCAGACACTTGCTATGTCAAAAGGGTCACCAGTAAAAAAAAAGTTTGCGAGCCACTGAGGATAGGGACTGGAGGGGATGGGTGTGTGCAAGGGGGAAAGCCATTAATTAAATCATGTTGCGATAGGCAGGCTTTTCTTTGTACTTGTCAGTAGTCATCTCCAATAATATCCTTGACGGATGTCATTTCATTCATTACTGATTCCATATGAAAAGAAGCTTCCATTTCTAGCGAGCCTTTTACCCTTTAATTAGATTTTCCTATTACTTATGCTCTCATAATAAAGGTTACATTTGCATGGAATTTATACACTTAGAAGCCATTTAAAACTACATAGAAACATTGTGCAAAGCCAACGCATGCAAAGGGCTATTAACTGCATATCATTTGCCAATCAACTCCACCTCTCTCTCTCTCTTTAATCCTCATTTTAGCTGGTGGTGTGAGATTTTAATGGCTTGCTGTGGGATTTTGTTCCCTCGCACTGTCCCTTGAACACTGAGGCAGAAGAAACAGAGAAGTGGCAGAATGATTAGAGGCCATTGGCTGCGTTGCCAGTTCTTTCTGATGTAAATGATGTTGCACAGCGAGGCTGTAAACACTAGCTGAAAGCTGAGACATTTCCAGTGGTTTCTACTGATATGAATCTTATCAGGAACTAAGAGGTGGTGGGAGGGGCTGTGGTAAACTAGGTTTAATTCAACCTCAACTGGAAGTTTCAAGAGAGACACTGTAACACTAGACTAGTGTCCCACAAAAAGAGAGATTACCACATTCTGTACAATCTGTTTTGATACAGTTCTCAAAAGCTTAACAGTAACAACTGGTTTTAGGCACAACGTCTAGGCTGTGTAAACTGAAACGTGGGACAAACAGGCGTGGTTTCAAGAAATTGTAACAACCACCACCATGAACAAAAACCTAGTTCCCTGCAATGCTGAAAGTCCAAAGATAACAGCACTGGGCTTGAGGGTGAGCATCAGAAAGCGGCAGTGACAACAAACAGCAAGTGAAACTGGCCATAAATTAAACAGCTTCGTTTCACTGCCCACTCGAGGTGAAACAGAGTAAACAGCAGAAATGCTGAAAAAAATGTTTGATGCTTCAAACTTTTCCCATGTTGATAATGTAGAGTATTTTTAGTAATACAGACAAGGAAACTATTTTTATTTGTGTATGTAATAATATATATCGTCTTGACACTTGCTATTTAACACGTACCATAGTTTCTAGAACTTACTTCGCAGCACTTGCTCATTCCATATCCAGCCTACTGTAGGCAGAGAATCAGCTTCAAGCCACAAGAAAGTGAACTTTAAAGGTCAGTTATCCAAGACATTTAACATCTGAAGGGGGTTTCTATTGTAAAACATCATTCTTTTGTTTATTTTTGTCTAAGCTCTAAAAAACACATTGCAAAATAAAAAGCTGTATTTGTTCCCTGTGCTGACAAAGGGGTGTTTTTTCTTTAAAATGTTTCTGCTTTATAGTTTATATTTGCAACATCAGATTCTTACTTCCTCCTTTATGCTGGAGGGCTTATTTGGTAACAGGCCACTCGCTCCTCTCCCCCGCAGTTAAAAGGCTTGCAGAGCAGAACAGGTTTCAATCAACCTGTGATGTCTCCCTCCAGATGCTCCAAAGTTCTTCCTAAAGTACTCCATTAAAAAGCAGGAACTCAGGGTGTGATTGTTCAAAAAACATTAAAATAAAAATCTTTTTTAAAAACCTAACTAACTTTCAGTCTGTGATTAAAGGACACACACTTTGTTTTCTGCAGCTCACCTTTAATCTGGACATTGTATTTCCCAATTCCTACAATCAACTTTGACTTCCTGATTGGAAAATATCTCGAGGACTCCTACAAAGAGCAATGGGGTGCAGTCAGGCAGTGTCCCAGCAGCTGGGATGGGACTATGCCATTAGGGGAAGTTATATTCTCCTCCCATGAGCTAGGTTGGGTGGGGATTGAAGGGGAAGGAGAGTTTGGAGTCACTTCCACGCTGTCCAACCCCTGCACACTGCCTATCTGCTTAACATCAGAAACTGCTCTCCCCATTAGCTCCTGACCCCCACAACAGGTCCTGATTCCCCAACAGTTCATGTCCTCTCAAAAGCATCTGTTCCCTCCGTACTTCTCCCACCTATCCCCACCTTAGCCCACCACATCCCCTGCCTGTCGCACTCGCCAGCCACTGCCTTCTTCCCTTTCAGAGTTGGAACTGGCTACTTGTTCAGCAGGTATCTCAGCAACCCCTGGCCACCACGAGGATTAAGTATAGCTACTACCCTCCTGCTTTCAGAGCCCAGTTGACTGCATGACCGTCAGCCTGGGCTAAGGGAAGGTGTGATGTGCCGGGCTGAGGGTGTAGTGATGGTGTGCTGGAGTTGGGAATAAGGTTCCATATGCCCGTTACCCTTGGGATGGTGCCAGGGTCAATCTGGCTCATAGTGTTTTCTATAATCATTTCCTTCTTAAGTAGTTCATCTGCACCATAAAATACACAATTCTAGGCTACAGTGGGTTAACTGTGGCAGAAACGTTAACTCAAAGTTTCCTCATCTGAATGTTTGATTTTTCATTCTGAAACACTGCATCAATGTCAAAACATTGCATCGATTACTATTATTACTACCTTGCATGGTGACAGGTTTCAGAGTAGCAGCCGTGTTAGTCTGTATCAGCAAAAACAACGAGGAGTCCTTGGGGCACCTTAGAGACGAACACATTTATTTGGGCATAAGTTTTCGTGGGCTAGAACTCAATAAACTAATTCACAAATAAACTTGTTCGTCTCTCAGGTGCCACAAGGACTCCTCGTTGTTTTTATTATTGCTAAGAACACTTCGCCACTGGTCCCAGAAAGCTCTGTCTTGGGGACCCACAATAGGCCTGGCTCTGAACCAACCACCACCACCACGGTGGGGGCCTGTGTGTTATGTTGCAGCTGCTCCTACCTTTTCCGATGTGAAACTTGGGGCATACAGCCCAATTTTCAATCCTTGTAGCTCCTATTTAGTCTGAAGCTAAGGAAAAAAACAAAGGAAACTCCAGTCAAACCTTTTCTTTGGCATGGGAATTGTCACTGTGTAGGAACAACATTTAAGTTTTATCCAGTCTACTGCAAGTTACTAGCAACTTGCATCTCTTCTGCTTCCCCTGGACACCTGACAGAGAGCAGCATGTACGGTTTTTAAGGCCAGAAGGGACCAGTTATGATAACCTAATCTGGCCGCCTGCATGACACAGGTCATAGACCAGGCGTGGGCAAACTCTTTGGCTTAGGGCCACATATGGGAATGGAAATTGTATAGCGGGGCATGAACGCTCACAAAATTGGGGTTGAGGTGTGAGAGGGGGTGAGGGCTCTGGTTGGGGGTGTGGGCTCCAGGGTGGGGCCAGAAATGACCAGTTCAGGGTGTGGGAGGGGGCTCCAGGCTGGGGCGGGGGAGTGAAAGCTCCGGCTGGGGGATGCGGGCTCTGAGATGGGGCTGGGGATGAGGAGTTTGGGGTGTAGGAGGGTGCTGGGACCAAGGGGTTCGGAGGGAAGGAGTGTGATCAGGGTGGGGCAGGGGATTGGGGTGCAGGCTCCAGCTGGAGGTGTGGGCTCTGGGGTGGGGCTGGGGATGAGGAGTTTGGGGTGCAGGAGGGGGCGGGAGGGGGATCAGGGCTGGGGTAGAGGGTTTGGGCATGGAAAGAGGCTCAGGGGTGCAGGCTCCGGGAAGCAGTGGCATGTCCCTCTCTGGCTCCTATGCAGAGGAGTGTCCAGGTGGCTTTGCATGCTGCCCCGTCCACAGGCACCGCCCCTGAAGCTCCCATTGGTGCGCTGGCGGGGGCCATTGGAGTGGGGCCATTGGTGGGCATAGGAGACGAAGGGAGACCATCCCACTGCTTCTGGGAGCTGTGTGGAGCGGCCCTGATCTTGCTCCCTGGCTGGAGTGTTGGAGTGGGGCCATGTGGCTGATTGCATCCCATATGCATTTACTATGCTTTTGCCCAGGATCAATTTCAGGCTAACTGGTCTGTAATGCTGCAGGTCATCCCAATGTTCCTTTTAAATATTTGCAGATTACTTTTTTCCCGGTCTTCTAGAACTTCCCCAGTGTCCCAAGATCATGGTAAAAATCAACAGTAATGGTTCAGAGAGCTTCGTGGTCAATTCTTTTAATATTCTTGCCTGGAAAGATGCATCCAACTGTCCATGCTCTTTGGGGCATCAGCATCTTACCTGAAAGTGCTAAGCTGAAGTGACACTAAGGCCCTGTCTACACTACAGAGTTTTGTCAGCAAAAGGCAGCTTTGGGCAGCAAAACAGTGGAGATGTACACACTGCAATGCCACTTTTGGTCATAAAACTGCCCTGTTTTGGCGACAAAATAAAACCACCTCGATCAGAGACATAGGGTTTTTTGCACCAAAGTTTTAGCGGAAAAATACCAGTGTATACACCGTGCTTGGTTTTGCTGCTGTAAATGGCCTCCAGGAGGTCCCACAATACCCATCCTGATGGCTCTGATCAGCAGTTTGAACTCCACTGCCCCGTAGCCAGATTAACAACTTTCCGCCCCTCCCGCTTTAAAGCCCCATGAATTTTTGAAATTCCACTTCCTGGTTGCTTGCCATGGAGAGCTCACATCACTTCTTCCCAGCTGACCATGGCAGCTCCATGCAGCAAATGCTCTCCCACTTGGACCACTGTGGAGCAGTTGGATCTGCTGAGTCTATGGGGAGCGGAGGCTGTACAGTCCCAGCTGCGCGCCGCCCATCGGAATTTTGATACATACGGGCAGATTTCTCGCAGCCTGTGTGAAAAGAGGTACAATCGAGACACAGTGCAGTGCCAAGTGAAGATAAAGGAGCTGAGGCAGGTGTACTAGAAAGCAAGGGAGGTAAACTGTCGCTCCCATGCTGCGCCGAAAGCCGGCCAGTTCTATAAGGAGTTGGTCACTATGTTTGGCGGCAACACCTCCTCCACCTCCACACTTCAGCATGGCTTGAGGTGGTGGAAGGTGGGCCTAACCCAGAAGACGAGATTGTGGATGAGGAGGTGGAGTTAGAGGATGTTGTGGAGCCTGCTGTGGGTTCCGCCCGGTTGTCAGGCCAGTCAAGAACTGTCTTCCACTCCGGAATGGTCTAGCCAGTCCCAGCACTCCCACTCCGGCAAACACGAAGCAGGAGAGGAGATCCCGGTAAGTGCTGTTGGAGTTTTTTTTTGAGTCGATGGTGCCTGGTTACATGATGGGAGATGGGATAGAAATAGACAAGGCTGGCTGTGTTTCTGTGTGTTGGACATTTCCATGTGCAGCGAAGCAGTACAGCGGAAGAGTGTGTTGATGCACAATGAGATTTCATGGGAATCCTTCAGAGAGGTCTCTAGGAAACATTCCTGGAGGTACTCGGCAATCCTCTGCCAGAGGTTCCTTGGCAGAGCTGCTTTGTTCCTTCCCGCATTGAATTAAGCTTTCCTGCACCTTTCTGCAATCAGCAAATGCAACCTTGCTTCCCTGGTTACCCTCAGGAGTGAGATATCTGCTTCAATGACACTCACCTGTGGAAAAGGGTTCAAGAATTTACAACTTTGTCCCTAGTCGCCTGCACCGCCACCCTTTCATAAACACCACTGCTGTTTACCCCAGGTACAAGCCCCTTTGCCCCCTGCGCTAAACTCACCATGCCTAGGGTGTTTGCTGAGATGTGTGCTTGCCAAGAGACTCTGGGAAAGTGCTTGGTATCTTACAAGAAGTGTGCTAAACTGTAACAATTCAAGGCTATACATGAACTAACAATCATACTTCTATTTGTTGTTTCCTGTGCTTCTGCAGACATGGCCTTCAGGGGAACCGCCTACACACACACCCCTGCCAGATAAGAAAGTGGCCAAGACAGAGCAAGGAGGACATGTTCTGGGAGGTCCAAGAATACTTTGATGCAGAAAAAAGGGAACACAGGGAGTGGAGAGAAATTGAAAGGTGGGACAGAAAAGAAAATCAGGACTTCATTAAGGATGCCACCGAGGAAATGATAAAAGTAATGGCGCAGCAGAGATGCTCAAGTTCCTCATAACGCTGCAGTCAGAACAGATGCATGCCCACCTTCCCCTGCAACAAATTCAGAACTGTTTTCAAGGCCCCCCTCTACCTCCTAGCCATACATTCCCTGACACTTTCCAGAAATTCTTGGTTCCCCGTTCACTCCATCCCCTCAGACAGCTTTCAAAATGATAGCTGGACCTATGCCCAGCTCTGACAGTCTGCCCCTGCTTCATTCTTGTCCCACCAAGCGTTTGTGTGTGTGCTGATTGCTTGTTTAATAAAAAAAAGAGAATCTGAAAGATAATTGATCTTTATTTATGCCCTACAAAATGAAAGAGCAGGCAGCAGGAAGACATACACAAGCAGTTTAATCTTTTGCTTATTGAAATCCAAGACCATGAATCATCACAAATGCTTCCTAGGAAAGTTCGATTTAATGAAGTATTGCAGTTTGCAGACTAGAAATACACATTACTGGTTCTCATTCTCAAAGTGTTGCCTCAAGGCTTCCCTCTATTCGAATTGCCCCCCATTGTGCCCCTCTAATAGCCCTGCTATCAGGCTGCTCAAAATCAGCTGCCAGGCACTGTGCCTCAGCAGTCCACCCCTGAACAAATCTTTCACCATTAGCTTCACAAATACTATGCCACATACATACATATATGCCACATAGGCAGCTATGACCATGGGAATATTCTCCTCATTGAGGTCTAACCTGCCACAAAGGCATTTGTCATTGCACCTTTAATCCGCCAAACGCACATTCCACGGTCATCCTGCATCTACTGAGCTTATTGCTGAAGCGCTTCTTACTGCTATCCAGGTTTCCCGTGTACAGCTTCATAAGCCATGAGAGTACACTGGGTCTCCCAGGATCACTATGGGATCAATGTCCTTCATCGGAATCTTCTAGTTTGGAAAGAAAGTCCCCATCTTCAGCTTTCTGTTCACGCTGGTGTTCCTGAAATATGTGCATCATGCACCTTCCCGGAGCAGCCAACATTTATGTCAGTGCAACACCATGAAGAAGTCCCCCTTTCTATTGATGTGTTCCATCGCAAGGTGGGCTGGTGCCAAAATCGGGAAACATGGGCCATCTATTGCCTCTCTGCAGTTAGGGAAACCCATTTGCACAAAGCCATACACTATTTCCCACAGATTGCCAAGAGTCATGGTCCTTCGCAGCAGGATGCGATTAATGGCCCTGCACACTTGCATTAACGAGGCCCTAACAGTTGACTTCCCCACTCCAAGGCGATTAGTGACCGACCAGGAGCAAGTCGCTGCCTTCCACACTGCACCCGCCATGCACTTCTCCACCAAGAGGGCAGCTCTCATTTTGGTGTACTTGCATGGCAGTGCTGGGGCGAGAGCCACACACAGTTCCAAGGTGGCTTTCCTCATCTGAAAATTCTGTAGCCACTGCTTGTCAGCCCAGGCCTGCATAATGATGCGATCCCACCACTCAGTTCTTGTTTCCTGAGCCCAAAAGCAACAGATCACCATGTGCAGCTGATCCGTGAACGCCAAAAGTAATTGTGTGTTACTCCTATCCATGTCACCCAGCAGGTCAGGCAAGTCTTCCATTTGTGATGTATTAATGACAGAAGAGCATTGGAGAGCAGTGTGGGATCCATTCTTTCACATACAGATGGTGGGTGGGCAGCGAACAAGGGCCATTGAAAAATGACGCAAACCGAAGCCAGAAGACCATGGAATGCTGGAACAAAAACCAATGCATCATGGGATGTTGAGCCTGCACCCATGATGTGCTGCAATCTATTCTGCCAACCCAGAAGTCATTGCGGCATAAGGTGGTGAGTAGCAGTGTGGGATAGATACTCACAGTGCATTGCTCTTACTGTCGCTGCTAGAGCACCAAGTGTGGATGCGCTCTGCTGACAGAGGGAGCGCAGTGTGAACATGCAATAGCGATGTAATTATAGTGCTTTTTGGTTGTCGACATAAATTTTGTCGACAAAACTGTAGTGTAGATATAGCCTGAAACAAGACCACCACATTAAACAGAAGCGAAAACAACTGACATTCCATTGTTTTCAGTGTGTATCTCAGGTTAATCATCTGAAGAAGACCAAATACAGATCAAGACTCACCTTGTGTTAATGAACAAATCCCATGCAGGATGGTACTTATTGCCAGAAAATGTGAAGTTTAGCTTTAGTTCACTTCTAATGTCTTCATCAAACCTATTAAATGATTCCCATTCTCCAGAGCCTTAGTCAGCTTTGGTCAATATTATGTTTATTTACATTCATAGAATCATAGAATATCAGGGATGGAAGGGACCTCAGGAGGTCATCTAGTCCAACCCCCTGCCCAAAACAGGGCCAATCCCCAATTAAATCATCCCAGCCAGGGCTTTGTCAAGCCTGATCTTAAAAATATCTAAGGAAGGAGATTCTACCACCTCCCTAGGTAACGCATTCCAGTGTTTCACCACCCTCCTAGTGAAAAAGATTTTCCTAATATCCAGCATAAATCTCCCTCACTGCAACTTGAGACCATTACTCCTTGTTCTGTCATCAGCTACCACTGAGAACAGTCTAGCTCCATTCTCTTTGGAACCCCCTTTCAGGTAGGTGAAAGCAGCTATCAAATCCCCCCTCATTCTTCTCTTCCGCAGACTAAACAATCCCAGTTCCCTCAGCCTCTCCTCATAGGTCATGTGTTCCAGTCTCCTAATCATTTTTGTTGTCCTCTACTGGACTCTTTCCAATTTTTCCACATCCTTCTTGTAGTGTGGGGCCCAAAACTGGACACAGTACTCCAGATGAGGCCTCACCAATGTCGAATAGAGGGGAATGATCACGTCCCTCCATCTGCTGGCAATGCCCCTACATATACAGCCCAAAATGCCATTGGACTTCTTGGCAACAAGGGCACACTGTTGACTCATATCCAGCTTCTCGTCCACTGTAACCCCTAGGTCCTTTTCTATAGAACTGCTACCGAGCCATTTGGTCCCTAGTCTGTAGCGGTGCATGGGATTCTTCCGTCCTAAGTGCAGGACTCTGCACTTGTCCTTGTTGAACCTCATCAGATTTCTTTTGGCCCAATCCTCCAATTTGTCTAGGTCCCTCTGTATCCTATCCCTCCCCTCCAGCGTATCTACCTCTCCTCCCAGTTTAGTGTCATCTGCAAACTTGCTGAGGGTGCAATCCACACCATCCTCGAGATCATTTATGAAGATATTGAACAACCGGCCCGAGGACTGATGCTTGGGGCACTCCACTTGATACCGGCTGCCAACTAGACATGGAGCCATTCATCACTAGCCGTTGAGCCCGACAATCTAGCCAACTTTCTATCCACCTTATAGTCCATTCATCCAGCCCATACTTCTTTAACTTGCTGGCAAGAATCCTGTGGGAGATTGTGCCAAAAGCTTTGCTAAAGTCAAGGAACAACATATCTACTGCTTTCCCCTCATCCACAGAGCCAGTTATCTCATCATAGAAGGCAATTAGATTAGTCAGGCATGACTTGCCCTTGGTGAATCCATGCTGATTGTTCCTGATCACATTCCTCTCCTCTAAGTGCTTCAGAATTGATTCCTTGAGGACCTGATTCATGATTTTTCCAGGGACTGAGATGAGGCTGACTGGCCTGTAGTTCCCAGGATCCTCCTTCTTCCCTTTTTAAAAGATGGGCACTACATTAGCCTTTTTCCAGTTGTCTGGGACTTCCCCCGATCGCCATGAATTTTCAAAGATAATGGCCAATGGCTCTGCAATCACATCTGCCAACTCCTTTAGCACTCTCGGATGCAGTGCATCCAGCCCCATGGACTTGTGCTCGTCCAGCTTTTCTAAATAGTCCCGAACCACTTCTTTCTCCACAGAGGGCTGGTCACCTCCTGCCCATGCTGTGCTGCCCAGTGCAGCAGTCTGGGAGCTGACCTTGTTCGTGAAGACAGAGGCAAAAAAAGCATTGAGTACATTCGCTTTTTCCACATCCTCGGTCACTAGGTTGCCTCCCTTATTCAGTAAGGGGCCCACACTTTCCTTGACTTTCTTCTTGTTGCTAACACCTGAAGAAACCCTTCTTGTTACTCTTAACATCTCTTGCTAGCTGCACCTCCAGGTGTGATTTGGCCTTCCTGATTTCACTCCTGCATGCCCGAGCAATATTTTTATACTCTTCCCTGGTCATTTGTCCAATCTTACACTTCTTGTAAGCTTCTTTTTTGTGTTTAAGATCAGCAAGGATTTCACGGTTAAGCCAAGCATTGTTTTTATTTGTTCTTCTATGGGAGGACTGAGCAAGCATTGCATCAGCCTAAGCCAGAACCACACTGATGAAAAGCCATTGCAATCATGCTTCCTTACCTATCTACCTTTATACTATCTTTCTACTGGGTACTAGCAAAGAGCTATAGCTACTGATTCATTCCCAGTCACAGGATCAGTTGCTGGCAGTCCTAAATAGTGCCCACTGCAAGTACCAGTCAAATAAAAACTACGGCAGCCACTGCTGAAAAGTCTAATGGGTTTGTGCTTTTCTACTTTTGAACCGGAATAAAAGCATTCTTTTAATAATAAAAAACAAACCGTCCCACCTCACACCCCTCATATAAAATAACTATTACTACCATTTAGCCAGGTCTCATTCAGACTGAGTTGCTTTTTTTGCACCTCTTCTTTCCGGCAGTGGTATATTGAGCCAAGTTCTTTGTAATAATATTATTTTGCCAATTAATCTAATTAGGTGCTTTATGTAATTCTGCAGAGTAGAGTGAGCTACTTATGATTGTCATCATTAGGTTAAAGAGCTGACAATTGATGGAGATAATTTTGTTTTAACAGGCTGTAACCTTTCCCAGTGCAACCCCCAGGGGAGCTCTCCAATTAAATCATAATGCTTCTAGGGTGAACAAAGAAATTTGCTTTTTAAAAATCATGTAAACACATCTTCAGCAGCTTTGTGGAGGATTTCCAGCCTGCCTGCATCTCATTGCTTTGCCGGGAAGGAAAAAAGCAGTGACTAGTTATTAATGCCCGCTGTGCCTAGCTTTGATAAGCTGGAATTTCGCCAGTGATTAGTATTCTTAGCTGGATACACTAAAGTTTGGGAGGTGACTTTCGGAAGGCATCAAGTGAGGTCCACTGAGCCATCACTACAATAACAGCACTTGGATCAGACAAATAACAGGTCAACAAGTACTTGGAGTAGTTCCTGGGGAGGTCGGGGAGGTTTATTTTTAAAAAATGCTGCTACAGACATTATTTTTAGGCTCAGGACACTGGAGGGCTGACAATAGGGAGATAAATGTAAGTTAGGGAGAGGCTGTGAAAGCCTGCCATTGAAAGTCTGAGCTGTAGACATGTCCTAAATAGCAAAGCCTTGGTGCAGGGGTTTGTGTCTCATTTTTGTTATTAACAATGGGCATTAGAATCTGCTTTTTTTTTTTTTGCAGGTATATAAGCACCTAGGGGCTGGTCCTAAACCCACTGAAGGCCATGAGAGTCTTTCTGGTGACTTGTCTGGGCTTTGGACAGGCTCCTAGTGCAGGTTGCTACAGCAGTTGTGGGGGGATTTTCACAGGCACAACTGGGAGTTAGCCTCCCATTTGCTTTCGTGGGAGCTGAGTGCCTAGCTGCATTTTAAGGCTTTGAAAGTCTCCCCTCTAGTCCTTAGTGTTGCTCTATTCCTTTGGCTTCTTAATGGAACAGTGAAATTTCAGTCACAAGCAGGACCTTGGTTTTTGTAATGTATGTGACTTGTGGGCTCAAAGCACCCAGTTCAAATCTCACCCTGCATGCAGAAAAAGAAAATGTAACTATCAAATGGCAAAAAAGCAGTTTTAACGCAGAATTGCTGACTTCCTTATAAAGTGGGTCAGTCAGTCTTTGGGACAGAGGATGGAAACCAAAGCGTGTATGTGGGAGCATCTTCTACTTGCTGGCTAAAGAGATATTGCAGTAGCAAAGGGCGAACCTCAAAATCTGTGGAGGTTTGAATTGAAAAAAATCATCCAAAACATAGTTTCTTGTTCAAGTCAATCAGAATCTTTTGCAGCTCATGAGGCCAGGCTCTTGCAGATTCCTGCTTCTCCTTGAGCCAGAAATACCCCAGGTACGTTCTTTGTCATTGTTATATCATTCCTGCTTCCGGTCCAGAACCTGGAATGCCAAGCAGGATTCACAAAGGGAATTCAGGGAATGTTCCGTTTGAGTATGTGCAAATTTTCACAGAAAGGTAGGGATGCTTCTTAATTTATCTGAAGTAGTTTGTCCATCTTTAATTAGCATTGTTCATTAAAAACAACAATGTAAAATATAGTGCTTTTCATCGCAAAGGATCGCAAACTGCTTCAACAATTACATATAGCCAGCACTATTGTCAGGCTGCTACCTCTGGGGTGGAGGGCAGCAGCCAACCTAATCATTGAACAGATGGCTAAAAAAACCTG
The DNA here is from genome assembly GCF_965140295.1 of Lepidochelys olivacea. Lineage (NCBI taxonomy): Eukaryota > Metazoa > Chordata > Testudines > Cheloniidae > Lepidochelys > Lepidochelys olivacea. The sequence continues at coordinate 204,840,453 of NC_140412.1, read as the reverse complement.
CTGGCCCCGAAGGGAAGAAATACTTGGAAAAATTATACAGAAACGCACAGCTCAAGAAGCAGCAGAGATTTTGTATTTGAGGCCTCCAGTGCTGGTCCATTATACTAGCTGCTAATAGATAGATATCTTAGATTAAGAAAGCAAGAAAAAGATATTGTTCATTTCTCAAATGGGAATTTATTATGACACAAAGGCTTTCTACATTCACACTCATGCTATTACAAAGTCATAACCAGATTTGTCTTTGTTGAATTACTTTCCACTGGCTCTTGAAGCTTAGTTTAAGGCATGTGATGCAGGAGAGAGTTGCATGTTTTCTTAATGTTGAAAACCAGTGTCTGGATTTTTGAGTGGATTTCCTCAAGTCTTTACTTTCATCATCCATGGAGTACTCAAAGTTCTTACGATACTGATGCAGGCAGCAGGACACGATATGCCACAGTAAATCTGATTATGCCACGAAAGGCAGCAGTTGTATAATGCTATTTCTATGCCATGGCCATAACCAAGAGGGGATTTTTATGTGTAGGTAAAATGAGACATGCTCAGACTAGATCAGAAAAGAAAGTATTGTTGCCGGCACCCAGTGCCGAGAGGCTGAACAACAGCTTGAGTTGGTTCGTTACCCGGTGTGCTGCACCCAATAATCACAATGGGGTGGAGAAGCAGAAAAGTTTATTTGAAGCTTCAAAAAGGTACAGGGAGATTTGAATCTCAAATCCTGTACAACAGAGCAGGAAGTTACACAGGCTTTTATACATCCTTTTTCCCAGCATACTTATCCAATAGCAAGCTGCTCCAAGTATCCATATAGCCAGCCAATCCAGTTCCCAGCTAGTTCCCTGATTCTCTGTATCATTTGTTAAACTATACATAAAGCTGCTTTATTCAGCATTGTTCTTCCATATCTCCCCTGTTTGGCCTTGCTTAGTTTCAGGCAGTCTGACTCTGCAACATACTGTTGCAGATTCTCAGCATAACTGCTGTGTGTGCCTCCAGGCGGGGGGGCCAAGGACACTTGGGCCTAGCACTCAGAGCTGCTGCGAGTGCCTCCAGGCAGGAGGGGGGGTGGGGGGGGGCAAGGACACCGGGGCCTAGTGCGAGGGGGCTTCATCGACACTCGTGGTCTTCCATCCCCTCCAGTTACCTAGTGGCCATGCCCCAGTTTTCCCAACAGTATTTTTCTATTAATGTATGCATGATGCAGTTCTAGAAGCACAGAATCTGAGGAGGGGGCTTAGAAGTGATTGGAAAGCAATAGACCCTAAATTTAGCTGGCTTGATACCATAAATCAGAAGAATTAGTCCTCAGTCTGAAGTCTAACGGGTTAAGAAATATGCCAGGCTGTAGGGCTGCTTTTGTGTGTTGGTCTAAGGGGATAAAATTTCTCCTGTTGGACTTTTAGATCAAACCACTCTACATTACTTTCCTTTGAAGAAACCCAAAAAGTTATAAGTCAGAGCCTAAAAGGTATTGTTGCAGTGGCTAATTTACTTACTGTTCTATGATATATAGGCCAAGGTTAAGGGGTGGCTGTGATCTAGTGACTGAGCACAAAACTGGCACTTAGGAGACCTGAGGTCTATTCCTGACCCTGTCGACTGACCTGCTGTATGACCTTGGCCACGTCTGTTCCTCAGTTTCTCCATCTGTAAAATGTCGACAAAAACACATACTAATCTTTCCAATGTGCATTGAGAACTCCACGTGAAAAGCAGCAAAAGTAAAATGTGTTAAAGAAAAGGAATGAACAGATGATCTTTAATGAAGTTTTCCATTTTGATTTTGGTTTGACCATTGACATTTGAGAATAATTAATAATGTGGTCCTAAATGAATACAGCACTTTGAACAGTAATCTTATCATTATGTTCATTAGCTAAACAGGCTTTCACTGTTATTTTATAATGTATTAAAAAAGATACTAGGCATACAGATAATTTTGCCCTTAGGTGGAGTAGGCTGGGTTATTCTATTACTGTGCTGTTATATAAACAAGAAAACACACCTCAGCTAAGTGCATATATGAATCTTTAGGACTGGGTAGACAGAGAAGCTGGGTTTCAAAATTGCCTTAACATAGTACATAATTTTTTATAGAATAAAGCACTTGACACAATTGGGTACCGATTTCAGTCAAAATTAAATTAGAGTCCATTTAGCTATTGTACATTGTGAACTTTAAATGGACAAACAACTGTAGCTGATTTTACATAATATATCATGCTTAGCACTGTTTACTTTCTCTAATGACTGCAGTTCAGTCAATCAACCTGTCTCAAGTAAAGCTTAGGGTTGGAGGGTTTTTTTGTACTTATGCAGACATCTTGCAGTACTTTACAAATAAAATAGAGACAATCAACAGAAAAAGCACAAGCCATTACAAATGGGTTAAAATGTTAGTAATGTTGAAACAAGCTGACAGAAGCGAACATTAAGAGTTAAGTCCCCTTCAAAAAACACTTGTGAATGAATTACTGATTATGCAAGCCAGTAACCAAAGAGGCATACATGGCATGCAGCAGTCTTACACTGCTTTGCACCTCATCTCTCGCTTATATCTCACCAGGGCCTCTCTTGAGCAAAGGTTGCAAATAGTGCAGTGATTTTGCAATGGCACCAAGGGAATTTGTTCAACCGAGCTCAAAAATGCTCTGTCCAAATACAAAATGTATGACTTATCACAACCCATAACAGCTAGTTTGCTTTGCATTGTCTGGTGTCCAAAAATCTGTATATCTGAGAGAAAAGGAGGACTTGTGGCACCTTAAAGACTAACAAATTTATTTGAGCATGAGCTTTCGTGAGCTATGGTGCCACAAGTACTCCTTTTCTTTTTGCAAATACAGACTAACACGGCTGCTACTCTGAAATATATCTGAGAGGACATTGATGACTGTTGTTATTTCCTCCCTGCCCCCTACCCCTTTATATATACTCTTTGCAAAAAATGTGTGTTTTAAAACACAAAAAGCTAGTGGCATGAAGGCTTCCCTTCACCCCCTCTCTGCCATCATCAAAAAAATTAGCTGTAAGGAACTCTCCCTAAATCACTCTTCATGTAGGTATCCATCACAAATTCTCCCATTGGTTACATGCATTACTTCAGTGAAATTAATGACTGCATGGGTGTAACACCAAGGTTAGAAGGTAGTCCATTATGTGTCAGATCACCCCGTATTAAAGCATTCTTAGACTACCTAAGCACCATGGGCCAAATACTAAGGATATTTATTCAGTCCCCTAGCAGACAAAATCCCCAAATAAAAATTGAATAAGGAACAAAGAATTGGATCCAATACAAATAATGGAGGGACTAACAAACTTAATTCTAAAGGTGTCCTAGAGTTTCATCCCAGGACACAGGAAATTAAATATTTACTTAAAGTACAAGTGAAAATGATCTACTGACAACTGGACATTCTACTGGGACTGCTACCCAGCACTCTAGCATGTGACTGCACTAAATTCCTTTAGAAAGAGAGTCTCTTACTTGATTTGAACCTGGAAGATGCTGAGCACCAGGTATGCCAAACCTGTGAAAAAAATGCAGTAATTGGGCTTGTTTTTGGCTTGTGAGTTGCTTGTTGGCTAGTGTTTGGCTTGTAGCTTGTTGGGCTTGTAGCTTATTGCTTCTTTTTTTTATTTATCAGCTCCTGGCTAGCAGGGGCAAGGGTGGGGAGAGAGTCAGGGGTGCACAGCGGGCCCACCACACTATAGACTATACACCGGGGCTATCCACCAGGGCAGGCGGATCTAGTCCCATAGAGTGTTGGGGTTCTTAGGGATTGGCTTGTTTTGGCCTTGTTTTGAAATGGGCTTAGCTTGATTTTTGGCTTATTGTGAAAGTTGGGGTGCTTGAAAATTGACAACTGTGCAGAGCACTTAAGCCCAGGCTTAATTTTAAGCAGATAAATAATCCTGTTGACTTCAGTGGAACTACCTATGCTCTTAAAATTAAGCCTATGTTTAAATGCATTGTGGATTAAGACCACAGTGCTCAGCACCTTGCAGGATTAAGCTCACTATATATATATACAGCACCTTACACAATAGGGCACTGCTCTCCATAATACAGATTATAGGTAATATTTTCTTGACATCATACATAACTTGCACTGGTAAAAATACAGCACTTTAGGAAGAGCCTGTGTTTCACTTCTCTTTTAATCTAATGCTTACACAAGTCAGTGATTCAGCACGTTAGATGATTCTTGCGAAATATCTTTGGAAAATACACTCAACAGCAGCCTCCAGCTGTTCTTCTTTTGTCTTCTTGCTACAGGGAATGGTTGGTTTTGTGGGAAATAAAGAGCCAGTGTGAGTTTCCTCTTAATCATTTCACATGCCCCTTCAGAAGCGAGGCCCACAAACCAGGAATAAGATTATGTATCCCAGAAATTGGGTGACTCAGTAAGCGTCATGTCTTCAAGTTGCCTCTTTGCTCAGCTCCCTTTTACAGGTATCAAGAATGACAATGCATATGGCATTTAGAAAGAGGAGATTTAAAACAACGGAGGTTAACTTTAATCTTACAGAAGAATAAAATGAATGTCTCAGCAGTAGGGCTCGGTGGAGGTCATTCAGAGGATTTTGATTAGTAGTGCCTAAATGTAAGTTAACTATTCGTCCCCAGTTGGGTCCTTAAACTCTGCCTGTTTGAATTTCTTTGATCCTTTCTTTCTTCTGCCCACTCCTATGTAATAATGACAAAGCAAAGTTAGCAACTATGGTTTAGCATATTATTGCAGAAACAGACAGATTTGCACTAGGCATTTCAAGACACCAAAGAAACTTTTTGCAAAAGAAAAGCCTGATCCAAAGAGAGACAGAAAACAAAGCAAATGCAATTTTGAATGGTAAAAGTTAAAAAAGAAAAAGGGGGAGGGGGTGATGAAGGAAGGAAACAAGAAGGAAAAAAAGAAGAGAATCAAAAGAACAAGAAAAAGGTAGAATTCTGCAAACATATGGTACTCATCCACTGCTCTTCATTAAGGGGCCTGATCCTAATTAGGGATATGCAAGACTTTACACGTCAGTGTGTAATGGCTACTCTGCATTCTGCAGTGAGCTACTTAGAGCTCAATTATCCGTCACTCCCCTCCGACTTTCAGAGTAGGGGAAGAGGTTGTGCTGGGATGGAGGGAGTGTGATGTACTCAGAGTAACCTACCTACTATACAGGAAGAAGACTCAAATGAAGACTTTTTGCATATTCAGAGACAATTCACCCCCAAAACAGGAGCTACTGCCCTTACATAAAAAAAAGGAGTACTTGTGGCACCTTAGAGACTAACCAATTTATTTGAGCATAAGCTTTCGTGAGCTATAGCTCACTTCATCGGATGCATTCAGTGGAAAATACAATGCGTCCGATGAAGTGAGCTGTAGCTCACGAAAGCTTATGCTCAAATAAATGTGTTAGTCTCTAAGGTGCCACAAATCCTCCTTTTCTTTTTGCAGATACAGACTAACACGGCTGCTACTCTGAAACCTGCCCTTACATAGTGACTGCAGATCAACCATAGGAGTCTGGGAATACAGTGTACAGTGATATGCCATTTCAGCTGTGTACATGTCACTCCTTCCCAACTGACCCTGCAGAGCACTGTATTTACTACTTGTTCCAATGTTGCTGTTAGAAGTTGCAGGCTGACTTGCTAGCATTCACTAACAATGCTTTACAAAATGCAAGGAAAATAATCCCACATTAATGGTTAAAATTAAAAAACCGGCAAATCTGGCCAAATCTTAGATGCATGTGTTATTTCTTAACTACTGCAAAATCCTTGAGTGTGCAACTGCTCTTAGTTGTGAAGCCCTCTCACAGGGCTTTTTTTTTTTGCATTTTTAAAATCCAGGAGCACAGTCTTGTGAACTGTCTGTGCAAAAATCCCTACTGATGTCACAGGAATTCTGCATGTGGCTCGTTTGCAGAATTTGGCCTCAGGACAGGAGTTAAATCAAGGCTATGTGTAGGGTATTTCCTCTGCATGGAAATACCTTTGGCAGTCTCTGAAAAGTGCAGGATTGTGTCCTAAATGGAAATGTTAGCAAGGATTGTACGCCCCTAATTGAGGAGCCTCTGAACTCTATGAGACGTAATCATGGTTAGACAGAGCTCTATTTACTGTATGCTGGTTTTAACTGGACTACAAATCCCACGATGCAGTGGTGGGTGCCCCATCCAACTGGACTGAGCTTCTGTGTTGAGAGACTGCAAAGGGTTGGTGATGGGCTCCGATTTTGCACTGGGAGCTATAACTGAGAGCTTCTGCTCCCTTTAGGATCTGGGCCAAGGAAAAGCCCTGTTGTTGAGTTGCCGGGCTTGAAGAAATGCAACCAGGGTTAAGATGACAGTACATGACAGCTGAATACTTGTGAGTGCTGAGTCCTAGCTCACAGACTCCTTCTCCCTGGTTTGGCACTAAGAGCAGGAGCCGGAGACTGGCAGTCGTGCTGCAGATTTGAATTTGGCTCTCAGTCAGTTGAGGAAAGAGTGAGTTACCCCTGGAGCTGTGCTCTCTGGGTGGAAGGTCCAGTGTTAAGATTCAGCGTGGCTACATTAAGTCTAAGGGGAATAAAAGAGGGGGAATTCATTGTATGGTCAGAATCGGGGGCTTTTTCTCTCTGATATAACAGCTGCTGTTGCCAGCTCATACTGTGCAATCTCAACTGGTCACAATACAAAATTGCCTCACTCCTTTTTGTTTCAGCTGGACTGCCTTTGCCAGACTTACAGAGTGCTGGCCTGAACTCCTGTTCGCCTAGCGCACCAACATAAAAGAGACGGCCCACAACTATAAATTAAAGAGAGAGTATGCAGTCAGGGTCGGAGTGGATCTGTGTATGATTAGGGCCCTACCAAAATCATGGTCCATTTTGGTCAATTTCACAGTCATAGGATTTTAAAAAATTGTTAATTTCATGATTTCAGCTATTTAAATCGGAGATTTCATGGTGCTGTAATTGTAGGGGTCCTGACCCAAAAAGGAGGTGCGGGGGAAGGGTGGGGGTCGCAAGGTTATTGAGGGGGGTTTGTGGTACTGCTACCCTTACTTCTGCGCTGCTGATGGTGGCGCTGCCTTCAGAGCTGGGCAGCTGGAGAGCAGCAGCTGCGGGCTGGGAGCCCAGCTCTGAAGGCAGCACAGAAGGAAGGGTGGCAATACTGTGACCCCCTTAAAATAACTTTGCGACCCCCCTGCAAATCCCTTTTAGGTCAGGACCCTCAATTTGAGAAGCCCTGGTCTCTCCCTGTGAAATCTGTATAGTATAGAGTAAAAGCACACAAAAGACCAGAGTTCACAGCGGGAGATTTCATTGTCCAGATTTCATTGTCCGTGAGGCGTTGTTAATGGCCGTGAATTTGGTAGGGCCTTATGTATGATGCTGTGTTGTGGTGTCCACCCAACACAAGGCCTGGAAGGGTTAAGATGGCTAAATTGGCCAATTAACTGCTCGGGTTGCACCTGGAGAAGGAGACAGGGCACAGGGATTTAAGCAGAACAGGCTCAACTGGTCAGGAACAGGAGGGGCCTGTATTAAGCCCAGGAGTTTAGCACAGAGGGGGTTATAGGGAGGGAGTCTGCAGTCACTCCCTAGGAGGAGAGAGGTGTGTCTGGGCTACTAGAGGCAAGCAGCCCACAGTCACTCCCTGGGAGGAGGGTGTGTGGCTTGGCAAGCCCAGAGAAGGGGGAGAGCCAGAGAGGTAGAAAAGGCTCTGAGGAAGGAGCAGCGAGGTATGGGGTAGGTCAAGCCTGGGCTGCCAAAGAGAAGTGGCCCTGATCTGGGTCCCGGAGTAGAGGGTGGGCCCAGGTCCCTTTACCAGCTGCTGATGAAGTGGCACCGGCCGGGCAGTGAGCAGGCAGACTGCCTGAGCCCACGTGTCAAGAAGGAGTTTAATACCTGGAAGGGAGGAACACATATAGTGAGCTGGCCGGAGGGCCAAGTTACAAAGAAGAGGCTGCAGTTCCTGGAGCGAGAGGGGCCTGCAGGATGAGAGCTGATGATGGGAGAGACACCACTATGCAATGCCTTGCAAGATGATACTAAACTAAACTGGGAGGAGTGGTAGATACGCTGGAGGGGAGGGATAGGATACAGAAGGACCTAGACAAATTGGAGGATTGGGCCAAAAGAAATCTGATGAGGTTCAATAAGGATAAGTGCAGGGTCCTGCACTTAGGACGGAAGAACCCAATGCACAACTACAGACTAGGGACCGAATGGCTAGGCAGCAGTTCTGCGGAAAAGGACCTAGGGGTGACAGTGGACGAGAAGCTGGATATGAGTCAGCAGTGTGCCCTTGTTGCCAAGAAGGCCAATGGCATTTTGGGATGTATAAGTAGGGGCATAGCGAGCAGATCGAGGGACGTGATCGTTCCCCTCTATTCGACATTGGTGAGGCCTCATCTGGAGTACTGTGTCCAGTTTTGGGCCCCACACTTCAAGAAGGATGTGGATAAATTGGAGAGAGTCCAGCGAAGGGCAACAAAAATGATTAGGAGACTGGAACACATGAGTTATGAGGAGAGGCTGAGGGAGCTGGGATTGTTTAGCCTGCAGAAGAGAAGAATGAGGGGGGATTTGATAGCTGCTTTCAACTACCTGAAAGGGGGTTTCAAAGAGGATGGCTCTAGACTGTTCTCAATGGTAGCAGATGACAGAACGAGGAGTAATGGTCTCAAGTTGCAGTGGGGGAGGTTTAGATTGGATATTAGGAAAAACTTTTTCACTAAGAGGGTGGTGAAACACTGGAATGCGTTACCTAGGGAGGTGGTAGAATCTCCTTCCTTAGCGGTTTTTAAGGTCAGGCTTGACAAAGCCCTGGCTGGGATGATTTAACTGGGAATTGGTCCTGCTTTGAGCAGGGGGTTGGACTAGATGACCTTCTGGGGTCCCTTCCAACCCTGATATTCTATGATTCTATGAAGAGCTAATCTCCCAGGATGGCCAGAAGGAGGCGCCACTAGCAGTGAGTGGGATCCCGTGACAAATGCTAAGAGTGTTGGTTAGATTTATGTTGCTGTTGAAAGCTGCAGCCATTAGCTAAACTATTGCAGCGCCAACTACTGATCTGTTACAATTATAATAACTTAGCCTGTATTAATCAGTTGCATTTTCCATTGTATGTTGTTAGCATAACTTAATTAAAATTGTGTTGGCTCTATTTTGGGTGCTCATTTCCATTATAAGAGCCATTATTTATATTTTTGTTCCTGGAAGCAACCGAGGTATACCCACAAATGTATACAGTGCCCCCAGGGGGAGGCACTACAAATATTTCTATGAGTAAAAAGTCTGCGGCAAAGGATTCCCACCCAAGTCCCTGTCTCAGTTGGGGGCCCCAGGATCTGCATTACCCGTAATGACATAAGGTGCCCAGGCAACAGGTGAGAGTTGCCTGCTCTCCAGTATCCTGGGAGGAAAACAGTGGTTATAGGATCATATAGGAGGGGAGTCCAGAGCCCACAAATTTCAAAATCTCTTAAATTTTATTCAATTATTATTTTACCTGAATTCAGCACATTTTAACTATATAATCACTTTTAAACCTGCCTCTTTGTTTTAAGGCCCGTTTATACTATGCAGCAGGATGGATAAAAATCAGATTTTTTTGATAAAATGCTTTTTGAGGGAAAAACCTATCTAAAGATAGTTTTAATTAAGATACATTATAGCTCAAAGATCTCTCATCATGGAATAGGGATTATAAATTCTAATTCTATAGTATGATACAATATATTCAAGTAATGTTTAAGAAAAGTTTTGTAAATGAGTTCCAACAGTTCATGGATAAGGGACCCAATCTTATGGGGTTCCAGGCGCTTCTGTATAGATTATTTAGGTTAATCTTTCTATCTACCCAATGGGACTCAGTGCTCAGTCTAGAAGATACCATCACAGATGCTTAGTTTTGCAGTTTTCAAACGGTGGATTTGTGTCTCCAGAAATAACATGCTTGTTCACAGCAAAAATGTTTTAAAATAAATAAATTAATTAATATGTAGAGGTGAGAAATAACAGACCTCAACCCTCTTGTCCCTCTGCAAATTTGTGTACACAGAGTCAATCCCTTACCTCTCTCTAAAAGTCCAAAGTTTCAAAAAGTTCAATGAATAGAAGATTGTTGGGGGTGGAATAGATCTGGACAAGGAGATGAAGTCTGGAGATAAATGTGAGAAAGGAGGGGGCAGTAGAAACAAAAGTGAAACAGTTTGAGCAGCATATTCCAGAAGTCTTCAGTTCTTTCTGAGTGCAGCCTTCATTGATTTGAGATCTACAATACCATTCACTAGAAGGGAAAACCTAGAATTGCAGCAGGCCGTAAAAGAGACCCAATTTGGGAATAAGAACCATTCAAGTGAGCTGTAGCTCATGAAAGCTTATGCTCAAATAAATTGGTTAGTCTCTAAGGTGCCACTAGTACTCCTTTTCTTTTTGCAAATACAGACTAACACGGCTGCTACTCTGAAACCTGTCAAGAAATATATGTTTGCTGATGATATTTTAAAGAAAGTCACACCAGTGAACTGGTGGAAGTCATGTAAGCACTTGGATTCAGATACTGTTGAAGTGATAATCCCACTTTTAACAGCAATAGCTTCTTCTGCCGGTGTAGAAAAAATATTTTCTTCCTTTGGACTGATTCATTCCAAACTGAGAAATCGTTTGGGACCTGAAAAACAGGAAAGCTTGTTTTTCTTTTCCAGATTATGAACAAACAGGAAAATGAAGGTGAAGACGACTGAGTTAGCTGCAGAAGCCAATATTTTAAGTTTCTCATGTTGACCTGGCTGACACAGTCCATTTAATTTTTTTTTTTTTAAGAACATAAGAATGGCCATTACTGGGTCAGACCAAAGGTCCATCCAGCCTAGTATCCTGTCTACTGCCAGTGGCCATTGCCAGGTGCCCCAGAGGGAGTGAACCTAACAGGTAATGATCAAGTGATCTCTCTCCTGCCATCCATCTTCAACCTCTGACAAACAGAGGCTAGGGACACCGTTCCTTACCCATCCTGGTTAATAGCCATTAATGGACTTAACCTCCATGAATTTACCCAGTTCTCTTTTAAACCCTGTTATAGTTCTAGCCTTCACAACCTCCTCAGGCAAGGAGTTCCACAGGTTGTCTGTGTGCTGAGTGAAGAAGAACTTCCTTTTATTTGTTTTAAACCTGCTACCCATTAATTTCATATGGTGGCCCCTAGTTCTTATATAATGGGAACAAGTAAATAACTTTTCCTTATTCACTTTCTCCACACCACTCATGATTTTATATACCTCTATCATATCCCCCCTTAGTTTCCTCTTTTCCAAGCTGAAAAGTCCTAGACTCTTTAATCTCTTCTCATGTGGGACCTGTTCCAAACCCCTAATCATTTTAGCTGCTCTTTTCTGAACCTTTTCTAATGCCAGTATATCTTTCTTGAGATGAGGGGACCACATCTGTACGCAGTATTCAAGATGTGGGTGTACCATGGATTTATATAAGGGTAATAAAATATTCTCAGTCTTATTCTCTATCCCTTTTATAATGATTCCTAACATCCTGTTTGCTTTTTTGACTGCCGCTGCACACTGCGTGGATGTCTTCAGACAACTATCCACGATGACTCCAAGATCTTTCTCCTCATTAGTTGTAGCTAAATTAGCCCCCATCATATTGTATGTATAGTTGGGGTTATTTTTTTAAATGTGCATTACTTTACGTTTAGCCACATTAAATTTTATTTGCCATTTTTTGCTGCCCAATCACTTAGTTTTGTGAGATCTTTTTCAAGTTCTTCACAATCTGCTTTGGTCTTAACTATCTTGAGCAGTTTAGTATCATCTGCAAACTTTGCCACCTCGCTGTTTATCCCTTTCTCCAGATCATTTATGAATAGGTTGAATAGGATTGGTCTGAGGACTGCCCCTTGGGGAACACTACTAGTTACCCCTCTCCATTCTGAAAATTTACCATTTATTCCTACCCTTTGTTCCCTGTCTTTTAACCAGTTCTTAATCCATGAAAGGATTTTCCCTCTTATCCCATGACAACTTAATTGACATAAGAGCCTTTGGTGAGGGACCTTGTCAAAGGCTTTCTGGAAATCTAAGTACACTATGTCCACCGGATCCCCCTTGTCCACGTTTGTTGACCCCCTCAAAGAACTCTAATAGATTAGTAAGACATGATCTCCCTTTACAGAAACCATGTTGACTTTTGCACAACAATTTATGTTCTTCTATTTTTCTGACAATTTTATTCTTTGCTATTGTTTCAACTAATTTGCCCGGTACTGACGTTAGACTTATTGGTCTGTAATTGCCAGGATCACCTCTAGAGCCCTTCTTAAATATTAGCATTAGATTAGCTATCTTCCAGTCATTGGGTACAGAAGCTGATTTAAAGGACAGGTTACAAACCATAGTTAATAGTTCCACAATTTCACATTTGAGTTCTTTCAGAACTCTTGGGTGAATGCCATTTGATCCTGGTGACTTGTTACTGTTAAGTTTCTCAATTAATTCCAAAACCTCCTCTAGTGACACTTCAATCTGTGACAATTCCTCAGATTTGTCACCTACAAAAGACGGCTCAGGTTTGGGAATCTCCCTAACATCCTCAGCTGTGAAGACTGAAGCAAAGAATTCATTTAGTTTCTCCGTGATGACTTTATTGTCTTTAAGTGCTCCTTTTGTACCTTGATCGTCCAGGGGCCCCACTGGTTGTTTAGCAGGCTTCCTGCTTCTGATGTACTTAAAAAACATTTTATTACCTTTTGAGTTTTTAGCTAGCTGTTCTTCAAACTCCTTTTTTGCTTTTCTTATTATATTTTTTACATTTAATTTGGCAGTGTTTTTGCTCCTTTCTATTTACCTCACTAGGATTTGACTTCCAATTTTTAAAAGATGCCTTTTTATCTCTCACTGCTTCTTTTACATGGTTGTTAAGCCACGGTGGCTCTTTTTTAGTTCTTTTACTATGTTTTTTAATTTGGGGTATACCTTTAAGTTGAGCCTCTATTATGGTGTCTTTGAAAAGTGTCCATGCAGCTTGCAGGGATTTCACTATAGTCACTGTACCTTTTAATTTCTATTTAACTAACCTCCTCATTTTTGCATAGTTCCCCTTTCTGAAATTAATTGCCACAGTGTTGAGGTGTTCTTCCCACCACAGGAATGTTAAATGTTATTATATTATGGTCACTATTTCCAAGCGGTCCTGTTATAGTTACTTCTTGGATCAGATCCTGTGCTCCACTCAGGACTAGATCAAGAGTTGCCTCTCCTCTTGGTGGGTTCCTGTACCAGCCGCTCCAAGAAGCAGTCATTTAAAGTATCGAGAAATTTTGTCTCTGAATTTTGTCCTGAGGTGACATGTACCCAGTCAATATGGACATAATTGAAATCCCCCACTATTATTGAGTTTTTTATTTTGATTGCGTCTCTAATCTCCCTTAGCATTTCATTGTCACTATCACTGTCTTGGTCAGGTGGTTGATAATAGATCCCTACTGTTATATTCTTATTAGAGCATGGAATTACTATCCATAGAGATTCAATGGAACATGTGGATTCATTTAGGATTTTTATTTCATTTTATTCTACATTTTCTTTCACATGTAGTGTCACTCTCCCCCCTACCCCCACTCTCCCCCCCAACCTGTTCTGTCCTTCCGATATATTTTGTACCCTGGAATGATTGTGTCCCACTAATTGTCCATACTCCATCAGGTTTCTGTGATGCCTATTATATCCATATACTCCTTTAACACGAGGCACTCTAGTTCACCCATCTTATTATTTAGACTTCTAGCATTTGCGTACAAGCATTTTAAAAACTTGTCACTGTTTATTTGTCTGCCCTTTACTGATGTGTCAGATTCTTTATGCGAATGTTTCTTGTCTGAACTAGCCCATACTTTATCCTCTTCCATCCTCTCCTCCTGACTAAAACCTAGAGAATCTCTATCAATAGACTCTCCTCTAAGAGAAGTCTCTGTCCGATCCACGTGCGCCTCTGTAGCAATTGGCTTTCTCCATCTCTTAGTTTAAAAACTGCTCTACAACCTTTTTAATGTTAAGTGCCAGCAGTCTGGATCCACTTTGGTTTAGGTGGAGCTCATCCTTCCTGTATAGGCTCCCCCTATCCCCAAAGATTCCCCAGTTCCTAATGAATCTAAACCCCTCCTCTCTACATCATCTCATCCACGCATCTAGACTCTGAAGCTCTGCCTGCCTATCTGGCCCTGCGCGTGGAACTGGTAGCATTTCTGAGAATGCCACCATAGAGGTCCTGGATTTCAGTCTCTTTCCTAGCAGCCTAAATTTGGCCTCCAGGACATCTCTCCTAACCTTCCCTATGTCATTGGTACCTACATGTACCACGACCACTGGCTCCGCCCCAGCACTACACATAAGTCTATCTAGATGCCTTGAGAGATCCGCAACCTTCACACCAGGCAGGCAAGTCACCATATGGTTCTCCCCGTCATCACAAACCCAGCTATCTATGTTTCTAATGATTGAATCTCCCATTACTAACACCTGCCTTTTCCTAATGACTGGAGTTCCCTCCCTGGAGAGGTAACCTCAGTGCGAGAGGATACCCCCAACATCATCTGGAAGGAGGGTCCCAACTATGGGAAGGTTTCCCTCTGTTCCCGTTGACTGCTCTCCTTCTCTGGGCCTTTCATCCTCCTTAACAGCACAGGGGCTGTCTGACAGGAAATGGGACAAATCTACAGTGTCCTGGAAAGCCTCATCAACATACTTCTCTTCTCCAGTTCCACCACCCTGACCTCCAAAGCTCGTACTTGGTCTCTGAGGGCCAGGAGCTCCTTACACCGAATGCACACATACGCCACCCACCCACTGGGCAGGTAATCTTACATGCTGCACTGAGTGCAATAAACAGGATAGCCCCCACTCTGCTGCTGGGCTTCTGCCTGCAATTTCTCCTACAGTTACCTAGGTTAATGATAGGGTTTTTGTTTAAATCAAGAAGTTTTGATTATAGTTTAGTGTAAAGGTTTTAAGAATGGCAAGTGTACCTTGCCCCCTTCCCACTTCCCTTCCAAACTCCCTCTTGAAACTCCCTGTTAGCGGCCCCTGGTCGCTAGCTCACTGCTTTATAAAGCCCTGGCTTCCTTGATAGCCCCGTCTGCGACTAAGGCTCAGCAAGTGATCAGAGGCTTCCAGATTTCAAACCTTGTTTAGAAGCTCACAGCTTCCAACTGCTGGCCACAGCACACGGTCCTTCAAACAAACAAGCAAACAGACAGACACAAACACAAGCTCAGCACACAGCACATAACCCCTAAACACAAACACACACTACAGACAGGCACTTACCCCAAGGTTCCCATATTTGCCCCTCCTTCACCTGGAGAACTCCCTCTCGAAACTCCCTGTTAGTGGCCCCTGTTCTCTATTCATTTAAGTATTTTAGTTAAAAACAACTGATTTTAAAAAGAAAAGGAGTACTTGTGGCACCTTAGAGACTAACCAATTTATTTGAGCATGAGCTTT
The DNA here is from genome assembly GCF_965140295.1 of Lepidochelys olivacea. Taxonomy (NCBI): domain Eukaryota; kingdom Metazoa; phylum Chordata; order Testudines; family Cheloniidae; genus Lepidochelys; species Lepidochelys olivacea. Next base: position 204,824,933 of record NC_140412.1, on the reverse strand, counting down.
CGTGAGCTACAGCTCACTTCATCGGATGCATACCGTGGAAAGTTTCCACGGTATGCATCCGATCAAGTGAGCTGTAGCTCACGAAAGCTCATGCTCAAATAAATTGGTTAGTTTCTAAGGTGCCACAAGTACTCCTTTTCTTTTTGCGAATACAGACTAACACGGCTGTTACTCTGAAAACTGATTTTAAAAAACTTGAATGTTTAACTAAATTCAAAAATTCATATGCTTATTTTGCAAGTGAAAGTGACTGAAGCCTAAGCTCCTACTTGCCTATCTATTGTGCCATATTTATAAAGCCTGATCTCAAAAGTTAGATGTCCCTGCCCCCAATTCTTTCATTATACAGAAAAGCAGCCTTTAACTTAAAAAGCTTTTGATAGAGGCTCCTGGATTCAGCATATTTATTTAAATGTTTTAAGAGGTTGTAATTAGGGCTGTCAATTAATCACAGTTAACTCATGCGATCAACTCAAAAATATTAATCATGTTTAATTGCAGTTTTAATCGCACTGTTAAACAATAGAATATCAATTCAAATGTATTAAATATTTTTGGATGTTTTTCTATGTTTTCAAATATATTGATTTCAATTCCAACACAGAATACAAAGTGTACAGTGCTTACTTTATATTATTTTTATTACAAATATTTGCACAGTAAAAATGATAAACAAAAGAAACAGTATTTTTCAATTTACCTCATACAAGTACTGTGGTGCAGTCTCTCTATCTCAAACATTGTCTTTCTAATGGTTTATCTAATTACTCCCACTCATCATAAGAGATTCTTCTGTAGCAGAAGATATGAGTAATTTCTATTAAACGTACCATACATTTTGGAAGGTGGTAATTGTAATGATCTCCTGGATGGTGCTACAGGGTCATTTGTTGCCAGACAAACTATGGTCACCTCAGTCCCTGGAAAAATCATGGAGCAGGTCCTCAAAGAATCAATTCTGAAGCACTTACATGAGAGGAAAGTGATCAGGAACAGTCAGCATGGATTCACCAAAGGAAGGTCATGCCTGACTAATCTAATCGCCTTCTATGATGAGATTACTGGTTCTGTGGATGAAGGGAAAGCAGTGGATATATTGTTTCTTGACTTTAGCAAAGCTTTTGACATGGTCTCCCACAGTATTCTTGTCAGCAAGTTAAAGAAGTATGGGCTGGAAGAATGCACTATAAGGTGGGTAGAAAGTTGGCTAGATTGTCCGGCTCAATGGGTAGTGATCAATGGCTCCATGTCTAGTTGGCAGCCGGTGTCAAGTGGAGTGCCCCAGGGGTCGGTCCTGCGGCCGGTTTTGTTCAATATCTTCATAAATGATCTGGAGGATGGTGTGGATTGCACTCTCAGCAAATTTGCGGATGATACTAAACTGGGAGGAGTGGTAGATACGCTGGAGGGCAGGGATAGGATACAGAGGGACCTAGACAAATTGGAGGATTGGGCCAAAAGAAATGTGATGAGGTTCAATAAGGATAAGTGCAGGGTCCTGCACTGAGGACGGAAGAACCCAATGCACAGCTACAGACTAGGGACCGAATGGCTAGGCAGCAGTTCTGCGGAGAAGGACCTAGGGGTGGCAGTGGACGAGAAGCTGGATATGAGTCAGCAGTGTGCCCTTGTTGCCAAGAAGGCCAATGGCATTTTGGGATGTATAAGTAGGGGCATAGCGAGCAGATCGAGGGACGTGATCGTCGTCCTCTATTCGACATTGGTGAGGTCTCATCTGGAGTACTGTGTCCAGTTTTGGGCCCCACACAACAAGAAGGATGTGGATAAATTGGAGAGAGTCCAGCGAAGGGCAACAAAAATGATTAGGGGACTGGAACACATGACTTATGAGAAGAGGCTGAGGGAACTGGGATTGTTTAGTCTGCAGAAGAGAAGAATGAGGCGGGATTTGATAGCTGCTTTCAACTACCTGAGAGGTGGTTCCAGAGAGGATGGTTCTAGACTATTCTCAGTGGTAGAAGAGGACAGGACAAGGAGTAATGGTCTCAAGTTGCAGTGGGGGAGGTTTAGGTTGGATATTAGGAAAAACTTTTTTCACTAGGAGGGTGGTGAAACACTGGAATGCGTTACCTAGGGAGGTGGTAGAATCTCCTTCCTTAGAAGTTTTTAAGGTCAGGCTTGACAAAGCCCTGGCTGGGATGATTTAATTGGGGATTGGTCCTGCTTTGAGCAGGGGGCGTGTACTGCAGACCAGGCCTTTGTCAATAGCTATTCCAAACAATGTGGGGGACAAGATACAACTTTGCCTGACACCAGTGTTAACATTAAAAGTTAGCTCTTAGTTTCTCTTTATTGTATACTGAGCTCTCTGATCAAATTTTTAAAAATTTGAATGACTGTGCTGACGACGCCATAGATTTGTGTTATCTGCCACAGCAATTCTCAACTGACACTATCAAATGCTTTTGGAAATCCACAAAAATCAGAACTACTGGCAGGTGCCATTCATTGCTTTGCTTTAAGCTTTCACAGGGAATGAACAATGATCCACACAAGATTGATTTGGATGAAAACCAGATTGCTTTCCAAATCTGCTATTTATGCATCTCTAAGTCTATATAGGATGATTGCACAGAAGACTGTAACTGCTGTAGTCTCAGGGAAAATCACTCAACTCTCCTTTTTGTGGGGAGTTTGATTATGATCCCTCTTTTCCATTATTCTGAGGTGTATTCTTTATCTTATACCAAACTGAAGCGGCATAACAGGATTTTAATATTGTCCTCTCCACTTACTTTAAGCAGTTCTGTAGAGATCTGATCTTCACCTGGCGATTTATTGTTCTGGAATCTTTCAGTACTCTCTTGGTGCCTGTATGTTAATACATTTATTAACAAAAAAGTATACTGTCAGCTAAAGGACTAAGCAACCTTTTCCAAACTTGCCTAAATAACCCACTCAAAAAAGCCAGACTAAATACATAGACTTGCAACATGCCATAAATAAATAATAAAAATAAAACCAACAATTCAGGTATTGCTGAACCAGCTGGGAAAAGAGGATTCCAGAATCAAAGTGCCCTTACCTAGGCTACCATATTGCCAGATCCTAGACCCCTTTCAATCTGGGGTTTGTTATCTCATATGTCTTAGATGATCGTGACCACCAGGATAGGACATGAAGAGCAAGGTTTTCTCTAAGACAGCCAGGACCTAAACCAAATATAGCTTTATAGATCAAGACCAGCACTTTGAAGTGTACCTTGAAACAAACAAAATCAGTGCAGACCATTAAGCAGTATGTTATAAATAATGTGCTCCATGTATGTTACGTTCTACTGTCACATTGTGGGGTGAAATCCAGACCAGTGAGTCATTGTGTCTGCCCTGTAACTCTAAATGGCTCTGCTGCTGAGGTTCTCATCTGCAGGCTCCCAGCCAGCATATGCACGAAGTGTCTGTGAGTTAAGCAGTTATGACTCAGCAATTCTGATTCCAGCAGCCTGCTTGTTAAACACCCCTGCCACTCTCAGGTTACACCTGGCATAGTGACCCCAACACACACCCAGTCTTGAATTTTCCCAAAATCATGGGCTCTGACATGTCCAGCCCTCTCCTGAAGCACTCAGAGAAATAATAAAGGTTTGTTTGCTCCTTGAAAGAGACAAAAACTAACAGCTTGCCACATTAATTGGTGTTAACATTTACTTTAAATCAACCAAAGCTCTGGGTTGGTTCAGCTTGAAAGTAAAACAAGTTTACTAACAAATGGAAACAGGATTTTAAGTGGGTTCAAGTATAAAGGATAGAGTAAATGGTTACAAGCAAATAAAAGTGAACTACACTTTTTAGAGACTAAGACTTAACAAAACTACAGTTTTGGTTCAAATTAAGATTTTCATCACATTACTTTCCAGCTAGATGACCAACCACTTTTCTGGTCAGGATCTCCCACAAAGTCTAAAGTGTTTGGTTCCTTTGTATTCTTAGGTGAAAGATAACTTGAGTTTCTTCACTCCTTTCTATTATAGTCCAGTCAACCTTTGAAATGGATTCTTCTGAAGGCTACCCCCACAAAGTTCATTCAAGCTGTGAGGAAGGCAACATGGAGTCTGGTGATGAAAGAAGGTCCATGCTGGTTTCTTCCCCTACTTGTGTTTGCTAAAATGCAGATTATTCTCTTTCCTGCAATTTCCTCCCCGTGCTGTGATGCTGAAGGGTTACCTCTGCCCCTTGTTAGCTTGATGGCCCTGTTTACTTTCATATAAATTGCATTCCAATTGCCAAAATGTACCTTCAAGGTGGCAGAACCACTTTCCTTTGTCTAGAGTGGGGTAACTTTAGCCCCGTCTGGCAGACACACTTTGATAATATACTTTCCAATGTTAGTAATTGAATTTGTCCTCCATACAGACACCACACAATAATATTAATGATCAGCATGATATTAGCTTTCGATTGATATCTTACATGACACGTTTTAGATACAGGTTATGACATTAGTGAGTTGGGTGTAGTGAGTTGTCAGTTCAGACAAGAGCTGCTGACATTGAGTAATATAGCACAAATAAGCCTGCTTGTCTGATACTAAGTGCCTCTGTACTCACAATCGACACGCTACTGGAATAATCTTTGTACAAAATATGCCTTGTAAGGTATTTGAAAACTAATAACTAAGGCTGCGATTCTTTCACGGAGGTTGTGGAAGTCATGGTTTCCGTGACTTTCTGCGACCTCCGTGATTTCTGCAGCAGCTGGTGCAGCTGAGTTCAGGGCTGCCGGAGGGCCAGCTGCTTGGGCGCCCCATGCCAACTGCACTGCCCGCTGCTGGAGCGACCCAGGGCTAGCTGCATCAGCTGGTGCTCAGGAAGTTCTGGGCAACTGGCTCCTGGGACCACTGGAGCAGCAGCAAGTGCGGCTGGTCCCACAGACCACCCGAATAGCGGTTCTGGGGGTGGCCCTGGGGAGCGTGTGAGCAGCGATCCCCAGGGCTGCCCTGGGGCCAGTCGCAACAGCTGCTGCTCGGGCGGCCCCAGGCAGCTGGCTCCGGGGACTGCAGTAACAGAATCGGTCCCAGGGTGCCTGGCTCCGGGGAATGGCCGAGCAGCAGCGGTCCCGGGGCGCTCCTGCAGTGGCAGTCCCAGGGCACACAGCTCCAGGGACTGCCCGAGCAGCAGTGGTCCTGGGGTGCCCAGAGGCCATCCAGAAAGCGGTACCTGGGAGCAGCAGCCCGGGGGCAGTCAACCCCCAGGACTTGAGCAGGGCCCAAACCAGCAAGGGTCCCCCTGAGCAGCAGGACCCCAGAAGTAGAGTTTTACTTAGGAATATATTTGGTAAAAATCATGGCCAAGTCACAGGCCATAATTTTTATTTATTGTCCGTGACCTGTCCATGACTTTTACCAAAAGTACCCATGACTAACTCTTAGCCTTACTAATAACTCGCTAATCGTTAATATTCTTGTGTGATGCATGTCCATAAGAGTTATGAACATATGCTGGAATTATGGCTAAAATATGTGTAAACCAGATGTCACATTCTGGGGTGCAACTGAGACCCCTTGAAGCATTGTATCCCCACCTGCCTCATAATCTTTGGCGCACCACAATGCTTTGGTGTTGTAGCTCCCAACCTGGGCTGCTCACAACCAGTCTACCAGCATGGAGGTCACACCCTGTGTGTTTATGTGGTAGACAGCCCTGGTTCAGCAGCTTTGATCCCAGCAACCTGTCTATAGCTCCACTGTGGCTTCCTCCAGCCTTGGTTACCACTTGCAGGGTGAACCCGACACACTCCCAGTCCCGAATTTTCCCAAAACATGTGTTCTGCACTGTGTAGCCCTCTCCTGGACAGTTCAAATATTAAGGTCCACTGCCCCTCTATGGAGTCAATATTCAACACTTTGTTACGTGAACTGGAGTTACCAAACAGTTCAGTTTAAATGTAGCACTTGATTGGTTTAGATTAAAAATAAAACACGTTTATTAACAAAAGAAGATAGAATTTTAAGTGAATTCAAGAATAAGAGATAAAGTCAGAAATACTTACAAGCAAATAAAAGTGAAAATCCATCTAAAAGTCTAAAGCTTAATCTAGCAAGTTTTGGTTCAAGGCTTTGTTTAAGGTGTCTTTTCTCACCCACAGTCTTCAAGCAAGATGGTGTCTGACCGGTCCTTGGTTAGGATGGCTTCCAGAGGCCCAAAGGTGCTACTGCCTTTGTCTTTTCAGGTGAAAGAGATAAAGGGGCAGAAAACCCCAAGTTCTTTTACAGTCCAGTGAACCTTTAAAGTGGAGTCTTTTGAAGGATACCTAACAAAGGACAGTTTATTCAGGTAGCTCTTATACTTGAATCCACTTCAAATCCTGTCTTCTTTTGTTAATAAACTTGTTTTAATTAACTTTGTTAATCTAAATAAACAGTACAGTGTTTGAATTAAAGTGAATTTTAACTCCAGTTAATGTAGCAAGGTGTTGGGTTTGCCTCTTTAAAGGAACAAATGACCTGTATTATTCCTTTGAATGTTGCACTAGAGGGCTGGACATTTCAGAGCACATGGGTCTGCAGAAATTCAGGACCGCAGGTGGTGTTGGGGTCACCTGCTAACATTCACCAAGTCTGGCACAGACAAAAGTGTGCCTGTGATAACTGCTGGCAGGCTGTTGGATTCAAAGTGATTGAATCAGAGATGTACAGCATACAGAACACGAAGTGCATGCTGACTGTGTTATAACTCTGCATGCCCCCCAAATGCTTCTGCTACTTGTGGTTACCTGCCTGGGACATACACACAGTTAGCATGCACTTCGTCCCCTATTTGGTATAAAAATGCAACTTTGGGAAAAGTAGAAGTGGGATGTGAATTTTTTGGCTCACATCCCCATCTAATTTCTTGATGTCTGATTGGTTGAGAGGGATTTCCTTCCAAGACATGTATGTGTTTTTATGAATATGCTTTTTAAGCATGGATTAAATTTTTTTGTACTTTTCAGTACTTTTATTTGGGAATCATGGTCAATGTGTTAGCAACACAGTTCCATTTGGTAAATTATCCAACATACTTACGAGTATACTTAGGCCTGGTCTACACTGGGGCAGGGGACAAGCTAAGTTGGTCTAAGTTATGCAACTTCAGCTACGAAAATAGCGTAGCTGAAGTCGATGTACTTAGAGCTATTTACCGTAGTGTCTTCACTGTGGTAGGTAGACTGCTGCCACTCCACCGTCGACTCTGCCTACGCTTCGTGCTCCGGTGGAGTTCCAGAGTCGACAGGAGAGTGTTCGGCGGTCGATTTATCGCATCTTCACAGGATAAATCGACCCCCGCTGGATCAATCGCTCCAGAGGTAAGTGTAGACATGCCCTAATCCTCAAAGTAATGTGTAAAATATATACACTAACAGTACTGCATACCTTTGACATACCCATAGCACCAGGAGAGGTTAAAAAATCTGGATTTGCTTGACAGACATTTCCCACTGAGTCCAGATTTGTTCCCAGATGTCATAAAGATATAATAGCATCCATGACATTCTTACCTGATGAGGATTTAGAAAAATAAAATAAAAAAATTCCCTACTTTTTTTTAAATTGCAAAAGTATCTTAAAGGCCAGGAATTTATAGAGTAGTTCCTGAAGTCCGGTATATTGTAACAAAAAATCCTCAATAAATATTGTAAGGAATACTCAGAGTACCCGTGGGTGACCTTCCATGTTTCCTTCATTTGGCTATGGAACGAACTTCCAGAGAGCAGACATATCCTTCTTTAGGAAATCATTTGTGCTACTGTCATGCCTAGGAGCTCCAGTTTTTAACCAGGACATCGTTATGCTAAGGGTTGCATATACAGAGCAAAAAGACAGTCCATGTCCCAAAGACTTTACAATCTAATGTCACAAAGAACTCCTCTTCAGAATGGGGTTTTTGCCAGGACAGCAATGACAAAACCTTGACACCACCTTCTTAACACCCCTGTCATAAATATAAAGGGAAGGGTAAACACCTTTAAATCCCTCCTGGTCAGAGGAAAAACCCTTTCACCTGTAAAGGGTTAAGAAGCTAGGATAACCTCGCTGGCACCTGACCAAAATGACCAATGAGGAGACAAGATACTTTCAAAGCTGGAGGGGGGCAAAACAAAGGGTTCTCTCTGTCTGTGGTGTTGCTTTTGCCAGGACCAAAGCAGGAATGCAGGTCAGAACTCCTGTAAAAAGTCAGTAAGCAATCTAGTTAGATATGCGTTAGATTCTGTTTTGTTTAAATGGCTGATAAAATAAGTTGTGCTGAATGGAATGTATATTCCTGTTTGTGTGTCTTTTTGTAACTTAAGGTTTAGCCTAGAGGGATTCTCTATGTTTTGAATCTGATTACCCTGTAAGGTATTTATCATCCTGATTTTACAGAGTTGATTCTTTTACTTTTTCTTTAATTAAAATTCTTCTTTTAAGAACCTGATTGCTTTTTCATTGTTCTTAAGATCCAAGGGTTTGGGACTATGCAAATTAGTGAGGATTTTTATCAAGCCTTCCCCAGGAAAGGGGGTGTAGTGCTTGGGGGGATAGACGCTTCCAAGTGGGCTCTTTCCCTGTTATATTTGTTAGAAACTTGGTGGTGGCAGCAAAAAAGTCCAGGGACAAAAGGTAAAATAGTTTGTACCTTGGGGAAGTTTTAACCTAAGCTGGTAAAAATAAGCTTAGGGGTTTTTCATGCAGGTCTCCACATCTGTACCCTAGAGCTCAGAGTGGGGAAGGAACCTGGACAACCCCCTTCCGCCGCAAAAATTTTTTTTTCTTGCAACTCATTGTAAGAGATCTGACGCTATCAAACAAACAAAAAAAGCCATCTGACTTTTCCAATGCCAGAGACTCCATGAATTTCACTAGGGACTTTGCTATTGCTAATCCTTTTTACGTGGAAGACACTCAGATAGGACAGTGACGGGCCAAAGTATAAGACACTCCAAAGATAGATAGATAGATAGATATAATGCAAGCTCAGGATTGCTATGTATCTGCCAGAATGTAGTTTTGGTGTGCCCTATAAAACAGATTGTATTAAATTGACAGAGTGGGAGTAGTGAACTTTTGAAAACTAGTTCCTTATAACCTATGGAATATTCCTTCAGTTTCCCAGTCATCTTAACTCGTATCTGCCAACATTCCTTTTAAGACTAGATAAACATTAGAAATGCATTATTTTTTCTTTAAAAAAATAATGAAAAAAGGGGGATGGGGAGATCAATCTAAGTTACGCAACTTCAGTTACGTGAATAATGTACTTAGATCTACTCACTGCGATGTCTTCACTGCGGTGAGTCGACTGCTGACGCTCTCCCGTCAACTCTGCCTGCGCCTCTCGCCCTGGTGGAGTACTGGAGTCGACGGGAGAGCACTCAGGGGCAGGGGGTCGATTTATCACGTCTAGACTAGACGCGATAAATTGACCCCTGCTTGATCGATCACTGCCTACCGATCCGGTGGGTAGTATAGACATACCCTTAATAAGCAATTTGTATGGCTTCCATTGCCATAGTACCTGAGCACCTTGTCATTTTTAATGTATTTATCCTCACAACACCCTGGTGTAGTACAGAAGTGCTATAATCCTCATTTTATAGATGGGGAGCTGAGATACAGAAGTAGTCACCTAAAAATGCGGATAGGTGCCTTGTGGGGTTTTCAAAAGCACCTAAGCAAATTAGGCAACTAACTCCCATTGATCCTACTTAGGCAAATTTAAAAATCCCACTAAGTGTCCCTCTGCATCTTTAGGTAACAAAATACCTTTAAAAATTTGGCCCTAAAATGACTTGGCCAAGGTCACACAGGAAGTCTGTGGCAGACCAATGAATTGAATCTGTGCTTCCCACGTCCCAGGCCGGCATCCTAACCACTTGACCTTCCTCAGTTTGCAAACCTGTCTGGTAGCAGTATCCATCAAAGGACAGTGAGCTCCTACTCTTGCTGTTTGTTGTTTGAATCCCTGCAACCCAACACTCTGAGTGAGGTGGGAGCAGCAGCTTCTCTTCTGAAATCCACTATTGCCAGTTAGCTAACAGTAGTTTGTGGGTCAGGAAGAGAAGTGACATGGAGGAGAAAGATGACAAAGGTTAGGGAGGGTGGCAGGGAGGAAGGAACAGGGAGGGAATTTAAAACTTGTCAACATATGAGAATTTAAACCCTTAAATATAGTAACTTGCAATACTGTATTTGTTCAATTTTTGCATGATAAAACTACAGTGAATTGCCATAAGAAAAAAATGTTGACATTTACAAACACTAGTATCTCAGCTAAGGAAACATTTAACAGCTTTGCTGTTAACTTCACCAGACACAGGTCCCTGCTGAATTTTCTGCTTGGATCTAAGTATTGCCAGAAAATTTATGACAGTTTTACAGCTACTTTGGTAATCATGAGTTAATGTTTGCTCCTTCCCTTATCTCCTGTCCTAAAAATTTATTGAATGGAGAGAAATAAGCATCTGGAGGCAGACTAATATTTTTCTTATTTTCAGGCTCATTGGAAGAATGAATTACTCCTAACAAACAGGTAATAAAACTGTTACTTCATAAACAGCCTCCTCATTAATCCCTGACATAATTAATGCAATTCTCAGCCATGTGCATTTAAATTCACTATATGAGAAGTTTGTAAGTCTATTTTAATGTGGCTAGATTCGAGTAAGTCCTTTAAAATATTACTTGATACTCTGTTTTTTGTAGTGTGCAGGGATCAATTTCTCTTTTCTCACACCTTTAACACTTTGGATGGATTTACCTTAATTTTTAGCTGAGAGGCCATAAAATCACAAGACAATGCATCAAAGTTTTAAATAATACTTTTTTTTTTTAAATGTGAAAATGGTGTCCTAGAGTTACTAAACTTTCTGGGGAAAAAAATCACTTCTAACCTATATTACACACAGAGAATTCACTGGTTCAGACCCAAAGGTAGAGTGTGAGAGTGTGGAGGTATCTAAAATAAGGCCTCCAATAGAACCCTGAACACAGTATCAACTATAGTGCTATAACCATGGCTGCATACCAACATTTTAAGTAGAGGTTCAGTTTCCTGATTAAGCCCTTGTTTATTGATCAAAACCCATTTTTTAAAAAACCTTGCTCTAAGCCTCCCTTTTTGAGCCACAAATCCTTTCTTAATGTTGATGCAGATCACACTACTTTGGTGAGTACAGCTGTATTCTGTTTTTAGTCAGTTTCATACTGCAGGGCAGAGCTGGTGGGGGTTGAGTGCCCTTTCAGGACAGGATATTTATTAATGGGATTTGGTACACTTAGCTTTCCAAAGGCTCTATTGTGGGTACTCATGCTCCTTTCACTGCTGCAGATGAGGCCTGTAAAAGGGAAAGCTGGCTTCAGCAGAAGAGAGTGGAAAATAGAGCTCATCACTCAAAGAATTTTTGAACTCTTTATTGCCTCCTGCCTGGGATATGGACCTCTGGTCACACGTGGTACTGAACAACAACATCCAGAAGCCAGTCAGTTGTAAAACTCAAATTACCTTCAATAGCAGCAGGAGCCGACCTTTAATCAGTATCAATATTCTTAACAATAAGCCTAACCCACACTGGAAACAGAAAGTAGAGGAGAGGGATTGAGATGGGAGCCAGCTCCTCAGCTGGTGTAAATCAGCATTCCTCCAGTGAACTCAAAGGAGCTATGCAGATTTACTCCAGCTGCACATCTGGCTCAGGATAGGAATGTTACTTTACCTCTTTGGTCAGCCAATTGAACATTCACAGTAGAAGTGGATCCAAGGTCACTAACTTATCATCCGACACTGTCACACTATCTCTTCAGTTGATGACTGAGGCTGTGCTGTTTGTTGTGGTTTGCTACTCTTTTAGACTTTCCTTGAAACTAGGTGCTGAGTTCTAAGAAACGGACAATGTCTCAGTCAGTCACACTTGGGTTTTTCTGAGTGATTTAGGGTAGTTAGCAACTACGGCTTAACCTAACTGCCCGAATCTGTGGAAACTAGCACATAGCAGAAGCGTAAGTAGTTTTTCACACAGACACCCTCTGACGTACTTTCAGTACAGCCTTCCGTCTCCACAAGGCAAAACCCTTGCCAGCGTCCTGTACCTTTTAGAACAAAGGGAGAGTTAGAGGTTGTATATCCAATACAGATATCATACTAAGGACTGCAGGCTTGGAAAGCGCCAGATCCTAGTTCCTAACTTCATGGTTAGAGTTGCAGAGGTTACACCCTTGTCACATGAGAGAGAGGTCAGTGTCCACCAACTCCAGGGCTATTGTTATGACTGTAGTGTTTTTCAGTGTGACACATTAGTAAATCTCATTGCTGGTCTGTGGTACAATGGGAAGAAGTGGAGTAAGCAGATTGAATTAGTTTCCTATCTTTAGGCTTCTTTTTCCAGCCTCATGGGACAGGAAGTGAATATCCCGACTGGCCAATTCACGGTTACCTGAATTGCAGCTGCAGCAGCACCACTGCTGTGCAAAATGCTATGTTAGCTTCATCTATTAGCTAGCAATCTTTCGAAAATAAGCACATCTTAACAACTCCTTAAAGAAACACTCTTGTTTTAAAAGGAAAGTTCTGAGATCCCATCCATGGCTGTTTTTTGGGAATAGCTTCTGGACAGCTATTGTGTTGTATTGATTTGATGGGCTGTGCTGCCACATCGAGGCTAGCAATAATCACCTCCATCAGCCAGGCGAGGAGACAAAATAGCTGTTTCCTGGTGAGATATAAGGAACCAAATCCTTGGCTAGTATAAATTGCTGTCTGTCCACTGAGGTCAATAAAATTATGCTGACTTACACAAGCCAAGGATCTGTCCCAAGAAATCTGGAATTGTATTGTGCTAAAGTGTCCTGTTAACAGAAAACATTCTGCTCTGCAAGTTCTCTGGGTGGAGATCCCTAATCAAGTGTGAGGGCTGATACTGCTTTGAGGAGGTGGAGGGGAGACTATAGGACTGAGAAATACAATGGAGAAATTGGGATGAAACAGTCTCTCATCTGCCATATTCTGAAAACCACAGAATTGGTTTTGTTTGTTTAAAAACAAACAAAAAACCACCCAGTAACCACTAACAAACACTCATCACCATATTTATTTGCCTTTGCATCATAAACCTGTCCCCAGCCTTGCTGCTGTTGTGTCTTTTTAGACTGTAAACCTTCCAAGGCAGAGACTGTCTTTTGTGTGTTTATACAGAAGCCGGTACAATGAAACCCGAGTCCCAGCTAAGGCTTTTGGGTGATAGCGGAATATTATAATAATCTTAAAAACCACTAGTGTTCATCAACACTAAACTTGGCTGCGCCTATTTGCAGTATATGCAACATAGCCTGTTTCCACCTTCTATGACCATGATTTCTAATTTTTTAAATACAAAATGTTGTATAATGATAACTGTTTACAAGATCCATGGAAGCAGGGAAAGGAAGGTAGGTGTTAATGGAGTGACTATGAGAGTTCAGGCTCACAGATTCAACAACAGACACGTGCCAACACCTGGCTTTAACACATCTTTACCTAAGCAACGCACGCTGCCTCTGAAGGGCTGATCAGTTACAGCTTGCCATGACTACTGTGTTGTAACACTTCATAACACAAAGCGATATGGATAGCCTGTGATAGCAAGCTTGCAGTTCAGTCAGAATTGTAATGCTCTAAAACTATCTCTGCTTGCAACCAAACCCTACAGGCTGCTGCAGTGGTAGTTCTGGATGTAGGAATTTTGAAGCCGGGAGGGAGACCTGGTGTGTATATTTGAACCCATATGCTCCTCCATCTTCCACAACCATTTCTTACCAGCACTGGGTCAGACTGAGAGGTTTGTACCATACTTGTTTGCACTCAAGAGTTCTTCACTTAACATTTTACCAACATCCTTGATAATAGCTGGAATTACACATTTTTTAGCGTGTATAAATACCCTGTAACAATAGGGCATGGTGCCACTGTGCTGATTACTACTTGTGTTTGTTTACTTTAACAAAAAAACTAACCTCCATAGTAACCAGTGATCCTGATTATGTTTGTGGTTTACTGAAGTCAGGATAACAAATGAATGTTTCAATGCAGGGTTTCAACTCACTGATTTGTGTCAGGCTGCTGCTATTCATGCCTTCACATCTCTTGTTGCTGTTCACCAAAAAAGGTCCATTACTGATACTCTTGTAAATCACAGTTTACATGGTGGGAGCAGAAATCAAATCAAGTCATAAAATTGCAAGAGGGGAAGGGTTAAGGAGAAGAAAACTTCTGCTGAACTTTAGAATACATCAAGAGAAGATAATGAAGTACCACCAAAGATTTAAGATAGAGACATTGTTTTATGCTAAAAATATTCTCTCGTTTTCTTTAAACATGTACCATATTCATGATAGATTTTCTGCATGGGTGACAGTATGGCCAATTATATATTATAACTGGCAAACACTATATTCCTGTGCCAGCAAGGCTTTCTGTCTTTCTTTGACAATGCTGTTATTAATTACTGAATTGACTGTTCCAGCCATATAATTACTACACTTAGATTTTAAGCCCTTTGGGGCAGATATTGTCATTTGCTAGGTGTTTGTACAGTGCCTACAACATGGAGGGGATGGACACCCCAATCTGGAAAGGAACATCGAGGTGCAACAAGTAATAAAGAGTAATGTTTTTCAATTAAAAGCCAAAAGGAGAAGCCAAAGGCAAAGGAATGGGTTCTTACTGGAGTCAATGCAAAATTTGCATTTCAGAAAAAGCAAACTTCAGGGCAGGCATATTAAAGTGACTAATACTAGTACAGTTAATGACACACCATATGGTACACTTCAAGTGCAATTGCTTTTCATTTTTATTTAGTGTTAAAGCTCTTAAGATGTGCAGAATGTGACAAACAAGGCTAATTTACATCTTCCCTTCTCCCTTTCTAGCAATTCCTTGGCACTGCAGCACTTTCACAAATCACAACCCTTTTGTGCACAGTGCAAATGGGTCTGCTTTCAAATATGAAACCTGATGTAAGGATGGAATTTGCTCGTGAAAGCTTTTCACTCCTGACAAAGAAGCAGAAACTACCCCTCGAATCCAAGAGCAAACTGCTCTGATACCAAGGGCTGTACTAGAGGTGGCCAGTAGGGTTACTCTTCCCCTGATTCATAGAATCATAGAATCGTAGGGTTGGAAGGGACCTCTTGAAGGACACCATTGTTAGAAAGTAATCCAGTACCTCCCTGTGTGTTCAGCAACAGCTCTGTCAAACAGGGCACTAAGCTGGGGTGACTGAGGAGGACTAACTGGTTCAAGAGTGAAAAGGGTCCGTCCAGCAGGCTCCTTCCTCAGGGTTTCCACTGGAGGGTTGTAGAGAATAGTGGTTACAAGAGAAACCCAACCAAACTCAAGAACCTCACCTTGAGGCGGCGTCCAGCCTGGTAACAACTAGCGCTGCGTTCTCTCCCCCAGCACTCAGCTAGCTGTCATGGTAGCGTCCTGTACACCTGCCGGGGGCCTGCCTGGGCCTTGAGCCCTCAGCCCCTGCCTCATTGCTGCACCCTGTGCAGCCGTGCGAGTGGCGTGTGGGAATGAACTCCCTGTTTGTCAGCCAATAAGCAGGGCCTCCGCTTCCCGACGTGGTGGCAGGAAAACAACCGGTTCTAAATGACAGGAAGTGTTAGACTCCTAGTCTCTGCCCAAATTGTCTGCTCCTGGATGAAAAGGGAGCTCGGGGGAGAAAGTCTGTGAGGCATTTCTGCAGGGAGATGTAACCCAGGTGCCTAATCGGGAGATCTCTCTTTAAGAGACCCATGGGGGAGGGATAGGAGTTCATTGTGTCTGGGTCATTGTTACTAGGCAGATTTAACACTCCAGAAGCTTCTGGAATTGGGTGTGGTCGTTTTGGGTCTGCTCCAATAGGTGCCCTGTTGCTGGGGTCAGGCTCCAGGAGGGCAAGCAGTCCGGGCAGCTGCTTTGCAGAGGGCCATGTGCCCTGTGTGAGCTGGGAGAAGCTGAGCCAGGAGCAGAAAGCTGGCTGGTGTCCCTAACTCTGATGCATCTTGCAGCAGGTTAGGGATATTAACCCTCCAACAGGGAAGCATGGGCAATGTTCACTAGAGACAGGGGAAATTGGGAGGGAAAAATAATGTCTTCTGTTTCAATTGCATACTTTTAGCCAAACTGTTTTAGTTAAATTGTGTCAACTAGGGAGATTCACCAACTTTAAAATGGTGATAATGGGGAAAGTGTCATTTCTGTTCTGCTAGTCTCAGTTTTGTATTTTCTTGTAACAGGAATTTCATAAAATCTATACAGTTTACTGAGCGGTTGGTTAATCAGCTGGCTGGCTAGGAGTGATCTCATCGGAGGAACAGGAAGAGTCTGCATGGATTCCAGCTGAAGATTAATACAAGCAAGTGGAGGGACGATGTTGTTTTTGACTCAGAAGATTGTATAGATTTGGTGATCAAAGATGGAATCAGGTGAACTCAACCTAAACTTTTGGGGACTCTGAGTTTCTTCTCACTGTTGTTCTGTGGGGACTGAACTGTTCAGATTTGATTTGTTTTCTTTCTTTATGTTTATGCAGAACTGTGAAGAGAATGTCTGTGGATCATAAAATAGCCAGGTTAAGTTGTAAAAATGATTTACATTTATCATAAGATTTTATAAAGTTATTTCATTAAATTCATTTCTTTCAGTCCTTTTGGGACTTGAATGTGGGGAGGTTGGCCCTGTGCAATCCTTGCTGAAAATCCTTGGAGACTGAATTCTGGGTCTCCAGCTACTTTTCTATGGGAGTTGGGTTTTCTTAGGCACAGGAGAAGGGCAATGAAGTGAACTCTAGACCACCCGAGGGGTACAGAGAGTCTTTTGAATGACTTGCTTGTGATCTGTGGAAGGTGGTTTTGGAGCCTACCCTAACCTGACAGATCCCACAGGAGACCAGGACCATCTCAGCATGAAAGCCCAGTACCCCCACAATAATTCCAGTTCCTTGTGGCTCCCCGGGAGGGCAGCTCTAATGGAGTCACGCAGCCAGAGACTCTCCCCTCTCCCTCACCAGTAGCAGCCCTTGTGGAGGGAGGCTACATGGTAAAGAAGGCTCCACAGAACCTGAGCCAGTGCTACTTTTTATAGCCTTGGGGTTGACAGGGGACAAGTTTCTCCAGAGCCCTACCCGAGCACACCTCCTCCCCTTTCCTGGTCCGCACATCTTTGTTCCCTTCCTCAGCACAGCAACCTCACAGAGAGGATGGTGCCACAGAGGCAGCTGATTCTCCACTTCCATGTGCAAAGGAGTGATCACTGTGGGCAGGACCCCTCTGCATGTGCGTCAAGGGGGCCACAATCTGATCCATTAAGACAACTGGTAAAATCAATATGATGCAGCCATGAGGAAAAATTTCCAGCAGAGCTACAGCACTGAAAGACTCGTGCTTCCCTCTGTGCTGGGTTTCTAGCTTTACAGGCTCCCAAACTCCTCTTCGACTAGTATTTTTAGAGTGTATCTACAATCCATACGCACACCTTATACGTACCGAACACGACAATACCAGGTCATGGAGCAGCTGTGGAACCTTCCACAGAAGCTACTTCAGTCTGCTGGCTAGAATATACTGCAGGAAGGGGAGGGGGGCAAACGAGAGGATCGGCCCAAAAGGAGATTCCCTGGCCCAGTCCCTACCCCATCTATCCCCAAAAGCTCTTTAGTGCAGGAACCATCTTGTATTTTCTGTATATCAAACACGCTGTTCTCAACAGACAATGTGGCTGTCACCTTCCAGGACCACCATCAGTTAGTATGCTGATATGAGCAAATGGGGGACAGGAGCTTGAAAATGAGAAAAGATGGCCCTTTTGCCTCAGCAACACTGCTGAATTCCAGTACCTTGGCGAGGGGGAGTCTGGATGTTACATCTGCATCTTGTTTGCATTTTGTCTTTGAACAAGCAAATTACTTTCAGGAAAGTAGCTAATGGATAGAACCTGACTTTATATAACTAGTGATCATAAAAATGCCATGTTGTGGTTGTTTGCCTCTCTCTTGCCCTTTGTACGCTGCTTGTCTTGTTGCCTCCCTCAAAAGACACGTGCTTGTTATCCTGAGCACTCTGCTTGTATGAGGTAGCCCACTTTTCCCCCTTGGTGTGATCCTTGCCTTTTTTGATTGTAAGCAGGGAGTGTTTCTCCTTGAGTGTTAGTATAGTAACAAGCACAATGCAGTCCCAGTCATGGTTGGTTCCTCTGAATGCAGCTGTACCATAATCTAGCTGACCCAGAGTACCTTTGGCCCAAGTGTTAGAATTCACTTATTCTGGCCTCCGAAGGCGGCTGGCTCTGTGTCCCACTTTAGGATCAACGGGTGTTCCCTGTACTCCTTGGGCTGATGACAGGCGCAGCCCTTGGAGTTTGCTAGTTGCCGATTCTTAGTGTGCCTGAGCTGCTACGTAGTGGCTGGGTGAATAAATTCATATATAGCCCACAAGGACATTAAGACCTATATTTACATGGAATCAAGGACCAGCAGATTGTAAGGAGAAATGAACAGTTTATTCTAGAAAGAGATGGGATTCAAAGAAAAGAAAGGGCAAGGGCAGGAACCAGGGAGAAAATCTGGAACTGACTGGAGCTGTTCGGAAAAATGTTTTCTTTCTCCCCAGAGCATTTTTGATGAAAACAAAAAGAACATTTGTTTTTGTCAAAACTCTTAGAAAAACATGTCAGCGGTTTGGAGCTGAAAACTTAACAGTTTTTAGCCAACCCTCCCCCCCCATTTACCAATTGAAAAGAAGTGTCAATTTTTCATTTTGTCCAGCCCTAGAAAATCAAGGTTAACAAAGAACTGAATAATTAACCCATCAAAGAGTAATAAACACTCCCTCCCCTAAAATAATCCAAATCCTGCATGCTGAGTCAAGAAATAAAAAGGGTCAGCCCAGAGTCTCCCCACAGGCTGTCGCTGGTTAGTGGGGTTGGTGCACCAATGGGAGGTTCTTGTGTCGGGAACTGACAGGTCTCTTTTCCAGGTAGAATGAGCCTCTGGTGGTCTTGGGCAACCCCTTGTATCTGGTGGGGGGAGGCCTAGTGGGAGAGGCTGGCACTCAATCTTCTCTGGAGTAGAGTCTTGGGATCCTATCTGTTTCCCTCAGAGTGACTGAGAGCCTGCATTCCCTCCTGCTCCCTGTACCAAGTTCTCTTGGCCCCAGTAATATAGCACAAATTGGCATTTCAAAAGGGTATGTTGCTGTCATGTGACAGAGATCACTGTCCAGTGACTTCAGCATGTTATCACCCCCCTCCCCATAGTAACCATTTATAACATGGAATAAAAAGGACCAGGCATGTGTGGATGGAAAAAAACTGGGTAATAAAGCTCATTGATATGCTTATCAGAAGCTGGGTAAGTGGTCCGAGTATGGATAACACCTCTTGCAAAAACCTTCCATTGGACCTAAGTAAGATTTCAAAATGTAGCAAAATAAGAAGCGTATTGGCTAGGTCCGTGACTGTGCTCCAGGCACAAAGTGCTTCAGTTCTGTCATGTTGAGGAAATTAGCTTTGATCACAGTGACTAAGAATTAATTTGTTCAGGAAATAGCTCACGCTATTGTGGGCTACATTCAGAATAAAAAAAAAACCCCTGCCAGACTTTTGACACAATAGGCACTGCATGCTCTAAGGAGAAAAAGAACTGAGAAAATGAGCTTAGTGGGGAGTTACCCCCACACCCTAACTTCTTCACTGTTCAGTAAACATGCAACTCACTGGTCACAATTTTATCCATGAGAGTGATCACTTAAGGTGAGCTATTACCAGCGGGGGGTGGGGGAGGGAACCTTTTTTAGTGATAATCAATGTGGGCCATTTCCAGCAGCTGACAAGAACATCTGAGGAACAGGGGGGGGTAGGGGTGGGGAAATAGTTTTACTTTGTGTAATGACCCATCCACTCCCAGTCTTTATTCACTACAAAAGGTTCCCCCCCACCCCCGGGCTCTCCTGCTGGTAATAGCTCACCTTAAGCGATCACTGTCATTACAGTGTGTATGGTAACAGCCATTGTTCCATGTTCTCTATGTATATAAATCTCCCCACTGTATTTTCCACTGAATGCATCTGATGAAGTGAGCTGTAGCTCACGAAAGCTTATGCTCAAATAAATTTGTTAGTCTCTAAGGTGCCACAAGTACTCCTTTTCTATTTCTAGGGATTCTGAATGCTTCCTAGCAATTAGAAGCTTGAGAAAACACATCGGAAGGAGCCTTGTGACACTGTTAAGGTTCATAGCTGAGAGGAGACTGCATGTAGAGAAATGGTCAGAGTGAAAAGCAGAACCTGTGAAAACGTTCGAGTTTTCCCCAGACTAGCTCTATGACTGATAGTGTTTGTTCAGCTGCAGTCTCCTCAGCCCTTCAGTGCTTGTGTGGTTGTTCATGCACTCCATGAAAGCCAACGAATGTGCTGAAATAATGGGAGACTTATTTGAAGTTCTTGCAGTGAACGTGAACTGAAACTCCTGTGGCTTCTCTCTGCCGTTGGCATTTTTTCCATCCACCCTGCATCTCAGCATCAGCTAGCACTTGGCAATTTACAAATGAAGATAGATTTGCACAAATGTACCTTGGCTGCTACATGCAAAGCATATAAATGCTATAATGATGGGTCCTAGAGAAAACACTTAGAATCTTTTATGCATGGGTATAGGCAGGTACAATTTATAATTTCCTGGGCCATTATTGCTCTGTTCTGTATTAGGCCTTTACCACACTGCCAAGTCTCTTGAATTAAACTTTCTACCTTGGTGGTAATGGGCCAAATTCTTCCCTGGGGGTAATTCATGTCTAATGCCCCTTGTTAGTGGTTAAAAAAATAATATTGTAAGCAAGGGGCAGCAGGCGGCTTAGGAGCACATTTCAAATTGCTAGCTATTTCTTTGGTGACCTTCCACATTCTTTCAACTCTAAATTTAGATAGCTACTACAATGGCAGCGTTGCAGATTCCGTGCCACAGGAAACAACAAGCAGCAACTGTCCTGATCTTTCTTGAAAGAACAGCATAGATTGAGCTAGCCTGATGACTATAGTGCAGCTAGATCCAGCCACATTTATCAAATTGTACCTTTTCATGTCTAATTACTATCATAGGTTTTCACTTAAGGCAGCCTCATAACATACAAAAGCTGAAGTAGCATTAAAGGTCTGACATACAAAAGCGAAGAAACTGACCAAGTTAAGGCTTCTATGCCTGTATTTAAACAGTCCCACTGTGCCTTAGAGCAGATGAGTTCTAAGTGATGTTACACAGCTTGGGTGTCATAAACGTGAGGTACAAGTAAAACAGCACCATGCAGGATCAGGCCCTAAATAAGTAAACTGAATTTAATAATTTTGCCTGCTTTAGTATTATCTAAATATGAGAATAGCAGGGGTAATGGATAACATTTACAAATATGAAATAGACATTACTGAAATGGGCTGAGAAAAATGTAAAAATATTGGGACCTTGGCTGGAATAAGCTGATGATATTTGCTATGAAGCTGGAATCATCAGCTAGTGGGTGTGTTTCTAGTGGGGTCCACAGGGGATGGTTCTTGCCACTCATTATTTAACATTTTATTAATGACCTGGAAGACAACATAAAATCATTACTTATAAAGTTTGCAGATGACACAAAAATCTGGGGAGTGGAAAATACTGAAGAGTACTGGTCCCTGATACAGAGTGATCTGGATTGTTTGGTAAACCGGGCTCAGGCAAACATTATGCATTTTAATATGGCTATATGTAAATGTATACATCTACAAAGCATGTAGGCCATACTTACAGGATGGGGGACCCTATCTGAGAAGCAGGGACCCTGAAAAAGATCTAGGAGTCATGGTCGATAATTAACTGAACATGAGCTCCCAATATGATGCTACGGCCGAAGAGGGAATGCGATCCTTGGATGCATGAATAGCGGACTCTTGAGTTGGAGAGGTTATTTTACCTCTCTATTTGGCATTGGTGGAATAATGTGTCCAATTCAAGAAGGATGTTGATAAATTGGAAAGGGTTCGGAGAAGAGCCATGAGAATGACTGAAGGATTAGAAAACATGCCTTATAGTGACAGACTGTAGGAGCTCAATCTGTTTAGCTTAGCAAAGAGACGGTTAAGGGGTAGCTTGATTAGTCCGTAAAAATGTCATTTAATAATAGGCTCTTCAATCTGCAGAGAAGGGTATAACCCTACCCAATAGTTGGAAGTTGAAGCTAGACAAATTCAGACAGGAAATAAGGCATAGATTTTTAACAGTGACGATAATTAACCATTGGAATAATTTACCACGCCATCACTGGCAATTTTTAAATCAAGACTGGATGTTTTTCTAAAAGATCTGCTCTAGGGCAGTGGTTTTCAAACTTTTTTTCTGGGGACACAGTTGAAAAAAATTGTTGATGCCCATGATCCAATGGAGCTGGGGATGACGGGTTTGGGGAAGGGCTCCGGGCTGGGTCAGAGGGCTAGGGTGCGGCTGGGGCCAGGAATGAAGGGTTCAGGGTGTGGGAGGGGGCTCCGGGCTGGGGCAGGGGATTGGGGTGCAGGCATGGACTTACCTCCAGCGGCTCAGCCGGGGTGCACCACGGACCGCGCTGTGCCCCAGAAGCAGCCAGCAGCAGGTCTGGCTCTTGGCGGAGGCACACAAGCGGCTCTGGACGACTCTCACCCGCAGGCACCGCCTCCCCCCCAGTTCCCATTGGCTGGTTTCTGGGCAATGGGAGTGCAGAGCCAGTGCTCAGGGCGGAAACAATGCACGGAGCCCCATGGCCCCCCTAACTAGAGCAGGACCGGCTGCTGGCCACTTCCGGGGCACAGTGCAGTGTCAGAAAAGGTAGGCACTAGCCTGCCTTAGTTGGGCAGCACTGCCGACGGGACTTTTAATGTCCCAGTCGGGGTGCTGACCAGAGCAATGCCGCGACCCAGTACTGGGATTGAAAAACACTGCTCTGGGGGAAGTTCGATGGCCTATGTTATACCGGAGATCACATCAGATCGGGGTGGGCGATCTTTTTGGCCCGAGGGCCACATCTGGGTGTGAAAATTGCATGGAAGGCCATGAATGTAGGGGTGGGGCAGGGGGTTGGGGTGTGCGAGGGACTCCGGGGTGCAGGAAGGGGCTCAGAGCAAGGGGTTGGGGCGGAGGAGAGGTGTAGGTTGTATGATGGGGCTCAGGGCCGGGGGTTGTGGTGCAGGAGGGGGCTCAGGGCAAGGGGTTGGGGTGCAGGAAGGGCGCAGCAGGGGGCTCAGAGCAAGGGGTTGGGAGGCAGGGTGCAGGAAGGGTTTGGGGTGTGGGCTCTGGCCCAGCACCACTTACTTGGAGTCGGGTGGCAGCGGCATGCACTGGGGCCAGGGCAGGCTCCCTGCCTGCCTGCCCTGGCCCCGCGCCGCTCCCAGAAGTGGCCGGCACCATGCCCCTGAGGCCCCTGGTGGAGGGGGGGCAGAGGGCTGTGCGTGCTGCCCTTGTCTGCAGGTACCTCCCCTGAAGCTCCCATTGGCCGCGGTTCCCCATTCCCAGGGGCTCCAGCTGCTTCCAGGAGCGGTGCAGGGCCTGCGGCACCACGAGGGTGGCAATCCTGCAGGCCGTATCCAAAGTCTTGACGGGCCGTAGTTTGCCCACCCGTGCATTAAATGGTCACAATGGTCCCTTTTGGCCACGGAATCTATTAAACTAGTAACACTGAATTTAATGGTTTCAGAGTAGCAGCCGTGTTAGTCTGTATCCACAAAAAGAAAAGGAGGACTAGTGGCACCTTAGAGATTAACAAATTTGTTTGAGCATAAGCTTTCGTGAGCTACATGCATCCGATGAAGTGAGCTGTAGCTCACGAAAGCTTATGCTCAAATAAATCTGTTAGTGTCTAAGGTGCCACAAGTCCTCCTTTTCTTTTTGCTGAATTTAATGGAACAACTGTTTTTCATGATCTTAAAATCTGGCCCTTTACTTTCAGTACAGTAAATATAGCACACTATCAGTTTCATGAAATAGCAAACAAATTCTAACATGTGTTTTAATGAAATACATAGTAATCACTTGGGTTTTCTAGCTCGTGTATACAATTACAATAAAATAACGGTAATGAATGGTGGTGATTTCAGTTCTATGTAAGCAATGGAAGTGCTCTGAGATAAACTGACGAAAAGTGCTATATAAGAGTTAGATATTATTTTCAAGCAGCTGCGCATCCCTATTTTGGGAAAGCATAGTTGTAATATTTTAACCCCTATTCACCAGATTCCTCCCATCTTTTTTGTTGTTGATGAGAGTAAAAGCAGACACCCAAAGAATTTGCATTTGTTAGTTCTTTCTTTAATAAAGCAGGTTAGACATTCTTCCAGAGTGAAGATACAAATTTCCACAGCTAAATGAATACCCAGTCAAAATATGGTGACTGCCTTTCTGCAGTAAGGTATGACTGACATTACATGCACAGGACTTGAAACAGTCATATGGTACAGACTTGAGATACCGTACAATAAGCCTCAAATTGGCTCAGGTATATTTTTTAAAGTCCCACATTAGTACTTATCCGTAATTTACAATGCATATATTTTCTATCAGATTACTGTTATCCATGAACATTATGAGCAGGTCATTTTTGGAAGAAAGAATAATCCTGTGTTTTAAAATGGCAATTTCTTCCTTGGTATATTTGTAACATAAGGCAAGATAGGGTGATTATCTGTCATTTTGTCCAAACTATAGCCATTTGGCTTAATGTATATAAAAGAGTCTAATGACATTTCCAGTATGATCAAACAGCAGCCACGAGTAGTATTTGGAATGTAGAGGGACATGGTATAACCAAAGTGGATCCATCCAATGGGATTCACTCAAATTTCATTTCTATTAATGTCTCTCTACTGCCGAGGATTTGTTCAAATCCCATGGCACAATAGACATTCAGCAAAACTTGTGAGTTTTAAAAAAAGTTTTATACTTTCAGCTTTGCTTAAAAATGTGCTATTAATGACATAACCACTAATTTTAAAGAATAAGAGAACTGTACAAATCACATTCTTTTATAGCACTGAGACTGTTCAAGAGAATGACAATGTGATCCCTGGAGTAAATGGACAGAAAACAAAAGAATGCTTAAAATAAGATTAAAAAATAATGTGTTTTACCGCTGCCAGACTGTTGCGGTCACTGAAGATTTTGGTTTTATGAAACACAGTACTTTTTGAGTCTCTGGATCTGCATAACACTTCCCCCATCTTTACATATGCACTTCCTGATCAGATTCACCTTTGTGCCACATCAGCACCAACTCTAGCTGGAAGGGGGAATGCTAGAAAAGCCTGAAGGCTCTAAAGTAACAGCTATTTAATCTTCCGGCATTCACACAAACTCAGGGATACAAAATAAACCTGCACACAGGCATGCAGGTTAAATCCTGAAATGTTTTTTGTGAAGATGTAGAAATGAGAGGATTAGAATTAAACAAATATACAAACCCCTCCAAAATGTTATGCGTAAGATCTTTCAGCAAAACAAAAAGCCATCATGACTGTTCAGCACACCAACTTGTCACACACATGATGCTAAACCTGCTTATAACATTCCAGTATTTCTTCATTTTACAAGGCACAAATAATTTTGGAAGAATTATGTGGTGGCTTTCAAATGTGTATGTGTATGGCAGCTTCTCTGTAATTATGTGATAATTACCTTTTCATTTCAGTCTTCAACACTAGACCTTGTAAGAGCCAACTACAGTATATCACATCATCTAACTTTGAAAAACTGTATTTAACTCCAGTTACTTGCAGATGAATTGATAATTGTATGCACCAGTTATTAATAACATAACATTTGTCATGCAATTACAAAGTTATTGCATGGTTACACGGTATGAATCCTGTAAAATAAAATCCTATAAACATGGAGGGATTTTGTTGTTGTTGCGTATATAGTAATTTAGTGGCATTCTTTCTATAAGTGTATTTCCTCAGAGCTGCTGAAAAAGTAGGCTTCCATTTATTAATAATTTATTTTTGTTACTTCCAAAGAGTTTAAGAATGATTATGGAATGCAAAAAACAACCCCACGTGCATTATCAGATGCATCCGACATTTCACGGGAAAGAGATTTCCTTTTCCGAATAGAAAAACAAGCTAGAGAGTTAATTAGAATCTTGTCCTCATTGAACCACTGCCTTTTTCTTGACTGGCAATGGGGAAGATCATGTCACTGTATTTGTATACAGAGAATACATGGCTAGTAGCAACACAATATAAAGTGCTTTTAATTATGAGTGCCTCAGGGCTCTTTTCCTCCTTCCCTGGTAAGTTATGTTCACCCGATAGCTGGAAGCTGTTTTAATTCAGTCTGCTCGGTTCTAACACCATCAGATGGTTAAATTTCCCTAGCAAACCACTGACTTAGACATGTTAATCTCAGTCAGCTGTAATTCTTCCCAGGGACAGTGAAATTAGTTAATATAATTAGGTGTAAGAGGTGTTGTGCTACCTCTGAAGAGAAAAAAATATTAGGCAAAAAGACGCAGGACTCTGTTGTTCAGGTCCCCATCCTTTCCAAAATTTGCCAGCTGGTTCTACTTTAACACAGGAGTGAGGAAGTGTTAAAAATGGGACACAAACTTGTGTCTTTAACCTGCGCCAGCTATTGTGGGATTAAAGATTAAGAACTCAGGACTCTTCTACTGAGAACAAACCTGGTGGCATCCCTAAATCAGAGCAAGGGCAACTTCATTTCGCTTCAGAAGGAAAGATCAAACCCAATCAAGCTAGCTGCAAAGGGAAGTTTTCATCTCTCCATTAGCAGCATTTAAATGTTCATCTCTCCATTAAATCGTGAATTGCTTTTAGATACAGTCGTAGAAGTTCTTTCATTTTATCATTCTCTTTTGTTGCAGACATCCCTAGAAATCTAAATAGAATTCTCCTTTGCCTTCTCTCCTTGCCACAGTAACAAACAAATTACTCCAGCAAGGTGGATGATTTTCAACAACTCCGTAATTTGGAATCAGTCTCCACATAATTTTCATACCACATCCCACGCCTTTTCACAGCCATGCCTCCAACATATTTCTATACCTCAGAACAGATGTGTTGACTGAGAACTACTTTTTCTACTTCAGCAAAAGTCACCATTCAGATTCGTCTAACTAGAGGAAAAGGTATCTCATAGTCCCTTGGAATTCAGGACTCCTGTGGGACAACAGACAGTGCTTCTAATCAAATAAATGGGGATAACTCCAACTCACATTTCTCAATGAATTATTTCTTAAACTGTAACAGAATTGCCATGAAGGAAAACCTCAGTACCATCCATCATGAATGAACTTGATTCTTATACACAAAAGAGGCTGTACAGTTCTTAAAACATTTACAGAAACAGATTCCAAAGGAACACTACTCCAACACACAAACCCCGCACCACCTCTCTCAGAAATATTAGAAGTCTTTTAACTAGTATAGATTCAAGCTACCCAGGGCTTTAAAGAGGCTATTTTAGATTTGATTTGGTGTTCTATACCTGAAGTGCCGGTCTTATCTTTTATAGTTTCTCTCTCTGAGTACTAGTCAGAGGTTTTGCTGTGACTCCAGTAATCTTGATGCCAGCTGCTGAACCAGTTGCTAAAGGATGCTTTGCATCTCTTCGATTTGCTTCCCCTCATTTTCTACCCATAATCTCTAGCGGAATAGTTCCTTTCCCACCCAGCAGAAGCCTAACCTGGCATGCTGGAAAAAGTAAATGTATTAATTGTAGTTTTGTCTCCTCTCCTCTGGGTACCCATTAGAATATATGCCCCAGGTTACTTTGTGTGGTGAGAAACTAACTAAATAGTACTATAGCTCTAGAAGCCACTAAGATAACCCTACAACTAGCAGTAGTTCTATATTGGGTCTGGATACTACTGCAGCGGTTAAGGTAACCATTACAAAATTTTTATACTCTTTGGAGGGTTGCAAGATACTGCCTGGACCAAATTTGTGCTCTGATCTATTAGCTAGGCTTTTAGCAGCTGGAATGGGTTATCTTTATATACCTTCTGTCCTTCTGAGTCAGTCATCCAGTCCTGTGGAATCAAAGTTATTTCAGCTGAGGTTTAGTAACTGACCTCACAAGCTCACCAAGCTGTTTAATTAGATGTCCAAGGGGCTGACAATAGTGAAGTCAGAATCCTTGCTATTATTGCTGTCATCATCATCAGGGCTGGAACTCAGGTTACTAGAGGAGGCAGAAATGGAGCCCATGAGTGGATCAGAAAAGACCAAAGAAGAACGAGATGGAGCTTCATTCTTTGTTGCCGCCTCCTTGTGTGCCTGAAACGACTGCTTGTGCTCAGAGACAGCACCTTTATTTCCCTCCTCTTCTTCGGAAACCAGGATATAGTCATCAGTGCTTCTGCTCTCTGCATTTCTGCTTGTTTCAGCTGTTGCCTGTGAGACAATAGCATGGAAATGATTTAGAGTAAGTGGCAAAACTAAAAACCACATCTTTATTTTAAAATCTCTATTCTACCCATCAGTGTGATACTGGACATAGGAAAAATAAACAATAGTTGCCAACAACTGACATAACTCAAGTCTACTCTGACTTGTATGATCTCCACCCACTGACCTGACAAATACCCTAGGTACTTCAGGTGTGCAAACAGTTATATTCAGAGTATACAAATGTATATTGCACTGTGTCCTAATGATCACTAAATAGGACCCTGGTTAGATACATGGAGGGTTAATTCTAGGCTCAAAAGCCTCACTATGAAGAATGACCCAACGCTCATCTCTCAAACCTCAACCCTGGGGAGAAACAGCAAGAGGAATCTGGCTCACTGCAAGCATTGCAGAAGGGCAGATGAGGGAAAAATTAAGTTTTTTAGCTAACAAAACAGCAATTGCTAAAAGTACTTGTTTACTTTGATGAAATATAAAGTTGAGATTGAATAAAAACACATCACTGGGTACTGGAGCTTGTACTCGTGCTAAAGTACTTCTCTCTCACATTACTGCAGTTCCCTACAGTTCCACGTAACTAGGTGATCTCAATTTGGGATCTTATAGCTACATTATAGTACTGAAGATTGTTGGAAATCAGAATTACAGTGACATTTTTTCTGTTGGTTAATGAGATAGTATTAGAGAACCTTTGGCTTGTAGAAGTTAATGTAAAATGACATTTTGGAGAGTGATCTGAATCCCCACTTAGCCCATGGGGTGGCTTGTTCACCAAACTTTTACACCACCTGGAAGAACTGCAGTCCCTCAAGAGATCCATGATTTGAATCATAAGGATCAATGGCATATCCATCAGAGCAGAAATACTTTTATTAGCAAATTTGTAATCTGTTATCTTGAGTGGATGGCAGACTATTTCCCCTTTCTTCCATAAGAAACATTAATATCATGATCCCGTACAGGAAGCAGTTTGTTCACTTACCAGGGATCATGACTGGGTGCCTAGTCAATTTCATACAGCTGCCCCTGAATAAGAATACAATCTGGCAAACAGTTTGACATAGGATAAGCAGTGAATCCTCCTTAGCCTGAGGTGAGATGAACTTGATTCTAACTTGTTAGATACACAGGAACACAAGAGTGAGAAAAGGGAAAAGATGCGTAAGGAGCAGCTGGAGGAACATGTGTGTCAGTTATGTAAGGCTCATATAGGCAATGGTGTGCTAAGCAGGGGCAACTCCATCAACAATGATTTTTCAGGCAAAGTTATATTTCCCAGCATAATGTAACTTTAGGGTAAGAGATGGGTGGCTTTGGTAGAGGGGAAAAAGAATAAAATAAAAGATAGGGAATAGCGTGAATGAGATAGAGACAGATTAGTAACACAGTACCTAAAATTATGTGCTGCAAAAAGAAAAGGAGGACTTGTGGCACCTTAGAGACTAACAAATTTATTTCAGCATAAGCTTTCGTGAGCTACAGCTCACTTTATCGGATGCATGTAGCTCATGAAAGCTTATGCTCAAATAAATTTATTAGTCGCTAAGGTGCCACAAGTACTCCTTTTCTATTTGCGGATATAGACTAACAGGGCTGCTACTCTGAAACCTGTCATTAAGGTACTGGAGATCCATAACTTGCCTTTAGGTACCCCATGGACTCTTGCTGAATTTATTTTGCTGTAGTTACTGCTGATAGCCATTTCCCATTGTCTCTCTTGTTCATTACACAAGAGTACTTTCTTGAAAGTCATCAATCCATCAATGGATTGGGAGGATATATAAGAAACTTATGCTACTAGCTATTATGTAAGTAGTTGCTACAAATTATTAACAATTAACAAGGCAAAATATCAGCTGAGAGTGAAAAAGGTGAGAACAAAGAATTGTGACTCAGTACCTCAAGAACAAAGAAAAGTTTGTATTAAAGGGGTTCCAGAGATATTTCCACTAGCAATATGGAATATTTTTAAAAAAATCTTGTTTATATAACTTTAATATTAAACATTCTCATTTTTATTTATATTTTCTTCTATAAATAAATTACCCATTTTAATGATGTCTCTCCAATACAAATTGAAACATCTCACATTCAGCGTAGCAACAAAAATATGACATAAATCACAAGCAATAACAATTAACAATTATATGATTAATGGATCTAAAAACTTGACTTTAGCTGAATACTGTTGCTAATCTTTACATGCACACATCCCTTCTAAAATAACTTAATAAATAATTCATTTTCCTTTAGATGACCATTATAAAATTAATATAACCCAAATTGAACAAATTATTTTTAAGAGTTCCAAAAACTATTTAGTAAGTTCATAATGTAGTTAAAACTGACTGGTAGTAAATTTCCTACTCCTCTTGTGAATTTTAAAAAATGTTTTCACTACTCCAAGAAGTTACAAACAAACAGATCTAATTTACAGACAGACACACCACACTATTTAAACACCTTTTGTATGATGAAACATATAATTCTTCTTTAATTACTGTTTTTGTTTCATCTGATCTATTTGAATTACCATCTTCATCATCTGTCAGTTAATCAGCTATCATGTCTAGGGCTCTGAGAACACAGACAGTGTAAAAGAATGGCTCAGCTCCAGAAATTAATCAACAGTCTCCTGCTTGATTCCATGGACATTCATCACATAGCATTACACAGAGCCAGATTAAGGTCTTCTGGGGCTGTAGGTTCCATTCCAAATTTCACGGTCTCCTTTTCCTTTTTACAACGGTAATGAAAGCTATTTTAAACACCCCGAGTTGACGTAACCCACTGTTCCTTGTTCCTTTTGGAAGCCCCTGACACACAGATACAAATTTAATTTTGAGCACTGAGTGTACTTTGTAATTCCAGCCCGATGGCATCATATTAGCCACTATTTCAGTCTTCCCAACTCTCTTGTCCAAGCTGGCTGCTACCCTAGGGAACCAAAGGCATTACCTAGCAAAACACTTACAAATAGATTACCAGTGCGAGTGATCTTAAAGATATCTGTAAGGCAAACAGGCTGACTTCCTTAAGGCAGTGAACAGGCACGGCCTTAGCTAGTTCTACTGGGGGCCTGCTACTGCAGTTTCCTAAATTCTGAAATGTGCTGTCGCCTGGTTGGACATCCCTCCCCGCCTTTTAATAAAGGTAAAAGAAAGAAGCGTCATATCGTAACTTCTTTTCCTTATGGTTATGTTCTTCAATTTTTAGGCTACCCACATTTTTGGCTCCTAAACCTGGGTTTAATAGAAGTATGTACCCATTGCCTCCAACATGATATAAGGGCTTGCTATAAATATAGGTCCGTGTTTAGAACACACTATTATTTTAATGCTGGTATTTCCAGAGGTAAAATATGTCTCCCTACTCCTTGCTCTGTCTGTTTCTCTTTCAGGAAACTCGCACTGACGTGAACCATGTTTTCTTCCATCTGCTGCCACTACTGAATAAATGAAAAATGACAGAATTATACTTCCAGCCGCTTTTGAAAGTGTACAACCTTTTGCCTGGTGCCATATGGCTTCTCCCAACATTTCTTCCTGATGAATATCAGCTACTAGTGTCAGGCTTATTTCAATTGCCTGCATACTGCCAACTAGCTAAAGCTAACAATAAGAATACATTTTAAGTAAGCCGAGAAAAAGAGCAGCAGCTCATTTTGTCTCCTTCTTGGGCTAGTTAAAGGAAAGATAATGTGTTAATTATTCAATATTTAGCAATGCAAGATTCCTATTTATCAACTGTATTGTTACCGAAATTAATGCTGTACATCTTATTTGAGGCTTATTCCACTGCAGCACAGCGTTAAAAATGGAACATTAGAAAAAAAAAAAGTCCTCCCTATATGTGTAACTCTTTATAAAATGTCAAGTGCTAGAGCAATGTGCCACTAGGCCCACACATATAGCAGAGTATATATATATAATATATATATAAATATAGTATAAAAATACATAAAATATAGTGTAGCAGAGTATAAAAATATATAAATACAGCAGAGTGGTATAAATACTACTACTTAGCTTTTATATAGTGTTTTTCATCTTTGTATTGCAAAGTGCTTTCTTTACAAAGGAGGTCAGTATCACTACTCCCATTTTACAGATGGGGAAACTGAGGTATGGTCTGGGATGTAAGTTTCTTTTTTGATTAATGAAGTGACAAATGACCAGTATCTAAAAAACACTGAAAGCCAATGGGCCAGATTTCAATCTCATTTACACTAATATAAATCTGCTGTAACACCACTGAAGTCAGCTGAATAACACTGGTGTGAGACTAGTGTACATGAGAGGAGATTTGGGCCCAAAACATTTTCCAGAGGTTCTGGAATATAAATGTAATTTCTACATAACAGACTCAGCAGCCATAAAAGGCCATACTAAATAGAATTACACACATTATTGCACTAGGAAAAAACCCACAAATACAGCAAAATTTATTTTGCTGGAAATACATTAAATAGGAATGAAACTAAAGCAATACAACATGTTCTAAATAATTAACGTTTAGAACTTTTTAAACTTTCTGCTGTATTCAGAAAATGCTTCCAGCTTGACCTGGAAACATCATCGTAGCACATTACCCTCATTAAGACAAAAAAGCTGACTTGTGGTCCTGTTTGGAAAAAAATTAATGAATGCTCTCTTTTCACAGGCTACTAAACTTAGCGGTTTTTATCTTTTAATTTTCATTACACTGGCTCAAAACATCCTCTCTTTTTACTTGATTTTACTCACAAAAGATAAACACAATGTAGTCAAAAACAGCAAAGAATGCTGGGGTATTAATATTTCTTCCCAACAATAAGCAGTTCTAAAACTAATTTCTTGTTTTTGTTACTATAATAAACTGATGCTCATTACTATAATTGGAGCTCCCAGAAGGTAAGATGAGAGAAAGCTAATAAGAAAAAATTCACTGTACCCTAAACTGAAAATATACCATAATCTGCAGATATTAACCATTTAAAGCTCAAAACCTTATTAAATGTTTTATCAGGGTTAGATTGCACAACCCTTACCACATTTGCCAGCAGTTACTCATGAGTAGCCCCATTGATACCAATGTGAGAATAAATCCTTACCAGCCTGAGTAATGTTCGCACAATCTAACACAGTGTGTTGTGTTATACTGTATCTTTCATTTTATACTGTGAATCAACGTTAAGGATTATTAAAAATAAGGCATCTGCCATTTCAATACTAAGGCACAAATATTTCTTATGTAAAGAGTGAGAAGCTATAGTACCAAAATAGGGGATGTCATTAGACATGCAATCCCGTATGCAATCCTGTTGTGGCTGTGTTGGTCCCAGGATACTAGAAAGACAAGGTGGGTGAGATAGTATCTTTTATTGGACCAACTTCTGTTGGAGAGAGAGACAATCTTTTGAGCTTACGGAAGTCACAGATGTCATTACTGCTTTAACCGCTTTTGTTAAAACCAGACTTTTTTGTCATATTGAAGGCATTGGTTAAACCCGTGTTAGCCCATATGTACTCCAGTGGGCTGCCAATGGAGTTTAACCACTGCCTTCAATATGGCAGAAAAGCCTGGTTTTAATAACCATGGTTAAAAGCACTAATGACATCTGTGATGAACTGGGAGTTCTTTCTGTACCACTTCTGAACTTTGGATGATTTTATAAAATTGTATCATGAAATTACTGTGTCATGGAATGCCTATATGTATGTGGATCCCCAATGAGTTAGCAGGGTTGTGCCATGCCTGTGCCAGGCCAGAGAC
Source organism: Lepidochelys olivacea (assembly GCF_965140295.1). Taxonomy (NCBI): domain Eukaryota; kingdom Metazoa; phylum Chordata; order Testudines; family Cheloniidae; genus Lepidochelys; species Lepidochelys olivacea. The sequence goes on along the minus strand of NC_140412.1, from coordinate 204,790,772 downwards.
AATGGTGATTAATCAGCACTCAGCGATAGTTTATTCAAAGTAAAACAACTTGGGACTATAGGTTTGCTCTACTTGGGAGAAGACACTTTCTCCTCTTGTCTGAAGGGAGGGAGGAGGGTAGCAGTGGAAAGTTACCAAAAGGCTGAAGAAAAGAAGTCTGTGACCCCAGCCGGAATCTATTAAAGGACTCACAGGGAGGAACTAGGGGAGAGAGTCATTTTGCAGCGGATTAAGACGAGGGAGGCTGCTGCAGTGGCAGTGTAGGAAAGGAGGTGGAGGGCCCTGCCTGCCTGCTGGAATATAGATGGTAGCCCAAGGATCTCAAGAGAAGGATGAGCCAGTGAGGGATGCTGCATTTAGGATATTTTATATGATCTGTACTCTCCTGTGCTTTATCTGTTGACTGCAATCATAAGTACAGGTTGATAGATTGAGTAAAGTGTGTGCGTGTGTGTGTGGGCTGCTTCACAACTACTGTGGTGTATCTGAGGGATTTAAATTGTGAACCAGTAGCTTCACACATTTTGGGGGTGGAGTTCTGGGACAGGGGTGTGTTTCATTACTAGGGAGTCTTGAAGTGGGGCTAGGCAGCTGAACAGAGGGTTCAAACACTCAGAAAGGGGGTGCAGTTACTAGGTCTCACCCTGAGGGTATGTCTAGGGACTCCGAGATTGGGGTAGTGGCTGGACTCTGTTCAGATTCCACGAGCTTAACACACCCCCTGAGGAGCTAGAGCAAAGAGGCTTGGATTCCCCTCACAGCAGTCCTAGCAGGTGGCCGTGAAGGGGTGCTCAATAGGATCTGTGACAACATCCATTATAAATGAACTTTTAAACATAAATGTAAAAGCCTTTTATCTTTGCATCTAACGTAATTAAGTAAAATAAGATATATTTTATTTTTAATATTGAAATACTATTTTGAACAGCTGTTAAAAGCAAGGGATTTTTTATTATAAATCACACCATCCTATTTCACTAGGTTTAGGTAAGTAATTCTTCTTTCTATTTCCTTTCATTCACTCCTTCAGCACTGCTGAGTTGATTCAACAAGCTGCAGTAGAAAACTGAGAACAGACTAGACTGGACCATGGCAACGATAATGCGGCTATTGATTTCCCGATGTTGTTGGTTTTGATACTGGTGCTGGTGTATGGGATATTTAATTTCAGAACTCTGCTGATGTGCTCTTCTTGGGAATTATACATTAATCTGCATACATAGTTATTTGTTCATATAAGATCATAGCTCAACTAAATGAAAAAAACATGTGCGATGCAACCTTGTGCTGCCATGGATGGAAATAAATCTATTGCCCTGTAAACATGTTTTTCATGCGGGATGAAAGCATCATATTGATTCAAGGAGAAAGCCAATACAGAAACCTCAAACGACTGAAAGGAAATGGGAGGTTAAAGTGATCTCCTAGCTGTATCTTTTTTTGGCACTTGAGGATGGATACATTGGTGCAATGCAGTAATCAGCTGTTGCATAATGGAATTCTACAGGACAGAGGCAATGAAAATAGTCTACCCACAGGAAAAAGTTTGCCCTCAGTTTTTAAATCCCCAGCACCGATAATACCTTTATAGCTCTCTTTAAAAATATATTTTCAATCTTTTAAAATATGAAACTCATTTACTGAGAAGCAGCTGAGATAACTATTTAGAAAAAACAAAAAACAACTGTACTTGATTTACCTATTCTTGAAGGGCCCAATCCTGCACCAATGTAGTCAATGGGAGTTTTGCAACTGACTTCAATGGGAGTAGGATTGTGCTCAGAGCCTTATCTAGCAGTGAACAACGTTCCACTATCAGAAAGGAGGCAAGGCTTCTGGGAAGAAGGAGCAGGACACTACTTAGCAGAGTGAGTTGGGATCTATCAGCACCGAAGGGAGAGTCAAATAGCAAAGGCGAAGAGGAAAAGCAGGGAACCAAGAAAAGGGATCAAACGGGGATAAAAAACATCACAGAGAAATTCAAACCCTGGAAAGACTGATTCAACTAAGGGATCTCTAGGTCTTATTTGCTATTGTATCAACTTATAAACAAAGTTATTTAATTAGAACAAATTTTTTTTAATTGCATTCTTAGATAAATGTCTGAATCACAAAAATAAGTTTTCTAAATTGTCACAAGACAATTTGTGAAACTTTAGGAACTTTTGAAAAATGTTCTAAAGATGTTTATTGAATGCACATTTTTTCCATCAGGTTATCAGCAACTTGGCTGAAATGGATGTATTTACCTGAAGCGTTGAGAGGAAGTGTTGCTTTGCCATAACAGATCCTTTCAGGGCATCACCCATCTCCTTGTTCTGACTGCTGGAACAGTAATGATCATCTTCTATTGTGATTTGCTCATTCTCTTCAGCCTCCAGTTGGCTCTGGTTGAAACGCAGGGAACCCTTTAGAATATCCTTGATCTATTTGCCAAACAGGAGGAAAAATAATTCAGAACATTAGGAAAAATCTAAAATATCTGAAGCTTGGGCTAATGAACCCAAGTCTGCCTTTCATGCACTATATATTTTGTAAATGATTTACTATATTTTTTGAAGAAGAAAACAACATTAATGGTAATATTTGCTCTATTTAACGGATCAAGCACCAGTGAAATAGGGTTCTACCAGAAACTGGAAACCACAAAGCACCTAAGATATTTAAAAAGAACAAGAGCTTGACCTCTCTATGGTTCAATTTCGCCTCCAGAAAAAGAGGATTTGTAAAACTTAATATATTTAATATTTGTAAAGCTGAATTTGGTCAATATCTGTACCTGCTTCAAGCCTGCCAGCGATACCAGAATGTCATCTTCTTTCTCCAAGTGTTCCTGTAATATGACCTCTTGAATATTTCCTGCAACACAAAGAACAATATTTTCCTAAATGATCATGTAGTACTTATCTGCCACCAACCTAAAGTCAGCATGAGCATGCTCAGATATTCGCACCATGTCTCATGCTGTCATGCAAACAGTCACACACATATAGACCTACAGCTTGGCACTTTTACTCATTGTAGAAGGGGATTAGAAACTTGGCTAGCCAAATCTACACACCAGTCAGAACTCCCACAATGACGCTGTGCTATTAAAAGATTTGACTGCCAACTGAATCAATCAGGACACAAAACACACATACTATTCCTGATCCCTAGAAGAAAGCTGATGGCTATAACCTTCATGATCTCCACAGATATTAAGTTGGAATAATAGAGTATCAGGGTTGGAAGGGACCTCAGGAGGTCATCTAGTCCAACCCCCTGCTCAAAGCAGGACCAATCCCCAACTAAATCATCCCAGCCAGGGCTTTGTCAAGCCTGACCTTAAAAACCACAAAGGAGATTCCACCACCTCTCTAGGTAATCCATCCCAGTGCTTCACCACCCTCCTAGTGAAAAATATCCAACCTAAACCTCCCCCACTGCAACTTGAGACCATTACTCCATGTTCTATCATCTGCTACCACTGAGAACAGTCTAGATCCATCCTCTTTGGAACCCCCTTTCAGGTAGGTGAAAGCAGCGATCAAATCCCCCCTCATTCTTCTCTTCTGCAGACTAAACAATCCCAGTTCCCTCAGCCTCTCCTCATAAGTCATGTGTTCCAGTCCCCTAATCATTTTTGTTGCTCTCCACTGGACGCTTTCCAGTTTTTTCACATCCTTCTTGTAGAGTGGGGCCCAAAACTGGACACAGTACTCCAGATGAGGCCTCAACAATGTCGAATAGAGGGGAACGATCACGTCCCTCCATCTGCTGGCAATGCCCTTACTTATACAGCCCAAAATGCCGTTAGCCTTCTTGGCAACAAGGGCACACTGTTGACTCATATCCAGTTTCTCGTCCACTGTAACCCCCCAGGTCCTTTTCTGCAGAACTGCTGCCTAGCCATTCGGTCCCTAGTCTGTAGCGGTGCATAGGATTCTTCCGCCCTAAGTGCAGGACTCTGCACTTGTCCTTGTTGAACCTCATCAGATTTCTTTTGGCCCAATCCTCTAATTTGTCTAGGTCCCTCTGTATCCTATCCCTACTTACATAGCAATAGTATCTGTGGACCCCTTAAATTTGTGTGGACTCTGCAATTCTAGTTCTGCTAATTCCTAATGCCAGCACTGATGCTAGAGTTCCCTGGTCCTTGTGTACCAAGAGTGAAATCCTCACCTCTGCTCCCTCCCCTTTATTCTGGGTAAAAGAGCCGGAGCAGAGTAAAGGGACCTTAATAGTCTTATATCTGGCTGGAGAAGGAAGACAGCTGAAAGTCTGTACTTCAAGGATCCCCCTTGCAAGCCCTGGCACAGGGGATTTACTGAGTCCAGAATGGGTATATCAGAGGAAGGGCCACAGTACACAGTGACATGGAGATTTTGGGCCATGCTGTAGCCCACAGGGCAGCCCAGAGAGGCTACCATAACTGAGGCAGGCCCCAGAGCTGACTAAACTATGCCAGGAACCTCTCCATCCACCTTAACCCTCCTCTCTCCTTGGGCTTTGAGTTCTGTGCCATGCCTCAGAGGCACAACACGGAACAACAAACTTATGTTTGATACCTGCTGCACTGGAATGCAACGAGGGAAGGGAAAAGCTTCTCGGTGCCCTTCCCCACCCCAGCGTACTAAGCTTCATGCTAACCTACCCCTTTACTGGCATTCATCAGGGAACAATGCTTTGCTACTTGTGAACAATGTTATCATCCTACACTCTTGCTAATAAAAATGTTATATCACTAACACCGTGCCCTGTCATCATCAGCATTTTTTTTTTAAAAAACAAACCCTGAATGTTCAGGACAAGAAAGAATGAAAAGTCAAGCTTTTGTTACAGACGACACTGACAGGGATAAAGATGGTGGTGTTGTCAAAAGTGACAGACTATGGGACTGCAGAAGGTTTCATAGGAGAGAACAGGAGTACAGTTTGGCCACGTTAAATTTAAGATTAATACATGTAGAACAAGATGAGAGAGAGTGGAGATGAGATATACAACTGGGTCAGAAGAAGACAGGTTAGAAAGGCAGATCTAAAGAGACTGGTGTAAAGATGGTAGTTCACATCATTGATGGTAATTGAGAACAGATCAGATCACCCAGAGATAGATGTAAAGACAGAAGAAAAAGGGACAAGTGTGACCCTAGGCACACTTGTATTCATATCCTGCACACTACTCTAATAATATCTGTACAAAATATGTCTTGTGAAGTATCATATGAAAGCTAGCAACATGCTGGTTGTTAAGATCTTTGTAAAAATGTATGTTTTAACCTTACATGTGAAGTTAAGAATTCCCTCTGTATGATGTTACTAGAGCATGTTTAAGACAAAAATATTCCAGCCTAGATAAAATTGATAAATAGGTCTGTCCTAGACAAAGAAACGTTGGTTTACCTCAATTACATATTAGCTAAATTAGTGGGGTTATCTTGAGTCGGAATGCAAGAGACAGAACTAACATGGCTCCTGAAACTCAGAGAGAGACACGAGATTGAACCCCCAGGAGGCCTTCCAGACTTGCAAGACAAAGAAATTCCTTTGGGAATACAAGGAACAGAGAGACACTCCATCTCAATCCTTCATCTTAAGGAGACAAAGAAATCAAGTGATCTAATCTCTGAGATAGGTCCCTGCCAGGTCAGCCAGTAAAAAGCTGGAAAGAAGACTGTGGGTGAGAGGAAAAGCCATCTTGAACAAAAACTGCATCTTGCTAGATTAAGTTTTAGATGTTTAGATTCGTGTTTTTACTTTTATTTGCTTGTAACTATTTCTACTTTTACCTCTTTTAGTTGGTATCGCTTTATCCATGCTCTTTTGTTAATAAACTTGTTTTACTTTTACTATAAACCAATTCAGTGCTGTGTTTGAAAAGATGGATCTATTTACCCCCATTAAATTAATAAGCTATGTCTGACAGAACAGTGAACTTCATATCTTCTGTGACTGCACAGTGGGAGGGGCTGTGCATTGCAGAGAAACATCTCTGAGGAGCTTGGGAGCTGGACTTTGCTGATTGTTACGTGCAAGGCAAGGTCTGGGCTAGGTGTTTGCTGGTGAGGAAGGTGGTTTGCTGCTGCTGTGTCATGGAGCGGACACAGAGTCTACTCACTAGCAAAACTTGCTCTTGTTGAGACAGAGTGGAAACACTGTCTCACAGTTCTGGGTATCTCCAGAAAAGTGTTCCAGCAAGAAACTCCATAAAATGGGGAAATGGGTGGCGATCCACACACAAAATGAGATGCTGATGGAATGATCGGAGAGTTAGAAGGAACAGGAGAGCCATGAAAGCCAAGGGAGGAAAGGATTTCAGGGAATAAGATGTAAAAAGCAGCTGGGGGAAATGGGGTGAGGTGGACTTGAGTTACTAGATTACATGAACATTATTTAGCATCTGTACAGTGCAGTTATTAAGAAGTCAACTGTAGCTGTGAACTAGAGCAATGGACTAAAACGTAAGAATGAAAACTGGATAGTGACAAATGTTAATCCTATGATTCCAAGGTCCATTACAAAGAAGCTGAACTATGGAGGATGGAATTAATATGAAGCTAGATCTCTTTGCAAATATGTTTCCTGTTATTCATTATTTTGCTCTGTATTAAATATTTTCCTCCTGCACTGCTGCAGTCTGTCACTATATTAAATCAGTGGTTTTCAATCTTTTTTCATTTGCAGGCCCCTAAACAATTTCAAATGGAGATACAGACCTCTTTGGAAAGCTTAGACATAGTCTAAGTACCCCCAGGAGCCTGCAGACCACAGGTTGAAAACCACTGTTCTATGGTAATAACAACCTTTTGCGGACCCCCTAGGCATAGTCTGTGGACCCCCAGGAGTCCTCAGGGAACTGATGGGCAGGATCCCCTGGGAGAATAACATGAGGGGGAAAGGAGTCCAGGAGACTCCTGGCTGTTTTTTGAAGAATCCTGATTGAGGTTACAGGGACAAACCACCCCGATGTGTCGAAAGAATAGTAAATATGGTGGGCAACCAGCTTGGCTTAACAGTGAAATCCTTACTGATCTTAAACACAAAAAAGAAGCTTACAAGAAGTGGAAGACTGGACAAATGACCAGGGAAGAGTATAAAAATATTGCTCGGGCAAGCAGGAGTAAAATCAGGAAGGCGAAATCACACCTGGAGTTGCAGCTAGCAAGAGATGTTAAGAGTAACAAGAAGGGTTTCTTCAGGTATGTTAGCAACAAGAAGAAAGTCAAGGAAAGTGTGGGCACCTTACTGAATGAGGGAGGCAACCTAGTGACAGAGGATGTGGATAAAGGTAATGTACTCAATGCTTTTTTTGCCCCTAACGGTGGAGGTCCCGGACAACTGGAAAAAGGCCCATCTTTAAAAAAGGGAAGGAGGAGGATCCTGGGAACTACAGGCCAGTCAGCCTCACCTCAGTCCCTGGAAAAATCATGGAGCAGGTCCTCAAGGAATCAATTCTGAAGCACTTAGAGGAGAGGAAAGTGATCAGGAACAGTCAGCATGGATTCACCAAGGGGAAGTCATGCCTGACTAATCTAATTGCCTTCTATGACAAGATAACTGGCTCTGTGGATGAGGGGAAAGCAGTGGATGTGTTGTTCCTTGACTTGAGCAAAGCTTTTGACAGAGTCTCCCACAGTATTCTTGCCAGCAAGTTAAAGAAGTATAGGCTGGATGAATGGACTACAAGGTGGATTGAAAGCTGGCTAGATTGTCGGGCTCAACAGGTAGTGATCAATGGCTCCATGTCTAGTTGGCAGCCAGTATCAAGCGGAGTGCCCCAAGGGTCAGTCCTGGGGCCGATTTTGTTCAATATCTTCATTAATGACCTGGAGGATGGTGTGGATTGCACCCTCAGCAAGTTTGCAGATGACACTAAACTGGGAGGAGAGGTAGATACGCTGGAGGGGAGGGATAGGATACAGAGGGACCTAGACAAATTGGAGGATTGGGCCAAAAGAAATCTGATGAGGTTCAACAAGGACAAATGCAGAGTCCTGCACTTAGGACGGAAGAATCCCTTGCACCGCTACAGACTAGGGACCGAATGGTTAGGCAGCAGTTCTGCGGAAAAGGACCTGGGGTTACAGTGGATGAGAAGGTACATATGAGTCAACAGTGTGCCCTTGTTGCCAAGAAGGCCAATGACATTTTGGAATGTACAAGAAGGGGATTGCCAGCAGATGGGGGGATGTGATCGTTCCCCTCTATTCGACATTGTTGAGGTCTCATCTGGAGTACTGTGTCCAGTTTTGGGCCCCACACTACAAGAAGGATGTGGAAAAATTGGAAAGAGTCCAGTGGAGGGCAACAAAAATGATTAGGGGACTAGAACACATGACTTATGAGGAGAAGCTGAGGGAACTGGGATTGTCTAGTCTGCAGAAGAGAAGAATGAGGGGGGATTTGATAGCTGCTTTCACCTACCTGAAAGGGGGTTCCAAAGAGGATGGATCTAGACTGTTCTCAGTGGTAGCAGATGACAGAACGAGGAGTAATGGTCTCAAGTTGCAGTGGGGGAGGTTTAGGTTGGATATTTTTCACTAGGAGGGTGGTGAAGCACTGGGATGGCTTACCTAGGGAGGTGGTGGAATCCCCTTCCTTAGAAGTTTTTAAGGTCAGGCTTGACAAAGCCCTGGCTGGGATGATTTAGTTGGGGATTGGTCCTGCTTTGAGCAGGAGGTTGGACTAGATGACCTCCTGAGGTCCCTTCCAATCCTGATATTCTATGATTCTATCCAGCACCCAAGTTTTGTAAACTATCCAGCACACGTTAATATCTGGGGAAAATAACTGATCAACGGGGAACCTGAATCATTAGGCTTTAGTTGGCTTTCATATTTTGTAGGGTTTTTGTGTGTCTATAACACTATTCCTCCCCCCTCACGCACACATGCATGGAAACGTGTTATAAAACAAGTATGCACAAAGACTAAGTGTGTGGGGGTAGGGAGGAGAAAATAAATAATTCAGAACATACCTCAGATGTGGGACATTTACCTTTAAAATGCTATGAAAATAAGTCACAAAATAAAAGATGCAAGGGTCTCCACACGATGTAGAAATAATCCATTGTTGTTTCTGGTTTTTCAAAGCTACGGTTTCTTAATTCAACAATTCAAACCTTAATATGGTAATGCATGAATAAGAAGGAAAACACCCATCCCCAGTTCTGCCCCCAGCTCTGCCTTCAGCTCAAGCTCCTCTGCTGGAAGCTTTGGCTGGGCACTAATGGGGGGAAGAGGGCACGAGGACAGATTCCATTACTGGTAAGCGGGGTGCAGCAAGAAACGTTTGGGCACCACCATTCTATATTAAAGCACACACACACACACCTAATTTTATTGTTCTCCCCAAGTTTGAGATCTTATATATTATTTGATTTTTTTTTCTATTCATACAGCTGAATGGCCACATGATGAAGTTTTTTGCTTTAAAATATTTATCCTATCATGGAACTCTAATTCCTGACTTATGATTTTTTCATAATATAATAAAATCTTTATAAAAGTGTGCATTAGTATCAATCCCAAATCAAAGAAAATCGGAGAGCATCTTCCTATCTGCAGAATAAACACTGATGATATGCATTGAAGAACAACTGAATTATATGGCTTATAAATTATTTGCAAAGTCAAGTAAATCTATTTCTGTGCTAGACATATTTCTCTTAAAACATTGTTAAATGGCTGCTGTAGTTCAAAAGCTATCAAAACCCAAGGGGCAGAGCAGGACATGCATCACATACAGCTCAACATAAATAATAATGGAGCCACACGCACTCTTCAGAATTCAGCTACCATACCAAACAAAGGCTGCTTTGTTTTCAACAATGGCATATTTAGGAGTGATACCTCCTGAAAGTGTTTTTCATAACTGGTTAGGAATAAATGTCAGACACTGGTTGTCAAGCAAATGCTTCATTTAAATACTGTAGGAATCTCACCAAACATTCAATAACTATTCCCAAGGAAGATAATGTAATTTGCTGCCCAAACACGGCAAATCGATAAAAATTTTGATTGGAAACAGGTTAGTTGAAACAGTTGTAGAATTACAATGAATAATAAACATTCATATCCTGCTCTCACACTTACCCAAACTTGTAAACAACACTCCATGAAAATTCAGTCTTGAATCAGGTATTGAAAAAATTCAAGATTTCAATTTTTTCTCTCAGTGAGAAAACTAATTTCTAAAGTTTAAATTAGACATTTTATCATTTTCTGTATAAAGATGGAAGAGTAAAATAATCCACAGTAGGTCCTAGCTGCACTATTTAGAGAAGACTTGTGCTCTTTGATGACTGAGCTCATATATATTGCAAGATGATGTGTAAAGTTAGTATGTAGTCACTGAATTCCCTAGACAGGGAAAGAGGCTGGTTGAAACCTATTAGATTTGCAATACAAATTATCTGTATGAATATGTAAAAATGATATACACTGTGCCTAACTAGTTTTAGTTTCCTATTAAATAAGTTCTAATACACATTGAAAGACTATCAAACATTCAGTACAGCTACTGGCCATCTCCCTCCTTTGCAGTTGCTATAACTGTTGGAGTGGTTCCTACTTCAAAGGTTACAGCTGATACTGGAGCAACTGGTCCCCAAAGAGCAGACCAGATTTAGAACCAGTCGCAACTGCTGTGACCAGGTGCTAGCCTTAGCCAGCCACACAGAATCCGGCCACCAGCAAAAATTAAAAACAGCAGCTTCATTCATTGATCTTTCTTCTGCATATGATACTGTATGGTGCAAAGGTCTCCTGCTGAAGTTATCATTAGCTTTCCCAGCCAATCAACCATCAGACTCATCACAGAGATGCTGAGTAACAGAATATTCACTGTGCACCTTGGTGAACCTACCAGCAAATTACAGAGACTGAACTATGCCTCCCAGAAGGATCCATTTTAGTGCCTGCACTATTCAATCTCTGTACCAGCGATATTTTGGTCACGTCATCCTTTAAATTCATCTATGCAGATAACATTGCGCTAGCAACACAAGTGTCCTCTTTGAAGGCCACAGAAATGGTCATAAACCACCACCTCTGGACCCTAGAGATATATTTCAAAGCTTTACGACTGAAACCCAACACTTGGAAACACTCATCTCTGCCTTCCACTTGAATAACCATGAAGCCAAAGTTCCACTGAAAGTGGACTTTTGTGATCTGCCTCTTTTGCGTAACCACAATCCACGGTACCCTTGAGACACCTTGATCAGATGCTGAGCTATCAACACCACCAAAAGATGATAAAGACAAGGGTTAACATCATCAAGAAGCTCGCTAGCATATCCTGGGGATGTGATGCATGCGTGCTTCAAACCTCAGCAGAAGCCCTGCTCTTGCCAACACTGGAGTACTGTGTGTTAGCTTGGTGCAACTGCTCCCACACCAGTCTTGTTGACACCAAAATCAATGCTGTTCTCAAGATTGTTAGTGGTTTCCTCAAATCAATCCCAATACTGTGGATCCCAGTTTTGGCGGTCATCATGCCAGCCAACAGGTAAGACACTGCTGTGGTCCAGAGTACAACAGCATCCTGGCTGTTCTGGACCTGACTATACACCAAATACCTCAATTCACTGCCACTCTCCCGACTCAAATCCAGGAAGCCTTTCTGGATCTCCACGTCAGCACTGCAGGTCAATGGAAAGGACATCAGCCCTTGCTGGCTCGAATCATGGGCCACTTGTGATATCCCAGACAAAGCCCTGTTTGAAAATCCAACAAAAGTAGTCCTGGGATTCTGCCTTCCCCACAGGCAGCAGACTGCACTCGACCAAGTTTGGACAATGCATGGAAGGTTTGGATCTCTTTTCCACAAATGGAAAATCAAAGAATCAAATTGTGACCACAGTCAGGCACAAACCATGCAATACATAAACAGACAACAGCTGTGTTCTCGTTTACATTGGTGGCACAAAGGGGATCCACCTAGCTATCCCAGAAGCATTAGAATGGCTATCAAATCTTATAATTCAATTATAATCCTAGCCCCTTGCTTTTCAAATACCATACGAAAGAAGAATACAGACTCTACAAGAAACATTTCTCAAATATCTTTCTTGACTCTACTCTACATCTTTGTAAAAAGGAGAGCATAATGATGAGGACAAAATAACTCCTCAAATGGAATTTAGAGGAGAACCAGGAAACAGCAGATCTGTAAATTGGTCTCCAGACCCAAGGAAGATACTGCGAGTACCACTCAAGCACCACCTCTCCCACCAAAAAAGAACTGCTTGGAATGTATGGATTTAATCCCTGGATACTGAGCATGGATCTACTAGAGGCCATCTGTTATGTGGAAGATTTTGTTTTCAGCAGTAACAAAAAAAAAGTGTCAGTAGAGGAAAACTGTGAGCATAATTTCCTGGATTTTAGGAAATTATCACTTTCCAGAAAAAATGACTGGACTACAAGGCCACTGAGTGTACAACAAAGGATTAGCTGCTTGAGTCAGTTAAGAACTGTTGTGATAACGGAAGACAGAAGGTGAATGGAAACATATGCTAATGGAGACACCAACTAGTTGGCACCCTATGGTATCCTAACCGGTAAAAGGTGGGGTTCCGTTTATTTCATATCTTAGAACCCGGAAGTAGGAAGAGACAGTAAGGGACTGAAATTTGCTGTTGACAATCAGAGGTGGCAGAGAGGAGGGGAAACCACAAAACATGAGAGATCTCTTCAGTGTACTTGTCCACTTCACTTCTTCATTTCCTCCTCTATTTCCACACCAATTCTTTATGGCAAATGTCTCCCCTACTAATCTCCACTCTTATCCTAGGTCTCTTGTGGCATTTACAGGCAGATAACACCTTCTGAGAGGAACTATCTTGAAACAGCTGCAGGCTTTTTTTTATGCTTGCTGCCTTGCCAGCGTTGGCTCCTGATCAATGATCTGTGCACACTAACACTGCCAGGAACACCGTAAATTTAGTTTTCCTCTTTACAGCCCTGGCTGAGATTACCAAGAACACTCTTCAAAGTCAGAATGAAGGAGGGCTAGCAACTTGCAACACTCACATTATCAGTTTAAGCCCCGGGTAAGGGATACTTAACCTGGGGACACCAAGATGAAAGATTCTTCATTTCAGTTCTAAATCTTTCCAAAACAGGACAAGAACAATTGAGTTCACACTGGTGTCAGGGATTCAATAAGATCGTGTATTTCATGCTTCACATACCAGTCCTGCAGTGTGACACTTATTGAAGAAAAAAGGTTTATAGGAAAGATTAAATAGGTGCTAAACTTCCAAGTTTCCTAGTATATCCGTAATGACACAACTTCTATTTCAGTAGCCCTACAATGAAGTAGAAAACATGAACTGGTATCGCAGTCTTGTTTAATCTTAAAGTTCCCCATTTCCCTTTTATTTTATAGGAGAGTCTGCATTTTCATTATAATTGGATTGAATATGAAACTGGAATCCATATACCTCATTTAAAGTTGGCCGTCAGATCTGAAAATTAATATCTCTGCATGACCTATACAGACAGACAATGCAGTATAGTATATAGATGTTGATGCTTATTAACAAACCCAACAAGTTTCCATTGGTTTCCTTTGCTTTTCATAATGAACATCCCCAGATGACAATGAGTGAATTATTTTCATTTTCAAGCTAATGGGTTTATGAAAGGTTAATTGTTTTGCATATGAAGACAACACTATCAAGGAATCAAAGTCTCATCCACCTCTCTCTTTTGTGGGTGCCATCTTTCAATATATCTCCATTGCACTGTTTTGAAAAGTAGTGCCTAAAAGGGTTTAAATGATAAAGGGATGTGGGTCTTTGAAATGTAAATTCATGAAATTTAATTTTTTTTATCTGCAGTGTAATGAACTGGTATTGAATAAAAATTGATTGCTTCACCTGACAGATATTTTGATATTGAGAAACAGCAATGATAAATACAGTGGGGCAAATGAAGCGACCTCTTTACGATGTACATTATTCAGCGTGGCCACAGACTGACCTGCGTTCACTTAGTGTAAACTTAACATTGTAGTGCAGACTACATTATTACTCTAAATTAAAGACATTGCAAGTGTGAAGTCCTGAAACTGAGGTAACAGAAAACTTTATATTGGTTAAAAGAAACCAATATTTCAGACTTCCTCCAGCTGGTTTTTCCTGTGTTTTTCTTGTAATATATTTCATGTATGTACTTGTACACAATATACTTATAATTAATACACAGTAGTCACCTTTAAAAAGTCAACTATTTACCAACAGTTAATGTGCTGTTGTGTTGAACACCAGTTTTTCTCCCATAAGTAAAAAAGAAAGTGGAAACTGTCGATTTTTTTAATAGCAACTGCTGTACATATAAATATACACATGTTGTGGTCAGTGCAGAGGTGCACTAGCCCAAAAGAAGCACCGTGCCTCTGGAAGGAGTGTAAGGAGAATGTGGGCACTGTGCCACCTTTTGACAGCTTGCAGTGTGTTCTCCCCCTTTGCAAGGCAAGCCCTATGAAAAACATAGCAATGGCAGTGGTCCGAGACTTAGACTAGTCCTTAGACTAGTGGTACTAGACTTAAACTAGCCCTTGTTCTTGGCTGTTGCAGAGTGGCACCAGGGGATGGACCCCATCTTTTGTACTTGTACAAGGCTAGTCACAATAGAGCCAAATATGTGGAGCTTTTATCCATGTGATAAATTGTATTTATGGCACACCATCAACTGCATCCCTTGTAGTCTGCCCATCAAACCATCTCTACTCAGGCTGCTTCTAAAACTGCAAACTTATGCGCTGTTTCAAACAGTATTTATTTTTTTAAAAAACCTGTCAGAAAAAGTTTTCCTTCTTTCTCTCTATTTGTGGAATTTTTCCCCTTCTGCCAACACACTCATACACCAGAAATAAAACAAATAAACAAACTGGCCTGAAGTGGAAAATAAATAATATTCATTCCTGCACCAGTGATAGACTTACTATCCATCAACTATAACTAGAAATTGCAACCTATTCCAATGGAGAGCTGCATCTCTCTACTTTCTATTGATATAAAGCACTCACTTCCTGACCCAGCAAACTGCAGATGCTGGGCCGTAAAAGTACATATATGGAAAAGTTATTTTAGGCCATTATAGAGGTTTCTAAAATATATTTTATTGTCTGCTTCAGAGGTCTGTGTAGCTGAACTCAGTAAAAACAAGCAGAAGGATATATTGGATCTCAGATACTATTGTGACACAGTAAAATAAATAAATAAAACCTAGATAGATAGACCTAATACCAATAAACATTTTAAAATCTCTCTAAAACATTGTTAAAGGAGTTTTTCTATGAATATGTGGCATATGTAGAATAGATAATGGCATAGCATGCTATATGTGTTTTAATAGCAGGAATATGGGATGACCTTTGACATCAGTGAGTATGTCATCATCACAAACACAGGCCAATAAAAGCTTATACCACCCCTAGTCTCTCTCAGCTATATCTATGTATTCACAAATTATATCTGTTAAGTGTTGTTCCAGTTATTAGTTACTACTTTGCTGTCAACCTAATTGCTCAAATTGAAGGGTTATGCAAAAATTAAGGGTTCAGAGTAACAGCCGTGTTAGTCTGTATTCGCAAAAAGAAAAGGAGTACTTGTGGCACCTTAGAGACTAACCAATTTATTTGAGCATAAGCTTTCGTGAGCTACAGCTCACTTCATCGGAGGCATACTGTGGAAAGTGTAGAAGATCTTTTTATACACATAAAGCATGAAAAAATACCTCCTCCCACCCCACTTACCAGCAGGAAAGTGGGAGGACTGTTTGTGTTTTTTTGCAACACCAACCCTCTAGTTGCCAAGTTCAGTGAACTTGCAAGTAGGCATGTTTTGTAACAGGGCCTGACTCTTGCTAACTTTGCTTTATATCAGTAGGGCCTGACTTCCATTTGGGCTTTAGGCCTTACATCAGGCTCCTTATAACAGGCCTCATGTCTCAGGCTCTCTCTTTCTACTACACACACAACTTCTACAGCTTAGGTCAAACAAGTCAAAACTAAAAAAAACTGAAGTGCAATAATTAATATACTTAATTTTTACTTCCATGACATGATTGGATCCTCAACAGCTTAAATATCATATGAAGCAAAGTACTACTTTACATTTACGAACTAAAAGGAAAACTCTCCTCTGCTGCTGAAGTTGTTTTGCCAGTCACAAAAACAACCTTGCAATTAATTAGAAGATTAAAATCCAAAGAATACACATGATTTTAATGTTGGACAGTTTGTGATTCTTCTGAGGTGAACTGAACCAAAACCACTTTAATATTAGAATCGGAGACAGAAAATAAATCCCCAGTACATATGGCTCAATTGCCTTTGGATGCCTCAGGGGCATGCTGCCCTATTGAGTAATGTATTCTTCCTGCAGTAACAGTAACTCTGAAAAATGCTAGGACATCTTAAAATGCTAATAAGGAGAGTAATAGTGAGATAAAACAAGAGTGTCCAATTTTAAGTACAGTGTATTCAAAAATTTGGAGCCTTACTTAAAATACAGGTTTTTTTCTCTGTCTTCTCTCTTTAAGGTAGGAGTTTGTAGTAGCAACAGCTTCAGATGAAAACCCAACTTGAGGTGGCAGGTGGAAAGGCTGGGGGTGATTTAATAATCCTACTATGCACTGTCCTAATTGTTTTGATTTATCCTTTTTCTCCATTACATTTAGTTTGTATTTTGCTGTTTATGATTAGATATCTATTTCCCCACAGTTTTCCCATATCTTCACTATCACGTACCTACAGAGGGCAAAACAAAGTTTGGTTTTCTTCATTCATCATAAGACTCAGTCTCTTTTTGTTTATTTTAGCACTGATGGGTTCTCCCCAAAACTGCAAAGCAGTAGCGTCACACCTGTTATCTGAAGCTGGTACAGTACAATAAGATTGACATCACATCATGAGGCATTATCTAGGCATTTGTAGAGTCCGTTCGGGGATTAGTGAGAGGAGAGTAATTTCTGTCTTATCTCTGCTGAAAAGTTTTAACTGAGGTCTAGAAATGAATGGCTGGGCTCTGTATCTACTGTCTCAGTTTCTGGATACAAAATGATGTGCCTGATGAAAAAGACTGTAATTTACGTTAAACACTGATGTACACTGCCAAAATAATATTGCACACACTCCAACACATCTGCACCATTTATCTGGAAATCCTTAAGAAGCATTATTGACAGTTAGTGCTGAACTTGTGCCAGGACTCTAACTTAAAATTAAATTGATTCAAGTTGTAAAGTATAATTTTCTTCCCATTAATTATAAACTGTATTAGAAGAATGTTCTTTTCCTTTGGTTGCCTCCATTTTTTTCCCTGGGCTTCTCAATATACGGTTTAGGTTTGATAAATTTACTGACACCATATAAATTTCCTGAATATAGTCCCAAGACTATGATGGTGTTCTAATAGTCCTTTCAGTGTAATCTGCTGTTCCATCCACCTACAGTACACCTCTTCAGTGAAAACAAAGTTGTCTTTAACTTCATTCAAGCAGCTTTATCCCTTTCCACTAATTAGTGAGTCTAAACCTAGATTAGGAAATTAGAAGCTTGGCAACATGTGACCTCCAGAAGAAGAAGGGGGAATGTCCAGGTTCCAGCAACGCGGACACAGGTAACTAACCGCTTTCATGTTCTCTCCACAGGTACCATTGCGGAGAGTGGACCAGATGATATGTCTGGGGGAAGAAAGCAGAAGGAGACTCCGCTGGTTGGAAGGCATGAGATGCACTGTCCTGAGGTTGGGGGTTCCACGACCACCACTCCCAAGAGAAGGAGGCGGGTGGTGGTGGTCGGGGACTCTCTCCTCCGGGGGACTGAGTCATCTATCTGCTGCCCTGACCAGGAAAACCGAGAAGTCTGCTGCTTGCCAGGGGCTAAGAGTCGCGATGTGACGGAGAGACTGCCGAGACTCATCAAGCCCTCAGATCGCTACCCCTTCCTGCTTCTCCACGTGGGCACCAATGATACTGCCAAGAATGACCTTGAGCGGATCACTATGGACTACGTGGCTCTGGGAAGAAGGATAAAGGAGTTTGAGGCGCAAGTGGTGTTCTCGTCCATCCTCCCCGTGGAAGGAAAAGGCCTGGGTAGGGACCGTCGAATCGTGGAAGTCAACGAATGGCTACGCAGGTGGTGTTGGAGAGAAGGCTTTCAATTCTTTGACCATGGGATGGTGTTCCATGAAGGAGGAGTGCTGGGCAGAGATGGGCTCCACCTTACGAAGAGAGGGAAGAGCATCTTTGCGAGCAGGCTGGCTAACCTAGTGAGGAGGGCTTTAAACTAGGTTCACCGGGGGAAGGAGACCAAAGCTCTGAGGTAAGTGGGAAAGCGGGATACCGGGAGGAAGCATAGGCAGGAACGTCTGTGAAGGGAGGGCTCCTGTCTCATACTGAGAATGAGGGGCGATCAGCAGGTTATCTCAAGTGCTTATATACAAATGCACAAAGCCTTGGAAACGAGCAGGGAGAACTGGAGGTCCTGGTGATGTCAAGGAATTATGACGTGATTGGAATAACAGAGACTTGGTGGGATAACTCACATGACTGGAGTACTGTCATGGATGGTTATAAACTGTTCAGGAAGGACAGGCAGGGCAGAAAAGGTGGGGGAGTAGCACTGTATGTAAGGGAGCAGTATGACTGCTCAGAGCTCCGGTACAAAACTGCAGAAAAACCTGAGTGTCTCTGGATTAAGTTTAGAAGTGTGAGCAACAAGAGTGATGTAGTGGTGGGAGTCTGCTATAGACCACCGGACCAGGGGGATGAGGTGGATGAGGCTTTCTTCCAGCAACTTGCAGAAGCTACTAGATCGCACGCCCTGGTTCTCATGGGTGACTTTAATTTTCCGGATATCTGCTGGGAGAGCAATACAGCGGTGCATAGACAATCCAGGAAGTTTTTGGAAAACGTAGGGGAAAATTTCCTGGTGCAAGTGGTAGAGGAGCCAACTAGAGGGGAAGCTTTTCTTGACCTGCTGCTCACAAACCGGGAAGAATTAGTGGGGGAAGCAAAAGTGGATGGGAATTTGGGAGGCAGTGACCATGAGTTGGTTGAGTTCAGGATCCTGACACAGGGAAGAAAGATAAGCAGCAGGATACGGACCCTGGACTTCAGGAAAGCAGACTTCGACTCCCTCAGGGAACGGATAGGTAGGATCCTCTAAAGGACTAACATGAAGGGGAAAGGAGTCCAGGAGTGCTGGCTGTATTTCAAGGAATCCCTGTTCAGGTTACAGGGACAAACCATCCTGATGCGTCGAAAGAATAGTAAATATGGCAGGCGACCAGCTTGGCTTAACAGTGAAATCCTAGCGGATCTTAAACATAAAAAAGAAGCTTACAAGAAGTGGAAGGTTGGACATATGACCAGGGAAGAGTATAAAAATATTGCTCGGGCATGTAGGAATGAAATCAGGAGGGCCAAATCGCACCTGGAGCTGCAGCTAGTAAGAGATGTCAAGAGTAACAAGAAGGGTTTCTTCAGGTATGTTGGCAACAAGAAGAAAGCCAGGGAAAGTGTGGGTCCCTTACTAAATGAGAGAGGCAACCTAGTGACAGAGGATGTGGAAAAAACTAATGTACTCAATGCTTTTTTTGCCTCTGTCTTCACTAACAAGGTCAGCTCCCAGACTGCTGCGCTGGGCATCACAGCATGGGGAATAGATGGCCAGCCCTCTGTGGAGAAAGAGGTGGTTAGGGACTATTTAGAAAAGCTGGACGTGCACAAATCCATGGGGCCGGACGAGTTGCATCCGAAAGTGCTAAAGGAATTGGCGGCTGTGATTGCAGAGCCATTGGCCATTATCTTTGAAAACTCGTGGCGAACAGGGGAAGTCCCAGATGACTGGAAAAAGGCTAATGTAGTGCCAATCTTTAAAAAAGGGAAGAAGCAGGATCCTGGGAACTACAGGCCAGTCAGCCTCACCTCAGTCCCTGGAAAAATCATGGAGCAGGTCCTCAAAGAATCAATCCTGAAGCACTTACATGAGAGGAAAGTGATCAGGAACAGTCAGCATGGATTCACCAAGGGAAGGTCATGCCTGACTAATCTAATTGCCTTCTATGATGAGATTACTGGCTCTGTGGATGAAGGGAAAGCAGTGGATGTATTGTTTCTTGACTTTAGCAAAGCTTTTGACACGGTCTCCCACAGTATTCTTGTCAGCAAGTTAAAGAAGTATGGGCTGGATGAATGCACTATAAGGTGGTAGAAAGTTGGCTAGATTGTCAGGCTCAACGGGTAGAGATCAATGGCTCCATGTCTAGTTGGCAGCCGGTGTCAAGTGGAGTGCCCCAGGGGTTGGTCCTGGGGCCGGTTTTGTTCAATATCTTCATAAATGATCTGGAGGATAGTGTGGATTGCACTCTCAGCAAATTTGCGGATGATAATAAACTAGGAGGAGTGGTAGATACGCTGGAGGGCAGGGATAGGATACAGAGGGACCTAGACAAATTGGAGGATTGGGCCAAAAGAAATGT
Source organism: Lepidochelys olivacea (assembly GCF_965140295.1). Classification (NCBI taxonomy): domain Eukaryota; kingdom Metazoa; phylum Chordata; order Testudines; family Cheloniidae; genus Lepidochelys; species Lepidochelys olivacea. The sequence goes on along the minus strand of NC_140412.1, from coordinate 204,770,291 downwards.
GATGAGGTTCAATAAGGATAAGTGCAGGGTCCTGCACTTAGGACGGAAGAACCCAATGCACCGCTACAGACTAGGGACCGAATGGCTAGGCAGCAGTTCTGCGGAAAAGGACCTAGGGGTGACAGTGGACGAGAAGCTGGGTATGAGTCAGCAGTGTGCCCTTGTTGCCAAGAAGGCCAATGGCATTTTGGGATGTATAAGTAGGGGCATTGCCAGCAGATCGAGGGACGTGATCGTCCCCCTCTATTCGACATTGGTGAGGCCTCATCTGGAGTACTGTGTTCAGTTTTGGGACCCACACTACAAGAAGGATGTGGATAAATTGGAGAGAGTCCAGCGAAGGGCAACAAAAATGATTAGGGGACTGGAACACATGACTTATGAGGAGAGGCTGAGGGAACTGGGATTGTTTAGTCTGCAGAAGAGAAGAATGAGGGGGGATTTGATAGCTGCTTTCAACTACCTGAGAGGTGGTTCCAGAGAGGATGGTTCTAGACTATTCTCAGTGGTAGAAGAGGACAGGACAAGGAGTAATGGTCTCAAGTTGCAGTGGGGAAGGTTTAGGTTGGATATTAGGAAAAACTTTTTCACTAGGAGGTTTCAGAGTAACAGCCGTGTTGGTCTGTATTCGCAAAAAGGAGTACTTGTGGCACCTTAGAGACTAACCAATTTATTTGAGCATGAGCTTTCGTGAGCTACAGCTCACTTCATCGGATGCATACCGTGGAAACTGCAGCAGACTTTAAAGTCTTCTAACCAATTTATTTGAGCATGAGCTTTCGTGAGCTACAGCTCACTTCATCGGATGCATACCGTGGAAACTGCAGCAGACTTTAAAGTCTTCTAACCAATTTATTTGAGCATGAGCTTTCGTGAGCTACAGCTCACTTCATCGGATGCATACCGTGGAAACTGCAGCAGACTTTAAAGTCTTCTAACCAATTTATTTGAGCATGAGCTTTCGTGAGCTACAGCTCACTTCATCGGATGCATACCGTGGAAACTGCAGCAGACTTTAAAAGTCAAGTCTCATACTCATACTCAGACTTTTAAAGTCTGCTGCAGTTTCCACGGTATGCATCCAATGAAGTGAGCTGTAGCTCACGAAAGCTCATGCTCAAATAAATTGGTTAGTCTCTAAGGTGCCACAAGTACTCCTTTTTTTTTCACTAGGAGGGTGGTGAAACACTGGAATGTGTTACCTAGGGAGGTGGTAGAATCTCCTTCCTTAGAAGTTTTTAAGGTCAGGCTTGACAAAACCCTGACTGGGATGATTTAATTGGGGATTGGTCCTGCTTTGAGCAGGGGGTTGGACTAGATGACCTCCTGAGGTCCCTTCCAACCCTGATATTCTATGATTCTATGAAATCTAATTCATGCTAATTTACTTTGTGATTTTAATGCATGTGCTGACTTCTGGCACAAGGAACTGTATTGGGCACGTTTATGGTGTAACTAGATCTGCTGCACAAACTGTTAGTCCCCTTCATCTGTTAGTCCGTTATACTGAAGGAATATATTAATCCACAGAGTGCATAGCTAAATTCTGAAGGCATGCCATTCAATCGGAGACTTTAATCCTCAAATGTAGATTTACTTTCAAAACTGAATATTCCAAAAAGAACTCTCTTATTCTATAGATCTGTTTCATTTATATATTCAAAGTCAGACTGGCTCACTTTGTTGCAAACAATATGTTTTACTGCATTTTACTCTTGGTAGCAAAGAGGGAGCAAATGGAGTATGTTAGTCCATTTTGTGCATCATCAGCAAAATTATTTAGTAAGGCTTGTTCTACATGAGAAAGTTACACTTGTTTAACTTAAGGTTCAATTTTAAAGGGTTTAGTTAAATTGGTGACAAAGGCTGTGTGGATATTACTTTTAGTTTAACCCAGGGTGCCTTATTTTGGTTTATCTTAAGTCGACTGAGAACAGGGATTAGATAAACTAAAATAAACCATTATTAATCCACAATAGGAATGTCCATGTGGGGCTTTAAAAATTGATTTAAGTTAAACTGGTACAACTTGTTTGCAGACAAGTCGTACATTTCCAATTGGTTACATGGTGGTATTGAATACAAGGGAGGTTACATGATGCCCTTGCTGACATCTATTTAAAAAACAAGGGCTAATACAGGCCTAACTGAGGCATAGAAGATGAGGGAAATACTCACATTATTTTTTATAAATATTATGTGCACTTCATTTTACTTGTGTGATATTATCTTGCCTGGCTACACAGGGCTGTATGGGGAAACCAACAGGAAACTAAACAATGACAAAGATAAGGTACTATCAAAGAGAATGCCAAGGGTCCTTGAGGAACAATGGGAAAGCTATTAGTTGGGGAATGGCCCCCAGGCTTCATCCAGGCTAGTACGGTTTATTCTTCCCAGCCCTGAAAGTAGGATCAAAGGAGATACTAAAACCTTATAGCTGCTTTCCTAAGCTAGAAAGGGGTTGACTGGGACTTTAGCTGCTGCTTGAAAGGAGATGTTGACAGAAGCATACAGAAGGAGGGAGAGAATTCAGCAGGGCAGTCCTCTTCTCCCAGCCCAGAGATGGAGGTAATAATAAGGCATGTTACAGAATCCAGACTTAGACTGTAAGGTTGGCAGTCAGCAAAAACATCTTTTAAATTATAAACAAAACACATTATTGAGAAGGCATAAGCATGGAATGTCACAATGCCATTTCCAGAGTCACTTTTCAGAATGGAATCGCACTTTAAAGCTCCACTTAAATACACAAGGAACATTAATACACTGCATATATCATTCATGTGCAAGTCTGTCCCAGTTGGACTAACCCCATAAGTTATAATTTGCTATCATTAGCTAGATATTTCATTTTTTCCACTGACAGTTTTTGGATTACAGAACAGAAATAGCTGTCTCTAAATAGATCTGAGCATGTAGAGAATCAGTTCTCTGACAAGCCAGCAGACCGAAGGAAGTGATTATTCCCCTCTATTCGGCACTGGTGAGGCCACACCTGGAGTACTGCGTCCAGTTTTGGTCCCCCCACTACAGAAAGGATGTGGACATACTGGAGAGAGTCCAGTGGAGGGCAACGAAAATGATTAAGGGTTGGGGCACATGACTTACGAGGAGAGGCTGAGGGAACTGGGCTTGTTTAGTCTGCGGAAGAGAAGAGTGAGGGGGAATTTGATAGCAGCCTTCAACTACCTGAAGGGGGGTTCCAAAGAGGATGGAGCTTGGCTGTTCTCAGTGGTGGCAGTTTACAGAACAAGAAGCAATGTCTCAAATTGCAGTGGGTTGGATATTAGGAAACACTATTTCATTAGGAGGGTGGTAAAGCACTGGAATGGGTTACCTAAGGAGGTGGTGGAATCTCCATTCTTAGAGGTTTTTAAGCACCGGCTTGACAAAGCCCTGGCTGGGATGATTAAGTTGGGGATTGGTCCTGCTTTGAGCAGGAGGTTGGACTAGATGACCTCCTGAGGTTTCTTCCAACCCTAATATTCTATGATTCAAAGTGATATGGCCATAACTGTCTCTTAATCTCACAAGAAGGGCCTCCAAGGCAAATAGCAGGTGACTTGCTAACCATTCTGGAGACGTTCAGGTTTTCAGTATTTAGAGATCAGAAACATAAGACCCAAACGCCTCTGCTGGAGGCAAGTCCTTACTCCTTCATTCTGAAAATGCTCAACTACCTTTTGCAGACTGGTTTCTTGACAAATGCTTTTCTCTTTTTTCTATACTAAGGCCAAGTGGAGAGATGGATGACTGTCATGCTCCTGTACCAGATATGGGACTGGCTACAGAGCTTGCTTATACACACCAGAAGTGTTCATCATAAGATCCTTTAAAGCTCTGCCAGGTATGAGGTACAGCGGACCCTCGCTATAGCGCGGATTTGCATATTGCGCGGTCGCGACGATGGATCCCAAATTTAAATATTTAAATTGGGATCCATGGTAATGTGGCCCTCGCGTTAATGCGGTCCCACGCATGGATCCCGAACCCCATGTTCTAGCGAGGGTCCGGTGTATTTTACACCTAGCACCACCTAGTGGCTGAACAGTAAAATACAATTTAGCAGTCCATTACAACAGTGGTTCTCAAACTGTGGGTCGGGACTCCATTTTAATAGGGATGCCAGGGCTGGCGTTAGACTTGCTGGGGTCTGGGGCCGAAGTCTGAGCCTTGCTGCCTGTGACCGAAGCCCGAGGGCTTCAACTTTGGCTCCCCTGCCCAGGATGGCGGGACTTGAGCAGGCTAGGGCTTCGATCCCCCCTCCTGGGGTCATGTAGTAATTTTTTGGGGGTCGCAGTACAATGAAGTTTGAGAACTTCTGCATTACAATGACAGACCCCAAGTGTTAGCCTCTTATCTTTTCCCCCAAACAAGTTTACATCATCACTGAGCAGCTGTGAAAACTTCTGCCATACCTTCCGCTAAAGCCAGAGCACTGCAGTCCCCTCCTGTATTCCAGAGGCAGATGGTGAACGATAGATTTCAGAGTCCACCTCTACTTTATTATTTAACATTTATAAAACAGTAGTGCCTAGAGGCTATAACCCTGCAATGCCTGATTGTGGTAGGTGCTGTACGAACATATAATAAATTACAGTCCCTGCCCCACAGTTTCAGACTGTCTCCAGATTTAGCTCTGTGCTGCAGGAGAAACTGGACTTTGTCCCTGAAGGAAGAGATGAGCCCCTCTGATGAAGCACGTTGACAAACTCCAAATGCTGATGATGCTGGAGGGCTGAATTTTTAGCGGGCGTCAAATGCCAGTATTAGAACCTGTGTCACTGGATCTGTGCCAAATCAGCTAGCACTTAATGTCCAGCTGTGATACTTGGCTCTGGAACACATGCAGCTTTGCTCTTTGAGGACCTTCCAGACTGACTTGATATTAAACCAACACATCAAACTCACTTTCATGACAAACTCAGTGGGGGCTGGGGAGCCTTCAGGCAGTCACTGTGGCATCTGAGAAACCATGGTGATGTCTGGCACAGATCCCACAGACCAGGTTAGTCGCGATCTGCTCTGAGGCACCAGACAGAGGTCACATTTGTCCTTAAGGAACATTCTATGACCACACTGGGGGCATTTTTTTAACCAGCTAGGATGAAGCTTTTACATTATAGTAAAAGAGAAGAGAAGGAATAATGGATAAGGACATAACATACTAAATGTTAAATTCTATGTAATATTTAACAAGTAAATTAAAGCTCTGTGAAGCACTGCATCCTGAGGTGCCCATGCTGCCCTAAGTATACCTTTCATAAGAAAAATGTTGAAAAGCATTTTAAAATATAGGAACAATATTATCAAGGTATTAAGGCTACTAGGATCAGATTATTATTTCCTGAAGAACACCAATAAATGTGAAGAGAAACATTAAGGGAAACGTAGCTGTGATGATGCTGGAGCAGTAACAATAATGGTGAGTAAATTCTAGCAGCTGCATTAACAGTCTTCGTTTATATTATGAATTAAACTTCACAAAACCCTTGTGAGCATCTCCATTTGACAAATGGACAGACACGCAGAAAGTTAGGTGATTTTTTTCAAGGTCACAAAGCATGTTTGTAGCAGAGCTGAGAAGAGAATCAAGATCTACCTTCCAACCTGGCATTCCTATCCACTAATGCAAATCTAACGATTGGCAGTTGGATGCGTTAAGAGTCACTAGACCTTCTCAGCAGCCATGGCACATGCCATCCTTTACTGGGAAGTAAATGGTCATTCTAAAGCATGGATCTAGTATGCAGATGTGCCATATTACACCGGAGAAAGGAAATCCCAAAAGGTTAAAGCTTTGCATGTCTATCTTATTGAACCATCTCAGGGATCATCAACCTATTTCAACTCAATTTCATCACACACAAAAAACTTTTAACTCCTCCACGTAATACTAAGTTCTAATATTCATGGTACATCATTCATTTCCAAACTGCCATGTCATAAACAAATAATTATGGCACCTTAGAGACTAACAAATTTATTAGAGCATAAGCTTATAATTTTAAAGCATTAAAGCATATAAAGCTTATGCTCTAATAAATTTGTTAGTCTCTAAAGTGCCACAAGTACTCCTTTTCTTTTTACGGATACAGACTAACATGGCTGCTACTCTGAAACATACAATTATGTTGTCACTGTGTGGTGCAGCAAGAGAAGTAGATGAGCACTTAATGAGAAAGCTTTTGTATATATACGCAAACAAAAATTGCCATTCTAACCATCTGTTCCTTCTTCGGATTCCATGGAGTGAATTAATAATGTTGGCATTCTCTTCTCCAATTCCATGGTTACAAATTGGCATGTTTTAGGTAAAAAATTATGTCGTTTTGTGGTGGTGTGGAAAATTGTGCAAAAGGTTTTTTTTAAACAAAATTATTTTCATACAAAGGGCTATTATGTAAAAGAAAAAGTATACTCAGTACAATTGTGGATTTGCTTAAACGGATAATTACAAGAGGTTCAAAGATTTCAAGTAAAATCTAGGATTTAAGAACGGTTTTGAGCAGTTTTGGACTATGAAAAATACGTAATCTATAAAATGAACTATTATAGTCACTGGCGGTAAGAAACATATTTCCATAGCAGAAGGAGACTAATAAATTTACTCAGAAGGTCACAAATCATTTTCAGATAACTTCAAGGAAAAAATATTCTGCAACTGCTAACTATTTTTGATACTCAGTACACTCATTTATTCTACAGATAATTTTGTGATGAACAGTCATAATATCTTTGTTAAAAATGACTGGCAAAAGTAGTAGAGTATCTAGAGAAAAATACATAATTCTGTGGTAAAATTTGGACTATTGTAAATAAAAGTCCATTCAAACAGCATTCCTTGTCTTCACAAATATCTCCCAGCTCACAGACATATAATTCAGCATACTATGTTTACTAGAGAGAGGACAAATCAATGCTGCCCAATCATGACTCTGCGGAAGCTCTTAATGTGAGTAGCCGAATCAAGAATTGTACTCTCAGTATGATGAATATTAGGGTGCTCTTTAATAACTGCTAATAGTGTCCTTTGACCTGCCACTGGCATTGTGCTTTCTGCATGAATATTTTGATGAACTTATTTCCAATAGGGTACGATCAGTGACAACACAGGGAGAGCTGAGATGTCTCAGGACAGTTGTCTAACAGCTTCCATTTGAGGGTTGTTAAGGGACAAAGCCAGAAATATTAAATCTGATGACACTGTTCCAATAACCACGCCCCCCTCAAGGCAGCCTAGGAACCTGTCTGACCAGGGGGCTTCTTGAAGAACAATGAAGGCTGGGAGGGTTTTAAAAGGACACACTTAGAGGGAGAACCAGACAGAGACACTCAGGCACAGACACCCATGGGGGTGTCTAAAGAAGATAATCCTGCCCAGGTTGACATTATGGGATGGTAGGGCTTTAAACAAGATAGACATGCATACAGGTTCTTCCAAATACTAAATAAAATACTCTGTTTTAAGAAGGCTGTTGGTCAGTATCAAAAGTTCAAGAAGGGAGGTTAAAAAGGTGCCTAAACCCCAGTTGGATCTGCAGGGTGACAAGTGTTTGGAGTATCTTCTTCTCTTCTTCTTCAGTTATCGTTTGATGTGAGGATGATGTCTGCTAAGGGGGTTCACTGGTGAGTTTTTAAGTGGCCTGGGAGCCCAATTCTTGCCCTGCAGATTTTGTGTACCTGGGTCCTGGTCTAAGAGTGGAAGAATCATGAGATTCCATCCCAATATAGGTAAGGGTAAGAGACCTAACAACTTGTGCAGCTAGCTCCCATAACTGTGACAGTCAGTGCTTCCTCAGTGCCAAGGTCTCCTACCAACCTTGGTGCTGCGTTTGTTGAATCATGAACCAAATATGGCACTCGCACTTTCCAAGTTACCTGAGCAGGGCTCCTGAAGGAATACAGTAGTTTTGTTAACATGCAACTCTACTAACCTGAAGTCTCCAAGTTTTCCCAACGGGAGCTTGGAAGTGCCTGAGTTGCAGGCTTTGGTAGTGGTGTCTTGAGGGTGGCTGGCTCTCATTCATGGTCTCCTATGCTCAACAGTTTTGTGGACATGACACCTTTTCCTATGAGTTGGAGCTCAGTACCACCACTAGGATATGCCAGGCCTTAGTATGCATTGGAACATTTGGCTTCAAAGAGGAGAATGCAGATTGCTTCAAGAGAACTAGTGAAGCAGATCTGCTAAGCAGAGAAGAAAACTGGCACTGTGTTGATTGAGTGGCACCGATACCGAGTGATGAAACTCAGGCTTTTGCTTCAAGGACAAATCGTTCTAGACTGGCTTCTGACCAGGCTTACTGGAGTCCCCTGGGATGGCTTTAGCAGCTGGCTTTTCAAGTGTTCCCCCTCAAAGCTCACTGGGTCCAGGTGACAGTTCCAGATAGACCTAAAATATCATGTTCAATTCCTGCAGCATAAATTCCTGCTACATCCAAACTTCCAGAGGCAGCTGGGCTTTCTTCCTTCCTACCCTGTGGTTCTTCAGGAAAAGGACTACATTCTAAAAGAGAAACTGGGGGGGAAAAACAAGAGAAAGACCCAGAACATCATCAAAGTCAAAGCCACATTACATGGAACTAAGCTCCAAAGCTTTCAAGAGCTTCCAAAGGGCAAGCTAACTGCTCCAAAACTGGCTTGGAGAAAATGAGATGTTTAGACTACTGAGGCAAACCCTTAATGCAAAATTCATCAAAAAGGTACCAGTACAAATTCAGAATCTTGCGTGGTCAAAAATATGGCTCACTCGACTTAGACTCACTGGACTGGAACTAAGTACTGTACAAGGACAGAGGGTGTCAAGAAGCAGCCTCGTTCTCCATGACTATAAAGTCTGGAGCACTGAAAAGATGGGCAATCAGAAAAACAAACAGCTTTGACTACAGGTTACCTGGAATGTTACCAGGTACCCAGGACTGGAAACTGCAGGCGAAGCAGAGCCAGAGAGAACAATTGGAGGGTCCAAGTGAAGGTTGCTTTGTCAAAAAGGACATAGCTGGCAGATTCTAGTGAGGGCTGCAGTACTGGCAGTTTATATACTATGTGGTTGAATAGGGCAATTCTTGGAATTTGGCTCAATATAATTTTATAAGAGCACTGCTTATTGTATATACATACACATATCTTGGGCTCCTCCGCAGGTTGGTTGGTTTGTTTGTTTTTGCAATTTGCCTTGGTAGTATATAAACCCAATAACTTCCATTGTTGATACCGTTTCCCAATACACCGATTATTTGTTAACTTGTGTCTTCTGCTGCTAATGTCAGAGCAAGAAGTGGCAGAAGAGATTAGGAACCAGCCTGGAGTAACTGGAGCAACAAAACATTTTTATGTAATGAAAGTAATTACCACACCATTACATCTGACAAAAATATACAGATTTTCTACAAACATACTTCAATGTATCACGGATCACTGTGTAACAGCTGAACTGCACATGGACTTGTAAAATGAGCTGAGTTGTGTGGTCCTTTAGAATATAAGAAATCTAAGAACAAGAAAAGGCCATCTGTCCCAACATGTCTGCTCTTTACCCTTACGTTAATCAATAGGCTAAAAAGCTCCCACATTTAAAAGCAAGAAGGTTAAGAAAAAATAAAGAGATATGGTGGTTAGAAACATCTGTTACAACAATTTGGTACATTAATTCAGTTTATAACATGACTTACAAAGTTATATGCACTATACTACAGAACTATTACTTAATTCCAGGTATGCAAACATGGAAAAAACCTCCACAAAGATGTACAAGCAAGCATTAATTATCTAGGGTACTTCACTTACCAAGATGTGTGTTCATCATTTTTGCACAGTATTTGCACATGGCCTCTAGGTCATTTAGTTGTCCTTGGAGAAATGAAATTTGAGTCTCCAATTCTTCCTCCTACAAGTGAAAGGATAAGCTTTAAGAAACCTAATAAAATTGATAAGCAATGCTCTTAAAATGTTTGGAACATTCCATTGGTTTTGATCTCATTTTTGCCTATGAATAAGTCTTGGAAACAATAGAGTTAGGTTTCATTTTTGTATGTGAAATGGAATCATTTTGACTTCTCTTTCTTTTATCATTCTATAATGATGTCTTTGTCTTTTAATGTACCATTTTTTATTCGTACAAGTTGAAAAAAACCCAAACCACAAAACATCAGTTCCCATGCAGTGTTTCATGAAAGGTTAACAATTACATTTTATTGATGGAGATAACAGGATATATTTCTGGATAAATATGTCTTGATTTAAAGATGACAAGTGATGGAGAATCTATCGCCCCTAGAAAAATTACTCCTTCCTGTTCAAACAAGTTTTTTTTATTCATAGTATAGCAGTATGCAAAAGGAGGTCACTTTTGAGCTCCTCCTCTTCGTCCACATTGGGAGGCTTACAGATGTATTACAGTCTTTCTTGGCAGAGGTTGTTGGCCCTCAGACTGTGAATTAAGTATTAACAGGAAAACAGCAATGTAGAAGGATAAAACAACCTTGATTTGGCTGCATAATTAATCCTAAATTAATAATTATCAGAAAACTGAGAGCCACGGCCAAGCAAAGTGAAGGAAACTTCACACTCAGATGACCTGTATCTGCCGCCAACTATTTAAAAGAAAGCATTTGTTTAAGTTAGCATTCTGCAAGAAAGACCTGTAAATGAATATAACTTTCTCAAGCTTATATACCTTATTTGTCATTTTTTTTAATAATGCCAAGTCACAAACAAATTGTTGAAAAGTAAGTCAGGTTCGAAAATTCAAAATGCTGACAGTGTTAACTATACTGCACACTGTTATAATTCTATCAAAAAAATGTAGTACTTAAAGACCTCTCTCTAGCACCTGCATCTTGCAATGACCACAGAAGATAATCTACTCTATTTCCTGTTACTGCTTTTGATACTTAGCTACTGGCTAAGGAGACTAGATTTGATCATTTTACTATAAACTCATATACAATCAACTTGCAACAGCAGCATTAACTAATAATTTAAACACAGATGCACATACCAATTGACAGGTTTCAGAGTAACAGCCGTGTTAGTCTGTATTCGCAAAAAGAAAAGGAGTACGTGTGGCACCTTAGAGACTAACCAATTTATTTGAGCATGAGCTTTCGTGAGCTACAGCTCACTTCAATGATGAAGTGAGCTGTAGCTCACGAAAGCTCATGCTCAAATAAATTGGTTAGTCTCTGAGGTGCCACAAGTACTCCTTTTCTTTTTGCACATACCAATGTCACTCCTCTGGTACTGAACATGGAAATTGAACTTCTGGTAATAAATATTTCTGTATTTCCCACCCTTCTATCTTTCTTTATATTCATGAATCAAAATCAGAATAAATTGTTTTTCAAAACATGTTTTTCAAAACATTCCTGGTGCAGCTGTGGATACTTAGACAGACAGTAAAATGAAACTCTCCAGTAGTACTAAGTATCAGTTAATTTCCTAGCTGAGATTGATAGTAAGATTGAAGAGTAACCAAAGACCTAGAATGTCAGTGTAACATTCTTGTATTAACCTGGGAAACATGAACGTGTTTAATGCCTTGCAAACTTAAAAATGGAAATTGCAACTAAACATATTTTCCTTCTTTTCCAATATTTATAATAAATCCTTACACTAATAGTATGAGACAAAGCTGCAACAACTCTCTCATTGTAGTTCACACCATATTACATGAATTTTTCTGTCATACTGTTGCTCTATGTTCCTATAAATACAAACTTTTGCATGTACACTTTGCTGAGAACATGCCTGACAGTTCTTGGATATCATTTCCATTGCTGAACATCACTGAATCTGATCTCTGCGTTACGCACTATCACAGGACTGAGAATGAGTAAGTACTATAACAGTTATGTAAAATAGTAGGCAGGCAACAGAAGAATTTTCCTGACCCAAAAGCAGATCACAAGGAATTGAGTTATAACAACAAAACACGTAGTAAGAAAGAAAAGGCATGGCAATCAGAAGGAAAAATGAGGCTGCATACAAAGATTATTTTTTATGGATTAAAGAGCAGCCAGATACCACTATGTGGTAGGCTACTAAAAAATTAAAAATGTGAGAGAAGGAGTTTCATCAGGAATTGTAACTTGTATTGTAGGTGCTAAAATGTGTTGTTTTGCTCTCTCAAGTGCGCTCTCCCGGAATCATACACAATGCCTGTGCATGATGCCGCAAAGAAATTTATTTGTGCAATACCCAGACTACACAGTGTAAAGCTAGGAAATACTTACATAAATGTAAATGAAAACCGAGATATTATCCTCTGTAATTCTTTTGGGAACTGAATTGCCAGCCAGCCAGACTGATGGGGGGGGGGGAGGGTAGGGAGGAAGTAGGGATAGATGAAAAGGGGTTCAAAATAATTCAACCGTAACTCTGTGAACTTGGCCACTTGACCACAGAAAAAAATCTGCTGTCAGTATGAGAAAATTAAATTTAACTAGTTTTTAAAGGTTTATAGAACAACAACTGCATTTAGGCATTTATTTTCAACATTTTATAATACTAAATGAAATTACCCACATTGTTTACGCATTATTCAAAACCACTACTGCTTCAATCAGGCACTGTGGATCATGTAGTGAGCAGGAGAAACAAATCAAACAACAGCTAAATCAAAGAAATGAGCCATTGTGCCTGGCTTGGAAGACAAAGATAAATGAATCTTAATGATGAGAAATGGCCCCTCTGCCACCCCAACTCCGCAAGCCCTACAACAAATTCTGGAAAATTCAATCCCAGAAACTCAGACCCACACCCTCATGGATCCAGGCCATTGAGAACTTTAAAGATAATCAGCAACACCTTGAACTAAATCTGAAAGTGAAAATGAAGCAGGTGGGTTTATAACTGATAGGTAACATTGGTTCACATTCCTTTGATAACATAAAATGGACTTAAATTTCTCATTAGTCCAAGCTGAGCATTTTTTGTAATATTTCTACATATTATACCCAGACTGTTCTATCTTCTAGTCAGGCTCAATCCTGCAAAGGTGATTCACTTATTTGCGTGTTTCTCATATACTTCTTTCCTTGTGTCTGTATTCAGACTTTCTCTTACATTTGACAACTTCCTGGACCATGCACATTATTTCATTTTGTGTTTATGATCCCTATCATTTCTTTGCTTTAATTTTGCTTCATTTCCTCTACTTGTACATTTTTTTTGCTCCTGCAACTCTCTATTCCCCCACATCCTTTCCTCCCTTCTTTCTGGTTTTCCCACCAATAGAAGGATGACACTGGAAAGTCTATTTTGGATTTTTCCTCCTGATTTGAAAGACTCATAATAAAAACAGTGCTGCCTGCAGTCTAGGCTGTATCTCAATGAGCTTCGTGGGATTTGGGAAAGCTCAGAGTTGTGACTCTAACTGAAATCAGTCAAATACCCTTATGCACATATTACAGAAGGTTTTATGATCATGACATTGTGATCCTAATTTTTTCACAGCTCATTGCTTTGCAAGCTGCATTAAGCTGACAGAAGCTATGTTCAAGGCCTCTGAAGCTATGACGTATATAAAATTCAAGATCTCAAGAAAAATTATTTTATCAGGTGCCACTCTCACCAAAATGTTTTTTTTTTTTGCAATTGAAAATAAATCAGTCTTTTCAAAATACATGTATTCTGCTGCTGCATAATAAATATCCAAATACCAAACTCTCAAGGCTTCAAATAAATGCATCAAAATACAAAACAAATAGGGCTGTTAGTCCCCCTCCCCTTTATGTTATCATATAACCATCACTTTTGCTGTCCAAGGAATGAAGAGCACAACTATATTTAGTGTTTTCTGTGTTATGTACATGTGTAAACTGAAAGGAAAACAAAATATTTTTCAAGAGCTAAAGAAAATTAAATGCTCTGCTCAATTATCAAGACAGATTAACAAAGACATGAACAGCATTATTTTAATAAATAAAGTTGAATGAATTTGTAAAAGGTTGATATAGTTTATTGGATCTCATATTCTTTGTGTTTTGCAGAAGTTTACTCATCGCTTAGAATATTTAGCATGGGAAAAGTCCATCTGCATGACAGCTGAATGATTCTGAATCTGCAGATACTTAACAGCAATAGAAAGTGTCCTATGCAGCAATGAAGAAATGATCTTCAAAGGAGCTACTTAATCTGGCTCATATAAAGTTATTTATGCCAAACTCCTTGAACAATAAAGCCAAGTAGATAATTACATTAATTTAAGCAAATCCCTCCTTAGATGCTGTCAAAATGGGAAGACAAAATATAGTAGAATTGAAACCTGTCAATACTGGAATATTAAAAGAATATCAAAGGGGAAAAATAAAGTTGGAAACAGGGAACTTACACAACTACATATTCACTAGAGGGTCTTTTCTCATGCCTAAATGCTTATTCACAACATAAACACAGAGTACGTGTTCAGGTTATCAGTGTCATTTTACATCTGCCAATCATAATTTTCAGATGCATTGCAGACAAATGAACACACCGTGTTAATTCTTCCACTTATTTTCTTTACACAAACATAGCTTGGATAGAAAATAGAACCTAATGTTTCCATTCTGTTGCAATAATCTATTTCAATTCTGTTTCTGACTCTAACAAGCCAATATATAACAGATGAACCCATGACAATTTTGTGCTGTTTGACACCCCAGGAATCTTTATGTTCCATGCCAGCAGCATGCTTGCCCACAACACGTGCTGACATTTAAAATCATTACTTCCCATTGGTGAGTAATATAAAACGGAATTTAAAAATAAACATGGAATTATTATTATTTATACTCCTGAACCACTTCAGAGCCACAGTCATAGACCAGGGCTGCACTGTGCTAGGTGCTGTGCAAACGTAGAACAAAAAGATGGTCCCTGCCCCAGAGAGCTTTCAATGCAACCATAACACAAGAGACAACAGAGGGCTCAACAGACAGACAAACAGACAGTACAAGGATTAGTCAGAATGCTAGGTAGTGGTATTAGCACACCAGCAGCCTAATCGTGGCCAAGTTTTTGTAGGCATCATGGAAAAGGAGATTTTTAAGGAGGATAACAAGTTAGTTTTGTGGATGCTCCCAGACAGCTTCTCCCAAGTGTGTGGGGGCAGCATGAGAGAAAGCATGAAAATGCTTGTCTGAAAATTTAACAAGAGCTGGCCCAGGAGGCAAAAGATGACATTTTGGTGGTCAATGAGACAGGAAAGGTAGGTGGAAGATGGACAATAAAGAACCATGAAAGTGAAGACAAGTAGTTTGTGTTTGATCTAGTTCTTTATCACTTGTTGGTAGGGAAATATTCATACAACTGTAACACTTAACTTGAAGTACTTTCTACTTTTATATTTTTCATTGCAATACTGATAAGTGCAGAAAAATAAATTCCTTGGACTTTTTCATTTTTAAAACTATGGAATTAAGTTTTATTTCATATATTAGTGCTACAATACTTCCCACAAAAGCACATGGAAAACTCAGAGCTTACTCTCATACATGGGGACCCTCATGCAGAAGGAGGAGGTTTAGTCTTCAAATTCCACAGAGGTCTAGGCCATTCACACAAGCTACCAGACTTTCTGTGCTCCCTGCTAACTGTGGAACCAACATATTCCAAAACTTATGGACCTCAATCAATTTTGTATTTTTACATCTCAATAGGTGCCAATTTTATATTTGAAATATATTTTCAAAGCTACCCACGTATTATTAATTGGGGATCGGTCCTGCTTTGAGCAGGGGGTTGGACTAGATGACCTCCTGAGGTCCCTTCCAACCCTGATATTCTATTGTTGGATCATATTAAAGAAGTTCTGTATTAAAATCACAAATGAGTTTATTCCCCAGAGTTTCAATTCCAGGGTATCACTAATTAAGAGGTCTCTTGGTTTTTGGTACTGTTTCTCTCCCTCTATGTGTGAAACTTGCAAGCTGCTAATTGTGTTAGTACATTCTAAGACAGAGTCTGTTCTCAAAGCAATTCACAGAGAGAGAGAGACTCAAAGCAATACTCTAACAACAGAAACAGCACCCAGAGACTCCCCGCCCTTTTGTTGTATTAACCATTGTGATTAAAATAGAGATAGAGGATGTATGTGGATGGATGCTTGGTGTGGATAATAACTGAATGATCAGGGAGGTGCCAGCCTAAGAATCCAGTGTCCATCAGCTGAAGAAGGCGTCAAGTGGAAATAACCAGAGGACCCTCCCCCCCCGGAGGGCAGACTGGAATCCACCCAACAGCCTCAAGGATGGGAGAACCAAAGAACAAGATAACATCTTGGAGCCGTCAGGAATGTGCTATCTGCTGATTGATTCAGCAACAGCATGATGAAGCAATTCCCATAGACTGCCATAGGAAGAAATTCCTATAAAAATAGACTCTAAAAAGTGAGAACTTTGGGGTCTGATTCTGCAAACCAACTTCCAGGAGCATCAGATGAGCATCTGACAAGGCCCTGCTCCCTCCTCATGTCCAGGCCACCTGGCCAGTGGCTTGGCATGAGCAACTCTAAGGCTGGTAACTATGATAACAACCTTGCAGAACCTGTGTGTGTGTGTGTGTGTGTGTGTGTGTGTATGTTTGTATGAATGAATGTGAGAATAAATTTGAGATTGAATGGAATGTTATAACTATAACTAACTGCTTACTATGATTCTTTCTGTATTCACAATAAATGTGGTATTTTGCCTTTTTCCCTTTAATAAGATCCTGCTGGTTTTTATTTTATTGGTACAACACTATGATTATTCACACAGTATTTTGATACATTTTTAAAAATAGATATTTCCTATGGACAGTGTGTATGGTGGGTATAAATAAAAGTCATGGTGATGATGCTTTATTTCACACCATTCTTCGTTGCTTTTCATCTACTTGCACCATCAGAAGGTAGATATGAAATAGGCTTAATGGGAGTGTCCTCTTGACACCCACACTTCCTTGTTTTGATTCTGTGATGCTGGAAGGTGTTAATGGCTCCCATCAATCACAGACCAGTCAATGGGTGCAATGAGTACCCTTTATCAAGGCTAAATGGGGGAGCAATTAAATGCCCCTTTGCATGATGATGGGCGTGTCGTGAAAGCCACTGCCCAAACCACTGGCCAGTATAGTATGGACTGAGCAGCGGGTGAGCCGTATGGGCTGAGGTGTTCACTGGGAACATAAGAATGGCCTCATTGGGTCAGACCAATGGTCCATCTAGCCTAGTATCCTGTCTTCTGACAGTGGCTGCCAGATGCTTCAGAGGAACCGACTGCAAATGCAGGGGGTGGGGCATTGATTGGCTGGAGCTGTATGTGGCAGAAAGCAACTAGAAAGCCAGGGAAAGCCAGTAGAAAGGAAGCAGTGTGAGTGTAGCTTTGGGACAAAGCCAAGAAAGAGCTCCTTTTGGATAGAGTACTCTCTGAGAAAGCAATTTTGGATTTCTGAATAAGGAAATTGCCACTGTTTGTTCCTACTGTGTTCAGGGAAATGAGAATTTGTGTACATTCTTTGTAAATAAACAGGACTGCACCAAAGAAATACCTGACCCAGATAACAGATTTCTCCTCCTAAAGCAAACAACCTGGCAAGGGCACAAACACTGGTTAACCACTCAGGACAAGGAACAACAATACAAATCCCTTCCACCATGTGGGACTTGCGTAGAGTTATATTTAGTTTTGCAATACCACAGAATGCTAAATGAGCCCAAGTGAAACTAGTCAGCCAACCACATTAGTTTTCTGAGTGATTATACCACCAATTACTACCTTAGTAACTTGAAGTCAATGGGGCTACTCATTTGCTGAGAGATGCTTCAGTATCTGGATCAGGGCCTTTAAGTGCATGGTGGCTTACGGTCAGCCAAAAATAGGAAACAAGTGCAGTAGGGGTCCTTAATATCTGAAGGAAGTTGGGCATTGCAAGAGCTGCAGAAGCATGTTTTGGAGTTTATTTTGTTTCCTCTGCCTTGCCCACCATCTTGACCCACTAACTTGCCGGACAGAACTCCTGCTCTATGGTAGCATTATACCTTTCAAAACCACTCAAGAGTTCCAGAAATTAACCCATCTGAATTAGGCAAATGGGGAAAAAAATCCTGAAAATAAGGGTCCCAAACTCACCTTTGGTGGGAGGGTGGGGAGCTGTGGAAAATAAAAAAAATGCAAATATGCAAGGAAGACCAGTGGAAGAGCCAATACAACTCACAAAAGCTAACATAAAACAGATAACTTGCTGACTCTACAAAATAATATTAAATTATTTGCTTCAGTGTGGTGCCAATAAGAAGATTGGGAACAAATGCCAGAAACAGGTACACATTTTTGAAAGGAGGAGAAAGAGTTCAAATGGACTGAGGTGATGCCAAACCTGGTGATAGACAAATTAAGATATCAGAAGTTAACAAGTGGCAGACCCAGCTAGGATTCCTCTCAAATTCTGAAGGAAATGAGAAACCAATGTGCAAACTATTAAACAGAATATAATCTGGCTTCATATACTGACTCGCATTGTCAATGTATCTCGAAGGGCTATATTTAAAAATATTGAAAACAGCTGAGATACAGCACACTGGAAAAGAGGAACTTAATATTGTACGCTTCAGGAAGTGCTAAAGGAAAGATCCAGGGTTATTAAAAAGCTAGAAGCTTGACTTCAACTCAGGAAAACGTTGAAAAAACAACAAAACACAGAATCAGAGAATACCTCGAAAATTGTGATTAATGAAAGTCACCAAAAACTCACTAAAGGAAGGATAGGTACAAAAACATTAGTAGATTTCTCATGCCTTTTAAAAAAGTTACAGTCTTGAACAAAACACAAAAAATGTCAGATTCAGCAGTACAGTAATACAGGCTTTTAAAAATGGCAGCACCTAAAAAATTTCTGAGCCCTGGTCTACACTAGGAGTTGAGGTCGAATTTAGCAGCGTTAAATTGATTTAACCCTGCACCTGTCCACACGACAAAGCCCCTTTTTTTTTACTTAAAGGGCTCTTAACATCGATTTCTTTACTCCACCCCCCGACAAGGGGATTAGTGCTGAAATCAGCCTTGCTGGGTCAAATTTGGGATAGTGTGGACGCAATTCGATGGTATTGTCTTCCGGGAGCTATCCCAAAGTGCTCCATTGTGACCGCTCTGGACAGCACTCTCAACTCAGATGCACTGGCCAGTTAGACAGGAAAAGGCCCGCGAACTTTTGAATCTCATTTCCTGTTTGGCCAGCTTGGCAAGCTGCAGGTGAGTGCAGAGCTCATCAGCAGAGGTGACCATGATGGAGTCCCAGAATCGCAAAAGAGCTCCAGTATGGACCGAACGGGAGGTACGGGATCTGATCGCTGTATGGGGAGAGGAATCCGTGCTATCAGAACTCTGTTATAGTTTTCGAAATGCCAAAACATGTGTCAAAATCTCCCAGGGCATGAAGGACAGAGGCCATAACAGGGACCTGAAGCAGTGCCGCGTGAAACTTAAGGAGCTGAGGCAAGCCTACCAGAAAACCAGAGAGGCAAATGGCCACTCTGGGTCAGAGTCCCAAACATGCCGCTTCTATGATGAGCTGCATGCCATTTTAGGGGGCTCAGCCACCATTCCCCAACCGTGTGCTTTGACTCCATCAATGGAGAGGGAGGCAACACAGAAGCAGGTTTTGAGGATGAGGAAGATGATGAGTTGTAGATAGCTCACAGCAAGCAAGCGGAGAAACCGGTTTTCCTGACAGCCAGGAACTGTTTCTTACCCTGGACCTGGAACCAGTACCCCCCGAACCCACTCACGGCTGCCTCCTGGATCCGGCAGGCAGAGAAGGGACCTCTGGTGAGTGTACCTTTTAAAATAGTAAACATGGTTTAAAAGCAAGTGTGTTTAATGATTAATTTGCCCTGGCATTCACGGCCAGTACAGCTACTGGAAAAGTCTGTTAACGTGTCTGGGGATGGAGCGGAAATCCTCCAGGGACATCTCCATAAAGCACTCCTGGATGTACTCCCAAAGCCTTTGCAAAAGGTTTCTGGGGAGGGCAGCCTTATTCCATCCACTATGGTAGGACACTTTACCACGTCAGGCCAGTAGCACATAGTCAGGAATCATTGCAGAACAAAGCATTGCAGTGTATGTTTGCTGGCATTCAAACAACATCCTTTCTTTATCTCTCTGTGTTATCCTCAGGAGAGTGATATCATTCATGGTCATCTGGTTGAAATAGGTTCCTTTTCTTAAGGGGACATTCAGAAGTGCCTGTTCCTGCTGGGCTGTTTGCCTGTGGCTGAACAGAAATGTTCCCTGCTGTTAACCACGTGGTGGGGGAATGGGTTAGCCACAGGGTAGGGAGAGGCAAAATGCGACCTTTTAACGAAAACACATGTGCTATGTATGTAATGTTAACAGCAAGGTTTACCGTGAAAGAGTGTACCCATTGTTCTATAAAATATGTCGTTTTAAATACCACCGTCCCTTTTTTTCCCCCACCAGCTGCATGGGTTTCAAGGATCACAGGAGCTTCTCCTTCCCAGAGGCTAGTGAAGATTAGAAGGCAAAAAAAATGCACTCACGATGAAATGTTCTCTGACCTCATGCTGTCCTCCCACACTGACAGAGCACAGACGAATGCGTGGAGGCAGACAATGTCAGAGTGCAGGAAAGCACAAAATGACCGGGAGGAGAGGTGGCGGGCTGAAGAGAGTTAAGTGACGGGCTGAAGAGAGGGCTGAAGCTGATAGGTGGCGACAGTGTGATGAGAGGAGGCAGGATTCAAGCTGAGGCTGCTGGAGGATCAAACTAATATGCTCCAGCGTATGGTTAACCTGCAGGAAAGGCACAGACTGCCGCTACAGCCCCTGTGTAACCAACCACCCTCCTCCCCAAGTTCCATAGCTTCCTCACCCAGACGCCCAACAATGCGGTGAGGGGGCCTCCGGCCACCCAGCACTCCACCCCAGAGGATTGCCCAAGCAACAGAAAGTTGGCATTCAATAAGTTTTAAAGTGCTGTGTGGCCTTGTCCTTCCCTCCTCCACCATCCCACCTGGTGCTTCCCTCCTCCACCACCCCTCCTGGGCTACCTTAGTAGTTATCTCCCTGTTTGTGTGATGAATTAACAAAGAATGCATGAATGTGAAGCAACAATGACTTTATTGTCTCTGCAAGTGGTGATCGAAGGGAGGAGGGGAGGGTGGTTAGCTTACAGGGAAGTAGAGTGAACCAAGGGGAGAGGGGGGGTTCATTAAGGAGAAACAAACAGAACTTTCACACCGTAGCCTGGCCAGTCATGAAACTGGTTTTCAAAGCTTCTCTGATGTGCACTGAATCCTCCTGTGCTCTTCTAACCGCCCTGGTGTCTGGCTGTGCGTAACCAGCAGAAGATGATTTGCCTCAACCTCCCACCCCGCCGTAAACGTCTCCCCCTTACTCTCACAGATATTGTGGAGCGCACAGCAAGCAGTAATAAGAACGGGAATATTGGTTTCGCTGAGGTCTAATCGAGGCAGTAAACTGTGCCAGTGTGCTTTTAAATGTCCAAATGCACATTCTACCACCATTCTGCACTTGCTCAGCCTGTAGCTGAACAGCTCCTGACTAAGGTCCAGGCTGCCTGTGTATGGCTTAATGAGTCATGGCATTAAGGGGTATGCTGGGTCCCCAAGGATAACTATAGGCATTTCAACATCTGCAAAGGTTATTTTCTGATCTGGGAAGAAAGTCCCTTCCTGCAGCTTTTGAAATAGACCAGAGTTCCTGAAGATGCAAGTGTCATGTACCTTTCCCGGCCATCCCACGTTGATATTGGTGAAATGTCCCTTGTGATCCACCAGTGCTTGCAGCACTATTGAAAAGTACCCCTTGCGGTTTATGTATTCACCAGCTTGGTGCTCCGGTGCCAAGATAGGGATATGGGTTCCGCCTATGGCCCCACCACAGTTAGGGAATCCCATTGCAGCAAAGTCATCCACTATGACCTGCACATTTCCCAGGGTCACTACCCTTGATATCAGCAGATCTTTGATTGCGTTGGCTACTTGCATCACAGCAGCCCCCACAGTAGATTTGCCCACTCCAAATTGATTCCCGACTGACCAGTAGCTGTCTGGTGTTGCAAGCTTCCACAGGGCTATCGCCACTCGCTTCTCAAATGTGAGGGCTGCTCTCATCTTGGTATTCATGCGCTTCAGGGCAGGGGAAAGCAAGTCACAAAGTTCCATGAAAGTGTCCTTACGCATGCGAAAGTTTCACAGCCACTCTGAATTGTCCCAGACCTGCAACACTATGCGGTCCCACCAGTCTGTGCTTGCTTCCCGGGCCCAGAATCAGCTTTCCACGGCATGAACCTGCCCCATTAGCACCATGATGCCCACATTGCCAGGGCCCGTGCTTTGAGAGAAGTCTGTGTCCATGTCCTCATCACTCTCGTCACTGCGCTGACGTCGCCTACTCGCCCGGTTTCGCTTTGGCAGGTTCTGGTGCTGCATATACTGCTGGATAATGTGCGTGGTGTTTAATGTGCTCCTAATTGCCAAAATGATCTGTGCGGGCTCCATGCTTGCCGTGGTATGGCATCTGCATGGAAAAAAGGCGCGGAACGATTGTCTGCCGTTGCTCTGACGGAGGGAGGGACGACTGACGATATGGCTTACAGGGAATTAAAATCAACAAAGCGGGTGGCTTTACATCAAGGAGAAACAAAAACAAATGTCACACAGAAGGCCCTCTCAAGGATTGAACTCAAAACCCTGGGTTTAGCAGGTCAATGCTCAACCCACTGAGCTATCCCTCCCCCCAGTATTCCAGGCAGGACTGAATCTCCATTAAACTTTTCAAGGTGCCCCTGACAGACCTCACCGAAACGATTGTCAGCCGTTGATTTCATGGAGGGAGGGAGGGGGGAGCAAATGAATACAAACAAAACAAATCTGGTCTATTTCTTGTTTTGATCTACTCCATCTATCTTTTACATCTTTGGCTGGCAGCAGACGGTGCAGTAGGACTGCTAGCCATGCTCATCTCCTGGCTGCTCGGCAGAAGATGCTGCAATAGGACTGCTAGCCATCCTGGCTGCTCGGCAGAAGATGGTGCAATAGGACTGCTAGCCATCCTGGCTGCTCGGCAGAAGATGGTGCAATAGGACTACTAGCCATTCTCATCTCCTGGCTGCTCGCCAGAAGACGGTACAATAGGACTGCCGGCAGGACTAAAGAGAATGACCTGGTTGAGTCATTCCTATTTTAGTCCCTGCGCCCATATCTGCCCAGGTGCTCCTGACCGACCTTACTGAGGTGGCCAAAAGCACCTAGGACATGACGACGATGGTTATCAGGCCTATTGCACCATCTGCTGCCACAAGGCAATGAGCTGCTGCTGTGTAGCAATGCAGTACCGCATCTGCCAGCACTCAGGAGACGTACCATGACAGTGAGCTGAGTGGGCTCCATGCTTGCCGTGGTATGGCGTCTGCACAGGTAACTCAGGAAATAAGGCGTGAAACGATTGTCTGCCGTTGCCTTCACGGAGGGAGGGAGCGAGGGCGGGCCTGACAACATGTACCCAGAACCACCCGCGACAACGCTTTTTGCCCCATTAGGCATTGGGATCTCAACCCAGAATTCCAATGGGTGGCGGAGACTGCGGGAACTGTGGGATAGCTACTCACAGTGCAACTCTCCGGAAGTCGACGCTAGCCTCGGTACTGTGGAAGCACTCCGCCGAGTTAATGCACTTAATGCACTTAGAGCATTTTGTGTGGGGACACACAGAATCGACTATATAAAAACGATTTCTAAAAAAACAACTTCTATAAATTTGACCTAATTTCATAGTGTAGGCATACCCTGAGATAACGAAGAGCTGCTAGGAGAGCCAGGTCTCTCATCCACCCAGGACTTTTGGATGGTATTTTCAAGTGAGCTAGATGGTCAACTCCCATCAAATTTCCAAGCTTAGCATCCTGAGAACACACTATTTTCGAGCACTAGTATGCTCATCCTCGTGACTCCTCCTCTGTACACCATTAATCATAGAGAAAGACACAGCACTGCCTATGAACTTTCCAAAGCTATGTGCGTATGTGCAGAACCAATGGAACACTGGCAAACAATTGAAAGACTGCATTACAAAATCCAGTGTATATGCACAAAGTACTTAAAAAACAGTATGACTTTGATAAGTCACAGCCAATTATCAAGAGACCAACAAAAAGCACATCTCTGACCAAGGAACTACCTCCTGTCAAAATCCACATTTCTAATGTCTACCACTAATGCATGAGTGCTGTTCACAGGAAAGCACAGGAAAAGTATTTTTGTTCCTACTCTTTGATTTTGAAAACGGCTAAACCATTTCAGTTGATAATATTAAAAAAAAGAAAAATAGTAAAAATTTACTTACATACCCATATATTTTCTCAAGTTGGTACATGATGATCTGTGATCCATTACTCATCTTATTCCTGCTCATCTTTCAAACAGGGAAGAGCCTCTTTTTTTCTTTTAACTCCCCTGCCCTAGCTTCACAATGTAGTGCCAGGAGGTGGAGCTGTCAGGGAACTGATAGCCTCTCCAACTCCCCAGCCAACTGCCTATGCTGAGAAGACAAGCTATAAATTCTGATTTATAATCATTATGAAAGATTTTCTGTTTCCAGGCAGGATACTTCATCTTTTGCATCTTATTAATTTATTATACAAAAAAATGGAAATGAAGACTTAGATCCCAATATGAGGAAATCCCATTTCTCTCTCTCTCTCTCTGCAGGAATGCTCTGCAAGAGAAAAAGGACAGATTGCAACATTTCCCTTCCAACTGGCATTTGATGCAAAAGTAAGTGTCGCCATGGGTGGAGGGCCACGAAGCAACATGCACCCAATTCAGAGAATGAAAAATTACAGCTAGCTAAGTGAATTATACCTTTCACTGCTACTCTGTGATATTTTATAAGTGGGTTATAGTCAACAGCAAAACAAATCCCCACAAACAGGAAGGAAACTAAAAAAAAATGAAGAAAATTAAATTGAGAGGGAAAAACTCTTATCCAAAGATTGTTTTTCGTTTGTCTGGATTTTTTGCTTTTATTCTTTCTCCTTCCTCCATCATATGAAAGGATTTAATGAAGAAAACCAAGAATGAAACTGCAGAACCATTTGTCCAAAAATAATATCAGACAAAGACAACACTTCTATTTTAAAGTAACAGATAAAGGAAAAGAATACAGAGACTGGGCAGCCAAACAGTAAAATTGCTTGAATGAAGTACTGTGTTGTCCTGCCAGGAAATGACGAGGTTCCTGAATAAATGAGTTCCTGAATAAGTGAGAAGGGGAAGCAGAGTGTAATTTGTGAAAAATCTGTAGGAGGCCTGACAAATTCCTGAATTTATCCAGCTGGAAATAGTGAACGATTTGCACCCTTCCTTAGGCAGCCAACTAATCCTAACATTTTCTTCAAGCTTTAGATTTGCATAAACAGAATTTGAATGTCTCAATCACAGTTCAAGAGTGAAACTAATTATCCTGGTAGTGGAAGGGCTTAGAACACAAGGAAAGTAAATTAAGAGAGACTGGTTCAAGTGAAAACCAGAGAATCCTGGTGCAGGCCTGAGAGTCACCTCACCAGGGAAAAGGGGCACATAAGGATTCCAGACAGATATTGAAGAGACACAGCTTGAAGGTCCTGGGAAACGTGAGTGTGCTGCTAAAGAAGGGATAGACATAGAAGGAATGTGCTACAAGGAATATGTCTCCTAACACTGAGCCTTGGTCCTTCAGGAAGGTAGGACTCAAACCCAACCAAGAGCCCATCTAGAAAGAACTGCAATATGTCCCTGGTTGTGAGATACAGGGGAACTTTGTCCTTTCAAGAGCACCACCAGGTTCAAGTTCTCAGAACTCTTGAAATGCCCAGATTTGAAGACCGTTTATAGACTTGAGGAGGAAGTTCATGAGCTTTCCTGAATATTCATGCTCTAGAAGATAAAACCTCTTCGGTTCAATGTGCTGTAGGTGTGAAAGTTTGAGGGGATCATGGAATAGAATTTCCCACTAATCAGGAGTTTCAAGGATGCTGAACTGACATCTGAACGAGTCTGAGACCATGGGTTCCTAGGCCACTACTTTTCTGTTAACTTCAAATGATTTAGTTCTCATTCAATAGCATCCCAGTGGCACCTGCTTAAATAAGTAACTTACATTCTGCTCTTTTGCTCAAATGTATGTGGTTTTAATCCTTAGATGCCTTATGTTGTGAGCTCCTCGGAGCAGACACTGTCCTTTATGAGGGCTTGGGAAACACCCAGCAAATAGTTGGCAGTACTATAAACAAACAATCAATGTAATACATAGTCAGCAAAACTTTCAGCTCCAGGAAAAAGAATTCCTCCTGCTTTATTCCAGATTTTTAGCTTTTGCTCTAGCATGCAACAGTAGCCTGGTGTTACATTTCATGAGTGGCAACCAATTCTGGATGGAAACTTAAGGAAGAGAATCACCTTTCTAGCTGCTATAATTTTAAAAAGGTGTTCTGATGAGTGTCCTACGACAACCTCTTGCTTGGAATTGAGTGGGACTATCTCAGCTTCCACAGTGCTGCAGAAAAGAACAGGACCGCCCAGAGAATCTGATTCGTGGTTCCGATAATCACAAAAATTTGTAGCGTTCAGAGGTGCACCATGACCAGTGCACAGAACCCTCGGACTGCCTTGATATAATGGAAACTGGTACCAAATATGGAGAACCTCAGCCATTTGAGTGGTTTTTTAAACCTGTTGTTTTGGTTTCAGAACCTCTGGGAGTCACGCCTACCCTCCCCCCCCCCCTCCCCCCCCGAGGAGAGCGGGACTGACAGAACCACTGACAGGGCATGGGTTCAAGATACCGACTATAACAAGGACTGTGTAAGACCCTTGTTGGAATAATTGGGTCAAAAATACCTAGTTACTGCAGCAGTCTAAAAGGAGCAGGGCGTCCTGTGCTGTGGGTTTTTCCTAATCCTCTGAGTTAGCAGCTTCTTGAAGATGCTCCTGGACGCTATAATTCACTTCTGTCAGAAGAAGAAAGCGGGGGGAGGAGACAAAACAGCCAAGGACCTCGGGCTTGTTGTTTCCAAAATGCCAGGACCTGCTGCTGAATTTCAGCCTCAAACAAGTGAAGGCTTGCCTGCCGCACTGCTATTGCTGTAGTCAGCCCTTGTTGCCATGTTTTACTTTGGCCTGGAGCACCAAGTGGTCAGGGGTCCCTGGCTTGGAGGTTCTGAAAAGCTGGCTCCCACTGCTGCACTGCTGAATCTGTGCCCCCAGACGGCGTAAGGCTTGTGTGTCACATTACTGCAGAGTGGTGTAATACTGCACAATTGATCCACTAGCAGAAGCCTCTTTGATCCGAGCTGAGCTTGCTACGCTGCTGGGTTTTTTCTTGCAATACCACTGTCCGGCAGAGTCCTGTTTTAAAAGTATCTTCTCCCTACCAAGGGAGCACCAAGGAGAGGGTAAAAAATAAAAATATACATATCTTGGGAAAAGCTCCTGCCTGGAGACAGAGAAAGGAGAATTGAAGGGAACTTCCTGCCTCTTCCAGTGGAGGCAAGACACTGGGGAGCTAAGAGAGTCAATTTGTTCTCTGAACAGCTCTACCTGCTGGCAGTACATCCTGAAGCGAGAGAGGGCTTCTTTGGTTAAAAATAACCACCCCAACAAACAAGGAGAGAGAGGGCTCCATGCTTTGAAAAGGAGGAAAACCCCCAGTTGTAATGGGTCATGGATCACAAGGTGCCCATGATGTAGAATACAAATTATGCCCAGACTGACAACAAATCTGGCAAATTTAGCTAGATATAAAAACTGAAAAGGGAATAAAGAATTGGAAATGGCCCCCTAGAACAGAAATTCTGGTAAAATTTATCTATAATAGGGGCAGATGGAGCCTCATGATTCCATGGGTGCACTCTACTAAGCGTTTCTTGTTGCAGTCAACTGGGGCACTGGTCAGGCTCAGCAGCAGCCTCTGCCATGGCATGACAACCCTAATCCAGGCTCAGTGTGGAGGGCAGCGTTTGGAGAGTGAGCATGCCCCACTCTCACCCGGCAGTGGCGTGAGGCTGGGCCCACCTCTCCACTCTGGGCACTGTGACCAGGGATATGGTGTCGCAGCGTCACACAGGTTTGTCACTTTAGTGGGGATTAATGGTTGCTGTGGGTGCAAATGAACCTATAAAACCCTGAAAAAGCCACTACTCAGGTATAAGCATCATTGCACACATTGCTTATAATACTTTTTTTTTTAAAAAATCTTACTGTAATATTGCTTTTATATCCATAAGTAGGTGCTCAGATTATATGGTGATGAGTACCAAAGAAATGACAATAAATATATAAACGAACTAGGGAGATTTCTGATTTGTTTTTTCCCATTATGATTATTTTACTATTATGTTTGGCTGGCTTTTTGCTTTTAATTCTAGATATACATATAGTGACTGTAGGACAAATGTGAGACTGAAACAGTCATAGTATTCTGTCCATAATTTTAAAAAAATCCCAAGAAACAAGTTTTTGGATGTTAAAGATCTTTGAAATAAGATACTAAGTATTCTTGAATCCATATATTTTTGGAGTGAATACAGTGCATATATTGTGCTCCTACATTGTGTTTCTAAAATGTTACTGAATTGCCTACTAGGTGTGATATATTTTTGCAATATTTTTTTTCTTATTTTTGCTGCTCTAGTTACAATATTGCCTCCATCTAGTCTTTTATTAATAATTCCCAAAGCATATCTTTTGTTATAGATTAATGACCCCAAATAATAAATTCTCATTTAGTTTTCACAAGTGATTTCTTTTGCCACTGCAAAATGTTGATTTGATTCATAATGTAAAAAAGACATTTTTGTGAATATTTATGAATTATGAAACACAATACACCATGAGCAACATTTCAGTCTTTCCATATGCTTGTTAAATATACTAGATTTATTCAACCACTATTTATATTTTATTCACTTAAAAATGGTTCTTAAGCATCAGCTACATAACAGTTCAAGTGAAATATTCTCTATTCCAAATGATACATTTGTTCTGTGATGTGATTCATGATTCAGTATGCAGTTTTGGAATTGGACCTCATTATTTAGATCTTTTAGGAGCTCTGATTATAATGTTCAGAATTTAAGAAGGGTAATGCTTAAGTATAGTAATTATGCAAGGACTCAAAACATTTACGAATGTAAACATTTACACTAACTTGCTACAATAAAAGTACAAGATCTGTGTTTTTGTGGGGAGAAGCTTGATTTAACTGAACATGAAAAAATTTCAACACATCCTAAATTGAAATATAAAACTACAATTTCTTTCAAGGAGAAAATAAACAAATCATTTAGATTTGGAATGGCACTGTACATATTTTTTTTTTATAAGAGTCCAGTCAGTTTCTGAACATTTGCAAAAATGGAAACTCAGGTAAACTATTAGATAATTTAAAGAGAGAAAAAAGGCAGAGGGTAAAATTTTCAAAAGTGCCTAAGGAACCTAGATCCCATTCACGTTGGATGTAAATGTGATTTGGGCTTCTAAACGCCTATGTCACTTTTGAAAATGGGACCTCAGCTCCTAAGTCATTTAGGCACTTTTGCAGATTTTACCCAGAGCCTCCAAACAGTCAAGATTTTGAAATTTTATTGCATCTTCCCTAGCAGCCACCAATTTTATTGTCCAATAATTTTAAAACCCCTTATTGCCTTCTGCCAAATTATGTAATTTTACACTGTTACTATGTAGAGATGGGTCAGGATGTGGAAATAGGCATTATTACTGGAACACATGATTTCAGCAGGACTTAAATATTTAACCCTCTTTTAGCCAGTACAGATTATTGGCTGTTCTACACATTTCGAAAGTCTTCCAAATGGCTTTACAAATCTGATCTGTATATCATCATATTGACCTCAGATATGGCTGAAAAACAATATGGTTTTGTTGTAATCTCATTCACCTTATGTAACTAGAGCAGGGGGTTCTCAAACATCATTGCACCACAACCCGCTTCTGACTACAAAAATTACTTCACGACCCCCAGAGGGGGGACTGAAGCCTTAGCCCGCCCAATCCCTGCCACCTCGGGTGGGAGTGCCAAAGTCTGAAGCCCTAAGGCTTTTGCACCAAACAGTGGGGCTCAGGCTACGGCTTTGGCCGCTGGCCCCAGCAAGTCTAAGCTAGCCCTGGAAACCCCATTAACATGGGGTCGTGACCCACTTTGGGGTCTCAACACATAGTTTGAGAACCGCTGAACCATAGTTTTCATTTGTATAACTTCTTGTTAAGCTTCCTAGAAATTCACTTCCTGCTTTTACACCACCACAGTTGTTTTTATTTAAATGGAATTACTTGAAGCATGAAGATGTGTAATAGCTGACTATGATGGTGTCATCAAAAACCTTTTTACAAAAATTACATAAACATGTCAATACATAAATATGTGAGAGAGAAAGCTTATTTTATAAGACATTTCTTTTCCTGATGCTCACACAGCTCTTTGATCTGAGTAACAGCAATGCTGTGGCTACATAAGGAAGGAAACTGAAAACAGTGCAACAGTTCCAACAGATCTAAAAAGTACCCTACAAACTGTGGTCAGATGACCTGGCAGCCTGTCAGATTAAAGTGCTTTCTATTTCCAAGGTTAGAATGGCATTGAAAAACTAAACAAACGCCAAGTTTCAAGTGTCTGAATTGAATTTGGCCTCAAATCAAAATCAAGATAATCACATCAGAATGGCAAAGCTGGAAAATCTCCTGAAATATAAATTACAGTTTCAGATTGATTCATTAAACTTAATACACTACACTCAAATGTCAGCAGAGGTGGGTTTTTTATATTAGACCCAGCAAACCCCAAACTATTGATTAAGCAATGAGATTTTACAAGAAAGCATTTATAAACTCATTAAGCGGTTATAATAATAGTTTAAATTATATCACATTCATTTCTAGGAATGTTTTCATTGTCATTAAGAAAAGGGCATTGCACTGGGACATTTGTATTTCTGAATAAATGCGAGGTACATGTTAAATACAAATTCACAAACATTTTGTTAAAACACTATATTTAGGAGTTTAAAAAATAATTTAGCCCACATAAAAGGTTTATGGAAGTAAAAAAAAGTCTTTAAGCTTACAGGATTGTATAAAATGCACAAAAGGAAATACTTCTACTCAAGGACAATATGTGTGTGTGTATATGATGTTATTGCCACCCCTATTTATTTTGTTATCCTCTTGGCTTTTTATGCTTTGTAGTCTATGGCCAAAATTGTCAAACAGGTGACTGAAATGAGGCAGCTAAATCAGTGGTTTGATTTTCGGATGTGTTATGCAAAATGCAGATCCCAGGGCTTGTCTACACTGGTGCAGCTGTGCCTCTGTAGTCATTAGTGAAGATACTACCTATGCCTATGGGGGAGCTTCTCCTGTGGGTAGAGATACTCCACTTCCCTCAGAGGTAGAAGCTGTGTTAGTGGGAGGGCTTCTCCTGTTGATAAAGTGCTTTCTGCACCGGGGGCTAGATCAGTATAATATGTTGATTTTCCACCCACCCAAGTGATGTAATTATACCAACACAAGTTTGTAGTGTAGACCAAGCCTCAGACATCTGTTTTTCTAAGATTTGTACAGGTACTTGCAACCAACTTCTAACCAGTTCGATGGGTTATATAAATCACAAACATTAACCCTCTGACAAAGAGACGATAGTATATATAGGAGGAAAATTGTATGTCTGATGGTGTCACTTAAGTCAAACCTGAGATGTAAGGAAACAGCTGATAAGGCCAACAATAATCTTGGATACAACAGTTTCCATCTTAACACTTCTTTGTGGCCAAAAGCCAAGCCCAATATCTCCTGCCAGAGACAGGTGTCAGACAGCTCCAATGTTTGCCAAAACTAAGAGCTAGTCAGCCCCAGCCCTGCTATTTGCCAAGAACAGGAACCGACTGTTCTTAATTCTTGTAGTTGAAGGAAGGTGATCATAATAAGAAATGAAGGGCTGCAAATCTGTCCAATTTTCCTCCACAGTTTGCTCATAGGGAGGGGGAGATAGGTTATGAGAGGAAATGATCCCAGAGCTCTATTCCAGGGGCTCTCAAACTTCATTGCACCATGACCTCCTTCTGACAACAAAAATTACTACAGGGCCCCAGGAAGGGGGACCCAAGCCTGAGTCCTACCAAGCCCCACACCCTGGGGTGGGGGCAAAGCCAAAGCCGCACCTCCCCAGGCTGGGGGCCCAAAGCTGAAGCCTAAGGGCTTCAGCCCCAGGCAGGGGGCCTGTAACCTGAGCCCTGCTGCCCAGGGGTGAAGCCCTTGGGCTTGGACCCGGGCCCCAGAAAGTCTAAGCCAGCCCTGGACACCCCTCTTCTGCCGCTAAGAGTTGTGGGAAGGTGGAGGGAGTCACGGGGCATCCTGGGTCCTGTCCCAATGCCCCGTCATGCATTGCTTCGCATCCCAGCAATCCCTGTGCTTCCGTCTGCATTTGGTGCCATCTTTCAACCGTCTGTGTACTGAGTGCCCTGCCTCTTCGTTCTGCGGGAATGGATCCCGCACTGTTCATCAATATGCTGCTCACTCTCACTAACATGTCATAAGTGGCAGTGGAGTTATTCCTTCAACTACAAAGGCAAAAGGAGTTCAACATTGATCTTGCCACATGTAGTGGCTATGACATGAGATTGCTTGGGGCATTCACGGACATGCTCACCACAGTGGAACACCGCTTTTGGGCTCGGGGAACAAGCACTGAGTGGTGGGATCACATCATCTTGCACATCTGGGATGACAAGCAGTGCCTACAGAACTTTTGGATGAGGAAAGCCACATTCATGGGACTGTATTACGAGCTCACCCCAGCCCTGCGGCGCAGGTACATGAGAATGAGAGCTTCCCTGTTGTTGGAGAAGCGTGTGGCGATTGCACTGTGGAAGCTGGCTACTCCAGACTGCTACCAATCGGTCTCTAACCAGTTCGGAATGGGAAAGTCGATCGTTGGACTTGTGTTGCTAGAACTGTAAAGGGCCATTAATCGCATCCTGCTCTGAAAGACTGTGACTCTGGGCAACGTGCAGGACATTGTGGATGGCTTTGCACAAATGGGCTTCCCTTACTGTTAAGGGGCGATAGATATTCCAATTCTGGCACCAGACCATCTAGCCACCAAGTACATTAATCGGAAGGGGTATTTCTCAATGGTTTTCCAGGCGCTTGTGGGTCACAGACACTAACCGCAGGCTAATCCAGAAAGGTAGATGACACACGCATCTTTCAGAACACTGTCCTGTTCAGGAAGCTGCAAGCAGGGACTTTCTTCCCGGACCAGAAGATCACCGTAGGGGAAGTTGAAATGCTCATTGTGATCCTGGGAGACCTCGCCTCCCCCTTACTGCCGTGGCTTATGAAGCCATACACGGGGCACCTTGACAGCAGCAAGGAGCGGTTCAACAGCTGAGCAAGTGCAGAACGGCTGTGGAGTGTGCTTTTGGCCATTTAAAGGCCCCCAGGCGCTGCCTATATGGGAGGCTGGACCTGTCCGATGACAATATTCCTATGCTTATAGCCGCGTGCTGTACGCTCCAGAATATTTGTGAAGGGAAGGGTGAAAGCTTCATTCAGGGTTGGACTGCTGAGGCTCAGTGCCTGGAGGCTGAATTTGAACAGCCAGAGACCAAGGCCATTAGAAAGGCACAGCGTGGGGCCATAAGGATCAGGGATGCCTTGAGGAAGCAATTTGAAGCTGAAAGGCACTAATATTTGTTGCTATGCTCGGGAGTGCAGTGCTTGTAATGCTAGGAGGTGATTGTGATTGGTGCAGATGATGCATATGAAAGTGTAAGAAAATTGCCTGTTGCTTTGCAGGGCCCTTTTTGCTTTCAGTTAATGGAATAAAGCTTGCTTTCAAACCAAAACAATTCTTTTATTAAAAAACAACCACCAGATGGGAGAGAGAAACAAAAAACCACATCAACACTGAGGGAGATGGGGGAAGGAAGGGTCCCAAGAGGAGGGAGGGTCCCAGGATGGTTAAATATTTGTTTATGTCCAGGTATCATATCCAACCTTCTCCTCTGGAGTACTTCAGCAAGGCTAAACTGCAGAGGGATGGATGTTGAGTGAAGTGAGTACGGGGAGTCCGCAGTGCTGGACTGTGATGGGGCAGGAGTGGAATGCAGTGGGTACAGACTGGAGCCAGGAGGTGGATAAGAGTGTGTTGGCGGGGTCTGGGGGGCACATAGGAAGGAGTTTTGTGACAGCGGCTGCAGGGGAGGGCGGGTGCGGAGCTGCTTGGTTCGCAGTGCTAGTAGTGCCCGGAGCGTGTCCACTTGGTGCTCCATAACGTTTAAGAGCCTCTCCGGGGCTTCATTCTGGTGCGCCACGTTCTCCTTTCGGTGCCTCTTCTCGCTGTCCTGCCACTCCTTTAGTTCTTGTTTTTCGGCCACAGAGTGTATCATGACGTTATGCAAAAAGTCCTCCTTAGCTCTTCGTGGCTGCTTTCTAATTCTGCGCAGCCGTTCAGCCAGCGATAACAACGAGGGAGACTGGGCTCCCATGGTCATACCTGTGAAGCCAAAATGCAACATTTGATAAAAGCAGTATTGTTTGCAACACACGGACCACTGATTCAGTGATTTAAAACACAGACACTATTCACATACCTGTCACTAACTGGCTGATCCCAGGCAAGCACATGTGAGCCACAAGACCCCCAAAATGGTGAATAACCACAGGGGCTGGGGAAATCAGTGTTCCAGGACCGTACTGTACACTGGGCACATGGCTCTTGGGGAGTGCCAGCACTTTGTCGGGGGGGAGGGGGAGGAAGAGGGCTTATAATAATTACTGTACCCACATTTTCCACAGGCTCTGTTCATTATGGAAGATATCTCGCTACTGAGGGTGAGCAGGGAATCAAGGGAGGGTCTTCTCTAAGACTGCAGCTTCTGCCCTGGCCCCTATGTGGCTCGCCTGTGTGCAGCAATGGTCCCCCCACCATCCCCGTGATGGCAGAGTGGCCTGGGAATGTTACCCTTACTGGGGCAAGAAACAAAGCAGCTCTGCCAAGGAACCTGCGGCAGCGGATTGTCCAGTATCTCCATGAGAGTTTTGTGGAGATCTCTGAGGCAGATTCTCGTGAAGTGAGGGAGTCAATCAACACCCTGTTCCGCTGCTCAGACTAGGCATGTGGTGGTACGCGCATCATACAGACACAAGCCTGCTTTCTGCAACCCTCCTGCCCCCAACAACTCACTTCAGCGATTCCCAAAATCAAAGCCACTTACCAGGGGCCTCCTCTCCTGTTTGTGCTTTGCCAACCTCCGACAGCTGTGACTGGCTAGCCTCCTCTGGGACAGAGGAGAGCTCCTGGCTGCATGCATCTCTGACCTCCGAGTCGTCCTCTGCTTCTGGGTCTCCCTCCCCCTCGACATCCTCGTCCAAGATTTCCTCCTCTTGGCTCGGTCCACTCTCGACTGGCACGCGAGCCACCGAAGTATCCACAGTGGCTTTCGCAGTGGAGGTGAGGTCACCACCGAGTATCACGTCCAGCTCTTTGTAGAACCAGCAGCTCGTGGGCGCAGCACTGGAGCGGCGGTTTGCCTCCTGCGCCTTGTAGTAGGCATTCCGTAGTGCCTTCACTTTGACCCTGCACTGCAGTGTGTCCCAGTCATCACCCCTTTCTGTCATGCATCATGAAATCTGTCCATACATATCATAATTCCTATGGCTGGAGTGCAGCTGGGACTGCACAGCCTCCTCTTCCCAAATGCCGATGAGGTCCAGCAGCTCGGCATTGCTCCAAGCGGGGGATTGCCTGGTGCATGGAGCAGGGATGGCCACCTGGAAAGATGTGCTGAGACCACTGCATGCATCACCAAGCAAACAGGAATGGGACTTTCAAAATTCCCTAGGAATTTAAGGGGTGGGGCTCATGGTTGGTCACCTGAGAGCTGGTCAGTAGAGTTCAAACTGATGACCAAAGAGGCGAGATGAGGCATTGTGGGACACCTCCCGGAGGCCAATCGCAGCACTGTAATCAACCAGGGTGTGTACACTGGCACTGAGGTGCTGTAGCCCTGGCACAGAAAGCTGTACGCCTCTCGCCTCTTAGTTTCTGCGCACTAAGTGGCTTGGCAGTGTGTGCACCTCGGGAGTTACACCGCAGAAAGCTGCTTTACTGCCCAGAAACTTGCCAGTGTAGACAAGGCCTTATATACTTGTGTCTTTAGGCACCCCAATAAAAGGAAAAAGCAAATAACCTGCACTTCAGTGTCTTCATTATTCCCAGTATATTGTTTGAACAGAGCAGAGTAAAAAGCTGAATGGATGTGTTTTTTTTCCATTTGAAAAACAAGTAGGTAAGGTCTTAAATTTAAAAATATAGTATTTTTAACAACTTTTCCAGCAAGGCAGCAAATTTTAAATACCAAATAGAAAAATCTATATTATTTGTAATCTTAGGGTTAAAACTTTAAAGTTATGACATTCACAGTTAACGTTTCCATTCTGTCTTTAACTTACCATTGTGCATTTGTATTTCTGGGATCTCCGAATATTGCAAGTTTTGGTATAGTACAGAAATTTTCCTTTTACAGTTACTATTTGGTGAAATTAACAGGAAATTCTATCAACATAAATTTGTAAAAACACAGAAAATTTACATTTTGCCTCCATTTTTGAGCAAAAAACTCTAAGTTTTTCAATACATAAATATTGCTCTAACAATCAGAAAGACTATGTGAGGCCGATGGCTGAAGAAAATGTTTTTTTAAGTTTAAAGTAATTAATTTTTATTTCAGTGAAGGAGCCTGCTCCCATAACATATAAGATTAATCAACCTAGATCTCTTCTCAGCTCTTTAGTAAGGTTGTAAGTTCTTACACAGCACCTACCACATCAGCAGATTTCCTTAGATGAAAGCAACAAGTTTTTTAAATAGGAATTTCTCGTGTCTTAAGAAAGTGGCTGCCTGGAGATATAACTGTCATTGTAGGATACAGATGTGGGAAACCTTGAACATATTAGGGAATTTGCGGGGCACCAGATGGATACATTTGGATCTGATGATTATAAAGTCTGTCTCTGAACTGTTTATTAGTTTCGGGCCCACCCCTGAGGTCTAATGAAATAAATGAACTTGTAGGAGTCTCTCTTCTCATCTGGCCCACGAGAGACTTTCAGGGGCTTCAAAAGATAAATTTGGGTTGTGAGATTGAGGGTAAAGAGCAGATGCTATTTAGCAAAAAATATATACAAATATCTTCAGTGATTTTTGTTTTGTCATTAATTTCTGCTTGGGGAATATTTTCAAATACAAATGCTTAATTAATAAGAAAAATAATCAATTACAATAAATGAAACAATGTGTCATGGAGAAAAACCCTAAAACACAACCAGCTCACAATGTTCAGGAACTTACAGACTCTTTTCTGCCCATAGTTTTGCTGTGGGAACGAGAGCGGGAGATGGTGCTGAAAAAGAAATCTTTCTTGGATGCAGACAAAGGAGGCGATCCTGTGTATTCACGTCCTGCAGACAAGCTCTCTATGCTTGGAGATGAACTGACATTTTTTGAACTTTGGCCTGTAAAACAAGCACAGAGCAACAAATCATTAAATTAGTGGAAAACTGCTCTCTCTATCAAGTACCTTTGTGTTTCAGGCTATGTCTACACTACTGTGGTAAGTCGACCTACGCTATGCAATTCCAGCTACGCGAATAATGTAGCTGGAGTCAACGTACCTTAGGTCGAGTTACCGCGGGGGGTCGACTGGAGAAAATCTCCCGTCGACTTACCTTACTCTTCTCATCGGGGTACAGTACAGGGATCGACTGGAGCGCGATCTGCTAAATCGAACGCCGGTGGATCGATCTCAGAGCATCGATCCCTGCTGTAGTGGAGACCTGCCCAGGTGTTGCTCACTGAGATTTATAAGCAGATCAACACAGAATGAGATTCTGCAAAATTAAAGTGTGTCTGTATGCATTGTGACAAATGGAGAACTACTCTGACATACAGGCCTCTGTATATTTCTAATGAGAGGGCACAGAAAAACAATACCCAATCTTAATAAGCACATATGATACCTAATGGTACCTTAGTAATTTGTATGACACACACAATTAATATAAGAAGACTGATGTGAAGCCTTCAGTCTTACACACAATATGTGGTTGGGGAAAAGGGATGGAAATGGAAAATAATTTTTTGTTTAATGAATTCCTATATAAGGTTGTGAAGAAAGACTTTTATGATGTTCTAGTTTCTACATTTCTTCCATCATTAGGAGTTGTTCTGCATAACTATAGCTCAAGTACTAGGACTGAGAATTAAGAGCCCCTAAGAATGGAACTAAGATTTAAATATTTTAATAGATGCAATTCAGTTTAATCTTCTTGCACCAATGAGAAACAAACAAACAAAGAATATGGCTGATTTCACTTTGAGAAGTTACACCAAATTCATAGGAATCAGCTCCAACTCTCAAAGACTTTCCTTTATAAATGTTATTATCAAACCATTTGTTTCAATATGTCTGGAGAAATCCATACTAACTTGCATTAATCTTATTAGGGTTGCTAAATAAGTACAAAAAGAAAGTCAATTCTCCCTTCTGATCCCCTAGGCCCAAAACTGTATTTTCTATCATAGGGATGCAGAGCTAACACATACATTTTTTTATATGCTGACTGTATATTCCTTTATACCAGTGCAGCATCAAGCACACCAGGCAGTGCTGTAATACATAATTAAAATAAAATAAAATAAATTGAATTCACAATTTTATTATGGAAAGGTTGAGCATATAAGCTCCTGGTTCTTCAACTCACAATAAAATTTGAAATATAAATATAGGGCTCGTCACCTGTTACAAGCTATCATTCATTAGGCGCTTAAGGCCTATGGATATGTCTACACTGCAATTAGACACCGGCAGCTAGCCCGTGCCAGCTGATTCAGGCTCATGAGGTTTGGATTGCAGGGCTGTTTAATTGAAGTGTAGACTTTCAGGCTTGGGCTGGAGCCTGGGCTCTAGGACCCTGAGAGGTTGGAGGGTCCCAGAGCTTGGGCTGTAGCCTAAGCCCGGAAATCTACACTGCAATTAAATAGCCTCACAGCCCAAGCCCCACACACCCAAATCAGCTGGTATGGGCCAGCACAGGTTTTTAATTACAGTGTAAACATACCCTATGTCTTACTTTACCCATTTTCTCTAAAGCACAGTTTAGAAATATCAACATCAGAATATTGAAAGAAAGCTCAGAGTACACCCAGAGTATACTCTGCCTCTTAACAGCTGATCCAATCAACAGCTGATCCAATCAACGTTCTCAACAGCTGAGCTGAAGCATTATGAAGATAAGGAGATGAGAGTTCTAAAATGAAATATTTGTTTCCACTGAACATCATGTAAAAGATAGTTTTTCACTTGCCTGATGTTTGCATGGCACTATGGCACATGGAGCTACACTTCTCCAAGTCCTATGGATTTTCTGTCTAGTGCAGTGGGGAAAAAAATTTCAAGGTCCCTGAGTTCACAACAGGTAAGGTATTCAGGGAGCTAAGATAGCTTTCACCTCCACTGCTGTGGTTGATAAAGATGATATATGACAGTGGTTTTAAGAGAACACCACCACCTACAAATAATAATATAGAGGATGTAGATCAAGAGCTTCTCTTCTCCCTGTCTCATATCACTCAAGAACAAGGAGACATTCAATAACATTGACAGGTAGCAAATTCAAAACTGAAAGGAAAAGGAAAGGCAAGGAAAAACTATTCACACAATGCATAATTGCCACATGATGATGTTTAGGCCAAGAACTTACCCAGGAAGGAAATCTAGAGTTATTACAGTTAATGCTAAACACATTTTGGGAAGGAATATAAAAATCTCATGCTTCAGGGCTTAAACCACTCTACAGCTATCAGAGATTAGGATAAGGCCTTCATAGAGGGCAGTTTACTGTGAGGTTTCTTGCACCTTTCTCTGAAGCATCTGGTGCTGGCCACTAGCAGCGAGAAGATGCTGGATTAGATGGCCCACTGATCTGATGCAAAATGACATTTCCTATATTAGCAACAGAGTTAGCCTTGGCAAGAAACAAAAACTTTTATTTAGGTCAACAGGGTTGCTTTTAATATTGTTTATTTAAAATATTAATTTAATAGCCCCATAACAAAAACAACTAATATCCCAGTTTTCATGAAGTGATGTACTGTCATTAGGGCTGCAAAGATGAACTGGGATGGATGATAAAAGTGGAGCTACGATTTTTAAAAAAGCCTTTTTAAAGTGTATATGGGAAAGCGGATCTAGTATGAGGGGCACAAAATCCTAATTTGAAAGGAAAGTTAAATACTACTGCAGTGAAAAAAGTTATAAAATGCCATGAGAAATTATGGACCAGGATTTTTTTTAGTCTTCTGTATTATTTTCTCTCTCAGTTCTCTTTTCTGATTTTGCTGCTTTTGTGAATTGATATATAATTAAGACCCTACTTGAATCATGGGATGATTGTCAAATAATTGTGGATGGGTTGTGGACAAGACATTGAAAACAGTGGAAAAGTAATAATAGACCTTTATTAATTGCAATAATTTGGAAAAGCCAGAGAAAACCTATTTAAAAAAAATTTACTGGAACAATATAAGCATTCCAGTACGATGTTATGCCTGCTACTTTTTTTGATAACCAGACATTTTGCTGCATCTATTTTACAGTCATTAATGTGCAGGGCTCCTTCTATCAGTCCCAGGTGGCTGGGGTCTTGCTGTTAGCCCCTGGTGGCGGCAGCCAGCGTCCCGCTCTCAGTCCTGCTCATGGTGGGCTCCCGCTGTCAGGCACCTGGCTGACAAAATGGCAGAGGAATCCTAATATTGCGGGATCTGCAATATCGGCAATTACATAGGGCCTTATATATGATTTCATGAATGCTTTCGCCTGTGAATTCACTACACACTTTACAGTCATCACATTGTATGGTCAGCTATTTTGACTGATCCCTTTTGTTTTACTAACCTCTATGACACCAGAAATCATTCACACAAAGGAAGTGACCCGCACGCATAGGTATAAAGTTACTCACTGGTTTTCTGATAAATCTCCTTACAATCTGCCCTTGGTTTTACTCAAAAGCATTGCTGCTTCGGCCTTTCATGCCAGTTTCACTCTTGCATATGCTATATATAATTGCATACAGCTGCTAGCATGGTCTGTATTTTGTAATGGTTGTTGCTTAAACTATTTTGAAAATTTTACAACTCCCTTTCTGTGGTAAATCACATTCTCCCCTCCAATATGGACTGCAGCTTTACTCCTTGAAATGTGTTTCCATAATAAATCCACACCACACAACATAGAGATAAAACAATAGAAAACTACAATAGAAAACAAAGTTAGAAAAGAGATTAAGACACCAAAAAGCCACATGGAATATTAACACCATAGATTAAACAAAATTAAAAGACTAGGGAACACAAGTCTACTTTTTGTTTTTATATATATTTAGAAAATACATTAGCACTGTCCAGTGTCTTCTAAGGCCTCGATCCTAAAATGAGGTCCACCCATGCAAAGTCTCTTAGACATCCAAGAGACTGGTTGACGGGGTCCCATTGTAGAGTTCTCAATAGCATTCTGATCCTTACAATATGTGCGGCACATAATA
This sequence comes from Lepidochelys olivacea, assembly GCF_965140295.1. Taxonomy (NCBI): domain Eukaryota; kingdom Metazoa; phylum Chordata; order Testudines; family Cheloniidae; genus Lepidochelys; species Lepidochelys olivacea. The sequence continues at coordinate 204,728,624 of NC_140412.1, read as the reverse complement.
CTGATGGTTTAATTTTTTGATAAAAATTATAGTTTTTCTTAAAGGAAAAGTATAAACCCAAACAAACGTGATCTTGGGAAAACGACTTCAAATGAAACACTATTTAAAAACAAACAACTGGATACACTGAAATCTTGTCTGAAGAATTGGGCCAGGACACAACAGTTAATAAGACACCACATACTGCAGAATCAGATGATGGGTAATTGAACAGAATACAGGGAGGATTGATTTGAATGTTCAACAAGCTTCCTGGCGCGGTAGAAAAGGTGATGAATAAACCTTTCCTTACTTTTCCCCAAACTCCCTTTAATCTCCCTTTTGCCTTCCTCTCCCTCATTCCCCCTCAAGCCTGCCAACCTCCACATGGTCACTAAGCAGCCACCATCTTTCCTGAAGGCAGCCTGGCTTCAGCCCCACTGGAAAGTGTGGGAGATGGTGGCCATCTTTGCTGCAGGCAGTCTCACTTCACCTGAAAAGGCTGTAAGGAATGGCAGACATCATTGGGAGGGAAACCCCAGGCTTCAGTCCCATAAATTGTAATGGGAGATGGTGGCCATTTCTGAAATCAGCAAAACTTCACCAGAGTGAAAGCAGAAATCATAAAATCACAAGAACCTTTAAAAAGGGTCAGATACCTCATGATAAAATTGAATGATTCAACAAAGCTGCTATTTTTCTAGCAGCTTTACTGAAACAAGAGAGGCTTCAGGTAGCAAGCTGAAAGTTGCACATTAAAATGTAACTGTCTAAATAAATGAATGAATATACTGAACGCCTGATTTTGATCTTCTACAGTAGAAAACAATGTTCAGTGTGGTTCTGAAATGGTGACAATGGTCTAAACCAAAGCAGGGCTAAAAGACAAGGTTCAGGATAAAACATGAAACCATCACCATGGAAAACACTGCTAAGGCACAACACAACTGAAGATGACTCCTGCACTTTTCTATTCACAATCACCATGTTTGGCCTCTTGCTCTGAAACATCATCTGAATTATTTTATAAATGCTCCATTATGTACATTGTATTTTATGACTTAAATAACAAATAGAGATGAGCCTGACTCACTATGCTTGGATTTGAAATTTAGTTTGAATTCAAACTTCCTGAAATTTCAGCTATTTTTTTAATCCCATATTTGGTATTCTAGTTGGTATCATTATGAATGTACGAGATGGTGGCTGAAGATCTTCTACAAAAAATAATTAGTCTAATTTTCCTCATTTTTTTTACTTTATGAATGTTCTCCCTAGCAATTTAGTTTATAAAGTGGCCTATCATGCTCTCTTGGGTAATATACAAATTAAAAAAACCCACATTGATACAAAAAAATCGAATACAGTGACAACTAAAAGGAGTCAACAGCTTTCACTCAGAATAATCTTCAAGCTCCTAAGCCACGTCTCTCAAGAAAGAACTGAAAAAAACCAGATAGGCTTTGCAGTCAGCTAACTTTGGCTTTGTTGGGAGAAATGAATTCCTGAGACCAGGGCTGCGCAGTGAAAGTGCTCTGACTCCATCTCTTAATGGTTTAAATCTTGAAGCTTTAGATAATAGCAGCAGCAACAATAATCAACCACCTCTGCTAATTTCAGCTCTAGGGAAAGGACATGAGGAAAGAGGCAATCTCCAAGGTAGTCAGGATTTATAGTAAATGACGTAGAGCAGTATACATCCAATTAGCATCTTGAATTAGACTTGTAAATACTCTGGAATCCAGTGCAGATGGAGCACAGCTGTAATATGCTCCATATGTAAACCACCACTAAGCAAGTTGGAAGCCACTTTCTACTTATGTTAATGGAAGTTTCCTGTTGAGTGCTGTAAACAGTAAACTAATCTGGAAGTGACAAAATTAGGAAGGGGTCAGTGTCCAGAGGAAAAGTCCCAACCTCCTTTAATAATGAAGATGAATAAAAACAATATCAGATACTATTGCTCTTTGAATGTCCAAAGTAGCTACGATCTAGTGGGCCCCGAGACTGAACTTGTTAACAAAAGGTAAATTTTGTCTGAGAAGGTAGTTATCTACCTACTGTATCTTCTTGGTATTTGCCCCAGACAACCAGCGTAACCTCCCATCTTGTCAGGATTCAGTTTCAGCAGCTACCCCTTATCCGAACAATTTTACCACAGCAGCATCATGTACACACTGAAAGGAAGGTGGATAGTACAGGACCCCAGTGTATCTCATATGAGAAAGCCCTGAGGCAGAATTACCCCAAACTAAGACTTGGACCCTCTCAGATAAAGAAAAAATGGAGCAACTTGCATTGTTCCATCCATACCTGTCAGGGTGCAGTGGTGGAAGCATAAGACACTTCAGGTCATTTATGCATACAACCCAAGTTGTTGGTGTTGATTGAGAAAAAAAATCAGAGAGAGTTTAGGTCCTACCTCCTTTATATACCACCTCTTTTTCTATCCCATCACAATGGTTGACAGCAACTTTTCAGAATTTCTTACAAAAATTTTATAGTTATGATGTAATCTGAAGGGTATATTTCATGGATCTCAAGCCATGGCTGGGAAATATAAATGCTAAAAATAAGAATAACTTATTGGGTGTGGAGTGTGAAATCAAAGATAGAATGAGAAGAAAGAAATTTAAAAAATAGGTAACATATAAAGGGTAAGCTAAATAAGCTATTTTCCCCCTGAATAAATGACGACTAGATAACTTCCATATTTGTTCAGGATAATTGAAACAAAGAACAATGTGAAAAAATGACAGACTTTATATTACATATGATGCCATTACATGTTTTTGTGCTCAACCTGTTTTAACTACATTAGTGAATACTGTGTGCCAGTAGATGACGTAGCAATAGGTTCACAGATACCATCAATATTCGCAGAAATAGATACACAGTACTTGGAACACATCACAGCATCACGCATGCAAATAACAATACCACAGTTTCAATCAAACCCACATAATGGAAAAGGTGAGTTGTAAAAGTGAAAGTATTTTTGAATGTTCTCACAGAACTAACCCCCCAAAAAATATAAATCACACAGGAAATGGAAAAGGGCAGCAAACTGTCCTTTTGGTAAATACCATGCCATCAGACAGACTGCAAAAAAAGGATCACAGTTTACAGAAAAGATTAAAATAAATCAATACACTGGTAATAGAAAAACTATGTATAACAAGGAGCTCAGTAGACTGCACAACACCACTGTTCTGCAGCGGAATTACTTAAATGAGATCAAGAGATTTGAACAATCGAACACTTCCTGAATACAAATGGATAACCAAATGACCACTAGAAAAAGTTATATGGAATGCTATGAAAGCTAAAATATAAAGCTCTAACAGAAGAAATGATGAGCATAAATATATATTTATAGTTTTCAGACATAAGTGATAACTAAAATGGACACTAGACTATAAAAAAAGAACTTGCACGTAAATTTGAGCAAACCTAAGGGAAATATTCAACATTAAACTTTGTGTCTACTCCATTTCTGTGGGCACTACCGTGATACCGACAATAACTGGGAAGATCAAGAACTACATATTAAGAATCAAAAAGGAGTGGCAAATCACTATTAATTAAAACAGGCTATCACCAATGACCAGAAAGGCTGTGATATCTAAAATTAGAGAAAAAAATCTAAGACCAGTCAAACCAGCCCTATATGCTTTGATTAACAAAACAGGACCCATTCAAATAGCAAACTCCAATGATGTAAGTCTAAAATTTGGCAGAGTTGCAGCTCCCTTGAGACCTTGCATTGTGGAAATCACAAAGTCTTACCATAATGCTTGTGTCAACTATTTCAGATTTATTCCACCTGTGTCCATTTTTGAAAACTTAAGAATCTTCATTTTATGTTGGAACACCACATTTGAGCATTGCCTGCGCTACACAGGTTTCAGGACCTCAGCAGAGTAAATACAAAATAACAGATGGGACTTTGTAGCGTGTCCCACTGATTCACCACACTTACCAACTAATGGCATAGTACAGTCACCCTACAGAATGGCTAACCACATCTAAGGACATCTAAGGAAGCATATAATTTTGGAAAATCAAGTAGAATCAAAACAAATAAATAAGGAACAGAACCCCTACCTCGAATGTGCCGCCAAAATGTGTAAGAAGGCGACAAACAGAACTATATATAGTAATGAGACTACACCACTAGCTAAATACAGCCCATTCTTCTCTAGTACTTCAACTAGCAACCTTGGAACGTCACTGATTCACAACAACCCTCTCCCCTCTGCTACTCAATCTAAGATCAATACACTCCATTCTCATTAAAAAGAGCTCAAAATAGCATATTAATAGCCCAACCTTCTAGAATGAAAACATGCACAGAGGGGCCCTTCAATTTAGACAGGAGACTTCAGAAAGCTCAAGGTAAAAACATCAGAGGAATGTACAGAAGAAAAAGTTGTGCAGTACTAAACGCAAGACTAGTCTGGGCACACTACCATACAGTACGTTTATTATGTGTACATGTGCATGGATGCAGAAATGGTCGCCTATTTGCTCACAGAGATTGAGGATGCCATGTCAAAATGCAGAGAGAGTACTCCAGCTGGTACACCCTCCCCATGCCAGAAGAAGCAGTGCTCCCACAACACGGACTATTTGCATGCTGCTAAAGGAACCTGATGTTCTGCCTGGTCCTGTGGTTACAAAGGCTCAGTTTCTGTACCCCTGGAAAAAGGCACAGATGCTGGGTTAGGAGAAGAAACTGAATTCTGTATAAGGGTTGGCACTGCTGGCGAAAGAGCTGGGGTGGAGTCGTGCAGCGGCTTGAAGGCAAAAATGAGAGATTAAACTGAATGCGGTGTACAATGGGAAGCCAGGAGAGGGACTCAGAGAGGGGATGACAAACTGGTGAGCAGGGGAAAGATTATTAGTGACTGCATTTTGAAGGTACTGGAGATTATGACTCAGGTATACGACAGGCTAAAGAGAAGGAGGCTGCAATAATCAAAATGGGATAAGAAGGGTTATGAACATTTTACTTTCAGGACCGAGAGGAAGTTTCTGATTTTCTATACATTCTGGAGGAAGTAGCGGCAAGATTTAAATACCGCCTGGATATGTGGGGAGAATAAGAGTAAGTGGCTAAAGTTACTTTCCAGGCTGTGAGCCTGGAGGATGGTGGCAGTAACTTCAGTGGAGGAGGGGGAAAGTGGAGAGGATTTAGAAAGAAAGAAAAACAGTTTGGTTTTACCTTTAACTAAGAGTGAGTTGTAGATGAGCCATACAGAAACAAACACTGGAGATCCATGCTGAAATCAGGGACTGGGCAGGAGGAAAACAGATCAGCTGTAGAGAAGTTGATTTGTCAGTAGTAAGCATAAAGGTAATAGTTGAATCCATTTAGGTTGACAAGGCTGTCCAGGGATAAAGAATGGAGCAAGATAGGGATCAAGGGGAAGAGGATGATAACCTAAGTGAGGACTAAGCCAGGAAAGCCAAAGTAGGACAGGATCTCAAGGAGAAGTGAAGAGTACTCAGATCCGCTAATCTATAATATGGCAGTTCCAGTAACTAGGATGTACAGTACTGATATTTGAAAAAGAATGATTTCTACAGGTGTTGTTTCTTACTAATTTGACTTTCTTTGCTAATCTATTTTGAAAGTTCATGCAAACTACTGTACAATTCCCCTGTCTTTACCAATACTTTAACTGGTATAAAATTTTTCCACTCAGTTTTCCAATTTATTTAAAACAATTCAATCTACAGATATCGATATCTTAATATTTCACATTCAGGCAGCTAAGCCTTCTCTTTAAGTAAAAATGCATCTCCGATTAATTACAGCAGGCTTCCAGTCCCAAATGCCTCAATCAAAGACTATCATCGTGAATATGTGCACCAAAAAAGGGAATCTGAATATTAACAAAGTAAAGTGTGAAATTAACTACAAAATACAAGATCAATCAGATTTTTAGCGAAGACAGAAGCTGGCACATAGTGAATGTAAATCAGTATCACAGCCACACTCAGCATCATCCTGTTAATGAATTGAAGGGAGACCTTTTTTCTTCTGAACAACAGTGCCACCCAGTGGATGGATGAGGACAGTGAGTTAATAAGCACTGGAAATGGAAAAATCGCAGATGAAATCCGGCGGGGGGTGGGGGTGGGGGAAGGTGTTCCTTGACAGACCAATGATAATGCTGCAGGCAAAGAGATACTATGAGTTGCCATAGCAACTGTACCTTGGAGGGCTGTTCGATTCTGAGCAGGATCAGTCATCTGTGCTTCGCTGCCTGTAACTACATCTCCTAGTAAATAAATAAAAACATCTTAGGATTTTTACAAGAACAAATACAATTTATTGAAATAAAGTCTTTTAACTTGTGGTTCACTGAACAATGGTGACACTAACTCCACACAAGAAACAACATGAACCAAGCAAAAATAGTAGCTGAAAAATATGTACGAAAGAGAGTTGGCAAAAATTAATGGGATGGTTTGGCAAAGAAACTTGTGTTTTTTTTATATAAAGCAGGTATGCAGAAAAAAAAACCCAAAGTGTAAAAAGATTTTTTTTTACATAAAGATGTGAACAAAATTGTACAACTAAACATAATTTGCTTCTGGCTCTTCACAATGGTAGTACAACTCTGATACTAATGCACAAAACAGTATCAGAGAGTTGTGCTATTATTGTGAAGTGCTAGAAGCAAAATATGTTTAGTAGTTGCAATTTGTTCTAAGGTGCTGCTAAACTCACACCTTTATGTTGCTGTTGCTGATTTTAATATGCATTTTCTTAATCACGTATGAAATAGTGTTGTCAGTAATGCAGTACTAAAATCAACAAAAAAGTAACAGATTTGTTAGTCTGCAGTTTATTCTATTCATTACTATGTAGCTCTGCTTTGAGTAAGCACAGCTGCTCCCTTTTGCCCCAGAAACAACACACTTGTTTTCCTGACATCATCAGCAGGGAGTTAAAATATATAGTGAATTCAAATAGACTGTATTGAGTGGCATGTCATAATGTTATATTGATTATGAAGATCTTGTTTTACTACAACTACTTCAGAAATGTAAACATGCAAAATAAATAGTAGTCTGGACACTCCAATAGCTGAACATAATTTTGGTGGCATTTCATTTTCATATTGGTCATTTAATATGCACTTGTGATAAAGTGGCATTCAAATCAAAAGCCTTTTTGAGTCAAGGACCCCAAAGGAAATCTATATCTTGTACTGTAATTTAAATGATACAAAAAATTAGGTACAGTCAATATCACAAAGACGAACTGAAGGAGAAACTCTTTTCTTTAAAGAACACATCACCAGCTGGTAACTAAAGAGTAAGTGGCTTCTGAAGAAACAAGAAATCCTGTGACACACAGAGGGCAACAACTTAGCCAGGTTTTTTTCCAGAGACGTTTTCCCCTTCATATTTATTTTCCTTTTAGGATAACAAGCTCTACACACAGTACACTGAACTCAAGCTTTAAATTTAACCTCAGGGTCAATGAAGTGCTCCTTCAGTAGGAATAGGACAATATTTTAATTCTTATGCTGTTAGCATGCTATCTTACACAAGAAAGCAGTATTGGTGCCCGATCTTTTCCTATACTGTAGGGTAGACTGAGTATGGTTAATTTAATATTAGCAGAATTTGATTTTTCTATTAGGTGGCACCCTCAGTGCTTGGGTACTTAGTTCAACTATTATTTCTAACATTACAGATGAATCTGGAATTTGCAGATCTATAATTGTATTCTTTTAGATCAGTCTACAGTTCTCCATTTACCTTATTTTAGTACATAGGCATTAACCTCACAAGAATTCAGCACATTACAAAAACTTTAAAATGAAGAAAGGACATAAATTATTGATCTTTAAAAAATCAGCTCCTGATAAAAAATGAGCCCCCCTCATTATAAATGTAGTGTGAGTGACTTTGAAGGTGGAAGAAGTTACTCACCTTGTGCAATAACGATGTTTCTTTGAGTAGTGTCCCTGTGAGTGCTCCGCTGTAGGTGTGTCTGCGTCCCTGTGCTGCTGATCAAAGAACTTCGGTAGCCATGTCCATTGGGCCCACACGTGTGCTGTCTCTCCTGGTGCTGCGCCACAAGGCTACCCAGCACGTGCCGGCTAACCGTCCTCAGTTCCTTCTCGACCACAGAGTAATAGCAAGAACTCCGAAGTAGAGGGGAGGAGGGCTGGTTGTGGAGCACCCATAGGGTCACACATCTCGAAGCACCATCGTTACTGCACAAGGTGAGCAACTTCTTCTTCTTCTTCTTCTTCGAGTAGTGTCCCTAACGGTGCCCCACTGTAGGTGACTCCTGAGAAGTACCCCCTTGCAGGGCTGGGACTTTGGAACAGAGTTAGTCAGATGATAGTACTGTGGAGCCAAAGATGGCATCAGAGACAAAGTCCCCGGTGATCGCATACTGTTCTGCGAAGGTGTGGAATGACACCCAGGTTGCCGCTCCGCAGATATCTGAAATGGGAACATCCTTGAGGAAGGTGACAGATGAGGAGATTGATCTCGTGGAAAGTGTATGGATCGAATCTGGAGGGGCCATGTTATGAATTTGGTAGCACTGCTTGATGCAATTCAAGACCCACTTGGACGGTCTTTGAGCTGATATCTCTGAGGCCTTAGATCTTTCCATCATAGAAAGAAATAGTCAAGGGACATTCTGAAAGCCTTTGTCCTGTCAAGGTAGAATGCAAGGGCTCTCCTAACGTCTAGGGTATGCAATATGGCCTCCCTATTGTCTCGGTGAGGCTTGGGGTAGAAGGCAGGAACATGAATAGACTGATTTATGTGAAACGAGGCGGTCACCTCAGGGATGAACCTTGGATGCAGCCTGTGTGTAACCTTGTCAGAGAAGAATATTGTGTGGGATGCACTATCAGAGCTGCTATTTCCCCTTGCTGAGATAATTGCAACTAGAAAGACTGTTTTCATTGATGGGTATGCTAGAGAAGGGAGGGCCTAGACAGCCCTTTCAACAGTAGGCTTAGGTCCCACAAGGGGTGGGAAGTCAAGGGAAGAGATTTGTTATTCCCTTAAGGAACTGTTTAGTAGCCAGTGCGAAAGTACTGAATACCCATCTACGGTACTGTAAAATCCTGTAAAAGCTGCTAGGTGAACCCTGAGAGCACTCAGGGATAGCCCCGATTTTTAAGGGTCAGAGCATATTCCAGAATATGTGGAAGAGCTGCTGACACTGGAGAGATTGGCTGGGAAGTGCAGGAAATCTTGAACCTGGACCATTTCTGCAGGCAAGTGCGTTGCGTGGAGGACTTTCTAATGGGTAGTACAGGGGTCAGCAACCTTTGAGAAGTGGTGTGCCAAGTCTTCAGGTTTTGCATGCCAGTAATAAATTTTACATTTACAGGGGCCCCTGAAAAAACCTCAGACTGGCAGCGAGCTGAGTGGGGCTGGCGGCCAGGACCCCGGCTGGTAGGGGGCTGGGCGGCTGGAACTCCAGACCAGCAGCAAGATAAGCGGGGCTGGTGGCTGGTATCCCAGGCCTGCAGCAGTCTGAGCAGGGCTGATGTCCGGTACTCCGGCTGGCAAGGGGCTGGCGGCTGGAACCCCAGACCGTCAGCGGGCTGAGTGGAGTGGTGGACGGAACCCCAGACCGTCAGCGGGCTGAGCGGAGTGGTGGACAGAACCCCAGACCAGCAGTGGCTCACCTGCTGCTGGTCTGGGGTTCCGTCCGCTGGCTCCTGCCAGCTGGGGTCTCGGCTGCTGGCCCCTCTCAGCCCGCTGCTGGCCTGGGGTTCCGTTCACTCAGGCAGGCAGCGGGCTGAGTGGGGTCGGCAGCTGGGACCCCGGCTGGCAGCAGTGTGCCAGTAAAAATTGGCAGCCGTGCCGCAGGTTGCCGACCCCTGGGGTAGTAGAACCTCTTGCACTTCCTTTGACCATGAGCTCTATAGGTGCTGGAACCACATAGGAGCCATGCTTTGAGGTGGAGGATCCTCAAGTTGGGATGTATGGTATTTGTCTTGTGCTGTGAGACAGTTTAAAAGCATGCCCTATCCAATGATGTGTCTGTGGTAAAGAGTGACAAAGGTGGCACCTGAAAGAAGGGGATCCCTTTGCATGCATTGGCTGGGTTCTTCCACCTGTCCAGGGAATTCTTGATCATGGTGGGCAGTGACGGGTCTATCCAAGGTGTCCCTATTCGACCTGTAAACCGAGCTGAATCACAGCTGAAGGCATTGCATGTGAAATCTGGCATGTGGATTCACTGCTGTGACGACTGCCATATGCCCCAGGAGCGAGAGGCAGATTGTGTCTGGTACTTGGGGGCTGCACTGAGTCATGTCTATAAGTAATGCTAGCGACAGAAATCTGTCCTGAAGTAGGAAGGGTTTGTCCTGTGGTGCATCTAGGTTGGACCCTATGAATTCTAGACATTACACTGGTGTGAGGGTCAAATTCTGGGCATTCATCTGTAGGCCCAGTTCCGTGAATGAGTGCGTCATGCCCTCAGTGTCTTGATGGTCCTGAAGCGACTGGGCACTGAAGAGAGTTGTCTAGGTAAGGATAGATCATTATCCCTTAAGATCTTAAATATGTGGGCACCTCTGAGAGAACTTTGAAAAATATTCTCAGGGCTGATGAAAGTCCAAAGGGAAGGACCCTGTATTGTTAACGGTTGTTTCCCAGAGTGAACCTGAGGAAACGTCTATGAGCCAGCAGTACTGAGATGTGAAAATTGCCATCTTGTAGGTCAAGGGCTGAAAACCAGTCTCCCTGTTCTGGTGGTGGAATGATAATTGATAATGTGACCATCTTGAACTTCTGAATTTTGACAAACTTGTTGAGAACTCTGAGGTCCAAGATGGGCCTCCAACCTCCCTTCCTTCTGGGTATCAGAAAGTACCGAGAGTAAACCCCTTGCCTCGTACATGTTGAGGTACTGGTTCTATGGCTCGTAACTGCAGGAACTGATCTATTGCCTGCTGTAGTAGAGTTCTGTGAGAAGGGTCCCTGAAAAGGAATGGGGAAGAGTATTGTAGAGGGGGCAGGGAAGTGAACTGGATGGAATAACCAAATCTGATGATCTCTATGACCCATCTGTCCAACTTTATGAGCTCCCACCCACCGTGGAACGTTGCCAAAGGTGACCAAATGGGTACATGGTCCCAGGTAGTAGCATGGAGTGGTCTTGCAGTGCCTCGACCTGCCTGTCAAAAGTGATGCTTACGGGCACATGGTTGGATTGAGGACTGGGCACCTGAAGGCTTTCGTTTTGAGAACTTTCCCTTTTTCTTCTGGGGTTTAGTGGCATTGTGACGGGAGTAAGGCCTCCGATGGCACTGAGGGCTAAAACATCTTTTTTGCCTCAGTGTGTAGATTCCCAGTGTCCTGGAGAGTGGTCCTGGAAACCTTCAAGGAGCGGAGAGAGGCGTCTGTCTTCTCGGCGAAGAGCTTCATCCCCTCAAAAGAGAGGTCATCCACTGTGATCTGCACCTCCTTCGGGAATCCCGAGAGGTGGAGCCACAGGGCTCATCTCATCATCGTATCTGTGGAGATGATCTTGGTAGCAATGTGGGCGGAGTCAAGGGACAATTGCAAAGTTGTTTTTTCCACCAGTTGTCCTTCCTGGATGATGGCATTGAAGGAATCCTGGGAACTCTCCAGCAGCTTATCAATAAAGTAATGTAATTTATTGTAATTCATGTACTTATGCTTTGCCAAGAGTGCCTGGTAGTTGGCAATTCGAAACTGTAAGGTAGGTGAGGAATACACCTTCCTACCAAAGAGATCAAGGTGCTTCCAGTCTCTGCCACAGGGTGTCATCCTAGAGTTGTGCTGTCGGCTATGAGATTTCACAGAGTCCACCATAATGGAATTGGGTGGTTGGTGGGTGAACAGGAACTCTGATTCCTTTGTAGGGACATAATATTTTTTGTCTGCCCTTTTGCATGTTGGGGCCACCGAGGCTGGGGTTTGCCACACCATCTTAGCTCGGTCTAGGATGGCCTCATTGATTGGGAGGACAATTTTGGAGGCAGATGAGGCCTGGAGGATATCAATAAGCTGGAGGTATGTATTTTTAACCTCCTCCAATATTATGCAGAGGATGTCCGCCACTCTCTTCAACAGATCTCAGAACAAGCTGAAGTCATCTGCCATGGAAGGTGGCGACAGCATGACTGCTTTGTCCGGTGAAGAAGAGGATGGCCTTCAGTGTGATCTCCTCCTCTGTCTACCTCTTCCTCCGCCACTTCTTGGGGTTCTGAGGTCTGTGATGCTGTAGCTGAGAGGGCATGCCTCGGAAGCTCTCAAGTGATACTTGGTGCCCAAGAGGCAGGTTGTTGGTGCGCCACCCAGGGGTCCCAGTGTGGCCACTACAGTGGCACAGAGCCTGGTGGAGGTGCCCATGGGTGACCATACCAAGATGGTGATGGGGCTGTCTGGTGTTACATTCTCAAACCCTATTGATACTGGGCCCTATATGGAGCTTATGAGGAGTACAGAGAAACCCCGTCCGACTTACTGACTGATCCCTAACTCAATATCAGAGGGGCATGACATATTGGGAAATACCCTATGGTTGGCCATGGGTCGGTGCCATGATCTCGGTACCGATGGGCGAAGAGCCAGGAGCTTCCAACATAGCCAGGTCACTGGCCTGATGGAATTCTACATTTACTGAGCATCCGGGTGTTGGTGGTGGTGCGAGGGGAGATGGGGACCTCACCCATACTGATCTCTCTGGTGCTGGATGGGCCGATGCTGCCATCGGTAACTAGACAACAGCTCGTGTACCAGGAGCGTATTAGGGAGTTTGCCATTGTCTCTCTGTCCCGAAGATTTGGTGCCCAAAGGGTCTGTGGGCCTATCAACAGCACTGGACACTGATGGTTGCTGTGAGCCGTGGGTGTCAGATGATTCTTGTGCCAACAGTTCAGAGGATACCAAGTGAGAGGATGATTGCTTTTGGCTATCCCTGGGCTCGCTGAGGGGACTTCCTGCTTTCTTTTTTGACTTGGGAGAGGAGTCCCCAAACTGTTTCTTTGACCCACTACTTGAAGTTGAAGGTTGAGGGGAAGACTCAAGCCCTTCTGAAGGGCTGGGGTCAGAGAACCATCTCCATAAAGATGATTTTCTGGTGGAGCTCTCTGTCCTTGCAAAATCTCAGTCAGAGCTGCTGGCACAGGGAACTCTTTTGTGGAATGGGGTGCTCACTGTGGCAGTGAATGCACTGAGTGTGCTTACCGGTGACCAGCATTGCATCACTGCAGTGCGACGCTTCTTGAAGCCTGAAGAGCTGAGCATATCCTTGTCCAGGGGTGCCCCCCACACCCAGGGTTGACACAAGAATGAAGCCTTTTCTTTTTTCTTGTTGTTGTTATTGGGTTGGTTTTTTCTTTAGGGCATGGACAAACAGAAGTCAAAGAAGGCTAAAGGGTTTTTAAAAGCTAAAGATTAACAACAGAAAAGGACAGCAGGATTGTCTGGCTATGTAGACTCCCTCCTCAGGCCCTACGCTACCAGCACTCCCAGCTACCTTCGAGACACCACTGACTTCCTGAGGAAACTACAATCCATCGGTGATCTTCCTGATAACACCATCCTGGCCACTATGGATGTAGAAGCCCTCTACACCAACATTCCACACAACGATGGACTACAAGCCGTCAAGAACACTATCCCCGATAATGTCACGGCTAACCTGGTGGCTGAACTTTGTGACTTTGTCCTTACCCATAACTATTTTACATTTGGGGACAATGTATACCTTCAGATCAGCGGCACTGCTATGGGTACCTGCATGGCCCCACAGTATGCCAACATTTTTATGGGTGATTTAGAACAACGCTTCCTCAACTCTCGCCCCCTAACGCCCCTACTCTGCTTGCGCTATATTGATGACATCTTCATCATCTGGACCCATGGAACATTCCTTGAGAAATTCCACCATGATTTCAACAACTTCCATCCCACCATCAACCTCAGCCTGGTCCAGTCCACACAAGAGATCCACTTCCTGGACACTACAGTGCTAATAAACAATGGTCACATAAACACCACCCTATACCGGAAACCTACTGATCGCTATTCATGCCTCCAGCTTTAACCCCGACCACACCACACGATCCATCGTCTACAGCCAAGCTCTGCGATACAACCACATTTGCTCCAACCCCTCAGACAGAGACAAACACCTACAAGATCTCTATCAAGCATTCTTACAACTACAATACCCACCTGCGGAAGTGAAGAAACAGATTGATAGAGCCAGAAGAGTTCCCAGAAGTCACCTACTACAGGACAGGCCTAACAAAGAAAATAACAGAACGCCACTAGCCGTCACCTTCAGCCCCCAACTAAAACCCCTCCAATGCATTATTAAGGATCTACAACCTATCCTGAAGGATGATCCAACACTCTCACAAATCTTGGGAGACAGGCCAGTCCTTGCCTACAGACAGCCCCCCAACCTGAAGCAAATACTCACCAACAACCACATACCACACAACAGAACCACTAACCCAGGAACCTATCCTTGCAACAAAGCCCGTTGCCAACTGTGCCCACATATCTATTCAGGGGACACCATCACAGGGCCTAATAACATCAGCCACACTAAAAGAGGCTCGTTCACCTGCACATCCACCAATGTGATATATGCCATCATGTGCCAGCAATGCCCCTCTGCCATGTACATTGGTCAAACTGGACAGTCTCTACGCAAAAGAATAAATGGACACAAATCAGATGTCAAGAATTATAACATTCATAAACCAGTCGGAGAACACTTCAATCTCTCTGGTCACGCAATTACAGACATGAAGGTCGCTATCTTACAACAAAAAAACTTCAAATCCAGACTCCAGCGAGAAACTGCTGAATTGGAATTCATTTGCAAATTGGATACTATTAATTTAGGCTTAAATAGATACTGGGAGTGGCTAAGTCATTATGCAAGGTAGCCTATTTCCCCTTGTTTTTTCCTACCCCCCACCCCCAGACATTCTGGTTAAACTTGGATTTATGCTGGAAATGACCCACCTTGATTATCATACACATTGTAAGGAGAGTGGTCAGTTTGGATGAGCTATTGCCAGCAGGAGAGTGAGTTTGTGTGTGTGTGTGGGGTGTGTGTGTGTGTGTGTGTGTGTGTGTGTGTGTGAGAAAACCTGGATTTGTGCTGGAAATGGCCCACCTTGATTATCATGCACATTGTAGGGAGAGTGGTCACTTTGGATAAGCTATTACCAGCAGGAGAGTGAGTTTGTGTGTGTGTGTTTTGTGGGGGGGAGAAGGGTGTGTGAGAAAACCTGGATTTGTGCTGGAAATGGCCCATCTTGATTTTCATACACATTGTAAGGAGAGTGATCACTTTAGATAAGCTATTACCAGCAGGAGAGTGGGGTGGGAGGAGGTATTGTTTCATGGTCTCTGTGTATATAATGTCTTCTGCAGTTTCCACCGTATGCATCCGATGAAGTGAGCTGTAGCTCACGAAAGCTTATGCTCAAATAAATTGGTTAGTCTCTAAGGTGCCACAAGTACTCCTTTTCTTTTTGCGAATACAGACTAACAGGGCTGTTACTCTGAAACGGAAAAGGAGAGTTAACGATCTGCTAATGGACAGCTAAAGGCTCTGTCTCTAGCCAGGGGCAGTTGAGAAGGAAGCAAGAACGGTTAGCCCACACGCGCTGCCTAGCCTCATGGTGCAGCACAAGGCGAGACAGAGCATGTGTGGTCCCAACGGACACTGCTACCGAAGTTCTCCGATCAGCAGCACAGGGACAGAGACAATGCCTACAGTGGAACCTTATCGGGACACTACTCGAAAAAGAAGCAACAGACACAACATCACTTTTGTAACTGCTGCCACAGCTAGTTGGTGACTGTTCAGCAAGGCGTGCTAATCTAGAAGAGCTACGCCAGGACAGACGTTGGCTTTATTTTATCTGGTGTCCAATACATTTTGCAACCGACCACTCCCTCACCCCTGGCCCAAGAAAACAATAAGCAATCTGTCTT
The DNA here is from genome assembly GCF_965140295.1 of Lepidochelys olivacea. NCBI lineage: Eukaryota > Metazoa > Chordata > Testudines > Cheloniidae > Lepidochelys > Lepidochelys olivacea. The sequence goes on along the minus strand of NC_140412.1, from coordinate 204,712,643 downwards.
GCCCACCATGGTTACAACCCACTATACGTTAATGTAAATGAACAACATAACTACAGATTTTCAAAAAAACTAGGTTAACTGTGAACTCTGAAAACCAGGAATGCCTCTTTTACAGGATCTGCACTGATCAGGTTTACAGAATACATTGCTTTGTTTTTGTAAAGAATAGCATACTGTCACCTCAAGGAGCTGTCAGCCAGCTGAGCTGGTGAAACCAGAATAGGTGAGTGCATATATGCCAGAACGACCACTCCTGGATATGTTATTATGGTCTGCCTAAAGCCTCCCCCTTAGCAGCCATCTATAGCCAGCTCTCCTTACACACAGAGTCAGAACCATGTACAGCATGAGACTGTAGGCACTAGTTGGAAGTGCAGGTTTCTATTGGACTTTGAGCTGATATTCATGTTTCTAGTCATCTCAACTGGATCATGAGAGAGCACCAGATCGTGGAATTGTATTGAGAGCATTAGGGAATAAAAGGAAGAAAGGTGTAGGTGGGTGAGGGTGAAAACAGAGACAACCTCCAATCCTGCAAATGCTTATGCATGGTTTAACTTTATGCACTTGAATAGTCCACCTGACTTCAGGGGGCCCACTCATGTACTTAAACATGTGCACAAGTGTTTGTTGAATGAGAGCCTAAAAGCAGATGCAACAGAGAGAAAGAATGTGTGTGGCAGAAGGAAACTGAGGAGAGATACAGTGGTGAGAACTGAGGAGGAAAAAGGCAGATGGTTGAAGCAAGGGGAAGAAGACACATCCACACCTTAGCTGCCAGACCCATCTATGCACACCTCCCTGACCTCCAGTAATCCCATATAAAATCCCCATGGTATCCTGAGTTTATACCACGATAAACTGTAAATAAGCTATTTTTATTTTTAAAAATAAGTATGGTCTCAAACTATACATTTTTGTAAACATTAGCAACATCTCAAAGTCTTTGCTTTGTTTACATGTGAGGAGAAAGATCTAAGGTGAAAAGGTGGAAGGTACCCAAGGCAAATGTTCCCCACCACCCCTTTCATGCATGATGCTAATATCTGCAAAATGGTCATCACAAAAAGACAGTGATGTGTCTGGGTAGAGCAATGTCTCAAGGCAGATAAGGAATCTGCGTTCATCAGCTGATCCATATATATATGAATTAACTTTCTCTTTGACCATGGTAGTAACGTTTGACACCACCTTAGAGACATGACTTTACATTTCTGTAGCCTTTTGGGCTTGGTTTCTCAAAAAACTAAATCACAGCACTTTTAGACTAATTTATTTGCCATAATTTAGAATTACCAATCAACTGTAGCTTACCAAAGGAAAATTGAAATAATATCTATTTAGAAAAACAAACAGTACAGTCAACTAATATAGAAAACAGCAATCATTACCATTCTCACTACATATACAAAAAGTTTATACATAGTTAATGATTTCAAGTCTTTTTGGTCTTTAAATCACATCTAATGGTTCTATATTAAACAATAATGAGAAGTCTCAAATCAGTGTAAACCAGTGACAGAATACTGGACTAAAGAAAAATAGCAATTACAGATACACAAAGATGCTTATTACCCTTCATTTTACTGAAATGGAATAGTCTTTAACAGAATATATGGATGCTGTACATTACTGAAGCATAACTGTAGGATTTTTCCAACTATGAAGTTCCTTGTGCCCAGACTGGTTCTGGATCTCTAACTTGCATCACTACTATTATTTGTCAGTAACAGTACAGCATGTAAATCCCTGTTCTGCTACTTGTGCAGGAAGTTGTAAATAATCATTGTATGGTAACTTTTATAATAACTGTAGCATGATTACAAATCTCTCTGCTCTGACTGACCCCTGCAAATCTCTGTTCTGACTGATTACTGTATTTAGAGGGTGTTTTTACAACATGATGGCTAACATGTGACAGGTAGCATGTTGTAAAATCCTAGTGTAGACAGGGCAACCCTTGGGTTCACCTAAATCTAGATAGAACTACAACTTGCTCTGTCAAGGCTAGGATTTCACAATGTGTCAGCTGTCATGATGTAGGTTTCAGAGTAGTAGCCCTGTTAGTCTGTATCCGCAAAAAGAAAAGGAGGACTTGTGGATGAAGTGAGCTGTAGCTCACGAAAGCTTATGCTCAAATAAATTTGTTAGTCTCTAAGGTGCCACAAGTCCTCCTTTTCTTCTTGTCATGATATAGATACTCACCTTTTTCCTAGTGTAGACATACCCAGTGTTTTCAAGCTGTCTCAGCTCGTTCACTCATTTTATCTGAAGCAGACAACCTCCAAAATTTACAAGGACCTCACTTTATTACCACCCTTCCCCACAAAAAAATGGGACAAAGAAAACGGGGCTGTGAAATTGCTGAAAGGGGAACATTATTTTTAAAAAGATGAAAAATCATTAGAATTGTTTCCGTCCAGGCCCCAATCTGCTTCCACTGAAGTGAATAGGAGTTTTATCAAAAATTCAATAGGAGCACGATTGGGACATCTGACATGTGAGTCAGGTGGGGCCCTGCTTCAACTGAGAGACATTAAGGAATTCATTGGTTTTCAGTTTCTCCTTCAGCCCACATACAACTGCCACTAGGCAAGGACTTTCACTTTTACAGATTGTAGAGCCTTGCTGGGGCAGTTTCTGCAGTACCCCAAGTCTGAGTTGGGATTGCTAAGGAATTACTTAGCTGGACTTCAGCCAGGCACCTAGAAAAGTGCTTCAAATTACTCTATACAGGAAAAGCAAGGCGACTGTGACTGTCCTTTTGAGTTCTGCTCAACCAATAGCCACTGGCCACATGATGCCTGATAAGAAGCTAGAATTGGCCCACCAGGACCCTTGATATGGCAAGTAAGGAGGAGGAGGACATTTGGGTCATAGATGTGCAAAGTATTATTTTTATATTATTATTATTTTTCTCCCCATATATTTTCAGCTTATTTCAAAAAGTGATTTCCTACTGTGTGCTTACTGTGGGGCTCAGGAGAAACAACATCTGCCTTCAAGCTCCTTATCCACTAGAAAATGCTTGGAGGTAGACAGAAATGAATACACAGAGTCTACATACTCCTCCCTTATAACAAACAACGTTATCTTCTTGGCAGCCATTAGACCAAGAAACAGAAGTCTGTCTCCTGTACAGTGCACTGCACTGTGGCTGAGGTTTAAGATCACCCACTATTTATTTTGTTGACTGTAAAAAAAAATTTAATTGAGAAGTGTAAGGAAATAGAAACATTTTAAGCCTCAAGAAAAAAGTCAGTATTTCTTAAAAGGAGTATGGGCTCCCTCTGGGTGTAATGCCAATTGTCAAAAGCAAATATGTTTTATGCTATTAATTGTAATCAAAATGAGACACCAGTATTCTGAAAGGAATGAGATATGGATCAGTCAGAGAACATTTTACAGTGACTATTATGTTCCTTCATTAGTACTCAGCTAGTCCTGTTACACAAGAGCTTTATGCCTGATAGCCCAGAGTCAACTATGAGGAAAGTTATACAGCCCAAAATGTAATATTAGCCATTTAGGAGAGAGAAGAAAATAACATCTAGAGGGACAGCTAAGGTTTAGTGTTAGGTTGTTTTATCCACTATTTCCTCCACAAACATTTTTTTAAAAAAAATTCTTTTAAAAGGATGGAAAAATCTTATTTGTCTATTCTCTACAGCCACAATTTCTAAACTGAATCATACTGAGGTGCAAACACACCACAGTACACAAAACAGTCTAAGCTTAGCTGCAAGTTGACTATTTCAGTTACAGAAATGTTAATCTACAGAAACACCAGATCAAATCAATATAACAAGTTGCTCCCTCTCGGGCAAATTTTTGACGGCAAGATTCCGTTTGAGATTCGTGGAATTCCATGCCACACCTGGAGTCTTTTCTTATGTCTCATTTTTACCTTTGCTCAGCTGAACTGGCATGCTTTCCGATTTCATCATTCTCTGCTGTTGCTGCTGTGCCTGCAGGTGTTGGTGCTGGAGGGGCTCCACAGTGCTCCTGATGGGCATTACAGCAGAAGGAAAGCTGCTAGCACTAATAGCTGGGCCTGCAGGACTACCTGAAGCCATAGCTGGGGCAATCAGCTTTCGACCAAAATTAAGCAAACTATTGGAGACTTTATTAATGTTCAGTGGAGCAACCTTTGCACTGGCACTGAAAAATAAAATGGAAATGAAAATATCGTGATCATTAGTAATTTATAGAGCATTACAAATATATGCAGCATTTTACAAAGAGTGGAAAAAATCTTCTAAGGAACAAGGACATTACACATATTGAATTTTACATGTACACGTGAATTTGTGCATAAATACAAATACAGTGTCAACAGAGGGCAAATACTGAGAACGTTGTGAAGTGGGCGATCATGACGGAGTTTAATATAATGGAAAGCTTTATACTGAAAAGAGTATTTATACTCTGTCGTATTCCCACCCATATTGAATGCTGTAATATGTTAACAAAAGCACTACTGCTACATTATGGAGCGAGGATAGTTTGTGCATTTTTATGGCATCCCCTGACTCTTAGTAAAACCAGGCCACATATAAACAATGTTTTTTTGGAATGGCGCTTTGAAAAAGTTAGACTACTGTATGGCATGTGTATTACTATTCTGATTATTGTGTTGTGCTTCTGCTCCTCCATTTGTGTTATGCAGCGTGCCAAAGCTCCTCCATTTGTGTTATGCAGTGTGTCAAAACATCGATGCCTTGCTGCTTTCACAGCCTACCAGAGGTCAAGGCTTCACTTCCCTGCTAGCACTTATTGTCTGTGCCAATTCAATTACTGTACATGATCAGTCAAGATCTCCAGACATTCCAGGCCTGGTAGTCAGCACAGATAAGTCATATCCATGATTCCAGGATGGACTGTAACGTGTCATTCTCCCTCCAAGACATTGTGTAGCCAGTAAAACTGTGGGGTCCTGGTTCATGACTAGGGCTCCTAGGTACGATGATAATACAAATAATTGCTCCAAGTTGATGGGGATGTATAGTCTAAAGCCTGACCTCAGTGCTAAATGCACTCAGAGCACTGAAGTCAGAAAGTGTATCAAGCATATCAGAGTCAAGACTCATGCCCCAGCCTCAATGCCCTTAGCTACCAGTGTGTGCCCTGAACCCGCTGACGATGGTGAGTTCAGCACAAGACTGGTTGGCATCTGCTCAGGCGGCATTTGATAGTCCCCTCTTCATCTTCCAAACAGCAATCTGAGTTGTCTGTATGGGATGATAAGGACAGTGAGCAGGAGGGAATAGGGTGAATGGCTCTTCCAATGCCAAGTATATGGGACATCTAGTTAGACTGTAAGCTTCGCAGGACAGGGATCTTCTTTTTGTTCTGTGTTCAGAAAGCACCTAGCATGGTGGGGGTCCTGATTTGTGACTAGGGCTACTAAGTGTGTGCTACCATAATAAGAATGCCAGAGGCACATCCACCGTTTCCCCTTATTCGGTGAGAGAGTGACTAAGGCTGTTCCATTTACTCTGGAAATCATTTGGGACTTCAGAGGAGATATTTTGCTGAAGAAGGGTCTCCTTGTAGATAGGATGTCAGTACCCACGTATCTAGTCCTGAGCTATCTGATGAAGGACATTTGACAATATCCACATACCATCCAGGAAGTCACCAAGGGGTATGTGTTGCCCAAGCATTCCTTAAGCTTACTTCCAGGCTGCACAAGAGTCTGGTGATGGATGTAGCTATAGCCAGAGGCAAGGCTGGCCATAAACAAGGCTTGATGCCCGCTGAGCATGATTGGCTCATCTTACAGACTTTGGCAAACTCCAAACCAAGATGTGGATGAAGGCCCATAAGTAGGATTGATGCTCTCTCTCTAGTGCTCATGCTCTCTCGGATTTTAATCTTATTGACTCTGACTTGAAGTCAAACAACTTTTTAAGCAGTTTGACTCTACACCTAGACTTTCTCTGTAGAAAGTCTCTGTAGAAACTCATTCTGGAGGTAAATAGGGAGAAGGTTTTAAAAAAAAAACTAAAAAAATATTGGGAATTTTGGATGATATTCTGATGCACATTCAAGTTCCTACTCTATCCATACTAATTCATTCTTACTGCATGTTTGTTTAAAATTCACCAAAACATTGCAAAACTTTCTTTTGTCCCAGTACAATGATTAAGGATAATCTTCTTTTAACATATTTTTTCTGATTCTTTAGCACAGCCATTTAGATCATAGTTAAGAAAAAAAGGTCATTAAAAGCAAAATCTTGATGATTTTTGTGATGGTGAAATTCCTGCAAAGGCCATCCCAATCATTTATCATATATTGCTTGAATATCAATTGTCTGATCAAATAGAAATGGCTTTGCTGATCTCTGGGTTATCTTAACACTTTCACTGGGAATTAGAAGCTGTTTTTCTTCTCCTTTATTTTGAAGAGATGAAATTGTTCAGCAAATTTTCTTGTTCTTAATGATGCAAACAACTTAAGTGCATTAAAAATAGCCACTGTAGTTAAAAACAAAAGGGAACAGTAATAAGGATTACGTTATGGTATATAGATCCAATCCTGAAATCATTATTCAGACAGGATCCACTCTGGCAAATACTTAGCCTAATATAAACCTCAAGTAACCGAGTTGTGTGATTGAGTTTAATCTGGGGTGGGAGGAAAAAAAATGAATGTCATTTGTCAATATGATTTCGAAGGATAACATACTATACCTTAATTTCCATGAATTGTAGCTACTTTGAATAAGTTCAAATTGCACAGCATTTGCCAAAATCTAATGATTTCATTGAATGGAGCATTTCAATTTCCCACTCATACTTAGGGTGAAGTTTTCCTCAAATAGGTAAAACAGCAATTCTCAAAACTGTGTGAAAAACTGGCTGGCAATATTGTAGCTCTCTTTGTTCACATTTACAAGGACTGTGGGACAACATTCCTTCTCTCACAGAAAGAGAGGAAACAGAGCTCGCCGCTTCATTACTACAGTATTCTTTTATGGGCAGCTCAAAGCCGTTAATACCACATTCTTTAATTGAAGTAGTGCTTAGCTGGAGTAGGCAGAATGAGAGCAAATTTATCAAAATTGTAGAAGACTGTTACATATCATCTGAGAATTCGATGAGGATTGGTTATTCAGCTTTAAACGTTTGCCAGGATTCAGGTCTCTTATGAACTGATCTTGCATTGGCAATGATCACCTCAGGACACGAACACAACAAGCCAAACAATAATTTTGACACTTTAGTGGCTTGCCATGAAAAGCTGTTGCTATTTTTTTTCCTTAGATCCCTAAGTGGAGTTATGTGGTGTTTTCCTCAAGTTGCAGTTTCAGGAAATGCAAGCAATGACAGGGCATTAGGTATGCAGGACGAGATGCTTTGACACCAGATTGAAGTTCAGAAGAATAGGGGCACTATATCTGTTTCCTACCACCTAAAATAGTATATTAAGCTTATATACCAGTGCAAAGGATGATTGAAGCCACTAAACATGGATCAATGTCTGCACTTGAGCCGTCAAAATGTACCGAACACGCACGACAATTACAAGAAAAATGAGGATTGATTATATTATAGAGTTATCAGCAGATGCATTTAAAAGTAAGACATTGGTTTAAAAACATGAATGTCAAGGAGACGTAAATCCAATCTATGAAGCAAACAATTTTGTTTCATCACAATAAGCATCATTGACCTTGACTATGAATGGTATATTTTTAAACAAGATGATTCAATCTCTTCAATTTTCTGCTCAGACAAAAATGTTTTGTTTTATGAAATCCTTATCTCATCAGTATGTAGCTATTAAAAGAGAAAAATCTACATGAATATGACACATTTAAAAGTTTTAAAAGAACAAAAAATTAAGCAATATAGTGTAGATTTGTAAAGATTTTTTAAAGGTATCATAGAATCTCAGAAATTAAAGATAAAAAAACCCCGTTTAGTTATCGAATCCATTCTTCGCTCACTGCAGAGCCAATCCCTAATGATATATTTTCCAGTGCTTTGTTCAGTATATTTTTTAATGAGGCCACCACTTCCTTTGGGAGAGTATATCAAAGTACAATACTACTGAAATGATACGGCCTAAATATTTCTTTGTTGAAATCCAGTCCTCCTAGTTATTCCCTCCTTGAGCTATGCTTCACAATTCCTCTACCACATTGGTATTTATTTATTTTTGCTCTTATCAATGAACTCTCTCCATTGTATTGGCATCTTTGTGATATACTGAGGCACTAGGGTCTGATGCAGTATTCTAGGAGTATTCCACCATTTCTATATAGTTATAAGAGAGTACCTCACTGTATGAAATAAATTATAATATTTGCCATTAGCAAGGTATCCGGGGAATCCTTTGATCACTTTGCCTACAGGCACGAAAGGTAGGGAGGACTGGATGGACCCTTCATCTATTTCCTAAATAATTAAAAAGTATTTAAACTACATGTAGCAGAAGCTGAGCTTAATGAAGAGCTCATACCAGTTCCATATGCCATCCACCCACCTCAACAGATGGAGGAACTTGACTGGGGCAGCAGCAAAGGGGGATAGCCCCAGCAGCGAGGGAGGGTGACTCAATGATGGAAACCAGGTAGCTTGTCCCCTAGGCGAGTCACTGGAACCCACAGGCCAGATGTGGGGCAGGGAGTGCTGCTCATTGGTCAGCTTTCCCCAGGTGCCAGGATTTCACCTGGAGCGTGGGCCATGCTCTTTCTCAGCTCTATTCCAGCAGTCCCACCCAGTAACCCCTGAACTTAAAATGGGAGAACAGTTTGGCAGATGCTGCAGGTCTAGCCCATTTCCTGTATGGGGGTCAGGAAGGAATTTTTTCTCCAATAGGGACAATTGGCAGAGGTCTGGGGAGCTTTTCACAGACCTTGCAGCACCTTCATGCCACAGTAGGTTAAGGAAGAATGTGCTTAGTACCCAACTCAGCTACCTGGTTGAGTTAACTTGTTGCAACTTGTGGCCAGTTTCCAGTGCCATTAAAACGATAAAAGACATGGTATTTTGGTGATGGGCTTTGGGGTCATGGAAGAGGGTGAGATCTTGTGGCCCTCACCAGCCAAGGTCCCCACCCTTCTGCAACTTCTGTCCCCCTTGTGGGGTGAGCAGAGTCCTAGGGGTTAGGCTGAGGACAGCCACTCAGAGTTTCGGGTTATATAGTAGGAGCTCTGTAACCCCTAGGTGATGGACAGGTTTTGACTCTCCCCTATGTTTAAACTTATTAAATGTTGTGGTCTGCCATTTAAAATCCATCCATATGTCTGTCCTCATTTTGCCGCTGTGTCAGAATCAAAGCGCTCTATCCTCCAGTGCCACATGTAATAGTTAGGATTAGGGCTGTCAATTAATCGCAGTTAACTCACATGATTAACTCAAAAAAATTAATTGTGATTAAAAAAATTAATCATGAATTAATTGTACTTATAACAATAGTATACCAACTGAAATGTATTAAATATTTTTGGATGTTTTCCTACATTTTCAATATTGATTTCAATTACAACACAGAATACAAAGTGTACACTGCTCACTTTATATTACTATTTTTGATTACAAAGATATGCACTGTAAAAATGATAAACAAAAAAATAGTATTTTTCAGTTCACCTGATACAAGTACTGAAGTGCAATCTCTTTATCATGAAAGTGTCACTTACAAATGTAGATTTTTTTTTGATACATAACTGCACGCAAAAACAAAACAGTATAAAACTTTACAGCCTACAAGTCGACTCAGTCCTACTTCTTATTCTGCCAATTGCTAAGACAAACAAGTTTATTTACATTGACGGGAGATACTGCTGCCTGCTTCTTATTTACAATGTCCCCTGAAATGGAAAACAGGCGTTTGCATGGCACTTTTGTAGTCGGCGTTGCAAAGTATTTACATGCCATATATGCTAAACATTCATATGCTCCTTAATGCTTCGGCCACCATTCCAGAGGACATGCTTCCATACTCATGATGCTCATTAAAAAAAAATGAATCAATTAAATTAGTGACTGTACTCCTTGGGGGGAGAATTGTATGTCTCCTGCTCTGTTTTACCTGCATTCTGCATATATTTCATGTTATAGCAGTCTCGGATAATGACCCAGCACGTGTTTGTTTTAAGAACACTTTCACAGCAGATTTGACAAAATGTATCAATGTGAGATATCTAAAAATAACTACAGCACTTGACCCAAGGTTTAAGAATCTGACGTGCCTTCCAAAGAAGGGACGAGGTGTGGAACATCCTTTTAGAAGTCTTAAAAGAGCAACACACTGATGTGGAAACTACAGAATCCAAACCACCAAAAAGAAAATCAACCTTCTGCTGGTAGCATCTGACTCAGATGATGAAAATGAACATGCATCAGTCCGCACTGCTTTGGAATGTTATCAAGCAGAATCCATTATCAGCATGGAAGCGTGTCCTCTGGAATGGTGATTGAAGCATGAAGGGACATATGAATCTTTAGCGCATCTGGCATGTAAATATCTTGCAACGCCAGCTACAGCAGTGCCATGTGAACGTCTGTTCTCACTTTCAAGTGACACTGTAAAAAAGAAGCAGGCAGCATTTTCTCTTGCAAATTGTAACCAACCTTGTCTGAGTCATTGGCTGACCAAGAAGTAGGACTGAGTGGACTCGTTGGTTCTAAAGATTTACATTGTTTTATTTTTGAATGCAGGTTTTTTTACATAATTCTACATTTGTAAGTTCAACTTTTATGATAAAGAGATTGCACTACAATACTTGTATAAGGTGAACTGAAATTTTTTTTTGTTTTTTACAGTGCAAATATTTGTAATAAATATAAAGTGAGCACTGCACACTTTGTATTCTGCATTGCAAATTGAAATTAATATATTTCAAAATGTAGTAAACATCCAAAAATATTTAAAATAAATGGTATTCTATTGTTGTTTAACAGCGCGATTAATCATGATTAATTTTTTAAATCGCTTGACAGCCCTAGTTAGAATCCTCTCCTTCCAGGAAGCCTCAAGTAGGGAAGAAAGCTTTGCCAGCAGCTGCAATACTGCTATCATGCAAGTTCCATGATAACTGCAGGGAGAGACACTAGCTCATAAGTTCCACAATTATATTTTAATATGTTTCTGCAGCATGGCCCATCTGAGACCCAACAAAAAGCAGTTGCAGCGCACCACAGTTGTGTGTGGGACACAGAAATCCTACAGATCCTGTATTTTGAAAAAGAGACCAAGGAGCTCTTGAGAAGCAAACTGGGTCAAGAAGTCTTGCAGTAGGAGTTAAAAGAGTGCCTTGGGTGTTCCACGAGAGAGCAGTACAATGAGAGAGAGAGAATATAATAAGCTGCAGTTGGGCCTCCTAAAACAGTTGTACGAAAAATGCAGACTTGGAGGGTAGCAGAAGAGAGGTTGTAGAATCTTCTATAGGACAGCTCAGGTGGAGACTATATTTTGGAGTTTCCCTGTCCACCAGAAAGAATCAAAGTTCCCATGCTACAAGTCAAAGATGCAGGAGCAGCAAGAATATTGACCCCACAGATCAAGGAATGAGGCTGGGCCAATACAAAAAGAAAACCATGATTCCTGGGGCAGGACATCCTCCTCTGGATAGCCATCTTTCTAAGTTTCTTAACAGGACAAATAGCTAGAACATTATGCCATAGTAACGTAATGCTGCTAATCACATTATGATGTAATGTCATTGTCTTTTTCACTCATTGTCACTTGATATCATCATAAGGCACAGAGAGAAGCTAGAAAAAAAGAAACTTTTCATTTTTTCCCCATCCCTCAAAATTTAAAATTCTTTGCACATTGCAAGCTGGCACTGTATTAGATAGGAGAGGTGTGTGAAAAAAGGGATGGGTGTGCCTTTTATTTATTTTACAATGATAAGATTAGCACTGGCATGGCAGCACATTCCATAACCACCATTTCAATATCCAAAGTTTGCAACCTATGGGATAGCATCAATTCATTTTAAGCCTGATAAAAAATACAAATATTAAACCCATCCTGGAATTTTTATACTTGTAGTAGTTTTCTCATACAGTGATTATTCTAATAAAACAGAGCTTTTTGGTCACATAGCACTAAAAACATGGATATTACAAATGCATCTTTGTATTTTAAGGACCAAATTGTGCTTTTCCTTACCAGGAAAGTAGACCCATTGACTTCAATGAGATAAAAGCATAAGTAATGTAAGCAGATTTGGCCCTCTATCCTTTGACTGGTGGTTGTTTTGAAACTCGGTCACTATACTTAGATTTTAAGTGCTTTGAGGCAGAAACCATCTTTATGTTATGTGCTTGTACAGTGCCTAGTGTAATGGAATTTAGATCTCTGGTTTCACCAAGGATATGTTTTAAAACTGGTTTAGTTGAACTGTTGCAAACTGCTGTGTGGGCATTCTTCAATCAGTTTAAAAGGAATAAGATCAATTGATAGAAGCTGTGGTAGACTGATCGAAGATTGTCCACACAGTGGTTTGCACCAGTTCAAGTAAATCAGTTTTAAGCTATTGCAAGTGTAGACAAGACCCTAGCCTGAGAGAGAGAGCATGCAAGCTAGAATATAGCACTCTTTGTAATATTATTGATTGTGCAAAGATGAAAAAATTAATTTCACATAATTAATGAAGACAAGTGCAAAGTACTATACTTACAAAGAAAAAAAACCCAAATGCACAACTACAAAATGGGGAGTAACTGGGGAGGCAGTACTGCTGAAAAGAGTCCAGGGGTTACACGGAATCACAAATTGCACGAGTCAATAACATGAAGCAGTTGCAAGGAAGGCTAACATCATTCTGGGGTGTATTAACAGGAGTGTTGTATGCAAGACATGAGAGATCATTGTTCTACTCTACTTGGCACTGCTGTGGCCTCAGATGAGGTACTGTGTGCAGTTCCAGAAGCTGCACTTTAAGAAAGATGTGGACAAATTGGAGAGAGTGTAGAGAAGAGCAACAAAAATGATAAAAGGTTTAGAAAACCTGACCTAGGAGGAGAAGTTAAAAAAATTGGGGACTTTGAGTCTTGAGAAGAGAAGACTATGGGGGGACCTGATATCAGTCTTCAAATATGTTAAGGGCTGTTATAAAGAAGACAGTGATCAATTGTTCTCCATGTCTATTGCTGGTACGACAAGAAGTAATGTGCTTAATCTGCAGTAAGGGAGATTTAGGTTAGATATTAGGAAAAACTATATATAACTATAAAGATATTAAAACTGGAACAGGCTTCCTGGGGGGCTGTGGAATCCCTGTCATTGAAAACTTTTTAGAACAGGTTCGACATATCCATCAGGGATAATCTAGATATACATCATCCTGCCTCAGCACAGGGTGCTGGAACAGTTGATAACTCGAGGTCACTTCCAGCCCTACATTTCTAAAATACTATGATAATAGTCATTTGTGTTCCATATACTGTTTGTATAATTCCTGTTTTGAATCAAAGCAACCTATAAAATATTCACTATTTTTGGGTAAGGTGTTAATTAAAATGCAACATATATGAAAGTGTCTTACCGGGTTTTATTCATCAAGTCTGCTCCACGTGCTTTGTAATAATCTAAACTTTGCTGGAATTGGTAAGTCACTGGTCTTGGATTTTTCTACAGAAAAGAGTGTTACAATGTTTAAATTAGAAAATATTTAATAAAAATTAGGCATCAGTATCTTAATATAAAAGTTAATCAATAAGGATTATAGATTAAAAACTCATTTCTTTTTTCCTAGGACCATAATTCATAAAGGTAGGAACAATATATAAAAAAGGAAAGCCAGCTTTGAAATATTTTAGATTCCATTGTTATCATCTGATGACTTTAAGACTGTTCCACAAATACCATAACTAAGCATATATTCATCCATATAGAAAGGGGACTGAGCTACAATGTTCGAGTCTGGATCTGAACTTTCTGGGGAAGTTCTGTTCCAAGCTAGTTTTGTCCCTTCTCAAGTTCTGACTATAAAGTGTATCACTAAAACATCTGCCTATAAAGGGATCATATTAAATAAAACATTAATAGTAAGGACTAGCTATAATTTCTAATTTAAAATTAAAGTACCCACTTGTTAGAACATTTTAGTTAAAAAAAGATTGGTTTCATGTTAGAATTATGTTTTGCTGATCAAATCAAATATATCCACTAGATGGCACACAGAACCGTTTCCCCCACCGAAACCTCACAGTATTCAGAATCTAGGCCTGGAATCCTGTAGTACTATCCTCTACACAATTAATGCTGAAAACAGAGTTTGTCTGTTAGTCCCTATTTTCACCTCAGATAAACTAATTTATTGACATATTTTGTCTTAAATAGCACTGAAATTACCTATTTTTGGACTTAATATTCTATGGAATTCTGAAGAACCTATACCACAGAATTATGTACCAAGGAGTCCACTTACACTAATTTAGCTCAAAGGGATGGTATAAAGTGCTATGTAAATACATATTAAAAAAATAAATTGAATAGGCATCCAACTAAACAGAAGTACAGCATAGCCCTTTTATATAAATACTCATCAAAGGGATAAATTAAAGTAATACATTTCCATTTCATTGGAAGTTAAAATGCATTAGGAAAAAATACAACATGTGGGAAATTCATTTTCCTTGCCCACTGTTGTAATGGGCTGGGGAACCCATGCTCCACCACTCTCCAGTGAATTTCTGAAAACACTTCCTTTTTGACCAGCCTTCTCATGTTTTTAGGAGTAGGTGGGGTTTACATTTCAAGTAACAGAATATTGTACAATGCATATGACAAAGGAAGAAGAGTTAAAGTTGAAGAGTCAATAGGTATCAAAGGGTCAGAAGGATTGCTGGGGTCAAAGTTAAAGTTGGTGATGGAAACCTTCAGTGAGAATTTCCTAACTTTTTCATGCTGTCAGGCTTACCTTTGTATTAAATTACTTTTTGCCTCCTATAGGAATACATTAAACATTGTTTAAATATATACTGGTTTGCAGTGTTATAAAAAACTTGAGGCTAACAGACAGCATTAAAAAAAATTCCCATTTATTCTGTCACCTGCACGGTAATGGTCACCGTACATTTTTCTTTTCTTGTTATAACAACATTTGCATAACTCTATCCCATTATATGGCTTGTAAGTCCGTCCTCGTCAACTGATAGCAATAACAATGAATCAGCTTTAGTTACTATTGCTCTGGTTTGGTAATTCAATGCATTTCTACGATAATGAAATCTGAACTGACATGAGGAGGATAACTGATGGTTCTATAACTACTATGCTAGTAATCAAATAGTGTAACTTTTCTCCTCCAAATTTAATAGACTTCTATTTTTCTTTATGAGAGTTGATGACCATTTGAAGCAATGTACAAGAAGAGGAGGATGACAAAATTACTGGCATATTTCCAGTTGATCCAGATTCAATTGAAAAATTCACTTTCACAAGGCTATCACACGTTTTTACAACTTGTTTCCAGAAATTGGATATACACTTTATTTTTGCTAAAAAAAAAAGCTTTCTTTTCCAACTTCCATGAAATCAAGAAAGGATTATGCTACTTTCTTTTCTGGAAGAAAGTGGGGGACGAGATCATGTGGAGCAATTTCTTAAAATACATATTTATGCAGAAATGACAAGCAATTCAAGACATGAAATGCTGATCTACTATCTAAGCACTTAAAGCCATTAATAGGAATAATGATCTAACTTGAACACATGAATGAGGCTCAAGTATTGCTTTCAGTGGGGTCTGTTTAAATTCCTGTGAGGCTTACTGATATGAAAGGCAGAGGCAGTTTAAAGTACTATTACATGGAAGGGGGGGGGGCAGGGGGAACCAAAGCTCAGAAAAAATGATGTTGAAAAAACAGCATTTAAAATGTAAGGCAATAAAAACCAAGAGGATTATGGTTGGAAATGGTTTTTAGCATTGTAAGATATCCTTTAAGAAAATCCCATTATTTTTAAAAACCTGACATACATGTTAACACGCAGATATCTGAAAACTACTATCCTAAACATAGTCAATATTTCTGAAAGTTGCATTTCAAACAGACAGTAACAGAAATTAAGATTATGATACTTATAGCATGTTATTGATAGTACCCTCTCTATTTTTCATATTAAAAAAACCCCCTTGCATAAGTTTCATAATGAGAAAGACTCCTAGAAAAATGCAATTTTTTCTTTATCAATTTCAAACTAATTTCTCTCGTAGGCATACCCAACTTTGTGTATCCCCTGTACTAGATGTATTGTGCATTCAGGACACACAGAATAAGTTAATCTGATTTATTGACCAGAGCATTCATTTTTTTCCTTTTTCCCCAAGTAGATTCCAAGTAAGTATAGTTATATTTACATGTTTAATTACTTGTTAGTAAAGTTTTCATACCTTTATTTCTCAACTAATGTAAGTACTTTGATCAATAATTTACATCTGCCATATCCCAACCTTCGTATTATGTGCTGATTGCCCTTGATAAAGAGTATAAAAAGGGCATTAAGTGGATTAGCAAATTAATTCCTCCCCTTCCTTCCTACATAGGTCTGTGAAATGCAGAACTACCATGGATTTTTCTTCTAGGGATGTCACATTAGCCAGAAGAGTCTAGGAATCCATAGTCTGCCTGTAGGGGAATGGTAAATACCATTCTTTTAACAATCTTCTGTGGGTTTTTCAATTACTTTTCAATTCTCTCCTTTATAACTGGATAGCCTATGTTAGACAACCAAAAGCTTTAATTTTGAATTAACAGATTTTAAAAAGGGCAAATATTATGCAGAGCTATAGTAACCAGCATGTGAAGTAGGGCTGTACATGTGGAGGATTCTGTGCTGCATCTCTTAGAAGCACAGCATAGACCTCACAGCCCAGAGGGAGTGGGTGACTATTGTGGCTTTGAGTCACCCTTGGGCCATCTTGATTCTAAGCCACTCTGAGGGCTGCAACAGCCCTCTGCGTAATTAGACAGTCCTGAGGGGCTGTCTAAATTATAGCAACCTGCCTATGGGAAAGCAGTGCTGTCCAAAAACTCCACAGCATCATGGGCTGGGTCCTGCCCCCCTAGTCACACCTCTTCTGCCCCCAGGTCCACTCCATGCATATATTAACATCAGGGCTTGCAAGGGAGTCCTCAAGAACAATCTGTGCTGTCTTTCTCAGTTCCAGATCAGATCCAGAGCTATGAGAGACCCTTTACTTTCCTTTGACCATTTTAGCTGGTTAAGGAGAGGGAGCAGAAGTGAGAATCTCACCCAATCAGGCAGATGCTCAGATGGTGTGAATTACACCAGTGGAGGGTCTGTGCCATGTCTTTAAACTCTTTGTTATAACTTTGGATAGCATTTCGAGTAAAACTGAGTGAAACATTTGATTGCTTAGAGTGACCATCAGTGGTCACAAAAATTCTAACATGCCTGCCTGGTTCCCTGAGTTGGACTTTACTGAGGTACTTGTAGGGAAAAAAGTAAAGATGTTTTGCTAAATCCAAATCATGTAATAAAAAAAAAGTCAAACAAGAAAATTATATAAAATTATTTATGTAGCTAACTATCTTATAGTGGGGCAGGCTTGAGTGATATAAGTCATAGAAAGATGGTTGTGTCATACATCAAGGAAGCTAATTTACTCCCATAATGTAATGCTTTAACTGTGTGAGCATGTGGCGGTTTCCAGTATGTGTGTGCAGGTGCTGGTGATGAAATCTATAGAACACAATTTAAGATTTAGTTTTTCCTCTCCTTCCTTTTGTTTTTGTTTTTAAATATTCCAGATAATGAAGGTTCAGAAGATGAAACAGCACTGTAAAAAGATGTCTAATGTGCCTCTCTGATGAAAAATGAGACTTATTTTAGTGAACATATTATTGCCTCAATGCCAGGGGAAAAACACTCGTCATTAGAGAAATGAATTGCTCAGCTGTTTGTGAGCAAAAAGCTCTGGGGGAATTTCTCAAGGCCCAAAACGCAAAGCATTGCAGGGTTATGCAAACATATGTTGCAGGTGTTTTAGGTTAGACAGGTGGGAAAACCTCAACCACTGAAAAAGACTTAGCTTAATAGATTGCAACTGAAACTAGATAACCTAAATGCAACCAAGTGAGAAAGAAACAGCAATAGTGAACTGTATACGCATAACAAAACTCTCACCAAAGTAATTATCTCACATAGAACAAAACTCTCACTAAAATAATTATCTCACAAGCAAACTGGAATTTTGTTTCCATCCAGTAGTTTTATAGCAAACAAATGCTGCCAATTATAATTTTTTGAAAAACTAATGGTATTTTAAACCTGGAACAAGAAACAGCCTGAAATAGCAATAATTATCCAAAAAAGATAAAGATGAAGTATTGTAGCCTCTATTTAAACAAATATTTCTAAGGAGACAGTTTGTTGTAATATCCTTATTTAGTTCACTAGGCAACATTAGATTTATCATAATTCTCCTAAAGCCTAAGATATTTCTATATTAAAATGCTAATTTTTTCCTTTTCATTTGCCTATAATTAAAGTTGGGGAATCTGATCCCACATTCACTGTGAAGGTTTTACCTTTTCTTTCTCCAATGCAATACAAGAAACTCTTCAATAAAAACTGATACATACATAGCTAAAATGTGGATTGGGAACAGAAGTGAAGTACAACTAAAATGTAGATAAGGAACACAGCTGTTCACAGCTGTCACTTCCTTTATGCACCAATAATTAATTTGACTGTGCATATTAATGACTACCTAATAGTTTAGGTGCCCAGAAAATGTAACCTCGCCACTCTTTTTCTTTGTTATGTACCCAAGAAGCTATATATTTGCTATGTGTTTGACAAATAAGGTATAAACAACAGCTCAACATTTTCAATAATTTTTCATAGACATCTCAAAGATTTGATCACAAGAAATGCAGGTATCTGTTGTACAGTGATGACTGTCCACTGTGGCACAAACTGCACTGCATCAGCCTGCAACAGATTTTAACAAATATTTATAAAACAGTGGGGCATTATTATTTCACAGTATTATCAGACACCATACCCCACTGCTCACTGTAAATGAGTTCAGTGCCAATGGATTAAAATATAAGCCAATATATACTTTGTTAGTGTATCTATATTAAGATATAACATTGCATCAAAAGAAGAGGTACAACATTGTACTGACCACAGCATGACACTGGGGGTCGAGAGACGAACTCTATCAATGTGTTTTGTAGTGATATGCTGTAACCCTCTCTGTGTTATAGCTTTCTTATCTGTAAACTACCTACTTACCATTCTCAGAGGGATGCTGTGGGCTTCTATTAATTAATGCTTGTCAAAAATAAAAATACCTTTGAGAATCGCCTACAGACAATGCTATAGAAGTACAATGAATTACTATTGTATGTCAATTGATTGAATGGAAAAATCAAGGAAATATTTTTCCTGAAGCAAATAAAATGCCCCCCAAAAATTTAAGAATTCAATTCACTGGGTAAAGACAAGGAGAACTCCCTAAACTCATACCAACTAGAAATAATGACCAACTCCAATTTCCTTACATGTCAACCCTGAATCCCTATGGCGAATGGGAGTTTCAAATGCTAGAAAAGTATTTTACATTGTGGTCTACATTACATACTATTGTACATTATGCTCTCTCTCTCTGGAGAAGAAGAAAGAAATGGTAAAAATGTTAATTCAGATTTATAAATAATATCTTTGACTTGAATTAAAGAAAATTTTGGTCACACATATTTTAGCTCCTTGTCCTAACTAGCTGACACTCTTTTTCACTAACGTTTTTACAATATATCATATTATTAACAGGTAGATCAAAGCATACCAAACCTTTATCAATATTCCAGACAGAAAAAATACCCTGCTAATGTTCAAATTTGTAACCTGTGTAAATGCCACATCTTTCATAAACAACATTGCTTAACCACATAATTTCAATCTGCGTTTCAATTTAGTCACCTATTTTTTTCCCCCTGAACACTTGTTTTCAAAAGTAAAGTAACTAAACAGTGAGATGTAAATAAGGCAATCTTCAGCCCTTTACCCATGACAGATTTATTACCTGGTATCTCAAAACCTTACACGGCTAGGAAATAGAAGTTTTACAGCAGTAGAAAGGGGAGATCCAAGCTTACAAATGGAACACACAGCTAGACTTGCTTCTAACCCTGTCAATGTCCCAAGTTATCAGATTTAAAATATAACATTTTTATATACAGAAAAGCCACCACATTTTGGTTTTATTGGCACTCATTTGGACAACCTGCATAGCTCACTCATGGCTTTTTGAGTAATGCAGCTATTCTAAGCTGACACCAATAAAACCATATTCCACACAACAACATTATTTGTTCTTTCTGTGTGTATGTGCATACATACACATATGCCATACATACAAAGGTGAAAGTAAGCTGGTCTGGTCCGGTATGGCGTACCAGCATGAGCTGGGACACAGCCGACCGTACCAGCACGGGGCAGCTTCTCTGGGTAGGCAATTTAAAAGGGCCCTGGGCTCCGGAGCCCTGGGGTAGTGGTCACAAGCCCTGGGCCTCTGGCGGCGATTTAAAGGGCCAGGGACTCCTCTGCGGTAGTGGCGGCTGGGAGGCCCACACCCTTTAAATTGCCCTGCTGCCGGACACCTGGGGTAGCAGTGGCAGCCAGGGTTCCAGCGGTGATTTAAAAGGCCTGGGGCTCCCTGCCGCTGCTACCACAGCCCTGGGCCCTTTAAATCATGATTTAAAGGGCACGGGGACTTAAAGGCCCCACCCTTCTGGTTGAGGCCCTGCCCCTTCCGGTTGATTCCCCTAACCCTCCCGCTCAGGACTCTGGCCCTGTGTACCAGTAAGTCCCTTAAGTTATTTTCACCCCTGCATATATATGGGGAAGGTGAAATATTTTTAAGGTGCTAGTTGGCTTATTTTTGCTATCTGGAGAGCAAAGATGATGATTTTATTGTGTTCTGTATACAATGTGGTATGTAAAAAATTTGAAAAAGGTTCCTAAGGACTCGAATAGGCACTTTCTGAGATCCACATATCTGCTCATTACAATAAAAGTAATATGATATTTATGCATATATGGAGAATGGAAACAAGTTAAGTTTTTGGAGTCAGGGGATAGGAAGATCCATTCATTCTGGGATCCTGAAAATAAAGGAAACTGCAGAGACATTTTGGTAAATGTTGCTCCTTAAAAAGATTAAAACAACAAAACTCCACCTCAAATCTCCAAACCTAACTATCCATAAAATACTGACTGAAAAGATTAACAGGTATCTTGAAATTTCTTTTGACACCTAAAGTTTCCTGCCAGTTAAAAATGGGATGACAGAAATATTCTATAATATAGTCAAGTTAAGAGTTGTACAGATTGTCATGGTTAATACATTAATATTTACTATGCTGAATTTAATAATGTCAGCATACCAATAGTATATCTGAATTCATATCAAAATAGCCTACACAATAATTTTATCACACTACACTAGACATGATATAGAAGTAGTCATTCTTGCTTATATTAAAATGTTCACAATCCATTTTATACAACTCTCAGTTTCTGTTTTGTACATTTTAGTCAAATACATTAATTACGATGTGGAGAAGTTTTCATTAGAGAGAAACTGTTCTAAATGGTGCTTTTTGATAAACTACTTCACAAAATAGAAGTGATTAATTGAATTGTCAGATTGCACACAAGGAGAACCATAATCACCTCATTCTAACATTGTTAAATATGGTTTATTATATCATTGTATAGCTAATATTGTTATTCTTTAGGACAGGGTCAGTAGTTTTAGATGACTTTTGAAATATAAGTAAACTAGTCATTTGAAAGAAACAGCCCAAACAAATTCATGTGCAGTAGGTTTTACTGGTACCAGGTAATTAAGAGCTACAAGGTGCTTCATTTTCCTCTTCCTCTTATTTAAAAAAAATATATATATATCAAACATTATCAGGTTTGCGCTTGCCTGTACCACTGTTATTTTCTTCTGCTCAAAGAAGAAAAAGATTCAGTCTTTAAAAATCAGTTTGTTGTTTGGCATTAAAATACACAAAAATAATTTCGTGTCCAGTCTTTTTCTTCCCTGTCCTTCTATTTCACCATAGGGAAACCTCACTTATTAGAGGATGGGGCTTCACTGTGGTAATGAATCCCTAACCAATGCCAGAGGAGTACAGTAAAAGAACTTCTGCCCTACCTATTTATGTCCTCTCCAATTCTTTCCCAATAATCCCATGTCCCCAAACATGTCTACATTTAATACCCCCTCATTACTGCTTTTTTTGGCCAGGATATCTCTATATGGGCAGAATTAAGGTTGCCTGGGTACCCAGCAGTCAGAAAAATCAAGGACATTTTAAAAAATGTTTGGGATCACGAAGTTATCAGCATGTATAATGTTTCTTTTGACTAGCCATTAGCTCACCAAGATTTTTTTGTGGAAATTGTATTATATTGCTTTACAGAAATATAAAGGACAAGTAAATTAATTAGGGCACAGTAATTGTGTTGCTTAATTTCTTACTATTGGAACACCACCATACTCTTGCTTTGATATCACTTGACTATAAGCACACCATGGTTTGTACAGCAGCATTCAAATAATAGATTCCAAAGCCAGAAGGGATGATTGTGATCATCTAGTCCAGGGGTAGGCAACCTATGGCACGCGTGCCAAAGGCGGCACGCCAGCTGATTTTCAGTGACACTCACACTGCCCGGGTCCTGGCCACCGGTCCGAGGGGCTCTGCATTTTAATTTAATTTTAAATGAAGCTTCTTAAACATTTTAAAAACCTTATTTACTTTACATACAACAATAGTTTAGTTTTTATTATAGACTTATAGAAAGAGACCTTCTAAAAACATTAAAATGTATTACTGGCACGCAAAACTTTAAATTAGAGTGAATAAACGAAGACTCTGCACACCACTTCTGAAAGGTTGCCGACCCCTGATGTAGTCTGACCTGCTGTACCACACAGGCCATAGAACTTCCCCCAACTAATTCCTAGAGCATGTCTTTCAGAAAAACATCCAATTTGATTTATAAATGGTCAGGGATGGAGAATCCACCATGACCACTGGTAAACTGTTCAAGTAGTGAATTATTCTCACTATTAAAAATTTTCATCTTATTTAGAGTCTGAATTTGGCTAGCTTCAACTCCCAGCCATTGGATCACGTTATACCTTTCTTAGCTAGATTGAGGATTCCATGATTATATATTTGTTCCCCATGAAGATACTTACAGACTGTAATCAAGTCATCCCTTAACCTTTGCTTTGTTAAGCTAAACAGATTGAGTTCTGAGTCTACCACAATAAAGAATGTTTTTTAATCCTTTTAAATCATTCTTATGGTTCTTTGCTGAACCCACCCCAATTTCTCAACTAATTTCAGGAATTATTCTGTGATACTCTGAATTTCCCCAAATCTTCATTTCCATTTAAATACACTTGCTGATTAAGATGGATTGTCATAATATTTGCATACTGTTAGTTACTTAAGATGCCCATCTACCGAGTGTTATGAAGAAACTGACAATATAAATGATACCATCACAAATATATTCAGCTAGCTAAGAAACTGCCCCTCCCCTTCCTGTGGTACCACCAGGGTTATGATGATTGATGCAGGTGCTCTAGGTAACAGGCCCCTGGCTTAAAAGGGAGGGCGGCTATGAAGGATCCATGGTATTGATTAGTTGGCTTCTGAGCACTCTATTTTCCAAGGCTTTTCCTGAAAATACTAGTTGAGATCTATAAGATGCTATGGCAGGGAAGGCTAAGTTATGATAGGTTGATTAAATGACAGGCATATTTGGGAAGATGGGGATCAGTTTTGGCAAGGATGGGTAAGTCTTTTTATTATGAATACTGACCCTTTAGTTTTGTAATACATCAAAATAATTGAAAAAGTGCTTTGGATATGTTGGTTTTAAATTAAATATATGTAAATGAATAGTAACTATTGACTCACTGTGCATGTATTACTTTTATACGGGCCTATGACAATATGGCTATTCCAAACACTGTTTCATTAAATTGGTAGCTGCCTGTAACACCTTTATTCTAATAGTGAAAGACAACACAAGAGCTGAACTTGAAAACTCAGGACAATAATTACTAAAATCAAATATTTGTTGTGTAAATTATTATAGAAAAACAAACGCTTAGGGGCTCAGGGTTTGGAAGATAAGTTAAGGAAAACTAATTTTAAAACATTGTGCTTTAAAATGAACGTATATTTATAATTTTAGGATCAAATTTTGAAAACTGTCCTCCTATTTGGGGCTGGCAGTCAATTGCAAGCACATATAACGGGGGGAAGGCAAACAACAGTATTTAGATTACAGCTATCTTATTACATATGTAAATCAGGTGGTTAACCATCTAAATGTTTTAATGTGCCAGGAATTTACTGTGTGTATAAAGATAGAGGCTGAAGTACCGTTCATACTTTTCGTCCTTAAAATGTATGTATATTGTGTTAAATATACTAAGGGCAAATATCAGGGTTCTTCCTGTTCTACCATTGAAAAGATGAAGATAAATTCATTTGTCTTTAGTGTCTCCTAACTTCCTCTTCCTCACCTTTCTACTATCTTCCTCCCTTTCTGTCACAATCATACAGGCCTTCTTACCCTACCTCAAACCCATCACTCAGTGGCAAGAACATCTTGCCCTCTTTCGAGTGCACGGTGACCTCACACGTCCCATCTGATTGCCTTTCCTACAAGTTTCCCATGGTGCCTACCTCATTTCTGGTCTTCCGCCTCCCCAATATTGATTTCTGGCCTTAGCTACTAGTGCGGTAACTCTTATCAGGAGGACTAGAGAAGCAAGCTGCGTTGGGCTGGGACTGGAGCCACTGAAAACTGGTAATCCGCTTGTCAAGTGCTTAAAAATCCTTCTTTCTTGCCTCCCCATCAGCACAGAGCACTTAAAAAAATTAGACAATGCCCAGTTGTCAGCCTCCTGGAAATGAGTCAACTGACTCATGGCTGAACAGCATACATTATTTAAAAATAAATTTGAAGCATTATAAAGAATTGTATGGGGAGGAGGGAGACAACTGTAGCTGCTATTACTCTAAAGTGATAAACTAACCATTATATACTAGGTATCAAAATTCCACCTCTTGAGTAAATATTAATTAATGAGTTGCTAATGTCCAAATGCTGAAGGAGACTAACTCCTGATTGGCTGCAATCTGGTCATTAAGAGTGGTAATTAATGACAGATTGCACACAGTGCTAACCAACAAAACAAACTAAAACCTGCTCCTCTCCTTTCACAAACACTGAAACAAACAATTCTGAAATAACAGGCAGCTTTCAAAGAATAGTTCCAGCTTTTCAGAAGCACCTCAGCTAATGAGTGTATAGAAAAGAATTTATCTGAAGGAGAAGAAAGTGAAGCTAAACAGCCTTTCAGGCACATGAAACCAGCTCAGAGAAAACTCTGAGATGTGGCAGCAGCTACTTAAGAAGAAAATTCAACTGAAAATAATGTACAAACAGCTCAGTTCACAATCTCAGTAATGTAATTTTTTTTCTCCTGCCATTTACTGCTCAGATCATGATGAGTGTTGAAGGCTGAAATGAGAATTCCTCTAGCTGGTCGTTATATGTATGATCATGACCTTAAAATCATATATTATTGCTTACTTTCTAAGGTAGTCGTAGTAATATCAGTTATGATTAACGAATAGAGCATCTTTGAGATGCCATGTGTACTTCTGCAGGGATTCAGTTGTAATTTACCATTAATATATTAAACCATTATTTTAAAATGTTACTAAATTTCTTAAAATCCTATGCTGAAAAAAAATCAGACAAACCAGAATTTTCAGTGTGATGGGAAAAAAGTTTAAAATAAACAGCCAAATATAACATTCTAAATGATATTTTAATAGACTGGTATTGAGTAGTACCACTTCAGAGTTGAATAAAACTTGTCTTATTTCTAACTAGCTTTCTCGCAAGGTAGTACAACCATTCCTGCTAAAAGGTTTGCAGACAAACTTTTATTTTGCAGAAATCTTTTGGATAAATACTGTAAGCTCTCGAACAAAGGACGGTTGTCAGGTTCTTATAGTATGTTATCTAAAATGGTAATGTTCTATGTAGTGCTTTAGTTTTGTAATAAGTCACTGTGATAAGGTTAACACTTCAACACACAACAACATACAAATAAGAACACCCAAAGATGAAAATTACTTCGCTTATGTTGCTGTATTAAAATTTTATTTGCTAAAGGGTAAAAACAGATTTGCAAAATTCACAGTTAACTTAAAACAATAGTTTTAAACCTTTTATTCCGAGCCCTGACTGCCTTCAGGAGGGAGAGAACATCTGGTTATTTAAGGAACACAATATGTTCACATTTTCGATGACTTTTATTTCTAATTGGGTTTTTTAATTTTTTTTTATTTGAACAACTCTAGTTAGAACTATGTTTTTTAATCACTTTATATTCTTCTGACTGCCCTCCCTCAACATCTCTACTTCTTCATCTACAGTATTTGCTTTGAAATTTCACAGCACTACCCAACAGTGGTGATGTGAAAAAAATATATGGAAAAAATTAGGTACTTTTGGGGTATTATATTCAGAGACACACCTACTACCAATTCCTTTGGGTATATTACAAGAACAATTCCTACTATTGCTCCAGTTTCTCACTCAACACACACACTTTTACTTCCCCCTTCTTTCACATCAAGTCAGTTTTCACATAACCTTCTATTCTAAAAAAGCCTAAATAGATAGAAATCCCATTGACTGATATAATTGAGAAGAATTACTGCTTACTGAAGAATTGCAAATTTGGAATAAGCGTCTTGCTAAGTGAGCTCACAATGTAGCCCTGAGTAGGGGCAACAACATAGATTTCAAATTTCAAGTTTGAATTCCAGATTTTCTTAACTACTGAGGATAATCAAATGCACTTTGGGCACTATGTAGGCCCAAGTGTGGCTCTGTAAAGTCTTCTGTGCTTCCCCTCAGAAGCAGTTGCAGTAACTTGTTGTTGGCTATTACAGAGCTGTGTGCTCTATTTCCAGGACACTGATATATAACTTCTGTTGACATAGAAGGGCTCTTCTACTAAGGACAGCTATAAATTTCAGTCAATAAAAAGCGAGAGGGCCGTCAGGCCAAAACCTTCCCCCCGCATCAATCCTCAAGAAGAAAACAGGGACATGATGTGTTATCGATACCACGGGGTACAAAGAGGAGGAATGGGATGCGATGAAGAAAAGGCCAGTTCAGATTGACTACAGAATCATAGATCCAGAGCTAGAAAAGCCACATTAGTTAGGTCCATCTACTCCATTCCCCAGAGGCTATGGCAGGATTGTTCCCCACAGAATATTTTCGACAGTTTTGCCTAAATTGCAAGAAAAACTCCCCAAGAGTGAGATTATTTGGCATTTAGCTATCTTTCAAGGATAACCTCCCAAAGAAACACATATTAGTAAAGTACCTACACTGCTTTCAAGCTGAACCCCACTAAACTTCTGAACTTTGCTGTTTGTCCAGTTGAGATTTCAAGCTCCGACGGATAGAGACCAGGTCTCCCTTACACGTTTACAAGACAGTGAGTGCACTTGCTATGTGAAACAAATCATACTGGACAACGAACAATTGCCCATAGAGTGCAGTAGAGGCTCCATGGGATGGCACAATTAAAACCATAGAAAGCCTCGGAAGAAACTTTTTAGGGAACCTGCCCTAGCTCAGGGGAGGCAAATTGCATTGAACCTTATATGCCTTCTGCATCTACTGTTCCTAATGGGAAGTGCACAGGAAAGCCTTAAGGGGTAGAGAAGTCAGCAAGTACTGAATTAGCTAGTCATAGCTTCCAGGTTACACTACTGTGCAGAGCCTTCTAGCCTCTCTTTGCCTTTTCCCTCAGGGAGAAAGGAAGAATTGAACTATTGTTACACCTGCAGCAGAGAGGACATTTTAATTCTCCCATGTGTACTAGTGCACAGCCCCGCACAGACTTCTGGAGTTTCTGTGACCCAAAAGGCTGCAGATATAGATGCATATATCCTTGCGTAACAACCACAGAACTCCTTTCCTTTAGTTCTTTTCTTTCACTCCATGGCAATTATGATGGACTTATACAACATTTAATATGTAAGTCTTCCACAACACTGAATTCAAACCACTACTAACAAATCCCAACTCATTTAGAAACTGGGTTTAACTCACATGTGCTTAAGGACACAGAGATGAGCCTTAAAGTTTGTCTAGGGAAAATAAGGAACAGGGAAAGGGAGTATATATCCCCCTCTCAGCTCAAGAGGTAACTGTTCTTAAGGAAAGGTCATTGAGAACAAGCTTGGCCTCTTTATCCCAGGAAGCATAGCTTTTTTTAATGCAGCCTTGAAATCAACAAGCCAATGTCATGTGAGAAGCTACTAGACTTTCTTGGGGCTCTTCATTTTCACACATTGTTGAGGACTGCAAAATGACTCAACTTTCTGGAGGACTTAGGGGCTTGAACATTGTTGATAAGAACGCTGTGGCTTGGCTTCATCGAATTGTATATATATTTAAAAAAAAATTCTCTGGGAAGATCTGGCTTTCTAACATCCAGAGTTCTGTTCAGGTAGACAAGCACAGCCATACAGTGGGTGCGAAGGCACTTTTAATTTGTGTTTGTGAGGACAGACAGGAAAAGGAGGATCACTTCATGACAGGCGGGAATCATTTTACTTAGAAAATGGGGAATGGTCTGAATCAGAAAGGCTCAATTTCATGTAGACTATTCTCACTGAACAGAGGACTACTTGAAAGGTAAGGTAAGAAATATGTTCAGACCTCTCTTAGGGTATGTCTACACTTACAGTGGCATGGAGAGTACATACACTGCATGCCCCCCCCCCCCGCCCCGAGCATGGGTATAAAGAGCAGTGTAGGCAGTTAGGCACTGTTAGTTAGCTAGTTTAGACAGTGAGTAAAGACAATGCCAGAATCTTAAGGTCTACACCTTACGCAGCTCTCTACATACTCAAATAGTGCCTCCCACGTCTACACTACTAGTTTTAGCCATTTAGGGTCACGTTGCTTCCCCACTGTTGGAGCCTTCCTACACAGCAAGGAAAGATTCCAGCAGAGGAGAAAGGCTCTGGCGTCTCCTCACTGTTGGAGCCTTTCCCTGCTGCTTCCCCTTGCCAGATCCTTTCACCGTGACGTGGAGCTAAACACTGCAGGATGGACACAGACTGCTTTTCACTCCAACACATAGCTACGTGCACCCTACACACCGCCACCTCAAAAGCACACATGAGGATGTTTAGCATGAAACTGAAGTCTCATGAGGCTGAGAATGGGTGGAACTTGTCTTTAGCTTGTCAGCTTCCATCTGTTGGAGACAGGAAAACAATTGAGCAGGAAGTCAGGGAGTCAGGAGGTGGGAGGTTGGCCCCATCTGCTAGTAGGAAGATCTATACACACATTGCCTGAGATGGCACAGAGGGCAGCTTGAGAATTTTTAATCATTATTAAATTAGTCTCATGTACCAACATATTCTCTTCCTGAATTAAACGACATGTGCTAGAGTCAGTTTGATGGCTTAGCATAGTTTCATCCCCCTCTCCTCAACATCTTCCCTTTAAAAATATTTCTGCTTTGTTTTGAAAAGAGAAGGCAAGAATGTAAATGCTGAATAGTCTGATTTCAGAGTCTGCTGCCTAAATCTTAAAAAAACAAACTTAATACTATAAACTTTCTTAAGCATCAGGGAGATGACGGATTTTACCTCTCATCTTGAAAGAAATCTATGCACAAGAAGAATGAGGCAAGCAGCTGTGAGGACACGGATTTCTGCAGAAAACTGACACAGAAACAAGGAGACAATTTTTCTTAATCTATAAAAGAATACATGTCGGAAGCCAGTGACATTTTGCAGAAGACAGTCACCAACTGATAAAAGTGCAGAAATTCTCCTACTCAGAGGTGACTTGAAGGAAGCTTAGACTGTCCATTGGCAGCCTAGTGACGTGACATGCTCAGACAATCCTAACACTGGCAGCACAACCTCGGAGAACTGCGAAGGATCCAGATACCGAGAATACTGTCATCCACAGCATTATCTCAAATACTTAATTTTAAATATAAGGGTAGCTCTAAAGCTGCTGAGTGTTCAGTAAATTTCCTTATGTCAGAAACATTACATTAGTAAAACAAGAACTCACTTTAACAAGAGTAAATAAAATCTGTGTGAAACTTTGAAGACTAAGAGTGGATCTCATTTTTAATTAAAAACGTAGTAGGATGCTACGGACCCTCTAGGTGCAGCTATGGTTAGCTTGCAGAATTAATAAATCACATGTATAAAAGTCTACTAGGAAATTGTGCTATGACTTCTAGACAGTTTACGTTACCATAGACTTTAAATATATATTACCGTAGCCCTGTAAGTCTTCTGGCATGTGGTCCTCTGTGAAGAATATTAAGTATGAACTACTGACAAGTGGGGAAAACCTTTACTAGGTACAGTAGTTATTTGACTTACTGGAGCTGTTTGCTTAGCACGATGGTAGAAGATTACCACTTAAAACCTGGGGGAACCATAATCTAATTTCACCAGACAATTCTCCCCATGAGTAGACAGTTTCCAAAAGTAGCTCCTTGAAAAAGCCCCTCACCCCACCCCAAATGTAGGATACTGTGTCTCATTAACATTTTGTAGCACTTTGAATGTTTTATTAGAGAGGTTTACCTCCTGTACTGGTAATATTTAGCAATGGTTATCTTACCTTTGGATCTCTGAGAAACAGTGCTCTTAGGATGAGTGAGTGTACATCTCCTATAGGTGGATAGTGCATCAGAAGTCCCAAACAGGTCTGATAATTACTTGAGATCACTAAAAAATAAAAAATAAAATAAAAAGGGGGGAATACACACGCGTATATTTGGGTCTTCTAAAGGAAACATTTTTTTTCTACACACCCTCTTGGGCAGATTTAGCAGCCCTTCCTCATGATAAGTACAAACAGACCCTCTGAAGTCAAGTTTTGCTCAACACAAGGAAGAGGTTACAGAATCAAGCCTTATATGTTGTGTGGGCTTGATCCTGTGCCCATGGAAGTCAATGCTAACGTTCCCATTTATTTCAATGGGGCACTCTGAGATTCACTATGCAATTAGTTATGTTCTCTTTCATGAAGAAACACTTTCCCCCACAACCATTCTTTACTAAAATACCCTCTTCAAATATATATTATTAAACAGACATCTATCACTTTTTGTTCTCTTTAGATTCATTAAAAATCTATTTTTGATAAGACCTCATTTAACATTAGTCTGTGAAATACTTGGGTCTCTGCTATTCATGTTCCTACATTTATCTGTTGGAGAATCCCAGTGAATTACCTGAAAATACTGAGCAACAACTAAGGATTCTGAATTCTTGCTTTTACTTTTAAATACTTTTAAAATATCTCTTAGAATTTTGTGACTTGCACAGGAGACTTTTCTCTGCCTTAAGTTCATCTCCCATTGTAAACAGATGTGTACATTTCCATCCTAACTTAAGTACACAGTATAGTTCTTTGCTCGCTCTCTCTCTTTTTTGGCAAATCAATCTAATTATGAGTGCAATTATTAAACACATCTTTTCAGGCAGGTCTATGTAAACTACTTCATTTCTTTTGCACTATCTAAATTCAGGCAATCCATCTGCTCCAGCTGTCAAAGCAGTGCCTAATAATGATGCTTATACTGTGCACTATACAGACTCCCTTCAACAACATTAACTGTAAATAAATTGTAAAGAAACTTTACTGTTTTGAGAAATTTACCAATCAGAATCTTAAGTGAGAAAATATCCTTGCAGAACGCACAAAGTTATTTTGATACAATAAAAAAGCCAAAATAAATGATTGTTTTGTGACCATACAGACTTACCAGTCTGATTTTTTTTTCTTTCATGTGAGTAAACCTCATCTCCTCCTGTACCCCTCCTCCCCCAAGAGAATTATGGGGAAAAGACGCAGGACTGGGCAAAATGAATAATTATAATCTGCGTAGGGAACCACTTTATCATCTTCATTTCCGTTGCTGATCCGACAGCTTGTAATTTCATACATCTGCTTTCATTTGTAAAGCACTCACTTATCCTACTCATTCTTTATCTGTTCTGCCTGTTCTTTTTCTGTCCTTTTGTTTTTCTTGTTCATATTCAGATACCTGTTTTTTCTTCTTGAAGTCACAAAGCTAGCATAATGAACACAAGTACAATAGTCTCAGTCAGAGTTCTTTCAGCTGAGTATAATGCAACTACCACATATTATACAACCAATCAAATTCTCATCTTTAAACCAGATTTAAACACACTGTACAGTAGTTATGATTAGGATCCTTTTTATTTTATTAGAGCAAATAAAAATGCTGAAAATGGATAGTAAATTCTAAATGCTTCTATAAAGTATAGACATTTAAACTAAAGTATTTCCATTTGAACACGCCAGCCTGTCTTCTATTTTGCAATTTAAAAGGTATTAAATAGCTTCTTCTGTCTTTCTTTCTCTTGGGGACTTGGAGGGTGATTTTTTTGCTCCTCTTCTCCCCCCCCCCCGCCCTTTTTTTTTTTTTTAGATACTGGAGAAAATGAGTAAATATAAATAAGAACAAATTTATTTCAATGATGAAGATTCAAACATTGATAAAACTAGTATTTCAACTATAAGAGAATTACAGTAAAGCTTTAAATTTCATTGGAAGCATTACAAAAAAAGGCAAAAAAAGGCAAAAAAAAGCTAAATTCCAAAATCAAACCTTATCTCAAGGGAAGAATAAAGCTCACTCTCTGAGACAAAACTTTCTCCAAAGGCAACCTGAGACTGTGGAATGAAATCGCCCAGGAACTAAGGACCATCACAGACTTCACCTATTTCTACGCCAAGCGTAAGGCACACTTCTTTGACCTTGTCTTCTCCAATGTAAGTGCATAGCAATAGGTACGTTTGGGTCTTCAACACAAAAACCCTACCAAAAGACACTTCACTGCACACGTTTCTTCCTCTGGGAAAAGGATGAGAGAACAAACAACACATGACAGATGTGCACTATTGGAAGGTGCTTAGACATTGCTATGATGAGAGCAATATAAAAACTGATGTAGAATAATAGAAGGATAGGCTCTTCAGCAGTATAAATACTTTTCATTTATATAGTATAGGGCCTGTCATACATGGATCTGGAAGTGCCTTTGTCATTCACCCCCACCCCCCAATCACTCTCATCTCCTCCTTGGTCGTTAGGCTTCTCCCCTTGTACTCACCTGCCTCCAGTCTTTTGCGAGACATCTTAATGGGAGAGAACATCTCTGCCCAGGGCCCGTCTGACCAAGACTGAGTAAAGAGTTAGGCTGCTGAAATTCCCTTCAGCTCCTCTCCTTAAAGAGACTGACGGGTTCATGTCTCTTTGGGGCCAAGTATGTGAGTTATCCTATACAACTGTGGTCTTCTTCAAAAAGATTTATTAAAAGTAGAGAGAAAATGATATTGAAACAAAAGAAATGGTTTGCCTAGCAAACCTCATCTGAAAACTTGGTAAATTCCAATGAGGTATATTCCCCTTAATTTACAAGCAGAAGAAAAGAACCCCTTACATACCTACAAATCTAGTCCCTCTGTGATAATTCCCTGGTCAACCTGACAGCCTCTCCCTACTGTCCAGAGAAGTCTCACCATATTTCTCACCTGCTCTGCTTATCCAGACCAAGCTGTTAGAGTTCATTATCGTAACAGGGTAGGTGAAAGTAACATTTCCATAAAAGAGAGTTTGATCAGGAGTAACATCTGGAGGAAACGCCAAAGTCCACGTCCCCATTACAAGAACTATCCAATTTCCATCTCAGCTGGTCATTGTGGTAGCATGGATTTACTTTTTTTTCAAAACCCTCTTATCAATTTGCCTTTGCCATGAAATATACATCATCAACAGACTTCAGACCATCTGTAACATCAACTAAGTTATGCCAATGAGCCACAGTAAAAAAGTATTTTAATAACTGTTTAAAAGAAGGGAAAACAGAGAAGGATTACATGACTTCCCTTAGACCACACAGCAAGCCAGTGGGATAGCCGGGAATAAAACTTATGAGTTCTGGCTCACAATCCTCTTATTTACCCACTAAACAACAGTACCTCCTATGAAGAGATTCTTGGGAAAGTGAAGTAGTAGTCAAGTAACATAACATTTCAAAGGCAAAAGTGAGAAAGGTAAAAAACATACAAAGAAAAAAAGTACAAAGTGAAACACTGCCAAATATGGAACAGGTTGAAAACTAAACACAATAGTAGAAATGCACTATACTTTTGTCCTGACGATGACCGCAAACTTTCTTCAGGAAAAAAATTTCAAAATCAGTAGATAGGATCAATTCTTGTTTTTACTTTTTTCCTATTTTATTTTGTGAAAAATAAGTTGAAATAGTTTCTAGAGAGACTTGCAAAGTTTTGGAATGCCTCTGAGGCCCACCAGCAAGTAACAGAAATAAACCTAGTGTGTTGTGGAAAAGCGAACTTTTCAGAAGGAAAAAAATAAGTACCAAAAAGAGGTCTCCCCAATATGGAGGAATGTATATAGTATATTATAATATAGAAGCTTTATTCCAGAAAGGAGAAACAGCTAATTCAGAGATAATCTTGCTTCTGGGTTCCTCTAATTCTCTATGTTACTACAAATCAGAGGATGGCATATCCCAGATGAGGGGAAAATCTAGAAATGTCTGTGATAAGCGGCGGAAAGGACAGTCTTAGGGATAGCGAAGCACAGTAGCATACTATGGCACTTGTACATTCTTTTGAAATATGATGAAAGACATCCAGAAAGATGATCCGGCAGATGTTTGCCACAGGCTCTTTTTTGGCTGTTCTGCCTAGGAGGGAGCTAACCCTCTAGTTAAGAGGGCATCTATAGGAAAAAAAGGAAAGATTTTTCCTTATGGTAAATATGCCTCTGATGCATAAAATAACCCATCACACAATCTTTGGACATTAGGAAATCCAGTATTAGTATTTGGAACAAGCACAGGCAATTTGTTAGCCTTTCTATAATGGCTGGTCCTTGTAATGAATTGTTTTAATAACAGATTTTCATCATATGATACAATTTGTCAAACAAAGCTGCAACTGTACATAATCTTAAAGTTATAAAAAGTGGCTATTACTTTTACCATTTCCAGTCCAATTCAAATGAACTTCTTGGGAATAGATTTTTTAAAAGATTCCTACTTTACAGTCCAGTCGAACTCCCCTTGACTTAAAGATAATCACCTGGGAAGTTTGCATAAAAAAGGCAAGGACAAACCACCTTTGGAGAAGAGTTGAACATTGTTGAAAAGATTTCGGGAGGCAGATAAGAACTCGGTGCATTGAAATTAATAGTGTTAAACTCTTGCTATAAACCTTTTTCTTATCTGGATTTTGTCTGAACTAGCAGCATTGGTTTGACTAGTAAAAGACTTTAATAAAAGGTCTGCAAGTTTTAATTTAATCTGTTTTCCTATTCAGTTTAGCTTAAAGGACAGCATTCACTTGAACGCAGGGTTCTGGGACAAAGAGCAAAAGTTCCTGCAGAACATCATTATTCAGAGTAGGACAAGTATTCTCTAGTCTACAAACTGGAAATATTTTTACATTTTTATGACTGCTTGCAAAATATGTTTGAATTTTCCTGAAAGGGCAAATTTACTTGTGTTTACATATTGTACAGCCTTCCCAAGCATGCCGAATAGGAGCTGCAAAATGCAAAATTAGATAACAATTAAATAAGCTGTAGAAAGAATTGCGACGGGTATCCTAAATATTAAGCAAGGAGAGAAAGAAAGTTTCCCGATGATCAGTACCTGAAAAAAGCAGAAAGAGAAAAACTGCCAAATGTTAAGCCTTGTCCAGCATGAGAAAGTATAGATAATATTAAACTGTCAGAGATGGTTTTTGTTGTGTGGTTTATGGCTTCTGGAAATTCTGTTCACTACGGAATGCAGCATCTTGTCTTTATGAAAACTGCTTATTTGAGTCATAGTGATCTGTCTCAATGGCTCCAAAAGAAAGTAGACACACCCTCCTCTATACATTTTGATGGTTTCTGTGACGTCCTGTATCTCTTTAGCAGCCTTTTTACAGAACCAGCTGGAACCTTCTGAAAGACATATTAGACCTCATCTTCAAGAAGGAGAGCCTTGATGAATTCAACTTGGCAGATCTTCTGTAAATAGTTGCATCAGAATGAATACAGATTAACAAATTCTGTGTTGTCTGGACACGCTGTTAGTTGTGTTTCGAAGCACACAAGCCTTCCTAACAAAGAGGTAACGCCAGATGCATGTAACTTTTTCTCAGAAGGAAAGAGGTCACCAGGACTGTTAAATCTGACTCACAAGCATGTTTGTGTGTGAATTTCCTTTGGTTGTGCGTCAGGGCTTTTCATCAATATTCCTATTAGAGCAACAGGAGTGACACTGGATGCTGCAGAACCTCTGGATACCACTGTCCCTAATACAGAAACTGCAATTGTCTGAGACAGGATGATAACATTACCTAGTGAAAAATGGTCAATGTTCTTGTTGAAGTTAGGATAGATGTAATAGCTTTTAAACATATTTTAAGACTCAGGTTGTCTGCTGAGCAACACGGGCTTGATGCCTTCTTAGTGGGGCTCGGACACCCTTGCTGCTTTCCTGACCTTAGATCAGTCTCAGTGGGGCTCAGATACCCTGTCAGGTTCTGCTGTGGTCCTTGGTGGTGCTTAGACACTAGCCTGGCTATGTGGGAAAGCTCCCTATTCGCAGGATATCACCCTGGGTTTATCTCCCTCTTCCCTCTGACTTACTGGCTCCATGGGTCAGCTTGGGAAAAACTGTAAGTGGTGGTATCTCCTAAACACCACCCACTCTTGGTTTCAAAATGAAATGTCAAACACTAGATTGTGCAGACCTTCATAGTATAGTCATATCTATCTTTTCTTACATGCTTTGATCAGTAGCGAAATAGTTAATGTTAACATTTAAATCATCATTAGGCCTGCTAGATACCACAATATTGAAATAAATTCACTGCTCCAAAACTTCTTTAATAGTTACAGTTGACTGTCCATTTCTTGTACCCTTCCAGAACATCAAGTGCACCTATACTTAAACTTCTGAAAACCAGATAATACAGAGTTAAACTGCATACCAGCCCTGCCCTGTAACCTTAACTCTGCCCCAGGGATATGGCAAGGGCCACTGGGGATATATAGAAGTATGTTTTAGCCCAGCTTGTCCTATAATAAGCAAACATGAGGCATGATTAAGTATATGTGCCATTTTATGTGGGAATGTTGTGTCCCACAGAACTGTATTCTCTCATTTTTTTTATACACCCCAACTGCCCTTCACTATGCTAAGGTCAGCTGTATTGAATGGTGCAGGGATTACTTTCTAGCAGTTTGCCACAGTGTCACTGTGATACAAGGAGAGTGCATCTGCTCTCAAAGGCATCATGAACCACTCGTTTCTGTAGTCATTTATGTGTGTTGCATAAATAGAGAAACACAATAGTCTATTCTTGCTGTGTGGATTCAGAGCAATCTGGTAGTATACATGATATCAGTGCTCTACAGGTCAGAGAGAAATAATGTTCCAGAGAGAATCCTTAGGACAAAGGTCAATAGGTAGTGACATCTGGGAACTCTGGGGCAGTCAAGAATAGGCTAGATGAAGCTTGTTCAGTCTTCCCTAAATGTGACTTTTGCCTTAGTGAGGACTAGGTCTGACTGTTTCTCCTGCTATATCCTTATGCTGCATCCCCACAATGCTCTATCTGGAAGGATAGAGTGCCATACCATCTGACAGGGCAAGCTGGGAGATCACTCCAAAAAGGTAGGATTAAAGTTGCAGGGCAGTAGCAGCTGCACAGTTAAGGAGACACCAGCATTTCCATTTTAATAGAGGTGACAAAAGGTGTAAAAAATTCTGTCTTTTGGGTTAGAGCTCTGTTTTTCAATGTTCTCATAGTTTCTGCACTACTTGATTATTTTATAGCAGTTTGTGGGGAAAATACAATCTGGGGTTTGTTATTTTAGAATGCTGAAATTTGTTTTCTGTGTTTATTTTTCAAGATAAACAAATTACTGTTTGGATTGATCACAGTATCCTGGCATCACAGTCAATGTCAACCTAATACCTGTCCTTAGAACAGAATTTTCCATTATGGATACTTTTCTGATGCTCAGCAACCACTTTGACCGTGCTGAACGGGATTAGAGGTACAGCTTCATGCTTTGGTTTGGTCACATTCAATCCCATTGGTTCAGAAAATGGGCAAGGAGCATGTGGCATATTACCTTAATGCTGCTGTAGACTAATGTCTTTCCTCTTCCTTCTATTTAATTAATGCTGTTTTCCTTGGTGATACTGCTAAAGTAAAATCGGAGTATGCATCTGGATTTTAGAGAACTTTGATGTATTGACTCTTAAACCAGAAACTTTGTTCTCAGGGCAAAACTTCCAGAAGCAAGTTCTGCAGAAGGTAACCAGAGAGCAACTAATGTGCACAAAACACATTCTCAGAAAGCAGCCAAAGGTAGGTCGCACATGGTGCTACTCAGGTTCAATGGTCATCTTACTGAGCATGTCAGCTACCTGCAAACACTCAAGCTTTCAACAGAGCCTCAGTCCTGCTACATAGGATGTGGAAAAATTGGAAGAAGTCCAGCGGAGGGCAACAAAAATGATTAGGGGACTGGAACATGTCTTATGAGGAGAGGCTGAGGGAACTGGGATTGTTTAGTCTGCGGAAGAGAAGAATGAGGGGGGATTTGATAGCTGCTTTCAACTACCTGAAAGGGGGTTCCAAAGTGCATGGATCTAGACTGTTCTCAGTCGTAGCAGATGACAGAACGAGGAGTAATGGTCTCAAGTTGCAGTGGGGGAGGTTTAGGTTGGATATTAGGAAAAACTTTTTCACGAGGAGGGTGGTGAAGCACTGGAATGGGTTACCTAGGGAGGTGGTGGAATCTCCTTCCTTAGAGTTTTTTAAGGCCTGGCTTGACAAAGCCCTGGCTGGGATGGTTTAGTTGGGGATTGGTCCTGCTTTGAGCAGGGGGTTGGACTAGATGACCTCCTGAGGTCCCTTCCAACCCTGATATTCTATGATATGTGCAAGCGTCTTGACCCTAGCCACATTGTAGATCCAAATTTTACCCTGAATAACATTTAAAATAATGCTTCTTCAAAAGGAACCTGAGTTGCTGGGTAAAAATCAAGCTATAGTTTGGTCCCCAGATGAGTGCAAATAGAAGTTAAAAGAACTGTAAAATTTTGATTACACATGATTTTTTTTTTTAAAAAAAAAGAGGGGGCTGTAACTAACGAACCGCTGGATTACACAATTTCAAATTTGGACAACTATCCTGGATTCCCATGAGGCACAGCAAATTTCAAGACAATCCAAGTAAATATGTTGATTTTAGAGCACTTAGACAAATGAGAGGAAAGTGATCAGGAACAGCCAGCATGGATTCACCAAGGGAAGGTCATGCCTGACTAATCTAATCGCCTTTTATGATGAGATTACTGGTTCTGTGGATGAAGGGAAAGCAGTGGATGTATTGTTTCTTGACTTTAGCAAAGCTTTTGACACGGTCTCCCACAGTATTCTTGTCAGCAAGTTAAGGAAGTATGGGCTGGATGAATGCACTATAAGGTGGATAGAAAGCTGGCTAGATTGTCGGGCTCAACGGGTAGTGATCAATGGCTCCATGTCTAGTTGGCAGCCGGTATCAAGTGGAGTGCCCCAAGGGTCAGTCCTGGGGCCAGTTTTGTTCAATATCTTCATAAATGATCTGGAGGATGGTGTGGATTGCACTCTCAGCAAATTTGCGGATGATACTAAACTGGGAGGAGTGGTAGATACGCTGGAGGGGAGGGATAGGATACAGAAGGACCTAGACAAATTGGAGGATTGGGCCAAAAGAAATCTGATGAGGTTCAATAAGGATAAGTGCAGGGTCCTGCACTTAGGACGGAAGAACCCAATGCACAACTACAGACTAGGGACTGAATGGCTAGGCAGCAGTTCTGCGGAAAAGGACCTAGGGGTGACAGTGGACGAGAAGCTGGATATGAGTCAGCAGTGTGCCCTTGTTGCCAAGAAGGCCAATGGCATTTTGGGATGTATAAGTAGGGGCATAGCGAGCAGATCGAGGGACGTGATCGTTCCCCTCTATTCGACATTGGTGAGGCCTCATCTGGAGTACTGTGTCCAGTTTTGGGCCCCACACTTCAAGAAGGATGTGGATAAATTGGAGAGAGTCCAGCGAAGGGCAACAAAAATGATTAGGGGACTGGAACACATGAGTTATGAGGAGAGGCTGAGGGAGCTGGGATTGTTTAGCCTGCAGAAGAGAAGAATGAGGGGGGATTTGATAGCTGCTTTCAACTACCTGAAAGGGGGTTTCAAAGAGGATGGCTCTAGACTGTTCTCAATGGTAGCAGATGACAGAACGAGGAGTAATGGTCTCAAGTTGCAGTGGGGGAGGTTTAGATTGGATATTCGGAAAAACTTTTTCACTAAGAGGGTGGTGAAACACTGGAATGCGTTACCTAGGGAGGCGGTTTTTAAGGTCAGGCTTGACAAAGCCCTGGCTGGGATGATTTAACTGGGAATTGGTCCTGCTTTGAGCAGGGGGTTGGACTAGATGACCTTCTGGGGTCCCTTCCAACCCTGATATTCTATGATTCTATGATTCTATGAAATCAGCTGCTAAACAGTAAACTAGTCTCAATCTTAACTATAGTTAAGTTATAGAATTAGGGGCAGTTCACATCTTTCAGTGCCATTGTCCCAATCTGTAGCCAATCTCAGGCAATTTATACTCAGCTAACATTCCGAAGGTTTTCTTAGCAACCAAAAGGGCTAGATCTTAACATACTAGAGAACAAAATGGCAGTCTCAGAAAAAGCACCTGTTTGATTAAATTAATGAACCAGCTCAATCCAACTGATTATATCAAGAAGTCAGTTAAAGAGTTTTCCTTTGTATCTAGTTATTTAAATTGTATGGAATGTTCAACTCATATAAGTATCAGAGTAACAGCTGTGTTAGTCTGTGTTTGCAAAAAGAAAAGGAGGACTTGTGGCACCTTAGAGACTAACCAATTTATTTGAGCATAAGCTTTCGTGAGCTACAGCTCACTTCATCGGATGCATAAAAGTGAGCTGTAGCTCACGAAAGCTTATGCTCAAATAAATTGATTAGTCTCTAAGGTGCCACAAGTACTCATATAAGTCTGTAACATGATTACATACTGAAGATCGTTATAAACGCTGAGCGGAAAAACTGATGTGGGTGCACTCAAAAAGGACTAATTTTCCAACAGTTCAGTGTTTGTAACATCTAAAAGATCAGGTTCTGAATAGTCAGAAATAAATAAGCATTTGACAGAAGAGTGACTCTTCTCTATTAGGGATTGATGAACTACAAAACTTGTAAAAATATGAGATGTGGCGAATAACACACCCCAAAATAAGAACAAAATGTAACAAAATTTGAAGATAAAATAATATAAAGAGAAGGAAGAATAGCTGGGTATACCCTGGCTGTTAATGTTATGCAATATTAGTGAAGCCTTGTGGACTAGGCAATGTCAGGATAAAGGACGTCCAGGTTCAGAATCATCTGATGTTACAAGGTTTTCATGATAATCACCGCCAACCGCAAATGGAATGGACACTATATTTGCCGGGGACAGCAGATGGCTAATTAAGAAAATGAAACCTTTGTTTTTCTAAAACTTGGTCAGGATCTTTCCCATTGCTGGTGATGGGGATGCGATGCAGATAAACTTCCCCCAAGAGAGAATGGACAAGGCATCTATTGCAGTCTTGAGAACTGTCATTCTGTGCTCACAGAAATATGAAATAGATTTTTCCGGGGTGCTCCTCCATTAAAGAAAGATCCAGTTTACCACTGACCCAGTAACCATTCATGAGCAGAGGCAGGGGTCTGTGGATAACTGTGCCTGTCTGTGACCAAGTTTTCATTTCTTGCCAGCCAAGAGATGCCTAGGAGTGTATTGTTTGACATTGCCCAGTCCTCAGACTTTTAAGGCCAGAAGGGACCATCATGATCATCTAGTCTGACCTCCTGCATCCACATGGAGTCCCAACACAGGAATGGTGATACTAATTCTCCCTTCTATTTTACATAACAATTTTTTCTTATAGAGTAGCCATTTAGTTGAAGTAAATATAACTTCCTGAACACCTTGTTGTATAACAGATGTCACAAAAGTACTAAGTAAACTATTCAGAGCTGGGACTGTGGCTCATTTACTTCCACAAAGTATCCAGCACACTTTTGGGTATGCAATAATAATGATGATGATAATGGACATATCTGGTTTTAAAGCAGAAACTAATCGTACAAATGGAAAAGCAGTCATTTTGTCTATTCAGCTACCGTCAAATGCTGATGTACTTACAATGGCCTCACATCAGACAAATATGCAAAACATTAGCAGCCTCTCTATTTGTTTTTCGACTTGAAAGAAAAGATATTTCACTGCTGTATTTTCTGATTTTTTTTCTGAAATACAAAAATATTCAGTTGTACTCCAGTTGCATATTTGTGCAGTGAAAAAACCCCCCATGAAATAAATGTCCTCAAACCTCCTTTCTGAACTCATCAGCTTCTGCTAATGGAGATATATTTCCATGCTCTAACATAAGAAAAGAGTATGTGCATACTTCAGATCCAAGATTTAACAGATAGGAAAATAACTTTGATATTGTGCATGAATTTTTCCACAAAATGGCAGATAATTTTTACAACCACAAAAATGCATTAGGCCTTGATCCTGAAATTGGACGTTAACTGGGGGCTCTGTCTGCCTGTGCAGACTCTCATTGACTGATGGGGTTTTGCATGTGTACAGAGGTGCATCTGTGCACAGCAGGTTTCAGAATTCATGAACATGCTTAAATATTTGTAATCTTCTGAATGATCCTGTCATTACAACCACATTTTTCATAGGTACAATATGTAACAGTCTAATTTTTTTTATTCCATATCTAGTCTATTTTTAAAATAAAGGGTAAAATTATAGCAGAAATACACTTTCTTGAAGCCATGCTCTTGAGAGCAAGATAACAAAATACTGTATGTATGGCAGCAAGAACAAAAAACAAACAAGGAATAGTTTAAAAAAATCTAACATGCACAGTATTTAAGAGCTAACCTAAATTTTATACATGAAAATGTTGTCATTATTACAGCTTTATCATAGGTTGTGGTTGGCTTTGCAATAATTCATTTTGTTTTAGAACTTCTAATATTAACTCTCTTTGTTTAAAATGTACAGAGTTTTAAATTTCAAACTTTCCAAGTCCATTAGTTTAAAGGATGGGTAATTATTATTGGGTATTTTTAATTAAAACAAAACAAAACCTAACAAATGAATACTACAAATGGAAGTTTCCCCACAAATATTTGCTTTAAAAAATTTCAGAACAGAACTTGGTATCACAAGACTCCTAAAATGTTTTGTTTTCTCCTCAAAGCTCAGCTACTAGCAATGATAAAAAAAATTGCTGAAAACTGTAAAAGCATACTGATTTTGATCCACAGACACTCTTTCTCCCTAAAGTCAAGAAATGTGAAAAGCCTCCATACTTATTTTGAGTCTGGGTTTGACAGTGTATTCTGTACTTATGTCTGGCTACATTGCTGTACCACCCTCGTAAGCTTAAAAATAATTAAAAATGTCCACACGAGTGTAAGTTATTTATCTTTATATTTATGTTTACTTAAACAGCAAAGGTGCCCTGCCATCAATTACAAATACAGTATATCTGGCTTTGGCAAACTAGCTCCATTTGTAAAAGCTACTTACAGTGG
The DNA here is from genome assembly GCF_965140295.1 of Lepidochelys olivacea. Taxonomy (NCBI): domain Eukaryota; kingdom Metazoa; phylum Chordata; order Testudines; family Cheloniidae; genus Lepidochelys; species Lepidochelys olivacea. The sequence goes on along the minus strand of NC_140412.1, from coordinate 204,668,762 downwards.
CTGTACTAGTCATGGATTCTCAGAACACTATTTCAGTTCATAGCTACTTCATACCAGTGCTTGTGCCTAAGTTTGCAAGAAACCAAAAGTTTAGGGAGTGCTCGTGTGTGCACAGACCACTTTCCCACAATATCCTTTTTTAGAGGGGAACAAAAATAATAAAAAAAATTGATTTTAAAAAAAAATCTGTTCCTATATGCATCCGATACATCTGATGAAGTGAGCTGTAGCTCACGAAAGCTTATGCTCAAATAAATTTGTTAGTCTCTAAGGTGCCATAAGTACTCCTTTTCTTTTTGTTACTATACATTCACCCTAAATTTTTCCAACAAAATTTTCAAGACTACTTCCACTTAATGTGCCTTCACAACCATCAGATTTATTTTATAGACCACAGTGGTTCTGAATCAGGTCATTCTCAAACAGAAACAGGCATTTTAAAACCTCAACAATGAGTTCAGTGGCAGCATCATCACGAGGAATCTAAGGTCCCTATTCTGCTAGTGCTTATACATGATTAACTTTATGTACACAAGTAGTCCCACAATTGTCAGTAGACCTAGTGCATGTGTAAAGCACATGCTTAAGAATCTGCAGGACTGGACCATAAAATAGCAGGCACAGATGTGTTTGGAACTATGTGTCCTAGATCTTGTTGGACCTAAAGCACTGTTATAAACTAATGGTAATGGGTATGTGTAAAATTTTGACGAGTGTGCTATAAAAATGTATATAGTGTTGTTGTAGCTGTGTCAGTCCTTGAATCTGAGAGAGACAAGGTGGGTGAGGTAATATCTTTTACTGAACTAACTTCTGTTGGTGAGGGAGACATGCTGTTGAGCCACACAGAGTTTGAAAGTATCTTTCTCTCTTACCAGCAGAAGTTGGTCCAATAGAAGATATTACCTCACCCACCTTGTCTCTATAATAAAAAGTGATACATATTTTATGACAAATACTTCTCATCATGGAGAGGTATGATTTGTGTGGTCCATTTAAAAAAACCAGAATCTTACATTTGTAATGACTAGAAATACGTTCTGGTTTATAAATAAGAGCTCCTTAACTAATCATTTAGTGTCTTTTCCCCCCATTCACAAAGATACAAGTTAAGGATGGAGTATTAACTTTAATTTTTGATGTTCTTACTTGTCCCAGCCTAACATTCATATGTATCTACTGCACATCATTAGCACAATAAAGATTTCACTATTGGGCAAATCTCAGAAGTGTGTTAAAATAATTTTAAGTCATTTATTATTTAAATTATATACTCCCATAGAATAAACAACATATATGTGACTTATCTCCATATGTAAATTTCCTTAAATATATATGTTAGAAAATTATGAGTAGTTGTCTTAAATTATCATTGCCTTTAACATTCTCTATTCCTCATATGAATGAGAACAGCATAAAGATATTTCCACAAAGGGAGACTTTTCAATACGTCAGCTTTGTCAGAAGGTGGAGCTCTGCACATATCTGTATAACTCTACTTTATATATGCAATTCACAACGCTGTATAAAAAAGATAATACTATTCAGAAAACAAACCTTGGTTTTAACTCCAACATTCAATGTCTTTCATAAATATATCAGACCACATTTGGTAACAAGAAACTCCTACTGTAGTTAGCATTTTAAATAATTTTCAATTACACAGAACGCTTTCAAAAATGAAATTCAGAAATTTCGATACTCTCCACCCTTTTTCTTTTAAAAAACTGGGATTGCACCTTAAAAAAAAAAGATAAGAAGGTAACTGATACTTACAGGCATCTCTAATATACAATAACATGGCTACAAAAATGTAGTCAACTAAATCCAGGGTGATGCTGTCAGCAAATAAAGCATCCCAGACAACAAGAAGGTCCTGAAGTGGGAATTCTCGTCCAAATAGGAGCCTTACCCATCGTCTAGAAAAAAAAAACACCATATATATTCAGTAGAAATAATTACAAATATTACTAAGTCAACATATGTACCATAAGATCAGGCATGATCTGAAACAATTTATGGAATTTTAAAAAGCATTAATTTATTTGACAATCTTTTTATTAAAATTTTTATTTTGAGAAGTGCTGTTGTATATCCTAACACAGTTATAGGAGGAAATACATTAAGGACTTCAAAAGTTTCAACTGATTAAAATGTTATTGTGCATGCGGGACACAGTGGAGAAATCTTATACCACTCTGCATATCATCATCTTGTACATTTAAATTAATACTGATTTTAAAAGAGGGTGAGAAAATATCATTCATGTAGGTCTGGAAGAGCTAAGCAGCAGGATAAAGCCAGTGATTTATTTAAATCTCCAAAAAGTCCAGGCAAATGAAGCAGGAATCACTATGGATTGGATTGCAGTTACCAGAAAGGGACCTCTTCCCTTTATGTAACTACATTGTTTGCAGTATGTAAAAAATGTTATATACACCATTTTGATTATGTATGTACACTTCAATTTTAATCAAACGTAGAGACAATTCTACAAGTAGAATCACCTTCCATGCTGTCTATATATGTGTTTTCCTATTTACCAAAATGTGGAGATCTATCTAGATTACCTGTTGTATTTGGTCAACACTGACAGTGCAGAGTGAGCATAGTACTGTTAGCTAAGAACTCATCACTCAGTGGTTTCAGGCAAGTCAGCCTCTGTATGTCTCAGTTTTCACATCATAAAATAGGAATAATAATTCTAGCGACCTATCTCACAGGTCTGTAGCAAGGATTATCATTTTACAGCTGTTTGAAAAATATAAAATGCTACACAAATGGTATGTAATAGCAGTATTACATTTAAAGTGGTTACATAATGGGCTTATAAGGAAATAATTACATTCTTAACTGGTATATACACTTTATTTACCATAAAATCTTTTAGTCGATGGGAAGTGAAAAGGGAGATTTATTATAATTTTCCTCTAAGCAAATTAAGCCACTTTTTTAAAGCTGGCAGCTTATGTAACAAAAATAGAATTTAAAAGGCAGCTAGAATTCACAACTAGACTAAACTGATTTCCAAGAGTTGACATTTGACAACCTTTGTACCTTATCTCATTGGAGTTGTAAAGTAACAAATTTTTGAGGGGCCCTTGTACCAGAAGTTCATTTCTGCACAAATGTGAGCCAACAAACATTAACCAATTACAAATTTAGGAAAACAACTTAATAGCTGCATGAATCTGTGCCTAGTAAAAGAAGCTCATAAAAGGCTCATGTTATGAATAAGATTTCATTCACTTCTCAAAACTTTCATTCCAAATGTTTTCCTTTAGGGGAACTGAATGTATGAGTGCTAACCCACTGTACAGTAATGAACCTTTGCTGCAGACATAGAATTTGCAGAACTCTAAGCAGATTTTTTTTTTCCATAAGGAACATTAGTTTTAAAACAAAAATATTTAAACTTTGCATATAAAATTATCGTACATCTGTGCTCTTCCGTCAATCTATTATTTGTTAATATAAAAATTAGTATGACTTTCTACTTTATAATGTTCAATGTTCTTGTCTCCACTAAAATCAAATGCGCGCTGCCTCCCCTATTTCTACCACTTTCTGTAAATCCTATCTTTAGGGCTGGGTGTTGCAACAAAACAGTATCAACTCAAAGCAAGGCTAATCTAGCACATTTAATGTTCTGTATAAGGTGTTTTACCATATAGTGGCACATTACCCTACAGTGCCTACTCTACAGGAAACTATTATCCTACGGTGACACAAACATTACCCAAACTCTGCATGAAGCCTATTACTTGCAGTAACAAACCCTCCCACCCTTAAACCCACAACTTTCATGTTGCACAAGCTGTTAGGAGTGAAAGCTCAGCTACGCTTGAATCATTTGAGCTGACTTTGCTCACAACCTACTGAAATCTAATTCGGGAGGTTTGATAAAACTCTAATACACTTCAAGGGAAAATATACACCATGGTTTAATGGGATTTGTTATTAGGCTTTTATTAGAAATCTCTTTTGCTTCTTTACTACTTCATTATGCAGTGTTAATTGTTTGTGGATGCAGGTTTATTCTGCTCAAGCAGAAATCATTCCTTTTATTCCACTTTTACATTTTCTCCTGGGAAAGTTAAATCTCAGTCTCCAGAGATATCATGTTTCACAGTTATAGAGTGCAGAAGAACAACTGGACTTCTTTAGCAACCATGATACTACCATTAATTATGTGAACCTCTTTGTCCCAATGGGAGCAAACAATTCACACCACTGTAAATGCAGACATTCTAACTGTTGTCTCCTCTTCTGTAACATTTATCTCATAGCATCCATAAGCCAAGGATCCTATCATCCATATGGCATGACTTCCATGAGCCTTTACATGCATATATTCACACTTAGTTTAATGAATCAAGTTTTACATTGGAGTGTTTTCTTCGAAATTAACAGGCTTCTATGGATCTGACAAATATTTACAGAGCATTTAAGTTGCACTTAATGATAGCATTGGACAAGATAACCCCTTTTCCTTTTCGGTGGTTGGCTGTGGTTTAATTATTAGTCTGTCTTGTTAATCTTGCTTTATATCTGTTACACCTGCAGACTGCAACTGTCAAAACAGCATACCTTTTATCACCTGCAATAATACAATAATTCATATTTTACCAGACCTACTTAGCAATTAAGTTCTACAAAAACAAAAAGTCCAGAATTTTTAAAGCACCAATAAACCATCCAAGAGTACTACTATATACCTCTGGAATACATAATTCTAGCTTCTACTTATGATTCCTATATAATTAAACCACAACTCTCAAGAGATCAGTAATTACTAGCAAGAGATAATGATTCATTAATGGCCTTACAGAATAGAGAAACAAAAAGAAATCAATCCTCTGGTATATCTATTAACTATGGGAATGACCCAGTCTTTACCAGGTTTAAATAAAGATTGCCACCATTTTGATTAAGATTAACTGGATAATTCTGTAAGCAGTATCATTTAGAAGCCATATAATTTATTTTAGCTATTGATTTGGCATTTAGGTTTTATCTGTATATACATCTTCCTTCTTCATTAAGAGCAATGAAATCTTTAAAAATGGCTGACCTGAACTACATAAGCCTTAGGAGTTGGGATAGGAAAGTAGAGGTAACAGTGACAGAATGGGAGTAGTTGTGATGGAAAGCTAGTGCAGCACGAAGGAAGACACTGGAGCAAGACGGATGAACACGGATAGATAGGAAGCCATGTCTGCAGAAAGGGTGTAGCCTAACTTCAAAGATTGACCACAAACACAGACTACTTTTCAGGCATCTTGAAATTAGTTAGATGGGGCTAAATCAGGAGTCCACAGATAGTCACTGAAAGTTTTGAGAACACTGAATCCCCAAACTAAGAGCTAAAGGTGATTTTCTTAAACCAAGCCACTGATTTCTGAGTGAAATGTTGGCCCCATCTGTACAGGCTATGTACAAGATGACTGACTCCTTCTGAATGAGACAGAAATATGAAAGAGATCCCTTACACTGGCTTGCACTAGTAAGACAGGATGTATTTCAGACAATTATGACTTCTTTGGAAGGGAGGTTTGAAGCAGTGATCATGCTGCTAAATAATCTCAGTGGGGGAACTGACGAGACTTAATATTGCTTTACACGAGCAACAGAGCTAGTAAAGGTTTGTGTTTATATTAAAGATTAATCAATCTTTCAATATATCACATGCTGTGCAAAGAGCAACACCTATGGCTAACGTTGCCCAATACTTTTCAGTATAAGACCATGTTTTCCAGTTATAACTTCTCCAAATTTATTCTCAGACTGCAATTTTCCATATTGGGTGTCTGCCTCAGGCTGATTTTTCTTTTTTTCTATGTTTTTGATAAAGTGGTTTAGCTGTTTGCAAGAACAAACTTAGGAAAAAATGTTTTGCCCATGTTAACATTTTTTTGTTTTGTTTTACAAGCTGTAGTCTTCCATACGTCAGAGAAGAAACATGAAATTTGGCAATGGGTCACACTGGTGTCAGGGATTTTCTGTTCACCATCTCCATGGATATGTGCTCAAATCTGGTAATTTAAAAGGCTCTGAAAAAATCTTAGTTTGCACATGCTCAGTAGAGACTTGTTAATTTGCCAGCTAAATTTCTCTGAAGATTCCATCTGGAATGAACATGGTCCAACCTCTCATAATTCCTACATGCCAGCTGGACTCCACAGAGCAACTGCTCCTCACAATTGTCCAGGGCTGTTATGGTGTCAGACATAGGAACTTAGACACCTGTGCTCTCAATGCTCCCCTTGCTGGTGTCCAGGCAGTGATCAGGAGGAGCAAGCTTTCTGACTCAAATGCAGAGGCGGAGAGGAACAGGTATGGGGCATCTGGGGAAGGAGTAGTAATGAGCTGGAACCAGTAAGGAAGAGGAGAAAAAAGCAATAGATGAGTCATAGATGGGGGGAGATTAAGAGCAGTGGTAAGGTGGGGAAAAGGGCAAGAACCAAGGAGAAGGATGGGTGGGAGGACAGCAGCACAAGGGTCTGTAATTCCCAATAATTTGCAACAGAACTCAGGATTTCCTGAGTCTGAACATTCTATTGCTGACTAACAAAGAGCAGTAAAACCCACTGGCAAAGTGTGCATGTCATTTCTCTGTAGTGGTAGGTCCACAGAGAAGATAAAAAGCCTGCTGTTGCAATCACTCTGTTAGCTCAAGGGGTAGAAGACAGTGCTATGGATCTGAAGATCCCAAATCCACTGAGACTGATTGAGGGAGGGAGGGTGTCACTATGGTTCCACATGATGCAATTTGTATTTTCAATTTAGCTTTCTAAAAAAAAACTTTGGAAATTACACTCCGAACACCTACCTTAAAAGAATGTTAAGGTTGCAAAATCAAACACTCAAAAATTAGGTTTCAGAGTAGTAGCTGTGTTAGTCTGTATCTGCAAAAAGAAAATGAGTACTTGTGGCATCTCAGAGACTAACAAATTTATTTGAGCATAAGCTTTCGTGAACTACAGCTCACTTCATCGGATGCATGCAGTGGAAAATACAGTGGAGAGATTTTATATACACAGAGAACATGAAACAATGGGTGTGTGTGGGGGGGGAAATAAACATGGGGAAATAGTTTTACTTTGTGTAATGACAGATTCACTCCCAGTCTTTATTCAAGTCTAAGTTAATTGTATCCAGCTTGCAAATTAATTCCAATTCAGCAGTTTCTCATTGGAGTCTGTTTTTGAAGTTTTTTTTGTTGTTGAAGAATTGCCACTTTTAGGTCTGTAATCGAGTGACCAAAGAGACTGAAGTGTTCTCCAACTGATTTTTGAATGTTATAATTCTTGACGTAGAGCTCTACGATACAACCGCATTTGCTCCAACCCCTCAGACAGAGACAAACACCTACAAGATCTCTATCAAGCGTTCTTACAACTACAATACCCACCTGCGGAAGTGAAGAAACAGATTGACAGAGCCAGAAGAATACCCAGAAGTCACCTAGTACAGGACAGGCCCAAAAAAGAAAATAACAGAACGCCACCAGCCATCACCTTCAGCCCCCAACTAAAACCTCTCCAACGCATCATCAAGGATCTACAGCCTATCCTGAAGGACGACCCATCACTCTCACAGATCTTGGGAGACAGGCCAGTCCTTGCTTACAGACAGCCCCCCAACCTGAAGCAAATACTCATCAGCAACCAAACACCACACAACAAAAACACTAACCCAGGAACCTATCCTTGCAACAAAGCCCGTTGCCAACTGTGTCCACATATCTATTCAGGGGACACCATCATAGGGCCTCATCATATCAGCCACACTATCAGAGGCTCGTTCACCTGCACATCTACCAATGTGATATATGCCATCATGTGCCAGCAATGCCCCTCTGCCATGTACATTGGTCAAACTGGACAGTCTCTATGTAAAAGAATAAATGGACACAAATCAGATGTCAAGAATTATAACATTCAAAAAACAGTTGGAGAACACTTCAATCTCTTTGGTCACTCGATTACAGACCTAAAAGTGGCAATTCTTCAACAAAAAAAAAAACTTCAAAAACAGACTCCAACGAGAAACTGCTGAATTGGAATTAATTTGCAAACTGGATACAATTAACTTAGGCTTGAATAAAGACTGGGAGTGGATGGGTCATTACACAAAGTAAAACTATTTCCCAATGTTTATTCCCCCCCCACCCCACTGTTCCTCACATGTTCTTGTCAACTGCTGGAAATGGCCCACCCTGATCATCACTACCAAAGGTTCCCCCCCGCCGTCCTCCTGCTGGTAATAGCTCACCTTACCTGATCACTCTTGTTACAGTGTGTATGGTAACACCCATTGTTTCATGTACTCCTTTTCTTTTTTCAAAAATTAGGAAACACCAGAATTAATGTTGCAGGTGAATTGATACTGAGAAAATTATACTCAAGTGGAAAGCCCTCTCTTTGAATTCAGATCTAGTACAAACAGTGAATTACATTCAGGTTTACACCTCCAGCTAGAACAATTGAATGTGTAAACGCGTGGTCAAACAGGCTAGAATGAACAGCAGACAGCCTTTCAGGTATGATATGCTTACTTGGAAATAAGATGTGAAACAAGAGTGACTAACAACTATTGTGCATATAAAACTTCAAAAGAACTTTACGCTGTAAAGGAAAATCAAGAACTGAAACTGTTTCTGGATTTTCTGGTTCCAATCATATTTCTTTTGGGCCATGATGACTTATTGCTATAAGAACTCTTATCTAGATATATAAAGGTATGGTGTACCTTAACTTCCATAGCAAGATTATTTTCTTGTGCAGATGCTAAGATACTGTGCTAATTGCAACTGTATGCTGTGGGTCCTTGTCCAGCCTGGCTAGAAGAAAAAGGGTTGTCGTCCCTTTGAGCTCCCCCACCCCCAACTAATTTCAGAGATAGAGGAAGGGGGATGTTTACTTGTATAGACTGGGAAGGAGCACAAAACATTGAAGCTAGACAAACTCAGACTAGAAATAAAGTGTACAATTTTAATAATGAATTAGTAATTAACCATTGGAATAATTTACTTTGGAATGTCATGGATTCACCATCACTTGAAGTCTTTAAATCAAGAGTGGATGCTTTTCTGAAATATATGTTTATGGTTCCGACAGAAGGTATGGGTCTGAGGCAGAAATTACTTGGTAAGATTCTACAGCCTGTGTTATGCAGGAAGTCAGACCAGATGGTCCCTTCTGGCCTTAAAAATCTTCAAAATACCATTCCGATTTTGCAATCATTTCATTGGCCTTCTGTAACGTAAAACCCCAAAACATGACAGAAACAAACTTTTAACATGCATGTTACCTCTGGACTAGCTTTTCTTTTTCTAATGGATTGACTTTCTTTATATTTCTTTTCTCTGACTTAAATTTTTCTATACTTCCACATCGTGTTTAAAACACAGGTGACTACAGTTTTTTGTTGCTTTATTCTCTAGGTTTGGCACTCATTTCCACATCAAATTAGGAACATTTCATTTTGGGAAGACTTAACTCTAAAGTTTTCCTTGGCAGTGTTACAGATTCATAGATTTAAGGCCAGAAGGGACCATCATCATCTGACCTCAAGCAGTTTTAGTTTGCTGTGTTGGAACAAGATATCTGTAAGACCTCTCTGTCTCTCTTCCCCATGCCAATAATCTTCGGATGTTACTATGTTTCTCAAAAATTATAAAATTGTCAGCCTGGACGACAAAGCTCATGAAAGTATAAGACAAAGCTTTCTCATCAGCTGGCTCAATACAATGGAACTCAATTCTGGCAGAGGTGGGAGGGACCACAATCTCACCACTTTCAAAGAGAAGTCTAAAACTTACTTCTTCAGCTTTCAATTCCCACGTTCACAACAAAAAACAACAAAGAACATGAAGTTTAAAAGTGGGAGGGGCCACTGAAAAAAATCTCCCAGCTGCCTTAGCGGGAAGGAATGAGGAAGCTGGAGACTCATACGGACTTTTATATTGTGATGGTGATAATTCTATCTCTGGACTTCTGAGTCTAACTCAAGGCACCCATTTTTGTAAATTGCGGCCCCAGTTCCAGACATGGTACAGAGGAACAAAAAATATGGAAAAGTGGTCAAGTTTCTAGCTGTCTTGGCTAGAAGTATGATTCATTGAGAAGCAGTCTGGCTTGTAATGTATTTTTTCCCAAGGGTAGAGGCTGAGAAAGGCTGCTATATTTCTGCAAAATAATTGAGATGGAGGAGCTTGGACAATAGCCAACTTTAAAAAGCAGGGACAACGGTGTCCATTTAATGATGCACAGAAGTAAACTGTGTAGCACAGAATGGCGTGGGAAACAAAATAGAAATATACAAAGTTTTGTTATATTTCTTTGGTGAAATCCTGGCCCACCAGTGTCAAAACTCCCATTGAATTCAGTGGGTTCTGGATTTCACCTCTTGTAGCTATAAAATAATGTATTTCAATGACAAAAATCCATGTTCAGAAGAGAGAAAAATGCAAGAATGTCAGGGTATGGCTATTGAATTTCAACTGTTCATTATTTACACTCATTCCAAAATTACAGTCTTAACTAGTGATGATCCCCATACATTTGCTTTTTGAAAAACACTGCACAGTAATGGGAACATTTTCTGTTTTAACAAAAATAATATGACCACATGATTTTAAATACTGTATATAGTAATAAAACTACAGAAACAAAAAAGCCACTACTAAATTAGTGATATTTCTAGTGTTTTCAGCTATTAGCAATTATGAACTCCTTCCTCCCGCTTTTTATTCTCCAAAAATGAGAACGCATTGATTAAAGTTTGCTTTGGCAGTTACAGCCTATATAAATTTTAAAGTAGAAAACTATATTAGAAAATAATTATTTGTCAGTGTTTTATAAAGGCTATTTTAAAGGCATTAGAATAGATTAGCTAATGTCTTTACACCTAAGGCTTTGGCGCATACAGTAGGGTTCAGTGATGCTGCATTCTTCTTTTGTACAATATATCTCTGAAGTAGGAATCCCACTACAGTTTTAGTCACCCTGGGCATTAAGTTCTACTAGAGTTATTACATTTCCATGTAGAATAATCAAGGCCAGTGAAGACAGTCAGCCTTATCTGAAAGGCCATTTATTATCTTTTTACCATAAAAAGGAATAAATAATTTTATTGACAGTTTTTTAAATGTCCAAATATGTACTGAAATGTTTCATCAAGCTTTTACCATTCATATTCCATGTAGGAGACTTTCCCATCATAAGCATTAAAGCAGCAGACTTTACTACTGGTGTAAATTTGTAATCCATCATTTTAAAACATGTCAGCCAGAACACCACCACTTTATTCTTACACTGTCACATTACAGTGTACTACATAAACTTCTTTCATTACACTGAAGGACGTTTTTCAGTAAAGAGCTCAGACGATTGAGCTACTGAAGGCCGAAAAAAGGTGTGCATAAAGCAATGGAAGAGTTATTGGAAAACTTGTCTTAATCTTAACACACTAGTGAGGCAGCATGCTCAAAGAGACAGAGTGTAAGATTGGGTGTCAGGAGGTCTATGCTAGCTCCACCATGGAGTTCCTTTGCGACTCAGGGTAAGTCAGTTAAGTCATCTTTCTGGCCAAAGATTCTCCATCTGCAAAAAATGTAGATAAAGACTCCTGGAGAGCTTTGTAAAACACTGAAATGAATGAATGAAAATGCTATACAAGTGCAAAGTATTTGTACATATTTAAGATTAAACTGAGGCTCGTGAGAAAAGGAGAGTTTGGCAAAAAGGCAACTGAGTTACCCAAACTCTTCCAAAAAGACTGCATATCCATTAACAAACCCTCAGTGAATAAACCCTCATCTACCAAATATTTTATAGAACATTCAGTCTAAATAGATATTCTTGAAAAGAGGGCACTTTGTGAGTGAGGCTTATATAAAATATTCTGTATTTTACAAAAATTTGCCACTTATTAACAGGAGAATTGAATTGGTCTAACACAGTGGTTTTCAACCTTTTTTTTCCATTTGCAGTCCCCTAAAAATTTCGAATGGAATTTCAAATAGAAATCTTAGACATAGTCTTAGACATAGTCTGTGGATCCCCAGGGTCCGTGGACCACGGGTTGAAAATGACTGGTCTAACAGCTATATAGCATCTTCACATCAGAAGGGCATCCACACATTAGGACTAGCAGATAACTTTGAGTCCCTCGTGGGTTAGACGCTTAATATTTCCCTTAAAATGGATTATACGTAGTCCCAAAGGACTGAATAAGAACTGTCAAAATCTGATGACATTCTGCAAGACAACCGGGCAATCATTTTATACAGCCAGTGTAAAATAAATATGCAATATATGAACAGAATAACTGAACTAGAGGAATCAACTGTGACCCAGGTGCCCACTGGCAGAAGGCACAGAGGGTGCATAAGGTTTTACAAGTATCCCTGGGTTGGGCATATGCATAATAGTTCTCCAAAGGGTGGTATGTGAGGTCTCTATTGAGAGCCAGCTGGTTATGATGATCATTGCAAAATGTACATATGGATAATACTTAATGAGTTATGTATCCATAGTAAAAATTATGGATCTTAGAGTTCAGGCAGGTCACCAGGAGGTAACATACCTCGGAGGTGTTCCTTTCAGGCAGGAGGTAACTGTCATCTATCTCCATGTCTGGCCGTTTGTGTATTGTATGCTTCACACTGTATGCCTATTCGCACACTGAATCAGGAGCAAAGTGAGAAATTGAAAAATTTATGAGAGGAAGAATTTACAGGATGAAAATATACACCAGTGGATTGTCCTGTTTATGAATAAAGACAAGCGATTGGTCTGGTGTATCTTGGAATGCAAAGAGACACACTGATTCCTTCACCTAGGTGGCAAACTGCCAGTGCGCATGACTCGAACAAAGGCACACAGTCAGCCTGGCTGTAAAGTGCTACAAGATTTTTGGGCAAGCAATATTCTATTAGACATGAGAGTATATTGTTAATTAAGTTGAGGTTCTAGAATGTGTGTTATGTTTTTATTTTGTAGGTAAACATTTGTTTCCAATATTTCTACTTGCTACTACTTGAATCTCTATGCTTTGTTAAACTTATTTGAGGCACCTTAGAGACTAACCAATTTATTTGAGCATAAGCTTTCGTGAACTACAGCTCACTTCATCGGATGCATGCTGTGGAAAGTGTGCATCCGATAAAGTGAGCTGTAGCTCACGAAAGCTTATGCTCAAATAAATTGGTTAGTCTCTAAGGTGCCACAAGTACTCCTTTTCTTTTTGCGAATACAGACTAACACGGCTTTTACTCTGAAACTTATTTGATTTCACTATTAACATATCTAAGTGCTGCAAGTTAAGCAGAGCGGTGATCTGAGATGGAACCAGTAACCTGGGATGTGCTGTTACTTTGGAAGCAGCGGTTCAATGAATATTGTGGATGTCCAGGGGACCAGTGGCTGAGGCACACTCCAGGAAGATGCTCAGAGGGCTACAGTGTGCCTATAGCTAACTGGACAGCAGGGTCTGTGAGTCCTATGGGGAGTGCTTGTGTTGCCGGTGCCGGTAGCGTTGGGGAAGTGACCCATGGCAGGTGCCGTACAAGGCTTCTTCACGCTAAAAGCAGGTGGTAGCAAGATGCCTCTCAACCCCAGAGAAGCAACTTACTTCAAACACAAATAAAGTCCAGTCATCATTTGAAACAATACACCCTGAAAATATCATCATTTTGCCTTTACTTCTTACAGTTTATGTAATGTATTCCTTTTCTATGTTATCAAGAATCAAGTTAATAGTGGAGCCAATTTTAGATTTCAGCAAAAAGGAGATTCAACAGTTTTCCACAGTAAAATTAACTATGGCAGCATGACCAGTGACACAAACTACACGTTAACAAGAAAATGGTAAAACTGAATGCTTAGCTACACAGAAGTGGTGAGAGTACATCTTCAATATATTTAATCGAAAAAGCTTATCGTTAGATTTAAAGCACAGAGAATGCTGAAACTTGTGAGGCTTCCCAGCTGCAAAATAAAGTTAACCTATCAATACATTAAGTAATACCTCAGTAGGAATCATGTCCAGAATACAAAAATATATTACTAGCACTAGTGGGAGGGATTCAGGCCTTGTTAACCCAACAGAAATCTATCTGTATGGATGGCTACCCTTTCTAGAACCACAATTATTTAATTATTTGGACAGATAAACCCTGCTAATTCAATTTAAGTAGTTATGTATGCAAAGCTAACTTCAGGCATCATGCTGCAGGTACCCCATACTTGCCAGGGAGAAGGGAGAAAGAATTAGGGGGATGGTAAGAGGCTGAATCTGATGCAAGATCTTTGGAAATAGATTAGTTTTGTATTCACTGGCCCTTTTTCATCTACCCAGCAGCCAAGATTCCTAATTATTGTAAGCACTTGGAGCACCCAGTTCTGCACCAATTCAATTCAAGGCACTTTTATGGGAGTTCTATGCTCAGAGCTGTTGTTAAATAAGGCCATTATTTTGCAGCAGAGTATCATCCTGGACAGCCCTCAGAACAGTAGAGAATCCTGATTGCAGAAATGTGTTTCCATCCTAGTGTAACAACCTTGTTACAATACAAATGTTTTCTCCTTAAGAGTCATCATTAAAAAGAGATTGGGCCCAAAGCAAACAGAATGCCTACTACCTTTGATCAAAATCAGGTTTTGATTGTTGCAGGCCTACGTGTAATTAAATATATAACATTTCAAAATCTCCTTGTGTGGTAGTTCTCAAATCAGGAAAGTATTTTTTTTAAACAGGGAGAGGGAAGATTTATATCGTATCGGAATTCAATATTATATCTATTGTAAACCGTAAAACTGAATTAAGAAGCTGTTTAGAGGCCATACACACAGCAGTCCATTTCAATCCATTAGTTTGGTTAAATGCCTTCATACATCCAGTGAAGAGTCATTATCATCAATCTGCCAATTTTACTGACCAGTCAACTAAATGTTTATATGTACACCTAAGAAACACCGGTGTTTCCTCATTGATATTGCAGTTCCAGACATCAGTGTCCAGTGAATAACTATTCCAGTACGAAAGACATGATGATAATTCAGCTATTTAGTGTAAATAAAAATCCTACAAACACTGTTTTATTTATATCCTTAGTTCCAGAGGTAGAGTATTATAATTCAGATCTATTCCACTACCATACAGCATAAGGAAGAACAGGTTTTGGTAAGTTATATTTGGTAATTATTGTTTACATTGATCAGTACTGGTAGCTCACAAAATAGTTACAACTTAAAATTTTTTTTTAGTTTCTGTAACAGGAAAATGTGAGCAAAAATAAGTGTTCTTTTTGTACATCTAATCACATTTATTCAGATATTGTTGCTCTCTACTTTAATTTAGTCACTACACACTGGGGAGTGGGTTGCTTTTGTTAAACTTGTTATACACCAAAGGAATTATTATACACTGAGGCTGGTTTGTTTGTTCGTACATACTTAGACATATGCTATACAAATTAATGTAAAAAAGTAAGAACTTTTAAGTTTTATAATCTACAGTATCTCAGAGTCGCCAAGTTCTGTGCTGTGTGGTTCCTGCCTTATGGGAATACTGCATCTTTAAAGAGGGACACAAGGGGCTTACTGGTGTCATTTAGCTACCTAGGCGCCCCCGCAGAAGCCCTGCTAACAACAAAAGACTGGTGGCAAACAGCAAATTCATTAATTAACCACAGTATTTGCTGGAAAGAAAAGCATTTAAAAAACACAATATTGAAAGTGCAACTGCGGTTGTTCCAGGTCCCTTTCTGTAGTATATGTAGCAGAGGCAAGCAATGCTTATGCTGTTTCTAATTATTCCAATTATCATGGCACACTATGAAAACTTGATTAATAACACTGAAGATATTGTTGTGGCAATTAGCCATATGGTTGTGGGACTTTATTCTGTCACGATTTAGCCATTAGCATCTACTTATGTTTGTCAGAACAGAGCATCCGTGACAAGTTGAAGTTCCGCTCACCTTGCTGAGTCCCCTGTGAGCAACACTAGAGAACGGTTTATTCCTGGGAGCTCCTTGCTGGAGTAAATTTTTCATGTGGCATCCGGTCTGACTGGGGACAAATGTCAAATAGCTTATGCGACAACCCATCAAGGCAGGCTCTCTCTGCGAAGGGATCTAGTAAATTGCTTGTCAAGGCCGACTTTTTTCAAAGAAGGATTTGACCAGTAAAATTAGTGTCAAATGCCTTGTACAGAATGTTTTCAATGGTTAGCCATTCAGACTGAATATACCATCCCCTTACGTAGCTATGATAAAATGTTCTATTATGATTTTATACACCTCTGAGGTATGCATCACAATGCACTTGAAATGTATATCTACAAGCACAGGGACCCTGGGACAGCAGCACTGTTGCTTTGGCTTTGGCTAGCAGAAATGATGGGTACCTAAACTGACCTTTTTGTGAGAGTCACCCTTTTAAACACAACACAATTTAAAAAAAAAACTGGACTTTTTTTCCTTTTTGGTCAAAATAAATCCATACAAAAATCATCCCAAAGATGCAATATAATTGTCATAATAAAGAACTTTTTTAACCAAGTTCCACAGTTAATCATTGGAAGTTTTTTACAACTGTTTAAAAATACAGCAAAAGCTATAAAACGTATAACCCTTTGTAACCCTTCTTGTAACTGGGTTAAGACACAAATGTACTTACAGTTGTATGTCAATCAAAACCAAAACAGATTTTTTGCAACTAATCAAAGAGAACCCTGAACTTGACTTGCCTGGTCATCTACATTTGGGATCCAGTATGTTACTGATTTAGTTCCTTTAAAAGGAGTTGGGAACACGAACATCTTGCTATGCAGAGATTCTGCATAGCCAAGTGATGAAGTGGAGTTGATGCAGTTTGGGGACATGGGATGGGGAAGGTGACCTTGAAAGGGAGTTGTAAAAAGAAGTTCTAGGTGATCACAATGAAGTGTTTTAAAGGGACAGTAGAACATTATGGAAATGTACCTACAAAGATTACAGTAACTCACTGAGATCAAGGAAAAAATACTTCTCTATTTTCCCAGCTCATTTACATTGTGCATTTGACAGCACTTTATATATATATACTGTAATCCTAACTGCAGTTTTTTCAGTAAGAAAACTAGCATGATATGCAGTATCCAAAGAGAATGGTGCTTTGCATAACTCACTAGTAACTCAGAAATATCAGCAAAATAAAATTACTGCAGTGTGGGGGGGGGAGATGAGGAATTTTGGCAGTCAGCTCAGAAATAGGTTCTATAACATCTGAAGTAGAGATGGGTGAAGAGTTGGAAAAATTATAGTGGATGAATAAGAAACTGAATTCTGACTCACCACATTCACACCCCTTTAGTCTTAACTTTTCAAACATATTTGAGCAAGTAAAATTTTTTTCATACAAACATTTGTGGAAAATGAATTTTGGGTCCAAATTGGCTGAAATTAGTTTAAAGCCTAAACAAGAAACACTTACCCCACAGTCACTGCGGTTCTTCAAGATTGCTGTAATCAGCGTGGATCCTAGTGTCTGTGCACTTGTGCCTCGTGTGTGAGAAATTTATTTTTAATAGCACTGTCTTTCAGGGCTATGCATGTGCCCTATGCCTCCTTCTTCTCCCTTTTGAGGGCATAAAAGGTGGAGTGGCTGCAACTTTCACTCAGTTCCCTTGCAATTCAAAGCCCATGACTGCTGAGGACTCCAAAAAGTGGGAATGGAGAGTGGGTCATGGGATCCACACAGACTACAACATCTCAAAGAACCACAATTATCTGTAGGGTAGTCATTCATTAGATTATACCCTATAGCCCCATGGTTAGAGCACTCATCTGAAAGGTGGGAGACTCCCTGATTGGTTAGGGCACTTGGTTGGGGGGGTGGGGAAAGACTCAGGTTCCAGTCCCTGCTCTGATTAATATTTAATTATTAAGTCTGGCAAGTGGCATTATGTATGTACACACGGACTATGGCATAATAACGTGAGGCAAGTTTGTACTAATGTAGCCAGGTGTGATATCACCATGTACAGTAATGACTGAAGTGCAAGGAATCTGTCCTGAAGTAAGTATGCCCTTGCTGTCGTGGAATATATCCTGGCCCCTAAGAACTCTACTGGCTGTGATGGGATGGGAGATGAGTTCTCATAGTTCACTAACAGGCCCAGGTGGCTAAAGAGAGAAAGCACACACAACTGAGGCTTCTCAGTGTTTCCTGATATGATTTCCCTCTGGTCAACCAGTCATCTAGATACAGGTAGACGTGGATACTCCTTTTTCCTTAGGTGTGCCATGACCACAGTGAGGCATTTCATACAGAGACTCAGTGCCATGAAGATTCTGAAAGGCAGTACTTTGTACTGACAGTGAGCGTTTGGGCCCCACTGAAAATCTCAGGTATTTTCTGTGATTGGCAATGTGGAAACATGCATCCTGTAAGCCAAAAGCCACAAACCAATCCTTAGCTAGAAGTGATGGAATGCATCAAAAGTCAAACATTACCATCCTGAATCTGAGGTGGTATATGTATTTGTTCAGTCTTCTGAGATCTTGGACAGGATGGAGATCTCCTTTCTTCTTTGGTATAGGGGAGGTACTACAAGTAGAAGCCTGTTCCCCTGTAGTCCTGCAGAACCTCTTCTGTGGCTTCTATATGAAGCACGAAGACCACTTCTTTTTGTAACAGGTGTTGTGAGAAGGGTCCCTGAAGAGGAATGGGGAAGTGGAGTGGAGAAGGGAAAGGAACTGGATGGGGTAGCTCTGGGTGACAACACCCTGCACCTATCTACCTGCCATAATGTCTGTCTGCATTTGATGAAGGGAAGTGGTGGTGGTGCGGTGCCTACTAGCTGGGGCTCTGGCTGTAGATAATCTCGTTGTCTCCTCTCCAGAGTTGGATGCAACCTTGATAGATTATTCCACGAGGTGCAGTTTGAGCCTCGCGTCTTGAAATTTTTGGGTGCAGGACGAGAAGGAGCGGCAGATGGAACACATGTTTGGGATGTGTCCTTCCCTTAGGCATTTGCTGTGTCCAATGATTAATGGCATCAGATCATAGCAGGAAGGACAGAGTTTGAACCCAGTGGGTTTAGAGCCTGACATTACTAATTGTGGGTAAGAAGCCCATTAATGCTGATGTACAGGGAGGAGTCTCCCTCCATCTTGTCCTCTGCACAAGGCAGCACAGGGTGAAGCATGGCCCTGAGGGACACTGCTATTCAAATACATGTGATATTGCACACGAGGCACATATGCACCCACACTGGGTTCCATATTGAACACTGGTCCCTTTCACAGACCCTAAGGGGCAAAGGGTCTGAAAGAGACAGATGAGCTGAACTGCACATGATGATATGTGGGCAATCTGGCTACTGGGCTAAGCTCCAGTCCCTAACAGTGGAAACGGTTTCTCTTCATCTGCAGCGGGTGCAGTCTCTGGCCAGTAGGTGGGGGGGGGAGCAACATATGCTCCGTGAGGAAGAACAGTCAACAGTAAACATCCATTAGCCCACATCTTCAGAGTGGACCTGACTGTTCTATTTTAGGAGGACTGCAGGACTCTGCCTGTTGAGGAGGGGAGAAAGCTATGGAGAGGGAACTCTCTGAGTCAGTCTTTTTCACGCAGATGAGGGAGTTGAAGGCTGTCTTCTCTCAGGCACTGTCACAGCAATATGCTTTCCATTGTGCAGGGCCTCTCAAGAACACAATGCTGTCTGCACTGAGATGGAGGACAAGAATCACAGCGGGAGACAGTGTAGTCTAATGGTTAGGAGGCCAGATTGGTAGTCCCGAGAAACCTAGCTTCTATTTCTGACCTGCTTTGTGACCCTGGGCATGTCACTTCCCCTCTCTGTGCCTCAATTTACCCTCCCACTTTAATCTGCTTTATTTAAATTGGAAATGCTTTTGGGCAGGGACTGTCTCTTTTATGTGTATGTGCAATGCCGAGAACAATGGGATCCCAATTTTGGTTGGGGCTTTCAGACTCTACTGTAATACAAATAAAAAGAGTGGACTTTTGTCTGTTAATTTACTGTTTTAAGACTTTTTTTTTTATAGATACAACTAGCAATACCATAATTAAGATTGTGTCAGCCTTTTTGCCTTGACAGGAAGTTAAGCCCTTTGTGTAGCCTAAACAGTTGCTCAGTTTCAGAAACCAGAAAAGCACTCATTTTCATTTGTCTGAATTCTGGCCAGTAAGAAGAGTTCCTTCAGAAAGGAAATACAAATTGAAAAAATGTTTACACTTCAGAAATTTTGGCTGAGGGGCCACTTTTGGCAAGAAAACTGTAGCATGTTCACACACTTGAAATTATGCACATTTCAAGATAACACTCATTTGAATTCTATCACTTTTTTAAAGAAATCGAACAAAATTCAAAAAGAAAAAGTATTTGAACTTAAATCTAGGGAGAAACACCAAAATGAAGCAGATATTTTTCTGAAATGACTACATTCCAAAACTATGGCAGGTGCACGAGGGGTAGGGGAATGATTTACTGCGTCCCTCCCCCCAGCTTCTCCTTGTCAATGTAGGATGCCCCTTAATCTGTATGAAGAGCATAGGTGACCTCCTACGTATCTGGCATCTTCAATGACTGGGAAAAACAACTAGTTCACAGGCAAGGAAATGGCAGTGGGATGAGATGGAGGATAGCTCCTCCTGCTGGACCTGAATTTTTCTTTCCTGCCAACTTGTGTGAGTCTGCCCAATCCCACATGAGACTAGGATTCCAAGTCTTTAAGAGTACTATGTGCATACAGAACTGACTTTGTCTCCAGAATGTGTGTGGATAGGAACTTTCTAGAGAGACAAGGGGCTTGGTTTGAAATCACTTTCTGTGGATTCTGGGTTCCAAGCTAATTGAACCAGTGGTTACTATGACTTAGATTGGAGAATCTGGAAATCCTTTCCCATTTGCAGGTTGACTGTTATTTTTACAGGCTTTTTCCCTATATACACTCAAATCTGGTGATCTGTGACCAAACCTCAGGCTCCACTGAGGTTGCACCAAGTGGAGGCATGCAATGTGTACCACAAAAATGGTTGCAATCATCAGGACCAAGATCCGTATTATGGTTCTTGCTGAAATCTGTTCTCTCTAGCAAACATTCTCCACCAAATCCACAACTTCTCAGATCCTGTCTTGGTTCAGGAAGGCTTTGAAATGAGCTGTGATCTGGAGGAGCTTCTAAGTATTCTGTTTCTCTTATGGAACAAACTGAGATTTTGTTTAATTCAGAATTAACCTTAGGCAACGAACCTCTTAGAGACAGCAGAAACTATTGTACTAGTGCCAAAAGAAACGAGCAGGATGGTGCCATGGAAGTTCATGTAAATCCTTTCCAAAGTGCTGTCCTTGTTAGCCGATTTTTCAGATGAGACAAAATGCATTGCCAACCCGGGAAGGCAGAATAGCCCAGTGGATAGGGCA
Organism: Lepidochelys olivacea; assembly: GCF_965140295.1. NCBI lineage: Eukaryota > Metazoa > Chordata > Testudines > Cheloniidae > Lepidochelys > Lepidochelys olivacea. Next base: position 204,647,318 of record NC_140412.1, on the reverse strand, counting down.
ACAGATTAGGAATCAGGAAACATGTCTAAAGGCAAATTACCACTCTTTGTGCCTCAGTTTCCCTATTAATGGAGTTTAATAATTATTTCCAACCCCTGTAAAGCTCTTGGAAACCTATGCATTAAAAAGCACTGTGGAATTGCTAATTACATCATAATTACACCATTACTGTGATCAAGCAAATACCCTTTGCACTAACACTAGTCTAAATGAAACATGCTGAACTGCAAGTGTCATTTCACTTATCAGACATCAAATAAATTCAGTGGCTGTGATGTATGAAGTGTGCATGGCGAGAAAGCATCTGCAAGGTGCAAAATAGACAACCTTTTGTCCGCAAATAGACAGGCTTTTGCCCATCTCTAGAAAATACTCAATTTTTCTCCTTCTTGCGGAGATCCATGGTGTTCCTTAGCCAACCTCTCTAAGGAATTCAGGAACCAACAAAATCCATTCTCTTCCGGTGATGTCTTTTCCTGATACTGGTGAATTTCAATGTATCCTTGAGAAATGATGAGGTGGTAGATAGAACTTGTCTGAGCAAAACTCTACTTCAGAATGTGGAGGACTCATCTGTCTGAGGTGACAAGGGACCACTGGAAATAAAAGACTCTTAGCCTTGCTCCCATAAGGAGGTTCTTAGAGGAGGATACTGGTTAATTAGATATTCACTTCAGGGACTTTAAAAAACCTGACTTTACTGATAGGAGGAAAGGGAGGAAACACTGCTGCCCTAGGCACAGAAGAAGATATCTCTAGGAAAGTCACAATTTCAGCCCTGGATGTCTCATGAAATCTTTGTGGTGGTCTGGCAAGTTTTTTCTCCTACATCCCAGTAACATTGTACCTAGCACCACGAGACTCCTCCACTTACAGAATCACAATCTTGAATTAGTCCAATACCAATACCAATCACAATTTTGAATTAGTTCAATATTAAATCACATCCATCATCTGCTACTTCTAGTTTTCCTTTGGAAATCTCTCTCCAATTACTCTCATGTGTGATATCTATTAAATCATCCTGTTTCAGCCAATTTTCTCAACCATGCCTTTAACAATTTACCCTTCACTACCGCCACTCTACTATATGGCCTCCCCAACTCACCGCTTTCCAGAATATTGCAGCCTATTTTCTCCAAAGCAAGTAGCACAACTTCACCTTCAAGCAACTGAACTGGCTTAACTACTCATTTAAATATTAATTTTAAACTGCCAAAAAAATCTGTGGACTTCTTCAGACTAATGCAGTGACCTTGCCTCTTTTTATTTCCTGCGGCAGTTTCCCTTATCATCCAGCACTATCTTCAGTTCCTTTTGTGACTGGTCTGAGACTCTTCTCTGCATTTTCTGTCATACAGAGGAGCATGTATCTCTTTGCCTTAATGATTCACCTCTTTTCAAATGTAATCTGAAAATGTGCTCACCACAACTGCATGTGGGTGGGTCCTTGTTTGGCTGGTTGGCAGAAAACAGGTTATTGCCATATTAAGCGCTCCCTATGCAACTGGTGGCAGAAGGGGAAGGAGGACAAACTTTACCTGGATGGAGTGGGTAGGAGCAGGAAGTAGCGGGACCAGGTCAAGGAGAGGGGAATTGCCCTTCTAGCTGATCAGAAGAGGTTGAGAAGGTGGAATTTGTATCCTATGCAATCCCAGAGAAGCCCTCTTTTACATGGACCGGGCTGGGACAGGGTCCCTTCATGATCTACTGTGAGCTCCATAATAGACGTCTTTTTTCCTTGGGGACTGGGAAGAAATTTTTTCCCCCTCACTGCCAGATTGGCAAAGTGGAGTGGGTTTTTTTTTTTTGCCTTCTCCACAGCAAGTCTGGAAACCAATGGGGTGAAGTAGGGGTGAAGTTATAAATGTTCCAACTTAGTATGTAAAATCGTGGCAGATGTCCAGTACTCATTATGGAAGGGATATTGGTATCAGATAAAATGGATTGGAAAAGAATTTGAAGGAAAGAATCCCTTAAGAGAGCTGAGTAAGAGGGCTCTTACATGTGGTACAGTGGTGAGCCAACCCTCTTTCTTTTATAGGCCCCTTAACCCTCACATAAGGGGATGGTGGTCAGGTCCCAGCAGCGGAACGGCTGGGAGCAAGCTGGAGATTATGTGGAAATGGTTAAGAAAATAAGGATAGCTTGAACTGTACAATTTATTGCCAAGCACACCAGAAATTTTAAGTGAATAAAGTTGCAGGTTAATTAATTCACATCCATTGCCATTGCCTTAATTAAACCACATCCATCCTCTTTCTTCTGATGTGTCTGGACAATATATTCCCCTTTCTTTTCCTGTTTTGTACCTCTTGCTTTCTCTCTACATCTGGTTGGTTTTTTATTTAAATTATTTACCGGTAACTAAATATTTGGGGATATAATTTGGATCCAAGACATTACACAAAATCATAGACTCATAGAAATGTAGGTCTGGAAGGGACTTCAAGCAGCCATCAAACCCAGCCCCCTGCACTGTGGCAGGACCAAATAAACCTAGACCATCCCCGACAGGCATATGTTGAACCTGTTCTTAAAAACCTCCAGTGACGGGGATTCCACAGCCTACCTTGGAAGCCTATGTCAGACCTTAACTACCCTTGCAGTTATAAAGTTCTTCGAATACCTAACCTACACTTCCCTTGCTGCCGATTAAGCCCATTACTTCTTGTCCTACCTTCAATGTACATGAAGGACAATAGTTCACCATCCTCTTTATAACAGCCTTAGCAGTTTTGAAGAATTATCTGCTCCCTCCTTTTCTTCTCAAGACTTAACATGCCCAGTTTTTTTTAACTTTCCCACATAGGTCAGGTTTTCTAACCTGTTTATTATTTTTGTTGCTTTCCTCTGGGCCCTGTCCAATTTGTCCACATCATCTTGAAGTATGGCTCCCAGAACTGGGCACAGTACTCCAGGTGAGCCCTCACCTGTGCTGAGGAGAGCAGGACAATTACCTCCTGTGTCTTACATACAACACTCCTGTTACTACACCCCAGATTGATATTAGTCTTTTTTGCAGTGGCATCACATTGTTGACTCATATTCAATTTGTGATTCACTATAACCAGATCCTTTTCCATACTACTACTACCTAACCTGTTATCCCCCAGTTTATAGCTGTGCATTTGAATTTTTCCTTCCTAAATGAAGTACTTTGCACATGTCTATTGGATTTCATTGAATTGAATTCAGACCAATTCTTCAATTTGTCAAGGGCGTTTTGAATTCTAATCCTGTCCTCCAAAGGGTTTGTAACCCCTCCCACGTTGGTATCATCTGTCTTCAGCTGCAGAATGCTGCTCTGTGGCATTTCTCAGTTGTATTGTGCTGTATGTAAATTTTAGCTAAAAATCACAGCACACAATACAGGAAGAACTCAATTACTTATGTCTAACAATAGAGGTCAGTCAGTCTTATAGAAGGCCCAGTTGGGTGAGGGAGGATAACTGCAAAGCTATGCTTCTTCACAGAAGATGATGTGTAGGCACAATGTTTTTAAAAAGACTTGCCACTTTTTCTATCACTAGTGCAGCTGCACTGCTGGTAACTACATGGGGCACCCTGATGGTTAAAGCTCTGGTGGCTGGTCACCAAACTCTGATCAGAGCAGGTCTAGATGAGACCATGGTTAAAATGCTGGCAACTTATCTACACTTGTTCCCCTCCCACTAATAGCGGAGCTGCAATAGCAATGGCAGTGGTGGTAAATTTTAAGAAAAGAAGGCTAATATTGACAAGGCCAAAGAGGACAGAAAGAGAAGTGTTCCCAAATAAATATGATTATTTTATCCTTTCCAGAAAATCCTCAACGTCTTCAGCTGAAGAATGTGGGTCCCTAGCATTTCACAGGTTCTTTTCTGTGGTTCTTTTCGGCTTTATGAGTTAATCACATCAGGAGGAGTCATTTTAGCTCACATGCCTTTAGGAGTAATTATACATTTAAATGATTAAGCAAATCAGGGAAAAAAACATATCTACCGCATAATGAAAGCAGTTAGCATTGGAATCCTTTTTTATATTAGTATTACAAGTCGTTTGTAAATAACATGTTCATTTTAGATACGTAAAGAGTTCTGTCATGCCCTATGAAGTAAATTATATTTTATTGGTGCCCGGGTGTTTCATAACTTCTATTTATTTGCTGCAGGAGTGGAGAATTAAGATAGAGTAGTTTATTTCACCAAAAGACTGACAAATGGCTCATTAGACACTTATGGAGCTGAAGCTAATTGTACATTTTTTTGTTGTATTAATTGTCACCGCCTGCTTAACTGGCTAACGTTGGTCATCAGTGCAAAGCTCCCTTCCCCCCCCCTCCGTCCCCACCTCTCCTATGGAAATATATACCAAACTTGAAAATAAACAGAATATTTATTTTCTAATATAAACAAACAGAAAAACCTATTTGGATTGGAGGAGCATGTGGGAGGAGTAACAGAGGATTAATGTGCTGGCTGTTCCCCACTGGGGACACCAGTAACAATCAATCCCAAACAGCAGTTACCTCACATCATCTAACAGCTTGAACCACAGATATTCAAAAATTCTCCTTTTTTGTCGGTTCAGATTAAATATTATTTACATTACATTTTTTTTTTAGTTCGTCGGAGACATAAGGTCAGAATTGATTGACTATGTACTACCTGCATATGATGATTTCCAGTTTTTTACAATCGTGTGCTAATGCTGCCCAGTAATGGCCTATGGATGAAGAGACAGATGTACTACCAGTCATTCGCTACACATTTGCATTAACAAATCATCATTTAATTGAAGCCCATCCAACAAGTTTATGCTACTTAAATAAAGTTCCTTTCAATAAAAGATGCCACAATGACACATGGTTGTTAACTGAAAGGAAAATTAAAAAAATAGTATTATTTTCATGTAATGGGGTTTAGGTGTGTATTAAAGCATTCATTTATTAATTGGTATTTTGCTCAGATATAAACCACCTGACTTCTAACAGCACAATCCAAGCTAGTTCTACTATAGAACGAGATAATTCACTTTTAGAAATAATCATTTTGTAACACCACAATTTCATGCTTTACAGATTTTATTTCCCCCCAAAATATATAATAGAGCATAGCTTATATAAAGGCTCTACATGAGTTGTATGCTAATATTTTTAGGCTAGCTCTAATAATACAAACCTCAAACTCTGCTGTTATCAACATGGACTACAAATTTTTTTTTATGTCTCATTGTTGACTACAAACATTGGCACCACACTTAGAAATCTAGTTGCCTCCCTCTACAATGTCGATATTACTGCTTTCTTTTTAATACTGTCTAGGGGACAATTCAGGTAGGTTTTGATGCCCCTACATGTTTCAGATAGAGAAAAGCACTATCTGCTCATTTCTTCTTTTAGAATGTGTTGCAAAATATTAAATATGAGAAGAAAGCCTGTAATAAAATAAGGAACCTGTAAAACTAATGTTCTCATCTTCTAAAGATGGTTTACAGTACTCCCAGTGTATTCATTTTGTGATACTTTTTGCATTCTAAAAAGGGGAGAGAGATTTTTTGGCGTTGACTGTGAAGCTGACGAAGAGCACTTCGAAGCTAACATGCAGGGACAAGGAGATACATTTTTAATTGTATTTTTGGCTTAAAATCTAAATTTTCTAGAAATCAGCATTCTTCTGCATAAAAAGCACTATATAAATGAAAGATATTAGCAATAATAGTTTGACATTCTCTTACAAAGCTGATATTGGCTTGAATCTGAAGCTATCATTGCAATCTTTTATTTACCAAAGTACAAAAATGATCAACTATTTCATTTTTCATGATGCACAAAGAATATGAAATATTTTCCAAACAAATGTACCCTTAGAAAATTAGAATATACATTCTGACAATGGGGTAAAGCAGTGTTTTTCTAACAAAAGAAACCAGACTCAGAAAGGATGAACACATTCGTATTTCTTGCCTGAGTAATATGAAGGTTCTCTAGGTTCTTTTTTTGTTGATTGAACAGATAGGTGAAATTTAACCACTACAAGATTTAAACCAGGCTTTGGGATTCAGTACGGTGTCACAAAGCATATCATAATGTTCAACAAAAGAGCAATACGCCAAGATTTATTTTCTGACACGAGGAACAGTGTGTAAATGCAACACAATGCAAAATAAACACACACAAAAACCCTGCTGTGCTTCACTTGCATGTTCTCCAGGCTCTCTTTATATGCTAGCTCAGAATAGTAATTACAGATGTTGCAAGTTGACTTCTGTTTTCCAGAACTATGAGTTGTACGTAAAACATGCCTTTTCATCAAAACAATTACCATTAATCAAAACACTGAGAGCTAATACCACTCAAGTCCAACCTACCGCTGTGCCCAGCAATATATCAAACTGTCTGTTGTCAAACACACTAAACAAACTTAAACAACTCTTTACATTGCAAATATGAGAAAATATGCTCAGTAATCCATTCTGTCACTGGATTTTAATTTTAAGTATTTATTCATAGTCTCAAACAGGACAGATCCCTATTTGGCTATAAAGAAGTGACTCACTGGAACTAATAAATGAAAGTACCTGCAAATGACTGGTTTCACCAGAAATTTGGTTCATCTTTAATAAATATGTATTTGAGTTTTTCTTCTCTCCCCGTAATTCTTTTGGCTCTGAAATATTCAGCTTAGAAGGAAAATATCAGCACAAGGAAAATATGGAGTACTTCCCATTATAAGGGTCCCTGGTATTAAACTGGCACCTCTAACAAGTTTACTACTACTGTATTTCAAGATGCATAACTCAATTTAAATTATTCCATGTACCCTTCTAGGTCTTCATTATGAAGAGGACGTTATATTTAGATATTGCACACATACACATGCACAAAATAGAAACTGGAAACTATTTCCAACAAGTAAAATTCATATTAAACATTAAATTCATCATCTATACTGCATCATACATAAATAATCAAAGAAAACAGTTCTCCTTACATTTTTTTACTGTATCCCCTCCTTCCCCACTTAAGAGTCATAACTGTTTTCTTAATAGAGAAATACGAAGTTCTGTATCTGGCAGAAGAAACTACTAATGAAATCAGCACTTTTAGCAAATGGTACTCAGAAGTTGAAGCTTTATATAAAAGAAGAGGAACAGGAATAGGAATATTGGAGTTTAACAGACAGATCAGGCCTTTATTACCAGAAAGCTCCATTATGGATTTGTGAGCTTTGTAAGCCAAGCTCCCCCCAGTGTAATTAAATTTTTATTTATAATGTGTTTGTGACTGTTAACTTCATGTTGCCTCTGCTTGTGTCCCCCCACAATCCGCCCCCAATGTGAAATGGTATTCCACATTTACTACTGCGTAGTGCGCATTGTTAAATTTATCACTACCCTTACAGAGAAGATGAGAAGTACAAATGCATAAACTATATATATTTATATACACACGCACATTTAAGTACAAGTACACACACACACACGTACATCTGTAATATCAACTCACTAAAGCAAAACAAAAAAGATGGTATGCATCGGCTAAAACTGAACACATGGAAGCAAGCATCACTTTTTCTAGCAAGAACACTCTCTCACATTTATATTACAAAAAGACAGGAAAGCTTCAGTAAAACAGGAAGATGCAGCACTGCAGAATATATTTTATGCTGTAAGTGATGTCTGAGATTAGTGTAAATGTACCAGAAAAAGGTTCTCAACTCCAACAAAGCCAGCATGTATTTTTGCTTAGGGAGAAGACTTCATGCAAAAACCTCTCCCTGTTTCCAAGAATCTACCATTTTTATTTTTTGTATTAACCCTTCCCCCCCACTCCTGCCCCCTCCATTCAGGTATAATCCTCCAATACCCAATACTTTTTTTTTGGTTAATGGTTAATATAAGTAACCACAGGAGAATCTCTTCTCCCCTTGAAAAACTGCAAATAAAGATGTCAGCTATTGAGTATATTTGTGGCGTCTCCAGCAGCTGCTGTTAAATACCAGCTGGTCTAGCTGATTAAAATTACCTCCGAGTTGGTATTATAAAGATGCCTGGGCAGCGTTGCTGTATTAATGGATTATTGAGTGAGCGATGAAAACCTTGGCCAGCTGATGCGTTTTATTACAGATAGGCTTTATGATGTGTAATCACTATAATTTTTACAACTGGAGGAAACAGGGAAAAAAGAATAAAACCCCACAGAAACCAGTTTAACTCGATATTTTTTGCCATTCTGTTACTTAGGAGTTAGCTAGACAGTATAATATTTATTTTTAAAATAAAATCTGTGTATGTGAGAACTTATCCATAGCTACACACACACACAGTCTATGGAAACCTATATTGTGTTTAAAATGTGCACGGTATTTATTATACTTACACCCACACGCCCATACCCCTCCCCCTATTCAGGTACAGGCAGTAGATATTTATTTCATCCTTGGATTGTCAGACATTCCAATTGATGTGATTGGTCATATGACATAAACCCTCTTGCATTATTCATTGACTGAAATATGAGGCGGAAAAAACTGGTTTCAGCCAAGCAGACTAAGTTTAGCAATCCAGAGAGGTGGGGTCTTACTGTCCTTCCTCCCCACACCTATACGGCACATTCCTATCATTCTGCTCAGTTTTTCCAATGTGCTGCCATTTTGCAAGCCTCACCTCATCTCACCATCGACATTTTCAGTGTGCTAACTTCTTTTCTGACAATGATTTGGTTTGTTTCTGTGAATGGTATGTACCAATGGTTTTGCAGATTGTGTGCCTGATGCTGAAGCAGTACCACAGGAACCTTTTTAGTCCAAATGACATTTCTTGTGAAGAAAATCAGTAGCTAGGAAAGGGGATCCCAAGGGTACATTTGAGTCCTGAAGAAACCCATTACAAGTTGTTCTACAGGAAATGCCAAAATTACTTCAGAATAGGGTAGAAGGGCGTTGTGTCACAGGTAGTGAACCAAGCCAAACCCAAAATGGCAGCACATGTAACTTTAATGGGCACTGTGAGTGCTCAACATGTCTGTTAAAAGATCAAGATTTCACAATTGTCTGAATTTTGTAGACTAAGATGTGGGGTTTAAAAAAAAAACAGTTTTAAATCATCAACTTTTTATATTTTTGGTCCACCTATGAGCTAAGTAATCTCCTAATTCCCTGCTTTCCCAATAGCTGAAGATCAACAATCTCTCTCAACACAAACGAGTGCATCTCATATTGAAAAACTACAAACAGATAATTCACCTTTGGTGGGTCATCTGACCTTCTATCCTGAAACATCTTTTCTGTAAGTGACACTTTTGCCAGTAGAAATGATACAGGGCTCCTAAGAAGCAGAGAGGACAAAACCTAGATAGGACAGAAGGGAGGGGAAAGGAAAAATGTGGCTAACCTCCCACCCTACGTACCTGCATCAGCAACCTCTACAAAACATCTGCTCACAGAGGGGCCACATGGATGAAGCGGGTAAAACAAGAAAATGGGAGAAGATCCAGGGTGAAGCCACACGAAGGAGCAGAGTATTCTGTTATACCTGCACTATGGATGAAAATCACGACAAAGCCCAGTACTCATCAGGGTGTTAAGAACCTCCTGCCCAGTGCTCTGAGCTGTATGGTGGAGGAGGAGGTACAAAACACAGCCGGCAGCCCAGTCCCTGGCAGAAGCATTGCCAGAAGCCCGCCATGCTTCCATTCTGTGTGGGGCCTGAGTGAAGCATGCAAGATGAAGCTCTTTCAGGGAAAGTCCTCACGTTTTTATGTTTGCTTCAAGACCTTTAGTACATTTTTGGGCAATATACAATAAATAATGATGAGTGGGTGGTTTGTAAAAACCTTAATATTTTCATATTAGTTTGTTCCCCTTTGTGAATTGTTCATGTTAGGACAATGGGCACTAGTCAACACTTTGACTGGCAAGGAAAAGTCATAAGGAGACAATATCTTCATACCAAAAGTTTATATAGAGATTCTACAGATGTAAACCTAACAGAGTACTGTAGGGCACAGAATGGGAAGCTACTTTTAACCACTATTTTTGGAGTCAAGCAAGGGATTATATTTTGCAATAATCCATTATATAATTCCTTCCTACTGAACGTGTAAGGATAAAAGCATTATGTCACAATTACCTATTTTCTATTTGTTTTTATAGTATATTAAATATACTAAATTTAAAATATTTATCTTTTGGTAACAATTTAGAATTCAAATGTATTGAAAAACTAGAAATTGTGCCATTTGTTTTTGTTTTTTCTAATGTGTGGTAGTCCTCTTACTGTGACAGTGTGTTGGTTACCTAGGAAACTGCTTGGAAGCAATTTAATTGGATGAGTTTTCAAAGTGATAGAATTGTGGGCAAAGTTTCAGGGGATGGCTACAGGGGCACTATGGCCTAAGTTCAAATATGCTTTGTAAAAGTCTACAGTACAATATAAACAAAAACCCTTTCTAGACATCTATGATAAAAGGATCAGCAACTATCAACTTAAAATCACTAGTCTGGCAAGACTGTACAGACCCAAAATACCTGTAAAATTAATACACTATATTTATACATTGTAGTGAGAGGTTATTGAAGAAGCCACAGAAAATACATCCTAGTATTGCAAATGTTTAAAATCAACAAATAAGTATTTGCATAAAAGAGACATTGTTAAGTTTTTAAATTATTGTATTTTCCATAACATACTACCTACAGAGATTTATTGAACATTTATTTTAACCCTCTTATGGTGTTAGTTTACTTTTGCATTTCATTCATCTTGACACTAAAACTAGACCTGCCAGTTTCACTTTTGTTTATAGTCAGTTTCATTTTCTGGTTCTCATACTGTAGTTGTTTTTTGTAAAGTATGGGTTTAATACAATGAACTGTTTCCATTTAAATGAAAATAAACTAATTTCTGTTGATGAAATGGACTTTGCAGAAGTTTATTTTTTACAAAACCAAAATTTTGGGCCTCAGTTGACATTGACAAAGTCCTTTTAAGATATTTTTCCATATTCACTGCTGTGTAGGTCTTGCTTCTTCTGAATTTGACGACTCTTTATCTGGGGTAATCATTAGTCAGTTTACTGAACAGTCACTGCTTTCCCTACACTTGAACAACCAAAATTTGATAAAGGATAATCAAGTTTAAAATTCTTAACAGTTGTGCACTTTTGCAACCATTCCTCTACTCAGACTGTAGAGCAGTAAAGCTGTTGACTATGGATTGGCCAACAAGTAGTGAGGAATAAAGTACATATCTGGAAACATGTCTCGAAGAAGCTGAAGTTTTATTAGTTATAGCATTGATACAATGGAAGCATCCACTATGCAAGCTTCCCTCCAGAAGGATTGCAATGTTTAAGTCTAGATCACATTGGAGTCTCCTTTATACAAAGGCTGCCAAGCGGAGGCATTGATATATAGACATTTATTTCTCCAATGTTATCCAAGGAGGACAAGCAAAGAGATGCAACCCTAAGTGCAAAAAATTTCTCACAATCAGTATGCTAATCAAATATCTATGTATAACAGCCACATATATATTGATAGACTCTGAATTAATGATCAATTTAATATGCATGCTACATTTTTCACAAAACAAGAATCTTAATTCCCCTGGGTTAATAAACATAACGTTCTGATAATTACAGATACAATAACGTCACATGAGCATTTTAAACATATGTTGCAGGGATTTAATTCTGACTATTCCTGGCCACTAAGGACCAGCTTTTAATTTTCGATGCGTGATGTGGTGGTAATGGATTTTATTAGTTGACTTTTCTAAATTTGATGATCAGGTTAATAAAATTGATAATATTTTTCACACTAAGTTCAAAATAGTAGTTAACTCCTGGGGAGTAGAATTCAGTTTGGACATGTAATGTATGAACCAGCAACTGCTCCTGTGAAAGGATTAATTATCATTTTAGACTTTTTATTAAATTAGATAAAATATAATAGGCATGAATTAGAATATATAACAATTAATCACAGGGCTTTATTGAGTCCTGTTACAATCTTATTTGCTCTTGAGCTGGTAACTAATATATACCATTTTGTACAAATTTGACAAACCCTTTTGACAATGGTTGTGGCTAGAAGCGTAATAAACTTCAAGAACAAAGACCCATGATTCTTCTCCGGATGACTTACGATCATCATACTGTGACAAAGTTCCTGCTCTACCTTGGTGGGTCTTGCATTTATTGGCAGATTTGCTTGCCTTGGAGCTTCATGGCAGCCCTCAGTTTGGCCGTTTTTCTGAATTCACAGTCCAGGTGGACTCCTCTTGTGTCTGACCAGGAGTTGGGAGGATTTGGGGGGAACTCTGGGTGCCAGCCCAGGGCCCTGTGGAATGCAGCTGTCTAGAGTGCCTCCTGGAACAGCTGTGTGACAGCTACAACTCCCTGGGCTACTTCGCCATGACCTCCTCCCAACACCTTCTTTATCCTCACCATAGGACCTTCCTTCTGGTGTCTGATAATGCTTGTACACCTCAGTCCTCCAACAGTCTGCGTTCTCACTCTCAGCTCCTAGTGCCTCTTGCTCCCAGCTCCTCACACGCACACCACAAACTGAAGTGAGCTCCTTTTTAAAACCCAGGTGCCCTGATTAGCCTGCCTTAATTGATTCTAGCAGCTTCTTGATTGGCTGCAGGTGTTCTAATCAGCCTGTCTTAATCGTCTCCAGAAGATTCCTGATTGTTCTGGAACCTTCCCTGTTACCTTACACAGGGAAAAGGGACCTACTTAGCCTGGGACTAATATATCTGCCTTCTATTACTCTCCTATAGCCATCTGGCCCGACCCTGTCACAATAAATATACCCTTTCTCCCTTTGCTTTCAGAAGTAAAATTTGTGCAATCCAACTCATTCTTTCCTATTTAAATACTTCGCTTTTTTCTTAAAAAATAAATATACAACTATTATGTAATGGACAGGCATTAACATACTATGGCAATGTGAGTCAACAATAGGACTTACAGAAATGTTAACTATTTTATCATATGAATTTTTCCTCTCAAAGAATTCTCATCAGAATGACAGTATATTTATTGTCACTCTAGTCATTTTTACATTATATTTTTAGATTTGCATATTGTTGAGCTGCTTATTATTATTTTTAACATAGCATAGTGAAAAAATATTCACATATGACCAAAGGTTTCCTGTACATACAGGTAACAATTAGTGACACATTGCACTTATTGGAATTGACAGAATAAAATCACTAAACTTTTAAAGTTTATGTATTGATCACAGAGAACAACCCCAGTTAAATTACCATAAACCTCAACATCACAACAACTGCTAATCCAGCTAATAGGAATTAAGGGACATAGAAGATACATAATAAGCATCTGGGGGATATGGAATTTATCCCACGAGTGTAGTAAAGAGCTCGTAATTTAAGAGTGCCAAAGCCCAAGTGCATCATGAAGGTCTTTCCTCACAAGTGACATTAATTGCATATCCCACAGATGCTTATTATGTATTCTATTTATATCACGGAAAAGAAATATATTAATTTAAAATGTAAAGGTTTAATACCGTTTAAGTGTAATGTAACACAGCTGCTTTGTGACATCACAGTGCATGCTGAAAACTGCAGCACAGAGCTATCATGTAACAGTGTATTTTAAACACAGAAGACATTAGGGCATGTGTTTCAGTGGGACAGCAGCACCCCTCAGATGAATAGTGAAGCATGATGCACAACTAAATGCTTTCATATGCTGGATGTGACATTGCATCAAAATGAAAGTTGTCCTCACTCATGTAACTGAAATAATAAAATGGAGAATTAAAACTACTTTTAAAACAATTTATTTTTAAAGAAGTGACTCCATGGATTAAATATGCTGAATAACATCTAAAATTGAAAAAGTCTTCAAAGGTCCTATTATCCTTTCGAGTGTTCAGTGTATACTGCACACCTACTTAGATGTGACATTGTCGTTGACATTTCTAGAAATTAAGAGTGTTGTAAGCCTGCAAAATTTCTGTTGTAACCATCCACCTTTTCTGCTGTCTGATTGGGTCATTGTGAATGTTACAATGAATGAGTCCTCAAAGGTCAGGAAAATATCTGGATCTAAGGTCCCTCCAGATATTTATAAAACAGACCATTTAACTATACAGGAACTGTAAACAGCCAGGGTGTTGCGATGTTTTTAAGTTATTCCCCAGATACCGTATCTTTGGAATTTCTGTCACCAATACCAGCCAATTAGTATTTAGCTACAAAGACACACACTTTTTAGGGTACTTTCGTACAGGAAAGAAAACAATGTAGCAACACTCTTGAACTTCAGTAAGGATACCAAAATGACTCTCCCGTTGGTCTCTAAATACAGTTGTATTTGGAACTAGCTACTACTCTGCCCAGTCACTTTGAGTAATTTCTAGTTCTCATATTAATAGTTTAATCTGATACTCTCTTTTGTTCATTTTGACTAAACAATTCTGTTCTGCAGAGTTGTGTGAAAATATTACCTTCTTGCCAAACATCAGGCGCTAGTACTGAATTGTAATAACTTGCTAGTTACTTGTTGTACCTTGCTGCATAATAGAGCCAATCAAGTCATATTGGCATAATTTATTCAGCAAATTTCCATTATGTTTTAGAAAAATCTATTCAACAATTTCTTCCCAGATTTATATATTGGCCCACTTCACTTACCTGTCCTACTCTAGACTAACCTGTTTCTTTGAACTATGTTTATGGCTTTTGCTCTTCAAATATGGCTCCCCTACTTTAACATTTCCTAAGATGCTTTTGAAAATTCTTGATCCAGCAAGAATAGTCATACATACAATTCAGTACATCAGCAACAGAAAAGATACTCAAGGTGAAAGCTCGAGCCTCGGCTTTGAAAGAACAAAAGCTTTTTCACTGAAGTTTGTACAGCTCTAGCAGATGTTGAGAAAGGGATCTTTCACAAGTTCAGTGAAAGTTAATGTAACACACCCATTCTAAATGTTAGACCAAATTTATGATACTGCTTTCAGAGTACGGTTCTTCATCTTGCTCTCTCAGTGTTCACAATGCTGTGTGATTATTCCACTCAACAATATGCAATGCAAAAAATATTGACTGACTGCAATCATACAACATTCTTCCTATTTGGCCCTATATTATGGAATAATAATTTGCCAGTTTATTAGGATATTAAGATTACAGTACTCACTTATCCTATTTATTGGCTTACTCTTTTAATAAGGCTAAAGTATTATTTACAAGAGCTCTGCTCTTTATTATTTTTCAACTTTTGAATTTTCCTAGAGTCATACAAGTTAGAAATGAAACAGACCTATTAAGTGATCTAGTGCACTCATCAACCAGGGCAGCAGGTTTCCTTCTGCCTTTATCTGTATTTTTTCCAGTCTATTGTTAAATATTTCATATGATGAACTTTCATCAATTCCCTTCGGAGACTATTCCACAGTCTAAAAGATCTTATAGTGAGGAAGTTTTTTCTAATGTTGAACCTAACTTTTCCCTCACTTTCTAATTTAATACAATTACTCCTGATTATGTGCCTGATGCTGCAGTGAGTGAATCCCCTCTGAGGTGCGGAGCATCTTCAACTCCTAGTTAGTTAATGGAGGGTTGAGGGCACTCAGCACCCATGCAGCTTTGGGCTCATGTGCTATCCTGAAGACTTTCTCTCCTTCCTGGATGTTTACACCTTTCAAACATTTGTGCTATGTCACTGCTTAGCATTCACATACTATTCTTTCCAGTCAAGTCAATTCCATGAGCTTCTAATCATTTTTATTTTCTTTGCAGAACTCCCTCTACTTTTCCGTTCTTCCCCACCATCTCAGAAGGGGAGATACACACATTTGGTTCAAGCACAGAGAGAATGCACTATCCATGAAAGGGAGATGTGCACTGGGGGGAAGCCCATGCCTGAAACCCCTCACAGCTCAATGACTGGACTGGACCCTTGGACTGGACAAGGGGATGAACTTTTCTCGGGGAAAGGAGAATGCATGCCCAAAAATGTTGGCGCTGACTGGCCCCCCATGCTCCCCGTCCCAACAATTTAAATTTTTCCTCAGACGGCAGGAGCCCTTTTCTTCTTCAGCTGCCTTGTCCTGTCTTCCAGTAAGTCTAGCCAGTGAATTGCATTTCCAGGATGCTGTAGATGTGAACAATTTCCTGTTTTGGAGATCAGGAAGGAATTTTTTCATATGGGCCAAATTGGCTGAGGTATGGAGGGTTTTTCACCTTCCTTGCAGTATTGTGAAGACATGATTGGGGTAAAGGAGACTAGGATTTGGAAGTCTAATACTAAGAGCTAATACAGGAATCTGTAGTTTGTCACAGCTGATGGCTGGTGTCCAGTGAGGATACAAGTTAAACAGGTAAATGAGACTCAGCCTTTTCACTGGAGGACTCTGTGACTGTAAGGAGAAGGGGAGACCTGAAGTCTTCATAGACTAAAGTCCCCCTTAATATTCCTTACGAACCTCACAGGGATGGGAAAATATGAGGACTCAAAAGTGAGCTAAGGCCTGGAGGATAGGCCAAAGGGCCTATCCAGGGTTATTGGTTACATGGATGAAGGTCTGTAACCTGGCACTGGACCTAGTTAAATGCCTGATATTTGAGATGAGTGGGCATACGCCTCCGCTCCCCAGTGTTACGTTACTAAAGTTGAGTCTGCCACGTAAAATCCATTCTCCTGCAATTTCATTCTCCTGCATGTACTTTCTGGTAATAAGAAAAGGAGTACTCGTGGCACTTTAGAGACTAACAAATTTATTAGAGCATAAGCTTTTGTGAGCTACAGCTCACTTCATCAGATGCATACAGTGGAAAATATAGTGGGGAGATTTTATATACACAGAGAACATGAAACAATGGGTGTTACCATACAGACTGTAACAAGAGTGATCAGGAAAGGTGAGCTATTACCAGCAGGGGGGCGGGGGCGGGGGGGGAGAACAGGACCTTTTGTAATGGTAATCAAGGTGGGCCATTTCCCCATGTTATTCCCCCCCCCCCCCAACTGTTCCTCACACGTTCTTGTCAACTGCTAGAAATGCCCTCCCCCCCGCTGGTAATAGCTCACCTTTCCTGATCACTGTTGTTACAGTCTATATGGTAACACCCATTGTTTCATGTTCTCTCTGTATATAAAATCTCCCCACTATATTTTCCACTGTATGCATCCGATGAAGTGAACTGTAGCTCACGAAAGCTTATGCTCGAATAAATTTGTTACTCTCTAAGGTGCCACAAGTACTCCTTTTCTTTTTACGGATACAGACTAACACGGCTGCTACTCTGAAACCTTTCTGGTAATGTAATGCTCGCAACTGAAAGAAATACTTCAGGTCTGTTTGCACCAGAAATGTGATTCTGAAGCTGTGATATTCTAAGCATGCAGCCTGAAACTGGTTAGACCTTTTTTGTTCTTATTACAGAGAAAATTCATTAGAGACGCAAGGTGGGTGAGGAATTATTATCTCACTTACCTTGTTTCTCTAATATCCTGGTACCAACACGGCTACAACAACATCGCATAGAGCAAACTCACATCGGATTTGCTACCCACTGACATCTAGAGTTCATATAAAGATACTTGAGGAAGTAATGTCTATTAGGAAAGCTTACTTCACTGATAGGAAGTTTAATAACCAAAAAAATATTCATACATGTCCTTTCTAAAGTATTGTACTGTAGTACAAGGAACCACATAATTTCTGCTCAAGGAAGAACTGTAGCAGTCACTAGGGAGAAAACCATCTCTCTGATAAGCGGGCCCTAAGGCCATTACACAAGTCAGAACCAATACCTTAAACTTCCCCTGGAAGCTAACAGTAAGATCATAGAACACTGGTGTCATGTCCTCACAGCAAGAAACATCACTAACATGGGCCATTACATTCTGCATTAGCTTAAGCTTCTGAATGGACTTACAGCTCAGCCCACATATTGTGCACTGCAGTCAGTCTGCCCTAGGACTAAAGACAGGCACAAATCCCCCCAGCAAAAAATAAAAGATTGCTATCTTTGAGACAGACTGACTCAAATGGAAAATCAGAGACTATGAGACCTGTTATCTGATCATTTAAAAACAGTGGAGTATCTAAGCAGACCTTCATACTGTGATAATAAATGATGGACATGTACCTGAAATCAAGAGGGCTATATCTTCCGATTGCTTCCCCAAAGCCACCATAACAACAGAGTGTTTTCGGTATCTAAGCTAAACAACATTAACATCATATGAAAGTTAGTCTAGGTGTTGTTATACAATGTTTTGATATCTGTTTGGACCACATTCTTTGAGCTGAGTGTGCCCTCATGTTAGTTCCAGACACTTGTCTGTTATAATTTCTCCAAATGGCGTGTTAGTGGGATTCACTGCATTATGGGGCTTTCTGAACTCCATTATTCCAGAGAGCAAAGGACCAATGGGGATAGAAAGACTATTTCTTGTTCCTCTGGTCAGATCCAACTGGAGGACTTCCATACATGATATTATCATTCTTAATAGCTGATGGAAATATCTGATGGAGACCATCATTCCCGGGAGTTAAACGAGGTATCACATGTAGAAAAAGATTCCTTTGAGCCTCACTTTGTGTGAGTGTCCCAGGAAAGAATTATGACAGGGATGGTCTTGGGGCATAGGCCTTCATGATGCTTCTCAATCTGAGTTAACCTTGCTCCTTTCCTTTTTGATACTTGTTTCCATAACAATGACTAAGACTGATTATTCTGGGTGATTTAAATTCCCACACCGACAACACTTCTGGGCTACTTCCTGATTTCATGGCCACCGGGACATATACAGCAACGTCCTAAGGGGACTTCTGGCTTTGCACACTGCAGGCTATCTTCTGGACCTGTATTTCTGAGTATGGTATTGAGAACCTCATCATGAACATAATGAAGTCAGGAGGTCCAACTTCATTTGGGACAAAAGAGAGTGAATTTCATTGGCCCACCCTCTTGGGAACAGCTTGATTTTAAATGGCTCTGATGATGAGTACTGTTAATCTAATAGAACATTCTGTCAATAGTCTTTGAAAGATATAATGTTTTGCTGTTCTTGATCATCAATACAATTGTCTCTTAAGGCCCTCTGCCTCAGGGCAAGGGAGTAATATGCTCCCTGCAAGAAGCACTGCATAACAAGTGGGCAGTCAAATTCTGTTTCCAGTTGGTTCTCTAAATTCCAAGCTTTATAGACAGCAGTGAACTGCGAAGGAAAATTTAGCATGCCAGGGGCAGATGTCTCATTTGAATCACACCTATTGTAACATTAAACACTATGTTGTCTTGTGGAAATGCGTGAAGTAAAGAATATTTTCTTTGCTTCCATCGTAACATCCATAAAGTCCTGGTCATTGGAGCTGCTCAGTGTGGTGAATAACCTGGTTAACTGGATGTCTCCACTATGTTACAGATTTATGTATTTCACATACTTTTCTAATAATCTTGTAGATAAAAATCAATCTTATCTGAGCCAAGCTGTTTGTCCATGCTCCATGGGCGCAGAGTTGTATGATGACAATACATAATTTTAAATTCTTCAGTCTCTAAATTGTGTTGGCAGTATATTGCCATACCGGTTCTCCCTTGTGCAGTTCTAGCCCTAAATCTACATTACCTATTTTTATGTAAACCCATGTTTTATTAGAAAGAATAAAGGATTCTCAGAGATGCATCTTTTAGTCTTCAAAAGTATTAGGTATTGGTCTTTATCTAATGATTGATAGCAGGCTACAAAAGTGATTGTCCATTCCTCTGTAGAATACACGGTGCTGACATTAACTTGGAGCCCTATACACACTGAGAATTATTTTCCCAACAGTCATTCAAGCCACCTTCCAGTGGTTTTTTTACTACTCATTTTTATCCTAAATTTTCTAGATTATAATTCTCTCTCCTCTTGAAAGAAAGAAAGTGACAGGAGTCAGAACAAGCAGCAATGTTGATATAAGCAGTTGAAATGCACAAATATACAGTAAGGTGGACAAATGTATATCTGACTCGTGACACCCTGATAAACATTGTAAGCAACGCTTTGTGAATTCACTGTAACGGATTCTCTCCCTTTACTGTTCCGCCTTTATAACTGTTGGTTAGCTTAAATCTTCATATTACAGTAAATCAAACCCATGGCAGTCTTCCATATCTCTCTGAATATTAAATTCATCCTACAAACCCATGCGTCAGAAGCTATTAATTCCCCTTAAATCTACTGGATTACAATGCTTAGATATGTTTCATATTGCCAAGTTCGTTTTTAAAGACATTATGACAGAAGCCAAAATGGAAGCTTTCTTCTATTCTTCTTCCTCAAATACAGACTTTTCCCTGTACTTCAAACGGGAAGCACGCCACCTGCATCAAGGAACAATATAATGACAAATCTGCATTCCATCCTCACAGCCACCCAGTACTACTCATTATCATCTCAGCACATAATTATGTAGCAAGAGAATAAAAGACAGATGAACACTTTCCACTCCTCACCCAATCTTTCATTCTCTTTATAATGTAGGCTTCTAACATTGCAGACACTACAGTAGGAAATCTTAAGTCTAAATGTATACAGAAGGTGGGGAAAAGAGGATATAAGGTAAAATGTATCAGACTATCATTTCCAGTCTAGTACATAACAGCACAAGAAAATGTAAAAGAACAGAAGGTGCTCTTTCAATCAAAAGAATTGCAAACTTTTGGAGAAGCCCAAGAAGCAGTGAGGATATCAATCATTTAAGAAAACTAAAGGCAGGTAGTTTTGGTTTAAAAACAAAGAAATGAATCTTACAGAACTAACTGGTATTTATTTGTTGCCCCAATAAGGTATTTAACTGTGATGTTTCAGGAATTACCCACATTTATTTGCACAAAACAAATATTAGTTACATCCATTGATTGTGAGGAACCATATAACACAACTTTAAGAATAGATAAACAACCTCTTTTTCAAATAGTGTAAAGATAAAGTCCCTCCCACATCAAAACAAAACATAGCTTTCCAAATGACCTTCACAGGTACTTCTCACCTTACCATTTACTTCTGCATTTGTAACCTTCTTACTACAACTACTGTTTTGCTATTAAAAAGATGATTGACAGAACAAGTCCATAAACTCTTAGGTATTAAAGTTAATATATGATTCAGCCCTGAAAAACCCATCTTAGATCCCTGTGAACTACACTTACACATGGTTTAATTTGTGGGACTTGCAGAGGATTATAAATTTTCCTAGAAAGACATGTGGGCATACTTAGCATAAACTCACTCTACAGGTAGGACAGACTAGGGATTATAAAGCACTGAATATGCTTTCTAAAAGCTTCCCTTTTACATGCAATGTTCTGCCTAATTCAAATAGTAAAATATTACAGGACAAATTCAACCCAGGAAGTCAATGAAAGTTGTGCTCACTTAGCCTAGGACAGAGTTTAGTCTCAAATACTTAGAGATGTGCTTTTTCCTTTGCTGGACAAAAGTTTGCATTTGCTTAGTTTTTAGTATACCATTATTGATTTTGATATGTTAATTTGTTTCAGTAGCAACAGGCAGATTAGGTGGCTTCTCTATTAACTGCACAATGGATCAAACTTGTTTTTATTGTAATTGCTGTCCAGCTAATTGATCACTGTAAATTAAAACTATAAAGCAACCATAATTGGTTTGGACCATTCCATAGACTATTTCTCTTCTTTTTGGAGGGGAAGTATGAAGGGCATAGGTAAAAATTGAGATGTTCTGGCTTTTCCTTAAAGAGGACTGATGCCTGTGATTACTTTTTCAGGACACCACCAAAGTTATCTCCTAATGTGATGACTAACCCCTCCAATGTTGCACATTGCTAATTTTTTTTCCTTGGATGCAGTAAGTAATACATATATTCCTTTACTATATTAATGAAATTCTTTAATTTCATTTCTCCTTCCCCAGTTAGGAGAAAGAATTCTGGCTTGTATTGAGGTGGCATGAGAGAGAAACAGGTGGATGCCCTACAGCAGAGCTCATAGCAAAGCAGCTAATAAAAATAGTAGTGGGGCTGCACAGCTGCTGTTGTCTTTTCTGAAACACAACCTTTCTAATGCTACCTACTGATCTATTCTAATGACTGCGGTCAAAAGTTACCCTATCAACTTGCTACTACTACGCTCCATCAAAAATATTTTTTGCTACCATGCGGCTATACACAAAATAGCTTTTTTACTGGACTATAATTCTAATATCAACCTACAGTGCCTGAATCTGAACCTCACACTTCAGTACAAACAAGCAGCTATCCTAGCTAACTGACTGATCTTCATAAAGTGGAACCATGGGGGGGGGGGGAACATTGGCAAATACTGTTCTGAAGAGAGCTTTTTCTGGGCTTAGACAAAACTGTCATGAAATATTTATACCCAACTGTACACAAGCTTTTTTATTTTATATGGATGTGCTTATACAGAATTTGTTTAACCCACCTAATACTGGTATATAACCTGCCTTCAGGGTTATGATGAAGAAGCTTCCAAATATAAGCACTAATGGTTTCAATTTTTTCTTAAAGAAAGCTTTTACACTCTGGACATGTGGCACTGTGTTTGTGTGTGTTATTTT
The DNA here is from genome assembly GCF_965140295.1 of Lepidochelys olivacea. Lineage (NCBI taxonomy): Eukaryota > Metazoa > Chordata > Testudines > Cheloniidae > Lepidochelys > Lepidochelys olivacea. Next base: position 204,624,736 of record NC_140412.1, on the reverse strand, counting down.
TTATATATCCATATGATAAACATTGATATCATCTGGTGGCGGTTACTGCATGCAGCTTCTTGAGAATTTCACTCAGTTCAATATTAATATATGTAATTCACTCTAAACTCTTATTACATAAAACAAATTAGTTGTAAAAATATTATGTGGTAGTATCTTTTTAAATTTATTCATCATCTTTTAAATTAAATGTAAAATAATCATCCATTACAAATAACTTTAAATGGAAGAAAATGCCCTAAAAAACATGTCTTTTTAAAAATTTCCTTTCTCAAGTTGAGAATACAGCCTGGCTTTAAGTTGACACAGAAAACACTGTATAAGAAGCAACAGAATGGTTTTGCAATAATTATTTTGCACTTTAACATGAATTAGATGTAAGGGTCAGAGAAATTAACATTTAAATACCATTTAATCTAGGACATTAATCATCGTTAACCCATCTAATTCTACAATTAAACTGAATATTCAATCTGTCAACCTCTCTAAGTATCTAATCCTTTTATTCAGATTTAACTATTTTTTTTTCTAAATTTAGGGGACGTTTATTGTCTGAAAACCTGTCATTGAACTACCACTATAATCAATTTACAGTTTCATTTAAATATATTTTTGTACATTTTACTTTCCAACAACAAAATAGTCAAATGAGACGTAACTGAGACAGATTCATTTATTTCGTATTGTATACTCAATGCGTAGAATCGCCATAAACATTAATTGGCTTTATTCTGACACATACTATTTAAAGCGTTAAAAACCCCAAATATCAGAGGGTAGCTGTGTTAGTCTGTACCCACAAAAACAACAAGGAGTCTGGTGACACCTTAAAGACTAACAGATTTATTTGAGCATAAGCTTTCGTGGGTAAAAACCTCACTTCTTCAGATGCATGGACTGCAAAACCCCAAAGACACCGGAAATAACTCATGGGGTTCGTAAGGAGTTAAACCGCCTTTCACTTTTATTTTGCTCATTCAAACCCAGCCCATGTTGATAGTTGCTGAAAAATTATCTGAAGGCGCGCAGTGGCCTAGTATGATTGGTGGTCACATTTCACATAGTAGACAGGTGTCCATATTAAAACAACCACATTTGGTACATGTTTTGGGCATCCGAGAGACAAAAGACTACATGGACATGAAAAGCAAACTAGCTTATCACACCTAATGGTATTCCCTTTTTGGTCAGCATTGACTCACAATGGCAGGGTACAGGAACACAGGTCCCAATGCCGTGGATAAAAAAATAAATAAATAATCTCTCTCTCTCTGTCTCCTGGGTCACTTTTCTCTAATGGCCAAATTCTCTGTATATTTAATATAATCCAAAGAAATATCACTATTCTGGCTACAAGATGAACACAGTGAGTTGTAAATGTTTCCATCCTTCTACTTTTACCCCTTCAATTTGAATGAGACCACAAGCACACACAACCCACTAACAAACCTTTCCTCCCTTAAATTATTTTCATCACTGTGACGTAATTTGTCCTAAAGATACCATGGAGCTTGTAACACAAGGTCAAATATCCCTGGTCCCTCATTCCAGCAAGCCATATGGTATGGGGAAAAATAGATATTGTTGATGGCTGTCTCAAATAAAACAAGCACTAAATAAAGAAATCATCAAGCAGAACATTCAGATGCTTGATCTGAACTAGCAAAATTGTTAGTCATACCACAAGTACTGTACTGACCTAGTGCTCAAGTAAACAGTTTTTTTTAAAAGGAGGTAACCAAGTCAAATTTCTGAATATTAGCCGCACAAGGAAGAAGCTTCTGAAAATTAGTATTAAAGCATACACAAATCCTGACCCGGTGACTTCAACAAGTTTCTCTGTCATTACAAATAGAAGAATGACTGCTGCTAAATTTAAAATGTTAAAAACAAATATATGAAGTTACATAAATTATAAACAAATATTTGTCCTTCACCTATCACTGAAACTGTGAAAAGTTCAAGACACGTTGTATTTGTAAAGAGACCTAGAGGCTGCCGAACTCAGTCCAACTGGCTATCCCAAATCCATTACTTATTACAAACCTTTCACTCTGCCTATCCGTCTTATCTCCTTCCTCTTGCTCCTGCACCATTTTAGTAGAATATTCCCAGGATTGTGCATTGTGAGACAGTGATTTAAATTATGGTTAAATACTAAACCAAACCCAAACCCCTTTGTTCGCAAACACTTTTTGCAACTAATTTAATCAATGTGCTCTCATGAGCTCTTGATGTAGTTACCTTACTTAAGCTGGAAATGTAACGTAACTACAACTAATAGTTAAAATGACTAGAAATGTCTCCTCTAGCTCAAAAAACATTAACCACTACACAAAATTTGGCATTTGAGGCAGTCAACTTGCGCACAACTGTAAACCATTATTCAGAAAAGTGCCTATCTGACAGCACTAGAGGCAAGAATAATTACAATATGCTCACATTATTTTTCCTCACTTTTTTCAAGTACTTCACACTGAATCAGAAATTTGTAATGGAAATGACCTGCTAGAAAATCTAGTCCACTCCCTTGACAATGCTGGTTTGTTCTCTATGATACATTTTTTAGAGCTTTGCCCAGCCTTGGTTAAAAGTGTCCTAATTTATGGGGCTTTCACTGCTGCTATCGATAATTTTACAGCTTAATACCTCCCTGTCAAGAAAGTTTTCTTGATAGTCTCTCTGAAGAGTTCCTTTTTTTAAATTTCATCCCACAAGCATAAAGTCTCCACTCTTTCTACCCGTGTGTGTGTCACCTGAGAACACACTGTCCTTTCATTGTTGCCATATTGCACCGCAAACTCACATCTACTTTGCCTTCTATGATTACTCCTCACCAATACGGAGTTTCAGGTTTTGCCTTCCCAGTGCATATCTGTGTTATAGATCAGTTTTGTCTCAACATATCAGTTTGTATTCTTCCAAGTTGTTTCTTATTTTCTCTCTATCCATATTTCTAAACTCTCAAGGTATGTGAGCATTATTTTTCTGTCCTCATTGGTACTTATACACTTTCCAATTTAATATGATTTGTGAAGTTCAGTAAAGAACTGTCTACCTCTTCTTCCAGATCATAAGTAAAATTATTAAATAAAATGAGACCCATACAGTATCCCAACTAGATAATCTGCCTTGTCCCCAATTTTAACACCTTGTCATTGATCTTTCCTTGTTTGCAGCCCCTTCAGCCAATTTTCAGTTTATCTGACAGGGTTCATATCACAGCCCACTTAGCTTAACTTTGCAAGATTACGCGAGAGATTGTATCAAAGACTTTACAAAAGTCTAAATCTATGTATATCATGTTATAAAATTAGTAAATGAAGGTAATTTTATATAAAAAGCAATCAGGTGTGATAAAATTTGTTCTTTATAAACCTAGGCTACTTATTGTTCTCAGTTCCATTATCCTCTAGATCTTAAATGATTATGTCTCTTAAGATTTCTTCCATTTTACTACAGATTCAAGTTAAGACTTCATCTTTAAAGATCACAATACAACCTTGACATTTGTATAAGACAGATATTCTAGTAACCTAGATAAATCTGCAATATTCATATCCAAGGAAACAACATGACAGAGCCCAACTTAAGGTAAAATTGTTAGTCAGCATTGCTTACAAAAACTTTGACCCTGAAGTAAAACAGCAACATATTCGCTTATGGCAACTATATACATGGGTTCCCAACTGTCCCACGTATACAGAATAATCAAACTGAACTGAACTTCTACATTTTAGAAAACTGAAGCTGGGTGACGTTAGAAGAGTCTTTTTCCAGAAATTCCCACTCAAAAATATTTCAAGTAAATTCTTCAGAAAACTGTAGTACAAAAATACTTCCAGGCATACAATAAAGCATTTTCATATGATGTGTGGTTAGCAGAATAAGCACATGAACACAAAGGTAAGTAGTGCTTTTTCTTAACTACATTTTCCTTTATTCCTGAAGACATTAATGTTTTAAAACAAGTAGGGCAAATATTCCCTAATTTAAGAGAAACAAATTGCAAGCAATTAAAATAAACAAGGCACTATAAACACTTACAGTCCATAAATCTGTGGAGCAATTTCTAGCCTGTTCAGATGCATGTACAGCTCAATATCATGTTTCTTCAGCAGGTGATCCTGTATCTGGTTTACTTTAGTTACAATAGCAATAGATGGACCTAAATCCTGTGGCCTCGCAAATGGTATAGGCGTCATCATTGCATCTTTCTCCTAAAGACAGAAAAACAAACAGAAAATGAATTATTAGAACACTTTGCATGAAACATCAGTATAGATGTACATGAGAGAGAATTATTTTCCTGTAATCGTGGACTTCTGAAGTAAACATCTCAACAAATCACTTTACCCAGCTCAGAGTTCTGGTTCTGGCAGGAGTGCCTCACAGTCCACTGCAGGGGAACCTGTTGTAGGCACCTGCCCCCCACTTCAAGTTAACTTCATTCTATTGGTCAATATGCTCCCATGTTGATAAAGAGTAAAAATGTAATCAGAATGACAGAACCGCAAGTCTGTGCAGGTTTCCTAGTGTCAGGCACTAAAAAGTCCAGTAACAAATAAATGAAAAAATGTAATAAAGCAACAGATCTTAACAAATGTTTGTTTTTTTTTAAAAGAAACGAAGTAAATGTGCTTGGACCAGTCTTATTTAAAGGTATGTTTTTTTAAAAAGAAAAGTCAGGAGAAGTAACTTGCCTACTGAAACTGTTAAACTTTTAAAATTAGCAGATACGGTGAATAAAATACCACCAAAAAAAATAAGTGGGAAAATACAAAAATAAGAGATATTGTAAAAACAATATAAGGGATTGGGAAAATGATCACAAGACTCCAAAAGGGTTACAGCTTGATACCAAATCTTGATTCTGGCAAAGCACAGGACAAATCAAAGTCCTAGATTTTAATGAAAGTTTGCAGGAAAAATAACATGTAATTGCTTTTAAAATATCTTTAATGGAAATAAATCCAGAGCTCGCTGCCATAGAAAACTGAGGCCCCGGTCCTGAAAACTCTCATACACATGCTTAACTTTAAGTATTGTGAGTAGTCTCACAAATGCAAGTCTTTTATACCCTTAAGTATTTGCAGGATCCAGGCTTTGTTTTGCCCAGAATGGGCTTTGACATGTTCTTTGAATTGCTGGCCCACCAGACTGTTATAATGAGAGCAGTAAGGCAGCTATTTAAGACATGATGCTCTTGGAGACTGTGGAATCTATTAAGTTAGCATAAAATGAAACAAAAACCTGAGTAGACATTGTAAAAGCTTTAGTCTGACCCAGATAAAAGCATAGGAACCTTTCTTGACATCAAGCCTACAAAGGGATTTCCATAGCAGGATGATTAAACTGTAATTGACACCATCAGCTTATTCCTGAGAAAGGTAAGGTGTGTGTCACAGAGGCTTGCCGCTCAGTCACTCTGCAAAGTGAGGCAAATGGCTTTCACTGTGTGAAATATGAACTCCCAGGAATCGAGTTACTAAAAGGGAACCATTCATCAGATTAGGAGCACTGTATTACCCCATAACAATGTAGCAGTCCCTTATTCATCTCATAGCCAGGAACTAGCTGCAGAGTATGCTCTTAACTACAGCTGGTTTCAAAGGTTCTACCCATTTCTAGAGGAATTCTACAAGAAATGGTAGAATCTTTGATATGGTACTTTTTTTTTTTTTTTAAACAGACACCCGCTTTATTATTATTTACTTTCATCACAGCACCCAGGAGCTCCAGTCATATACCAGGTCTCCATTGCACTAGGTGATGTACAGACACAGAACAAAAAGACAGTCCCTGACCCAAAGCACTTGCAGCCCCAATATAAGACAAGAGGCAATGGATAGATTCAGACAGCTGGGGGAATACAAGGAAACCAAGAGACAAAAGGGGCATAACACACAAGCAGAGTGAACTAGGTGATGTCAGCAAACAGCACATTAGTTCACTGATTTTTTTTGAAGGTGTGTGTGTGGTTTTAGTTAGGAGGAAGAAGGGGCGGGGAGGAGAGGCAGGTGTGGTGTGAATCTGAGGTGAAGAGTCTGTGAGACAAGAAGGGGAGATCTGGAGCAAATGACCTATCAGCCCAGGGAAGAAAATGTCAGAACATTCTACAGTTTTGACTTCCACTTTGCCTCCTTCTGGTCTTACAGGCTGGAGTCTCCAGCTGGCTGCTCTCAGATTTTAGGAGATATATCCCATCTACCAACCTGTATAGGAAATGGTGGGTGACAATGCCAAACTACCTACAGAGGGAGCCACCATCGACTTGGACTGCCTATCATGGATGGTCTTCCGTATATAAGAGATTGATTACTTTAGTCACATTCTCGCTAAGTAATGGGAATGCCAGATCTCTAACATTCGTTGCCCTTCTCTTCATCCCCAGTGGAGACGTATGTAGCCTCAGGAGAGTTTTCGGTCTCCTTTGTGCCTAAATAGCGACACAGACTGTTGCAGGTCAGAGGTAGAGTAGTCTCTTCTCACCAGAGGTGGAGCTTGGGGCTTCAGTGGAGGCAATACATGCCTTGAGCTGCCAGTGTTCAGTATCACTAGGCTGGCATCTTGAAACACCAATGGAATCAAAAGGTTTAGTGTAATCAGATGATACTAATGCATTAGGTCTGTCTGGGAATTTTGAAGATGTCAAAGTGCAAGGGCCTATCTTGTGTATCAATGTGCTCCTTGAAGCATAGGACACAGAAGTCACGCTTTTCTGTCAGAAAAACTTCTAGGCAGACTACAGTCAGTATTGTTTTTTAATCTAATGGGCAACTTCTCCATTCTGGAAGATGTAAGGGTTCTAAAAAATGTGCCTCAAAATTTGCCCATCCATAAAATGCATCTTTGTCATAGGGTATTTTGAAGCCAAATTGATTACTATTTTAAAACATTGAGATCCTATGACTGATGGCCATACAGCACTACAGAAAGGAGTGTTATGACTAGTCAATCAGAGAATCAGGGCTTGAAGTAGGCCAATAGGCTTGATTGGTAGGAAGTTTAGCCCTCACAGTACATAAGTGTATGTGGCTGCCCTTTAAAGATACCAGAATGGTGTGTAGGGTCAGAATGGCACTATGATGTTTGTTTCCAGTGCGGATAGGTGATTGTAGGATGGAGAGCTCCCACACAGAAGATTCTCTTAGCAGCGGTCCCCTTGTTCAGGTATTATTGATGAATAGCCTTCAGAATGAGGAAGGCAATGAACAGAATGCTAAGTAGAGGGATGTGTTTGGGTGGATCTGAATTAAGAACAGCATAATACACTCGAAAAATTACGTACAGGAGTAGGGTAAGGGAAGATAATCCGTGGATTACAAGAAAACTGGAAAGTTCACTACTAGCTGCAAGCTTGAGACTCCTTAGAATTTGCTCTTTAATTAAAAAAGTCTCTTGTTTGGAGACATCCAACATTCCACAAATAGAGAGAAACATGATTGTGAAATGGCCATGATTTTGGTGACTAATCTAATACAAAGATTAATCCACAGACTGATTAGTTCAGACAAATTATTCCAATAACTACAAAAACAAATTTGTGTTTAAGATCAGCAAGGATTTCACTGCTAAGCCAAACTGGTCGTCTGCCATATTTACTATTCTTTCTACACATCGGGATGGTTTGTGTGTCCAGGCACTTGCACTTGAACCAATTTGTAAAAATCATGACTGGTTCTCTGTCAGCTGATAAAGAGGAAAGAAAGGATATACACATCATATGAACTGTTTGCTACAAATAATTCACCAAGTTCTGCTTGTATGAACAATAATCCAGTTTTATTTGATACATATTTTTTTTAATATCAGAGCTCATTTCAGAAGGCAGGAGTGCCTGGACACACAAACCGAGGCTCACCTTTTTGCACCAACCACAGAACAAGCTGGTTCATAATGAAAGCATAAAAAGCTCACTCCCCCCTCCTTCCATTCTATACTCCTTCAGCAGTTCCTTTCCCCTCCCCCAAGGCTGCCAATCAGGATTCTTCAAAAAACAGCCAGCTGTCCTGGACTCCTTTCCCCTTCATGTCATTCTCCCAGGGGATCCTGCCCATCACTCCCTGAGGGAGTCAAAGTCTCCTTTTCTGAAGTCCAGAGTTTGTATTCTGCTGCTCTCCTTTCTTCCTTGTGTCAGGATCCTGAACTCGACCATCTCATGGTCACCGTCTCCCAGGTTCCCATCCACTTTTGCTTCCCCTACTAATTCTTCCCTGTTTGTGAGCAGCAGGTCAAGAACTTCTGATATTCTTTTTGAGGTCTGGAGAAAACTGAAGTGCAGTGAGTGAACCCAAAACTGAAGGTCTCTCAGAAAATGATTTATTAATGGGTTTGGGTCCCATACAGAACATGACTACATTTCACATAGTGTCTTTCATACAAACTGTCCCAAAACACTGCAGGGAGTTAAACACATAATCAGGTAAGAAAGAAATTAAGAGTCAAATACAAAGGGGGAAAAAAAACCCTTAGATTTGAAAAGAGAGTCCATGGGGTAGGAAGATACAGGAATTTTGTTGCAGAATGAGGATGAGAAAGGAGGCCTGTGTTGCATGAGCAAAGGATGCTCGGGTAAAAGTACAGAAAGACAAGGTACAACAGGTAGACTGTAGAGAATCTATCAAGGGCCTGGCATTGTTTTAATTAGATTTTGAAATGAATAAGCAACTAAATGGAGTTGACTAATGAAGTAATATATAGCCCAGCTTTACACATGTGATAAAAATATGCAGAAAACTAAAGTCCAAGTCTGAAGAGCAGAAACCAGAGAAGAAGAGGGGTAACAAAACATTCAGTAGTTAAGAAGAGAGGAGGTGAAGGCACAGACCAGGAGTTAAGCAAAGGTACACTCCAGTGTCATGGAGGTGGAGATAAGTAATTGTGGATGAGGGAGTTGAGGGAAGAAGAGAAGGAGAGTACTGTGTTATCAAGTTACCAAGAGTGAAGGCAAATTGGAAATCTGAGTTGAGGCAGGAAAAGGAGAGGATACAGTTTTGCTTGAGCATGATCTTCTTGTTCAAGTGTAATATTTCAACTTCGTAAACATTTATCAAAAGGGTATTTTCATGAAGCCATGAGGACACTTGGTCAAGGTGGACAGGTAGGAGTTATTAAAGGTGCTGTAAACTGTGAACCATTTAATATCATGTGGCAAGATGATGATGAAAAACAGAAAAGAACAAAGAGCCAAGAACTTAATTCTACAGAAATCAATACAGGAGGAACTTTTGCCCAAAAGGAAACATCGCTGGAGACAATATTTAGACAGGAATGAAACAGCAAACAACAAGAGACACCTGGTTAGCTATGGAGGTCTCACACTTCTGACTATGCACTGAGGTCAAAGTTTTTCATAGATTCCAAGGCCAGAAGAGACCATTGTGCTCACCTAGTCTGATGTCCTGTATGACACAGGTCACACAGCTTCCCCAAAATAATTCCTAGAGCAAATCTTTCAGAAAACATCCAGTCTTGTCATCACTGATGAAGAATCTACCATGACTCTTGCTAAAAATTGTTCTAACGGTTAATTATTTTCACCATTCAAAATTTACACCTTACTTCCAGTCTGAATTTTGCTAGCTTCAATTTCCAGCCATTGAATCATATTATATCTTGTCTGCTAGCCTGAAGAGGCCATTATTAAATATTTATTCCCTACATAGGTACTTACAGATTATAATCAAGTTACCCTTTAACCTTCTCTTTGTTAAGCCAAATAGATTGAGCTCCTGGAGTCTATCATTATATAAGGAATGTTTTCTAATCCTCCAAACATTCTTGTGGCTCTTCTCAGAACCCTCTCCAATTTATCTACATCTTCTTGAACTGTGGACACCAGAACTGGACACAGTATTCCAGCAGTGGTCATCCAGTGACACATGCAGAGGTAAAATAACCTCTCCACTTCTACTCGAGATGTTTATGCATCCCAGGATCGCATTAGCTTTTTTGGCCATATAATCACATTGGGAGCTCATGTGCAGCTGATTATTCACCACAATCTCCAAACCTTTTTCAGAATCACTGCTACCCAGTATATAGTTCCCCATCCTGTCAGTATGGCCTACATTCTTGTATATATTTAGCCATATTAAAACATATATTATTTGCTTGTGCCCAGTTTACCAAGTGATCCAGAATGTTCTGAATCAGTGACCTGTTCTCTTCATCATTTACCACTCTCCCAATTTTTGTGTGACCTGAAAAATTAATCAGTGAGGACTTTATGTTTTCTTCCAGGTCACTGTTAAAAATGTTAAATAGCACAGAGCCAAGAACCAATCCATGTGGGACGCCCCGGGAAACACACTGGCTCAATGATGATTCTCCATTTACAATTACATTTTGAGACCTATCAGTTAGCCAGCTTTTAACCCATTTAATGTGTGCCATGTTAATTTTATATTGTTTTAGTTTTTTAATTAAAATATTGTGTGGTACCAAACCAAGCGTCTTACAGAAGTCTTATTACATCAACACGACTACCTTGATCAACCAAATTTGTAATCCCATCAAAAAAGATATCAAGTTAATCTGAAGAATCTATTTCCCATAAATCCACGTTGGTTTGCATTAATTATATTACCTTACTTCAGTTCTTTAGTAATTGAGTCCTGTATCAGTCACTTCACTATCTTGCCTGGGATTGATGTCAGACTGACAGGCCAATAATTATCTGGGTCATTCTGTTTATCCTTTTTAAAACCTGCCATAACATTAACTTTCTTCCAGTCTTTTGGAGCTTCCCCAGTGCTTTAAGACTTACTGAAACTCTATATTAATGTTTCAGTGAGGTCCTTAACCAGCTCTTTTAAAATTCCTGTATGCAAGTTATCTGGACCTGTGGATTTTAAAATGTTTAACCTTTAATTTCTAACAGTAGCTGCTGTTTAACACCCTCCAGTGGTACTAGTGGAATGGAAAGAGTTATCATTAGTTGATGAGACTATCATCTGTTTCCCCCCAAATACAGAACAGATATATTAATGGAAAATTTCTGTCTTTTCTACATTATTATTGATAATCCTACCATTTTCATCTAGTAATGGACCAATATCATTATCAAGATTCTTTAGTTCATAATATATTAAAAACCTCTCTTATTGTTCTTAACTCTGCTCCCATATATTTCTCCTTGTATCCCTTGACTTCCCTTATCAATTTTTTACAATTCCTAATTTCTGATTAAAATTCATTACTGTAAACTTCCCCTTTTTGTTATACCTGTATATTATTTTTTAATTTTTACAGCTGCCTTCACTTCCCTTCTAAACCAAAACAAAATTATTAATCAGTATGACCTTCTTCCTCAATTGTGGCTTTTTGGGAATCTAGTAAGGTGTTTTTAAATGACTTCCAATGATCATTCACATTTTTCTGATTAAATTCTTCCTCACAACTGACTTGGCTCCTAATAGTTTTCAGCTTTGTGAAATTGGAGCTATTAAAGCACCAGTATATATGTTACTAGTCTTGATTTTATTTTGCTTGCACGTTATAAATGTGATCAAGTCATGATCACTTGTACTTAAACTACAATTAATTTTTAGTTCTGTGATCAATTCCTCTTTATCTGTTAGGACAAGGTCTAATGACCGCACTGCACCTTTAAGTGGGGGAGGGGGAATATTATCCGGCTGGCTAAGGGAAGAGGAACAGTGTGCTATGGGTGAATGGGTGGGGAGGGGAGAGATCGGAAGCTGATGCAAAAGCGAGGAATGGATCAGGGTTGTGACACTGATTCATCCTCTAAGACCGGAAGGGCAAAAGGAATTAAAAGGGGGCAAGCCCAGGTGTCCTGTTCCACAAAGCAGGCAAGGCAGCATCCACCCTCCCTGCCTTTTAGGTGGCAAAATACCAATTTAGTCAGGACCTGCTGCGGAGATTGCACTAGCCACCTCTTTTTAGGGGAGCTGGGAAGGAATTTTCCCCTCATCGCCAGATAGGCCTAGGTGGAGTAGAGGCTTTTTCGTCTTTCCCACATTGTGTTCAGGGAGGGCTTTGTTGATGTGAGGCATGAAGGGAGTTAGGCTAATATGTTGCAATTCACTATGTAAGTGTGGGGCGGATGTCCAGTGCAGGTATTTCACAAGGAAGGTACACACAGTCACTGGATAAATGGCTTGATAAAGGACTTAAAAAGGTGTTGGTTAAAGGAACAGAACAGGGCAGGGGTGTGCGGGATTCCTATGAATGGTATGGCAGGGAGCCCACCCCCCTTTCTTATAGCCCACTTAACCTCCTATGTGGTAGGGAGGATAGGAAGGTCCCAGCAACGGGTTGGCTAGGGGACCTGGAAAAAGACAGGGAGGGCTGGTGGAAGCTCCCCAGGTAGTTATTGAATGAACTTGGGATTACTGGCACTGTGCACTTTTACCTGTCAGGCAGTCCTAGATATCTAATAATAAAGTTGCTGCCTGATTAAAATCATATCGAGTGTATCCTGTCCTCCTTTCACTATAGCCGGACAATAAAGAACTCCCTCGTGTTTGGTCAATGTTCCCCATGTACTAGATATCTAATAATAAAGTTGCTGCCTGATTAAAATCATATCTAGTGTATCCTGTCCTTCTTTCACTATAGCTGGACAATAAAGAATTCCCTCATGTTGGCTGCAACACTTTTTGAGTTATGAAACTGTCACATATAATGTTTACAAATTCCAAGAATATTTTAGTATTGGCAGCAGGAGACATCCAGCATATGTCACTCAAACTGAAGTCTCCTATGATCACACAGCTTTTTTCCCCGACACATTGTAGATTGCCTCCTTACAAAACTATCATCCTGTTCCCAATGTTTTCAGTGGTCTGTTAGGACATTGATCAATAAGCATTCAAATTTCTTCTGAGTTATCAGTGACTCAAAACAGGTAATGCCATTTCTCACACAGAGTGCCACTCCCCATCCCGTTTTGCACATTCTATCCTTCTTAAATAGGTGAGCACACCATCATCATTAGAGCGGATGATACTAAACTGGGAGGAGTGCTTGATATGCTGGAGGGGAGGGATAGGATACAGAGGGACCTAGGATTGGACCAAAAGAAATCTGATGAGGTTCAATAAGGATAAGTGCAGTGTCCTGCACTTAGGACGGAAGAACCCAATGCACAGCTACAGTCTAGGGACCGAATGGCTAGGCAGCAGTTCTGCGGAGAAGGACCTAGGGGTGACAGTGGACGAGAAGCTGGATATGAGTCAGCAGTGTGCCCTTGTTGCCAAGAAGGCCAATGGCATTTTGGGATGTATAAGTAGGGGCATAGCGAGCAGATCAAGGGACGTGATCGTTCCCCTCTATTCGACATTGGTGAGGCCTCATCTGGAGTACTGTGTCCAGTTTTGGACCCCGCACTACAAGAAGGATGTGAATAAATTGGAGAGAGTCCAGCGAAGGGCAACAAAAATGATTAGGGGTCTGGAACACATGACTTATGAGGAGAGGCGGAAGGAACTGGGATTGTTTAGTCTGCAGAAGAGAAGAATGAGAGGGGATTTGATAGCTGCTTTCAACTACCTGAGAGGTGGTTCCAGAGAGGATGGTTCTAGACTATTCTCAGTGGTAGAAGAGGACAGGACAAGGAGTAATGGTCTCAAGTTGCAGTGGGGGAGGTTTAGGTTGGATATTAGGAAAAACTTCTTCACTAGGAGCGTGGTGAAACATTGGAATGCATTACCTAGGGAGGTGGTAGAATCTGCTTCCTTAGAAGTTTTTAAGGTCAGGCTTGACAAAGCCCTGGCTGGGATGATTTAATTGGGGATTGGTCCTGCTTTGAGCAGGGGGTTGGACTAGATGACCTCCTGAGGTCCCTTCCAACCCTGATATTCTATGATTCTAGAGGGAGGTCAGGGCAACAACGGTATGCAAGACAGAAGACTCTGCCCAGAACAAACTCAAGACAAACATCTGCTTACTCTACATAATGATCACCATTATTGCAGATCAAACTGTAAACTGAATTACAATATACAACACAAGCAGTCAACTAGACAACTTTCTACAAGTGAGGCAACCTACAAGCAATTACTACCTACAAGGATACTCAGGAAGCCTACAAGGAATTTATTTTTTATTTAATTAAGAAGATGACTGTTACTTTCAACTTATTTCATTTTGCTGTGTTAAAGCATGTTCACTTGCAAGTACTATAAATATATATTTTTAAAACAATATTTACCTTCTGACTGTCATGTTCAAATGTCGAAAACCAATGTTCTGCAGTTTTCATAAGATGTGTGAACATTGCACTGAGGGGAAAAAATGGAAATTTGATGTTAAATAATACATTGCCTGCAGAAGTAAAGGAAATGTAAACACAACAGGAAGTTGTTAAAACTTACTAGGCGTCATGTTCCAGATATTCAGGGTTCAAAAGCGCTTGCATTTCCTCACTGAAACAGCCAAGAGGAACAATCAAAATTTGAATATTTATTTTTGGTCAATGTTCCCCATGTACTATTATGTACTTATAAGCCAACTTTATATAAAGTGCAAATGAGAAAAACTAGCCTTTTTTTTAATTAAAAAGAGTAACTCCATTGAACAAATGAAGTCTTTCCTTTCTATAAAGATCAAAAACAAATTAGCTGCCTTGTCTGAGCTACAATGAAGTAACCATCTAATTATTCCAAATAACAAATTACTGAATGTCACAATGTATTATTTGAATATGCTTGATCTAGACTAATTGATTACTGCACAATCTATCACTGTTTGTCCAAAACAAAAAAAATATGGTTACCGGTCAAATATGCAATATCAAAACATTAATTTATTTTGTTTTAATAGCTTCTATTTTTATTGTATTTTAACAGCAATTAATCAGTGACAGTATTCTTATCCATCTACTTTGCTGCCTAGCTCCCTTTTCAGTGGGGATGGAATGGGATGCTATGCATATTATGTGGTTATTCTGAGCATCCTGCAAGCTTACTTTCCACTGAAGAGCATCTTGTAATGCAACTTCAGGATTTCTAAAGATAGACACTGAATGAAAACAAATACATGTAAGCACACTCCATCCCTATGCTAACACTGATCTTAAACAATCTTGTTAAGTATTGCTAAGAGAGGTTATGTTATAACAGGGGTAATTAAATTATATTAATGCAGCTGGGTTCCAAAAGCAAGACAACTGCAAAATATGGCTGCACAACACTAAGTGATTCAAGCAGGCAACTTGTTAAAGAACAAGTAAAACCTTATTCATGGAGCAAGAGAATAAAAGGCATTTGAATTTAGTTGAGGGACAATAATGTGTGTTGCAACATTTATGTGTACACTATTTTAATGAAATGGAGAAACAATGCCTAAACTTAATATTACTTTGAAGTTAAATGACAGTCACATAATATAGCTATTAAAAATCTTGTATGGGATGAAAGAGTTATTGATCACTGCAATTTTTTTCTATAGTGATTATTTAAAGGTATGACAAGAAAATGTTGATACACAACTTATCCATTCCTGGACTGGACTTCTTTGATTTGCCTCCTCTCCACAATGACAGAGATTAAAGCACATCTGGGTCTTGTACAATGCAGTGAAAATAGTATATGTACCGGTTTTAAGTTGATACTTTTCCTCTGGTTGGTCCCCTCTTTCTTTTTTCACTGACTAAAATGTAAGAATTACTTCTTCTCCAGAAAGCCCCTTTATGAGTTACTTTTGATTTTCATGGAGGTACGGGGCAATTAATACATCTCAAAGATTAACCTGTTAATCATGATAAAACAAAAAACTAATAAAAGAAAACTTAACTATCGGTTTTATTTGGATAGACCTTAAAGCCAATATGTTAATTCTACAGAAGATACAGTTCATTCTTAACTCTATAATAATATGGAAAAATGTGACAATTTCTATATTACATGGATAAATATACAACACTTGCCTTGGCTGTGCAGCTTCACTCGCATGTAAAAAAGCTTGGTGGTCACAATGCAGGATAAAGATTATAGGTGCTAAAAGTTCGTGCATACCCTAAACATTAAAAGGAAACAGAAGTACAGTAAGATGTTTCATTCATGCACCAGCGCAGTAATGCTCCACCTCAGCATCCAGCAGCCAATAGTATCAGAAGCAGCAGCATAATGAAAAGCAAGAAAATTTACATTCTTAGAATTGATTCATAATCAATGGGTTTTGTTTTAAATTCTGATTAAATCTAAGTGTTTATTCGCCTGTAAAATATGGGTAGCAAGTTATTCTCCCTTTTCATAACATAACAGACAACAATTTGGCAACGGTAGACAAACCCGCACCTGGCAGTTACTCCAAGATCTATGTTCATAAATATGAATTTTATTTATGATAATTACAATCATGAGCTACAGTATCAAGATCTGCAATAAGGATAAATTATGAAATCTAAACTGACTTTTATTTGATAATGTTCCAAAACGGGGATCTCAGTAGCCTTTGGAAAAAACAAAGGCAGCTATTTGGGGAACTAGAAAATGAGATATCCATGCCTATGGAGACCAAAACAAAAGGTTTTTTTAAAGTATCTTCATTATGTTTATATTGAAGGATTTGTACGGAAAGATGTATAAAACCTCTGCCAGCCAATACATGGCAAAACTTTAGTGCTGTTCTATTTCAGATGTTTGGTATCTACACTGCAAAACCAAAAAACCCTGAGTCAAGAATGTGTAGGGGTCAAGCCAGTGATGGTGCCCTATTCAAACTCCTCCCACAATCTCAGATCAGATGAATATTTTGGATAGAATGATCAGCAGTGAAATACCTCATTATGTTGATATTTTAAATTGTCATCACTTAGCTGAAAAAGATTACACCCCATTAAAGAGATTAAAAAGACAAAGCAAACCTCTCCCAAATTATTGCTTCTGCCTCTATTTGTACCTATTGAGGTTACATCTGAAAGGCTTCCCCTTCTCCCCGACCACAATCAGAGACACTTAGGGTGTCAAGCTGGTTCTTCAAAGAAGCCTAAACTCCCTTAGGCCCCTTTGATTATTCCAGCCTTAATTTTTAAAATGAAGAAAAAGAAGAATAAAAAAGCAACCCTCTGCAGAAACAGATGCAGCGTGAGAGAAAATACCATGCAGTACTGGTTCAGTCAGACACATTAGCACACATATTAAAAGGTGTAATTTCATAAATATGTTTATTACTGTATTTCTCTTGCAGCTCACTTAGACAATTAATCCACCATTCTTTTTCAGGGACAATTGGATATTAAGAATTGGATATTCAGTGTTAAGTTCCCTAAAATTCCTAGAGTGTACTTAGATTTCTTGCATGCCTGTCAGGAGAGTATCTGACACAGATAGGACCACAAATCACCTTCTTGACCGCTTCACTAAACTGCCTTTCCAGTCTCCTGCCTCAAGTTGATGCAATTCATGTGGATGGGTGTGCCACAGCCAGTTAAACCACATGGAGCCCAGAACCACCAGATAGGTCCCTTCAGCCTCACAGAGGGAGGAGAAGCTCATCTGTAGAGTGTAGGGGTGCCAGAATAGAACAGCAGTAGTATGCTGAAAAGAAATTCCCTCTTCAATACCTATTCCTAAAACACAAGGGAGCAGGATATTGTAGGGAGAGGGATTTGTCCTTGAAGAGGACAGAGATATTTGGAGGACAGGTTTTATGAGAGAGGTTATAGTATTACCAATCCCATACATTCAAAAATCATGAGTCAGCAGCCCTCCCTCCCCAATCATAGGATTTTTAAACAATAAATTTGGAGGGTTTTCTCTTTGGCTTCCGATTTCTGAGCTTTTAGGGAACATTTGGGTAATGTTTTCAAGCTTTTCTCTGTAACAATGAGGATTAGAAATTTATGTTTGGGTGGTTTTTTTTAATTAAAGCATTTGATTATTCCATGAACGGGTGCCTTCAGAAAATTATCAAATATGGCAAGACTTGTGATAAGATCACTAGTTAGCACCACCAGGTTTGGGAGAGAGGTATAGATCTGCAGCATGGGAGTGAGGAAGAGAAAAGAGAGTTTGGGAGGACCAGAGAGAAGAAGATCGACAAAACTGCCAAAAATACTGAGATAAATTGCAGGCTACGTAGGCTGTAATTTTATTGACTTCCCACCCCCTAAAAGTTAAGCATAAATATAAAATCTACTATTGACTAAATCTTCTATCACCCCATACATATGAAAATTGTGTAAGAGAAATGAGGCTGCCAAGAATGGTTGTCTAACACAAACTGACTACCAAAAAATTAAACATACAAACTACAGAGTAAGAACATAAAAGGACATAAGATAGGATTAGTTATAGAAGATAAGAGCCCAGCATAGCACACAATTTCCCAATATTATAGCATAATAACTTGTGAATAAAGCAGAATCATTAAGTGACTATCCACATGAAACAGTAAAAGAGCAAATGGATGATAAAATATCAGGATTTCAAAAAGACACCTCTGTTCTTCAGTTAAAGGAGTACTTTAAACATTTAGAGATTTTTGGCTTGGTAGTAGAAGCCACTAGTGTATTATATACACATATTTTTCTACAGTACATCAACAGTTTACTAGAACTTTTTAGTGTTAATAAAAGGGTTGACAGAATTCAGATAATTTTATGACACTTGCCAACAGCAGCAAAATGCTGATTTCATAATACAGTCCCTGGTTTTAAAAGAAAACCAGAAATACAGCATTTCTAGAAATGAAATACAAATTGATACATTTCAACATTATATTGAAAAAGACAATAAAATTATGAGTGAACAATGGTTGACCTAATGGCTTAGCTTAATTATTTTATTTCTCTTTAATTAACTAGAGCCAGAATTTTGGCACCCAAATTTGTACGGCCTTTTGAAGACAATGTTAATGATCATTTTAACATATTTTTATGAAAAATAAATATACTCGCTTTACACTTCTACACATACCAATGCTTTTTAGAAAATCAAAGATCCACTGATGTTTAAATCTTAAAAGTCTCTATTACTGTTTTGCAAAATTCTATTCATTCTATTCTATATGACTGGGGAGAGTAGCATATTTTGCTAGTCAAATAAAATCTTACTTTATATTGGTCAAAAAAAGACAATGAAACCTACTACAAACACTCTCTCTCTCTCTCTCTATATATATATATATATACACACACACACATATATTGAACAAACATACAAATTGTTCCTTGTAAGAAAGCATTGTAAAACTTTGCTGATATTGTGAATTAAATGTTTAAGTACAGTAACAGTTTCAATTAAAAGCTCTGAACTTTACCACTTGTATAACTGATGAGGTATAACACTGTTCCAGATCTTGGAAATCTACAATCTAGCTAGGTTTATATGGACCCAAGTCACTGTAGACCCAGAGTGCCTCCCAAACATTTAAACCCAAAACTAATAATAACAAGATCTCTTGTTCTTCCACACAAGCCTTTTGGAGAAATAGCTTCATTAACATAAAAGGTTTTTGTTTGCTTGTTTACATTTGTGTATGAATAGGTGTTTGTTGTGTAAAAACTGAGAGAAAGGTACGTCACTTGTAATTAGTTCTCAAACTTGATATTACACCAATTTCTTAAAGGACTGACTTCCATAATTTAGGTCCAGTTCCTGTAAAAATGTTATCTACTGCATGTATGAATCTTCTCCTACCAGTTAACTGTTGCAATGTACCAAGGAATGTAGCTGTCATGGGAGATCATAATCACAAAGGCAGAGGGGATCTCAAAGGTAGCTAGGGCCAGTCCCATGAAGGGCTTTGACTATCAGGGCAAACACATTCTACTGGACTTTGTGGTTCCCTTGGGAGCCAGCATGGAACACTTGAGTGATGTGTTAGCGCAACTCTAACTGCTAAGCAGACCAGCGCTATGTTTTGTATCAGCTGAACCTATTTTAGGATTTGTGGCTTCATTCCTAGAAACAAAATGAAATAAGCAAGGCTGAATGAGTGGATTATCATGGACAGGTATTTGACAGGGTTAAGAGACACCAAAAACTATATGCTGACCTCACCACACACGCATCACTTCTTGTCAGCTAGTCCTTGACACAGTATTGACAGGGGCTTTCAAAGAGAAAGTCATCTACAGGCAAGAGGGCCAAGAATACAAAGAAAAGATGGTTATTATTGATGATAGTTTTGTGGAGGCATTCTTGATTCAAGAATGCAGATCCTGGAAACAAGTAGTGGTGATGGGAGTGGAAAAAGAAGGGACAAAGAAGAGAAAGATTAGTTGGCTGTTTTGTGACTTTGGCACAGCACCACAATTCTTGGCTACTGCACTGAACACTTGTCATAGATATTAGAAATTTTTCATCATTCCAATTAATTTTATTTTCTGCCCTTTACCCCTCCCTTTACTCTCATGGCAACCTTCTTCTGAAATGACTGCACTGTTGAAGTGACACCAGTCAAAAACAGAGGTAAAAAGAAGTTTTCTTTCTCAACAGCCTGTAGGCTCGCAAAATTGAACCTGTTCTTTTATCTGCCTATGTTCATTTAGCCCACCAAGCAGTCTTTATTAAAGCCGAGGCATCAGGCAGTCAAAGTTCATTAATACCATTTATATAATCTCTGCAGTTTCAATTAACTCAGCAAGACACTCTACTACATGATAACAGTCTCATTAATTCAATAAAATCCCATAACTATTAACAATATGGTCTATGTTAAACGGGGTGTCACCTAGTACAAAATAATAGCTTTAACAGCTTGTGATGAAACTCAGTGTGTTTTTTTTTTAATTTGATCTAGCTAAATATTCAAGCCTTACGTAGCAAGGTATTATTTCTCTGTAAGGAATCTACAGGATTTTAAACACAAGCAGGGGGTAATTAAGTCCTTTTAAGTCATATCAAAGAGTGAAATTATATTTCTTGTTTAATAAATGATACTCTGAATTAGCTAGAATGTGATCTTCCATCTCCCCCATCACCTCCTCATCACATATACTTTGAGTTATATTCACTAGAAATGAGGAAGGCTGGGTACTGTTGGAGTGTTTTCCTCAACAGTGCCCTGAAAAATACAGCTTGCTGATCTAATTTTTTCTCTCCATGACACAAGGTAGCTCTCTACTTACAGTCCATCAAAAATAAAAAATTGCCAGCTGATAGAGATTTGCTGCTTTTGTTAACTGTATATTTGATTTTCGAAACCATCTACAAGACAGCTCTTGATAAGTTGCTGCTTCAACTCAAATATGCGGATCTTTTCATGAGACACAAATAATTTCCTAGCTTGGGGATGGAGTGGTTGCAGAATGTGTGAAAGGATACACTATGTTATAAAGATCTGTAACCTTACAGCAACTCTGCATTTTTGTCATAAATCATTTTCTGTCTACGTAAAAGTTTCTCGACAGTTTAGTCCTTGTTCATAGTTACTCAGTTCTTAGTCTCAGCACAATATGTTAAATTACTCCTAAAGTAAACATAAAATATTCTGATTTCTAGGTTTCTTTCAGTACTGTACATGAGGCTTGTTAAAGCATTTAAACATTATGCTCATTTTAAAACCTTAAGAGCAAATGCTGAATTTAACTTTCATCTTAAAAGGAATGCACAATTGGTGCATTTGAAATGCTATCTTTTACCTTTTAACAGTAAGAGACTACTGGCTTGAGTAGATATTCTATCTAGTAATATAATGAAACTCATTAACATATATATTGATAAAAAGATTTAAAACTTTTCAACTGCACCCACTATACTGCATCATATTTTGGTGCTGTAGTATATGGTCAAGGGCCAAACAGCGAACGTACAGTATATCTGCTTCATGTTGTAGAAACCAGAGAAGAATTTCAAATGTTATGTATGTTGTAAAACTGCTTGATTATCCCCATCAACCCTTCAACTTCTTTATATTGTTATTCAGTATCATACATTTTAACGGTGGTGCATGTATTCCAGTATTTATCCATCTAAGCCCAGAAAAGCTTTTGGTTTAAAAGAGGTTGTTAATAAACATATTCAGAAAAGTTGGAAGATAAGATTTAGCAGCTTACAGAAGACAATTTGAGGGAATGTCTTATGAGGAGGAAGCATATGTGCTTGAATGAGCTTACTTTTCTTACCATGAAGCTGACAAGTAGCTCTTTGATTACTTAAGCATTACGATACAACTTTGGATACAATAAAACCTACATTATTGTTCAATCATTTGTCAAGCTCTATAGAAAATGTTGAGTCAATGGATGCCACCTGTATGATATTTTCATTACCTGTTTATAAAGCAACTGCTCATTTTCTCTAGCATAACAGAACAGAACATCTGTAAGAATTTTTCTCACACATTCTTGCTGGAAATACTGCATTTCAGGAAATCTGAAAAAAGAAAAACATTCTATTAATGTAAACCACATAGCTCACAAAAACTACCTCAGACACTTGATTTAGATATAAACCTGGGCATCTATAAACAGTCCTAGGTATGCTATAATATCTGTTTTCCCATTTTCTCTGCGTATTGTGGTTCTGCTGGAATAACAATTAAAGGAAAAAGTTGTGGTATTTATTTTGCAAACAAAACTTTGTGAACCATATAATTTAGCATATGTCAAGCCTAAGTATATATCACATTTAATGCATAATACCCTATGATTAAAGACTAGAGTTACACAAGAACAAAATTAAATGACAGGCAGATTGTTCTAATTACCAAATGTTTTGTAAGTAACCGCTCCTGAAGCCAGGGTGTGAGGGACACGTTGTCCAGGCTTGCTGCAGAAAGGCAGCAGTGCTTTAGAGGCAGCAAGCAAGGCAGCACTCACTCTCCCACCCCACGAGATGCAAATATCAGGTTGAGCTAGGACCTGCTACGGGCATTGTCACTCCTTTTTAGGAGCGATGGGAAGGAATTTTTCCCTCACCACCATATTGGCATAGATGGAATCGGGTTTTTTGCCTTCCCCACATTGGGTATCAGGAAGGACCTATTATGGTGAGGAGGAAAGGGGGTTCAGGCTATACGTCACAACTTATTTTGTAAGTGTGGGGCAGATGTCCAGTGCAGGTACTCCATAGGAAAGCATCCAGTAACCAGATAAATGGCCTGGTAAAGGACTTGAAAAGGAGGTGCTGGTTAAAGGAACGAAACGAGGAGTGGTTCAGGGCTCCAATGATTGGTATGGAAGGGAGCCAACCCCCCTTTCTTATAGCCCACCTTACTCCTCCTACCGGGGGTTGGGGGTAGGAGATGGTAAGGTCCAAGCCATGAGTTGGCTGGAGGACCTAGATGGAAAATTAAGTGGGGCTGATGGCTGGGTAGTTATTTGAATGAACCTGGAGTTGCCTGCACTGTACACTTCTATCTGCCCGGTAGTCCCAGTCATCTAATAATAAAGTTTCAGTCAGATTAAATCCATATCAAGTGTCTCCTATCCTTCTTTCGGGATAGCCGGACAATGTGACTGACCTGGAAAATCTAATCCACAAGACAGTGTGCCATATAAGAACATGATGCCCGCTGTCAGAGTTCCAAAGTTTGGAGGTCCCATGGCTTTTCCTTGAAGAGACCCTTGCTCTGCCTTAGAACCATGCCTTGCTCAAGTAGAGAGTAAAAAGATGGAATGAGTGGGCAGGGGAGTGGGGAAGCAGCTGCCAAAGCAAGGGGGGAAGGCTTCTTCCCTCCTGTACCCAGACTCCTGCTATAAGATCTAGCAAACCGGGGACTATGCTGCTCTCAGAAGGTGGTGTGTGACCTACCACAACATCTCCAATTGCTTCTACTTCCAGTTTGTGCCCACCTGTTGATCAGTTCTGCACTAAAGGATTCAAAAATAGCTCAGGATGTACTCATGATATGGCAAAAGAGACTACTAGTCATTAAAACATTTGATTTCAAGAAAATGAAACACTGAAGAAACACAAGGCCTCAAATAATTAAAATATACTTGCTTGAATGCTTTGAATGTGATTGAGGTTGGAAATTGCAACTGAAATATCAGGACTATCTTGCTATTTCAAGATCAGTACTCAGTCCTTATCTCCAATTGCAAGATTAAAAAATGGACAAAGGAAGCCATTAAAAATAATACAACTGATACATTCGCTGATTTGTAAATCGTCAAAATGGTATACAGGGAGTACAAGTGTGGAGATAAATATATATCAAAGTTCAATAATTTGTGCTTAGTTCTGTGGACTCTTAAGGTATTTTTATAAAAAGGGATGCTGTAATAAATGTTTTACTATGTCATGAAGATGTCTAGGAAATTGCTCATAAAACTCTGGGACCTGATCAATAGATAATGGGAGTTGCATTCACAACTGAAGAAATAATAGGATTCCTGAAGCTCTTGAGGTCTAGCAAACTGCCATTTATCTAGTCCTGTTGAAACTTTATATAAATGCCTAATCATCCTATATCAGATTTTCAGAAGCAGCAGTCTCGCGTATCACCTTAATTTCAAGAAATCACTTGATACTTTTGCAGAAATAAAAGAGAGAATGAGCTATGAACAAGTGTTAAAAAACTTAAGAGGAAGGAAATAGAAGATGTCAGAAGCCTGGGGAAAATCCTATTGCCCAACAATCCGGGGCAATGCAAATATTAATGTGTAACTACTGGCAAGCAATGTATTCCTGTACAATCTGCTCCTTGGACATTCAAAGGAGAGGCAAACTGAAGGGTTAAAATTATACAGGATGTGCCTCAAAAAATAAGCTCACACAAAAGCTGTCTGTATTTGAGAAGGCTCCACACTTGTGAGAAATAGTGACTGTTTGAAACAGTAACAAACAAAAGAGGAAGGTATGGTGCAGAGAACTAGACAAAAGAATAGAAGAACACTTCAAAAGATAACTCAGAACTGTAGTTTCTATTGGGCAGCAGACTGATCGTTGACACTTATTCCCAAAAGTCTGCTTAATTTTTCTAGTAATTAAAATAAACACGCAGCAGTGGCTCACAACTCCCAAAGAATGCCTTGTGTTTAAGTTTTCACATTCCAGGCTGTGAATAGGTGCATATGTGAAACCTGGTTGTGTGTGCACGAGCAAGTATTTTGTGTATATTACACAGGAACAATGAACGTAGAACAGTCATTCATATGTCTCTACTGTCCACCTCTAAGAGTGTGAAAATGTAAACACAAGCTGCTATTTTGGTGTGATCACCCAAATATGGCAGGTTTTTCTTCTTTAACATTATAACACTGGGCAGATTATCAAGATTAACATGCCAAAATCAATTCTATTCAATTACTCATAGAAATGTTTTTGCTTCAGTTAGATTAAAAATGTGATACTGAGGGAGAGGTGTGAGGGGTTGAAGTTATTCCTTTAAAATATCCAAAAATTTGGGCAAACATTCATTTTTATCATAAGACTGAACAATGTTTTAAATGTGTATTGGGACAGCCTCTTCTAACCTTTTCCTCTATCATAATGATAACAGTGAGAGAATGCTATAGCAGAACAGTTGAGGGAGGAGACAAAAAAAGTGAAATACTGCAGCATAGGGTTCATTATTCACACTTATTTTGTAAAGAGAATAATTTATTATTATTGTATTAACCATTCAAAAGGAATTTGCAAATATACAATGGAAAAGATAGATTAGATAGAGGCTCAGATGGTGCTCAACAGTTGGAACAGTTTAATTATCTTAGGTCTTTAGCATCAGTTCCTATGTCAGAAACTATAGCCCAAAAGGAAGTGTAACAGGAAATATCTGCTTGGAGAAAGACAAGTGAGTGATTGTGGATAAAACTATACAGTGCCAAGCATAACGGGGCCTCTAGGTGCTACCAAACTACAAATTATCCAAAAAAAAAAGCTTCATGTAAAGTAGAATATGAACAGGACATAAGGTACTCCAGTTAGGTACCTCTGCCTTCTATGTCTGGCTTTTGCGCTGTCTTGTTGTGCCTTGCTGTGTAAGTTACTTAACTCCGTGGCTTAGGTTAGCCAGCTGCATAGTGGATACAATACTGCCAACCCCAAATGTTAAAAAATAATGAGAATTATTCAGAAATCATTTTAAAGACAAATTGGGAGTTCTTTCATTTAGCTGCTGGGTTTTGAGCCATTCGAATTCAGTGGGATCACACTTTCATGCTTTTCGCCACAACCATGAGGGCTAGAAACATTTTTTTAAATGAAAACTCAGATTCTCATATATTCATTTGATTCCAGTAGCTGAGATTAAGGAAAACACCAATTGTAATGCGACTTGAGAGAAAACTGTGATAGTTAGCAACACTGTGGGTACTCACAAAAATAATAAAGTCTTAATTATTTAATGCTTAAAAATGCTTTGGAATCCTCAGATGTGAGCCACTATACAAATGCCAAGCACTGAGGCACAGTTAAGTGACTTGAAAATGGTGGCATTAAAGAGAACAAGCAAGGTAGTATGTAGTGCCATTACTACGGATGTTAGTGCCCAAGGCGAGCAAGCATATTTGTGCCCCCAACTAGAGTCCTGCCTAGGGCTATTTTTTTTAATCCTGCCCCACAATACCTACTCCCATCCACTCCTGCATTATTTGTTGAATTTTTATCCCACTCCCACTATTAAGGCAGCAGGTCCTGCAGGATCCCAATCCCGGAGGGCAGCGGGACTGGGATCCCGCAGGTCCCGCTGCCATAATAGCGGAAGTGGGATAAGAAGTCAACAAGCAATGTGGGAACACTGGGAGCAGGTACTGGAGGGTGGGATGGGAGCGGGATTAAAGAAAAACAGTCCTCCCACGCCGCAAACAACATGAAACGTCCCAGCCAGCAGCCGCCACTCTCTGGCTGCCCAGCTCTGAAGGCAGCACTGCCAGCAGCAGCACCGCAGAAGGAAGGGTGGCATGGGATGGTAACTGGACTCGCGGATCCCAGTGCCACTGCAGGGCTCTACCCCCTACCATTTTTTTTCTCCACCCCATTTTTTTGCCTCCTCCCCCATCAGCTTTGTGCCCTACATGGCTACCACGTTCACCCTGTCCTGATTACGGCCCTGGTATTGGGCTGAAGAATATAACATTTTCCTGGCATTTGATGGGAATAACGTTAGACCAACAGTTGGAAACTTGTCTGCATTTGTAATAATCACATTACTGTAAAGGAAGGACACATCTGAGGCTTCAAAGGTACAGTACAGCAGATGGCAATCAACGTAATTTAGGATTTTGAAGAGATTATTTATGAAGGACTGTTATTCAGTCCTGCCCTAAGGAGTTTAGGAAAGAAAGAAACAAAGAAAACTCAAAAATACGCAAAGATATCTCTGAGTATCTACAATATCAGAGATTCTGGAAGGAAGGATAAAAATGAATTCATGAATAAGCTGGCTAAGTGTTAATTATGGTAAATGCGAACACAAGAGACCATGATGCTTAAGAGAGAACTATCAGCTCAGGAAGAATTTTACAGAGAATGTTAGTGTACAATTAGAGTCTGTTTTACAAGTACAGTACCTTCAGATCAAAAGAAGTAGGAAACATTTTAGAAAAAAAGTAGGGTACTATGTCTAATTACAGCTCAGAGTGAGGATTACATTAAAAACAGGCATTTTATCATCATGTTTTATTGCAGCTAGTGGGAGCAAATGAATTAGCACTGAAGTCTGCTTTAAAAAAATACCCTCACTTCATACAAGTGAAAGTCAGGGTGAGTGAATTGTTTTTTCTAAAAGTTAATTTAAGGTATTTAGGGGCTCCAGGGGGACGTTTTTCTTTCTTTTCTCAGACAGATCCCCTACCCTCTGCTCAACTTTATCAGCATGGGTGGGGAAACCCCACCAAGGACTGCATAAGCTGCCAGAAGAGCAGAAGCTATTGCTACTATTTCAACACTTTGGGGTTGGAGGAGGAAAGAAAAGAAACTGTCCCTTTCCCCAGGAATATCGGACCACCCAAAGACAACAGGAGGCCTGTGAAGAAATGCGTTTCTAGGCATACCCAAAGAAATAGGCCAAATAGGGGAAAGACAGCAGCAGGCACAGTGGGAGAAGAGAAAAATACCTCTCCCCAAAATACGAGGTTGAAACTACAGTAAAGAACAGAATTATCAGACATACAGATTAACACAATTTGTTGAGGAAGAGTCAAAATTGCTTTTGTAAAGGGAAATCATGCCTCACTAAGGTACAGAGAAGGTCAACAAAAATGATTAAGGGTATGGAACAGCTTCTGTATGAGGTTAAAAAGACTGGGACTGTTCAACTTGGAAAAGAGGTAAGGGAAGATGTGATAGAGGTCTATAAAATCATGAATGGTGTGGAGAAAGTGAATAAGGACATGTTATTTACACCTTCACACAACACAAGAACCAAGGGGCACCCAATGAAATTAGCAGGCAGCAGGTTCAAAACAAACAAAAGGAAGTACTTCTTCACACCACACACCGTCAACCTGTGGAACTCATTGTAAGGGGATGTTGAAGGCCAAAAGTGTAAGTGGGTTCAAAAAGAGAATTCAATGAATGTGTGGTAGATAGGCCCATCAACTGCATAGATGTTCCTTTCCTTCCAGCTCTCTCATAAGCTTGGAAAGAAGGACAAAGCTGCTCTACTTCACCTCTCTCAACCTAAGTTGCTTTTCTTTGAAACAATAGCAGCTACCACTACTTCTCTTCAGACATATAGATCTTGATGTACAAATTCATTTTAGCAGCAGGCAGAGGTTCTATTGTGAAATGGAAAACACAGGAGATGGTCCAGTGGGGATCCCTACAAATTATTTTAACTTGGAATGTTTGAGAGACAGGTTCAAGACTGGGTATTCAGAATCCTAACTTAAAAGAAAAGAAGGTGATGAAAGTGAGTGGAATGGTATCTTAGTTTGAGTACACAGATGTATCCTCACAAAACAAAATAACATATACACATTATATAGCATTAAAATAAATTTTTGCATCTGAGGTGAAACAGTTGGTTTCTGAGACAGAGAGCTGGGAAGAACTTTTAAAAGCTATGCTTTAGCTTCTACATATTTTATTAATAGAAAATACACCAGCATTGTTCTTTAGTGCATTTGCTGAATGATGGTAATTATTCATGACTTTCTTACATCTACTGCGAGTAACTATTGTGTATGCTCAGATAGGAATTTCTTTTTTAGTGGAATAATATAATATAGTATTATAGTGGCAGCCTGGTAGTGGCTGCTATACATAATTAAGGTTAGGTTAGTACTTTCGTTATAACCGCCTATTTTCACAGCTTTCTGAAAAGCTTCACATTTGAGGATGAAACTAACTATGCTTGGTTAAAGCTCAGATACAAATATTTCTGTAGAGCTGAAGAAAAATCAATTCTGATACCTCTCAGCTCTTGGACAGCAAAACAAGAAACTTCATCATTGAGATTTTCATCACTAATAACTTAAAAATGGCTTAACAAAAACCTTTAATACTTTGCTTGTAAATAGTTACGAAGGAATAGGCCCTTTTCCCAGATTTAAGATGAAAAATATTCAAACATTAAATGCTTTAAAAGTCAGTTCTGAATATGCTGAACAACATGCTAAAATTGTAGCAGGGCCTAATAAGCCATGCCCACAATCTGACATTCCCAGTGCAGTGTTCCAACGTGGCTTCGTGGGGGATTGTAAATGTCTGATTGAAAAACACACCATAATTCTCAAAAAATGCAAATTACAGATGTATCTTTCTGTTGCTCTTTCAGGTATGCAGCTGCCATGTTAACCCAGCCTTGTAGAAAAATGTTTTCAGCAGTGGAAAATGTATGAATTCACCTCTCTCAAAGTCCCATTTATCTAAATTAATTTTGAAATTTAAAATTTAGAGCCTATTACAGAAACTCCAACCTAAAAAAAAAAAAGTATCACATTTCTGTGCAAGTTTATTAATGCTTAGTATTGTTACACTTAAAATTACTGTAATTGAAAGATTAAAGAAAATGATTTTTTGCAGTTTTTCTAATGTGGTTACTCTGTGCTTGTGTATGCAGCTACTTTCTCAGATTCACATGTACAACAAGCTAATCCATTTACTCTGTTGGATTGTGAGGGTATTTCATGCAATAACAAGGTAAATTAAAACTTTTTTAAAACATGGGAAGTCATAAAAATGGCACCCCAAACCATTTTTAATTTTATATTTATTTATGATATTTAAAATTGATGGAGTCGCATTAAATGCTAGCTCTGGCAATTTAACCTACCTTCCACCCACCCATTTTTAATAAGAATTTAAATGAAAAATTATGAATACAACATTAAAAACTGTTTTAAACACAAAAGCCAGGAAATGTAAACTCTAATATTTTCATAGAAAAATTAACTCACCCACTTTACATATAACATGTTTTATGATTAGCTAGGCAATTAAATAAGTATGTACCGTATGTGCAATGTAGGTAAATTAATGTTACTATGAGAATTTTAACTTTCACACTTCATGACTTTTTTGATACTGATGACTTGTGATGAAGCACTGTTATTTTTGGACGTAGACAACATTTTGGATAAATGGCTACGCAGAATGTTCATTATTCACATTTATTTAGATAAATGGACAACAAAGATATCCATTCATTGTACTCCATTGCTAATGCCAGAGCAGTCTGGACTTTATATTCTTTTTTTTACAATGGTCCTCTAACTACCATATCTATCACTATACTAATATACATTCCCCAGTTATAGTTTAGATATGTATATATTTTAATCTTAGAACATCCTGAACCATTTCCATTTACAAACAAAAATTACCATCTGTGAGAACTTACATTAAAATCTGAATATACTTTAATTATACTACAGACAAAAATGCATTCAAACAGGCCTAGGGATGGACATACAAAATATTCCAGAAACCATTATTAATGATTCTTCCTCATTGCTTTGTTTTTATACATTTATATAGTAAATGAAATAGGTTAAAGACAAGGGTTTTTAAAAGACTGACCAATATTATTTTATTTCAAGTTATAAGTAAAATGTATGCCATCTAGTGTAGTAACATATCACATATTTAAAAAACTATAATTGAATTTAATTAGATTTACACATTGCAGTCAGTAATCAAACCCTGATGAAATATTTTCAGGAACTGAATATTCTAACTCAGAAAAGTTTCTAAACAGGAAAGACCTAAGGGCCAAAAAGATGAAAGAATAGTCACAGAGATGTTAGGGCAAATTTTAAAAGGCATCTGTGACAAACAACACTAGAAAAATGATACTTAAAAATAGAAATGCTAAACTTCTCTCGATGAATGACATTTCTCACTAATTATATACTGCTTTTATTATTGATTGAATAAGTGTTAAGAATTACAGAAAATCATCTGTTCAATCTTTTATTATGAACATAATTTAGTCAAAAGACCTGTCAGTTACTCTTACTCAATTTTTGTTTCATACAGAAAAATGTATTTTATATTTAATATAACATTTCCTAATATCTTAATTTAGGAGAGCTTCATTTCAATACCATCAACAAATCTCTAGAGTTTAACTCAATACTTTTTTCTCCTTTTTCTCTCAAAGAAAACTTCTCCATACACGCACACACCAATCCTTGTATTGTAATAAAATTTTAGGTCAAGAAACACAAAGCAGTGTACACAGCATAAAAAAAGAAAGTTAGAATTTTATTTAAAAAGTTCCTCATAGGTCTACATACGTTCTTGTCACATCTTGTTCAATCATTGCTCGAAGCTCTTTATCCTGGAAAAATTTGTTCCAAAGGGACTGAAAAAAGGCAAAATAATAGCATGAAACAAAAAAATACTACAATATCTTAATCTTATATAGAAAGTTCTATCTGCAAAGTGCTGTAAAAATGTAACCAATTAATCCTCAACATCGCTGGGAGGTAGGTATTATCACTATTTTACAGATGAAGAAACAGACAGCTAGGTTAGTGACTTGCCCAAGGCCTCACAGTAAGTCAGTGTTGAGCAGGGATTAAATCTCATAAATTTCTGGCCTTCCTAGCTCCATGCGCAATGCACTGGACCACATAATTTTCAAGTATTCAGAAGTAATTACAAATTGGCTTAACTTGCACATTGGCCAATTATTTGCAAGTGAGCTATTGAGCCCTGGCAGAAATAAATCAAGTAGGGAATGCATGACAATAAAATACCTGTCATACAGAGGACATCTCTCTAGTCCCTCAAACACACTATGCAAAGGAGAGTCTCATATGTGGAGTAGAAGGAGATAACTAATTATTAATGTAAAAAATCCTAAATTGAAATATAGTTTAAATTAACTTAAGTGACTTCTGTACCTGTACGTGTGCTCCTCTTTTTCCTCTGCCATCCAGGCCCTGTTCACCAACCCGTCCCAAAAGCTAACCTGTCATTTTACCCTTCCAATGCGCCAATCAATGCCATCAGGTTATTGTACTGCTGAAGAAAAAGGAGTGTAAAGCAGAAGCAGCTCCCACTGTAGCAGTATGGTGGCTTGACAGTACTGATCAGAGCATAAGAGGGGCAAAATTCACAGCAGATAAGCAATTGATTTATTTTACTGTATTACTGTGTTGTATAGAGAGAGATTTGAAAAGACGTTAGACCATGTAAAACAAAATATCAGAAGCAAGGAAATGAAAATAGGGACATCTACAGCCTTTAAACATTTTATTTTCTGTAAACAATTCATTACCATGGTGGCTTATATCCCACAAGAAACAAAGGGGAAAGTAAGTCAATGTTTGCTAACTGCAGGAAGATAAAACTAGTATGGAAAGATTTTTTAATTTAGCTTCTATAACTTTTTCTTTAGCTTCTACAAACAGTGAAAAACAAAACAGGCATTCAAATACTTAAATGTTTATCTGACACTGTCCCATCCAGACTAATACCCTTTCTTCACCGAATTTAATCTTAGTTATACCTGCTGTCATAAATATAAAGGGAAGGGTAAACCCCTTTGAAATCCCTCCTGGCCAGGGGAAAGCTCCTCTCACCTGTAAAGGGTTAAGAAGCTAAAGGTAACCTCGCTGGCACCTGACCAAAATGACCAATGAGGAGACAAGATACTTTCAAAAGCTGGGAGGAGGGAGAGAAACAAAGGGTTTGTGGGTCTGTCTGTAGTCGTCTTGGCCGGGGACAGAACAGGAATGGAGTCTTAGAACTTTTAGTAAGTAATCTAGCTAGGTATGTGTTAGATTATGATTTCTTTAAATGGCTGAGAAAAGAATTGTGCTGAATAGAATAACTATTTCTGTCTGTGTATCTTTTTTGTAACTTAAGGTTTTGCCTAGAGGGGTTCTCTATGTTTTTGAATCTAATTACCCTGTAAGATATATACCATCCTGATTTTACAGGGGGGATTTCTTTATTTCTATTTACTTCTATTTTTTATTAAAAGTCTTCTTGTAAAACACTGAATGCTTTTTCATTGTTCTCAGATCCAAGGGTTTGGGTCTGTGGTCACCTATGCAAATTGGTGAGGCTTTTTATCCAACATTTCCCAGGAAAGGGGGAGTGCAAGTGTTGGGAGGATTGTTCATTGTTCTTAAGATCCAAGGGTCTGGGTCTGTAGTCACCTAGGCAAATTGGTGAGGCTTTTTACCAAACCTTGTCCAGGAAGTGGGGTGCAAGGTTTTGGGAAGTATTTTGGGGGGAAGGACGCGTCCAAACAGCTCTTCCCCAGTAACCAGTATTAGTTTGGTGGTGGTAGCGGCCATTCCAAGGATAACGGGGGTAATATTTGTTACCTTGGGGAAGTTTTGACCTAAGCTGGTAAAGATAAGCTTAGGAGGTTTTTCATGCAGGTCCCCACATCTGTACCCTAGAGTTCAGAGTGGGGGAGGAACCTTGACACCTGCCTATATGAGACTCCGATTACAATTTGAGTAAGGCTCTAGAAAAGAGTCTTTGCTGATAAGACACTGTGAGGGTGTAGGGAAACAGAATCCCCACGGCTAAAAAGGACAGTACAAAGGTGTGGTGCATCTGACTACCCCATTGGAAATAAGGGCACAGGTGCTGGAACTAGGGATGCTGTTGCACCCCCCTGGCTTGAAGTGGTTTCCATTATATACACGGTTTACTGTTTGGTTCAATGGCTCTCAGCACCCCCACTATACAAATTGTTCTAGCGGCTCTGTATAAAGAGATGCATAAAGGTGGACTGCTGCTTTATTCCTACTTTTGATTTGGTACTGTGAATTTGTGGTGCGTATGTACTCACTTGCTATTTGTCCTGCCATAATAACTTTGACCTTTCATTAGCCATTTTTTTACCCACAGTGCAGAAAGTAGGTTTGGAGTGCCTTTGTACAGACCACCAATACAACAGAAATGCAACAACTTCAAGGCTTCTTTATAACTGGACCTACATTTGGGTCTATGGCATGTAAAGTCCCTCCCCGTTTTCAGGCTATAGATTTTCCTATTTTCATTATCTGGCTTTTGATGTTCTGTCTCATAACTGAATTGTCCTTTCAAATGTCTCTCTATAAAACACAGAGGAACACAGTAATAAATTAAAACACATCAGTTATTGGTTATTAATTTGAGAATAAAACAGAAATGCACAGAACACTGTTCCAGCACAAATATCTGTAAAACAGATGCACATTCCATAAATCCAGCCAAATAACTGTATTTCTCTTATTTAGAACATGTTAAAACCAAAATTTTCTAAAACTGTAACAAGCTGGAAAAATTGAGATTAATAAAATAGCTTAATGATATACTACTGTGCAACAGACACAGCACTACTAAGAAGAAGGAGGGGAGGGATAGGATACAGAAGGACCTAGACAAATTGGAGGATTGGGCCAAAAGAAATCTGATGAGGTTCAATAAGGGTAAGTGCAGGGTCCTGCACTTAGGACGAAAGAACCCAATGCACAGCTACAGACTAGGGACCGAATGGCTAGGCAGCAGTTCTGCGGAAAAGGACCTAGGGGTGACAGTGGACGAGAAGCTGGATATGAGTCAGCAGTGTGCCCTTGTTGCCAAGAAGGCCAATGGCATTTTGGGATGTATAAGTAGGGGCATAGCGAGCAGATCGAGGGACGTGATCGTTCCCCTCTATTCGACATTGGTGAGGCCTCATCTGGAGTACTGTGTCCAGTTTTGGGCCCCACACTTCAAGAAGGATGTGGATAAATTGGAGAGAGTCCAGCGAAGGGCAACAAAAATGATTAGGGGACTGGAACACATGAGTTATGAGGAGAGGCTGAGGGAGCTGGGATTGTTTAGCCTGCAGAAGAGAAGAATGAGGGGGGATTTGATAGCTGCTTTCAACTACCTGAAAGGGGGTTTCAAAGAGGATGGCTCTAGACTGTTCTCAATGGTAGCAGATGACAGAACGAGGAGTAATGGTCTCAAGTTGCAGTGGGGGAGGTTTAGATTGGATATTAGGAAAAACTTTTTCACTAAGAGGGTGGTGAAACACTGGAATGCGTTACCTAGGGAGGTGGTAGAATCTCCTTCCTTAGCGGTTTTTAAGGTCAGGCTTGACAAAGCCCTGGCTGGGATGATTTCACTGGGAATTGGTCCTGCTTCGAGCAGGGGGTTGGACTCGATGACCTTCTGGGGTCCCTTCCAACCCTGATATTCTATGAAGAACAGCTAAGATCTTCAAAAATGGGTGGCAAAAAGTTAGGCTCCTAAATCTAAACGTACACACCTAAGTGGCTTGATTTCAAAAGTGCTGCACTCCCACACTTCCTGCAAACTTCAATAAGAGTTGCTGGCTACTCAGTATTTTTGAAAATCAGGCCAAATGTGTTTTTCATGTTTTCGGTATTACTTTAAATTCTAGGTCTTTCATTTTGCAGGAGTTCCTCAATGACAATAACTTAATTTCTCCTTGCTTGCTATGACCTATAGAAAATAATCCCCTACCAGCATAGAGTACTCAAGACTCTAGAACAGTGGTTCTCAATCTATTCTTTACCAGACACCTCTTCCATCCAGTGGCACAGGGTGGTGGCTAGCCTTTGACACCTGTTGGGAGTCACAGCACTGAGGCTGAGACCGACCCCCCCCCCGCCCTAGAAAGATAAATTCATGCAACGCTGTGTGTAAAATCAAGTCTTTAAATGACCTCAAAAGAGTGGGGGTTGATTATCTTTTTCATCCCAGCTCTATCTCATTATACCAATTTTTTTAACTATTAAGTGGCAGAGAGAGAACATAATAGTAAACATGTTTTGATAATACAGTACTGAAAGCAATTCAACCCACAATTTGACTGAGAATCTTCATGCATGATAAATCACCAATCAACCTACAAATATTTTTCTGGACACGCTATCCAACCAACTCAACTGATATTCATGTACAGCATTTTACATTTATTTTGAAAAACTAAAGAATAATAATTATTTTAACAGGCAATATTTCAAAATATGCAGCAAATCATTATTAGTTCCATTGCATATTCACTTAGCAATAATTCATTTGGTTTTAAAAGTGCAGACATTTCAGTAAGAGCGGATGATACAAGTCATATTACATGGCTGACCAGTTGGCCAGATTCAGTGAAAGTAGAATCAAATCCCAAAATTGATCTCTTGCTCAGCAACACATCAGCAGTTGG
Organism: Lepidochelys olivacea; assembly: GCF_965140295.1. Taxonomy (NCBI): domain Eukaryota; kingdom Metazoa; phylum Chordata; order Testudines; family Cheloniidae; genus Lepidochelys; species Lepidochelys olivacea. Next base: position 204,588,301 of record NC_140412.1, on the reverse strand, counting down.
GAGAGTTGAATAGGCAGTATACTTAGCTCCTAGAGAGGGAGTACCAACTGCTCAACAGCAGCTCATTTTAGGAGTGGCACGATAGTACTCCCATTAAGTCTTCATCGGCCAGGAGTTCTCTTATTGCCAATCTGATGATGAGCACCAGGAGTAGTAGTTATATATTTTTTATTTTGTTGCATGCACAATATATGATACAAGTGAGGCTCAGCTTACCCCCTCATCCTGTGAAAGTGGATTGTTGATGACCAGATCCTGCTGTCCAGCTTTCCGAGGGTTTGTAATATGCTGGGGGGGGGTGAAATAGAACATGGTTTCTACTTTCGGACTTCTCTCATATCAGAAGTACTGTTCCAATATCCAGGCATATGAGTGGAAGATGCTTTTTATATTCTACTTACTATTTCTTTAATCTTGTTATACCATGTTCTTAATTTTGAAGTTTTATTTATCCACTGACTTCTGTCTTGTGGTAGAACATTTAGAAACAGCTATCAACAAAGGAAAAGATGTATTTGTTAGAAGGAGAAGAATTTTCATCAGCAGATAAATATAGGAAGAGATCAAAGTAGAAAAATACAAGATTGGAGCTGCAAGCATAGCATGAATGGAGATGATGTAACATATTTACAACCAATGAGATTACAGAAAAGAAGTTAGGTATTCAAAAAATATATTCTATCTGAGATAAACTGGAAGGACAACTGTGGACAAAAAAAGAACATCCTCCACACTTCGAGGTAGTTTACAGGCCTGACTTTGCAAGATGGGGTTCAGAAAATATGTAATCTAAGCTCTAAATTTTATAGGATAAATGTTCTTTTTGTGTGTGTTGGAGGATCAGACACACAGAGATGTAAATTTCCCCCTTTGAACTGGGGAAGATTATTTGAACTAGATGTAAGATATGGACAAACATTAGCATTCTTTGGTCATTTTTAAAAGAGGTAAGAGTTTTCTTTTTGAAACATTCTAAACTATTCTTAAAATACTTAGGAAATACAGTCAAGAACATAAATGCCTCCAAACAATTCTTTTTAGAATATTCAATATTAAGAACTTAACGAAAACTTTGGCCAACATTTTCAAATACATATCCTAAAATTAGGCACTTCAACACACACACAGTTTTCCAAATTAAAATGGCCTGATTTTCAAAGGTGATAAGCCCCTCTTCATTTAATTTAAATGGAAGTTGTGGGTGCTCAGCACCTCTGAAATCAGGCCATTTTCATTTAGGTGGCTAAATACAGATTTAGGCAACTAATTCTAGGACACAAGAAGGAATAGGCTGTGCAAAACAATGTGTGTGTAAAAATTCTGGGGCAGCCATTTTCCTGCCCTTCCTGAAGAAAAATATTTTTTATAAATTGCAAAACTGTTTAATATTGTACACATTCAATTTCTTACTTCTCTTTCTTTGGTTACTGTCACTTACTCAGTATATTTTAAGTTTCTTTTTGTAAGTCTTGTGTTGATATCAAGCTGAAAAACTTCCATCACATACAGCAAGTGTATTGGGGAAGATGTTCTCCTCTATCAGAGGGAGAAAGCCCTGACCATTTTGTTACACATTACTTTATATCTCCATTCTGTGTATCTCAATATTATTTATTTTGCTCAAGGAGGAAATAAGGTTTCTGATGGCTCTTCTTGTTTTGCATGACTGGAAGTTCCTACTTTTATCCAAAAAGTACAAAAAGGCCACGAATCTCTTAATTTTCTCTTTCTTATTGGGAAAGATTCTCCAGTTGCTGCTTATGGAGAGGCAGAATGTAGGTTGTAAACAAATCAAAGTTAGTCCATAAAATATGAAATTATAGGCCGAAGTCCCCCTTTTCACTCAATATGCATGTTTTCCAATGTAAAAACAGTATCAGGAAACATGGATGTGTCACACGAAATTGTACACTAAAAATAAAATGCTACACAACACAAAGATGTTTTTTCATATAAATCCTTCACTATCACCAGTAATTCAGCTTTAAGGCAACACAATATGATTAGCAAATGTCCTATGAATTATAAAATGGAAAGGAAAACATTGGAATGAAGTCTCTTGGAAAATTCAGTAATTCTTTGCATCAGTAATTTTCCAACGCATCAGGTAATGTGTTGATATATTGCAACCACAATAAATATTTCTTCTTACCTTCCAACAAACACTACGGAACCTGCTGCTTCTCAGCTGCCCATTAATCCCCTTCAGCCGTATTGTTGCCAAGTAATTGTTATTTACAAATAGTTCTTCCCATTCTTTACTACATGAAAGAAAAGAAGGAATGAACATTATTAAAAACCCTCAGCTGACATAAGGGCTATCTCACACTAAGTAATTTTGGATAAGCAGAAGGAAGGGAACTTTTTTAATGTATATATTTAGTTGTGTACTGTTTCTAAATGCATGGCTGTCTTTTTGGACACATTTCTTCTCTGGATTTAATGAATATGTAGATCGCTATAATTATGCCAGCAACTGAAATTCATAATGTCTATGGAGGCTATTCCATTTTCTCTAAAATGTTGGTACTGCAGTTCAGTGAATAGACAAGAAAAATGAATATTAATATAAGCATATTCATGTTTCAGCCATGGACAAAGAGGTACCTGTTCCAAAAATATGCAACAGAAAAGTATACTGTTGACTGTATTAGTTCCTCGCATGACATATTTGCATAAATGAACCTTCTTTTCTTCTTAAAGTCAAGCTGGGCAGTTAGGCAGTTAACAGAAGAGGACTTTCTGGAACATTTAGTGCTATTTACTATTGAAATCACTTCAACTTCTTTCTACATGATCAGTTTTAAAATTTTAACAGGTGCTAGCAAATTTTTAAAAACATCAAAAAAATTAAAAAGCCTCACTGTTAAAGGCAAGCTTGAGTACCTTGCAGTACCTATGGCTGACTAGATAAACAACCTAAATATGCCTCCCAGGCATGCAGACACCAGGGGCCTAACACCTGTGCCTCATTAATATACAAGTAAATCTGCTCTACTGGGAAACAATTGGAAATTAATTGTCCCAAACCATTTACTGAGTTTGAATAAAAGAATTAGACCTATATTTCCTACATCTTCCTCTGAACTGAATCTCAAGAATAATGATCTAGCCACTTGATGATCTAACCAAAGTAACCCAGACCTTTGCAGAAAGTCTTCCTGAAGTCTATCACAAATTCAAATAGTAATTTTACTGTAAATCATCAAGGACACATTCAGGGGCATATGTGCCTTGGCAGCGTGTTGTTATTGTTGTTAAAGTTATGTCCTTCTCTTAGGAAATTCCTTGGTTTCCTAGGAAGAAACTAAACCTGAAATGGAGAAATCACTCTTTTAATCTCAAGGTGTGATCATATCAGATCCCATTGCCTAAATAGGGTTAAGATAGGTCAGGCAGGTGCTGTAAGAACTTCTCCCCTCCCACCCAGTTCCTCGGAGATCATTCTGAACAAATACCCTCAATGACTGTTGGGGCACTAACAGACTAGACTGTTGGGGTGGAGATGTCATCTTTCAGTTAAGAGGAGGTGAATTTCTCATAGCATTGTTTCCTACATTAAGGATTTACTTCTAAGCCCAGTTCCTTGGCTGCAGCTGAAGAGCTGAGTGAAATTTGGGGTGGTATGTGAAGGCTGCTTTCAGAAATCTTTGGGCTCCGCCAATTTTGGTCTGTCTCGGCTAAAGGTTGCTTTAACTTGTGCCACCTGCCAACAGCCGCAAGGGGCTCGTATGGCAGCAGATTGCCAGGGTGCACGGATGATTTAGTTGGGGATTGGTCCTGCTTTGAGCAGGGGGTTGGACTAGATGACCTCCTGAGGCCCCTTCCAACCCTGATATTCTATGATTCTGTGATGGGAGTGCCAGCTCTGACCCTTACAATGTCAGCCAGAAGGGGGTATGACATGATAGAAGTCACTGCACTGGCTCTATACCAGAGAATCTTGCTTCTATGCTGGCTATTCTGGCTTTATGGCTGCTTTGTGCTGGATGTGTAGTGTAAAGCGGACACAGTCTAAAGGAGAATCTGGCCCGTTTAAATTTAAACATGGATAACTACAGTATTCTGCCTACCTAAATTCCCCTATGGTTTCTACCGGATACAGTATTCTACTGGATATAGTATTCTTCATTTCCTGTCCAGTTTTGTAGCATCACCGATGCCATTATAACAGCTGCCAAGCAGGTCTTGTTATATACACACTGGGTCAGATTCTGGTGTCATTTACAGTTTTAAAAGGGAATTATAGTCACTGAATTACTCTGCACTGACACGGCCATGACAGCCGAGTTAGTGCAGATGTAATGCGGGTATAATTGAAAACAGAATCTGTCCCAATATGTTTATTACAGAAGCTGCCAGTGGTGACGGTTTTACAGCAGCTCATCTTTTTTAACAAAAGGTCTCCCTCTAACTTAGGGTTTCACATACCAGTAAAACTTCCAAAACAGTCCTCTGCTTTTGTGCTGAAGAGGTCTACGCTTGCTCTCTGCCTAAATTATTTTGCAAAATTTGAGCAAAATGACGTCAAAGTTTGAGTTAGTAGAGTGCAAATGATACATTTTTCTCAGTGTAACTAAATCTGAAGACATGTTTTCAACAGGCCTACAGTAAAACAGCTGAAGCTGAAATCTGGCAAGTACATAATCCACACCCTGTTTGAACTTGTGGAAAAACAAACAAAACAAAAAAAATGTTCTAAGCAACTGAAAATATTACTCTGAGCGCACTCAATAGCAGAGTTTAACGAAGTTCTGTCCCCGCCGGACATCACTCAACACTGCTCTTTGACCAGTCAGGCATGCACAGGGGTCGCTGCTCAGACATATTACATGATGGAAATTTAACATTTTTTTGGTATTTAACACAAAATAAGCCAGGAAAACTAGCTTTAAATCAGAGACAGAAGAAGATAAGGTGTTTAAAAAAAATCATAAATCCCACAATTTTAGAGGCTATTTACCATATTGGTGGCGTTCTACAACATTCAACAAATATTTAGCTTTCATTTTTTAAAATGATTTTTTAAAAGATTGCCTTCCAAGCTGATGTGTCCTCCACAAAGTAAACTCACACATAGGTGCTCCGTTAACCCAGGTTCGCAGAAAATTTGCAAGTCAAAATGAAATGAGCAATGAAGATTGGAACTCAGGTCTACCACACCCCATTTGCTTCACTGAGGTGTGAACTTCAAGAACCAATTGGAACCATTTAAACCATTAATAAAGCAGAAGCAACTGTTTTATATCAAACTAGAAAATTAAATGCAAAAGCATGAGTTGATACTACATTTGGATTGCATAAATAAAATAAAGGAAAATGCAAATTCTAATATTTGGGCTGTCTTGTATGTATTTTGTATTTTATATTCCTGTGTAACTGGGTAAATGTAGCCGAATATATTAGTGGTCATATTTTAAAGTTTACATTATAAAACATGGAGCTGAAATAATGTTACTTATAGAACCTCAACTTCTGAATTTTTTACCTTGCTTTTGACTGCATCTTTAATGCCAAAGGTGCGGCATAAAAGTTTTATTGGAGTGAATTTGGGATGGCTGCATTACTTACATGTGAAAAAGTACTCTATGCTCATGAATGGGAAGAGAGGCAGATCTGTGGAATGAAGGCTGAGTCTGCAGGTAGCTGAAGGAGTCAGCTTTTCCTCCTTAGAACCTCAATTCTCTTCTCTATTCTTTCACACCTGTATTACCCTCTTGAATATAAAGTGTTTTCACATGTATGCTAAGGAATTTTAGATTCCAGCTTGCGCCATTCATGCATACTCTCTAAGTTACACAAACAACAATGAGCTCTTTGAAATCTTCTTTGACTGGGGTTACTGATCTAGTGGATAAAGGGAAGCTGTAGATGTGGTATATCTTCATTTTAATAACGCTATTCACATAGTCCCATGTAACATTCTCATAACCACACTAGAAAAACGTGATCTAGGTTAAATTACTGTAAGGTGGGTCGCACAGCTAGTTGAAAGGTTGTACTAAAATAATAGTTATCAGTGGTTTGCTGTCAAACAGAGGGTGCATATAAGAGGGGCCATGCAGGGGTCAGTCCTGGGTCCAATACTATTCAATATTTTCATTAATGACTTAGCTAATGGAGTGGAGAGTATGCTTTTAAAATCCGAAGATGACATTAGACTGGGAGGGGTTGCAAGCACTTTTGAATTCGAATCCAGTCCTCCAAGCAACTTTGACAAATTAGAGAATCAGCCTGAAATCAACACGATGAAATTCAATAAAGACAAGTGCAAAGTACTTCACATAGGAAGGAAAAACCAAACACAACCACACACTGAGTTCCCATTTTGGGAATAACTGGCTAGACTGAATAACAGCTGAAAAGGTTCTGGGGGGATTACAAGTGGATCACAAAGTAAATATGCCCCAGCAATGTGATGCAGCTGTGAAAAAGGCTAATATTCTGGGATGTATTAACAGGAGTGTCCTATGTAAGACACAAGAAGAATTATCCCACCCTACTCAGTTCTGGTGAGGCCTCAGCTGGAGTTCTGTGTCCAATTCTGAGCACCATACTTCAAGAAAGATGTGGACAAATTGGAGAGAGTTCAGGGAAGAGCAACAAAAATGATAGGTTTAGAAAACCTGACCTATGAGGAAAGGTTAAAAAAAACTGGGCATGTTCAGTCTTAAGAAAAGATGACTGAGGGAAAACCTAATAACAGTCTTTAAATATGTGAAGGGCTGTTATAAAGACGACAGTGATCAATTGTTCTCCATGCCCACTAAGGGTAGGACAAGAAGTAATGTGCTTAGCAAGGGAGATTTAGGTTAGATACTAGGAGAAACTTTCTAACTATAAAGACAGTTAGGCTTTGGAATAGGCTTTTCAGTGAGGTTGTGGAATCCCCATCACTGGGGGTGCTTAAGAACAAGTTGGACAAACATCTGCCAGGGATGATCTCGGTTGACTTGGTTCTGCCACAACACAGGGCTCTGGATATGATGATCTCTAGAAGTCCCTTCTAGGCCTACATTTCATGACTCTAATTCTATGAATCTGCAAGAGGAGACAAATGCCTTCTTTAAACCAGGCTTTTTTCAGAAGATATCAGATGTCAGTGCATCAAACAATTAGATACCCGATATACTGGGTTGTAGCAAGAATCAATTAGCAATTATTTCTAATACCTATCCCGTGAAGTGAGGAGAGGTGCCTTGTTCACAAAACTGAAGCGTCTGTCCCATGCTTCTCCACTTGGAAAAGGTATGTGTGGAAAGGAGTAGGTACCATGCTTAAGTGGACTCCTCTGATCCTGCATCCTCTACACCTGTCCCATATATTCTATTTCACTATTTTTCTCAGCTACTCTATTTGGATGAAGAAAGGTAAATGCCCTTCTTCTGGAGGACCTGAATGATCTTATCCACTGATCAAGCAAAATGCTCAGGGTACAAGACATTTTCTTCTGGAGATAAGCTTTCCATGATCATGAACACATGTGACTATTGTCTGGGAGGAATTTGATATGGCAACAGGTTATCTTCTAGAGGGGTATCCCAGAATCAATGAATCCACAGGTGTACCTTGCATGGACCTATGTAATCTCATTGCTTTTTTTAAATTGTGGTTTCTTTTGGAATTCCACCCACGCATCTGTGGGAATCACTGTAACTGAGAGAGTGATCCTAGCATCTTTGCAGGAAAAAAGGTGGTGTGCCTTGCTTGTGATTACTGTGGTTTAGCTGGAGATTCTCAAAAAAAGGGTCCAGAAGAAAAAAAATCTTCTGTTGCCTCATTGTGTTCCTTTTTCCTGACTCCTGTTCAGATCCTTTAAATATTGTTAAGTGTATTCCTGTATTTTTCCCTTAGTACCCAATAATTGGAAAGCAATGGGAGCTTCGTCCTTCAAACTCTTCCCAAGTGCTTTTTATTTGCTGATGGTCTGAGCCAGACAGGGACTGTGAAATGTTGGGCTGCCTGAAAGAACCGAAAATGGATTCATCAGGGGGACTGCTCTCATATCACTGCTCAAGGGTTTCCTCTGCCCATCTCTCTGAGACCTATTTATTAACCTGCTGAAGATGATCTTACCCCTTGGAGGAGAACTAACATGGGATCCACAAGATGACCTGAAATCTGAGTGTAAGTGCCTGGACCCAAAAGGAAAGACTTTTGTTAAAGACTGCTGTGACCCACAGGAGAAGCTGCTGTCCACTGTGAAAACCATTGTTGCATGTTGTTTTCTGTGTGGTCCCACTGCTTGGTTGCTGAGCTTGAAGGAACAATGACTAGGCCCCATAAAGAATAAACAGCTGCCTTACCCTTTTAAGGATCAGAAATCCTTATGACATTGGCTTGCTCTGCTGAAGCCTGAGCAGCAGCAGCACCATCTTCCCACTGCCTATGTGCAGCTGGAAGGGGAGCAGAAGCATTGTAAGTACTATGGTCAGCAGCAGTGGCTGCTAAGATGAAACTAAAGGTCCCAGCAGCTGAAACTACTTTTCTCATGAAGCTGCTCCAAGAGATGGAATTCACACCACAAGAAGGTGGAGTCCACTCAGATAGTAGGAGCAGCTCCCTTTTATCCATGGCTGCTGGACTACAGGGACAACCTGCCATACCCTGCCACTTAGCTGAGATACGGGACTGGAGGAGGGATCCAGTGTGATCCTTTCCTCGGCTGGGGTGAATTGGAGTGGCTCTGTAACACTTAAAGGAAAGAAAGTACTATACCTTGTAGGAAAGGAGGGAAAATAATGGGCAGAATTTTACTTCTATTTCAGGAGTGAGTGAGGTTCTGTGGCCTACAATGATCACAATGGTCCCTTCTGATCTTAAAGTCTATGAGTTTATAGTTTTGACCTAGGCACTCTGGCTAAAATTTTCAAACATGCTGGCCTAAGCGACTTAGGCTCCTAAGCCCCATTTTCATAAGTGGCCTTGGCATCTGGGAGCTCAAAACTTATTAAAAGTCAATGGGACTGTGTTTCTGTGTCACTTAGGTGCTTTGGGGAAAAAAATGTTACCCTCTTTGCCTTTTCTGCACCACTGGGATTGCAGAATAGCAGGAAACTGCAACGTCTCAGAGAGGATTATTTCCCTGAAATCCAGTCCAAGTGATGTAATTAGGAGCCAAAACAGAGAAGAGTAAGAATATTTTGTTCTGGTAAGTAATTCTGGCGTTTATTGAATAAGAATTTAGTACTATTCTGAAGAGGACGCGATCTGGCTGTTGTAGTTCTGGAAGGGGAGCTGAAAGGGAGACTCTTCAACGAATAGAGCTTAGCTGCTATGCCAGCAGCTCCCAGGTCTGCTGCTGACTCCAGATCCACAACATAATGGAATACCTGAAGTAAAATATATGGACATCAATATGCTAAAGAATGTGGTTGAGCCTACCCAAACACACTATGAAATAAATAACAGTTCTATTCAGATAGATCAAAAGGAGAAAGAGGAAGGGAGAGTCGAAATCTTACTAATTCACATCAGATACCTATCGTAGGATACGGAACATAACATTGTACCCAAGAATAGGACCATTCTATGATCCCGTTGATTTACATGAATACATGTCCTACGAAGTCTACTAGCTACAACAAGAAGCCCTTATACAGTATAATATTCAAACAAGGTAGGAATTCATATTGGACAACAGGCATTAAAATCAGTGGAAATATAGGAGATGGAAATTAGTAACATCAGCAATATGGGAAAAGCTTGAGCATTAGGACTGCAGGTGCCAAGATCAACCAGATAAACACTGTTATCTATAATTACTTCATTTTTAGCTTAAATCACAGGTAATGAAGGAACTCATACTATCTAAAAGGCAATTAGGAACTGTACACGGCTCTTTTGCTTCCTGTATCTGGAAATATTTTAAACTTATTTTTATTTAAAGATTTCTTTTCATAATGAAGCAAAACAGTTTAATCCTTAAAACAATATTCAGATAACAAACGCTACACACAGTATTGTAGCCCAGGAGAGGATATTATAACACTGCTGTTGGGGCTCAAGTATTTACACTTAGATTCCAGATCATGGTCTATATCCCAGGCTGGTTCCCTGCTCTGGGCCAGTGGAGAGAAAAAAAAGGATCCCCAGCAGAATGACCCCAAACAAATGGGTTAAAAGTACATTTAAGCAATGCTGTTACTGTCAGAAAAAATATGTGAAGTAGCACAATGTACCAGGGCCCAGTAAACCTGATTTGTCATTTTTATTCAGTTTACTTATTTAAAATGTTTTTATTTAAATGTGTTGAGACCCCAGCTCAACCTCCACAAGCACCCAATGAAGCAACAAGTTATTGATGCTATATGCTGTCAGACTAAATGATTTCCCTAATTATTGTGCCTTATGCTCTGCAATTTGAGGTCATTATTGATGAGAAAATCTGAATATCTAAATGTAATATTTACATTTAAATGAAAGCAACAGCTCTTGTCAAACATACAGCTTCTGCATGCATCCAAGAAACACACAGAATTTGTTTTATTTATGACAGCATAAAATGGCATTTTAAAAAGGGGAAGTAGCAGAAAGCAATGTTATGAAAGTACAGGCGTTTACTGCACAAAAATGGGAAAATAAAAAGAATGGTATTTTTGAGGACCACTCAACAAGTATGTAGAGCAAAACAAACCTGAAACAAAGAGGGTCTATTCACCCCCAAGCACCACCTTCCCCATCTGGACTAGTGACTGTTTTTGTTTGGAAAATACAATTACTTTCCTGCTCTGTCCAGAACTTCCATACAGATATAGCATGCGGAGAAAATCTTGGGTCCACTATGAACTCTCATTATTGCTCATATAATGGCAATATTGCTGCAAGATCCAAGATTCAAAGCCAGATTTTCCAAAGAATTCAGATCTCATTTATTTACCTAAGGTACTTATATGATCCCCATTTAGGCACTTAAAGTGCTAAGCTCTCAGAAAATCCCATTGCTCTGAGAAAGAGCTGCGGAGACCATGAGAGAAGAGAGGGGAATGGCACATAGGGCCCTAGTTCCTGCCTGGAAGAGAGACAGATACTCTTTATAACTGGGGTAGGAGAGAAAGCAAGTGAGGACCTTGGAGGCAATAACTCTGAGAATTCCAATTACTAGTAAGAAAGTTGTACTTTTCACCATCATGACATTGCATTGACAGTTCTCATTTAAGTAACAACCACAAGTCAACTGCCAGAATACAGCTGAGTGCTTTATTTTGTGTATATGCTTTTCTACAAAAATCATTGTGGTACCAGAACTCTTCATAAACATCAGTATATTAAGCTTATGGTACAGAAATGTCCTCATTTTTACAGATGGGAAAACTGTGGCAAAGGGAAACAGAGCAATCTGTCCAAGGTCAGGCAGGAAGTCTGTGGGTGGTACTATGTTTCAAGCTATATTTAACTGTTCCGCAAATCTTAGATAACATGACAAAAGAAGACAGAAGCAATAATGACCAAATAAGCTCCAGGGAGGATGCTGTCTCTTCTCCTGTCAAGATATAAGCTCACTTCTACTAAAGCCTTTTCAATCACCTAGTCAGGACAGGGAAACAAATCAACTGATAAGCCCAGCAACCTGCCATAATGGATCAGACCTGTAGTTTATCTAGTATCCTATGACAGTGGCCAACACCAGATGCTTCAGAGGAACCTGCAGCAGACAGATGTGGGTAATTTGCTACCCTCATCCCAAACAGGTCTCATTCTGATCTCTAATAGTTAAAGGTTGGCTTTAGCTCTGAAGCATGAGGTTTAATATCCCTTCCAAAATGTGTTAGCATTAACTATAAGAACTTTGGAAGTCTTGTTAGCTATATATATGTCCAATCTCCTTTTAAATCTTCTGAAGGTCTTGGCCTCAGTGACATGTGGCAATGAGATAGGGATGTGGCAGTGAGTTGCACAGCCTAATTACACAATGTGTAAAAATAAATTTTTAATTTGCCACCTTTTGATTTAATTGAATGCCCCCTTCTTCTTGTGTTATTAGACAAAGAGAACAGAAGCTCCTGATCTACTTTCTCTATATCATTCATTATTTAATATGCTTTTATCATGACCCCTCTTATTCATCTCCTTTCTAAGGCAAATAATCAGAACTTTTTCCGATCTGTTATGAGGGGTTTTTCCTTGCCCCATATCAATCAAATCACGTTGCCCTTCTCTGAACTCCCGGCAATATCCTTTTTGAGACTGGGGTGACAGTACTATGCTGATAATATTCCAGATGAGGCCATGCCACTGATTTCTATAATGCATTATAATATTTTCTGTTTTGCTCTTCATCCCATTCCTTGTACATCCTAACATCTTGGTTTTTTTTTTTATTGTTTTTTCTTTTCTTTTTTTTTTACTGCAGTTGCACATTGAGTAGAGGTGTTCATTGAACTGTCTACAATGATGCTCAAATAGCAGTATCCACTCAGGAAAGTTATTTAGAACCTTGTAAGGTATACAAGTAGATTGATTTTTTTCCTCTTCGTATTTATAAGCATTGAACTTCACTGTGTTGCTCATTAACCTGGGTTGGTTAGGTTCCTCTGAAGTTACTCAGTCCTTACTGGTCCTCACTAAAGTTACTCAGTCCTTACTGGTCCTCATTAACCTAAATAACTTTGTCATATCTGTAAATTTTGCTGTCTCACTGCTCACTCCCCTTTCCAGATCATTAATATAACTGACAGCATTGAAACTAGTAGGGACCTTGAGAAACGTTTTGTCAAGAAGAAAATTTACTCCTAATCTGTTTTCTGCCTTCCAGCCAGTTTTTGATCCACGACAATACTTTGCCTCTAACCTCATGACTACTTAACTAAAGAAGTCTCTGTTATTGGATTTTGTCAAATGCATTTGAAAGGAAAAGTTATATCAACTGGGTCTCCTTTATCCACTAATTTATTGACACACACAAAGAATTTCAAGTGATTAGAGAGAGACTATTTTGATTGACATAAAACGTGCTGACTAGACATTATCATAGTATGCTGTTCCGGGGGATTACATTTTTTTTTTCAACCAACTTGCAATTTACAGATATAAGGCTTACCTGTCTAATTCCCCAGATCACCCTTAGAGCCCTTTGTAAATAAAGGTACCATCTTTGCTACCTTCCAGTTCTCTGGAACAGAAGTTATTTTAATAACCTGTGTGAGGCCACCACCTGGAGGACCTTGCACACTTTTTATTAGTATTGCAGAGTCACTTTTTTTTTAAATTGGTGAGTCCTCCAGGTACCATGTACTAATTCTCCTAAGTTAATATTCAGGCAACAAAGGGACTAGATAAAATGAATAATTCTGTTAAATAGGTCTAACATTACATTTGTCGTTTCCCACTTCTTGTATTTACATCTACTAACAAACTATTAGCCAGGCCCTGAGTAATTCCCTTATGTCCCCTTGTTATACCAATACAAACACCTGCTTTTCAAGACAGTCTAAAATTGTTGCGTTTTGTAGATGCTAATAATGAAAGTTAAAAGTTACAGCTCTGACAATCATCAAGCTAGAAAGAGAGTCACACAGGAAGGGTGGAGGAGCAACTGCCCTGATAGAGGGTACCAACATTTCTGTATTTCTCTTTGTTGATACCTACCTCACTAGAGATAGTCTGCATTGGTATAACTAGGGCACAGAAGAATCATCAGGAAAAAGTTATCTGATATCAGAGAGATCTCATAACAAGAGTTTTTAAAGCAGTGTTTACCCACATTTACAATTTCAAAACATTTATGCAAATGACTGTATGATGACATGCAGGGTAACTCAGTCAATCACAACTTGTTTTAGTTCATGAGCATATTGCAGTCTTATTGGTTAGAAAGACATATCAAAAATGTCCTCTCTCTCTGCAAATCTATTCATTTTGACATCATTATCATGTCCACATGACTTAGAATATTTGTTTCATGAAATTGCTATTTTTTCCCTATTAGTTCAGATTGGTTTTATTCAGCAGGTTAAATTAGAGGCACTCTTATGATGCAGAGATGATGCTCATTGCTCTTCAGAATTATTTCAGGTTTACAATATTTTTGGAAAAATTTCTGTTCAAACTTTTTGGACTAAAACTAATCAGTCCTCAGCTCTTTTATATACCTTACATAAAACTTCAGCATTGTCATTTCTTTAGCAAAATGAAATTACTAATCATATTTACTTTCAGAAGAGTCTATATGAAAACTAAGTTATCTTGGGTAAGCTACAGTAGTTCTGTTGCAACTTGTAACACAGTACTCCTCCATTTAAAATCCTACTGGCTGCAATGACATCTAGTGCTGAGAAAGGAATTGATCATCTGCAGGCTCCCTTACTGCTAAAGTCAGCCAACAACTCACTCATGGTTCTGCAACAGATGCTCTTGCTTTTAGGTCACTAAGAACCTTATGGACTAGTTTTCCTCTCCAAGGAGCAAAAGCCAGTATGATTAAGATAAGAAAATGTGCAACTCAACACCAAGAAGAATGTAGTGCCATTTATCTGTCAATTTTAGTCACATTGGCACAAAGATGATTTGAGCTTTGAGTTTTAAAGGAATCCCGATACTGCACTACTTAGACCTCCTGTGCTTAAGAACTTTTAATAAATATTTTAATTCATGCTCTTTTTAGTAATGAGCAGTTGTCAGACTGGGTAGGATATGGGGGATTTATAAAAAGTTTTTAACACCCAAGACAATGACATTAATGCACAGGGTTTGTTTATTTATTTATTTAAAGATTATTAAAAGGACTGGTGGTGCTTAATATAAATTAGAACATAATTTTTTTTAAAATCCTGCAAATAGGACCAGACTGAACCCCAAATGCTATGCAGCTTATTTACAGTTTTTGTTCTTCATCAAAACCCTTTCATTAAACTGTGTTTTGGAAGATGTTTATCAGTTAAATGCATTTTCTGTTCCCTCCTCTTACCACAGGTGTCTCCTCCTTCAGATTTCAGAACAAACAGTAATTCTATTATTGTGGTTTTCAATTTTGCTGGGGTTTAGGAACATTTTACCAACCAGTGCAATGTTTTTCACTCACAAAGTACATTTAACCACTGTGGTTACTGTGTGCATACAGTAGATCAACAACTGGAATATATTTTGCTAATTAAGAAAAAGTCATTTGTATCTGTGATTACCAAAAGACCTCTTTGCAGTATGTTCTACGGTTTACCTAAATCATACCTGTATATCTAGCGGTACCATTTATATCTAAAAATCATTAGTAAGTTATATTGTTTCCAACCAATCTTATACCAGATTCATTACACTGTATGCGTGTGTCAAACTGGGTGCTATTTCCTTGGTCACCCTTTTCAGTGGACTGTCTGCTACAATTTTAGGCAAAAGGTGTATTGATATCTACTGCATTTTATTTCTATATTGAGACATTCATCATAGTATTTAGCTTCAGCTTGATCCTTGTAAGGACAAAGTTATCTGTTCCAGCCTTGGATGTTGTTTGTGTATTTATCACCATCTCTTACTAAGGTGAGGCTGGTGCAAAGAGATGGGAATTGAAGTGCTTGCTAAACAAAGGAAGACCTGAATTCATTTGAATTCTTGTGTCAGACTTCCACAGCTGAGCACCTTTCTTATTTACCGATGTTATATGAGCACTTAGGGTATGTCTACATTGCAATGAGACACCCGCAGCTGGCCCAGCCCAGCTAACTGGGGCTAAGGGGCTGTCTGAGGTGTAGATGTTTGGGGGTTGGCTGCAGCCCAAGCTCTGGGACCCTCTCACCTTGCAGAGTCCTAGAGCCTAGTCTCTAGCCTGAACCTGAACGTCTAGACCACAATTAAACAGCCCCTTAGCTCGAGCCCCACAAATCTGAGTCAGCTGGCACAGGCCATCTGTGGGTTTTTAATTGTACTGTAGACATAGCAATAGAGATCTCACCCAGACACTTTTCACCAAGGATGCCTTATTGATGGCTTTCTTATGTGTACAAATAGTTTCAACCAATGTCCCTGAAAAGTGCTGAACTGGTGTTTCATGAACAGATCCGTTTCACTGAAGTGTCTGAAATCAGAGTGAGAGAGGAAACCGACCCTTAATGGAAAAAATAGTGTAATAATTTAATTAATATGGGGAAATGAAAGATAGGGTAAGGAATTCCCTTTGCCCAATGTTTACACGCCAACCATTACATTCTTCTTATGGAATCAACAGTTTCCATGTTTTGATCAGCTCTTTTTTGGACCAGAAAACTAAAATCAAAGATAGACCCTGATTCAATATGATCAGATACTAGGGGCTCATTTACTGGGCGCATACAGTGAACAACTGAATAATTTATGAAGAACACAGTCTCACAATACTATGACACCTGTACACCCTGTACTTTTCCTGTAAGAAAAAATAAAAATGCTAAAAATGCTTTCTGGGGATGTGAGGAAGGCAATGCCAGTTCTTGGTTTTTCTCCTTTTACCAACAAACTCTCAAGAAGCCCTTGTGGATAAAGATGATTTTGGCACCCAACTCTTTCATAGGCTCTGATCTCCAGTTGAGAACTTCTCAAGCATGTTAGTTTGCACTCACTCTCCTATTTCTAACCACTTACCCATGTCTTGTACACAAAAGGGCAACTAGAGTGGAGGCCTGCACTACCTTCTCTGCTTCCCAGAAAATAAAGACCAGCTCCACTACTTAGGAAGAACAGAAAGTACCTGACACGAGTGCATGCTAAAGTAGTTAGAACCACACAGTAGTGTTGAGACAAGATGCCTCAGTTGAGGCTTCTTCCTTCTTGGTTCAAAAAGGTGGAAATTGCTCTAGTGGAGTCGCCTGGAAGAGATTTGTACAGAGGAGATCAGCTGTGGAATAAAGAATCTGGATTTTAAAAAGTGACAAGACATATCCACATGAGAAAAAGAAGCCATATTCTTGCCTTCAGATGGTTTAAAAGAAATCAGTGAAGACAACCAAGGAGGATTGTGAGGATGGGAGAGAGCTGCACTCAACATAACGAGAAAGGAAAGGAATTTCTGAAATGATTTAGAGAAGAATGCAAATCTTCAAAGCTCTCTGCATTGACAGGAAATGTCAGAGGCCCTTTTAGGGACTCCTGGTATTCAGAGAAAAATCCCATAAGGAGAGAATCAGTACGGGTCCAGAGGATTACCTTCCCCTCACAGAAAATCAAAACTGGAGTGCCCACACATGGAGATGAAGTGACAGAAACCAAACAGGCCACTTCCACTAAGAGAAGGTTAAAGACTATCAAATGTAATGGTTCAAAAGGGTCAGAACAGAGGACTGCAAGGAGAGATTGAAGTTGTACAGACAAAATCAAATCTTAATTGGGAGGCCTTGTGGACAGCAGGGAACCAAACTGAGAAGTCATCTATTTCAGGTTTCTTGGTAAGGTGAAAGCTTTGTGGGGTTGGATAGGCTGACTCTTCGATCTTGGAAACAGAAGGGTAGACAAGGAAGCCAAGCTCTGAAAGGAACTTCCTTGTAGAAAGACAGGAGTCCAGTAGGCCTTCTGCTCTAATTTTTAGTGTCTGAGCTATGTGAAAAAACATAGGAACAATCTCTTGGTGTTTTTTATGGAGGACATAGAAGGCAGGAGGAGAAAAGGGGCAACTGTAGGGGCATAGGGCTCCAGATCTTCCTCCATTTTCCTCTTCTCTGGGAGATCTTTGGCCACATGAGAAAAAGGAGCCACATTCTTGCCTACGGGTGGTTTTAAAAAAATCAGTGAAGACAACCAAGGATGATTGTGAGGATGGGAGAAAGCTGCTTCTTAGCAGGGAAAGACAAGAGGTACACAAGATGGAAGCACTGTGCAAACTAGACTTATGACAGACAGCTGGAGAAATGGAAACACAGCTTATCTCTCTTGCTTCCTTTCTTTGGTGTGTACTCCATAGGAATTCTAGTAGCTGGCTGGAGCACAGGAAAAACACTCAGCCAGCAGGACCAACCTGCAGGGAGAAAGGAAACAACTGAGAAGCAGAGCCTGTCAAAAAGAGGAAGAATGTGGGCCAACATCTTTTCATACCCAGATCATCTCTCTGCCTGAATAATATCAGAAAGAGGGACAAGATGGGTGAGGTAATATCTTTTATTAGTTAGAGAGACAAGCTTTAGATGTTTTAGCTGTGTCAGTCCCAAGATATTAGAGAGACATGGTGGGGGACGTAATATCGTTGAACCAACTTCCAATAAAAGATATTACCTCACCAACCTTGTCTCTCTAATATCCTGGGACTGACACAGATACAAAAACACTGCATATAGCAGAAAGAAGAGCACACAGTGTCTGCACATCCCAGAACTTTGAATGATCAAATGTTGCCATGGAAATTAGTCCCCACTAGAAGAAAAGGTTTGTTGGGATATATTGGGAATCTAGAAATTACAGTCATGTACGATTCAGAAATTATTTACGCATATTGGTCGTAAGTCTCAGAATCATAAAATTAGTTAATCAACAGAAAAAGTATGAAAAGTGAGTTTTTTCAGTCCACAGCTTTATTATTAGCAGTACTAATGTACGAAAACACCTTTGAAGAAAATAAGTGTCCTTGAGATGTTAGAATCTATACAGCCAAAATGAGTATGTGCATCTATAGCTCTCCCTAAAAGTAACAATTAGATCATTAAAATAAATTTAGAAAAATAGCCTGTAAAATAAAAAGTTAAAAAATACTCACCTTCATTTTATTTCATAGGTCACTGTTATACCATCTATAAGATAATTAAAAATATGCAAGCAGCTGGTACTGCGGCTAAACAGATTAATGTAATAGTCTGTAGTCACATGCGCTGGCAAGGGGTTCACCTCTTTGGCGAGGAGGGGGTCAGCTGTCCTTGGGAAGTAGAGAAAGACAATATTTCTACTTTCCAGTGGCACAGTATTACAGATAGTGAGGTTAGAGTCCAGCTTGATTTATTGGCCAAGTGAACAATTTGCACACCTAGCAAAGACTTCCATTGTGATGGTATAACTCTACAGCAGTGTGAAGATCAAACACACATTTCATGGAAATAACAAGTTCTTCCAAACTAATCAAATTCAGGTTTTATTAATGATAAAAGCACTCAAATACTAAAAAACCCACAAACAATCCACATGGTTTAAATTTTACCATTGGTGAACTTCAAACTTTCAATGATATCTTAAAAATATAGACTACTTAAACACATCTTACTCTACTAAAGCTTCTTTTCAAGCAACACACAGAATAATCTGAATCAGAAGCTGAAGATCAACTTACAAATTCTCTGCTACCTAACCAGGACATATCCATAACTTCCCAGAATATTTAGAAATGTCCCAGTCACACATGCTTCCCGTTTCCACTGCTTAATGAGCTAGGAGAAAACACCCACTTATCTAAATTTAAGGAGAATTAACTACAGGGATTGCTGCAAGGTCTATCCATTTACATAGGTTTTTGTTTTTATTTTGCCTGAGAGGTTTAAAGATCTTTTTTGGGTGGAGATTTTGAATGCTTTAGTTAACATTGGCTAAGTTTGTTAATAGTTATTTTTGTTATTAATTTTGATATTTTGTATTTGTTCAGAGAATCTCATTAGCACATTGTATAAATAAATCTGAAAGACTCTGATGATTAGCATGGCTTTAACCTACTGCTCAAGAATCAGATTTCGTTATGCAGACATATAATTTAAACTGTATTTGTACCAAAACTATGGCTTTTCCCAATCACGGATGGTTCTCAAATGTTAATTTAATAGTGGAATTGGCTCTTTGTTTACATAAAGTCTGAAATGACACTTCTACCACTTTTATCTATTATCTAAGTTATCAACTAACACAGGAAGCAGCACTTGAATTTTTCTTCCTATTAGCTTTTTCTGATTTCAAGTACAAACATCCTCAAACATTTATTCAAACAAGATTCAAAGTTCTGATGACAATGCTAACAAAAAAGTTAACTTAGTATTCCATTTACCTTAAATGGTATTTCTAGTGTTTATTACTAATTGAGATGTAATAGTGTCATGATTGCAGATGATAAATCAAAATTAGATATTACCAAACAAATTGTAATTCTCTTGTGAATTACAATTTAAGTTGTATTAGGCTCCCATGTGATCAGTATGTTCAGTGACTTCGCAGAAGATCACAAAGATGATCCTGGTGAATTAAATATTGTATTAGCACATAATCGAGCTTAAGTGACACACTTAGAGGTGAAAGACTTTGGTACCACCACTTGAAAAACATACTTCATGGACATGTGAGCCTTTTGTTGTTGAAATGTTTAACTAGCTTGGCTCCCTCCAACAAGATATGCTTCACAAATCAACCTAGTTTTTCACAACATACACTAATTCATCAGAAAAGAGATATCAAATCAATCTATTGAAAAAGCATACTTCAGTTTAAGTTGTATAATATTCTTAAATAATCTCAGACTGCTCTTTGGCTTTAAGTAGGTGATGATTCCCATTCTAGTCAAACAAAAATATTTTTAAAATAGCAAACAAATACCTACCTGTAAGAAATAAATGTTCCATCAGAGACTAATGTATAATGTGGTCTTCCATTCTCATGGGATCCTCCTAAAAAACAAAAATGAAAGAAGCAGACCTTAGTCATAAGACAAGGATACACTGATATTGAACGTAGCAATGTAGGGCACAAGGGCATATGTAAGTGATCTTAATCTATGTGGCAATGTGTTTCATGGCTAAGAAATAGACAGCCTTACCTGGATAGGTCTCATCCTTCCATCTTGAAGAATGTTATTGATTAACTAGAGAAGACCTCAAGTCTCAAGCTTCAGTTCTGGATATGAATTTTCCCAAACCTCAAAGGTGTTTGTATCTGGGGTTTTGAGTTCGTTTAACAACTAGAGACAAGCCTAAGTGAATAAGATGTTTTTAAAAGATAACGTCTAATAAAAATGGATGAAAAAGAAATATGTTTTCCTATCTGAAGTCAATTTATATATTGTGAAATGTTTTAACTAAATGAATAGTAAAATGAAGTCTTCTTTCTACAGAAGGCGGCCAGGGCAGTTCAAGTTTCCCTCACATTGGCTCAGTAACATGCCTCTAAGCAAGACAGACTACTTACAAAGGGGAGAGGGTGGTCCACCATCAATACCCCTGAATCCTTGGCCTTTTCCCATCAAGATTGAGTTATGATGCTTCTTCAAATAAAACACATGTCCAAGAGGTAAGGCCATATGGCTCAGTGAATAGAATTCCACACGAGGACTTGGATTCTATTCCTGCTCTGCCACCTAGCTGCTGTGTGACCTTAGGAAAGTTACTTCACTTCCCTTTGCCTCAGTTTTTTCATCTGTAACAGAGGCATAATGATACCAGCTGGCTTTGTAAAGCGCTCTGAGAGCTCGGAATGAAAAGCACTATCCAAGAGCTAGGCACTATTATTACTAACTCATTTCATATAAGCCAATGACAACTCACATGAAAACTATTTTTCAGTAACTCCTGCCCTAGGATAAAATAAAATCGATAACCAAGGCATCAAAGATGGTCTTTCTGAACAACCCAGTCCCTCATCACTCGACATGCTGGCATTTTATTTAAGAGTCAAAATGTGGTACTGTACAAG
The DNA here is from genome assembly GCF_965140295.1 of Lepidochelys olivacea. Taxonomy (NCBI): domain Eukaryota; kingdom Metazoa; phylum Chordata; order Testudines; family Cheloniidae; genus Lepidochelys; species Lepidochelys olivacea. The sequence goes on along the minus strand of NC_140412.1, from coordinate 204,566,755 downwards.
GCTAGTTGTTGAAAAGAAATGGGATCTGATCCTAAACAGCTACTACTACTCCAGTACAGAATTCTGGAATAAAGAGTTGCTGCCCCTTTGATACTTTCCTACCTACCGAAGAAAGACCTGTGAACTCTTTAGTGCTCATGTCTTTGGAAAGTATATTTAATACAAAAGAAACTGCTCTACATATATATTGTAAAGTCATAACCATTTTCTTAAACCTTGCAATAAGTAGGGAAGGGTTTTCAGGCTGTCAGTTTCAGAATCAGAGATAAAAGTGATTTCACTTAGGAAATCAGATCGTGCATTCCCCAGTTGCAAAAGCTGCTTACCCATGCCAGAATGAAGACACATCTTCCTGCTGACAAGTTTGCACTCTGCTTAAAATTTTATTTTTAATTGAAGATGAATTTTTGTTAATAAACATCTTTATTTTGAGCTGTAAAACAATTCTAAGTTTAGTTTATATAAAACACTTGTTTATTACTATTAACAATGCAGTGTTTTATGCTTAGAGACAAGGAGAATGTAACAGACAAGTATCCGCTTACATTATAAGTCTGTAAATTCCTATAGCATGACTTTCAAATACCACATTATATTCAGTTTTAGCATATTTAAAGCTTAATAATTTAATGATTTATACAATTTTAATTTGTACTTTCAAACCACTCTGAACAATCTGAGGTGCCACTGGAGATCACAACAGTGGTCCTGGTTAAGTCAAATAATAATTATAGAGCTTTCACTTTAAAGAGGAGATTATTTTTAATTATTGAGTGAAGTACTTGAGGTACCATACTTATATAATTACGCTACTCATTAAATGGTTATTGAAAGCTGAAATGTAATTTTAGTGACAGCTACCTATTTTTCGTTGTACATTTTATAGATGACAGATAAGTCAAGAATACTAGTTTACTCAAAATTCCTGGCAGCTGTACTTGAGCTTTCAGGTATAGAACAATTAAGCTGTGCTTATTTTGAAACTTTTTTTTAAACGTATCTTACAGATTATTTTGCTATATAGAGAAACAAAAAAAAATTCCGTTCCCAGAGATGAGAGAGAAAATAGTGATAAACAGATATTTTTCTTCTGTTTAATGTCAGCAAATTCTGGTTCTACAATGTACTTTCTTTTCAAGCCATATCCCTGAAAAAAACAGAACACATCTGCAAGGCAGTATCAGCTATTTTATTAGAAGACTGTTTTGTTTAACAAAATGAACACCCAGCGACAACACAAATATGGAAGACTGATTTTAGTCAAAATGTGTTTGCTGTATAATGCAAACAAAAAAATTACTTAACAGATTGCAGATCTTGAGTATAAAGGGGTAATCAGCATACAATAAGCATTATACTATGCATTAAAACTATATATAATGCCACAAAAGACTCGTTTGCTTCTTTGTAACACTAAGGTTCACAACTCTTCAAACATCAAACCCCATCAGATTATTTTACTCCATAGGTATATATTCAATATCAAATTGAGTCACATAAAATTATTCTAATAATTAAGGGACCCTGACACCTGACAGCATAGAGGTTTTGGCCTCATAAAATATTAACCCATTGACTCATCCTCAGTATTTTCATCCCTTCCACATGATGCTTCAAATTCAACTTATTCCTCCATTTTTCCAAAGGCCATTATCTTGTACAAATTAATCTTTTCTTTCTCACAATGAAAACTAAACAGAAGAGTAAATTTGTTTCATTAACAATATTAAAGCTAAGATTTCTGAGTTCGCTGCATAGGGAAAAAGCAATAAAGTTTTGAAGAGGGAAAAACTGCTTTGTTCCTTCAATCCCCTAGTTGAAATTAATTATAGCAAATGTTTATGAAAACATCTGTTCCATGCAGTTATAAATTCTTAATTTTAGCATGGGCGATTCTAGGCTTCTCTATTATTTTGAAAGAAGAGTCTAAAAATTGAAAGCTTTACAAAAGAACAGGCAATCTGATTATCTACAGTACGATATATATAGTTTGCAATGTCCTGAGGATCCCTGCGGCAAAGAAAAACACCACAAAATACAAAAAGACTAGCTAAGACAGACACAAATCAGAAAAATCTTCAACTGGTCTAACTTGACTGAAGGTGAAAAAATAAAAGTAAAACCAGACCTGAGGAACACCAAATTAAGTCTGCACTACATAACCTAAGTCTATACAAAGTAAAATGTAGTAGGTATATTGATTTCCATCTTATGCATTTAATAAAGGAGTAAGAACAGAGTACACTTGACATTACCTATTTGTGTCAACAGAGGATGCTAGAGAGTTTAAGATGATTCAGTAGCTGCTCCACTTCTGAAGCTCAATTGTTAGTATAAGATCTTAGGCTCTGAACGCTCTCTTGGACTTTTTACATAACACCCTTGCAACTACAGTGTTAAATTCAATTTACACCAAATAAGCTTTTAAAATGATTAAATAGAGCAAGCTTGAAGCAGTGTACAGAAACTGAAAATAATGCCTTCAGCTAAAGAATTAAGTGCACTGCACTTCTGATATTTATAAAATAATTATTAGGCCAGAAAGTTGAAGAACATTTCACTCTGAGAAAGCTGAAGTTGTCTGACATAAAAATGATGCAACTTTCTGACGAGCATATCAGAGCAATCTTTTAAATTCAAACCTTTTCCCCCCTTGCTTCTGAAGTAATTTAGGATCATTGACGGATGCATACTTTGCAAGCATGCATTCCTTTGTAAAGATATTTTGGTAGCATTTTAAATATTAATATTGTGCCAAAACAATCTTTATATTTTGCCACAAATGAAAAAAGATAATATTCTGGTAACGAGATGCATGTGAACAGTTAAAAATTGTACACCATGCTCACTAAAGGTAACTCTTGCACTAGATGAAATGTGTAATTTGTTAATCTTGCAAATTAACAAAAATGAAATTACCCTGAACATGGATCTAGCTTTTGTACATTCCTAGAGAGAGAGATTTTCCTTATATATATTTGAGTTTTCAGCAAAGAGGACACTGGAGCAAGATATTCTACAGTACCCACGCATAGACTAGTTTTGCATCAGTGGAGGATGGTGACATCTGAAAGTGGGTAGGCAAAACTGACACATAAAGGTGCAGAATGAGAGCCTGTTTATAGCAGTAGGGAAAGATAGCATATCTGGTGAACAATATGGTAGGAAATTCTATCCTGAGAAGCCTCCACTGTTTTGCAGCTATAAAAGAAAACATTTTGTACGGGCAAGAATAACTGGGATTGCAAAAATCCCAAGTAAATATAATCCTGATCTCTCTTTTGGATTACTACTTTGCTAGACTAAACTGGCATTTTGCAATGATGTATACATTCAAAATCATGGCAAATGTAGGTGCATAATAGATTACTATGTTCTCTTTAAACAAAAAAATAAATAAATCTGTTTTAAATAGTTTAACCAAGAATTACATGCACAACTTTTCATATGCAAAATACAAAGATTTGTATGCCCAAAATGCATTTGTGAAGGCAAAAACATGGCTAGGAAATGTACACAAAATAAAATAGGGGTGCATGAAATTGGGATAAAATTTAAGTGGAATCTTTTGAAAATTTGATCCTTTATGTCTCCAAGTTCATAATCATTCTACTCAAAAAGAAAAGGAGTACTTGTGGCACCTTAGAGACTAACCAATTTATTTGAGCATAGGCTTTTGTGAGCTACAGGTTAGTCTCTAAGGTGCCACAAGTACTCCTTTTCTTTTTGCGAATACAGACTAACACGGCTGTTACTCTGAAACCTGTCATTCTACTCAAAGAATTTCAGTCGCACCACATTATAAAAAAGTTTTATCCTATTTTTGACTTTGTAACATCTTCCACACTACATCTTCTATCTGAAACAGCCCCCACTTTCAGGGTGCTTTGCAATCAAACTGTGCTGTGGTAGGAGGTGAAGAGGACAAGGAAAGGAGAAACAGTCAGAAGGAAGGAGTAGCAGATAACAGATCAACCAACAAGGGAAGGTGGGGGGGAGAAGCAGTTTTCAATTATCCCCTCTCTTGTAGTTTCCACAACACTGTGGCTCTCTGGCCACTTTAAACTCACTTTCAATTTTAAAGAAGTTTGGACTTTTATTTTTGTAAATAGAAAAAGGATTTAAAGTAACAGCTACACATCCACAAACTCCTGGGGCAACCACAGTCAGATTTATGTGGGACGGAGATGGTGTTCAAATAGACCACTTAAAAGTTTAAAATTTAAATTAAATTCAAGAAAAAATATCTTCAGAGAAGAGTGAGATTTATAATCTTTTAGCTACTCTTGCCTTTTACTTATCTACTAAGAATAATCCTCTGCTCCCAAAACTGAATTTTAAGTTTTTTAAAAAATATGTAAAATAATGAACCATATTCTAATGCCTTGCATAATGACAGGTTTCAGGGTAGCAGCCGTGTTAGTCTGTATTCGCAAAAGAAAAGGAGTACTTGTGGCACCTTAGAGACTAACAAATTTATTTGAGCATAAGCTTTCGTGAGCTACAGCATCCGATGAAGAGAGCTGTAGCTCACGAAAGCTTATGCTCAAACAAATTTGTTAGTCTCTAAGGTGCCACAAGTCCTCCTTTTCTTTTGCATATTCTAATGGAAAACAAGCCCTCCATGTGCCTGGGAAGGATTCTCGGGTGGTAGGTGTGCACCAATACTATATTAATGCACACGCAGTTGTGGCTTAGTGTAAGCCTTTTACTACAGGAAATATGGGCCAAATTCAATGGTGATGTTAACAGTGGTGTAACTGGTCAACGTATGGCTGTAAACAGAAAGTAATGTAATGTGCACCAATTCAGCATTCTGTGGGAGCCACACAGCACTGGCCAGCAGACAAGCGTACCTCTTCCAGTGAAGTCAGTAAAAGTTTAGTCTGGTTATGCCATGGTTCAATGTGGTACCAGGAGTCCTGCGATTGCTGTTAGCAGAAGATGAAATTAGATTATAGTGAATATGCTTTATCTCACCCCTTCTGGCCACACTGATTTTCCTGCTCCTCTTCTGTTTCATGCATTGAACATCACATTGGTGCCAGTTACACTTGCTGTTGTCAATCATTTACAACATGTAACTTAAACTAGTGTTTAGATCACCAATTAATTTGACACAAACACTTCAGTAAGATTTAGCTCCATTTACTCCATGCTGCATTCAGACCAGCATCAAGTGGACTGTCTGCAACCAATAAATAATGGCCACCTCTAAACCTCAAGAGAGTCCTTAGAGATCATAAAATGAATGTTTAGTGAAATAAAGAGGTTGTAGTAGTCCATTACAGCCATGGACAATGCCATGAATAATCATACTTTTACAGAAAGAAAAATCTTAGAATCAGTCTGGAACTATTGCTATAAATTGCTATAACATGATGTACAAAATCTTGAGTGACTTAGTGCTTGCATCCAGAATGTTGCAGCTAATTTTAATTTAAAATATAAACAGCCTGAAAGGCCTGTGAACAGTAAACTGCAATAATCCAGCTGAGATGTAATAAATAGGAGTTAATGACTCAGCATCCCCCTGAGACAACACTGGTCATACAGCTTTGCTTAGTTTTAGACATGCACAATCAGGGTATAAAGGTGGTCTCTGGAGACCTTTTACTTTGATAATAGCAAAAACATACCACCACTTTCTTTTTAAATCTCAGGGTTACTGTGGTTCTTTAATGTACTCTATGTTTCTTCAATTGCACTCAATTTGAGACTTCAAACTGTAAAATACAAGTATATGCAATCATTCTATTTTGGAAAAATAAATCATAGTTAAATGTAGTTTTCATTGTCAAATGGACAACAGGAGTAATTGCTTCATGCCCCACGATTCGAATAAAGTTGGAGCCAAAAGGTTGATGATTGGATAGGACAAGCAGTTTTCTGCCTTCTTGATACTTTGACAGACTTAGAAATTGCTATTAAATACTAAGAACAAAACTCTAATTGGCTAAAATAACTGAACACTTTCTACAGGAAACTAAACCTAGCACACTGGCAACTAAAACTGGCTTGGAGTTAATGGGCCAGATTTTGAATCAAGTTGTATATCTCTGTAAATCTGGAGTAACAACTGAGCTACTTTGAATTTACACCAAAGTCAGCTGAAGGAGAATCTGGCCCACTAAATTTAATTAGAAATAGAATGCTACTCCTATACCAAAACTATGGTTCTCACAATACACCGATTACCTATATAATAAGATTCCAGAATTGTCAATCTGTCGATGTGTCATTCTGAAGCCTAGAATGTATGTTTTGTCAGTGTGAAGCAAGGAAACAGCTGTAAGCATGGTTGAGTGCTCTTTTTGTTTAGAATATCATCAGGTTTAGTCATCCCTGGGATTTGTGATCTATACTGTCCAATTTTTAAGTTCTCAGCCATTTTTACTTTATGAATTACTCCTGAGTGACAGCAATGCTCAAAAGGTGAGAGGTCACAGATGGCACAGCCAAACGAAGGACTGCTGTGAAAGAAGGCATACTTCATGACAAAAGCTGTAAACCACGTATTTTTCTAGATGCCAACATTACCATGTGAAACCTAAGTTTGTAAATAAAGCCATTGAGATGGCAGGGGTTGAGAATGGGTCACCAACCGCCTTTCTTTTGAGGTGCTAGGAAATATGTTGAGTAAAACCCCTCCCTCAGTACTGAAGAGGAACCCGCTCTAAATGAGATTCCACTTCTTGTTTGTGAATGTTCTTGAGAGTGGCCCCCAAAAGAGGGGTGGGGAAAGGGGATTTGGAAGGGGTAGGGATGCAAACTCTTGTATAACCAGAATGGATGATGCTGAGCGTTCACTTGCCTGTTTGTGTTGCACTCCAGGTGTTGAAAAAGTGCTAGAAAACTCCCAAATGTTGGACTCATGGTTTACAGCTCTTAAGCTCCTGTGAAAAATGATGCTTAGACAAGGGCTGAAATTGGAAGGAGGAAAATGCTGCAGAAGGTGTGGAGAAGCGGATCTTTTGAGCTATCTGCTTCTTACAAGGTGGCTCAAAGTCTCTGGTAGAAGAACTGTTGAGCCATCAGTCAAGGCTTTTTCTCTTCAGAGCTGGTGTATATATTTCTAGGGACTGGAGGGTAGCCCTGGAGTCCTTTACAGTGTGTAAGGGCTCATCTGTCTTCTGATTAAACAGAAGAGTCTCACTGAAGCAAGCTTCTCAATGGTGTTCTGGATCTCTCTGGGAAAACCAACCATGGAACCATGACCATAACGATGACAGCAGCCACTGCACTCGAAGATGTATCAGATACATCTACTGCTGATTGGATAGTGATCCTGGCAACATTTTAGCTACCTCTATGAGAGTCTGGAAACGTGATATGTCCTCTGGGAGACTGTCAATAAAGTCAGAGAATTTCCAATAGTTCAGGAACCCATGCTTATCCAGTAGTGCTTGGTAACTGACTATCCTGAACTAGAAGCTAGAAGAAAAGAAGACCCTCCCTTTTCCAATAAGTTAAGAAGCTTCCCCTCTTTATCAGTCAGAATAGTTTATCAGTCAGGGATTGGCTGCCTATATCTCTCTGATGTGACTTGGACCATTAAGAAGTAGGAACAGGGTGGGAGAACTGAAATTCTGTTCCATTGGTTGGGACATAGTACCACTTCTCTGCCCTCTTAGCGGTAGGTATGCCAGTAAGCTGTGGTTTGCCAGACCACTGTTGCTGGCTCCAGTATGGCTTTGTTAATTATGAACGTTATTCTACTGGAGCTAGAGGACTGCAGGATGTCCAGGAGCTTGTGTTGAGGACCCTGACCCTCAAGTGGAATCTGCAACTCCCCTGCAATTGTTTATAGTCATCAGGAGCAGATGGAGACATTCGAATCACCACCAAATCTGGATGTGAAGACTGCAATCTTGTCAGATCTCGTGCATATTCTTCCTCCTCAGAAGGATTTGGAAGTACTCAAGTTGTCCCCTCAAAGGGGAGGGAAGGCATGACTCCTTAGCAGAACAGACCAATTCTGCAGGATTTTATTGGTCCCATGGTCCCCAGTATGGCCAACAAGATGAGTCAAATGAGGGTTGTGGTGGTCCCTAAGGTGTGAGGTACCGACAGTTCTGAGGCAGATGATGAGGTAGGGGATGGACCCAAGCTGGCCCAGATCTTCTGTCCAGGACAGTGTGTCTTGGAGGAGAAGGAGGGCATAATGGTTCATCTGGCAGTTCAGAATTTCTGATGGGGAGAAAACTGATTCATTTCCAACCGTGATACCGATGGTGACCTTGGAGGGATATTATAGCCCAAAGATGGAATCAGACACAAACTCCTTCCAAAGGGCTGCACCCCTGGTGGAGTCACAACCTCTCTCAAAAGAGAGGCAGCTGAAAAAGTGGGAGCCTCGAGGTTTGGAAACGTGAAGATGTCCTCAGGCGGAGTGTAGATCTCAGCTCTTCCCAGCTTCAGAGGGGTCCTGTCTGCCTGAACCATTGGAACCACAGAAGAGATAGTCTGTGCCACAGCCGTTGAAGAAAGACAGAACTGCAGGTGACTTATACTCTCAGATGTTAATCTTCATCAGTACTGGTGGATCTCAGGATTTGTGCTTGGGAGGCACCAGAAGCATGGTACCATCGCATCACAATCTGGTGCCTATGGAGCCCTAGACTTGTGTGCTTTTTTATCATGCCTCTGAGACTTAGTACATCCTAAGTTCTCTTGGGCAGAGTTAGTGCTTGGTTTAGGCAGGGCTAGATTTGACCTCTTCAAAGTGGTTTTGGAGGAAAACTTAGTCTTGTAGTTATGAGAATGCTCCCTTCTCTCCAGACAAGTCCCCACTGAGGGATCTCTGGTGGTAGACTGCTTAGCTCCTGATTTGGACATAGTGGTAGGAGGTGCACTCCTTGCTGAGTCAGACTGATGTACGGAGAGGGACTTCCCAGCCTGGGGCTGATTGTGGTCTCATAGTCTTTTCCATTAGGTGCTTTCTAAGGTGAAGTTCCCGTTCTTTCCAGGTACGGCTTAGGAATGAACAGCAGATACTGCATCTTGCCATGATGTGGGCTTCTCGAAGGCAGCACAACCAGCATTCGTGGTCGTTGCTGACCAGGAAGGACTGCAGGCAGGAAGAACAAATTTTGAAGCCCAGAGTCCTGGGCATAGTTTAGTACCCAAGCAGGGTACTGGGAGTGGGATGGCGTGTGCTCACTAGGTCAGGTAGACTAACTATAAAACCCTAAAAGTAACAGATACAAACTTGAAAACTCTACAATATAAAAACTATTTACAGATATCTAAATATATTTTCACCGATAAAGAAGAAAGGTGAAGCTTTAGAAGCTGGAGGTTCCGACCTGCACGATGCAGCTATGAGTAGGAACTGGAGAGGTGGTCAATCTGCCCTGCCCTATATTTCCTCAGTCAGAAGAATGAGGTGAGCCAGGGCACATGTGCAGACCAACAGACTCTGCTTTCAAAATTGTCTGGGTATCATCCAAAGGACACATCTGAAGGAGCAGTTAAACAGGTAGGAGAAGAACCACGAGAAGACAGAGTCACAGAAGCCAAAGGGGCCAAGATTCCAAGACGAACTGCATGGTCAACTGTGTCAAAGGGAGCCAACAGGTCACGGAGAACAAACAGAGTACTGGTTCTTAGATTTTGCTAAGAAGCAGCCATTACAGACTGTGGCGAGAGTGGTTTCAGTTGAATGCAAGGGGGAAATTAGTGAGGGTCTACGATAGATATGGACGAGAGGAAATCCAGACAGCAACTGTAAAAAGCACTTTCAATGAACTTAGAGATGAAAGGTAGAAGGGAGATGGAGAAGGTGGCGGTTGGAGAGGCAAATGGGGTCAAGGGTGACTATTTGGTATATTTTAACACTATTAAATACAAATGCACAAGAGGTAGAAGATAAATATTTGTGAAATCAAGAGCAGCATGTATAAAACAAAAAAAACCATGTTGGCATTCTATTACAAATCTATTATGTGATTGATTTTAAATGCAACCTGGTTGATTGCATCTCGGCAGAATTTAAAGAACGCATTGTCACTGCCACACTCAAGAGGGTAAGGCATAAACGAAGTGCATGGTTAAAAAGGAAACTGATGGAAACTTTTATTAAGACAACAAAATCATGTTAATTTAATACCAGTATCTGGCAGCCAGCCCCATGCATTAAAATTAATGGCCAAGAATAGAGCCACCAATCCCAACCTGTCTCATATACCTGAGATTTCCAGGCCCTTTACAGTACCCCTTGCCTCAACTGAATTGGCCTATACTGAGGAAGCCCACCCTGGAAAAAGCATACAGCGATCCACACCACTTGCCTGTCCAACTCCCATATGCCCTTACAAGCTGGTGCAAGAAAATTCTGGCCTCTTCAGATGCACTCAGCATCAGAAGACCTGACTCTGAGTGACCACCCAATGCAATCGCTAGACCAGTACCAAGAGATGGTACAGGAGACTACATTTTAAATGTAAAATTACAAAACAGTATTGGAACACAATTAACCTCTTTCCATATAAGTGGAGCAAAAAATGTCAACTGAACATTAAAAGCAACTGTTGGATTAGGTATCCAACATTGCACTGGAAAAAAATCTCCCATAAACCAAAAGGAAAACATTCTTTTGAGTAGAACTTATTTTTTATAAAGCTTCTAGGATGGATAATCAGGTGTCCGGTTTTCGACCAGAACACCTGGTCGAAAAGGGACCCTGGTGGCTCCCGTCAGCACCGCTGACCGGGCTGTTAAAAGTACAGCCAGCGGTGCTGCAGAGCTAAGGCAGGATAGTCCCTACCAATCCTGGCTCCATGCTGCGCCCTGTAAGTGGCCAGCAGGTCCGGCTCCTAGGTGGCAGGGGCCACGGGGCTCCACACGCTGCCCCCACCCCGAGCACTGGCTCCGTACTCCCATTGGCCAGGAACCGCAGGCAATGGGAGCTGCAGGGATGGTGCCTGCAGGCGAGAGCAGTGTGCAGAACCACCTGCCGCGCCTCTGCCTAGGAGCCGAACCTGCTTGCTGCTTTTAGGGTGCAGCGTGGAGCCAGGACTGGGAGGGACTAGCCTGCCTTAGTTCCCCCCACTGCTCCGCTGACCGGCACCTGCCAGAGGTAAGCCCGTGCCCCAATCCCCTGCCCCAGCCCTGAGCCAACCCCAAACTCGGAGCACCCTTCTGCACCCCAACCCCTCATCCCCAGCCCCACCCTAACCCCAACCCCCTGCCCCAGCCCAGAGCCCCCTCCCACACCCTGAACCCCTCTGCCCCATTCCCCAGCCTAGAACCCCCTCCTGCACTCCAACCCCTCATCCCTGGCCCCACTCCAGAGCCTGCACCCCCTCCTGCACCCCAACCCCCTGCCCCATCCCCCAGCCTGGAGCCCGCACCCCCAGTCACATAAGAACAGCCATGTTAGGTCAGACCAAAGGTCCATCCAGCCCAGTATCCTGTCTACTGACAGTGGCCATTGCCAGGTGCCCCAGAGGGAGAGAACCTAACAGGTAATGATCAAGTGATCTCTCTCCTGCCATCCATCTCCACCCTCTGACAAACAGAGGCTAGGGACACCATTCCTTACCCATCCTGGTTAATAGCCATTAATGGACTTAACCTCCATGAATTTATCCAGTTCTCTTTTAAACCCTATTATAGTCCTAGCCTTCACAACCTCCTCAGGCAAGGAGTTCCACAGGTTGACTGTGCGCTGTGTGAAGAAGCATTTCCTTTTATTTGTTTTAAACCTGCTACCCATTAATTTCATTTGGTGGCCCCTAGTTCTTATATAATGGGAACAAGTAAATAACTTTTCCTTATTCACTTTCTCCACACCACTCATGATTTTATATACCTCTATCATATCTCCCCTTAGTCTCCTCTTTTCCAAGCTGAAAAGTCCTAGCCTCTTTGATCTCTCCTCATATGGGATCTGTTCCAAACCCCTAATCATTTTAGTTGCCCTTTTCTGAACCTTTTCTAATGCCAGTATATCTTTCTTGAGATGAGGGAATCACATCTGTACGCAGTATTCAAGATGTAGGTGTACCACGGATTTATATAAGGGTAATAAAATATTCTCAGTCTTATTCTCTATCCCTTTTATAATGATTCCTAACATCCTGTTTGCTTTTTTGACTGCCGCTGCACACTGCGTGGATGTCTTCAGAGAACTATCCACGATGACTTCAAGATCTTTCTCCTCATTAGTTGTAGCTAAATTAGCCCCCTTCATATTGTATGTATAGTTGGGGTTATCTTTTTCAATGTGCATTACCTTACATTTATCCACATTAAATTTCATTTGCCATTTTGTTGCCCAGTCACTTAGTTTTGTGAGATCTTTTTGAAGTTCTTTACAGTCTGCTTTGGTCTTAACTATCTTGAGCAGTTTAGTATCATCTGCAAACTTTGCCACCTCACTGTTTACTCCCTTCTCCAGATCATTTATGAATAAGCTGAATAGAATTAGTCCGAGGACTGACCCTTGGAGAACACCCCTCTCCATTCTGAAAATTTACCATTTATTCCTACCTTTTGTTTCCTGTCTTTTAACCAATTCTCAATCCATGAAAGGATTTTCCCTCTTATCCCATGACAACTTAATTGACATAAAAGCCTTTGGTGAGGGACCTTGTCAAAGGCTTTCTGGAAATTTAAGTATACTTAATTTAAGTCCACTGGATCCCCCTTGTCCACATGTTTGTTGACCCCTTCAAAGAACTCTAATAGATTAGTAAAACATGATTTTCCTTTACAGAAACCGTGTTGACTTTTGCCCAACAATTTATGTTCTTCTATGTGTCTGACAATTTTATTCTTTACTATTGTTTCAACTAATTTGCCCAGTACTGACGTTAGACTTCTTAGTCTGTAATTGCCAGGATCACCTCTAGAGACCTTTTTAAATATTGGTGTTAGATTAGCTATCTTCCAGTCATTGGGTATAGAAGCTGATTTAAAGGACAGGTTACAAACCATAGTTAATAGTTCCACAATTTCACATTTGAGTTCTTTCAGAACTCTTGGGTGAATGCCTTCTGGTCCCGGTGACTTGTTACTGTTAAGTTTCTCGGTTAATTCCAAAACCTCTACTAGTCACACTTCAATCTGTTATAATTCCTCAGATTTGTCACCTACAAAAGACGGCTCAGGTTTGGGAATCTCCCTAACATCCTCAGCCATGAAGACTGAAGCAAAGAATTCATTTAGTTTCTCCGCGATGACTTTATTGTCTTTAAGTGCTCCTTTTGTATCTTGATCGTCCAGGGGCTCCACTGGTTGTTAAGCAGGCTTCCTGCTTCTGATGTACTTAAAAAAAATTTTGTTATTACTTTGAGTTTTTGGATAGCTGTTCTTCAGACTCCTTTTTGGCTTTTTTAATTACATTTTTACATTTAATTTGGCAGTGTTTATGCTCCTTTTAGAGCCCTCACCTCCTCCCGCACCTCACCTCCTCCCGCACCTCAACCTCCTGCTCCAGCCCAGTGAAAGTGAGTGAGGGTGGGGGAATGTAGTGAGCAGGGCAGTAGGACCTCAGGGAAGGGTTGGGGCAGGGGGCATGGCCAGTGAGTGAGGGTGGGGGAATGTAGTGAGCAGGGCGGTAGGACCTCAGGGAAGGGTTGGGGCAGGGGGCATGGCCTCAGGGGAGGGGAGGGGCTTGTTTGTTCGTTTTTGTGCTATTAGAAAGTTGGCAACCCTAAATCAAATCATCCATTTTGCCAGCTCAAATGCAAATACATTCTCTGAATGGACATGATCTAGGCAAATGAGAAGAATAGGTGTACATGTATTAGTATTTAGAATTACATATGTTGAAAGCCTATAGGAACATAGATGGAATCTGTCAACGTGTGCATTTAGCAGAACAGTGAATAGTCATTTACCAAAGAAGTCAGAATGTGGGGAATCATGGGCACCAACAAGGAATGTATCCTTATTTACTCACAACTTGGGAAAGGAGACAGAGTACACATAGATGTATAAACCCCACCAAGTGGTAGACGTCGGTTCTCCACTGCTACCTACTGGAGGACAATGACTTGTGTGAATCCTTACTAATATTTTATAATGGAAATAATAATGCCCATACAGAGTATTTTGAGATGTAAGAAATATGACTGTTTTAAAATGTAAATTATAAAAGTATGACTAGATTTTTCTTGCAAACAATTATATTTCAAGTTATCTGAAAAGCAGCATGATTATTTTACACAATAGGAGACAGCAAAAAACTTTTAGTAGTAGTCAGTTTTTTCTGGTTGGTCTGTCTAACTCTGTAAGGAGAATATGTAACACCCCTTTTGCCAAAATGAAATCATCCAAGGGGCAGAAAGAAAATACCATTGGACATCTGATGGGGTAGCTGATATGACCCCTTTCCAAAATCCTCAGTAAGCCATAAATCTCTTTGAATTATGTATGACACAGGAATAATGAGAACAGTACTCTACTTTTCTACTTAAACATGAGAGCATAATGTAATCTGGGAAGTGACGGAGCAGACAAAGAATGGGTATGTATCCTAATGTGTATACTATTAGCTACTGTAAGTCATAGGACAAAGTGAGTAATATAGAGCCTGTGTGTTTGCACAAGTTCTCTTTCTGCTCTTAATGGAATGACAATAAATGAAGAACATGAAATTTACAGCACGTGAATAGTAAGGTAACAAACAAACAATTTCCCGTATAATTAGCTAAACAGATTTATCCGTAAGTAAATTTGGCCATTTCCTTTTCAACAAAATTTTCATACAATAGCTACCCCTAAAATGCAAACCTTAGTTATCTGGAGAACACAGAATTTGTTAGCTGGTCCATAAGATAGGTTGTTCACAGGGATAGAAAAAAAGGCTTAATGAAAAAAGGCTTAATGAAAAAAAATCAAGTACTCCACTTGGGAACATACATTGGGCCCACAAAAAAACCTACTGTAAATAAGTGGAGACTGATTACTTCATAAATACAGCCCTGAAGGTTATAGGTTTACTGAAAGAATGTAAATGCTGCACCAAATGTAGATATTCTGTTTGAGTAGAAACATTAATTGCTTTCAAAATACAATATCCTTCCATTTCAAACTGTAGCTTACTTCAATATCTGAGTGAAGTCCTTTTCCTTTTATAGCAACACGTAACCAATTACCTAAGAAAAATGTTTACATTAATCATAATGACTCTATATTTTAGTTTTTATACCACTAATTTTATTTTTACTTAGAACTGAACTCCCTGAGGCATTCTTTCATGCCAACTGTTAATTTCGATCAGTGATAAAGTTCCCTTAAGCTTCTTTTAACATCTACTGGACATGACCTCATAAAATTTAATGCCATTCATTAACCCCAAGTACTTAACTTTACACAGTAATGTCAGGCATTCTGACTTTTCAGTGCACGAGGAATCCAAGTGGGAATTGTTTGAGGGATAAATTACATATGATTTGAGTTGCATAAAGTAAGGCAACAAGCAAGCACTAAAAGGTGAATGAAGGCTATTTTACAAAAATGCAAGATTCTTATGAATCCAGTTATCTATTACACAAACAAAATAAAGCAACCAAGTGACAATATGAGCTCATTAACAGGAAAGAAATTCAAAGTTAAGGCTGACCACCACCTTTTTAAACACTTCCTCCTGTGCCTAGGTTTACCCCACTTCTGGGGCACATCATTTTCATCCTTTGTTTTGAAGCTTTTATCAGGAAATAAGACTGCAAGTTTTAGTAAGCACTCAAATCAGGTTTGTTTGGAGAAAGTCACTGCACTTCACAATGTGAGCACTCACTTCAGTCTGACTGGTCAGCCGCCTAGAAACACCTAATTTGCACGGGGCATGCTCAGAGACCTGTACAGCCAATAGTCACACCCACACTACAGAGATGAGCTATGATACTGAGGAACTGAATACTCTGGTCAGTTGTTGATGGTTTCAGCTTAACTTAGAAGCGCTCTACCAAAGACTTCACTAGGCAGAGTTAAATGCACATTAGCTCATGTATTCCTAGTTCAGGTGTGTCAGTACCACACACTGATATTGGTGAAATGGGACAGGTGAACTGAACACACATCAACAAATGTTATTTACAAATATTGAGCTGCCTGCACATGGCTAATATTTTTGCTGAATTTGAAGACTGATTATTGTACACATCAAAAGTAGTCTTTATGTTTGATGCAGACAATGGTCCTTTTTACAATTCTTTACTATCCATCCACTTTGTTTGGAAGAGGTCACGAGAAAAGTGGTTTGGTTACAGACAAGAACAAATTGCAAATGCCATACTCAAAAATTTGGTATCTATTTGTTAATCATACACGAATTTAAATTCCTGATACTAAGCCCAAAAAAAAAAAATCTAAAATTCTCACAGCAGACAATCAGCTATAAGGCATTCAACTGGAAACACATTATGTATGTAAAGACTGAGAGGCCGTGTTGAGGATGCCTAGAAAATTTCATAGCACTTCTGTTCAGTCCTTGACTTGGCAATTGCTTGTGGACAACTGACGGGTTTCGCATTCAGCATTTCTCCAACAAACTTGTTATCCAGATGCAAGATGATGTGCATTTTGTCCTTCAAGAGCATTCACAATTTTGTGAGGTGTAAAACTAAGGCTCCCACTGACCCTCAATGTAAAATAAATATCTTTGGTACAGTGAACTGAAGGAAAAGATGCTCTTTCTGGGAAACTAGGGCCAATACCATGGATGGCTTTGTACATTAAGATAATTTTGATTTGGACTCTGATAAATGGGGAGCCAGATAAGTTGCTGCGTTTTGTACCACCTAGAACTTTTCCTAAGTATATGGCTTCATTCCTATATGTAATAAATTCCAATAATCCAACCTGAAGGTAACAAAAGTGAAAATAATTGTGGTCACGTCTGAATCTAATACATTGGGGCTCAATCTTATAGCCACTCTCAGATGCAAGATGATGTTTTTTGCAACCATATTTTTTGGATATCCAATAGCACCGAGGAATCCAAAAAGACATCAACTGCCGAAGACCAATGCTCTAAGTAGTAAGGGATATAACAGAAGTACATTTTTTTTAAAGTGCTTCCCTTGTCCAACCAATATCACCTGAGCTTCGCATAGGTTCAGCTTTAGCTAGCTGCTCTTCATGCAAGTACTGATTTTGGCTAGGTGATGGTACTGTTTATATTTGACATAAGATGCAGAGCTAGATGTTGTCTGCACACTCCTGTCAATTCAGACTATATTTCACCAGCTCTCCAATGGCTTCAGACATATTGGATAGTATGTGGAGAGGACTCTAGCGATGGAGGAACAGTCCATAATGACCCTTCAGGTTTTCTGTCTCAGAGAACCTGGGCCATTTCAGGCATTTCCATTAGCCATACAGTCTCTTGAGCTAGGTAAAGACTATTTGATGATCGACTGTATCAGATGCTCAAGAGAATTCCAGAAAGATAAGCATGCACTTCCATTGCCTATGAACAGAAGGTGGTCATCTACATGCCCTGGCATGAAGCTTGACCAGAAAGGATCCAGAATACTAGCAGCTAACAAGCAGATGTTGGAAATTTTTTGTTAGTTTTTGAATTGGTTTGCTTAGAAAAGGGAAATTAAACTCTGGGCCATAGTTTGTGAGGTCTCCAGTGACAAGTGATAATTTCTTTAGTAATGGTTGGATTATTGCAGGTTTTAGAGTGGGTTGTAGATTCCCTTCAAAGGATATGTTGATAATCTCTTAGCAGGGATCCCAGGGGTCTTCTACTTTCTTTTGCCATTAAGAAAGGGCAGGGGTCAGTCAGTGGTAATAGGCTGTAAATGTTTCCACAACTATTGCTGTAAATAGATAAACTCTTGGAAAACAAGTGCTGCATTTCTGATTCTGGGCTCTGCTCATTTTTGGAGGCCCAAGAGGTTATCCTAGATGTAGGTATCTTTTCTGTGAAAAGGAGTAATACAGCACAGGCAGGCAATGAACTGAGACTATTGAAACTGATCTGCTTATATGTCTCCATTAATAAAAGTCCCTCCAAGAAACCTCCAAACCAAACTGTACATACAGTCTATGAAAGGAACAAGCCACCTTCATACCCATCATTTGTTGGTGTCACCCCTCTCTTAGTCTTGGCTTAAACTAGAGCATATGCTTTTGGGAACAGGGGCATTTTATTATGTTTAGGGAGATTGTATAGTACGTGTATACATTGCTTATAGGATCCCCATCTGGCTGAGGTTACTATAATTCAAATCAAGAACAGCAGCAAAAGGAGCTGGGGAGTCTGGGGCTGAAGAGTGTCTCTCTAGGTTTACAAAATCTAACCCAATAGGAAAACTAATTTTTCCGCTTCTCAAAAATCCAACATGACAGAAGTGGTTTTGCTTAGGTTTCTCCCATCCTGCCCCCCCCCCACACACACACAAAGAAGTTCTCTCAAAGCTGAAACCAGGCATTGAAACTGTACTTAAAAAGGTAAATATATCAGAAAGTGTATGTGAGAAAACATGGGAATGGTTTAGCGATCTTAACTATAGCAGACACTGGCAGGTATCTGTTCTAATTCTATGTGCACACACACACCTCTGCAGGCAATAATACAAGATGTGTTATAAGATGCAACTCAGTTCCTTGGCACCTTGAATGAATTCAAACATCTGATTTACAGTGTGCATCATCCAGTAGAAACATAACAAATTGTTCCTACACAGTTTTTATTGAAAAAACAGTAAATATATTCATCAGTATCAGGAAACTAAAATACAGGTTTTAAAAATAGTTAACTGTTTTAACTTTTTCTTGGTTAAAATATTTGCCCCTCCAATTTATAATACTAATCGTAGGTTTGTGACTCCAGCACTTGTCATTTTCTGGTGGGCTATATTCTCTATAAATATAAGCAGATTGGATCTGATATTATGAATATCTATTACCCACCTGGGGTTAGGAAAGTGGCTGATCATGAAATACCTATAATACCTGAGAACTGAGGGCATTATCGCCCACTGGAGTTTCTACATCTATAAAACTTGAGTCAGGACATGTTTTAGTACCATCTAAAAACGTCTCTGCTGCTTAAGTGTGCTGCAAGAACATAGCTACAGTGGCTCTGCTAAGGCTACTTTAGCTTCCCTATTATGTGCTACAGAGTCATGTAACCCTCTCTCAGCCAAAAGCCAGAAAAAAGTTTTGGCATTAAACACTAACTACTAGGTAGGAATGGCAATGGAGCAAAAGTATATTAGGTCACATGACCATGCCTTACCAATTGGTCTGCATTTGGCAAGCCGAAGTGTTTATAAATATTCACACACACACAGAGTATATATTACTCCAATCAATGAGGAGGCAAATCTAGTTTCTGCACAGCATAATTCTATGTGTTGGTTGGCTTAAATGAACCTTCCTCTTTTCTTAATGTGAGCAATACCTCTGACAGACATTTTGAAGTTACCTACAAGCAATCAAGTATAAAACTCCCCCAAAATGGGGGCTTCTGGGAATCACTGCCAGCCTCAAATGTGGCAGCACTTGTGACACTCAGTATAATGTAAATAGATTAATAATTTTAAGGGCAAAATATAATTACAGAAATAAATACACTGGCACCTTTACCAATGCTGATAATTTCTAAATGTAGAATCAGACCTTTAACAAAGATCCTTACCTTACTCCACCCCCACATCCACCCCACGATATTCCATATACACTGTGTATGAGGGCTATTTACCCTGTAGACAATTCAATTAATCTCACAAGACACACACACACACACAGATGTGGCACTAAGATTTACAAAGTTATTGAAACTTTTTAACAAGTAAAATGCATCTTTACTTAGCTACACCAGAATGAGGAATAAAGGGGTTTACATATGTTCCAATTCTAAACCTATCAATCAAACCCATGTTATTCCTTTGGGAGCTTATTTACATGCATATTTATCAGCCTCACATGCTAATTCCCTGCTGTTTTATGCCTGTGAGGCATGTTTATGAGTCATAATTGTTGATCTCATTTGATGTATTTCACTGAAGAAAGACATTATTCAGTTATGTGGCCTAATGTCAATGAATTACGATGACCTGATCTTCCAAATGTAACTTGCTCTTTAATTTTTATTAGAACATAACTTATTCAGAAGAAGAAATACACTAAAATGGAAGATTACTTGCCTCTCTAGTCATTTTAGTTAACCATCTTATCTTTCAGACACTCCGCCCCACCTCTAGGCAAAGATTAAATATCATAATTTGTAAACATCAGAAAGTAAAGAATCTCATCCTTAAATTAACACTTCTTTGTCAAAGTGATGACTTTTAAAAGTAATTTTATTTTAATCAGCCACAGTATAACTCCAGAAGAAGTGATCTGTGATTAAGAAACCCAAATTGTAATGCTTTATAATAACGTCTTTAAAACAGTGGCAAACTTATAAGTGGAAACTACTTGTTGATAAATATATTAAAGCACTCAAACAAATAAAACTAAATTATTAATCACAGATGGTGTACATAAATTCATACAAAATTCCATTACTTTTCAACAAATCAATTCATTGTCATGACAAAACTTCAAGCTAACATTCAAAGGGGTACTCAAATAATTTAGGCCCAACATGTGACCTACATTAAACAATCTGGTGAATTAAATTCCCCCACTATCTTCCCTATATTTCTAATGCCCGTTTTGGTGCCATTAAAAAATATGAAGTCTACACATTTATTCTTTTATAGCAAATAACCAGAATGGATCCCAAATTCACAAATCCTAGACCCAAAATGTGCTGACATCGCACATGGCACAGGAGGCTCTTCAGAGTAGGTTTTGTCAACCCCCACGTTGAGTCACATACAGGTGCTGGAACGAGGGGTGCTGGTGATACTGCCCCACCCCCTGGTTTGCAGTGGTTTCCATCATATCCAGGGTTTACAGTTTGGTTCAATGGCTCTCAGCACCCCCACAATACATATCGTTCCAGCATCCCTGCATACAGAATGATCATCATTCATTAACATACACTGGTTTGGAACTAGCATTTTGGACATCAACTGTACTGAACAAGTTTCTGATGTTATTAACCTCCAATCTGATGACAATCAACGGTGTTTTTTAGAAACAAAACCAACCCCAAATCAAGTATCTATTGTCATGTTGACTTAAATTCCACAGAAATAAAAAAAAAGACAAATGGAAAAGGAGTACATAGTAATAAGTTGTTTTCAAAGTTCTCACATAATATTACAAATAGAGTAAAATACTAACTTCAACTATTCTGAGAAATATATACTAATGTCCATTTAAAAGCCTCAGTGTCACTATTGTGAACTACAACTTTAACCAATAGGAAAGAAATAGTCAAAAGATGAAAATTTTGTTCTGACTAGCTGACTCACCCTGATGTCACAATCCTACCATTCAAGGAAATTTTCCACAAGAATCTTAAAATCAAACTGTTAAGTACAAACACATCTAACACATTCTACAATAGAATCTTAGCAAGATATTATCAGCTTAGATGTGTGAAAAAATATATCATATTTTTCACAACCACAAATAATTTGTTGTTTTAATTTAAGTCTGTTTATGCAAACAAAATAGTTTTTGCATGCAAAAGTGCATAAATATGAGGAAGAACCCAACCCCAATCAGTGTGGGTTTTCCATGGCATCTTTCAAGTGAGAAGCTTACTTGTGATGCAGCTATACAACAACACAGAAGCATTAAAAATCTTTGTTTGAACAACTGAACTAACCACCATTGAATTAATGCCATAACTAGCATGCAATTTCACCTCACGCAGACCACACATTTAAAGCTGTCACACTGGCATCTTGCATGCTATCAGATTAGGAAGAATTCTCACCATTTAATCATACAAAACTATTAATTAACTTAATGTAATTTTATTTGGGGCCCAAATTTACAAAAGTCTTTATGTTAACACTAGATCATTTAAAGCAAAAAGCTGGCATTTACTGAGTACTAACCAACAGTAAATGGTTAGAATAACTCACAATTAATACAGACAGTTTACACTTACAAAAAAATCTGGAATTTTCATAAGTATCTGTCATATTTCTTGTATCTTTCAGGTTGGGACAGGAGACTCAGATTTGTATGTGTATTATTTTTAAACATGCTACATTAATGAGATGTTATTTCATGAAGTAAAATAAAATCAATCTTAAAAATTAAATATTGCAGTCAGCTGACTAATGAGAATTCAGAGCTGAGCTTTGTAAAGCATTTGCAAAGAACAAGTTTTAAAACATTTTAAACCATACTTGTATAAGAAAAAAATAACACCAGGTCGCAGAAATTTGGAGGTGGCTCTGTGGTTCAACATGCTTAATTTTCTTCTCTATTCCATTAAGATAACATCTGTTCTGGCCACCAGTCAGCAAATCAAATTTGATGAGAATTCATTTGAGTGCAAGGTAAAAAGGCGTACTAATGGACAGATTTATGGGTTTTTTTCCTCCTTCAGCAAAGCGCTTACATTTTTGAATTAAAAAGTAAACAAAAGCAACTACAGTATCTTAAAAAATAATTAAGTGGCAAGCAGATAGAAGAGGTAGCCTAACCCTAACCAAAATCTGACATTTTCGCCTTAAAAGAAAGCATACTTTTCCATACTTTCCTCATGTAATGTATATGGCTTACTATACATTTTTAAACAGTAAATTGCTGATTCTATTTGATTTGATTGGATTCCCTCTGAATCCAATTTGATTAGAACATGCAGACAGATGAGAAGGATACATGGGATGGATTTAAACGCCAGACCACAACTGACTTATTTAGAAACTGGGAAGGGCATTAGCTATTTAAAAAGAAAAAAAGATTTATTTATTTTTTTAAATGGCTATTATATTTTATATATGCTCCTATGCAGCATCTATTTTTAATCTTTTTACCTACATGACATATAACATTAAAAATATAGGTCCTCCATTTGCATCAAATCGTATCTGAATTATCCACAGACTTAATATGAACATATCATTATATCAAATAATTTGTGAATTGCATTGAGTTTCAGTGAATATCCGCCCTGAATAGCACCTACAGTTGTAGTGACAGACTAAGCACCTAGTAATTCAAAGAACTGCTTAAGTCTTTTAGGTGCATAGAAATGGTTTAGAATCCTTAAAAGAACATCCTATTCGGCAATATTTTCGGACCTCTGATCCTTCAGGTGGGAACCTGGAAGTACTGAGGCACACAATAATTAAATGTCAGAAAAAGTTAACTATGCTTTTTTTTTTTAAATTACATATATAGTATATAAATAGCTCCTTCTGAATTGTGGGAAAAAAATCAGTCATAAAAGCCTTAGTAATGTCACATGCACCCACTCGGACATCATACCGTCTTCCAAATATTTACCATTTTAAAGGAAAGCCAAGGTTTTTTAGTTCTTTTTAATTCTGGGTTTTGTTTTATTAACTATGGCATTGCCAGAAGGGACAACGATCCAGTTCCGTGATCTCTAATATATCTCCCTCAGTACAGTAACCCAGAACACTATACCTATGAATTTCAGTTTTTGTTAGACTGGTGGAACACCCAACAGAAAGAAAAACAGTATATAAGTTTGCCCAACACAGATATATTTCAGGTTGATCAGAATCAATGAAACAGGACAGCTGTTTGCCTTTTATGTTATAGACAGTGACAAATACATATTGCTGTATTTGTTCACTATATGTGGAGGCATATAGGCAAAGTAGTTTTAAAAACCTGTTCTTAAATTTGTTGTAAGAAGAGACACCCTAGATATGGTTTAAATGTTCCTATATACACATATTAGATGACAATTGTCTTTACTCAAAGGAAGGTTGGATCTGGCATAGCTGTATGTAGGAACCTCTAACATCTTGTAAGATGTTAACATTATTTCAAGCCTATTTATACTTTGCCTACTGCAAAACACTACACTTGTTTTTTATTGCTTCAGAATTTGACTACAGCTAATATATACAGATACTACACTGAGTAAAAATTTCAAATGTATTATTTGTCAAAAAAGCAAAAGGTGACTCAATCATTTAACTGTCCAAAATGCAAAGCTGCTAAATCTCAAATTGTAGCATATCAGTATTGAATATGATAGCAGAATAATAGAATCATAGAATATTAGGGTTGGAAGAGACCTCAGGACGTCATCTAGTCCAATCCCATGCTTAAAGCAGGACCAACACCCACTAAATCATCCCAGCCAGGGCTTTGTCAAGCTGGGCCTTAAAAACCTCTAAGGATGGAGATTCCACCACCTCCCTAGGTAGCCCATTCCAGTGCTTCACCACCCTCCTAGTGAAATAGCGTTTCCTAATATCCAACCTAGACCTCCCCCACTGCAACTTGAGACCATTGCTCCTTGTTCGGTCATCTGCCACCACTGAGAACAGCCGAGCTCCATCCTCTTTGGAACCCCCCTGCAGGTAGTTGAAGGCTGCTATCAAATATCCCCTTACTCTTCTCTTCTGTAGACTAAATAACCCCAGTTCCCTCAGCCTCTCCTCGTAAGTCATGTGCCTGAGCTCCCTAATCATTTTCGTTGCCCTCCACTGGACTCTCTCCAAATTGTCCACATCCCTTCTGTAGTGGAGGGGACCAAAACTGGACACAATACTCCAGGTGTGGCCTCACCAGTGCTGAGTAGAGGAGAATAATCACTTCCCTCAATCTGCTGGCAATGCTCCTTCTAATACAGCCCAATATGCCATTGGCCTTCTTGGCAACAAGGGCACACTGCTGACTCATATCCAACTTCTCGTCCACTGTAATTCCCACGTCCTTTTCTGCAGAACTGCTGCTTAGCTAGTCGGTCCCCAGCCTGTAGTGGTGCATGGACTAGAAGAGACATCCTTAAAGAAAATACTTTCCAACTCTTTCCCACCTGCAAATAATTGCTAGAAATGACTGCTTTATGACACTTCACTAGTGTTTTTAGTTGAACTTGCTAGGATTTATGAGGAAACTTTTTATTGTGATTCCTCCCAATATTGACCCTGAAAAGTTTACCCATCAATTGGCACAAACCAAATCTATTGTTAGCCCATTTTAGTTATCTAGCTGTACCACTTCTTGATATACATCACCTCAGTAAAACTGGTCCCCCCCCCGGCCCAGATACCCACACCCCCACCTCTCCCTGGAACCCAGCCATGCCCTCCCTTGTCCAGACACTCCCCTCCCACTCTCGCCTCCCAGAGCCCAGAGATTCCGAGGAGAAACAGCCTGATGCTCAGTCCCAGGCTTACATGGTGTTTCCTGTGGACCACCTTCTCCTTCCCTCAGAGCATGCTAGGAATTGCAGATGCCAGGAACCCTCTAGCTCCCTCCTCTTCCCTCCAGCAGTGTCTTCTACATGCGAGCTGGGCTCTACCCGGTCCAGCAGCCCCTAGTGACAGCTAGCAGCACTGCAGCCCATTTTTGTGGGGGAAAGGAAATTCCACATGCACGTTAATTTCTGAAAAATTCTACATTATGCAGCGGCGCAGAATTCCCCCAGGAGTAAAATGTGAGGCTGCGTGTTAAAGTAAGGCAATGCAGTGAAAGATACACACGTGCAAGTACATGTGTACGTCAGTGCATGAGTCCTAAAAAAAAGCAGTGCTGGTACTTCCCAGATCCACTCTGAAAAGAGTGTGTGGTTCAGTAACCTGTGTGGCCCAGGTAACTGACCTGCACTCTCTCCTTCCAGAACGGGAAGATGGATCGTAAGTACTCTTATTTTTCTCTTTATTTGTTGCATTTGTTCTGTCTTCCTGTCCCCCAATATTAACCTGAGTATTTACCCAGACAACCGTGACGTTAATTTTTGCACCAATTTTCACCCATTTGTTTTGTGCAATAAACAGATAAATTCCTGGGAAAATTTAAACAAAAGCAAAAATGGCCTTGCTTATCAATAAGGAGCTACTACATGGAATTTGTACCAAACTAGATCTAGATGCAAGTATGTGTACGTGTTAGGATGGTGTTTCTAATCCCACCTGGCTGTGCCCTTGCTTTTGCTGGTTCACTGAACTTTGAGCACTTTTAGGTCTAATGTTAGGCAAGAACATGAATGTTACTGCAATTTATTTTTTGTATTTCTTATAAGTGAAACCTTTAGGCCATGATTTGGATACTCAATTTGAGATACCTTAACAGGGGCCTGATCTTCAGAAATGCTGAGCATCTAACGTCTGAAAATGAGGTCCTTTTATCGCATCTGAGGATGGACACCCACAAATTTATGGCACCCAAAATGACCAATGACTTTTAAGTAGCTTGGCCTACATTACTGCCTCATTTAAAACATATTGCCTTCAACCCTGCTACCACTGCAATGCATGGGAACTTTGCCATTAATTTTAATGATATTAGGACAGTCCATTATATAGAAATAGAGGGGGAAAAGTCTCAATCATTTTGTTAAAAATAATTAAAGTTGATTAGTAATAATAAGATACTGTAACTGAAAAGATAAACAGTAGAGACATTTGTTATCAGAGTAAAATAGGAAAATTAAAATAACCTGTAACACTTTTGTATATGCAATTCATCAGGAAATGTTGTAAAAGAACAAAAGTAAATGTTGGCTTATTCTTGAGGTTCTTTGTCGTCATTAATGTATTCAGGTTTTCACAGCTGAATTGCTGTACTTTGAAAAGATTTTCATGAAAGGAAACTCATTCAACTTTTAAACAAAGCTGTCAGGTTACCGAGATTCAAACTTGTTTGTATGTCCAGAAAATGTTTTCTTCTTAAAAAAATATTCTGGGTTAGAAGGGTGTTATTCCTTTGTGCTCAATTTGTCAACAGAAAATAAGCTTTTGTTAAACACCGCACTTATCTATTTATTTTGTGGAGCTGGGAACAGTGTATTCCAAAGTGGAGGTGAAACTACATTGTGTGGCTATTTTACTTCATTACTAGTTGTGCTACTCAAATTGATACAAATGGTCTCCTTCTGTTTCTGTCTGTCTGCTTGCCTGATCAGTACAACTAATTGTCAGTGCTGGGGAAATCTCCTATATCTAAATAGAAGATGTGCAGTTTGTAACCTGCTTAATTCGCCTTATGTCCTGCATGGCCCTCAGTATGGTATTCATTAAAGCATCAGCTGCTTTGTTTGTAGTAGTGGCACCTAAAAGTAGGCTTATTTTTCTTTGTTAAGAGGCAAGATTGTTGATAAATAATACACATCTTATTGTGAGTGGTAAGAAATTACCTAGTAAGTATGATGGTACTTTGTTTTTCCCTCACGCTGAGCACCTTTACTTAAATTATACACCTATAAAGACGACACTGCAAAGATATACAAGCTGGCAAAAGATTAAGGCACTTTTAGGCCTATTGATCGGAAGCCTAAAATCTGACCTTTGCTAGTGTAAGCTTTTGACAATTAAATGAAACACAAGGCTTAATTCCCTAAGTTTTAAAACAGGAAATTTCAGATCTTTAAAAATAAAAGGAAATGATCAAAAAATTAGACTCACAAGTCTGTGCTCTAACTGTTCATAGATTTGAACATTAAGGCAGGTCATTTAGGAGGGTCCAAGCTCTGCAACTCCTTTCCTTCCTCAGTTTCACAGAGCACAAGCTTGATGACCTTTGGGACACAGTGTGAAGCCCACCCCTTTATTCTGAAGTTGCGCATGAGGTGATTTGGGCATGCCTATAGTCTACAACTAATTAACACCAATTATACAGTACAGTGAAATCCAAAAATACTATAAATATAATTTATTTTTAAATAAAAATGTTGGGTATTCTCCATTACCAGCTGCCTTTATAATTTAATATAATATTTTAAAAGCATTACCATTTTTTTCTCCTGCAGATATCCAGTTCAGAAAGTTTTTCCAAGAATGAAATTAGAAAAGGAAATGAAAGTACAATTGAGAGAGAAAGTGACAGGTACAGTTAATGCAAGATGTAAATGAAAAGGAAGTGTTCCCATGGCCTGGTAGTCACCACAATTCTGTTACCGTTAAAAGCAGACTAAACAGTAGCTATTATTAATAAATGAATATTAAAAACAGTGTTATGTTAGCATCTGGTGTTGGAAGATGCAGAAAATATCCTTGCTTCTGCTCAGCCACCACAACGTGAAGCAGACTTAATAGAGCTCATTCTTCTATGCAGTAGTGAAATTCTATCCCTGCAGCTCTGTCCTTATCTTTGAGGCGCCAAGTAGCCTGGGTCCAGCATTTCTAAAAGATCGCCTAAAGCTGTGGGACCAGGATCATGATCAGCAACTCTGCTCCTCAGACAGGATGAGACTTTCTACCATAAAGGGAAAGCTCGTCGGTGCAGAAGATAGCACTTTCTTGGACACTAGTATGGGACTGTGAAATGAACTCCCAAAGGAATTAAGGGCCATCACAAACCTCATCACTATCTTCTCCAAGTGCAAGGCACCCTTCTTCTACCTTTATATATGCACAGCAGCATTTGCATTTTTAAAAAAACCTTCAAAACAAAAAACTACATGGCACACACAATTTTCCTCTGGGGAGAAACTGAAAGAAAGAACATACCTCACATGCCATATGTTAGTCACACTGCTTAATACACGACTAAGATGTTCAGATACTACAGTGAGAAGGATTATATAAGAATTTATATAGTACAGAACAGTGTTTTGGTTTGGTTTGTGTTTCCCAGACTAACAGGACTTAGATGAGAAGGCTATGATAGACACAGAGGCAGCAGTGGTAGTGACCCAAGTAGTGGAAGACACAATGAAGAGGACTGGATGCAGAAGCTGTGGCATGTACATTATCCTGGAGGGGGTACCTGAAAAGAATTTCATCTGCATGAAATGCCGCCTGATAGAGCTGATGGAAGAGAAGATCCTAGGATTGGAGATGCAGGTGGAGACTCTGGTTGAGTTTAGAAGGGGGTTCGAGTGGATGATGGAGCAAAGACATGAAGAGGCTGAAGGGAAAAGCTCAGACTTGCAGATGGAAGCAGGACCAAAGAACTCTGAGGGGATACTGCTGGATGAGAAAAGTGGACAGTGGAAGCATGTGACTAAGAGAACCAGGCAGAGGAAAAGACAGGGCAGTGAAGGAGAAATAGAGCTCAGGAACAGGTTTGTGGAGTTGGAAAATGAAGAAGGTGGTCACTGAAGGTGAGAGGGCAAGGAAAAAGAGAAGAGCAGTTAGTCCTATTGGAAGAGGGCAAGAGTCAATGGAGATACCACCACCAAATATGAGCCCCAGGAGGAAAAGGGATGGGTTGCAAAGGATTGCAAGGGACAATAGGAATCGAGAGGACTTGCGGCCAGATGGAACAGGGGATAGACTGGAGAATTGCACCATCGCTAGGAAAAAGCAGGTCTACATGATTGGGGACTCCTTGCTGAGAAGGATAGACAGGCCTGTAACAAGAGCTGATCCAGAGAACAGAAGGGTGTGCTGTCTGCCGGGTGCTAAGATACAGGATGTGGACCTGAAGCTGAAGAATATCCTAATGGGAGCAGGAAAGAATCCACTGATAATCCTTCATGTGGGAACAAATGATATGGCTAGATTCTCGCTGGAACATAACAAGGAAGACTATGCCAGGCTGGGGAAGATGCTATAGGAAATCAAGGCTCAGGTGATCTTCAGGGGGATTCTGCCTGTTCCTGGAGAAGCACAAGAAATGTGTGACAAGATTATGATGATCAACAAATGGCTCAGGCATCTTATAGTGGTGCTATAAGGAGGACTTTGGGATGTATGGCCACTGGGAAGCATTCATGGACAGAGGACTGTTCTCTCGGGATGGACTTCACCTGAGTAAGGAGGGAAATAGACTTCTAGGATGGAGGCTGGCAAAACTGATCAAGAGAGCTTTAAACTAGGAATTTCGGGGAGATGGTTGGGAGATATCCAAGTAATCTCCAGGCCAGTTATTCTCTCAGAGGGAAGAAAACAAAGTAAGAAAGGATACAGCCATGGGTAGGAGACTGGATATAAGGTGGAGGGGCAGTGTACATACCAATCTAATAGGTAATATTAGCAGTAGAATGTCTGTGCCCAATCGGGTAAAGAATGTGAGTGAAGCCAAACGGCAAAAATTAAGATGTTTGTACACTAATGCGAGGAGCCTAGGTAACAAAATGGAGGAACTTGAGCTATTAGTGCCAGAAGTGAAACCAGATATTCTAGGGATAACAGAAACATGGTGGAATAGTCGTCATGACTGGAGTATGGGTATTGAAGGGTATGTGCTGTTTAGGAAAGACAGAAATAAAGGCAAAGGTGGTGGAATAGCATTGTATATCAATGATGAGGTAGACTGTAAAGAAATAAGAAGTGATGGAATGGATAAGACAGTCTGTCTGGGCAAAAATCACATTGGGGAAGAAAGCTACTGGAGCCTGCCCTGGGACAGTGCTTGGGGTGTGCTATAGACCGCCGGGATCCGATGTGGATATGGATAGAGACCTCTTTAATGTTTTTAAAGAAGTAAATACTAATGGGAATTGTGTGATCATGGGAGACTGACTTCCCAGATATAGACTGGAGGACAAGTGCTAGTAATAATAATAATAGGGCTCAGATTTTCCTGGATACAATAGCTGATGGATTCCTTCACCAAGTAGTTGCTGAACCGACAAGAGAGGATGCCATTTTAGATTTGGTTTTGGTGAGCAGTGAGGACTTCATAGAAAAAATTATTGTAGGGGACAACCTTGGTTTGAGTGATCATGAGCTAATTCAGTTCAAACTAAATGGAAGGATAAACAAAAATAGATGTGTGACTAGGGATTTGATTTCAAAAAGGTTAACTTTAAAAAATTAAGGAAATTAGTTAGGGAAGTGGATTGGGCTGAAAAACTTGTGGATCTAAAGGAGGAGGAGGCCTGGAATTACTTCAAGTCAAAGTTGCAGAAACTATCAGAAGCCTGCATCCCAAGAAAGGGGAAAAAATTCGTAGGCAGAAGTTGTAGACCAAGCTGGATGAGCAAGCATCTCAGAGAGGTGATTAAGAAAAAGCAGAAAGCCTACAAGGAGTGGATGATGGGAGGGATTAGCAAGGAAAGCGACCTTACTGAGGTCAGAACATGTAGAGATAAAGTGAGAAAGGCCAAAAGCCATGTAGAGTTGGACCTTGCAAAGGGAATGAAAAGCAATAGTAAAAGGTTCTATAGCCATATAAATAAGAAGAAAACAAAGAAAGAAGAAGTGGGACCACTTAACACTGAGGATGGAGTGGAGGTTAAGGATAATCTAGGCATGGCCCAATATCTAAACAAATACTTTGCCTCAGTCTTTAATGAGGCTAATGAGGAGCTTTGGGATAACGGTAGGACGACAAATGGGAATGAGGATATGGAAGCAGATATTACCATATCTGAAGTAGAAGCGAAACTCAAAATGCTTAATGGGACTAAATTGCGGGGCCCAGATAATCTTCATCCAAGAATATTAAAGGAACTGGCACCTGAAATTGCAAGCCTTTTAACAAGAATTTTTAACCAATCTGTAAACTCAGGGGTTGTACCGTATGACTGGAGAATTGCTAACATAATTCCTATTTTTAAGAAAAGTAAAAAAAGTGACCCAGGTAACTACAGGCCTGTTAGTTTGACATCTGTAGTATGCAAGGTCTTGGAAAAAATTTTGAAGGAGAAAGTAGTTAAGGACATTGAGGTCAATGGTAATTGGGACAAAATACAACATGGCTTTACAAAAGGTAGATTGTGTCAAACCAACCTGATCGGCTTCTTTGAGAAGGTAACAGATTTTTAAGACAAAGGGAATGCTGTGGATCTAATTTACCTCAATTTCAGTACGGTATCTGATATGGTTCCACATGGAGAATTATTAGCTAAATTGGAAAAGATGGGGGTTAATATGAAAATTGAAAGGTTTGATAAGGAACTGGTTAAAGGGGGTCACACTGAAAAGTGAACTGTCAGACTGGAAGGAGGTTACTAGTGGAGTTCCTCAGGGATCGGTTATGGGACCAATCTTATTTAATCTTTTTATTACTGACCTTGGCACAAAAAGCAGGAATGTGCTAATAAAGTTTGTGGATGACACAAAGCTGGGAGGTATTGCCAATACAGAGAAGGACCGGGATATCATACAGGAAAATCTGGATGACCTTGTAAACTGGAGTAATGGTAATAGGAAAAAATTTAATAGTGAAAAGTGCAAGGTCATGCATTTAGGGATTAACAACAAGAATTTCTGTTATAAACTGGAGACACATTACTTGGAAGTAACAGAGGAGGAGAAGGACTTCGGAGTATTGGTTGATCACAGGATGACTATTAGCCACCAATGTGATATGGCCATGAAAAAAACTAATGTCTTGGGATGCATCAGGCGAGGTATTTCCAGTAGAGATAAAGAGGTGTTAGTACCGTTATACAAGGCACTGGTGAGACCTCATCTGGAATACTGTGCGCAGGCCTGGTCTCCCATGTTTAAGAAGAATGAATTCAAACTGGAAGAGGTACCGAGAAGGGCTACTAGGATGATCCAAGGAATGGAAAACCTGTCTTATGAAAGGAGACTCAATGAGCTTGGCTTTTTTAGCTTAACTAAAAGAAGGCTGAGAGGAGATATGATTACTATCTATAAATATATCAGAGGGATAAATACCATGGAGGGAGTAGAATTATTTAAGCTCAATACCAATGTGGACACAAGAACAAATGGATATAAACTGGCCATCAGGAAGTTTATACTTGAAATTAGACAAAGTTTCTAACCATCAGAGGAGTGAAATTCTGGAATAGCCTTCCAAGGGAAGCAATGGGGACAAAAGACATATCTGGCTTCAAGACAAAGCTTGATAAGTTTATGGAGGAGATGATATGATGGGATAGCCTAATTTTGGCAATTAATTGATCTTCAACTACTAGTGGCAGATATGCCCAATGGCCTGTGATGAGATGTTAGATGGGGTGGGATCTGAGTTACTACAGAGAATTCTTTTCTGGGTGTTTGGCTGGTGAGTCTTGCCTACATGCTCAGGATTTAGCTGATCACCATATTTGGGGTTAGGAAGGAATCTTCCCCCAGGTTAGATTGGCAGAGGCCCTAGGGGTTTTTTGCCTTCCTCTTCAGCATGGGGCTCGGGTCACTTGCTGGAGGATTCTCTGCAGCTTGAAGTCTTTAAACCACAATTTGAGGACTTCAATAGCTCAGACATACTTTAGGGGTTTGTTACACGAGTTGGTGGGTCAGGTTCCATGGCCTGCGTTGTGCAGGAGGTCAGACTAGATGATCATAATGGTCCCTTCTGACCTTAAAGACTATGATTCTATGATTCTAGTACAGTATAGAAGACCTCTGAGCCCTGCGTCACCATCAGCATCCTGCTCCAGGCTGGAGTTTACTATTATATGAAAAACATCCTCTCTAGCTTCACAGATTTCAAAACCAGTTTTCCATTTTGTGCCAGTTCTTGGGGTACCCAAGTCACTTTTTGTTAACTCCGGAATAGAGCATGAGGGAGTCTTTCTTGTGATAGCTGAGTGTCAGCTCCCTACCATCACCAGCCTTTCAGCCACTTCTCTGGGCTATGTCAGTCTTAACTTCACCTGGCAGGTTAACAATAGGTGCGCAACCCGATCCTCGAGTCCCTTTGAAGCATTCCTCTGATATCCAACCCAACACTAGGTACTCACAGAAATTCCAGACCCTCTGCATTCAAAAGTACAGTGTATGCCAGTTTACTGCTTTTACCTTAAACCACTGCTCCTGTAAACCACACAGCACTTGTGAGCACTTATAATAAAACAAAAGTAGGCTTATTTAAGAAAGAATAAAGATTTAACTCGAAACAAGAGAGTGTGGTGGAAAGAAATGGTTACAATACAAAACAATCATAAAATGTGTACTAGGGCCTACATTTATCAAGTTACCTCTCCAATATAATAAAATAGGTTAACACTCCCCCTCCCCACACACACACACACACACACACCCCTCCAAAGTTCAGACTGTTGCCAAGCTGGCCAATGTCACAAGAACAAGGATCCAAATGTTCATGAAAGGGGTTCACCAGGGGTTCTTCAATGAATGGATACAAAGTGCTCCTCCCTCCTCTGTGTTATTCTGAAAACCTTTTTGTTTTTGGCCAAACCCCTATCTTGTTGTAAAGTTTCGTTTCTAACTTTAAGAGGTCTTGATTGTTTGTCATTGCATCTGATGGCTTTCCAATCAAAGTCTCAGTATTGCAAAAGGCTAAACAATTGTGCCTTGAATTGTGTCAGTCGAATTGCCATACTGAATCAGACCCGTGCTCCTTCTAGTGCAGCGACCTGTCTCGGAAAGTAGCCAGTACTGCCTGACTCTTGTAGATGGTGGAGGAGTAGTAAAGTGCAGAGGGGCTCAATGTGTGTGCTACGATATGTAGGAAATTCTCAATCTGTCTTACAGAGAGAAAACTGTGATGAACAAGGAATGGCTTTTGATTAAACATGATGGTGTTGGTAGGATATATTGAAAAAACAAAGCAAAATATATTTAGGTTAAAGAAGATGTGTGTGACGCAGAGACCCCTTGGCAAAGGGTCCCTGTTTTTTGTAGACATCTCTCACTTCAAACCTGACAAACTCACTATATTAAACTTATATCTTACAGACTATCATAAAGAGCAGGATGTAAGGTATCCACAGAAAGCTTGTAACTTGCTAAGATTCATAATGATTGTGAGCTGTATGTGTAATAGCTGAGGAGTAATGTATTTATTTTAAAAGTGGGCTTTCTGGATTTGGCATAGAAGTTAGACACCAGGAGATAATGTGTCTCAGTAAGAGCAATGGGGAGTTGTTGTCACCAAGCTGTTTGGCATCAGTGCTGGGGGGATGCAGAGGGGCATCCTCTCCCACTTCCAGGCTGTGGGCACGCTCCAGGGGCTCTTCACCTCCCTCTGCCCCTACCCAGGCTAGGTACTGCAGGGAGGGAGGGGGGGGGTCGCAGGGCAGAGGCACTGTCCCATCCCTGTTGCTCTCAGAAAGTAACAGGAGAGGAGGCAGCAGAGCTCTTTATTTCTCTCATCCCATCCTGTGAGGATGGCTCCAGGCTGCTGCAGAGGGTGGAGAGGAAGCGAGCTCTGCCTGTATCAGCTGTTCTGCCCCACAAGGTGGGCAAGTGGGCCAGGCAGCCAATCAGAGGGCTCAGATCAGCTATAGCCAGGGTAGTCATTAATTAGTTTTTTGTCAAGGTCCAAATTTCTTGGCGAAGGTATACTGAAGGTCCAGAGTCCAGAGAAAATAATAAAAAATAATGTTAATAATAAGTAAATTAAAAATACTGGGGTCTGTTCAAATGCATCTGGCAGCCCAGATTTGGCCAGTGGTCTGCCTACTGATGACCCCTGGGCTAGAGGTTCTCGTTTCATCCCGAGACTGGCTCCAACTCCAGCCAAAATCATGTCACTCCCCAAAAACTTGCAAGTGTTGGCAACACTGCAAGTCTGGGAAAAGGGATGAAGAACCCAGGAGGAGTGGAGGTGAGGCTGGGAATGAGCTGATTTGGGGGTAAAGGGATGAATTGATGGGGTTGTGAGCTGGATGGACTCAAGTGATGGGGTGGGGGTAGATTTAAGGGAAGGCCTGAACTAGTAGGGGGGGCAAGCTGAACTGATGATGCGTTGAACTGGGAAGTTGAGGGCTGAATTGAAGGGGGTGGGGGCAGAATTAAATGCAAGGCAGGAATGGGACGATAAGGAGGTGAGAGTTCCTTCAATAGCGGGCCAAAATGACCTTACTCAACAAGTTTGGGGAGTGGGCAGCACTAATTGTCATACACAAACTGAAGATGGGCAGAGGGATTTCAATAATCAAAAGACAGACCAACAAACCACATTTTTTTTTAAACCTTTATGATTTTAATTTCTCAAGGCTGGTCATACTGGTCATACAGCAAGTGGCTGCAGTGTCACTCATATTTGTTAAATAGCATCAGAGAAAGGTGGGACTAGAAGGGATCTCAAAAGGCCATCTGGTCCAGTCCTTTGCCCTGAGGTAGGAGTAAGTATTATCTAGACCATCTTCTGATCTGACCAGCAGGCTCCTAGTTTTAGCTGCTTTCTGAACTGCTTACACCTCCTGATTTGTGGAGCTGAGGGGACACTGTAGGCTGCATCTCTCTAGATAGACTCCTTCAGGACTATCCACAGAGACTCTAACTATAGAGATGTAGCCTGCACCATTGATTCCCAAAGCACCCAGGACCACAGACTTGGAACTAGCACTAGGACAACACGGGGCAGGGTTTTAGCCATCTCCCTCTCTCTCTGGCTACAGGGGCCCGCAAGCAATAGTCAGGGAATGGCAGCCATAGTGAGTTTACAGCAAACCTATCCAGGAAGCAGGAGGCATGAGCAGCCAGAGCTGGACACCAAGGCAAGGGCTGCAGCCCATCCAAGGCATTCCCCCAGCTGGTTGCCAGAAACAGCCAGAACATTCATCCATCCAGGGAAAGCGGTATATAGCAAAGCTAGCAACTCAACCAGATCCCCAGGACAAGGAGCAGCAGCCTGGGAATTTTCCAGAGTTACCTGGACATCAACTCAAGAAGATACCAGAGCCATCCAGGAACATAGCAATTTGTACGCTCCAAATGTTCATATCAGGCTGCAGCCTTGTTAGTCCTAAGTATTGGTAATCGGGATATTCTCTGTCATTTAAGAAAGGCAATGCATATTCATCAAATATGCATTTTAGGGGATTCAGTCATTTACATAAATTCTCCAGATTTCTGAACCTTCAGCTTTAACAGGCCTGGTCACCAGTAGCAGCAGCAATCTGTCTGAGGGAAAGTTGCAAAAGCACTATGTTCTTCTTGTAGTTATTCCTAGCTGAGATGCTTGTGCTCACTTGATTAGAAACTCTTGTCATTGCCCATTTCCATCTACTCAAACTATAGGAACAAAGCAGGAGCACTTCCATAATATCACAGTGGATCAAGCATAGGCTCACCACCCCGAAGAGGATGGTAAAGACGAATTCAAGAGAAACTTCACCACATTTGTTTTTAAATAAAAGCATAGTATATTTAAAAATAAATATAGACTATAGCATGTCTGTAGTCAAAGTACTGTAAAAATACTACAGACAATATTGACCTGGCCCCTGAGATGGGCAGTTTAACAATCTTTGATTGTGTTCATTTCAGTCATATCCTATGATATCTATTTTTATCTTTCCAACCATGTCACCCTTTTCCTCTCTCACCATCTAACAGCCACTTTAAAAAAAAAATCACTCGTAACTCATTACAAGTTTTTCCTTTCCTTTAATAGGAGCCAAGAACATATTACATTTTTCCTATGTGAAGTATGCTATTAAATAATAGCTTGTACACTAATTAAAGCAAATGAAATTGTGAGAACACACAGACACTGTTAAAGTAAATTACTCAATTCATTAATCGTTTCATTTCAAGTGACCTTAATTGTATTAATTGTGATATTGAGCAAATTAAATTGAAAAGAATTAAATACTTTGTTCCAGTCTCTCCTTAGAGGATAAATTTCCCCATGAAAGGGGAATAGCACCTACTACATTCTTCAAAATGTGCATTAAAAAATTAAATAATGCTATAAACTGTGTTACAGATAATTACTGCAACTCTGAAACAGTTAAAGCTACTCCAAGTTTTATTACTTCACTGCAATTTAATCATCAAGAACTTGGAAAAGAACAAAATAATTTGCTAGGTATAGTACATAGTGAAAACGGAGAAAGTCAGATTCTGAAATGCTGCCTCCAACCGTCTCTCCTCATCTCCAGGGTTCAAGACTTTTCTGAAAAAGGGTAGAGGTTCATAAACCTGAATTTTCCCTAGCAAAGCGCAACCACATTTCAAATATCCCATACATGAAACAATAAGTTGTTGAAATGGTATTTGATGTAAAAAGTATGAATGAGAAGTCATTGTGATAAAAAGTTCATTTTTTCTTCCATACAGAGGATCAGACTTTGGAAGTAATTTAGATACCTGATCCTTGGGTTTGAAGACTTGAAATAGGCAATTCATTTAAATTCTGCTGAAAGGGGGAACCACACTAATAAATGAGCAGGTCCAGAATCCATATTGTGGCTCCCCATTTAAGTTCTTCTGTCCAGAAAATTCAGTACTGACAACCATGAGTCGTCTCAGGTTCACAAATAATCCAATTCCAAAAAATACGGTATGGGAACAAGAATGCATCCCAGAAGCAGGATGCAAAGAAGGCAGCTGTGCATGTTTGGGAAGAGGAAATATAGGGGTCAATGGAGGTCCGACACTGGATAAGAGTGAGAAGTTCAAAGATTAGCAAAATCCAACTGTCAGGATAGGTCTATGATCCTATATATGGAGGAAGAATCTATATTTAAATGCACAAGGGAAAAATAAAAATAAAATATATTTTATTTTGTTTCCATTTTTAGTTAAAATATACATTGTATGCAGAGTTTCATGCTAACAGGAAATTATTATTTGTCACTGAAAACTGCTAAAGTAGAAAGTGTGATTTCCTCTTGAAGGACAGATTTAAGCATTAATGTTCTTGGATTCTTGAAATGATGCATTCTATGTTTCTTCTTTGAGAACAAATTATTTGCCTTATGGCTGTGTCTAGGTTACCCATAAGAAGGAGCTGATTCCAATTCTGCAACTCATTTGCAGAGGCCTTTAGGAAAATTTAACTTTGTTTCAATTTCCCTATCAGTAAAATGGGGATACTTATCTCAACGCTGTTTTAAGAATTGTTTGTGTAGTGCCTTTAAAATATAAAGCTATATATAAGCAGCATTTTTACTTGGAAGATTTCTACAGAACCTAAGTATCAGTAATATAATTAAAGATTTCACAACTCATTTTAAAACCAAAACGACTTTCCTGTTATTGATCAATTAGTAGCCTGAATATGGCCATCTTGATTTGGATAATTGCAAACAAGCATATTCTCATGAGATTTCACTCTGATTCAAAATCCCAATATCCTAAACCACACAAAAATTGAATGGGTAACTTTTTTCTCAAACTAATCACCCCTTTAATTTTAGTCAAAGCCTTTAAAAAAATTCAGCAAAATCGAAGACAAATGTGGCAACCCTACAACTCTATATTTTATATCTATAATAAACATACATGCTCCCCAAATTTAGTATTTCCTGTAGCTTACCAAATCAGACTAGTTTCTGTCATTACCGAGATCTATTTTCACAATGCTTATACTTACTAATGATCTGCCTTATTTCCTTTAACTCACATACACACACCTCCTTTTTGGGTCAGGAACCCTAAAATTACAACACCATGAAGTTTCAGATTTAAATAGCTGAAATCATGAAATTTAGTATTTTTAAAATCCTACGACTGTGAAATTGACCAAAATGGACCGTGAAGTTGGTAGGGCCCTACACCTACCATATAATTTCACTAAGTGAATCCTATATCAAGGCCGCAACTTCTGTATGGAATTAGAACATATATTTTAGAAGACATACAGTCTTGATTTAATAACTTCAAGCAATTTAGAATCCACCACATTCCTAAATTAGTTGTTCCAGTATTTAATTAACCTCCTTAAAATATCTGTGCTTTAATTTTAGTCTGAATTTGTCTAGCTTCAGCTTCCAGACATTGGATCTTGTTATGTCTTTCGCTGCTACATTAAAAAGCCTTTTATTATGAGATATGTTCTCCCCACATAGGAAAGGTTGCACCAGTTGTGTTTTCTAGTATTTTAAAGAGAAACCTGCAAGTTTCCTTCACTGAAACAGAAATACCCAGAATATATTCACATTTCACAGAGGTATGCTGCCCATTTGTATTACCGTAAACCTATATTTGTAGTTGAGACTATGTACATCAAGATTACAATAGAAAAAGGACAACCTGGAATGAAGAGTAACAGTTCATGGGAAGTCTCTGATCAACAGATGGATTCATCCCAATGGTTACAGTACTCATTTAGGAATCAGTGATTGCCTCTTTACACTGAACTTCTGAAGCGGACTGGATGGGCAGGGAAAATTACATGCTTTGATATACAAGCCCTCTTCCACAGCAATCCAAAAATATACTTTATTTAAAATTAAATGATAAAACACAGAAGATTGATCTTGGTTACATATGGAACCAAATTAAAATGCAGTATGTGTTTCACAGTTAAAAAAAAGAAGCGATGAAAATGAAATGGATGCATTATATAAAATATTTACATATACAGAATGTGAAAAAACTATACTACTGTTGGTAACCTTTATGACTTTGGGGGAACCATGTATTTACATATCCTTATCTTCCCATGCGTGTATGTGTGTGTTGTGTATATATTTTTAACAGTTGACAGCTGTTTTAGAGCATACAGAGATGCCAAGCTGAATGAGGGCCTTGATTACTTCAAGATGAGCTATCTAAAGTTTCTATTCATTTTTAAGTGTTGTTAGTGGGAAGAGTCATTAGTCACTTCCTTGTCTCATAGAACATCAGCATACATTTACATTGTTAATGAACATTTGGGGTAAATGAATTAATGGCACTTTTAAACATCAATTCAATACTAATAACTTTGTATGTCATAGAAATGTTAAGGTCGGGATAAAAACTAAAAGCCTGCTCATTCAAGGTAACTAATCACTCTTGGCCACAATAAAGGGTAAAATTAATTTAAAATGTTTTTGTAACAGGGTTAAAATCTTGACTTGTCTTGAAACTGAGCTGAGAGAGACGTGTACTTTTTTTTTTTTTAAACTAAACAAGAAACTTGCAATTTTTGATCAGTGTTGGCTACAAACTAATCTAAATAAATCACAAATATTTCATTTGGAAAACATGTAATACTTCATAATATTATAAATGTTTATTCCTAGGCTTCTGAAAATGTGTACTAAGAATGCATTTGCTTTATCAAACTAATATGGCTATTAACCTTTTAGGTGTGAAGTGTAAAAGCGTAGTGACATTCACCTTAAAAAACTATTACCTTTTTAGAATGGCTCCACCAAGATGTCCATTCTACTTTTCCTCACATTGAAAAAAAGCTTTACAAAGCGGTAAAAAAAAAATGAACTCTGATTTTAGCTTTTTACAAAATAATTGAAATCTGAATTAAAAATTGAAATGTTGCTCTTTTTAATACATTTTATTATATGGCAGTTTTACACACAGAGGTACACAGAAAACACGTGACTAAGCGGTTTCAATTCT
The DNA here is from genome assembly GCF_965140295.1 of Lepidochelys olivacea. Lineage (NCBI taxonomy): Eukaryota > Metazoa > Chordata > Testudines > Cheloniidae > Lepidochelys > Lepidochelys olivacea. The sequence goes on along the minus strand of NC_140412.1, from coordinate 204,525,656 downwards.
AATTTAAAATGAATTTTTTATCTTGCACTTCTGGTACATGCGTTCAATGACTGGAAAATTACAGGTAGTTAAGGTGTCATTGTGTATAACTGAGTACTTGAGGAATGTTTTCATGACAAGGATGAGGATTCAAGCATCTTGTTAAGCTTTTCATTTCCTTCTAACCAACCATATTGTCACTACTAGCAAATAAGTAGAAAGGACAAGTAACACAGACAAGCACTTGCATTATGCAAGCAGTTTCTTCTCACTGTTCATTGGAGTAGTCTGAATACTGCCTTCTGTTAATTTACCTTGAGTTACACAGTAATTTCCACTTTAATTCCACCTGTTCTATTTAAGGTTTTATTTAAGGAAAGCAGGAGAGCTAAGTGTTATGATTCAAAGGAAGAAAAGAGGAAAACAGTCTTTTTTCATCAGCATAACCTCACCCAAAATAAAATGCTAAATTTTATTAAAGGAAAAAATCAACAGTGTAAAGCAACCAAAAGAGCCCATCTTTGAAAAAAGTTGTAACAAAGGCCATGTTGCATTTCAATATTCTTATGGTGAAGTCACTGTTTGGTTTATGATTTAAAAAGGATGACAGCGCATTAAACATTTGGCTAATGTTTCTGTCTGTAATTGAAAGTTGACTTTTCATGGTTTTCATTAGTGTCAGAGTGCTCTACACACACACACTGAAATATTCTTAACGTTGCCCTGCTCAACTTCATTGAGAGAATTACACAAATTATGCCAGGCATAGTGATCATCAGACTCTTACGTAACGTTTCTAAGTAGAAAGTAAAAAGTGTAGAAATATTAAACTCACCTTCTTCAGGCTTGTTCAAGTAACCCTGCAAGGGATCAATGCCTATTTCTTGCTCTTCTGTTTGCAAGGGGTGTCTAGTTTCAGATATGGAATGATACATATTGGCAATTTCCACTAAAGAGCGATTATCTGGGAAGGGAAAACAGAGAGACAACTAATATGTAAGCGTTTCTTTCATTGCTTTACAACAACAAAAAGGCAGCAGAAAATCTAATGCTGTAAATGCTTAGAACGCTTTCCTGATTTCTAGCATAATGTTACCATTACATATCTGGTAAACATATTAAAGAAAATTATGTTAAAGAAAATTAATTCCAAATCACTTAACTTCTGCTCAAGTGTTTCTGAGACGTACTTAATTTGTATTAATTATTATTATTTGTATTACCGTAGCACCTAGAAGCCCTAGTCATGGGCCAGGATCCCGAAGTGCGAGGTGCTGTACAATCAGAACAGTAAGTTGGTCTTTGCCCCAAAGAGATTACCATCTAAGAATAAGACAACAGCAACAGGTGGACCTGACAAATGGGGGAGTACAAGGAAACAAGGACACAGAATTGGTCAGCAAAATAGGCAGTAGTCTCAGCACACCGGCAGCCTTATCATTGCCAAGTTTCTCATTGGCATCACAGAAAAGGAAAGAGCTTTAAGGAGCATTAATGAGGTAGTCTACGAATGTTAACAGGGAACTGCTCCCAAGTGTGAAGAGTAGCATGGGAGAAAACACAAAGGTGGTTGTTAGAAGATTTAACAAGTGTGTGACGGAGGCATTATGGGCTGGCTGGAGGAGAGAGCTGACAAACTGTTAGTGAATGAGAGATGACAGGTAGGATGGGAATACACCACAAAGAGCCATAAAAGCAAAGACAAATAGTTTATGTCTGGTACTAGAGCAGCATTTTTCAAATGCAGTCACCAGAAGCGTTTCTTGCAGCCATAGCCTCCTGGGCTATGATTGGGGTCGGGGGGCGTGGCAGAGCAGTGGCTTCTCCACCAGGGCTGCCTGCAGGAGTTGGTCCCTACCCTCTTCTGGAGCCAGAAACACTGTAGGAGCAGGCAACCAGTGAGAATTCCCCACCTTCCCAGGGGCAGCATGGCTCGGGCTTCAGGCTTCTGCCCTGCGGTGATGGGTGGCAGGCTCTGACCATACACTGGAAAGCTCTGTCCCGCAGTGCCAGGGTTTTGGGCTCCATCCCTGGATTCACCGCCGCTGCATCCTCCAGATCCCCATTGCCCCTGGCCCCCCGCCTCCTTCCCACCTCCTTCCTCATCCAGAGCTTAATTTGTCCCCCAGCATGCCAGGGCTGAGTAAGTCTGCTGTGAAAAGTGTTATTAACAAATATACATCTATCACTTTTCACAGTAGCAGATTTTCTAACTAAAAATCTAAAAAAAAAAAAAAATCAAAACATGCAAAGTAGCTTATTTTTGTTTCTATTCTGTTTAGGTCCAGTAACGAATAGACACAACTGCCCATTATTTTTATTTTTGAGTCTGCAAAAAAACCCCACATAAATAAAATGACAATGATCCGGACATGTATATGTGCATAATTATTTGTTTTTCCTAAAGTTAATTAAGTATTTTAGGAAGAATTGTCAGCACGGCCACCAGCAAGAGTTGGTGGCTGCACTCTGAGGCTATCAAAAAATATGTTGAGAGAACCCCTGTACTAGAGAATGGGAAGCCAATGGAGGAGTACAAAGAGAGGGTTTACATGGTCACAGCAACAGGCTGGGAAAATGATCTTCGCAGCAGCATTCTCAAGAGAAATGAGAAGAGCAAGATGACATTTTGAGTCTTTGTTAAACATTTCGACCTTAACATCTTGAAAGATATGTAGGTAGCTTATCACAGAACAGAAATGTGTGATTTTCCCAAGCAAAGTAATTAGTTAACTAAGGGTGCCATATCCATTCAGAGATTATAGAATGCTCACTACTATTACCTAAGGTCATCATTCTTTGCCATTTTTGCCAAGCTTATTGACTTTTTAACTCCAGCAGGAAAATTTCTATCTAAAATACCAGGAGAGGAGCAGAAAGAATATTTTACAATAAATAAAAAGTAAGTATATAGAGAACTATCAATACCAAAGCGTAGATATGCACAAAATTCAATCACCTCACAATCATTTTTCCTTCTGCTCATATGAAGTATAGTGCTAATCACATGGTGTACACCTACAGTTTGCTGGCAATGGGTGAGAACTCCTGATTCAAAATGGGCGTTGGATTTTTGAGATTTCCCCAGTTTTATATATTCTGTCTTGCTTCTCCCTATGTTGTATGAAACAAAGGGACTCTCTGGATAGAGAGATATAGATAAAACCATGAACAGAAGACCATGAGACGCTCAATATATTTATACTTTTACGTACTAACTTAAAACAAGCACATTAGACTGATACATGAATGAGAGGCCACTTTAGGCTTTTCCAATGCAATTTTGCTACATAACTTTATGCTAATCAACAGTAAACTATTTGTAGAATTTTTAACCACAGTAAAAATGATTCAAGCTTTACCTGCACACTTATAGCATCACAACAAAACAAAGATGGAGAGTTATTTATGACCAGGTGGTTTGGGAGGAGCTGGAAAAGGGTGGGCGATCTGGAGGGGGGGGCGGGGGGAGAGGAAACAGAGATAAATGGATAAAAAGCTGGAAAGAACTAAAACTATGAAACTATCCATATAGAGATTTTTTTTTTTAATGACTGTTTCTACTTGCTGGAATTTTACCTTCTGCCTTGGTTTAGTCTGATATGCTATTGACCTTCTGATTTCTTCTTTACTAAATTTATAAGCTTATTTAGAATTTTATTGCCAGAACTTAACTTCTTGCTGTTATGGCCCCTCTGACATTGCTTCATAATTTGTGCAATTATACTGAATGCCTTTCAAATTGAGAATCAGATTCAAAAATCATTTTGCTGGTCTTTACAATTTTAACAGTATTCACATAGCTATTTCATAGGATTTGTTTCAGATTTCTAGACTTGCTATTTGTTTAGCACACGCAACATGCCTGGAGTTTTACCTACAAAACAGGGCTTTTGCTCCAATGCATTTGTTGTTTTTTATATTCCAATCCCCCCTCCCCTCAATATCCCTTATCCCTTCCTTTAGGCACTTCACAACAATCATGCCTTTGCACCTGTAACCTATGTTTGGTGGCATAATTTACTACACACAGCCTACTTGGGCACTTTTAAATAGCTCAAGAGACATACTTTTGACTCTTATACTTACAATTGATCGCACTCTTTATTTGTGTTTTGTTACTGATACGTGGCATTAGTGCTGTAAAAAAAATCACTAAATATTATGATTAGTCTGTCCATTCTTTATATTCCAAGCAATTTTCTTTATAGTTTTATACTTTAATTCTTTCCATTTCTTCCAACAATAAGCAAAGAAAACTATTAAACCATTAAGATTACCCATGGGATCTTGCTTTGAGAAAGATTAATTCTTTACAGATTTGTTTTTGATTTGTAATGGCCCATAACATATTGTTCAAATTAAATAAGATGTAATTTAACAGCATTTTCATTGTGAAACATTAAAAGGTTTAGAAAAATCATTGGAAAGAATTTACAGGCTACTGGACCACGTGTCTCAGGGTTTTCTATCCAGTTAATTCTACTGTCACTGCTTGGACTAAAAGTGGGTCTGGGATTTCCTTGCCTCAAGTTATTTGTAAAACTTAAAAGGAACACGGCTTTCAGATTCAGCGGCGTTTCTACAGGGCTAGTATCCTCTTATTCTTCAACTTAAAATGGAAATTTAGAAGGCACATTATATTTTCAGTATACCTCAATGGAAGATTTAATTCACTCGCATAGTCAGATTAATAGGCATTTATGCAGCTGAAGTGCACAGCGCTTGGTATATCAAAGTCCACCCATCAACCCAAGGAAAAGGCATGAACACAGGCCTCCTGTGAGGCCACTACTCTTTTTTAGGTTTGGAGCAGCAGAAGGCCCTCTACAAGTAGGAGATGCACAAGATCCCTCACACTGTGGGATTGTCTACACTTACCGGGGGAATCGACGCGCAGCGATCGATGCATTGGTGGTTGATTTAGCGGGTGAAGACCCGCTAAATCAACCACAGATCACTCTCCCGTCGACACCTGAATGAGAAGCGCAAGGGGAGTCGACGGGAGAGTGTCTTCCGTCAACATAGTGTAGTGTGGACCCTGCGGAAAGTAGATCCAAGTACGTCGAAGCCAAAGATGAGTTATTCACGTAGCTGAAGTTGTGCAACTTAGACAGATCTCCCTCCATAGCGTAAACAACGCCTGATACTCTACACATGCCCTTTCCACCCGTGCATCCGCAGCAGTGCAGGACTTAAAAGCTATGGAAGATCTTGCTTGGGACTGCCACATATGGGTGAATATTATCTTGACTGAATAAACACAGATTAGTTCTGGACCCAAAAAAGGTACAACTATTTAAAAGAAAAACTGCACCTTCGCTTTTACTATTAGTAAGTCAATAACTAACTACACCCAGGATTATCTTTCCGGATATTTATTGAAAGACCAGAGGCCAAAGTGAGGAATACTGTTGGCACTGGTTACAGTCCCATTGAAAAGCCATGTGAATCAGGGTTAGGACCACGGTTGGGCAAAAAATGACAAGAGTAAACGTTTTTTAAAAGTATGTTGCATTTAATCTAAAACATAAATGTACATAAAGGGGCAGAGTTAATCTTGACAGCAACCAGCCAATCAAAAACAATAAATTAAAATTATATCAGGAGAGAGGCTATTCACCACCATAACTAGAGCAATTCTCAAATATATCTTAACTTTTAAAACTTCTGCAAATTAAAAATCAGCATTGCATAAAAAAATATTGCATGGTTTTATACCAAATTATTGACATTAATTCACTTTACTCCACCATGTGCATAAATAATCATATTTTACTATATAGATAAGACGACACATTAAAAGGAGCTGTTTGTAGATAATATATACATATTAATCACTTATTAACTGCCTTTTGATTTAAAACAATTCCCCAAAATTTAAAATTTCAGCAGTAAAAATTGGAGCAATCTATTCTTACCAAGATGTGAGATAAAAAGCGAAGACAGGACTATTTTCTCTTCTTAGGCAATATGAGTATCTGAACATGTGAGTTATTATTCAAACCACAAATAGGAATGTTTAAAATAGTAAAATTTAATCAAATTATTTTTGTAAGTCTGAAATATATTTAATGAGATAGGAATACTAGGAAGTGTAAGGTACATGGTATATAAAACAGAATTAGGTATAGCCCAGTGTATCTATCTTATACAATGCCCGTTAAGTTGGAAATGGAGTTTTCCTAAAAAAAGAGGGTTGGTGGGAGGGAAGCAGACAAATTGCAGGCATGAGGGAGGGCACAAGGACAGGATAGAGAAAAGGAGGAAAAGAGCAAAGACAACACCAGATCAGAACAGGACAATCAGATAGCACATAAAATGATTTTCAGTACATCTTGGCATGACTCCGGGTACATCTACCCTGCAACTGGAGATGTGATTGAAACTCACATAGGCATACCCACGCTAGCTTTAATCTACCTAGCATGGCTAAAAGATACAGTGGCACAGACCCCAGCACAGGCTAGTAATGTGAGCATGTACACAGACTTCCAAGTGGGCTTGTACAGCCCACACCAAGGTCTGTGCCACCACACAGACATATCCTTGGGGCAAGTTTGTTTGGTTGGGTGGAAAGGGCAACCCACACCAATCTAAAAGATAACCTACAAAATTAATCAAGTTCTGTGAACTTTCACTACGTGTTGAAGGCCCACAAAACACAGGCAAATTACATTATCCTCATAATTACTGAAAGAAAAATAAAGCATATTTTCAAGAAAAAAGATGTTATTGCTACTTCTTGGCAAGGCTAGGAATGACATTCAGCACATACTAGTACTGGTATAGTTACTGAAATTTGGTACTTTATCTCTTCAGGTCACTTAAGTGTGTGTAAACTATATGTATTGAAAGCTCTTTGCACTAATATTTGAGTACTTCATCCACCTTCGCCAAAAGTTCTTGGTCCTTCATATATATACCAGATAGCAAATATACTATGCATCCTTCCCCTTTTAATTATCAAAGCCAAAGATGAGTAGAGGAAACTCATGGTTAGCTAAATGGTAAATTACTTGCTACCCCATGAAGTCAGATTGATTAAAATGTCCTGGATGAAAGCAAATGCCATAAGTGGTAATGGTCTTAAGTTTTAAGTAACACAGCATCATGTTTTTGAGGGCTCACAGCTTCCGTTACTTACAGTTGTACAACGTAATCAAAGAAATTAGTGCAGAAAGGAGAGAGTCTCCATGAAGTACAAGGCAGATTTATATCTGTTCTAAAATGAACTATTAGAAAGGTGGGGAAGGATCGTTGCAGTTAAGACATGAGAGTGAGGTTTATGAGATTGGAAATCAGTTTCCAGCTATTCCACAGACTTGTGACTTTGGCCAAGTCAATTAGTTTCCAATCCTGATTCCACTGAAATTAATAGCAAAGGTCACTAAAACAAGTGATGTGGGATCAGGCCCTCATTCTCTGTAAATCAGTTCCTTATCTGTGATGTATCCTACCTCACAGTGATGTTGTGAGGATAAATTCTTTAATGTATGTCAAATGCTCAGATACTACAGTTATGAGTGTTCATGAAAAGTTAATAAACAAACAGGACTATTCAGGAACAAAACAAAAGACACTTTCTGAACATGACTGAAATTGTGCAGTATTTTGGCTCCACACCACCGTTAAAATATAACCTGAACATACACTGCTGTACAATATCTGACAGAATAATTACTCCCATGGCTTTTACCTAGCAATAAGTTTTACTACTAGGAGAGGGATGAGAAGTCAGGTAACAATCTTACAAGGACACACAGTAAGTTAAAAATGGTCTGAAATAGTTAAAAAGTTCCCACAGATACAGTATAATGAGGAAAACAAAACTATTGCACCTTAGAAAGGCAAAACCCTTATTAATATCACATTCCAACTTTTAGTGAATGACAAATTTAGTATTTTCATTGCTTATATTGCCATATAATGATGGGTGAACCTCAAAAGTTCAGAGCCCACATTCAGAGAAGCATCTGAGAGCAGGAACCAAAGTTCATATGAACATGTCTGATCTATAAATTGGGTTGGCAGGTTCCCTCAAATTTTCCAGTGTTCCCTAATTTTGATCAGATTGAAAGTACAGAGATGAGAAAATTTCTTGCAGTATTCCCATATTTTATCCAGATCAAACACAAGAAATGCAGAAGCAAGAAGATTTTAAAAAACATTTAGACTAAATAGTCAGAACTTGTTTATACTTCCAAAAAGGTTCAAAATTCTGATGGTTCAAACCTCAGGCTTCTTTTATATGAACTGGTTCTGGCCACAGGTGGTTTCTTAGCTCTAGCTCTGATACAGGACTTAGTGACATCTAATTTATTAAAAATACAGTTCTTTGTAGATGAATATTTCTTAACTATCATTCAGACAGCCTACAGAAATGTGTTATTCTAGAGACATCCAGGTACGGTAATATTAGCAATGGCACAGTTCTGATTCATCTTCTCCCAGGTAGGCCTAGATATTCTGTTGCTTTAGAACTCAATCTGAAAGTAAACTTCCATTAACACACAACAAAATACTGTTAGAGGTGGTAATATATACATGATACCATTGTCCACAATAGTCTTCTTCTTTCATATGCCTTTGGTAGGTCACAATGACTACAAATTCATATCTAAGTTTGATAGCCAGTACATTGCCACAGCAGTGAGCTGCTGAATATCCTTCAGGTCCCCGGCAAAAGAATGAAGGGGACACTCAGATATGATGTGCTCCATCATTTGTGCCTGGCGACCACAATCGCATACAGGTGTTTGCCTCATTTTCTGTTTAAAGAGGGTTTGTCCATATCTCCCATTAGATGTCCTGATGCAATTCGATCTGCACCAGTCTTTCAGACATACATCAAAACCTGGTGGTTCCTCAGCAGGGCCAACAATGAGCTGTTTGTTTTGAGTGGTCAAAATGCTCCATGTGGCTCTCCATTGAGCCTCAGCATTGAAGTTGGGTGTAAGAGTGTTGATGTGGTTCCATAAAGGGTTGCAGGATTTTAATCTGGTCTTTGGCGGGTTCTGCAGGTCATCATGCAGCAGGATCCTGGTGTTTGCATTGACATGGTTACGAAAGTGAGATGTCTAAGCAGCTCTTCTAATCTGTGAAGGCTGGATGTGCGGTAGGACCGGAGCCAGTCGATTTGAGCATCCCTGACAATGTGCGCATGGCATTATTAAGTTGAGTGTCAAGGAGTTTAGCGTGACTGCTGAGAGACCACACGGGCGCAGAATATTCAGCTGCAGAATATACCACGGCAGTTATTGTGGTTCATAAGGTCCATGGTCTGGAGCCCCATAATGTTTCAGCCAATTTTCTGATAAGTGTCACACGAGACCTGACGATATCACGAGTGTTCTCGAGGTGTTGTCAAAAGGTCAAACTCCAGTCCGGTGCAATGCCAAGATAATTTGGGTTAGCCTCATGGCTGATGCCCTCGCCACAGAACTGCACATCAAGTTTGGTATTAGCCATTTTATTGTTCAGATGGAAAGGGGTTACCATGGGGTTTTTTGAATTAGGCCTAAGTTTCCAGCATTTGAAATAATCAGCTATTGTGCTAAGATCTCAGGTTTGGGTGCAACTGATAGTATGAAAGCTTGTATGCTGAACAGGGAGGGCAATGTCATCCACATAGATTAATTTCCTTGACTCCATCGCTGGTATATCCATGGTGTATAGTTTAAAAAGTATCGGGGCCAGGACAGCCAGGAGGGATGCCCAAGTTAAGAGTTCTTGGTCTACTGATCCGGCCATTAAGGTGTACCTTAAAGCGGTGGTTCCCAGTCATTTCAGTCAAGAGGCGGATTGTTCATTGGCAGTGAATGACACAGGAGATCTTAAGCAAGAGGCCCTATCTCCAGACAGTGTCGTATGCCAAGGACAGATCAACAAGGGTGATCCTGGTCTTCAATTTAAATTGGAGTCCTGCTCAATGTGTCCGGGAAGTGAAGCTACTTGGTCACAGCAGTTCCACTTTGGGCAAAATCCTGCCTGCTCCGCTGGGAGGATGTCTTCAAAAATATCAGACAGATGGTGGAGCAGCACCTGTTCCATAAGCTTGCTGGTGACTAAGAGGAGAAAGATGAGGCAGTAGCTGGCTGTATCCTCTTGTGGTTTCCCAGGCTTCAGTAGGGCAACCACTGTCGCCAGCTTGTTGGCACGTCTCCGATTTTATGCATGGCAGTAAAAAGCACCACCAGCCATTCCCGCCCCAGGCTCCCCAGGTTCTTGAGAAATTTGAAGAATGCCATCAACCCCTGCAGCTTTCCGACTTTTGGTTTCCAACAACACAACATTCATCTCTAACTGAATATGGAGAGGAGAGTGGGGATTTCTCCAGGCATTGTTGGAGGTTTCTGCGGAGTTCCCGCTGGACCTCCTGGTGTGTATTCTTGTCTGTCGGCACCTTGCTGTTAAAAAGAAGAAGAGAGGTGACAGCATTTGTGGTCCCCTTTGCCGGGCATCACGTTACAGGCTGGAACGTGCTGCAGAAGAGCCCATCCCTTACAGCTCGAATGGGTGAAATCAAGCCTTTGAACAGTCTCTTTCCACCTTTCCAGGCATGCCAAGTTCAAGGCCTCAAGCACCTTTATCTGGGTCACCACTTTTCATATTCCCTCAGGAGGGACTTGGATTCTTTTGTCCAGCAGGGGGTGAAAGCCTTGTGGTGACCACTTGGGATGCACTTCTTAGTGGTTGATTTTAGGATGTTTGTAAAACAGCCAAAGTTTCTAGGTATCAGTTCAAGCCGTGGGATCTGATCTTCGGTTTCTGAAGTGTAGGGGGGCCAGTCAGCCTTGCTGAAATTAGAATACGCAATTCAGAATATTGCAGAAGAGGCAATTCCAGGCCAATCTGGAGGATAATTGGGCAATGTTGGCTATGGGGGAAGTGACTCAGGATGGTTCTTGTTGTAGCCAGTGGGATACCTGTGCTATTATGGGTCACAAAACACAGGTCAGAGTTGTGATCCATTGTCTACCTTGCAGATCCGGATGGCTTCGGATCATAGAGCAGGTGGAGGTCTTCGAGAGAGGCCCATTCTGTGATCTATTCCTCAGCCGTGTTATTTGAATAGTATCTCCAGTCTTTGTGATGGCTGTTAAAGTCACCTATGTAAATGGCCGGATGAGGAAGGGAAGAGAAGATGGGATCAAGCCACATGATGTTAAGTGGCCTGAATATGTTTACTATAATGATGTCCCTGATTCTAACTAAGTTGATCCCTCTTCCACCGGTCGATGATTCTTACAAAACTTTCACATCCTCTAATCCATTTTGCATGTACACTGCTAGCCCATTTTTGGGATGTTAACAGCAACGATTTTGGCATAGCCATAGACTTTATATCTGGCAGCTTTATCTTCTCTCATGTGTTTCTTGGAGGGTCACAATTGTGAATGTGATAGTCTTTGAGGGTCCTCAAGAGGTAATCTGCTTTTTCCCTGGACATCTGTTCTACATTATACATAAGTTGGTAGACCTGGAGAACTGGCCCAACTGTTCTTTTTTGGTCCTGAAAAGGGCAGTTTGAGGAAGTATAATTGTGGCTACATTCACTTGGATGTCAACAATACAACGTCCAGTGGCTAACTGACAACACTGGTGTGTTGGTGAATTTGCACAAAATACAGAGCACGCAAAACACCAACACTTAACAGAAGCACCACGTGAAGGCTGTCATCTTGCTCCCACCTCAATAGTGAAAAATCACCACATAATATCAACATTACTTATTTTCAACTGAAAAACACACTAATAAAAAAAACAAAGTGCAAGCACAATATTTAAAATACATTAAGCTTCACTATCTCAATGGCAATCTTGGAAATGAGTTCTGAAGCATGGATAGCTCTAAACAGGTTCACTGCTGGTTGCTGAATCTAAGCAATATTGCTTAGTCAATAGGGAAAGGACCACATAGCTACTTTGCAGATCTCTACGACTGAAAGCAGTGGTAGTCTTGGTTTTAACTGAACGAGTCTCTATAGCACTTTCTCCATGTTATATAGCTAACTGCTATGTCCAGTTAAGTCATAGCAATGTAAAATGCAATTAGATGTCAGTCCTCTTGGGTGGACTTTCTAAAGGTGGACTTTCTAAAGGCTTTAGTTCAACCAATTATAACAGAACTGCAACAAAGCTGGAATGAGCTGACCCTTTAACATTGGCATGCAAAGAACATTGGCAGACTAATAGGCTCATTAAGGCGGAACTCCATCAGCATCTTGAAGAGGAATGAGTAATTCAAGATAAAATGAGGTAGTGCCCCATATATCTGGATTGAGTTAGGCCCCAATCTTGCCAAATGATCCTCCTGGGCAGATCCCGGCACCTATGAGGACCCCGCATGGAGTAACTTGCAGGGTTAGGGCCTTAGGCCAAGATTCTCAAGAGAGAGTAGAGATTTTTTGCATGCCTAACTTGAGACACTTTGAAAGGATTAGGTGAAAGTGATCCGCACCCACCCTCTGAAAATCAAGCTCTTTTAAGGTAGTCAGTATTAAGCATTTTAGAACATTTTGGCCTTTTTGTCCAAGACATATGGAGAAAGTAGTCAAACAGCTGTTATATGGTAGAAGTAAAAGGTCCACTTGGGCCTATTTACACCACAATGCAAACCTTTCCTCTTGTCCCCTGCCAGAAACCACCATTCAGCACCACCTCTGGAGGAGCTGATAGCAAAATGCCTGAACTATCATGGTATAACAAACAGAGGCTTTAAACTAGCTAGGATACAAACCAGCAGGACCCCTACTGAACTACTTCTACAGATCAGTACAATTGCCATCATTTGAACAAGCATCTGCTTTAGATAGTAAATAAGTGCACTATGAAGAAAAGTGCACAATTTGACAAATTTTAGATAGCACAAAACAAGACATTTTTGTTTTATAAAATGCATCAGATTATATATCATTAAAATGGAATGATGCAAACATGAAAATGAGCTGACATTGTGAAGTACGTTAGTTAACATTACCATCACCTGAGGTCCAGAATGCAACAAATTAGATCATATCACTGATGAAGAATATGTTAACAGTCAGTGAGTCCGATATTGTGAAATGCAATTAATTTTGTCCCATTTAATAAAAATTCCTGTATTTTAACTTCTGTCTATCTAATCTTTAATAAAAACAGAGTTACATTGGACTCTAAATAAGTTAATTAAGTATTAAAATCAGTCATGTGAAAGCCTTAATATTTAATATTGTTAGATTGTATATCAAAGTGGTTTTATTATTTATTTACTGCAAACCTTTCCAGAATACTTCATATGGCAACAGGGGGTCTGAATCTCACAAGATAAATGCATTTACAATGCCAAATAAATTATATATAAAAGCATTTGTCTTAATACATGTCATTCAATATTAAATATCATCCATTGTTACCACCCTGAAACCCTAATCCATTTTTACCAACCGCACATTTGTATTATTCAAATGTTGTCTATTAAATAGTTGTCTCTAGAGCCACAGTGAAGGGCTACATACCTAAGAACAATTATCATAAGAGCTTTAAAGCACTGTCTGCAGACTTAACCCTACAACTTTCATGTCTTACTAGCACTTAAACATATAGATATAAACTCAAAGGTGAATTAAAATGTCAGGGACAAAATACAATAGAAATAGCGGGAATCATGACAAAATATGTTTTTGGCAGTTCACATGAGGGATTAAAACTTTTCACTTACAATGAGAAAAGAGCACTGCATTTAAAAAAACCCAGCCCTTGCTTACACCACCTGTTCATTTTGAGGACATGAAATTCTAAAACAGAAGTCTGTCAAAGCACAGAACAAGTTTATTTGGCTGATAGTTTACTCTTGGTTACCATGCTTCTTCAAAATACTTCCAGTCGTTTCATAGAGGAAACTATTAAGCAGTGTATGGGATAAGGACCCCGGGAGAAGGGATTTCTTAACTCATATAGACCACTGGACCAAATAATTATGAACCATGGAGTCCCTGCTAACCATATTATCTATAGCCTTGCTCACATTAAGAAAGGTTTGTATTTGACACAGGGCTTCTCTTCTGCCTGTGTGAAAAAAGACAGTCCCACTGATAGATATAGATAGTGTCAACCATGTTGAACTTCCACTGTAAGAAAGTGGGGTTCAACATGCTTTGTACTCTGTGCCAGCAGGACAACCATTTTCCAACAGAGGATAAGAATGCACGTAGGGGAACAGCAGGCAATAGGTTCTAGTATATTAAGAGTTTCAATAACGTAATTAGGGCTTTCTAAAACAAAAAGTTCATGTGAAGCTGGGATAGACTGCAGATTTCTCTGGTTCACTTTGATGAAAAATCTTCATTTTTCCACATTCAAATATAAGATTGGGAGAGGGCATATCTTTTGCGGAAAAATCTTAACCTAGATTTCAGAACAAGCAAATGGGCAATAAAGGAAGATGCTTGATCACTGACAAGTCACACAGACCTATGAGCTCAATTAATAACTACTCAAGTCCCCACATATGCAAACTCTTCCACAGCTAGGGCAACTCAGAGCCTAGCACAACAAAAAGTAAGCCAACAACAGAACTCCACTGAGCACCAAGCTGCCCACCAGCAGGTGTGAAATCAACGCTTTATATTTCTTTATAATTTGTATTTTCAACTCTAACTCTAATTATTAAGATATCTATAGAGAACTCCTATTTGGTAATATAAGTATTCTTTATTTGGAAATGTATTTATTGACTTGTCTTTTTAATAAAAAGCTAGGGGACATTAAAGTATTGGACTGTTCTCCTGCCCCGGTTACCATTAGGCTTAGAGATCTATTACTCCCTCCATAGTCTCCCCTCCCTGAGACAGTGCTCCTGGCGAGGGGCTTGCATAGCTGTGATGGGTGCTCAGAAGTATTTTAGAATCCTCAGTTGTGGAAGTGGAATCAAGCAGAGCAGACAATTTGCTACTCTCCATGTCTGTCTCTCCTAGATGTAATAGTAGCATCCATATGGATGCCATGGATCTGCAGATCTAGGTCTTCTGCATGGAGCTCCAATGTTTGGAAGATGTGGGCTCCAGCCCACTTGGCATCCTCCTCCCAAAGTCCTTTCCACCAAATGGAGCTATATCTGGGAAACTGCACTGGATCAATCTGATGGAGTTTCCTGGTCCTCTCTATTCCTCCCTGGAGGAGAGGGACAAACCAGCCTAAAATATTCTAAAATCGAAGTCTAAAATATTCTGGATGCAGAAGTCAATAGTTACAAAGTGTTTCAAAAAAGTATGAAATGCAGAATTGGCCTTAGAACTTTTTCTCTGAAAATATAAATCCACGTCTTGATTTCTCTCTTCCAGTATTTCAGAAATACTATAAAGTTTTCCCTCCCCCCATGACTTAAAAAACCAACAATGTATACAAGTTGGGGAACCACTTAAAGATCGGTAACAAACTGAGGTCCAATCATTAAAGATCATCCATATTTTGAATAAACTTTAAGATATATTCTAGCGACCTGTTTTCAAAACTGTTAAATAAAATGGAAATTAAATATGGTGTATCCAAATATAGTTAAGAGATTAAAGTAGTGTAATTAAAGTAGTGTTTACTGCATGGAAACTATTCTCTTCTGAAGTATTCAAGAGTTTTCCTTTCAAGAACACAAGCACCATGTAATGCTATGCACTTTATGTTTTAGTAATATATATATGTAACTCAAAGGGCCAAAGAATGTCAAGACTGAAAGAAATCATTTAAACAGTGAACTGGAAAAAATGGCAGCTTAGCCTGCAGCTTTATCCAAAATGATAGTAACTAGCTTAGACACTAAAAGTGTATTAAAATGAAATAAGTTTCCAGGATATCACAGTTTTAAAGTAGTAAGCAATTAATTTAAGATTCAGCCTTTATTCTTTTACTGGTTTGACAATATTTTTATAGAAACACCCTGAGTGTTCATGCACTCACAGAGGCATTTACATAAAATATTTCTGTTCCAGTTTTCCTGGGCATTCAATACACACATGCTAAGGGGCATATTCTCATACTGAGGTACAAAGAACACTAGTATAGGTCCTCATTCACCGTGAAAAAAGGGCTCAATTTCATAGGTTGTTAAAAGTACCATTGAGGAAGGGTGAAGGAGACAAGGTGCAATCTGAACTTTTGCCTAAGTGGAATCCAGTGAATACATATGATGTGTTTAGCAATCACTGTTAGGCTTTTCAGTTACTTATAATGCCAACCGGAGTAACAGCTTACTTGTGTATACTGAAAAGCTGTATTTAGAGAAAAGTCAGGGCAGCCAAGGGGGCCACTCACTGACAAAATATTCTGAAGTTTCCCATGAACGTTATCCCTCATAGCCAACTGTTCACTGTCTCCTAATTTACTCTGTGCTGGGTACAGCATTTATTTCAACCACCATGCAGTGTCTGTTCTCACCCCATTACTTCAATGTTACTGGATCATGACAGGTTTCAGAGTAACAGCTGTGTTAGTCTGTATTCACAAAAAAAAAAAAAGGAATACTTGTGGCACCTTAGAGACTAACCAATTTATTTGACCATGAGCTTTCGTGAGCTACAGTTCACTTCATCGGATGCATACTGTGGAAACTGCAGAAGACATTATATACACAGAGACCATGAAACAATACCTCCTCCCATCCCACTCTCCTGCTGGTAATAGCTTATCTAAAGTGATCATCAAGTTGGGCCATTTCCAGCACAAATCCAGGTTTTCTCACCCCCCCCCCCCAAACTCACTCTCCTGCTGGTAATAGCCCATCCAAAGTGACCACTCTCTTTAAAATGTGTATGACAATCAAGGTGGGCCATTTCCAGCACAAATCCAGGTTTTCTCACCCCCTCACCCCCATACACACACAAACTCACTCTCCTGCTGGTAGTAGCTCATCCAAACTGACCACTCTCCTTACAATGTGCATGATAATCAAGGTGAGCCATTTCCAGCATAAATCCAAGTTTAACCAGAACGTCGGGGGGGGGGTAGAAAAAAACAAGGGGAAATAGGCTACCTTGCATAATGACTTAGCCACTCCCAGTCTCTATTTAAGCCTAAATTAATAGTATCCAATTTGCAAATGAATTCCAATTCAGCAGTTTCTCGCTGGAGTCTGGATTTGAAGTTTTTTCGTTGTAAGATAGCGACCTTCATGTCTGTGATTGCGTGACCAGAGAGATTGAAGTGTTCTCCGACTGGTTTATGAATGTTATAATTCTTGACATCTGATTTGTGTCCATTTATTCTTTTACATAGAGACTGTCCAGTTTGACCAATGTACATGGCAGAGGGGCATTGCTGGCACATGATGGCATATATCACATTGGTGGATGTGCAGGTGAACGAGCCTCTGATAGTGTGGCTGATGTTATTAGGCCCTGTGATGGTGTCCCCTGAATAGATATGTGGGCACAGTTGGCAACGGGCTTTGTTGCAAGGATAGGTTCCTGGGTTAGTGGTTCTGTTGTGTGGTATGTGGTTGTTGGTGAGTATTTGCTTCAGGTTGGGGGGCTGTCTGTAGGCAAGGACTGGCCTGTCTCCCAAGATTTGTGAGAGTGTTGGGTCATCCTTCAGGATAGGTTGTAGATCCTTAATAATGCGTTGGAGGGGTTTTAGTTGGGGGCTAAAGGTGACGGCTAGTGGCGTTCATTATTTTCTTTGTTAGGCCTGTCCTGTAGTAGGTGACTTTTGGGAACTCTTCTGGCTCTATCAATCTGTTTCTTCACTTCCGCAGGTGGGTATTGTAGTTGTAAGAATGCTTGATAGAGATCTTGTAGGTGTTTGTCTCTGTCTGAGGGGTTGGAGCAAATGCGGTTGTATCGCAGAGCTTGGCTGTAGACGATGGATCGTGTGGTGTGGTCAGGGTGAAAGCTGGAGGCATGTAGGTAGGAATAGCGGTCAGTAGGTTTCCAGTAGCTAGCCGTCACCTTCAGCCCCCAACTAAAACCCCTCCAACGCATTATTAAGGATCTACAACCTATCCTGAAGGATGACCCAACACTCTCACAAATCTTGGGAGACAGGCCAGTCCTTGCTGACAGTACATCATCACTTACATACAGAGCATTTATTCTACATAAGAGCACTGAACAAATGTTTGGACAGCCCCTGCTCCTTGTCAGAACATCGGAGACACAGATGTACACAGGAGCTACCATCGCAAGCAGTAAATTACCTTCACAGTAGAACCTCAAAGACACAAACACCAGAGCTATGGACTGACCAGTCAATTGGACACCCTGTGAAACCAGAAGTAAATCAGGCAGCAGCAGAGATGATGGGGGGGGGGGAGCAGGGGGAGGAAAAAAAGGGCAAATACTGTACTGTGCCTGTATTGCATCTTAAATCTAGGCATATCTGGGCTGCCTGTCCCCATTCCTACCCCCACCCCCATGCTGAAGGCACCCACTTACAGCTAGGAAGTGAAGATACAGATTCGCAGGCAAAGCTGTGAGCCCCCACTGCTAGCCCAAGACAGCTGGAGCAGGGTCTGTGCTGCTTTCCTATAAGCCGTGGGTACTATTTTCATCCTCTCTCCCCCAGCCCGGGGGGGGATGGGGACAGGGACTGTTTTCACCCCACCCCCCTCACCAGGAGGGGGACACACTATTTCCACCACTACCACAACCCCCTCCACCCTGGCCAGGAGGGGCACTCAAGCTTGCCCAGGCCGGGGAAAGAAGCTGCCTGCAAGAAAGTTGCCTAGCTGCCTCCAGAACCTGGCCCGGACAGTGAACTGCTGGAGCCGGATCTGCATTTTGTTCAGTGTTACGGACAACTTCCATTCTTGAGATGGCCCTAACTCTGAGGTTCTACTGTACCAGTGAAACTATCTCAACACTCCTAGATCCAGTAACTTTTATACAGGAAGTCCCAGTATAAAATAAAGATTCATTTTTGGTCTTTAAAAAACAAGTTCAGAATTTCAGAAATACATATATATAAAAAATTTTCATTAACAAAAAAGGCTATAATAACGTTAAAATCAAGACTAAGGATGTAGGGTGTGTTTGTTTTAATGGCTTAATGATAGCACATATTAACATCACTTAAGTTACACTTTATTACTTTCAGCTTTTTGGTTTTGGCAGTAAATTTCTCACACCATAACAGAAATAAGTTTTTAGGAGCAAATTCAGACCCCTCCTCTGTAGTTATAGAGGGCTAGTTGGCATCTGAAGTAAGATGGGGGGTGGGGTTACTGGACTGTATATCCCTGATGCAGTTAGGAGCCCCGCTTTGTGTGAAGTTCTTATAGAGCAATGCACAGGTGGTGGGAGCAGGTAGGTGAGAAGTAGGCTGGGACCAAAGGATCTACCACTGTCAAGAACTTCTTGTGCTTGCCAATCACCTTCCCATCACCTCCTCCACTACCACCACACACATCCCCTTAAGGGGGGGGTTTTCAAAAGTGCCTTGATTTTCAATGAGACTTATGCACCTACATAACTTTTCAAAATCCCACTCTACTTCACCCAACACCAGAACATAACTGAATTTTGAAGCATCCTTTGTATATACACGTTACTTGTGTATAACAAACAAAACAGAATTGGAGCCCCCACGCAACATTACAGAGGTCTGAAGAAGTGTATTAGAATAACATCTGGCTTTATATTTTACAGAAGCTTGCAATACTTTTGTGGCTAAGCTTTTAAGCCAATTTTATTAAAAATAGAACAGATGTAAACAAAATATGGTTATACATCTCCTTGATTAATTTTCTCTTTTGTTTTTAGAAATGCCCCTGCACGCTGTATTTTTATTTGTATGTTCTACCTATCTATATCATTCATAATCCATCACCATGGTATCTAAGTATCAAGTACATAAAATAAGCACTATAGTGTTCCTGAGCAAGAAATTGCTTTTCTAAGAGAAAAATTATGCAACAATAGACAAGAATGTTTGGCCATGGTGTGGGCCCGCAGCAATTTACAGCCCTACCTATTGGGGCAACATTGACCACTCACCTAGCTATGTCAAAAGGAAGGGACCAATGCCAAGATGCTGGGATGGAGCTTACTGTGCCACTATTATGACACGAAAGAGATTCATGTTAAAGGCAATGCAAATTTGGTTCCTCGTGCTCTGTCTGGGAACTATGTCAACGGCTTCCCTAAGGTGCCGATCAAGCACCCTAGTTACAACTGCTTCAAGGGGGAGATGTGCTAGTTATGGCAATTTCCTGTAATTTTCTAGAGAACCCATATTGAATTAAATTTAAGTAGTTTAGGAGATAATTGTATTAAAATGCAAATGTTTATGTATTACAGTATACTCCAAATTATCCGAATAGCATGGGGGACATAGATTTTATTTGGATAAATCAGGAGTTCACATCATCAAGAGAGCAGGAGACATTCAGCAGCAGGGTAGCCTCGCCTGCAGTCAGGAGCTTGTCGTCGTCGTCGTCCCCCTCACAGTCCCAGCCAGTGGTCTCTACTCTGTCCTGCTCACTCACTCCCATGACAGTGCGGCTGCAAAGGGCTCCCTTGTGCTGCCACAGGGGCGGTGACACTCGATCTCTGGAGGCACACAGTGCAATAGGGAGGCTGTGATCCTGGTGGGGCAGAACAGTGACCCCCAGCTGGGACTCTGCCCTGCCCGAACCACAACCTTCACTGAACCTTGGACCTGCAGGGATCAGGTGTCACCAGTCCTGCGGCAGCACAGGGGAGCCCTCGGTAGCTCCACTGTCGTGGTCCCAAATGCTCACTCCCTGTGACAGCAGGGCTGCAGAGGCTCCCCGCGCTGCCGCAGGAGCCAATCAGTAGCGGGGTGTCCTCCCTCACAGCTGGGAGCTCATCCTTAGAGACCTGCATGGATACAAAAAGGTGCATCCACATCTGATCCACGATCTGCAAAAACTGTCTGCAGATATCCGCATCCGCAGATTTGAAGGGCTCTAAACAGCTCCATAGGTCACTGTGCAGCAGTGATACAGGGCTGTGTCAAGCTCCCAACCACGCCCCCGCCCCATTTCTCCCCAGAGGCCTCCTACCCTGCCATAGCTCCTTCCCCTCTCCGGGCAGGGAGGCTACAATTCTGGGTCCTTCTGTGCAGTGCCGCCCTCCCTGTGGGGGGGGGGGGCTCAGACACCCCTACACAGTTGTAGTGGCTCTAATGCACATAGCCATTGCCTCCTGTTTCTTTGAAGAACCACCCCACCTTTAAAAATAGCGCTTTTTTTTGCAGAGTCCTGGGCAGATACAAAATCCACGCTGTGATCCACAAAAATGGTCTGTGGAGATCCATGGATACAAAATGTTACCCCCGGATTTGCAGGGCTCTACTCATCCTCCTCCTTGCTGTCCTGGCCAAGGATCTCTGCTCTATTATCTGAACCGCCTCGTTATCCAAATCCCTTCCTTGTCCCCCAGCACAAGATACCTGTTACAGAGGGCAGGTATCTCCTGCTGGGGAGCGAGGAAGGGATTTGGATAATGCAGAGGCTCAGAAAATAGGATCTTGGATAAACAGGAGTATACCATATTTTAGGACTGTATGGAACTTCCTTAGGAGGAAGATCAGATCAATGCAATCTCTGGGAAATACTGTGAGCTTCAAAAGACTATGTTGAACAACGTAGCAGACACACATGATCTTTTGGGACACGAAGTGCAAAGTGGAATTCCTAGGAAGTACTTAGGAGGAGAGGACTGAAAACTCCCTGTTACTGACTCAGTCTTTGAAGCTTCACCCTGAAGATGAGGGGAACTTTTTGTCTATCATTAGTTACATAAAGAAAGTTAAAAAAACTGTATGAAGGACCAACTACTTTTCTCAGGAGGGTTTCTTGTTCTAAGCAAAAGGAATGATGAACTGATAATCATAGGAAAGTCGCTGGGTGGAGTCTGAAGGACTGTTCACTGGCCAGAGTCCTTGCTCGAGTCAGGGATGAGCTCTGATAAGCTTATTAGCTTGCATGCAGGTTCTTTTATTGTTTTTATATGTTTTTTGAGTTATGCTTTTACCTTAGAATAAAATGTACTTGCTTAGAAAGAGCTATTTGGCAATTCATCTGTGGCAATTACACTGTTTACCATCTCTGAGGAGAAAGGTAAAGCAGGCCAACTTGCACAGCTTGACTTTGCTGGGGAGCTCACAGTTTAGGCAGGGAGCTGTGCAGTCTGGAAGTACCCCAGTCAGGAGGGAAAGAGACACATATCTCTGCCCATGACAGGTGACGGCTGAGGAGCTAGGAGCCTAGAGTGGGTGTCCTTGCTGGACTATGAGGGGCAATACAAGTGTAGTTGCCATGAACTGCAATTTATATTACCATAGTCCTAAAGGACCAAATACTCAGCCACTTTCATATGTCTGTTGCAGTTATTATCCTCTCTCTCTTTCCTTCCTCCCCATCTTGATCAATTTTTTTCTTTCCTCTTCCTCTAGACATAACGAATGTTGCTAAGTTGTTAGAAGTTTTGCAAAAAAGAGAGTTTCAGATTTTACTCTGGCCTGGACCCTACCTGATCTCCTGTTTAAGGAGTTCCACAGTCAGTGGCCACTGAGAATGCACTGTTCCACAGTTATCAGTAGATTAGAATTTTGAATTGGATCCAGAATTAAATGGAAAGACAGTCAAGCATATAAAACACAGGTGTGAGGTGTTCTCACTTGTCTCTCTTGCTTAATTGACAGGCTGCAGTGTTCCTGAGGTACTCAAAATCACCAGTTACTTTTGAAAATTTGGCCCATCGTATATTATTTAGCAGTCTCGGTCTTCAAAGGCACAGGTGAGCTGTCAGGACCAGGTGTTCTTCATCTTTCTGATCAGGGGAAGAGGGAAGAGTTGCCTCAAGGGACAAATCTTTCTTCAGAGGAAAGACAGGGGACTCCTGGCTGGGGTGCTTATTCCTTATCAAATGCTTATTCCTAGGTCACCTGTTCTCAGGGAAGTTGGGCACCTCAAAGACTTCACAGCCAGGCGCCAGTTCCTTTAAATGCTCCTCCTTCAATCTCTTGTGCCTGGCAGGTCCTCACTTCCACAGCTAAGAATGATGGAGAACTCTCTGCTTTTAGCAAAGGAGGCGGAGGACCTGTATCCCTCCACATTACTTTTTATTCTGTTCCCCAGGGCACAGATCAATCCAAACTCAACATTCTTTTTACCATCTGTGTACAGATGCCTTCAGAAAGGGAGGTCAAAGTCTTGACTCACTCCTCTTTAGTGATAAGTAAACATTTTAAAAATGCACTATGATGATTTAAGACTGGATACTAATTCTGTTACCCAATCTATTGACAGTCTGAAAATAAAAATAGAGAAAGCATACTTTTCATGTTACAAATGTGCAATTTCTGTAAGCAATTAAAATAATCCTTTCCAGTCAAATATCTATAACTAAGGAATATCACCAAATCCTTCATAAAAACAATTAAATTGCACATTGATTGTGGTTCTTTTTTATAAAGATTTAATCCATAGAGCACTAAATTAGAAATAAACTTAAAAACAGCACCTCCAAACACTGAATTTATTCTGTGCAACATTTATAAACAATGTGGTGAATACATATACTATGATATTCCCGTGGTTGAGAAAACATAACTTTAAAGTTACATTCCATTTTTGGCTTAGAGGTTTTACAGTGTCTTCTGAGAATAGAGGGCTGAAACATCAAAAATAACTGACACAATGATTTGGTCAGACTGCAAATACCTCTTTTTGTAAAGAAGCCCACATAAGAATATGAAACAATTTCCAGAAATAACTAAACAATCCTATTTTAGATTTTTTTTTATAATTATTCAGTCTAAATTTTGGAAATTTACTCTTGCAGAACGTTCACTTGCTATCTATCTCCAAGTGAGCAGATAGAAAGCATATTTCCTTGCTCACTTTGAGCCAATGGGTGACTATGTGATCAGTGGGTCTGTAGTCAATCCATCAACTATAGAAATGGCAAATTAGTAAGGGGCCCTCGCCTTCCCGTAGACAATCCATGGAGCATAGAGGTAGTCTTTTAAATGTAAATCAAGGAGTGTAAGAAAGCATTTTTCCTAGAATAGTTTGCTTTTTTTTCCCCTCACAGGAACAAGACTGATCCTTAGATATGTGCAAAAACAAGAGTGGGGCTTGGTTTTTGAAAAACAAACACCAGGCCATTCAGATTCATATCTCATTTAATCCAATCCCCATAAATTTAGGAATAAACGCTTTTAGCTTTATCCAATATCTACCTATCATCCCATTTACGTTTCAAATCTGTTCAACAGCACCATGTTAACCTCTACAGATGTATCAAATACTGTGTTCACTGATGCTCTCTGGCTTGTGCTCCATTCCTCCAGCCACCTAATGGCTTGTCTCTACACAAACTGAAACTGCAATAACTATGTCATAAATATAAAGGGAAGGGTAAACCCCTTTGAAATCCCTCCTGGCCAGGTGAAAGCTCCTCTCACCTGTAAAGGGTTAAGAAGCTAAAGGTAACCTTGCTGGCACCTGACCAAAATGACCAATGAGGGGACAAGATACTTTCAAAAGCTGGGAGGAGGGAGAGAAACAAAGGGTCTGTGTGTCTGTCTGTAGTCTGTCTTTGTCGGGGATAGACCAGGAATGGAGTCTTAGAACTTTTAGTCAGTAATCTAGCTAGGTACGTGTTAGATTATGATTTCTTTAAATGGCTGAGAAAAGAACTGTGCTGAATAGAATAACTATTTCTGTCTGTATATCTTTTTTGTAACTTAAGGTTTTGCCTAGAGGGGTTCTCTATGTTTTGAATCTAATTACCC
Source organism: Lepidochelys olivacea (assembly GCF_965140295.1). Lineage (NCBI taxonomy): Eukaryota > Metazoa > Chordata > Testudines > Cheloniidae > Lepidochelys > Lepidochelys olivacea. The sequence continues at coordinate 204,500,942 of NC_140412.1, read as the reverse complement.
TGTAAGGTATCTACCATCCTGATTTTACAGGGAGGATTTCTTTATTTCTATTTACTTCTATTTTTATTAAAAGTCTTCTTGTAAGAAAACTGCATGCTTTTTCATTGTTCTCAGATCCAAGGGTCTGGGTCTGTAGTCATCTAGGCAAATTGGTGAGGCTTTTTACGAAACCTTGTCCAGGAAGTGGGGTGCAAGGTTTTGGGAAGTATTTTGGGGGGAAAGACGCGTCCAAACAGCTCTTCCCCAGTAACCAGTATTAGTTTGGTGGTGGTAGCGGCCAATCCAAGGACAAAGGGTGGAATATTTTGTACCTTGGGGAAGTTTTGACTTAAGTTGGTAAAGATAAGCTTAGGAGGTTTTTCATGCAGGTCCCCACATCTGTACCCTAGATTTCAGAGTGGGGGAGGAACCTTGACAAACTACATTGGTTTTAATTCACATCTTTAGTTATTTTGGTGCATATCTATGCATGGACACTTATTTCACATTAACAGATCAATTATTTTTTAATTTAGTTTAAGACCATTTGTCCAACTCAAATCAAATGGATAATCATAATCTGAAATAAGAGTGTCCCCAAACAGACTTTTACCAAAAAAATTGAAGATGTGAATTAAAACCAATTTAGTTATTTCAATTCCAGTTTGAGTGTAGACATTTCAGAAACAAAAGTCTACAGCTTTCTTCTAATTCTAGGTCTTCTGTATGCCATATGTATTCACAATCTATTACATCAATCAGAGAAACCCACAGTTCATACTATGTATATACAAATAAATGTACTGTGCATAGTGGCCCTAAATCATTTTCATAAGGGTACAAAGTATGTTTAGTTTTTAGCTACCTCCCACAACCAGAAGTATAAAAATTAGCAAGCTGCAAAATACAAAAATTGCCTGGCATACACAGAGTTTCATTAGTGTCATGCTAGCAATGCTGTAATTATGGTTGAGAATACACTTTCTTTCTAAACCCTCTTTCCAGTGACTTACAACTTGAAAAGTTACCTTTTGGACTTCAGTGTCTCATACTTGTTCTAAACCCAGAAGTGATTTGGGGGTGGAGAGGTAAGTTAAGAAAATCAATTCAGTGGCTCTTAAGTTACTTATGCATGGGAAAGAAATGTGGTTTTCAGTCTCAAGATATTGTTCAGCTGCAGCTGATCCCTTTTCTATCTCAGCCACACAATGTAGTCTGGTGGATCTTTAAAATAGTGGGCAAAATAAATTAGGGTTGCACTATCATCGAGAAGTGACAGTGAGTAATAGTGAAGCGACAGTGTCGAGAAGTGACAATGTGCACCAGTGAAAGCTGGCTTTGATTAGACAGAGTTGTGAGACTTTGAAAATTGTATTTCCAGCACATGCAGTACAATTGGTAAGATTTTCAAAACACATTTTAGCAATGCTCCAAGGGAAGGTAGGCTGAAATGTGTACATTACTAATTCAGCTGCATGGTGAAAAATAGTAAAGTATCTGCAGTGGAGGAGGCATGGAACCTCAAGAACCCTTGCCTCAATGTGCGTGCGCCCTTGCCACACATGCTAGATAGCGAATGACACAAGGGTTGCTGTGTCTTTTCCTCATGTCAGTGCTTGTTTTTTTTAAATGAGAGGAGAGAGATTTTTCCTCTTTTAGATGTTGTAAGGGATGTGTACCCAAGTATTCACCTCTTATGGATTTTTTTTCCCCTCCAAACTAGGAAGTCTATTAAGAGACAGGTTAGATTGCATAGTAAAGCAAAGTCAGGAAGTGACAAAGTTAAACTCACATGAACAGTCTCAAAGTCTCTTCTTTTGCATATATATTACAATAAAGTCTAATTCAGGGGTGGCCAACCTGAGCCTGAGAAGGATCCAGAATTTACCAATGTACATTGCAAAAGAGCCACAGTAATACATCAGCAGCCCCCCATCAGCTCTCCACCCCCCCCATTCCCAGTGCCTCCCGCCCACCGGCAGCCTGGCCTATCAGCTCCTCCCCCTCCCTCCATGCACCTCCTGATCAGCTGTTTCGTGGCGTGCGGGGGGGGGGGAGGAGTGAGGGCATGGCAGGCTCAGAGGAGGGGGTGGGAAGAGGTGGAGTGGGGGCAGGGCCTGTGGCAGAGCCAAGGGTTGAGCAGTGAACATTGGAAAGTTGGTGCCTGTAACTCCAGCCCTGGAGTCGGTGCCTATACAAGGAGCCACATATTAAATTCTGAAGAGCTGTATGTGGCTCCGGAGCCACAGGTTGGCCACCCCGGTCTAATTAAAGTGATCACATACTATTTCTGACTTTCTCAAATAATACCACACACAACTTTTCTCCAGCCTTAGAGACACAGCACATCTTTGGTACCACAATTACAAGACAAACAGGATTAATGAAGGATACATGTATACTGCATACTCCTTGGGGTGGCGTGTGGAATATGTATGCTATGTGAACCCCTAGAATGGGTATGAATAGCAGAATAGATAGTAAGGCACTGCTTAGGGAAGTAGAGTAAAAATATGTCCGAACCTGTGGGTATATACCCAGGTACATATCCTACAGGGCTCTCTACTTGCCAAACCAGTGCCTCCCTGTCGACATTGCTATTTTCAGCAGCGTAGCATCCTGCTGCTGGAGTCTTTCCCCGCTGCAGGGAAAGGCAAAGGCTCTTGCAGCTCCCTGTTGCAGGAGTCTTTCTTTGCAGCAGCAGGGAAAGACTCTGGCAGCTCTGTGTAGCTCCAGCAGCAGAGAGGCAGTGGGGAAAGGCTCCTGCTGTCTCCCCCGCCAGCATAGGCACTGACTTCATACATAAGAAACGGTTACTTATGGTTACTGGACAGTAGTGTTCCCTCGTCAATAGGCCAGGAGCGGGATGGTACAGGGTTTCTAATCTCCATACTTGGTATCGGGCAAGGGTTGGAAGTACCCGCACCACCCCATGCGCTCGCACCAATTCCATGGGGGCTATGGTTCCAAGGCATGAGCGCCATCCCTCTATGGGTACTGCTAGGTAAATTTCTCTGGCTCCGGTGTGCTGGGCATGCACAGAACTAAGTGTAATATACAGCTGCCTCTATTCGAAGAAGCAGCAAGCTGAACCTTGACATTTCCTAACTTGTGAATGCTTATCTGATACAACCATAACATTCTTTTAACTACATTTATTTAGTGTAATTTTAAAATTTCTAGAAACATTTCTTTTAAACATTTATCTCTATGCATATTTTCTATCAAAAGATTTGGGAGCTTAATGTTCAATATTCATTTACTTGCATACCAAAAGTATTTTAGTTGACTTATTAAATAGGCTGCATGTGATATGGGAATGACCTGCCAAAAACTTAAGTAGTTAACACTGTTCTTTTAAACATGTTAAGAACAGAAGAGGAAAAAATCATTTACGTTTCATTTGTTTGCTTCACAATACCGGGCTTTTTTCTTCCATCCATTTCTTAGTGAAGGAGAGGTGCATTTTTTTTCTAGCCTTGTTCTATGAAAAATGTACACTATTTATGTTACGAGTGCTACCAAATGACTCTTTTCTATGTGCAATTATAAAAATTCAAAAAGGCCCCCAACAAACCAAAAATTTTAAAAGAAACACTACAGCTGTAATATTCTAAACATCCCTGTATAGGTTTTACTGAGACTGAATATGTACAACAGTATGTGAGAACTAAAATCTTTTTCTCCTTTGCTAGAAAACAGAACTAGAGTAAAAAAGTCCTTCTAAATGTCAGCCTTGAACATTATAAAATTATACAGAATGACAAGGAAACAGGGCTTATAATGCATATAAATACGAAAGTATATTAGGCTGCATTTATTTATCAGTTCAAACAACCTGATCTAACCTTTGACAAGTAAAATAAATGTTCTGAATAATTTAACCAAAGCAAACATTTGCTGTTAATGCTGGCTAATTATAGTAAGAGTTGTACGGGTTTATACACTTGCTGCAGTTGCCACAAATATTTCTTGAACTCCCTGAATTTTTTTTTCAAGTAAGGTTTCTATGACTTGGAGAAAGATCACTTCATGTATGATTATGATAGGAAGCATCATATTAGGACTCCCAAACTTGATATCCAAACAATAGCAACGAATAGGGAAAATATGCATTGTTAGTTTCAGAAATGTGTTAGGTTTAGGAATGTGTATCTTTTCTAGTGATTAATCAACAGTTCCCAGTCCTCTCTACTCTCTTCTATTGACAAGTAACAAAGAAAGCAATGACAGTTAAACCTTTCAGGAGTGACTGAGCAAAATCTCATCAAGGTCTGTTTTGGATAGAAAGGCCACAATGGCTAGGCCCAATGTTATTTGATGTAGCAATTCAGTAATAGTCAATATTGAAAAACTAACGCTAAATCAACAGTCTAATCAACCCGAATATTCCAGTAATATTTCAACTTAAGCTATAGCCTCCCAAAAAATCAATTACTGTGGAAAAAATTCCAATATTTGTTCTACTATTGTTTCTTTAAACCCAGCTACAATAATATGTTTTTGGGGTTGACCATTTTTTAATTGCTAAACTTAAAATATATGCAGAGTTAAGATGATTATCTTAACAGTCACGTTATTTCACGTCAGATCATCAATAGCTGAGAAACTAAAATCTTCTGAAAAAATTAATCTGTTTTTTTTTCTTTAAGAGGCAGCATCTCATACTCGAAATATCCTAACTGAGCACTACTAAAACAACAACTTAACAGTTTGCACTTCTGATGGACTAATAGCTTCAACTACTTGGGTGGTGACAAGCTGGCAGCAGGGAAAAACCGGTTACCTACCTTCTGTAACTGTTGTTCAAGATGTGTTGTTCATGTCCATTCCAGGGTGTGTGGATGCCCACGTGCCCAGTCGTAGAAGACTTTTGCCTTAGCGGTATCCAGGGTCGGCTGTAGTGCCCCCTTGAGTGCTGCATTCAGGTGTCGGTATATCAGGCACTGACGACGCTAAGTCTTCTCAGTTTCTTCTTGCTGGCAACTCCGACAGAGGAACAGGAGAGCGGGTAATGGAATGGACATGAGCAACCATCTCGAAGAACAGTTACAGAAGGTACGTAACCGTTTTTTCTTCTTTGAGTGCTTGCTCATGTCGATTCTATTCTAGGTGACTCATAAGCAGTACCCTCAAAGGTGGGCTTCCAGTTCACAGTCTAGCAGCTTGCAGTACTTCTCTACTGATGCCAGCATTGTCCCAGGTCTGCTGGATAAGTGTGTAATGGAATGTGAACATGTGGATGGACGACCAGGTGGCCACCCTACAGATGTCCTGGATTGGCAGTTGGGGTAGGAAAGCTGCCGACGAGGCTTGTGCCCTGGTTGAGTGGGCAGTGACAATCGCCAGAGGTGGCACCTTCGCCTGGTCATAGCAGCAGCGAATGTAGGCAGTCATCCAAGAAGAAAGTCTGAGCAGACACCAGACGACCTTCCATTCTGTTGACCCCTGCGACAAACAGCTGCATAGATTTGCAGAATGTCTTGGTCCGTTCAATGTAGAAAGCTAGCGCCCTTCTGACAACAAGGGAATGGCAGCTGATGCTCCTCCTCCGACTTATGTGGCTTTTGAAAGAAGATGGACAGATAAATGTCTTGACCCATATGAAACTGGGAGACTACTGTGGGCAAGAAGTCTGGGTGTGGACACAGTTGGACATTGTCCTTGTAAAAGACTGTATAGAGTGGTTCCGAGGTAAGTGCCCTAATCTCAGAGACCCTGTGGATCAAAGTTATTGCGACCAAGAACGTGACCTTCCAAGAAAGGAGGAGGAGAGAACAGGAAGCCAGAGCCTTGAAAGGGGGTGCCATGAGCTGAGATAACATGAGATTTAGGTCCCATGGAGGGACTAGGTCCTGACATGCAGGTAGAGGTGCTCAAGGCCCTCGAGGAACCCGACAGTCATGTTGTGGGCAAAAACCAACCTGCCTCAAGTGGCGGATGGAAAACCAAAACAGAAGCCAGATGGACCGTAATGGATGACAGGGACAGGCCTTGGAACTTGAGATGAAGAAGGTAGTCCAGGATCAACTGCAGCAAAGCCCGCTCAGACCGAATGCCTTTGAGGACCAGTATGTAAACTGCTTCCACTTAGCCATGTAGATCGCTCTAGTGGAGGGCTTTCTGCTGCCCAGCAAGACTTACTGGACTCCAGCCGAGCACTCCTGCTCCTTCGCATTTAGCCATGCAGCAGCCAAGCCATCAGGTGCAATGCTGCCAGGTTCGGGTTTAGGAGCGTGCTGTGATTCTGTGATAGCAAATCCGGCAGGAGCGGTAGCTGTAACAGAGTAGCTACCGAGAGGTCCAACAGTGTGCCAAACCAGTGTTGGCATGGCCAAGCCGGTGCTATAGGGTCAGCTTCGCCCTGTCCTGCTTGATCTTCATGAGGACTCTGTGAATCAACGGGAACTGGCGGAAAAGCGTACTTTAGATTCCCTGATCACGGGAGCAGAAAAGCTCCAGACAGAGAGCCTCTGTCTGACCTCCAAAAGGAGCAGAAGACACGGCATTTCCTGTTGTGCCTGGATGCAAACAGGTCCACCCGGGGAGTACTCCACCTGTGGAAGATGATGCTGACCACCTCTGGATGGAGAGAACACTCGTGGCGAGAGGAGAAGGTTCTGCTGAGGCGATCCGCCAAAGCGTTCTGGGCCCCGGTGTAGTGCACAGCTACAAGATGGATGTTGTGTTGCACAAAAGTCCCACAGCCTGAGGGTTTCTTGGCAAAGGGCAGACAACCTGGCTCCAGCTTGCTTGTTTATATAGAACATAGCAGCTGTATTGTCCATCAGGACCTGGACACCCTGCTCTTTAGGTGAAGTAGGAAGATGTGGCAGGCCAAGCGGACCACTCTGAGCTCCTTACTTTGATGTGTAGTGAACAATCGAGGCGGGACCAACGATCTTGTGTGCTGAGCTTGCCTAAGTGGGCTCCTCGCCCCAGTTCCAAAGCATCGGAGATGAGGGTAACCGAAAGGGGGGGGGAGGGAGCACAAATGGGACTCCCTCCAGCACCAGTGCAGGGTTTTGCCCCATGCAAACGACGACATACCGTGGTCTGGGACCTTGACTATACGGTCCATGCTGTGTTTGTTGCGGATGTAGACTGACACCAGCCACGCCCACAGAGGTCTAAGGTGGAGTCGCGCATGCCGAACCACATAAGTACAGGCTGACATGTTGCCCAACTGCCGCAGGCACGTATGAGCAGTGGTGAGAGAATGAGCTTGTATACACAAGATCAGGTCTGCCATAGCCCGGGCCTCGGGGAGGAAAGCCCTGGCCTGGGTAAAGTCGAGGACTGCTCCAGTGAACTCTATACGCTGCATCGGGACTAACGGTTGACTTTGTCTCGTTTATTAACAGCTCCAGGTCACAAGAGATGGAGTAAACCAGGTTGAGATGATGCCTTACCTGATCCTGGGATTGGCCTTTTATTAACCAGTTACTGATGTATTGATAAATCTGCATGCCTTTTGCACCTCAGGTAGGCAGCCACCAACACTATACATTTTGTAAATACTCTCGGTGCCAGTGAAAGGCCAAAGGGCAGTGCCGTGAATTGAAAATGGTGGTGGCCCAACAAAAATTGGAGGAAACACCTGTTCCCAGGGAATATAGAAATATGAGTCCTTTAAGTCAAGTGGCATACCAGTCTCCTGGATCCAGGGAGGGGATAATGGAGGCTAGGGAGACCATGTGAAACTTTAACTTCTTGAGGGACTTGTTGAGGCTTCATAGGTCTAAAAATGGGTCTGAGGCATCCTTTTCCTTTTGGGATTAGAAAATAACGGGAGTAGAACCCTTTCCCTCTCATGTCCGGAGGGACTTTCACCGCCCTCAGGCACAGGAGGTTCTCGACCACTTGCATGAAAAGTTGCTTTTGAGAAGGGTCCCTGAAGAGGGACAGCAAAGGGGAGTGGGAGGGAGGGTTGGCCAAGAATTGCATGGGGTAGGCCCGAAGAAACTGTGTCGAGCACCCAATGGTCCAAGGTCAGCCACAACTAGCTGGACTGGAAGGGGCGTAGATGCTCAAGAAAAAAGCACGGGGGAAATCCTGGGCAGTGGCTGGGGCACCGTCCTCTGGCGCATCCTCAAAATACCTGTTTCTGGCTGCCCTGGTCTCTGAAGAGGCCAGGTTGGGCAAAGGAGCAGGAAGACGAAGGGTGCTGTCACTTAAACTCCTTGTCCTTTTCCTTTCTGTGGGAGTTGGATCGGGGGACACCCCACGACCTTGGCAGAGGAGGATGGAATCGCTTTGGCAGAGGAGGAGGATGGAATCGCTTTCTAGCCTGTTAAGGAGTGTGCAGGGTGGTACGGGAGCATTTAAGGCTGCGGAGTCATGCATTGGTCAGCTCCGAAAAGAATTCTTCTCCCTCAAATGGGAGGTCCTGAAGGGAAGCCTGCATCTCCTGGGACAGCCCAGAGGACTGTAACCAAGAGCTCCGCCTCATTACCACTGCATGACGACCACCCTGGCCGTCGAGTCTGTAGCATTCCAGGCCATCTGGATTTGCCCTCGTCCACTAAGATGGCAAACTCCTGGGCTTGGTCCTGTGGAAGGCCCTGCTTGAACTTGCTGATGGAGTCCCACAAGTTGAAGTTGTACCTGCCTAGCAGGGCCTGAAGGTTAGACAGTCAAAATTGCAGGCTGGCTGTTGAATAAGTTTTCCTGCCAAACATGTTCAGTTGCTTGCTGCCTTCATTTTTGGGTGTGCCACTGGCCTGGCCCTTTCATTGACAGCAGACACTACCAGGGACCCTGCCAGAGGGTCAGTGTACATATATTCAAATCCCTTTGTCCTTTTCCACTTTCTCGGAGGTAGGTGGAATGGAAGAGGGGGTCTGCCACACACACTTGGCAATTTTTAGGATCCCTGGGTGAACAGGCAATGCGACCTGGGCAGGTGTGGAGGAGGGTGTGATGTTGAAGAGATCACCAGACTCCTTCACAAGCTCCTTGACCTCCAAGTTCCAGTTAGAAGCCACCCTTTGGAGCAGGGCCTGGTGATCTTTCAAGTCATCGGGATTGGGGGTGCTCACTTGCGAGGGGCCTGCCACTGCCTAGTCAAGAGACAACACAGCTTACAGCACCTCAGGGGGATGGACGGCTTCACCTTGTGGGCCGGAGGATGGCATCTTCGACATCAGGGCCTACTGCAATGCCCCTGCGGTGCCGGCTGGGCTGGAAACAGTTGGTCCAAGGTGGCCTGAGAGGAACAGTGGGACAGGCGACTGGCGATTCACCTCACCTAGGTGAGGGACTGAACTCTGCCTCAGACGTGGACCACTGCCCTTCCAGCGACCAGGACGGAGACGTAGATAACTGAGTCTGTCAGCTGACCCTCGTCAGCGACCGGAAAGGAAAGGGAAAGGAACGGCACCTGCCTGAAGAACAGTACCAGGGAGTTAGAGACCGGTGCCGTGACCAGGAACGATCCCGCACCGAGGGCGATCAACACCAAGTGGACTGCCTAGGCAATAGGGATCTGCACTGAGGTAATCTCTGGTGGGAGACCTGGCAGTAACACAGGCACCACAGATTGGCATCATGACTCAGGCATCACATGCCTTGTAGATGGTGACCTTGGTTTGGGACCTAGGTCTTCTAATCTGAGACTGAGACTGCGGCGCCGGGGTCCTAGGCCGTGGTGACAGAGATCGAAGCCTGCAGTCCGGGGACTGGGGATGCTCTGTTGCTTTAGAGGGAGGTCCCATAACCAGCTTGCCCTTAGAGGTCTGGGCCTTCACTGGGTCCATTGCCGGTCTACTTGGTCCTTGGCCCCTGGGGCCACCTCGGACACACATGGCCTTACGAGGGGCTGGGATCCCCTGGGCTCCCAGGAGTCAGAGGCAGACCCCCTGGCTCAGGTGTACCCCAGGTAGCTCTGGGGTGGGCACGTGGCCTTTGCCCAAAGCCCCCTTGTCTTGCAGTGCTGACAGGCCCTTGGACTTCAGCTGCTTCTTGGGCACTGACAAGGGGGATCAGTGCCAGGCAGGCTCCAGTTCCGGTGGTGTACTCCGTGCCGAAGCCGAAGCACTAGGTGTGGAGTCTGACCGGGAGGACTCTGACACAGGACAAAGCTATACATATAAAATGATGGGGTCTAAATTATTTGTTACCACTCAAGAAAGAGATTTTGCAGTCATTGTGGATAGCTCTCTGCAAACATACACTCAATGTGCAGCAGCAGTCCAAAAAGTGAAAAGAATGTTGGGCATCATTAAGAAAGGGATAGATAATAAGACAGAAAATATCATATTGCCTCTGTATAAATCCCTGATATTCCCACATCTTGAATACTGCTTGCAGATGTGGTCACCCCATCTCAAAAAAGATATATTGGAATTGGAAAAGGTTTAGAAAAGAGCAACAAAATGATTAGGGGTATGAAACAGATTCTGTATGAGGAGAGAATAATAATACTGGGACTTTTCAGCTTTGAAAAGAGACGACTATGGTAAGGATATGATTGAGGTCTATAAAATCATGACTGGTGTGGAGAAAGTGAATAAGGAAGTGTTATTTTACTCCTTCTCATAACACAAAATCTAGGGGTCAACAAATGAAATTAATAGGCAGCAGGTTGAAAACAAACAAAAGGAAGTATTTTTTCACACAATGCACAGTCAACCTGTGGAACTCTTTGCCAGAACTCTTCATGTTATGAAGGCCAAGACTATAACAGGGTTCAAAAAAGAACTAGATAAATTCATGGAGGATAGGTCTATCTATGGCTACTAGCCAGGATGGGCAGGGATGTTATCCCTAGCCTCTGTTTGCCAGAAGCTGGGAATGGACGACAGGGGATAGATCACTTGATGATTACCCTGTTCTCTTCATTCTCTATGGGGCACCTGGCATTGGTCACTGTTGGAAGACAGGATACTGGGCTAGATGGACTTTTGGTCTGACACAGTATGGCAGTTTTTATGTTCTCAAGTGGATATCCCGGTCCTTTTGAGTTCGAGGGTGAAAGTTTTTGCAGATCCTTCACTTGTCTTTGTGTGATTCCCCCAGACACTTCAAACAACTATCGTGGGGCTGGGGGGCGGGGGGTTGTCACTAATGCGCATTGGCCGGGTACACGATGAACATGGCTTAAAGTTCGGGGAACTTCCGGCATGCCCCATTCCTCGGCGAAGTCCAGTTGGGGCTCTAAATACTAAAACTATTACCTAACACTTAGTTTAACCATTAAGTTAAGTCCCTAACAACTAACTATAAAGGAGACAGAATGATGAGTCTGAAAGAATCGCTAATACTCTTGCGTTAATGGAAGACGAGGCACTCCAACCAACTGTCAAGGGCAGTAAGAAGGAACTGAGAGGGCATAAGGTCGGCAGTGCCTGATATACTGAGCGTGGCACTCAAGCGGGCGGAGCAGCCGACCCTACTGATACCGCTAAGGCAAAAGTCTCCAACGATTGTGCACATGGGCATACACACAACCAAGAATGGAACTGACATGAAAAAGCACTCAAAGAACAGGTGTCTCCATCTGCTTGCACAATTGCTATGGTTCTGTAAATTCAGAAGACCATGGAAGTGTCTAAGGACAAATAAAATGTGGTAAATGAGAAAAACTATAAATCCCAAATCTTGAATATATATTAATATAAAAAGTCTTTATGTAATCTATAAAATACAAAGTGAAAAGCATTAAAAATATTAAAACTGACTATATATTCTCCTCTTTTCCCAAAAGGGATTTTTGGCCAGAAGTTTCCAAGACAAAACATATTATTTTTAAGTTACTTTTTATATTTTCATAAATATTTAAACTTTATATCTGTCTCTCTGCACTGAAATTTTTAATATGTTTATAAAGCCATAAGGCCTCTTATAATGAAAAAGCATTAATTAAAATATTTCTTGTATAAAGGAAAAAATGTACAACTTTTTAAAAGAAAAAATGTATAACATACAAAAAGTTTTAATGTAAACTAATTAAGTGATAATCAGGAGGGGAGAAAAATGGGAGACAAAATGAAGGGAATTTCTTGTGTTACAGTGTAAACTGAATATTGGAAAATTAAGTTTTGAGGTCATTACTACTTTTGCTCCAAAGCTTGGTATGAAGGTTTTAAGCACACAAAGCCGTAAAAAAATTGACACAATCTATGCTTGGCACTCTGGAGAAATATAGGTACAAGATTGATTTTACACTGTGTGCACTGCTGCATGCCAGACAGGCAAGCAGAATGCACTGTTTTTTCTTAAGCTAAGGAAACCGCCAAAGTAAAAATCTGCAGTGTAGTTGGATAGGGTGGATTGATATCTGAAAATTGTTAAGTGTAATGAATCAACACTTATCAGTTTTTATACAACTATATCACTGTGGTATCTGAAAGCCTAACTAGAACAACCTCTTTAGGTCATTACACCATCCAAATTTCACTTCCTAAAATGTTGTCAAGTTCATCATGCTAAATTCACCACAAATTTAAGTTAAGTTAGTATGGGCAGTTATGCATTAGATTCTAGTGAAAAACAAGACAAACAAAAAATAATAAACCACCCCATACCTTTGGCTCCTTCCTAACAGTTCTGATGAGCCCCTTTTGGAATTTTTTTTCATCAAGATAATTATGTTTTTGATGAACAATAAAATAAGCAAACCTCAGTGGGCCTTGGGCAAAGGCTGCTTCTGAGTGAGGAGGTGAGCACTTTCCAAATAAAAATGTTATAACCAACCCCTCATATTTGTCAGATGTACATATTGTGGTGACTGTTAATTTTCCAAAATACAGCATACTTTAAAAAGAGTCCTAAGCAAAAAATGTCTGAACTTGTAATAGTTAAGAGAGAACAATTTTATTAAGGAAGCATGCATTAAATGTCCCCAATAGTCAGCTTAAAGAGGAGAAAGCAGAACATTACTATTTTAAAAATTAAAGCAAAAAGATAACTATTTTACTCGTATACTGATTGACCCTAAAACTTAACAATGCTTAGGCTATTGGTGCACTGATATCACTGCCTAACATGCTGATCAATACTGTTTCATTGTTTCCTTGTACGTGTGTGTGTGCGTAATCTTTTGTCTCTTGCCTTCTACTTGGATTGTACGTACTTTGTGGCAGGGATCATGTTTTTGTTCTGTGTTTATATAGCACCTAGCAACTGAGATTCTGGTCCATGACTGGGGCTTCTAGGTACTATAGTAATACAAATAAATAATAATAATTACCCCTACTATTGTGAATAATCAATACATACTGCTAAAGTTGAGGAAATTTGGACAGTTCCCTTGGGATGTCATCTTCCATATCAGGTTGATAGGGGTGTGTGCTCTAATAACACACACACAAATGAAAAACACAAGTAATTATAAGCATATATATTTTTCATATATATATATACACACACACACACACACACACACACATAAACACACACACACACACTAATTAATCACAGTTAACACATGATTAAATCAAAAATATTAACTGTGATTAATCGGGAGTTTTAATAGCACTGTTAAACGATAGAATACCAAATGAAATGTATTAAATATTTTGGATGTTTTTCTACATTTTCATATATATTGTATTCCGTGTTGTATTTGAAATCAAATATTTATTATTACAAATATTTGCACAGTAAAAATGATAAACAAAAAATAGTATTTTTCAGTTCACCTCATACTAGTATTATAGTGCAATCTCTTTATCGTGAAAGTGCAACTTACAAATGCAGATTTTTTTTTTGGTTACATAACTGCACTCAAAAACAATAGAATGTAAAACTTCAGAGCCTACAAGTTCACTCGGTCCTACTTCTTATTCAGTCAATCGCTAAGACAAACAAGTTTGTAAATAAGAAGAGGGCAGCATTATCTCCTGTAAATGTAAACAATGTCACCAGAAAGTGAGAACAGACACTTTTGTAGCCGGCATTTATGTGCTATTTATGTGCCAGATATGCTAAACATTCGCTTGCCCCTTCATGCTTCGGCCACCATTCCAGACAACGTTCTTTCATGCTGATGATGCTCGTTAAAAAAATAATGCGTTAATTAAATTCGTGACTGAACTTCTTGGGGGAGAACAGTATGTCCCCTGCTCTGTTTTACCCACATTCTGTCATATATTTCATGCTATAGTAGTCTCCGAAGATGACTCAGCACATCTTGTTCATTTTAACAACATTTTCGCTGCAGATCTGACAAAACACAAAGAAGGTACCAGTGTGAGATTTCTAAAGATAGCTACAGCACTTGACCCAAGGTTTAAGAATCTGAAATGCCTTCAAAAATCTGAGAGGGACGAGGTGTGGAGCATGCTTTCAGAAGTCTTAAAAGAGCAAAACACTGATGTGGAAACTACAGAACCTGAACCACCAAAAAAGAAAATCAACCTTCTTCTGGTGACATCTGAATCAGATAATGAAAATGAACATGGATCGGTCCGCACTGCTTTGGATTGTTATCGAGCAAAACCTATCATCAGCATGGATGCATGTCCCCTGAAAGAGTGGTTGAAGCATGAAGTGACATGTGAATCTTTACCGCATCCGGCACGTAAGTATCTTGTGACACTGGCTACAACAGTGGCATTAGAATGCCTGTTCTCGCTTTCAGGTGACATTGTAAACAAGAAGTGGGCAGCATTATCTCCTGCAAAAGTAAACAAACATCTTTGTCTGAGCGATTGGCTGAACAAGAAGTAGGACTGAGTAGACTTGCAGGCTCTAAAATTTTACATTGTTTTATTTCTGAATGCAGTTTTTTGTACATAATTCTACATTTGTACGTTCAAATTTCATGATAAACAGATTGCATTACAGTAGTTGTATTAGGTGAACTGAAAAATACTATTTGGTTTTTTACAGTGCAAATACTTCTAATCAAAAATAAATATAAAGTGAGCACTGTACACTTTGTATTCTGTGTTATTGAAATTAATATATTTGAAAATGTAGAAAACATCCAAAAATATTTAAATGATATTCTATTATTAACAGTGCGATTAATCATGATTAATTTTTTTAATCGCTTGGCAGCCCTAATATACACACATAAATATGTATACACACAAATTTGCTGTATATGCGTAATAACGGTCTATATCAAAATGTATCACTGAAAACCATGGAAACAGTCTATAGTTATATTCCCTGTGCCTGTGATACATAATAGTTAAGTATTCTGTGGTCTGTAATACTTTGGTCTAGTTTCAGCTGTCGAGTTTAGCATGCAGGTGCTGGGTGGTAAAAAATGCAAGAGGTCAGACTAGATGATCTGGCAGTCCCTCTGGCCTTAAACTCTGAATCTGTGCAACAGTTGTCAGAAAAATAATAATCAAAAATGACTAATGGGTAAAATGGACTAAAAAGAATGACCATATGTGTATTATTGAAGTATTACTGTACATGAACTCCCCACCCAACACTTCAGCCACAACCATTCAGTTACTAGGAATGACAATTAATTTAGGCTGTCCTAGAAGTCTCTAGTATATTTTAGGTTCAAACATACTTGTAGATACTTCCTGAAGAGAAATCACTTTCTCTGTATGATGATTTTGTGATGAGGATTTTTGTTCACAAGGAATCTAAATTGATAATACTGTATTAATTTTATATATTATGTTAGACTCAAATGAGAAGTGAAAGACCAGCATCAGCAGGGTTCGGTGATCAGCCACTGTTTTTCTCTTCATAATTTATTTGTTAGTTTAATAATTACAACAATGCCTAGATAATCTGTAGCTTCAGTGTCTTGGAATGAGAGGAAAAGTTAATAGCACAATTGAGAGCAGATTTTTATTTAAAGAGATGCCCAAATAAATTGCAATGAGAATATTTGAAACCAATATCTAAACTGAACTAGAACACAGACACTGGTTTAAAGCAAAATTAATTTATATCACCCAAATCCGGAAAAGCATAATTTCAAGCCTTGATCTTATTAGGATACTTAATGTAATCTCATTAGGGTGCATGCTTCTATATATCAAAGTGGTTTACACATTCTAAATATATTTTAAAGAGCTCCAATAAAGATTGGCACTGAAGTGTTTAACAGTATCAAAACCGACTTTTGCAGGGCCAGAGTGCTAGATCATTAATTAAAAAGATAGCAGTGGCAATGCAGTCCGGTGTGGAGGAGGGTGCGCTGTCATATAGGGGGACCTATTTTCAAGTAACAGATCCATAGTCTCCAGAACCCTAAGAAATTACAACTTCATTTCCTAGGCTAGTTGAAATTAGGCATGGGGGACCTAATTTTCAAGAGTGCTCAGCACCCATATCTCCAGATAAAGTAAATGTGCACTATGGATGCTTAGCACTTCTGAAAGTCAGGCCTAGTATCATGTACAGGGGAACGCTGCCAGAAACATCACTCATAGTATGCATGCCTGCCACTCCATAGAGAATCATATATGCTCAGTGACAGAAAGCAAATGGATAGGAAAGACCTACTAGGGAAAACTGGGCATCAGAATAAAGGGGAGGTTTTCTCTGCACTTTTATCCTCACTGACAAAATAAAAGAAACAGAGAAAAGTCAAACTAGTAAGACACTGACAAAGCTAATGCCAATTTTTAAAATATTTTTAATGGCTACAGAAGACCTTGAGAGAGAGAACTATTTTGATCTTATTGGAAACAGCTTCAATACTCCAACATTAATGTATGCACATATATATTAATGAAGTAGACATGTTAATCCCCCGATGTCTATATCTGTGAGGCATCTAAGCTCTTATTTCCTTCACCATCAGTCTTGTGTAAGTAACATACTGTGGCAACATATGAATAGTTCATAGCTCCAGGAATAAATGAATGAATGAACAGTGACCTAAACCCTGAGCAGCAATTAAGTTTCTTTACTGATCAGCTATCACATACCTCACAGCAAACAAGTGTGTTTTTTGACATGCACACTTGCCTGCTAGTAAATTAAATAAGGGAACTATTTCTGTCAAGAACTTTTGTGATTTTTTTCCCCCTACAAACCTGGTTTCTTGTTAGGAGTATTGGGTTTTATTCTGATAGAGCTGTTCATGACAAGCCAAAGAAATGGAATAGGTGGTGATAGGGGATTAAGTAAAGAATACTCTGCAAAAGCACAAAGGGACTGCCGTTGTTTCCCATGAGTTGGTGAGCTTCAGTTTGGCCTTTCTGAAAACTGCAACAAAAAGCTAATGTTGAGTATTTGATCTTGGTATACAAGTAAACACCTCATGCAAACATTGGTACACTAGAAGAGTTCAACAGCAAATAGATGATTGTCAATATGATCATCTGGTTTTTCATGTTTGAAAATGGGGAAGGAGGACCTAGGGTTGACTATTATTGCTCCTCTTTACAGTTTGCATTTGTTTCCTCACACACACATATACATATTATTGTACACACAGTATACGCATACATATTCCAAGATTCATTTTATTCTGGTTCACATCAGTAAAATGAAATTTAGTTATGTCAAAGTCAAAAAGAACAGCAGCTGGACTTTCAGAGTTCAGGATGCATGTTCACCATTTGCATTTAGAAAACATATCCTTTTACTTGTAACCAGAACCCACTTTCTCTGGATGTCTTTGAGAACCCTACATGGAATCCCAGAAAGCCATCTCCAGACTCACTTGTCACACTGTAAAACGTTAAATCTATTTTCTCTGGACCCCTAAAATATATTATCCCATATTCTCATCATTCCTTATTTAAAGCATGATAAAATTGAACTCTGAAAAAAACAAGTTTAAGAAAATAACACCAATTCAGACTGAAGAGGAAAGCCAACTCCTACACCACCTGAATATTATGTTATAGTATATTAAATTAAAATAAGGAGTACAACAATACCTTAGTCTTTGCAGAAAGTAAAGGAAGGCAGGAACAGAAGAACAAAAGTAATAGTTCTGTGATCAGCAGACTTTTCCTCCTATAGCGTGCATCTCAGAAACAACAGAATAGTTTTCTCCTATTCTCCCTGTTAATCAAAGAACAATGAATTTGGATAATTAGTCAAAGGGACTAAGAAGCCACTATAATACAAAGCAAACAATTTGACCCTTTATTCCACAAGATATTATAGTCCCTTGGTAAGCTTTGTAATTCTAAAACTGAAATTTGTAGGGAATAAATGAATATGTATTGTAACTAATGTTTTATACTTTTTAAACATTATTTTTACTGCATGTACAGTATGCTCCAGAAAAATATCACAACTATCTGAAGTTCAGATTAGCTCTTCCTCTCCAGAACTAATTTCTAAATCTGTAGCATATGTACACAACACACACACACACACACCACTATCACTTCATTATCTGTGCACATGATGCTGTTTTTTCTCTAACGCCTCACAATGCTGTTAGTGTAAGTTAGACGTTATTCTATCTTATAGTTTAATTCTAGAATTTAACTAGAGAGAAAAGAGGCAAAAATGGAGAAGTACATTGCTACTTTAGGTACACTGGAACCTCTACAGGTTAAATGCAGTGTCTCTCTCAACTGAGGCCCCAAATTTTGTTTTTGGAGGAAAGTGATTAAGAGTTTTTATAAAACTCAATATTTCCCTGAAATTTAAAAAAATGAAAACATTTATTTTAAAGAGAATTTAATTTCCCTGGTATTTGAAGCCAAACACTGCAGCCTCCTGCTAATGTAGTAGAATCAGAGTGTGAAATGGATTATAAACTGACCATAAAACCATAAAAGTGGCATCTATTTTCATCGGCAAAGTCAAATGTAAATCAAGAAGGTAAAAAGATTAAATGGTGAAAAGCAAATTATCTTTTAAAAGTTAGTAACATGGGGAAAGAAATCTGATTTTTAAAATGTATCTCGCCCCCGTCTAGGTGGGCTGGGAAGAAAGCAGCCTGGATTTGATTGTGCTGGCAGGGGACAGGCAACACCTGGAGACACAAGGCACTGAGCTGAAGGGCCAGGCTTTTTGGCCAGGCTAAGCCCTTGGGGTTCTGTGACCCCGCGCACCAGGTCACAATGCCACTCACTCAAATTTGGATGGAGATGACGGGTGTAGGTGCTCACAGGCCAGAAGGGTCAGGCTGCTTGGGGTGGGGTGCCTGAGAGGGGAAGTGAAGGGGAGCAAAACTAAGAATATAAGTATCAGGGGGTAGCCATGTTAGTCTGCATCCACAAAAACGACAAGGAGCCCAGTGGCACCTTAAAGACTAACATATTTATTTGAGCATAAGCTTTCGTGGGTAAAAACCACACTTCTTCAGATGCATGGAGTGAAAATTACAGATGCAGACATAAAAATACCGATACATGAAGAGAAGGGAGTTTCCTCACAAGTGGAGAACCAGTATGGACAGGGCCAATTTGATCAGTAGTCCACTCCCAACAAGAGGTGTCAATTTCAGGAGAGGCAAAGCTGCTTCTGTAATGAGCCAGCCACTCCCAGAATATAAGAACACCCATACTGGGTCAGACCAAAGGTCCATCTAGCCCAGTATCTGGTCTTCTGACAGTGGCTAATGCAAGGTGCCCCAGAGGGAATGAACAGAACAGGTAATCATCAAGTGATCCATCTCCTGTTGCTCATTCCCAGCTTCTGGCAAACAGATACTTTAGGGACACCATCCCTGCCCATCCTGGCTAATAGCCATTGATGGACCTATCCTCCATGAACTTATCTAGTTCTTTTTTTAACCCTGTTATAGTCTTGGCCTTCACAACATCCTGTGGCAAAGAGTTCCGCAGGTTGACTGTGCGTTGTTTGTTTTAAACCTGTTGCCTATTATCTTTGCCATCTCTCCGCCGCCGGTCCTTCCCTGCCCCCCCGCCCCACACACACACTTTAAATGGGGCTCCTCAGCACCTGCATGGAAATCTGAGGTTCAGCTGATCTGGAGCCTTCCCTGTCTACACTTAATCCAAACCACTTGTGGAATTATGCCTAGGCAGGGAAGGGGAGAGGTTTCCCACTTCTGCTTGCCAACCTTTGGCCAGGTTGTGGGAGGGGAAGGGAGTTCATTAGCTCTAAGGGGGTTCCATCACTGTATTTAAATCCTTTCTGGGCATGTAAGAGCAGACACCCTTCCGTTGCTGCCCTTTAATGGAGTTATAGTTTGCACTGCATTACCAAGATGCTGTGTATCTGACCAGATCACAAATTTTTAGGATCAGGAAGTTTTCCCTCAGGGTAAGAGCATCCGGCAGGCTTTTTTACTTTCCTCACAGCATGCTGGAGGCTTGGTTTTAGGTTAATAAGGAATTATATAGTAAGAAGCAGAGTCCCCGGTTTGATTGTAACTTGTGGCAGGTTGTAATGCAGGTGAGAGGCCCCAGCTCCCAGAGAAAAACACAAGTAAGGGACTCAAGAGATAGCTGGTGGACTCAAATAGCCTTTAGGGAAAGGGACCGCAGTCAGAAGACTTGAGGCCTCTTCTGCTCATGTGTACCCTCATTTCCCTTCACAGGAGAGCAAGGGGTAAGATAAATCCTCCACGACCCTCCTTATTTCTGCCAGTCTTTGCTCACATACTTCTATTCCTTTTTACTCTCTACCACACAGTACCTTTTTCAAAATAGGTATTGTTATGTACTTATTAGGTCATAATAATACCTTACATTTTCTATTGTTTGAATTATTCCATTAGAGGATTTTTTTTATATAAAAAAGCATAGGGAATACACTCACAAAACTAAATTAACGTGGCATTAAAGGCTAGGCTTAACTCTGTACATTGAGAAAACTAACATTTTCTATAGGCTACCTTAGACAAAGCTTTACTGACTTACATATCATTCTTTATAGATCAACTGATGTAATGTATTCAGATCTTGATCTGAATGGGAAGTGCTAAAAAACAGACGACAGCTGAATTCTGCGGGGGCCATGTTTGGATTATTTTACAAACTTCCTTTGCCTCACTGACTCAGGGAACTGACCCTGGAATTAATTTAGCCAATTGCCTTTAAGGAAGACCCAGGAATGGGGTTAACGAGCCCCTTTTCAAATTTTCAGGGGATTAGGAACATTCCTCTGTTCTCCTGAACTAACCTATTTTCCTCTCGCAACTCCTCATGTAAAGTGGGGACCTAAACTGACCACCTACTGGAATTTTTTTTTTAAACCAGAACCTGAACAAATTTTGGGGGAAGCTAAGTTCATATTGAGGTTCAGTCTCCAATTCAGAGAGCTGTATCCTTTCAGCATTAAGTCCCAAGAGCATAAGTCAAGTACTGCATTTTTTTATCCCTTGAAATCTTCAGTGCAAGGCTGGCACTCAGCAAAACAGGTGCTACATTTCCTACTTTTATAGTGGTATCTCTTAATTTTTTTTGCACCTTGATAAAACCTAACTGAAAGCTTTGCTCCTACCATGGGTATTTACATGGCCTAAAGAAAAAAATGCAGGCATTCATTCCTAGTCATAAAAGTAATAGCAACAACGTAAATGTAATTAATAACTTTAGGATACTCAGAATTCAGTTATTGGTTAGGAACAATTGGAATTAAAAAACACAAAGAAATGAGAGCTCCAACTATTTTTCTTATCTGAAAATTCTGAGTTAACTGGTGAGAATCTGTAGTGGAGCAAAGCTCTTCTGGATGTCTTGTCTCATAGGTATCAGTTTCAAATACGTCTAAATCCTCAGAAAGGCACACATACTACCTCTTAAACATATCTCATTTTGAGGGACATCACTCATTTCAGTCCAGAAGTTCCACACACATTTGGTGTCCCCTCACTCTTACTATTAAAAGTTACTTTCGTCAGTAATAAAGAATCATGAAAACTGAGGTTATAGGAAGAATAACTTAAGACACTTAGAATTTGAACTTTCCTTTCTCTCGCTGTCATTTTAGGTCTTTGTCACACACTGCTTTCCACATTTGGGCCTTGGCAAGTTAATGGTATAACCTGAAGAGGAGGGCTGATGGACAGATGAGGGAGACTAGCATCTTTCATTATGTGAGCACACAACACTAGGCAAAGTGACATGCTATTTGGCAAATAATACTATACTAAGTAACTTCATTTTTTCTACAGTTGCACATAGCATTATGCATTATTACATGTGCTCTTAAAACAAAAAATCATTAATTAAAACTGTGAAAAAATTAAATATGAGAAAATAAGTTGAACTGTCTATTGTTGATTTATACTTAATAATGTGTTTTTACTATGACCTGAGAGATACATGTAGTATTTCTACATATGTGTTTTACGATTATGGAACAGAAGACATTATGAAAACACCTACACATAAGAAAGATTTTAAATTATTGTGGAAACCTTGATAGAATAATGTCAGGTTGACCTAGGCTCCTCCCCATATTAACATTTGATTAAAATAAGACTTTAGAAGCCCCCAAAGCAATACACTGTAAATGTGATCATTTTTAAGCATTCCACTGTGTTGTGCTAGTTAATGAAAGCCAGGAAGTGAAACATTAAAACCACCCAAATTGACAAATGCACCAGTATTAATGGTGGAAAGCAAAATGGATTTTTCAAGTTTTTAGCTTTAGTAATCTGAAGCAATAATAGCTAAGGAATTTTGTTTTTAACACACACTATGAATTTTAACCAGTTTTCCTTTAACTCTGAATTTTCTGAAATGTTGTGCGGCTATATTCACAACCTTAACATTCCATTGATGGTATTTTATTCATATAATTATCCACTCATTTCAATTTTCCTACAGTGCACTTAAACACAATTGCAAACGTAAAAATTCAAAGAAAATCCTCTACTACATGTTCTCTCAGGTCCCTCCCCTCCACCCTCACCTCTTCCTTTCAACCACACCAAGGAGTACTGTTTAAAAAACAAACTTGTGCCTGACATGCCACATTAAGCTTGAAAGTACTAGATTCACATCTACAAAAAATTTAAAAAGCAATGGGAGTTTTTGTGGACAGTTTACATATTAATACAGTCAGTTCAGTTATGTCCCAGAGAAAACATCTTATTAGTTCTACAATTAAATGATTCAGCAACCATCCACACTATCTTTGCCTTTTAACAGTTGCAATCAGTAGCAGATCTAGGTGTAATCAACAGCAGCAGGGGGTTTTAGGAAGCAAAAC
Organism: Lepidochelys olivacea; assembly: GCF_965140295.1. Lineage (NCBI taxonomy): Eukaryota > Metazoa > Chordata > Testudines > Cheloniidae > Lepidochelys > Lepidochelys olivacea. The sequence continues at coordinate 204,477,938 of NC_140412.1, read as the reverse complement.
AAAACAAAAACAGTAGGGATCTTTACTAGTATACAGTAATTGATATAAGGAGACATTTTATTCTAAGTTAGCCCAAGATATAAGGATGCACATGTGTTGCATTCTATTATCTACAATTAGCATTTCAATTCATCAGCAGCAATGCAATAAGCTATTTTAAAATGGTTTGATATTGTTTAATCTTTTGTGGAGTTCTTCCGCTCCTCCCCCTGCAAAGGATCATCTGTGTCTCTAACATAGCACTTAACGTCCCCGGTTTACTTTTCCTGTTACAAGGCCAACGTTGGAGTTACCATAAATTCAGCTGAGACCTGGATAATTCAGAATCTACAGATGTCACCCCTTAAACTGGTGAGTGGGCTGTTCCTGTGAAATATTCCCTTCCCTGTAAGTCTGCACAACTCTTTGAGTCCCTGCTATGCATGGCAACAAAACTATGTCTCCCAAAATGACTGAAGAATACCATATACATACATATATACATATACATATTATATATAAATATAGACATATATAGTCTACCTAAATTTTTGTGCTGTTATAATCTCTTTCCACTAACATTACCCTACATGTAGGAAAGTAATGCATTTTTTGCTATTCAAGATAAATTGATAGGTGGCACAGTAATTTAAGTGTTTTTTTTTTTGGTTTTGTTTTTGAGATCTGAGTTCAATTCCTGCCTGAGACATATATGGTAAATGAGTTTTCCGCCCTCCAGGTGTAACAGATATTACTGCCACCCTCCACTGCACTGAAAACTACTGACAGGGAAAAAAAATATGTCACAATAAATGGGAACAGTTTAGTTTGCTACTGCTTAATGGTAACCAGCTCCCACCATAGAATAATAATAAATTCAAAATTAAATTCCTTGTAGCTTTTCTGCTTTATTAAAATCATAATATTTAGAGATTAGACATATATTATTTGTTAAAATCTGGTCTAGAATCCACTCAAGTCTAAATATCTGGGGTTTTTTCACTGTTTTTTCATCCATTCACTGTTAAGAACATACACTAGTAGATACAGTACTGTACCGTACATATGAGGTGGAATGATTAGTTGTGGTACTGCCTAGGAACTTCAATCAGGACCAAGGCCCCATTGTATTAGGCACTGAACAATTAAACGCACAGGTAGGCCTGGCCTCTGCTCCATGATCTCTGCTCCACAAAACTTAGAGCCTAATTTGATATAACACATTACAATGGGAGTCAAGGAGACAAAAGTGAAAATAATGAAAATACCGTATGGTCACAAGGCAGCTATTGTAGAATTTAATGGTTCCTTGATGGTTCCAAATCATCTTATTTTTTAATAAATGATAAAATCAGCTAATTCTGACTGTTGTATAAATTAGTCTTCTTGGTTGGCTCATTTCTTGTAGGCATCACAGTAAAAGTGTTTCTTGTGGAGCAGTGTCTGCTCTCATTTATATCGGAGGAGACAGCACACTCATGATATCTCATTCATTTGTGGAGCCTTGATTCACACCCGGCAGGCTGCTGGTCACAGATGCACCAGAGTCTCCCACTCTCTTCCCTAACAAGAAGGGTAAACTTCCAAAGTTCCAAAAGTTCCCCCTAACAGGGGGAAGACAATTCTGAGCATTTAAGCATGTGCATTGTTCTTGTATAAATCTAAGTGCACAACTTCTAGAAATATGGGGCCCAGCTTGCAATTTTCTTCTGCTGGAAAACGAAATGCATTTTCATAGAAAAAGGGGAACTATTTTCCCGACAAGAAAGAAACAGAAGAAAAAGGGAGGAGTCAGACTCATTAAATTCTTCATCTCTCCCAGACTGCCTGCCTAGAAGAATTTTTAGGGCTGGATTTAGGGTTCCTAGAATAAGATTTGTAGTTCTGTTTCATGTATTTAACAAACTCATTTAATCTAGGGAACACCCAAGAGTAATTGTGAGAAGATTCCACAAAAGGTGGAGGCTGTTACCATAATTAGCCAGTCCCTTCTGAAATTTATGCTCAGTGTCTAGCTTCTTTGCTTCTTGGATGCATTCCCCAACAAAGCTGAGGATTTTTTTTTTAAATTAATTCATCAACTTTCCTGCCCCAGATAGACCTTGTCCCCTAGGAGAACTCAGCCGAGCTGGTCATTGTCAAGATTGTGAAAGGATGGGGTTTACTGGAAAATAGCATTATCAAGTACATATTCCACATATTGTGAGTTTAATCTCAACATTTTGGGTTTGCATTTCTACCACGACTTGTGTAACCCTTCGAGACCTTCAGCACATTGTAGTAGTTGCAAGGCAAACTGATTGGCACTTAACCTGCCCATTTGAGACACAGCTTCTTCCTTATTGGCATTCATGTGACCATTCACTGCCAGATTTGCTAGTACTCACCAAGTGTCTCAGATTCTCTTCAGAGCCAGAAAAAACAGACTCCATGACCAATCTGGGGGGTAGACAGACATCATTACTGGCAAACTAAGGCTTACGTAGGAAAAAAGGGACTAATTAAGGGAGGTGGATGGAGACATGGGTGTGAGATCCTCAGATTCACCTTTTGCAATAACAAACTCAGTGGTCCCATCTTTCCTGCTCACCACCACAAGGAGGTCAAAGGAAGAGTCAGGAATGGCAATATAGGAGGCTATCTTTTAGAAAGAGAATGGAGAATGCACCTGCAACTGTAT